>NW_027611671.1:0-2521000 GCF_964261635.1 Lissotriton helveticus | reverse complement strand
AAATTGAAAGATCACATCAAGTACCTCTAGGTACATATAAAATCAAAAGCTTAGCATATTAAGTTCTACTGAACTTAGTAGTTGTAGGTTGAAGGGAGTAGCACACCCCTGACTACAACTCACTAGCAAGGTCCAGTAGGAAAACACTTAGTGTAGGTAAGTGCACCACTTACACCTCACTAGTAACCATGTCCGACACAGGAAAGGCCTCAGGGTCTAGTCCTGTGACAGTTGACCCTACCCAGGCAACTTCTGGATATGACAAACTAACCCGCAGAGACTTGATTGTCTTGTGCAAAGCAAGAGGGTTAAAAAGGGGCAGAAGCCCCACCTGCCTAATTCTGGTAGAACTCCTAGAACAGGATGACTTAGAGAAGGCAAAAGCAGCTTCCCTAGATACAGGAACTGGAGGGAACCCCCCTGCAGTTGATCCCCCTGAAGAGGAGGATGATGATGACTTGGATGAGGACTCAGATGCTGGGGACTTAGAAGTACAGGATCAGGGTAGCCAGGTTCCAGTTGGTAGGCTTAGCCAGGCCAACTTGGACCTACTGGGAAATGGAGAGGGCCAGCACCTCCCCAGATCCCAACAAATGATTCTCCCAGGCAACAGAAGAGTGAGATCTCCCTCAGGGGACTCTCATCTTTCTAGTGCCTCCAGAGAATCAGAGAGAGGCATGAGTGCTTCTCAGAAAGCTGAGCATAGGGCTAGAATGAGGGCTGTCAGACTCCAGATAGAGAGAGAGGAGGTAGCCCTGAGTCAAGCTAAGCTTACCTTAGCTCAAGCTAAACTTGCCTTGGCAAGAGAGCAGAAATTAAGTGGCTTAGATGTCACTGGTGGCAGCAATTTTCCAAGAGAAAAAGACAGGGCCTATGATAATAGAAACCTGACCAAAATTGTGCCCCCCTTTAAAGAAGGGGATGACATCCACAAATGGATGACTGCTCTTGAGAGAGCCTGCATGGTACAGCAGGTTCCTGAGAATCAGTGGGCTGCAATTTTGTGGTACTCCTTTTCTGAGAAAGGGAGAGACAGGCTCCTCACAGTTAGACCTGAGGATGCCAAAAACTACTCTGTTTTGAAGAGTGCTCTCATTGAAGGGTATGGCCTAACCACTGAGCAATACAGGTTGTTGTTCAGAGACACCCAGAAAGCACAGACTCAAGACTGGACTGATTTTGTGGAGTGTGCCACTAAGGCTTTGGAGGGTTGGTTACAGGGAAGTAAAGTTTCAGACTATACAGGATTGTACAATCTTATGATGAGAGAACAGATCCTTAATAACTGTACAAACCAGCTGTTGCATCAATACCTTATTGACTCTGATCTGACCTCTCCCCAAGAATTGGGAAAGAAGGCAGACAAATGGGTCAGAACAAGGATTAAGCAGAAACCCCAGAACCAAGGTGGTGACCAGAAGAAAACAGACCAGAAGGGTGGTAATCAGAATCAGAAAGATAAAGAAAAAGACCAGAAGTCTTCAGGCCCCCAAACTAATAGTAAGGAGGGTGGTTCCCAAAATGGTAACAAGAAGAAGAAGAACAAAGGTCCAAAGACACCTTGGTGTAATACCTGCAAATCAGTTTCACACTGGGGCAGTGAGTGCACCAAGGCAAATCCAGTTCCCACCACTACAGCTCCTAAAGCAACTGCAACCCCAAGTACAGTAAGCAGTGGTGGAACACAGTCCAAGGGTGTAGCTGGGTTGACCCTGGGTATTGAAGTAGGATCTGGCCTAGTCAGAGTCCCTACACAGGCAGTTCTCCTGTATGATGTGGACATTGAGTTGCCCACTGCAGTAAGCCCCACTAACCTGGGCAAATACAGGCAGACTCCCTTAATAAATGAGAAACTGGCTCAAGCTTACAGGGACACATGTGCTAGTGTCACCATGGTGACCCCTGGCTTTGTGGACCCTGGACAGATTGTACTAGGAGAGAGCTACCTAGTAACCAATGCAAGCAACTCCACTACCTCCCATAGTGTGGCAGTTGTGAACTTCTCCTGGGGAGGGGTTGATGGCCTAAAGAAAGTTGTGGTGAGTGCAGACCTACCAGTAGACTGTCTGTTAGGCAATGACCTTGAAAGCTCAGCATGGTCAGAAGTGGAGTACAGGACTCATGCAGAAATGCTAGGGATTTCAGAGCATGTCCTTGCCATGACAAGGGCTCAGGCTAAGAAGTGCCTTCCTGAACCAGTGGTGGATCTTGAGACAATAGACCAGCCACAACCCAAGAGAAGGAGCAAGAGAGGAAAGGCCTCGCCTTCCACCTTGCCCCAGGTTGAGGATCAGGTTTCAGAGGAAACTGATTCTGCAGTCCAAGAGGAGACTGTCTCTGAGGAGCTTGAACCTGACCAGGTTGAGTTTCTGGGGACAGGGGGACCCTCAAGGGCAGACCTGAGGCAGGCTCAATTAGATTGCCCTTCCCTTGAACCCCTCAGACAGCAGGCTGCTGCTGAGGCTGCTGGGGATGCCCAAGGTACCCATACTGTGTATTGGGATGAGGGACTCCTTTACTCAGAGGCTAGAGCCCCCAAGCCTGGCATGACCAGGAGGTTGGTGATACCTCTGCAGTTTAGGGGATTCCTCCTTACCTTGGCCCATGATATTCCCCTTGCAGGACACTTAGGCCAGAACAAGACGTGGGACAGGCTTGTTCCACACTTTCACTGGCCTCACATGTCAGAGGATGTCAAGGAGTTTTGTCGCTCCTGTGTCACTTGCCAAGCCAGTGGTAAGTCAGGTGGCACAACAAAGGCCCCCCTAATACCACTACCTGTGGTGGGGGTCCCCTTTGAGAGAGTTGGAATTGATATTGTGGGTCCAATGGACCCCCAAACAGCATCTGGGAACAGATTCATACTGGTGGTAGTGGATCATGCCACCAGGTACCCAGAGGCTATTCCCCTAAGGACCACCACAGCACCTGTGGTGGCAAAAGCCCTCATTGCAGTTTTCTCAAGAGTGGGCTTTCCTAAGGAGGTACTATCAGATAGAGGGACAAATTTTATGTCCAGCTATCTAAAAGCAATGTGGAAGGAATGTGGAGTAAACTACAAGTTTACCACCCCATATCATCCACAATGCAATGGGCTTGTGGAGAGATTTAACAAGACCCTTAAAGGCATGATAAAAGGATTACCAGAGAAGCTCAGGCGGAAATGGGACATTCTTTTACCCTGCCTGCTCTTTGCTTACAGAGAGGTCCCACAGAAGGGGGTTGGCTACAGCCCTTTTGAACTTTTGTTTGGCCACCCTGTGAGAGGTCCATTGTGTTTGGTGAAGGAAGGATGGGAGTTACCTCTCAAAAAGCCCAAACTAGACATAGTGGACTATGTACTTGGTCTCCGCTCCAGGATGGCTGAGTACATGGAAAGAGCATCCAAAAACCTGGAGGCCAGCCAAGAATTGCAGAAAGCTTGGCATGACCAAAAGGCTGTGCTGGTAGAGTTCCAACCAGGACAGAAGGTATGGGTACTGGAGCCAGTGGCTCCAGCAGCACTCCAAGACAAATGGAGTGGACCCTATCCTATTATTGAGAAGAAAGGGGAAGTCACCTACTTGGTAGACTTTGGAACACCCAGGAGCCCCCACAGGGTAATCCATGTGAATCGCTTGAAAGCATTTGTAGACAGGGAGGACATGAGCTTGCTCATGGCCACAGATGGGGAACAGGAGGAAGAGAGTGACCCTCTCCCAGACCTGCTTTCCCAGAACCCTGATGATGGTTCAGTTGATGGAGTAGCCTTGGCAGGCAGCCTCACTGACCAGCAACAGAGGGACTGCAGACAAGTTTTGCAGGCTCACAGGCAAATGTTTTCACTCACACCCAGCCAAACTGACTGGTGTACCCATGTTGTGGACACTGGTGACAGTCTGCCTGTCAAGAATAAGATCTACAGGCAACCTGATCATGTCAGGGATTGCATCAAGGCTGAGGTGCAAAAGATGTTGGAGCTTGGAGTGATTGAGCCATCAGAGAGCCCATGGGCCAGCCCAGTAGTCCTGGTGCCAAAACCTCATACCCAAGATGGTAAGAGAGAAATGAGGTTTTGCGTGGATTACAGGGGTCTCAATGCTGTCACTAGGACAGATGCTCACCCCATTCCAAGAGCAGATGAGCTCATTGACAGATTGGCTTCTGCCAAGTTTCTGAGCACATTTGATCTGACAGCTGGCTACTGGCAAATCAGACTAGCTGAGGAGTCAAAAGCCAAAACAGCATTCTCTACCCCTAGTGGACATTATCAGTTTGTGGTAATGCCCTTTGGTTTGAAGAATGCACCTGCCACTTTTCAAAGGTTGGTGAACCAAGTCCTTACTGGGTTGGATGACTTTTGTGCAGCTTATCTGGATGATATTGCTGTCTTTAGCTCCACCTGGGAGGATCACCTGATCCACCTGAAGAAAGTTTTGGAGGCCCTGCAAAAGGCAGGCCTAACTATCAAGGCCACAAAGTGCCAGATAGGGCAGAGTAAGGTTGTATACCTGGGCCACCTAGTAGGTGGAGGCCAGGTTCAGCCACTGGAAAGCAAAATCCAGGCCATACAGGACTGGGCTCCTCCAGTTACCCAGACACAAGTCAGAGCCTTCTTGGGCCTGACTGGGTATTACAGAAAGTTTGTGAAAAACTATGGGTCTATAGTGACACCATTAAATGACTTGACATCCAAGAAGATGCCAAAAAAGGTTCAGTGGACAGTTAGCTGTCAGAAGGCATTTGAAGACCTGAAGAAGGCCATGTGCTCTGCACCTATCCTAAAGAGTCCTGACTACTCCAAACAGTTCATTGTTCAGACAGATGCTTCTGAGTTGGGGGTGGGAGCTGTACTCTCACAACTTAATCAAGATGGTCAAGACCAGCCAATTGCTTTCATTAGCAGGAGGCTAACCCCAAGAGAAAAACGTTGGTCAGCCATTGAGAGGGAGGCCTTTGCTGTGGTTTGGGCATTAAAGAAGTTGAGGTCCTACTTGTTTGGAACTCACTTCCTGGTGCAAACAGACCATAAGCCCCTCTTATGGCTTAATCAGATGAAGGGTGAAAGTCCCAAACTGCTCAGGTGGTCCATTTCCCTACAGGGGATGGACTTTACAGTGGAGCACCGCCCAGGGACTGACCATGGTAATGCAGATGGTCTCTCCAGGTACTTCCACTTAGAACATGAAGACTTATCTGGTCAAGGTTAGTTTAATGTCCCTGCGTTTGGGGGGGGGTTGTGTAGGAGAGTAGGGTCTGCTATCCTATGGTCACCCCAAATTTTTGCTTTTTGCTTCACTGGTTTTCGACTACTGAGGCTGTGGGCCTGCTGATCAGACCCCCAGCCTGCTGTTCTCTCACTAAATTAATGACACATGTGCTATAGGCACATACCAATTGGAAATGGACTCCTTGTCAGCCCCTGTAGAATGCACTATAGGTGCACAGGGCACAGGAGCCACTAAGGCCTACCAGGGGCTGCAGCATATCTTTTGCCACCCCTGGCTGGTTCTTAAATTGACACAACTGGCTGATCACTCAGCTGGGGTAAGGTGGTGTACACACCCCTTGCTTAGATATAGTATACCTATGTCTAAACCTATATCTGGACACATGTAAACCTGTGAGCCACTCCTATAGACAGGCCTCACCAATCCTGGAGGCTGGGTGCATGGTTTTTATGTGAGATGGAGCTCTAGCATGAGCTGAGCCTGTCTGCAGCCGTCGGGAACAAATCCCTAAGCTGTTTCAGGATAATGCCATACCATATACTATTAAGTGCCTTATAATCCTCGCGGTTATTTAGCAACTCTGGTTTGGCTTTATCAAAACATGTCGTGTAAGGTGTCATACGCTTTGGAATACCATCCCCTCGCCAGTTCTGGCGACGGGGATGGCATTCCACCCCTCTAGAGGGGTAAGACATGTTACTTCACTTTAATGCGGTTGATTTCTCCAAAGGCCTTAAGATCCCCAAAATGGATGCCTCTGCCACAGACAAATGTCTGGACCCCTGGAGCTGACCGAAACCCAGTCAAGGGGGTCCTGGACAAAGGGTTTCCTGTCACAGGAGGGTGTCACCGCCCTCCAGACAGGAGATAGTGTATTGTAGCAGGGAGGTTTGAAAGAAACCAGACACTGCCTGGGGCGCACAAGGCTGCCCCTTGCATAATCCGGCCAAACCGGTTCTGGGGCACTCCAGCCCTCGTGCCAGGGCGGCCTGGATCAAAGGAAGGGGGTGTATCCACCCACTTCCTGGGTCCCACCCATAGGAGGGGACCTAGCAGGTAATCACGCCCACCAGATTCGAATAAGAGTGGGAGCAGTGCCAATGCACATCAGATTTCCTGGAAGAAACATTTTGAAACGATATTCTGGACCCTTCGCCCTCCATCTCAACGTGGAAGCCCGAAGAATCTCCCTTGTGGTCAAGGAGTGACCACCCTGCAGCAGCAGGCACCATCCAGCCCTCGACGTCTACTTAGTTGCAGTTCCCGCCGGAACTCGAGCGACTGAGATCGACGAGATCAAGCCTGCCCAGCTTCTAACAGCCCGATCCACAGTCCCTGCAAAGCTGAGACCCGTGGAGGCGACCGGAAGCGTGGGGCACGCCATCTTGAAGTGACCACGAGACGCTGACCGTGCAGCCCACGAGTGACCCTCGAAGCTGTACACCGGGGTTTGAGAAGCCCCCACCCTGAGCTACTCCTGAGCCGAAGTTCAGCCCTCCACACTCGACGAGTGCTGCGTGGGGCCCTTTGGCACGATTTGGCTCAACGCGTTGGCCCGGTCACTTGCCAGCTGGCTTGTGGTCCCTGTGCCGACGAACTACAAAGAAAGACTCGTGATTCTGGTTGCTCCAGATCCACACCAGCTCCCCTGAAAGGGAGCCCCGACTCTGACCTTCCTGGTCCGAGTGAGACGCCATCTTCCAATCCCGCGTGGATTGCTCTTACCAAGGCTTGTTTGCTCCAAACCGGAAGCCGACTGCACCGACGGTGAGAGCCTGCGTGGGACAGATCGTGACCTACTCCTGGACGTCGCAGATGCCCCAGAGCCCACGTGACAGCGAAGAGAAGCGCCTCGACGACCACCTGATTGCGCCCGACATTGCCTGGTTCCGTCCTGGTTCCACCCTGGTCACTGCTGAGTGACCCAGACTCTGTCCCCTCTGCTTTCAGGTACTCTACAACTTGAGTCCACCCTTGGACTCCACCGGACACTTCGTCTTCACCCTGCCTGCAGCCCTTTCAGCTTCAAGCACCAAGAGCCTGCGTGTCAAAACCCGACGCCACTTCGACCCTGTGCACCCACTTCCTGTGGGTGAGGTAACTTTGCTCCGCCGGTGTTCCCACACTGGTGCACACCTCTAGGGTCTGTGTGTTAAGTTTTGTTCCTCTAGGTTCAGCGGAAGTGTCCTTAAACTTTAACTATTTGACTTTTACGCACCATTGGTTAACATTGGTGCATGCGTGCGCTTTCCGCACATCTCCCGAATCCCGAGGGCCATTCCCGACTTCAGCATTGCTTGTCCTGACTGCTCCCAGCGATTCCCTAGGCCCTAGGCCTAACCACTGCTCGAGTGGCCTTTCTTATACCACTTGTTTAGTATATGGTTTGAGTGGCCCCCTGCCCTCATCCATAATTGTGCAACTTTGTATGTTTAAACAGTGCTTTTGATTTAACGCTTGTGCCCCTTTATTCATAAAGAATACTGGGGATTGTTTTTAGTAATAAACACATATATTTTTATAATATATACTTGTGTGGTGTCCTTTCATTTGGTATTACAGGATTGTATGTGGTAAAACAGCTCGCTTAACACGACCTCTTAAGTTAAGCCTTTAGGCTGCTTAGTCCATGCTACCACTAGGATAGCTTGTCTAATAAGGTTGACTTACAACCAGACACCATAAGGGGATTGTTTGGTCAGGTAGTAGGTGGTTCCAGAATTGGAAACATCCCCTACCAGGCCAACTTCTCACAGAAGGGCAATCTAATTGAGCCTGCCTCAGGTCTGCCCTTGAGGGTCCCCCTGTCCCCAGAAACTCAACCTGGTCAGGTTCAAGCTCCTCAGAGACAGTCTCCTCTTGGACTGCAGAATCAGTTTCCTCTGAAACCTGATCCTCAACCTGGGGCAAGGTGGAAGGCGAGGCCTTTCCTCTCTTGCTCCTTCTCTTGGGTTGTGGCTGGTCTATTGTCTCAAGATCCACCACTGGTTCAGGAAGGCACTTCTTAGCCTGAGCCCTTGTCATGGCAAGGACATGCTCTGAAATCCCTAGCATTTCTGCATGAGTCCTGTACTCCACTTCTGACCATGCTGAGCTTTCAAGGTCATTGCCTAACAGACAGTCTACTGGTAGGTCTGCACTCACCACGACTTTCTTTAGGCCATCAACCCCTCCCCAGGAGAAGTTCACAACTGCCACACTATGGGAGGTAGTGGAGTTGCTTGCATTGGTTACTAGGTAGCTCTCTCCTAGTACAATCTGTCCAGGGTCCACAAAGCCGGGGGTCACCATGGTGACACTAGCACATGTGTCCCTGTAAGCTTGAGCCAGTTTCTCATTTATTAAGGGAGTCTGCCTGTATTTGCCCAGGTTAGTGGGGCTTACTGCAGTGGGCAACTCAATGTCCACATCATACAGGAGAACTGCCTGTGTAGGGACTCTGACTAGGCCAGATCCTACTTCAATACCCAGGGTCAACCCAGCTACACCCTTGGACTGTGTTCCACCACTGCTTACTGTACTTGGGGTTGCAGTTGCTTTAGGAGCTGTAGTGGTGGGAACTGGATTCGCCTTGGTGCACTCACTGCCCCAGTGTGAAACTGATTTGCAGGTATTACACCAAGGTGTCTTTGGACCTTTGTTCTTCTTCTTCTTGTTACCATTTTGGGAACCACCCTCCTTACTATTAGTTTGGGGGCCTGAAGACTTCTGGTCTTTTTCTTTATCTTTCTGATTCTGATTACCACCCTTCTGGTCTGTTTTCTTCTGGTCACCACCTTGGTTCTGGGGTTTCTGCTTAATCCTTGTTCTGACCCATTTGTCTGCCTTCTTTCCCAATTCTTGGGGAGAGGTCAGATCAGAGTCAATAAGGTATTGATGCAACAGCTGGTTTGTACAGTTATTAAGGATCTGTTCTCTCATCATAAGATTGTACAATCCTGTATAGTCTGAAACTTTACTTCCCTGTAACCAACCCTCCAAAGCCTTAGTGGCACACTCCACAAAATCAGTCCAGTCTTGAGTCTGTGCTTTCTGGGTGTCTCTGAACAACAACCTGTATTGCTCAGTGGTTAGGCCATACCCTTCAATGAGAGCACTCTTCAAAACAGAGTAGTTTTTGGCATCCTCAGGTCTAACTGTGAGGAGCCTGTCCCTCCCTTTCTCAGAAAAGGAGTACCACAAAATTGCAGCCCACTGATTCTCAGGAACCTGCTGTACCATGCAGGCTCTCTCAAGAGCAGTCATCCATTTGTGGATGTCATCCCCTTCTTTAAAGGGGGGCACAATTTTGGTCAGGTTTCTATTATCATAGGCCCTGTCTTTTTCTCTTGGAAAATTGCTGCCACCAGTGACATCTAAGCCACTTAATTTCTGCTCTCTTGCCAAGGCAAGTCTAGCTTGAGCCAAGGCTACCTCCTCCCTCTCTATCTGGAGTTTGACAGCCCTCATTCTGGCCCTATGCTCTAACTTTTGAGAAGCATTCATGCCTCTCTGTGATTCCCTGGAGGCACTAGAAAGATGAGAGTCTCCTGAGGGAGATCTCACTCTTCTGTTGCCTGGGGGAATCATATGTTGGGTTCTGGGGAGGTGCTGGCCCTCTCCATTCCCCAGTAGGTCCAAGTTGGCCTGGCTAAGCCTACCAACTGGAACCTGGCTACCCTGATCCTGTACTTCTAAGTCCTCAACTTCTGAGTCCTCATCCAAGTCATCATCATCCTCCTCTTCAGGGGGATCAACTGCAGGGGGGTTCCCTTCAGTTCCTGTATCTAGGGAAGCTGCTTTTGCCCTCTCTAAGTCATCCTGTTCTAGGAGTCCTATCAGGATTAGGCAGGTGGGGCTTCTGCCCCTTTTTAACCCTCTTGCTTTGCACAAGACAATCAAGTCTCTGCGGGTTAGTTTGTCATATCCAGAAGTTGCCTGGGTAGGGTCAACTGTCACAGGACTAGACCCTGAGGCCTTTCCTGTGTCGGACATGGTTACTAGTGAGGTGTAAGTGGTGCACTTACCTACACTAAGTGTTTTCCTACTGGACCTTGCTAGTGAGTTGTAGTCAGGGGTGTGCTACTCCCTTCAACCTACAACTACTAAGTTCAGTAGAACTTAATATGCTAAGCTTTTGATTTTATATGTACCTAGAGGTACTTGATGTGATCTTTCAATTTGATATAAAGATTGCAATGGTAAAACAACAGCAAGCTCAAATCCGCACCGCTGCTCACCAATGTGAGAAGTTGGCCTGGTAGGGGATGTTTCCAATTCTGGAACCACCTACTACCTGACCAAACAATCCCCTTATGGTGTCTGGTTGTAAGTCAACCTTATTAGACAAGCTATCCTAGTGGTAGCATGGACTAAGCAGCCTAAAGGCTTAACTTAAGAGGTCGTGTTAAGCGAGCTGTTTTACCACATACAATCCTGTAATACCAAATGAAAGGACACCACACAAGTATATATTATAAAAATATATGTGTTTATTACTAAAAACAATCCCCAGTATTCTTTATGAATAAAGGGGCACAAGCGTTAAATCAAAAGCACTGTTTAAACATACAAAGTTGCACAATTATGGATGAGGGCAGGGGGCCACTCAAACCATATACTAAACAAGTGGTATAAGAGAGGCCACTCGAACAGTGGTTAGGCCTAGGGCCTAGGGAATCGCTGGGAGCAGTCAGGACAAGCAATGCTGAAGTCGGGAATGGCCCTCGGGATTCGGGAGATGTGCGGAAAGCGCACGCATGCACCAATGTTAACCAATGGTGCGTAAAAGTCAAATAGTTAAAGTTTAAGGACACTTCCGCTGAACCTAGAGGAACAAAACTTAACACACAGACCCTAGAGGTGTGCACCAGTGTGGGAACACCGGCGGAGCAAAGTTACCTCACCCACAGGAAGTGGGTGCACAGGGTCGAAGTGGCGTCGGGTTTTGACACGCAGGCTCTTGGTGCTTGAAGCTGAAAGGGCTGCAGGCAGGGTGAAGACGAAGTGTCCGGTGGAGTCCAAGGGTGGACTCAAGTTGTAGAGTACCTGAAAGCAGAGGGGACAGAGTCTGGGTCACTCAGCAGTGACCAGGGTGGAACCAGGACGGAACCAGGCAATGTCGGGCGCAATCAGGTGGTCGTCGAGGCGCTTCTCTTCGCTGTCACGTGGGCTCTGGGGCATCTGCGACGTCCAGGAGCAGGTCACGATCTGTCCCACGCAGGCTCTCACCGTCGGTGCAGTCGGCTTCCGGTTCGGAGCAAACAAGCCTTGGTAAGAGCAATCCACGCGGGATTGGAAGATGGCGTCTCACTCGGACCAGGAAGGTCAGAGTCGGGGCTCCCTTTCAGGGGAGCTGGTGTGGATCTGGAGCAACCAGAATCACGAGTCTTCTTTTGTAGTTCGTCGGCACAGGGACCACAAGCCAGCTGGCAAGTGACCGGGCCAACGCGTTGAGCCAAATCGTGCCAAAGGGCCCCACGCAGCACTCGTCGAGTGTGGAGGGCTGAACTTCGGCTCAGGAGTAGCTCAGGGTGGGGGCTTCTCAAACCCCGGTGTACAGCTTCGAGGGTCACTCGTGGGCTGCACGGTCAGCGTCTCGTGGTCACTTCAAGATGGCGTGCCCCACGCTTCCGGTCGCCTCCACGGGTCTCAGCTTTGCAGGGACTGTGGATCGGGCTGTTAGAAGCTGGGCAGGCTTGATCTCGTTGATCTCAGTCGCTCGAGTTCCGGCGGGAACTGCAACTAAGTAGACGTCGAGGGCTGGATGGTGCCTGCTGCTGCAGGGTGGTCACTCCTTGACCACAAGGGAGATTCTTCGGGCTTCCACGTTGAGATGGAGGGCGAAGGGTCCAGAATATCGTTTCAAATGTTTCTTCCAGGAAATCTGATGTGCATTGGCACTGCTCCCACTCTTATTCGAATCTGGTGGGCGTGATTACCTGCTAGGTCCCCTCCTATGGGTGGGACCCAGGAAGTGGGTGGATACACCCCCTTCCTTTGATCCAGGCCGCCCTGGCACGAGGGCTGGAGTGCCCCAGAACCGGTTTGGCCGGATTATGCAAGGGGCAGCCTTGTGCGCCCCAGGCAGTGTCTGGTTTCTTTCAAACCTCCCTGCTACAATACACTATCTCCTGTCTGGAGGGCGGTGACACCCTCCTGTGACAGGAAACCCTTTGTCCAGGAC
Organism: Lissotriton helveticus; assembly: GCF_964261635.1. Classification (NCBI taxonomy): domain Eukaryota; kingdom Metazoa; phylum Chordata; class Amphibia; order Caudata; family Salamandridae; genus Lissotriton; species Lissotriton helveticus. The sequence continues at coordinate 2,508,625 of NW_027611671.1, read as the reverse complement.
CCCCTTGACTGGGTTTCGGTCAGCTCCAGGGGTCCAGACATTTGTCTGTGGCAGAGGCATCCATTTTGTGGATCTTAAGGCCTTTGGAGAAATCAACCGCATTAAAGTGAAGTAACATGTCTTACCCCTCTAGAGGGGTGGAATGCCATCCCCGTCGCCAGAACTGGCGAGGGGATGGTATTCCAAAGCGTATGACACCTTACACGACATGTTTTGATAAAGCCAAACCAGAGTTGCTAAATAACCGCGAGGATTATAAGGCACTTAATAGTATATGGTATGGCATTATCCTGAAACAGCTTAGGGATTTGTTCCCGACGGCTGCAGACAGGCTCAGCTCATGCTAGAGCTCCATCTCACATAAAAACCATGCACCCAGCCTCCAGGATTGGGGAGGCCTGTCTATAGGAGTGGCTCACAGGTTTACATGTGTCCAGATATAGGTTTAGACATAGGTATACTATATCTAAGCAAGGGGTGTGTACACCACCTTACCCCAGCTGAGTGATCAGCCAGTTGTGTCAATTTAAGAACCAGCCAGGGGTGGCAAAAGATATGCTGCAGCCCCTGGTAGGCCTTAGTGGCTCCTGTGCCCTGTGCACCTATAGTGCATTCTACAGGGGCTGACAAGGAGTCCATTTCCAATTGGTATGTGCCTATAGCACATGTGTCATTAATTTAGTGAGAGAACAGCAGGCTGGGGGTCTGATCAGCAGGCCCACAGCCTCAGTAGTCGAAAACCAGTGAAGCAAAAAGCAAAAATTTGGGGTGACCATAGGATAGCAGACCCTACTCTCCTACAGTGCAACTAAGGCTCTGGAGGGTTGGCTACATGGCAGCAAAGTACATGACTTTACAGGATTGTATAATTTGATTATGAGGGAGCAGATCCTAAGTAATTGTCAGAACCAGCTCTTACACCAGCACCTGGTGGACTCTGATCTGACCTCTCCCCAAGAATTGGGAAAGAAGGCAGACAAGTGGGTCAGAACCAGGATTAGGCCTAAGAATCAGGACAGTAACCAGAAGAAGGAGTCTACCAAGCCTCAAGATAAGGGTGGGGATAAAAATAAAGAAAAGACTTCCCCAGGGCCCCAAAACTCCAAGAATGGGGGTGGGTCCCAAGACACTTCTTCAACTGAGAAAAAGCCTTATTGTTATGCCTGTAAACAGGTGGGGCATTACAAAACAGACAACTGTTGTCCCAAGAATAACAATAAAGAAAATATACCTCCAAAGCCAGCTTCAACACCTCCTGTTACTGTCAGCAGTACTCCCCCAGGAAGTGGAAGCACACCCAGGAATCTGGGTGGGTTTACTGTTGGAGCTCAGGTGGACCCTGGCCTATCCAGGTCCCCATCACCCAATGATCTTGTTTATGAGACTGGCATGGGGTTTGCCAACTTCTCTGCTTGCCCAAATACTTTGAGCAAGTATAGACAAGAACCCATCATCAATGGTTTGGAAGTTGAAGCTTTTAGAGACACAGGGGCTAGCATCACCATGGTGGCTGATGGCATAGTCCCCTCTAAGCAACTTTTACCTGGTGCCACATACCAGGTTACAAACATTGATGGAATCCAAACAAATCATCCCATGGCAGTAGTAAGTCTCAGCTGGGGAGGTGTCATTGGCCCAAAGAGAGTGGCAGTGTCACCAAACTTGCCTGTAGACTGCCTACTTGGTAATGATTTGGAAATCTCAGCCTGGGCTGAGGTTGAACAGGAAACCCATTCTAGAATGGTGAATTCCAATGGAAAGGTTAGTGGGGCTGTAATGGCTACAGCCCCAATTCAAGATGTCCTTCCTGAAAAGGTTGGTAGGGCTGAGAAACTCTCTGCCCCATCTTTAGCAAAAGCTCTTCCTGAACAGAATAGCAAAGCTGTTATAATAACAGCAGAAACCCAAACTGAGTCTCCTCCTGAAAAGGTTGGTGGGGCTGTGATGGCCACAGCCCAAACTCAAACTGATATGTGTGTTGTGAAGCCTGAAATGATGGATAACTCCACACAAACTGAGAGCATGGAGGAGGAAGAGAAATCTCCCCCTCACCAGACTTTAGGACAGGATCAGCCTCCTCAGGGAACTGATCTTACCCCTGATGAAGGAACTGCCCCAGAGGTTGTTAGGCCTGGCCTGACAGAGCCTCTGATGGCGGTGGACCCTTCTCAGGTGGGACCCAGTCTGGAGCAGGTAACCTGCCCCTCTCTCCCTTGCCTTAGCCAGCCCAGGGCTGCAGAGGACAAGAACGACAGTGAGACCCAGAGGGCTCCCTGTCAAATAAAGCACCCCCATCAAAAGATTAGGTGCACCAAAACTAGTAGCCCTAGTAAGGTGAAAACTTTAAAAACTCCTAAGGGAGCCCCCTTAAAAACAGTTAGGGACCTCCCACAGGTGGATTCTGTTGGGCACAGCCAAACCTGGGACCCAAAGGGCCCAAACCTGAACTGTCCCTCCAGCAAGCCAAACAGAGGGACCCAGCCTCCAGCTTTAGGTAGCCAGAGGTTGACCCTGAGAGCACAGTGCAACTCAGTTAAAGAAAGAAAGGCACACATGGTGGAAGATAATTGGAGGAAGCCAAGCCCTGACTTAGAAGAGCCTCACTTCAATACTCCATATCCAAACCAGCCTTTAACTTTGCATAAACACACCCAAGGTAGTGATTCCCTATGGTGGAGACCCTCTAATACCCAAAGGGTGAGGGACTGCTTAGTGGACCATGAGACAGGGGGTACCCATGCTAGTGCAGGTACTTCCTTATATGGCCACTCAGGCAATATAGGCTTACCTGGCCAAGGATAGCCTTATCTCCTTTCGTTTGGGGGGGGGTTATGTAGGAAGGTGGCTACCTGACTATGGTTACCCCAGATTTTTTGCCTGTGTTTAGCTGGTTTTTTGACTTAGTTGACCTGGTTCCCTGCTAATCAGGGCCCCAGGCCATCTGCTCTCTCTGTAAAATGGACTCCATGTACCCTAGGTACATACCACAATTGGAAATGGACTCCTTGTCAGCCCCTGTATAATGCACTATAGGTGCCCAGGGCATAGGGGCCACCAAGGCCTACCAGGGGCTGCAGCATATCTTTTGCCACCCCTGGCTGGTTCTTAAATTGACACAACTGGCTGATCACTCAGCTGGGGTAAGGTGGTGTAATCACCCCTTGCTTAGATGTAGTATACCTATATCTAAACCTATATCTGGACACATATTAACCTGTGAGCCACTCCTATGGAAGGCCTCATCAATCCTGGAGGCAGAGTGCGTGGTTTCATGTGAGATGGAGCTCTAGCATGAGCTGAGCCTGTCTGCAGCTGTCGGGAACAACTCCCTAAGCTGTTTCAGGATAATGCCATACCATATACTCTTAAGTGCCTTATAATCCTCGCGGTTATATAGCAACTTTGGTTTGGCTTTATCAAAACATGTCGTGTAAGGTGTCATACGATTTGGAATTTATTTATTTATTTATTTATTTATTTATTTATTTTTAATATTTATAGAGCGCTGCATTTACCCATGGGCGTCTTGGCGCTGATAAATCATTTGTTAAATACAAGCTGTGAAGTTAGGAACCGGTTAATTAAACAGAGATAGTTATTGAGTAAACAGCCAAGTTTTCAGGAGTTTACGGAATTGGAGGAGCGTGGCACTTTGTCTGATGTTAGGAGGCAGGGTGTTCCAGAGTCTGGGGGCCGCCACCAGAAAGCGTCGGTCACCCCAGGTGACTGTTTTGGTGCGGGGGACAATCAGTTGATTGAGAGTGGCTGATCGTAAGGCTCTGGTAGGTTTATAGCGTTGTAGTTGAGTTTTTAGGTAGTGGGGTCCTTGATTGTTCACTGCTTTGAACACAATGCAGAGTGATTTAAAGTGAATTCTTTTTTGTATCGTGAGCCAGTGAAAATCCTTTATATCTTTGGAGATAGATTCAAACTTTGTCTTGCCAGAGAGCAGATGAGCCGCCGCGTTTTGAGCCGATTGGAGTTTTGTGATGACTCTGGTTTGAGCATTTAGGAATAGCCCGTTACAATAGTCCAAAGATGAAAGGACAAGGGCAGTGACAAGAGTCTTAATGGCAGTGTCAGGGAGAAAAGGACGAATTTTCCTGATCATTTTTAGTTTCAGGTGTGCCATAGACACTGTTTTAATGGCGTGGTCCATAAAGATTAGACCATCGTCGAAGGTGACTCCGAGGTTCCTAACCTTCGTGGTGGGAGTGGGAGGGGTATTGAAGGTCTCTGGCCACCAACTAGTTGGCCAGGCTGGTTGGAGTGATCCAAATATGAGTACCTCGGTTTTTTCCGAATTTAACTTAAGGCAGTTGGTGGCCATCCATTCTCCTATAGCTAGGAGCCCTTTCTTAAATTTTTCGGCTACTTGCTCTCCATCCCCTTTAATTGCCAACACTAGTTGGGTGTCGTCGGCGTAGGAGGTTAGGCTCATCCCATGTGCTTTGATGGTCTTAGCAAGGTCCGACACATAAATGTTAAAAAGTGTCGGACTCAGGGATGAGCCTTGAGGAACTCCACAAGGGGCAGAGAGTTGGGCCGATTGAAAGGGTCCTAAAATGACAGCCTGCGTTCTTTTGGCAAGGAAGGACGCAATTAAGTCTTTGGCAGTGTGACAAATGCCAAATCCCTGGACACGATCGACCAAGGTGTTGTGGTCGACCGTGTCGAAGGCCGCCGATAAATCTAGCAGAACCAGGATGGCAGTGCCACCCTGGTCCCTGATTACCCTGATGTCATCGGCGGCTTTGATCAGGGCTGTCTCAGTCCCATGATGTTTTCTGAACCCAAACTGGGTGTTGTCCAGAAGCTGATGTTGTTCTATAAACTCGGATATCTGGGTGTTCATGATTTTTTCAGTCACCTTCGCCATGAAGGGGAGACTAGCGATGGGGCGGTAGTTTTTTAGCTCACTTTTATCCAAGGAGGGTTTTTTTAACAAGGGTTTTAATAAGGTGTTTTTGAGGGGATCCGGGTAATTGCCTGATAGGAGAATTGAGTTACAAACTTGCGTGAGTGCCGGTAGGATAGAATCCATGACCGGTCGGAGTACGGAGAGAGGGCAGGGATCCAGAAGTGATCCTGATTTAATAGTGGATAGTATATTTTTTATTTGGTATGGGGTGACCGGTTGGAAGCTAAAAAACATGTTGGCAGGACAAAAGGTAGTGGATGTGATAGTATTTCGAGGTGATTTGGTGGAAAAAGCCTGATAGATATCGTCTACTTTAGTGAAAAAAAAAGGAGGCGAGGGAGTCACACAAAGATTGCGACGGAGGAGGAGTGAGGTCAGGAGAATGACCTGATAGTGCTTTGGTGATTTGAAATAATTGTCTGCTCGAGTTCTTAGCTTTTTCAATTTGATCACTATAGTATTCGTTTTTGCTTTCGCTATCATGGCTTTGTAAAGTGTTAGGGCTTCCTTGTAAACTACTTTACTGGCTGTGTCATAGTCTTTTCGCCAAATTCTTTCCTTGCTACGATTAGTCTGTTTTTGTGCCCTTAATTTTTCATTGTACCAGGGGGCAGTGGGTTTGGATCTATTTCTGGAATGCTCCTTGGAAGGGGCTGACTGGTTTGTAGCTTGGCCCAGCCAATCGTGGAATTGCTGTACCGCTAAATTGGGATCTGAGGCGAACGTAGGACGAGTTTGTTCCAATATAAGTTGCAGATTCTCATGATTTATATTTTTCCAGTCTTTAAAAGATTGTTTGGGCATGGGACGTGGATTGGTGCTGCAATGATTATTGATGACTAAATTTGCAAAAATTGCAAAGTGGTCAGTCCAAGGCATAGGCAGAATGTTGGTAATTTGCAGGCCTTCTAAGTTCGAAAAAATGGGGTCCAGGATGTGGCCTGCTTGATGAGTGGAGGACGTGACGAGTTGTTTTAGCCCTAGGGTTTCTAAATCAGAGATGAGGGCAGCAGTGTCGGTAAGGTGACCTAGGTCTATATGAAAGTTTAGGTCCCCTAGGACTGTAAATGGATGCCTCTGCCACAGACAAATGTCTGGACCCCTGCAGTTGACCGAAACTCAGCAGATGGGGCCTGGACAAAGGGTTTCCTGTCACAGGAGGGTGTCACCACCCTCCAGACAGGAGATAGTGGATTGTAGCAGGGAGGTTTGAAAGAAACCAGACAGTGCCTGGGGAGCACAAGGCTGCCCCTTGCATAATCCGGTCAAACCGGTTCTGGGGCAGCCCAGCCCCAGCTCCAGTGAGACCTTGTAGGAGAGTAGGGTCTGCTATCCTATGGTCACCCAAAATTTTTGCTTTTTGCTTCACTGGTTTTCGACTACTGAGGCTGTGGGCCTGCTGATCAGACCCCCAGCCTGCTGTTCTCTCACTAAATTAATGACACATGTGCTATAGGCACATACCAATTGGAAATGGACTCCTTGTCAGCCCCTGTAGAATGCACTATAGGTGCACAGGGCACAGGAGCCACTAAGGCCTACCAGGGGCTGCAGCATATCTTTTGCCACCCCTGGCTGGTTCTTAAATTGACACAACTGGCTGATCACTCAGCTGGGGTAAGGTGGTGTACACACCCCTTGCTTAGATATAGTATACCTATGTCTAAACCTATATCTGGACACATGTAAACCTGTGAGCCACTCCTATAGACAGGCCTCACCAATCCTGGAGGCTGGGTGCATGGTTTTTATGTGAGATGGAGCTCTAGCATGAGCTGAGCCTGTCTGCAGCCGTCGGGAACAAATCCCTAAGCTGTTTCAGGATAATGCCATACCATATACTATTAAGTGCCTTATAATCCTCGCGGTTATTTAGCAACTCTGGTTTGGCTTTATCAAAACATGTCGTGTAAGGTGTCATACGCTTTGGAATACCATCCCCTCGCCAGTTCTGGCGACGGGGATGGCATTCCACCCCTCTAGAGGGGTAAGACATGTTACTTCACTTTAATGCGGTTGATTTCTCCAAAGGCCTTAAGATCCACAAAATGGATGCCTCTGCCACAGACAAATGTCTGGACCCCTGGAGCTGACCGAAACCCAGTCAAGGGGGTCCTGGACAAAGGGTTTCCTGTCACAGGAGGGTGTCACCGCCCTCCAGACAGGAGATAGTGTATTGTAGCAGGGAGGTTTGAAAGAAACCAGACACTGCCTGGGGCGCACAAGGCTGCCCCTTGCATAATCCGGCCAAACCGGTTCTGGGGCACTCCAGCCCTCGTGCCAGGGCGGCCTGGATCAAAGGAAGGGGGTGTGTCCACCCACTTCCTGGGTCCCACCCATAGGAGGGGACCTAGCAGGTAATCACGCCCACCAGATTCGAATAAGAGTGGGAGCAGTGCCAAGGCACATCAGATTTCCTGGAAGAAACATTTGAAACGATATTCTGGACCCTTCGCCCTCCATCTCAACGTGGAAGCCCGAAGAATCTCCCTTGTGGTCAAGGAGTGACCACCCTGCAGCAGCAGGCACCATCCAGCCCTCGACGTCTACTTAGTTGCAGTTCCCGCCGGAACTCGAGCGACTGAGATCGACGAGATCAAGCCTGCCCAGCTTCTAACAGCCCGATCCACAGTCCATGCAAAGCTGAGACCCGTGGAGGCGACCGGAAGCGTGGGGCACGCCATCTTGAAGTGACCACGAGACGCTGACCGTGCAGCCCACGAGTGACCCTCGAAGCTGTACACCGGGGTTTGAGAAGCCCCCACCCTGAGCTACTCCTGAGCCGAAGTTCAGCCCTCCACACTCGACGAGTGCTGCGTGGGGCCCTTTGGCACGATTTGGCTCAACGCGTTGGCCCGGTCACTTGCCAGCTGGCTTGTGGTCCCTGTGCCGACGAACTACCAAAGAAGACTCGTGAATCTGGTTGCTCCAGATCCACACCAGCTCCCCTGAAAGGGAGCCCCGACTCTGACCTTCCTGGTCCGAGTGAGACGCCATCTTCCAATCCCGCGTGGATTGCTCTTACCAAGGCTTGTTTGCTCCAAACCGGAAGCCGACTGCACCGACGGTGAGAGCCTGCGTGGGACAGATCGTGACCTGCTCCTGGACGTCGCAGATGCCCCAGAGCCCACGTGACAGCGAAGAGAAGCGCCTCGACGACCACCTGATTGCGCCCGACATTGCCTGGTTCCGTCCTGGTTCCACCCTGGTCACTGCTGAGTGACCCAGACTCTGTCCCCTCTGCTTTCAGGTACTCTACAACTTGAGTCCACCCTTGGACTCCACCGGACACTTCGTCTTCACCCTGCCTGCAGCCCTTTCAGCTTCAAGCACCAAGAGCCTGCGTGTCAAAACCCGACGCCACTTCGACCCTGTGCACCCACTTCCTGTGGGTGAGGTAACTTTGCTCCGCCGGTGTTCCCACACTGGTGCACACCTCTAGGGTCTGTGTGTTAAGTTTTGTTCCTCTAGGTTCAGCGGAAGTGTCCTTAAACTTTAACTATTTGACTTTTACGCACCATTGGTTAACATTGGTGCATGCGTGCGCTTTCCGCACATCTCCCGAATCCCGAGGGCCATTCCCGACTTCAGCATTGCTTGTCCTGACTGCTCCCAGCGATTCCCTAGGCCCTAGGCCTAACCACTGTTCGAGTGGCCTCTCTTATACCACTTGTTTAGTATATGGTTTGAGTGGCCCCCTGCCCTCATCCATAATTGTGCAACTTGTATGTTTAAACAGTGCTTTTGATTTAACGCTTGTGCCCCTTTATTCATAAAGAATACTGGGGATTGTTTTTAGTAATAAACACATATATTTTTATAATATATACTTGTGTGGTGTCCTTTCATTTGGTATTACAGGATTGTATGTGGTAAAACAGCTCGCTTAACACGACCTCTTAAGTTAAGCCTTTAGGCTGCTTAGTCCATGCTACCACTAGGATAGCTTGTCTAATAAGGTTGACTTACAACCAGACACCATAAGGGGATTGTTTGGTCAGGTAGTAGGTGGTTCCAGAATTGGAAACATCCCCTACCAGGCCAACTTCTCACATTGGTGAGCAGCGGTGCGGATTTGAGCTTGCTGTTGTTTTACCATTGCAATCTTTATATCAAATTGAAAGATCACATCAAGTACCTCTAGGTACATATAAAATCAAAAGCTTAGCATATTAAGTTCTACTGAACTTAGTAGTTGTAGGTTGAAGGGAGTAGCACACCCCTGACTACAACTCACTAGCAAGGTCCAGTAGGAAAACACTTAGTGTAGGTAAGTGCACCACTTACACCTCACTAGTAACCATGTCTGACACAGGAAAGGCCTCAGGGTCTAGTCCTGTGATAGTTGACCCTACCCAGGCAACTTCTGGATATGACAAACTAACCCGCAGAGACTTGATTGTCTTGTGCAAAGCAAGAGGGTTAAAAAGGGGCAGAAGCCCCACCTGCCTAATCCTGGTAGAAATCCTAGAACAGGATGACTTAGAGAAGGCAAAAGCAGCTTCCCTAGATACAGGAACTGGAGGGAACCCCCCTGCAGTTGATCCCCCTGAAGAGGAGGATGATGATGACTTGGATGAGGACTCAGAGGTTGAGGACTTAGAAGTACAAGATCAGGGTAGCCAGGTTCCAGTTGGTAGGCTTAGCCAGGCCAACTTGGACCTACTGGGGAATGGAGAGGGCCAGCACCTCCCCAGAACCCAACATGTGATTCTCCCAGGCAACAGAAGAGTGAGATCTCCCTCAGGGGACTCTCATCTTTCTAGTGCCTCCAGAGAATCAGAGAGAGGCATGAGTGCTTCTCAGAAAGCTGAGCATAGGGCTAGAATGAGGGCTGTCAGACTCCAGATAGAGAGAGAGGAGGTAGCCCTGAGTCAAGCTAAGCTTACCTTAGCTCAAGCTAAACTTGCCTTGGCAAGAGAGCAGAAATTAAGTGGCTTAGATGTCACTGGTGGCAGCAATTTTCCAAGAGAAAAAGACAGGGCCTATGACAATAGAAACCTGACCAAGATTGTGCCCCCCTTTAAAGAAGGGGATGACATCCACAAATGGATGACTGCTCTTGAGAGAGCCTGCATGGTACAGCAGGTTCCTGAGAATCAGTGGGCTGCAATTTTGTGGTACTCCTTTCCTGAGAAAGGGAGGGACAGGCTCCTCACAGTTAGACCTGAGGATGCCAAAAACTACTCTGTTTTGAAGAGTGCTCTCATTGAAGGGTATGGCCTAACCACTGAGCAATACAGGTTGTTGTTCAGAGACACCCAGAAAGCACAGACTCAAGACTGGACTGATTTTGTGGAGTGTGCCACTAAGGCTTTGGAGGGTTGGTTACAGGGAAGTAAAGTTTCAGACTATACAGGATTGTACAATCTTATGATGAGAGAACAGATCCTTAATAACTGTACAAACCAGCTGTTGCATCAATACCTTATTGACTCTGATCTGACCTCTCCCCAAGAATTGGGAAAGAAGGCAGACAAATGGGTCAGAACAAGGATTAAGCAGAAACCCCAGAACCAAGGTGGTGACCAGAAGAAAACAGACCAGAAGGGTGGTAATCAGAATCAGAAAGATAAAGAAAAAGACCAGAAGTCTTCAGGCCCCCAAACTAATAGTAAGGAGGGTGGTTCCCAAAATGGTAACAAGAAGAAGAAGAACAAAGGTCCAAAGACACCTTGGTGTAATACCTGCAAATCAGTTTCACACTGGGGCAGTGAGTGCACCAAGGCAAATCCAGTTCCCACCACTACAGCTCCTAAAGCAACTGCAACCCCAAGTACAGTAAGCAGTGGTGGAACACAGTCCAAGGGTGTAGCTGGGTTGACCCTGGGTATTGAAGTAGGATCTGGCCTAGTCAGAGTCCCTACACAGGCAGTTCTCCTGTATGATGTGGACATTGAGTTGCCCACTGCAGTAAGCCCCACTAACCTGGGCAAATACAGGCAGACTCCCTTAATAAATGAGAAACTGGCTCAAGCTTACAGGGACACATGTGCTAGTGTCACCATGGTGACCCCTGGCTTTGTGGACCCTGGACAGATTGTACTAGGAGAGAGCTACCTAGTAACCAATGCAAGCAACTCCACTACCTCCCATAGTGTGGCAGTTGTGAACTTCTCCTGGGGGGGGGTTGATGGCCTAAAGAAAGTTGTGGTGAGTGCAGACCTACCAGTAGACTGTCTGTTAGGCAATGACCTTGAAAGCTCAGCATGGTCAGAAGTGGAGTACAGGACTCATGCAGAAATGCTAGGGATTTCAGAGCATGTCCTTGCCATGACAAGGGCTCAGGCTAAGAAGTGCCTTCCTGAACCAGTGGTGGATCTTGAGACAATAGACCAGCCACAACCCAAGAGAAGGAGCAAGAGAGGAAAGGCCTCGCCTTCCACCTTGCCCCAGGTTGAGGATCAGGTTTCAGAGGAAACTGATTCTGCAGTCCAAGAGGAGACTGTCTCTGAGGAGCTTGAACCTGACCAGGTTGAGTTTCTGGGGACAGGGGGACCCTCAAGGGCAGACCTGAGGCAGGCTCAATTAGATTGCCCTTCCCTTGAACCCCTCAGACAGCAGGCTGCTGCTGAGGCTGCTGGGGATGCCCAAGGTACCCATACTGTGTATTGGGATGAGGGACTCCTTTACTCAGAGGCTAGAGCCCCCAAGCCTGGCATGACCAGGAGGTTGGTGATACCTCTGCAGTTTAGGGGATTCCTCCTTACCTTGGCCCATGATATTCCCCTTGCAGGACACTTAGGCCAGAACAAGACGTGGGACAGGCTTGTTCCACACTTTCACTGGCCTCACATGTCAGAGGATGTCAAGGAGTTTTGTCGCTCCTGTGTCACTTGCCAAGCCAGTGGTAAGTCAGGTGGCACAACAAAGGCCCCCCTAATACCACTACCTGTGGTGGGGGTCCCCTTTGAGAGAGTTGGAATTGATATTGTGGGTCCAATGGACCCCCAAACAGCATCTGGGAACAGATGCATACTGGTGGTAGTGGATCATGCCACCAGGTACCCAGAGGCTATTCCCCTAAGGACCACCACAGCCCCTGTGGTGGCAAAAGCCCTCATTGCAGTTTTCTCAAGAGTGGGCTTTCCTAAGGAGGTACTATCAGATAGAGGGACAAATTTTATGTCCAGCTATCTAAAAGCAATGTGGAAGGAATGTGGAGTAAACTATAAGTTTACCACCCCATATCATCCACAATGCAATGGGCTTGTGGAGAGATTTAACAAGACCCTTAAAGGCATGATAAAGGGATTACCAGAGAAGCTCAGGCGGAAATGGGACATTCTTTTACCCTGCCTGCTCTTTGCTTACAGAGAGGTCCCACAGAAGGGGGTTGGCTACAGCCCTTTTGAACTTTTGTTTGGCCACCCTGTGAGAGGTCCATTGTGTTTGGTGAAGGAAGGATGGGAGTTACCTCTCAAAAAGCCCAAACTAGACATAGTGGACTATGTACTTGGTCTCCGCTCCAGGATGGCTGAGTACATGGAAAGAGCATCCAAAAACCTGGAGGCCAGCCAAGAATTGCAGAAAGCTTGGCATGACCAAAAGGCTGTACTGGTAGAGTTCCAACCAGGACAGAAGGTATGGGTACTGGAGCCAGTGGCTCCAGCAGCACTCCAAGACAAATGGAGTGGACCCTATCCTATTATTGAGAAGAAAGGGGAAGTCACCTACTTGGTAGACTTTGGAACCCCCAGGAGCCCTCACAGGGTGATCCATGTGAATCGCTTGAAAGCATTTGTGGACAGGGAGGACATGAGCTTGCTCATGGCCACAGATGGGGAACAGGAGGAAGAGAGTGACCCTCTCCCAGACCTGCTTTCTCAGAACCCTGATGATGGTTCAGTTGATGGAGTAGCCTTGGCAGGCAGCCTCACTGACCAGCAACAGAGGGACTGCAGACAAGTTTTGCAGGCTCACAGGCAAATGTTTTCACTCACACCCAGCCAAACTGACTGGTGTACCCATGTTGTGGACACTGGTGACAGTCTGCCTGTCAAGAATAAGATCTACAGGCAACCTGATCATGTCAGGGATTGCATCAAGGCTGAGGTGCAAAAGATGTTGGAGCTTGGAGTGATTGAGCCATCAGAGAGCCCATGGGCCAGCCCAGTAGTCCTGGTGCCAAAACCTCATACCCAAGATGGTAAGAGAGAAATGAGGTTTTGCGTGGATTACAGGGGTCTCAATGCTGTCACTAGGACAGATGCTCACCCCATTCCAAGAGCAGATGAGCTCATTGACAGATTGGCTTCTGCCAAGTTTCTGAGCACATTTGATCTGACAGCTGGCTACTGGCAAATCAGACTAGCTGAGGAGTCAAAAGCCAAAACAGCATTCTCTACCCCTAGTGGACATTATCAGTTTGTGGTAATGCCCTTTGGTTTGAAGAATGCACCTGCCACTTTCCAAAGGTTGGTGAACCAAGTCCTTACTGGGTTGGATGACTTTTGTGCAGCTTATCTAGATGATATTGCTGTCTTTAGCTCCACCTGGGAGGATCACCTGATCCACCTGAAGAAAGTTTTGGAGGCCCTGCAAAAGGCAGGCCTAACTATCAAGGCCACAAAGTGCCAGATAGGGCAGAGTAAGGTTGTATACCTGGGCCACCTAGTAGGTGGAGGCCAGGTTCAGCCACTGGAAAGCAAAATCCAGGCCATACAGGACTGGGCTCCTCCAGTTACCCAGACACAAGTCAGAGCCTTCTTGGGCCTGACTGGGTATTACAGAAAGTTTGTGAAAAACTATGGGTCTATAGTGACACCATTAAATGACTTGACATCCAAGAAGATGCCAAAAAAGGTTCAGTGGACAGTTAGCTGTCAGAAGGCATTTGAAGACCTGAAGAAGGCCATGTGCTCTGCACCTATCCTAAAGAGTCCTGACTACTCCAAACAGTTCATTGTTCAGACAGATGCTTCTGAGTTGGGGGTGGGAGCTGTACTCTCACAACTTAATCAAGATGGTCAAGACCAGCCAATTGCTTTCATTAGCAGGAGGCTAACCCCAAGAGAAAAACGTTGGTCAGCCATTGAGAGGGAGGCCTTTGCTGTGGTTTGGGCATTAAAGAAGTTGAGGTCCTACTTGTTTGGAACTCACTTCCTGGTGCAAACAGACCATAAGCCCCTCTTATGGCTTAATCAGATGAAGGGTGAAAATCCCAAACTGCTCAGGTGGTCCATTTCCCTACAGGGGATGGACTTTACAGTGGAGCACCGCCCAGGGACTGACCATGGTAATGCAGATGGTCTCTCCAGGTACTTCCACTTAGAACATGAAGACTTATCTGGTCAAGGTTAGTTTAATGTCCCTGCGTTTGGGGGGGGGTTGTGTAGGAGAGTAGGGTCTGCTATCCTATGGTCACCCAAAATTTTTGCTTTTTGCTTCACTGGTTTTCGACTACTGAGGCTGTGGGCCTGCTGACCAGACCCCCAGCCTGCTGTTCTCTCACTAAATTAATGACACATGTGCTATAGGCACATACCAATTGGAAATGGACTCCTTGTCAGCCCCTGTAGAATGCACTATAGGTGCACAGGGCACAGGAGCCACTAAGGCCTACCAGGGGCTGCAGCATATCTTTTGCCACCCCTGGCTGGTTCTTAAATTGACACAACTGGCTGATCACTCAGCTGGGGTAAGGTGGTGTACACACCCCTTGCTTAGATATAGTATACCTATGTCTAAACCTATATCTGGACACATGTAAACCTGTGAGCCACTCCTATAGACAGGCCTCACCAATCCTGGAGGCTGGGTGCATGGTTTTTATGTGAGATGGAGCTCTAGCATGAGCTGAGCCTGTCTGCAGCCGTCGGGAACAAATCCCTAAGCTGTTTCAGGATAATGCCATACCATATACTATTAAGTGCCTTATAATCCTCGCGGTTATTTAGCAACTCTGGTTTGGCTTTATCAAAACATGTCGTGTAAGGTGTCATACGCTTTGGAATACCATCCCCTCGCCAGTTCTGGCGACGGGGATGGCATTCCACCCCTCTAGAGGGGTAAGACATGTTACTTCACTTTAATGCGGTTGATTTCTCCAAAGGCCTTAAGATCCACAAAATGGATGCCTCTGCCACAGACAAATGTCTGGACCCCTGGAGCTGACCGAAACCCAGTCAAGGGGGTCCTGGACAAAGGGTTTCCTGTCACAGGAGGGTGTCACCGCCCTCCAGACAGGAGACAGTGTATTGTAGCAGGGAGGTTTGAAAGAAACCAGACACTGCCTGGGGCGCACAAGGCTGCCCCTTGCATAATCCGGCCAAACCGGTTCTGGGGCACTCCAGCCCTCGTGCCAGGGCGGCCTGGATCAAAGGAAGGGGGTGTATCCACCCACTTCCTGGGTCCCACCCATAGGAGGGGACCTAGCAGGTAATCACGCCCACCAGATTCGAATAAGAGTGGGAGCAGTGCCAATGCACATCAGATTTCCTGGAAGAAACATTTGAAACGATATTCTGGACCCTTCGCCCTCCATCTCAACGTGGAAGCCCGAAGAATCTCCCTTGTGGTCAAGGAGTGACCACCCTGCAGCAGCAGGCACCATCCAGCCCTCGACGTCTACTTGGTTGCAGTTCCCGCCGGAACTCGAGCGACTGAGATCGACGAGATCAAGCCTGCCCAGCTTCTAACAGCCCGATCCACAGTCCCTGCAAAGCTGAGACCCGTGGAGGCGACCGGAAGCGTGGGGCACGCCATCTTGAAGTGACCACGAGACGCTGACCGTGCAGCCCACGAGTGACCCTCGAAGCTGTACACCGGGGTTTGAGAAGCCCCCACCCTGAGCTACTCCTGAGCCGAAGTTCAGCCCTCCACACTCGACGAGTGCTGCGTGGGGCCCTTTGGCACGATTTGGCTCAACGCGTTGGCCCGGTCACTTGCCAGCTGGCTTGTGGTCCCTGTGCCGACGAACTACAAAAGAAGACTCGTGATTCTGGTTGCTCCAGATCCACACCAGCTCCCCTGAAAGGGAGCCCCGACTCTGACCTTCCTGGTCCGAGTGAGACGCCATCTTCCAATCCCGCGTGGATTGCTCTTACCAAGGCTTGTTTGCTCCAAACCGGAAGCCGACTGCACCGACGGTGAGAGCCTGCGTGGGACAGATCGTGACCTGCTCCTGGACGTCGCAGATGCCCCAGAGCCCACGTGACAGCGAAGAGAAGCGCCTCGACGACCACCTGATTGCGCCCGACATTGCCTGGTTCCGTCCTGGTTCCACCCTGGTCACTGCTGAGTGACCCAGACTCTGTCCCCTCTGCTTTCAGGTACTCTACAACTTGAGTCCACCCTTGGACTCCACCGGACACTTCGTCTTCACCCTGCCTGCAGCCCTTTCAGCTTCAAGCACCAAGAGCCTGCGTGTCAAAACCCGACGCCACTTCGACCCTGTGCACCCACTTCCTGTGGGTGAGGTAACTTTGCTCCGCCGGTGTTCCCACACTGGTGCACACCTCTAGGGTCTGTGTGTTAAGTTTTGTTCCTCTAGGTTCAGCGGAAGTGTCCTTAAACTTTAACTATTTGACTTTTACGCACCATTGGTTAACATTGGTGCATGCGTGCGCTTTCCGCACATCTCCCGAATCCCGAGGGCCATTCCCGACTTCAGCATTGCTTGTCCTGACTGCTCCCAGCGATTCCCTAGGCCCTAGGCCTAACCACTGTTCGAGTGGCCTCTCTTATACCACTTGTTTAGTATATGGTTTGAGTGGCCCCCTGCCCTCATCCATAATTGTGCAACTTGTATGTTTAAACAGTGCTTTTGATTTAACGCTTGTGCCCCTTTATTCATAAAGAATACTGGGGATTGTTTTTAGTAATAAACACATATATTTTTATAATATATACTTGTGTGGTGTCCTTTCATTTGGTATTACAGGATTGTATGTGGTAAAACAGCTCGCTTAACACGACCTCTTAAGTTAAGCCTTTAGGCTGCTTAGTCCATGCTACCACTAGGATAGCTTGTCTAATAAGGTTGACTTACAACCAGACACCATAAGGGGATTGTTTGGTCAGGTAGTAGGTGGTTCCAGAATTGGAAACATCCCCTACCAGGCCAACTTCTCACAGTTGACTTACAACCAGACACCATAAGGGATTGTTTGGTCAGGTAGTAGGTGGTTCCAGAATTGGAAACATCCCCTACCAGGCCAACTTCTCACACTGCACCAGTGCAGCCGAAGCAGCACTGGTGCAGCCGAAGCCCGAGGGCCATTCCCGACTTCAGCATTGCTTGTCCTGACTGCTCCCAGCGATTCCCTAGGCCCTAGGCCTAACCACTGCTCGAGTGGCATCTCTTATACCACTTGTTTAGTATATGGTTTGAGTGGCCACCCGCCCTCATCCATAATTGTGCAACTTGTATGTTTAAACAGTGCTTTTGATTTAACGCTTGTGCCCCTTTATTCATAAAGAATACTGGGGATTGTCTTTAGTAATAAACACATATATTTTTATAATACATACTTGTGTGGTGTCCTTTCATTTGATATTACAGGATTGTATGTGGTAAAACAGCTCGCTTAACACGACCTCTTAAGTTAAGCCTTTAGGCTGCTTAGTCCATGCTACCCCTAGGATAGCTTGTCTAATAAGGTTGACTTACAACCAGACACCATAAGGGATTGTTTGGTCTGATAATAGGTGGTTCCAGAATTGGAAACATCACCTATCAGGCCAACTTCTCACATTAGGCCTTCCATAGGAGTGGCTCACAGGTTGATATGTGTCCAGATATAGGTTTAGATATAGGTATACTATATCTAAGTAAGGGGTGGTTACACCACCTTACCCCAGCTGAGTGATCAGCCAGTTGTGTCAATTTAAGAACCAGCCAGGGGTGGCAAAAGATATGCTGCAGCCCCTGGTAGGCCTTGGTGGCTCCTATGCCCTTGGCACCTATAGTGCATTATACAGGGGCTGACAAGGAGTCCATTTCCAATTGTGGTATGTACCTAGGGTACATGGAATCCATTTTACAGAGAGAGCAGATGGCCTGGGGCCCTGATTAGCAGGGAACCAGGTCAACTAAGCCTACCAACTGGAACCTGGCTACCCTGATCTTGTACTTCTAAGTCCTCAACCTCTGAGTCCTCATCCAAGTCATCATCATCCTCCTCTTCAGGGGGATCAACTGCAGGGGGGTTCCCTCCAGTTCCTGTATCTAGGGAAGCTGCTTTTGCCTTCTCTAAGTCATCCTGTTCTAGGAGTTCTATCAGGATTAGGCAGGTGGGGCTTCTGCCCCTTTTTAACCCTCTTGCTTTGCACAAGACAATCAAGTCTCTGCGGGTTAGTTTGTCATATCCAGAAGTTGCCTGGGTAGGGTCAACTATCACAGGACTAGACCCTGAGGCCTTTCCTGTGTCAGACATGGTTACTAGTGAGGTGTAAGTGGTGCACTTACCTACACTAAGTGTTTTCCTACTGGACCTTGCTAGTGAGTTGTAGTCAGGGGTGTGCTACTCCCTTCAACCTACAACTACTAAGTTCAGTAGAACTTAATATGCTAAGCTTTTGATTTTATATGTACCTAGAGGTACTTGATGTGATCTTTCAATTTGATATAAAGATTGCAATGGTAAAACAACAGCAAGCTCAAATCCGCACCGCTGCTCACCAACCTGGGGGACCAAGCACAGCCTGGGGGACCAAGAGCAACCAGGGGGACCAAGAACAGCCAGGGGTACCAAGCACAGCCAGGAGGACCAAGAGCAACCAGGGGGACCAAGCACAGCCTGGGGGACCAAGCACAGCCTGGGGGACCAAGCACAGCCTGGAGGACCAAGAGCAACCAGGGGGTCCAAGCACAGCCTGGGGGACCAAGCACAGCCTGGGGGACCAAGAGCAACCAGGGGGACCAAGCACAGCCTGGGGGACCAAGCTCAGCCTGGGGGACCAAGAGCAACCAGGGGGACCAAGCACAGCCTGGGGGACCAAGCACAGCCTGGGGGACCAAGAGCAACCAGGGGGACCAAGCACAGCCAGGGGGACCAAGAGCAACCAGGGGGACCAAGCACAGCCAGGGGGACCAAGAGCACCAGGGGGACCAAGCACAGCCTGGGGGACCAAGAGCAACCAGGGGGACCAAGCACAGCCTGGGGGACCAAGCACAGCCTGGGGACCAAGCACAGCCAGGTGTACCAAGCACAGCCAGGGGGACCAAGAGCAACCAGGGAGACCAAGCACAGCCTGGGGGACCAAGCACAGCCAGGGGGACCAAGAGGAACCAGGGAGACCAAGCATAGCCAGGGGGACCAAGAGCATCCAGGGGGACCAAGCACAGCCTGGGGGACCAAGCACAGCCTGGGGGACCAAGAGCAACCAGGGGGACCAAGCACAGCCAGGGGTACCAAGCACAGCCTGGGGGACCAAGAGCAACCAGGTGGACCAAGCACAGCCTGGGGGACCAAGCACAGCCTGGGGGACCAAGAGCAACCAGGGGGACCAAGCACAGCCTGGGGGACCAAGCACAGCCTGGGGGACCAAACACAGCCTGGGGGACCAAGAGCAACCAGGGGGAGCAAGCACAGCCTGGGGGACCAAGCACAGCTTGGGGACCAAGAGCAACCAGGGGGACCAAGCACAGCCTGGGGGACCAAGCAGCCTGGGGGACCAAGCACAGCCAGGGGTACCAAGCACAGCCAGGGGGACCAAGAGCAACCAGGGGGACCAAGCACAGCCTGGGGGACCAAGCACAGCCTGGGGGACCAAGAGCAACCAGGGGGACCAAGCACAGCCTGGGGGACAAAGCACAGCCTGGGGGACTGTAGGAAGGTGGCTACCTGACTATGGTTACCCCAGATTTTTTGCCTGTGTTTAGCTGGTTTTTGACTTAGTTGACCTGGTTCCCTGCTAATCCGGGCCCCAGGCCATCTGCTCTCTCTGTAAAATGGATTCCATGTACCCTAGGTACATACCACAATTGGAAATGGACTCCTTGTCAGCCCCTGTATAATGCACTATAGGTGCCAAGGGCATAGGAGCCACCAAGGCCTACCAGGGGCTGCAGCATATCTTTTGCCACCCCTGGCTGGTTCTTAAATTGACACAACTGGCTGATCACTCAGCTGGGGTAAGGTGGTGTAACCACCCCTTACTTAGATATAGTATACCTATATCTAAACCTATATCTGGACACATATCAACCTGTGAGCCACTCCTATGGAAGGCCTAATGTGAGAAGTTGGCCTGATAGGTGATGTTTCCAATTCTGGAACCACCTATTATCAGACCAAACAATCCCTTATGGTGTCTGGTTGTAAGTCAACCTTATTAGACAAGCTATCCTAGGGGTAGCATGGACTAAGCAGCCTAAAGGCTTAACTTAAGAGGTCGTGTTAAGCGAGCTGTTTTACCACATACAATCCTGTAATATCAAATGAAAGGACACCACACAAGTATGTATTATAAAAATATATGTGTTTATTACTAAAGACAATCCCCAGTATTCTTTATGAATAAAGGGGCACAAGCGTTAAATCAAAAGCACTGTTTAAACATACAAGTTGCACAATTATGGATGAGGGCGGGTGGCCACTCAAACCATATACTAAACAAGTGGTATAAGAGATGCCACTCGAGCAGTGGTTAGGCCTAGGGCCTAGGGAATCGCTGGGAGCAGTCAGGACAAGCAATGCTGAAGTCGGGAATGGCCCTCGGGCTTCGGCTGCACCAGTGCTGCTTCGGCTGCACTGGTGCAGTGTGAGAAGTTGGCCTGGTAGGGGATGTTTCCAATTCTGGAACCACCTACTACCTGACCAAACAATCCCTTATGGTGTCTGGTTGTAAGTCAACCTTATTAGACAAGCTATCCTAGGGGTAGCATGGACTAAGCAGCCTAAAGGCTTAACTTAAGAGGTCGTGTTAAGCGAGCTGTTTTACCACATACAATCCTGTAATACCAAATGAAAGGACACCACACAAGTATATATTATAAAAATATATGTGTTTATTACTAAAAACAATCCCCAGTATTCTTTATGAATAAAGGGGCACAAGCGTTAAATCAAAAAGCACTGTTTAAACATACAAGTTGCACAATTATGGATGAGGGCGGGGGGCCACTCAAACCATATACTAAACAAGTGGTATAAGAGAGGCCACTCGAACAGTGGTTAGGCCTAGGGCCTAGGGAATCGCTGGGAGCAGTCAGGACAAGCAATGCTGAAGTCGGGAATGGCCCTCGGGATTCGGGAGATGTGCGGAAAGCGCACGCATGCACCAATGTTAACCAATGGTGCGTAAAAGTCAAAGAGTTAAAGTTTAAGGACACTTCCGCTGAACCTAGAGGAACAAAACTTAACACACAGACCCTAGAGGTGTGCACCAGTGTGGGAACACCGGCGGAGCAAAGTTACCTCACCCACAGGAAGTGGGTGCACAGGGTCGAAGTGGCGTCGGGTTTTGACACGCAGGCTCTTGGTGCTTGGAGCTGAAAGGGCTGCAGGCAGGGTGAAGACGAAGTGTCCGGTGGAGTCCAAGGGTGGACTCAAGTTGTAGAGTACCTGAAAGCAGAGGGGACAGAGTCTGGGTCACTCAGCAGTGACCAGGGTGGAACCAGGACGGAACCAGGCAATGTCGGGCGCAATCAGGTGGTCGTCGAGGAGCTTCTCTCCGCTGTCACGTGGGCTCTGGGGCATCTGCGACGTCCAGGAGCAGGTCACTATCTGTCCCACGCAGGCTCTCACCGTCGGTGCAGTCGGCTTCAGGTTTGGAGCAAACAAGCCTTGGTAAGAGCAATCCACGCAGGATCGGAAGATTGCTTCTCACTCGGACCAGGAAGGTCAGAGTCGGGGCTCCTTTTCAGGGGAGCTGGTGTGGATCTGGAGCAACCAGATTCACGAGTCTTCTTCGGTAGTTCGTCGGCACAGGGACCACAAGCCAGCTGGCAAGTGACCGGGCCAACGCGTTGAGCCAAATCGTGCCAAAGGGCCCCACGCAGCACTCGTCGAGTGTGGAGGGCTGAACTTCGGCTCAGGAGTAGCTCAGGGTGGGGGCTTCTCAAACCCCGGTGTACAGCTTCGAGGGTCACTCGTGGGCTGCACGGTCAGCGTCTCGTGGTCACTTCAAGATGGCGTGCCCCACGCTTCCGGTCGCCTCCACGGGTCTCAGCTTTGCATGGACTGTGGATCGGGCTGTTAGAAGCTGGGCAGGCTTGATCTCGTCGATCTCAGTCGCTCGAGTTCCGGCGGGAACTGCAACTAAGTAGACGTCGAGGGCTGGATGGTGCCTGCTGCTGCAGGGTGGTCACTCCTTGACCACAAGGGAGATTATTCGGGCTTCCACGTTGAGATGGAGGGCGAAGGGTCCAGAATATCGTTTCAAATGTTTCTTCCAGGAAATCTGATGTGCATTGGCACTGCTCCCACTCTTATTCGAATCTGGTGGGCGTGATGACCTGCTAGGTCCCCTCCTATGGGTGGGACCCAGGAAGTGGGTGGATACACCCCCTTCCTTTGATCCAGGCCGCCCTGGCACGAGGGCTGGAGTGCCCCAGAACCGGTTTGGCCGGATTATGCAAGGGGCAGCCTTGTGCGCCCCAGGCAGTGTCTGGTTTCTTTCAAACCTCCCTGCTACAATACACTATCTCCTGTCTGGAGGGCGGTGACACCCTCCTGTGACAGGAAACCCTTTGTCCAGGACCCCCTTGACTGGGTTTCGGTCAGCTCCAGGGGTCCAGACATTTGTCTGTGGCAGAGGCATCCATTTTGTGGATCTTAAGGCCTTTGGAGAAATCAACCGCATTAAAGTGAAGTAACATGTCTTACCCCTCTAGAGGGGTGGAATGCCATCCCCGTCGCCAGAACTGGCGAGGGGATGGTATTCCAAAGTGTATGACACCTTACACGACATGTTTTGATAAAGCCAAACCAAAGTTGCTAAATAACCGCGAGGATTATAAGGCACTTAATAGTATATGGTATGGCCTTATCCTGAAACAGCTTAGGGATTTGTTCCCGACGGCTGCAGACAGGCTCAGCTCATGCTAGAGCTCCATCTCACATAAAACCATGCACCCAGCCTCCAGGATTGGTGAGGCCTGACTATAGGAGTGGCTCACAGGTTTACATGTGTCCAGATATAGGTTTAGACATAGGTATACTATGTCTAAGCAAGGGGTGTGTACACCACCTTACCCCAGCTGAGTGATCAGCCAGTTGTGTCAATTTAAGAACCAGCCAGGGGTGGCAAAAGTTATGCTGCAGCCCCTGGTAGGCCTTAGTGGCTCCTGTGCCCTGTGCACCTATAGTGCATTCTACAGGGGCTGACAAGGAGTCCATTTCCAATTGGTATGTGCCTATAGCACATGTGTCATTAATTTAGTGAGAGAACAGCAGGCTGGGGGTCTGATCAGCAGGCCCACAGCCTCAGTAGTCGAAAACCAGTGAAGCAAAAAGCAAAAATTTGGGGTGACCATAGGATAGCAGACCCTACTCTCCTACACAACCCCCCCCCAAACGCAGGGACATTAAACTAACCTTGACCAGATAAGTCTTCATGTTCTAAGTGGAAGTACCTGGAGAGACCATCTGCATTACCATGGTCAGTCCCTGGGCGGTGCTCCACTGTAAAGTCCATCCCCTGTAGGGAAATGGACCACCTGAGCAGTTTGGGATTTTCACCCTTCATCTGATTAAGCCATAAGAGGGGCTTATGGTCTGTTTGCACCAGGAAGTGAGTTCCAAACAAGTAGGACCTCAACTTCTTTAATGCCCAAACCACAGCAAAGGCCTCCCTCTCAATGGCTGACCAACGTTTTTCTCTTGGGGTTAGCCTCCTGCTAATGAAAGCAATTGGCTGGTCTTGACCATCTTGATTAAGTTGTGAGAGTACAGCTCCCACCCCCAACTCAGAAGCATCTGTCTGAACAATGAACTGTTTGGAGTAGTCAGGACTCTTTAGGATAGGTGCAGAGCACATGGCCTTCTTCAGGTCTTCAAATGCCTTCTGACAGCTAACTGTCCACTGAACCTTTTTTGGCATCTTCTTGGATGTCAAGTCATTTAATGGTGTCACTATAGACCCATAGTTTTTCACAAACTTTCTGTAATACCCAGTCAGGCCCAAGAAGGCTCTGACTTGTGTCTGGGTAACTGGAGGAGCCCAGTCCTGTATGGCCTGGATTTTGCTTTCCAGTGGCTGAACCTGGCCTCCACCTACTAGGTGGCCCAGGTATACAACCTTACTCTGCCCTATCTGGCACTTTGTGGCCTTGATAGTTAGGCCTGCCTTTTGCAGGGCCTCCAAAACTTTCTTCAGGTGGATCAGGTGATCCTCCCAGGTGGAGCTAAAGACAGCAATATCATCCAGATAAGCTGCACAAAAGTCATCCAACCCAGTAAGGACTTGGTTCACCAACCTTTGGAAAGTGGCAGGTGCATTCTTCAAACCAAAGGGCATTACCACAAACTGATAATGCCCACTAGGGGTAGAGAATGCTGTCTTGGCCTTTGACTCCTCAGCTAGTCTGATTTGCCAGTAGCCAGCTGTCAGATCAAATGTGCTCAGAAACTTGGCAGAAGCCAATCTGTCAATGAGCTCATCTGCTCTTGGAATGGGGTGAGCATCTGTCCTAGTGACAGCATTGAGACCCCTGTAATCCACGCAAAACCTCATTTCTCTCTTACCATCTTGGGTATGAGGTTTTGGCACCAGGACTACTGGGCTGGCCCATGGGCTCTCTGATGGCTCAATCACTCCAAGCTCCAACATCTTTTGCACCTCAGCCTTGATGCAATCCCTGACATGATCAGGTTGCCTGTAGATCTTATTCTTGACAGGCAGACTGTCACCAGTGTCCACAACATGGGTACACCAGTCAGTTTGGCTGGGTGTGAGTGAAAACATTTGCCTGTGAGCCTGCAAAACTTGTCTGCAGTCCCTCTGTTGCTGGTCAGTGAGGCTGCCTGCCAAGGCTACTCCATCAACTGAACCATCATCAGGGTTCTGGGAAAGCAGGTCTGGGAGAGGGTCACTCTCTTCCTCCTGTTCCCCATCTGTGGCCATGAGCAAGCTCATGTCCTCCCTGTCTACAAATGCTTTCAAGCGATTCACATGGATTACCCTGTGAGGGCTCCTGGGTGTTCCAAAGTCTACCAAGTAGGTGACTTCCCCTTTCTTCTCAATAATAGGATAGGGTCCACTCCATTTGTCTTGGAGTGCTGCTGGAGCCACTGGCTCCAGTACCCATACCTTCTGTCCTGGTTGGAACTCTACCAGTACAGCCTTTTGGTCATGCCAAGCTTTCTGCAATTCTTGGCTGGCCTCCAGGTGTTTGGATGCTCTTTCCATGTACTCAGCCATCCTGGAGCGGAGACCAAGTACATAGTCCACTATGTCTAGTTTGGGCTTTTTGAGAGGTAACTCCCATCCTTCCTTCACCAAACACAATGGACCTCTCACAGGGTGGCCAAACAAAAGTTCAAAAGGGCTGTAGCCAACCCCCTTCTGTGGGACCTCTCTGTAAGCAAAGAGCAGGCAGGGTAAAAGAATGTCCCATTTCCGCCTGAGCTTCTCTGGTAATCCTTTTATCATGCCTTTAAGGGTCTTGTTAAATCTCTCCACAAGCCCATTGCATTGTGGATGATATGGGGTGGTAAACTTATAGTTTACTCCACATTCCTTCCACATTGCTTTTAGATAGCTGGACATAAAATTTGTCCCTCTATCTGATAGTACCTCCTTAGGAAAGCCCACTCTTGAGAAAACTGCAATGAGGGCTTTTGCCACCACAGGTGCTGTGGTGGTCCTTAGGGGAATAGCCTCTGGGTACCTGGTGGCATGATCCACTACCACCAGTATGAATCTGTTCCCAGATGCTGTTTGGGGGTCCATTGGACCCACAATATCAATTCCAACTCTCTCAAAGGGGACCCCCACCACAGGTAGTGGTATTAGGGGGGCCTTTGTTGTGCCACCTGACTTACCACTGGCTTGGCAAGTGACACAGGAGCGACAAAACTCCTTGACATCCTCTGACATGTGAGGCCAGTGAAAGTGTGGAACAAGCCTGTCCCACGTCTTGTTCTGGCCTAAGTGTCCTGCAAGGGGAATATCATGGGCCAAGGTAAGGAGGAATCCCCTAAACTGCAGAGGTATCACCAACCTCCTGGTCATGCCAGGCTTGGGGGCTCTAGCCTCTGAGTAAAGGAGTCCCTCATCCCAATACACAGTATGGGTACCTTGGGCATCCCCAGCAGCCTCAGCAGCAGCCTGCTGTCTGAGGGGTTCAAGGGAAGGGCAATCTAATTGAGCCTGCCTCAGGTCTGCCCTTGAGGGTCCCCCTGTCCCCAGAAACTCAACCTGGTCAGGTTCAAGCTCCTCAGAGACAGTCTCCTCTTGGACTGCAGAATCAGTTTCCTCTGAAACCTGATCCTCAACCTGGGGCAAGGTGGAAGGCGAGGCCTTTCCTCTCTTGCTCCTTCTCTTGGGTTGTGGCTGGTCTATTGTCTCAAGATCCACCACTGGTTCAGGAAGGCACTTCTTAGCCTGAGCCCTTGTCATGGCAAGGACATGCTCTGAAATCCCTAGCATTTCTGCATGAGTCCTGTACTCCACTTCTGACCATGCTGAGCTTTCAAGGTCATTGCCTAACAGACAGTCTACTGGTAGGTCTGCACTCACCACAACTTTCTTTAGGCCATCAACCCCTCCCCAGGAGAAGTTCACAACTGCCACACTATGGGAGGTAGTGGAGTTGCTTGCATTGGTTACTAGGTAGCTCTCTCCTAGTACAATCTGTCCAGGGTCCACAAAGCCAGGGGTCACCATGGTGACACTAGCACATGTGTCCCTGTAAGCTTGAACCAGTTTCTCATTTATTAAGGGAGTCTGCCTGTATTTGCCCAGGTTAGTGGGGCTTACTGCAGTGGGCAACTCAATGTCCACATCATACAGGAGAACTGCCTGTGTAGGGACTCTGACTAGGCCAGATCCTACTTCAATACCCAGGGTCAACCCAGCTACACCCTTGGACTGTGTTCCACCACTGCTTACTGTACTTGGGGTTGCAGTTGCTTTAGGAGCTGTAGTGGTGGGAACTGGATTTGCCTTGGTGCACTCACTGCCCCAGTGTGAAACTGATTTGCAGGTATTACACCAAGGTGTCTTTGGACCTTTGTTCTTCTTCTTCTTGTTACCATTTTGGGAACCACCCTCCTTACTATTAGTTTGGGGGCCTGAAGACTTCTGGTCTTTTTCTTTATCTTTCTGATTCTGATTACCACCCTTCTGGTCTGTTTTCTTCTGGTCACCACCTTGGTTCTGGGGTTTCTGCTTAATCCTTGTTCTGACCCATTTGTCTGCCTTCTTTCCCAATTCTTGGGGAGAGGTCAGATCAGAGTCAATAAGGTATTGATGCAACAGCTGGTTTGTACAGTTATTAAGGATCTGTTCTCTCATCATAAGATTGTACAATCCTGTATAGTCTGAAACTTTACTTCCCTGTAACCAACCCTCCAAAGCCTTAGTGGCACACTCCACAAAATCAGTCCAGTCTTGAGTCTGTGCTTTCTGGGTGTCTCTGAACAACAACCTGTATTGCTCAGTGGTTAGGCCATACCCTTCAATGAGAGCACTCTTCAAAACAGAGTAGTTTTTGGCATCCTCAGGTCTAACTGTGAGGAGCCTGTCCCTCCCTTTCTCAGAAAAGGAGTACCACAAAATTGCAGCCCACTGATTCTCAGGAACCTGCTGTACCATGCAGGCTTTCTCAAGAGCAGTCATCCATTTGTGGATGTCATCCCCTTCTTTAAAGGGGGGCACAATTTTGGTCAGGTTTCTATTATCATAGGCCCTGTCTTTTTCTCTTGGAAAATTGCTGCCACCAGTGACATCTAAGCCACTTAATTTCTGCTCTCTTGCCAAGGCAAGTTTAGCTTGAGCTAAGGTAAGCTTAGCTTGACTCAGGGCTACCTCCTCTCTCTCTATCTGGAGTCTGACAGCCCTCATTCTAGCCCTATGCTCAGTGTGAGAAGTTGGCCTGGTAGGGGATGTTTCCAATTCTGGAACCACCTACTACCTGACCAAACAATCCCCTTATGGTGTCTGGTTGTAAGTCAACCTTATTAGACAAGCTATCCTAGGGGTAGCATGGACTAAGCAGCCTAAAGGCTTAACTTAAGAGGTCGTGTTAAGCGAGCTGTTTTACCACATACAATCCTGTAATACCAAATGAAAGGACACCACACAAGTATATATTATAAAAATATATGTGTTTATTACTAAAAACAATCCCCAGTATTCTTTATGAATAAAGGGGCACAAGCGTTAAATCAAAAGCACTGTTTAAACATACAAAGTTGCACAATTATGGATGAGGGCGGGGGGCCACTCAAACCATATACTAAACAAGTGGTATAAGAGAGGCCACTCGAACAGTGGTTAGGCCTAGGGCCTAGGGAATCGCTGGGAGCAGTCAGGACAAGCAATGCTGAAGTCGGGAATGGCCCTCGGGATTCGGGAGATGTGCGGAAAGCGCACGCATGCACCAATGTTAACCAATGGTGCGTAAAAGTCAAATAGTTAAAGTTTAAGGACACTTCCGCTGAACCTAGAGGAACAAAACTTAACACACAGACCCTAGAGGTGTGCACCAGTGTGGGAACACCGGCGGAGCAAAGTTACCTCACCCACAGGAAGTGGGTGCACAGGGTCGAAGTGGCGTCGGGTTTTGACACGCAGGCTCTTGGTGCTTGAAGCTGAAAGGGCTGCAGGCAGGGTGAAGACGAAGTGTCCGGTGGAGTCCAAGGGTGGACTCAAGTTGTAGAGTACCTGAAAGCAGAGGGGACAGAGTCTGGGTCACTCAGCAGTGACCAGGGTGGAACCAGGACGGAACCAGGCAATGTCGGGCGCAATCAGGTGGTCGTTGAGGCGCTTCTCTTCGCTGTCACGTGGGCTCTGGGGCATCTGCGACGTCCAGGAGCAGGTCACGATCTGTCCCACGCAGGCTCTCACCGTCGGTGCAGACGGCTTCCGGTTTGGAGCAAACAAGCCTTGGTAAGAGCAATCCACGCGGGATTGGAAGATGGCGTCTCACTCGGACCAGGAAGGTCAGAGTCGGGGCTCCCTTTCAGGGGAGCTGGTGTGAATCTGGAGCAACCAGAATCACGAGTCTTCTTTTGTAGTTCGTCGGCACAGGGACCACAAGCCAGCTGGCAAGTGACCGGGCCAACGCGTTGAGCCAAATCGTGCCAAAGGGCCCCACGCAGCACTCGTCGAGTGTGGAGGGCTGAACTTCGGCTCAGGAGTAGCTCAGGGTGGGGGCTTCTCAAACCCCGGTGTACAGCTTCGAGGGTCACTCGTGGGCTGCACGGTCAGCGTCTCGTGGTCACTTCAAGATGGCGTGCCCCACGCTTCCGGTCGCCTCCACGGGTCTCAGCTTTGCAGGGACTGTGGATCGGGCTGTTAGAAGCTGGGCAGGCTTGATCTCGTCGATCTCAGTCGCTCGAGTTCCGGCGGGAACTGCAACTAAGTAGACGTCGAGGGCTGGATGGTGCCTGCTGCTGCAGGGTGGTCACTCCTTGACCACAAGGGAGATTCTTCGGGCTTCCACGTTGAGATGGAGGGCGAAGGGTCCAGAATATCGTTTCAAATGTTTCTTCCAGGAAATCTGATGTGCATTGGCACTGCTCCCACTCTTATTCGAATCTGGTGGGCGTGATTACCTGCTAGGTCCCCTCCTATGGGTGGGACCCAGGAAGTGGGTGGATACACCCCCTTCCTTTGATCCAGGCCGCCCTGGCACGAGGGCTGGAGTGCCCCAGAACCGGTTTGGCCGGATTATGCAAGGGGCAGCCTTGTGCGCCCCAGGCAGTGTCTGGTTTCTTTCAAACCTCCCTGCTACAATACACTATCTCCTGTCTGGAGGGCGGTGACACCCTCCTGTGACAGGAAACCCTTTGTCCAGGACCCCCTTGACTGGGTTTCGGTCAGCTCCAGGGGTCCAGACATTTGTCTGTGGCAGAGGCATCCATTTTGTGGATCTTAAGGCCTTTGGAGAAATCAACCGCATTAAAGTGAAGTAACATGTCTTACCCCTCTAGAGGGGTGGAATGCCATCCCCGTCGCCAGAACTGGCGAGGGGATGGTATTCCAAAGCGTATGACACCTTACACGACATGTTTTGATAAAGCCAAACCAGAGTTGCTAAATAACCGCGAGGATTATAAGGCACTTAATAGTATATGGTATGGCATTATCCTGAAACAGCTTAGGGATTTGTTCCCGACGGCTGCAGACAGGCTCAGCTCATGCTAGAGCTCCATCTCACATAAAAACCATGCACCCAGCCTCCAGGATTGGTGAGGCCTGTCTATAGGAGTGGCTCACAGGTTTACATGTGTCCAGATATAGGTTTAGACATAGGTATACTATATCTAAGCAAGGGGTGTGTACACCACCTTACCCCAGCTGAGTGATCAGCCAGTTGTGTCAATTTAAGAACCAGCCAGGGGTGGCAAAAGATATGCTGCAGCCCCTGGTAGGCCTTAGTGGCTCCTGTGCCCTGTGCACCTATAGTGCATTCTACAGGGGCTGACAAGGAGTCCATTTCCAATTGGTATGTACCTAGGGTACATGGAATCCATTTTACAGAGAGAGCAGATGGCCTGGGGCCCTGATTAGCAGGGAACCAGGTCAACTAAGTCAAAAAACCAGCTAAACACAGGCAAAAAATCTGGGGTAACCATAGTCAGGTAGCCACCTTCCTACATAACCCCCCCCCAAACGAAAGGAGATAAGGCTATCCTTGGCCAGGTAAGCCTATATTGCCTGAGTGGCCATATAAGGAAGTACCTGCACTAGCATGGGTACCCCCTGTCTCATGGTCCACTAAGCAGTCCCTCACCCTTTGGGTATTAGAGGGTCTCCACCATAGGGAATCACTACCTTGGGTGTGTTTATGCAAAGTTAAAGGCTGGTTTGGATATGGAGTATTGAAGTGAGGCTCTACTAATTTAGGGCTTAGCTTCCTCCAATTATCTTCCACCATGTGTGCCTTTCTATCTTTAACTGAGTTGCACTGTGCTCTCAGGGTCAACCTCTGGCTACCTAAAGCTGGAGGCTGGGTCCCTCTGTTTGGCTTGCTGGAGGGACAGTTCAGGTTTGGGCCCTTTGGGTCCCAGGTTTGGCTGTGCCCAACAGAATCCATCTGGGGGAGGTCCCTAACTGTTTTTAAGGGGGCTCCCTCAGGAGTTTTTAAAGTTTTCACCTTACTAGGGCTACTAGTTTTGGTGCACCTAATCTTTTGATGGGGGTGCTTTATTTGACAGGGGGCCCTCTGGGTCTCACTGTCCTTCTTGTCCTCTGCAGCCCTGGGCTGGCTAAGGCAAGGGAGAGAGGGGCAGGTTACCTGCTCCAGACTGGGTCCCACCTGAGAAGGGTCCACTGACATCAGAGGTTCTGTCAGGCTAGGCCCAACCACCTCTGGGGCAGTTCCTTCATCAGGGGTAAGATCAGTTCCCTGAGGAGGCTGATCCTGTCCTAAAGTCTGGTGAGGGGGAGATTTCTCTTCCTCCTCCATGCTCTCAGTTTGTGTGGAGTTATCCATC
Organism: Lissotriton helveticus; assembly: GCF_964261635.1. Lineage (NCBI taxonomy): Eukaryota > Metazoa > Chordata > Amphibia > Caudata > Salamandridae > Lissotriton > Lissotriton helveticus. Next base: position 2,477,149 of record NW_027611671.1, on the reverse strand, counting down.
ATTTCAGGTTTCACAACACACGTGTCAGTTTGAGTTTGGGCTGTGGCCATCACAGCCCCACCAACCTTTTCAGGAGGAGACTCAGTTTGGGTTTCTGCTGTTATCATAACAGCTTTGCTATTCTGTTCAGGAAGAGCTTTTGCTAAAGATGGGGCAGAGAGTTTCTCAGCCCTACCAACCTTTTCAGGAAGGACATCTTGAATTGGGGCTGTAGCCATTACAGCCCCACTAACCTTTCCATTGGAATTCACCATTCTAGAATGGGTTTCCTGTTCAACCTCAGCCCAGGCTGAGATCTCCAAATCATTACCAAGTAGGCAGTCTACAGGCAAGTTTGGTGACACTGCCACTCTCTTTGGGCCAATGACACCTCCCCAGCTGAGACTTACTACTGCCATGGGATGATTTGTTTGGATTCCATCAATGTTTGTAACCTGGTATGTGGCACCAGGTAAAAGTTGCTTAGAGGGGACTATGCCATCAGCCACCATGGTGATGCTAGCCCCTGTGTCTCTAAAAGCTTCAACTCTTAAACCATTGATGATGGGTTCTTGTCTATACTTGCTCAAAGTATTTGGGCAAGCAGAGAAGTTGGCAAACCCCATGCCAGCCTCATAAACAAGATTAGTGGGTGATGGGGACCTGGATAGGCCAGGGTCCACCTGAGTTCCAAAAGTAAACCCACCCAGATTCCTGGGTGTGCTTCCACTTCCTGGGGGATTACTGCTGACAGTAACAGGAGGTGTTGAAGCTGGTTTTGGAGGTATATTTTCTTTATTGTTATTCTTGGGACAACAGTTGTCTGTTTTGTAATGCCCCACCTGTTTACAGGCATAACAATAAGGCTTTTTCTCAGTTGAAGAAGTGTCTTGGGACCCACCCCCATTCTTGGAGTTTTGGGGCCCTGGGGAAGTCTTTTCTTTATTTTTATCCCCACCCTTATCTTGAGGCTTGGTAGACTCCTTCTTCTGGTTACTGTCCTGATTCTTAGGCCTAATCCTGGTTCTGACCCATTTGTCCGCCTTCTTTCCCAATTCTTGGGGAGAGGTCAGATCAGAGTCTACCAGGTGCTGGTGTAAGAGCTGGTTCTGACAATTACTTAGGATCTGCTCCCTCATAATCAAATTATACAATCCTGTAAAGTCATGTACTTTGCTGCCATGTAGCCAACCCTCCAGAGCCTTAGTAGCACAATCTACAAAATCAGTCCAGTCCTGAGTCTGTGTCTTCTGGGTATCTCTGAACTTCAACCTGTACTGTTCAGTGGTTAAGCCAAACCCATCTATCAGAACACTCTTCAGGACTTTGTAATTGTTTGCTGAGACCCGTGGAGGCGACCGGAAGCGTGGGGCACGCCATCTTGAAGTGACCACGAGACGCTGACCGTGCAGCCCACGAGTGACCCTCGAAGCTGTACACCGGGGTTTGAGAAGCCCCCACCCTGAGCTACTCCTGAGCCGAAGTTCAGCCCTCCACACTCGACGAGTGCTGCGTGGGGCCCTTTGGCACGATTTGGCTCAACGCGTTGGCCCGGTCACTTGCCAGCTGGCTTGTGGTCCCTGTGCCGACGAACTACAAAAGAAGACTCGTGATTCTGGTTGCTCCAGATCCACACCAGCTCCCCTGAAAGGGAGCCCCGACTCTGACCTTCCTGGTCCGAGTGAGACGCCATCTTCCAATCCCGCGTGGATTGCTCTTACCAAGGCTTGTTTGCTCCAAACCGGAAGCCGACTGCACCGACGGTGAGAGCCTGCGTGGGACAGATCGTGACCTGCTCCTGGACGTCGCAGATGCCCCAGAGCCCACGTGACAGCGAAGAGAAGCGCCTCGACGACCACCTGATTGCGCCCGACATTGCCTGGTTCCGTCCTGGTTCCACCCTGGTCACTGCTGAGTGACCCAGACTCTGTCCCCTCTGCTTTCAGGTACTCTACAACTTGAGTCCACCCTTGGACTCCACCGGACACTTCGTCTTCACCCTGCCTGCAGCCCTTTCAGCTTCAAGCACCAAGAGCCTGCGTGTCAAAACCCGACGCCACTTCGACCCTGTGCACCCACTTCCTGTGGGTGAGGTAACTTTGCTCCGCCGGTGTTCCCACACTGGTGCACACCTCTAGGGTCTGTGTGTTAAGTTTTGTTCCTCTAGGTTCAGCGGAAGTGTCCTTAAACTTTAACTATTTGACTTTTACGCACCATTGGTTAACATTGGTGCATGCGTGCGCTTTCCGCACATCTCCCGAATCCCGAGGGCCATTCCCGACTTCAGCATTGCTTGTCCTGACTGCTCCCAGCGATTCCCTAGGCCCTAGGCCTAACCACTGTTCGAGTGGCCTCTCTTATACCACTTGTTTAGTATATGGTTTGAGTGGCCCCCTGCCCTCATCCATAATTGTGCAACTTTGTATGTTTAAACAGTGCTTTTGATTTAACGCTTGTGCCCCTTTATTCATAAAGAATACTGGGGATTGTTTTTAGTAATAAACACATATATTTTTATAATATATACTTGTGTGGTGTCCTTTCATTTGGTATTACAGGATTGTATGTGGTAAAACAGCTCGCTTAACACGACCTCTTAAGTTAAGCCTTTAGGCTGCTTAGTCCATGCTACCCCTAGGATAGCTTGTCTAATAAGGTTGACTTACAACCAGACACCATAAGGGGATTGTTTGGTCAGGTAGTAGGTGGTTCCAGAATTGGAAACATCCCCTACCAGGCCAACTTCTCACAATCCTCATGTCTAACAGTGAGGAGCTTATCTCTCCCTTTCTCTGAAAAGGAGTACCATAAGATTGCTGCCCACTGTTCCTCAGGAACCTGCTGTACCATGCAGGCTCTCTCAAGAGCAGTCATCCATTTGTGGATGTCATCCCCTTCTTTGAAGGGGGGCACAATCTTTGTCAGGTTTCTACTATCATAGGACCTGGGTTTCTCTTTTGGAATATTGCTGCCACCAGTGGCATCTAAGCCACACAATTTCTGCTCTCTTGCCAAGGCAAGTTTAGCTTGGGCCATGCTAAGTTTAGCTTGAGCCAAGGCTACCTCCTCCCTCTCTATTTGGAGTTGGACAGCCCTCATTCTGGCCCTATGCTCAGCTTTTTGAGAAGCAGTCATGCCTCTCTCTGATTCTCTGGAGGCACTAGAAATATGAGAGTCCCCTGAGGGAGATCTCACTCTTCTGTTGCCTGGGAGAATCACATGTTGGGTTCTGGGGAGGTGCTGGCCCTCTCCATTCCCCAGTAGGTCCAAGTTGGCCTGGCTAAGCCTACCAACTGGAACCTGGCTACCCTGATCCTGTACTTCTAAGTCCTCAACCTCTGAGTCCTCATCCAAGTCATCATCATCCTCCTCTTCAGGGGGATCAACTACAGGGGGGTTCTCTGTGTCTAGGGAAGCTGCTTTTGCCTTCTCTAAGTCATCCTGTTCTAGGATTTCTACCAGGATTAGGCAGGTGGGGCTTCTGCCCCTTTTTAACCCTCTTGCTTTGCACAAGGCAATCAAGTCTCTGCGGGTTAGTTTGTCATATCCAAAAGTTGCCTGGGTAGGGTCAACTGTCACAGGACTAGACCCTGAGGCCTTTCCTGTGTCAGACATGGTTACTAGTGAGGTGTAAGTGGTGCACTTACCTACACTAAGTGTTTTCCTACTGGACCTTGCTAGTGAGTTGTAGTCAGGGGTGTGCTACTCCCTTCAACCTACAACTACTAAGTTCAGTAGAACTTAATATGCTAAGCTTTTGATTTTATATGTACCTAGAGGTACTTGATGTGATCTTTCAATTTGATATAAAGATTGCAATGGTAAAACAACAGCAAGCTCAAATCCGCACCGCTGCTCACCAATGTGAGAAGTTGGCCTGGTAGGGGATGTTTCCAATTCTGGAACCACCTACTACCTGACCAAACAATCCCCTTATGGTGTCTGGTTGTAAGTCAACCTTATTAGACAAGCTATCCTAGGGGTAGCATGGACTAAGCAGCCTAAAGGCTTAACTTAAGAGGTCGTGTTAAGCGAGCTGTTTTACCACATACAATCCTGTAATACCAAATGAAAGGACACCACACAAGTATATATTATAAAAATATATGTGTTTATTACTAAAAACAATCCCCAGTATTCTTTATGAATAAAGGGGCACAAGCGTTAAATCAAAAGCACTGTTTAAACATACAAAGTTGCACAATTATGGATGAGGGCGGGGGGCCACTCAAACCATATACTAAACAAGTGGTATAAGAGAGGCCACTCGAACAGTGGTTAGGCCTAGGGCCTAGGGAATCGCTGGGAGCAGTCAGGACAAGCAATGCTGAAGTCGGGAATGGCCCTCGGGATTCGGGAGATGTGCGGAAAGCGCACGCATGCACCAATGTTAACCAATGGTGCGTAAAAGTCAAATAGTTAAAGTTTAAGGACACTTCCGCTGAACCTAGAGGAACAAAACTTAACACACAGACCCTAGAGGTGTGCACCAGTGTGGGAACACCGGCGGAGCAAAGTTACCTCACCCACAGGAAGTGGGTGCACAGGGTCGAAGTGGCGTCGGGTTTTGACACGCAGGCTCTTGGTGCTTGAAGCTGAAAGGGCTGCAGGCAGGGTGAAGACGAAGTGTCCGGTGGAGTCCAAGGGTGGACTCAAGTTGTAGAGTACCTGAAAGCAGAGGGGACAGAGTCTGGGTCACTCAGCAGTGACCAGGGTGGAACCAGGACGGAACCAGGCAATGTCGGGCGCAATCAGGTGGTCGTCGAGGCGCTTCTCTTCGCTGTCACGTGGGCTCTGGGGCATCTGCGACGTCCAGGAGCAGGTCACGATCTGTCCCACGCAGGCTCTCACCGTCGGTGCAGTCGGCTTCCGGTTTGGAGCAAACAAGCCTTGGTAAGAGCAATCCACGCGGGATTGGAAGATGGCGTCTCACTCGGACCAGGAAGGTCAGAGTCGGGGCTCCCTTTCAGGGGAGCTGGTGTGGATCTAGAGCAACCAGAATCACGAGTCTTCTTTTGTAGTTCGTCGGCACAGGGACCACAAGCCAGCTGGCAAGTGACCGGGCCAACGCGTTGAGCCAAATCGTGCCAAAGGGCCCCACGCAGCACTCGTCGAGTGTGGAGGGCTGAACTTCGGCTCAGGAGTAGCTCAGGGTGGGGGCTTCTCAAACCCCGGTGTACAGCTTCGAGGGTCACTCGTGGGCTGCACGGTCAGCGTCTCGTGGTCACTTCAAGATGGCGTGCCCCACGCTTCCGGTCGCCTCCACGGGTCTCAGCTTTGCAGGGACTGTGGATCGGGCTGTTAGAAGCTGGGCAGGCTTGATCTCGTCGATCTCAGTCGCTCGAGTTCCGGCGGGAACTGCAACTAAGTAGACGTCGAGGGCTGGATGGTGCCTGCTGCTGCAGGGTGGTCACTCCTTGACCACAAGGGAGATTCTTCGGGCTTCCACGTTGAGATGGAGGGCGAAGGGTCCAGAATATCCTTTCAAATGTTTCTTCCAGGAAATCTGATGTGCATTGGCACTGCTCCCACTCTTATTCGAATCTGGTGGGCGTGATTACCTGCTAGGTCCCCTCCTATGGGTGGGACCCAGGAAGTGGGTGGATACACCCCCTTCCTTTGATCCAGGCCGCCCTGGCACGAGGGCTGGAGTGCCCCAGAACCGGTTTGGCCGGATTATGCAAGGGGCAGCCTTGTGCGCCCCAGGCAGTGTCTGGTTTCTTTCAAACCTCCCTGCTACAATACACTATCTCCTGTCTGGAGGGCGGTGACACCCTCCTGTGACAGGAAACCCTTTGTCCAGGACCCCCTTGACTGGGTTTCGGTCAGCTCCAGGGGTCCAGACATTTGTCTGTGGCAGAGGCATCCATTTTGTGGATCTTAAGGCCTTTGGAGAAATCAACCGCATTAAAGTGAAGTAACATGTCTTACCCCTCTAGAGGGGTGGAATGCCATCCCCGTCGCCAGAACTGGCGAGGGGATGGTATTCCAAAGCGTATGACACCTTACACGACATGTTTTGATAAAGCCAAACCAGAGTTGCTAAATAACCGCGAGGATTATAAGGCACTTAATAGTATATGGTATGGCATTATCCTGAAACAGCTTAGGGATTTGTTCCCGACGGCTGCAGACAGGCTCAGCTCATGCTAGAGCTCCATCTCACATAAAAACCATGCACCCAGCCTCCAGGATTGGTGAGGCCTGTCTATAGGAGTGGCTCACAGGTTTACATGTGTCCAGATATAGGTTTAGACATAGGTATACTATATCTAAGCAAGGGGTGTGTACACCACCTTACCCCAGCTGAGTGATCAGCCAGTTGTGTCAATTTAAGAACCAGCCAGGGGTGGCAAAAGATATGCTGCAGCCCCTGTTAGGCCTTAGTGGCTCCTGTGCCCTGTGCACCTATAGTGCATTCTACAGGGGCTGACAAGGAGTCCATTTCCAATTGGTATGTACCTAGGGTACATGGAATCCATTTTACAGAGAGAGCAGATGGCCTGGGGCCCTGATTAGCAGGGAACCAGGTCAACTAAGTCAAAAAACCAGCTAAACACAGGCAAAAAATCTGGGGTAACCATAGTCAGGTAGCCACCTTCCTACACTCAGCTTTCTGAGAAGCACTCATGCCTCTCTCTGATTCTCTGGAGGCACTAGAAAGATGAGAGTCCCCTGAGGGAGATCTCACTCTTCTGTTGCCTGGGAGAATCACATGTTGGGTTCTGGGGAGGTGCTGGCCCTCTCCATTCCCCAGTAGGTCCAAGTTGGCCTGGCTAAGCCTACCAACTGGAACCTGGCTACCCTGATCCTGTACTTCTAAGTCCCCAACATCTGAGTCCTCATCCAAGTCATCATCATCCTCCTCTTCAGGGGGATCAACTACAGGGGGGTTCTCTCCATTTCCTGTGTCTAGGGAAGCTGCTTTAGCCTTCTCTAAGTCATCCTGTTCTAGGATTTCTACCAGGGTTAGGCAGGTGGGGCTTCTGCCCCTTTTTAACCCTCTTGCTTTGCACAAGGCAATCAAGTCTCTGCGGGTTAGTTTGTCATATCCAAAAGTTGCCTGGGTAGGGTCAACTGTCACAGGAGCAGACCCTGAGGCTTTTCCTGTGTCAGACATGGTTACTAGTGAGGTGTAAGTGGTGCACTTACCTACACTAAGTGTTTTCCTACTGTACCTTGCTAGTTAGTTGTAGTCAGGGTGTGCTAATCCCTTCAACCTACAACTACTAAGTTCAGTAGAACTTAATATGCTAAGCTTTTGATTTTATATGTACCTAGAGGTACTTGATGTGATCTTTCAATTTGATATAAAGATTGCAATGGTAAAACAACAGCAAGCTCAAATCCGCACCGCTGCTCACCAATGTGAGAAGTTGGCCTGGTAGGGGATGTTTCCAATTCTGGAACCACCTACTACCTGACCAAACAATCCCTTATGGTGTCTGGTTGTAAGTCAACCTTATTAGACAAGCTATCCTAGGGGTAGCATGGACTAAGCAGCCTAAAGGCTTAACTTAAGAGGTCGTGTTAAGCGAGCTGTTTTACCACATACAATCCTGTAATACCAAATGAAAGGACACCACACAAGTATATATTATAAAAATATATGTGTTTATTACTAAAAACAATCCCCAGTATTCTTTATGAATAAAGGGGCACAAGCGTTAAATCAAAAAGCACTGTTTAAACATACAAGTTGCACAATTATGGATGAGGGCGGGGGGCCACTCAAACCATATACTAAACAAGTGGTATAAGAGAGGCCACTCGAACAGTGGTTAGGCCTAGGGCCTAGGGAATCGCTGGGAGCAGTCAGGACAAGCAATGCTGAAGTCGGGAATGGCCCTCGGGATTCGGGAGATGTGCGGAAAGCGCACGCATGCACCAATGTTAACCAATGGTGCGTAAAAGTCAAAGAGTTAAAGTTTAAGGACACTTCCGCTGAACCTAGAGGAACAAAACTTAACACACAGACCCTAGAGGTGTGCACCAGTGTGGGAACACCGGCGGAGCAAAGTTACCTCACCCACAGGAAGTGGGTGCACAGGGTCGAAGTGGCGTCGGGTTTTGACACGCAGGCTCTTGGTGCTTGGAGCTGAAAGGGCTGCAGGCAGGGTGAAGACGAAGTGTCCGGTGGAGTCCAAGGGTGGACTCAAGTTGTAGAGTACCTGAAAGCAGAGGGGACAGAGTCTGGGTCACTCAGCAGTGACCAGGGTGGAACCAGGACGGAACCAGGCAATGTCGGGCGCAATCAGGTGGTCGTCGAGGAGCTTCTCTCCGCTGTCACGTGGGCTCTGGGGCATCTGCGATGTCCAGGAGCAGGTCACGATCTGTCCCACGCAGGCTCTCACCGTCGGTGCAGTCGGCTTCAGGTTTGGAGCAAACAAGCCTTGGTAAGAGCAATCCACGCAGGATCGGAAGATTGCTTCTCACTCGGACCAGGAAGGTCAGAGTCGGGGCTCCTTTTCAGGGGAGCTGGTGTGGATCTGGAGCAACCAGATTCACGAGTCTTCTTCGGTAGTTCGTCGGCACAGGGACCACAAGCCAGCTGGCAAGTGACCGGGCCAACGCGTTGAGCCAAATCGTGCCAAAGGGCCCCACGCAGCACTCGTCGAGTGTGGAGGGCTGAACTTCGGCTCAGGAGTAGCTCAGGGTGGGGGCTTCTCAAACCCCGGTGTACAGCTTCGAGGGTCACTCGTGGGCTGCACGGTCAGCGTCTCGTGGTCACTTCAAGATGGCGTGCCCCACGCTTCCGGTCGCCTCCACGGGTCTCAGCTTTGCATGGACTGTGGATCGGGCTGTTAGAAGCTGGGCAGGCTTGATCTCGTCGATCTCAGTCGCTCGAGTTCCGGCGGGAACTGCAACTAAGTAGACGTCGAGGGCTGGATGGTGCCTGCTGCTGCAGGGTGGTCACTCCTTGACCACAAGGGAGATTCTTCGGGCTTCCACGTTGAGATGGAGGGCGAAGGGTCCAGAATATCGTTTCAAATGTTTCTTCCAGGAAATCTGATGTGCATTGGCACTGCTCCCACTCTTATTCGAATCTGGTGGGCGTGATGACCTGCTAGGTCCCCTCCTATGGGTGGGACCCAGGAAGTGGGTGGATACACCCCCTTCCTTTGATCCAGGCCGCCCTGGCACGAGGGCTGGAGTGCCCCAGAACCGGTTTGGCCGGATTATGCAAGGGGCAGCCTTGTGCGCCCCAGGCAGTGTCTGGTTTCTTTCAAACCTCCCTGCTACAATACACTATCTCCTGTCTGGAGGGCGGTGACACCCTCCTGTGACAGGAAACCCTTTGTCCAGGACCCCCTTGACTGGGTTTCGGTCAGCTCCAGGGGTCCAGACATTTGTCTGTGGCAGAGGCATCCATTTTGTGGATCTTAAGGCCTTTGGAGAAATCAACCGCATTAAAGTGAAGTAACATGTCTTACCCCTCTAGAGGGGTGGAATGCCATCCCCGTCGCCAGAACTGGCGAGGGGATGGTATTCCAAAGCGTATGACACCTTACACGACATGTTTTGATAAAGCCAAACCAAAGTTGCTAAATAACCGCGAGGATTATAAGGCACTTAATAGTATATGGTATGGCCTTATCCTGAAACAGCTTAGGGATTTGTTCCCGACGGCTGCAGACAGGCTCAGCTCATGCTAGAGCTCCATCTCACATAAAACCATGCACCCAGCCTCCAGGATTGGTGAGGCCTGACTATAGGAGTGGCTCACAGGTTTACATGTGTCCAGATATAGGTTTAGACATAGGTATACTATGTCTAAGCAAGGGGTGTGTACACCACCTTACCCCAGCTGAGTGATCAGCCAGTTGTGTCAATTTAAGAACCAGCCAGGGGTGGCAAAAGTTATGCTGCAGCCCCTGGTAGGCCTTAGTGGCTCCTGTGCCCTGTGCACCTATAGTGCATTCTACAGGGGCTGACAAGGAGTCCATTTCCAATTGGTATGTGCCTATAGCACATGTGTCATTAATTTAGTGAGAGAACAGCAGGCTGGGGGTCTGATCAGCAGGCCCACAGCCTCAGTAGTCGAAAACCAGTGAAGCAAAAAGCAAAAATTTGGGGTGACCATAGGATAGCAGACCCTACTCTCCTACATGCAGCTTCTCAGACTTGAGGCGTTGCACCAGTGCAGCATAGAAAAGAAACTTTTTAATAAAAGGATTTAAAACTAATTCAAGATATACATTATCTAAGGAATGTTATAAAAACTCAGATATGGAGAATATTTTTCATTTTCGTCCATTTTTGACCGTTTTGGAGCACTTTGAAGCACTGATGCAGCTTTGGGATTTTTATGGTTATTTTGATCAGAGATGCTCCTAATGTGTTTAAAATTCATGTGGGATGTATCCAAGACACTGCCATCACACCTATATAGTTTTTAAATGATTTTGATGTATTAAAATTTTGACCTCCATAAGGGGGGAAAGGTTGAACTTTTACCCCGCTCGGAGTTCCATGACTTTCGTGACCTTGTCCCCCTGAAATTTAAAATTGCATTTTCAAAGTAATGTGTACAACTATTCATTCTGTGTCATTCATTGTGTGTTTAGCATGCTATTGGGCCACTGTAGCACTTGTTTTTTTTCGTTTTTATGCATTTTTGACAGTTTTTGAACACTTTGATGCTCCAAATGGTCTTTGGACTTTTTGCTTCATGGAGATTTCAAAAGTGTTAGAAATTCATTTTGGAGGCACACAGAACAGTGCAAATGCAGTTACATAGCATTCAGGAGACTGCAATTACACCTATATAGTTTTTAAAAGATTTTGATGTAATAACATTTTTGACCTCCATGGGGAGGGCCCTTAAGCTGAACTTTTACCCAGCTCGGAGTTCCATGACCTTGTCCCCCTGAAATTGAAAATCGAATTTTCAAAGTGTTTAGTAAAACTGTTCATTCTGTGTCATTCATTATGTCTTTAGCCTGCTATTGGACCACTGCAGCACTATGTTTTGTTAATTTTAACCCAATGTTGACCTTTTTTGACCACTTTGATGCACCAGTGAAGTTTTTGGACTTAGTCATTTTTCACTTTATGGTGACTTCAAAAGTGTTAGAAATTCATTTTGTAAATACCTAGAACGGTGCAAATGCAGCCATATAGCATTCAGGGCACAACAATTACACCTATATAGTTTTTAAATGATTTTGATGCAATAACATTTTTGACCTCCATGGGGAGGGCACTCAAGCTAAACTTTTACATAGCTCCGAGTTCCACGACCTCGGGTGGAAAAAGTGACTTTGCCCCCTTAAACCCAAAAACTTCAAAAAGTCACCCCTGGAGGCCAGAAATGGGTCTTAGACACTCTTGGTATGTCATCTGAGGTATACTATGGTGTTCTTGGGTCCAGAACTAGAAATGTGATGTGACTCTGATATCTAGGGCCTATAATGGAAAAAATGAATTTGACACCAAACACCTCAAAATGTCTGAAATAGGACTCAGACATGTACCTGGAGGCTGGAAATGAGCCCTAGACACTCTTGCTATATCACCTGAGATATAATATAGGGTCCTGGTGGCCACAGGGACCCAAAAACAGTCAGGTGGGTTGATACTGAAAATTAGCAAAAATCGTCCCAAAAATTCTTTTGACAAGATTTGCTAATTTTCCAAATAGCTCAGAATGGATATCAGAGACACTGTCTGAGTGCGCAAGATATGAATACACTTGTCAGAAAGGTCAGCTCTGATGCTTTCATGTGATATATATAACTTTGATATTATATAAAGTTTTTTTTCCGCTACCAACCAAGGGAAACACCTGATATCGTACCCGATTTTGAGAACATTGGGCTGGGTGGAAAAAGTCACTTTGCCCCCTTAAACCCAAAAACTTCAAAAGGTCACCCCTGGAGGCCAGAAATGGGTCTTAGACACTCTTGGTATGTCATCTGAGGTATACTATGGTCTTCTTGGGTCCAGAACTAGAAATCTGATGTGACTCTGATATCTAGGAGCTATAATGGAAAAAAATGAATTTGACACCAAACACCTCAAAATGTCACAAATAGGAGTCAGACATGTACCTGGAGGCTGGAAATGAGCCCTAGCCACTCTTGTTATATAATCTGAGATATATTATGGGGTCCTGGTGGCTACAGGGACCTGAAAACAGTCATGAGGGTTGATACCGAAAATTAGCAAAAATCGTCAAAAAAAGTTTTTTTGACAAGATTTGCTAATTTTCCAAATAGCTCAGAATGGATATCACAGTCACTTTGTGAGTACCCAGGACCTAAATATACTTGTTAGAAAGCTCAGATCTGATGCTTTCATTTGATCTATCTACCTTTGCTATTATCTGAAGTTTTTTTTTCAGCTTCCAGCCATGGGAAAAACCTGATATTGTACCCGATTTTGAGCACCTTAGGCTGGATGGAAGAAGTGACTTTGCCCCCTTAAACCCCAAAACTTCAAAAAGTCATCCCTGGAGGCCAGAAATGGGTCTTAGACACTCCTGGTATGTCATCTGAGGTATACTAAGGGGTCCTTAGGTCCAGAACTAGAAATTTGATGTGACTCTGAGCTCAATGTGATGTGACTCTGAGCTATATGGCCTATAATGGAAAAAATGAGTTTGACCCCAAACACCTCGAAATGTCACAAATAGGAGTCAGACATGTACCTGGAGGCTGGAAATGAGCCCTAGCCACTCTTGTTATATCATCTGAGATATATTATGGGGTCCTGGTGGCTACAGGGACCCGAAAACAGTCATGAGGGTTGATACCGAAAATTAGCAAAAATCGTCAAAAAAAGTTTTTTTGACAAGATTTGCTAATTTAACAAATAGCTCAGAATGGATATCACAGTCACTTCGTGAGTACCCATGACCTAAATATACTTGTTAGAAAGCTCAGATCTGATGCTTTCATTTGATCTATCTACCTTTGCTATTATCTGAAGTTGTTTTTTCAGCTTCCAGCCAAGGGAAGAACCTGACATCGTACCCGATTTTGAGCAACGTAGCCTGGATGGAAGAAGTGACTATGCCCCCTTAAACCCCAAAACTTCAAAAAGTCATCCCAGGAGGCCAGAAGTCATCCCTGGACTGCGGCCTTATGTCCAAAGCCATCCAACAAGAGCATTTTTTTTTTAATTCGGTCGATTTAAAAAAAATCTGCGAACTATTTTATTTCTCTCAAAAAAGTGCCAAAAAGTGACTTTTTGTGCAAAAAAGTGCCCGTACAATATTTTTTCATCTAATAAACTTTTTATGACTCAGAATACACTTAGGCTTCAGGTCAATGTGTTTTCGTTTGGGGGAGGGGCCCAGGGAAAAAAACACCTTTTTTTTCTCGGATTGGTCAAACCTCGTTTTTACTACCTTTAAAAAATATCAAAACCATAAACCAGGAGCCCTAATTATATTCTTGATACTGAGCGGCAGGCAGGCAACTAGAGCTACATTTCAGGGGGGGGGCTAATTCTTCCAACCATAGACAGAGTGACTGAAAGAAGGGGCGAAAACACAACAAAAGCCTCATTTACAAGTAAATGGTCTTTTAAAGACCTGTTAAGTCCTCGGGTGCGGCTGCAACGAGATGGTCACCAGCCCCCGAAGCTGTCTCTGCCCGGGCTGACAGACACGACGGGGGGGGCTGAAGCCCCGTGAGCCCAATGGATGTTGCATAGACCCTAAACCTTATCTGCAGATGAACAGTACCACTCAGTGAGGGGTCCCGTTCATCTGCAGATAAGGTTTAGGGTCTATGAAATACTGCTGTTGTCTTGCGTACATTCTGAGTTCCATTGCAGGGGCCTCATTTATGAGAAATGACGCAACGCTGCGTGAAAGCAGCGATGCGTCACTTTTCAGTGCGCACTCCTTGCGACATTCCTGATGCGTCATATTTAATGTATGATGCATCATGTCGCAAGGAGTTACAGATACGTCAGTATTTCTGACGTATCTGTAAGCGCAAAAGTGAAGCATTGCTAGAGTGTGTCACAAAAGTGACGCAACTCCAGCAATGCGTCCTTTCACATGGGGCAAACCCCATGTGAAAGGGCCTGCGTCAGTCTTACGCCTGCTGTGAGGCAGGCTCAAGAATTTGACGCAACGGTGTCCTAAAAGTGACGCAGTGAAATCTCATAATTTCACTGCGTCACTTTTACGACCCTTCCTTGCGTCAATACACCACCCTTGCATACATATACCTGGCGCAGGTATAATGTGGCGCAGGGGTTTACAAAGAGACGATTCTACCTAGATGCGTCTCTTTGTAAATATGACTCAACAAGGCGCATTTTTTATGCCACTGGTGCGTCACAAAAAGTGACGCATCGGTGGCGTAAAAGTGAGGCATAGCCTTATAAATGAGACCCCAAGTACTTGCCTTCTCGTGGAGTCAAGTGAGCTGAAACCTTTGGCCAGACCAATTTTAAGATCTTCGAGAACAGTACTTGCCAGGAGCATCTTTGAATAATAAAACAACTTCTTTGAAGTCAGCCTTCTCATCCAGATTACCACATACCCTTTTGAGCGAGGATCGCTAAGACTAAAACACAACACGACTGTGTGAAACATTACGCGTTCCTTATTATTTTGTATTAATATGTCTATATCACAAAAGACGGGGACTGCGTAGCTGTGCCCTCAGCTGATAAAGTGACAAACTTGAACACAGTTTTTTTCTAAGACTTCAACCACAGACATTCAAAAGCAAATTATACATACACAGTGCAAGTTTATAAAATATTACAATTGATTGCGTTAATTGACTCGTTCACAAATAATGTCTTATTCAATCAGGTGAGGAGTTCTGATGGAGGGAGTATCATGCAACCCTTTCCCTACCCCTTATCCGAAATCCCACGTGTGCAGTACTGTCCCTGTGTTTCACAGTCTCTCTGCCTGAAGAGGAAGCTTCCATCTTTCCTTATGTCATTAAAGCTTGCAGGTTTAATGACGTTAGACTTCGCAAAGTATAAACTTGTATGTTTGCTTTTGAGGAAGACTTAGACCATGCAACACAGGAACATATTTTACAAAAGTTTGGATTGAATTCCATTATATCCGTTGGCAAGATGTCTAAAATCCCCAAAAATATATTAATATATTTTTACATCCTTGACTTCCGGTGATCAGTTACATCTGCTGACCAGTTTAATCACCAATGCCCCCAAATAAAATCTTAGATATTCTCTCTGCTTTAGTCGCTTCTGGACAGGTTCATTGAACATATTATTTTGTCAAACATTCTAGCCTCTAACATGTGTTTGGCAAGACTGCTTTGCATATGTGTGGTCTCTGTCTGGAATGGCATAGTGTGTGAAAAACAATGACCTGGAATGCAGTCTAAGCAAAGGCAAGAAACTGGAATTAATAATATCATTCCCTTCATCGTATTGTCTCTTTGAAGGTTTGACCTGTGTGTGTTTTGTAAAGAAGTCTTCCCTTTAAAAACTTAGGCCCCCATTTCTGAAAGTCTGTGGTGTGCAGAACACTTCGTGCTGGAACAGTTACTGCTGGTGGTAGCAAACTCCACTTGGCTTGTGAAATACATTAGCATCGTTTTGCTTTTTGTGTAATAATGAAATGGAGCAAACATATTTTTTTGTTTCAGTCCATGCTACAGCAAGATTGTTGCACAATTGCAAAAATGAACAAGCTGGCTCCGTGGAGCCGACAGGGGGAGGGAACAGGAGATGTGCATGCGTACAGAGTGCACATCTCCTGTCCGTACACGTGCACATCTCCTGTCCGCGGAATTCAAGCTTTATTTCAGCAAGTAGGAAGAATCTTGCACAGGCCACCAGCCCCATGATTGTGGCCAGTCAGAGTGCGTCACAATGTGAAACTAATCTCATAAATATTAATGAGGTAGGCAGGATTGGGACCTACTCCAAATTAGCATTTTGTGAACTAACCTATTAGTATGTAAACAAGATGATATAAATCAACACTGGTATCAAACTGCAAGCAGTTTTTACTGCCAGTGTTACTGCATCGCTGGCCCGTAGTCACATACTCTGTAGCACCTCTTTTTCGGATGAGTCCCCCCACTTCTTTTTTTAGGACTTGAGCCCTGGTGAAGGGTCTCAAAATCCAGCAATAAAGGGAATGTGTGAAGCTAATTTAATAGTGACAAAAAGTAATCCTGCTGAAATAAACAAAACAAGCATTGGCATAGCCAATAGGTCTTGCCTTTGGGAACTAATAAGTGTTAAGGCAGAGATATTGAGTTTGTGTTTGTTTTTAAGCTGTGTTGTGCAGAAGTCTGCAGTATGCTGAAATGTTATAATAAAGAAGTGTGAGAAGCATTTTTGTTACTTATGATGTATAATGTACAACAAAATGACGATGATAAAAAACTATTAATTAGAAGTAATGATTTGTGTTTTTTTATGTTTGAATGCTGGCACCTTGTATCTGCCTGTTCTAATCGTTGCCTTTTTATGGTGTTTATTGTTAAAGGTGTGGTAAATAAATAATTAATTACCGGTTCTATTTTTCGGGATACTCATACAAACAGATAGCTCAATAAATAAGAGTCAAGATTCGAGGTAGCTAGAGTGTACAGGCTTTAATCAGGCATAAAAGGACAGGAACAGGACAGCCTGCATGGGAATGGGATGGCAGGGCCCGACAGCTGCCGGGGGCAGGATCTGGGAATGATGCGCATAACTTTTAATAACAGAACATTAGTATATATAGTTAAACAAAATACATTGCATTCAATACAGTAGGCGTAGCAGTAGGCGGAGTTTGTAGCAGTCGCGAAAGATAAGGGCAAAATGAGGTAACAAGAAGGCGTGTACAGGGCGTATACACAGACATGTGATGTAAACGTAACAGAATATGTCATAAACGGGGCGGAAACATGGAGGGGGCTACCTGAGCAGCTGGGACCTCTAACCTAGTGGTGCGCGCAAACTGACAATGACGTGTTACCAGGGAGAACTGGGGGGCTATGACTTCTGCGCTAGAAGAGGAGACTAAAGTCTGGAGTGTCAGAGCGACATGTACCCAGGCATATCTAGTATCTGGTGTTTAGAGTACATGTTGATAGAATCCAAAAGTTATCAGAGTAAAGGCTAACAGACATTAAGACTGGTGCATGCATAATTCTACATGTAGTGCGTGTGCGGGGAATATTCTATAAATATTAATACAGTATTTCTCTTACATGGAGACATAAAGGCTAGACCATGACGGAAACTATTGATGCGATTCAGTAGCTTAGGAATGCAGAGAAGGAGGGCTGGACTGATAACTAGAAACATAACATATTCTTGGCAGACTGGGAGGCAGAGCCAGGCCGAGCCGGGCACTGCGAGGCATGAAAGTAAGCTAAGAGTCGGGGATACAGGTGGGGGCTGTATCGCTCCTTGGAGAGGGTTCAGAAAACAGGAGCTGAATCTAAGTCCGGGCCCTTTTGAGGCCTAGAAACGGGGATAATTCAATGAATTAACGTGCACACTGTAAAACGTGGCAACGTAGCTTTACATAGGCCCGATATTCGTTGTATTCACGAAAACTGGAAACTGGCATACTAGAGATGGACACAACTATAATTGCGTCTTTAATCGATCATAGGGGAATACATGCATATCGATCATGCACATATAACATAACATAGGGAACACGTAGGCACATACAACATGGCAAAATTTACTTTTCCACATTCCCTCCTTGTGCCCTACGTTTCCATCAGGAAACATCTATATTCATGATACCATCTATCATTTCATACAGCATCATTTGCTCGTCTCGAATTGTCCTGGAACGGGACTTAGGACTAGGAATACAAGAGGTAGCACAAATACCGCAAATCGCAGGGCCACATTGTATACAGAGGCAGCAACTGAATATGATCATTACTGCAATACCTAGGAATGACAATACTTTCCATCCCCAGGCAGATATGATACTCCAGAGCCAACCGGACCATGTCCAGGAGCCTGGATTCTGGTGTAACTGATGGGCACTTTTATGAAGTCTGGTTATAGCTGAATAAACAGACGGCGCGTTATTAGGAATGAAAATGCAGCAACTAGATCCGATGACTCTACATGCTCCTCCTCTATCGGCCAGTATGACGTCAAGAACGAGACGATTTTGGAGCACGACAAATCTCATAGCAGATTGCTCTTCGGTTAAGTTACCTAGAGCAGAAGTAGTCTCATTCACTACTGCTTCAAGGGTTCTGGTTAACCTACGGATTGACTTACTATTCTGGACAGGTCCTATAAAGAAAAAGAAACCTCTATTGAAATCTGTATACTGTTCTAGAGCAGTTTCAGTTTGATCGACAATTGGGGACTCAATCTCCCGTCTATTTCTGACGTGTACTAGATGTGTGTTTCTGTGATAATCAGATGGGGCTAGAAAAACTGGTGGCAGTAGGAAGGCAATATAACATGTTCCATCCCAATCGAGGGGCAGACGAACATATGCGGTCTGACCACAAACAAAATAAGAATGACGTGAAGCTTTGAAAATAGATTTCCCACTGTCACTATACTCGACAGTAGTAGTACAATCACTATGTCCTACATGTGCGGAACCATTCTTTCGGACACATAATTCGCCTTTGACTGGTAGTACTGAAATAGCAGGTAAGTCTGGAGTAGTATCAGACTGAACATTCAGGACCATAAAATTCGAAGAATAATTACCTAAATTGTAAACTTCATTTTCTAGATCTAACCCTGTTCTATGGGGGAGACCTTGCTTGTCTGGAAAACATGTTCTATTCAGAAGGGACACATCATTTGAAGATGACGTTAACATGGACCATGCTCCACACGAACCATTATGTGAAAACGGATAAGGAAAGAGTGGCAGAACTCCCTTCGGTGTCTGGAAAGGGGGGAGTCGACCACACACCCAACAATTAGTAGCATTGCTGGTCTGGTGTGAATAGTGCAACATTCTTACAAATGTGTTATTTCTCATAGCAAGACGATAGGATAACTCGTGAGGAGGCAGATCACTAAATGTGTGCTCTACTGTAGCATTAGAAAACTTATTTACATGAGAAATTGGAAAACATAAATGCAATGCATAACTTGTGCAGGTAACCATCAAACTTAGAAACAATAGAAAACTTAGAAAAACGATACATCGGATAGAGTTTTGACTAACTCTCTCACTATGGGGGTCTATCTCATACATGTCAGATACCTGTCTAACCGTTTCACCCGAGAGGGACTTAGACAATTAAACTGGCTGACTTATTTTACTAGACCGGAGCTTTAACTTATACTCCTGTTGCGGAGTTTTCTCTAACAGAGGAACTTTCAGTTCAGGATTCAGATCAATGTCTGGTTTCAGGCAGTCTTTCAGACAGTCTTTAGAAATGTCCTTTAAAAATGTCTTTTTCCGGACTCCATGGAACTTCTTGATATGGGACAGATGGACCCAACCCTTGCGGCCCTCCAACTTCACGGCCGTACGGGTGGTCAGAAGGACAAGTCGTGGCTCCTTCCAACGAGGCTCCAGCGGACTTGAATGATCAAAATTCCTTACAAGGACGAGGTCGCCTGGAATGACCTCATGCGGTTTCACTTCAGTATTGTCTGGGAATGTAGCGGCAACCTGTGAACGACAAGAGTGTAGGGCAGACATCAAGGAAGCTAGGTAATCTGTCAACATATTACTGGAAACATCTGTAATACTGCGGGGTCTAGGTGTACCCCACATGTTTGGGGGGCGGCCGAATACGACCTCATAAGGGGACAGACCTGATCTGGAGTGTGCGACCATTCGCATAAAGAATAAAGCAACTGGCAGGGCAACTAGCCAGTCTACACCTTTCTCTTTACATGTCTTGGCAATACGGATTTTCAGGGTCTGATTATGTCTCTCTACGAGACCGGCTGCTTCAGGATGGCGCACACAATGGAACTTCCACTGGTACCCTAACAAGAGGGAAACATGTTTCATTAACTCGGATGAGAATGGCTGGCCGTTATCAGAATACACGACCCTAGGGAGTCCATAACGGGGGAAGAATTCACGAACCAACTGCTTGGCAGTGGTCGCTGCTGTGTAATCTGGAACTGGATATGCTTCTGTCCACCTGGACAAAGCGCATACAACTACAAGGACATACTTGAAACCTCGACATCGCTCCATCTGAATATAATCCATCTGGAGGACTTCGAAAGGGTGGTCAGGAGGTTGGAATCCACCTTGTTCCACCGGGACACTTTTACCTGGATTGAATTGACAACATATCATACAAGTACGGACTTTCTGCTTGGCTGCAGCTCGTAAGTGCTTGTTAAACCAAAGGTTCTGAATACTGTCTAACATGGCTTTTTCTCCTAGGTGTGCTGGACTATGTGCGGTATTGATAATGACTTGAACCATAGAGTCGGGGAGAAACCATGTGGCTTTTCCCTTCGTCAACCATCCCTGATCTGTCTGGACCCCTCCTTGTTCGGACCATTTCTTGATTTCTTCAGGAGTAGCATGTAACTGTATGTCTATGACATCTTGTGTAGGGTCCTTAACTGTCATACAAGTAATCTGTTCTGGAGTGGATGTCTGTGTCTTGTTAACTGGAATGTCTGGTGTCTGAGCTGTAAGCTTGGCTGTTCGGTCTGCTAGATCATTACCTTGGGAAATGATGTCAGTAACTTTTGTATGTGCCTTGCACTTCATGATAGCGATAGCTGTCGGTAAATGTATTGCATCTAACAGAGCTTGAATGAGGAGACCATGCTGAATCTTGGTTCCATGAGAAGTCATGAAACCTCTCTCCTGCCAGAGCACTCCGAAGTCGTGTACAACTCCGAATGCGTAACGTGAATCTGTATATATGTTTACTTTCAGGTTCTTGGCACGTATGCAGGCTTGGGTCAGAGCAACTAGCTCTGCTGCTTGAGCAGACAGTGTGTCAATACGGTGTGTTTCAATAACTTCAGTGTCAGTAGTCACTGCATATGCGGCTACTAGTTCTCCTGTACTCGTTCTCATACATGAACCATCCACATAAAGTGTCAGGTCGGGATCAGGTAATGCAATGTCTGTCAGGTCTTGTCTTGGCTTAGTCATAGTGTTAATGACTTCCACACAGTCATGTGTGGCAGGATTTTAAGTAACTGACGGTAACAGAGTAGCAGGATTTAGAACGTTGCAGCGTCTGATTTCTATGTGTGGCTGGAACAGTGTCAGTTCATAACCTGTTAAACGTGCAATGGTCAAGTGCTGAGTCTGTGTTCGGTTTAAAAGAACTTCCACGGAGTGTGGAACTTGTACTGTCAGGGAGTGTCCTAATACTATGGAATCACTTTGTCTGATTGCTAGAGCTGTGGCTGCAACTGACTTGAGGCACGCAGGCAAAGTCCGGGCTACTGGATCTAATGTGCTCGAAAAAAAAGCACAAGGCTTGTACTGTCCGGCTTGATCTTGTGTGAGAACAGATAATGCAGTACCATCACGTTCTGTGACAAAAAGTGTAAAAGGCTTACTGTAGTTCGGTGTAGCTAGAACAGGTGCTTGGCATAAAGCTTTCTTTAACTCATTAAAACTAAGTGTATGTTCAGATGTCCAAGGGAGGACAGTCGATATGGCTGCCTCCTGTGTCGTTAACTGTATCAGTGGCTTTGCTAGAAATGCATACTGAGGAATCCATTGTCTGCAATAAGAAGTGAGGCCAATAAAAGCACGTACCTCCTTCTGTGTCTTGGGCTGTGGAAGACTCGCTATTAACTGGATACGGTCTGGTGTCAACTGCCTACCCCACTTGGACAGTAAGTGGCCTAAGTAGATCACTTGCTGGACACAGAATTGAAGCTTCGAAGGGGACACCTTGTGCCCCATCTCGGCTAGGAAATACAGAACTGTAAGTGACGCTCGCTCGCAGTCACGTTCAGAACGGGCTGTGATCAGTAGATCATCTACATACTGGAGCAGGGCAGTGTCAGTTGGCATGTGAATATTGTCTAGTTGTCTTTTAAGTGCTTGACTGTAAATACTAGGGCTTTCTGTGAAACCTTGAGGAGCTCGTGTGAATTTATAGCTCCTTCCATTTAAACAAAAACCGAAAAGGTACTGGCTGTCTGGATGAATCGGGACACTGAAAAATGCATTCTTGAGGTCTATAACAGTAAAAAATGTAGCTTCAGAATCAATAGCTGTCAATAGAGATGAAATATCTGGGACTACTGGATACTGGGGTTTGATACATTTATTAAGTTCTCGAAGGTCAATCACTAATCGATATACTGGAGGTGCATTTGGATCAGTACGTTTCATGACTGGAATGATAGGATAATTACATACATTGGAGTCAGTTTCTACGACTACTCCTTGAGCAATGAGCTCGTCAATAATTTTGGATAAGGCTGCTACAGCCTCAGGTGGCAATCTGTACTGTCTGATCCGTGGCAAGACTATACCTTGCTTGAGGGTCACACGATGGGGTGTGATTCGCATAAAACCTACATCAGTTGGACCTTGCGCCCATAAATGCTGTGGAACATTGGACAATCTTGGATCAAAATCACGTAATACATAATGACCTTTAAAGTCTCTTAAAAACAATCATATTCCTTCTGGAGAGCAGCAAATAACTGCACCTAATTCTTTTAATGTTTTAATGCCTAACAAATTTTCTGGACATGACTTCGTAAGTAACAAATCAGTAGTTCGGGACAATGGACCAACTTCTAGAGTAACTGGCTTTGAAATCTCGTTAACAATAGGCTTTCCTGAAAATCCAAGGGAAACATTTCTAGAGCCTGAGAGCGGAGCCCCTGGAACCTCGTCATGACTGATAGTAGTCCTACTTGCCCCTGTATCAATCAAAAACTTTCTGTCTTTCCCCAATACTTGACTATGTACATAGGGACCCTCTTGATCTACAGGTATCTCGATGAGAGGCAAGCCTACCTCCCTCTCTAGGCTGTTTCATGAATACGGTTGATATTCTGGATACTCTGTCTGGGCATACTGGTACATCTGCTGTGTAACATGCTGTGTTGCAGCAATAGGCTGCGGTGCTGGAACTGTCTGTTGTGCATTCTGTGGTGTCTGGGAAGTCTGTGAAACTTGTTCTTGTCTAGGCGGACGTGGTCTTTCTTTAGTCTTACCAGTTGCTATGTTGTGTTTCAGAACTGCACACTCGTTTATAAAATGACCTGGTTGTTTACAATAATTGCATGTCCCTTTAACGGGAGCTGCAGGATGACTGGCTTGATTCGGACCCCTCTTCTGACTGTCTTGTGGAACAGATTGTGCAACTAGTACTTTCATTTTCGTGTCTTTCATACGTCTCCTTTCGTGTTCTTGCTCTTCCCTGATTCTATTCTGGTGATACTGGAGCATCTGTAACATTTGTGACGGGGTACTAGCTTGCCAGGTACTTTCGACTTTCAAAACTTGATTTTTAACTTGTGGGCTTGAATTCTCGACTAGTTTAGTAACAAAAAGATGAGGGTATGACTCGCTACCTGTCTTCAAACCACTGTTAATAATAAAACATTTTTCAAATCTAGAATAAAAATCACTAGTATCTTCATCCTGTTTCTGTTTACATGCTGAGATTGCATCCCAATCTTCCTTTTTCGTGGCTAATAACCTTGGCAAAACTTGTATCAATAACTCGGGCAATTCTTTACATTTGTCCCCAAGACCGGTACCTGGTACTCGTATTTTATCTTCAGCTTCTAGAGCTGTCCAATCAATCTTTTTCTCTCCCACCTCCCATTCCTTTTCCTTGAGTTTTTCATATACCCCTGCGGGCAACAGGACCTTTAACATTTTAATGATATCTGGATACGTGTATTCTCCCATACGGAGCATGTCTTTTAATTCTCGATGGAACCCTGCTGGATCTTTGTCGTGACAGGGAATTAATTTCTTCATCTCTAAGAGTTCCATCTATGTGATAGGGGTGTAAACAAATACTCGTTGCATTTCACCACCCGGTGTCCTAACTGGGTGTACTTCTCGTAACGGATGCTGTCTATCTATGTAAAATGGTTTACTTTCTGGAGGTGAGACGTGAACAAAATGCGGGTTCAGAAACGTTCTATATTTGTGGCGCTGTTCTAGAATGACACTACTTAAATCGGTACCTAAACCTTTCCATTTATACTGGAGTAACTCGTTCAGAATATCATGTAACGGATCTGGATCAGAATGTTGTCCTTCATATAGTGTAATGAGGTGCTGGATCATATACATACCCACCAGTCGTTGCTCGGCTGGGGGCAGTTTCAGAAACATTTGTGCCACTATTTCGTCTGGAAAAGTGGTAGAATCAGTAATCCATCGGACTGCTGATCGGGCTAGTTCTTGTTCATGCATGGTACTAAGTTCACTATAACCGATTCGTGATTTCAGAATGTGATCGGTAGCTTGAAATACTTGTTCTAGAGAATATTGTTCTGGTGCTGGAAGATGAAAGACTTTCTTGTGTTCTAGGCGTGAATGTCGGTCTGGAAATCTAGATTTACCTACATACGCTATTCTGGCGGTATTCTCGTCTTCTACTTCTTCAGTATCAGAGTTATCTTCTTTCTCGCTTACTTGTGCTGTTTTGCGTTTCTCGTGTAACCTTATTATTTCCTTACGAATTTTCTTGTACATACTGTCTATACTACTGAGTGTCTTGTGTCTTCCCTCGGCTATATGATCACTCCACTTTGTCAGGACTTTCATTTCGATTGGATCTTTGTCTGGATAATCTTGTTCCCTTATTAAACAATTGATTAGAAACTTTAATAGCATGAGCTGAGTCTCAGCTTTCCTTAGAGACATGATTTCGCCAATACTTTCTGGATCTTCTCCTGTACGGATGAAACGATATATTCTGTCTAGATCTTCTTTCATATTCGGTAGGGTGTCCAAATACTCGGTCACCCGTCTTGCGCGCAATGAATATATAACCATATTATCATCGCCTGGGACTGGATCATAACGGCATTCGGTGAGAGCTCGCCTGATATCTGCAACGGACTGATGTTTGGGCGTACGCTGTAACGCACGTTCATGTAACTCGACTAACGTTATACGTTTGTGTGGCGGCGGGGTACCCGGAGGACCTCCTCCCGCGGCCCCTAAACTGGAATCGTCGACTGATACTCTTCGTGCTGGCAGAGTGACCGATGTAGCGGGAACTTGTACTATGGACTGGACCGGGGGTACCGTAACAGGTGCTGTAACAGGTGCCCCGGTGGCTGGAGGAACAGGAATTACATTATTTACCGGAGCTGGCGGAGCAGGATTCGCATATTCTGGGACTGTGTCGTCCAAATAGGACGAGAGAAAAATATCAGCTGCGGTCGGTTTGTGACGTAGCTTAATCGGAACTAATGGCGGCGGAAAATTACATGGTGCTTCCGGGGTTGCTTTTGGCAAACCCTCGGCAAGAAGAGGATACATACCCTTAATGAGGGCATTTCTCTGTCTGTCTGACTGTTCGGCTTTAACTCGTTCACCTACTTCAATTAATTCCCTTTCTTGGGCTCTTTCTGAGGATTCTCTACTTAATTCAGACTTTATGATTTCTTTTTCTGTTCTTTTATGAGATTCTTTGCGCCATAACTCGATGGCGTCTCTCTGGGACTGTCTGGCTTTCTTTTTCCATAATGCTTCTTCTACTCGCATGATGCACTCGGCATCCCACGTACCTGATACGGGCCATCTATACTTTTCCTCTAATTCCTTGGTGTACTCCACCCATAAATCTAGATATAATATGGCACTTATGCCATGCTTTTGATACATAAAATGACCTGGACTGTCCCTAGGCGGGACAGGAACTGCTTCCTCGAGCAGACCTTTTCTAGTTTTTAACTGACGTAACTTTGAGAACAGAGGCATAACTAGGCTGGAGTCTGGACACAATACAATACACGATAAACACAATAATAACTGAAAAACAAATCATTCATACCACGACATTGAAAACACATGAAATAACATTTTGGACAGAATATTACCTGAAATACTGAAAACAGAATACATGAATTTCTCAAAAACAGAACTTACTGGAACAGAAACTTACTAGAATGACTAGATGCACTGCTAAAACAGTACGAAACTTACCGGTCCCATAAAGAGACACGTCAGGACCCGCATCCACCTAAGTGGACACTTCGTGTTGGATCTGTGTACCCAAACCCACGGACCAGAGGCAAATCAATTGACCCTGTCTAGATACTACCCCAGCAATGGTACTCACCGGGCAGCAAGAACGGAAGGCCTCGGACTGGACTGGACTGCTACGACGACGGACGGACGAACCTCGGACTTTAGTTACAGGTGGGCCTCCGGATACCTCGGACCTTGGACTCTCGGCTTGGGCTCTGGTCGGGACTCGCCGCGTTCCTCCACCACCTCGTCTGGACGCTGGACCGCAACCTCCGTCTCCTCCGTGGGCCTGAGGGATACTTGAAGCAGAAATATCTGCACGTGCACGGTATGGTTCCGTCACGGCTGCAGAGGATCAGGGGGCCTGCGTGGCTTCTCCGGCGCGTGGGGAAAGGGCAAGTCCCTATTCGGGCGCCATTATGTGGTAAATAAATAATTAATTACCGGTTCTATTTTTCGGGATACTCATACAAACAGATAGCTCAATAAATAAGAGTCAAGATTCGAGGTAGCTAGAGTGTACAGGCTTTAATCAGGCATAAAAGGACAGGAACAGGACAGCCTGCATGGGAATGGGATGGCAGGGCCCGACAGCTGCCGGGGGCAGGATCTGGGAATGATGCGCATAACTTTTAATAACAGAACATTAGTATATATAGTTAAACAAAATACATTGCATTCAATACAGTAGGCGTAGCAGTAGGCGGAGTTTGTAGCAGTCGTGAAAGATAAGGGCAAAATGAGGTAACAAGAAGGCGTGTACAGGGCGTATACACAGACATGTGATGTAAACGTAACAGAATATGTCATAAACGGGGCGGAAACATGGAGGGGGCTACCTGAGCAGCTGGGACCTCTAACCTAGTGGTGCGCGCAAACTGACAATGACGTGTTACCAGGGAGAACTGGGGGGCTATGACTTCTGCGCTAGAAGAGGAGACTAAAGTCTGGAGTGTCAGAGCGACATGTACCCAGGCATATCTAGTATCTGGTGTTTAGAGTACATGTTGATAGAATCCAAAAGTTATCAGAGTAAAGGCTAACAGACATTAAGACTGGTGCATGCATAATTCTACATGTAGTGCGTGTGCGGGGAATATTCTATAAATATTAATACAGTATTTCTCTTACATGGAGACATAAAGGCTAGACCATGACGGAAACTATTGATGCGATTCAGTAGCTTAGGAATGCAGAGAAGGAGGGCTGGACTGATAACTAGAAACATAACATATTCTTGGCAGACTGGGAGGCAGAGCCAGGCCGAGCCGGGCACTGCGAGGCATGAAAGTAAGCTAAGAGTCAGGGATACAGGTGGGGGCTGTATCGCTCCTTGGAGAGGGTTCAGAAAACAGGCGCTGAATCTAAGTCCGGGCCCTTTTGAGGCCTAGAAACGGGGATAATTCAATGAATTAACGTGCACACTGTAAAACGTGGCAACGTAGCTTTACATAGGCCCGATATTCGTTGTATTCACGAAAACTGGAAACTGGCATACTAGAGATGGACACAACTATAATTGCGTCTTTAATCGATCATAGGGGAATACATGCATATCGATCATGCACATATAACATAACATAGGGAACACGTAGGCACATACAACATGGCAAAATTTACTTTTCCACAAAGGGGTGGGTATAAATAACAGGAGAGTGAAGGTTACTTACTTTGTTATTGAGAGTGATAGATTTAGTGAGTTAATTAGTGGGAGATAGTTAGTGAGAGATTGAGAGAGTTAGTAAGAGTGATGAAATTAGTGAGAGAGTTAGTGAGAGTGAGAGAGTTAGCGAGTGAGTTAGTTAGTGAGAGAGAGTTATTGAGTTAGTGAGAGTGAGTGAGATTTAGTTAGTGAGAGTGAGAGAGTTAGCGAGTGAGTTATTGAGAGTGAGTTAGTTATGATCACCAATTATAAGTGAAATGGGAATGTCAGAATTTCATTGCTCCGGTTTACTCCACCCAGGAGTAAAGAAAAAACAACAACTCCACTAACCCATGTCATACACTAACTACAGACAGCCAGTAAAGTTGTACCGGGGCCACACCGGCGTGACGGTGAAGCACCCTCTACAGGGACAGGCTACAGACGGTAAATTCTCTACTCTGTCCACCCAACGGCAAGGACAGGATACAGCATCCAAGGCCGAGTCTACTCAGGACAGAGGTGAGGGACCCGAAGGCATGCACAAAATACAGCAATTTGTTAACATGCTTTGTAAGGTCCACCCCGGAGCAACAGGAGCTCCCCTAGCAGGGGTGGATAGCAGACCCTGCTCTGGGAGGAGTAAAGTTTAATAGATGACTGACTTGGAAGAGGGGTGCAGAGAAGGATCTGCTTTATTCCAAGCCCCATCCAGCGAAGATGTAATGGCAAGAAGAGGAATTTGCCTTTCTGCCATTCAACAGACACCAGAGCTCAACGCCCTGGCAGTGGCGGGCAGGTAGGGGCAGTGCAAGGATTTCAGTGGTGCAGGCGCGTAGTGCAAACAGTATGCATGGGAGGGGGTGGGCCAGGTGGATAGAAGGGACACCAGCAGGTAGCTACAAGGCCTTCAACACCCACTCCACTCAAAAACAGCCGGTGTGGAAGGAAAAAGCAGGATGCACCGCACAGCACACACGGACTACAACTCCCACTCCACTCAAAAGCAGCCGGTGTGAAGGAAAAAGCAGGATGCACCGCACAGCACACACGGACTACAACTCCCACTCCACTCAAAAGCAGCCGGTGTGGAAGGAAAAAGCAGGATGCACTGCACAGTACACACGGACTACAACTCCCCCTCTACTCAAAAGCAGCCGGTGTGGAAGGAAAAAGCAGGATGCACTGCACAGCACACACGGACTACAACTCCCACTCCACTCAAAAACAGCCGGTGTGGAAGGAAAAAGCAGGATGCACTGCACAGCACACACGGACTACAACTCCCACTCCACTGAAAAGCAGCGGGTGTGGAAGGACAAAGCAGGATGCACCGTACAATACACACAGACTACAACTCCCAATCCACTCAAAAAGAGCCGGTGTGGAAGGAAAAAGCAGGATGCACTGCACAGCACACACGGCCTACAACTCCCACTCCACTCAAAACAGCCAGTGGGGAAGGAAAAAGCAGGATGCACCGCACAGCACACACGGCCTACAACTCCCACTCCACTCAAAAACAGCCGGTGGGGAAGGAAAAAGCAGGATGCACCGTACAGCACACACGGCCTACAACTCCCACTCCTTTCAAAAACAGCCAGTGTGAAAGGAAAAAGCAGGATGCACCGCACAGCACACATGGACTACAACTCCCACTCCACTCAAAAACAGCCGGTGTGGAAGGAAAAAGCAGGATGCACCGCACAGCAAACACGGACTACAACTCCAACTCCACTCAAAAACAGCCGGTGTGGAAGGAAAAAGCAGGATGCACCGCACAGCACACACGGACTACAACTCCACTGTACATGTCGAAGTGACCGGTCACCTGTGGACTGCGGCAGCGCAAGCAAGCAGCATCTCGCCAACCTCTTAAGACACAGCAGAAGCCTTTCATGATCGTGGCCTCCACATAGCATGCACCTCACCCGATGAACAGCGCCTAGACGCCGGCGTAGCACTTCATAAAGGTTATTATTGTAGCAGACGAGACAGCTCTCGTGGTCTCACTTCACCAGATGGTGAATAGTGAGACTAGTACAATATAAGGCAAGGGAGACACTTCTAGGCATGGCTGGTCCCAAACAGATACTCTTGATGTTGAGGTTCAGTCTGCTGCCGGTGCTCGCCAGGTAGAGAGCGAGAGGTGCAGGACGAGACATTCGTGTCACAGGTTCATGCAATCGTGGTCAAGTGGGGAAGCCAAGGTTACGATCACACCCTTCAGACATCATCTCATCAACATCGCCTTTTACTGATCACCTTGAATGATGTACATTTAGGGGTCACCTGGGGTGGGGATTACCATCCACAGTGCCCCCTGAGAGCCCCCCCATGCAGGCCGAAGCAACAAACTCTGAGTTCCAGAAACAAAGTGGGGACTATAGGAAAAGCGCCACCTCGAGTCTGCATAAACATGCCACAGGCTGGCCAGCACAGACTTCATTGCACGTCTACAAATAACAAATCCCTCGATTCATGCCGCCCTTTGAGGCTCTAGCTTGCTGCAGGAGTTCTTACCAACAGTAGCTAATAACAAGATCAAGCAAGCATTTGCAAAACCAATGGTGCTAGTGTAGAAACTAAGGTCGGGGACAATCGGTATTTGCCCGGCGGTATCGCCTCTTTAACCCACGAAACATTAATCAATGAAGAGGCAGGCGCTGGAGACTGGAAGGCAGGAAACAAGGTTTATTCTCTCCGGAGGAGAACACGACAAATCAGACAGCAGGTATCGTCATGAGGTGCTCTAACTTATTTCTGAGGCCTGGCCCCTTATATACAGGTTTTTGTGGCTTTATTACAGTTTACATATTCATGGCAATGCTTTGATGTACGGAAAGACATTCCCGGAATCTCCCCTTCGGGCCCGTTCCCACACACATTTACAGTAGAAGTCCCCACCCCGGTCACAACAGGTGATGGTTATCGCGCAGCTGGATATTCCGCCGATTCATGGAGTGTGGGGGGTTCGATCGGATCTCGTGGGGTGGGGGCTCTGATCAACTCGGAGGTCCTTTGATGAGGGAAGCTTTCAACTGTACGGGGAGGGGCAAGGAATAGTATCGGCAGAGCTAGGTGTCGGCTTGGGAACAAGGAAGACAAACGGGCACAGGAAAAGGGGTTTTTTTTGTATCAAAGGGCCGGGGACTATGAAAAGAATGAAGGGAGGGGTCGCGCTGGGAACAGGATGGGGCTTTGAGGCAGAACTGCGCTGAAGAGGGGTTTATGACTCAAAGCATGTGCGAGCGAGGGGGGGTTGGTCAGCGTGCAGGCTTGGCGAGGGCGAAGGGCTATGTTGGGGGCCAGTGGCGTGCAAAAGGGATGGCCCTGATCGAGGCACCTAAAAAAATGGCGGGCGCGCACGACAAAAGTGTGGCATCAGGGGAAAAGGCAAGATGGCGCAGATAATGTTTACCAAACCGTACTAATTTTCCACAGTCCTCCCTTTAACATATTCAAGACATCTTGCTGATCTATTTCCTATTCAAGTCTATTATGGTGGGCATAAGAAAAAGCAGTAGGACCCCAGGTGAAGGAGTCGTAAACACTACATTTAAGATCTCTAGTTTTAGGAGGCGGGCCTATTGATAAACTTTGATAAACTTGTTAGCAGGAAAGTCATAGTAAGGTAATACAAAAAATGATTCTGTAGCGAGCAGTCAGTACATTGCATACAGGTTATTATATACAGGCTCCGTATATATTTGGTTGGAGCATAATCAATACAATGGTGGCTGGGAGAGAAACGAGACGTAGCAGAAACGATGATTGAGGGTGTCAATGTTCGAAGTTACTGAGTTCTCAGTCCTTTGTTGGCGCTGTGGAGCACCGGCGGTGGAGCTAAGGGTCCAGCTCTATTCTAGGTCCCGTGTTGCAGGGCACGACCTTTTCCTCGCGTTTCTGGTCGAAAAGGTCTTTTTCGCCCTGTGTCTTTCGGAGTCGATAGTCAAAAAGTTCAGGTGGAAGAAGAGTGTACAAATAGTCCATAGGGTAGGTCGGAGAAAAAGGGGGGTGGAGCAATGGCCTGGTCGGGAACAAACTAGGGGAACGAGAGATTTCAGGTAGGCGGGCTTATGACCGAGTTTAGGGAGCGGGGACCTTTCGGCACACATTTGAACATTGGACAGGGGCATCAGGTCAGCCCTCTCCTCTTGTTTTGTCGGAAATAGTGCCTCGTCCTGCAGCTCCGTTCTGTCGCGGTCTCGCCTTGGCCCATGCCGCAGACGTTCCATAGTCTGTAGTCAGGCCACGTGCTCCCACATCCGGTCCTTCTTTCCTCCGACAGCTGTACCCTTGAAGGAGTTTGAAAAGACAGTCTTTAGAGAATGGGCAGAGGAAGGTAATCACACAAGTCTATTTCTCTCCCAGCTCCAGGTAAATGACAATAGAAACGTCCGTTATATTAGGGTTCACAACTGACATATAAATGATCGATGGTGGGCCTGCTGGATTTACTATGACTTTCCTTCACAACTGTTTACTATAGTCACGACAGTTCATCTGATGGAGACCCACCTTCGTAATACAAGCCTGACAAAGCTATACCGTTCTCTAGGGGTTTATATTTACAAAAGGGTGTTGTGAGCTATCAACATGGTACTAATAGGTATCTCGCTGAGGGACGAACATAGGCTAAACATCTTTCATTTTATCAATGCATCCTGCCTTTTAACTAAACATTTTCGCTTTCGACAAGGTTCATTGTAATGGTTTTCTTCGCTTCGGTCTAATCTTTAACTTTGT
The DNA here is from genome assembly GCF_964261635.1 of Lissotriton helveticus. NCBI lineage: Eukaryota > Metazoa > Chordata > Amphibia > Caudata > Salamandridae > Lissotriton > Lissotriton helveticus. The sequence goes on along the minus strand of NW_027611671.1, from coordinate 2,444,696 downwards.
AAAACATCATTCTGGTTCCTATGCAGCCTCTCGCGGCCTGATTACTAAATTAGAAAAGACAGGGGTCTCATGGGAAAATAACTAGGGACATAGAAAACTGTGATGGGGGGGCATCATCTTACTTTGGGTTATAAGGGTACTATCGGCAGAAGGCCACAGTTCAGTTGGTGAGCGTTCAGTGGCATTTCTCGAATTCCAAACTCTGAAATTTGCCTATCGAAAAAATCATTTCTAGGGACCACAGCTGGCCTGCGTTAGTCGCAAGTCGACCCATCTCTTACGATCGGGGGGTGAAGGATAGTTAAAAACTCTTATCGGGGGCAACTGAACGCAATACTGGGTGCGTCCTGGGAAGATGGGGAGGTTTCGATTACCTTTACGGTTTGGGTATTGCGACAATTCGGAACGGGGAAGGTCGCGTCATCTGAGGCATTTTATCTCATAATAGGAGCCGCTGACATGTAGTTCCCTCATTACGGGTCAGATTAGGGAACCTCAGTCGTCTTACCTGTCCTTTCCCTTATGGCCAATTCTCGGTTTCGTCAATTTAGCAGAAAGGAGAGGTAGTGACACGGTCTCATGGTGATTTTATTAAAGACAAGTTTTGTGCAAATACTGGCGGTATTTGGAGCCAATTGGGTGGTGCGCTAGGGGTGGCAGTCTGCCAATTTCGGAGCTAATCGCTCGGAAGAGTGGGAGTGTGAAGGAGAGAGAGAGAGAGAGAGAGAGAGAGAGAGAGAGAGAGAGAGAGAGAGAGAGAGAGAGTGCAACAGCAGGCTAAATAGTACACGTGCGACATGGAGAGTGGCAGTGTATTTAAGAAAGGCTATTTAGTGCATTACACAGCAAAGGACATTTACGGGTCTGCGTTAGAATCTTGAAAGCATGCAGTTTGAGGTGGACGAGCATTAGACAGGGTAGAGGGGACATGCTTTGAGAAAAAGGAAAACGGGTACCACTGTGTCGCACTTTCTTGCATTCTTGGTCCTTCGACCAGTTGAGTCAACGCTTCAGTCACACACACACATTCTCTCATAGTTTCGAATCATACGTGACATGGGTTCATTCGTGCAGCATGGGTTAAGGGTGATCATTTTTCATCAGATCATACTAAATTTATGGGCTCGTTTGCTACGTGAGTAGTTTGTGGGCGTGCTTAGGCGCCACCTTGCAGCGTTGGTCCGCTTCGCGTATCAGACGGGGCAAGGCTTCAGATCTTCGCCATACCTCGGTTGCGGCCCCTGATGTAACCTGTAGAGGGAGGGAAAAGAGGGGAAGGGAGGGGGACAACATTCGCACATATCAAATACATGGATTCGAGAGTCCTTTACTTACCTCATACTCGTCTTTCCTCCTCGGGGTAGAATCCCTGGGGTATGGTTTCTGGAGTCGGGGGGGGCAGTGTGTCCTTATAGGTCGTGTGCAGGGAAACGTAAAAAGGAAACCAGAGGTACCTAGTGCGAGGTATCTAGTTAGTAGATGTATCTCACTATCGGGATCCTTAAATCTCCTTCAATGCTGTGACGTTCTAAGGTTCTTCAGTTCTTTGGTCAGCTCTGTTCCCTAATACCTTTGAGCGTCGTACTTTATAACATTTACATCGTTTTATTTTACCCTTCTTTTACATTCCATTATTTATACCGTTTCGTTTTACCCATCCTCAGAAGTCGAGGTCTTTTCTCCACGCGAGAGTTCATGAGTCAGTCGCGTACCTTGAAGGCAGAGTATCGTGTCGTAGATCCGATCCTTCCTCCGGGGCTGGGCAACCATCTTCTAATAACCTTAAAGAGAGAGCAGGGTAGGGTGCACAGAAAAGAACTCTCCCGCCGATCCCATATTTCAAATAAAGCATGCAATACCCGTTCATAATTTCGAAAACCTTTATTTTTGCAAAATCATAGTACGTGGATTTATGAGGGTGCAGTCATATTTGGCCGGACACGGCAATGGCTAAAGTGCGTACAGTGGGGGGTGTTGTTTTGCAGCAATAAAAAACATTAGAAAGTTTTATCAATTCATTTGTAGCAAACTAAAACGTCTATCAACTGGCTGGGGGGGTTCGGGGGCATTTATTTCATAATTTAGAAGCATAGTCAGACTAGTTGCAATCAGATTTCCTATATGCATACCGTGTGCGTGCGTCATAAGCGAGGTTATACATCAGCTATATATATATAAAAAATATAATACATTGTACATTTGTAATCATCATTTTTAACGGGATCCTTTTTACATGTTCATCGAGTGAGCTCTCCTTTCTTCTTGTCAAGTGTACAAAGGATCATATACATGTCTCAGAACATCAAGTTTTTTTTTATTTAGCAAAAAGAAACACCACGAGGTGTTCGTAAGTTCCTATTGATACCGGCGCCATTTTGGGCGGGGCCGGGTCAGTCCGGAAGTAGCATCAGGAAAAAGTTTCCTACAACCGGCAGTTGGACCAGAGTCCTTTTCGGCAGTTCAAGAATTCATGCTAACAGAAGGAGTGGCAATGTCATGTTTATTTTGTTGGCGATCAAGGCAGTTGTCCCTTACCGGAAGCCTGCAGGGGCCGAGGGCTCCGCCGGGTACCTTTGCAGACTCTTCAAGGCTGTGGAGATGTTGTCGGAGGTGGGGGCTCGTGTCCCGGTGGGCAAGCGACCGAGTTACATTGCTGTTCAAAGTTACTCTAGCGGCCGAGACCCGCCTTCCAGCGGACCCAGACGCCATTTTGAGGCCCTGCAGCAGTCCCCTCTCATCGAGTCTGCAAGAGTGGAAGAGACCTTTCTGAGGACAAAATAGGGAGTGGAACTCTGTGTTGTGGAAGCGGGACATTCGGCTGGGGTGCGGCTGTGATGCCCCCGCCTGGGGGGGGCAAGGGAGACTCGTTCGCGCCGTCTCCTTCTCCCGGTGCACTCTAGGCCGTTCTCTTTCATGGGCATGCACGATGGTCTCTCCACACCCTGTGCTCCACAAGGCCCATGCCCAGTGCTACGGAGGTATGGCCACCTGCGGCGCACGTTCGGTGCTGCGCAAGTATCGGTGCAGTCATTGCATATTCGGTGCTCCGAAAATATGGGCACCGTTGCACGTTCGGTGCTGCGCAAGTACTGGGGCACCACCATGGTATGTTCGGTGCTACGAAAATATGGCACCACCGCCTGGCTGGGGGAGTTCGGCGTTGGGCCGGGGGCTGGGAGACCTCCTATCCGTGGAGGTGGGAGAGGCTCGTCCGCGTCGCCTCTCCCTCCCAGCCCAACTTGGACAAATTTCTGCAGAGGTATGGACAGGACATCCCGCCGCCCAGAGCTGCTGCGGCTGTCACGGAGGGGAAAAGGAAGAGGTGTCTCGTTCTTCTCTGGACCGGGCTTCCTTAGGTTATCGGCTGCAGCCGGCCTCAGTTGGCCCCCCGTCGGTCCCTGGCCATGGGTGGTCGGACCGGGTGGACATGTGGCGGGACTACCTGCAACTACCCAGGGCCGCTGCGGCTGGACTCCGCTGGCCCCTGCCTCTCCTCCGGCTCCCCCATATGTTAAGATTTCCTGACCAAGTGTTGGCAGCAGGGCCCGCCTTATATGGGTTGCCGCCAGTTGGGCGTAGCCGTAACCCTGCCCTACTTTGGAAGGTTCCAGAATGTGGGGGGGGGGGGGGGAGGAATGTTATGTTGACTTTCATTTTCTACAGTTTACCGTTCTTGTTTCTAGCGTTATTGTTCCTTGCTTGTTATGTTAATTAAAAGTTTGTGTTCATCAGTGGCTTACTGATTTCGTTTCCCATTCCTTTCTTTCCAGGTTGTTTCAAGCTAAATTTTCTTTCCATACGACGCGATTTTCAATTTGCGGCCATCTGGTCGTCCCATTGAAATGGATAGGATATTATACATAGCAGAATGTGCCCTATAATTCTTGAAGCATATAAGTTAAAGACTTAATTTCAATTGCAGATTCTAGCTAAGATTCGTATGCATTATTGTACCAATTCTTATGCATGTGGCCCACATAGAAAGTGCACGAAATGGAAGTTGAATCCATACGAGGCGATTTTCGATTTCCGGCCATCTGGTCACCCGAATCTCAAAGATTATTGTTAATAATTCAGTGTGTTTTTATGCTATTTAGCTAATAATGCATGAACCTGTTTATTAACATGTGCATAATGAGATACCAAAGAGAAAATAATGAAAATGTATTGGTAAACCGTATTTTGGTAGACTTTAAAAAACCCCATTGAAAAACACATGCATCACCAATGCTGCTTTTTGCTTGTGCCTAAAACGAAAATGTGTTATTAAAAAGTGAATATAACACATAGAGATGTTTTTTCTTTTGTTTATGAAGCCTAATGTGAAGGCAGGTCACACCTATGTTTTACTTTGAAAAAATCTCTTTTCTAAAATTTACGGTGTTACCTTGTTTTTTAATATAGCTAAAAAACAATTGTTAAAGTCGCTTATAAAAAAGTGATCGTAAATGCTATTTTGTTTTTTTTTTCAGCTTGAGGTTCAGTTTAATATGAGTCTTAATTTGATGTATCACTTGCCCTAGTAAACAATCCCCAAAGTCTATTTTTTTTTCAATTTTCCCAAGCTCAATGTTAAACACATGCATCACCAATGATGCAAAAAGTCAAGTCAGAAATTTCAAACAGCAATAAAAAAGTGAGAAAAACAGATATTTGAAAAATTCCTTTTGTTTATGCGGCCTTATGTCCAAAGCCATCCAACAAGAGCATTTTTTTTTAATTCGGTCGATTTAAAAAAAATCTGCGAACTATTTTATTTCTCTCAAAAAAGTGCCAAAAAGTGACTTTTTGTGCAAAAAAGTGCCTGTACAATATTTTTTCATCTAATAAACTTTTTATGACTCAGAATACACTTAGGCTTCAGGTCAATGTGTTTTCGTTTGGGGGAGGGGCCCAGGGAAAAAAACACCTTTTTTTTTCTCGGATTGGTCAAAGGTCAGGCTACCAGCTTGACTCTTGTTGCACCAGTGCTGCTTCGGCTGCACCAGTGCTGCTTCGGCTGCACTGGTGCAGCTTCTCAGACTTGAGGCGTTGCACCAGTGCAGCATAGAAAAGAAACTTTTTAATAAAAGGATTTAAAACTAATTCAAGATATACATTATCTAAGGAATGTTATAAAAACTCAGATATGGAGAATATTTTTCATTTTCGTCCATTTTTGACCGTTTTGGAGCACTTTGAAGCACTGATGCAGCTTTGGGATTTTTATGGTTATTTTGATCAGAGATGCTCCTAATGTGTTTAAAATTCATGTGGGATGTATCCAAGACACTGCAATCACACCTATATAGTTTTTAAATGATTTTGATGTATTAAAATTTTGACCTCCTTAAGGGGGGAAAGGTTGAACTTTTACCCCGCTCGGAGTTCCATGACTTTCGTGACCTTGTCCCCCTGAAATTTAAAATTGCATTTTCAAAGTAATGTGTACAACTATTCATTCTGTGTCATTCATTGTGTGTTTAGCATGCTATTGGGCCACTGTAGCACTTGTTTTTTTTTCGTTTGTATGCATTTTTGACCGTTTTTGAACACTTTGATGCTCCAAATGGTCTTTGGACTTAGTCACTTTTTGCTTCATGGAGACTTCAAAAGTGTTAGAAAGTCACTTTGGAGGCACACAGGACAGTGCAAATGCACCTATATAGCAATCAGGACACTCCAATCACACCTATATAGTTTTTAAATGATTTTGATGGATTACAAATTTTGACCTCCATGAGGGGTGGAAAGTTTGAACTTTTACACCGCTCGGAGTTCCATGACTTCTGTGACCTCGTCCCCCTGAAATTTAAAATAGCATTTTCCAAGTAATTTGTAAATATATTCATTCTGGGTCATTCATTGTGTGTTTAGCTTGCTATTGGGCCAGTGTAGCACTTTGTTTTTTTCATTTTTATGCATTTGTGACCGTTTTTAAACACTTTCATGCACCAATGATGTCTTTGTACTTCGTCATTTTTCACTTCATGGAGACTTCAAAAGTGTTAGAAATTCATTTTGGAGGCACACAGAACAGTGCAAATGCAGTTACATAGCATTCAGGACACTGCAATTACACCTATATAGTTTTTAAAAGATTTTGATGTAATAACATTTTTGACCTCCATGGGGAGGGCCCTTAAGCTGAACTTTTACCCAGCTCGGAGTTCCATGACTTCCATGACCTTGTCCCCCTGAAATTGAAAATCGAATTTTCAAAGTGTTTAGTAAAACTGTTCATTCTGTGTCATTCGTTATGTCTTTAGCCTGCTATTGGACCACTGCAGCACTATGTTTTGTTAATTTTAACCCAATGTTGACCTTTTTTGACCACTTTGATGCACCAGTGAAGTTTTAGGACTTGGTCATTTTTCACTTCATGGAGACTTCAAAAGTGTTAGAAATTCATTTTGTAAATACCTAGAACGGTGCAAATGCAGCCATATAGAATTCAGGGCACTACAATTACACCTATATAGTTTTTAAATGATTTTGATGCAATAACATTTTTGACCTCCATGGGGAGGGCACTCAAGCTAAACTTTTACCCAGCTCCGAGTTCCACGACCTCGGGTGGAAAAAGTGAATTTGCCCCCTTAAACCCAAAAACTTCAAAAAGTCACCCCTGGAGGCCAGAAACGGGTCTTAGACACTCTTGGTATGTCATCTGAGGTATACTATGGTGTTCTTGGGTCCAGAACTAGAAATGTGATGTGACTCTGATATCTAAGGCCTATAACGGAAAAAATGAATTTGACACCAAACACCTCAAAATGTCTGAAATAGGACTCAGACATGTACCTGGAGGCTGGAAATGAGCCCTAGACACTCTTGCTATATCACCTGAGATATAATATAGGGTCCTGGTGGCCACAGGGACCCAAAAACAGTCAGGTGGGTTGATACTGAAAATTAGCAAAAATCGTCCAAAACATTTTTTTGACAAGATTTGCTAATTTTCCAAATAGCTCAGAATGGATATCAGAGACACTGTTTGAGTGCGCAAGATACGAATACACTTGTTAGAAAGGTCAGCTCTGATGCTTTCATGTGATATATATAACTTTGATATTATATAAAGTTTTTTTTCCGCTACCAGCCAAGGGAAACACCTGATATCGTACCCGATTTTGAGAACATTGGGCTGGGTGGAAAAAGTCACTTTGCCCCCTTAAACCCAAAAACTTCAAAAAGTCACCCCTGGAGGCCAGAAATGGGTCTTAGACACTCTTGGTATGTCATCTGAGGTATACTATGGTCTTCTTGGGTCCAGAACTAGAAATCTGATGTGACTCTGATATCTAGAAGCTATAATGGAAAAAAAAGAATTTGACACCAAACACCTCAAAATGTCACAAATAGGAGTCAGACATGTACCTGGAGGCTGGAAATGAGCCCTAGCCACTCTTCTTATATAATCTGAGATATATTATGGGGTCCCTTATTGAGCATGGAGGCTGTCAAGGTTAAATATGATGTTGGTGCTCATGCCTGGCTCTAGACCAGTCTTGCCCAGACAGCACGCAGGAAGGCCCAGCTCATCAGAAATGTCATAACTTCAATCGACGATACTGTAGTGTTTAAACATTCAACGTTGCAGAATATTGCACTGCTAGGCAATTACCTCTCAGCACGGGAGAATTATAGCTGATGTCCACCTTTCTGCCCAGATTTTGTTGGGTTTTTCCCAAGCACAGAGCTATTTTCCATGGACAAGTTTCATAAGGTTTTACCTGACCAAATGTGTCCATGAGAAACCCACAAAGTGCAGTACTGTTACTCTTTTTGCAACACCCCTTAGATCAGAAACTCCAGTTTCTGCGCAAAATCGAATTTACAAACTTGTAATGAAGGTGTTTTTGGTGTCACAATGAAGGCATGATGTAATGTCAAGGCTTTTTGCTCAAATAACATTTGAGTTCTAAGATTGACAGTTCTATTTTGTAAAGGATGTTCTAAGTTTGGAAGGAGAGTTCTAATTTAGAATTGAAAGAATTCCTTTAGAATGTAGATTGGAACACCGCTTCTAATTTGGAACGTTCGAACTATGTATGGAATGCAAATTCTACATTTGGAATGCCTCTTGCACAAAACATACATGTTTTTTTAAGGTTGAAGCAGCCAGCAGCTATGTGTGATATCTTAATTTTGGGAGTAGGAAACAGTACATCCCAAGACTACATATTCCTTGGGCACCATGACCCCCCAGGGTACCCAGAACTACCTTCTATTGAATGGATGTGTGTGTGCAATGCTCTTGAAGCCGTGTGTAGTTACACAAGAAGGAGTCTATGGGAGGCCAGGCCAGCAGAAAGGCTAACACAGACGAAGACTCAGAGCCCAGCCATAAGACCGTTGCCAGGCTCTGCTAGTCTGTGCAGAAGACTGATGTAAGGTGTCTTCTAACCCTTAGATGCCACCCTGCCATTTGAATACCTGAATCACACCTGTGAAATGGGCAGAGCAGATAGGAAGAAACAGAATGACAAGCTGTGCATTCCTATGCAGTACACTAGGCCCATCTCACCATCGCCTTTACAGATTCTGTTAACATGTATGCAATAAAGAGAAAACAGGAAACCTTAATAATACGATTATTGTAACTGACTTCCTTCGCTCAATCTTCTGCTTCCGTGATGTTATGCGAAAGATGGACCTATATCTACCAACATAATGTATCACTGGTCCCCAAAGGCAGCCTTGAGTGTTATCAGCATTTCCCATCAATCGGTTGTGATGTCATCTCCTACACCACACCCCTGACCCTGGCAGGTTTGTGACATCATGTACTACATCACACCCCTGGGTCTGGCAGGCTTTATGACATCATTCACCTCTTTGGTATATATAGAGTTAATGAAGGTGTTTTTGGTGTCACAATGAAGGCATGATGTAATGTCCAGGCTTTTTGCTCAAATAACATTTGAGTTCTAAGATTGACAGTTCTATTTTGTAAAGGATGTTCTAAGTTTGGAATGAGAGTTCTAATTTGGAATTGAAAGAATTCCTTTAGAATGTAGATTGGAACAGCGCTTCTAATTTGGAACGTTCGAACTATGTATGGAATGCAAATTCTACATTTGGAATGCCTCTTGCACAAAACATTCATTTTTTTAAGGTTGAAGCAGCCAGCAGCTTTGTGTGGTATCTTGATTTTGGGAGTAGAAAACAGTACATCCCAAGACTACATATTCCTTGTGCACCTTGACCCCCCAGGGTATCCAGAACTACCTTCTATTGAATGCATGTGTGTGTGCAATGCTCTTGAAGCCGTGCATAGTTACACAAGAAGGAGTCTATGGGAGGCCAGGCCAGCAGACAGGCTAACACAGACGAAGACTCAGAGCCCAGCCATAAGACCGCTGCCAGGCTCTGCTAGTCTGTGCAGAAGACTGATGTAAGGTGTCTTCTAACCCTTAGATGCCACCCTGCCATTTGAATACCTGAATCACACCTGTGAAATGGGCAGAGCAGATAGGAAGAAACAGAATGACAAGCTGTGCATTCCTATGCAGTACACTAGGCCCATCTCACCATCGATTTTACAGATTCTGTTAACATGTATGCAATAAAGAGAAAACAGGAAACCTTAATATTACGATTATTGTAACTGACTTCCTTCGCTCAATCTTCTGCTTCCGTGATGTTATGCGAAAGATGGACCTATATCTACCAACATAATGTATCACTGGTCCCCAAAGGCAACCTTGAGTGTTATCAGCATTTCCCATCAATCGGTTGTGATGTCATCTCCTACACCACACCCCTGACCCTGGCAGGTTTGTGACATCATGTACTACATCACACCCCTGGGTCTGGCAGGCTTTATGACATCATTCACCTCTTTGGTATATATAGAGTTAATGAAGGTGTTTTTGGTGTCACAATGAAGGCATGATGTAATGTCCAGGCTTTTTGCTCAAATAACATTTGAGTTCTAAGATTGACAGTTCTATTTTGTAAAGGATGTTCTAAGTTTGGAATGAGAGTTCTAATTTGGAATTGAAAGAATTCCTTTAGAATGTAGATTGGAACAGCGCTTCTAATTTGGAACGTTCGAACTATGTATGGAATGCAAATTCTACATTTGGAATGCCTCTTGCACAAAACATTCATTTTTTTAAGGTTGAAGCAGCCAGCAGCTTTGTGTGGTATCTTGATTTTGGGAGTAGAAAACAGTACATCCCAAGACTACAGATTCCTTGTGCACCTTGACCCCCAGGGTATCCAGAACTACCTTCTATTGAATGCATGTGTGTGTGCAATGCTCTTGAAGCCGTGCATAGTTACACAAGAAGGAGTCTATGGGAGGCCAGGCCAGCAGACAGGCTAACACAGACGAAGACTCAGAGCCCAGCCATAAGACCGCTGCCAGGCTCTGCTAGTCAGTGCAGAAGACTGATGTAAGGTGTCTTCTAACCCTTAGATGCCACCCTGCCATTTGAATACCTGAATCACACCTGTGAAATGGGCAGAGCAGATAGGAAGAAACAGAATGACAAGCTGTGCATTCCTGTGCAGTACACTAGGCCCATCTCACCATCGCCTTTACAGATTCTGTTAACATGTATGCAATAAAGAGAAAACAGGAAACCTTAATAATACGATTATTGTAACTGACTTCCTTCGCTCAATCTTCTGCTTCCGTGATGTTATGCGAAAGATGGACCTATATCTACCAACATAATGTATCACTGGTCCCCAAAGGCAGCCTTGAGTGTTATCAGCATTTCCCATCAATCGGTTGTGATGTCATCTCCTACACCACACCCCTGACCTTGGCAGGTTTGTGACATCATGTACTACATCACACCCCTGGGTCTCGCAGGCTTTATGACATCATTCACCTCTTTGCTATATATAGAGGCATAGTCGGGGATGCCTGCAGTGTGTGTGCAGTCTGTGGACTGGGCTATGAATGGTGTGAAAGAGGGGTGAATGGGGGACTTGGGGGCACCGAGCTAACATCAGACTCACAGGATGGCCGCGGCAGTTTTGCTTCTCGTGGCCTCTGCCATGTGTTGTTTGGTCGTTCAGTGGGAGAAAACAGGCAGCACCTCGCAGACCGCCAGAGAGATGCACTTTGAGGTGGGGGCGGAGCCTTCCATAAGGTGTGGTAAGGGCTTATGAGGTTCCTTGTCGTTGCAGTAAACAGCTTTTAATAGCAATTCCTGGGGTTCTCTTTGCAGGTGAATTGAATTTTGCCTTGAGCGCCAGGAACTTTGGCACCGCCCCTATCTGGAGCTGGGTGCGGAATGTCTGTGGGTCTAATGGGAAGCACGGTAGTATGAATGAAGGTGTGAATGGGGGACTTGGGGGCACTGAGCTAACATCAGACTCACAGGATGGCCGCGGCAGTTCTGCCTCTCAAGGCCTCTGCCATGTGTTGTTTGGTTGTTCAGTGGGAGAAAACAGGCAGCACCTCGCAGACCACCAGAGAGATGCACTTTGAGGTGGGGGGGGACGGAGCTTTCCATAAGGTGTGGGAAGGCCTTATGAGGTTCCGTGTAGTTGCAGTAAACAACTTTTAATAGCAATTCCTGGGGTTCTCTTTGCAGGCAAATTGAATTTTGCCTTTCGCTCCAAGAACTCTGGCATCGCCCCTATCTGGAGCGGGGTGCGGAATGTCTGTGAGTCTAATGGGAAGCACGGTAGTATGAATGAAGGTGTGAATGGGGGACTTGACCAGATCAGATGCAATTTGTTTCCCTGACATAATTTTAGATTGAGTACAAAGAAATCAAATATTTCCCAAAAAACAATCATCCATGTTGTGTTTCATTATTTCATGATCACCAGGACCTCCCAGGGGCAAGGCGACGGCGACAGAGACTCCGGTGGCAGAAGGTGAACAGGAGCAGTCCCTTGCAGGCTCTTCTGCTGGCCCCAGTAAGTTGTTCTATTGTTATATTAATACTTATACTTCCCTAACTTTTACAGCTCCTATTCATTACAAACTGGTTCCTAATAATTCTATGTTTTACAAAATAGTCTTTGATCTTCTTCTAATGTGGACTACTTTCTACATTCTTATCCTGCCTCTACCATCACTCTCTGTGCTACTACTATTTACAATTATGAGTCGGTCTGTGTAGGTAGCTAAGCTTGTCCATTCGGCAAACGGTGTGAAACAAAACTCTGATACAGCAATAGCTCTAGGCACTGAGTGCAGTCCTCTGGGTTGCCCTTGCTGTCTATTCCAGTCTTCTTAATGTAAGTGCTTTGACAATTTCCAACAACAAAATGTCATTGTTTACACCAAGTAAAAGGTAGCAGTTGCCTTTTTGATTTGAGAGGAGCACATCCCATACCGCTACTGTTTCAGGGACTATTCTTCACACAAAGAAGTATGAACAAGATAAATAGGACATTGTTGATGATAGGTGCAGTTCGACTTTCGACACACCTCAGTCCGAACAGAAGTTGAACCCCCATTCCCCTGACCGACTATCTAGAATGTCTGACCAATGATTTTACGACCCAGAAGAACAGAAGAAGAGAGACTACCTCCGAGTCCTGGCCTATCTGAGTTACTGAAACATGACTGCCAAGTGCAGTAGTTCAAACCATTCCGCTCACTCACTCGTGAACAAAAACCACACAGTGTTTGTTAGTTTTTAATTTTTATTTTCAATTGAGAAATGAAAACATTATTTCTTTTTTTTTAATAGCGTAGTATTCTTATGGATGAAGATGACGTTAAAGTTTACTTTAAACAACATTCCCATGAATGAAATTAGTATGACTCAAACTTAAAAATAGTTAACACTAACAGACACAGGAAATTAGTAGAATAACTGTGTGTGAGCCCCCACCTTCTTTAAAGTACTTAAGTACTGCTGGTGGTGACTCAGTAGTAGTTGGTGAATCGTCTGGCTGAAGGGCAATGGAATCTTCTTTCTGTAATGAGAAAAATGGTGCACGTTAAGCAAGCATTAATCAGTTGTCAAAAGAAGAAGTGTAGCATTTAATGGAATAAGCATCTAAAAGGTTAACACCCTCCCCAAAACCGTAACATTTTTTCAATCCCAGTAATACAAAATGTGTTATGTAACATTTCCTTCCATTACGAGACAAAATAGGGGGTTGTGTATGGCATCTGAAAATATGACATGTTTTTCCTAGACGTCACAACATCTGATGCGGCACAGATGACCATCCGTGCTGGGGCCAGCAGTGCGGAGGGGTCCACTCTGGATGCGGCGGTGCCAACAGGAGGAGCTGGGGGGGAAGGCTCAGCGGCGGCGGATGGTGGTAAGTTATTATACTACTTACTTATTATATTTTTTTTGAGTAGGCTCGTAAAGGAGTGTATGATGTACTGTACAGTAGTACACAGTACACTAGTATAAGTACACTGTACTGTCAAGAACATTTACTAATTTATAACTACTTTTTGGGCTATCACGGAGAAGACAGTCAACCTTGACTTGTAATAGCATTAGTGGCTGTACTTCTCTGGTAACCAATGGTCCCCTCTATTTCACTTGAACTCAGCTGGCCAATTTTTATTTTAAAGCCAAGTCATATCAGATCAGATGTAGTTTAGGGATGTGAAGAACGAAAAGCTAAAGAAGAGTGAAACGAAGGACGAGCGAGTCTTAATATTTATTTATGACTGTAAAAAATGGTTTTGTTGAATGCAATTCAACATAAGAAAGAATACAGCGGTTTCCAAAACATAATGAAAAGGGTGTAAGTTGGTTGTTAACAAAAAGAAATTTTGGTACATTTGAGACATTAAGAAGAATCATAGACGTACTTTGTAAGCCTGGATGTTATCTTCTTTATCCTCCTCGTCGATAGCAGAGGTGTATGATGTAGTAGCGCAGACGCTGAGTGGATGAAGTATGGCCAGTGGCAGTGCCACCCCTATAGAAAAGTAAGACATTCCTATTCCCACCTGCATGTACTGCTTAAAGTACTGCGAGTCTGCATCATCATGGCCTGTGTCTGTATTTCTTGGGTTAAAGCTGAGTGAGCTGCCATTATGGCGGCTACCACAAGTTCACGTACCAGTAATTTCTTTTGCAAAACAAGAGAAAAAAGTAAAAAGGCATTTTTTAGTACTATCTGACTATGTATGTACTAGTAGTGAGTCCACCTATAGTGCTGCTTGTGGAATTCCTGAAACTCACAGTGTCACAGGCTTACAAAGACGGCGGAAAGATACAGGCCAAAATGTTTTACTGTGTTTGCTACTTGCTGGTGTTACTGAGTGTCACAGGCTCTGTAGAAATGACTGTCCCCTTTTTGGAGCCTCGCTGGGCTCTGAATAAACAAATGGCCCCTGAGAATCTCTGGGCTCTCAAAGATAGTTGTGGCGCCTGAGCCCCTCGTGGGCTCTCAGTAAATCAAAATGCCCCCTTGAGCCTTTCAGGCTCATACACAAAATACGGCCGTTGGAGTCCCTCCGGGACTCAAGAGAACAAATGGCTCTGGGCGTTGGAGTCCCTCTTCGGGGGACTCGAAAGGAAATGATGCCACCCAGAGCCTCTCGCGGCCCTGAAGAAATGCCCCAGTAACGTAGGAGCCCGCCCGGGGCTCAAATCTGCAGGGAGGCCCCCCCGGGGCCTCTCAGGCTCTTTGACAACAAAGCCCTGGTACTGGAGGGGAGGGCGGGCGCCGGCAATGTGCCCCGACGCCCTCCTCCCTAGACGGGAACACCGAGCCCCACTTACCCGGTTTCTGGTGGGCGCTCCCAGGGTCTCCAGGCTCCTTCTCTTCCTCGGCAGCTGCGGGGCTCTCCCCACACCACGGTTGCCCCGCTGCTGGACAGAAGGCTTCTCTCTCTCCTGGGTGAGTGCACCGGATCCCAGGGTCGGCTCCCGGTAGCTTCCGGCTCCCTCCTTCCTGTCCCGGGCTGGCAGCCAATCAGAGCGCGGCCTGGGGAATGAGGTCACGGCCTGCCTGACTTCCTGTACGGCCGGGCGGCGACGGGGAAAACTTCACAGGGCAATGCCGGGTGGGCACCGGCCTTAAGCTCAATAAAGCGCTCCCAAAGCGCTCGTGACAGGGTAAAGCACAAGGTCCTTGGCAGGGTGGGCACCTGCCAGGGGACTGTCAAATCGGCAAAAAGTGGCGTGGGCAGCCACGAAAAGGGAAAGTAAAGCGCTCCCAGCGCTCAAAGACGATTCGCAGCGCTCTCAGCGCTAGGGGTGCAGGCACAGCGCTCCCAAGCGCTAGGGGCACAGCAAAGTTCCTTAAAGCAGGCAGGGGGCAAGGCTGGGCCCAGAGCCAGCTCACTGGGTCTCCAGGCAGGGAGATAATCCAAGTGGCGGTCTTCCTGGCCCCAGCAACAGCAGCAGCCCCCTCAGGCAGGATCCTGGCAGAGAACAGTTTGTGTGGCGACACAGCCCCATTTTTATGCACCACATTCCTTTGTCTGTAGGTGCAGGGTGGGGGAGAAAACAGTCACAGCTGGTTTTGGAGCACCCTTGATGTGCTCATCACCTCACTCTATTCACTGGCAGGGCTAGGGTCGTTAGACGCACCAGCATTGTGTGGGGAAAGCCCAGCCCCATCAGGAACCAGGTGCAGCCCTCCCCTCACATCAGCATGCTGATCTGAGCACTCACCACTGGGCAGACCCATCCAGACATCCTGGATCCTGGTATCCCAGCCAACTCCAGCCAATCACACACCAGCACCCTCACAGCCATCTACCACTTCGCCGCGCTGGCGCTGCTACTAGCGCTGCTACTAGCGCCGAGTACTTTTTAAAACTTCCTGTTTTGCATTTGGGTTCGTTTTTCTGTTTCATTCTTCCCTGATTTTAGCCTGCCTGCTTGCTGCCAGCGCCCCCTTCTCCCCTTACCTGCACCTTAAAAACGGCATTTTCTGCCTGCCAAGCACCACCACTTTGGTGGGTCCGGGTCCTGGGGGTCATTTTGGGCGCCATCTTTGTTTGGGCTACTTCAGCCAGCGGCGGCCGCCATCTTGGAGCGGACTCGCACGCTCAGGCTTGATTGGAGCGCCTACTGAAGGCGGGCTCTAGCGTGGTGCTGGTTAGACCATCTACCACTTCGCCGCGCTCGCGCTGCTACTAGCGCCGAGTACCTTTTAAAACTACCTGTTTTGCATTTGGGTTCTTTTTTCTGTTTCATTCTTCCCTGATTTTAGCCTGCCTGCTTGCTGCCAGCGCCCCCTTCTCCCCTTAGTGCACCTTAAAAACGGCATTTTCTGCCTGCCAAGCACCACCACTTTGGTGGGTCCGGGTCCTGGGGGTCATTTTGGGCGCCATATTTGTTTGGGCTACTTCAGCCAGCGGCGGCCGCCATCTTGGAGCGGACTCGCACGCTCAGGCTTGATTGGAGCGCCTACTTAAGGCGGGCTCTAGCGTGGTGCTGGTTAGACCATCTACCACTTCGCCGCGCTCGCGCTGCTACTAGCGCCGAGTACTTTTTAAAACTTCCTGTTTTGCATTTGGGTTCGTTTTTCTGTTTCATTCTTCCCTGATTTTAGCCTGCCTGCTTGCTGCCAGCGCCCCCTTCTCCCCTTACCTGCACCTTAAAAACGGCATTTTCTGCCTGCCAAGCACCACCACTTTGGTGGGTCCGGGTCCTGGGGGTCATTTTGGGCGCCATCTTTGTTTGGGCTACTTCAGCCAGCGGCGGCCGCCATCTTGGAGCGGACTCGCACGCTCAGGCTTGATTGGAGCGCCTACTTAAGGCAGGCTCTAGCATGGTGCTGGTTAGACCATCTACCACTTCGCCGCGCTCGCGCTGCTACTAGCGCCGAGTACTTTTTAAAACATCCTGTTTTGCATTTGGGTTCGTTTTTCTGTTTCATTCTTCCCTGATTTTAGCCTGCCTGCTTGCTGCCAGCGCCCCCTTCTCCCCTTACCTGCACCTTAAAAACGGCATTTTCTGCCTGCCAAGCACCACCACTTTGGTGGGTCCGGGTCCTGGGGGTCATTTTGGGCGCCATCTTTGTTTGGGCTACTTCAGCCAGCGGCGGCCGCCATCTTGGAGCGGACTCGCACGCTCAGGCTTGATTGGAGCGCCTACTTAAAGTCGCTCCCTCACGCGCAGCGTGACGCGCAGGTGGACGCCCTCGCTTAGCCTGAGTCGTGCCGGAGTCCTGCCCGTCTGCGCCCGTCAGCGTCCCGGAGGCGTCGGGGCGGCGGGGGACCCCGGTCCGGCAATACTCTGGCTGAGATGATTTGCTATTCCTCTGCGTCATTGCGGGACATGCGGGGCCATTCTAGCTCTTGCCGCTCCATTTTCCCGGGGCGGTTTAGGGGCAAACGACGCTGTCCGGGCTGTGGTTGGACGCCTTCCTGGATTTGTGCTACGGTTCCTCACCCGGCAACAGCTGGCGTGAAGCATCTTTGCCTGCTGCTGAACACGAGGTCGGTAGGGCGCCACGCCCTGCACATTTACGATCTTCTGGTCAGGGAAAATCCCCTGTGCTTGCTACTGACCGAAACTTGGCTGGGAGAGGCTTCCAATCCGGACGTCTTCTCAGCCATTCCTCCTGCGTACAATATCTTCCGGCAGGACAGAGTTAAGGGCAGGGGAGGGGGAGTGGCGGTTGTGGTGAAAAAGAGCGTCTCCTGCTCGGTGCTTCCCCTGAACTCCATTGGGAATGCCGAGTCGCTCGCCTTCACGCTCAGACTGTCCCCAGGTCAGGCCTTGAAGGGGTTGTTGGTTTATAGACCACCAGGCCCGGTGGGTTCCTTTTTGGAGGATCTGCAGACAGCCGTCTCTGAGCTGGCGCTGACCACACAGCATTGTGTTGTGGCCGGTGATTTCAACTTCCACCTTGACACGGCGGACGACCCTGTTGCGGCCAAATTGCTGGATGTAGCCGTACGCTATATAAAAGCTACTTAACATAACAACATAACATAACATAACAGCACACGTACAGCCATGTCTAGAAGTGGTACTTCCCCACTAGACACTGTAGGAAGGTGGCTACCTGACTATGGTTACCCCAGATTTGTTGCCTGTGTTTAGCTGGTTTTTTGACTTAGTTGACCTGGTTCCCTGCTAATCAGGGCCCCAGGCCATCTGCTCTCTCTGTAAAATGGATTCCATGTACCCTAGGTACATACCACAATTGAAAATGGACTCCTTGTCAGCCCCTGTATAATGCACTATAGGTGCCCAGGGCATAGGAGCCACCAAGGCCTACCAGGGGCTGCAGCATATCTTTTGCCACCCCTGGCTGGTTCTTAAATTTACACAACTGGCTGATCACTCAGCTGGGGTAAGGTGGTGTAATCACCCCTTACTTAGATATAGTATACCTATATCTAAACCTATATCTGGACACATATAAACCTGTGAGCCACTCCTATGGAAGGCCTCATCAATCCTGGAGGCAGAGTGCGTGGTTTAATGTGAGATGGAGCTCTAGCATGAGCTGAGCCTGTCTGCAGCTGTCGGGAACAACTCCCTAAGCTGTTTCAGGATAATGCCATACCATATACTCTTAAGTGCCTTATAATCCTCGCGGTTATATAGCAACTCTGGTTTGGCTTTATCAAAACATGTTGTGTAAGGTGTTCTGGCGACGGGGATAGCATTCCACCCCTCTAGAGGGGTAAGACATGTTACTTTACTTAAATGCGGTTAATTTCTAAAAGGACCTTAGATCCACAAAATGGATGCCTCTGCCACAGACAAGAGTCTGACCCCCTGCAGCTGACCGAAACTCAGCCAAATGGGGCCTGGACAAAGGGTTTCCTGTCGCAGGGGGGTGTTACCACCCTCCAGACAGGAGATAGTGGATTGTAGCAGGGAGGTTTGAAAGAAACCAGACACTGCTTGGGGCGCACAAGGCTGCCCCTTGCATAATCCGGTCAAACCAGTTCTGGGGCACTCCAGCCCTCGTGCCAGGGCGGCCTGGATCAAAGGAAGGGGGTGTATCCACCCACTTCCTGGGTCCCACCCATAGGAGGGGACCTAGCAGGTAATCCAGCCCCCCAAATTAGTATAAGACTGGGAGCAGTGCCAATGCACTTTAGATTTCCTGATGAAACATAAGAAACGAAACTCTGGACCCTTCGACATCCTACTCAACGTAGAAGACTGAAGAATCTCCCTTGTGGTCAAGGAGTGACCACCCTGTGCAAACAGGCACCATCCAGCCATCGACATCTGCTTTGTCGCAGTTCCCGCCGGAACCCGCGCGACAGAGATCGACGAGATCAAGCTTGCCTGCCTTCCAACAGCCCGATCCACAGTCCCTGCAGAGCAGAGACCCGTGGAGGCGACCGGAAGCGTGGGGCACGCCATCTTTAATTGACCACGAGATGCTGACCGTACAGCCCGTGAGTGACCCTCGAAGCTGTACACCGGGGTTTGAGAAGCCCCAATCCTGAGCCACTCTTGCACTGAAGTTCAGCCCTCCACACTCGACGAGTGCTGCGTGGGGCCCTTCTGCTCCATTTGGCTCAACGCGTTGGCCCGGTCACTTGCCAGCCGGCTAGTGGCCCCTGTACCGACGAACTTTGAAATTCGACCTGCAAATCTGGTTGCTCCAGATCTGCACCAGCTCCCCTGAAAAGGAGCCCCCACTCTGACCCTCCTGGTTTGAGTGAGAAGCAATCTCCCGGTTCCGCATGGATTGCTCTTGCCAAGTGTTGTTTGCTCCAAACTTGAAGCCGACTGCGCCGACGGTGAGAGCCCTTGTGGGACAGATCGTGACCCGCTCCTGGACATCGCAGATGCCCCAGAGCCCACGTGACAGCGGAGAGAAGCTCCTCGACGACCACCTGATTGCGCCCGACATTGCCTGGTTCCGTCCTGGTTCCACCCTGGTCACTGCTGAGTGACCCAGACTCTGTCCCCTCTGCTTTCAGGTACTTTTCGACTCGAGTCCACCCTTGGACTCCACCGGACACTTCTCTTTCACCCCGCCTGCAGCCCTTTCAGCTCCAAGCACCAAGAGCCTGCGTGACGAAACCCGACTCAACTTCGACCCTGTGCACCCGCTTCCTGTGGGTGAGGTAACTTTGCTCCGCCGGAATTCCCACACTGGTACACATCTCTAGGGTCTGTGTCTTAAGTTTTGTTCCTCTAGGTTCAGCGGAAGTGTCCTTAAACTTTAACTTTACAACTTTTACGCACCATTGGTTAACATTGGTGCACGCGTGCGCTTTCCGCACTGCTCCCGAATCCCGTGGGCCTCTCCCGACTTCAGCATTGCTTGTCTCGACTGCTCCCAGCGATTCCCTAGGCCCTAGGCCTAACCACTGTTCGATTGGTATCTCTTATACCACTTGTTTAGTATATGGTTAGAGTGGCCCCCCGCCCTCATCCATAATTGTGCAACTTTGTATGTTTAAACTGTGCTTTTGATTTAACGCTTGTGCCCCTTTATTCATAAAGAATACTGGGGATTGTTTTTAGTAATAAATACATATATTTTTATAATATATACTTGTGTGGTGTCCTTTCATTTGATATTACAGGATTGTATGTGGTAAAACAGCTCGCTTAACACGACCTCTTAAGTTAAGCCTTTAGGCTGCTTAGTCCATGCTACCCCTAGGATAGCTTGTCTAACAAGGTTGACTTACAACCAGACACCATAAGGGATTGTTTGGTCTGATAACCGGTGGTTCCAGAATTGGAAACATCACCTATCAGGCCAACTTCTCACATTGGTGGCAGCGGTGGGATTTGAGCTTGCTGTTGTTTTACCATTGCAATCTTTTATCAAATTGAAAGATCACATCAAGTACCTCAAGGTACATATAAATCAAAAGCTTAGCATATTTAAGTTCTACTGAACTTAGTAGTTGTAGATTAAAGGGATTAGCACACCCTGACTACAACTCACTAGCAAGGTACAGTAGGAAAACACTTAGTGTAGGTAAGTGCACCACTTACACCTCACTAGTAGTCATGTCTGACACAGGAAAAGCCTCAGGGTCTGCTCCTGTGACAGTTGACCTTACCAAGGCAACTTCCAGCTATGACAAATTAACCCGAAAGGACTTGATTTCCTTGTGCATATCAAGAGGGTTAAAAAGGGGCAGAAGTCCCACATGTCCTATCCTGATAGCCATTCTAGAACAGGATGACTTAGAGAAGGCGAATGAAGTTCCCTTAGAGTCAGGAGATGGAGTGAACCCCCCTGTAACTGATACCCCTCCGGAGGAAGGAGAAGAGGAGGAAGAAGAGGAGGAGGAGGACTCAGATGTAGAGGACCCAGAAGATCAGGATCAGAGGGGTAGCCAGGTCCTAGTTGCCAGGCTTAACCAGGCCAACTTAGACCTACTGGGAAATGGAGAGGGCCAGCACCTCCCCAGATCCCACCATATCATTCTCCCAGGCAACAGAAGAGTGAGATCTCCCTCAGGGGACTCTCATATTTCTAGTGCCTCAAGAGAATCTCAGAGAGGTATGACTGCCTCTCAGAAGATAGAGCATAGGTCCAGAATGAGGGCTGTCAAACTCCAAATAGAGAGGGAGGAGGTAGCCTTGGCTCAAGCTAGACTTGCCTTGGCAAGAGAGCAAAAATTGTGTGGCTTAGATGCCACTGGTGGCAGCAATATTCCTAAAGAGAAACCCAGGTCCTATGATAGTAGAAACCTGACAAAGATTGTGCCCCCCTACAAGGAAGGGGATGACATCCACAAGTGGATAACTGCTCTTGAGAGAGCCTGCATGGTACAGCAGGTTCCTGAGGAACAGTGGGCAGCAATCTTATGGTACTCCTTTTCAGAGAAAGGGAGAGATAAGCTCCTCACTGTTAGACATGAGGATGCAAACAATTACAAAGTCCTTGTAGGAAGGTGGCTACCTGACTATGGTTACCCCAGATTTTTTGCCTGTGTTTAGCTGGTTTTTTGACTTAGTTGACCTGGTTCCCTGCTAATCAGGGCCCCAGGCCATCTGCTCTCTCTGTAAAATGGATTCCATGTACCCTAGGTACATACCACAATTGGAAATGGACTCCTTGTCAGCCCCTGTATAATGCACTATAGGTGCCCAGGGCATAGGGGCCACCAAGGCCTACCAGGGGCTGCAGCATATATTTTGCCACCCCTGGCTGGTTCTTAAATTGACACAACTGGCTGATCACTCAGCTGGGGTAAGGTGGTGTAATCACCCCTTACTTAGATATAGTATACCTATATCTAAACCTATATCTGGACACATATAAACCTGTGAGCCACTCCTATGGAAGGCCTCATCAATCCTGGAGGCAGAGTGCGTGGTTTAATGTGAGATGGAGCTCTAGCATGAGCTGAGCCTGTCTGCAGCTGTCGGGAACAACTCCCTAAGCTGTTTCAGGATAATGCCATACCATATACTCTTAAGTGCATTATAATCCTTGCGGTTATATAGCAACTCTGGTTTGGCTTTATCAAAACATGTCGTGTAAGGTGTAATACGATTTGGAATACTATCCCCTCGCCAGTTCTGGCGATGGGGATAGCATTCCACCCCTCTAGAGGGGTAAGACATGTTACTTCACTTAAATGCGGTTAATTTCTAAAAGGACCTTAGATCCACAAAATGGATGCCTCTGCCACAGACAAGAGTCTGACCCCCTGAAGCTGACCGAAACTCAGCCAAATGGGGCCTGGACAAAGGGTTTCCTGTCGCAGGGGGGTGTTACCACCCTCCTGACAGGAGATAGTGGATTGTAGCAGGGAGGTCTGAAAGAAACCAGACACTGCCTGGGGCGCACAAGGCTGCCCCTTGTATAATCAGGCCAAACCGGTTCTGGGGCACTCCAGCCCTCATGCCAGGGCGGCCTGGATCAAAGGAAGGGGGTGTATCCACCCACTTCCTGGGTCCCACCCATAGGAGGGGACCTAGCAGGTAATCCAGCCCCCAAAATTAGTATAAGACTGGGAGCAGTGCCAATGCACTTCAGATTTCCTGATGAAACATAAGAAACGAAACTCTGGACCCTTCGACATCCTACTCAACGTAGAAGACTGAAGAATCTCCCTTGTGGTCAAGGAGTGACCACCCTGTGCAAACAGGCACCATCCAGCCATCGACGTCTGCTTTGTCGCAGTTCCTGCCGGAACTCAAGCGACAGAGATCGACGAGATCAAGCTTGCCTGCCTTCCAACAGCCCGATCCACAGTCCCTGCAGAGCTGAGACCCGTGGAGGCAACCAGAAGCGTGGAGCATGCCATCTTGAATTGACCACAAGACGCTGACCGTGCAGCCCACGAGTGACCCTCGAAGCTGTACACCGGGGTTTGAGAAGCCCCAACCCTGAGCCACTCTTGCACCGAAGTTCAGCCCTCCACACTCGACGAGTGCTGCGTGGGGCCCTTCTGCTCCATTTGGCTCAACACATTGGCCCGGTCACTTGCCAGCCGGCTAGTGGCCCCTGTACCGACGAACTTTGAAATTCGACCTGCAACTCTGGTTGCACCAGATCTGCACCAGCTCCCCTGAAAAGGAGCCCCCACTCTGACCCTCCTGGTTCGAGTGAGAAGCAATCTCCCGGTTCCGCGTGGATTGCTCTTGCCAAGTGTTGTTTGCTCCAAACTTGAAGCCGACTGCGCCGACGGTGAGAGCCCTCGTGGGACAGATCGTGACCCGCTCCTGGATG
Source organism: Lissotriton helveticus (assembly GCF_964261635.1). Lineage (NCBI taxonomy): Eukaryota > Metazoa > Chordata > Amphibia > Caudata > Salamandridae > Lissotriton > Lissotriton helveticus. Next base: position 2,421,173 of record NW_027611671.1, on the reverse strand, counting down.
TCGCAGATGCCCTAGAGCCCACGTGACAGCGGAGAGAAGCTCCTCGACGACCACCTGATTGCGCCCAACATTGCCTGGTTCCGTCCTGGTTCCACCCTGGTCACTGCTGAGTGACCCAGACTCTGTCCCCTCTGCTTTCAGGTACTTTTCGACTCGAGTCCACCCTTGGACTCCACCGGACACTTCTCTTTCACCCCGCCTGCAGCCCTTTCAGCTTCAAGCACCAAGAGCCTGCGTGACGAAACCCGACTCAACTTCGACCCTGTGCACCCGCTTCCTGTGGGTGAGGTAACTTTGCTCCGCCGGTGTTCCCACACTGGTACACATCTCTAGGGTCTGTGTCTTAAGTTTTGTTCCTCTAGGTTCAGCGGAAGTGTCCTTAAACTTTAACTCTACAACTTTTACGCACCTATGGTTAACATTGGTGCATGCGTGCGCTTTCCGCACTGCACCCGAATCCCGCGGGCTTTTCCCGACTTCAGCACTGCTTGTCCCGACTGCTCCCAGCGATTCCCTAGGCCCTAGGCCTAACCACTGTTCGATTGGTATCTCTTATACCACTTGTTTAGTATATGGTTTGAGTGGCCCCCCGCCCTCATCCATAATTGTCAACTTTGTATGTTTAAACTGTGCTTTTGATTTAACGCTTGTGCCCCTTTATTCATAAAGAATACTGGGGATTGTTTTTAGTAATAAATACATATATTTTTATAATATATACTTGTGTGGTGTCCTTTCATTTGATATTACAGGATTGTATGTGGTAAAACAGCTCGCTTAACACGACCTCTTAAGTTAAGCCTTTAGGCTGCTTAGTCCATGCTACCCCTAGGATAGCTTGTCTAATAAGGTTGACTTGCAACCAGACACCATAAGGGATTGTTTGGTCTGATAACCGGTGGTTCCAGAATTGGAAACATCACCTATCAGGCCAACTTCTCACAGTCCTGAAGAGTGTCCTAATAGATGGGTTTGGCTTAACCACTGAACAGTACAGGTTGAAGTTTAGAGACACCCAGAAGACACAGACTCAGGACTGGACTGATTTTGTTGATTGTGCAACTAAGGCTCTGGAGGGTTGGCTACATGGCAGCAAAGAACATGACTTTACAGGATTGTATAATTTGATTATGAGGGAGCAGATCCTAAGTAATTGTCAGAACCAGCTCTTACACCAGCACCTGGTGGACTCTGATCTGACCTCTCCCCAAGAATTGGGAAAGAAGGCAGACAAGTGGGTCAGAACCAGGATTCGGCATAAGAATCAGGACAGTAACCAGAAGAAGGAGTCTACCAAGCCTCAAGATAAGGGTGGGGATAAAAATAAAGAAAAGACTTCCACAGGGCCCCAAAACTCCAAGAATGGGGGTGGGTCCCAAGACACTTCTTCAACAGAGAAAAAGCCTTATTGTCATGTCTGTAAACAGGTTCAACAAGTTCAAAAGGGCTGTAGCCAACCCCCTTCTGTGGGACCTCTCTGTAAGCAAAGAGCAGGCAGGGTAAAAGAATGTCCCATTTCCGCCTGAGCTTCTCTGGTAATCCTTTTATCATGCCTTTTAGGGTCTTGTTAAATCTCTCCACAAGCCCATTGCATTGTGGATGATATGGGGTGGTAAACTTATAGTTTACTCCACATTCCTTCCACATTGCTTTCAGATAGCTAGACATAAAATTTGTGCCTCTATCTGATAGTACCTCCTTAGGAAAGCCCACTCTTGAGAAAACTGCAATGAGGGCCTTTGCCACCACAGGGGCTGTGGTGGTCCTTAGGGGAATAGCCTCTGGATACCTGGTGGCATGATCCACTACCACCAGTATGAATCTGTTCCCAGATGCTGTTTGGGGGTCCATTGGACCCACAATATCAATTCCAACTCTTTCAAAGGGAACTCCCACCACAGGTAGTGGTATTAGGGGGGCCTTTGTTGTGCCACCTGACTTACCACTGGCTTGGCAAGTGACACAGGAGCGACAAAACTCCTTGACATCCTCTGACATGTGAGGCCAGTGAAAGTGTGAAACAAGCCTGTCCCACGTCTTGTTCTGGCCTAAGTGTCCTGCAAGGGGAATATCATGGGCCAAGGTAAGGAGGAACCCCCTAAACTGCAGAGGTATAACCAACCTCCTGGTCATGCCAGGCTTGGGGGCTCTAGCTTCTGAGTAAAGGAGTCCATCATCCCAATACACAGTATGGGTACCTTGGGCATCCCCAGCAGCCTCAGCAGCAGCCTGCTGTCTGAGGGGTTCAAGGGAAGAGCAATCTAATTGAGCCTGCCTCAGGTCTGCCCTTGAGGGTCCCCCTGTCCCCAGAAACTCAACCTGGTCAGGTTCAAGCTCCTCAGAGACAGTCTCCTCTTGGACTGCAGAATCAGTTTCCTCTGAAACCTGATCCTCAACCTGGGGCAAGGTGGAAGGCTGAGCCTTTCCTCTCTTGCTCCTTCTCTTGGGTTGTGGCTGGTCTATTGTTTCAAGATCCACCACTGGTTCAGGAAGGCACTTCTTAGCCTGAGCCCTTGTCATGGCAAGGACATGCTCTGAAATCCCTAGCATTTCTGCATGAGTCCTGTACTCCACTTCTGACCATGCTGAGCTTTCAAGGTCATTTCCTAACAGACAGTCTACTGGTAGGTCTGCACTCACCACAACCTTCTTTAGGCCATCAACCCCTCCCCAGGAGAAGTTCACAACTGCCACACTATGGGAAGTAGTGGAGTTGCTTGCATTGGTTACTAGGTAGCTCTCACCTAGTACAATCTGTCCAGGGTCCACAAAGTCAGGTGTCACCATTGTGACACTGGCACATGTGTCCCTGTAAGCTTGAGCCAGTTTCTCATTAATTAAGGGAGTCTGTCTGTATTTGCCCAGGTTACTGGGGCTTACTGCAGTGGGCAACTCAATGTCCACATCATACAGGAGAACTGCCTGTGTAGGGATTCTGACTAGGCCAGATCCTACTTCAATACCCAGGGTCAACCCAGCTACACCCTTGGACTGTGTTCCACCACTGCTTACTGTACTTGGGGTTGCAGTTGCTTTAGGAGCTGGAGTGGTGGGGACTGGATTTGCCTTGGTGCATTCACTGCCCCAGTGTGAAACTGATTTGCAGGTATTACACCAAGGTGTCTTTGGACCTTTGTTCTTCTTCTTCTTGTTTCCATTTTGGGAACCACCCTCCTTACTATTAGTTTGGGGGCCTGAAGACTTCTGGTCTTTTTCTTTATCTTTCTGATTACCACCCTTCTGGTCTGTTTTCTTCTGGTCACCACCTTGGTTCTGGGGTTTCTGCTTAATCCTTGTTCTGACCCATTTGTCCGCCTTCTTTCCCAATTCTTGGGGAGAGGTCAGATCAGAGTCAATAAGGTATTGATGCAACAGCTGGTTTGTACAGTTATTAAGGATCTGTTCTCTCATTATAAGATTGTACAATCCTGTATAGTCTGAAACTTTACTTCCCTGCAACCAACCCTCCAAAGCCTTAGTGGCACACTCAACGAAATCAGTCCAGTCTTGAGTCTGTGCTTTTTGGGTGTCTCTGAACAACAACCTGTATTGCTCAGTGGTTAGGCCAAACCCTTCAATAAGAGCACTCTTCAAAACAGAGTCGTTTTTGTCATCCTCAGGTCTAACTGTGAGGAGCCTGTCCCTCCCTTTCTCAGAAAAGGAGTACCATAAAATTGCAGCCCACTGATCTTGAGGAACCTGCTGTACCATGCAGGCTCTCTCCAGAGCAGTCATCCATTTGTGGATGTCATCCCCTTCTTTAAAGGGGGGCACAATTTTTGTCAGGTTTCTATTGTCATAGCCCCTGTCTTTTTCTCTTGGAAAATTGCTGCCACCAGTGGCATCTAAGCCACTTAATTTCTGCTCTCTTGCCAAGGTAAATCTAGCTTGAGCCAAGGTAAGTTTAGCTTGAGCCAGGGCTACCTCCTCCCTCTCTATTTGGAGTCTGACAGCCCTCATTCTGGCCCTATGCTCAGTCTTTTGAGAGGCAGTCATACCTCTCTCAGATTCTCTGGAGGCACTAGAAATATGAGAGTCCCCTGAGGGAGATCTCACTCTTCTGTTGCCTGGGAGAATAAGACTGTGGGATCTGGGGAGGTGCTGGCCCTCTCCATTTCCCAGTAGGTCTAAGTTGGCCTGGTTAAGCCTGGCAACTAGGACCTGGCTACCCCTCTGATCCTGATCTTCGGTGTCCTCAACATCTGAGTCCTCCTCCCCCTCCTCTCCATCTTCCTCCTGAGGGGTGTCAGTTACAGGGGGTTTCTCTCCACTTCCTGACTGTAAGGGAATTCCATTCACCTTCTCTAAGTCATCCTGTTCTAGGATGTCTATCAGGATTTGGCAGGTGGGACTTCTGCCCCTTTTTAACCCTCTTGATTTGCACAAGGCAATCAAGTCCCTTCGGGTTAGTTTGTCATAGCTGGAAGTTGCCTGGGTAAGGTCAACTGTCACAGGAGCAGACCCTGAGGCTTTTCCTGTGTCAGACATGACTCTAGTGTGGTGTAAGTGATGCACCTACCTACACTAAGTGTTTTCCTACTGTACCTTACTAGTGAGTTGTAGTCAGGGTGTGCTAATCCCTTCAACCTACAACTACTAAGTTCAGTAGAACTTAATATGCTAAGCTTTTGATTTTATATGTACCTAGAGGTACTTGATGTGATCTTTCAATTTGATACAAAGATTGCAATGGTAAAACAACAGCAAGCTCAAATCCGCACCGCTGCTCACCAATGTGAGAAGTTGGCCTGGTAGGGGATGTTTCCAATTCTGGAACCACCTACTACCTGACCAAACAATCCCTTATGGTGTCTGGTTGTAAGTCAACCTTATTAGACAAGCTATCCTAGGGGTAGCATGGACTAAGCAGCCTAAAGGCTTAACTTAAGAGGTCGTGTTAAGCGAGCTGTTTTACCACATACAATCCTGTAATATCAAATGAAAGGACACCACACAAGTATATATTATAAAAATATATGTGTTTATTACTAAAAACAATCCCCAGTATTCTTTATGAATAAAGGGGCACAAGCGTTAAATCAAAAGCACTGTTTAAACATACAAAGTTGCACAATTATGGATGAGGGCAGGGGGCCACTCAAACCATATACTAAACAAGTGGTATAAGAGAGGCCACTCGAGCAGTGGTTAGGCCTAGGGCCTAGGGAATCGCTGGGAGCAGTCAGGACAAGCAATGCTGAAGTCGGGAATGGCCCTCGGGATTCGGGAGAGGTGCGGGAAGCGCACGCACGCACCAATGTTAACCAATGGTGCGTAAAAGTTGTAAAGTTAAAGTTAAAGGACACTTCCGCTGAACCTAGAGGAACAAAACTTAACACACAGACCCTAGAGGTGTGCACCAGTGTGGGAACACCGGCGGAGCAAAGTTACCTCACCCACAGGAAGTGGGTGCACAGGGTCGAAGTGGCGTCGGGTTCTGACACGCAGGCTCTTGGTGCTTGGAGCTGAAAGGGCTGCAGGCGGGTTAAAGATGAAGTGTCCGGTGGAGTCCAAGGGTGGACTCAAGTCGAAGAGTACCTGAAAGCAGAGGGGACAGAGTCTGGGTCACTCAGCAGTGACCAGGGTGGAACCAGGACGGAACCAGGCAATGTCGGGCGCAATCAGGTGGTCGTCGAGGAGCTTCTCTCCGCTGTCACGTGGGCTCTGGGGCATATGCGACGTCCAGGAGCAGGTCACGATCTGTCCCACGCAGGCTCTCACCGTCGGTGCAGTCGGCTTCAAGTTTGGAGCAAACAAGCCTTGGCAAGAGCGATCCACGCGGGATCAGAAGATTGCTTCTCACTCGGACCAGGAAGGTCAGAGTCGGGGCTCCTTTTCAGGGGAGCTGGTGTGGATCTGGAGCAACCAGATTCACGAGTCTTCTTAGTCGTTTCGTCGGCACAGGGACCACTAGCCAGCTGGCAAGTGACCGGGCCAATGCGTTGAGCCAAATAGAGCCAAAGGGCCCCACGCAGCACTCGTCGAGTGTGGAGGGCTGAACTTCGGCTCAGGAGCAGCTCAGGGTGGGGGCTTCTCAAACCCCGGTGCACAGCTTCGAGGATCACTCGTGGGCTGCACGGTCAGCGTCTCGTGGTCAATTCAAGATGGCGTGCCCCACGCTTCCGGTCACCTCCACGGGTCTCAGCTTTGCAGGGACTGTGGATCGGGCTGTTAGAAGGCAGGCAGGCTTGATCTCGTCAATCTCAGTCGCTCGAGTTCCGGCGGGAACTGCAACTAAGTAGACGTCGAGGGCTGGATGGTGCCTGCTGCTGCAGGGTGGTCACTCCTTGACCACAAGGGAGATTCTTCGGGCTTCCACGTTGAGATGGAGGGCGAAGGGTCCAGAATTTCGTTTCAAATGTTTCTTCCAGGAAATCTGATGTGCATTGGCACTGCTCCCACTCTTATTCGAATCTGGGGGGCGTGATTACCTGCTAGGTCCCCTCCTATGGGTGGGACCCAGGAAGTGGGTGGATACACCCCCTTCCTTTGATCCAGGCCGCCCTGGCACGAGGGCTGGAGTGCCCCAGAACCGGTTTGGCCGGATTATGCAAGGGGCAGCCTTGTGCGCCCCAAGCAGTGTCTGGTTTCTTTCAAACCTCCCTGCTACAATCCACTATCTCCTGTCTGGAGGGCGGTGACACCCTCCTGTGACAGGAAACCCTTTGTCCAGGACCCATTTGGTTGAGTTTCGGTCAACTGCAGGGGTCCAGACATTTGTCTGTGGCAGAGGCATCCATTTTGTGGATCTTAAGGTCTTTGGAGAAATTAACCGCATTTAAGTGAAGTAACATGTCTTACCCCTCTAGAGGGGTGGAATGCCATCCCCGTCGCCAGAACTGGCGAGGGGATGGTATTCCAAATCGTATGACACCTTACACGACATGTTTTGATAAAGCCAAACCAAAGTTGCTATTTAACCGCGAGGATTATAAGGCACTTAAGAGTATATGGTATGGCATTATCCTGAAACAGCTTAGGGAGTTGTTCCCGACAGCTGCAGACAGGCTCAGCTCATGCTAGAGCTCCATCTCACATAAAACCACGCACTGTGCCTCCAGGATTGATGAGGCCTTCCATAGGAGTGGCTCACAGGTTTACATGTGTCCAGATATAGGTTTAGACATAGGTATACTATATCTAAGCAAGGGGTGTGTACACCACCTTACCCCAGCTGAGTGATCAGCCAGTTGTGTCAATTTAAGAACCAGCCAGGGGTGGCAAAAGATAGGCTGCAGCCCCTGGTAGGCCTTGGTGGCCCCTATGCCCTGGGCACCTATAGTGCATTATACAGGGGCTGACAAGGAGTCCATTTCCAATTGGTATGTGCCTATAGCACATGTGTCAGTAATTTAGTGAGAGAACAGCAGGCTGGGGGTCTGATCAGCAGGCCCACAGCCTCAGTAGTCGAAAACCAGTGAAGCAAAAAGCAAAAATTTGGGGTGACCATAGGATAGCAGACCCTACTCTCCTACACCTGCCTTCTGCAGGGCCTCCAAAACTTTCTTCAGGTGGATCAGGTGATCCTCCCAGGTGGAGCTAAAGACAGCAATATCATCTAGATATGCTGCGCAAAAGTCATCCAACCCAGTAAGGACTTGGTTCACCAACCTTTGGAAAGTGGCAGGTGCATTCTTCAAACCAAAGGGCATTACCACAAACTGATAATGACCACTAGGGGTAGAGAATGCTGTTTTGGCTTTTGACTCCTCAGCTAGTCTGATTTGCCAGTAGCCAGCTGTCAGATCGAATGTGCTCAGAAACTTGGCAGAAGCCAATCTGTCAATGAGCTCATCTGCTCTTGGAATGGGGTGAGCATCTGTCCTAGTGACAGCATTGAGACCCCTGTAATCCACGCAAAACCTCATTTCTCTCTTTCCATCTTGGGTATGAGGTTTTGGCACCAGGACTACTGGGCTGGCCCATGGGCTCTCTGATGGCTCAATCACTCCAAGCTCCAACATCTTTTGCACCTCAGCCTTCATGCAATCCCTGACATGGTCAGGTTGCCTGTAGATCTTATTCTTGACAGGCAGACTGTCACCAGTGTCCACTACATGGGTACACCAGTCAGTCTGGCTGGGTGTGAGTGAAAACAAATGCCTGTGGGCCTGCAAAACTTGTCTGCAGTCCATCTGTTGCTGGTCAGTGAGGCTGCCTGCCAAGGCTACTCCATCCACTGAACCATCATCAGGGTTCTGAGAAAGCAGGTCTGGGAGAGGGTCACTCTCTTCCTCCTGTTCCCCATCTGTGGCCATGAGCAAGCTCATGTCCTCCCTGTCCACAAATGCTTTCAAGCGATTCACATGGATTACCCTGTGAGGGCTCCTGGGTGTTCCAAAGTCCACCAAGTAGGTGACTTCCCCCTTCTTCTCAATAATAGGATAGGGTCCACTCCATTTGTCTTGGAGTGCTGCTGGAGCCACTGGCTCCAGTACCCACACCTTCTGTCCTGGTTGGAACTCTACCAGCACAGCCTTTTGGTCATGCCAAGCTTTCTGTAATTCTTGGCTGGCCTCCAGGTTTTTGGATGCTCTTTCCATGTACTCAGCCATCCTGGAGCGGAGACCAAGTACATAGTCCACTATGTCTAGTTTGGGCTTTTTGAGAGGTAACTCCCATCCTTCCTTCACCAAACACAATGGACCCCTCACAGGGTGGCCAAACAAAAGTTCAAAAGGGCTGTAGCCAACCCCCTTCTGTGGGACCTCTCTGTAAGCAAAGAGCAGGCAGGGTAAAAGAATGTCCCATTTCCGCCTGAGCTTCTCTGGTAATCCTTTTATCATGCCTTTTAGGGTCTTGTTAAATCTCTCCACAAGCCCATTGCATTGGGGATGATATGGGGTGGTAAACTTATAGTTTACTCCACATTCCTTCCACATTGCTTTCAGATAGCTAGACATAAAATTCGTGCCTCTATCTGATAGTACCTCCTTAGGAAAGCCCACTCTTGAGAAAACTGCAATGAGAGCCTTTGCCACCACAGGGGCTGTGGTGGTCCTTAGGGGAATAGCCTCTGGATACCTGGTGGCATGATCCACTACCACCAGTATGAATCTGTTCCCAGATGCTGTTTGGGGGTCCATTGGACCCACAATATCAATTCCAACTCTTTCAAAGGGAACTCCCACCACAGGTAGTGGTATTAGGGGGGCCTTTGTTGTGCCACCTGACTTACCACTGGCTTGGCAAGTGACACAGGAGCGACAAAACTCCTTGACATCCTCTGACATGTGAGGCCAGTGAAAGTGTGAAACAAGCCTGTCCCACGTCTTGTTCTGGCCTAAGTGTCCTGCAAGGGGAATATCATGGGCCAAGGTAAGGAGGAACCCCCTAAACTGCAGAGGTATAACCAACCTCCTGGTCATGCCAGGCTTGGGGGCTCTAGCCTCTGAGTAAAGGAGTCCATCATCCCAATACACAGTATGGGTACCTTGGGCATCCCCAGCAGCCTCAGCAGCAGCCTGCTGTCTGAGGGGTTCAAGGGAAGGGCAATCTAATTGAGCCTGCCTCAGGTCTGCCCTTGAGGGTCCCTCTGTCCCCAGAAACTCAACCTGGTCAGGTTCAAGCTCCTCAGAGACAGTCTCCTCTTGGACTGCAGAATCAGTTTCCTCTGAAACCTGATCCTCAACCTGGGGCAAGGTGGAAGGCTGAGCCTTTCCTCTCTTGCTCCTTCTCTTGGGTTGTGGCTGGTCTATTGTTTCAAGATCCACCACTGGTTCAGGAAGGCACTTCTTAGCCTGAGCCCTTGTCATGGCAAGGAAATGCTCTGAAATCCCTAGCATTTCTGCAGGAGTCCTGTACTCCACTTCTGACCATGCTGAGCTTTCAAGGTCATTGCCTAACAGACAGTCTACTGGTAGGTCTGCACTCACCACAACCTTCTTTAGGCCATCAACCCCTCCCCAGGAGAAGTTCACAACTGCCACACTATGGGAAGTAGTGGAGTTGCTTGCATTGGTTACTAGGTAGCTCTCACCTAGTACAATCTGTCCAGGGTCCACAAAGTCAGGTGTCACCATTGTGACACTGGCACATGTGTCCCTGTAAGCTTGAGCCAGTTTCTCATGAATTAAGGGAGTCTGTCTGTATTTGCCCAGGTTACTGGGGCTTACTGCAGTGGGCAACTGTAGGAAGGTGGCTACCTGACTATGGTTACCCCAGATTTTTTGCCTGTGTTTAGCTGGTTTTTTGACTTAGTTGACCTGGTTCCCTGCTAATCAGGGCCCCAGGCCATCTGCTCTCTCTGTAAAATGGATTCCATGTACCCTAGGTACATACCACCATTGGAAATGGACTCCTTGTCAGCCCCTGTATAATGCACTATAGGTGCCCAGGGCATAGGAGCCACCAAGGCCTACCAGGGGCTGCAGCATATCTTTTGCCACCCCTGGCTGGTTCTTAAATTGACACAACTGGCTGATCACTCAGCTGGGGTAAGGTGGTGTAATCACCCCTTGCTTAGATATAGTATACCTATATCTAAACCTATATCTGGACACATATTAACCTGTGAGCCACTCCTATGGAAGGCCTCATCAATCCTGGAGGCAGAGTGCGTGGTTTAATGTGAGATGGAGCTCTAGCATGAGCTGAGCCTGTCTGCAGCTGTCGGGAACAAGTCCCTAAGCTGTTTCAGGATAATGCCATACCATATACTATTAAGTGCCTTATAATCCTCGCGGTTATTTAGCAACTTTGGTTTGGCTTTATCAAAACATGTCGTGTAAGGTGTCATACGATTTGGAATACCATCCCCTCGCCAGTTCTGGCGACGGGGATGGCATTCCACCCCTCTAGAGGGGTAAGACATGTTACTTTACTTTAATGCGGTTGATTTCTCCAAAGACCTTAAGATCCACAAAATGGATGCCTCTGCCACAGACAAATGTCTGGACCCCTGGAGCTGACCGAAACTCAGCCAAAGGGGTCCTGGACAAAGGGTTTCCTGTCACAGGAGGGTGTCACCGCCCTCCAGACAGGAGATAGTGTATTGTAGCAGGGAGGTTTGAAAGAAACCAGACAGTGCCTGGGGAGCACAAGGCTTCCCCTTGCATAATCCGGTCAAACCGGTTCTGGGGCAGCCCAGCCCCAGCTCCAGTGAGACCTGGACAAAGGAAAGGGGGTGTAACCACCCCCCTTCCTGGTCCCACCCATAGGGAGGGACCTAGCAGGAGATCCACCCCTCAGATTGGAATAAGAGTGGGAGCAGTGCCCTAGCACAGCAGATCATCCTGAAATCACCTTTAAACTAAGAAGACGACTGGACTTCGACATTCTGATGAACAGAAGACTGAAGAGCATCTCCCTTGTGGCCTAGGAGGGGCCACCCTGTGAACACAGGCACCACCCAGCACCTCGACGTCTGCTTTGCCGCCGCCTCCCGCCGGAGCCCGAGTGCAGAGCCTGACAAGACCCAGCTTCCCAGACTTCTCCCAGCCCGATCCACAGTCCCTGCAAGGAAGGGACCCGTGGATGCACCGAGAGACGTGGGAGCGGACATCTTGAAAGACCCCCGAGACGCTGACTGCGCAGCACCCGAGGCACCCTCGACTCTGTGCTTTAGGGTTTAAGAAGCCCCACAATCGAGCAGCATTTGCACCAAAGATCAGCCCTCCAGCATCTCCACGATCTGCGTGGGGCCCTTTTGCTTTGTGCCACTCGACTCGCCATCCCGGCCGCTTGTCACGTGGTCAGCGGCCATCTTGGCGATGAAATCTACGATTTACACTGTGGGTCTGGTTGCTCCAGACCTGCCCTCGCTCCTGTAGAAAGGAGTACCCGCTCTGACCTTGCTGGTCCGAGAAATAAGCCTTTTTCACTTTCCCCGTGGCTTGCATTAGCCAAGGCTTGTTTGCTTCAATCGAGTTGCCGACACCGCCATCAGCTAGAGCCTTTGAGGGACAGCTCGTGATCGACTCCTGGACGTCCTTGACCTCTTCGTGTCCACGTAGCTGCAGAGAGAAGCAACACCTCATCACCTGTTTGCACCCGACTTTGCCTGGTTCCAATCTGGTTCCACGGTGGTCACTGGTCAGTGACTTTGAACACTGTCCCCTCTGCTTTCAGGTCTTCACCACTTCAGATCCACCCTTGGATCCACCGGACACTTTTCCTTCACATCGCCTGCAGCATCTTCAGCTTCAAGCGCCAAGAACCTGCGTGTCAGAACCCGACGCCACTTCGACCCTGTGCACCCACTTCCTGTGGGTGAGGTAACTTTGCTCCGCCGGTGTTCCCACACTGGTGCACACCTCTAGGGTCTGTGTGTTAAGTTTTGTTCCTCTAGGTTCAGCGGAAGTGTCCTTTAACTTTAACTTTACAACTTTTACGCACCATTGGTTAACATTGGTGCATGCGTGCGCTTTCCGCACATCTCCCGAATCCCGAGGGCCATTCCCGACTTCAGCATTGCTTGTCCTGACTGCTCCCAGCGATTCCCTAGGCCCTAGGCCTAACCACTTCTCGAGTGGCATCTCTTATACCACTTGTTTAGTATATGGTTTGAGTGGCCCCCTGCCCTCATCCATAATTGTGCAACTTTGTATGTTTAAACAGTGCTTTTGATTTAACGCTTGTGCCCCTTTATTCATAAAGAATACTGGGGATTGTTTTTAGTAATAAACACATATATTTTTATAATATATACTTGTGTGGTGTCCTTTCATTTGGTATTACAGGATTGTATGTGGTAAAACAGCTCGCTTAACACGACCTCTTAAGTTAAGCCTTTAGGCTGCTTAGTCCATGCTACCCCTAGGATAGCTTGTCTAATAAGGTTGACTTACAACCAGACACCATAAGGGATTGTTTGGTCAGGTAGTAGGTGGTTCCAGAATTGGAAACATCCCCTACCAGGCCAACTTCTCACATTGGTGAGCAGCGGTGCGGATTTGAGCTTGCTGTTGTTTTACCATTGCAATCTTTATATCAAATTGAAAGATCACATCAAGTACCTCTAGGTACATATAAAATCAAAAGCTTAGCATATTAAGTTCTACTGAACTTAGTAGTTGTAGGTTGAAGGGATTAGCACACCCTGACTACAACTCACTAGCAAGGTACAGTAGGAAAACACTTACCGCTATATGTATCAAGCTATTTAGCATTCGCAAAGGCCGAAATTCTGCGAATTTCGGCCTTTGTGAATGCTAATTAGACAAATGGAATGTATCAAACTAGTTTGATGCAAAATAAGGAATAGCAAAATTTGCTAATCCTTATTTTGCGATTGCACTTAAGGAATTGCAAATTTTGCGATTCCTTAAATGCAATGTATCAAACAAATAAAATGCAATAAATGCCATTAAGGATTAGCAAATTACCACCAACTTCTAGTTGGTGGTAATTTGCGAATTCTTATCAAAAATCTTTTTTGATAAAAACCAAAGGTGCCATATGACGCCCATACATGCCCTTAGGGCATGTATGTGCGCCATATGCCCCCAAATGTCTTTTTCAGGGGTGCAGCAGGGTGTTCTTGAGACACCCCTGCACCCTTGGAAACATCCCTAATTTGCGATCAGCAAATTGCTAATTGCAAATTGCACTTTCATTCCTATGGGCCTCCTGGCCCATGGAAATGAAGGGGTAATTTGCGATTGACAATTTGCTAATCTCAAATTAAGGAATGCTAAGGAATCGCTATTGGAAAGCGATTTTGTACATACATACCGTTTTGCATTTCCTAAATAGCGATTCCTTAAAATTCGCTATTTAGGAAATGCAAAATGGTTTGTTGATACATATAGCGGTTAGTGTAGGTAAGTGCACCACTTACACCTCACTAGTAACCATGTCCGACACAGGAAAAGCCTCAGGGTCTACTCCTGTGACAGTTGGCCCTACCCAGGCAACTTTTGGATATGACAAGTTAACCCGCAGAGACTTGATTGCCTTGTGCAAAGCAAGAGGGTTAAAAAGGGGCAGAAGCCCCACCTGCCTAATCCTGGTAGAAATCCTAGAACAGGATGACTTAGAGAAGGCAAAAGCAGCTTCCCTAGACACAGGGAACCCCCCTGTAGTTGATCCCCCTGAAGAGGAGGATGATGATGACTTGGATGAGGAATCAGAGGTTGAGGACTTAGAAGTACAGGATCAGGGTAGCCAGGTTCCAGTTGGTAGGCTTAGCCAGGCCAACTTGGACCTACTGGGGAATGGAGAGGGCCAGCACCTCCCCAGAACCCAACATGGGATTCTCCCAGGCAACAGAAGAGTGAGATCTCCCTCAGGGGACTCTCATATTTCTAGTGCCTCCAGAGAATCAGAGAGAGGCATGAGTGCTTCTCAGAAAGCTGAGCATAGGGCCAGAATGAGGGCTGTCCAACTCCAAATAGAGAGGGAGGAGGTAGCCTTGGCTCAAGCTAAACTTAGCATGGCCCAAGCTAAACTTGCCTTGGCAAGAGAGCAAAAATTGTGTGGCTTAGATGCCACTGGTGGCAGCAATATTCCTAAAGAGAAACCCAGGTCCTATGATAGTAGAAACCTGACAAAGATTGTGCCCCCCTACAAGGAAGGGGATGACATCCACAAGTGGATAACTGCTCTTGAGAGAGCCTGCATGGTACAGCAGGTTCCTGAGGAACAGTGGGCAGCAATCTTATGGTACTCCTTTTCAGAGAAAGGGAGAGATAAGCTCCTCACTGTTAGACATGAGGATGCAAACAATTACAAAGTCCTGAAGAGTGTCCTAATAGATGGGTTTGGCTTAACCACTGAACAGTACAGGTTGAAGTTCAGAGACACCCAGAAGACACAGACTCAGGACTGGACTGATTTTGTTGATTGTGCAACTAAGGCTCTGGAGGGTTGGCTACATGGCAGCAAAGTACATGACTTTACAGGATTGTATAATTTGATTATGAGGGAGCAGATCCTAAGTAATTGTCAGAACCAGCTCTTACACCAGCACCTGGTGGACTCTGATCTGACCTCTCCCCAAGAATTGGGAAAGAAGGCAGACAAGTGGGTCAGAACCAGGATTAGGCCTAAGAATCAGGACAGTAACCAGAAGAAGGAGTCTCAAGATAAGGGTGGGGATAAAAATAAAGAAAAGACTTCCCCAGGGCCCCAAAACTCCAAGAATGGGGGTGGGTCCCAAAACACTTCTTCAACTGAGAAAAAGCCTTATTGTTATGCCTGTAAACAGGTTGGGCATTACAAAACAGACAACTGTTGTCCCAAGAATAACAATAAAGAAAATATACCTCCAAAGCCAGCTTCAACACCTCCTGTTACTGTCAGCAGTAATCCCCCAGGAAGTGGAAGCACACCCAGGAATCTGGGTGGGTTTACTGTTGGAGCTCAGGTGGACCCTGGCCTATCCAGGTCCCCATCACCCAATGATCTTGTTTATGAGACTGGCATGGGGTTTGCCAACTTCTCTGCTTGCCCAAATACTTTGAGCAAGTATAGACAAGAACCCATCATCAATGGTTTGAAAGTTGAAGCTTTTAGAGACACAGGGGCTAGCATCGCCATGGTGGCTGATGGCATAGTCCCCTCTAAGCAACTTTTACCTGGTGCCACATACCAGGTTACAAACATTGATGGAATCCAAACAAATCATCCCATGGCAGTAGTAAGTCTCAGCTGGGGAGGTGTCATTGGCCCAAAGAGAGTGGCAGTGTCACCAAACTTGCCTGTAGACTGCCTACTTGGTAATGATTTGGAGATCTCAGCCTGGGCTGAGGTTGAACAGGAAACCCATTCTAGAATGGTAAATTCCAATGGAAAGGTTAGTGGGGCTGTAATGGCTACAGCCCCAATTCAAGATGTCCTTCCTGAAAAGGTTGGTAGGGCTGAGAAACTCTCTGCCCCATCTTTAGCAAAAGCTCTTCCTGAACAGAATAGCAAAGCTGTTATGATAACAGCAGAAACCCAAACTGAGTCTCCTCCTGAAAAGGTTGGTGGGGCTGTGATGGCCACAGCCCAAACTCAAACTGACATGTGTGTTGTGAAACCTGAAATGATGGATAACTCCACACAAACTGAGAGCATGGAGGAGGAAGAGAAATCTCCCCCTCACCAGACTTTAGGACAGGATCAGCCTCCTCAGGGAACTGATCTTACCCCCGATGAAGGAACTGCCCCAGAGGTTGTTAGGCCTGGCCTGACAGAGCCTCTGATGGCGGTGGACCCTTCTCAGGTGGGACCCAGTCTGGAGCAGGTAACCTGCCCCTCTCTCCCTTGCCTTAGCCAGCCCAGGGCTGCAGAGGACAAGAAGGACAGTGAGACCCAGAGGGCCCCCTGTCAAATAAAGCACCCCCATCAACAGATTAGGGGCACCAAAACTAGTAGCCCTAGTGAGGTGAAAACTTTAAAAACTCCTGAGGGAGCCCCCTTAAAAACAGTTAGGGACCTCCCACAGATGGATTCTGTTGGGCACAGCCAAACCTGGGACCCAAGGGGCCCAAACCTGAACTGTCCCTCCAGCAAGCCAAACAGAGGGACCCAGCCTCCAGCTTTAGGTAGCCAGAGGTTGACCCTGAGAGCACAGTGCAACTCAGTTAAAGAAAGAAAGGCACACATGGTGGAAGATAATTGGAGGAAGCCAAGCCCTAACTTAGTAGAGCCTCACTTCAAAACTCCATATCCAAACCAGCCTTTAACTTTGCATAAACACACCCAAGGTAGTGATTCCCTATGGTGGAGACCCTCTAATACCCAAAGGGTGAGGGACTGCTTAGTGGACCATGAGACAGGGGGTACCCATGCTAGTGCAGGTACTTCCTTATATGGCCACTCAGGCAATATAGGCTTACCTGGCCAAGGATAGCCTTATCTCCTTTCGTTTGGGGGGGGGTTATGTAGGAAGGTGGCTACCTGACTATGGTTACCCCAGATTTTTTGCCTGTGTTTAGCTGGTTTTTTGACTTAGTTGACCTGGTTCCCTGCTAATCAGGGCCCCAGGCCATCTGCTCTCTCTGTAAAATGGATTCCATGTACCCTAGGTACATACCACCATTGGAAATGGACTCCTTGTCAGCCCCTGTAGGAAGGTGGCTACCTGACTATGGTTACCCCAGATTTTTTGCCTGTGTTTAGCTGGTTTTTTGACTTAGTTGACCTGGTTCCCTGCTAATCAGGGCCCCAGGCCATCTGCTCTCTCTGTAAAATGGATTCCATGTACCCTAGGTACATACCACAATTGGAAATGGACTCCTTGTCAGCCCCTGTATAGTGCACTATAGGTGCCCAGGGCATAGGGGCCACCAAGGCCTACCAGGGGCTGCAGCATATCTTTTGCCACCCCTGGCTGGTTCTTAAATTGACACAACTGGCTGATCACTCAGCTGGGGTAAGGTGGTGTACACACCCCTTGCTTAGATATAGTATACCTATGTCTAACCCTATATCTGGACACATGTAAACCTGTGAGCCACTCCTATAGAAAGGCCTCATCAATCCTGGAGGCTGAGTGCGTGGTTTTATGTGAGATGGAGCTCTAGCATGAGCTGAGCCTGTCTGCAGCCGTCGGGAACAAATCCCTAAGCTGTTTCAGGATAATGCCATACCATATACTATTAAGTGCCTTATAATCCTCGCGGTTATTTAGCAACTTTGGTTTGGCTTTATCAAAACATGTCGTGTAAGGTGTCATACGCTTTGGAATACCATCCCCTCGCCAGTTCTGGCGACGGGGATGGCATTCCACCCCTCTAGAGGGGTAAGACATGTTACTTTACTTTAATGCGGTTGATTTCTCCAAAGACCTTAAGATCCACAAAATGGATGCCTCTGCCACAGACAAATGTCTGGACCCCTGGAGCTGACCGAAACTCAGTCAAGGGGGTCCTGGACAAAGGGTTTCCTGTCACAGGAGGGTGTCACCGCCCTCCAGACAGGAGATAGTGTATTGTAGCAGGGAGGTTTGAAAGAAACCAGACACTGCTTGGGGCGCACAAGGCTGCCCCTTGCATAATCCGGCCAAACCGGTTCTGGGGCACTCCAGCCCTCGTGCCAGGGCGGCCTGGATCAAAGGAAGGGGGTGTATCCACCCACTTCCTGGGTCCCACCCATAGGAGGGGACCTAGCAGGTAATCACGCCCACCAGATTCGAATAAGAGTGGGAGCAGTGCCAAGGCACATCAGATTTCCTGGAAGAAACATTAGAAACGAAACTCTGGACCCTTCGCCCTCCATTTCAACGTGGAAGCCCGAAGAATCTCCCTTGTGGTCAAGGAGTGACCACCCTGCAGCAGCAGGCACCATCCAGCCCTCGACGTCTACTTAGTTGCAGTTCCCGCCGGAACTCGAGCAACTGAGATCGACGAGATTAAGCCTGCCCAGCTTCTAACAGCCCGATCCACAGTCCCTGCAAAGCTGAGACCCGTGGAGGCGACCGGAAGCGTGGGGCACGCCATCTTGAATTGACCACGAGACGCTGACCGCGCAGCCCACGAGTGACCCTCGAAGCTGTGCACCGGGGTTTGAGAAGCCCCCACCCTGAGCTACTCCTGAGCCGAAGTTCAGCCCTCCACACTCGACGAGTGCTGCGTGGGGCCCTTTGGCACAATTTGGCTCAACGCGTTGGCCCGGTCACTTGCCAGCTGGCTTGTGGTCCCTGTGCCGACGAACTACCAAAAAAGACTCGTGATTCTGGTTGCTCCAGATCCACACCAGCTCCCCTGAAAAGGAGCCCTGACTCTGACCTCCCTGGTCCGAGTGAGAAGCAATCTTCCGATCCCGCGTGGATTGCTCTTACCAAGGCTTGTTTGCTCCAAGCTTGAAGCCGACTGCGCCAACGGTGAGAGCCTGCGTGTGACAGATCGTGACCCGCTCCTGGACGTCGCAGATGCCCCAGAGCCCACGTGACAGCGGAGAGAAGCTCCTCGACGACCACCTGATTGCGCCCGACATTGCCTGGTTCCGTCCTGGTTCCACCCTGGTCACTGCTGAGTGACCCAGACTCTGTCCCCTCTGCTTTCAGGTACTTTTCTACTTGAGTCCACCCTTGGACTCCACCGGACACTTCATCTTCAACCCGCCTGCAGCCCTTTCAGCTTCAAGCACCAAGAGCCTGCGTGTCAAAACCCGACGCCACTTCGACCCTATGCACCCGCTTCCTGTGGGTGAGGTAACTTTGCTCCGCCGGTGTTCCCACACTGGTGCACACCTCTAGGGTCTGTGTGTTAAGTTTTGTTCCTCTAGGTTCAGCGGAAGTGTCCTTTAACTTTAACTTTACAACTTTTACGCACCATTGGTTAACATTGGTGCATGCGTGCGCTTTCCGCACATCTCCCGAATCCCGAGGGCCATTTCCGACTTCAGCATTGCTTGTCCTGACTGCTCCCAGCGATTCCCTAGGCCCTAGGCCTAACCACTGCTCGAGTGGCATCTCTTATACCACTTGTTTAGTATATGGTTTGAGTGGCCCCTACCCTCATCCATAATTGTGCAACTTTGTATGTTTAAACAGTGCTTTTGATTTAACGCTTGTGCCCCTTTATTCATAAAGAATACTGGGGATTGTTTTTAGTAATAAACACATATATTTTTATAATATATATGTAGGAGAGTAGGGTCTGCTATCCTATGGTCACCCCAAATTTTTGCTTTTTGCTTCACTGGTTTTCGACTACTGAGGCTGTGGGCCTGCTGATCAGACCCCCAGCCTGCTGTTCTCTCACTAAATTAATGACACATGTGCTATAGGCACATACCAATTGGAAATGGACTCCTTGTCAGCCCCTGTAGAATGCACTATAGGTGCACAGGGCACAGGAGCCACTAAGGCCTACCAGGGGCTGCAGCATATCTTTTGCCACCCCTGGCTGGTTCTTAAATTGACACAACTGGCTGATCACTCAGCTGGGGCAAGGTGGTGTACACACCCCTTGCTTAGATATAGTATACCTATGTCTAAACCTATATCTGGACACATGTAAACCTGTGAGCCACTCCTATAGACAGGCCTCACCAATCCTGGAGGCTGGGTGCATGGTTTTTATGTGAGATGGAGCTCTAGCATGAGCTGAGCCTGTCTGCAGCCGTCGGGAACAAATCCCTAAGCTGTTTCAGGATAATGCCATACCATATACTATTAAGTGCCTTATAATCCTCGCGGTTATTTAGCAACTTTGGTTTGGCTTTATCAAAACATGTCGTGTAAGGTGTCATACGCTTTGGAATACCATCCCCTCGCCAGTTCTGGCGACGGGGATGGCATTCCACCCCTCTAGAGGGGTAAGACATGTTACTTCACTTTAATGCGGTTGATTTCTCCAAAGGCCTTAAGATCCACAAAATGGATGCCTCTGCCACAGACAAATGTCTGGACCCCTGGAGCTGACCGAAACCCAGTCAAGGGGGTCCTGGACAAAGAGTTTCCTGTCACAGGAGGGTGTCACCGCCCTCCAGACAGGAGATAGTGTATTGTAGCAGGGAGGTTTGAAAGAAACCAGACACTGCCTGGGGCGCACAAGGCTGCCCCTTGCATAATCCGGCCAAACCGGTTCTGGGGCACTCCAGCCCTCGTGCCAGGGCGGCCTGGATCAAAGGAAGGGGGTGTATCCACCCACTTCCTGGGTCCCACCCATAGGAGGGGACCTAGCAGGTAATCACGCCCACCAGATTCGAATAAGAGTGGGAGCAGTGCCAATGCACATCAGATTTCCTGGAAGAAACATTTGAAATGATATTCTGGACCCTTCGCCCTCCATCTCAACGTGGAAGCCCGAAGAATCTCCCTTGTGGTCAAGGAGTGACCACCCTGCAGCAGCAGGCACCATCCAGCCCTCGACGTCTACTTAGTTGCAGTTCCCGCCGGAACTCGAGCGACTGAGATCGACGAGATCAAGCCTGCCCAGCTTCTAACAGCCCGATCCACAGTCCCTGCAAAGCTGAGACCCGTGGAGGCGACCGGAAGCGTGGGGCACGCCATCTTGAAGTGACCACGAGACGCTGACCGTGCAGCCCACGAGTGACCCTCGAAGCTGTACACCGGGGTTTGAGAAGCCCCCACCCTGAGCTACTCCTGAGCCGAAGTTCAGCCCTCCACACTCGACGAGTGCTGCGTGGGGCCCTTTGGCACGATTTGGCTCAACGCGTTGGCCCGGTCACTTGCCAGCTGGCTTGTGGTCCCTGTGCCGACGAACTACCTAAGAAGACTTGTGATTCTGGTTGCTCCAGATCCACACCAGCTCCCCTGAAAAGGAGCCCCGACTCTGACCTTCCTGGTCCGAGTGAGAAGCAATCTTCCGATCCTGCGTGGATTGCTCTTACCAAGGCTTGTTTGCTCCAAACTTGAAGCCGACTGCACCGACGGTGAGAGCCTGCGTGGGACAGATCGTGACCTGCTCCTGGACGTCGCAGATGCCCCAGAGCCCACGTGACAGCGGAGAGAAGCTCCTCGACGACCACCTGATTGCGCCCGACATTGCCTGGTTCCGTCCTGGTTCCACCCTGGTCACTGCTGAGTGACCCAGACTCTGTCCCCTCTGCTTTCAGGTACTCTACAACTTGAGTCCACCCTTGGACTCCACCGGACACTTCGTCTTCACCCTGCCTGCAGCCCTTTCAGCTTCAAGCACCAAGAGCCTGCGTGTCAAAACCCGACGCCACTTCGACCCTGTGCACCCACTTCCTGTGGGTGAGGTAACTTTGCTCCGCCGGTGTTCCCACACTGGTGCACACCTCTAGGGTCTGTGTGTTAAGTTTTGTTCCTCTAGGTTCAGCGGAAGTGTCCTTAAACTTTAACTCTTTGACTTTTACGCACCATTGGTTAACATTGGTGCATGCGTGCGCTTTCCGCACATCTCCCGAATCCCGAGGGCCATTCCCGACTTCAGCATTGCTTGTCCTGACTGCTCCCAGCGATTCCCTAGGCCCTAGGCCTAACCACTGCTCGAGTGGCCTTTCTTATACCACTTGTTTAGTATATGGTTTGAGTGGCCACCCGCCCTCATCCATAATTGTGCAACTTGTATGTTTAAACAGTGCTTTTGATTTAACGCTTGTGCCCCTTTATTCATAAAGAATACTGGGGATTGTTTTTAGTAATAAACACATATATTTTTATAATATATACTTGTGTGGTGTCCTTTCATTTGGTATTACAGGATTGTATGTGGTAAAACAGCTCGCTTAACACGACCTCTTAAGTTAAGCCTTTAGGCTGCTTAGTCCATGCTACCCCTAGGATAGCTTGTCTAATAAGGTTGACTTACAACCAGACACCATAAGGGATTGTTTGGTCAGGTAGTAGGTGGTTCCAGAATTGGAAACATCCCCTACCAGGCCAACTTCTCACATTGGTGAGCAGCGGTGCGGATTTGAGCTTGCTGTTGTTTTACCATTGCAATCTTTATATCAAATTGAAATATCACATCAAGTACCTCTAGGTACATATAAAATCAAAAGCTTAGCATATTAAGTTCTACTGAACTTAGTAGTTGTAGGTTGAAGGGAGTAGCACACCCCTGACTACAACTCACTAGCAAGGTCCAGTAGGAAAACACTTAGTGTAGGTAAGTGCACCACTTACACCTCACTAGTAACCATGTCTGACACAGGAAAGGCCTCAGGGTCTAGTCCTGTGACAGTTGACCCTACCCAGGCAACTTTTGGATATGACAAACTAACCCGCAGAGACTTGATTGCCTTGTGCAAAGCAAGAGGGTTAAAAAGGGGCAGAAGCCCCACCTGCCTAATCCTGGTAGAAATCCTAGAACAGGATGACTTAGAGAAGGCAAAAGCAGCTTCCCTAGATACAGGAACTGGAGGGAACCCCCCTGCAGTTGATCCCCTTGAAGAAGAGGATGATGATGACTTGGATGAGGACTCAGATGCTGAGGACTTAGGAGTACAGGATCAGGGTAGCCAGGTTCCAGTTGGTAGGCTTAGCCAGGCCAACTTGGACCTACTGGGGAATGGAGAGGGCCAGCACCTCCCCAGGACCCAACACATGATTCCCCCAGGCAACAGAAGAGTGAGATCTCCCTCAGGGGACTCTCATCTTTCTAGTGCCTCCAGGGAATCACAGAGAGGCATGAATGCTTCTCAAAAGTTAGAGCATAGGGCCAGAATGAGGGCTGTCAAACTCCAGATAGAGAGGGAGGAGGTAGCCTTGGCTCAAGCTAGACTTGCCTTGGCAAGAGAGCAGAAATTAAGTGGCTTAGATGTCACTGGTGGCAGCAATTTTCCAAGAGAAAAAGACAGGGCCTATGATAATAGAAACCTGACCAAAATTGTGCCCCCCTTTAAAGAAGGGGATGACATCCACAAATGGATGACTGCTCTTGAGAGAGCCTGCATGGTACAGCAGGTTCCTGAGAATCAGTGGGCTGCAATTTTGTGGTACTCCTTTTCTGAGAAAGGGAGGGACAGGCTCCTCACAGTTAGACCTGAGGATGCCAAAAACTACTCTGTTTTGAAGAGTGCTCTCATTGAAGGGTATGGCCTAACCACTGAGCAATACAGGTTGTTGTTCAGAGACACCCAGAAAGCACAGACTCAAGACTGGACTGATTTTGTGGAGTGTGCCACTAAGGCTTTGGAGGGTTGGTTACAGGGAAGTAAAGTTTCAGACTATACAGGATTGTACAATCTTATGATGAGAGAACAGATCCTTAATAACTGTACAAACCAGCTGTTGCATCAATACCTTATTGACTCTGATCTGACCTCTCCCCAAGAATTGGGAAAGAAGGCAGACAAATGGGTCAGAACAAGGATTAAGCAGAAACCCCAGAACCAAGGTGGTGACCAGAAAAAAACAGACCAGAAGGGTGGCAATCAGAATCAGAAAGATAAAGAAAAAGACCAGAAGTCTTCAGGCCCCCAAACTAATAGTAAGGAGGGTGGTTCCCAAACTGGTAACAAGAAGAAGAACAAAGGTCCAAAGACACCTTGGTGCAATACCTGCAAATCAGTTTCACACTGGGGCAGTGAGTGCACCAAGGCAAATCCAGTTCCCACCACTACAGCTCCTAAAGCAACTGCAACCCCAAGTACAGTAAGCAGTGGTGGAACACAGTCCAAGGGTGTAGCTGGGTTGACCCTGGGTATTGAAGTAGGATCTGGCCTAGTCAGAGTCCCTACACAGGCAGTTCTCCTGTATGATGTGGACATTGAGTTGCCCACTGCAGTAAGCCCCACTAACCTGGGCAAATACAGGCAGACTCCCTTAATAAATGAGAAACTGGCTCAAGCTTACAGGGACACATGTGCTAGTGTCACCATGGTGACCCCTGGCTTTGTGGACCCTGGGCAGATTGTACTAGGAGAGAGCTACCTAGTAACCAATGCAAGCAACTCCACTACCTCCCATAATGTGGCAGTTGTGAACTTCTCCTGGGGAGGGGTTGATGGCCTAAAGAAAGTTGTGGTGAGTGCAGATGTGAGAAGTTGGCCTGGTAGGGGATGTTTCCAATTCTGGAACCACCTACTACCTGACCAAACAATCCCCTTATGGTGTCTGGTTGTAAGTCAACCTTATTAGACAAGCTATCCTAGGGGTAGCATGGACTAAGCAGCCTAAAGGCTTAACTTAAGAGGTCGTGTTAAGCCAGCTGTTTTACCACATACAATCCTGTAATACCAAATGAAAGGACACCACACAAGTATATATTATAAAAATATATGTGTTTATTACTAAAAACAATCCCCAGTATTCTTTATGAATAAAGGGGCACAAGCGTTAAATCAAAAGCACTGTTTAAACATACAAAGTTGCACAATTATGGATGAGGGCGGGGGGCCACTCAAACCATATACTAAACAAGTGGTATAAGAGAGGCCACTCGAACAGTGGTTAGGCCTAGGGCCTAGGGAATCGCTGGGAGCAGTCAGGACAAGCAATGCTGAAGTCGGGAATGGCCCTCGGGATTCGGGAGATGTGCGGAAAGCGCACGCATGCACCAATGTTAACCAATGGTGCGTAAAAGTCAAATAGTTAAAGTTTAAGGACACTTCCGCTGAACCTAGAGGAACAAAACTTAACACACAGACCCTAGAGGTGTGCACCAGTGTGGGAACACCGGCGGAGCAAAGTTACCTCACCCACAGGAAGTGGGTGCACAGGGTCGAAGTGGCGTCGGGTTTTGACACGCAGGCTCTTGGTGCTTGAAGCTGAAAGGGCTGCAGGCAGGGTGAAGACGAAGTGTCCGGTGGAGTCCAAGGGTGGACTCAAGTTGTAGAGTACCTGAAAGCAGAGGGGACAGAGTCTGGGTCACTCAGCAGTGACCAGGGTGGAACCAGGACGGAACCAGGCAATGTCGGGCGCAATCAGGTGGTCGTCGAGGCGCTTCTCTTCGCTGTCACGTGGGCTCTGGGGCATCTGCGACGTCCAGGAGCAGGTCACGATCTGTCCCACGCAGGCTCTCACCGTCGGTGCAGTCGGCTTCCGGTTTGGAGCAAACAAGCCTTGGTAAGAGCAATCCACGCGGGATTGGAAGATGGCGTCTCACTCGGACCAGGAAGGTCAGAGTCGGGGCTCCCTTTCAGGGGAGCTGGTGTGGATCTGGAGCAACCAGAATCATAAGTCTTCTTTTGTAGTTCGTCGGCACAGGGACCACAAGCCAGCTGGCAAGTGACCGGGCCAACGCGTTGAGCCAAATCGTGCCAAAGGGCCCCACGCAGCACTCGTCGAGTGTGGAGGGCTGAACTTCGGCTCAGGAGTAGCTCAGGGTGGGGGCTTCTCAAACCCCGGTGTACAGCTTCGAGGGTCACTCGTGGGCTGCACGGTCAGCGTCTCGTGGTCACTTCAAGATGGCGTGCCCCACGCTTCCGGTCGCCTCCACGGGTCTCAGCTTTGCATGGACTGTGGATCGGGCTGTTAGAAGCTGGGCAGGCTTGATCTCGTCGATCTCAGTCGCTCGAGTTCCGGCGGGAACTGCAACTAAGTAGACGTCGAGGGCTGGATGGTGCCTGCTGCTGCAGGGTGGTCACTCCTTGACCACAAGGGAGATTCTTCGGGCTTCCACGTTGAGATGGAGGGCGAAGGGTCCAGAATATCGTTTCAAATGTTTCTTCCAGGAAATCTGATGTGCATTGGCACTGCTCCCACTCTTATTCGAATCTGGTGGGCGTGATTACCTGCTAGGTCCCCTCCTATGGGTGGGACCCAGGAAGTGGGTGGATACACCCCCTTCCTTTGATCCAGGCCGCCCTGGCACGAGGGCTGGAGTGCCCCAGAACCGGTTTGGCCGGATTATGCAAGGGGCAGCCTTGTGCGCCCCAGGCAGTGTCTGGTTTCTTTCAAACCTCCCTGCTACAATACACTATCTCCTGTCTGGAGGGCGGTGACACCCTCCTGTGACAGGAAACCCTTTGTCCAGGACCCCCTTGACTGGGTTTCGGTCAGCTCCAGGGGTCCAGACATTTGTCTGTGGCAGAGGCATCCATTTTGTGGATCTTAAGGCCTTTGGAGAAATCAACCGCATTAAAGTGAAGTAACATGTCTTACCCCTCTAGAGGGGTGGAATGCCATCCCCGTCGCCAGAACTGGCGAGGGGATGGTATTCCAAAGCGTATGACACCTTACACGACATGTTTTGATAAAGCCAAACCAGAGTTGCTAAATAACCGCGAGGATTATAAGGCACTTAATAGTATATGGTATGGCATTATCCTGAAACAGCTTAGGGATTTGTTCCCGACGGCTGCAGACAGGCTCAGCTCATGCTAGAGCTCCATCTCACATAAAAACCATGCACCCAGCCTCCAGGATTGGTGAGGCCTGTCTATAGGAGTGGCTCATAGGTTTACATGTGTCCAGATATAGGTTTAGACATAGGTATACTATATCTAAGCAAGGGGTGTGTACACCACCTTACCCCAGCTGAGTGATCAGCCAGTTGTGTCAATTTAAGAACCAGCCAGGGGTGGCAAAAGATATGCTGCAGCCCCTGGTAGGCCTTAGTGGCTCCTGTGCCCTGTGCACCTATAGTGCATTCTACAGGGGCTGACAAGGAGTCCATTTCCAATTGGTATGTGCCTATAGCACATGTGTCATTAATTTAGTGAGAGAACAGCAGGCTGGGGGTCTGATCAGCAGGCCCACAGCCTCAGTAGTCGAAAACCAGTGAAGCAAAAAGCAAAAATTTGGGGTGACCATAGGATAGCAGACCCTACTCTCCTACACAACCCCCCCCAAACGCAGGGACATTAAACTAACCTTGACCAGATAAGTCTTCATGTTCTAAGTGGAAGTACCTGGAGAGACCATCTGCATTACCATGGTCAGTCCCTGGGCGGTGCTCCACTGTAAAGTCCATCCCCTGTAGGGAAATGGACCACCTGAGCAGTTTGGGATTTTCACCCTTCATCTGATTAAGCCATAAGAGGGGCTTATGGTCTGTTTGCACCAGGAAGTGAGTTCCAAACAAGTAGGACCTCAACTTCTTTAATGCCCAAACCACAGCAAAGGCCTCCCTCTCAATGGCTGACCAACGTTTTTCTCTTGGGGTTAGCCTCCTGCTAATGAAAGCAATTGGCTGGTCTTGACCATCTTGATTAAGTTGTGAGAGTACAGCTCCCACCCCCAACTCAGAAGCATCTGTCTGAACAATGAACTGTTTGGAGTAGTCAGGACTCTTTAGGATAGGTGCAGAGCACATGGCCTTCTTCAGGTCTTCAAATGCCTTCTGACAGCTAACTGTCCACTGAACCTTTTTTGGCATCTTCTTGGATGTCAAGTCATTTAATGGTGTCACTATAGACCCATAGTTTTTCACAAACTTTCTGTAATACCCAGTCAGGCCCAAGAAGGCTCTGACTTGTGTCTGGGTAACTGGAGGAGCCCAGTCCTGTATGGCCTGGATTTTGCTTTCCAGTGGCTGAACCTGGCCTCCACCTACTAGGTGGCCCAGGTATACAACCTTACTCTGCCCTATCTGGCACTTTGTGGCCTTGATAGTTAGGCCTGCCTTTTGCAGGGCCTCCAAAACTTTCTTCAGGTGGATCAGGTGATCCTCCCAGGTGGAGCTAAAGACAGCAATATCATCCAGATAAGCTGCACAAAAGTCATCCAACCCAGTAAGGACTTGGTTCACCAACCTTTGAAAAGTGGCAGGTGCATTCTTCAAACCAAAGGGCATTACCACAAACTGATAATGCCCACTAGGGGTAGAGAATGCTGTCTTGGCCTTTGACTCCTCAGCTAGTCTGATTTGCCAGTAGCCAGCTGTCAGATCAAATGTGCTCAGAAACTTGGCAGAAGCCAATCTGTCAATGAGCTCATCTGCTCTTGGAATGGGGTGAGCATCTGTCCTAGTGACAGCATTGAGACCCCTGTAATCCACGCAAAACCTCATTTCTCTCTTACCATCTTGGGTATGAGGTTTTGGCACCAGGACTACTGGGCTGGCCCATGGGCTCTCTGATGGCTCAATCACTCCAAGCTCCAACATCTTTTGCACCTCAGCCTTGATGCAATCCCTGACATGATCAGGTTGCCTGTAGATCTTATTCTTGACAGGCAGACTGTCACCAGTGTCCACAACATGGGTACACCAGTCAGTTTGGCTGGGTGTGAGTGAAAACATTTGCCTGTGAGCCTGCAAAACTTGTCTGCAGTCCCTCTGTTGCTGGTCAGTGAGGCTGCCTGCCAAGGCTACTCCATCAACTGAACCATCATCAGGGTTCTGGGAAAGCAGGTCTGGGAGAGGGTCACTCTCTTCCTCCTGTTCCCCATCTGTGGCCATGAGCAAGCTCATGTCCTCCCTGTCTACAAATGCTTTCAAGCGATTCACATGGATTACCCTGTGAGGGCTCCTGGGTGTTCCAAACTCTACCAAGTAGGTGACTTCCCCTTTCTTCTCAATAATAGGATAGGGTCCACTCCATTTGTCTTGGAGTGCTGCTGGAGCCACTGGCTCCAGTACCCATACCTTCTGTCCTGGTTGGAACTCTACCAGTACAGCCTTTTGGTCATGCCAAGCTTTCTGCAATTCTTGGCTGGCCTCCAGGTTTTTGGATGCTCTTTCCATGTACTCAGCCATCCTGGAGCGGAGACCAAGTACATAGTCCACTATGTCTAGTTTGGGCTTTTTGAGAGGTAACTCCCATCCTTCCTTCACCAAACACAATGGACCTCTCACAGGGTGGCCAAACAAAAGTTCAAAAGGGCTGTAGCCAACCCCCTTCTGTGGGACCTCTCTGTAAGCAAAGAGCAGGCAGGGTAAAAGAATGTCCCATTTCCGCCTGAGCTTCTCTGGTAATCCTTTTATCATGCCTTTAAGGGTCTTGTTAAATCTCTCCACAAGCCCATTGCATTGTGGATGATATGGGGTGGTAAACTTATAGTTTACTCCACATTCCTTCCACATTGCTTTTAGATAGCTGGACATAAAATTTGTCCCTCTATCTGATAGTACCTCCTTAGGAAAGCCCACTCTTGAGAAAACTGCAATGAGGGCTTTTGCCACCACAGGTGCTGTGGTGGTCCTTAGGGGAATAGCCTCTGGGTACCTGGTGGCATGATCCACTACCACCAGTATGAATCTGTTCCCAGATGCTGTTTGGGGGTCCATTGGACCCACAATATCAATTCCAACTCTCTCAAAGGGGACCCCCACCACAGGTAGTGGTATTAGGGGGGCCTTTGTTGTGCCACCTGACTTACCACTGGCTTGGCAAGTGACACAGGAGCGACAAAACTCCTTGACATCCTCTGACATGTGAGGCCAGTGAAAGTGTGGAACAAGCCTGTCCCACGTCTTGTTCTGGCCTAAGTGTCCTGCAAGGGGAATATCATGGGCCAAGGTAAGGAGGAATCCCCTAAACTGCAGAGGTATCACCAACCTCCTGGTCATGCCAGGCTTGGGGGCTCTAGCCTCTGAGTAAAGGAGTCCCTCATCCCAATACACAGTATGGGTACCTTGGGCATCCCCAGCAGCCTCAGCAGCAGCCTGCTGTCTGAGGGGTTCAAGGGAAGGGCAATCTAATTGAGCCTGCCTCAGGTCTGCCCTTGAGGGTCCCCCTGTCCCCAGAAACTCAACCTGGTCAGGTTCAAGCTCCTCAGAGACAGTCTCCTCTTGGACTGCAGAATCAGTTTCCTCTGAAACCTGATCCTCAACCTGGGGCAAGGTGGAAGGCGAGGCCTTTCCTCTCTTGCTCCTTCTCTTGGGTTGTGGCTGGTCTATTGTCTCAAGATCCACCACTGGTTCAGGAAGGCACTTCTTAGCCTGAGCCCTTGTCATGGCAAGGACATGCTCTGAAATCCCTAGCATTTCTGCATGAGTCCTGTACTCCACTTCTGACCATGCTGAGCTTTCAAGGTCATTGCCTAACAGACAGTCTACTGGTAGGTCTGCACTCACCACAACTTTCTTTAGGCCATCAACCCCTCCCCAGGAGAAGTTCACAACTGCCACACTATGGGAGGTAGTGGAGTTGCTTGCATTGGTTACTAGGTAGCTCTCTCCTAGTACAATCTGTCCAGGGTCCACAAAGCCAGGGGTCACCATGGTGACACTAGCACATGTGTCCCTGTAAGCTTGAGCCAGTTTCTCATTTATTAAGGGAGTCTGCCTGTATTTGCCCAGGTTAGTGGGGCTTACTGCAGTGGGCAACTCAATGTCCACATCATACAGGAGAACTGCCTGTGTAGGGACTCTGACTAGGCCAGATCCTACTTCAATACCCAGGGTCAACCCAGCTACACCCTTGGACTGTGTTCCACCACTGCTTACTGTACTTGGGGTTGCAGTTGCTTTAGGAGCTGTAGTGGTGGGAACTGGATTTGCCTTGGTGCACTCACTGCCCCAGTGTGAAACTGATTTGCAGGTATTACACCAAGGTGTCTTTGGACCTTTGTTCTTCTTCTTCTTGTTACCATTTTGGGAACCACCCTCCTTACTATTAGTTTGGGGGCCTGAAGACTTCTGGTCTTTTTCTTTATCTTTCTGATTCTGATTACCACCCTTCTGGTCTGTTTTCTTCTGGTCACCACCTTGGTTCTGGGGTTTCTGCTTAATCCTTGTTCTGACCCATTTGTCTGCCTTCTTTCCCAATTCTTGGGGAGAGGTCAGATCAGAGTCAATAAGGTATTGATGCAACAGCTGGTTTGTACAGTTATTAAGGATCTGTTCTCTCATCATAAGATTGTACAATCCTGTATAGTCTGAAACTTTACTTCCCTGTAACCAACCCTCCAAAGCCTTAGTGGCACACTCCACAAAATCAGTCCAGTCTTGAGTCTGTGCTTTCTGGGTGTCTCTGAACAACAACCTGTATTGCTCAGTGGTTAGGCCATACCCTTCAATGAGAGCACTCTTCAAAACAGAGTAGTTTTTGGCATCCTCAGGTCTAACTGTGAGGAGCCTGTCCCTCCCTTTCTCAGAAAAGGAGTACCACAAAATTGCAGCCCACTGATTCTCAGGAACCTGCTGTACCATGCAGGCTCTCTCAAGAGCAGTCATCCATTTGTGGATGTCATCCCCTTCTTTAAAGGGGGGCACAATCTTGGTCAGGTTTCTATTGTCATAGGCCCTGTCTTTTTCTCTTGGAAAATTGCTGCCACCAGTGACATCTAAGCCACTTAATTTCTGCTCTCTTGCCAAGGCAAGTTTAGCTTGAGCTAAGGTAAGCTTAGCTTGACTCAGGGCTACCTCCTCTCTCTCTATCTGGAGTCTGACAGCCCTCATTCTAGCCCTATGCTCAGCTTTCTGAGAAGCACTCATGCCTCTCTCTGATTCTCTGGAGGCACTAGAAAGATGAGAGTCCCCTGAGGGAGATCTCACTCTTCTGTTGCCTGGGAGAATCACATGTTGGGTTCTGGGGAGGTGCTGGCCCTCTCCATTCCCCAGTAGGTCCAAGTTGGCCTGGCTAAGCCTACCAACTGGAACCTGGCTACCCTGATCCTGTACTTGTGAGTCCCCACCATCTGAGTCCTCATCCAAGTCATCATCATCCTCCTCTTCAGGGGGATCAACTACAGGGGGGTTCCCTCCAGTTCCTGTATCTAGGGAAGCTGCTTTTGCCTTCTCTAAGTCATCCTGTTCTAGGATTTCTACCAGGATTAGGCAGGTGGGGCTTCTGCCCCTTTTTAACCCTCTTGCTTTGCACAAGGCAATCAAGTCTCTGCGGGTTAGTTTGTCATATCCAAAAGTTGCCTGGGTAGGGTCAACTGTCACAGGAGCAGACCCTGAGGCTTTTCCTGTGTCAGACATGGTTACTAGTGAGGTGTAAGTGGTGCACTTACCTACACTAAGTGTTTTCCTACTGTACCTTGCTAGTTAGTTGTAGTCAGGGTGTGCTAATCCCTTCAACCTACAACTACTAAGTTCAGTAGAACTTAATATGCTAAGCTTTTGATTTTATATGTACCTAGAGGTACTTGATGTGATCTTTCAATTTGATATAAAGATTGCAATGGTAAAACAACAGCAAGCTCAAATCCGCACCGCTGCTCACCAATGTGAGAAGTTGGCCTGGTAGGGGATGTTTCCAATTCTGGAACCACCTACTACCTGACCAAACAATCCCCTTATGGTGTCTGGTTGTAAGTCAACCTTATTAGACAAGCTATCCTAGGGGTAGCATGGACTAAGCAGCCTAAAGGCTTAACTTAAGAGGTCGTGTTAAGCGAGCTGTTTTACCACATACAATCCTGTAATACCAAATGAAAGGACACCACACAAGTATATATTATAAAAATATATGTGTTTATTACTAAAAACAATCCCCAGTATTCTTTATGAATAAAGGGGCACAAGCGTTAAATCAAAAGCACTGTTTAAACATACAAAGTTGCACAATTATGGATGAGGGCGGGGGGCCACTCAAACCATATACTAAACAAGTGGTATAAGAGAGGCCACTCGAACAGTGGTTAGGCCTAGGGCCTAGGGAATCGCTGGGAGCAGTCAGGACAAGCAATGCTGAAGTCGGGAATGGCCCTCGGGATTCGGGAGATGTGCGGAAAGCGCACGCATGCACCAATGTTAACCAATGGTGCGTAAAAGTCAAATAGTTAAAGTTTAAGGACACTTCCGCTGAACCTAGAGGAACAAAACTTAACACACAGACCCTAGAGGTGTGCACCAGTGTGGGAACACCGGCGGAGCAAAGTTACCTCACCCACAGGAAGTGGGTGCACAGGGTCGAAGTGGCGTCGGGTTTTGACACGCAGGCTCTTGGTGCTTGAAGCTGAAAGGGCTGCAGGCAGGGTGAAGACGAAGTGTCCGGTGGAGTCCAAGGGTGGACTCAAGTTGTAGAGTACCTGAAAGCAGAGGGGACAGAGTCTGGGTCACTCAGCAGTGACCAGGGTGGAACCAGGACGGAACCAGGCAATGTCGGGCGCAATCAGGTGGTCGTCGAGGCGCTTCTCTTCGCTGTCACGTGGGCTCTGGGGCATCTGCGACGTCCAGGAGCAGGTCACGATCTGTCTCACGCAGGCTCTCACCGTCGGTGCAGTCGGCTTCCGGTTTGGAGCAAACAAGCCTTGGTAAGAGCAATCCACGCGGGATTGGAAGATGGCGTCTCACTCGGACCAGGAAGGTCAGAGTCGGGGCTCCCTTTCAGGGGAGCTGGTGTGGATCTGGAGCAACCAGAATCACGAGTCTTCTTTTGTAGTTCGTCGGCACAGGGACCACAAGCCAGCTGGCAAGTGACCGGGCCAACGCGTTGAGCCAAATCGTGCCAAAGGGCCCCACGCAGCACTCGTCGAGTGTGGAGGGCTGAACTTCGGATCAGGAGTAGCTCAGGGTGGGGGCTTCTCAAACCCCGGTGTACAGCTTCGAGGGTCACTCGTGGGCTGCACGGTCAGCGTCTCGTGGTCACTTCAAGATGGCGTGCCCCACGCTTCAGGTCGCCTCCACGGGTCTCAGCTTTGCATGGACTGTGGATCGGGCTGTTAGAAGCTGGGCAGGCTTGATCTCGTCGATCTCAGTCGCTCGAGTTCCGGCGGGAACTGCAACTAAGTAGACGTCGAGGGCTGGATGGTGCCTGCTGCTGCAGGGTGGTCACTCCTTGACCACAAGGGAGATTCTTCGGGCTTCCACGTTGAGATGGAGGGCGAAGGGTCCAGAATATCGTTTCAAATGTTTCTTCCAGGAAATCTGATGTGCATTGGCACTGCTCCCACTCTTATTCGAATCTGGTGGGCGTGATTACCTGCTAGGTCCCCTCCTATGGGTGGGACCCAGGAAGTGGGTGGATACACCCCCTTCCTTTGATCCAGGCCGCCCTGGCACGAGGGCTGGAGTGCCCCAGAACCGGTTTGGCCGGATTATGCAAGGGGCAGCCTTGTGCGCCCCAGGCAGTGTCTGGTTTCTTTCAAACCTCCCTGCTACAATACACTATCTCCTGTCTGGAGGGCGGTGACACCCTCCTGTGACAGGAAACCCTTTGTCCAGGACCCCCTTGACTGGGTTTCGGTCAGCTCCAGGGGTCCAGACATTTGTCTGTGGCAGAGGCATCCATTTTGTGGATCTTAAGGCCTTTGGAGAAATCAACCGCATTAAAGTGAAGTAACATGTCTTACCCCTCTAGAGGGGTGGAATGCCATCCCCGTCGCCAGAACTGGCGAGGGGATGGTATTCCAAAGCGTATGACACCTTACACGACATGTTTTGATAAAGCCAAACCAGAGTTGCTAAATAACCGCGAGGATTATAAGGCACTTAATAGTATATGGTATGGCATTATCCTGAAACAGCTTAGGGATTTGTTCCCGACGGCTGCAGACAGGCTCAGCTCATGCTAGAGCTCCATCTCACATAAAAACCATGCACCCAGCCTCCAGGATTGGTGAGGCCTGTCTATAGGAGTGGCTCATAGGTTTACATGTGTCCAGATATAGGTTTAGACATAGGTATACTATATCTAAGCAAGGGGTGTGTACACCACCTTACCCCAGCTGAGTGATCAGCCAGTTGTGTCAATTTAAGAACCAGCCAGGGGTGGCAAAAGATATGCTGCAGCCCCTGGTAGGCCTTAGTGGCTCCTGTGCCCTGTGCACCTATAGTGCATTCTACAGGGGCTGACAAGGAGTCCATTTCCAATTGGTATGTGCCTATAGCACATGTGTCATTAATTTAGTGAGAGAACAGCAGGCTGGGGGTCTGATCAGCAGGCCCACAGCCTCAGTAGTCGAAAACCAGTGAAGCAAAAAGCAAAAATTTGGGGTGACCATAGGATAGCAGACCCTACTCTCCTACAGCAGACCTACCAGTAGACTGTCTGTTAGGCAATGACCTTGAAAGCTCAGCATGGTCAGAAGTGGAGTACAGGACTCATGCAGAAATGCTAGGGATTTCAGAGCATGTCCTTGCCATGACAAGGGCTCAGGCTAAGAAGTGCCTTCCTGAACCAGTGGTGGATCTTGAGACAATAGACCAGCCACAACCCAAGAGAAGGAGCAAGAGAGGAAAGGCCTCGCCTTCCACCTTGCCCCAGGTTGAGGATCAGGTTTCAGAGGAAACTGATTCTGCAGTCCAAGAGGAGACTGTCTCTGAGGAGCTTGAACCTGACCAGGTTGAGTTTCTGGGGACAGGGGGACCCTCAAGGGCAGACCTGAGGCAGGCTCAATTAGATTGCCCTTCCCTTGAACCCCTCAGACAGCAGGCTGCTGCTGAGGCTGCTGGGTATGCCCAAGGTACCCATACTGTGTATTGGGATGAGGGACTCCTTTACTCAGAGGCTAGAGCCCCCAAGCCTGGCATGACCAGGAGGTTGGTGATACCTCTGCAGTTTAGGGGATTCCTCCTTACCTTGGCCCATGATATTCCCCTTGCAGGACACTTAGGCCAGAACAAGACGTGGGACAGGCTTGTTCCACACTTTCACTGGCCTCACATGTCAGAGGATGTCAAGGAGTTTTGTCGCTCCTGTGTCACTTGCCAAGCCAGTGGTAAGTCAGGTGGCACAACAAAGGCCCCCCTAATACCACTACCTGTGGTGGGGGTCCCCTTTGAGAGAGTTGGAATTGATATTGTGGGTCCAATGGACCCCCAAACAGCATCTGGGAACAGATTCATACTGGTGGTAGTGGATCATGCCACCAGGTACCCAGAGGCTATTCCCCTAAGGACCACCACAGCACCTGTGGTGGCAAAAGCCCTCATTGCAGTTTTCTCAAGAGTGGGCTTTCCTAAGGAGGTACTATCAGATAGAGGGACAAATTTTATGTCCAGCTATCTAAAAGCAATGTGGAAGGAATGTGGAGTAAACTATAAGTTTACCACCCCATATCATCCACAATGCAATGGGCTTGTGGAGAGATTTAACAAGACCCTTAAAGGCATGATAAAAGGATTACCAGAGAAGCTCAGGCGGAAATGGGACATTCTTTTACCCTGCCTGCTCTTTGCTTACAGAGAGGTCCCACAGAAGGGGGTTGGCTACAGCCCTTTTGAACTTTTGTTTGGCCACCCTGTGAGAGGTCCATTGTGTTTGGTGAAGGAAGGATGGGAGTTACCTCTCAAAAAGCCCAAACTAGACATAGTGGACTATGTACTTGGTCTCCGCTCCAGGATGGCTGAGTACATGGAAAGATCATCCAAAAACCTGGAGGCCAGCCAAGAATTGCAGAAAGCTTGGCATGACCAAAAGGCTGTGCTGGTAGAGTTCCAACCAGGACAGAAGGTATGGGTACTGGAGCCAGTGGCTCCAGCAGCACTCCAAGACAAATGGAGTGGACCCTATCCTATTATTGAGAAGAAAGGGGAAGTCACCTACTTGGTAGACTTTGGAACACCCAGGAGCCCTCACAGGGTAATCCATGTGAATCGCTTGAAAGCATTTGTAGACAGGGAGGACATGAGCTTGCTCATGGCCACAGATGGGGAACAGGAGGAAGAGAGTGACCCTCTCCCAGACCTGCTTTCTCAGAACCCTGATGATGGTTCAGTTGATGGAGTAGCCTTGGCAGGCAGCCTCACTGACCAGCAACAGAGGGACTGCAGACAAGTTTTGCAGGCTCACAGGCAAATGTTTTCACTCACACCCAGCCAAACTGACTGGTGTACCCATGTTGTGGACACTGGTGACAGTCTGCCTGTCAAGAATAAGATCTACAGGCAACCTGATCATGTCAGGGATTGCATCAAGGCTGAGGTGCAAAAGATGTTGGAGCTTGGAGTGATTGAGCCATCAGAGAGCCCATGGGCCAGCCCAGTAGTCCTGGTGCCAAAACCTCATACTCAAGATGGTAAGAGAGAAATGAGGTTTTGCGTGGATTACAGGGGTCTCAATGCTGTCACTAGGACAGATGCTCACCCCATTCCAAGAGCAGATGAGCTCATTGACAGATTGGCTTCTGCCAAGTTTCTGAGCACATTTGATCTGACAGCTGGCTACTGGCAAATCAGACTAGCTGAGGAGTCAAAAGCCAAAACAGCATTCTCTACCCCTAGTGGACATTATCAGTTTGTGGTAATGCCCTTTGGTTTGAAGAATGCACCTGCCACTTTCCAAAGGTTGGTGAACCAAGTCCTTACTGGGTTGGATGACTTTTGTGCAGCTTATCTGGATGATATTGCTGTCTTTAGCTCCACCTGGGAGGATCACCTGATCCACCTGAAGAAAGTTTTGGAGGCCCTGCAAAAGGCAGGCCTAACTATCAAGGCCACAAAGTGCCAGATAGGGCAGAGTAAGGTTGTATACCTGGGCCACCTAGTAGGTGGAGGCCAGGTTCAGCCACTGGAAAGCAAAATCCAGGCCATACAGGACTGGGCTCCTCCAGTTACCCAGACACAAGTCAGAGCCTTCTTGGGCCTGACTGGGTATTACAGAAAGTTTGTGAAAAACTATGGGTCTATAGTGACACCATTAAATGACTTGACATCCAAGAAGATGCCAAAAAAGGTTCAGTGGACAGTTAGCTGTCAGAAGGCATTTGAAGACCTGAAGAAGGCCATGTGCTCTGCACCTATCCTAAAGAGTCCTGACTACTCCAAACAGTTCATTGTTCAGACAGATGCTTCTGAGTTGGGGGTGGGAGCTGTACTCTCACAACTTAATCAAGATGGTCAAGACCAGCCAATTGCTTTCATTAGCAGGAGGCTAACCCCAAGAGAAAAACGTTGGTCAGCCATTGAGAGGGAGGCCTTTGCTGTGGTTTGGGCATTAAAGAAGTTGAGGTCCTACTTGTTTGGAACTCACTTCCTGGTGCAAACAGACCATAAGCCCCTCTTATGGCTTAATCAGATGAAGGGTGAAAATCCCAAACTGCTCAGGTGGTCCATTTCCCTACAGGGGATGGACTTTACAGTGGAGCACCGCCCAGGGACTGACCATGGTAATGCAGATGGTCTCTCCAGGTACTTCCACTTAGAACATGAAGACTTATCTGGTCAAGGTTAGTTTAATGTCCCTGCGTTTGGGGGGGGGTTGTGTAGGAGAGTAGGGTCTGCTATCCTATGGTCACCCCAAATTTTTGCTTTTTGCTTCACTGGTTTTCGATCAGACCCCCAGCCTGCTGTTCTCTCACTAAATTAATGACACATGTGCTATAGGCACATACCAATTGGAAATGGACTCCTTGTCAGCCCCTGTAGAATGCACTATAGGTGCACAGGGCACAGGAGCCACTAAGGCCTACCAGGGGCTGCAGCATATCTTTTGCCACCCCTGGCTGGTTCTTAAATTGACACAACTGGCTGATCACTCAGCTGGGGTAAGGTGGTGTACACACCCCTTGCTTAGATATAGTATACCTATGTCTAAACCTATATCTGGACACATGTAAACCTGTGAGCCACTCCTATAGACAGGCCTCACCAATCCTGGAGGCTGGGTGCATGGTTTTTATGTGAGATGGAGCTCTAGCATGAGCTGAGCCTGTCTGCAGCCGTCGGGAACAAATCCCTAAGCTGTTTCAGGATAATGCCATACCATATACTATTAAGTGCCTTATAATCCTCGCGGTTATTTAGCAACTTTGGTTTGGCTTTATCAAAACATGTCGTGTAAGGTGTCATACGCTTTGGAATACCATCCCCTCGCCAGTTCTGGCGACGGGGATGGCATTCCACCCCTCTAGAGGGGTAAGACATGTTACTTCACTTTAATGCGGTTGATTTCTCCAAAGGCCTTAAGATCCACAAAATGGATGCCTCTGCCACAGACAAATGTCTGGACCCCTGGAGCTGACCGAAACCCAGTCAAGGGGGTCCTGGACAAAGGGTTTCCTGTCACAGGAGGGTGTCACCGCCCTCCAGACAGGAGATAGTGTATTGTAGCAGGGAGGTTTGAAAGAAACCAGACACTGCCTGGGGCGCACAAGGCTGCCCCTTGCATAATCCGGCCAAACCGGTTCTGGGGCACTCCAGCCCTCGTGCCAGGGCGGCCTGGATCAAAGGAAGGGGGTGTATCCACCCACTTCCTGGGTCCCACCCATAGGAGGGGACCTAGCAGGTAATCACGCCCACCAGATTCGAATAAGAGTGGGAGCAGTGCCAATGCACATCAGATTTCCTGGAAGAAACATTTGAAACTATATTCTGGACCCTTCGCCCTCCATCTCAACATGGAAGCCCGAAGAATCTCCCTTGTGGTCAAGGAGTGACCACCCTGCAGCAGCAGGCACCATCCAGCCCTCGACGTCTACTTAGTTGCAGTTCCCGCCGGAACTCGAGCGACTGAGATCGACGAGATCAAGCCTGCCCAGCTTCTAACAGCCCGATCCACAGTCCCTGCAAAGCTGAGACCCGTGGAAGCGACCGGAAGCGTGGGGCACGCCATCTTGAAGTGACCACGAGACGCTGACCGTGCAGCCCACGAGTGACCCTCGAAGCTGTACACCGGGGTTTGAGAAGCCCCCACCCTGAGCTACTCCTGAGCCGAAGTTCAGCCCTCCACACTCGACGAGTGCTGCGTGGGGCCCTTTGGCACGATTTGGCTCAACGCGTTGGCCCGGTCACTTGCCAGCTGGCTTGTGGTCCCTGTGCCAACGAACTACCTAAGAAGACTTGTGATTCTGGTTGCTCCAGATCCACACCAGCTCCCCTGAAAAGGAGCCCCGACTCTGACTTTCCTGGTCCGAGTGAGAAGCAATCTTCCGATCCTGCGTGGATTGCTCTTACCAAGGCTTGTTTGCTCCAAACTTGAAGCCGACTGCACCGACGGTGAGAGCCTGCGTTGGACAGATCGTGACCTGCTCCTGGACGTCGCAGATGCCCCAGAGCCCACGTGACAGCGGAGAGAAGCTCCTCGACGACCACCTGATTGCGCCCGACATTGCCTGGTTCCGTCCTGGTTCCACCCTGGTCACTGCTGAGTGACCCAGACTCTGTCCCCTCTGCTTTCAGGTACTCTACAACTTGAGTCCACCCTTGGACTCCACCGGACACTTCGTCTTCACCCTGCCTGCAGCCCTTTCAGCTTCAAGCACCAAGAGCCTGCGTGTCAAAACCCGACGCCACTTCGACCCTGTGCACCCACTTCCTGTGGGTGAGGTAACTTTGCTCCGCCGGTGTTCCCACACTGGTGCACACCTCTAGGGTCTGTGTGTTAAGTTTTGTTCCTCTAGGTTCAGCGGAAGTGTCCTTAAACTTTAACTCTTTGACTTTTACGCACCATTGGTTAACATTGGTGCATGCGTGCGCTTTCCGCACATCTCCCGAATCCCGAGGGCCATTCCCGACTTCAGCATTGCTTGTCCTGACTGCTCCCAGCGATTCCCTAGGCCCTAGGCCTAACCACTGTTCGAGTGGCCTCTCTTATACCACTTGTTTAGTATATGGTTTGAGTGGCCCCCCGCCCTCATCCATAATTGTGCAACTTGTATGTTTAAACAGTGCTTTTGATTTAACGCTTGTGCCCCTTTATTCATAAAGAATACTGGGGATTGTTTTTAGTAATAAACACATATATTTTTATAATATATACTTGTGTGGTGTCCTTTCATTTGGTATTACAGGATTGTATGTGGTAAAACAGCTCGCTTAACACGACCTCTTAAGTTAAGCCTTTAGGCTGCTTAGTCCATGCTACCCCTAGGATAGCTTGTCTAATAAGGTTGACTTACAACCAGACACCATAAGGGATTGTTTGGTCAGGTAGTAGGTGGTTCCAGAATTGGAAACATCCCCTACCAGGCCAACTTCTCACATTGGTGGCAGCGGTGCGGATTTGAGCTTGCTGTTGTTTTACCATTGCAATCTTTATATCAAATTGAAAGATCACATCAAGTACCTCTAGGTACATATAAAATCAAAAGCTTAGCATATTAAGTTCTACTGAACTTAGTAGTTGTAGGTTGAAGGGAGTAGCACACCCCTGACTACAACTCACTAGCAAGGTCCAGTAGGAAAACACTTAGTGTAGGTAAGTGCACCACTTACACCTCACTAGTAACCATGTCTGACACAGGAAAGGCCTCAGGGTCTAGTCCTGTGACAGTTGACCCTACCCAGGCAACTTTTGGATATGACAAACTAACCCGCAGAGACTTGATTGCCTTGTGCAAAGCAAGAGGGTTAAAAAGGGGCAGAAGCCCCACCTGCCTAATCCTGGTAGAAATCCTAGAACAGGATGACTTAGAGAAGGCAAAAGCAGCTTCCCTAGATACAGGAACTGGAGGGAACCCCCCTGTAGTTGATCCCCCTGAAGAGGAGGATGATGATGACTTGGATGAGGACTCAGATGGTGGGGACTCACAAGTACAGGATCAGGGTAGCCAGGTTCCAGTTGGTAGGCTTAGCCAGGCCAACTTGGACCTACTGGGGAATGGAGAGGGCCAGCACCTCCCCAGAACCCAACATGTGATTCTCCCAGGCAACAGAAGAGTGAGATCTCCCTCAGGGGACTCTCATCTTTCTAGTGCCTCCAGAGAATCAGAGAGAGGCATGAGTGCTTCTCAGAAAGCTGAGCATAGGGCTAGAATGAGGGCTGTCAGACTCCAGATAGAGAGAGAGGAGGTAGCCCTGAGTCAAGCTAAGCTTACCTTAGCTCAAGCTAAACTTGCCTTGGCAAGAGAGCAGAAATTAAGTGGCTCAGATGTCACTGGTGGCAGCAATTTTCCAAGAGAAAAAGACAGGGCCTATGACAATAGAAACCTGACCAAGATTGTGCCCCCCTTTAAAGAAGGGGATGACATCCACAAATGGATGACTGCTCTTGAGAGAGCCTGCATGGTACAGCAGGTTCCTGAGAATCAGTGGGCTGCAATTTTGTGGTACTCCTTTTCTGAGAAAGGGAGGGACAGGCTCCTCACAGTTAGACCTGAGGATGCCAAAAACTACTCTGTTTTGAAGAGTGCTCTCATTGAAGGGTATGGCCTAACCACTGAGCAATACAGGTTGTTGTTCAGAGACACCCAGAAAGCACAGACTCAAGACTGGACTGATTTTGTGGAGTGTGCCACTAAGGCTTTGGAGGGTTGGTTACAGGGAAGTAAAGTTTCAGACTATACAGGATTGTACAATCTTATGATGAGAGAACAGATCCTTAATAACTGTACAAACCAGCTGTTGCATCAATACCTTATTGACTCTGATCTGACCTCTCCCCAAGAATTGGGAAAGAAGGCAGACAAATGGGTCAGAACAAGGATTAAGCAGAAACCCCAGAACCAAGGTGGTGACCAGAAGAAAACAGACCAGAAGGGTGGTAATCAGAATCAGAAAGATAAAGAAAAAGACCAGAAGTCTTCAGGCCCCCAAACTAATAGTAAGGAGGGTGGTTCCCAAAATGGTAACAAGAAGAAGAAGAACAAAGGTCCAAAGACACCTTGGTGTAATACCTGCAAATCAGTTTCACACTGGGGCAGTGAGTGCACCAAGGCAAATCCAGTTCCCACCACTACAGCTCCTAAAGCAACTGCAACCCCAAGTACAGTAAGCAGTGGTGGAACACAGTCCAAGGGTGTAGCTGGGTTGACCCTGGGTATTGAAGTAGGATCTGGCCTAGTCAGAGTCCCTACACAGGCAGTTCTCCTGTATGATGTGGACATTGAGTTGCCCACTGCAGTAAGCCCCACTAACCTGGGCAAATACAGGCAGACTCCCTTAATAAATGAGAAACTGGCTCAAGCTTACAGGGACACATGTGCTAGTGTCACCATGGTGACCCCTGGCTTTGTGGACCCTGGACAGATTGTACTAGGAGAGAGCTACCTAGTAACCAATGCAAGCAACTCCACTACCTCCCATAGTGTGGCAGTTGTGAACTTCTCCTGGGGAGGGGTTGATGGCCTAAAGAAAGTTGTGGTGAGTGCAGACCTACCAGTAGACTGTCTGTTAGGCAATGACCTTGAAAGCTCAGCATGGTCAGAAGTGGAGTACAGGACTCATGCAGAAATGCTAGGGATTTCAGAGCATGTCCTTGCCATGACAAGGGCTCAGGCTAAGAAGTGCCTTCCTGAACCAGTGGTGGATCTTGAGACAATAGACCAGCCACAACCCAAGAGAAGGAGCAAGAGAGGAAAGGCCTCGCCTTCCACCTTGCCCCAGGTTGAGGATCAGGTTTCAGAGGAAACTGATTCTGCAGTCCAAGAGGAGACTGTCTCTGAGGAGCTTGAACCTGACCAGGTTGAGTTTCTGGGGACAGGGGGACCCTCAAGGGCAGACCTGAGGCAGGCTCAATTAGATTGCCCTTCCCTTGAACCCCTCAGACAGCAGGCTGCTGCTGAGGCTGCTGGGGATGCCCAAGGTACCCATACTGTGTATTGGGATGAGGGACTCCTTTACTCAGAGGCTAGAGCCCCCAAGCCTGGCATGACCAGGAGGTTGGTGATACCTCTGCAGTTTAGGGGATTCCTCCTTACCTTGGCCCATGATATTCCCCTTGCAGGACACTTAGGCCAGAACAAGACGTGGGACAGGCTTGTTCCACACTTTCACTGGCCTCACATGTCAGAGGATGTCAAGGAGTTTTGTCGCTCCTGTGTCACTTGCCAAGCCAGTGGTAAGTCAGGTGGCACAACAAAGGCCCCCCTAATACCACTACCTGTGGTGGGGGTCCCCTTTGAGAGAGTTGGAATTGATATTGTGGGTCCAATGGACCCCCAAACAGCATCTGGGAACAGATTCATACTGGTGGTAGTGGATCATGCCACCAGGTACCCAGAGGCTATTCCCCTAAGGACCACCACAGCACCTGTGGTGGCAAAAGCCCTCATTGCAGTTTTCTCAAGAGTGGGCTTTCCTAAGGAGGTACTATCAGATAGAGGGACAAATTTTATGTCCAGCTATCTAAAAGCAATGTGGAAGGAATGTGGAGTAAACTATAAGTTTACCACCCCATATCATCCACAATGCAATGGGCTTGTGGAGAGATTTAACAAGACCCTTAAAGGCATGATAAAAGGATTACCAGAGAAGCTCAGGCGGAAATGGGACATTCTTTTACCCTGCCTGCTCTTTGCTTACAGAGAGGTCCCACAGAAGGGGGTTGGCTACAGCCCTTTTGAACTTTTGTTTGGCCACCCTGTGAGAGGTCCATTGTGTTTGGTGAAGGAAGGATGGGAGTTACCTCTCAAAAAGCCCAAACTAGACATAGTTGTGAGAAGTTGGCCTGGTAGGGGATGTTTCCAATTCTGGAACCACCTACTACCTGACCAAACAATCCCCTTATGGTGTCTGGTTGTAAGTCAACCTTATTAGACAAGCTATCCTAGGGGTAGCATGGACTAAGCAGCCTAAAGGCTTAACTTAAGAGGTCGTGTTAAGCGAGCTGTTTTACCACATACAATCCTGTAATACCAAATGAAAGGACACCACACAAGTATATATTATAAAAATATATGTGTTTATTACTAAAAACAATCCCCAGTATTCTTTATGAATAAAGGGGCACAAGCGTTAAATCAAAAGCACTGTTTAAACATACAAGTTGCACAATTATGGATGAGGGCGGGGGGCCACTCAAACCATATACTAAACAAGTGGTATAAGAGA
Organism: Lissotriton helveticus; assembly: GCF_964261635.1. Classification (NCBI taxonomy): domain Eukaryota; kingdom Metazoa; phylum Chordata; class Amphibia; order Caudata; family Salamandridae; genus Lissotriton; species Lissotriton helveticus. The sequence goes on along the minus strand of NW_027611671.1, from coordinate 2,376,387 downwards.
GGCCACTCGAACAGTGGTTAGGCCTAGGGCCTAGGGAATCGCTGGGAGCAGTCAGGACAAGCAATGCTGAAGTCGGGAATGGCCCTCGGGATTCGGGAGATGTGCGGAAAGCGCACGCATGCACCAATGTTAACCAATGGTGCGTAAAAGTCAAATAGTTAAAGTTTAAGGACACTTCCGCTGAACCTAGAGGAACAAAACTTAACACACAGACCCTAGAGGTGTGCACCAGTGTGGGAACACCGGCGGAGCAAAGTTACCTCACCCACAGGAAGTGGGTGCACAGGGTCGAAGTGGCGTCGGGTTTTGACACGCAGGCTCTTGGTGCTTGAAGCTGAAAGGGCTGCAGGCAGGGTGAAGATGAAGTGTCCGGTGGAGTCCAAGAGTGGACTCAAGTTGTAGAGTACCTGAAAGCAGAGGGGACAGAGTCTGGGTCACTCAGCAGTGACCAGGGTGGAACCAGGACGGAACCAGGCAATGTCGGGCGCAATCAGGTGGTCGTCGAGGCGCTTCTCTTCGCTGTCACGTGGGCTCTGGGGCATCTGCGACGTCCAGGAGCAGGTCACGATCTGTCCCACGCAGGCTCTCACCGTCGGTGCAGTCGGCTTCCGGTTTGGAGCAAACAAGCCTTGGTAAGAGCAATCCACGCGGGATTGGAAGATGGCGTCTCACTCGGACCAGGAAGGTCAGAGTCGGGGCTCCCTTTCAGGGGAGCTGGTGTGGATCTGGAGCAACCAGAATCACGAGTCTTCTTTTGTAGTTCGTCGGCACAGGGACCACAAGCCAGCTGGCAAGTGACCGGGCCAACGCGTTGAGCCAAATCGTGCCAAAGGGCCCCACGCAGCACTCGTCGAGTGTGGAGGGCTGAACTTCGGCTCAGGAGTAGCTCAGGGTGGGGGCTTCTCAAACCCCGGTGTACAGCTTCGAGGGTCACTCGTGGGCTGCACGATCAGCGTCTCGTGGTCACTTCAAGATGGCGTGCCCCACGCTTCCGGTCGCCTCCACGGGTCTCAGCTTTGCAGGGACTGTGGATCGGGCTGTTAGAAGCTGGGCAGGCTTGATCTCGTCGATCTCAGTCGCTCGAGTTCCGGCGGGAACTGCAACCAAGTAGACGTCGAGGGCTGGATGGTGCCTGCTGCTGCAGGGTGGTCACTCCTTGACCACAAGGGAGATTCTTCGGGCTTCCACGTTGAGATGGAGGGCGAAGGGTCCAGAATATCGTTTCAAATGTTTCTTCCAGGAAATCTGATGTGCATTGGCACTGCTCCCACTCTTATTCGAATCTGGTGGGCGTGATTACCTGCTAGGTCCCCTCCTATGGGTGGGACCCAGGAAGTGGGTGGATACACCCCCTTCCTTTGATCCAGGCCGCCCTGGCACGAGGGCTGGAGTGCCCCAGAACCGGTTTGGCCGGATTATGCAAGGGGCAGCCTTGTGCGCCCCAGGCAGTGTCTGGTTTCTTTCAAACCTCCCTGCTACAATACACTATCTCCTGTCTGGAGGGCGGTGACACCCTCCTGTGACAGGAAACCCTTTGTCCAGGACCCCCTTGACTGGGTTTCGGTCAGCTCCAGGGGTCCAGACATTTGTCTGTGGCAGAGGCATCCATTTTGTGGATCTTAAGGCCTTTGGAGAAATCAACCGCATTAAAGTGAAGTAACATGTCTTACCCCTCTAGAGGGGTGGAATGCCATCCCCGTCGCCAGAACTGGCGAGGGGATGGTATTCCAAAGCGTATGACACCTTACACGACATGTTTTGATAAAGCCAAACCAGAGTTGCTAAATAACCGCGAGGATTATAAGGCACTTAATAGTATATGGTATGGCATTATCCTGAAACAGCTTAGGGATTTGTTCCCGACGGCTGCAGACAGGCTCAGCTCATGCTAGAGCTCCATCTCACATAAAAACCATGCACCCAGCCTCCAGGATTGGTGAGGCCTGTCTATAGGAGTGGCTCACAGGTTTACATGTGTCCAGATATAGGTTTAGACATAGGTATACTATATCTAAGCAAGGGGTGTGTACACCACCTTACCCCAGCTGAGTGATCAGCCAGTTGTGTCAATTTAAGAACCAGCCAGGGGTGGCAAAAGATATGCTGCAGCCCCTGGTAGGCCTTAGTGGCTCCTGTGCCCTGTGCACCTATAGTGCATTCTACAGGGGCTGACAAGGAGTCCATTTCCAATTGGTATGTGCCTATAGCACATGTGTCATTAATTTAGTGAGAGAACAGCAGGCTGGGGGTCTGATCAGCAGGCCCACAGCCTCAGTAGTCGAAAACCAGTGAAGCAAAAAGCAAAAATTTGGGGTGACCATAGGATAGCAGACCCTACTCTCCTACACAACCCCCCCCCAAACGCAGGGACATTAAACTAACCTTGACCAGATAAGTCTTCATGTTCTAAGTGGAAGTACCTGGAGAGACCATCTGCATTACCATGGTCAGTCCCTGGGCGGTGCTCCACTGTAAAGTCCATCCCCTGTAGGGAAATGGACCACCTGAGCAGTTTGGGATTTTCACCCTTCATCTGATTAAGCCATAAGAGGGGCTTATGGTCTGTTTGCACCAGGAAGTGAGTTCCAAACAAGTAGGACCTCAACTTCTTTAATGCCCAAACCACAGCAAAGGCCTCCCTCTCAATGGCTGACCAACGTTTTTCTCTTGGGGTTAGCCTCCTGCTAATGAAAGCAATTGGCTGGTCTTGACCATCTTGATTAAGTTGTGAGAGTACAGCTCCCACCCCCAACTCAGAAGCATCTGTCTGAACAATGAACTGTTTGGAGTAGTCAGGACTCTTTAGGATAGGTGCAGAGCACATGGCCTTCTTCAGGTCTTCAAATGCCTTCTGACAGCTAACTGTCCACTGAACCTTTTTTGGCATCTTCTTGGATGTCAAGTCATTTAATGGTGTCACTATAGACCCATAGTTTTTCACAAACTTTCTGTAATACCCAGTCAGGCCCAAGAAGGCTCTGACTTGTGTCTGGGTAACTGGAGGAGCCCAGTCCTGTATGGCCTGGATTTTGCTTTCCAGTGGCTGAACCTGGCCTCCACCTACTAGGTGGCCCAGGTATACAACCTTACTCTGCCCTATCTGGCACTTTGTGGCCTTGATAGTTAGGCCTGCCTTTTGCAGGGCCTCCAAAACTTTCTTCAGGTGGATCAGGTGATCCTCCCAGGTGGAGCTAAAGACAGCAATATCATCCAGATAAGCTGCACAAAAGTCATCCAACCCAGTAAGGACTTGGTTCACCAACCTTTGAAAAGTGGCAGGTGCATTCTTCAAACCAAAGGGCATTACCACAAACTGATAATGCCCACTAGGGGTAGAGAATGCTGTCTTGGCCTTTGACTCCTCAGCTAGTCTGATTTGCCAGTAGCCAGCTGTCAGATCAAATGTGCTCAGAAACTTGGCAGAAGCCAATCTGTCAATGAGCTCATCTGCTCTTGGAATGGGGTGAGCATCTGTCCTAGTGACAGCATTGAGACCCCTGTAATCCACGCAAAACCTCATTTCTCTCTTACCATCTTGGGTATGAGGTTTTGGCACCAGGACTACTGGGCTGGCCCATGGGCTCTCTGATGGCTCAATCACTCCAAGCTCCAACATCTTTTGCACCTCAGCCTTGATGCAATCCCTGACATGATCAGGTTGCCTGTAGATCTTATTCTTGACAGGCAGACTGTCACCAGTGTCCACAACATGGGTACACCAGTCAGTTTGGCTGGGTGTGAGTGAAAACATTTGCCTGTGAGCCTGCAAAACTTGTCTGCAGTCCCTCTGTTGCTGGTCAGTGAGGCTGCCTGCCAAGGCTACTCCATCAACTGAACCATCATCAGGGTTCTGGGAAAGCAGGTCTGGGAGAGGGTCACTCTCTTCCTCCTGTTCCCCATCTGTGGCCATGAGCAAGCTCATGTCCTCCCTGTCTACAAATGCTTTCAAGCGATTCACATGGATTACCCTGTGAGGGCTCCTGGGTGTTCCAAAGTCTACCAAGTAGGTGACTTCCCCTTTCTTCTCAATAATAGGATAGGGTCCACTCCATTTGTCTTGGAGTGCTGCTGGAGCCACTGGCTCCAGTACCCATACCTTCTGTCCTGGTTGGAACTCTACCAGTACAGCCTTTTGGTCATGCCAAGCTTTCTGCAATTCTTGGCTGGCCTCCAGGTTTTTGGATGCTCTTTCCATGTACTCAGCCATCCTGGAGCGGAGACCAAGTACATAGTCCACTATGTCTAGTTTGGGCTTTTTGAGAGGTAACTCCCATCCTTCCTTCACCAAACACAATGGACCTCTCACAGGGTGGCCAAACAAAAGTTCAAAAGGGCTGTAGCCAACCCCCTTCTGTGGGACCTCTCTGTAAGCAAAGAGCAGGCAGGGTAAAAGAATGTCCCATTTCCGCCTGAGCTTCTCTGGTAATCCTTTTATCATGCCTTTAAGGGTCTTGTTAAATCTCTCCACAAGCCCATTGCATTGTGGATGATATGGGGTGGTAAACTTATAGTTTACTCCACATTCCTTCCACATTGCTTTTAGATAGCTGGACATAAAATTTGTCCCTCTATCTGATAGTACCTCCTTAGGAAAGCCCACTCTTGAGAAAACTGCAATGAGGGCTTTTGCCACCACAGGTGCTGTGGTGGTCCTTAGGGGAATAGCCTCTGGGTACCTGGTGGCATGATCCACTACCACCAGTATGAATCTGTTCCCAGATGCTGTTTGGGGGTCCATTGGACCCACAATATCAATTCCAACTCTCTCAAAGGGGACCCCCACCACAGGTAGTGGTATTAGGGGGGCCTTTGTTGTGCCACCTGACTTACCACTGGCTTGGCAAGTGACACAGGAGCGACAAAACTCCTTGACATCCTCTGACATGTGAGGCCAGTGAAAGTGTGGAACAAGCCTGTCCCACCTCTTGTTCTGGCCTAAGTGTCCTGCAAGGGGAATATCATGGGCCAAGGTAAGGAGGAATCCCCTAAACTGCAGAGGTATCACCAACCTCCTGGTCATGCCAGGCTTGGGGGCTCTAGCCTCTGAGTAAAGGAGTCCCTCATCCCAATACACAGTATGGGTACCTTGGGCATCCCCAGCAGCCTCAGCAGCAGCCTGCTGTCTGAGGGGTTCAAGGGAAGGGCAATCTAATTGAGCCTGCCTCAGGTCTGCCCTTGAGGGTCCCCCTGTCCCCAGAAACTCAACCTGGTCAGGTTCAAGCTCCTCAGAGACAGTCTCCTCTTGGACTGCAGAATCAGTTTCCTCTGAAACCTGATCCTCAACCTGGGGCAAGGTGGAAGGCGAGGCCTTTCCTCTCTTGCTCCTTCTCTTGGGTTGTGGCTGGTCTATTGTCTCAAGATCCACCACTGGTTCAGGAAGGCACTTCTTAGCCTGAGCCCTTGTCATGGCAAGGACATGCTCTGAAATCCCTAGCATTTCTGCATGAGTCCTGTACTCCACTTCTGACCATGCTGAGCTTTCAAGGTCATTGCCTAACAGACAGTCTACTGGTAGGTCTGCACTCACCACAACTTTCTTTAGGCCATCAACCCCTCCCCAGGAGAAGTTCACAACTGCCACACTATGGGAGGTAGTGGAGTTGCTTGCATTGGTTACTAGGTAGCTCTCTCCTAGTACAATCTGTCCAGGGTCCACAAAGCCAGGGGTCACCATGGTGACACTAGCACATGTGTCCCTGTAAGCTTGAGCCAGTTTCTCATTTATTAAGGGAGTCTGCCTGTATTTGCCCAGGTTAGTGGGGCTTACTGCAGTGGGCAACTCAATGTCCACATCATACAGGAGAACTGCCTGTGTAGGGACTCTGACTAGGCCAGATCCTACTTCAATACCCAGGGTCAACCCAGCTACACCCTTGGACTGTGTTCCACCACTGCTTACTGTACTTGGGGTTGCAGTTGCTTTAGGAGCTGTAGTGGTGGGAACTGGATTTGCCTTGGTGCACTCACTGCCCCAGTGTGAAACTGATTTGCAGGTATTACACCAAGGTGTCTTTGGACCTTTGTTCTTCTTCTTCTTGTTACCAGTTTGGGAACCACCCTCCTTACTATTAGTTTGGGGGCCTGAAGACTTCTGGTCTTTTTCTTTATCTTTCTGATTCTGATTACCACCCTTCTGGTCTGTTTTCTTCTGGTCACCACCTTGGTTCTGGGGTTTCTGCTTAATCCTTGTTCTGACCCATTTGTCTGCCTTCTTTCCCAATTCTTGGGGAGAGGTCAGATCAGAGTCAATAAGGTATTGATGCAACAGCTGGTTTGTACAGTTATTAAGGATCTGTTCTCTCATCATAAGATTGTACAATCCTGTATAGTCTGAAACTTTACTTCCCTGTAACCAACCCTCCAAAGCCTTAGTGGCACACTCCACAAAATCAGTCCAGTCTTGAGTCTGTGCTTTCTGGGTGTCTCTGAACAACAACCTGTATTGCTCAGTGGTTAGGCCATACCCTTCAATGAGAGCACTCTTCAAAACAGAGTAGTTTTTGGCATCCTCAGGTCTAACTGTGAGGAGCCTGTCCCTCCCTTTCTCAGAAAAGGAGTACCACAAAATTGCAGCCCACTGATTCTCAGGAACCTGCTGTACCATGCAGGCTCTCTCAAGAGCAGTCATCCATTTGTGGATGTCATCCCCTTCTTTAAAGGGGGGCACAATTTTGGTCAGGTTTCTATTATCATAGGCCCTGTCTTTTTCTCTTGGAAAATTGCTGCCACCAGTGACATCTAAGCCACTTAATTTCTGCTCTCTTGCCAAGGCAAGTTTAGCTTGAGCTAAGGTAAGCTTAGCTTGACTCAGGGCTACCTCCTCTCTCTCTATCTGGAGTCTGACAGCCCTCATTCTAGCCCTATGCTCAGCTTTCTGAGAAGCACTCATGCCTCTCTCTGATTCTCTGGAGGCACTAGAAAGATGAGAGTCCCCTGAGGGAGATCTCACTCTTCTGTTGCCTGGGAGAATCACATGTTGGGTTCTGGGGAGGTGCTGGCCCTCTCCATTCCCCAGTAGGTCCAAGTTGGCCTGGCTAAGCCTACCAACTGGAACCTGGCTACCCTGATCCTGTACTTGTGAGTCCCCACCATCTGAGTCCTCATCCAAGTCATCATCATCCTCCTCTTCAGGGGGATCAACTACAGGGGGGTTCCCTCCAGTTCCTGTATCTAGGGAAGCTGCTTTTGCCTTCTCTAAGTCATCCTGTTCTAGGATTTCTACCAGGATTAGGCAGGTGGGGCTTCTGCCCCTTTTTAACCCTCTTGCTTTGCACAAGGCAATCAAGTCTCTGCGGGTTAGTTTGTCATATCCAAAAGTTGCCTGGGTAGGGTCAACTGTCACAGGACTAGACCCTGAGGCCTTTCCTGTGTCAGACATGGTTACTAGTGAGGTGTAAGTGGTGCACTTACCTACACTAAGTGTTTTCCTACTGGACCTTGCTAGTGAGTTGTAGTCAGGGGTGTGCTACTCCCTTCAACCTACAACTACTAAGTTCAGTAGAACTTAATATGCTAAGCTTTTGATTTTATATGTACCTAGAGGTACTTGATGTGATCTTTCAATTTGATATAAAGATTGCAATGGTAAAACAACAGCAAGCTCAAATCCGCACCGCTGCTCACCAATGTGAGAAGTTGGCCTGGTAGGGGATGTTTCCAATTCTGGAACCACCTACTACCTGACCAAACAATCCCCTTATGGTGTCTGGTTGTAAGTCAACCTTATTAGACAAGCTATCCTAGGGGTAGCATGGACTAAGCAGCCTAAAGGCTTAACTTAAGAGGTCGTGTTAAGCGAGCTGTTTTACCACATACAATCCTGTAATACCAAATGAAAGGACACCACACAAGTATATATTATAAAAATATATGTGTTTATTACTAAAAACAATCCCCAGTATTCTTTATGAATAAAGGGGCACAAGCGTTAAATCAAAAGCACTGTTTAAACATACAAGTTGCACAATTATGGATGAGGGCGGGGGGCCACTCAAACCATATACTAAACAAGTGGTATAAGAGAGGCCACTCGAACAGTGGTTAGGCCTAGGGCCTAGGGAATCGCTGGGAGCAGTCAGGACAAGCAATGCTGAAGTCGGGAATGGCCCTCGGGATTCGGGAGATGTGCGGAAAGCGCACGCATGCACCAATGTTAACCAATGGTGCGTAAAAGTCAAATAGTTAAAGTTTAAGGACACTTCCGCTGAACCTAGAGGAACAAAACTTAACACACAGACCCTAGAGGTGTGCACCAGTGTGGGAACACCGGCGGAGCAAAGTTACCTCACCCACAGGAAGTGGGTGCACAGGGTCGAAGTGGCGTCGGGTTTTGACACGCAGGCTCTTGGTGCTTGAAGCTGAAAGGGCTGCAGGCAGGGTGAAGATGAAGTGTCCGGTGGAGTCCAAGAGTGGACTCAAGTTGTAGAGTACCTGAAAGCAGAGGGGACAGAGTCTGGGTCACTCAGCAGTGACCAGGGTGGAACCAGGACGGAACCAGGCAATGTCGGGCGCAATCAGGTGGTCGTCGAGGCGCTTCTCTTCGCTGTCACGTGGGCTCTGGGGCATCTGCGACGTCCAGGAGCAGGTCACGATCTGTCCCACGAAGGCTCTCACCGTCGGTGCAGTCGGCTTCCGGTTTGGAGCAAACAAGCCTTGGTAAGAGCAATCCACGCGGGATTGGAAGATGGCGTCTCACTCGGACCAGGAAGGTCAGAGTCGGGGCTCCCTTTCAGGGGAGCTGGTGTGGATCTGGAGCAACCAGAATCACGAGTCTTCTTTTGTAGTTCGTCGGCACAGGGACCACAAGCCAGCTGGCAAGTGACCGGGCCAACGCGTTGAGCCAAATCGTGCCAAAGGGCCCCACGCAGCACTCGTCGAGTGTGGAGGGCTGAACTTCGGCTCAGGAGTAGCTCAGGGTGGGGGCTTCTCAAACCCCGGTGTACAGCTTCGAGAGTCACTCGTGGGCTGCACGATCAGCGTCTCGTGGTCACTTCAAGATGGCGTGCCCCACGCTTCCGGTCGCCTCCACGGGTCTCAGCTTTGCAGGGACTGTGGATCGGGCTGTTAGAAGCTGGGCAGGCTTGATCTCGTCGATCTCAGTCGCTCGAGTTCCGGCGGGAACTGCAACCAAGTAGACGTCGAGGGCTGGATGGTGCCTGCTGCTGCAGGGTGGTCACTCCTTGACCACAAGGGAGATTCTTCGGGCTTCCACGTTGAGATGGAGGGCGAAGGGTCCAGAATATCGTTTCAAATGTTTCTTCCAGGAAATCTGATGTGCATTGGCACTGCTCCCACTCTTATTCGAATCTGGTGGGCGTGATTACCTGCTAGGTCCCCTCCTATGGGTGGGACCCAGGAAGTGGGTGGATACACCCCCTTCCTTTGATCCAGGCCGCCCTGGCACGAGGGCTGGAGTGCCCCAGAACCGGTTTGGCCGGATTATGCAAGGGGCAGCCTTGTGCGCCCCAGGCAGTGTCTGGTTTCTTTCAAACCTCCCTGCTACAATACACTATCTCCTGTCTGGAGGGCGGTGACACCCTCCTGTGACAGGAAACCCTTTGTCCAGGACCCCCTTGACTGGGTTTCGGTCAGCTCCAGGGGTCCAGACATTTGTCTGTGGCAGAGGCATCCATTTTGTGGATCTTAAGGCCTTTGGAGAAATCAACCGCATTAAAGTGAAGTAACATGTCTTACCCCTCTAGAGGGGTGGAATGCCATCCCCGTCGCCAGAACTGGCGAGGGGATGGTATTCCAAAGCGTATGACACCTTACACGACATGTTTTGATAAAGCCAAACCAGAGTTGCTAAATAACCGCGAGGATTATAAGGCACTTAATAGTATATGGTATGGCATTATCCTGAAACAGCTTAGGGATTTGTTCCCGACGGCTGCAGACAGGCTCAGCTCATGCTAGAGCTCCATCTCACATAAAAACCATGCACCCAGCCTCCAGGATTGGTGAGGCCTGTCTATAGGAGTGGCTCACAGGTTTACATGTGTCCAGATATAGGTTTAGACATAGGTATACTATATCTAAGCAAGGGGTGTGTACACCACCTTACCCCAGCTGAGTGATCAGCCAGTTGTGTCAATTTAAGAACCAGCCAGGGGTGGCAAAAGATATGCTGCAGCCCCTGGTAGGCCTTAGTGGCTCCTGTGCCCTGTGCACCTATAGTGCATTCTACAGGGGCTGACAAGGAGTCCATTTCCAATTGGTATGTGCCTATAGCACATGTGTCATTAATTTAGTGAGAGAACAGCAGGCTGGGGGTCTGATCAGCAGGCCCACAGCCTCAGTAGTCGAAAACCAGTGAAGCAAAAAGCAAAAATTTGGGGTGACCATAGGATAGCAGACCCTACTCTCCTACAATAGTGGACTATGTACTTGGTCTCCGCTCCAGGATGGCTGAGTACATGGAAAGAGCATCCAAAAACCTGGAGGCCAGCCAAGAATTGCAGAAAGCTTGGCATGACCAAAAGGCTGTACTGGTAGAGTTCCAACCAGGACAGAAGGTATGGGTACTGGAGCCAGTGGCTCCAGCAGCACTCCAAGACAAATGGAGTGGACCCTATCCTATTATTGAGAATAAAGGGGAAATCACCTACTTGGTAGACTTTGGAACACCCAGGAGCCCTCACAGGGTAATCCATGTGAATCGCTTGAAAGCATTTGTAGACAGGGAGGACATGAGCTTGCTCATGGCCACAGATGGGGAACAGGAGGAAGAGAGTGACCCTCTCCCAGACCTGCTTTCCCAGAACCCTGATGATGGTTCAGTTGATGGAGTAGCCTTGGCAGGCAGCCTCACTGACCAGCAACAGAGGGACTGCAGACAGGTTTTGCAGGCTCACAGGCAAATGTTTTCACTCACACCCAGCCAAACTGACTGGTGTACCCATGTTGTGGACACTGGTGACAGTCTGCCTGTCAAGAATAAGATCTACAGGCAACCTGATCATGTCAGGGATTGCATCAAGGCTGAGGTGCAAAAGATGTTGGAGCTTGGAGTGATTGAGCCATCAGAGAGCCCATGGGCCAGCCCAGTAGTCCTGGTGCCAAAACCTCATACCCAAGATGGTAAGAGAGAAATGAGGTTTTGCGTGGATTACAGGGGTCTCAATGCTGTCACTAGGACAGATGCTCACCCCATTCCAAGAGCAGATGAGCTCATTGACAGATTGGCTTCTGCCAAGTTTCTGAGCACATTTGATCTGACAGCTGGCTACTGGCAAATCAGACTAGCTGAGGAGTCAAAAGCCAAAACAGCATTCTCTACCCCTAGTGGACATTATCAGTTTGTGGTAATGCCCTTTGGTTTGAAGAATGCACCTGCCACTTTCCAAAGGTTGGTGAACCAAGTCCTTACTGGGTTGGATGACTTTTGTGCAGCTTATCTGGATGATATTGCTGTCTTTAGCTCCACCTGGGAGGATCACCTGATCCACCTGAAGAAAGTTTTGGAGGCCCTGCAAAAGGCAGGCCTAACTATCAAGGCCACAAAGTGCCAGATAGGGCAGAGTAAGGTTGTATACCTGGGCCACCTAGTAGGTGGAGGCCAGGTTCAGCCACTGGAAAGCAAAATCCAGGCCATACAGGACTGGGCTCCTCCAGTTACCCAGACACAAGTCAGAGCCTTCTTGGGCCTGACTGGGTATTACAGAAAGTTTGTGAAAAACTATGGGTCTATAGTGACACCATTAAATGACTTGACATCCAAGAAGATGCCAAAAAAGGTTCAGTGGACAGTTAGCTGTTGTAGGAAGGTGGCTACCTGACTATGGTTACCCCAGATTTTTTGCCTGTGTTTAGCTGGTTTTTTGACTTAGTTGACCTGGTTCCCTGCTAATCAGGGCCCCAGGCCATCTGCTCTCTCTGTAAAATGGATTCCATGTACCCTAGGTACATACCAATTGGAAATGGACTCCTTGTCAGCCCCTGTAGAATGCACTATAGGTGCACAGGGCACAGGAGCCACTAAGGCCTACCAGGGGCTGCAGCATATCTTTTGCCACCCCTGGCTGGTTCTTAAATTGACACAACTGGCTGATCACTCAGCTGGGGTAAGGTGGTGTACACACCCCTTGCTTAGATATAGTATACCTATGTCTAAACCTATATCTGGACACATGTAAACCTGTGAGCCACTCCTATAGACAGGCCTCACCAATCCTGGAGGCTGGGTGCATGGTTTTTATGTGAGATGGAGCTCTAGCATGAGCTGAGCCTGTCTGCAGCCGTCGGGAACAAATCCCTAAGCTGTTTCAGGATAATGCCATACCATATACTATTAAGTGCCTTATAATCCTCGCGGTTATTTAGCAACTCTGGTTTGGCTTTATCAAAACATGTCGTGTAAGGTGTCATACGCTTTGGAATACCATCCCCTCGCCAGTTCTGGCGACGGGGATGGCATTCCACCCCTCTAGAGGGGTAAGACATGTTACTTCACTTTAATGCGGTTGATTTCTCCAAAGGCCTTAAGATCCACAAAATGGATGCCTCTGCCACAGACAAATGTCTGGACCCCTGGAGCTGACCGAAACCCAGTCAAGGGGGTCCTGGACAAAGGGTTTCCTGTCACAGGAGGGTGTCACCGCCCTCCAGACAGGAGATAGTGTATTGTAGCAGGGAGGTTTGAAAGAAACCAGACACTGCCTGGGGCGCACAAGGCTGCCCCTTGCATAATCCGGCCAAACCGGTTCTGGGGCACTCCAGCCCTCGTGCCAGGGCGGCCTGGATCAAAGGAAGGGGGTGTATCCACCCACTTCCTGGGTCCCACCCATAGGAGGGGACCTAGCAGGTAATCACGCCCACCAGATTCGAATAAGAGTGGGAGCAGTGCCAATGCACATCAGATTTCCTGGAAGAAACATTTGAAACGATATTCTGGACCCTTCGCCCTCCATCTCAACGTGGAAGCCCGAAGAATCTCCCTTGTGGTCAAGGAGTGACCACCCTGCAGCAGCAGGCACCATCCAGCCCTCGACGTCTACTTAGTTGCAGTTCCCGCCGGAACTCGAGCGACTGAGATCGACGAGATCAAGCCTGCCCAGCTTCTAACAGCCCGATCCACAGTCCATGCAAAGCTGAGACCCGTGGAGGCGACCGGAAGCGTGGGGCACGCCATCTTGAAGTGACCACGAGACGCTGACCGTGCAGCCCACGAGTGACCCTCGAAGCTGTACACCGGGGTTTGAGAAGCCCCCACCCTGAGCTACTCCTGAGCCGAAGTTCAGCCCTCCACACTCGACAAGTGCTGCGTGGGTCCCTTTGGCACGATTTGGCTCAACGCGTTGGCCCGGTCACTTGCCAGCTGGCTGGTGGTCCCTGTGCCGACGAACTACCGAAGAAGACTCGTGAATCTGGTTGCTCCAGATCCACATCAGCTCCCCTGAAAAGGAGCCCCGACTCTGACCTTCCTGGTCCGAGTGAGAAGCAATCTTCCGATCCTGCGTGGATTGCTCTTACCAAGGCTTGTTTGCTCCAAACCTGAAGCCGACTGCACCGACGGTGAGAGCCTGCGTGGGACAGATCGTGACCTGCTCCTGGACGTCGCAGATGCCCCAGAGCCCACGTGACAGCGGAGAGAAGCTCCTCGACGACCACCTGATTGCGCCCGACATTGCCTGGTTCCGTCCTGGTTCCACCCTGGTCACTGCTGAGTGACCCAGACTCTGTCCCCTCTGCTTTCAGGTACTCTACAACTTGAGTCCACCCTTGGACTCCACCGGACACTTCGTCTTCACCCTGCCTGCAGCCCTTTCAGCTCCAAGCACCAAGAGCCTGCGTGTCAAAACCCGACGCCACTTCGACCCTGTGCACCCACTTCCTGTGGGTGAGGTAACTTTGCTCCGCCGGTGTTCCCACACTGGTGCACACCTCTAGGGTCTGTGTGTTAAGTTTTGTTCCTCTAGGTTCAGCGGAAGTGTCCTTAAACTTTAACTATTTGACTTTTACGCACCATTGGTTAACATTGGTGCATGCGTGCGCTTTCCGCACATCTCCCGAATCCCGAGGGCCATTCCCGACTTCAGCATTGCTTGTCCTGACTGCTCCCAGCGATTCCCTAGGCCCTAGGCCTAACCACTGTTCGAGTGGCCTCTCTTATACCACTTGTTTAGTATATGGTTTGAGTGGCCCCCTGCCCTCATCCATAATTGTGCAACTTTGTATGTTTAAACAGTGCTTTTGATTTAACGCTTGTGCCCCTTTATTCATAAAGAATACTGGGGATTGTTTTTAGTAATAAACACATATATTTTTATAATATATACTTGTGTGGTGTCCTTTCATTTGGTATTACAGGATTGTATGTGGTAAAACAGCTCGCTTAACACGACCTCTTAAGTTAAGCCTTTAGGCTGCTTAGTCCATGCTACCCCTAGGATAGCTTGTCTAATAAGGTTGACTTACAACCAGACACCATAAGGGGATTGTTTGGTCAGGTAGTAGGTGGTTCCAGAATTGGAAACATCCCCTACCAGGCCAACTTCTCACATTGGTGAGCAGCGGTGCGGATTTGAGCTTGCTGTTGTTTTACCATTGCAATCTTTATATCAAATTGAAAGATCACATCAAGTACCTCTAGGTACATATAAAATCAAAAGCTTAGCATATTAAGTTCTACTGAACTTAGTAGTTGTAGGTTGAAGGGAGTAGCACACCCCTGACTACAACTCACTAGCAAGGTCCAGTAGGAAAACACTTAGTGTAGGTAAGTGCACCACTTACACCTCACTAGTAACCATGTCTGACACAGGAAAGGCCTCAGGGTCTAGTCCTGTGACAGTTGACCCTACCCAGGCAACTTTTGGATATGACAAACTAACCCGCAGAGACTTGATTGCCTTGTGCAAAGCAAGAGGGTTAAAAAGGGGCAGAAGCCCCACCTGCCTAATCCTGGTAGAAATCCTAGAACAGGATGACTTAGAGAAGGCAAAAGCAGCTTCCCTAGATACAGGAACTGGAGGGAACCCCCCTGCAGTTGATCCCCTTGAAGAGGAGGATGATGATGACTTGGATGAGGACTCAGATGTTGAGGACTTAGGAGTACAGGATCAGGGTAGCCAGGTTCCAGTTGGTAGGCTTAGCCAGGCCAACTTGGACCTACTGGGGAATGGAGAGGGCCAGCACCTCCCCAGAACCCAACATATGATTCTCCCAGACAACAGAAGAGTGAGATCTCCCTCAGGGGACTCTCATCTTTCTAGTGCCTCCAGAGAATCAGAGAGAGGCATGAGTGCTTCTCAGAAAGCTGAGCATAGGGCCAGAATGAGGGCTGTCCAACTCCAAATAGAGAGGGAGGAGGTAGCCTTGGCTCAAGCTAAACTTAGCATGGCCCAAGCTAAACTTGCCTTGGCAAGAGAGAAAAAATTGTGTGGCTTAGATGCCACTGGTGGCAGCAATATTCCTAAAGAGAAACCCAGGTCCTATGATAGTAGAAACCTGACAAAGATTGTGCCCCCCTTCAAAGAAGGGGATGACATCCACAAATGGATGACTGCTCTTGAGAGAGCCTGCATGGTACAGCAGGTTCCTGAGGAACAGTGGGCAGCAATCTTATGGTACTCCTTTTCAGAGAAAGGGAGAGACAAGCTCCTCACTGTCAGACATGAGGATGCAAACAATTACAAAGTCCTGAAGAGTGTTCTGATAGATGGGTTTGGCTTAACCACTGAACAGTACAGGTTCAAGTTCAGAGACACCCAGAAGACACAGACTCAGGACTGGACTGATTTTGTAGATTGTGCTACTAAGGCTCTGGAGGGTTGGCTACATGGCAGCAAAGTACATGACTTTACAGGATTGTATAATTTGATTATGAGGGAGCAGATCCTAAGTAATTGTCAGAACCAGCTCTTACACCAGCACCTGGTAGACTCTGATCTGACCTCTCCCCAAGAATTGGGAAAGAAGGCAGACAAATGGGTCAGAACCAGGATTAGGCCTAAGAATCAGGACAGTAACCAGAAGAAGGAGTCTACCAAGCCTCAAGATAAGGGTGGGGATAAAAGTAAAGAAAAGACTTCCCCAGGGCCCCAAAACTCCAAGGATGGGGGTGGGTCCCAAGACACTTCTTCAACTGAGAAAAAACCCTATTGTTATCCCTGTAAACAGGTGGGGCATTACAAAACAGACAGCTGTTGTCCCAAGAATAACAATAAAGAAAATATACCTCCAAAGCCAGCTTCAACACCTCCTGTTACTGTCAGCAGTAATCCCCCAGGAAGTGGAAGCACACCCAGGAATCTGGGTGGGTTTACTTTTGGAAATCAGGTGGACCCTGGCCTATCCAGGTCCCCATCACCCAATGATCTTGTTTATGAGGCTGGCATGGGGTTTGCCAACTTCTCTGCTTGCCCAAATACTTTGAGCAAGTATAGACAAGAACCCATCATCAATGGTTTAAGAGTTGAAGCTTTTAGAGACACAGGGGCTAGCATCACCATGGTGGCTGATGGCATAGTCCCCTCTAAGCAACTTTTACCTGGTGCCACATACCAGGTAATAAACATTGATGGCATCCAAACAAATCATCCCATGGCAGTAGTAAGTCTCAGCTGGGGAGGTGTCACTGGCCCAAAAAGAGTGGCAGTGTCCCCAAACTTGCCTGTAGACTGTCTACTGGGGAATGATTTAGAAATCTCAGCCTGGGCTGAGGTTGAACAGGAAACCCATTCTAGAATGGTGAATTCCCATGGAAAGGTTAGTGAGGCTGTACTGGCTACAGCCCCAATCCAAGATGTCCTTCCTGAAAAGGTTGGTAGGGCTGAGAAACTCTCTGCCCCATCTTTAGTAAAAGCTCTTCCTGAACAGAATAGCAAAGCTGTTATGATAACAGCAGAAACCCAAACTGAGTCTCCTCCTGAAAAGGTTGGTGGGGCTGTGATGGCCACAGCCCAAACTCAAACTGACATGTGTGTTGTGAAACCTGAAATGAGGGATAACTCCACACAAACTGAGAGCATGGAGGAGGAAGAGAAATCTCCCCCTCACCAGACTTTAGGACAGGATCAGCCTCCTCAGGGAACTGATCTTACCCCTGATGAAGGAGCTGCCCCAGAGGTGGTTGGGCCTAGCCTGACAGAACCTCTGATGTCAGTGGACCCTTCTCAGGTGGGACCCAGTCTGGAGCAGGTAACCTGCCCCTCTCTACCTTGCCTTAGCCAGCCCAGGGCTGCAGAGGACAAGAAGGACAGTGAGACCCAGAGGGCCCCCTGTCAAATACAGCACCCCCATCAAAAGATTAGGTGCACCAAAACTAGTAGCCCTAGTAAGGTGAAAACTTTAAAAACTCCTGAGGGAGCCCCCTTAAAAGTAGTTAGGGACCTCCCACAGATGGATTCTGTTGGGCACAGCCAAACCTGGGACCCAAGGGGCCCAAACCTGAACTGTCCCTCCAGCAAGCCAAACAGAGGGACCCAGCCTCCAGCTTTAGGTAGCCAGAGGCTGACCCTGAGAGCACAGTGCAACTCAGTTAAAGAAAGAAAGGCACACCTGGTGGAAGATAATTGGAGGAAGCCAAGCCCTAACTTAGTAGAGCCTAACTTCAATACTCCATATCCAAACCAGCCTTTAACTTTGCATAAACACACCCAAGGTAGTGATTCCCTATGGTGGAGACCCTCTAATACCCAAAGGGTGAGGGACTGCTTAGTGGACCATGAGACAGGGGGTACCCATGCTAGTGCAGGTACTTCCTTATATGGCCACTCAGGCAATATAGGCTTACCTGGCCAAGGATAGCCTTATCTCCTTTCGTTTGGGGGGGGGTTATGTAGGAAGGTGGCTACCTGACTATGGTTACCCCAGATTTTTTGCCTGTGTTTAGCTGGTTTTTTGACTTAGTTGACCTGGTTCCCTGCTAATCAGGGCCCCAGGCCATCTGCTCTCTCTGTAAAATGGATTCCATGTACCCTAGGTACATACCAATTGGAAATGGACTCCTTGTCAGCCCCTGTAGAATGCACTATAGGTGCACAGGGCACAGGAGCCACTAAGGCCTACCAGGGGCTGCAGCATATCTTTTGCCACCCCTGGCTGGTTCTTAAATTGACACAACTGGCTGATCACTCAGCTGGGGTAAGGTGGTGTACACACCCCTTGCTTAGATATAGTATACCTATGTCTAAACCTATATCTGGACACATGTAAACCTGTGAGCCACTCCTATAGACAGGCCTCACCAATCCTGGAGGCTGGGTGCATGGTTTTTATGTGAGATGGAGCTCTAGCATGAGCTGAGCCTGTCTGCAGCCGTCGGGAACAAATCCCTAAGCTGTTTCAGGATAATGCCATACCATATACTATTAAGTGCCTTATAATCCTCGCGGTTATTTAGCAACTCTGGTTTGGCTTTATCAAAACATGTCGTGTAAGGTGTCATACGCTTTGGAATACCATCCCCTCGCCAGTTCAGGCGACGGGGATGGCATTCCACCCCTCTAGAGGGGTAAGACATGTTACTTCACTTTAATGCGGTTGATTTCTCCAAAGGCCTTAAGATCCACAAAATGGATGCCTCTGCCACAGACAAATGTCTGGACCCCTGGAGCTGACCGAAACCCAGTCAAGGGGGTCCTGGACAAAGGGTTTCCTGTCACAGGAGGGTGTCACCGCCCTCCAGACAGGAGATAGTGTATTGTAGCAGGGAGGTTTGAAAGAAACCAGACACTGCCTGGGGCGCACAAGGCTGCCCCTTGCATAATCCGGCCAAACCGGTTCTGGGGCACTCCAGCCCTCGTGCCAGGGCGGCCTGGATCAAAGGAAGGGGGTGTATCCACCCACTTCCTGGGTCCCACCCATAGGAGGGGACCTAGCAGGTAATCACGCCCACCAGATTCGAATAAGAGTGGGAGCAGTGCCAATGCACATCAGATTTCCTGGAAGAAACATTTGAAACGATATTCTGGACCCTTCGCCCTCCATCTCAACGTGGAAGCCCGAAGAATCTCCCTTGTGGTCAAGGAGTGACCACCCTGCAGCAGCAGGCACCATCCAGCCCTCGACGTCTACTTAGTTGCAGTTCCCGCCGGAACTCGAGCGACTGAGATCGACGAGATCAAGCCTGCCCAGCTTCTAACAGCCCGATCCACAGTCCATGCAAAGCTGAGACCCGTGGAGGCGACCGGAAGCGTGGGGCACGCCATCTTGAAGTGACCACGAGACGCTGACCGTGCAGCCCACGAGTGACCCTCGAAGCTGTACACCGGGGTTTGAGAAGCCCCCACCCTGAGCTACTCCTGAGCCGAAGTTCAGCCCTCCACACTCGACAAGTGCTGCGTGGGTCCCTTTGGCACGATTTGGCTCAACGCGTTGGCCCGGTCACTTGCCAGCTGGCTGGTGGTCCCTGTGCCGACGAACTACAGAAGAAGACTCGTGAATCTGGTTGCTCCAGATCCACATCAGCTCCCCTGAAAAGGAGCCCCGACTCTGACCTTCCTGGTCCGAGTGAGAAGCAATCTTCCGATCCTGCGTGGATTGCTCTTACCAAGGCTTGTTTGCTCCAAACCTGAAGCCGACTGCACCGACGGTGAGAGCCTGCGTGGGACAGATCGTGACCTGCTCCTGGACGTCGCAGATGCCCCAGAGCCCACGTGACAGCGGAGAGAAGCTCCTCGACGACCGCCTGATTGCGCCCGACATTGCCTGGTTCCGTCCTGGTTCCACCCTGGTCACTGCTGAGTGACCCAGACTCTGTCCCCTCTGCTTTCAGGTACTCTACAACTTGAGTCCACCCTTGGACTCCACCGGACACTTCGTCTTCACCCTGCCTGCAGCCCTTTCAGCTCCAAGCACCAAGAGCCTGCGTGTCAAAACCCGACGCCACTTCGACCCTGTGCACCCACTTCCTGTGGGTGAGGTAACTTTGCTCCGCCGGTGTTCCCACACTGGTGCACACCTCTAGGGTCTGTGTGTTAAGTTTTGTTCCTCTAGGTTCAGCGGAAGTGTCCTTAAACTTTAACTATTTGACTTTTACGCACCATTGGTTAACATTGGTGCATGCGTGCGCTTTCCGCACATCTCCCGAATCCCGAGGGCCATTCCCGACTTCAGCATTGCTTGTCCTGACTGCTCCCAGCGATTCCCTAGGCCCTAGGCCTAACCACTGTTCGAGTGGCCTCTCTTATACCACTTGTTTAGTATATGGTTTGAGTGGCCCCCTGCCCTCATCCATAATTGTGCAACTTTGTATGTTTAAACAGTGCTTTTGATTTAACGCTTGTGCCCCTTTATTCATAAAGAATACTGGGGATTGTTTTTAGTAATAAACACATATATTTTTATAATATATACTTGTGTGGTGTCCTTTCATTTGGTATTACAGGATTGTATGTGGTAAAACAGCTCGCTTAACACGACCTCTTAAGTTAAGCCTTTAGGCTGCTTAGTCCATGCTACCCCTAGGATAGCTTGTCTAATAAGGTTGACTTACAACCAGACACCATAAGGGGATTGTTTGGTCAGGTAGTAGGTGGTTCCAGAATTGTAAACATCCCCTACCAGGCCAACTTCTCACAGCTGTCAGAAGGCATTTGAAGACCTGAAGAAGGCCATGTGCTCTGCACCTATCCTAAAGAGTCCTGACTACTCCAAACAGTTCATTGTTCAGACAGATGCTTCTGAGTTGGGGGTGGGAGCTGTACTCTCACAACTTAATCAAGATGGTCAAGACCAGCTGTAGGAAGGTGGCTACCTGACTATGGTTACCCCAGATTTTTTGCCTGTGTTTAGCTGGTTTTTTGACTTAGTTGACCTGGTTCCCTGCTAATCAGGGCCCCAGGCCATCTGCTCTCTCTGTAAAATGGATTCCATGTACCCTAGGTACATACCAATTGGAAATGGACTCCTTGTCAGCCCCTGTAGAATGCACTATAGGTGCACAGGGCACAGGAGCCACTAAGGCCTACCAGGGGCTGCAGCATATCTTTTGCCACCCCTGGCTGGTTCTTAAATTGACACAACTGGCTGATCACTCAGCTGGGGTAAGGTGGTGTACACACCCCTTGCTTAGATATAGTATACCTATGTCTAAACCTATATCTGGACACATGTAAACCTGTGAGCCACTCCTATAGACAGGCCTCACCAATCCTGGAGGCTGGGTGCATGGTTTTTATGTGAGATGGAGCTCTAGCATGAGCTGAGCCTGTCTGCAGCCGTCGGGAACAAATCCCTAAGCTGTTTCAGGATAATGCCATACCATATACTATTAAGTGCCTTATAATCCTCGCGGTTATTTAGCAACTCTGGTTTGGCTTTATCAAAACATGTCGTGTAAGGTGTCATACGCTTTGGAATACCATCCCCTCGCCAGTTCTGGCGACGGGGATGGCATTCCACCCCTCTAGAGGGGTAAGACATGTTACTTCACTTTAATGCGGTTGATTTCTCCAAAGGCCTTAAGATCCACAAAATGGATGCCTCTGCCACAGACAAATGTCTGGACCCCTGGAGCTGACCGAAACCCAGTCAAGGGGGTCCTGGACAAAGGGTTTCCTGTCACAGGAGGGTGTCACCGCCCTCCAGACAGGAGATAGTGTATTGTAGCAGGGAGGTTTGAAAGAAACCAGACACTGCCTGGGGCGCACAAGGCTGCCCCTTGCATAATCCGGCCAAACCGGTTCTGGGGCACTCCAGCCCTCGTGCCAGGGCGGCCTGGATCAAAGGAAGGGGGTGTATCCACCCACTTCCTGGGTCCCACCCATAGGAGGGGACCTAGCAGGTAATCACGCCCACCAGATTCGAATAAGAGTGGGAGCAGTGCCAATGCACATCAGATTTCCTGGAAGAAACATTTGAAACGATATTCTGGACCCTTCGCCCTCCATCTCAACGTGGAAGCCCGAAGAATCTCCCTTGTGGTCAAGGAGTGACCACCCTGCAGCAGCAGGCACCATCCAGCCCTCGACGTCTACTTAGTTGCAGTTCCCGCCGGAACTCGAGCGACTGAGATCGACGAGATCAAGCCTGCCCAGCTTCTAACAGCCCGATCCACAGTCCCTGCAAAGCTGAGACCCGTGGAGGCGACCGGAAGCGTGGGGCACGCCATCTTGAAGTGACCACGAGACGCTGACCGTGCAGCCCACGAGTGACCCTCGAAGCTGTACACCGGGGTTTGAGAAGCCCCCACCCTGAGCTACTCCTGAGCCGAAGTTCAGCCCTCCACACTCGACGAGTGCTGCGTGGGGCCCTTTGGCACGATTTGGCTCAACGCGTTGGCCCGGTCACTTGCCAGCTGGCTTGTGGTCCCTGTGCCGACGAACTACAAAAGAAGACTCGTGATTCTGGTTGCTCCAGATCCACACCAGCTCCCCTGAAAGGGAGCCCCGACTCTGACCTTCCTGGCCCGAGTGAGACGCCATCTTCCAATCCCGCGTGGATTGCTCTTACCAAGGCTTGTTTGCTCCAAACCGGAAGCCGACTGCACCGACGGTGAGAGCCTGCGTGGGACAGATCGTGACCTGCTCCTGGACGTCGCAGATGCCCCAGAGCCCACGTGACAGCGAAGAGAAGCGCCTCGACGACCACCTGATTGCGCCCGACATTGCCTGGTTCCGTCCTGGTTCCACCCTGTCACTGCTGAGTGACCCAGACTCTGTCCCCTCTGCTTTCAGGTACTCTACAACTTGAGTCCACCCTTGGACTCCACCGGACACTTCATCTTCACCCTGCCTGCAGCCCTTTCAGCTTCAAGCACCAAGAGCCTGCGTGTCAAAACCCGACGCCACTTCGACCCTGTGCACCCACTTCCTGTGGGTGAGGTAACTTTGCTCCGCCGGTGTTCCCACACTGGTGCACACCTCTAGGGTCTGTGTGTTAAGTTTTGTTCCTCTAGGTTCAGCGGAAGTGTCCTTAAACTTTAACTATTTGACTTTTACGCACCATTGGTTAACATTGGTGCATGCGTGCGCTTTCCGCACATCTCCCGAATCCCGAGGGCCATTCCCGACTTCAGCATTGCTTGTCCTGACTGCTCCCAGCGATTCCCTAGGCCCTAGGCCTAACCACTGTTCGAGTGGCCTCTCTTATACCACTTGTTTAGTATATGGTTTGAGTGGCCCCCTGCCCTCATCCATAATTGTGCAACTTTGTATGTTTAAACAGTGCTTTTGATTTAACGCTTGTGCCCCTTTATTCATAAAGAATACTGGGGATTGTTTTTAGTAATAAACACATATATTTTTATAATATATACTTGTGTGGTGTCCTTTCATTTGGTATTACAGGATTGTATGTGGTAAAACAGCTCGCTTAACACGACCTCTTAAGTTAAGCCTTTAGGCTGCTTAGTCCATGCTACCCCTAGGATAGCTTGTCTAATAAGGTTGACTTACAACCAGACACCATAAGGGGATTGTTTGGTCAGGTAGTAGGTGGTTCCAGAATTGGAAACATCCCCTACCAGGCCAACTTCTCACATTGGTGAGCAGCGGTGCGGATTTGAGCTTGCTGTTGTTTTACCATTGCAATCTTTATATCAAATTGAAAGATCACATCAAGTACCTCTAGGTACATATAAAATCAAAAGCTTAGCATATTAAGTTCTACTGAACTTAGTAGTTGTAGGTTGAAGGGAGTAGCACACCCCTGACTACAACTCACTAGCAAGGTCCAGTAGGAAAACACTTAGTGTAGGTAAGTGCACCACTTACACCTCACTAGTAACCATGTCTGACACAGGAAAGGCCTCAGGGTCTAGTCCTGTGACAGTTGACCCTACCCAGGCAACTTTTGGATATGACAAACTAACCCGCAGAGACTTGATTGCCTTGTGCAAAGCAAGAGGGTTAAAAAGGGGCAGAAGCCCCACCTGCCTAATCCTGGTAGAAATCCTAGAACAGGATGACTTAGAGAAGGCAAAAGCAGCTTCCCTAGATACAGGAACTGGAGGGAACCCCCCTGTAGTTGATCCCCCTGAAGAGGAGGATGATGATGACTTGGATGAGGACTCAGATGGTGGGGACTCACAAGTACAGGATCAGGGTAGCCAGGTTCCAGTTGGTAGGCTTAGCCAGGCCAACTTGGACCTACTGGGGAATGGAGAGGGCCAGCACCTCCCCAGAACCCAACATGTGATTCTCCCAGGCAACAGAAGAGTGAGATCTCCCTCAGGAGACTCTCATCTTTCTAGTGCCTCCAGAGAATCAGAGAGAGGCATGAGTGCTTCTCAAAAAGCTGAGCATAGGGCTAGAATGAGGGCTGTCAGACTCCAGATAGAGAGAGAGGAGGTAGCCCTGAGTCAAGCTAAGCTTACCTTAGCTCAAGCTAAACTTGCCTTGGCAAGAGAGCAGAAATTGTGTGGCTTAGATGCCACTGGTGGCAGCAATATTCCTAAAGAGAAACCCAGGTCCTATGATAGTAGAAACCTGACAAAGATTGTGCCCCCCTTCAAAGAAGGGGATGACATCCACAAATGGATGACTGCTCTTGAGAGAGCCTGCATGGTACAGCAGGTTCCTGAGGAACAGTGGGCAGCAATCTTATGGTACTCCTTTTCAGAGAAAGGGAGGGACAAGCTCCTCACTGTCAGACATGAGGATGCAAACAATTACAAAGTCCTGAAGAGTGTTCTGATAGATGGGTTTGGCTTAACCACTGAACAGTACAGGTTCAAGTTCAGAGACACCCAGAAGACACAGACTCAGGACTGGACTGATTTTGTAGATTGTGCTACTAAGGCTCTGGAGGGTTGGCTACATGGCAGCAAAGTACATGACTTTACAGGATTGTATAATTTGATTATGAGGGAGCAGATCCTAAGTAATTGTCAGAACCAGCTCTTACACCAGCACCTGGACGACTCTGATCTGACCTCTCCCCAAGAATTGGGAAAGAAGGCAGACAAATGGGTCAGAACCAGGATTAGGCCTAAGAATCAGGACAGTAACCAGAAGAAGGAGTCTACCAAGCCTCAAGATAAGGGTGGGGATAAAAGTAAAGAAAAGACTTCCCCAGGGCCCCAAAACTCCAAGGATGGGGGTGGGTCCCAAGACACTTCTTCAACTGAGAAAAAGCCCTATTGTTATCCCTGTAAACAGGTGGGGCATTACAAAACAGACAGCTGTTGTCCCAAGAATAACAATAAAGAAAATATACCTCCAAAGCCAGCTTCAACACCTCCTGTTACTGTCAGCAGTAATCCCCCAGGAAGTGGAAGCACACCCAGGAATCTGGGTGGGTTTACTTTTGGAAATCAGGTGGACCCTGGCCTATCCAGGTCCCCATCACCCAATGATCTTGTTTATGAGGCTGGCATGGGGTTTGCCAACTTCTCTGCTTGCCCAAATACTTTGAGCAAGTATAGACAAGAACCCATCATCAATGGTTTAAGAGTTGAAGCTTTTAGAGACACAGGGGCTAGCATCACCATGGTGGCTGATGGCATAGTCCCCTCTAAGCAACTTTTACCTGGTGCCACATACCAGGTAATAAACATTGATGGCATCCAAACAAATCATCCCATGGCAGTAGTAAGTCTCAGCTGGGGAGGTGTCACTGGCCCAAAGAGAGTGGCAGTGTCACCAAACTTGCCTGTGGACTGTCTACTGGGTAATGATTTAGAAATCTCAGCCTGGGCTGAGGTTGAACAGGAAACCCATTCTAGAATGGTGAATTCCCATGGAAAGGTTAGTGAGGCTGTACTGGCTACAGCCCCAATCCAAGATGTCCTTCCTGAAAAGGTTGGTAGGGCTGAGAAACTCTCTGCCCCATCTTTAGTAAAAGCTCTTCCTGAACAGAATAGCAAAGCTGTTATGATAACAGCAGAAACCCAAACTGAGTCTCCTCCTGAAAAGGTTGGTGGGGCTGTGATGGCCACAGCCCAAACTCAAACTGACATGTGTGTTGTGAAACCTGAAATGATGGATAACTCCACACAAACTGAGAGCATGGAGGAGGAAGAGAAATCTCCCCCTCACCAGACTTTAGGACAGGATCAGCCTCCTCAGGGAACTGATCTTACCCCTGATGAAGGAGCTGCCCCAGAGGTGGTTGGGCCTAGCCTGACAGAACCTCTGATGTCAGTGGACCCTTCTCAGGTGGGACCCAGTCTGGAGCAGGTAACCTGCCCCTCTCTACCTTGCCTTAGCCAGCCCAGGGCTGCAGAGGACAAGAAGGACAGTGAGACCCAGAGGGCCCCCTGTCAAATAAAGCACCCCCATCAAAAGATTAGGTGCACCAAAACTAGTAGCCCTAGTAAGGTGAAAACTTTAAAAACTCCTGAGGGAGCCCCCTTAAAAACAGTTAGGGACCTCCCACAGATGGATTCTGTTGGGCACAGCCAAACCTGGGACCCAAGGGGCCCAAACCTGAACTGTCCCTCCAGCAAGCCAAACCGAGGGGCCCAGCCTCCAGCTTTAGGTAGCCAGAGGTTGACCCTGAGAGCACAGTGCAACTCAGTTAAAGAGAGAAAGGCACACATGGTGGAAGATAATGGGAGGAAGCTAAGCCCTAAATTAGTAGAGCCTCGCTTCAATACTCCATATCCAAACCAGCCTTTAACTTTGCATAAACACACCCAAGGTAGTGATTCCCTATGGTGGAGACCCTCTAATACCCAAAGGGTGAGGGACTGCTTAGTGGACCATGAGACAGGGGGTACCCATGCTAGTGCAGGTACTTCCTTATATGGCCACTCAGGCAATATAGGCTTACCTGGCCAAGGATAGCCTTATCTCCTTTCGTTTGGGGGGGGGTTATGTAGGAAGGTGGCTACCTGACTATGGTTACCCCAGATTTTTTGCCTGTGTTTAGCTGGTTTTTTGACTTAGTTGACCTGGTTCCCTGCTAATCAGGGCCCCAGGCCATCTGCTCTCTCTGTAAAATGGATTCCATGTACCCTAGGTACATACCAATTGGAAATGGACTCCTTGTCAGCCCCTGTAGAATGCACTATAGGTGCACAGGGCACAGGAGCCACTAAGGCCTACCAGGGGCTGCAGCATATCTTTTGCCACCCCTGGCTGGTTCTTAAATTGACACAACTGGCTGATCACTCAGCTGGGGTAAGGTGGTGTACACACCCCTTGCTTAGATATAGTATACCTATGTCTAAACCTATATCTGGACACATGTAAACCTGTGAGCCACTCCTATAGACAGGCCTCACCAATCCTGGAGGCTGGGTGCATGGTTTTTATGTGAGATGGAGCTCTAGCATGAGCTGAGCCTGTCTGCAGCCGTCGGGAACAAATCCCTAAGCTGTTTCAGGATAATGCCATACCATATACTATTAAGTGCCTTATAATCCTCGCGGTTATTTAGCAACTCTGGTTTGGCTTTATCAAAACATGTCGTGTAAGGTGTCATACGCTTTGGAATACCATCCCCTCGCCAGTTCTGGCGACGGGGATGGCATTCCACCCCTCTAGAGGGGTAAGACATGTTACTTCACTTTAATGCGGTTGATTTCTCCAAAGGCCTTAAGATCCACAAAATGGATGCCTCTGCCACAGACAAATGTCTGGACCCCTGGAGCTGACCGAAACCCAGTCAAGGGGGTCCTGGACAAAGGGTTTCCTGTCACAGGAGGGTGTCACCGCCCTCCAGACAGGAGATAGTGTATTGTAGCAGGGAGGTTTGAAAGAAACCAGACACTGCCTGGGGCGCACAAGGCTGCCCCTTGCATAATCCGGCCAAACCGGTTCTGGGGCACTCCAGCCCTCGTGCCAGGGCGGCCTGGATCAAAGGAAGGGGGTGTATCCACCCACTTCCTGGGTCCCACCCATAGGAGGGGACCTAGCAGGTAATCACGCCCACCAGATTCGAATAAGAGTGGGAGCAGTGCCAATGCACATCAGATTTCCTGGAAGAAACATTTGAAACGATATTCTGGACCCTTCGCCCTCCATCTCAACGTGGAAGCCCGAAGAATCTCCCTTGTGGTCAAGGAGTGACCACCCTGCAGCAGCAGGCACCATCCAGCCCTTGACGTCTACTTAGTTGCAGTTCCCGCCGGAACTCGAGCGACTGAGATCGACGAGATCAAGCCTGCCCAGCTTCTAACAGCCCGATCCACAGTCCCTGCAAAGCTGAGACCCGTGGAGGCGACCGGAAGCGTGGGGCACGCCATCTTGAAGTGACCACGAGACGCTGACCGTGCAGCCCACGAGTGACCCTCGAAGCTGTACACCGGGGTTTGAGAAGCCCCCACCCTGAGCTACTCCTGAGCCGAAGTTCAGCCCTCCACACTCGACGAGTGCTGCGTGGGGCCCTTTGGCACGATTTGGCTCAACGCGTTGGCCCGGTCACTTGCCAGCTGGCTTGTGGTCCCTGTGCCGACGAACTACAAAAGAAGACTCGTGATTCTGGTTGCTCCAGATCCACACCAGCTCCCCTGAAAGGGAGCCCCGACTCTGACCTTCCTGGCCCGAGTGAGACGCCATCTTCCAATCCCGCGTGGATTGCTCTTACCAAGGCTTGTTTGCTCCAAACCGGAAGCCGACTGCACCGACGGTGAGAGCCTGCGTGGGACAGATCGTGACCTGCTCCTGGACGTCGCAGATGCCCCAGAGCCCACGTGACAGCGAAGAGAAGCGCCTCGACGACCACCTGATTGCGCCCGACATTGCCTGGTTCCGTCCTGGTTCCACCCTGGTCACTGCTGAGTGACCCAGACTCTGTCCCCTCTGCTTTCAGGTACTCTACAACTTGAGTCCACCCTTGGACTCCACCGGACACTTCATCTTCACCCTGCCTGCAGCCCTTTCAGCTTCAAGCACCAAGAGCCTGCGTGTCAAAACCCGACGCCACTTCGACCCTGTGCACCCACTTCCTGTGGGTGAGGTAACTTTGCTCCGCCGGTGTTCCCACACTGGTGCACACCTCTAGGGTCTGTGTGTTAAGTTTTGTTCCTCTAGGTTCAGCGGAAGTGTCCTTAAACTTTAACTATTTGACTTTTACGCACCATTGGTTAACATTGGTGCATGCGTGCGCTTTCCGCACATCTCCCGAATCCCGAGGGCCATTCCCGACTTCAGCATTGCTTGTCCTGACTGCTCCCAGCGATTCCCTAGGCCCTAGGCCTAACCACTGTTCGAGTGGCCTCTCTTATACCACTTGTTTAGTATATGGTTTGAGTGGCCCCCTGCCCTCATCCATAATTGTGCAACTTTGTATGTTTAAACAGTGCTTTTGATTTAACGCTTGTGCCCCTTTATTCATAAAGAATACTGGGGATTGTTTTTAGTAATAAACACATATATTTTTATAATATATACTTGTGTGGTGTCCTTTCATTTGGTATTACAGGATTGTATGTGGTAAAACAGCTCGCTTAACACGACCTCTTAAGTTAAGCCTTTAGGCTGCTTAGTCCATGCTACCCCTAGGATAGCTTGTCTAATAAGGTTGACTTACAACCAGACACCATAAGGGGATTGTTTGGTCAGGTAGTAGGTGGTTCCAGAATTGGAAACATCCCCTACCAGGCCAACTTCTCACACCAGCCAATTGCTTTCATTAGCAGGAGGCTAACCCCAAGAGAAAAACGTTGGTCAGCCATTGAGAGGGAGGCCTTTGCTGTGGTTTGGGCATTAAAGAAGTTGAGGTCCTACTTGTTTGGAACTCACTTCCTGGTGCAAACAGACCATAAGCCCCTCTTATGGCTTAATCAGATGAAGGGTGAAAATCCCAAACTGCTCAGGTGGTCCATTTCCCTACAGGGGATGGACTTTACAGTGGAGCACCGCCCAGGGACTGACCATGGTAATGCAGATGGTCTCTCCAGGTACTTCCACTTAGAACATGAAGACTTATCTGGTCAAGGTTAGTTTAATGTCCCTGCGTTTGGGGGGGGGGTTGTGTAGGAGAGTAGGGTCTGCTATCCTATGGTCACCCCAAATTTTTGCTTTTTGCTTCACTGGTTTTCGACTACTGAGGCTGTGGGCCTGCTGATCAGACCCCCAGCCTGCTGTTCTCTCACTAAATTAATGACACATGTGCTATAGGCACATACCAATTGGAAATGGACTCCTTGTCAGCCCCTGTAGAATGCACTATAGGTGCACAGGGCACAGGAGCCACTAAGGCCTACCAGGGGCTGCAGCATATCTTTTGCCACCCCTGGCTGGTTCTTAAATTGACACAACTGGCTGATCACTCAGCTGGGGTAAGGTGGTGTACACACCCCTTGCTTAGATATAGTATACCTATGTCTAAACCTATATCTGGACACATGTAAACCTGTGAGCCACTCCTATAGACAGGCCTCACCAATCCTGGAGGCTGGGTGCATGGTTTTTATGTGAGATGGAGCTCTAGCATGAGCTGAGCCTGTCTGCAGCCGTCGGGAACAAATCCCTAAGCTGTTTCAGGATAATGCCATACCATATACTATTAAGTGCCTTATAATCCTCGCGGTTATTTAGCAACTTTGGTTTGGCTTTATCAAAACATGTCGTGTAAGGTGTCATACGCTTTGGAATACCATCCCCTCGCCAGTTCTGGCGACGGGGATGGCATTCCACCCCTCTAGAGGGGTAAGACATGTTACTTCACTTTAATGCGGTTGATTTCTCCAAAGGCCTTAAGATCCACAAAATGGATGCCTCTGCCACAGACAAATGTCTGGACCCCTGGAGCTGACCGAAACCCAGTCAAGGGGGTCCTGGACAAAGGGTTTCCTGTCACAGGAGGGTGTCACCGCCCTCCAGACAGGAGATAGTGTATTGTAGCAGGGAGGTTTGAAAGAAACCAGACACTGCCTGGGGCGCTGTAGGAGAGTAGGGTCTGCTATCCTATGGTCACCCCAAATTTTTGCTTTTTGCTTCACTGGTTTTCGACTACTGAGACTGTGGGCCTGCTGATCAGACCCCCAGCCTGCTGTTCTCTCACTAAATTAATGACACATGTGCTATAGGCACATACCAATTGGAAATGGACTCCTTGTCAGCCCCTGTAGAATGCACTATAGGTGCACAGGGCACAGGAGCCACTAAGGCCTACCAGGGGCTGCAGCATATCTTTTGCCACCCCTGGCTGGTTCTTAAATTGACACAACTGGCTGATCACTCAGCTGGGGTAAGGTGGTGTACACACCCCTTGCTTAGATATAGTATACCTATGTCTAAACCTATATCTGGACACATGTAAACCTGTGAGCCACTCCTATAGACAGGCCTCACCAATCCTGGAGGCTGGGTGCATGGTTTTTATGTGAGATGGAGCTCTAGCATGAGCTGAGCCTGTCTGCAGCCGTCGGGAACAAATCCCTAAGCTGTTTCAGGATAATGCCATACCATATACTATTAAGTGCCTTATAATCCTCGCGGTTATTTAGCAACTCTGGTTTGGCTTTATCAAAACATGTCGTGTAAGGTGTCATACGCTTTGGAATACCATCCCCTCGCCAGTTCTGGCGACGGGGATGGCATTCCACCCCTCTAGAGGGGTAAGACATGTTACTTCACTTTAATGCGGTTGATTTCTCCAAAGGCCTTAAGATCCACAAAATGGATGCCTCTGCCACAGACAAATGTCTGGACCCCTGGAGCTGACCGAAACCCAGTCAAGGGGGTCCTGGACAAAGGGTTTCCTGTCACAGGAGGGTGTCACCGCCCTCCAGACAGGAGATAGTGTATTGTAGCAGGGAGGTTTGAAAGAAACCAGACACTGCCTGGGGCGCACAAGGCTGCCCCTTGCATAATCCGGCCAAACCGGTTCTGGGGCACTCCAGCCCTCGTGCCAGGGCGGCCTGGATCAAAGGAAGGGGGTGTATCCACCCACTTCCTGGGTCCCACCCATAGGAGGGGACCTAGCAGGTAATCACGCCCACCAGATTCGAATAAGAGTGGGAGCAGTGCCAATGCACATCAGATTTCCTGGAAGAAACATTTGAAACGATATTCTGGACCCTTCGCCCTCCATCTCAACGTGGAAGCCCGAAGAATCTCCCTTGTGGTCAAGGAGTGACCACCCTGCAGCCGCAGGCACCATCCAGCCCTCGATGTCTACTTAGTTGCAGTTCCCGCCGGAACTCGAGCGACTGAGATCAACGAGATCAAGCCTGCCCAGCTTCTAACAGCCCGATCCACAGTCCCTGCAAAGCTGAGACCCGTGGAGGCGACCGGAAGCGTGGGGCACGCCATCTTGAAGTGACCACGAGACGCTGACCGTGCAGCCCACGAGTGACCCTCGAAGCTGTACACCGGGGTTTGAGAAGCCCCCACCCTGAGCTACTCCTGAGCCGAAGTTCAGCCCTCCACACTCGACGAGTGCTGCGTGGGGCCCTTTGGCACGATTTGGCTCAACGCGTTGGCCCGGTCACTTGCCAGCTGGCTTGTGGTCCCTGTGCCGACGAACTACAAAAGAAGACTCGTGATTCTGGTTGCTCCAGATCCACACCAGCTCCCCTGAAAGGGAGCCCCGACTCTGACCTTCCTGGTCCGAGTGAGATGCCATCTTCCAATCCCGCGTGGATTGCTCTTACCAAGGCTTGTTTGCTCCAAACCGGAAGCCGACTGCACCGACGGTGAGAGCCTGCGTGGGACAGATCGTGACCTGCTCCTGGACGTCGCAGATGCCCCAGAGCCCACGTGACCGCGAAGAGAAGCGCCTCGACGACCACCTGATTGCGCCCGACATTGCCTGGTTCCGTCCTGGTTCCACCCTGGTCACTGCTGAGTGACCCAGACTCTGT
The DNA here is from genome assembly GCF_964261635.1 of Lissotriton helveticus. Taxonomy (NCBI): domain Eukaryota; kingdom Metazoa; phylum Chordata; class Amphibia; order Caudata; family Salamandridae; genus Lissotriton; species Lissotriton helveticus. The sequence goes on along the minus strand of NW_027611671.1, from coordinate 2,343,746 downwards.
CCCCTCTGCTTTCAGGTACTCTACAACTTGAGTCCACCCTTGGACTCCACCGGACACTTCGTCTTCACCCTGCCTGCAGCCCTTTCAGCTCCAAGCACCAAGAGCCTGCGTGTCAAAACCCGACGCCACTTCGACCCTGTGCAACCACTTCCTGTGGGTGAGGTAACTTTGCTCCGCCGGTGTTCCCACACTGGTGCACACCTCTAGGGTCTGTGTGTTAAGTTTTGTTCCTCTAGGTTCAGCGGAAGTGTCCTTAAACTTTAACTATTTGACTTTTACGCACCATTGGTTAACATTGGTGCATGCGTGCGCTTTCCGCACATCTCCCGAATCCCGAGGGCCATTCCCGACTTCAGCATTGCTTGTCCTGACTGCTCCCAGCGATTCCCTAGGCCCTAGGCCTAACCACTGTTCGAGTGGCCTCTCTTATACCACTTGTTTAGTATATGGTTTGAGTGGCCCCCCGCCCTCATCCATAATTGTGCAACTTGTATGTTTAAACAGTGCTTTTGATTTAACGCTTGTGCCCCTTTATTCATAAAGAATACTGGGGATTGTTTTTAGTAATAAACACATATATTTTTATAATATATACTTGTGTGGTGTCCTTTCATTTGGTATTACAGGATTGTATGTGGTAAAACAGCTCGCTTAACACGACCTCTTAAGTTAAGCCTTTAGGCTGCTTAGTCCATGCTACCCCTAGGATAGCTTGTCTAATAAGGTTGACTTACAACCAGACACCATAAGGGATTGTTTGGTCAGGTAGTAGGTGGTTCCAGAATTGGAAACATCCCCTACCAGGCCAACTTCTCACATTGGTGAGCAGCGGTGCGGATTTGAGCTTGCTGTTGTTTTACCATTGCAATCTTTATATCAAATTGAAAGATCACATCAAGTACCTCTAGGTACATATAAAATCAAAAGCTTAGCATATTAAGTTCTACTGAACTTAGTAGTTGTAGGTTGAAGGGAGTAGCACACCCCTGACTACAACTCACTAGCAAGGTCCAGTAGGAAAACACTTAGTGTAGGTAAGTGCACCACTTACACCTCACTAGTAACCATGTCTGACACAGGAAAGGCCTCAGGGTCTAGTCCTGTGACAGTTGACCCTACCCAGGCAACTTTTGGATATGACAAACTAACCCGCAGAGACTTGATTGCCTTGTGCAAAGCAAGAGGGTTAAAAAGGGGCAGAAGCCCCACCTGCCTAATCCTGGTAGAAATCCTAGAACAGGATGACTTAGAGAAGGCAAAAGCAGCTTCCCTAGACACAGGAACTGGAGGGAACCCCCCTGCAGTTGATCCCCTTGAAGAGGAGGATGATGATGACTTGGATGAGGACTCAGATGTTGAGGACTTAGGAGTACAGGATCAGGGTAGCCAGGTTCCAGTTGGTAGGCTTAGCCAGGCCAACTTGGACCTACTGGGGAATGGAGAGGGCCAGCACCTCCCCAGAACCCAACAGATGATTCTCCCAGGCAACAGAAGAGTGAGATCTCCCTCAGGGGACTCTCATCTTTCTAGTGCCTCCAGAGAATCAGAGAGAGGCATGAGTGCTTCTCAGAAAGCTGAGCATAGGGCTAGAATGAGGGCTGTCAGACTCCAGATAGAGAGAGAGGAGGTAGCCCTGAGTCAAGCTAAGCTTACCTTAGCTCAAGCTAAACTTGCCTTGGCAAGAGAGCAGAAATTAAGTGGCTTAGATGTCACTGGTGGCAGCAATTTTCCAAGAGAAAAAGACAGGGCCTATGATAATAGAAACCTGACCAAAATTGTGCCCCCCTTTAAAGAAGGGGATGACATCCACAAATGGATGACTGCTCTTGAGAGAGCCTGCATGGTACAGCAGGTTCCTGAGAATCAGTGGGCTGCAATTTTGTGGTACTCCTTTTCTGAGAAAGGGAGGGACAGGCTCCTCACAGTTAGACCTGAGGATGCCAAAAACTACTCTGTTTTGAAGAGTGCTCTCATTGAAGGGTATGGCCTAACCACTGAGCAATACAGGTTGTTGTTCAGAGACACCCAGAAAGCACAGACTCAAGACTGGACTGATTTTGTGGAGTGTGCCACTAAGGCTTTGGAGGGTTGGTTGCAGGGAAGTAAAGTTTCAGACTATACAGGATTGTACAATCTTATGATGAGAGAACAGATCCTTAATAACTGTACAAACCAGCTGTTGCATCAATACCTTATTGACTCTGATCTGACCTCTCCCCAAGAATTGGGAAAGAAGGCAGACAAATGGGTCAGAACAAGGATTAAGCAGAAACCCCAGAACCAAGGTGGTGACCAGAAGAAAACAGACCAGAAGGGTGGTAATCAGAATCAGAAAGATAAAGAAAAAGACCAGAAGTCTTCAGGCCCCCAAACTAATAGTAAGGAGGGTGGTTCCCAAAATGGTAACAAGAAGAAGAAGAACAAAGGTCCAAAGACACCTTGGTGTAATACCTGCAAATCAGTTTCACACTGGGGCAGTGAGTGCACCAAGGCAAATCCAGTTCCCACCACTACAGCTCCTAAAGCAACTGCAACCCCAAGTACAGTAAGCAGTGGTGGAACACAGTCCAAGGGTGTAGCTGGGTTGACCCTGGGTATTGAAGTAGGATCTGGCCTAGTCAGAGTCCCTACACAGGCAGTTCTCCTGTATGATGTGGACATTGAGTTGCCCACTGCAGTAAGCCCCACTAACCTGGGCAAATACAGGCAGACTCCCTTAATAAATGAGAAACTGGCTCAAGCTTACAGGGACACATGTGCTAGTGTCACCATGGTGACCCCTGGCTTTGTGGACCCTGGACAGATTGTACTAGGAGAGAGCTACCTAGTAACCAATGCAAGCAACTCCACTACCTCCCATAGTGTGGCAGTTGTGAACTTCTCCTGGGGAGGGGTTGATGGCCTAAAGAAAGTTGTGGTGAGTGCAGACCTACCAGTAGACTGTCTGTTAGGCAATGACCTTGAAAGCTCAGCATGGTCAGAAGTGGAGTACAGGACTCATGCAGAAATGCTAGGGATTTCAGAGCATGTCCTTGCCATGACAAGGGCTCAGGCTAAGAAGTGCCTTCCTGAACCAGTGGTGGATCTTGAGACAATAGACCAGCCACAACCCAAGAGAAGGAGCAAGAGAGGAAAGGCCTCGCCTTCCACCTTGCCCCAGGTTGAGGATCAGGTTTCAGAGGAAACTGATTCTGCAGTCCAAGAGGAGACTGTCTCTGAGGAGCTTGAACCTGACCAGGTTGAGTTTCTGGGGACAGGGGGACCCTCAAGGGCAGACCTGAGGCAGGCTCAATTAGATTGCCCTTCCCTTGAACCCCTCAGACAGCAGGCTGCTGCTGAGGCTGCTGGGGATGCCCAAGGTACCCATACTGTGTATTGGGATGAGGGACTCCTTTACTCAGAGGCTAGAGCCCCCAAGCCTGGCATGACCAGGAGGTTGGTGATACCTCTGCAGTTTAGGGGATTCCTCCTTACCTTGGCCCATGATATTCCCCTTGCAGGACACTTAGGCCAGAACAAGACGTGGGACAGGCTTGTTCCACACTTTCACTGGCCTCACATGTCAGAGGATGTCAAGGAGTTTTGTCGCTCCTGTGTCACTTGCCAAGCCAGTGGTAAGTCAGGTGGCACAACAAAGGCCCCCCTAATACCACTACCTGTGGTGGGGGTCCCCTTTGAGAGAGTTGGAATTGATATTGTGGGTCCAATGGACCCCCAAACAGCATCTGGGAACAGATTCATACTGGTGGTAGTGGATCATGCCACCAGGTACCCAGAGGCTATTCCCCTAAGGACCACCACAGCACCTGTGGTGGCAAAAGCCCTCATTGCAGTTTTCTCAAGAGTGGGCTTTCCTAAGGAGGTACTATCAGATAGAGGGACAAATTTTATGTCCAGCTATCTAAAAGCAATGTGGAAGGAATGTGGAGTAAACTATAAGTTTACCACCCCATATCATCCACAATGCAATGGGCTTGTGGAGAGATTTAACAAGACCCTTAAAGGCCTGATAAAGGGATTACCAGAGAAGCTCAGGCGGAAATGGGACATTCTTTTACCCTGCCTGCTCTTTGCTTACAGAGAGGTCCCACAGAAGGGGGTTGGCTACAGCCCTTTTGAACTTTTGTTTGGCCACCCTGTGAGAGGTCCATTGTGTTTGGTGAAGGAAGGATGGGAGTTACCTCTCAAAAAGCCCAAACTAGACATAGTGGACTATGTACTTGGTCTCCGCTCCAGGATGGCTGAGTACATGGAAAGAGCATCCAAAAACCTGGAGGCCAGCCAAGAATTGCAGAAAGCTTGGCATGACCAAAAGGCTGTACTGGTAGAGTTCCAACCAGGACAGAAGGTATGGGTACTGGAGCCAGTGGCTCCAGCAGCACTCCAAGACAAATGGAGTGGACCCTATCCTATTATTGAGAAGAAAGGGGAAGTCACCTACTTGGTAGACTTTGGAACACCCAGGAGCCCTCACAGGGTAATCCATGTGAATCGCTTGAAAGCATTTGTAGACAGGGAGGACATGAGCTTGCTCATGGCCACAGATGGGGAACAGGAGGAAGAGAGTGACCCTCTCCCAGACCTGCTTTCCCAGAACCCTGATGATGGTTCAGTTGATGGAGTAGCCTTGGCAGGCAGCCTCACTGACCAGCAACAGAGGGACTGCAGACAAGTTTTGCAGGCTCACAGGCAAATGTTTTCACTCACACCCAGCCAAACTGACTGGTGTACCCATGTTGTGGACACTGGTGACAGTCTGCCTGTCAAGAATAAGATCTACAGGCAACCTGATCATGTCAGGGATTGCATCAAGGCTGAGGTGCAAAAGATGTTGGAGCTTGGAGTGATTGAGCCATCAGAGAGCCCATGGGCCAGCCCAGTAGTCCTGGTGCCAAAACCTCATACCCAAGATGGTAAGAGAGAAATGAGGTTTTGCGTGGATTACAGGGGTCTCAATGCTGTCACTAGGACAGATGCTCACCCCATTCCAAGAGCAGATGAGCTCATTGACAGATTGGCTTCTGCCAAGTTTCTGAGCACATTTGACCTGACAGCTGGCTACTGGCAAATCAGACTAGCTGAGGAGTCAAAGGCCAAGACAGCATTCTCTACCCCTAGTGGGCATTATCAGTTTGTGGTAATGCCCTTTGGTTTGAAGAATGCACCTGCCACTTTCCAAAGGTTGGTGAACCAAGTCCTTACTGGGTTGGATGACTTTTGTGCAGCTTATCTGGATGATATTGCTGTCTTTAGCTCCACCTGGGAGGATCACCTGATCCACCTGAAGAAAGTTTTGGAGGCCCTGCAAAAGGCAGGCCTAACTATCAAGGCCACAAAGTGCCAGATAGGGCAGAGTAAGGTTGTATACCTGGGCCACCTAGTAGGTGGAGGCCAGGTTCAGCCACTGGAAAGCAAAATCCAGGCCATACAGGACTGGGCTCCTCCAGTTACCCAGACACAAGTCAGAGCCTTCTTGGGCCTGACTGGGTATTACAGAAAGTTTGTGAAAAACTATGGGTCTATAGTGACACCATTAAATGACTTGACATCCAAGAAGATGCCAAAAAAGGTTCAGTGGACAGTTAGCTGTCAGAAGGCATTTGAAGACCTGAAGAAGGCCATGTGCTCTGCACCTATCCTAAAGAGTCCTGACTACTCCAAACAGTTCATTGTTCAGACAGATGCTTCTGAGTTGGGGGTGGGAGCTGTACTCTCACAACTTAATCAAGATGGTCAAGACCAGCCAATTGCTTTCATTAGCAGGAGGCTAACCCCAAGAGAAAAACGTTGGTCAGCCATTGAGAGGGAGGCCTTTGCTGTGGTTTGGGCATTAAAGAAGTTGAGGTCCTACTTGTTTGGAACTCACTTCCTGGTGCAAACAGACCATAAGCCCCTCTTATGGCTTAATCAGATGAAGGGTGAAAATCCCAAACTGCTCAGGTGGTCCATTTCCCTACAGGGGATGGACTTTACAGTGGAGCACCGCCCAGGGACTGACCATGGTAATGCAGATGGTCTCTCCAGGTACTTCCACTTAGAGCATGAAGACTTATCTGGTCAAGGTTAGTTTAATGTCCCTGCGTTTGGGGGGGGGTTGTGTAGGAGAGTAGGGTCTGCTATCCTATGGTCACCCCAAATTTTTGCTTTTTGCTTCACTGGTTTTCGACTACTGAGACTGTGGGCCTGCTGATCAGACCCCCAGCCTGCTGTTCTCTCACTAAATTAATGACACATGTGCTATAGGCACATACCAATTGGAAATGGACTCCTTGTCAGCCCCTGTAGAATGCACTATAGGTGCACAGGGCACAGGAGCCACTAAGGCCTACCAGGGGCTGCAGCATATCTTTTGCCACCCCTGGCTGGTTCTTAAATTGACACAACTGGCTGATCACTCAGCTGGGGTAAGGTGGTGTACACACCCCTTGCTTAGATATAGTATACCTATGTCTAAACCTATATCTGGACACATGTAAACCTGTGAGCCACTCCTATAGACAGGCCTCACCAATCCTGGAGGCTGGGTGCATGGTTTTTATGTGAGATGGAGCTCTAGCATGAGCTGAGCCTGTCTGCAGCCGTCGGGAACAAATCCCTAAGCTGTTTCAGGATAATGCCATACCATATACTATTAAGTGCCTTATAATCCTCGCGGTTATTTAGCAACTCTGGTTTGGCTTTATCAAAACATGTCGTGTAAGGTGTCATACGCTTTGGAATACCATCCCCTCGCCAGTTCTGGCGACGGGGATGGCATTCCACCCCTCTAGAGGGGTAAGACATGTTACTTCACTTTAATGCGGTTGATTTCTCCAAAGGCCTTAAGATCCACAAAATGGATGCCTCTGCCACAGACAAATGTCTGGACCCCTGGAGCTGACCGAAACCCAGTCAAGGGGGTCCTGGACAAAGGGTTTCCTGTCACAGGAGGGTGTCACCGCCCTCCAGACAGGAGATAGTGTATTGTAGCAGGGAGGTTTGAAAGAAACCAGACACTGCCTGGGGCGCACAAGGCTGCCCCTTGCATAATCCGGCCAAACCGGTTCTGGGGCACTCCAGCCCTCGTGCCAGGGCGGCCTGGATCAAAGGAAGGGGGTGTATCCACCCACTTCCTGGGTCCCACCCATAGGAGGGGACCTAGCAGGTAATCACGCCCACCAGATTCGAATAAGAGTGGGAGCAGTGCCAATGCACATCAGATTTCCTGGAAGAAACATTTGAAACGATATTCTGGACCCTTCGCCCTCCATCTCAACGTGGAAGCCCGAAGAATCTCCCTTGTGGTCAAGGAGTGACCACCCTGCAGCCGCAGGCACCATCCAGCCCTCGACGTCTACTTAGTTGCAGTTCCCGCCGGAACTCGAGCGACTGAGATCAACGAGATCAAGCCTGCCCAGCTTCTAACAGCCCGATCCACAGTCCCTGCAAAGCTGAGACCCGTGGAGGCGACCGGAAGCGTGGGGCACGCCATCTTGAAGTGACCACGAGACGCTAACCGTGCAGCCCACGAGTGACCCTCGAAGCTGTACACCGGGGTTTGAGAAGCCCCCACCCTGAGCTACTCCTGAGCCGAAGTTCAGCCCTCCACACTCGACGAGTGCTGCGTGGGGCCCTTTGGCACGATTTGGCTCAACGCGTTGGCCCGGTCACTTGCCAGCTGGCTTGTGGTCCCTGTGCCGACGAACTACAAAAGAAGACTCGTGATTCTGGTTGCTCCAGATCCACACCAGCTCCCCTGAAAGGGAGCCCTGACTCTGACCTTCCTGGTCCGAGTGAGACGCCATCTTCCAATCCCGCGTGGATTGCTCTTACCAAGGCTTGTTTGCTCCAAACCGGAAGCCGACTGCACCGACGGTGAGAGCCTGCGTGGGACAGATCGTGACCTGCTCCTGGACGTCGCAGATGCCCCAGAGCCCACGTGACCGCGAAGAGAAGCGCTTTGACGACCACCTGATTGCGCCCGACATTGCCTGGTTCCGTCCTGGTTCCACCCTGGTCACTGCTGAGTGACCCAGACTCTGTCCCCTCTGCTTTCAGGTACTCTACAACTTGAGTCCACCCTTGGACTCCACCGGACACTTCGTCTTCACCCTGCCTGCAGCCCTTTCAGCTCCAAGCACCAAGAGCCTGCGTGTCAAAACCCGACGCCACTTCGACCCTGTGCACCCACTTCCTGTGGGTGAGGTAACTTTGCTCCGCCGGTGTTCCCACACTGGTGCACACCTCTAGGGTCTGTGTGTTAAGTTTTGTTCCTCTAGGTTCAGCGGAAGTGTCCTTAAACTTTAACTATTTGACTTTTACGCACCATTGGTTAACATTGGTGCATGCGTGCGCTTTCCGCACATCTCCCGAATCCCGAGGGCCATTCCCGACTTCAGCATTGCTTGTCCTGACTGCTCCCAGCGATTCCCTAGGCCCTAGGCCTAACCACTGTTCGAGTGGCCTCTCTTATACCACTTGTTTAGTATATGGTTTGAGTGGCCCCCCGCCCTCATCCATAATTGTGCAACTTGTATGTTTAAACAGTGCTTTTGATTTAACGCTTGTGCCCCTTTATTCATAAAGAATACTGGGGATTGTTTTTAGTAATAAACACATATATTTTTATAATATATACTTGTGTGGTGTCCTTTCATTTGGTATTACAGGATTGTATGTGGTAAAACAGCTCGCTTAACACGACCTCTTAAGTTAAGCCTTTAGGCTGCTTAGTCCATGCTACCCCTAGGATAGCTTGTCTAATAAGGTTGACTTACAACCAGACACCATAAGGGATTGTTTGGTCAGGTAGTAGGTGGTTCCTGAATTGGAAACATCCCCTACCAGGCCAACTTCTCACAGGCGCACAAGGCTGCCCCTTGCATAATCCGGCCAAACCGGTTCTGGGGCACTCCAGCCCTCGTGCCAGGGCGGCCTGGATCAAAGGAAGGGGGTGTATCCACCCACTTCCTGGGTCCCACCCATAGGAGGGGACCTAGCAGGTAATCACGCCCACCAGATTCGAATAAGAGTGGGAGCAGTGCCAATGCACATCAGATTTCCTGGAAGAAACATTTGAAACGATATTCTGGACCCTTCGCCCTCCATCTCAACGTGGAAGCCCGAAGAATCTCCCTTGTGGTCAAGGAGTGACCACCCTGCAGCAGCAGGCACCATCCAGCCCTCGACGTCTACTTGGTTGCAGTTCCCGCCGGAACTCGAGCGACTGAGATCGACGAGATCAAGCCTGCCCAGCTTCTAACAGCCCGATCCACAGTCCCTGCAAAGCTGAGACCCGTGGAGGCGACCGGAAGCGTGGGGCACGCCATCTTGAAGTGACCACGAGACGCTGACCGTGCAGCCCACGAGTGACCCTCGAAGTTGTACACCGGGGTTTGAGAAGCCCCCACCCTGAGCTACTCCTGAGCCGAAGTTCAGCCCTCCACACTCGACGAGTGCTGCGTGGGGCCCTTTGGCACGATTTGGCTCAACGCGTTGGCCCGGTCACTTGCCAGCTGGCTTGTGGTCCCTGTGCCGACGAACTACAAAAGAAGACTCGTGATTCTGGTTGCTCCAGATCCACACCAGCTCCCCTGAAAGGGAGCCCCGACTCTGACCTTCCTGGTCCGAGTGAGACGCCATCTTCCAATCCCGCGTGGATTGCTCTTACCAAGGCTTGTTTGCTCCAAACCGGAAGCCGACTGCACCGACGGTGAGAGCCTGCGTGGGACAGATCGTGACCTGCTCCTGGACGTCGCAGATGCCCCAGAGCCCACGTGACAGCGAAGAGAAGCGCCTCGACGACCACCTGATTGCGCCCGACATTGCCTGGTTCCGTCCTGGTTCCACCCTGGTCACTGCTGAGTGACCCAGACTCTGTCCCCTCTGCTTTCAGGTACTCTACAACTTGAGTCCACCCTTGGACTCCACCGGACACTTCGTCTTCACCCTGCCTGCAGCCCTTTCAGCTTCAAGCACCAAGAGCCTGCGTGTCAAAACCCGACGCCACTTCGACCCTGTGCACCCACTTCCTGTGGGTGAGGTAACTTTGCTCCGCCGGTGTTCCCACACTGGTGCACACCTCTAGGGTCTGTGTGTTAAGTTTTGTTCCTCTAGGTTCAGCGGAAGTGTCCTTAAACTTTAACTATTTGACTTTTACGCACCATTGGTTAACATTGGTGCATGCGTGCGCTTTCCGCACATCTCCCGAATCCCGAGGGCCATTCCCGACTTCAGCATTGCTTGTCCTGACTGCTCCCAGCGATTCCCTAGGCCCTAGGCCTAACCACTGTTCGAGTGGCCTCTCTTATACCACTTGTTTAGTATATGGTTTGAGTGGCCCCCCGCCCTCATCCATAATTGTGCAACTTGTATGTTTAAACAGTGCTTTTGATTTAACGCTTGTGCCCCTTTATTCATAAAGAATACTGGGGATTGTTTTTAGTAATAAACACATATATTTTTATAATATATACTTGTGTGGTGTCCTTTCATTTGGTATTACAGGATTGTATGTGGTAAAACAGCTCGCTTAACACGACCTCTTAAGTTAAGCCTTTAGGCTGCTTAGTCCATGCTACCCCTAGGATAGCTTGTCTAATAAGGTTGACTTACAACCAGACACCATAAGGGATTGTTTGGTCAGGTAGTAGGTGGTTCCAGAATTGGAAACATCCCCTACCAGGCCAACTTCTCACATCCACCCTTGGATCCACCGGACACTTTTCCTTCACATCGCCTGCAGCATCTTCAGCTTCAAGCGCCAAGAACCTGCGTGTCAGAACCCGACGCCACTTCGACCCTGTGCACCCACTTCCTGTGGGTGAGGTAACTTTGCTCCGCCGGTGTTCCCACACTGGTGCACACCTCTAGGGTCTGTGTGTTAAGTTTTGTTCCTCTAGGTTCAGCGGAAGTGTCCTTTAACTTTAACTTTACAACTTTTACGCACCATTGGTTAACATTGGTGCATGCGTGCGCTTTCCGCACATCTCCCGAATCCCGAGGGCCATTCCCGACTTCAGCATTGCTTGTCCTGACTGCTCCCAGCGATTCCCTAGGCCCTAGGCCTAACCACTGCTCGAGTGGCATCTCTTATACCACTTGTTTAGTATATGGTTTGAGTGGCCCCCTGCCCTCATCCATAATTGTGCAACTTTGTATGTTTAAACAGTGCTTTTGATTTAACGCTTGTGCCCCTTTATTCATAAAGAATACTGGGGATTGTTTTTAGTAATAAACACATATATTTTTATAATATATACTTGTGTGGTGTCCTTTCATTTGGTATTACAGGATTGTATGTGGTAAAACAGCTCGCTCAACACGACCTCTTAAGTTAAGCCTGTGAGAAGTTGGCCTGGTAGGGGATGTTTCCAATTCTGGAACCACCTACTACCTGACCAAACAATCCCCTTATGGTGTCTGGTTGTAAGTCAACCTTATTAGACAAGCTATCCTAGTGGTAGCATGGACTAAGCAGCCTAAAGGCTTAACTTAAGAGGTCGTGTTAAGCGAGCTGTTTTACCACATACAATCCTGTAATACCAAATGAAAGGACACCACACAAGTATATATTATAAAAATATATGTGTTTATTACTAAAAACAATCCCCAGTATTCTTTATGAATAAAGGGGCACAAGCGTTAAATCAAAAGCACTGTTTAAACATACAAGTTGCACAATTATGGATGAGGGCAGGGGGCCACTCAAACCATATACTAAACAAGTGGTATAAGAGAGGCCACTCGAACAGTGGTTAGGCCTAGGGCCTAGGGAATCGCTGGGAGCAGTCAGGACAAGCAATGCTGAAGTCGGGAATGGCCCTCGGGATTCGGGAGATGTGCGGAAAGCGCACGCATGCACCAATGTTAACCAATGGTGCGTAAAAGTCAAATAGTTAAAGTTTAAGGACACTTCCGCTGAACCTAGAGGAACAAAACTTAACACACAGACCCTAGAGGTGTGTACCAGTGTGGGAACACCGGCGGAGCAAAGTTACCTCACCCACAGGAAGTGGGTGCACAGGGTCGAAGTGGCGTCGGGTTTTGACACGCAGGCTCTTGGTGCTTGAAGCTGAAAGGGCTGCAGGCAGGGTGAAGACGAAGTGTCCGGTGGAGTCCAAGGGTGGACTCAAGTTGTAGAGTACCTGAAAGCAGAGGGGACAGAGTCTGGGTCACTCAGCAGTGACCAGGGTGGAACCAGGACGGAACCAGGCAATGTCGGGCGCAATCAGGTGGTCGTCGAGGCGCTTCTCTTCGCTGTCACGTGGGCTCTGGGGCATCTGCGACGTCCAGGAGCAGGTCACGATCTGTCCCACGCAGGCTCTCACCGTTGGTGCAGTCGGCTTCCGGTTTGGAGCAAACAAGCCTTGGTAAGAGCAATCCACGCGGGATTGGAAGATGGCGTCTTACTCGGACCAGGAAGGTCAGAGTCGGGGCTCCCTTTCAGGGGAGCTGGTGTGGATCTGGAGCAACCAGAATCACGAGTCTTCTTTTGTAGTTCGTCGGCACAGGGACCACAAGCCAGCTGGCAAGTGACCGGGCCAACGCGTTGAGCCAAATCGTGCCAAAGGGCCCCACGCAGCACTCGTCGAGTGTGGAGGGCTGAACTTCGGCTCAGGAGTAGCTCAGGGTGGGGGCTTCTCAAACCCCGGTGTACAGCTTCGAGGGTCACTCGTGGGCTGCACGGTCAGCGTCTCGTGGTCACTTCAAGATGGCGTGCCCCACGCTTCCGGTCGCCTCCACGGGTCTCAGCTTTGCAGGGACTGTGGATCGGGCTGTTAGAAGCTGGGCAGGCTTGATCTCGTCGGTCTCAGTCGCTCGAGTTCCGGCGGGAACTGCAACTAAGTAGACGTCGAGGGCTGGATGGTGCCTGCTGCTGCAGGGTGGTCACTCCTTGACCACAAGGGAGATTCTTCGGGCTTCCACGTTGAGATGGAGGGCGAAGGGTCCAGAACATCGTTTCAAATGTTTCTTCCAGGAAATCTGATGTGCATTGGCACTGCTCCCACTCTTATTCGAATCTGGTGGGCGTGATTACCTGCTAGGTCCCCTCCTATGGGTGGGACCCAGGAAGTGGGTGGATACACCCCCTTCCTTTGATCCAGGCCGCCCTGGCACGAGGGCTGGAGTGCCCCAGAACCGGTTTGGCCGGATTATGCAAGGGGCAGCCTTGTGCGCCCCAGGCAGTGTCTGGTTTCTTTCAAACCTCCCTGCTACAATACACTATCTCCTGTCTGGAGGGCGGTGACACCCTCCTGTGACAGGAAACCCTTTGTCCAGGACCCCCTTGACTGGGTTTCGGTCAGCTCCAGGGGTCCAGACATTTGTCTGTGGCAGAGGCATCCATTTTGTGGATCTTAAGGCCTTTGGAGAAATCAACCGCATTAAAGTGAAGTAACATGTCTTACCCCTCTAGAGGGGTGGAATGCCATCCCCGTCGCCAGAACTGGCGAGGGGATGGTATTCCAAAGCGTATGACACCTTACACGACATGTTTTGATAAAGCCAAACCAGAGTTGCTAAATAACCGCGAGGATTATAAGGCACTTAATAGTATATGGTATGGCATTATCCTGAAACAGCTTAGGGATTTGTTCCCGACGGCTGCAGACAGGCTCAGCTCATGCTAGAGCTCCATCTCACATAAAAACCATGCACCCAGCCTCCAGGATTGGTGAGGCCTGTCTATAGGAGTGGCTCACAGGTTTACATGTGTCCAGATATAGGTTTAGACATAGGTATACTATATCTAAGCAAGGGGTGTGTACACCACCTTACCCCAGCTGAGTGATCAGCCAGTTGTGTCAATTTAAGAACCAGCCAGGGGTGGCAAAAGACATGCTGCAGCCCCTGGTAGGCCTTTAGTGGCTCCTGTGCCCTGTGCACCTATAGTGCATTCTACAGGGGCTGACAAGGAGTCCATTTCCAATTGGTATGTGCCTATAGCACATGTGTCATTAATTTAGTGAGAGAACAGCAGGCTGGGGGTCTGATCAGCAGGCCCACAGCCTCAGTAGTCGAAAACCAGTGAAGCAAAAAGCAAAAATTTGGGGTGACCATAGGATAGCAGACCCTACTCTCCTACACAACCCCCCCCCAAACGCAGGGACATTAAACTAACCTTGACCAGATAAGTCTTCATGTTCTAAGTGGAAGTACCTGGAGAGACCATCTGCATTACCATGGTCAGTCCCTGGGCGGTGCTCCACTGTAAAGTCCATCCCCTGTAGGGAAATGGACCACCTGAGCAGTTTGGGATTTTCACCCTTCATCTGATTAAGCCATAAGAGGGGCTTATGGTCTGTTTGCACCAGGAAGTGAGTTCCAAACAAGTAGGACCTCAACTTCTTTAATGCCCAAACCACAGCAAAGGCCTCCCTCTCAATGGCTGACCAACGTTTTTCTCTTGGGGTTAGCCTCCTGCTAATGAAAGCAATTGGCTGGTCTTGACCATCTTGATTAAGTTGTGAGAGTACAGCTCCCACCCCCAACTCAGAAGCATCTGTCTGAACAATGAACTGTTTGGAGTAGTCAGGACTCTTTAGGATAGGTGCAGAGCACATGGCCTTCTTCAGGTCTTCAAATGCCTTCTGACAGCTAACTGTCCACTGAACCTTTTTTGGCATCTTCTTGGATGTCAAGTCATTTAATGGTGTCACTATAGACCCATAGTTTTTCACAAACTTTCTGTAATACCCAGTCAGGCCCAAGAAGGCTCTGACTTGTGTCTGGGTAACTGGAGGAGCCCAGTCCTGTATGGCCTGGATTTTGCTTTCCAGTGGCTGAACCTGGCCTCCACCTACTAGGTGGCCCAGGTATACAACCTTACTCTGCCCTATCTGGCACTTTGTGGCCTTGATAGTTAGGCCTGCCTTTTGCAGGGCCTCCAAAACTTTCTTCAGGTGGATCAGGTGATCCTCCCAGGTGGAGCTAAAGACAGCAATATCATCCAGATAAGCTGCACAAAAGTCATCCAACCCAGTAAGGACTTGGTTCACCAACCTTTGAAAAGTGGCAGGTGCATTCTTCAAACCAAAGGGCATTACCACAAACTGATAATGTCCACTAGGGGTAGAGAATGCTGTTTTGGCTTTTGACTCCTCAGCTAGTCTGATTTGCCAGTAGCCAGCTGTCAGATCAAATGTGCTCAGAAACTTGGCAGAAGCCAATCTGTCAATGAGCTCATCTGCTCTTGGAATGGGGTGAGCATCTGTCCTAGTGACAGCATTGAGACCCCTGTAATCCACGCAAAACCTCATTTCTCTCTTACCATCTTGGGTATGAGGTTTTGGCACCAGGACTACTGGGCTGGCCCATGGGCTCTCTGATGGCTCAATCACTCCAAGCTCCAACATCTTTTGCACCTCAGCCTTGATGCAATCCCTGACATGATCAGGTTGCCTGTAGATCTTATTCTTGACAGGCAGACTGTCACCAGTGTCCACAACATGGGTACACCAGTCAGTTTGGCTGGGTGTGAGTGAAAACATTTGCCTGTGAGCCTGCAAAACTTGTCTGCAGTCCCTCTGTTGCTGGTCAGTGAGGCTGCCTGCCAAGGCTACTCCATCAACTGAACCATCATCAGGGTTCTGGGAAAGCAGGTCTGGGAGAGGGTCACTCTCTTCCTCCTGTTCCCCATCTGTGGCCATGAGCAAGCTCATGTCCTCCCTGTCTACAAATGCCTTCAAGCGATTCACATGGATTACCCTGTGAGGGCTCCTGGGTGTTCCAAAGTCTACCAAGTAGGTGACTTCCCCTTTCTTCTCAATAATAGGATAGGGTCCACTCCATTTGTCTTGGAGTGCTGCTGGAGCCACTGGCTCCAGTACCCATACCTTCTGTCCTGGTTGGAACTCTACCAGTACAGCCTTTTGGTCATGCCAAGCTTTCTGCAATTCTTGGCTGGCCTCCAGGTTTTTGGATGCTCTTTCCATGTACTCAGCCATCCTGGAGCGGAGACCAAGTACATAGTCCACTATGTCTAGTTTGGGCTTTTTGAGAGGTAACTCCCATCCTTCCTTCACCAAACACAATGGACCTCTCACAGGGTGGCCAAACAAAAGTTCAAAAGGGCTGTAGCCAACCCCCTTCTGTGGGACCTCTCTGTAAGCAAAGAGCAGGCAGGGTAAAAGAATGTCCCATTTCCGCCTGAGCTTCTCTGGTAATCCTTTTATCATGCCTTTAAGGGTCTTGTTAAATCTCTCCACAAGCCCATTGCATTGTGGATGATATGGGGTGGTAAACTTGTAGTTTACTCCACATTCCTTCCACATTGCTTTTAGATAGCTGGACATAAAATTTGTCCCTCTATCTGATAGTACCTCCTTAGGAAAGCCCACTCTTGAGAAAACTGCAATGAGGGCTTTTGCCACCACAGGTGCTGTGGTGGTCCTTAGGGGAATAGCCTCTGGGTACCTGGTGGCATGATCCACTACCACCAGTATGAATCTGTTCCCAGATGCTGTTTGGGGGTCCATTGGACCCACAATATCAATTCCAACTCTCTCAAAGGGGACCCCCACCACAGGTAGTGGTATTAGGGGGGCCTTTGTTGTGCCACCTGACTTACCACTGGCTTGGCAAGTGACACAGGAGCGACAAAACTCCTTGACATCCTCTGACATGTGAGGCCAGTGAAAGTGTGGAACAAGCCTGTCCCACGTCTTGTTCTGGCCTAAGTGTCCTGCAAGGGGAATATCATGGGCCAAGGTAAGGAGGAATCCCCTAAACTGCAGAGGTATCACCAACCTCCTGGTCATGCCAGGCTTGGGGGCTCTAGCCTCTGAGTAAAGGAGTCCCTCATCCCAATACACAGTATGGGTACCTTGGGCATCCCCAGCAGCCTCAGCAGCAGCCTGCTGTCTGAGGGGTTCAAGGGAAGGGCAATCTAATTGAGCCTGCCTCAGGTCTGCCCTTGAGGGTCCCCCTGTCCCCAGAAACTCAACCTGGTCAGGTTCAAGCTCCTCAGAGACAGTCTCCTCTTGGACTGCAGAATCAGTTTCCTCTGAAACCTGATCCTCAACCTGGGGCAAGGTGGAAGGCGAGGCCTTTCCTCTCTTGCTCCTTCTCTTGGGTTGTGGCTGGTCTATTGTCTCAAGATCCACCACTGGTTCAGGAAGGCACTTCTTAGCCTGAGCCCTTGTCATGGCAAGGACATGCTCTGAAATCCCTAGCATTTCTGCATGAGTCCTGTACTCCACTTCTGACCATGCTGAGCTTTCAAGGTCATTGCCTAACAGACAGTCTACTGGTAGGTCTGCACTCACCACAACTTTCTTTAGGCCATCAACCCCTCCCCAGGAGAAGTTCACAACTGCCACACTATGGGAGGTAGTGGAGTTGCTTGCATTGGTTACTAGGTAGCTCTCTCCTAGTACAATCTGTCCAGGGTCCACAAAGCCAGGGGTCACCATGGTGACACTAGCACATGTGTCCCTGTAAGCTTGAGCCAGTTTCTCATTTATTAAGGGAGTCTGCCTGTATTTGCCCAGGTTAGTGGGGCTTACTGCAGTGGGCAACTCAATGTCCACATCATACAGGAGAACTGCCTGTGTAGGGACTCTGACTAGGCCAGATCCTACTTCAATACCCAGGGTCAACCCAGCTACACCCTTGGACTGTGTTCCACCACTGCTTACTGTACTTGGGGTTGCAGTTGCTTTAGGAGCTGTAGTGGTGGGAACTGGATTCGCCTTGGTGCACTCACTGCCCCAGTGTGAAACTGATTTGCAGGTATTACACCAAGGTGTCTTTGGACCTTTGTTCTTCTTCTTCTTGTTACCATTTTGGGAACCACCCTCCTTACTATTAGTTTGGGGGCCTGAAGACTTCTGGTCTTTTTCTTTATCTTTCTGATTCTGATTACCACCCTTCTGGTCTGTTTTCTTCTGGTCACCACCTTGGTTCTGGGGTTTCTGCTTAATCCTTGTTCTGACCCATTTGTCTGCCTTCTTTCCCAATTCTTGGGGAGAGGTCAGATCAGAGTCAATAAGGTATTGATGCAACAGCTGGTTTGTACAGTTATTAAGGATCTGTTCTCTCATCATAAGATTGTACAATCCTGTATAGTCTGAAACTTTACTTCCCTGTAACCAACCCTCCAAAGCCTTAGTGGCACACTCCACAAAATCAGTCCAGTCTTGAGTCTGTGCTTTCTGGGTGTCTCTGAACAACAACCTGTATTGCTCAGTGGTTGTGAGAAGTTGGCCTGGTAGGGGATGTTTCCAATTCTGGAACCACCTACTACCTGACCAAACAATCCCCTTATGGTGTCTGGTTGTAAGTCAACCTTATTAGACAAGCTATCCTAGGGGTAGCATGGACTAAGCAGCCTAAAGGCTTAACTTAAGAGGTCGTGTTAAGCGAGCTGTTTTACCACATACAATCCTGTAATACCAAATGAAAGGACACCACACAAGTATATATTATAAAAATATATGTGTTTATTACTAAAAACAATCCCCAGTATTCTTTATGAATAAAGGGGCACAAGCGTTAAATCAAAAGCACTGTTTAAACATACAAAGTTGCACAATTATGGATGAGGGCAGGGGGCCACTCAAACCATATACTAAACAAGTGGTATAAGAGAGGCCACTCGAACAGTGGTTAGGCCTAGGGCCTAGGGAATCGCTGGGAGCAGTCAGGACAAGCAATGCTGAAGTCGGGAATGGCCCTCGGGATTCGGGAGATGTGCGGAAAGCGCACGCATGCACCAATGTTAACCAATGGTGCGTAAAAGTCAAATAGTTAAAGTTTAAGGACACTTCCGCTGAACCTAGAGGTACAAAACTTAACACACAGACCCTAGAGGTGTGCACCAGTGTGGGAACACCGGCGGAGCAAAGTTACCTCACCCACAGGAAGTGGGTGCACAGGGTCGAAGTGGCGTCGGGTTTTGACACGCAGGCTCTTGGTGCTTGAAGCTGAAAGGGCTGCAGGCAGGGTGAAGACGAAGTGTCCGGTGGAGTCCAAGGGTGGACTCAAGTTGTAGAGTACCTGAAAGCAGAGGGGACAGAGTCTGGGTCACTCAGCAGTGACCAGGGTGGAACCAGGACGGAACCAGGCAATGTCGGGCGCAATCAGGTGGTCGTCGAGGCGCTTCTCTTCGCTGTCACGTGGGCTCTGGGGCATCTGCGACGTCCAGGAGCAGGTCACGATCTGTCCCACGCAGGCTCTCACCGTCGGTGCAGTCGGCTTCCGGTTTGGAGCAAACAAGCCTTGGTAAGAGCAATCCACGCGGGATTGGAAGATGGCGTCTCACTCGGACCAGGAAGGTCAGAGTCGGGGCTCCCTTTCAGGGGAGCTGGTGTGGATCTGGAGCAACCAGAATCACGAGTCTTCTTTTGTAGTTCGTTGGCACAGGGACCACAAGCCAGCTGGCAAGTGACCGGGCCAACGCGTTGAGCCAAATCGTGCCAAAGGGCCCCACGCAGCACTCGTCGAGTGTGGAGGGCTGAACTTCGGCTCAGGAGTAGCTCAGGGTGGGGGCTTCTCAAACCCCTGTGTACAGCTTCGAGGGTCACTCGTGGGCTGCACGGTCAGTGTCTCGTGGTCACTTCAAGATGGCGTGCCCCACGCTTCCGGTCGCCTCCACGGGTCTCTGCTTTGCAGGGACTGTGGATCGGGCTGTTAGAAGCTGGGCAGGCTTGATCTCGTCGATCTCAGTCGCTCGAGTTCCGGCGGGAACTGCAACCAAGTAGACGTCGAGGGCTGGATGGTGCCTGCTGCTGCAGGGTGGTCACTCCTTGACCACAAGGGAGATTCTTCGGGCTTCCACGTTGAGATGGAGGGCGAAGGGTCCAGAATATCGTTTCAAATGTTTCTTCCAGGAAATCTGATGTGCATTGGCACTGCTCCCACTCTTATTCGAATCTGGTGGGCGTGATTACCTGCTAGGTCCCCTCCTATGGGTGGGACCCAGGAAGTGGGTGGATACACCCCCTTCCTTTGATCCAGGCCGCCCTGGCACGAGGGCTGGAGTGCCCCAGAACCGGTTTGGCCGGATTATGCAAGGGGCAGCCTTGTGCGCCCCAGGCAGTGTCTGGTTTCTTTCAAACCTCCCTGCTACAATACACTATCTCCTGTCTGGAGGGCGGTGACACCCTCCTGTGACAGGAAACCCTTTGTCCAGGACCCCCTTGACTGGGTTTCGGTCAGCTCCAGGGGTCCAGACATTTGTCTGTGGCAGAGGCATCCATTTTGTGGATCTTAAGGCCTTTGGAGAAATCAACCGCATTAAAGTGAAGTAACATGTCTTACCCCTCTAGAGGGGTGGAATGCCATCCCCGTCGCCAGAACTGGCGAGGGGATGGTATTCCAAAGCGTATGACACCTTACACGACATGTTTTGATAAAGCCAAACCAGAGTTGCTAAATAACCGCGAGGATTATAAGGCACTTAATAGTATATGGTATGGCATTATCCTGAAACAGCTTAGGGATTTGTTCCCGACGGCTGCAGACAGGCTCAGCTCATGCTAGAGCTCCATCTCACATAAAACCACGCACTCAGCCTCCAGGATTGATGAGGCCTTTCTATAGGAGTGGCTCACAGGTTTACATGTGTCCAGATATAGGTTTAGACATAGGTATACTATATCTAAGCAAGGGGTGTGTACACCACCTTACCCCAGCTGAGTGATCAGCCAGTTGTGTCAATTTAAGAACCAGCCAGGGGTGGCAAAAGATATGCTGCAGCCCCTGGTAGGCCTTAGTGGCTCCTGTGCCCTGTGCACCTATAGTGCATTCTACAGGGGCTGACAAGGAGTCCATTTCCAATTGGTATGTACCTAGGGTACATGGAATCCATTTTACAGAGAGAGCAGATGGCCTGGGGCCCTGATTAGCAGGGAACCAGGTCAACTAAGTCAAAAAACCAGCTAAACACAGGCAAAAAAATCTGGGGTAACCATAGTCAGGTAGCCACCTTCCTACATAACCCCCCCCCCAAACGAAAGGAGATAAGGCTATCCTTGGCCAGGTAAGCCTATATTGCCTGAGTGGCCATATAAGGAAGTACCTGCACTAGCATGGGTACCCCCTGTCTCATGGTCCACTAAGCAGTCCCTCACCCTTTGGGTATTAGAGGGTCTCCACCATAGGGAATCACTACCTTGGGTGTGTTTATGCAAAGTTAAAGGCTGGTTTGGATATGGAGTATTGAAGTTAGGCTCTACTAAGTTAGGGCTTGGCTTCCTCCAATTATCTTCCACCAGGTGTGCCTTTCTTTCTTTAACTGAGTTGCACTGTGCTCTCAGGGTCAGCCTCTGGCTACCTAAAGCTGGAGGCTGGGTCCCTCTGTTTGGCTTGCTGGAGGGACAGTTCAGGTTTGGGCCCCTTGGGTCCCAGGTTTGGCTGTGCCCAACAGAATCCATCTGTGGGAGGTCCCTAACTACTTTTAAGGGGGCTTCCTCAGGAGTTTTTAAAGTTTTCACCTTACTAGGGCTACTAGTTTTGGTGCACCTAATCTTTTGATGGGGGTGCTGTATTTGACAGGGGGCCCTCTGGGTCTCACTGTCCTTCTTGTCCTCTGCAGCCCTGGGCTGGCTAAGGCAAGGTAGAGAGGGGCAGGTTACCTGCTCCAGACTGGGTCCCACCTGAGAAGGGTCCACTGACATCAGAGGTTCTGTCAGGCTAGGCCCAACCACCTCTGGGGCAGCTCCTTCATCAGGGGTAAGATCAGTTCCCTGAGGAGGCTGATCCTGTCCTAAAGTCTGGTGAGGGGGAGATTTCTCTTCCTCCTCCATGCTCTCAGTTTGTGTGGAGTTATCCATCATTTCAGGTTTCACAACACACATGTCAGTTTGAGTTTGGGCTGTGGCCATCACAGCCCCACCAACCTTTTCAGGAGGAGACTCAGTTTGGGTTTCTGCTGGTACCATAACAGCTTTGCTATTCTGTTCAGGAAGAGCTTTTGCTAAAGATGGGGCAGAGAGTTTCTCAGCCCTACCAACCTTTTCAGGAAGGACATCTTGAATTGGGGCTGTAGCCATTACAGCCCCACTAACCTTTCCATTGGAATTCACCATTCTAGAATGGGTTTCCTGTTCAACCTCAGCCCAGGCTGAGATCTCCAAATCATTACCAAGTAGGCAGTCTACAGGCAAGTTTGGTGACACTGCCACTCTCTTTGGGCCAATGACACCTCCCCAGCTGAGACTTACTACTGCCATGGGATGATTTGTTTGGATTCCATCAATGTTTGTAACCTGGTATGTGGCACCAGGTAAAAGTTGCTTAGAGGGGACTAGGCCATCAGCCACCATGGTGATGCTAGCCCCTGTGTCTCTAAATGCCTCAACTTTCAAACCATTGATGATGGGTTCTTGTCTATACTTGCTCAAAGTATTTGGGCAAGCAGAGAAGTTGGCAAACCCCATGCCAACCTCATAAACAAGATCATTGGGTGATGGGGACCTGGATAGGCCAGGGTCCACCTGATTTCCAAAAGTAAACCCACCCAGATTCCTGGGTGTGCTTCCACTTCCTGGGGGATTACTGCTGACAGTAACAGGAGGTGTTGAAGCTGGCTTTGGAGGTATATTTTCTTTATTGTTATTCTTGGGACAACAGTTGTCTGTTTTGTAATGCCCCACCTGTTTACAGGCATAACAATAAGGCTTTTTCTCAGTTGAAGAAGTGTCTTGGGACCCACCCCCATTCTTGGAGTTTTGGGGCCCTGGGGAAGTCTTTTCTTTATTTTTATCCCCACCCTTATCTTGAGGCTTGGTAGACTCCTTCTTCTGGTTACTGTCCTGATTCTTAGGCCTAATCCTGGTTCTGACCCATTTGTCTGCCTTCTTTCCCAATTCTTGGGGAGAGGTCAGATCAGAGTCTACCAGGTGCTGGTGTAAGAGCTGGTTCTGACAATTACTTAGGATCTGCTCCCTCATAATCAAATTATACAATCCTGTAAAGTCATGTACTTTGCTGCCATGTAGCCAACCCTCCAGAGCCTTAGTAGCACAATCTACAAAATCAGTCCAGTCCTGAGTCTGTGTCTTCTGGGTGTCTCTGAACTTGAACCTGTACTGTTCAGTGGTTAAGCCAAACCCATCTATCAGAACACTCTTCAGGACTTTGTAATTGTTTGCATCCTCATGTCTGACAGTGAGGAGCTTGTCCCTCCCTTTCTCTGAAAAGGAGTACCATAAGATTGCTGCCCACTGTTCCTCAGGAACCTGCTGTACCATGCAGGCTCTCTCAAGAGCAGTCATCCATTTGTGGATGTCATCCCCTTCTTTGAAGGGGGGCACAATCTTTGTCAGGTTTCTACTATCATAGGACCTGGGTTTCTCTTTAGGAATATTGCTGCCACCAGTGGCATCTAAGCCACACAATTTCTGCTCTCTTGCCAAGGCAAGTTTAGCTTGGGTTAAGGTAAGCTTAGCTTGACTCAGGGCTACCTCCTCTCTCTCTATCTGGAGTCTGACAGCCCTCATTCTAGCCCTATGCTCAGCTTTCTGAGAAGCACTCATGCCTCTCTCTGATTCTCTGGAGGCACTAGAAAGATGAGAGTCCCCTGAGGGAGATCTCACTCTTCTGTTGCCTGGGAGAATCACATGTTGGGTTCTGGGGAGGTGCTGGCCCTCTCCATTCCCCAGTAGGTCCAAGTTGGCCTGGCTAAGCCTACCAACTGGAACCTGGCTACCCTGATCCTGTACTTCTAAGTCCTCAACCTCTGAGTCCTCATCCAAGTCATCATCATCCTCCTCTTCAGGGGGATCAACTGCAGGGGGGTTCCCTCCAGTTCCTGTATCTAGGGAAGCTGCTTTTGCCCTCTCTAAGTCATCCTGTTCTAGGAGTTCTATCAGGATTAGGCAGGTGGGGCTTCTGCCCCTTTTTAACCCTCTTGCTTTGCACAAGACAATCAAGTCTCTGCGGGTTAGTTTGTCATATCCAGAAGTTGCCTGGGTAGGGTCAACTGTCACAGGACTAGACCCTGAGGCCTTTCCTGTGTCGGACATGGTTACTAGTGAGGTGTAAGTGGTGCACTTACCTACACTAAGTGTTTTCCTACTGGACCTTGCTAGTGAGTTGTAGTCAGGGGTGTGCTACTCCCTTCAACCTACAACTACTAAGTTCAGTAGAACTTAATATGCTAAGCTTTTGATTTTATATGTACCTAGAGGTACTTGATGTGATCTTTCAATTTGATATAAAGATTGCAATGGTAAAACAACAGCAAGCTCAAATCCGCACCGCTGCTCACCAATGTGAGAAGTTGGCCTGGTAGGGGATGTTTCCAATTCTGGAACCACCTACTACCTGACCAAACAATCCCCTTATGGTGTCTGGTTGTAAGTCAACCTTATTAGACAAGCTATCCTAGGGGTAGCATGGACTAAGCAGCCTAAAGGCTTAACTTAAGAGGTCGTGTTAAGCGAGCTGTTTTACCACATACAATCCTGTAATACCAAATGAAAGGACACCACACAAGTATATATTATAAAAATATATGTGTTTATTACTAAAAACAATCCCCAGTATTCTTTATGAATAAAGGGGCACAAGCGTTAAATCAAAAGCACTGTTTAAACATACAAAGTTGCACAATTATGGATGAGGGCAGGGGGCCACTCAAACCATATACTAAACAAGTGGTATAAGAGAGGCCACTCGAACAGTGGTTAGGCCTAGGGCCTAGGGAATCGCTGGGAGCAGTCAGGACAAGCAATGCTGAAGTCGGGAATGGCCCTCGGGATTCGGGAGATGTGCGGAAAGCGCACGCATGCACCAATGTTAACCAATGGTGCGTAAAAGTCAAATAGTTAAAGTTTAAGGACACTTCCGCTGAACCTAGAGGAACAAAACTTAACACACAGACCCTAGAGGTGTGCACCAGTGTGGGAACACCGGCGGAGCAAAGTTACCTCACCCACAGGAAGTGGGTGCACAGGGTCGAAGTGGCGTCGGGTTTTGACACGCAGGCTCTTGGTGCTTGAAGCTGAAAGGGCTGCAGGCAGGGTGAAGACGAAGTGTCCGGTGGAGTCCAAGGGTGGACTCAAGTTGTAGAGTACCTGAAAGCAGAGGGGACAGAGTCTGGGTCACTCAGCAGTGACCAGGGTGGAACCAGGACGGAACCAGGCAATGTCGGGCGCAATCAGGTGGTCGTCGAGGCGCTTCTCTTCGCTGTCACGTGGGCTCTGGGGCATCTGCGACGTCCAGGAGCAGGTCACGATCTGTCCCACGCAGGCTCTCACCGTCGGTGCAGTCGGCTTCCGGTTTGGAGCAAACAAGCCTTGGTAAGAGCAATCCACGCGGGATTGGAAGATGGCGTCTCACTCGGACCAGGAAGGTCAGAGTCGGGGCTCCCTTTCAGGGGAGCTGGTGTGGATCTGGAGCAACCAGAATCACGAGTCTTCTTTTGTAGTTCGTCGGCACAGGGACCACAAGCCAGCTGGCAAGTGACCGGGCCAACGCGTTGAGCCAAATCGTGCCAAAGGGCCCCACGCAGCACTCGTCGAGTGTGGAGGGCTGAACTTCGGCTCAGGAGTAGCTCAGGGTGGGGGCTTCTCAAACCCCTGTGTACAGCTTCGAGGGTCACTCGTGGGCTGCACGGTCAGCGTCTCGTGGTCACTTCAAGATGGCGTGCCCCACGCTTCCGGTCGCCTCCACGGGTCTCAGCTTTGCAGGGACTGTGGATCGGGCTGTTAGAAGCTGGGCAGGCTTGATCTCGTCGATCTCAGTCGCTCGAGTTCCGGCGGGAACTGCAACCAAGTAGACGTCGAGGGCTGGATGGTGCCTGCTGCTGCAGGGTGGTCACTCCTTGACCACAAGGGAGATTCTTCGGGCTTCCACGTTGAGATGGAGGGCGAAGGGTCCAGAATATCGTTTCAAATGTTTCTTCCAGGAAATCTGATGTGCATTGGCACTGCTCCCACTCTTATTCGAATCTGGTGGGCGTGATTACCTGCTAGGTCCCCTCCTATGGGTGGGACCCAGGAAGTGGGTGGATACACCCCCTTCCTTTGATCCAGGCCGCCCTGGCACGAGGGCTGGAGTGCCCCAGAACCGGTTTGGCCGGATTATGCAAGGGGCAGCCTTGTGCGCCCCAGGCAGTGTCTGGTTTCTTTCAAACCTCCCTGCTACAATACACTATCTCCTGTCTGGAGGGCGGTGACACCCTCCTGTGACAGGAAACCCTTTGTCCAGGACCCCCTTGACTGGGTTTCGGTCAGCTCCAGGGGTCCAGACATTTGTCTGTGGCAGAGGCATCCATTTTGTGGATCTTAAGGCCTTTGGAGAAATCAACCGCATTAAAGTGAAGTAACATGTCTTACCCCTCTAGAGGGGTGGAATGCCATCCCCGTCGCCAGAACTGGCGAGGGGATGGTATTCCAAAGCGTATGACACCTTACACGACATGTTTTGATAAAGCCAAACCAGAGTTGCTAAATAACCGCGAGGATTATAAGGCACTTAATAGTATATGGTATGGCATTATCCTGAAACAGCTTAGGGATTTGTTCCCGACGGCTGCAGACAGGCTCAGCTCATGCTAGAGCTCCATCTCACATAAAACCACGCACTCAGCCTCCAGGATTGATGAGGCCTTTCTATAGGAGTGGCTCACAGGTTTACATGTGTCCAGATATAGGTTTAGACATAGGTATACTATATCTAAGCAAGGGGTGTGTACACCACCTTACCCCAGCTGAGTGATCAGCCAGTTGTGTCAATTTAAGAACCAGCCAGGGGTGGCAAAAGATATGCTGCAGCCCCTGGTAGGCCTTAGTGGCTCCTGTGCCCTGTGCACCTATAGTGCATTCTACAGGGGCTGACAAGGAGTCCATTTCCAATTGGTATGTACCTAGGGTACATGGAATCCATTTTACAGAGAGAGCAGATGGCCTGGGGCCCTGATTAGCAGGGAACCAGGTCAACTAAGTCAAAAAACCAGCTAAACACAGGCAAAAAAATCTGGGGTAACCATAGTCAGGTAGCCACCTTCCTACAGTGGTTAGGCCATACCCTTCAATGAGAGCACTCTTCAAAACAGAGTAGTTTTTGGCATCCTCAGGTCTAACTGTGAGGAGCCTGTCCCTCCCTTTCTCAGAAAAGGAGTACCACAAAATTGCAGCCCACTGATTCTCAGGAACCTGCTGTACCATGCAGGCTCTCTCAAGAGCAGTCATCCATTTGTGGATGTCATCCCCTTCTTTAAAGGGGGGCACAATTTTGGTCAGGTTTCTATTATCATAGGCCCTGTCTTTTTCTCTTGGAAAATTGCTGCCACCAGTGACATCTAAGCCACTTAATTTCTGCTCTCTTGCCAAGGCAAGTCTAGCTTGAGCCAAGGCTACCTCCTCCCTCTCTATCTGGAGTTTGACAGCCCTCATTCTGGCCCTATGCTCTAACTTTTGAGAAGCATTCATGCCTCTCTGTGATTCCCTGGAGGCACTAGAAAGATGAGAGTCTCCTGAGGGAGATCTCACTCTTCTGTTGCCTGGGGGAATCATATGTTGGGTTCTGGGGAGGTGCTGGCCCTCTCCATTCCCCAGTAGGTCCAAGTTGGCCTGGCTAAGCCTACCAACTGGAACCTGGCTACCCTGATCCTGTACTTCTAAGTCCTCAACTTCTGAGTCCTCATCCAAGTCATCATCATCCTCCTCTTCAGGGGGATCAACTGCAGGGGGGTTCCCTTCAGTTCCTGTATCTAGGGAAGCTGCTTTTGCCCTCTCTAAGTCATCCTGTTCTAGGAGTCCTATCAGGATTAGGCAGGTGGGGCTTCTGCCCCTTTTTAACCCTCTTGCTTTGCACAAGACAATCAAGTCTCTGCGGGTTAGTTTGTCATATCCAGAAGTTGCCTGGGTAGGGTCAACTGTCACAGGACTAGACCGTGAGGCCTTTCCTGTGTCGGACATGGTTACTAGTGAGGTGTAAGTGGTGCACTTACCTACACTAAGTGTTTTCCTACTGGACCTTGCTAGTGAGTTGTAGTCAGGGGTGTGCTACTCCCTTCAACCTACAACTACTAAGTTCAGTAGAACTTAATATGCTAAGCTTTTGATTTTATATGTACCTAGAGGTACTTGATGTGATCTTTCAATTTGATATAAAGATTGCAATGGTAAAACAACAGCAAGCTCAAATCCGCACCGCTGCTCACCAATGTGAGAAGTTGGCCTGGTAGGGGATGTTTCCAATTCTGGAACCACCTACTACCTGACCAAACAATCCCCTTATGGTGTCTGGTTGTAAGTCAACCTTATTAGACAAGCTATCCTAGTGGTAGCATGGACTAAGCAGCCTAAAGGCTTAACTTAAGAGGTCGTGTTAAGCGAGCTGTTTTACCACATACAATCCTGTAATACCAAATGAAAGGACACCACACAAGTATATATTATAAAAATATATGTGTTTATTACTAAAAACAATCCCCAGTATTCTTTATGAATAAAGGGGCACAAGCGTTAAATCAAAAGCACTGTTTAAACATACAAGTTGCACAATTATGGATGAGGGCAGGGGGCCACTCAAACCATATACTAAACAAGTGGTATAAGAGAGGCCACTCGAACAGTGGTTAGGCCTAGGGCCTAGGGAATCGCTGGGAGCAGTCAGGACAAGCAATGCTGAAGTCGGGAATGGCCCTCGGGATTCGGGAGATGTGCGGAAAGCGCACGCATGCACCAATGTTAACCAATGGTGCGTAAAAGTCAAATAGTTAAAGTTTAAGGACACTTCCGCTGAACCTAGAGGAACAAAACTTAACACACAGACCCTAGAGGTGTGTACCAGTGTGGGAACACCGGCGGAGCAAAGTTACCTCACCCACAGGAAGTGGGTGCACAGGGTCGAAGTGGCGTCGGGTTTTGACACGCAGGCTCTTGGTGCTTGAAGCTGAAAGGGCTGCAGGCAGGGTGAAGACGAAGTGTCCGGTGGAGTCCAAGGGTGGACTCAAGTTGTAGAGTACCTGAAAGCAGAGGGGACAGAGTCTGGGTCACTCAGCAGTGACCAGGGTGGAACCAGGACGGAACCAGGCAATGTCGGGCGCAATCAGGTGGTCGTCGAGGCGCTTCTCTTCGCTGTCACGTGGGCTCTGGGGCATCTGCGACGTCCAGGAGCAGGTCACGATCTGTCCCACGCAGGCTCTCACCGTTGGTGCAGTCGGCTTCCGGTTTGGAGCAAACAAGCCTTGGTAAGAGCAATCCACGCGGGATTGGAAGATGGCGTCTTACTCGGACCAGGAAGGTCAGAGTCGGGGCTCCCTTTCAGGGGAGCTGGTGTGGATCTGGAGCAACCAGAATCACGAGTCTTCTTTTGTAGTTCGTCGGCACAGGGACCACAAGCCAGCTGGCAAGTGACCGGGCCAACGCGTTGAGCCAAATCGTGCCAAAGGGCCCCACGCAGCACTCGTCGAGTGTGGAGGGCTGAACTTCGGCTCAGGAGTAGCTCAGGGTGGGGGCTTCTCAAACCCCGGTGTACAGCTTCGAGGGTCACTCGTGGGCTGCACGGTCAGCGTCTCGTGGTCACTTCAAGATGGCGTGCCCCACGCTTCCGGTCGCCTCCACGGGTCTCAGCTTTGCAGGGACTGTGGATCGGGCTGTTAGAAGCTGGGCAGGCTTGATCTCGTCGGTCTCAGTCGCTCGAGTTCCGGCGGGAACTGCAACTAAGTAGACGTCGAGGGCTGGATGGTGCCTGCTGCTGCAGGGTGGTCACTCCTTGACCACAAGGGAGATTCTTCGGGCTTCCACGTTGAGATGGAGGGCGAAGGGTCCAGAACATCGTTTCAAATGTTTCTTCCAGGAAATCTGATGTGCATTGGCACTGCTCCCACTCTTATTCGAATCTGGTGGGCGTGATTACCTGCTAGGTCCCCTCCTATGGGTGGGACCCAGGAAGTGGGTGGATACACCCCCTTCCTTTGATCCAGGCCGCCCTGGCACGAGGGCTGGAGTGCCCCAGAACCGGTTTGGCCGGATTATGCAAGGGGCAGCCTTGTGCGCCCCAGGCAGTGTCTGGTTTCTTTCAAACCTCCCTGCTACAATACACTATCTCCTGTCTGGAGGGCGGTGACACCCTCCTGTGACAGGAAACCCTTTGTCCAGGACCCCCTTGACTGGGTTTCGGTCAGCTCCAGGGGTCCAGACATTTGTCTGTGGCAGAGGCATCCATTTTGTGGATCTTAAGGCCTTTGGAGAAATCAACCGCATTAAAGTGAAGTAACATGTCTTACCCCTCTAGAGGGGTGGAATGCCATCCCCGTCGCCAGAACTGGCGAGGGGATGGTATTCCAAAGCGTATGACACCTTACACGACATGTTTTGATAAAGCCAAACCAGAGTTGCTAAATAACCGCGAGGATTATAAGGCACTTAATAGTATATGGTATGGCATTATCCTGAAACAGCTTAGGGATTTGTTCCCGACGGCTGCAGACAGGCTCAGCTCATGCTAGAGCTCCATCTCACATAAAAACCATGCACCCAGCCTCCAGGATTGGTGAGGCCTGTCTATAGGAGTGGCTCACAGGTTTACATGTGTCCAGATATAGGTTTAGACATAGGTATACTATATCTAAGCAAGGGGTGTGTACACCACCTTACCCCAGCTGAGTGATCAGCCAGTTGTGTCAATTTAAGAACCAGCCAGGGGTGGCAAAAGACATGCTGCAGCCCCTGGTAGGCCTTTAGTGGCTCCTGTGCCCTGTGCACCTATAGTGCATTCTACAGGGGCTGACAAGGAGTCCATTTCCAATTGGTATGTGCCTATAGCACATGTGTCATTAATTTAGTGAGAGAACAGCAGGCTGGGGGTCTGATCAGCAGGCCCACAGCCTCAGTAGTCGAAAACCAGTGAAGCAAAAAGCAAAAATTTGGGGTGACCATAGGATAGCAGACCCTACTCTCCTACAAAGCCTTTAGGCTGCTTAGTCCATGCTACCCCTAGGATAGCTTGTCTAATAAGGTTGACTTACAACCAGACACCATAAGGGATTGTTTGGTCAGGTAGTAGGTGGTTCCAGAATTGGAAACATCCCCTACCAGGCCAACTTCTCACAGCAACTCAATGTCCACATCATACAGGAGAACTGCCTGTGTAGCATTGCTTGTCCTGACTGCTCCCAGCGATTCCCTAGGCCCTAGGCCTAACCACTGCTCGAGTGGCATCTCTTATACCACTTGTTTAGTATATGGTTTGAGTGGCCACCCGCCCTCATCCATAATTGTGCAACTTGTATGTTTAAACAGTGCTTTTGATTTAACGCTTGTGCCCCTTTATTCATAAAGAATACTGGGGATTGTTTTTAGTAATAAACACATATATTTTTATAATATATACTTGTGTGGTGTCCTTTCATTTGATATTACAGGATTGTATGTGTGTAGGAGAGTAGGGTCTGCTATCCTATGGTCACCCCAAATTTTTGCTTTTTGCTTCACTGGTTTTCGACTACTGAGGCTGTGGGCCTGCTGATCAGACCCCCAGCCTGCTGTTCTCTCACTAAATTAATGACACATGTGCTATAGGCACATACCAATTGGAAATGGACTCCTTGTCAGCCCCTGTAGAATGCACTATAGGTGCACAGGGCACAGGAGCCACTAAGGCCTACCAGGGGCTGCAGCATATCTTTTGCCACCCCTGGCTGGTTCTTAAATTGACACAACTGGCTGATCACTCAGCTGGGGTAAGGTGGTGTACACACCCCTTGCTTAGATATAGTATACCTATGTCTAAACCTATATCTGGACACATGTAAACCTGTGAGCCACTCCTATAGACAGGCCTCACCAATCCTGGAGGCTGGGTGCATGGTTTTTATGTGAGATGGAGCTCTAGCATGAGCTGAGCCTGTCTGCAGCCGTCGGGAACAAATCCCTAAGCTGTTTCAGGATAATGCCATACCATATACTATTAAGTGCCTTATAATCCTCGCGGTTATTTAGCAACTCTGGTTTGGCTTTATCAAAACATGTCGTGTAAGGTGTCATACGCTTTGGAATACCATCCCCTCGCCAGTTCTGGCGACGGGGATGGCATTCCACCCCTCTAGAGGGGTAAGACATGTTACTTCACTTTAATGCGGTTGATTTCTCCAAAGGCCTTAAGATCCACAAAATGGATGCCTCTGCCACAGACAAATGTCTGGACCCCTGGAGCTGACCGAAACCCAGTCAAGGGGGTCCTGGACAAAGGGTTTCCTGTCACAGGAGGGTGTCACCGCCCTCCAGACAGGAGATAGTGTATTGTAGCAGGGAGGTTTGAAAGAAACCAGACACTGCCTGGGGCGCACAAGGCTGCCCCTTGCATAATCCGGCCAAACCGGTTCTGGGGCACTCCAGCCCTCGTGCCAGGGCGGCCTGGATCAAAGGAAGGGGGTGTATCCACCCACTTCCTGGGTCCCACCCATAGGAGGGGACCTAGCAGGTAATCACGCCCACCAGATTCGAATAAGAGTGGGAGCAGTGCCAATGCACATCAGATTTCCTGGAAGAAACATTTGAAACGATATTCTGGACCCTTCGCCCTCCATCTCAACGTGGAAGCCCGAAGAATCTCCCTTGTGGTCAAGGAGTGACCACCCTGCAGCAGCAGGCACCATCCAGCCCTCGACGTCTACTTGGTTGCAGTTCCCGCCGGAACTCGAGCGACTGAGATCGACGAGATCAAGCCTGCCCAGCTTCTAACAGCCCGATCCACAGTCCCTGCAAAGCTGAGACCCGTGGAGGCGACCGGAAGCGTGGGGCACGCCATCTTGAAGTGACCACGAGACGCTGACCGTGCAGCCCACGAGTGACCCTCGAAGCTGTACACCGGGGTTTGAGAAGCCCCCACCCTGAACTACTACTGAGCCGAAGTTCAGCCCTCCACACTCGACGAGTGCTGCGTGGGGCCCTTTGGCACGATTTGGCTCAACGCGTTGGCCCGGTCACTTGCCAGCTGGCTTGTGGTCCCTGTGCCGACGAACTACAAAAGAAGACTCGTGATTCTGGTTGCTCCAGATCCACACCAGCTCCCCTGAAAGGGAGCCCCGACTCTGACCTTCCTGGTCCGAGTGAGACGCCATCTTCCAATCCCGCGTGGATTGCTCTTACCAAGGCTTGTTTGCTCCAAACCGGAAGCCGACTGCACCGACGGTGAGAGCCTGCGTGGGACAGATCGTGACCTGCTCCTGGACGTCGCAGATGCCCCAGAGCCCACGTGACAGCGAAGAGAAGCGCCTCGACGACCACCTGATTGCGCCCGACATTGCCTGGTTCCGTCCTGGTTCCACCCTGGTCACTGCTGAGTGACCCAGACTCTGTCCCCTCTGCTTTCAGGTACTCTACAACTTGAGTCCACCCTTGGACTCCACCGGACACTTCGTCTTCACCCTGCCTGCAGCCCTTTCAGCTTCAAGCACCAAGAGCCTGCGTGTCAAAACCCGACGCCACTTCGACCCTGTGCACCCACTTCCTGTGGGTGAGGTAACTTTGCTCCGCCGGTGTTCCCACACTGGTGCACACCTCTAGGGTCTGTGTGTTAAGTTTTGTTCCTCTAGGTTCAGCGGAAGTGTCCTTAAACTTTAACTATTTGACTTTTACGCACCATTGGTTAACATTGGTGCATGCGTGCGCTTTCCGCACATCTCCCGAATCCCGAGGGCCATTCCCGACTTCAGCATTGCTTGTCCTGACTGCTCCCAGCGATTCCCTAGGCCCTAGGCCTAACCACTGTTCGAGTGGCCTCTCTTATACCACTTGTTTAGTATATGGTTTGAGTGGCCCCCTGCCCTCATCCATAATTGTGCAACTTTGTATGTTTAAACAGTGCTTTTGATTTAACGCTTGTGCCCCTTTATTCATAAAGAATACTGGGGATTGTTTTTAGTAATAAACACATATATTTTTATAATATATACTTGTGTGGTGTCCTTTCATTTGGTATTACAGGATTGTATGTGGTAAAACAGCTCGCTTAACACGACCTCTTAAGTTAAGCCTTTAGGCTGCTTAGTCCATGCTACCCCTAGGATAGCTTGTCTAATAAGGTTGACTTACAACCAGACACCATAAGGGGATTGTTTGGTCAGGTAGTAGGTGGTTCCAGAATTGGAAACATCCCCTACCAGGCCAACTTCTCACATTGGTGGCAGCGGTGGGATTTGAGCTTGCTGTTGTTTTACCATTGCAATCTTTATATCAAATTGAAAGATCACATCAAGTACCTCTAGGTACATATAAAATCAAAAGCTTAGCATATTAAGTTCTACTGAACTTAGTAGTTGTAGGTTGAAGGGAGTAGCACACCCCTGACTACAACTCACTAGCAAGGTCCAGTAGGAAAACACTTAGTGTAGGTAAGTGCACCACTTACACCTCACTAGTAACCATGTCCGACACAGGAAAGGCCTCAGGGTCTAGTCCTGTGACAGTTGACCCTACCCAGGCAACTTCTGGATATGACAAACTAACCCGCAGAGACTTGATTGTCTTGTGCAAAGCAAGAGGGTTAAAAAGGGGCAGAAGCCCCACCTGCCTAATCCTGATAGGACTCCTAGAACAGGATGACTTAGAGAAGGCAAAAGCAGCTTCCCTAGATACAGGAACTGAAGGGAACCCCCCTGCAGTTGATCCCCCTGAAGAGGAGGATGATGATGACTTGGATGAGGACTCAGAAGTTGAGGACTTAG
Source organism: Lissotriton helveticus (assembly GCF_964261635.1). Taxonomy (NCBI): domain Eukaryota; kingdom Metazoa; phylum Chordata; class Amphibia; order Caudata; family Salamandridae; genus Lissotriton; species Lissotriton helveticus. The sequence continues at coordinate 2,309,143 of NW_027611671.1, read as the reverse complement.
AAGTACAGGATCAGGGTAGCCAGGTTCCAGTTGGTAGGCTTAGCCAGGCCAACTTGGACCTACTGGGGAATGGAGAGGGCCAGCACCTCCCCAGAACCCAACATATGATTCCCCCAGGCAACAGAAGAGTGAGATCTCCCTCAGGAGACTCTCATCTTTCTAGTGCCTCCAGGGAATCACAGAGAGGCATGAATGCTTCTCAAAAGTTAGAGCATAGGGCCAGAATGAGGGCTGTCAAACTCCAGATAGAGAGGGAGGAGGTAGCCTTGGCTCAAGCTAGACTTGCCTTGGCAAGAGAGCAGAAATTAAGTGGCTTAGATGTCACTGGTGGCAGCAATTTTCCAAGAGAAAAAGACAGGGCCTATGATAATAGAAACCTGACCAAAATTGTGCCCCCCTTTAAAGAAGGGGATGACATCCACAAATGGATGACTGCTCTTGAGAGAGCCTGCATGGTACAGCAGGTTCCTGAGAATCAGTGGGCTGCAATTTTGTGGTACTCCTTTTCTGAGAAAGGGAGGGACAGGCTCCTCACAGTTAGACCTGAGGATGCCAAAAACTACTCTGTTTTGAAGAGTGCTCTCATTGAAGGGTATGGCCTAACCACTGAGCAATACAGGTTGTTGTTCAGAGACACCCAGAAAGCACAGACTCAAGACTGGACTGATTTTGTGGAGTGTGCCACTAAGGCTTTGGAGGGTTGGTTACAGGGAAGTAAAGTTTCAGACTATACAGGATTGTACAATCTTATGATGAGAGAACAGATCCTTAATAACTGTACAAACCAGCTGTTGCATCAATACCTTATTGACTCTGATCTGACCTCTCCCCAAGAATTGGGAAAGAAGGCAGACAAATGGGTCAGAACAAGGATTAAGCAGAAACCCCAGAACCAAGGTGGTGACCAGAAGAAAACAGACCAGAAGGGTGGTAATCAGAATCAGAAAGATAAAGAAAAAGACCAGAAGTCTTCAGGCCCCCAAACTAATAGTAAGGAGGGTGGTTCCCAAAATGGTAACAAGAAGAAGAAGAACAAAGGTCCAAAGACACCTTGGTGTAATACCTGCAAATCAGTTTCACACTGGGGCAGTGAGTGCACCAAGGCGAATCCAGTTCCCACCACTACAGCTCCTAAAGCAACTGCAACCCCAAGTACAGTAAGCAGTGGTGGAACACAGTCCAAGGGTGTAGCTGGGTTGACCCTGGGTATTGAAGTAGGATCTGGCCTAGTCAGAGTCCCTACACAGGCAGTTCTCCTGTATGATGTGGACATTGAGTTGCCCACTGCAGTAAGCCCCACTAACCTGGGCAAATACAGGCAGACTCCCTTAATAAATGAGAAACTGGCTCAAGCTTACAGGGACACATGTGCTAGTGTCACCATGGTGACCCCCGGCTTTGTGGACCCTGGACAGATTGTACTAGGAGAGAGCTACCTAGTAACCAATGCAAGCAACTCCACTACCTCCCATAGTGTGGCAGTTGTGAACTTCTCCTGGGGAGGGGTTGATGGCCTAAAGAAAGTTGTGGTGAGTGCAGACCTACCAGTAGACTGTCTGTTAGGCAATGACCTTGAAAGCTCAGCATGGTCAGAAGTGGAGTACAGGACTCATGCAGAAATGCTAGGGATTTCAGAGCATGTCCTTGCCATGACAAGGGCTCAGGCTAAGAAGTGCCTTCCTGAACCAGTGGTGGATCTTGAGACAATAGACCAGCCACAACCCAAGAGAAGGAGCAAGAGAGGAAAGGCCTCGCCTTCCACCTTGCCCCAGGTTGAGGATCAGGTTTCAGAGGAAACTGATTCTGCAGTCCAAGAGGAGACTGTCTCTGAGGAGCTTGAACCTGACCAGGTTGAGTTTCTGGGGACAGGGGGACCCTCAAGGGCAGACCTGAGGCAGGCTCAATTAGATTGCCCTTCCCTTGAACCCCTCAGACAGCAGGCTGCTGCTGAGACTGCTGGGGATGCCCAAGGTACCCATACTGTGTATTGGGATGAGGGACTCCTTTACTCAGAGGCTAGAGCCCCCAAGCCTGGCATGACCAGGAGGTTGGTGATACCTCTGCAGTTTAGGGGATTCCTCCTTACCTTGGCCCATGATATTCCCCTTGCAGGACACTTAGGCCAGAACAAGACGTGGGACAGGCTTGTTCCACACTTTCACTGGCCTCACATGTCAGAGGATGTCAAGGAGTTTTGTCGCTCCTGTGTCACTTGCCAAGCCAGTGGTAAGTCAGGTGGCACAACAAAGGCCCCCCTAATACCACTACCTGTGGTGGGGGTCCCCTTTGAGAGAGTTGGAATTGATATTGTGGGTCCAATGGACCCCCAAACAGCATCTGGGAACAGATTCATACTGGTGGTAGTGGATCATGCCACCAGGTACCCAGAGGCTATTCCCCTAAGGACCACCACAGCACCTGTGGTGGCAAAAGCCCTCATTGCAGTTTTCTCAAGAGTGGGCTTTCCTAAGGAGGTACTATCAGATAGAGGGACAAATTTTATGTCCAGCTATCTAAAAGCAATGTGGAAGGAATGTGGAGTAAACTACAAGTTTACCACCCCATATCATCCACAATGCAATGGGCTTGTGGAGAGATTTAACAAGACCCTTAAAGGCATGATAAAAGGATTACCAGAGAAGCTCAGGCGGAAATGGGACATTCTTTTACCCTGCCTGCTCTTTGCTTACAGAGAGGTCCCACAGAAGGGGGTTGGCTACAGCCCTTTTGAACTTTTGTTTGGCCACCCTGTGAGAGGTCCATTGTGTTTGGTGAAGGAAGGATGGGAGTTACCTCTCAAAAAGCCCAAACTAGACATAGTGGACTATGTACTTGGTCTCCGCTCCAGGATGGCTGAGTACATGGAAAGAGCATCCAAAAACCTGGAGGCCAGCCAAGAATTGCAGAAAGCTTGGCATGACCAAAAGGCTGTACTGGTAGAGTTCCAACCAGGACAGAAGGTATGGGTACTGGAGCCAGTGGCTCCAGCAGCACTCCAAGACAAATGGAGTGGACCCTATCCTATTATTGAGAAGAAAGGGGAAGTCACCTACTTGGTAGACTTTGGAACACCCAGGAGCCCTCACAGGGTAATCCATGTGAATCGCTTGAAGGCATTTGTAGACAGGGAGGACATGAGCTTGCTCATGGCCACAGATGGGGAACAGGAGGAAGAGAGTGACCCTCTCCCAGACCTGCTTTCCCAGAACCCTGATGATGGTTCAGTTGATGGAGTAGCCTTGGCAGGCAGCCTCACTGACCAGCAACAGAGGGACTGCAGACAAGTTTTGCAGGCTCACAGGCAAATGTTTTCACTCACACCCAGCCAAACTGACTGGTGTACCCATGTTGTGGACACTGGTGACAGTCTGCCTGTCAAGAATAAGATCTACAGGCAACCTGATCATGTCAGGGATTGCATCAAGGCTGAGGTGCAAAAGATGTTGGAGCTTGGAGTGATTGAGCCATCAGAGAGCCCATGGGCCAGCCCAGTAGTCCTGGTGCCAAAACCTCATACCCAAGATGGTAAGAGAGAAATGAGGTTTTGCGTGGATTACAGGGGTCTCAATGCTGTCACTAGGACAGATGCTCACCCCATTCCAAGAGCAGATGAGCTCATTGACAGATTGGCTTCTGCCAAGTTTCTGAGCACATTTGATCTGACAGCTGGCTACTGGCAAATCAGACTAGCTGAGGAGTCAAAAGCCAAAACAGCATTCTCTACCCCTAGTGGACATTATCAGTTTGTGGTAATGCCCTTTGGTTTGAAGAATGCACCTGCCACTTTTCAAAGGTTGGTGAACCAAGTCCTTACTGGGTTGGATGACTTTTGTGCAGCTTATCTGGATGATATTGCTGTCTTTAGCTCCACCTGGGAGGATCACCTGATCCACCTGAAGAAAGTTTTGGAGGCCCTGCAAAAGGCAGGCCTAACTATCAAGGCCACAAAGTGCCAGATAGGGCAGAGTAAGGTTGTATACCTGGGCCACCTAGTAGGTGGAGGCCAGGTTCAGCCACTGGAAAGCAAAATCCAGGCCATACAGGACTGGGCTCCTCCAGTTACCCAGACACAAGTCAGAGCCTTCTTGGGCCTGACTGGGTATTACAGAAAGTTTGTGAAAAACTATGGGTCTATAGTGACACCATTAAATGACTTGACATCCAAGAAGATGCCAAAAAAGGTTCAGTGGACAGTTAGCTGTCAGAAGGCATTTGAAGACCTGAAGAAGGCCATGTGCTCTGCACCTATCCTAAAGAGTCCTGACTACTCCAAACAGTTCATTGTTCAGACAGATGCTTCTGAGTTGGGGGTGGGAGCTGTACTCTCACAACTTAATCAAGATGGTCAAGACCAGCCAATTGCTTTCATTAGCAGGAGGCTAACCCCAAGAGAAAAACGTTGGTCAGCCATTGAGAGGGAGGCCTTTGCTGTGGTTTGGGCATTAAAGAAGTTGAGGTCCTACTTGTTTGGAACTCACTTCCTGGTGCAAACAGACCATAAGCCCCTCTTATGGCTTAATCAGATGAAGGGTGAAAATCCCAAACTGCTCAGGTGGTCCATTTCCCTACAGGGGATGGACTTTACAGTGGAGCACCGCCCAGGGACTGACCATGGTAATGCAGATGGTCTCTCCAGGTACTTCCACTTAGAACATGAAGACTTATCTGGTCAAGGTTAGTTTAATGTCCCTGCGTTTGGGGGGGGGTTGTGTAGGAGAGTAGGGTCTGCTATCCTATGGTCACCCCAAATTTTTGCTTTTTGCTTCACTGGTTTTCGACTACTGAGGCTGTGGGCCTGCTGATCAGACCCCCAGCCTGCTGTTCTCTCACTAAATTAATGACACATGTGCTATAGGCACATACCAATTGGAAATGGACTCCTTGTCAGCCCCTGTAGAATGCACTATAGGTGCACAGGGCACAGGAGCCACTAAGGCCTACCAGGGGCTGCAGCATATCTTTTGCCACCCCTGGCTGGTTCTTAAATTGACACAACTGGCTGATCACTCAGCTGGGGTAAGGTGGTGTACACACCCCTTGCTTAGATATAGTATACCTATGTCTAAACCTATATCTGGACACATGTAAACCTGTGAGCCACTCCTATAGACAGGCCTCACCAATCCTGGAGGCTGGGTGCATGGTTTTTATGTGAGATGGAGCTCTAGCATGAGCTGAGCCTGTCTGCAGCCGTCGGGAACAAATCCCTAAGCTGTTTCAGGATAATGCCATACCATATACTATTAAGTGCCTTATAATCCTCGCGGTTATTTAGCAACTCTGGTTTGGCTTTATCAAAACATGTCGTGTAAGGTGTCATACGCTTTGGAATACCATATGTGAGAAGTTGGCCTGGTAGGGGATGTTTCCAATTCTGGAACCACCTACTACCTGACCAAACAATCCCCTTATGGTGTCTGGTTGTAAGTCAACCTTATTAGACAAGCTATCCTAGTGGTAGCATGGACTAAGCAGCCTAAAGGCTTAACTTAAGAGGTCGTGTTAAGCGAGCTGTTTTACCACATACAATCCTGTAATACCAAATGAAAGGACACCACACAAGTATATATTATAAAAATATATGTGTTTATTACTAAAAACAATCCCCAGTATTCTTTATGAATAAAGGGGCACAAGCGTTAAATCAAAAGCACTGTTTAAACATACAAAGTTGCACAATTATGGATGAGGGCAGGGGGCCACTCAAACCATATACTAAACAAGTGGTATAAGAAAGGCCACTCGAGCAGTGGTTAGGCCTAGGGCCTAGGGAATCGCTGGGAGCAGTCAGGACAAGCAATGCTGAAGTCGGGAATGGCCCTCGGGATTCGGGAGATGTGCGGAAAGCGCACGCATGCACCAATGTTAACCAATGGTGCGTAAAAGTCAAATAGTTAAAGTTTAAGGACACTTCCGCTGAACCTAGAGGAACAAAACTTAACACACAGACCCTAGAGGTGTGCACCAGTGTGGGAACACCGGCGGAGCAAAGTTACCTCACCCACAGGAAGTGGGTGCACAGGGTCGAAGTGGCGTCGGGTTTTGACACGCAGGCTCTTGGTGCTTGAAGCTGAAAGGGCTGCAGGCAGGGTGAAGACGAAGTGTCCGGTGGAGTCCAAGGGTGGACTCAAGTTGTAGAGTACCTGAAAGCAGAGGGGACAGAGTCTGGGTCACTCAGCAGTGACCAGGGTGGAACCAGGACGGAACCAGGCAATGTCGGGCGCAATCAGGTGGTCGTCGAGGCGCTTCTCTTCGCTGTCACGTGGGCTCTGGGGCATCTGCGACGTCCAGGAGCAGGTCACGATCTGTCCCACGCAGGCTCTCACCGTCGGTGCAGTCGGCTTCCGGTTTGGAGCAAACAAGCCTTGGTAAGAGCAATCCACGCGGGATTGGAAGATGGCGTCTCACTCGGACCAGGAAGGTCAGAGTCGGGGCTCCCTTTCAGGGGAGCTGGTGTGGATCTGGAGCAACCAGAATCACGAGTCTTTCTTTGTAGTTCGTCGGCACAGGGACCACAAGCCAGCTGGCAAGTGACCGGGCCAACGCGTTGAGCCAAATCGTGCCAAAGGGCCCCACGCAGCACTCGTCGAGTGTGGAGGGCTGAACTTCGGCTCAGGAGTAGCTCAGGGTGGGGGCTTCTCAAACCCCGGTGTACAGCTTCGAGGGTCACTCGTGGGCTGCACGGTCAGCGTCTCGTGGTCACTTCAAGATGGCGTGCCCCACGCTTCCGGTCGCCTCCACGGGTCTCAGCTTTGCAGGGACTGTGGATCGGGCTGTTAGAAGCTGGGCAGGCTTGATCTCGTCGATCTCAGTCGCTCGAGTTCCGGCGGGAACTGCAACTAAGTAGACGTCGAGGGCTGGATGGTGCCTGCTGCTGCAGGGTGGTCACTCCTTGACCACAAGGGAGATTCTTCGGGCTTCCACGTTGAGATGGAGGGCGAAGGGTCCAGAATATCGTTTCAAAATGTTTCTTCCAGGAAATCTGATGTGCATTGGCACTGCTCCCACTCTTATTCGAATCTGGTGGGCGTGATTACCTGCTAGGTCCCCTCCTATGGGTGGGACCCAGGAAGTGGGTGGATACACCCCCTTCCTTTGATCCAGGCCGCCCTGGCACGAGGGCTGGAGTGCCCCAGAACCGGTTTGGCCGGATTATGCAAGGGGCAGCCTTGTGCGCCCCAGGCAGTGTCTGGTTTCTTTCAAACCTCCCTGCTACAATACACTATCTCCTGTCTGGAGGGCGGTGACACCCTCCTGTGACAGGAAACCCTTTGTCCAGGACCCCCTTGACTGGGTTTCGGTCAGCTCCAGGGGTCCAGACATTTGTCTGTGGCAGAGGCATCCATTTTGGGGATCTTAAGGCCTTTGGAGAAATCAACCGCATTAAAGTGAAGTAACATGTCTTACCCCTCTAGAGGGGTGGAATGCCATCCCCGTCGCCAGAACTGGCGAGGGGATGGTATTCCAAAGCGTATGACACCTTACACGACATGTTTTGATAAAGCCAAACCAGAGTTGCTAAATAACCGCGAGGATTATAAGGCACTTAATAGTATATGGTATGGCATTATCCTGAAACAGCTTAGGGATTTGTTCCCGACGGCTGCAGACAGGCTCAGCTCATGCTAGAGCTCCATCTCACATAAAAACCATGCACCCAGCCTCCAGGATTGGTGAGGCCTGTCTATAGGAGTGGCTCACAGGTTTACATGTGTCCAGATATAGGTTTAGACATAGGTATACTATATCTAAGCAAGGGGTGTGTACACCACCTTACCCCAGCTGAGTGATCAGCCAGTTGTGTCAATTTAAGAACCAGCCAGGGGTGGCAAAAGATATGCTGCAGCCCCTGGTAGGCCTTAGTGGCTCCTGTGCCCTGTGCACCTATAGTGCATTCTGCAGGGGCTGACAAGGAGTCCAGTTCCAATTGGTATGTGCCTATAGCACATGTGTCATTAATTTAGTGAGAGAACAGCAGGCTGGGGGTCTGATCAGCAGGCCCACAGCCTCAGTAGTCGAAAACCAGTGAAGCAAAAAGCAAAAATTTGGGGTGACCATAGGATAGCAGACCCTACTCTCCTACACAACCCCCCCCCAAACGCAGGGACATTAAACTAACCTTGACCAGATAAGTCTTCATGTTCTAAGTGGAAGTACCTGGAGAGACCATCTGCATTACCATGGTCAGTCCCTGGGCGGTGCTCCACTGTAAAGTCCATCCCCTGTAGGGAAATGGACCACCTGAGCAGTTTGGGATTTTCACCCTTCATCTGATTAAGCCATAAGAGGGGCTTATGGTCTGTTTGCACCAGGAAGTGAGTTCCAAACAAGTAGGACCTCAACTTCTTTAATGCCCAAACCACAGCAAAGGCCTCCCTCTCAATGGCTGACCAACGTTTTTCTCTTGGGGTTAGCCTCCTGCTAATGAAAGCAATTGGCTGGTCTTGACCATCTTGATTAAGTTGTGAGAGTACAGCTCCCACCCCCAACTCAGAAGCATCTGTCTGAACAATGAACTGTTTGGAGTAGTCAGGACTCTTTAGGATAGGTGCAGAGCACATGGCCTTCTTCAGGTCTTCAAATGCCTTCTGACAGCTAACTGTCCACTGAACCTTTTTTGGCATCTTCTTGGATGTCAAGTCATTTAATGGTGTCACTATAGACCCATAGTTTTTCACAAACTTTCTGTAATACCCAGTCAGGCCCAAGAAGGCTCTGACTTGTGTCTGGGTAACTGGAGGAGCCCAGTCCTGTATGGCCTGGATTTTGCTTTCCAGTGGCTGAACCTGGCCTCCACCTACTAGGTGGCCCAGGTATACAACCTTACTCTGCCCTATCTGGCACTTTGTGGCCTTGATAGTTAGGCCTGCCTTTTGCAGGGCCTCCAAAACTTTCTTCAGGTGGATCAGGTGATCCTCCCAGGTGGAGCTAAAGACAGCAATATCATCCAGATAAGCTGCACAAAAGTCATCCAACCCAGTAAGGACTTGGTTCACCAACCTTTGAAAAGTGGCAGGTGCATTCTTCAAACCAAAGGGCATTACCACAAACTGATAATGTCCACTAGGGGTAGAGAATGCTGTTTTGGCTTTTGACTCCTCAGCTAGTCTGATTTGCCAGTAGCCAGCTGTCAGATCAAATGTGCTCAGAAACTTGGCAGAAGCCAATCTGTCAATGAGCTCATCTGCTCTTGGAATGGGGTGAGCATCTGTCCTAGTGACAGCATTGAGACCCCTGTAATCCACGCAAAACCTCATTTCTCTCTTACCATCTTGGGTATGAGGTTTTGGCACCAGGACTACTGGGCTGGCCCATGGGCTCTCTGATGGCTCAATCACTCCAAGCTCCAACATCTTTTGCACCTCAGCCTTGATGCAATCCCTGACATGATCAGGTTGCCTGTAGATCTTATTCTTGACAGGCAGACTGTCACCAGTGTCCACAACATGGGTACACCAGTCAGTTTGGCTGGGTGTGAGTGAAAACATTTGCCTGTGAGCCTGCAAAACTTGTCTGCAGTCCCTCTGTTGCTGGTCAGTGAGGCTGCCTGCCAAGGCTACTCCATCAACTGAACCATCATCAGGGTTCTGGGAAAGCAGGTCTGGGAGAGGGTCACTCTCTTCCTCCTGTTCCCCATCTGTGGCCATGAGCAAGCTCATGTCCTCCCTGTCTACAAATGCTTTCAAGCGATTCACATGGATTACCCTGTGGGGGCTCCTGGGTGTTCCAAAGTCTACCAAGTAGGTGACTTCCCCTTTCTTCTCAATAATAGGATAGGGTCCACTCCATTTGTCTTGGAGTGCTGCTGGAGCCACTGGCTCCAGTACCCATACCTTCTGTCCTGGTTGGAACTCTACCAGCACAGCCTTTTGGTCATGCCAAGCTTTCTGCAATTCTTGGCTGGCCTCCAGGTTTTTGGATGCTCTTTCCATGTACTCAGCCATCCTGGAGCGGAGACCAAGTACATAGTCCACTATGTCTAGTTTGGGCTTTCTGAGAGGTAACTCCCATCCTTCCTTCACCAAACACAATGGACCTCTCACAGGGTGGCCAAACAAAAGTTCAAAAGGGCTGTAGCCAACCCCCTTCTGTGGGACCTCTCTGTAAGCAAAGAGCAGGCAGGGTAAAAGAATGTCCCATTTCCGCCTGAGCTTCTCTGGTAATCCTTTTATCATGCCTTTAAGGGTCTTGTTAAATCTCTCCACAAGCCCATTGCATTGTGGATGATATGGGGTGGTAAACTTGTAGTTTACTCCACATTCCTTCCACATTGCTTTTAGATAGCTGGACATAAAATTTGTCCCTCTATCTGATAGTACCTCCTTAGGAAAGCCCACTCTTGAGAAAACTGCAATGAGGGCTTTTGCCACCACAGGTGCTGTGGTGGTCCTTAGGGGAATAGCCTCTGGGTACCTGGTGGCATGATCCACTACCACCAGTATGAATCTGTTCCCAGATGCTGTTTGGGGGTCCATTGGACCCACAATATCAATTCCAACTCTCTCAAAGGGGACCCCCACCACAGGTAGTGGTATTAGGGGGGCCTTTGTTGTGCCACCTGACTTACCACTGGCTTGGCAAGTGACACAGGAGCGACAAAACTCCTTGACATCCTCTGACATGTGAGGCCAGTGAAAGTGTGGAACAAGCCTGTCCCACGTCTTGTTCTGGCCTAAGTGTCCTGCAAGGGGAATATCATGGGCCAAGGTAAGGAGGAATCCCCTAAACTGCAGAGGTATCACCAACCTCCTGGTCATGCCAGGCTTGGGGGCTCTAGCCTCTGAGTAAAGGAGTCCCTCATCCCAATACACAGTATGGGTACCTTGGGCATCCCCAGCAGCCTCAGCAGCAGCCTGCTGTCTGAGGGGTTCAAGGGAAGGGCAATCTAATTGAGCCTGCCTCAGGTCTGCCCTTGAGGGTCCCCCTGTCCCCAGAAACTCAACCTGGTCAGGTTCAAGCTCCTCAGAGACAGTCTCCTCTTGGACTGCAGAATCAGTTTCCTCTGAAACCTGATCCTCAACCTGGGGCAAGGTGGAAGGCGAGGCCTTTCCTCTCTTGCTCCTTCTCTTGGGTTGTGGCTGGTCTATTGTCTCAAGATCCACCACTGGTTCAGGAAGGCACTTCTTAGCCTGAGCCCTTGTCATGGCAAGGACATGCTCTGAAATCCCTAGCATTTCTGCATGAGTCCTGTACTCCACTTCTGACCATGCTGAGCTTTCAAGGTCATTGCCTAACAGACAGTCTACTGGTAGGTCTGCACTCACCACAACTTTCTTTAGGCCATCAACCCCTCCCCAGGAGAAGTTCACAACTGCCACACTATGGGAGGTAGTGGAGTTGCTTGCATTGGTTACTAGGTAGCTCTCTCCTAGTACAATCTGTCCAGGGTCCACAAAGCCAGGGGTCACCATGGTGACACTAGCACATGTGTCCCTGTAAGCTTGAGCCAGTTTCTCATTTATTAAGGGAGTCTGCCTGTATTTGCCCAGGTTAGTGGGGCTTACTGCAGTGGGCAACTCAATGTCCACATCATACAGGAGAACTGCCTGTGTAGGGACTCTGACTAGGCCAGATCCTACTTCAATACCCAGGGTCAACCCAGCTACACCCTTGGACTGTGTTCCACCACTGCTTACTGTACTTGGGGTTGCAGTTGCTTTAGGAGCTGTAGTGGTGGGAACTGGATTTGCCTTGGTGCACTCACTGCCCCAGTGTGAAACTGATTTGCAGGTATTACACCAAGGTGTCTTTGGACCTTTGTTCTTCTTCTTCTTGTTACCATTTTGGGAACCACCCTCCTTACTATTAGTTTGGGGGCCTGAAGACTTCTGGTCTTTTTCTTTATCTTTCTGATTCTGATTACCACCCTTCTGGTCTGTTTTCTTCTGGTCACCACCTTGGTTCTGGGGTTTCTGCTTAATCCTTGTTCTGACCCATTTGTCTGCCTTCTTTCCCAATTCTTGGGGAGAGGTCAGATCAGAGTCAATAAGGTATTGATGCAACAGCTGGTTTGTACAGTTATTAAGGATCTGTTCTCTCATCATAAGATTGTACAATCCTGTATAGTCTGAAACTTTACTTCCCTGTAACCAACCCTCCAAAGCCTTAGTGGCACACTCCACAAAATCAGTCCAGTCTTGAGTCTGTGCTTTCTGGGTGTCTCTGAACAACAACCTGTATTGCTCAGTGGTTAGGCCATACCCTTCAATGAGAGCACTCTTCAAAACAGAGTAGTTTTTGGCATCCTCAGGTCTAACTGTGAGGAGCCTGTCTCTCCCTTTCTCAGAAAAGGAGTACCACAAAATTGCAGCCCACTGATTCTCAGGAACCTGCTGTACCATGCAGGCTCTCTCAAGAGCAGTCATCCATTTGTGGATGTCATCCCCTTCTTTAAAGGGGGGCACAATTTTGGTCAGGTTTCTATTATCATAGGCCCTGTCTTTTTCTCTTGGAAAATTGCTGCCACCAGTGACATCTAAGCCACTTAATTTCTGCTCTCTTGCCAAGGCAAGTTTAGCTTGAGCTAAGGTAAGCTTAGCTTGACTCAGGGCTACCTCCTCTCTCTCTATCTGGAGTCTGACAGCCCTCATTCTAGCCCTATGCTCAGCTTTCTGAGAAGCACTCATGCCTCTCTCTGATTCTCTGGAGGCACTAGAAAGATGAGAGTCCCCTGAGGGAGATCTCACTCTTCTGTTGCCTGGGAGAATCATTTGTTGGGATCTGGGGAGGTGCTGGCCCTCTCCATTTCCCAGTAGGTCCAAGTTGGCCTGGCTAAGCCTACCAACTGGAACCTGGCTACCCTGATCCTGTACTTCTAAGTCCCCAGCATCTGAGTCCTCATCCAAGTCATCATCATCCTCCTCTTCAGGGGGATCAACTGCAGGGGGGTTCCCTCCAGTTCCTGTATCTAGGGAAGCTGCTTTTGCCTTCTCTAAGTCATCCTGTTCTAGGAGTTCTACCAGAATTAGGCAGGTGGGGCTTCTGCCCCTTTTTAACCCTCTTGCTTTGCACAAGACAATCAAGTCTCTGCGGGTTAGTTTGTCATATCCAGAAGTTGCCTGGGTAGGGTCAACTGTCACAGGACTAGACCCTGAGGCCTTTCCTGTGTCGGACATGGTTACTAGTGAGGTGTAAGTGGTGCACTTACCTACACTAAGTGTTTTCCTACTGGACCTTGCTAGTGAGTTGTAGTCAGGGGTGTGCTACTCCCTTCAACCTACAACTACTAAGTTCAGTAGAACTTAATATGCTAAGCTTTTGATTTTATATGTACCTAGAGGTACTTGATGTGATCTTTCAATTTGATATAAAGATTGCAATGGTAAAACAACAGCAAGCTCAAATCCGCACCGCTGCTCACCAATGTGAGAAGTTGGCCTGGTAGGGGATGTTTCCAATTCTGGAACCACCTACTACCTGACCAAACAATCCCCTTATGGTGTCTGGTTGTAAGTCAACCTTATTAGACAAGCTATCCTAGTGGTAGCATGGACTAAGCAGCCTAAAGGCTTAACTTAAGAGGTCGTGTTAAGCGAGCTGTTTTACCACATACAATCCTGTAATACCAAATGAAAGGACACCACACAAGTATATATTATAAAAATATATGTGTTTATTACTAAAAACAATCCCCAGTATTCTTTATGAATAAAGGGGCACAAGCGTTAAATCAAAAGCACTGTTTAAACATACAAAGTTGCACAATTATGGATGAGGGCAGGGGGCCACTCAAACCATATACTAAACAAGTGGTATAAGAAAGGCCACTCGAGCAGTGGTTAGGCCTAGGGCCTAGGGAATCGCTGGGAGCAGTCAGGACAAGCAATGCTGAAGTCGGGAATGGCCCTCGGGATTCGGGAGATGTGCGGAAAGCGCACGCATGCACCAATGTTAACCAATGGTGCGTAAAAGTCAAATAGTTAAAGTTTAAGGACACTTCCGCTGAACCTAGAGGAACAAAACTTAACACACAGACCCTAGAGGTGTGCACCAGTGTGGGAACACCGGCGGAGCAAAGTTACCTCACCCACAGGAAGTGGGTGCACAGGGTCGAAGTGGCGTCGGGTTTTGACACGCAGGCTCTTGGTGCTTGAAGCTGAAAGGGCTGCAGGCAGGGTGAAGACGAAGTGTCCGGTGGAGTCCAAGGGTGGACTCAAGTTGTAGAGTACCTGAAAGCAGAGGGGACAGAGTCTGGGTCACTCAGCAGTGACCAGGGTGGAACCAGGACGGAACCAGGCAATGTCGGGCGCAATCAGGTGGTCGTCGAGGCGCTTCTCTTCGCTGTCACGTGGGCTCTGGGGCATCTGCGACGTCCAGGAGCAGGTCACGATCTGTCCCACGCAGGCTCTCACCGTCGGTGCAGTCGGCTTCCGGTTTGGAGCAAACAAGCCTTGGTAAGAGCAATCCACGCGGGATTGGAAGATGGCGTCTCACTCGGACCAGGAAGGTCAGAGTCGGGGCTCCCTTTCAGGGGAGCTGGTGTGGATCTGGAGCAACCAGAATCACGAGTCTTTCTTTGTAGTTCGTCGGCACAGGGACCACAAGCCAGCTGGCAAGTGACCGGGCCAACGCGTTGAGCCAAATCGTGCCAAAGGGCCCCACGCAGCACTCGTCGAGTGTGGAGGGCTGAACTTCGGCTCAGGAGTAGCTCAGGGTGGGGGCTTCTCAAACCCCGGTGTACAGCTTCGAGGGTCACTCGTGGGCTGCACGGTCAGCGTCTCGTGGTCACTTCAAGATGGCGTGCCCCACGCTTCCGGTCGCCTCCACGGGTCTCAGCTTTGCAGGGACTGTGGATCGGGCTGTTAGAAGCTGGGCAGGCTTGATCTCGTCGATCTCAGTCGCTCGAGTTCCGGCGGGAACTGCAACTAAGTAGACGTCGAGGGCTGGATGGTGCCTGCTGCTGCAGGGTGGTCACTCCTTGACCACAAGGGAGATTCTTCGGGCTTCCACGTTGAGATGGAGGGCGAAGGGTCCAGAATATCGTTTCAAAATGTTTCTTCCAGGAAATCTGATGTGCATTGGCACTGCTCCCACTCTTATTCGAATCTGGTGGGCGTGATTACCTGCTAGGTCCCCTCCTATGGGTGGGACCCAGGAAGTGGGTGGATACACCCCCTTCCTTTGATCCAGGCCGCCCTGGCACGAGGGCTGGAGTGCCCCAGAACCGGTTTGGCCGGATTATGCAAGGGGCAGCCTTGTGCGCCCCAGGCAGTGTCTGGTTTCTTTCAAACCTCCCTGCTACAATACACTATCTCCTGTCTGGAGGGCGGTGACACCCTCCTGTGACAGGAAACCCTTTGTCCAGGACCCCCTTGACTGGGTTTCGGTCAGCTCCAGGGGTCCAGACATTTGTCTGTGGCAGAGGCATCCATTTTGGGGATCTTAAGGCCTTTGGAGAAATCAACCGCATTAAAGTGAAGTAACATGTCTTACCCCTCTAGAGGGGTGGAATGCCATCCCCGTCGCCAGAACTGGCGAGGGGATGGTATTCCAAAGCGTATGACACCTTACACGACATGTTTTGATAAAGCCAAACCAGAGTTGCTAAATAACCGCGAGGATTATAAGGCACTTAATAGTATATGGTATGGCATTATCCTGAAACAGCTTAGGGATTTGTTCCCGACGGCTGCAGACAGGCTCAGCTCATGCTAGAGCTCCATCTCACATAAAAACCATGCACCCAGCCTCCAGGATTGGTGAGGCCTGTCTATAGGAGTGGCTCACAGGTTTACATGTGTCCAGATATAGGTTTAGACATAGGTATACTATATCTAAGCAAGGGGTGTGTACACCACCTTACCCCAGCTGAGTGATCAGCCAGTTGTGTCAATTTAAGAACCAGCCAGGGGTGGCAAAAGATATGCTGCAGCCCCTGGTAGGCCTTAGTGGCTCCTGTGCCCTGTGCACCTATAGTGCATTCTGCAGGGGCTGACAAGGAGTCCAGTTCCAATTGGTATGTGCCTATAGCACATGTGTCATTAATTTAGTGAGAGAACAGCAGGCTGGGGGTCTGATCAGCAGGCCCACAGCCTCAGTAGTCGAAAACCAGTGAAGCAAAAAGCAAAAATTTGGGGTGACCATAGGATAGCAGACCCTACTCTCCTACACCATCCCCTCGCCAGTTCTGGCGACGGGGATGGCATTCCACCCCTCTAGAGGGGTAAGACATGTTACTTCACTTTAATGCGGTTGATTTCTCCAAAGGCCTTAAGATCCACAAAATGGATGCCTCTGCCACAGACAAATGTCTGGACCCCTGGAGCTGACCGAAACCCAGTCAAGGGGGTCCTGGACAAAGGGTTTCCTGTCACAGGAGGGTGTCACCGCCCTCCAGACAGGAGATAGTGTATTGTAGCAGGGAGGTTTGAAAGAAACCAGACACTGCCTGGGGCGCACAAGGCTGCCCCTTGCATAATCCGGCCAAACCGGTTCTGGGGCACTCCAGCCCTCGTGCCAGGGCGGCCTGGATCAAAGGAAGGGGGTGTATCCACCCACTTCCTGGGTCCCACCCATAGGAGGGGACCTAGCAGGTAATCACGCCCACCAGATTCGAATAAGAGTGGGAGCAGTGCCAATGCACATCAGATTTCCTGGAAGAAACATTTGAAACGATATTCTGGACCCTTCGCCCTCCATCTCAACGTGGAAGCCCGAAGAATCTCCCTTGTGGTCAAGGAGTGACCACCCTGCAGCAGCAGGCACCATCCAGCCCTCGACGTCTACTTGGTTGCAGTTCCCGCCGGAACTCGAGCGACTGAGATCGACGAGATCAAGCCTGCCCAGCTTCTAACAGCCCGATCCACAGTCCCTGCAAAGCTGAGACCCGTGGAGGCGACCGGAAGCGTGGGGCACGCCATCTTGAAGTGACCACGAGACGCTGACCGTGCAGCCCACGAGTGACCCTCGAAGCTGTACACCGGGGTTTGAGAAGCCCCCACCCTGAACTACTACTGAGCCGAAGTTCAGCCCTCCACACTCGACGAGTGCTGCGTGGGGCCCTTTGGCACGATTTGGCTCAACGCGTTGGCCCGGTCACTTGCCAGCTGGCTTGTGGTCCCTGTGCCGACGAACTACAAAAGAAGACTCGTGATTCTGGTTGCTCCAGATCCACACCAGCTCCCCTGAAAGGGAGCCCCGACTCTGACCTTCCTGGTCCGAGTGAGACGCCATCTTCCAATCCCGCGTGGATTGCTCTTACCAAGGCTTGTTTGCTCCAAACCGGAAGCCGACTGCACCGACGGTGAGAGCCTGCGTGGGACAGATCGTGACCTGCTCCTGGACGTCGCAGATGCCCCAGAGCCCACGTGACAGCGAAGAGAAGCGCCTCGACGACCACCTGATTGCGCCCGACATTGCCTGGTTCCGTCCTGGTTCCACCCTGGTCACTGCTGAGTGACCCAGACTCTGTCCCCTCTGCTTTCAGGTACTCTACAACTTGAGTCCACCCTTGGACTCCACCGGACACTTCGTCTTCACCCTGCCTGCAGCCCTTTCAGCTTCAAGCACCAAGAGCCTGCGTGTCAAAACCCGACGCCACTTCGACCCTGTGCACCCACTTCCTGTGGGTGAGGTAACTTTGCTCCGCCGGTGTTCCCACACTGGTGCACACCTCTAGGGTCTGTGTGTTAAGTTTTGTTCCTCTAGGTTCAGCGGAAGTGTCCTTAAACTTTAACTATTTGACTTTTACGCACCATTGGTTAACATTGGTGCATGCGTGCGCTTTCCGCACATCTCCCGAATCCCGAGGGCCATTCCCGACTTCAGCATTGCTTGTCCTGACTGCTCCCAGCGATTCCCTAGGCCCTAGGCCTAACCACTGTTCGAGTGGCCTCTCTTATACCACTTGTTTAGTATATGGTTTGAGTGGCCCCCTGCCCTCATCCATAATTGTGCAACTTTGTATGTTTAAACAGTGCTTTTGATTTAACGCTTGTGCCCCTTTATTCATAAAGAATACTGGGGATTGTTTTTAGTAATAAACACATATATTTTTATAATATATACTTGTGTGGTGTCCTTTCATTTGGTATTACAGGATTGTATGTGGTAAAACAGCTCGCTTAACACGACCTCTTAAGTTAAGCCTTTAGGCTGCTTAGTCCATGCTACCCCTAGGATAGCTTGTCTAATAAGGTTGACTTACAACCAGACACCATAAGGGGATTGTTTGGTCAGGTAGTAGGTGGTTCCAGAATTGGAAACATCCCCTACCAGGCCAACTTCTCACAATGTGGTAAAACAGCTCGCTTAACACGACCTCTTAAGTTAAGCCTTTAGGCTGCTTAGTCCATGCTACCCCTAGGATAGCTTGTCTAATAAGGTTGACTTACAACCAGACACCATAAGGGATTGTTTGGTCTGATAATAGGTGGTTCCAGAATTGGAAACATCACCTATCAGGCCAACTTCTCACACACAGCCTGGGGGACCAAGAGCAACCAGGGGGACCAAGCACAGCCTGGGGGACCAAGCACAGCCTGGTGGACCAAGAGCAACCAGGGGGACCAAGCACAGCCAGGGGTACCATGCACAGCCAGGGGGACCAAGAGCAACCAGGGGGACCAAGCACAGCCTGGGGGACCAAGCACAGCCCGGGGGACCAAGCACAGCCTGGGGGACCAAGCACAGCCTGAGGGACCAAGAGCAACCAGGGGGACCAAGCAGAGCCTGGGGGACCAAGCAGAGCCTGGGGGACCAAGCACAGCCTGGGGTACCAAGCACAGCCTGGGGGACCAAGAGCAACCAGGGGGACCAAGCACAGCCTGGGGGACCAAGCACAGCCGGGGGTACCAAGAGCAACCAGGGGGACCAAGAACAGCCAGGGGTACCAAGCACAGCCAGGGGGACCAAGAGCAACCAGGGGGACCAAGCACAGCCTGGGGGACCAAGAGCAACCAGGGGGACCAAGCACAGCCTGGGGGACCAAGCACAGCCTGGGGGACCAAGCACAGCCTGGGGGACCAAGAGCAACTGGAGGGACCAAGCACAGCCTGGGGGACCAAGCACAGCCTGGGGGACCAAGCACAGCCTGGGGGACCAAGAACAGTCTGGGGGACCAAGCACAGCCTGGGGGACCAAGAGCAACCAGGAGGACCAAGCACAGCCTGGGGTACCAAGCACAGCCTGGGGGACCAAGCACAGCCTGGGGGACCAAGCACAGCATGGGGGACCAAGCACAGCCTGGGGGACCAAAAGCAACCAGGGGGACCAAGCACAGCCTGGGGGACCAAGCACAGCCAGGGGGACCAAGCACAGCCTGGGGGACAAAGAGCAACCAGGGGGACCAAGCACAGCCTGGGGGACCAAGCACAGCCTGGGGGACCAAGAGCAACCAGGGGGACCAAGCACAGCCTGGGGGACCAAGCACAGCCTGAAGGACCAAGAGCAACCAGGGGGACCAAGCAGAGCCTGGGGGACCAAGCAGAGCCTGGGGGTCCAAGCACAGCCTGGGGGACCTAGCACAGCCTGGGGGACCAAGAGCAACCAGGGGGACCAAGCACAGCCTGGGGGACCAAGCACAGCCTGGGGGACCAAGAGCAACCAGGGGGACCAAGCACAGCCAGGGGGACCAAGAGCAACCAGGGGGACCAAGCACAGCCTGGGGGACCAAGCACAGGCTGGGGGACCAAGAGCAACCAGGGGGACCAAGCACTGCCGGGGTACCAAGCACAGCCTGGGGGACCAAGAGCAACCAGTGGGACCAAGCACAGCCTGGGGGACCAAGCACAGCCTGGGGGACCAAGCACAGCCTGGGGGACCAAGAGCAACCAGGGGGACCAAGCACAGCCTGGGGGACCAAGAACAGCCTGGGGGACCAAGAGCAACCAGGGGGACCAAGCACAGCCAGGGGTATCACGCACAGACAGGGGGACCAAGAGCAACCAGGGGGACCAAGCACAGCCTGGGGGACCAAGCACAGCCTGGGGGACCAAGAGCAACAAGGGGGACCAAGCACAGCCTGGGGGACCAAGCACAGTCTGGGGGACCAAGCACAGCCTGGGGGACCAAGAGCAACCAGGGGGACCAAGCAGAGCCTGGGGGACCAAGCACAGCCTGGGGTACCAAGCACAGCCTGGGGGACTAAGAGCAACTAGGGGGACCAAGCACAGCCTGGGGGACCAAGCACAGCCTGGGGGACCAAGAGCAACCAGGGGGACCAAGCACAGCCAGGGGTACCAAGCACAGCCAGGGGGACCAAGAGCAACCAGGGGGACCAAGCACAGCCTGGGGACCAAGCACAGCCTGGGGGACCAAGCACAGCCTGGGGGACAAAGCACAGCCTGGGGGACCAAGAGCAACCAGGGGGACCAAGCACAGCCTGGGGGACCAAGCACAAGCCTGGGGGACCAAGAGCAACCAGGGGGACCAAGCACAGCCTGGGGGACCAAGCACAAGCCTGGGGGACCAAGAGCAACCAGGGGGACCAAGCACAGCCTGGGGGACCAAGCACAGCCTGGGGGACCATGAGCAACCAGGGGGACCAAGCACAGCTGGGGGACCAAGCACAGCCTGGGGGACCAAGCACAGCCTGGGGGACCAGGAGCAACCATGGGGACCCAAGCACAGCCTGGGGGACCAAGAGCAACCAGGGGGACCAAGCACAGCCAGGGGTACCAAGCACAGCCTGGGGGACCAAAAGCAACCAGGGGGACCAAGCACAGCCTGGGGGACCAAGCACAGCCTGGGGGACCAAGCACAGCCTGGGGGACCAAGAGCAACCAGGGGGACCAAGCACAGCCTGGGGGACCAAGCCCAGCCTGGTGGACCAAGAGCAACCAGGGGGACCAAGCACAGCCAGGGGTACCATGCACAGCCAGGGGGACCAAGAGCAACCAGGGGGACCAAGCACAGCCTGGGGGACCAAGCACAGCCCGGGGGACCAAGCACAGCCTGGGGGACCAAGCACAGCCTGAGGGACCAAGAGCAACCAGGGGGACCAAGCAGAGCCTGGGGGACCAAGCAGAGCCTGGGGGACCAAGCAGAGCCTGGGGTACCAAGCACAGCCTGGGGGACCAAGAGCAACCAGGGGGACCAAGCACAGCCTGGGGGACCAAGCACAGCCTGGGGGACCAAGAGCAACTGGAGGGACCAAGCACAGCCTGGGGGACCAAGCACAGCATGGGGGACCAAGCACAGCCTGGGGGACCAAGAACAGCCTGGGGGACCAAGCACAGCCTGGGGGACCAAGAGCAACCAGGAGGACCAAGCACAGCCTGGGGTACCAAGCACAGCCTGGGGGACCAAGCACAGCCTGGGGGACCAAGAGCAACCAGGGGGACCAAGCACAGCCTGGGGGACCAAGCACAGCCTGGGGGACCAAGCACAGCATGGGGGACCAAGCACAGCCTGGGGGACCAAGAGCAACCAGGGGGACCAAGCACAGCCTGGGGGACCAAGCACAGCCTGGGGGACCAAGCACAGCCTGGGGGACCAAGAGCAACCAGGGGGACCAAGCACAGCCTGGGGGACAAAGCACAGCCTGGGGGACCAAGAGCAACCAGGGGGACCAAGCAGAGCCTGGGGGACCAAGCACAGCCTGAAGGACCAAGAGCAACCAGGGGGACCAAGCAGAGCCTGGGGGACCAAGCAGAGCCTGGGGGACCAAGCACAGCCTGGGGGACCAAGCACAGCCTGGGGGACCAAGCACAGCCTGGGGGACCAAGAGCAACCAGGGGGACCAAGCACAGCCAGGGGGACCAAGAGCAACCAGGGGGACCAAGCACAGCCTGGGGGACCAAGCACAGCCTGGGGGACCAAGAGCAACCAGGGGGACCAAGCACAGCCTGGGGGACCAAGCACAGCCTGGGGGACCAAGAGCAACCAGGGGGACCAAGCACAGCCAGGGGTATCACGCACAGCCAGGGGGACCAAGAGCAACCAGGGGGACCAAGCACAGCCTGGGGGACCAAGCACAGCCTGGGGGACCAAGAGCAACCAGGGGGACCAAGCACAGCCTGGGGGACCAAGTACAGTCTGGGGGACCAAGCACAGTCTGGGGGACCAAGAGCAACCAGGGGGACCAAGCAGAGTCTGGGGGACCAAGCACAGCCTGGGGTACCAAGCACAGCCTGGGGGACTAAGAGCAACTAGGGGGACCAAGCACAGCCTGGGGGACCAAGCACAGCCTTGGGGACCAAGAGCAACCAGGGGGGCCAAGCACAGCCAGGGGTACCAAGCACAGCCAGGGGGACCAAGAGCAACCAGGGGGACCAAGCACAGCCTGGGGAACAAGCACAGCCTGGGGGACCAAGCACAGCCTTGGGGACCAAGAGCAACCAGGGGGACCAAGCACAGCCTGGGGGACCAAGCACAGCCTGGGGGACCAAGAGCAACCAGGGGGACCAAGCACAGCCTGGGGGACCAAGCACAGCCTGGGGGACCAAGCACAGCCTGGGGGACCAAGAGCAACCAGGGGGACCAAGCACAGCCTGGGGGACCAAGCACAGCCTGGGGGACCAAGAGCAACCAGGGGGACCAAGCACAGCCTGGGGGACCAAGCACAGCCTGGGGGACCAGGAGCAACCAGGGGGACCAAGCACAGCCAGGGGGACCAAGCACAGCCAGGGGGACCAGGAGCAACCAGGGGGACCAAGCACAGCCTGGGGGACCAAGCACAGCCTGGGGGACCAAGCACAGCCTGGGGGGACCAAGAGCAACCAGGGGGTCCAAGCACAGCCTGGGGGACCAAGCACAGCCTGGGGGACCAAGAGCAACCAGGGGGACCAAGCACAGCCTGGGGGACCAAGCACAGCCTGGGGGACCAAGCACAGCCTGGGGGACTGTGAGAAGTTGGCCTGGTAGGGGATGTTTCCAATTCTGGAACCACCTACTACCTGACCAAACAATCCCCTTATGGTGTCTGGTTGTAAGTCAACCTTATTAGACAAGCTATCCTAGTGGTAGCATGGACTAAGCAGCCTAAAGGCTTAACTTAAGAGGTCGTGTTAAGCGAGCTGTTTTACCACATACAATCCTGTAATACCAAATGAAAGGACACCACACAAGTATATATTATAAAAATATATGTGTTTATTACTAAAAACAATCCCCAGTATTCTTTATGAATAAAGGGGCACAAGCGTTAAATCAAAAGCACTGTTTAAACATACAAAGTTGCACAATTATGGATGAGGGCAGGGGGCCACTCAAACCATATACTAAACAAGTGGTATAAGAGAGGCCACTCGAACAGTGGTTAGGCCTAGGGCCTAGGGAATCGCTGGGAGCAGTCAGGACAAGCAATGCTGAAGTCGGGAATGGCCCTCGGGATTCGGGAGATGTGCGGAAAGCGCACGCATGCACCAATGTTAACCAATGGTGCGTAAAAGTCAAATAGTTAAAGTTTAGGGACACTTCCGCTGAACCTAGAGGAACAAAACTTAACACACAGACCCTAGAGGTGTGCACCAGTGTGGGAACACCGGCGGAGCAAAGTTACCTCACCCACAGGAAGTGGGTGCACAGGGTCGAAGTGGCGTCGGGTTTTGACACGCAGGCTCTTGGTGCTTGAAGCTGAAAGGGCTGCAGGCAGGGTGAAGACGAAGTGTCCGGTGGAGTCCAAGGGTGGACTCAAGTTGTAGAGTACCTGAAAGCAGAGGGGACAGAGTCTGGGTCACTCAGCAGTGACCAGGGTGGAACCAGGACGGAACCAGGCAATGTCGGGCGCAATCAGGTGGTCGTCGAGGCGCTTCTCTTCGCTGTCACGTGGGCTCTGGGGCATCTGCGACGTCCAGGAGCAGGTCACGATCTGTCCCACGCAGGCTCTCACCGTCGGTGCAGTCGGCTTCCGGTTTGGAGCAAACAAGCCTTGGTAAGAGCAATCCACGCGGGATTGGAAGATGGCGTCTCACTCGGACCAGGAAGGTCAGAGTCGGGGCTCCCTTTCAGGGGAGCTGGTGTGGATCTGGAGCAACCAGAATCACGAGTCTTTCTTTGTAGTTCGTCGGCACAGGGACCACAAGCCAGCTGGCAAGTGACCGGGCCAACGCGTTGAGCCAAATCGTGCCAAAGGGCCCCACGCAGCACTCGTCGAGTGTGGAGGGCTGAACTTCGGCTCAGGAGTAGCTCAGGGTGGGGGCTTCTCAAACCCCGGTGTACAGCTTCGAGGGTCACTCGTGGGCTGCACGGTCAGCGTCTCGTGGTCACTTCAAGATGGCGTGCCCCACGCTTCCGGTCGCCTCCACGGGTCTCAGCTTTGCAGGGACTGTGGATCGGGCTGTTAGAAGCTGGGCAGGCTTGATCTCGTCGATCTCAGTCGCTCGAGTTCCGGCGGGAACTGCAACTAAGTAGACGTCGAGGGCTGGATGGTGCCTGCTGCTGCAGGGTGGTCACTCCTTGACCACAAGGGAGATTCTTCGGGCTTCCACGTTGAGATGGAGGGCGAAGGGTCCAGAATATCGTTTCAAAATGTTTCTTCCAGGAAAATCTGATGTGCATTGGCACTGCTCCCACTCTTATTCGAATCTGGTGGGCGTGATTACCTGCTAGGTCCCCTCCTATGGGTGGGACCCAGGAAGTGGGTGGATACACCCCCTTCCTTTGATCCAGGCCGCCCTGGCACGAGGGCTGGAGTGCCCCAGAACCGGTTTGGCCGGATTATGCAAGGGGCAGCCTTGTGCGCCCCAGGCAGTGTCTGGTTTCTTTCAAACCTCCCTGCTACAATACACTATCTCCTGTCTGGAGGGCGGTGACACCCTCCTGTGACAGGAAACCCTTTGTCCAGGACCCCCTTGACTGGGTTTCGGTCAGCTCCAGGGGTCCAGACATTTGTCTGTGGCAGAGGCATCCATTTTGGGGATCTTAAGGCCTTTGGAGAAATCAACCGCATTAAAGTGAAGTAACATGTCTTACCCCTCTAGAGGGGTGGAATGCCATCCCCGTCGCCAGAACTGGCGAGGGGATGGTATTCCAAAGCGTATGACACCTTACACGACATGTTTTGATAAAGCCAAACCAGAGTTGCTAAATAACCGCGAGGATTATAAGGCACTTAATAGTATATGGTATGGCATTATCCTGAAACAGCTTAGGGATTTGTTCCCGACGGCTGCAGACAGGCTCAGCTCATGCTAGAGCTCCATCTCACATAAAAACCATGCACCCAGCCTCCAGGATTGGTGAGGCCTGTCTATAGGAGTGGCTCACAGGTTTACATGTGTCCAGATATAGGTTTAGACATAGGTATACTATATCTAAGCAAGGGGTGTGTACACCACCTTACCCCAGCTGAGTGATCAGCCAGTTGTGTCAATTTAAGAACCAGCCAGGGGTGGCAAAAGATATGCTGCAGCCCCTGGTAGGCCTTAGTGGCTCCTGTGCCCTGTGCACCTATAGTGCATTCTACAGGGGCTGACAAGGAGTCCATTTCCAATTGGTATGTGCCTATAGCACATGTGTCATTAATTTAGTGAGAGAACAGCAGGCTGGGGGTCTGATCAGCAGGCCCACAGCCTCAGTAGTCGAAAACCAGTGAAGCAAAAAGCAAAAATTTGGGGTGACCATAGGATAGCAGACCCTACTCTCCTACACAACCCCCCCCCAAACGCAGGGACATTAAACTAACCTTGACCAGATAAGTCTTCATGTTCTAAGTGGAAGTACCTGGAGAGACCATCTGCATTACCATGGTCAGTCCCTGGGCGGTGCTCCACTGTAAAGTCCATCCCCTGTAGGGAAATGGACCACCTGAGCAGTTTGGGATTTTCACCCTTCATCTGATTAAGCCATAAGAGGGGCTTATGGTCTGTTTGCACCAGGAAGTGAGTTCCAAACAAGTAGGACCTCAACTTCTTTAATGCCCAAACCACAGCAAAGGCCTCCCTCTCAATGGCTGACCAACGTTTTTCTCTTGGGGTTAGCCTCCTGCTAATGAAAGCAATTGGCTGGTCTTGACCATCTTGATTAAGTTGTGAGAGTACAGCTCCCACCCCCAACTCAGAAGCATCTGTCTGAACAATGAACTGTTTGGAGTAGTCAGGACTCTTTAGGATAGGTGCAGAGCACATGGCCTTCTTCAGGTCTTCAAATGCCTTCTGACAGCTAACTGTCCACTGAACCTTTTTTGGCATCTTCTTGGATGTCAAGTCATTTAATGGTGTCACTATAGACCCATAGTTTTTCACAAACTTTCTGTAATACCCAGTCAGGCCCAAGAAGGCTCTGACTTGTGTCTGGGTAACTGGAGGAGCCCAGTCCTGTATGGCCTGGATTTTGCTTTCCAGTGGCTGAACCTGGCCTCCACCTACTAGGTGGCCCAGGTATACAACCTTACTCTGCCCTATCTGGCACTTTGTGGCCTTGATAGTTAGGCCTGCCTTTTGCAGGGCCTCCAAAACTTTCTTCAGGTGGATCAGGTGATCCTCCCAGGTGGAGCTAAAGACAGCAATATCATCCAGATAAGCTGCACAAAAGTCATCCAACCCAGTAAGGACTTGGTTCACCAACCTTTGAAAAGTGGCAGGTGCATTCTTCAAACCAAAGGGCATTACCACAAACTGATAATGTCCACTAGGGGTAGAGAATGCTGTTTTGGCTTTTGACTCCTCAGCTAGTCTGATTTGCCAGTAGCCAGCTGTCAGATCAAATGTGCTCAGAAACTTGGCAGAAGCCAATCTGTCAATGAGCTCATCTGCTCTTGGAATGGGGTGAGCATCTGTCCTAGTGACAGCATTGAGACCCCTGTAATCCACGCAAAACCTCATTTCTCTCTTACCATCTTGGGTATGAGGTTTTGGCACCAGGACTACTGGGCTGGCCCATGGGCTCTCTGATGGCTCAATCACTCCAAGCTCCAACATCTTTTGCACCTCAGCCTTGATGCAATCCCTGACATGATCAGGTTGCCTGTAGATCTTATTCTTGACAGGCAGACTGTCACCAGTGTCCACAACATGGGTACACCAGTCAGTTTGGCTGGGTGTGAGTGAAAACATTTGCCTGTGAGCCTGCAAAACTTGTCTGCAGTCCCTCTGTTGCTGGTCAGTGAGGCTGCCTGCCAAGGCTACTCCATCAACTGAACCATCATCAGGGTTCTGGGAAAGCAGGTCTGGGAGAGGGTCACTCTCTTCCTCCTGTTCCCCATCTGTGGCCATGAGCAAGCTCATGTCCTCCCTGTCTACAAATGCTTTCAAGCGATTCACATGGATTACCCTGTGGGGGCTCCTGGGTGTTCCAAAGTCTACCAAGTAGGTGACTTCCCCTTTCTTCTCAATAATAGGATAGGGTCCACTCCATTTGTCTTGGAGTGCTGCTGGAGCCACTGGCTCCAGTACCCATACCTTCTGTCCTGGTTGGAACTCTACCAGCACAGCCTTTTGGTCATGCCAAGCTTTCTGCAATTCTTGGCTGGCCTCCAGGTTTTTGGATGCTCTTTCCATGTACTCAGCCATCCTGGAGCGGAGACCAAGTACATAGTCCACTATGTCTAGTTTGGGCTTTTTGAGAGGTAACTCCCATCCTTCCTTCACCAAACACAATGGACCTCTCACAGGGTGGCCAAACAAAAGTTCAAAAGGGCTGTAGCCAACCCCCTTCTGTGGGACCTCTCTGTAAGCAAAGAGCAGGCAGGGTAAAAGAATGTCCCATTTCCGCCTGAGCTTCTCTGGTAATCCTTTTATCATGCCTTTAAGGGTCTTGTTAAATCTCTCCACAAGCCCATTGCATTGTGGATGATATGGGGTGGTAAACTTGTAGTTTACTCCACATTCCTTCCACATTGCTTTTAGATAGCTGGACATAAAATTTGTCCCTCTATCTGATAGTACCTCCTTAGGAAAGCCCACTCTTGAGAAAACTGCAATGAGGGCTTTTGCCACCACAGGTGCTGTGGTGGTCCTTAGGGGAATAGCCTCTGGGTACCTGGTGGCATGATCCACTACCACCAGTATGAATCTGTTCCCAGATGCTGTTTGGGGGTCCATTGGACCCACAATATCAATTCCAACTCTCTCAAAGGGGACCCCCACCACAGGTAGTGGTATTAGGGGGGCCTTTGTTGTGCCACCTGACTTACCACTGGCTTGGCAAGTGACACAGGAGCGACAAAACTCCTTGACATCCTCTGACATGTGAGGCCAGTGAAAGTGTGGAACAAGCCTGTCCCACGTCTTGTTCTGGCCTAAGTGTCCTGCAAGGGGAATATCATGGGCCAAGGTAAGGAGGAATCCCCTAAACTGCAGAGGTATCACCAACCTCCTGGTCATGCCAGGCTTGGGGGCTCTAGCCTCTGAGTAAAGGAGTCCCTCATCCCAATACACAGTATGGGTACCTTGGGCATCCCCAGCAGCCTCAGCAGCAGCCTGCTGTCTGAGGGGTTCAAGGGAAGGGCAATCTAATTGAGCCTGCCTCAGGTCTGCCCTTGAGGGTCCCCCTGTCCCCAGAAACTCAACCTGGTCAGGTTCAAGCTCCTCAGAGACAGTCTCCTCTTGGACTGCAGAATCAGTTTCCTCTGAAACCTGATCCTCAACCTGGGGCAAGGTGGAAGGCGAGGCCTTTCCTCTCTTGCTCCTTCTCTTGGGTTGTGGCTGGTCTATTGTCTCAAGATCCACCACTGGTTCAGGAAGGCACTTCTTAGCCTGAGCCCTTGTCATGGCAAGGACATGCTCTGAAATCCCTAGCATTTCTGCATGAGTCCTGTACTCCACTTCTGACCATGCTGAGCTTTCAAGGTCATTGCCTAACAGACAGTCTACTGGTAGGTCTGCACTCACCACAACTTTCTTTAGGCCATCAACCCCTCCCCAGGAGAAGTTCACAACTGCCACACTATGGGAGGTAGTGGAGTTGCTTGCATTGGTTACTAGGTAGCTCTCTCCTAGTACAATCTGTCCAGGGTCCACAAAGCCAGGGGTCACCATGGTGACACTAGCACATGTGTCCCTGTAAGCTTGAGCCAGTTTCTCATTTATTAAGGGAGTCTGCCTGTATTTGCCCAGGTTAGTGGGGCTTACTGCAGTGGGCAACTCAATGTCCACATCATACAGGAGAACTGCCTGTGTAGGGACTCTGACTAGGCCAGATCCTACTTCAATACCCAGGGTCAACCCAGCTACACCCTTGGACTGTGTTCCACCACTGCTTACTGTACTTGGGGTTGCAGTTGCTTTAGGAGCTGTAGTGGTGGGAACTGGATTTGCCTTGGTGCACTCACTGCCCCAGTGTGAAACTGATTTGCAGGTATTACACCAAGGTGTCTTTGGACCTTTGTTCTTCTTCTTCTTGTTACCATTTTGGGAACCACCCTCCTTACTATTAGTTTGGGGGCCTGAAGACTTCTGGTCTTTTTCTTTATCTTTCTGATTCTGATTACCACCCTTCTGGTCTGTTTTCTTCTGGTCACCACCTTGGTTCTGGGGTTTCTGCTTAATCCTTGTTCTGACCCATTTGTCTGCCTTCTTTCCCAATTCTTGGGGAGAGGTCAGATCAGAGTCAATAAGGTATTGATGCAACAGCTGGTTTGTACAGTTATTAAGGATCTGTTCTCTCATCATAAGATTGTACAATCCTGTATAGTCTGAAACTTTACTTCCCTGTAACCAACCCTCCAAAGCCTTAGTGGCACACTCCACAAAATCAGTCCAGTCTTGAGTCTGTGCTTTCTGGGTGTCTCTGAACAACAACCTGTATTGCTCAGTGGTTAGGCCATACCCTTCAATGAGAGCACTCTTCAAAACAGAGTAGTTTTTGGCATCCTCAGGTCTAACTGTGAGGAGCCTGTCTCTCCCTTTCTCAGAAAAGGAGTACCACAAAATTGCAGCCCACTGGTTCTCAGGAACCTGCTGTACCATGCAGGCTCTCTCAAGAGCAGTCATCCATTTGTGGATGTCATCCCCTTCTTTGAAGGGGGGCACAATCTTGGTCAGGTTTCTATTGTCATAGGCCCTGTCTTTTTCTCTTGGAAAATTGCTGCCACCAGTGACATCTAAGCCACTTAATTTCTGCTCTCTTGCCAAGGCAAGTCTAGCTTGAGCCAAGGCTACCTCCTCCCTCTCTATCTGGAGTTTGACAGCCCTCATTCTGGCCCTATGCTCTAACTTTTGAGAAGCACTCATGCCTCTCTGTGATTCTCTGGAGGCACTAGAAAGATGAGAGTCTCCTGAGGGAGATCTCACTCTTCTGTTGCCTGGGAGAATCATTTGTTGGGATCTGGGGAGGTGCTGGCCCTCTCCATTTCCCAGTAGGTCCAAGTTGGCCTGGCTAAGCCTACCAACTGGAACCTGGCTACCCTGATCCTGTACTTCTAAGTCCCCAGCATCTGAGTCCTCATCCAAGTCATCATCATCCTCCTCTTCAGGGGGATCAACTGCAGGGGGGTTCCCTCCAGTTCCTGTATCTAGGGAAGCTGCTTTTGCCCTCTCTAAGTCATCCTGTTCTAGGAGTCCTATCAGGATTAGGCAGGTGGGGCTTCTGCCCCTTTTTAACCCTCTTGCTTTGCACAAGACAATCAAGTCTCTGCGGGTTAGTTTGTCATATCCAGAAGTTGCCTGGGTAGGGTCAACTGTCACAGGACTAGACCCTGAGGCCTTTCCTGTGTCGGACATGGTTACTAGTGAGGTGTAAGTGGTGCACTTACCTACACTAAGTGTTTTCCTACTGGACCTTGCTAGTGAGTTGTAGTCAGGGGTGTGCTACTCCCTTCAACCTACAACTACTAAGTTCAGTAGAACTTAATATGCTAAGCTTTTGATTTTATATGTACCTAGAGGTACTTGATGTGATCTTTCAATTTGATATAAAGATTGCAATGGTAAAACAACAGCAAGCTCAAATCCGCACCGCTGCTCACCAATGTGAGAAGTTGGCCTGGTAGGGGATGTTTCCAATTCTGGAACCACCTACTACCTGACCAAACAATCCCCTTATGGTGTCTGGTTGTAAGTCAACCTTATTAGACAAGCTATCCTAGTGGTAGCATGGACTAAGCAGCCTAAAGGCTTAACTTAAGAGGTCGTGTTAAGCGAGCTGTTTTACCACATACAATCCTGTAATACCAAATGAAAGGACACCACACAAGTATATATTATAAAAATATATGTGTTTATTACTAAAAACAATCCCCAGTATTCTTTATGAATAAAGGGGCACAAGCGTTAAATCAAAAGCACTGTTTAAACATACAAAGTTGCACAATTATGGATGAGGGCAGGGGGCCACTCAAACCATATACTAAACAAGTGGTATAAGAGAGGCCACTCGAACAGTGGTTAGGCCTAGGGCCTAGGGAATCGCTGGGAGCAGTCAGGACAAGCAATGCTGAAGTCGGGAATGGCCCTCGGGATTCGGGAGATGTGCGGAAAGCGCACGCATGCACCAATGTTAACCAATGGTGCGTAAAAGTCAAATAGTTAAAGTTTAGGGACACTTCCGCTGAACCTAGAGGAACAAAACTTAACACACAGACCCTAGAGGTGTGCACCAGTGTGGGAACACCGGCGGAGCAAAGTTACCTCACCCACAGGAAGTGGGTGCACAGGGTCGAAGTGGCGTCGGGTTTTGACACGCAGGCTCTTGGTGCTTGAAGCTGAAAGGGCTGCAGGCAGGGTGAAGACGAAGTGTCCGGTGGAGTCCAAGGGTGGACTCAAGTTGTAGAGTACCTGAAAGCAGAGGGGACAGAGTCTGGGTCACTCAGCAGTGACCAGGGTGGAACCAGGACGGAACCAGGCAATGTCGGGCGCAATCAGGTGGTCGTCGAGGCGCTTCTCTTCGCTGTCACGTGGGCTCTGGGGCATCTGCGACGTCCAGGAGCAGGTCACGATCTGTCCCACGCAGGCTCTCACCGTCGGTGCAGTCGGCTTCCGGTTTGGAGCAAACAAGCCTTGGTAAGAGCAATCCACGCGGGATTGGAAGATGGCGTCTCACTCGGACCAGGAAGGTCAGAGTCGGGGCTCCCTTTCAGGGGAGCTGGTGTGGATCTGGAGCAACCAGAATCACGAGTCTTTCTTTGTAGTTCGTCGGCACAGGGACCACAAGCCAGCTGGCAAGTGACCGGGCCAACGCGTTGAGCCAAATCGTGCCAAAGGGCCCCACGCAGCACTCGTCGAGTGTGGAGGGCTGAACTTCGGCTCAGGAGTAGCTCAGGGTGGGGGCTTCTCAAACCCCGGTGTACAGCTTCGAGGGTCACTCGTGGGCTGCACGGTCAGCGTCTCGTGGTCACTTCAAGATGGCGTGCCCCACGCTTCCGGTCGCCTCCACGGGTCTCAGCTTTGCAGGGACTGTGGATCGGGCTGTTAGAAGCTGGGCAGGCTTGATCTCGTCGATCTCAGTCGCTCGAGTTCCGGCGGGAACTGCAACTAAGTAGACGTCGAGGGCTGGATGGTGCCTGCTGCTGCAGGGTGGTCACTCCTTGACCACAAGGGAGATTCTTCGGGCTTCCACGTTGAGATGGAGGGCGAAGGGTCCAGAATATCGTTTCAAAATGTTTCTTCCAGGAAAATCTGATGTGCATTGGCACTGCTCCCACTCTTATTCGAATCTGGTGGGCGTGATTACCTGCTAGGTCCCCTCCTATGGGTGGGACCCAGGAAGTGGGTGGATACACCCCCTTCCTTTGATCCAGGCCGCCCTGGCACGAGGGCTGGAGTGCCCCAGAACCGGTTTGGCCGGATTATGCAAGGGGCAGCCTTGTGCGCCCCAGGCAGTGTCTGGTTTCTTTCAAACCTCCCTGCTACAATACACTATCTCCTGTCTGGAGGGCGGTGACACCCTCCTGTGACAGGAAACCCTTTGTCCAGGACCCCCTTGACTGGGTTTCGGTCAGCTCCAGGGGTCCAGACATTTGTCTGTGGCAGAGGCATCCATTTTGGGGATCTTAAGGCCTTTGGAGAAATCAACCGCATTAAAGTGAAGTAACATGTCTTACCCCTCTAGAGGGGTGGAATGCCATCCCCGTCGCCAGAACTGGCGAGGGGATGGTATTCCAAAGCGTATGACACCTTACACGACATGTTTTGATAAAGCCAAACCAGAGTTGCTAAATAACCGCGAGGATTATAAGGCACTTAATAGTATATGGTATGGCATTATCCTGAAACAGCTTAGGGATTTGTTCCCGACGGCTGCAGACAGGCTCAGCTCATGCTAGAGCTCCATCTCACATAAAAACCATGCACCCAGCCTCCAGGATTGGTGAGGCCTGTCTATAGGAGTGGCTCACAGGTTTACATGTGTCCAGATATAGGTTTAGACATAGGTATACTATATCTAAGCAAGGGGTGTGTACACCACCTTACCCCAGCTGAGTGATCAGCCAGTTGTGTCAATTTAAGAACCAGCCAGGGGTGGCAAAAGATATGCTGCAGCCCCTGGTAGGCCTTAGTGGCTCCTGTGCCCTGTGCACCTATAGTGCATTCTACAGGGGCTGACAAGGAGTCCATTTCCAATTGGTATGTGCCTATAGCACATGTGTCATTAATTTAGTGAGAGAACAGCAGGCTGGGGGTCTGATCAGCAGGCCCACAGCCTCAGTAGTCGAAAACCAGTGAAGCAAAAAGCAAAAATTTGGGGTGACCATAGGATAGCAGACCCTACTCTCCTACAGGGACCAAGAGCAACCAGGGGGGCCAAGCACAGCCTGGGGGACCAAGCACAGCCTGGGGGACCAAGAGCAACCAGGGGGAACAAGCACAGCCTGGGGGACCAAGCACAGCCTGGGGGACCAAGAGCAACCAGAGGGACCAAGCACAGCCTGGGGGACCAAGAGCAACCAGGGGGACCAAGCACAGCCAGGGGTACCAAGCACAGCCAGGGGGACCAAGAGCAACCAGGGGGACCAAGCACAGCCTGGGGGACCAAGCACAGCCTGGGGGACCAAGCACAGCCTGGAGGACCAAGAGCAACCAGGGGGTCCAAGCACAGCCTGGGGGACCAAGCACAGCCTGGGGGACCAAGAGCAACCAAGGGGACCAAGCACAGCCTGGGGGACCAAGCACAGCCTGGGGGACCAAGAGCAACCAGGGGGACCAAGCACAGCCTGGGGGACCAAGAGCAACCAGGGGGACCAAGCACAGCCAGGGGGACCAAGAGCAACCAGGGGGACCAAGCACAGCCAGGGGGACCAAGAGCACCAGGGGGACCAAGCACAGCCTGGGGGACCAAGAGCAACCAGGGGGACCAAGCACAGTGTAGGAGAGTAGGGTCTGCTATCCTATGGTCACCCCAAATTTTTGCTTTTTGCTTCACTGGTTTTCGACTACTGAGGCTGTGGGCCTGCTGATCAGACCCCCAGCCTGCTGTTCTCTCACTAAATTAATGACACATGTGCTATAGGCACATACCAATTGGAAATGGACTCCTTGTCAGCCCCTGTAGAATGCACTATAGGTGCACAGGGCACAGGAGCCACTAAGGCCTACCAGGGGCTGCAGCATATCTTTTGCCACCCCTGGCTGGTTCTTAAATTGACACAACTGGCTGATCACTCAGCTGGGGTAAGGTGGTGTACACACCCCTTACTTAGATATAGTATACCTATGTCTAAACCTATATCTGGACACATGTAAACCTGTGAGCCACTCCTATAGTCAGGCCTCACCAATCCTGGAGGCTGGGTGCATGGTTTTATGTGAGATGGAGCTCTAGCATGAGCTGAGCCTGTCTGCAGCCGTCGGGAACAAATCCCTAAGCTGTTTCAGGATAATGCCATACCATATACTATTAAGTGCCTTATAATCCTCGCGGTTATTTAGCAACTTTGGTTTGGCTTTATCAAAACATGTCGTGTAAGGTGTCATACGCTTTGGAATACCATCCCCTCGCCAGTTCTGGCGACGGGGATGGCATTCCACCCCTCTAGAGGGGTAAGACATGTTACTTCACTTTAATGCGGTTGATTTCTCCAAAGGCCTTAAGATCCACAAAATGGATGCCTCTGCCACAGACAAATGTCTGGACCCCTGGAGCTGACCGAAACTCAGTCAAGGGGGTCATGGACAAAGGGTTTCCTGTCACAGGAGGGTGTCACCGCCCTCCAGACAGGAGATAGTGTATTGTAGCAGGGAGGTTTGAAAGAAACCAGACACTGCCTGGGGCGCACAAGGCTGCCCCTTGCATAATCCGGCCAAACCGGTTCTGGGGCACTCCAGCCCTCGTGCCAGGGCGGCCTGGATCAAAGAAAGGGGGTGTATCCACCCACTTCCTGGGTCCCACCCTGTAGGAAGGTGGCTACCTGACTATGGTTACCCCAGATTTTTTGCCTGTGTTTAGCTGGTTTTTTGACTTAGTTGACCTGGTTCCCTGCTAATCAGGGCCCCAGGCCATCTGCTCTCTCTGTAAAATGGATTCCATGTACCCTAGGTACATACCAATTGGAAATGGACTCCTTGTCAGCCCCTGTAGAATGCACTATAGGTGCACAGGGCACAGGAGCCACTAAGGCCTACCAGGGGCTGCAGCATATCTTTTGCCACCCCTGGCTGGTTCTTAAATTGACACAACTGGCTGATCACTCAGCTGGGGTAAGGTGGTGTACACACCCCTTGCTTAGATATAGTATACCTATGTCTAAACCTATATCTGGACACATGTAAACCTGTGAGCCACTCCTATAGACAGGCCTCACCAATCCTGGAGGCTGGGTGCATGGTTTTTATGTGAGATGGAGCTCTAGCATGAGCTGAGCCTGTCTGCAGCCGTCGGGAACAAATCCCTAAGCTGTTTCAGGATAATGCCATACCATATACTATTAAGTGCCTTATAATCCTCGCGGTTATTTAGCAACTCTGGTTTGGCTTTATCAAAACATGTCGTGTAAGGTGTCATACGCTTTGGAATACCATCCCCTCGCCAGTTCTGGCGACGGGGATGGCATTCCACCCCTCTAGAGGGGTAAGACATGTTACTTCACTTTAATGCGGTTGATTTCTCCAAAGGCCTTAAGATCCACAAAATGGATGCCTCTGCCACAGACAAATGTCTGGACCCCTGGAGCTGACCGAAACCCAGTCAAGGGGGTCCTGGACAAAGGGTTTCCTGTCACAGGAGGGTGTCACCGCCCTCCAGACAGGAGATAGTGTATTGTAGCAGGGAGGTTTGAAAGAAACCAGACACTGCCTGGGGCGCACAAGGCTGCCCCTTGCATAATCCGGCCAAACCGGTTCTGGGGCACTCCAGCCCTCGTGCCAGGGCGGCCTGGATCAAAGGAAGGGGGTGTATCCACCCACTTCCTGGGTCCCACCCATAGGAGGGGACCTAGCAGGTAATCACGCCCACCAGATTCGAATAAGAGTGGGAGCAGTGCCAATGCACATCAGATTTCCTGGAAGAAACATTTGAAACGATATTCTGGACCCTTCGCCCTCCATCTCAACGTGGAAGCCCGAAGAATCTCCCTTGTGGTCAAGGAGTGACCACCCTGCAGCAGCAGGCACCATCCAGCCCTCGACGTCTACTTAGTTGCAGTTCCCGCCGGAACTCGAGCGACTGAGATCGACGAGATGAAGCCTGCCCAGCTTCTAACAGCCCGATCCACAGTCCCTGCAAAGCTGAGACCCGTGGAGGCGACCGGAAGCGTGGGGCACGCCATCTTGAAGTGACCACGAGACGCTGACCGTGCAGCCCACGAGTGACCCTCGAAGCTGTACACCGGGGTTTGAGAAGCCCCCACCCTGAGCTACTCCTGAGCCGAAGTTCAGCCCTCCACACTCGACGAGTGCTGCGTGGGGCCCTTTGGCACGATTTGGCTCAACGCGTTGGCCCGGTCACTTGCCAGCTGGCTTGTGGTCCCTGTGCCGACGAACTACAAAAGAAGACTCGTGATTCTGGTTGCTCCAGATCCACACCAGCTCCCCTGAAAGGGAGCCCCGACTCTGACCTTCCTGGTCCGAGTGAGACGCCATCTTCCAATCCCGCGTGGATTGCTCTTACCAAGGCTTGTTTGCTCCAAACCGGAAGCCGACTGCACCGACGGTGAGAGCCTGCGTGGGACAGATCGTGACCTGCTCCTGGACGTCGCAGATGCCCCAGAGCCCACGTGACAGCGAAGAGAAGCGCCTCGACGACCACCTGATTGCGCCCGACATTGCCTGGTTCCGTCCTGGTTCCACCCTGGTCACTGCTGAGTGACCCAGACTCTGTCCCCTCTGCTTTCAGGTACTCTACAACTTGAGTCCACCCTTGGACTCCACCGGACACTTCGTCTTCACCCTGCCTGCAGCCCTTTCAGCTTCAAGCACCAAGAGCCTGCGTGTCAAAACCCGACGCCACTTCGACCCTGTGCACCCACTTCCTGTGGGTGAGGTAACTTTGCTCCGCCGGTGTTCCCACACTGGTGCACACCTCTAGGGTCTGTGTGTTAAGTTTTGTTCCTCTAGGTTCAGCGGAAGTGTCCTTAAACTTTAACTATTTGACTTTTACGCACCATTGGTTAACATTGGTGCATGCGTGCGCTTTCCGCACATCTCCCGAATCCCGAGGGCCATTCCCGACTTCAGCATTGCTTGTCCTGACTGCTCCCAGCGATTCCCTAGGCCCTAGGCCTAACCACTGTTCGAGTGGCCTCTCTTATACCACTTGTTTAGTATATGGTTTGAGTGGCCCCCTGCCCTCATCCATAATTGTGCAACTTTGTATGTTTAAACAGTGCTTTTGATTTAACGCTTGTGCCCCTTTATTCATAAAGGATACTGGGGATTGTTTTTAGTAATAAACACATATATTTTTATAATATATACTTGTGTGGTGTCCTTTCATTTGGTATTACAGGATTGTATGTGGTAAAACAGCTCGCTTAACACGACCTCTTAAGTTAAGCCTTTAGGCTGCTTAGTCCATGCTACCACTAGGATAGCTTGTCTAATAAGGTTGACTTACAACCAGACACCATAAGGGGATTGTTTGGTCAGGTAGTAGGTGGTTCCAGAATTGGAAACATCCCCTACCAGGCCAACTTCTCACATTGGTGAGCAGCGGTGCGGATTTGAGCTTGCTGTTGTTTTACCATTGCAATCTTTATATCAAATTGAAAGATCACATCAAGTACCTCTAGGTACATATAAAATCAAAAGCTTAGCATATTAAGTTCTACTGAACTTAGTAGTTGTAGGTTGAAGGGAGTAGCACACCCCTGACTACAACTCACTAGCAAGGTTGTAGGAGAGTAGGGTCTGCTATCCTATGGTCACCCCAAATTTTTGCTTTTTGCTTCACTGGTTTTCGACTACTGAGGCTGTGGGCCTGCTGATCAGACCCCCAGCCTGCTGTTCTCTCACTAAATTAATGACACATGTGCTATAGGCACATACCAATTGGAAATGGACTCCTTGTCAGCCCCTGTAGAATGCACTATAGGTGCACAGGGCACAGGAGCCACTAAGGCCTACCAGGGGCTGCAGCATATCTTTTGCCACCCCTGGCTGGTTCTTAAATTGACACAACTGGCTGATCACTCAGCTGGGGTAAGGTGGTGTACACACCCCTTGCTTAGATATAGTATACCTATGTCTAAACCTATATCTGGACACATGTAAACCTGTGAGCCACTCCTATAGACAGGCCTCACCAATCCTGGAGGCTGGGTGCATGGTTTTTATGTGAGATGGAGCTCTAGCATGAGCTGAGCCTGTCTGCAGCCGTCGGGAACAAATCCCTAAGCTGTTTCAGGATAATGCCATACCATATACTATTAAGTGCCTTATAATCCTCGCGGTTATTTAGCAACTCTGGTTTGGCTTTATCAAAACATGTCGTGTAAGGTGTCATACGCTTTGGAATACCATCCCCTCGCCAGTTCTGGCGACGGGGATGGCATTCCACCCCTCTAGAGGGGTAAGACATGTTACTTCACTTTAATGCGGTTGATTTCTCCAAAGGCCTTAAGATCCCCAAAATGGATGCCTCTGCCACAGACAAATGTCTGGACCCCTGGAGCTGACCGAAACCCAGTCAAGGGGGTCCTGGACAAAGGGTTTCCTGTCACAGGAGGGTGTCACCGCCCTCCAGACAGGAGATAGTGTATTGTAGCAGGGAGGTTTGAAAGAAACCAGACACTGCCTGGGGCGCACAAGGCTGCCCCTTGCATAATCCGGCCAAACCGGTTCTGGGGCACTCCAGCCCTCGTGCCAGGGCGGCCTGGATCAAAGGAAGGGGGTGTATCCACCCACTTCCTGGGTCCCACCCATAGGAGGGGACCTAGCAGGTAATCACGCCCACCAGATTCGAATAAGAGTGGGAGCAGTGCCAATGCACATCAGATTTCCTGGAAGAAACATTTTGAAACGATATTCTGGACCCTTCGCCCTCCATCTCAACGTGGAAGCCCGAAGAATCTCCCTTGTGGTCAAGGAGTGACCACCCTGCAGCAGCAGGCACCATCCAGCCCTCGACGTCTACTTAGTTGCAGTTCCCGCCGGAACTCGAGCGACTGAGATCGACGAGATCAAGCCTGCCCAGCTTCTAACAGCCCGATCCACAGTCCCTGCAAAGCTGAGACCCGTGGAGGCGACCGGAAGCGTGGGGCACGCCATCTTGAAGTGACCACGAGACGCTGACCGTGCAGCCCACGAGTGACCCTCGAAGCTGTACACCGGGGTTTGAGAAGCCCCCACCCTGAGCTACTCCTGAGCCGAAGTTCAGCCCTCCACACTCGACGAGTGCTGCGTGGGGCCCTTTGGCACGATTTGGCTCAACGCGTTGGCCCGGTCACTTGCCAGCTGGCTTGTGGTCCCTGTGCCGACGAACTACAAAGAAAGACTCGTGATTCTGGTTGCTCCAGATCCACACCAGCTCCCCTGAAAGGGAGCCCCGACTCTGACCTTCCTGGTCCGAGTGAGACGCCATCTTCCAATCCCGCGTGGATTGCTCTTACCAAGGCTTGTTTGCTCCAAACCGGAAGCCGACTGCACCGACGGTGAGAGCCTGCGTGGGACAGATCGTGACCTGCTCCTGGACGTCGCAGATGCCCCAGAGCCCACGTGACAGCGAAGAGAAGCGCCTCGACGACCACCTGATTGCGCCCGACATTGCCTGGTTCCGTCCTGGTTCCACCCTGGTCACTGCTGAGTGACCCAGACTCTGTCCCCTCTGCTTTCAGGTACTCTACAACTTGAGTCCACCCTTGGACTCCACCGGACACTTCGTCTTCACCCTGCCTGCAGCCCTTTCAGCTTCAAGCACCAAGAGCCTGCGTGTCAAAACCCGACGCCACTTCGACCCTGTGCACCCACTTCCTGTGGGTGAGGTAACTTTGCTCCGCCGGTGTTCCCACACTGGTGCACACCTCTAGGGTCTGTGTGTTAAGTTTTGTTCCTCTAGGTTCAGCGGAAGTGTCCTTAAACTTTAACTATTTGACTTTTACGCACCATTGGTTAACATTGGTGCATGCGTGCGCTTTCCGCACATCTCCCGAATCCCGAGGGCCATTCCCGACTTCAGCATTGCTTGTCCTGACTGCTCCCAGCGATTCCCTAGGCCCTAGGCCTAACCACTGCTCGAGTGGCCTTTCTTATACCACTTGTTTAGTATATGGTTTGAGTGGCCCCCTGCCCTCATCCATAATTGTGCAACTTTGTATGTTTAAACAGTGCTTTTGATTTAACGCTTGTGCCCCTTTATTCATAAAGAATACTGGGGATTGTTTTTAGTAATAAACACATATATTTTTATAATATATACTTGTGTGGTGTCCTTTCATTTGGTATTACAGGATTGTATGTGGTAAAACAGCTCGCTTAACACGACCTCTTAAGTTAAGCCTTTAGGCTGCTTAGTCCATGCTACCACTAGGATAGCTTGTCTAATAAGGTTGACTTACAACCAGACACCATAAGGGGATTGTTTGGTCAGGTAGTAGGTGGTTCCAGAATTGGAAACATCCCCTACCAGGCCAACTTCTCACATTGGTGAGCAGCGGTGCGGATTTGAGCTTGCTGTTGTTTTACCATTGCAATCTTTATATCAAATTGAAAGATCACATCAAGTACCTCTAGGTACATATAAAATCAAAAGCTTAGCATATTAAGTTCTACTGAACTTAGTAGTTGTAGGTTGAAGGGAGTAGCACACCCCTGACTACAACTCACTAGCAAGGTCCAGTAGGAAAACACTTAGTGTAGGTAAGTGCACCACTTACACCTCACTAGTAACCATGTCCGACACAGGAAAGGCCTCAGGGTCTAGTCCTGTGACAGTTGACCCTACCCAGGCAACTTCTGGATATGACAAACTAACCCGCAGAGACTTGATTGTCTTGTGCAAAGCAAGAGGGTTAAAAAGGGGCAGAAGCCCCACCTGCCTAATCCTGATAGGACTCCTAGAACAGGATGACTTAGAGAGGGCAAAAGCAGCTTCCCTAGATACAGGAACTGGAGGGAACCCCCCTGCAGTTGATCCCCCTGAAGAGGAGGATGATGATGACTTGGATGAGGACTCAGATGCTGGGGACTTAGAAGTACAGGATCAGGGTAGCCAGGTTCCAGTTGGTAGGCTTAGCCAGGCCAACTTGGACCTACTGGGAAATGGAGAGGGCCAGCACCTCCCCAGATCCCAACAAATGATTCTCCCAGGCAACAGAAGAGTGAGATCTCCCTCAGGAGACTCTCATCTTTCTAGTGCCTCCAGAGAATCACAGAGAGGCATGAGTGCTTCTCAAAAGTTAGAGCATAGGGCCAGAATGAGGGCTGTCAAACTCCAGATAGAGAGGGAGGAGGTAGCCTTGGCTCAAGCTAGACTTGCCTTGGCAAGAGAGCAGAAATTAAGTGGCTTAGATGTCACTGGTGGCAGCAATTTTCCAAGAGAAAAAGACAGGGCCTATGACAATAGAAACCTGACCAAGATTGTGCCCCCCTTCAAAGAAGGGGATGACATCCACAAATGGATGACTGCTCTTGAGAGAGCCTGCATGGTACAGCAGGTTCCTGAGAACCAGTGGGCTGCAATTTTGTGGTACTCCTTTTCTGAGAAAGGGAGAGACAGGCTCCTCACAGTTAGACCTGAGGATGCCAAAAACTACTCTGTTTTGAAGAGTGCTCTCATTGAAGGGTATGGCCTAACCACTGAGCAATACAGGTTGTTGTTCAGAGACACCCAGAAAGCACAGACTCAAGACTGGACTGATTTTGTGGAGTGTGCCACTAAGGCTTTGGAGGGTTGGTTACAGGGAAGTAAAGTTTCAGACTATACAGGATTGTACAATCTTATGATGAGAGAACAGATCCTTAATAACTGTACAAACCAGCTGTTGCATCAATACCTTATTGACTCTGATCTGACCTCTCCCCAAGAATTGGGAAAGAAGGCAGACAAATGGGTCAGAACAAGGATTAAGCAGAAA
The DNA here is from genome assembly GCF_964261635.1 of Lissotriton helveticus. Classification (NCBI taxonomy): domain Eukaryota; kingdom Metazoa; phylum Chordata; class Amphibia; order Caudata; family Salamandridae; genus Lissotriton; species Lissotriton helveticus. Next base: position 2,266,884 of record NW_027611671.1, on the reverse strand, counting down.
CCCCAGAACCAAGGTGGTGACCAGAAGAAAACAGACCAGAAGGGTGGTAATCAGAATCAGAAAGATAAAGAAAAAGACCAGAAGTCTTCAGGCCCCCAAACTAATAGTAAGGAGGGTGGTTCCCAAAATGGTAACAAGAAGAAGAAGAACAAAGGTCCAAAGACACCTTGGTGTAATACCTGCAAATCAGTTTCACACTGGGGCAGTGAGTGCACCAAGGCAAATCCAGTTCCCACCACTACAGCTCCTAAAGCAACTGCAACCCCAAGTACAGTAAGCAGTGGTGGAACACAGTCCAAGGGTGTAGCTGGGTTGACCCTGGGTATTGAAGTAGGATCTGGCCTAGTCAGAGTCCCTACACAGGCAGTTCTCCTGTATGATGTGGACATTGAGTTGCCCACTGCAGTAAGCCCCACTAACCTGGGCAAATACAGGCAGACTCCCTTAATAAATGAGAAACTGGCTCAAGCCTACAGGGACACATGTGCTAGTGTCACCATGGTGACCCCTGGCTTTGTGGACCCTGGACAGATTGTACTAGGAGAGAGCTACCTAGTAACCAATGCAAGCAACTCCACTACCTCCCATAGTGTGGCAGTTGTGAACTTCTCCTGGGGAGGGGTTGATGGCCTAAAGAAAGTTGTGGTGAGTGCAGACCTACCAGTAGACTGTCTGTTAGGCAATGACCTTGAAAGCTCAGCATGGTCAGAAGTGGAGTACAGGACTCATGCAGAAATGCTAGGGATTTCAGAGCATGTCCTTGCCATGACAAGGGCTCAGGCTAAGAAGTGCCTTCCTGAACCAGTGGTGGATCTTGAGACAATAGACCAGCCACAACCCAAGAGAAGGAGCAAGAGAGGAAAGGCCTCGCCTTCCACCTTGCCCCAGGTTGAGGATCAGGTTTCAGAGGAAACTGATTCTGCAGTCCAAGAGGAGACTGTCTCTGAGGAGCTTGAACCTGACCAGGTTGAGTTTCTGGGGACAGGGGGACCCTCAAGGGCAGACCTGAGGCAGGCTCAATTAGATTGCCCTTCCCTTGAACCCCTCAGACAGCAGGCTGCTGCTGAGGCTGCTGGGGATGCCCAAGGTACCCATACTGTGTATTGGGATGAGGGACTCCTTTACTCAGAGGCTAGAGCCCCCAAGCCTGGCATGACCAGGAGGTTGGTGATACCTCTGCAGTTTAGGGGATTCCTCCTTACCTTGGCCCATGATATTCCCCTTGCAGGACACTTAGGCCAGAACAAGACGTGGGACAGGCTTGTTCCACACTTTCACTGGCCTCACATGTCAGAGGATGTCAAGGAGTTTTGTCGCTCCTGTGTCACTTGCCAAGCCAGTGGTAAGTCAGGTGGCACAACAAAGGCCCCCCTAATACCACTACCTGTGGTGGGGGTCCCCTTTGAGAGAGTTGGAATTGATATTGTGGGTCCAATGGACCCCCAAACAGCATCTGGGAACAGATTCATACTGGTGGTAGTGGATCATGCCACCAGGTACCCAGAGGCTATTCCCCTAAGGACCACCACAGCACCTGTGGTGGCAAAAGCCCTCATTGCAGTTTTCTCAAGAGTGGGCTTTCCTAAGGAGGTACTATCAGATAGAGGGACAAATTTTATGTCCAGCTATCTAAAAGCAATGTGGAAGGAATGTGGAGTAAACTACAAGTTTACCACCCCATATCATCCACAATGCAATGGGCTTGTGGAGAGATTTAACAAGACCCTTAAAGGCATGATAAAAGGATTACCAGAGAAGCTCAGGCGGAAATGGGACATTCTTTTACCCTGCCTGCTCTTTGCTTACAGAGAGGTCCCACAGAAGGGGGTTGGCTACAGCCCTTTTGAACTTTTGTTTGGCCACCCTGTGAGAGGTCCATTGTGTTTGGTGAAGGAAGGATGGGAGTTACCTCTCAAAAAGCCCAAACTAGACATAGTGGACTATGTACTTGGTCTCCGCTCCAGGATGGCTGAGTACATGGAAAGAGCATCCAAAAACCTGGAGGCCAGCCAAGAATTGCAGAAAGCTTGGCATGACCAAAAGGCTGTGCTGGTAGAGTTCCAACCAGGACAGAAGGTATGGGTACTGGAGCCAGTGGCTCCAGCAGCACTCCAAGACAAATGGAGTGGACCCTATCCTATTATTGAGAAGAAAGGGGAAGTCACCTACTTGGTAGACTTTGGAACACCCAGGAGCCCCCACAGGGTAATCCATGTGAATCGCTTGAAAGCATTTGTAGACAGGGAGGACATGAGCTTGCTCATGGCCACAGATGGGGAACAGGAGGAAGAGAGTGACCCTCTCCCAGACCTGCTTTCCCAGAACCCTGATGATGGTTCAGTTGATGGAGTAGCCTTGGCAGGCAGCCTCACTGACCAGCAACAGAGGGACTGCAGACAAGTTTTGCAGGCTCACAGGCAAATGTTTTCACTCACACCCAGCCAAACTGACTGGTGTACCCATGTTGTGGACACTGGTGACAGTCTGCCTGTCAAGAATAAGATCTACAGGCAACCTGATCATGTCAGGGATTGCATCAAGGCTGAGGTGCAAAAGATGTTGGAGCTTGGAGTGATTGAGCCATCAGAGAGCCCATGGGCCAGCCCAGTAGTCCTGGTGCCAAAACCTCATACCCAAGATGGTAAGAGAGAAATGAGGTTTTGCGTGGATTACAGGGGTCTCAATGCTGTCACTAGGACAGATGCTCACCCCATTCCAAGAGCAGATGAGCTCATTGACAGATTGGCTTCTGCCAAGTTTCTGAGCACATTTGATCTGACAGCTGGCTACTGGCAAATCAGACTAGCTGAGGAGTCAAAAGCCAAAACAGCATTCTCTACCCCTAGTGGACATTATCAGTTTGTGGTAATGCCCTTTGGTTTGAAGAATGCACCTGCCACTTTTCAAAGGTTGGTGAACCAAGTCCTTACTGGGTTGGATGACTTTTGTGCAGCTTATCTGGATGATATTGCTGTCTTTAGCTCCACCTGGGAGGATCACCTGATCCACCTGAAGAAAGTTTTGGAGGCCCTGCAAAAGGCAGGCCTAACTATCAAGGCCACAAAGTGCCAGATAGGGCAGAGTAAGGTTGTATACCTGGGCCACCTAGTAGGTGGAGGCCAGGTTCAGCCACTGGAAAGCAAAATCCAGGCCATACAGGACTGGGCTCCTCCAGTTACCCAGACACAAGTCAGAGCCTTCTTGGGCCTGACTGGGTATTACAGAAAGTTTGTGAAAAACTATGGGTCTATAGTGACACCATTAAATGACTTGACATCCAAGAAGATGCCAAAAAAGGTTCAGTGGACAGTTAGCTGTCAGAAGGCATTTGAAGACCTGAAGAAGGCCATGTGCTCTGCACCTATCCTAAAGAGTCCTGACTACTCCAAACAGTTCATTGTTCAGACAGATGCTTCTGAGTTGGGGGTGGGAGCTGTACTCTCACAACTTAATCAAGATGGTCAAGACCAGCCAATTGCTTTCATTAGCAGGAGGCTAACCCCAAGAGAAAAACGTTGGTCAGCCATTGAGAGGGAGGCCTTTGCTGTGGTTTGGGCATTAAAGAAGTTGAGGTCCTACTTGTTTGGAACTCACTTCCTGGTGCAAACAGACCATAAGCCCCTCTTATGGCTTAATCAGATGAAGGGTGAAAATCCCAAACTGCTCAGGTGGTCCATTTCCCTACAGGGGATGGACTTTACAGTGGAGCACCGCCCAGGGACTGACCATGGTAATGCAGATGGTCTCTCCAGGTACTTCCACTTAGAACATGAAGACTTATCTGGTCAAGGTTAGTTTAATGTCCCTGCGTTTGGGGGGGGGTTGTGTAGGAGAGTAGGGTCTGCTATCCTATGGTCACCCCAAATTTTTGCTTTTTGCTTCACTGGTTTTCGACTACTGAGGCTGTGGGCCTGCTGATCAGACCCCCAGCCTGCTGTTCTCTCACTAAATTAATGACACATGTGCTATAGGCACATACCAATTGGAAATGGACTCCTTGTCAGCCCCTGTAGAATGCACTATAGGTGCACAGGGCACAGGAGCCACTAAGGCCTACCAGGGGCTGCAGCATATCTTTTGCCACCCCTGGCTGGTTCTTAAATTGACACAACTGGCTGATCACTCAGCTGGGGTAAGGTGGTGTACACACCCCTTGCTTAGATATAGTATACCTATGTCTAAACCTATATCTGGACACATGTAAACCTGTGAGCCACTCCTATAGACAGGCCTCACCAATCCTGGAGGCTGGGTGCATGGTTTTTATGTGAGATGGAGCTCTAGCATGAGCTGAGCCTGTCTGCAGCCGTCGGGAACAAATCCCTAAGCTGTTTCAGGATAATGCCATACCATATACTATTAAGTGCCTTATAATCCTCGCGGTTATTTAGCAACTCTGGTTTGGCTTTATCAAAACATGTCGTGTAAGGTGTCATACGCTTTGGAATACCATCCCCTCGCCAGTTCTGGCGACGGGGATGGCATTCCACCCCTCTAGAGGGGTAAGACATGTTACTTCACTTTAATGCGGTTGATTTCTCCAAAGGCCTTAAGATCCCCAAAATGGATGCCTCTGCCACAGACAAATGTCTGGACCCCTGGAGCTGACCGAAACCCAGTCAAGGGGGTCCTGGACAAAGGGTTTCCTGTCACAGGAGGGTGTCACCGCCCTCCAGACAGGAGATAGTGTATTGTAGCAGGGAGGTTTGAAAGAAACCAGACACTGCCTGGGGCGCACAAGGCTGCCCCTTGCATAATCCGGCCAAACCGGTTCTGGGGCACTCCAGCCCTCGTGCCAGGGCGGCCTGGATCAAAGGAAGGGGGTGTATCCACCCACTTCCTGGGTCCCACCCATAGGAGGGGACCTAGCAGGTAATCACGCCCACCAGATTCGAATAAGAGTGGGAGCAGTGCCAATGCACATCAGATTTCCTGGAAGAAACATTTTGAAACGATATTCTGGACCCTTCGCCCTCCATCTCAACGTGGAAGCCCGAAGAATCTCCCTTGTGGTCAAGGAGTGACCACCCTGCAGCAGCAGGCACCATCCAGCCCTCGACGTCTACTTAGTTGCAGTTCCCGCCGGAACTCGAGCGACTGAGATCGACGAGATCAAGCCTGCCCAGCTTCTAACAGCCCGATCCACAGTCCCTGCAAAGCTGAGACCCGTGGAGGCGACCGGAAGCGTGGGGCACGCCATCTTGAAGTGACCACGAGACGCTGACCGTGCAGCCCACGAGTGACCCTCGAAGCTGTACACCGGGGTTTGAGAAGCCCCCACCCTGAGCTACTCCTGAGCCGAAGTTCAGCCCTCCACACTCGACGAGTGCTGCGTGGGGCCCTTTGGCACGATTTGGCTCAACGCGTTGGCCCGGTCACTTGCCAGCTGGCTTGTGGTCCCTGTGCCGACGAACTACAAAGAAAGACTCGTGATTCTGGTTGCTCCAGATCCACACCAGCTCCCCTGAAAGGGAGCCCCGACTCTGACCTTCCTGGTCCGAGTGAGACGCCATCTTCCAATCCCGCGTGGATTGCTCTTACCAAGGCTTGTTTGCTCCAAACCGGAAGCCGACTGCACCGACGGTGAGAGCCTGCGTGGGACAGATCGTGACCTGCTCCTGGACGTCGCAGATGCCCCAGAGCCCACGTGACAGCGAAGAGAAGCGCCTCGACGACCACCTGATTGCGCCCGACATTGCCTGGTTCCGTCCTGGTTCCACCCTGGTCACTGCTGAGTGACCCAGACTCTGTCCCCTCTGCTTTCAGGTACTCTACAACTTGAGTCCACCCTTGGACTCCACCGGACACTTCGTCTTCACCCTGCCTGCAGCCCTTTCAGCTTCAAGCACCAAGAGCCTGCGTGTCAAAACCCGACGCCACTTCGACCCTGTGCACCCACTTCCTGTGGGTGAGGTAACTTTGCTCCGCCGGTGTTCCCACACTGGTGCACACCTCTAGGGTCTGTGTGTTAAGTTTTGTTCCTCTAGGTTCAGCGGAAGTGTCCTTAAACTTTAACTATTTGACTTTTACGCACCATTGGTTAACATTGGTGCATGCGTGCGCTTTCCGCACATCTCCCGAATCCCGAGGGCCATTCCCGACTTCAGCATTGCTTGTCCTGACTGCTCCCAGCGATTCCCTAGGCCCTAGGCCTAACCACTGCTCGAGTGGCCTTTCTTATACCACTTGTTTAGTATATGGTTTGAGTGGCCCCCTGCCCTCATCCATAATTGTGCAACTTTGTATGTTTAAACAGTGCTTTTGATTTAACGCTTGTGCCCCTTTATTCATAAAGAATACTGGGGATTGTTTTTAGTAATAAACACATATATTTTTATAATATATACTTGTGTGGTGTCCTTTCATTTGGTATTACAGGATTGTATGTGGTAAAACAGCTCGCTTAACACGACCTCTTAAGTTAAGCCTTTAGGCTGCTTAGTCCATGCTACCACTAGGATAGCTTGTCTAATAAGGTTGACTTACAACCAGACACCATAAGGGGATTGTTTGGTCAGGTAGTAGGTGGTTCCAGAATTGGAAACATCCCCTACCAGGCCAACTTCTCACAAAGGTCCAGTAGGAAAACACTTAGTGTAGGTAAGTGCACCACTTACACCTCACTAGTAACCATGTCTGACACAGGAAAGGCCTCAGGGTCTAGTCCTGTGACAGTTGACCCTACCCAGGCAACTTTTGGATATGACAAACTAACCCGCAGAGACTTGATTGCCTTGTGCAAAGCAAGAGGGTTAAAAAGGGGCAGAAGCCCCACCTGCCTAATCCTGGTAGAAATCCTAGAACAGGATGACTTAGAGAAGGCAAAAGCAGCTTCCCTAGATACAGGAACTGGAGGGAACCCCCCTGCAGTTGATCCCCCTGAAGAGGAGGATGATGATGACTTGGATGAGGACTCAGATGGTGGGGACTCACAAGTACAGGATCAGGGTAGCCAGGTTCCAGTTGGTAGGCTTAGCCAGGCCAACTTGGACCTACTGGGGAATGGAGAGGGCCAGCACCTCCCCAGAACCCAACATATGATTCTCCCAGGCAACAGAAGAGTGAGATCTCCCTCAGGGGACTCTCATCTTTCTAGTGCCTCCAGAGAATCAGAGAGAGGCATGAGTGCTTCTCAGAAAGCTGAGCATAGGGCTAGAATGAGGGCTGTCAGACTCCAGATAGAGAGAGAGGAGGTAGCCCTGAGTCAAGCTAAGCTTACCTTAGCTCAAGCTAAACTTGCCTTGGCAAGAGAGCAGAAATTGTGTGGCTTAGATGCCACTGGTGGCAGCAATATTCCTAAAGAGAAACCCAGGTCCTATGATAGTAGAAACCTGACAAAGATTGTGCCCCCCTTCAAAGAAGGGGATGACATCCACAAATGGATGACTGCTCTTGAGAGAGCCTGCATGGTACAGCAGGTTCCTGAGGAACAGTGGGCAGCAATCTTATGTGTGAGAAGTTGGCCTGGTAGGGGATGTTTCCAATTCTGGAACCACCTACTACCTGACCAAACAATCCCCTTATGGTGTCTGGTTGTAAGTCAACCTTATTAGACAAGCTATCCTAGGGGTAGCATGGACTAAGCAGCCTAAAGGCTTAACTTAAGAGGTCGTGTTAAGCGAGCTGTTTTACCACATACAATCCTGTAATACCAAATGAAAGGACACCACACAAGTATATATTATAAAAATATATGTGTTTATTACTAAAAACAATCCCCAGTATTCTTTATGAATAAAGGGGCACAAGCGTTAAATCAAAAGCACTGTTTAAACATACAAAGTTGCACAATTATGGATGAGGGCAGGGGGCCACTCAAACCATATACTAAACAAGTGGTATAAGAGAGGCCACTCGAACAGTGGTTAGGCCTAGGGCCTAGGGAATCGCTGGGAGCAGTCAGGACAAGCAATGCTGAAGTCGGGAATGGCCCTCGGGATTCGGGAGATGTGCGGAAAGCGCACGCATGCACCAATGTTAACCAATGGTGCGTAAAAGTCAAATAGTTAAAGTTTAAGGACACTTCCGCTGAACCTAGAGGAACAAAACTTAACACACAGACCCTAGAGGTGTGCACCAGTGTGGGAACACCGGCGGAGCAAAGTTACCTCACCCACAGGAAGTGGGTGCACAGGGTCGAAGTGGCGTCGGGTTTTGACAAGCAGGCTCTTGGTGCTTGAAGCTGAAAGGGCTGCAGGCAGGGTGAAGACGAAGTGTCCGGTGGAGTCCAAGGGTGGACTCCAGTTGTAGAGTACCTGAAAGCAGAGGGGACAGAGTCTGGGTCACTCAGCAGTGACCAGGGTGGAACCAGGACGGAACCAGGCAATGTCGGGCGCAATCAGGTGGTCGTCGAGGCGCTTCTCTTCGCTGTCACGTGGGCTCTGGGGCATCTGCGACGTCCAGGAGCAGGTCACGATCTGTCCCACGCAGGCTCTCACCGTCGGTGCAGTCGGCTTCCGGTTTGGAGCAAACAAGCCTTGGTAAGAGCAATCCACGCGGGATTGGAAGATGGCGTCTCACTCGGACCAGGAAGGTCAGAGTCGGGGCTCCCTTTCAGGGGAGCTGGTGTGGATCTGGAGCAACCAGAATCACGAGTCTTCTTTTGTAGTTCGTCGGCACAGGGACCACAAGCCAGCTGGCAAGTGACCGGGCCAACGCGTTGAGCCAAATCGTGCCAAAGGGCCCCACGCAGCACTCGTCGAGTGTGGAGGGCTGAACTTCGGCTCAGGAGTAGCTCAGGGTGGGGGCTTCTCAAACCCCGGTGTACAGCTTCGAGGGTCACTCGTGGGCTGCACGGTCAGCGTCTCGTGGTCACTTCAAGATGGCGTGCCCCACGCTTCCGGTCGCCTCCACGGGTCTCAGCTTTGCAGGGACTGTGGATCGGGCTGTTAGAAGCTGGGCAGGCTTGATCTCGTCGATCTCAGTCGCTCGAGTTCCGGCGGGAACTGCAACTAAGTAGACGTCGAGGGCTGGATGGTGCCTGCTGCTGCAGGGTGGTCACTCCTTGACCACAAGGGAGATTCTTCGGGCTTCCACGTTGAGATGGAGGGCGAAGGGTCCAGAATATCGTTTCAAATGTTTCTTCCAGGAAATCTGATGTGCATTGGCACTGCTCCCACTCTTATTCGAATCTGGTGGGCGTGATTACCTGCTAGGTCCCCTCCTATGGGTGGGACCCAGGAAGTGGGTGGATACACCCCCTTCCTTTGATCCAGGCCGCCCTGGCACGAGGGCTGGAGTGCCCCAGAACCGGTTTGGCCGGATTATGCAAGGGGCAGCCTTGTGCGCCCCAGGCAGTGTCTGGTTTCTTTCAAACCTCCCTGCTACAATACACTATCTCCTGTCTGGAGGGCGGTGACACCCTCCTGTGACAGGAAACCCTTTGTCCAGGACCCCCTTGACTGGGTTTCGGTCAGCTCCAGGGGTCCAGACATTTGTCTGTGGCAGAGGCATCCATTTTGGGGATCTTAAGGCCTTTGGAGAAATCAACCGCATTAAAGCAAAGTAACATGTCTTACCCCTCTAGAGGGGTGGAATGCCATCCCCGTCGCCAGAACTGGCGAGGGGATGGTATTCCAAAGCGTATGACACCTTACACGACATGTTTTGATAAAGCCAAACCAGAGTTGCTAAATAACCGCGAGGATTATAAGGCACTTAATAGTATATGGTATGGCATTATCCTGAAACAGCTTAGGGATTTGTTCCCGACGGCTGCAGACAGGCTCAGCTCATGCTAGAGCTCCATCTCACATAAAAACCATGCACCCAGCCTCCAGGATTGGTGAGGCCTGTCTATAGGAGTGGCTCACAGGTTTACATGTGTCCAGATATAGGTTTAGACATAGGTATACTATATCTAAGCAAGGGGTGTGTACACCACCTTACCCCAGCTGAGTGATCAGCCAGTTGTGTCAATTTAAGAACCAGCCAGGGGTGGCAAAAGATATGCTGCAGCCCCTGGTAGGCCTTAGTGGCTCCTGTGCCCTGTGCACCTATAGTGCATTCTACAGGGGCTGACAAGGAGTCCATTTCCAATTGGTATGTACCTAGGGTACATGGAATCCATTTTACAGAGAGAGCAGATGGCCTGGGGCCCTGATTAGCAGGGAACCAGGTCAACTAAGTCAAAAAACCAGCTAAACACAGGCAAAAAATCTGGGGTAACCATAGTCAGGTAGCCACCTTCCTACATAACCCCCCCCCAAACGAAAGGAGATAAGGCTATCCTTGGCCAGGTAAGCCTATATTGCCTGAGTGGCCATATAAGGAAGTACCTGCACTAGCATGGGTACCCCCTGTCTCATGGTCCACTAAGCAGTCCCTCACCCTTTGGGTATTAGAGGGTCTCCACCATAGGGAATCACTACCTTGGGTGTGTTTATGCAAAGTTAAAGGCTGGTTTGGATATGGAGTATTGAAGTTAGGCTCTACTAAGTTAGGGCTTGGCTTCCTCCAATTATCTTCCACCAGGTGTGCCTTTCTTTCTTTAACTGAGTTGCACTGTGCTCTCAGGGTCAACCTCTGGCTACCTAAAGCTGGAGGCTGGGTCCCTCTGTTTGGCTTGCTGGAGGGACAGTTCAGGTTTGGGCCCCTTGGGTCCCAGGTTTGGCTGTGCCCAACAGAATCCATCTGTGGGAGGTCCCTAACTGTTTTTAAGGGGGCTCCCTCAGGAGTTTTTAAAGTTTTCACCTTACTAGGGCTACTAGTTTTGGTGCACCTAATCTTTTGATGGGGGTGCTTTATTTGACAGGGGGCCCTCTGGGTCTCACTGTCCTTCTTGTCCTCTGCAGCCCTGGGCTGGCTAAGGCAAGGTAGAGAGGGGCAGGTTACCTGCTCCAGACTGGGTCCCACCTGAGAAGGGTCCACTGACATCAGAGGTTCTGTCAGGCTAGGCCCAACCACCTCTGGGGCAGTTCCTTCATCAGGGGTAAGATCAGTTCCCTGAGGAGGCTGATCCTGTCCTAAAGTCTGGTGAGGGGGATGTAGGAGAGTAGGGTCTGCTATCCTATGGTCACCCCAAATTTTTGCTTTTTGCTTCACTGGTTTTCGACTACTGAGGCTGTGGGCCTGCTGATCAGACCCCCAGCCTGCTGTTCTCTCACTAAATTAATGACACATGTGCTATAGGCACATACCAATTGGAAATGGACTCCTTGTCAGCCCCTGTAGAATGCACTATAGGTGCACAGGGCACAGGAGCCACTAAGGCCTACCAGGGGCTGCAGCATACCTTTTGCCACCCCTGGCTGGTTCTTAAATTGACACAACTGGCTGATCACTCAGCTGGGGTAAGGTGGTGTACACACCCCTTGCTTAGATATAGTATACCTATGTCTAAACCTATATCTGGACACATGTAAACCTGTGAGCCACTCCTATAGACAGGCCTCACCAATCCTGGAGGCTGGGTGCTTGGTTTTTATGTGAGATGGAGCTCTAGCATGAGCTGAGCCTGTCTGCAGCCGTCGGGAACAAATCCCTAAGCTGTTTCAGGATAATGCCATACCATATACTATTAAGTGCCTTATAATCCTCGCGGTTATTTAGCAACTCTGGTTTGGCTTTATCAAAACATGTCGTGTAAGGTGTCATACGCTTTGGAATACCATCCCCTCGCCAGTTCTGGCGACGGGGATGGCATTCCACCCCTCTAGAGGGGTAAGACATGTTACTTCACTTTAATGCGGTTGATTTCTCCAAAGGCCTTAAGATCCACAAAATGGATGCCTCTGCCACAGACAAATGTCTGGACCCCTGGAGCTGACCGAAACCCAGTCAAGGGGGTCCTGGACAAAGGGTTTCCTGTCACAGGAGGGTGTCACCGCCCTCCAGACAGGAGATAGTGTATTGTAGCAGGGAGGTTTGAAAGAAACCAGACACTGCCTGGGGCGCACAAGGCTGCCCCTTGCATAATCCGGCCAAACCGGTTCTGGGGCACTCCAGCCCTCGTGCCAGGGCGGCCTGGATCAAAGGAAGGGGGTGTATCCACCCACTTCCTGGGTCCCACCCATAGGAGGGGACCTAGCAGGTAATCACGCCCACCAGATTCGAATAAGAGTGGGAGCAGTGCCAATGCACATCAGATTTCCTGGAAGAAACATTTGAAACGATATTCTGGACCCTTCGCCCTCCATCTCAACGTGGAAGCCCGAAGAATCTCCCTTGTGGTCAAGGAGTGACCACCCTGCAGCAGCAGGCACCATCCAGCCCTCGACGTCTACTTAGTTGCAGTTCCCGCCGGAACTCGAGCGACTGAGATCGACGAGATCAAGCCTGCCCAGCTTCTAACAGCCCGATCCACAGTCCCTGCAAAGCTGAGACCCGTGGAGGCGACCGGAAGCGTGGGGCACGCCATCTTGAAGTGACCACGAGACGCTGACCGTGCAGCCCACGAGTGACCCTCGAAGCTGTACATCGGGGTTTGAGAAGCCCCCACCCTGAGCTACTCCTGAGCCGAAGTTCAGCCCTCCACACTCGACGAGTGCTGCGTGGGGCCCTTTGGCACGATTTGGCTCAACGCGTTGGCCCGGTCACTTGCCAGCTGGCTTGTGGTCCCTGTGCCGACGAACTACAAAAGAAGACTCGTGATTCTGGTTGCTCCAGATCCACACCAGCTCCCCTGAAAGGGAGCCCCGACTCTGACCTTCCTGGTCCGAGTGAGACGCCATCTTCCAATCCCGCGTGGATTGCTCTTACCAAGGCTTGTTTGCTCCAAACCGGAAGCCGACTGCACCGACGGTGAGAGCCTGCGTGGGACAGATCGTGACCTGCTCCTGGACGTCGCAGATGCCCCAGAGCCCACGTGACAGCGGAGAGAAGCGCCTCGACGACCACCTGATTGCGCCCGACATTGCCTGGTTCCGTCCTGGTTCCACCCTGGTCACTGCTGAGTGACCCAGACTCTGTCCCCTCTGCTTTCAGGTACTCTACAACTTGAGTCCACCCTTGGACTCCACCGGACACTTCGTCTTCACCCTGCCTGCAGCCCTTTCAGCTTCAAGCACCAAGAGCCTGCGTGTCAAAACCCGACGCCACTTCGACCCTGTGCACCCACTTCCTGTGGGTGAGGTAACTTTGCTCCGCCGGTGTTCCCACACTGGTGCACACCTCTAGGGTCTGTGTGTTAAGTTTTGTTCCTCTAGGTTCAGCGGAAGTGTCCTTAAACTTTAACTATTTGACTTTTACGCACCATTGGTTAACATTGGTGCATGCGTGCGCTTTCCGCACATCTCCCGAATCCCGAGGGCCATTCCCGACTTCAGCATTGCTTGTCCTGACTGCTCCCAGCGATTCCCTAGGCCCTAGGCCTAACCACTGTTCGAGTGGCCTCTCTTATACCACTTGTTTAGTATATGGTTTGAGTGGCCCCCTGCCCTCATCCATAATTGTGCAACTTTGTATGTTTAAACAGTGCTTTTGATTTAACGCTTGTGCCCCTTTATTCATAAAGAATACTGGGGATTGTTTTTAGTAATAAACACATATATTTTTATAATATATACTTGTGTGGTGTCCTTTCATTTGGTATTACAGGATTGTATGTGGTAAAACAGCTCGCTTAACACGACCTCTTAAGTTAAGCCTTTAGGCTGCTTAGTCCATGCTACCACTAGGATAGCTTGTCTAATAAGGTTGACTTACAACCAGACACCATAAGGGGATTGTTTGGTCAGGTAGTAGGTGGTTCCAGAATTGGAAACATCCCCTACCAGGCCAACTTCTCACATTGGTGAGCAGCGGTGCGGATTTGAGCTTGCTGTTGTTTTACCATTGCAATCTTTATATCAAATTGAAAGATCACATCAAGTACCTCTAGGTACATATAAAATCAAAAGCTTAGCATATTAAGTTCTACTGAACTTAGTAGTTGTAGGTTGAAGGGAGTAGCACACCCCTGACTACAACTCACTAGCAAGGTCCAGTAGGAAAACACTTAGTGTAGGTAAGTGCACCACTTACACCTCACTAGTAACCATGTCCGACACAGGAAAGGCCTCAGGGTCTAGTCCTGTGACAGTTGACCCTACCCAGGCAACTTCTGGATATGACAAACTAACCCGCAGAGACTTGATTGTCTTGTGCAAAGCAAGAGGGTTAAAAAGGGGCAGGAGCCCCACCTGCCTAATTCTGGTAGAACTCCTAGAACAGGATGACTTAGAGAAGGCAAAAGCAGCTTCCCTAGATACAGGAACTGGAGGGAACCCCCCTGCAGTTGATCCCCCTGAAGAGGAGGATGATGATGACTTGGATGAGGACTCAGATGCTGGGGACTTAGAAGTACAGGATCAGGGTAGCCAGGTTCCAGTTGGTAGGCTTAGCCAGGCCAACTTGGACCTACTGGGAAATGGAGAGGGCCAGCACCTCCCCAGATCCCAACAAATGATTCTCCCAGGCAACAGAAGAGTGAGATCTCCCTCAGGGGACTCTCATCTTTCTAGTGCCTCCAGAGAATCAGAGAGAGGCATGAGTGCTTCTCAGAAAGCTGAGCATAGGGCTAGAATGAGGGCTGTCAGACTCCAGATAGAGAGAGAGGAGGTAGCCCTGAGTCAAGCTAAGCTTACCTTAGCTCAAGCTAAACTTGCCTTGGCAAGAGAGCAGAAATTAAGTGGCTTAGATGTCACTGGTGGCAGCAATTTTCCAAGAGAAAAAGACAGGGCCTATGATAATAGAAACCTGACCAAAATTGTGCCCCCCTTTAAAGAAGGGGATGACATCCACAAATGGATGACTGCTCTTGAGAGAGCCTGCATGGTACAGCAGGTTCCTGAGAACCAGTGGGCTGCAATTTTGTGGTACTCCTTTTCTGAGAAAGGGAGAGACAGGCTCCTCACAGTTAGACCTGAGGATGCCAAAAACTACTCTGTTTTGAAGAGTGCTCTCATTGAAGGGTATGGCCTAACCACTGAGCAATACAGGTTGTTGTTCAGAGACACCCAGAAAGCACAGACTCAAGACTGGACTGATTTTGTGGAGTGTGCCACTAAGGCTTTGGAGGGTTGGTTACAGGGAAGTAAAGTTTCAGACTATACAGGATTGTACAATCTTATGATGAGAGAACAGATCCTTAATAACTGTACAAACCAGCTGTTGCATCAATACCTTATTGACTCTGATCTGACCTCTCCCCAAGAATTGGGAAAGAAGGCAGACAAATGGGTCAGAACAAGGATTAAGCAGAAACCCCAGAACCAAGGTGGTGACCAGAAGAAAACAGACCAGAAGGGTGGTAATCAGAATCAGAAAGATAAAGAAAAAGACCAGAAGTCTTCAGGCCCCCAAACTAATAGTAAGGAGGGTGGTTCCCAAAATGGTAACAAGAAGAAGAAGAACAAAGGTCCAAAGACACCTTGGTGTAATACCTGCAAATCAGTTTCACACTGGGGCAGTGAGTGCACCAAGGCAAATCCAGTTCCCACCACTACAGCTCCTAAAGCAACTGCAACCCCAAGTACAGTAAGCAGTGGTGGAACACAGTCCAAGGGTGTAGCTGGGTTGACCCTGGGTATTGAAGTAGGATCTGGCCTAGTCAGAGTCCCTACACAGGCAGTTCTCCTGTATGATGTGGACATTGAGTTGCCCACTGCAGTAAGCCCCACTAACCTGGGCAAATACAGGCAGACTCCCTTAATAAATGAGAAACTGGCTCAAGCTTACAGGGACACATGTGCTAGTGTCACCATGGTGACCCCTGGCTTTGTGGACCCTGGACAGATTGTACTAGGAGAGAGCTACCTAGTAACCAATGCAAGCAACTCCACTACCTCCCATAGTGTGGCAGTTGTGAACTTCTCCTGGGGAGGGGTTGATGGCCTAAAGAAAGTTGTGGTGAGTGCAGACCTACCAGTAGACTGTCTGTTAGGCAATGACCTTGAAAGCTCAGCATGGTCAGAAGTGGAGTACAGGACTCATGCAGAAATGCTAGGGATTTCAGAGCATGTCCTTGCCATGACAAGGGCTCAGGCTAAGAAGTGCCTTCCTGAACCAGTGGTGGATCTTGAGACAATAGACCAGCCACAACCCAAGAGAAGGAGCAAGAGAGGAAAGGCCTCGCCTTCCACCTTGCCCCAGGTTGAGGATCAGGTTTCAGAGGAAACTGATTCTGCAGTCCAAGAGGAGACTGTCTCTGAGGAGCTTGAACCTGACCAGGTTGAGTTTCTGGGGACAGGGGGACCCTCAAGGGCAGACCTGAGGCAGGCTCAATTAGATTGCCCTTCCCTTGAACCCCTCAGACAGCAGGCTGCTGCTGAGGCTGCTGGGGATGCCCAAGGTACCCATACAGTGTATTGGGATGAGGGACTCCTTTACTCAGAGGCTAGAACCCCCAAGCCTGGCATGACCAGGAGGTTGGTGATACCTCTGCAGTTTAGGGGATTCCTCCTTACCTTGGCCCATGATATTCCCCTTGCAGGACACTTAGGCCAGAACAAGACGTGGGACAGGCTTGTTCCACACTTTCACTGGCCTCACATGTCAGAGGATGTCAAGGAGTTTTGTCGCTCCTGTGTCACTTGCCAAGCCAGTGGTAAGTCAGGTGGCACAACAAAGGCCCCCCTAATACCACTACCTGTGGTGGGGGTCCCCTTTGAGAGAGTTGGAATTGATATTGTGGGTCCAATGGACCCCCAAACAGCATCTGGGAACAGATTCATACTGGTGGTAGTGGATCATGCCACCAGGTACCCAGAGGCTATTCCCCTAAGGACCACCACAGCACCTGTGGTGGCAAAAGCCCTCATTGCAGTTTTCTCAAGAGTGGGCTTCCCTAAGGAGGTACTATCAGATAGAGGGACAAATTTTATGTCCAGCTATCTAAAAGCAATGTGGAAGGAATGTGGAGTAAACTATAAGTTTACCACCCCATATCATCCACAATGCAATGGGCTTGTGGAGAGATTTAACAAGACCCTTAAAGGCATGATAAAAGGACTACCAGAGAAGCTCAGGCGGAAATGGGACATTCTTTTACCCTGCCTGCTCTTTGCTTACAGAGAGGTCCCACAGAAGGGGGTTGGCTACAGCCCTTTTGAACTTTTGTTTGGCCACCCTGTGAGAGGTCCATTGTGTTTGGTGAAGGAAGGATGGGAGTTACCTCTCAAAAAGCCCAAACTAGACATAGTGGACTATGTACTTGGTCTCCGCTCCAGGATGGCTGAGTACATGGAAAGAGCATCCAAAAACCTGGAGGCCAGCCAAGAATTGCAGAAAGCTTGGCATGACCAAAAGGCTGTACTGGTAGAGTTCCAACCAGGACAGAAGGTATGGGTACTGGAGCCAGTGGCTCCAGCAGCACTCCAAGACAAATGGAGTGGACCCTATCCTATTATTGAGAAGAAAGGGGAAGTCACCTACTTGGTAGACTTTGGAACACCCAGGAGCCCTCACAGGGTAATCCATGTGAATCGCTTGAAAGCATTTGTAGACAGGGAGGACATGAGCTTGCTCATGGCCACAGATGGGGAACAGGAGGAAGAGAGTGACCCTCTCCCAGACCTGCTTTCCCAGAACCCTGATGATGGTTCAGTTGATGGAGTAGCCTTGGCAGGCAGCCTCACTGACCAGCAACAGAGGGACTGCAGACAAGTTTTGCAGGCTCACAGGCAAATGTTTTCACTCACACCCAGCCAAACTGACTGGTGTACCCATGTTGTGGACACTGGTGACAGTCTGCCTGTCAAGAATAAGATCTACAGACAACCTGATCATGTCAGGGATTGCATCAAGGCTGAGGTGCAAAAGATGTTGGAGCTTGGAGTGATTGAGCCATCAGAGAGCCCATGGGCCAGCCCAGTAGTCCTGGTGCCAAAACCTCATACCCAAGATGGTAAGAGAGAAATGAGGTTTTGCGTGGATTACAGGGGTCTCAATGCTGTCACTAGGACAGATGCTCACCCCATTCCAAGAGCAGATGAGCTCATTGACAGATTGGCTTCTGCCAAGTTTCTGAGCACATTTGATCTGACAGCTGGCTACTGGCAAATCAGACTAGCTGAGGAGTCAAAAGCCAAAACAGCATTCTCTACCCCTAGTGGACATTATCAGTTTGTGGTAATGCCCTTTGGTTTGAAGAATGCACCTGCCACTTTTCAAAGGTTGGTGAACCAAGTCCTTACTGGGTTGGATGACTTTTGTGCAGCTTATCTGGATGATATTGCTGTCTTTAGCTCCACCTGGGAGGATCACCTGATCCACCTGAAGAAAGTTTTGGAGGCCCTGCAAAAGGCAGGCCTAACTATCAAGGCCACAAAGTGCCAGATAGGGCAGAGTAAGGTTGTATACCTGGGCCACCTAGTAGGTGGAGGCCAGGTTCAGCCACTGGAAAGCAAAATCCAGGCCATACAGGACTGGGCTCCTCCAGTTACCCAGACACAAGTCAGAGCCTTCTTGGGCCTGACTGGGTATTACAGAAAGTTTGTGAAAAACTATGGGTCTATAGTGACACCATTAAATGACTTGACATCCAAGAAGATGCCAAAAAAGGTTCAGTGGACAGTTAGCTGTCAGAAGGCATTTGAAGACCTGAAGAAGGCCATGTGCTCTGCACCTATCCTAAAGAGTCCTGACTACTCCAAACAGTTCATTGTTCAGACAGATGCTTCTGAGTTGGGGGTGGGAGCTGTACTCTCACAACTTAATCAAGATGGTCAAGACCAGCCAATTGCTTTCATTAGCAGGAGGCTAACCCCAAGAGAAAAACGTTGGTCAGCCATTGAGAGGGAGGCCTTTGCTGTGGTTTGGGCATTAAAGAAGTTGAGGTCCTACTTGTTTGGAACTCACTTCCTGGTGCAAACAGACCATAAGCCCCTCTTATGGCTTAATCAGATGAAGGGTGAAAATCCCAAACTGCTCAGGTGGTCCATTTCCCTACAGGGGATGGACTTTACAGTGGAGCACCGCCCAGGGACTGACCATGGTAATGCAGATGGTCTCTCCAGGTACTTCCACTTAGAACATGAAGACTTATCTGGTCAAGGTTAGTTTAATGTCCCTGCGTTTGGGGGGGGGTTGTGTAGGAGAGTAGGGTCTGCTATCCTATGGTCACCCCAAATTTTTGCTTTTTGCTTCACTGGTTTTCGACTACTGAGGCTGTGGGCCTGCTGATCAGACCCCCAGCCTGCTGTTCTCTCACTAAATTAATGACACATGTGCTATAGGCACATACCAATTGGAAATGGACTCCTTGTCAGCCCCTGTAGAATGCACTATAGGTGCACAGGGCACAGGAGCCACTAAGGCCTACCAGGGGCTGCAGCATACCTTTTGCCACCCCTGGCTGGTTCTTAAATTGACACAACTGGCTGATCACTCAGCTGGGGTAAGGTGGTGTACACACCCCTTGCTTAGATATAGTATACCTATGTCTAAACCTATATCTGGACACATGTAAACCTGTGAGCCACTCCTATAGACAGGCCTCACCAATCCTGGAGGCTGGGTGCTTGGTTTTTATGTGAGATGGAGCTCTAGCATGAGCTGAGCCTGTCTGCAGCCGTCGGGAACAAATCCCTAAGCTGTTTCAGGATAATGCCATACCATATACTATTAAGTGCCTTATAATCCTCGCGGTTATTTAGCAACTCTGGTTTGGCTTTATCAAAACATGTCGTGTAAGGTGTCATACGCTTTGGAATACCATCCCCTCGCCAGTTCTGGCGACGGGGATGGCATTCCACCCCTCTAGAGGGGTAAGACATGTTACTTCACTTTAATGCGGTTGATT
This sequence comes from Lissotriton helveticus, assembly GCF_964261635.1. NCBI lineage: Eukaryota > Metazoa > Chordata > Amphibia > Caudata > Salamandridae > Lissotriton > Lissotriton helveticus. The sequence goes on along the minus strand of NW_027611671.1, from coordinate 2,247,164 downwards.
TCTCCAAAGGCCTTAAGATCCACAAAATGGATGCCTCTGCCACAGACAAATGTCTGGACCCCTGGAGCTGACCGAAACCCAGTCAAGGGGGTCCTGGACAAAGGGTTTCCTGTCACAGGAGGGTGTCACCGCCCTCCAGACAGGAGATAGTGTATTGTAGCAGGGAGGTTTGAAAGAAACCAGACACTGCCTGGGGCGCACAAGGCTGCCCCTTGCATAATCCGGCCAAACCGGTTCTGGGGCACTCCAGCCCTCGTGCCAGGGCGGCCTGGATCAAAGGAAGGGGGTGTATCCACCCACTTCCTGGGTCCCACCCATAGGAGGGGACCTAGCAGGTAATCACGCCCACCAGATTCGAATAAGAGTGGGAGCAGTGCCAATGCACATCAGATTTCCTGGAAGAAACATTTGAAACGATATTCTGGACCCTTCGCCCTCCATCTCAACGTGGAAGCCCGAAGAATCTCCCTTGTGGTCAAGGAGTGACCACCCTGCAGCAGCAGGCACCATCCAGCCCTCGACGTCTACTTAGTTGCAGTTCCCGCCGGAACTCGAGCGACTGAGATCGACGAGATCAAGCCTGCCCAGCTTCTAACAGCCCGATCCACAGTCCCTGCAAAGCTGAGACCCGTGGAGGCGACCGGAAGCGTGGGGCACGCCATCTTGAAGTGACCACGAGACGCTGACCGTGCAGCCCACGAGTGACCCTCGAAGCTGTACATCGGGGTTTGAGAAGCCCCCACCCTGAGCTACTCCTGAGCCGAAGTTCAGCCCTCCACACTCGACGAGTGCTGCGTGGGGCCCTTTGGCACGATTTGGCTCAACGCGTTGGCCCGGTCACTTGCCAGCTGGCTTGTGGTCCCTGTGCCGACGAACTACAAAAGAAGACTCGTGATTCTGGTTGCTCCAGATCCACACCAGCTCCCCTGAAAGGGAGCCCCGACTCTGACCTTCCTGGTCCGAGTGAGACGCCATCTTCCAATCCCGCGTGGATTGCTCTTACCAAGGCTTGTTTGCTCCAAACCGGAAGCCGACTGCACCGACGGTGAGAGCCTGCGTGGGACAGATCGTGACCTGCTCCTGGACGTCGCAGATGCCCCAGAGCCCACGTGACAGCGGAGAGAAGCGCCTCGACGACCACCTGATTGCGCCCGACATTGCCTGGTTCCGTCCTGGTTCCACCCTGGTCACTGCTGAGTGACCCAGACTCTGTCCCCTCTGCTTTCAGGTACTCTACAACTTGAGTCCACCCTTGGACTCCACCGGACACTTCGTCTTCACCCTGCCTGCAGCCCTTTCAGCTTCAAGCACCAAGAGCCTGCGTGTCAAAACCCGACGCCACTTCGACCCTGTGCACCCACTTCCTGTGGGTGAGGTAACTTTGCTCCGCCGGTGTTCCCACACTGGTGCACACCTCTAGGGTCTGTGTGTTAAGTTTTGTTCCTCTAGGTTCAGCGGAAGTGTCCTTAAACTTTAACTATTTGACTTTTACGCACCATTGGTTAACATTGGTGCATGCGTGCGCTTTCCGCACATCTCCCGAATCCCGAGGGCCATTCCCGACTTCAGCATTGCTTGTCCTGACTGCTCCCAGCGATTCCCTAGGCCCTAGGCCTAACCACTGTTCGAGTGGCCTCTCTTATACCACTTGTTTAGTATATGGTTTGAGTGGCCCCCTGCCCTCATCCATAATTGTGCAACTTTGTATGTTTAAACAGTGCTTTTGATTTAACGCTTGTGCCCCTTTATTCATAAAGAATACTGGGGATTGTTTTTAGTAATAAACACATATATTTTTATAATATATACTTGTGTGGTGTCCTTTCATTTGGTATTACAGGATTGTATGTGGTAAAACAGCTCGCTTAACACGACCTCTTAAGTTAAGCCTTTAGGCTGCTTAGTCCATGCTACCACTAGGATAGCTTGTCTAATAAGGTTGACTTACAACCAGACACCATAAGGGGATTGTTTGGTCAGGTAGTAGGTGGTTCCAGAATTGGAAACATCCCCTACCAGGCCAACTTCTCACAGGGGAGATTTCTCTTCCTCCTCCATGCTCTCAGTTTGTGTGGAGTTATCCATCATTTCAGGTTTCACAACACACGTGTCAGTTTGAGTTTGGGCTGTGGCCATCACAGCCCCACCAACCTTTTCAGGAGGAGACTCAGTTTGGGTTTCTGCTGTTATCATAACAGCTTTGCTATTCTGTTCAGGAAGAGCTTTTGCTAAAGATGGGGCAGGGAGTATCTCCGCCCTACCAACCTTTTCAGGAAGGACATCTTGAATTGGGGCTGTAGCCATTACAGCCCCACTAACCTTTCCATTGGAATTTACCATTCTAGAATGGATTTCCTGTTCAACCCCAGCCCAGGCTGAGATTTCTAAATCATTACCCAGTAGACAGTCTACAGGCAAGTTTGGGGACACTGCCACTCTCTTTGGGCCAGTGACACCTCCCCAGCTGAGACTTACTACTGCCATGGGATGATTTGTTTGGATGCCATCAATGTTTATTACCTGGTATGTGGCACCAGGTAAAAGTTGCTTAGAGGGGACTATGCCATCAGCCACCAGGGTGATGCTAGCCCCTGTGTCTCTAAAAGCTTCAACTCTTAAACCATTGATGATGGGTTCTTGTCTATACTTGCTCAAAGTATTTGGGCAAGCAGAGAAGTTGGCAAACCCCATGCCAGCCTCATAAACAAGATCATGGGGTGATGGGGACCTGGATAGGCCAGGGTCCACCTGATTTCCAAAAGTAAACCCACCCAGATTCCTGGGTGTGCTTCCACTTCCTGGGGGATTACTGCTGACAGTAACAGGAGGTGTTGAAGCTGGCTTTGGAGGTATATTTTCTTTATTGTTATTCTTGGGACAACAGCTGTCTGTTTTGTAATGCCCCACCTGTTTACAGGGATAACAATAGGGTTTTTTCTCAGTTGAAGAAGTGTCTTGGGACTGTGAGAAGTTGGCCTGGTAGGGGATGTTTCCAATTCTGGAACCACCTACTACCTGACCAAACAATCCCCTTATGGTGTCTGGTTGTAAGTCAACCTTATTAGACAAGCTATCCTAGTGGTAGCATGGACTAAGCAGCCTAAAGGCTTAACTTAAGAGGTCGTGTTAAGCGAGCTGTTTTACCACATACAATCCTGTAATACCAAATGAAAGGACACCACACAAGTATATATTATAAAAATATATGTGTTTATTACTAAAAACAATCCCCAGTATTCTTTATGAATAAAGGGGCACAAGCGTTAAATCAAAAGCACTGTTTAAACATACAAAGTTGCACAATTATGGATGAGGGCAGGGGGCCACTCAAACCATATACTAAACAAGTGGTATAAGAGAGGCCACTCGAACAGTGGTTAGGCCTAGGGCCTAGGGAATCGCTGGGAGCAGTCAGGACAAGCAATGCTGAAGTCGGGAATGGCCCTCGGGATTCGGGAGATGTGCGGAAAGCGCACGCATGCACCAATGTTAACCAATGGTGCGTAAAAGTCAAATAGTTAAAGTTTAAGGACACTTCCGCTGAACCTAGAGGAACAAAACTTAACACACAGACCCTAGAGGTGTGCACCAGTGTGGGAACACCGGCGGAGCAAAGTTACCTCACCCACAGGAAGTGGGTGCACAGGGTCGAAGTGGCGTCGGGTTTTGACACGCAGGCTCTTGGTGCTTGGAGCTGAAAGGGCTGCAGGCAGGGTGAAGACGAAGTGTCCGGTGGAGTCCAAGGGTGGACTCAAGTTGTAGAGTACCTGAAAGCAGAGGGGACAGAGTCTGGGTCACTCAGCAGTGACCAGGGTGGAACCAGGACGGAACCAGGCAATGTCGGGCGCAATCAGGTGGTCGTCGAGGCGCTTCTCTTCGCTGTCACGTGGGCTCTGGGGCATCTGCGACGTCCAGGAGCAGGTCACGATCTGTCCCACGCAGGCTCTCACCGTCGGTGCAGTCGGCTTCCGGTTTGGAGCAAACAAGCCTTGGTAAGAGCAATCCACGCGGGATTGGAAGATGGCGTCTTACTCGGACCAGGAAGGTCAGAGTCGGGGCTCCCTTTCAGGGGAGCTGGTGTGGATCTGGAGCAACCAGAATCACGAGTCTTCTTTTGTAGTTCGTCGGCACAGGGACCACAAGCCAGCTGGCAAGTGACCGGGCCAACGCGTTGAGCCAAATCGTGCCAAAGGGCCCCACGCAGCACTCGTCGAGTGTGGAGGGCTGAACTTCGGCTCAGGAGTAGCTCAGGGTGGGGGCTTCTCAAACCCCGGTGTACAGCTTCGAGGGTCACTCGTGGGCTGCACGGTCAGCGTCTCGTGGTCACTTCAAGATGGCGTGCCCCACGCTTCCGGTCGCCTCCACGGGTCTCAGCTTTGCAGGGACTGTGGATCGGGCTGTTAGAAGCTGGGCAGGCTTGATCTCGTCGATCTCAGTCGCTCGAGTTCCGGCGGGAACTGCAACCAAGTAGACGTCGAGGGCTGGATGGTGCCTGCTGCTGCAGGGTGGTCACTCCTTGACCACAAGGGAGATTCTTCGGGCTTCCACGTTGAGATGGAGGGCGAAGGGTCCAGAATATCGTTTCAAATGTTTCTTCCAGGAAATCTGATGTGCATTGGCACTGCTCCCACTCTTATTCGAATCTGGTGGGCGTGATTACCTGCTAGGTCCCCTCCTATGGGTGGGACCCAGGAAGTGGGTGGATACACCCCCTTCCTTTGATCCAGGCCGCCCTGGCACGAGGGCTGGAGTGCCCCAGAACCGGTTTGGCCGGATTATGCAAGGGGCAGCCTTGTGCGCCCCAGGCAGTGTCTGGTTTCTTTCAAACCTCCCTGCTACAATACACTATCTCCTGTCTGGAGGGCGGTGACACCCTCCTGTGACAGGAAACCCTTTGTCCAGGACCCCCTTGACTGGGTTTCGGTCAGCTCCAGGGGTCCAGACATTTGTCTGTGGCAGAGGCATCCATTTTGGGGATCTTAAGGCCTTTGGAGAAATCAACCGCATTAAAGTGAAGTAACATGTCTTACCCCTCTAGAGGGGTGGAATGCCATCCCCGTCGCCAGAACTGGCGAGGGGATGGTATTCCAAAGCGTATGACACCTTACACGACATGTTTTGATAAAGCCAAACCAGAGTTGCTAAATAACCGCGAGGATTATAAGGCACTTAATAGTATATGGTATGGCATTATCCTGAAACAGCTTAGGGATTTGTTCCCGACGGCTGCAGACAGGCTCAGCTCATGCTAGAGCTCCATCTCACATAAAAACCAAGCACCCAGCCTCCAGGATTGGTGAGGCCTGTCTATAGGAGTGGCTCACAGGTTTACATGTGTCCAGATATAGGTTTTAGACATAGGTATACTATATCTAAGCAAGGGGTGTGTACACCACCTTACCCCAGCTGAGTGATCAGCCAGTTGTGTCAATTTAAGAACCAGCCAGGGGTGGCAAAAGATATGCTGCAGCCCCTGGTAGGCCTTAGTGGCTCCTGTGCCCTGTGCACCTATAGTGCATTCTACAGGGGCTGACAAGGAGTCCATTTCCAATTGGTATGTACCTAGGGTACATGGAATCCATTTTACAGAGAGAGCAGATGGCCTGGGGCCCTGATTAGCAGGGAACCAGGTCAACTAAGTCAAAAAACCAGCTAAACACAGGCAAAAAATCTGGGGTAACCATAGTCAGGTAGCCACCTTCCTACATAACCCCCCCCCAAACGAAAGGAGATAAGGCTATCCTTGGCCAGGTAAGCCTATATTGCCTGAGTGGCCATATAAGGAAGTACCTGCACTAGCATGGGTACCCCCTGTCTCATGGTCCACTAAGCAGTCCCTCACCCTTTGGGTATTAGAGGGTCTCCACCATAGGGAATCACTACCTTGGGTGTGTTTATGCAAAGTTAAAGGCTGGTTTGGATATGGAGTATTGAAGTTAGGCTCCACTAAGTTAGGGCTTGGCTTCCTCCAATTATCTTCCACCAGGTGTGCCTTTCTTTCTTTAACTGAGTTGCACTGTGCTCTCAGGGTCAACCTCTGGCTACCTAAAGCTGGAGGCTGGGTCCCTCTGTTTGGCTTGCTGGAGGGACAGTTCAGGTTTGGGCCCCTTGGGTCCCAGGTTTGGCTGTGCCCAACAGAATCCATCTGTGGGAGGTCCCTAACTGTTTTTAAGGGGGCTCCCTCAGGAGTTTTTAAAGTTTTCACCTTACTAGGGCTACTAGTTTTGGTGCACCTAATCTTTTGATGGGGGTGCTTTATTTGACAGGGGGCCCTCTGGGTCTCACTGTCCTTCTTGACCTCTGCAGCCCTGGGCTGGCTAAGGCAAGGGAGAGAGGGGCAGGTTACCTGCTCCAGACTGGGTCCCACCTGAGAAGGGTCCACTGACATCAGAGGTTCTGTCAGGCTAGGCCCAACCACCTCTGGGGCAGTTCCTTCATCAGGGGTAAGATCAGTTCCCTGAGGAGGCTGATCCTGTCCTAAAGTCTGGTGAGGGGGAGATTTCTCTTCCTCCTCCATGCTCTCAGTTTGTGTGGAGTTATCCATCATTTCAGGTTTCACAACACACGTGTCAGTTTGAGTTTGGGCTGTGGCCATCACAGCCCCACCAACCTTTTCAGGAGGAGACTCAGTTTGGGTTTCTGCTGTTATCATAACAGCTTTGCTATTCTGTTCAGGAAGAGCTTTTGCTAAAGATGGGGCAGGGAGTATCTCCGCCCTACCAACCTTTTCAGGAAGGACATCTTGAATTGGGGCTGTAGCCATTACAGCCCCACTAACCTTTCCATTGGAATTTACCATTCTAGAATGGATTTCCTGTTCAACCCCAGCCCAGGCTGAGATTTCTAAATCATTACCCAGTAGACAGTCTACAGGCAAGTTTGGGGACACTGCCACTCTCTTTGGGCCAGTGACACCTCCCCAGCTGAGACTTACTACTGCCATGGGATGATTCGTTTGGATGCCATCAATGTTTATTACCTGGTATGTGGCACCAGGTAAAAGTTGCTTAGAGGGGACTATGCCATCAGCCACCATGGTGATGCTAGCCCCTGTGTCTCTAAAAGCTTCAACTCTTAAACCATTGATGACGGGTTCTTGTCTATACTTGCTCAAAGTATTTGGGCAAGCAGAGAAGTTGGCAAACCCCATGCCAGCCTCATAAACAAGATCATTGGGTGATGGGGACCTGGATAGGCCAGGGTCCACCTGATTTCCAAAAGTAAACCCACCCAGATTCCTGGGTGTGCTTCCACTTCCTGGGGGATTACTGCTGACAGTAACAGGAGGTGTTGAAGCTGGCTTTGGAGGTATATTTTCTTTATTGTTATTCTTGGGACAACAGCTGTCTGTTTTGTAATGCCCCACCTGTTTACAGGGATAACAATAGGGTTTTTTCTCAGTTGAAGAAGTGTCTTGGGACCCACCCCCATCCTTGGAGTTTTGGGGCCCTGGGGAAGTCTTTTCTTTACTTTTATCCCCACCCTTATCTTGAGGCTTGGTAGACTCCTTCTTCTGGTTACTGTCCTGATTCTTAGGCCTAATCCTGGTTCTGACCCATTTGTCTGCCTTCTTTCCCAATTCTTGGGGAGAGGTCAGATCAGAGTCTACCAGGTGCTGGTGTAAGAGCTGGTTCTGACAATTACTTAGGATCTGCTCCCTCATAATCAAATTATACAATCCTGTAAAGTCATGTACTTTGCTGCCATGTAGCCAACCCTCCAGAGCCTTAGTAGCACAATCTACAAAATCAGTCCAGTCCTGAGTCTGTGTCTTCTGGGTGTCTCTGAACTTGAACCTGTACTGTTCAGTGGTTAAGCCAAACCCATCTATCAGAACACTCTTCAGGACTTTGTAATTGTTTGCATCCTCATGTCTGACAGTGAGGAGCTTGTCCCTCCCTTTCTCTGAAAAGGAGTACCATAAGATTGCTGCCCACTGTTCCTCAGGAACCTGCTGTACCATGCAGGCTCTCTCAAGAGCAGTCATCCATTTGTGGATGTCATCCCCTTCTTTGAAGGGGGGCACAATCTTTGTCAGGTTTCTACTATCATAGGACCTGGGTTTCTCTTTAGGAATATTGCTGCCACCAGTGGCATCTAAGCCACACAATTTCTGCTCTCTTGCCAAGGCAAGTTTAGCTTGAGCTAAGGTAAGCTTAGCTTGACTCAGGGCTACCTCCTCTCTCTCTATCTGGAGTCTGACAGCCCTCATTCTAGCCCTATGCTCAGCTTTCTGAGAAGCACTCATGCCTCTCTCTGATTCTCTGGAGGCACTAGAAAGATGAGAGTCCCCTGAGGGAGATCTCACTCTTCTGTTGCCTGGGAGAATCACATTTTGGGTTCTGGGGAGGTGCTGGCCCTCTCCATTCCCCAGTAGGTCCAAGTTGGCCTGGCTAAGCCTACCAACTGGAACCTGGCTACCCTGATCCTGTACTTCTAAGTCCCCAGCATCTGAGTCCTCATCCAAGTCATCATCATCCTCCTCTTCAGGGGGATCAACTGCAGGGGGGTTCCCTCCAGTTCCTGTATCTAGGGAAGCTGCTTTTGCCCTCTCTAAGTCATCCTGTTCTAGGAGTTCTATCAGGGTCAGGCAGGTGGGGCTTCTGCCCCTTTTTAACCCTCTTGCTTTGCACAAGACAATCAAGTCTCTGCGGGTTAGTTTGTCATATCCAGAAGTTGCCTGGGTAGGGTCAACTGTCACAGGACTAGACCCTGAGGCCTTTCCTGTGTCGGACATGGTTACTAGTGAGGTGTAAGTGGTGCACTTACCTACACTAAGTGTTTTCCTACTGGACCTTGCTAGTGAGTTGTAGTCAGGGGTGTGCTACTCCCTTCAACCTACAACTACTAAGTTCAGTAGAACTTAATATGCTAAGCTTTTGATTTTATATGTACCTAGAGGTACTTGATGTGATCTTTCAATTTGATATAAAGATTGCAATGGTAAAACAACAGCAAGCTCAAATCCGCACCGCTGCTCACCAATGTGAGAAGTTGGCCTGGTAGGGGATGTTTCCAATTCTGGAACCACCTACTACCTGACCAAACAATCCCCTTATGGTGTCTGGTTGTAAGTCAACCTTATTAGACAAGCTATCCTAGTGGTAGCATGGACTAAGCAGCCTAAAGGCTTAACTTAAGAGGTCGTGTTAAGCGAGCTGTTTTACCACATACAATCCTGTAATACCAAATGAAAGGACACCACACAAGTATATATTATAAAAATATATGTGTTTATTACTAAAAACAATCCCCAGTATTCTTTATGAATAAAGGGGCACAAGCGTTAAATCAAAAGCACTGTTTAAACATACAAAGTTGCACAATTATGGATGAGGGCAGGGGGCCACTCAAACCATATACTAAACAAGTGGTATAAGAGAGGCCACTCGAACAGTGGTTAGGCCTAGGGCCTAGGGAATCGCTGGGAGCAGTCAGGACAAGCAATGCTGAAGTCGGGAATGGCCCTCGGGATTCGGGAGATGTGCGGAAAGCGCACGCATGCACCAATGTTAACCAATGGTGCGTAAAAGTCAAATAGTTAAAGTTTAAGGACACTTCCGCTGAACCTAGAGGAACAAAACTTAACACACAGACCCTAGAGGTGTGCACCAGTGTGGGAACACCGGCGGAGCAAAGTTACCTCACCCACAGGAAGTGGGTGCACAGGGTCGAAGTGGCGTCGGGTTTTGACACGCAGGCTCTTGGTGCTTGGAGCTGAAAGGGCTGCAGGCAGGGTGAAGACGAAGTGTCCGGTGGAGTCCAAGGGTGGACTCAAGTTGTAGAGTACCTGAAAGCAGAGGGGACAGAGTCTGGGTCACTCAGCAGTGACCAGGGTGGAACCAGGACGGAACCAGGCAATGTCGGGCGCAATCAGGTGGTCGTCGAGGCGCTTCTCTTCGCTGTCACGTGGGCTCTGGGGCATCTGCGACGTCCAGGAGCAGGTCACGATCTGTCCCACGCAGGCTCTCACCGTCGGTGCAGTCGGCTTCCGGTTTGGAGCAAACAAGCCTTGGTAAGAGCAATCCACGCGGGATTGGAAGATGGCGTCTTACTCGGACCAGGAAGGTCAGAGTCGGGGCTCCCTTTCAGGGGAGCTGGTGTGGATCTGGAGCAACCAGAATCACGAGTCTTCTTTTGTAGTTCGTCGGCACAGGGACCACAAGCCAGCTGGCAAGTGACCGGGCCAACGCGTTGAGCCAAATCGTGCCAAAGGGCCCCACGCAGCACTCGTCGAGTGTGGAGGGCTGAACTTCGGCTCAGGAGTAGCTCAGGGTGGGGGCTTCTCAAACCCCGGTGTACAGCTTCGAGGGTCACTCGTGGGCTGCACGGTCAGCGTCTCGTGGTCACTTCAAGATGGCGTGCCCCACGCTTCCGGTCGCCTCCACGGGTCTCAGCTTTGCAGGGACTGTGGATCGGGCTGTTAGAAGCTGGGCAGGCTTGATCTCGTCGATCTCAGTCGCTCGAGTTCCGGCGGGAACTGCAACCAAGTAGACGTCGAGGGCTGGATGGTGCCTGCTGCTGCAGGGTGGTCACTCCTTGACCACAAGGGAGATTCTTCGGGCTTCCACGTTGAGATGGAGGGCGAAGGGTCCAGAATATCGTTTCAAATGTTTCTTCCAGGAAATCTGATGTGCATTGGCACTGCTCCCACTCTTATTCGAATCTGGTGGGCGTGATTACCTGCTAGGTCCCCTCCTATGGGTGGGACCCAGGAAGTGGGTGGATACACCCCCTTCCTTTGATCCAGGCCGCCCTGGCACGAGGGCTGGAGTGCCCCAGAACCGGTTTGGCCGGATTATGCAAGGGGCAGCCTTGTGCGCCCCAGGCAGTGTCTGGTTTCTTTCAAACCTCCCTGCTACAATACACTATCTCCTGTCTGGAGGGCGGTGACACCCTCCTGTGACAGGAAACCCTTTGTCCAGGACCCCCTTGACTGGGTTTCGGTCAGCTCCAGGGGTCCAGACATTTGTCTGTGGCAGAGGCATCCATTTTGGGGATCTTAAGGCCTTTGGAGAAATCAACCGCATTAAAGTGAAGTAACATGTCTTACCCCTCTAGAGGGGTGGAATGCCATCCCCGTCGCCAGAACTGGCGAGGGGATGGTATTCCAAAGCGTATGACACCTTACACGACATGTTTTGATAAAGCCAAACCAGAGTTGCTAAATAACCGCGAGGATTATAAGGCACTTAATAGTATATGGTATGGCATTATCCTGAAACAGCTTAGGGATTTGTTCCCGACGGCTGCAGACAGGCTCAGCTCATGCTAGAGCTCCATCTCACATAAAAACCAAGCACCCAGCCTCCAGGATTGGTGAGGCCTGTCTATAGGAGTGGCTCACAGGTTTACATGTGTCCAGATATAGGTTTTAGACATAGGTATACTATATCTAAGCAAGGGGTGTGTACACCACCTTACCCCAGCTGAGTGATCAGCCAGTTGTGTCAATTTAAGAACCAGCCAGGGGTGGCAAAAGATATGCTGCAGCCCCTGGTAGGCCTTAGTGGCTCCTGTGCCCTGTGCACCTATAGTGCATTCTACAGGGGCTGACAAGGAGTCCATTTCCAATTGGTATGTACCTAGGGTACATGGAATCCATTTTACAGAGAGAGCAGATGGCCTGGGGCCCTGATTAGCAGGGAACCAGGTCAACTAAGTCAAAAAACCAGCTAAACACAGGCAAAAAATCTGGGGTAACCATAGTCAGGTAGCCACCTTCCTACAGGGACCCACCCCCATCCTTGGAGTTTTGGGGCCCTGGGGAAGTCTTTTCTTTACTTTTATCCCCACCCTTATCTTGAGGCTTGGTAGACTCCTTCTTCTGGTTACTGTCCTGATTCTTAGGCCTAATCCTGGTTCTGACCCATTTGTCTGCCTTCTTTCCCAATTCTTGGGGAGAGGTCAGATCAGAGTCTACCAGGTGCTGGTGTAAGAGCTGGTTCTGACAATTACTTAGGATCTGCTCCCTCATAATCAAATTATACAATCCTGTAAAGTCATGTACTTTGCTGCCATGTAGCCAACCCTCCAGAGCCTTAGTAGCACAATCTACAAAATCAGTCCAGTCCTGAGTCTGTGTCTTCTGGGTGTCTCTGAACTTGAACCTGTACTGTTCAGTGGTTAAGCCAAACCCATCTATCAGAACACTCTTCAGGACTTTGTAATTGTTTGCATCCTCATGTCTGACAGTGAGGAGCTTGTCCCTCCCTTTCTCTGAAAAGGAGTACCATAAGATTGCTGCCCACTGTTCCTCAGGAACCTGCTGTACCATGCAGGCTCTCTCAAGAGCAGTCATCCATTTGTGGATGTCATCCCCTTCCTTGTAGGGGGGCACAATCTTTGTCAGGTTTCTACTATCATAGGACCTGGGTTTCTCTTTAGGGATATTGCTGCCACCAGTGGCATCTAAGCCACACAATTTCTGCTCTCTTGCCAAGGCAAGTTTAGCTTGAGCCAAGGCTACCTCCTCCCTCTCTATCTGGAGTTTGACAGCCCTCATTCTGGCCCTATGCTCTAACTTTTGAGAAGCATTCATGCCTCTCTGTGATTCCCTGGAGGCACTAGAAAGATGAGAGTCTCCTGAGGGAGATCTCACTCTTCTGTTGCCTGGGGGAATCATATGTTGGGTTCTGGGGAGGTGCTGGCCCTCTCCATTCCCCAGTAGGTCCAAGTTGGCCTGGCTAAGCCTACCAACTGGAACCTGGCTACCCTGATCCTGTACTTCTAAGTCCTCAACCTCTGAGTCCTCATCCAAGTCATCATCATCCTCCTCTTCAGGGGGATCAACTGCAGGGGGGTTCCCTTCAGTTCCTGTATCTAGGGAAGCTGCTTTTGCCCTCTCTAAGTCATCCTGTTCTAGGAGTCCTATCAGGATTAGGCAGGTGGGGCTTCTGCCCCTTTTTAACCCTCTTGCTTTGCACAAGACAATCAAGTCTCTGCGGGTTAGTTTGTCATATCCAGAAGTTGCCTGGGTAGGGTCAACTGTCACAGGACTAGACCCTGAGGCCTTTCCTGTGTCGGACATGGTTACTAGTGAGGTGTAAGTGGTGCACTTACCTACACTAAGTGTTTTCCTACTGGACCTTGCTAGTGAGTTGTAGTCAGGGGTGTGCTACTCCCTTCAACCTACAACTACTAAGTTCAGTAGAACTTAATATGCTAAGCTTTTGATTTTATATGTACCTAGAGGTACTTGATGTGATCTTTCAATTTGATATAAAGATTGCAATGGTAAAACAACAGCAAGCTCAAATCCGCACCGCTGCTCACCAATGTGAGAAGTTGGCCTGGTAGGGGATGTTTCCAATTCTGGAACCACCTACTACCTGACCAAACAATCCCCTTATGGTGTCTGGTTGTAAGTCAACCTTATTAGACAAGCTATCCTAGGGGTAGCATGGACTAAGCAGCCTAAAGGCTTAACTTAAGAGGTCGTGTTAAGCGAGCTGTTTTACCACATACAATCCTGTAATACCAAATGAAAGGACACCACACAAGTATATATTATAAAAATATATGTGTTTATTACTAAAAACAATCCCCAGTATTCTTTATGAATAAAGGGGCACAAGCGTTAAATCAAAAGCACTGTTTAAACATACAAAGTTGCACAATTATGGATGAGGGCAGGGGGCCACTCAAACCATATACTAAACAAGTGGTATAAGAGAGGCCACTCGAACAGTGGTTAGGCCTAGGGCCTAGGGAATCGCTGGGAGCAGTCAGGACAAGCAATGCTGAAGTCGGGAATGGCCCTCGGGATTCGGGAGATGTGCGGAAAGCGCACGCATGCACCAATGTTAACCAATGGTGCGTAAAAGTCAAATAGTTAAAGTTTAAGGACACTTCCGCTGAACCTAGAGGAACAAAACTTAACACACAGACCCTAGAGGTGTGCACCAGTGTGGGAACACCGGCGGAGCAAAGTTACCTCACCCACAGGAAGTGGGTGCACAGGGTCGAAGTGGCGTCGGGTTTTGACAAGCAGGCTCTTGGTGCTTGAAGCTGAAAGGGCTGCAGGCAGGGTGAAGACGAAGTGTCCGGTGGAGTCCAAGGGTGGACTCCAGTTGTAGAGTACCTGAAAGCAGAGGGGACAGAGTCTGGGTCACTCAGCAGTGACCAGGGTGGAACCAGGACGGAACCAGGCAATGTCGGGCGCAATCAGGTGGTCGTCGAGGCGCTTCTCTTCGCTGTCACGTGGGCTCTGGGGCATCTGCGACGTCCAGGAGCAGGTCACGATCTGTCCCACGCAGGCTCTCACCGTCGGTGCAGTCGGCTTCCGGTTTGGAGCAAACAAGCCTTGGTAAGAGCAATCCACGCGGGATTGGAAGATGGCGTCTCACTCGGACCAGGAAGGTCAGAGTCGGGGCTCCCTTTCAGGGGAGCTGGTGTGGATCTGGAGCAACCAGAATCACGAGTCTTCTTTTGTAGTTCGTCGGCACAGGGACCACAAGCCAGCTGGCAAGTGACCGGGCCAACGCGTTGAGCCAAATCGTGCCAAAGGGCCCCACGCAGCACTCGTCGAGTGTGGAGGGCTGAACTTCGGCTCAGGAGTAGCTCAGGGTGGGGGCTTCTCAAACCCCGGTGTACAGCTTCGAGGGTCACTCGTGGGCTGCACGGTCAGCGTCTCGTGGTCACTTCAAGATGGCGTGCCCCACGCTTCCGGTCGCCTCCACGGGTCTCAGCTTTGCAGGGACTGTGGATCGGGCTGTTAGAAGCTGGGCAGGCTTGATCTCGTCGATCTCAGTCGCTCGAGTTCCGGCGGGAACTGCAACTAAGTAGACGTCGAGGGCTGGATGGTGCCTGCTGCTGCAGGGTGGTCACTCCTTGACCACAAGGGAGATTCTTCGGGCTTCCACGTTGAGATGGAGGGCGAAGGGTCCAGAATATCGTTTCAAATGTTTCTTCCAGGAAATCTGATGTGCATTGGCACTGCTCCCACTCTTATTCGAATCTGGTGGGCGTGATTACCTGCTAGGTCCCCTCCTATGGGTGGGACCCAGGAAGTGGGTGGATACACCCCCTTCCTTTGATCCAGGCCGCCCTGGCACGAGGGCTGGAGTGCCCCAGAACCGGTTTGGCCGGATTATGCAAGGGGCAGCCTTGTGCGCCCCAGGCAGTGTCTGGTTTCTTTCAAACCTCCCTGCTACAATACACTATCTCCTGTCTGGAGGGCGGTGACACCCTCCTGTGACAGGAAACCCTTTGTCCAGGACCCCCTTGACTGGGTTTCGGTCAGCTCCAGGGGTCCAGACATTTGTCTGTGGCAGAGGCATCCATTTTGGGGATCTTAAGGCCTTTGGAGAAATCAACCGCATTAAAGCAAAGTAACATGTCTTACCCCTCTAGAGGGGTGGAATGCCATCCCCGTCGCCAGAACTGGCGAGGGGATGGTATTCCAAAGCGTATGACACCTTACACGACATGTTTTGATAAAGCCAAACCAGAGTTGCTAAATAACCGCGAGGATTATAAGGCACTTAATAGTATATGGTATGGCATTATCCTGAAACAGCTTAGGGATTTGTTCCCGACGGCTGCAGACAGGCTCAGCTCATGCTAGAGCTCCATCTCACATAAAAACCATGCACCCAGCCTCCAGGATTGGTGAGGCCTGTCTATAGGAGTGGCTCACAGGTTTACATGTGTCCAGATATAGGTTTAGACATAGGTATACTATATCTAAGCAAGGGGTGTGTACACCACCTTACCCCAGCTGAGTGATCAGCCAGTTGTGTCAATTTAAGAACCAGCCAGGGGTGGCAAAAGATATGCTGCAGCCCCTGGTAGGCCTTAGTGGCTCCTGTGCCCTGTGCACCTATAGTGCATTCTACAGGGGCTGACAAGGAGTCCATTTCCAATTGGTATGTACCTAGGGTACATGGAATCCATTTTACAGAGAGAGCAGATGGCCTGGGGCCCTGATTAGCAGGGAACCAGGTCAACTAAGTCAAAAAACCAGCTAAACACAGGCAAAAAATCTGGGGTAACCATAGTCAGGTAGCCACCTTCCTACATTATGGTACTCCTTTTCAGAGAAAGGGAGGGACAAGCTCCTCACTGTCAGACATGAGGATGCAAACAATTACAAAGTCCTGAAGAGTGTTCTGATAGATGGGTTTGGCTTAACCACTGAACAGTACAGGTTCAAGTTCAGAGACACCCAGAAGACACAGACTCAGGACTGGACTGATTTTGTAGATTGTGCTACTAAGGCTCTGGAGGGTTGGCTACATGGCAGCAAAGTACATGACTTTACAGGATTGTATAATTTGATTATGAGGGAGCAGATCCTAAGTAATTGTCAGAACCAGCTCTTACACCAGCACCTGGTAGACTCTGATCTGACCTCTCCCCAAGAATTGGGAAAGAAGGCAGACAAATGGGTCAGAACCAGGATTAGGCCTAAGAATCAGGACAGTAACCAGAAGAAGGAGTCTACCAAGCCTCAAGATAAGGGTGGGGATAAAAGTAAAGAAAAGACTTCCCCAGGGCCCCAAAACTCCAAGGATGGGGGTGGGTCCCAAGACACTTCTTCAACTGAGAAAAAACCCTATTGTTATCCCTGTAAACAGGTGGGGCATTACAAAACAGACAGCTGTTGTCCCAAGAATAACAATAAAGAAAATATACCTCCAAAGCCAGCTTCAACACCTCCTGTTACTGTCAGCAGTAATCCCCCAGGAAGTGGGAGCACACCCAGGAATCTGGGTGGGTTTACTTTTGGAAATCAGGTGGACCCTGGCCTATCCAGGTCCCCATCACCCAATGATCTTGTTTATGAGGCTGGCATGGGGTTTGCCAACTTCTCTGCTTGCCCAAATACTTTGAGCAAGTATAGACAAGAACCCATCATCAATGGTTTAAGAGTTGAAGCTTTTAGAGACACAGGGGCTAGCATCACCATGGTGGCTGATGGCATAGTCCCCTCTAAGCAACTTTTACCTGGTGCCACATACCAGGTAATAAACATTGATGGCATCCAAACAAATCATCCCATGGCAGTAGTAAGTCTCAGCTGGGGAGGTGTCACTGGCCCAAAGAGAGTGGCAGTGTCCCCAAACTTGCCTGTAGACTGTCTACTGGGTAATGATTTAGAAATCTCAGCCTGGGCTGGGGTTGAACAGGAAATCCATTCTAGGATGGTAAATTCCAATGGAAAGGTTAGTGGGGCTGTAATGGCTACAGCCCCAATTCAAGATGTCCTTCCTGAAAAGGTTGGTAGGGCGGAGATACTCCCTGCCCCATCTTTAGCAAAAGCTCTTCCTGAACAGAATAGCAAAGCTGTCATGATAACAGCAGAAACCCAAACTGAGTCTCCTCCTGAAAAGGTTGGTGGGGCTGTGATGGCCACAGCCCAAACTCAAACTGACACGTGTGTTGTGAAACCTGAAATGATGGATAACTCCACACAAACTGAGAGCATGGAGGAGGAAGAGAAATCTCCCCCTCACCAGACTTTAGGACAGGATCAGCCTCCTCAGGGAACTGAGCTTACCCCTGATGAAGGAACTGCCCCAGAGGTGGTTGGGCCTAGCCTGACAGAACCTCTGATGTCAGTGGACCCTTCTCAGGTGGGACCCAGTCTGGAGCAGGTAACCTGCCCCTCTCTACCTTGCCTTAGCCAGCCCAGGGCTGCAGAGGACAAGAAGGACAGTGAGACCCAGAGGGCCCCCTGTCAAATACAGCACCCCCATCAAAAGATTAGGTGCACCAAAACTAGTAGCCCTAGTAAGGTGAAAACTTTAAAAACTCCTGAGGGAGCCCCCTTAAAAGTAGTTAGGGACCTCCCACAGATGGATTCTGTTGGGCACAGCCAAACCTGGGACCCAAGGGGCCCAAACCTGAACTGTCCCTCCAGCAAGCCAAACAGAGGGACCCAGCCTCCAGCTTTAGGTAGCCAGAGGCTGACCCTGAGAGCACAGTGCAACTCAGTTAAAGAAAGAAAGGCACACCTGGTGGAAGATAATTGGAGGAAGCCAAGCCCTAACTTAGTAGAGCCTAACTTCAATACTCCATATCCAAACCAGCCTTTAACTTTGCATAAACACACCCAAGGTAGTGATTCCCTATGGTGGAGACCCTCTAATACCCAAAGGGTGAGGGACTGCTTAGTGGACCATGAGACAGGGGGTACCCATGCTAGTGCAGGTACTTCCTTATATGGCCACTCAGGCAATATAGGCTTACCTGGCCAAGGATAGCCTTATCTCCTTTCGTTTGGGGGGGGGTTATGTAGGAAGGTGGCTACCTGACTATGGTTACCCCAGATTTTTTGCCTGTGTTTAGCTGGTTTTTTGACTTAGTTGACCTGGTTCCCTGCTAATCAGGGCCCCAGGCCATCTGCTCTCTCTGTAAAATGGATTCCATGTACCCTAGGTACATACCAATTGGAAATGGACTCCTTGTCAGCCCCTGTAGAATGCACTATAGGTGCACAGGGCACAGGAGCCACTAAGGCCTACCAGGGGCTGCAGCATATCTTTTGCCACCCCTGGCTGGTTCTTAAATTGACACAACTGGCTGATCACTCAGCTGGGGTAAGGTGGTGTACACACCCCTTGCTTAGATATAGTATACCTATGTCTAAACCTATATCTGGACACATGTAAACCTGTGAGCCACTCCTATAGACAGGCCTCACCAATCCTGGAGGCTGGGTGCATGGTTTTTATGTGAGATGGAGCTCTAGCATGAGCTGAGCCTGTCTGCAGCCGTCGGGAACAAATCCCTAAGCTGTTTCAGGATAATGCCATACCATATACTATTAAGTGCCTTATAATCCTCGCGGTTATTTAGCAACTCTGGTTTGGCTTTATCAAAACATGTCGTGTAAGGTGTCATACGCTTTGGAATACCATCCCCTCGCCAGTTCTGGCGACGGGGATGGCATTCCACCCCTCTAGAGGGGTAAGACATGTTACTTCACTTTAATGCGGTTGATTTCTCCAAAGGCCTTAAGATCCACAAAATGGATGCCTCTGCCACAGACAAATGTCTGGACCCCTGGAGCTGACCGAAACCCAGTCAAGGGGGTCCTGGACAAAGGGTTTCCTGTCACAGGAGGGTGTCACCGCCCTCCAGACAGGAGATAGTGTATTGTAGCAGGGAGGTTTGAAAGAAACCAGACACTGCCTGGGGCGCACAAGGCTGCCCCTTGCATAATCCGGCCAAACCGGTTCTGGGGCACTCCAGCCCTCGTGCCAGGGCGGCCTGGATCAAAGGAAGGGGGTGTATCCACCCACTTCCTGGGTCCCACCCATAGGAGGGGACCTAGCAGGTAATCACGCCCACCAGATTCGAATAAGAGTGGGAGCAGTGCCAATGCACATCAGATTTCCTGGAAGAAACATTTGAAACGATATTCTGGACCCTTCGCCCTCCATCTCAACGTGGAAGCCCGAAGAATCTCCCTTGTGGTCAAGGAGTGACCACCCTGCAGCAGCAGGCACCATCCAGCCCTCGACGTCTACTTAGTTGCAGTTCCCGCCGGAACTCGAGCGACTGAGATCGACGAGATCAAGCCTGCCCAGCTTCTAACAGCCCGATCCACAGTCCCTGCAAAGCTGAGACCCGTGGAGGCGACCGGAAGCGTGGGGCACGCCATCTTGAAGTGACCACGAGACGCTGACCGTGCAGCCCACGAGTGACCCTCGAAGCTGTACACCGGGGTTTGAGAAGCCCCCACCCTGAGCTACTCCTGAGCCGAAGTTCAGCCCTCCACACTCGACGAGTGCTGCGTGGGGCCCTTTGGCACGATTTGGCTCAACGCGTTGGCCCGGTCACTTGCCAGCTGGCTTGTGGTCCCTGTGCCGACGAACTACAAAAGAAGACTCGTGATTCTGGTTGCTCCAGATCCACACCAGCTCCCCTGAAAGGGAGCCCCGACTCTGACCTTCCTGGTCCGAGTGAGACGCCATCTTCCAATCCCGCGTGGATTGCTCTTACCAAGGCTTGTTTGCTCCAAACCGGAAGCCGACTGCACCGACGGTGAGAGCCTGCGTGGGACAGATCGTGACCTGCTCCTGGACGTCGCAGATGCCCCAGAGCCCACGTGACAGCGAAGAGAAGCGCCTCGACGACCACCTGATTGCGCCCGACATTGCCTGGTTCCGTCCTGGTTCCACCCTGGTCACTGCTGAGTGACCCAGACTCTGTCCCCTCTGCTTTCAGGTACTCTACAACTTGAGTCCACCCTTGGACTCCACCGGACACTTCGTCTTCACCCTGCCTGCAGCCCTTTCAGCTTCAAGCACCAAGAGCCTGCGTGTCAAAACCCGACGCCACTTCGACCCTGTGCACCCACTTCCTGTGGGTGAGGTAACTTTGCTCCGCCGGTGTTCCCACACTGGTGCACACCTCTAGGGTCTGTGTGTTAAGTTTTGTTCCTCTAGGTTCAGCGGAAGTGTCCTTAAACTTTAACTATTTGACTTTTACGCACCATTGGTTAACATTGGTGCATGCGTGCGCTTTCCGCACATCTCCCGAATCCCGAGGGCCATTCCCGACTTCAGCATTGCTTGTCCTGACTGCTCCCAGCGATTCCCTAGGCCCTAGGCCTAACCACTGTTCGAGTGGCCTCTCTTATACCACTTGTTTAGTATATGGTTTGAGTGGCCCCCTGCCCTCATCCATAATTGTGCAACTTTGTATGTTTAAACAGTGCTTTTGATTTAACGCTTGTGCCCCTTTATTCATAAAGGATACTGGGGATTGTTTTTAGTAATAAACACATATATTTTTATAATATATACTTGTGTGGTGTCCTTTCATTTGGTATTACAGGATTGTATGTGGTAAAACAGCTCGCTTAACACGACCTCTTAAGTTAAGCCTTTAGGCTGCTTAGTCCATGCTACCACTAGGATAGCTTGTCTAATAAGGTTGACTTACAACCAGACACCATAAGGGGATTGTTTGGTCAGGTAGTAGGTGGTTCCAGAATTGGAAACATCCCCTACCAGGCCAACTTCTCACACACCCATAGGAGGGTGTAGGAGAGTAGGGTCTGCTATCCTATGGTCACCCCAAATTTTTGCTTTTTGCTTCACTGGTTTTCGACTACTGAGGCTGTGGGCCTGCTGATCAGACCCCCAGCCTGCTGTTCTCTCACTAAATTAATGACACATGTGCTATAGGCACATACCAATTGGAAATGGACTCCTTGTCAGCCCCTGTAGAATGCACTATAGGTGCACAGGGCACAGGAGCCACTAAGGCCTACCAGGGGCTGCAGCATATCTTTTGCCACCCCTGGCTGGTTCTTAAATTGACACAACTGGCTGATCACTCAGCTGGGGTAAGGTGGTGTACACACCCCTTGCTTAGATATAGTATACCTATGTCTAAACCTATATCTGGACACATGTAAACCTGTGAGCCACTCCTATAGACAGGCCTCACCAATCCTGGAGGCTGGGTGCATGGTTTTTATGTGAGATGGAGCTCTAGCATGAGCTGAGCCTGTCTGCAGCCGTCGGGAACAAATCCCTAAGCTGTTTCAGGATAATGCCATACCATATACTATTAAGTGCCTTATAATCCTCGCGGTTATTTAGCAACTCTGGTTTGGCTTTATCAAAACATGTCGTGTAAGGTGTCATACGCTTTGGAATACCATCCCCTCGCCAGTTCTGGCGACGGGGATGGCATTCCACCCCTCTAGAGGGGTAAGACATGTTACTTCACTTTAATGCGGTTGATTTCTCCAAAGGCCTTAAGATCCACAAAATGGATGCCTCTGCCACAGACAAATGTCTGGACCCCTGGAGCTGACCGAAACCCAGTCAAGGGGGTCCTGGACAAAGGGTTTCCTGTCACAGGAGGGTGTCACCGCCCTCCAGACAGGAGATAGTGTATTGTAGCAGGGAGGTTTGAAAGAAACCAGACACTGCCTGGGGCGCACAAGGCTGCCCCTTGCATAATCCGGCCAAACCGGTTCTGGGGCACTCCAGCCCTCGTGCCAGGGCGGCCTGGATCAAAGGAAGGGGGTGTATCCACCCACTTCCTGGGTCCCACCCATAGGAGGGGACCTAGCAGGTAATCACGCCCACCAGATTCGAATAAGAGTGGGAGCAGTGCCAATGCACATCAGATTTCCTGGAAGAAACATTTGAAACGATATTCTGGACCCTTCGCCCTCCATCTCAACGTGGAAGCCCGAAGAATCTCCCTTGTGGTCAAGGAGTGACCACCCTGCAGCAGCAGGCACCATCCAGCCCTCGACGTCTACTTAGTTGCAGTTCCCGCCAGAACTCGAGCGACTGAGATCGACGAGATCAAGCCTGCCCAGCTTCTAACAGCCCGATCCACAGTCCCTGCAAAGCTGAGACCCGTGGAGGCGACCGGAAGCGTGGGGCACGCCATCTTGAAGTGACCACGAGACGCTGACCGTGCAGCCCACGAGTGACCCTCGAAGCTGTACACCGGGGTTTGAGAAGCCCCCACCCTGAGCTACTCCTGAGCCGAAGTTCAGCCCTCCACACTCGACGAGTGCTGCGTGGGGCCCTTTGGCACGATTTGGCTCAACGCGTTGGCCCGGTCACTTGCCAGCTGGCTTGTGGTCCCTGTGCCGACGAACTACAAAAGAAGACTCGTGATTCTGGTTGCTCCAGATCCACACCAGCTCCCCTGAAAGGGAGCCCCGACTCTGACCTTCCTGGTCCGAGTGAGACGCCATCTTCCAATCCCGCGTGGATTGCTCTTACCAAGGCTTGTTTGCTCCAAACCGGAAGCCGACTGCACCGACGGTGAGAGCCTGCGTGGGACAGATCGTGACCTGCTCCTGGACGTCGCAGATGCCCCAGAGCCCACGTGACAGCGAAGAGAAGCGCCTCGACGACCACCTGATTGCGCCCGACATTGCCTGGTTCCGTCCTGGTTCCACCCTGGTCACTGCTGAGTGACCCAGACTCTGTCCCCTCTGCTTTCAGGTACTCTACAACTTGAGTCCACCCTTGGACTCCACCGGACACTTCGTCTTCACCCTGCCTGCAGCCCTTTCAGCTTCAAGCACCAAGAGCCTGCGTGTCAAAACCCGACGCCACTTCGACCCTGTGCACCCACTTCCTGTGGGTGAGGTAACTTTGCTCCGCCGGTGTTCCCACACTGGTGCACACCTCTAGGGTCTGTGTGTTAAGTTTTGTTCCTCTAGGTTCAGCGGAAGTGTCCTTAAACTTTAACTATTTGACTTTTACGCACCATTGGTTAACATTGGTGCATGCGTGCGCTTTCCGCACATCTCCCGAATCCCGAGGGCCATTCCCGACTTCAGCATTGCTTGTCCTGACTGCTCCCAGCGATTCCCTAGGCCCTAGGCCTAACCACTGTTCGAGTGGCCTCTCTTATACCACTTGTTTAGTATATGGTTTGAGTGGCCCCCCGCCCTCATCCATAATTGTGCAACTTTGTATGTTTAAACAGTGCTTTTGATTTAACGCTTGTGCCCCTTTATTCATAAAGAATACTGGGGATTGTTTTTAGTAATAAACACATATATTTTTATAATATATACTTGTGTGGTGTCCTTTCATTTGGTATTACAGGATTGTATGTGGTAAAACAGCTCGCTTAACACGACCTCTTAAGTTAAGCCTTTAGGCTGCTTAGTCCATGCTACCCCTAGGATAGCTTGTCTAATAAGGTTGACTTACAACCAGACACCATAAGGGATTGTTTGGTCAGGTAGTAGGTGGTTCCAGAATTGGAAACATCCCCTACCAGGCCAACTTCTCACATTGGTGAGCAGCGGTGCGGATTTGAGCTTGCTGTTGTTTTACCATTGCAATCTTTATATCAAATTGAAAGATCACATCAAGTACCTCTAGGTACATATAAAATCAAAAGCTTAGCATATTAAGTTCTACTGAACTTAGTAGTTGTAGGTTGAAGGGAGTAGCACACCCCTGACTACAACTCACTAGCAAGGTCCAGTAGGAAAACACTTAGTGTAGGTAAGTGCACCACTTACACCTCACTAGTAACCATGTCTGACACAGGAAAGGCCTCAGGGTCTAGTCCTGTGACAGTTGACCCTACCCAGGCAACTTTTGGATATGACAAACTAACCCGCAGAGACTTGATTGCCTTGTGCAAAGCAAGAGGTTTAAAAAGGGGCAGAAGCCCCACCTGCCTAACCCTGGTAGAAATCCTAGAACAGGATGACTTAGAGAAGGCTAAAACAGCTTCCCTAGACACAGGAAATGGAGAGAACCCCCCTGTAGTTGATCCCCCTGAAGAGGAGGATGATGATGACTTGGATGAGGACTCAGATGCTGGGGACTTAGAAGTACAGGATCAGGGTAGCCAGGTCCCAGTTGGTAGGCTTAGCCAGGCCAACTTGGACCTACTGGGGAATGGAGAGGGCCAGCACCTCCCCAGAACCCAACATGTGATTCTCCCAGGCAACAGAAGAGTGAGATCTCCCTCAGGGGACTCTCATCTTTCTAGTGCCTCCAGAGAATCAGAGAGAGGCATGAGTGCTTCTCAGAAAGCTGAGCATAGGGCTAGAATGAGGGCTGTCAGACTCCAGATAGAGAGAGAGGAGGTAGCCCTGAGTCAAGCTAAGCTTACCTTAGCTCAAGCTAAACTTGCCTTGGCAAGAGAGCAGAAATTAAGTGGCTTAGATGTCACTGGTGGCAGCAATTTTCCAAGAGAAAAAGACAGGGCCTATGACAATAGAAACCTGACCAAGATTGTGCCCCCCTTTAAAGAAGGGGATGACATCCACAAATGGATGACTGCTCTTGAGAGAGCCTGCATGGTACAGCAGGTTCCTGAGAATCAGTGGGCTGCAATTTTGTGGTACTCCTTTTCTGAGAAAGGGAGGGACAGGCTCCTCACAGTTAGACCTGAGGATGCCAAAAACTACTCTGTTTTGAAGAGTGCTCTCATTGAAGGGTATGGCCTAACCACTGAGCAATACAGGTTGTTGTTCAGAGACACCCAGAAAGCACAGACTCAAGACTGGACTGATTTTGTGGAGTGTGCCACTAAGGCTTTGGAGGGTTGGTTACAGGGAAGTAAAGTTTCAGACTATACAGGATTGTACAATCTTATGATGAGAGAACAGATCCTTAATAACTGTACAAACCAGCTGTTGCATCAATACCTTATTGACTCTGATCTGACCTCTCCCCAAGAATTGGGAAAGAAGGCAGACAAATGGGTCAGAACAAGGATTAAGCAGAAACCCCAGAACCAAGGTGGTGACCAGAAGAAAACAGACCAGAAGGGTGGTAATCAGAATCAGAAAGATAAAGAAAAAGACCAGAAGTCTTCAGGCCCCCAAACTAATAGTAAGGAGGGTGGTTCCCAAAATGGTAACAAGAAGAAGAAGAACAAAGGTCCAAAGACACCTTGGTGCAATACCTGCAAATCAGTTTCACACTGGGGCAGTGAGTGCACCAAGGCAAATCCAGTTCCCACCACTACAGCTCCTAAAGCAACTGCAACCCCAAGTACAGTAAGCAGTGGTGGAACACAGTCCAAGGGTGTAGCTGGGTTGACCCTGGGTATTGAAGTAGGATCTGGCCTAGTCAGAGTCCCTACACAGGCAGTTCTCCTGTATGATGTGGACATTGAGTTGCCCACTGCAGTAAGCCCCACTAACCTGGGCAAATACAGGCAGACTCCCTTAATAAATGAGAAACTGGCTCAAGCTTACAGGGACACATGTGCTAGTGTCACCATGGTGACCCCTGGCTTTGTGGACCCTGGACAGATTGTACTAGGAGAGAGCTACCTAGTAACCAATGCAAGCAACTCCACTACCTCCCATAGTGTGGCAGTTGTGAACTTCTCCTGGGGAGGGGTTGATGGCCTAAAGAAGGTTGTGGTGAGTGCAGACCTACCAGTAGACTGTCTGTTAGGCAATGACCTTGAAAGCTCAGCATGGTCAGAAGTGGAGTACAGGACTCATGCAGAAATGCTAGGGATTTCAGAGCATGTCCTTGCCATGACAAGGGCTCAGGCTAAGAAGTGCCTTCCTGAACCAGTGGTGGATCTTGAGACAATAGACCAGCCACAACCCAAGAGAAGGAGCAAGAGAGGAAAGGCCTCGCCTTCCACCTTGCCCCAGGTTGAGGATCAGGTTTCAGAGGAAACTGATTCTGCAGTCCAAGAGGAGACTGTCTCTGAGGAGCTTGAACCTGACCAGGTTGAGTTTCTGGGGACAGGGGGACCCTCAAGGGCAGACCTGAGGCAGGCTCAATTAGATTGCCCTTCCCTTGAACCCCTCAGACAGCAGGCTGCTGCTGAGGCTGCTGGGGATGCCCAAGGTACCCATACTGTGTATTGGGATGAGGGACTCCTTTACTCAGAGGCTAGAGCCCCCAAGCCTGGCATGACCAGGAGGTTGGTGATACCTCTGCAGTTTAGGGGATTCCTCCTTACCTTGGCCCATGATATTCCCCTTGCAGGACACTTAGGCCAGAACAAGACGTGGGACAGGCTTGTTCCACACTTTCACTGGCCTCACATGTCAGAGGATGTCAAGGAGTTTTGTCGCTCCTGTGTCACTTGCCAAGCCAGTGGTAAGTCAGGTGGCACAACAAAGGCCCCCCTAATACCACTACCTGTGGTGGGGGTCCCCTTTGAGAGAGTTGGAATTGATATTGTGGGTCCAATGGACCCCCAAACAGCATCTGGGAACAGATTCATACTGGTGGTAGTGGATCATGCCACCAGGTACCCAGAGGCTATTCCCCTAAGGACCACCACAGCACCTGTGGTGGCAAAAGCCCTCATTGCAGTTTTCTCAAGAGTGGGCTTTCCTAAGGAGGTACTATCAGATAGAGGGACAAATTTTATGTCCAGCTATCTAAAAGCAATGTGGAAGGAATGTGGAGTAAACTATAAGTTTACCACCCCATATCATCCACAATGCAATGGGCTTGTGGAGAGATTTAACAAGACCCTTAAAGGCATGATAAAAGGATTACCAGAGAAGCTCAGGCGGAAATGGGACATTCTTTTACCCTGCCTGCTCTTTGCTTACAGAGAGGTCCCACAGAAGGGGGTTGGCTACAGCCCTTTTGAACTTTTGTTTGGCCACCCTGTGAGAGGTCCATTGTGTTTGGTGAAGGAAGGATGGGAGTTACCTCTCAAAAAGCCCAAACTAGACATAGTGGACTATGTACTTGGTCTCCGCTCCAGGATGGCTGAGTACATGGAAAGAGCATCCAAAAACCTGGAGGCCAGCCAAGAATTGCAGAAAGCTTGGCATGACCAAAAGGCTGTACTGGTAGAGTTCCAACCAGGACAGAAGGTATGGGTACTGGAGCCAGTGGCTCCAGCAGCACTCCAAGACAAATGGAGTGGACCCTATCCTATTATTGAGAAGAAAGGGGAAGTCACCTACTTGGTAGACTTTGGAACACCCAGGAGCCCTCACAGGGTAATCCATGTGAATCGCTTGAAAGCATTTGTAGACAGGGAGGACATGAGCTTGCTCATGGCCACAGATGGGGAACAGGAGGAAGAGAGTGACCCTCTCCCAGACCTGCTTTCCCAGAACCCTGATGATGGTTCAGTTGATGGAGTAGCCTTGGCAGGCAGCCTCACTGACCAGCAACAGAGGGACTGCAGACAAGTTTTGCAGGCTCACAGGCAAATGTTTTCACTCACACCCAGCCAAACTGACTGGTGTACCCATGTTGTGGACACTGGTGACAGTCTGCCTGTCAAGAATAAGATCTACAGGCAACCTGATCATGTCAGGGATTGCATCAAGGCTGAGGTGCAAAAGATGTTGGAGCTTGGAGTGATTGAGCCATCAGAGAGCCCATGGGCCAGCCCAGTAGTCCTGGTGCCAAAACCTCATACCCAAGATGGTAAGAGAGAAATGAGGTTTTGCGTGGATTACAGGGGTCTCAATGCTGTCACTAGGACAGATGCTCACCCCATTCCAAGAGCAGATGAGCTCATTGACAGATTGGCTTCTGCCAAGTTTCTGAGCACATTTGATCTGACAGCTGGCTACTGGCAAATCAGACTAGCTGAGGAGTCAAAAGCCAAAACAGCATTCTCTACCCCTAGTGGACATTATCAGTTTGTGGTAATGCCCTTTGGTTTGAAGAATGCACCTGCCACTTTCCAAAGGTTGGTGAACCAAGTCCTTACTGGGTTGGATGACTTTTGTGCAGCTTATCTAGATGATATTGCTGTCTTTAGCTCCACCTGGGAGGATCACCTGATCCACCTGAAGAAAGTTTTGGAGGCCCTGCAAAAGGCAGGCCTAACTATCAAGGCCACAAAGTGCCAGATAGGGCAGAGTAAGGTTGTATACCTGGGCCACCTAGTAGGTGGAGGCCAGGTTCAGCCACTGGAAAGCAAAATCCAGGCCATACAGGACTGGGCTCCTCCAGTTACCCAGACACAAGTCAGAGCCTTCTTGGGCCTGACTGGGTATTACAGAAAGTTTGTGAAAAACTATGGGTCTATAGTGACACCATTAAATGACTTGACATCCAAGAAGATGCCAAAAAAGGTTCAGTGGACAGTTAGCTGTCAGAAGGCATTTGAAGACCTGAAGAAGGCCATGTGCTCTGCACCTATCCTAAAGAGTCCTGACTACTCCAAACAGTTCATTGTTCAGACAGATGCTTCTGAGTTGGGGGTGGGAGCTGTACTCTCACAACTTAATCAAGATGGTCAAGACCAGCCAATTGCTTTCATTAGCAGGAGGCTAACCCCAAGAGAAAAACGTTGGTCAGCCATTGAGAGGGAGGCCTTTGCTGTGGTTTGGGCATTAAAGAAGTTGAGGTCCTACTTGTTTGGAACTCACTTCCGGGTGCAAACAGACCATAAGCCCCTCTTATGGCTTAATCAGATGAAGGGTGAAAATCCCAAACTGCTCAGGTGGTCCATTTCCCTACAGGGGATGGACTTTACAGTGGAGCACCGCCCAGGGACTGACCATGGTAATGCAGATGGTCTCTCCAGGTACTTCCACTTAGAACATGAAGACTTATCTGGTCAAGGTTAGTTTAATGTCCCTGCGTTTGGGGGGGCGTTGTGTAGGAGAGTAGGGTCTGCTATCCTATGGTCACCCCAAATTTTTGCTTTTTGCTTCACTGGTTTTCGACTACTGAGGCTGTGGGCCTGCTGATCAGACCCCCAGCCTGCTGTTCTCTCACTAAATTAATGACACATGTGCTATAGGCACATACCAATTGGAAATGGACTCCTTGTCAGCCCCTGTAGAATGCACTATAGGTGCACAGGGCACAGGAGCCACTAAGGCCTACCAGGGGCTGCAGCATATCTTTTGCCACCCCTGGCTGGTTCTTAAATTGACACAACTGGCTGATCACTCAGCTGGGGTAAGGTGGTGTACACACCCCTTGCTTAGATATAGTATACCTATGTCTAAACCTATATCTGGACACATGTAAACCTGTGAGCCACTCCTATAGACAGGCCTCACCAATCCTGGAGGCTGGGTGCATGGTTTTTATGTGAGATGGAGCTCTAGCATGAGCTGAGCCTGTCTGCAGCCGTCGGGAACAAATCCCTAAGCTGTTTCAGGATAATGCCATACCATATACTATTAAGTGCCTTATAATCCTCGCGGTTATTTAGCAACTCTGGTTTGGCTTTATCAAAACATGTCGTGTAAGGTGTCATACGCTTTGGAATACCATCCCCTCGCCAGTTCTGGCGACGGGGATGGCATTCCACCCCTCTAGAGGGGTAAGACATGTTACTTCACTTTAATGCGGTTGATTTCTCCAAAGGCCTTAAGATCCACAAAATGGATGCCTCTGCCACAGACAAATGTCTGGACCCCTGGAGCTGACCGAAACCCAGTCAAGGGGGTCCTGGACAAAGGGTTTCCTGTCACAGGAGGGTGTCACCGCCCTCCAGACAGGAGATAGTGTATTGTAGCAGGGAGGTTTGAAAGAAACCAGACACTGCCTGGGGCGCACAAGGCTGCCCCTTGCATAATCCGGCCAAACCGGTTCTGGGGCACTCCAGCCCTCGTGCCAGGGCGGCCTGGATCAAAGGAAGGGGGTGTATCCACCCACTTCCTGGGTCCCACCCATAGGAGGGGACCTAGCAGGTAATCACGCCCACCAGATTCGAATAAGAGTGGGAGCAGTGCCAATGCACATCAGATTTCCTGGAAGAAACATTTGAAACGATATTCTGGACCCTTCGCCCTCCATCTCAACGTGGAAGCCCGAAGAATCTCCCTTGTGGTCAAGGAGTGACCACCCTGCAGCAGCAGGCACCATCCAGCCCTCGACGTCTACTTAGTTGCAGTTCCCGCCAGAACTCGAGCGACTGAGATCGACGAGATCAAGCCTGCCCAGCTTCTAACAGCCCGATCCACAGTCCCTGCAAAGCTGAGACCCGTGGAGGCGACCGGAAGCGTGGGGCACGCCATCTTGAAGTGACCACGAGACGCTGACCGTGCAGCCCACGAGTGACCCTCGAAGCTGTACACCGGGGTTTGAGAAGCCCCCACCCTGAGCTACTCCTGAGCCGAAGTTCAGCCCTCCACACTCGACGAGTGCTGCGTGGGGCCCTTTGGCACGATTTGGCTCAACGCGTTGGCCCGGTCACTTGCCAGCTGGCTTGTGGTCCCTGTGCCGACGAACTACAAAAGAAGACTCGTGATTCTGGTTGCTCCAGATCCACACCAGCTCCCCTGAAAGGGAGCCCCGACTCTGACCTTCCTGGTCCGAGTGAGACGCCATCTTCCAATCCCGCGTGGATTGCTCTTACCAAGGCTTGTTTGCTCCAAACCGGAAGCCGACTGCACCGACGGTGAGAGCCTGCGTGGGACAGATCGTGACCTGCTCCTGGACGTCGCAGATGCCCCAGAGCCCACGTGACAGCGAAGAGAAGCGCCTCGACGACCACCTGATTGCGCCCGACATTGCCTGGTTCCGTCCTGGTTCCACCCTGGTCACTGCTGAGTGACCCAGACTCTGTCCCCTCTGCTTTCAGGTACTCTACAACTTGAGTCCACCCTTGGACTCCACCGGACACTTCGTCTTCACCCTGCCTGCAGCCCTTTCAGCTTCAAGCACCAAGAGCCTGCGTGTCAAAACCCGACGCCACTTCGACCCTGTGCACCCACTTCCTGTGGGTGAGGTAACTTTGCTCCGCCGGTGTTCCCACACTGGTGCACACCTCTAGGGTCTGTGTGTTAAGTTTTGTTCCTCTAGGTTCAGCGGAAGTGTCCTTAAACTTTAACTATTTGACTTTTACGCACCATTGGTTAACATTGGTGCATGCGTGCGCTTTCCGCACATCTCCCGAATCCCGAGGGCCATTCCCGACTTCAGCATTGCTTGTCCTGACTGCTCCCAGCGATTCCCTAGGCCCTAGGCCTAACCACTGTTCGAGTGGCCTCTCTTATACCACTTGTTTAGTATATGGTTTGAGTGGCCCCCCGCCCTCATCCATAATTGTGCAACTTTGTATGTTTAAACAGTGCTTTTGATTTAACGCTTGTGCCCCTTTATTCATAAAGAATACTGGGGATTGTTTTTAGTAATAAACACATATATTTTTATAATATATACTTGTGTGGTGTCCTTTCATTTGGTATTACAGGATTGTATGTGGTAAAACAGCTCGCTTAACACGACCTCTTAAGTTAAGCCTTTAGGCTGCTTAGTCCATGCTACCCCTAGGATAGCTTGTCTAATAAGGTTGACTTACAACCAGACACCATAAGGGATTGTTTGGTCAGGTAGTAGGTGGTTCCAGAATTGGAAACATCCCCTACCAGGCCAACTTCTCACAGAGGGGACCTAGCAGGTAATCACGCCCACCAGATTCGAATAAGAGTGGGAGCAGTGCCAATGCACATCAGATTTCCTGGAAGAAACATTTGAAACGATATTCTGGACCCTTCGCCCTCCATCTCAACGTGGAAGCCCGAAGAATCTCCCTTGTGGTCAAGGAGTGACCACCCTGCAGCAGCAGGCACCATCCAGCCCTCGACGTCTACTTAGTTGCAGTTCCCGCCGGAACTCGAGCGACTGAGATCAACGAGATCAAGCCTGCCCAGCTTCTAACAGCCCGATCCACAGTCCCTACAAAGCTGAGACCCGTGGAGGCGACCGGAAGCGTGGGGCACGCCATCTTGAAGTGACCACGAGACGCTGACCGTGCAGCCCACGAGTGACCCTCGAAGCTGTACACCGGGGTTTGAGAAGCCCCCACCCTGAGCTACTCCTGAGCCGAAGTTCAGCCCTCCACACTCGACGAGTGCTGCGTGGGGCCCTTTGGCACGATTTGGCTCAATGCGTTGGCCCGGTCACTTGCCAGCTGGCTTGTGGTCCCTGTGCCGACGAACTACCTAAAAAGACTTGTGATTCTGGTTGCTCCAGATCCACACCAGCTCCCCTGAAAAGGAGCCCCGACTCTGACCTTCCTGGTCCGAGTGAGAAGCAATCTTCCGATCCTGCGTGGATTGCTCTTACCAAGGCTTGTTTGCTCCAAACCTGAAGCCGACTGCACCGACGGTGAGAGCCTGCGTGGGACAGATAGGGACCTGCTCCTGGACGTCGCAGATGCCCCAGAGCCCACGTGACAGCGGAGAGAAGCTCCTCGACGACCACCTGATTGCGCCCGACATTGCCTGGTTCCGTCCTGGTTCCACCCTGGTCACTGCTGAGTGACCCAGACTCTGTCCCCTCTGCTTTCAGGTACTCTACAACTTGAGTCCACCCTTGGACTCCACCGGACACTTCGTCTTCACCCTGCCTGCAGCCCTTTCAGCTTCAAGCACCAAGAGCCTGCGTGTCAAAACCCGACGCCACTTCGACCCTGTGCACCCACTTCCTGTGGGTGAGGTAACTTTGCTCCGCCAGTGTTCCCACACTGGTGCACACCTCTAGGGTCTGTGTGTTAAGTTTTGTTCCTCTAGGTTCAGCGGAAGTGTCCTTAAACTTTAACTCTTTGACTTTTACGCACCATTGGTTAACATTGGTGCATGCGTGCGCTTTCCGCACATCTCCCGAATCCCGAGGGCCATTCCCGACTTCAGCATTGCTTGTCCTGACTGCTCCCAGCGATTCCCTAGGCCCTAGGCCTAACCACTGCTCGAGTGGCATCTCTTATACCACTTGTTTAGTATATGGTTTGAGTGGCCACCCGCCCTCATCCATAATTGTGCAACTTGTATGTTTAAACAGTGCTTTTGATTTAACGCTTGTGCCCCTTTATTCATAAAGAATACTGGGGATTGTTTTTAGTAATAAACACATATATTTTTATAATATATACTTGTGTGGTGTCCTTTCATTTGGTATTACAGGATTGTATGTGGTAAAACAGCTCGCTTAACACTACCTCTTAAGTTAAGCCTTTAGGCTGCTTAGTCCATGCTACCCCTAGGATAGCTTGTCTAATAAGGTTGACTTACAACCAGACACCATAAGGGGATTGTTTGGTCAGGTAGTAGGTGGTTCCAGAATTGGAAACATCCCCTACCAGGCCAACTTCTCACACACAGCCTGGGGGACCAAGCACAGCCTGGGGACCAAGCACAGCCAGGTGTACCAAGCACAGCCAGGGGGACCAAGAGCAACCAGGGAGACCAAGCACAGCCTGGGGGACCAAGCACAGCCAGGGGAACCAAGAGGAACCAGGGAGACCAAGCATAGCCAGGGGGACCAAGAGCATCCAGGGGGACCAAGCACAGCCTGGGGGACCAAGCACAGCCTGGGGGACCAAGAGCAACCAGGGGGACCAAGCACAGCCAGGGGTACCAAGCACAGCCTGGGGGACCAAGAGCAACCAGGTGGACCAAGCACAGCCTAGGGGACCAAGCACAGCCTGGGGGACCAAGAGCAACCAGGGGGACCAAGCACAGCCTGGGGGACCAAGCACA
Source organism: Lissotriton helveticus (assembly GCF_964261635.1). Lineage (NCBI taxonomy): Eukaryota > Metazoa > Chordata > Amphibia > Caudata > Salamandridae > Lissotriton > Lissotriton helveticus. The sequence goes on along the minus strand of NW_027611671.1, from coordinate 2,213,305 downwards.
GCCTGGGGGACCAAACACAGCCTGGGGGACCAAGAGCAACAAGGGGGAGCAAGCACAGCCTGGGGGACCAAGCACAGCTTGGGGACCAAGAGCAACCAGGGGGACCAAGCACAGCCTGGGGGACCAAGCAGCCTGGGGGACCAAGCACAGCCAGGGGTACCAAGCACAGCCAGGGGGACCAAGAGCAACCAGGGGGACCAAGCACAGCCTGGGGGACCAAGCACAGCCTGGGGGACCAAGAGCAACCAGGGGGACCAAGCACAGCCTGGGGGACCAAGCACAGCCTGGGGGACTGTAGGAAGGTGGCTACCTGACTATGGTTACCCCAGATTTTTTGCCTGTGTTTAGCTGGTTTTTTGACTTAGTTGACCTGGTTCCCTGCTAATCAGGGCCCCAGGCCATCTGCTCTCTCTGTAAAATGGATTCCATGTACCCTAGGTACATACCACAATTGGAAATGGACTCCTTGTCAGCCCCTGTATAATGCACTATAGGTGCCAAGGGCATAGGAGCCACCAAGGCCTACCAGGGGCTGCAGCATATCTTTTGCCACCCCTGGCTGGTTCTTAAATTGACACAACTGGCTGATCACTCAGCTGGGGTAAGGTGGTGTAACCACCCCTTACTTAGATATAGTATACCTATAACTAAACCTATATCTGGACACATATCAACCTGTGAGCCACTCCTATGGAAGGCCTAATGTGAGAAGTTGGCCTAATAGGTGATGTTTCCAATTCTGGAACCACCTATTATCAGACCAAACAATCCCTTATGGTGTCTGGTTGTAAGTCAACCTTATTAGACAAGCTATCCTAGGGGTAGCATGGACTAAGCAGCCTAAAGGCTTAACTTAAGAGGTCGTGTTAAGCGAGCTGTTTTACCACATACAATCCTGTAATATCAAATGAAAGGACACCACACAAGTATATATTATAAAAATATATGTGTTTATTACTAAAGACAATCCCCAGTATTCTTTATGAATAAAGGGGCACAAGCGTTAAATCAAAAGCACTGTTTAAACATACAAGTTGCACAATTATGGATGAGGGCGGGTGGCCACTCAAACCATATACTAAACAAGTGGTATAAGAGATGCCACTCGAGCAGTGGTTAGGCCTAGGGCCTAGGGAATCGCTGGGAGCAGTCAGGACAAGCAATGCTGAAGTCGGGAATGGCCCTCGGGCTTCGGCTGCACCAGTGCTGCTTCGGCTGCACTGGTGCAGCTTCTCAGACTTGAGGCGTTGCACCAGTGCAGCATAGAAAAGAAACTTTTTAATAAAAGGATTTAAAACTAATTCAAGATATACATTATCTAAGGAATGTTATAAAAACTCAGATATGGAGAATATTTTTCATTTTCGTCCATTTTTGACCGTTTTGGAGCACTTTGAAGCACTGATGCAGCTTTGGGATTTTTATGGTTATTTTGATCAGAGATGCTCCTAATGTGTTTAAAATTCATGTGGGATGTATCCAAGACACTGCCATCACACCTATATAGTTTTTAAATGATTTTGATGTATTAAAATTTTGACCTCCATAAGGGGGGAAAGGTTGAACTTTTACCCCGCTCGGAGTTCCATGACTTTCGTGACCTTGTCCCCCTGAAATTTAAAATTGCATTTTCAAAGTAATGTGTACAACTATTCATTCTGTGTCATTCATTGTGTGTTTAGCATGCTATTGGGCCACTGTAGCACTTGTTTTTTTTCGTTTTTATGCATTTTTGACCGTTTTTGAACACTTTGATGCTCCAAATGGTCTTTGGACTTAGTCACTTTTTGCTTCATGGAGATTTCAAAAGTGTTAGAAAGTCACTTTGGAGGCACACAGGACAGTGCAAATGCACCTATATAGCAATCAGGACACTCCAATCACACCTATATAGTTTTTAAATGATTTTGATGAATTAAACATTTTGACCTCCATGAGGGGTGGAAAGTTTGAACTTTTACCCCGCTCGGAGTTCCATGACTTCTGTGACCTCGTCCCCCTGAAATTTAAAATAGCATTTTCCAAGTAATTTGTAAATATATTCATTCTGGGTCATTCATTGTGTGTTTAGCATGCTATTGGGCCAGTGTAGCACTTTGTTTTTTTCATTTTTATGCATTTGTGACCGTTTTTAAACACTTTCATGCACCAATGATGTCTTTGTACTTCGTCATTTTTCACTTCATGGGGACTTCAAAAGTGTTAGAAATTCATTTTGGAGGCACACAGAACAGTGCAAATGCAGTTACATAGCATTCAGGAGACTGCAATTACACCTATATAGTTTTTAAAAGATTTTGATGTAATAACATTTTTGACCTCCATGGGGAGGGCCCTTAAGCTGAACTTTTACCCAGCTCGGAGTTCCATGACCTTGTCCCCCTGAAATTGAAAATCGAATTTTCAAAGTGTTTAGTAAAACTGTTCATTCTGTGTCATTCATTATGTCTTTAGCCTGCTATTGGACCACTGCAGCACTATGTTTTGTTAATTTTAACCCAATGTTGACCTTTTTTGACCACTTTGATGCACCAGTGAAGTTTTTGGACTTAGTCATTTTTCACTTTATGGTGACTTCAAAAGTGTTAGAAATTCATTTTGTAAATACCTAGAACGGTGCAAATGCAGCCATATAGCATTCAGGGCACAACAATTACACCTATATAGTTTTTAAATGATTTTGATGCAATAACATTTTTGACCTCCATGGGGAGGGCACTCAAGCTAAACTTTTACCTAGCTCCGAGTTCCACGACCTCGGGTGGAAAAAGTGACTTTGCCCCCTTAAACCCAAAAACTTCAAAAAGTCACCCCTGGAGGCCAGAAATGGGTCTTAGACACTCTTGGTATGTCATCTGAGGTATACTATGGTGTTCTTGGGTCCAGAACTAGAAATGTGATGTGACTCTGATATCTAGGGCCTATAATGGAAAAAATGAATTTGACACCAAACACCTCAAAATGTCTGAAATAGGACTCAGACATGTACCTGGAGGCTGGAAATGAGCCCTAGACACTCTTGCTATATCACCTGAGATATAATATAGGGTCCTGGTGGCCACAGGGACCCAAAAACAGTCAGGTGGGTTGATACTGAAAATTAGCAAAAATCGTCCCAAAATTTTTTTTGACAAGATTTGCTAATTTTCCAAATAGCTCAGAATGGATATCAGAGACACTGTCTGAGTGCGCAAGATATGAATACACTTGTCAGAAAGGTCAGCTCTGATGCTTTCATGTGATATATATAACTTTGATATTATATAAAGTTTTTTTTCCGCTACCAACCAAGGGAAACACCTGATATCGTACCCGATTTTGAGAACATTGGGCTGGGTGGAAAAAGTCACTTTGCCCCCTTAAACCCAAAAACTTCAAAAGGTCACCCCTGGAGGCCAGAAATGGGTCTTAGACACTCTTGGTATGTCATCTGAGGTATACTATGGTCTTCTTGGGTCCAGAACTAGAAATCTGATGTGACTCTGATATCTAGGAGCTATAATGGAAAAAAATGAATTTGACACCAAACACCTCAAAATGTCACAAATAGGAGTCAGACATGTACCTGGAGGCTGGAAATGAGCCCTAGCCACTCTTGTTATATAATCTGAGATATATTATGGGGTCCTGGTGGCTACAGGGACCTGAAAACAGTCATGAGGGTTGATACCGAAAATTAGCAAAAATCGTCAAAAAAAGTTTTTTTGACAAGATTTGCTAATTTTCCAAATAGCTCAGAATGGATATCACAGTCACTTTGTGAGTACCCAGGACCTAAATATACTTGTTAGAAAGCTCAGATCTGATGCTTTCATTTGATCTATCTACCTTTGCTATTATCTGAAGTTTTTATTTCAGCTTCCAGCCATGGGAAAAACCTGACATTGTACCCGATTTTGAGCACCTTAGGCTGGATGGAAGAAGTGACTTTGCCCCCTTAAACCCCAAAACTTCAAAAAGTCATCCCTGGAGGCCAGAAATGGGTCTTAGACACTCCTGGTATGTCATCTGAGGTATACTAAGGGGTCCTTAGGTCCAGAACTAGAAATTTGATATGACTCTGAGCTCAATGTGATGTGACTCTGAGCTATATGGCCTATAATGGAAAAAATGAGTTTGACCCCAAACACCTCGAAATGTCACAAATAGGAGTCAGACATGTACCTGGAGGCTGGAAATGAGCCCTAGCCACTCTTGTTATATCATCTGAGATATATTATGGGGTCCTGGTGGCTACAGGGACCCGAAAACAGTCATGAGGGTTGATACCGAAAATTAGCAAAAATCGTCAAAAAAAGTTTTTTGGACAAGATTTGCTAATTTTCCAAATAGCTCAGAATGGATATCACAGTCACTTTGTGAGTACCCATGACCTAAATATACTTGTTAGAAAGCTCAGATCTGATGCTTTCATTTGATCTATCTACCTTTGCTATTATCTGAAGGTTTTTTTTCAGCTTCCAGCCAAGGGAAGAACCTGACATCGTACCCGATTTTGAGCAACGTAGCCTGGATGGAAGAAGTGACTATGCCCCCTTAAACCCCAAAACTTCAAAAAGTCATCCCTGGAGGCCAGAAATGGGTCTTAGACACTCCTGGTATGTCATCTGAGGTATACTAAGGGGTCCTTAGGTCCAGAACTAGAAATTTGATGTGACTCTGAGCTCAATGTGATGTGACTCTGAGCTCTATGGCCTATATTGGGAAAAATTAGTTTGATCCCAAACACCTCGAAATGTCACAAATAGGAGTCAGACATGTACCTGGAGGCTGGAAATGAGCCCTAGCCACTCTTGTTATATCATCTGAGATATATTATGGGGTCCTGGTGGCTACAGGGACCTGAAAACAGTCATACAAAGCAATTTCAATCCATACGAGGCAATTTTTAATTTGCGGCCATCTGGTCACCCTTTGAAATGGATAGGATATACTACAGAGGATGTAGTGCACTCTATTTCTTGAAGCATATGATGTACTGACTTAATTTCAATTGCAGTATGTAGCTAAGACATTTACAATTCATAGTGGTAACTCTCATGGTTGTGGCTTATAGGGACAAGGTACAAATCAAGTGTAACCTTCAGGTAAGTTTTTATTTTTCACTTTCATGTGTGTTGTAGAACACTTTATACTTTTGGCTATAATTCATAGTCTGTACATTATAGAGACATAATTTAAACAGCACTTTGTTCCTAGTGATGCGCATCTTACCCATGTGAATTATTATGTGTGTGGCGTATTGTAAAGTTGTCAAAATTTGAGGTTGAATGTATGACGTTTTTCAATACCGTCGCATGTACGAAAAAGTATGCCTTACATTTTGTCCCATACTTCTAAAACCATACAATCTGGATCCATAATTGGAAGTGCAGCATTAAGCTAACATGATGCCACTGTCTTGTGTTCATTTTCATGCATGTGGAAAGCTTCAAAGTGGTGTGAATCTTTCAGCGATTAAACACATATTTTTTTAAAAATTCCTCCAGCTTTTGCAAAATGTGTCACGTATGTTATGTCATCAGTCAAGATCCATATTAGATAGAGCTTGATTTCCAACTGCAACACATTCTATAACATAGCCTACTACAGTGTGCCATTTTATATGCATGTGGCTCACACACAAGGTGCATACAAAGCAATTTGAATCCATACGAGGCGATTTTTAATTTGCGGCCATCTGGTCACCCATTGAAATGGATAGGATATATTACATAGTATGTGGTGCACTATAAATCTTGAACCATATGAGGTACTGACCTAATTTCAATCACAGTATGTAGCTAAGACATCTACACTTTATAGTGGTAACTCTCATATTTGTGGCTTATAGGGACAAGGTACAAATCAAGTGTAATCTTCAGGAAAAGTTTTTATTTTTCACTTTCATGTGTGTTGAAGAACACTTTATGCTTTTGGCTACAAAATGTGAAGTTGAATGTATGATGTTTTTCAATAACGTCACATGTGTGAAAAAATATGCCTTACGTTGTGGCCCATAATTCTAAAACCATACAATCTGGATCCATAATTCTGAGTGCAGCATACAGTTACCATCATGCCACTGCCCTGTGGTCATTGTCATGCCTGTGCCATGCTTAGAAGTGGTGAGAATCATTCAGTGATTAAACGCATGTTTTATAAAATTTGCCTCCATTTTTTGCAAAATGAGTCACGTATATTGTGTCATCAGTCATGATCCATACTAGATAGAGCTTGATTTCCAACTGCAACACATTCTATAGCATACCCTACTACATTGTGTCATTTTAAATGCATGTGGCTTACACGTAAGGTACATACAACGCAATATGAATCCATACGACGCGATTTTCAATTTGCGGCCATCTGGTCGTCCCATTGAAATGGATAGGATATTATACATAGCAGAATGTGCCCTATAATTCTTGAAGCATATAAGTTAAAGACTTAATTTCAATTGCAGATTCTAGCTAAGATTCGTATGCATTATTGTACCAATTCTTATGCATGTGGCCCACATAGAAAGTGCACGAAATGGAAGTTGAATCCATACGAGGCGATTTTCGATTTCCGGCCATCTGGTCACCCAAATCTCAAAGATAATTGTTAATAATTCAGTGTGTTTTTATGCTATTTAGCTAATAATGCATGAACCTGTTTATTAACATGTGCATAATGAGATACCAAAGAGAAAATAATGAAAATGTATTGGTAAACCGTATTTTGGTAGACTTTAAAAAACCCCATTGAAAAACACATGCATCACCAATGCTGCTTTTTGCTTGTGCCTAAAACGAAAATGTGTTATTAAAAAGTGAATATAACACATAGAGATGTTTTTTCTTTTGTTTATGAAGCCTAATGTGAAGGCAGGTCACAACTATGTTTTACTTTGAAAAAATCTCTTTTCTAAAATTTACGGCGTTACCTTGTTTTTTAATACAGCTAAAAAAACAATTGTTAAAGTCGCTTATAAAAAAGTGATCGTAAATGCTATTTTGTTTTTTTTTTCAGCTTGAGGTTCAGTTTAATATGAGTCTTAATTTGATGTATCACTTGCCCTAGTAAACAATCCCCAAAGTCTATTTTTAATTTTTTTCAATTTTCCCAAGCTCAATGTTAAACACATGCATCACCAATGATGCAAAAAGTGAAGTCAGAAATTTCAAACAGCAATAAAAAAGTGAGAAAAACAGATATTTGAAAAATTCCTTTTGTTTATGCGGCCTTATGTCCAAAGCCATCCAACAAGAGCATTTTTTTTTATTCGGTCGATTTAAAAAAAATCTGCAAACTATTTTATTTCTCTCAAAAAAGTGCCAAAAAGTGACTTTTTGTGCAAAAAAGTGCCCGTACAATATTTTTTCATCTAATAAACTTTTTATGACTCAGAATACACTTAGGCTTCAGGTCAATGTGTTTTCGTTTGGGGGAGGGGCCCAGGGAAAAAAACACCTTTTTTTCTCGGATTGGTCAAAGGTCTGCTTCGGCTGCACCAGTGCTGCTTCGGCTGCACTGGTGCAGCTTCTCAGACTTGAGGCGTTGCACCAGTGCAGCATAGAAAAGAAACTTTTTAATAAAAGGATTTAAAACTAATTCAAGATATACATTATCTAAGGAATGTTATAAAAACTCAGATATGGAGAATATTTTTCATTTTCGTCCATTTTTGACCGTTTTGGAGCACTTTGAAGCACTGATGCAGCTTTGGGATTTTTATGGTTATTTTGATCAGAGATGCTCCTAATGTGTTTAAAATTCATGTGGGATGTATCCAAGACACTGCCATCACACCTATATAGTTTTTAAATGATTTTGATGTATTAAAATTTTGACCTCCATAAGGGGGGAAAGGTTGAACTTTTACCCCGCTCGGAGTTCCATGACTTTCGTGACCTTGTCCCCCTGAAATTTAAAATTGCATTTTCAAAGTAATGTGTACAACTATTCATTCTGTGTCATTCATTGTGTGTTTAGCATGCTATTGGGCCACTGTAGCACTTGTTTTTTTTTCGTTTTTATGCATTTTTGACCGTTTTTGAACACTTTGATGCTCCAAATGGTCTTTGGACTTAGTCACTTTTTGCTTCATGGAGATTTCAAAAGTGTTAAAAAGTCACTTTGGAGGCACACAGGACAGTGCAAATGCACCTATATAGCAATCAGGACACTCCAATCACACCTATATAGTTTTTAAATGATTTTGATGAATTAAACATTTTGACCTCCATGAGGGGTGGAAAGTTTGAACTTTTACCCCGCTCGGAGTTCCATGACTTCTGTGACCTCGTCCCCCTGAAATTTAAAATAGCATTTTCCAAGTAATTTGTAAATATATTCATTCTGGGTCATTCATTGTGTGTTTAGCTTGCTATTGGGCCAGTGTAGCACTTTGTTTTTTTCATTTTTATGCATTTGTGACCGTTTTTAAACACTTTCATGCACCAATGATGTCTTTGTACTTCGTCATTTTTCACTTCATGGGGACTTCAAAAGTGTTAGAAATTCATTTTGGAGGCACACAGAACAGTGCAAATGCAGTTACATAGCATTCAGGAGACTGCAATTACACCTATATAGTTTTTAAAAGATTTTGATGTAATAACATTTTTGACCTCCATGGGGAGGGCCCTTAAGCTGAACTTTTACCCAGCTCGGAGTTCCATGACCTTGTCCCCCTGAAATTGAAAATCGAATTTTCAAAGTGTTTAGTAAAACTGTTCATTCTGTGTCATTCATTATGTCTTTAGCCTGCTATTGGACCACTGCAGCACTATGTTTTGTTAATTTTAACCCAATGTTGACCTTTTTTGACCACTTTGATGCACCAGTGAAGTTTTTGGACTTAGTCATTTTTCACTTCATGGAGACTTCAAAAGTGTTAGAAATTCATTTTGTAAATACCTAGAACGGTGCAAATGCAGCCATATAGCATTCAGGGCACTACAATTACACCTATATAGTTTTTAAATGATTTTGATGCAATAACATTTTTGACCTCCATGGGGAGGGCACTCAAGCTAAACTTTTACACAGCTCCGAGTTCCACGACCTCGGGTGGAAAAAGTGACTTTGCCCCCTTAAACCCAAAAACTTCAAAAAGTCACCCCTGGAGGCCAGAAACGGGTCTTAGACACTCTTGGTATGTCATCTGAGGTATACTATGGTGTTCTTGGGTCCAGAACTAGAAATGTGATGTGACTCTGATATCTAGGGCCTATAATGGAAAAAATGAATTTGACACCAAACACCTCAAAATGTCTGAAATAGGACTCAGACATGTACCTGGAGGCTGGAAATGAGCCCTAGACACTCTTGCTATATCACCTGAGATATAATATAGGGTCCTGGTGGCCACAGGGACCCAAAAACAGTCAGGTGGGTTGATACTGAAAATTAGCAAAAATCGTCCCAAAATTTTTTTTGACAAGATTTGCTAATTTTCCAAATAGCTCAGAATGGATATCAGAGACACTGTTTGAGTGCGCAAGATATGAATACACTTGTTAGAAAGGTCAGCTCTGATGCTTTCATGTGATATATATAACTTTGATATTATATAAAGTTTTTTTTCCGCTACCAACCAAGGGAAACACCTGATATCGTACCCGATTTTGAGAACATTGGGCTGGGTGGAAAAAGTCACTTTGCCCCCTTAAACCCCAAAACTTCAAAAAGTCACCCCTGGAGGCCAGAAATGGGTCTTAGACACTCTTGGTATGTCATCTGAGGTATACTATGGTCTTCTTGGGTCCAGAACTAGAAATCTGATGTGACTCTGATATCTAGGAGCTATAATGGAAAAAAATGAATTTGACACCAAACACCTCAAAATGTCACAAATAGGAGTCAGACATGTACCTGGAGGCTGGAAAGGAGCCCTAGCCACTCTTGTTATATAATCTGAGATATATTATGGGGTCCTGGTGGCTACAGGGACCTGAAAACAGTCATGAGGGTTGATACCGAAAATTAGCAAAAATCTTCAAAAAAAGTTTTTTTGACAAGATTTGCTAATTTTCCAAATAGCTCAGAATGGATATCACAGTCACTTTGTGAGTACCCAGGACCTAAATATACTTGTTAGAAAGCTCAGATCTGATGCTTTCATTTGATCTATCTACCTTTGCTATTATCTGAAGTTTTTTTTTCAGCTTCCAGCCATGGGAAAAACCTGACATTGTACCCGATTTTGAGCACCTTAGGCTGGATGGAAGAAGTGACTTTGCCCCCTTAAACCCCAAAACTTCAAAAAGTCATCCCTGGATGCCAGAAATGGGTCTTAGACACTCCTGGTATGTCATCTGAGGTATACTAAGGGGTCCTTAGGTCCAGAACTAGAAATTTGATGTGACTCTGAGCTCAATGTGATGTGACTCTGAGCTATATGGCCTATAATGGAAAAAATGAGTTTGACCCCAAACACCTCGAAATGTCACAAATAGGAGTCAGACATGTACCTGGAGGCTGGAAATGAGCCCTAGCCACTCTTGTTATATCATCTGAGATATAATATGGGGTCCTGGTGGCTACAGGGACCCGAAAACAGTCATGAGGGTTGATACCGAAAATTAGCAAAAATCGTCAAAAAAAGTTTTTTTGACAAGATTTGCTAATTTAACAAATAGCTCAGAATGGATATCACAGTCACTTCGTGAGTACCCATGACCTAAATATACTTGTTAGAAAGCTCAGATCTGATGCTTTCATTTGATCTATCTACCTTTGCTATTATCTGAAGTTTTTTTTTCAGCTTCCAGCCAAGGGAAGAACCTGACATCGTACCCGATTTTGAGCAACGTAGCCTGGATGGAAGAAGTGACTATGCCCCCTTAAACCCCAAAACTTCAAAAAGTCATCCCAGGAGGCCAGAAGTCATCCCTGGACTGCGGCCTTATGTCCAAAGCCATCCAACAAGAGCATTTTTTTTTTAATTCGGTCGATTTAAAAAAAATCTGCGAACTATTTTATTTCTCTCAAAAAAGTGCCAAAAAGTGACTTTTTGTGCAAAAAAGTGCCCGTACAATATTTTTTCATCTAATAAACTTTTTATGACTCAGAATACACTTAGGCTTCAGGTCAATGTGTTTTCGTTTGGGGGAGGGGCCCAGGGAAAAAAACACCTTTTTTTTCTCGGATTGGTCAAACCTCGTTTTTACTACCTTTAAAAAATATCAAAACCATAAACCAGGAGCCCTAATTATATTCTTGATACTGAGCGGCAGGCAGGCAACTAGAGCTACATTTCAGGGGGGGGGCTAATTCTTCCAACCATAGACAGAGTGACTGAAAGAAGGGGCGAAAACACAACAAAAGCCTCATTTACAAGTAAATGGTCTTTTAAAGACCTGTTAAGTCCTCGGGTGCGGCTGCAACGAGATGGTCACCAGCCCCCGAAGCTGTCTCTGCCCGGGCTGACAGACACGACGGGGGGGGCTGAAGCCCCGTGAGCCCAATGGATGTTGCATAGACCCTAAACCTTATCTGCAGATGAACAGTACCACTCAGTGAGGGGTCCCGTTCATCTGCAGATAAGGTTTAGGGTCTATGAAATACTGCTGTTGTCTTGCGTACATTCTGAGTTCCATTGCAGGGGCCTCATTTATGAGAAATGACGCAACGCTGCGTGAAAGCAGCGATGCGTCACTTTTCAGTGCGCACTCCTTGCGACATTCCTGATGCGTCATATTTAATGTATGATGCATCATGTCGCAAGGAGTTACAGATACGTCAGTATTTCTGACGTATCTGTAAGCGCAAAAGTGAAGCATTGCTAGAGTGTGTCACAAAAGTGACGCAACTCCAGCAATGCGTCCTTTCACATGGGGCAAACCCCATGTGAAAGGGCCTGCGTCAGTCTTACGCCTGCTGTGAGGCAGGCTCAAGAATTTGACGCAACGGTGTCCTAAAAGTGACGCAGTGAAATCTCATAATTTCACTGCGTCACTTTTACGACCCTTCCTTGCGTCAATACACCACCCTTGCATACATATACCTGGCGCAGGTATAATGTGGCGCAGGGGTTTACAAAGAGACGATTCTACCTAGATGCGTCTCTTTGTAAATATGACTCAACAAGGCGCATTTTTTATGCATCGGTGGCGTAAAAGTGAGGCATAGCCTTATAAATGAGACCCCAAGTACTTGCCTTCTCGTGGAGTCAAGTGAGCTGAAACCTTTGGCCAGACCAATTTTAAGATCTTCGAGAACAGTACTTGCCAGGAGCATCTTTGAATAATAAAACAACTTCTTTGAAGTCAGCCTTCTCATCCAGATTACCACATACCCTTTTGAGCGAGGATCGCTAAGACTAAAACACAACACGACTGTGTGAAACATTACGCGTTCCTTATTATTTTGTATTAATATGTCTATATCACAAAAGACGGGGACTGCGTAGCTGTGCCCTCAGCTGATAAAGTGACAAACTTGAACACTGTTTTTTTCTAAGACTTCAACCACAGACATTCAAAAGCAAATTATACATACACAGTGCAAGTTTATAAAATATTACAATTGATTGCGTTAATTGACTCGTTCACAAATAATGTCTTATTCAATCAGGTGAGGAGTTCTGATGGAGGGAGTATCATGCAACCCTTTCCCTACCCCTTATCCGAAATCCCACGTGTGCAGTACTGTCCCTGTGTTTCACAGTCTCTCTGCCTGAAGAGGAAGCTTCCATCTTTCCTTATGTCATTAAAGCTTGCAGGTTTAATGACGTTAGACTTCGCAAAGTATAAACTTGTATGTTTGCTTTTGAGGAAGACTTAGACCATGCAACACAGGAACATATTTTACAAAAGTTTGGATTGAATTCCATTATATCCGTTGGCAAGATGTCTAAAATCCCAAAAAATATATTAATATATTTTTACATCCTTGACTTCCGGTGATCAGTTACATCTGCTGACCAGTTTAATCACCAATGCCCCCAAATAAAATCTTAGATATTCTCTCTGCTTTAGTCGCTTCTGGACAGGTTCATTGAACATATTATTTTGTCAAACATTCTAGCCTCTAACATGTGTTTGGCAAGACTGCTTTGCATATGTGTGGTCTCTGTCTGGAATGGCATAGTGTGTGAAAAACAATGACCTGGAATGCAGTCTAAGCAAAGGCAAGAAACTGGAATTAATAATATCATTCCCTTCATCGTATTGTCCCTTTGAAGGTTTGACCTGTGCGTGTTTTGTAAAGAAGTCTTCCCTTTAAAAACTTAGGCCCCCATTTCTGAAAGTCTGTGGTGTGCAGAACACTTCGTGCTGGAACAGTTACTGCTGGTGGTAGCAAACTCCACTTGGCTTGTGAAATACATTAGCATCGTTTTGCTTTTTGTGTAATAATGAAATGGAGCAAACATATTTTTTTGTTTCAGTCCATGCTACAGCAAGATTGTTGCACAATTGCAAAAATGAACAAGCTGGCTCCGTGGAGCCGACAGGGGAAGGGAACAGGAGATGTGCATGCGTACAGAGTGCACATCTCCTGTCCGTACACGTGCACATCTCCTGTCCGCGGAATTCAAGCTTTATTTCAGCAAGTAGGAAGAATCTTGCACAGGCCACCAGCCCCATGATTGTGGCCAGTCAGAGTGCGTCACAATGTGAAACTAATCTCATAAATATTAATGAGGTAGGCAGGATTGGGACCTACTCCAAATTAGCATTTTGTGAACTAACCTATTAGTATGTAAACAAGATGATATAAATCAACACTGGTATCAAACTGCAAGCAGTTTTTACTGCCAGTGTTACTGCATCGCTGGCCCGTAGTCACATACTCTGTAGCACCTCTTTTTCGGATGAGTCCCCCCACTTCTTTTTTTAGGACTTGAGCCCTGGTGAAGGGTCTCAAAATCCAGCAATAAAGGGAATGTGTGAAGCTAATTTAATAGTGACAAAAAGTAATCCTGCTGAAATAAACAAAACAAGCATTGGCATAGCCAATAGGTCTTGCCTTTGGGAACTAATAAGTGTTAAGGCAGAGATATTGAGTTTGTGTTTGTTTTTAAGCTGTGTTGTGCAGAAGTCTGCAGTATGCTGAAATGTTATAATAAAGAAGTGTGAGAAGCATTTTTGTTACTTATGATGTATAATGTACAACAAAATGACGATGATAAAAAACTATTAATTAGAAGTAATGATTTGTGTTTTTTTATGTTTGAATGCTGGCACCTTGTATCTGCCTGTTCTAATCGTTGCCTTTTTATGGTGTTTATTGTTAAAGGTGTGGTAAATAAATAATTAATTACCGGTTCTATTTTTCGGGATACTCATACAAACAGATAGCTCAATAAATAAGAGTCAAGATTCGAGGTAGCTAGAGTGTACAGGCTTTAATCAGGCATAAAAGGACAGGAACAGGACAGCCTGCATGGGAATGGGATGGCAGGGCCCGACAGCTGCCGGGGGCAGGATCTGGGAATGATGCGCATAACTTTTAATAACAGAACATTAGTATATATAGTTAAACAAAATACATTGCATTCAATACAGTAGGCGTAGCAGTAGGCGGAGTTTGTAGCAGTCGCGAAAGATAAGGGCAAAATGAGGTAACAAGAAGGCGTGTACAGGGCGTATACACAGACATGTGATGTAAACGTAACAGAATATGTCATAAACGGGGCGGAAACATGGAGGGGGCTACCTGAGCAGCTGGGACCTCTAACCTAGTGGTGCGCGCAAACTGACAATGACGTGTTACCAGGGAGAACTGGGGGGCTATGACTTCTGCGCTAGAAGAGGAGACTAAAGTCTGGAGTGTCAGAGCGACATGTACCCAGGCATATCTAGTATCTGGTGTTTAGAGTACATGTTGATAGAATCCAAAAGTTATCAGAGTAAAGGCTAACAGACATTAAGACTGGTGCATGCATAATTCTACATGTAGTGCGTGTGCGGGGAATATTCTATAAATATTAATACAGTATTTCTCTTACATGGAGACATAAAGGCTAGACCATGACGGAAACTATTGATGCGATTCAGTAGCTTAGGAATGCAGAGAAGGAGGGCTGGACTGATAACTAGAAACATAACATATTCTTGGCAGACTGGGAGGCAGAGCCAGGCCGAGCCGGGCACTGCGAGGCATGAAAGTAAGCTAAGAGTCAGGGATACAGTTGGGGGCTGTATCGCTCCTTGGAGAGGGTTCAGAAAACAGGAGCTGAATCTAAGTCCGGGCCCTTTTGAGGCCTAGAAACGGGGATAATTCAATGAATTAACGTGCACACTGTAAAACGTGGCAACGTAGCTTTACATAGGCCCGATATTCGTTGTATTCACGAAAACTGGAAACTGGCATACTAGAGATGGACACAACTATAATTGCGTCTTTAATCGATCATAGGGGAATACATGCATATCGATCATGCACATATAACATAACATAGGGAACACGTAGGCACATACAACATGGCAAAATTTACTTTTCCACATTCCCTCCTTGTGCCCTACGTTTCCATCAGGAAACATCTATATTCATGATACCATCTATCATTTCATACAGCATCATTTGCTCGTCTCGAATTGTCCTGGAACGGGACTTAGGACTAGGAATACAAGAGGTAGCACAAATGCCGCAAATCGCAGGGCCACATTGTATACAGAGGCAGCAACTGAATATGATCATTACTGCAATACCTAGGAATGACAATACTTTCCATCCCCAGGCAGATATGATACTCCAGAGCCAACCGGACCATGTCCAGGAGCCTGGATTCTGGTGTAACTGATGGGCACTTTTATGAAGTCTGGTTATAGCTGAATAAACAGACGGCGCGTTATTAGGAATGAAAATGCAGCAACTAGATCCGATGACTCTACATGCTCCTCCTCTATCGGCCAGTATGACGTCAAGAACGAGACGATTTTGGAGCACGACAAATCTCATAGCAGATTGCTCTTCGGTTAAGTTACCTAGAGCAGAAGTAGTCTCATTCACTACTGCTTCAAGGGTTCTGGTTAACCTACGGATTGACTTACTATTCTGGACAGGTCCTATAAAGAAAAAGAAACCTCTATTGAAATCTGTATACTGTTCTAGAGCAGTTTCAGTTTGATCGACAATTGGGGACTCAATCTCCCGTCTATTTCTGACGTGTACTAGATGTGTGTTTCTGTGATAATCAGATGGGGCTAGAAAAACTGGTGGCAGTAGGAAGGCAATATAACATGTTCCATCCCAATCGAGGGGCAGACGAACATATGCGGTCTGACCACAAACAAAATAAGAATGACGTGAAGCTTTGAAAATAGATTTCCCACTGTCACTATACTCGACAGTAGTAGTACAATCACTATGTCCTACATGTGCGGAACCATTCTTTCGGACACATAATTCGCCTTTGACTGGTAGTACTGAAATAGCAGGTAAGTCTGGAGTAGTATCAGACTGAACATTCAGGACCATAAAATTCGAAGAATAATTACCTAAATTGTAAACTTCATTTTCTAGATCTAACCCTGTTCTATGGGGGAGACCTTGCTTGTCTGGAAAACATGTTCTATTCAGAAGGGACACATCATTTGAAGATGACGTTAACATGGACCATGCTCCACACGAACCATTATGTGAAAACGGATAAGGAAAGAGTGGCAGAACTCCCTTCGGTGTCTGGAAAGGGGGGAGTCGACCACACACCCAACAATTAGTAGCATTGCTGGTCTGGTGTGAATAGTGCAACATTCTTACAAATGTGTTATTTCTCATAGCAAGACGATAGGATAACTCGTGAGGAGGCAGATCACTAAATGTGTGCTCTACTGTAGCATTAGAAAACTTATTTACATGAGAAATTGGAAAACATAAATGCAATGCATAACTTGTGCAGGTAACCATCAAACTTAGAAACAATAGAAAACTTAGAAAAACGATACATCGGATAGAGTTTTGACTAACTCTCTCACTATGGGGGTCTATCTCATACATGTCAGATACCTGTCTAACCGTTTCACCCGAGAGGGACTTAGACAATTAAACTGGCTGACTTATTTTACTAGACCGGAGCTTTAACTTATACTCCTGTTGCGGAGTTTTCTCTAACAGAGGAACTTTCAGTTCAGGATTCAGATCAATGTCTGGTTTCAGGCAGTCTTTCAGACAGTCTTTAGAAATGTCCTTTAAAAATGTCTTTTTCCGGACTCCATGGAACTTCTTGATATGGGACAGATGGACCCAACCCTTGCGGCCCTCCAACTTCACGGCCGTACGGGTGGTCAGAAGGACAAGTCGTGGCTCCTTCCAACGAGGCTCCAGCGGACTTGAACGATCAAAATTCCTTACAAGGACGAGGTCGCCTGGAATGACCTCATGCGGTTTCACTTCAGTATTGTCTGGGAATGTAGCGGCAACCTGTGAACGACAAGAGTGTAGGGCAGACATCAAGGAAGCTAGGTAATCTGTCAACATATTACTGGAAACATCTGTAATACTGCGGGTCTAGGTGTACCCCACATGTTTGGGGGGCGGCCGAATACGACCTCATAAGGGGACAGACCTGATCTGGAGTGTGCGACCATTCGCATAAAGAATAAAGCAACTGGCAGGGCAACTAGCCAGTCTACACCTTTCTCTTTACATGTCTTGGCAATACGGATTTTCAGGGTCTGATTATGTCTCTCTACGAGACCGGCTGCTTCAGGATGGCGCACACAATGGAACTTCCACTGGTACCCTAACAAGAGGGAAACATGTTTCATTAACTCGGATGAGAATGGCTGGCCGTTATCAGAATACACGACCCTAGGGAGTCCATAACGGGGGAAGAATTCACGAACCAACTGCTTGGCAGTGGTCGCTGCTGTGTAATCTGGAACTGGATATGCTTCTGTCCACCTGGACAAAGCGCATACAACTACAAGGACATACTTGAAACCTCGACATCGCTCCATCTGAATATAATCCATCTGGAGGACTTCGAAAGGGTGGTCAGGAGGTTGGAATCCACCTTGTTCCACCGGGACACTTTTACCTGGATTGAATTGACAGCATATCATACAAGTACGGACTTTCTGCTTGGCTGCAGCTCGTAAGTGCTTGTTAAACCAAAGGTTCTGAATACTGTCTAACATGGCTTTTTCTCCTAGGTGTGCTGGACTATGTGCGGTATTGATAATGACTTGAACCATAGAGTCGGGGAGAAACCATGTGGCTTTTCCCTTCTGTAGGAAGGTGGCTACCTGACTATGGTTACCCCAGATTTTTTGCCTGTGTTTAGCTGGTTTTTTGACTTAGTTGACCTGGTTCCCTGCTAATCAGGGCCCCAGGCCATCTGCTCTCTCTGTAAAATGGATTCCATGTACCCTAGGTACATACCACAATTGGAAATGGACTCCTTGTCAGCCCCTGTATAATGCACTATAGGTGCCCAGGGCATAGGAGCCACCAAGGCCTACCAGGGGCTGCAGCATATCTTTTGCCACCCCTGGCTGGTTCTTAAATTGACACAACTGGCTGATCACTCAGCTGGGGTAAGGTGGTGTAATCACCCCTTGCTTAGATATAGTATACCTATATCTAAACCTATATCTGGACACATATTAACCTGTCAGCCACTCCTATGGAAGGCCTCATCAATCCTGGAGGCAGAGTGCGTGGTTTAATGTGAGATGGAGCTCTAGCATGAGCTGAGCCTGTCTGCAGCTGTCGGGAACAACTCCCTAAGCTGTTTCAGGATAAGGCCATACCATATACTCTTAAGTGCCGGTAACTTTGCTCTGCCGGTGTTCCCACACTGGTACACATCTCTAGGGTCTGTGTCTTAAGTTTTGTTCCTCTAGGTTCAGCGGAAGTGTCCTTAAACTTTAACTTTACAACTTTTACGCACCATTGGTTAACATTGGTGCATGCGTGCGCTTTCCGCACTTCTCCCGAATCCCGAGGGCCATTCCCGACTTCAGCATTGCTTGTCCTGACTGCTCCCAGCGATTCCCTAGGCCCTAGGCCTAACCACTGTTCGAGTGGCCCCTCTTATACCACTTGTTTAGTATATGGTTTGAGTGGCCCCCCGCCCTCATCCATAATTGTGCAACTTTGTATGTTTAAACAGTGCTTTTGATTTAACGCTTGTGCCCCTTAATTCATAAAGAATACTGGGGATTGTTTTTAGTAATAAACACATATATTTTTATAATATATACTTAATGTGAGAAGTTGGCCTGGTAGGGGATGTTTCCAATTCTGGAACCACCTACTACCTGACCAAACAATCCCCTTATGGTGTCTGGTTGTAAGTCAACCTTATTAGACAAGCTATCCTAGTGGTAGCATGGACTAAGCAGCCTAAAGGCTTAACTTAAGAGGTCGTGTTAAGCGAGCTGTTTTACCACATACAATCCTGTAATACCAAATGAAAGGACACCACACAAGTATATATTATAAAAATATATGTGTTTATTACTAAAAACAATCCCCAGTATTCTTTATGAATAAAGGGGCACAAGCGTTAAATCAAAAGCACTGTTTAAACATACAAAGTTACACAATTATGGATGAGGGCAGGGGGCCACTCAAACCATATACTAAACAAGTGGTATAAGAGAGGCCACTCGAACAGTGGTTAGGCCTAGGGCCTAGGGAATCGCTGGGAGCAGTCAGGACAAGCAATGCTGAAGTCGGGAATGGCCCTCGGGATTCGGGAGGTGTGCGGAAAGCGCACGCATGCACCAATGTTAACCAATGGTGCGTAAAAGTCAAATAGTTAAAGTTTAAGGACACTTCCGCTGAACCTAGAGGAACAAAACTTAACACACAGACCCTAGAGGTGTGCACCAGTGTGGGAACACCGGCGGAGCAAAGTTACCTCACCCACAGGAAGTGGGTGCACAGGGTCGAAGTGGCGTCGGGTTTTGACACGCAGGCTCTTGGTGCTTGAAGCTGAAAGGGCTGCAGGCAGGGTGAAGACGAAGTGTCCGGTGGAGTCCAAGGGTGGACTCAAGTTGTAGAGTACCTGAAAGCAGAGGGGACAGAGTCTGGGTCACTCAGCAGTGACCAGGGTGGAACCAGGACGGAACCAGGCAATGTCGGGCGCAATCAGGTGGTCGTCGAGGCGCTTCTCTTCGCTGTCACGTGGGCTCTGGGGCATCTGCGACGTCCAGGAGCAGGTCACGATCTGTCCCACGCAGGCTCTCACCGTCGGTGCAGTCGGCTTCCGGTTTGGAGCAAACAAGCCTTGGTAAGAGCAATCCACGCGGGATTGGAAGATGGCGTCTCACTCGGACCAGGAAGGTCAGAGTCGGGGCTCCCTTTCAGGGGAGCTGGTGTGGATCTGGAGCAACCAGAATCACGAGTCTTCTTTTGTAGTTCGTCGGCACAGGGACCACAAGCCAGCTGGCAAGTGACCGGGCCAACGCGTTGAGCCAAATCGTGCCAAAGGGCCCCACGCAGCACTCGTCGAGTGTGGAGGGCTGAACTTCGGCTCAGGAGTAGCTCAGGGTGGGGGCTTCTCAAACCCCGGTGTACAGCTTCGAGGGTCGCTCGTGGGCTGCACGGTCAGCGTCTCGTGGTCACTTCAAGATGGCGTGCCCCACGCTTCCGGTCGCCTCCACGGGTCTCAGCTTTGCAGGGACTGTGGATCGGGCTGTTAGAAGCTGGGCAGGCTTGATCTCGTCGATCTCAGTCGCTCGAGTTCCGGCGGGAACTGCAACTAAGTAGACGTCGAGGGCTGGATGGTGCCTGCTGCTGCAGGGTGGTCACTCCTTGACCACAAGGGAGATTCTTCGGGCTTCCACGTTGAGATGGAGGGCGAAGGGTCCAGAATATCGTTTCAAATGTTTCTTCCAGGAAATCTGATGTGCATTGGCACTGCTCCCACTCTTATTCGAATCTGGTGGGCGTGATTACCTGCTAGGTCCCCTCCTATGGGTGGGACCCAGGAAGTGGGTGGATACACCCCCTTCCTTTGATCCAGGCCGCCCTGGCACGAGGGCTGGAGTGCCCCAGAACCGGTTTGGCCGGATTATGCAAGGGGCAGCCTTGTGCGCCCCAGGCAGTGTCTGGTTTCTTTCAAACCTCCCTGCTACAATACACTATCTCCTGTCTGGAGGGCGGTGACACCCTCCTGTGACAGGAAACCCTTTGTCCAGGACCCCCTTGACTGGGTTTCGGTCAGCTCCAGGGGTCCAGACATTTGTCTGTGGCAGAGGCATCCATTTTGTGGATCTTAAGGCCTTTGGAGAAATCAACCGCATTAAAGTGAAGTAACATGTCTTACCCCTCTAGAGGGGTGGAATGCCATCCCCGTCGCCAGAACTGGCGAGGGGATGGTATTCCAAAGCGTATGACACCTTACACGACATGTTTTGATAAAGCCAAACCAGAGTTGCTAAATAACCGCGAGGATTATAAGGCACTTAATAGTATATGGTATGGCATTATCCTGAAACAGCTTAGGGATTTGTTCCCGACGGCTGCAGACAGGCTCAGCTCATGCTAGAGCTCCATCTCACATAAAAACCATGCACCCAGCCTCCAGGATTGGTGAGGCCTGTCTATAGGAGTGGCTCACAGGTTTACATGTGTCCAGATATAGGTTTAGACATAGGTATACTATATCTAAGCAAGGGGTGTGTACACCACCTTACCCCAGCTGAGTGATCAGCCAGTTGTGTCAATTTAAGAACCAGCCAGGGGTGGCAAAAGATATGCTGCAGCCCCTGGTAGGCCTTAGTGGCTCCTGTGCCCTGTGCACCTATAGTGCATTCTACAGGGGCTGACAAGGAGTCCATTTCCAATTGGTATGTACCTAGGGTACATGGAATCCATTTTACAGAGAGAGCAGATGGCCTGGGGCCCTGATTAGCAGGGAACCAGGTCAACTAAGTCAAAAAACCAGCTAAACACAGGCAAAAAATCTGGGGTAACCATAGTCAGGTAGCCACCTTCCTACATAACCCCCCCCCAAACGAAAGGAGATAAGGCTATCCTTGGCCAGGTAAGCCTATATTGCCTGAGTGGCCATATAAGGAAGTACCTGCACTAGCATGGGTACCCCCTGTCTCATGGTCCACTAAGCAGTCCCTCACCCTTTGGGTATTAGAGGGTTTCCACCATAGGGAATCACTACCTTGGGTGTGTTTATGCAAAGTTAAAGGCTGGTTTGGATATGGAGTATTGAAGTGAGGCTCTACTAATTTAGGGCTTAGCTTCCTCCAATTATCTTCCACCATGTGTGCCTTTCTTTCTTTAACTGAGTTGCACTGTGCTCTCAGGGTCAACCTCTGGCTACCTAAAGCTGGAGGCTGGGTCCCTCTGTTTGGCTTGCTGGAGGGACAGTTCAGGTTTGGGCCCTTTGGGTCCCAGGTTTGGCTGTGCCCAACAGAATCCATCTGGGGGAGGTCCCTAACTGTGTTTAAGGGGGCTCCCTCAGGAGTTTTTAAAGTTTTCACCTTACTAGGGCTACTAGTTTTGGTGCACCTAATCTTTTGATGGGGGTGCTTTATTTGACAGGGGGCCCTCTGGGTCTCACTGTCCTTCTTGTCCTCTGCAGCCCTGGGCTGGCTAAGGCAAGGGAGAGAGGGGCAGGTTACCTGCTCCAGACTGGGTCCCACCTGAGAAGGTTCCACTGACATCAGAGGTTCTGTCAGGCTAGGCCCAACCACCTCTGGGGCAGTTCCTTCATCAGGGGTAAGATCAGTTCCCTGAGGAGGCTGATCCTGTCCTAAAGTCTGGTGAGGGGGAGATTTCTCTTCCTCCTCCATGCTCTCAGTTTGTGTGGAGTTATCCATCATTTCAGGTTTCACAACACACGTGTCAGTTTGAGTTTGGGCTGTGGCCATCACAGCCCCACCAACCTTTTCAGGAGGAGACTCAGTTTGGGTTTCTGCTGTTACCATAACAGCTTTGCTATTCTGTTCAGGAAGAGCTTTTGCTAAAGATGGGGCAGAGAGCTTCTCAGCCCTACCAACCTTTTCAGGAAGGACATCTTGAATTGGGGCTGTAGCCATTACAGCCCCACTAACCTTTCCATTGGAATTCACCATTCTAGAATGGGTTTCCTGTTCAACCTCAGCCCAGGCTGAGATCTCCAAATCATTACCAAGTAGGCAGTCTACAGGCAAGTTTGGTGACACTGCCACTCTCTTTGGGCCAATGACACCTCCCCAGCTGAGACTTACTACTGCCATGGGATGATTTGTTTGGATTCCATCAATGTTTGTAACCTGGTATGTGGTACCAGGTAAAAGTTGCTTAGAGGGGACTAGGCCATCAGCCACCATGGTGATGCTAGCCCCTGTGTCTCTAAAAGCCTCAACTTTCAAACCATTGATGATGGGTTCTTGTCTATACTTGCTCAAAGTATTTGGGCAAGCAGAGAAGTTGGCAAACCCCATGCCAACCTCATAAACAAGATCATTGGGTGATGGGGACCTGGATAGGCCAGGGTCCACCTGATTTCCAAAAGTAAACCCACCCAGATTCCTGGGTGTGCTTCCACTTCCTGGGGGATTACTGCTGACAGTAACAGGAGGTGTTGAAGCTGGCTTTGGAGGTATATTTTCTTTATTGTTATTCTTGGGACAACAGCTGTCTGTTTTGTAATGCCCCACCTGTTTACAGGGATAACAATAGGGCTTTTTCTCAGTTGAAGAAGTGTCTTGGGACCCACCCCCATCCTTGGAGTTTTGGGGCCCTGGGGAAGTCTTTTCTTTACTTTTATCCCCACCCTTATCTTGAGGCTTGGTAGACTCCTTCTTCTGGTTACTGTCCTGATTCTTAGGCCTAATCCTGGTTCTGACCCATTTGTCTGCCTTCTTTCCCAATTCTTGGGGAGAGGTCAGATCAGAGTCTACCAGGTGCTGGTGTAAGAGCTGGTCCTGACAATTACTTAGGATCTGCTCCCTCATAATCAAATTATACAATCCTGTAAAGTCATGTACTTTGCTGCCATGTAGCCAACCCTCCAGAGCCTTAGTAGCACAATCTACAAAATCAGTCCAGTCCTGAGTCTGTGTCTTCTGGGTGTCTCTGAACTTGAACCTGTACTGTTCAGTGGTTAAGCCAAACCCATCTATCAGAACACTCTTCAGGACTTTGTAATTGTTTGCATCCTCATGTCTGACAGTGAGGAGCTTGTCCCTCCCTTTCTCTGAAAAGGAGTACCATAAGATTGCTGCCCACTGTTCCTCAGGAACCTGCTGTACCATGCAGGCTCTCTCAAGAGCAGTCATCCATTTGTGGATGTCATCCCCTTCTTTGAAGGGGGGCACAATCTTTGTCAGGTTTCTACTATCATAGGACCTGGGTTTCTCTTTAGGAATATTGCTGCCACCAGTGGCATCTAAGCCACACAATTTCTGCTCTCTTGCCAAGGCAAGTTTAGCTTGAGCCAAGGCTACCTCCTCCCTCTCTATCTGGAGTTTGACAGCCCTCATTCTGGCCCTATGCTCTAACTTTTGAGAAGCATTCATGCCTCTCTGTGATTCCCTGGAGGCACTAGAAAGATGAGAGTCTCCTGAGGGAGATCTCACTCTTCTGTTGCCTGGGGGAATCATATGTTGGGTTCTGGGGAGGTGCTGGCCCTCTCCATTCCCCAGTAGGTCCAAGTTGGCCTGGCTAAACCTACCAACTGGAACCTGGCTACCCTGATCCTGTACTTCTAAGTCCTCAACCTCTGAGTCCTCATCCAAGTCATCATCATCCTCCTCTTCAGGGGGATCAACTGCAGGGGGGTTCCCTCCAGTTCCTGTATCTAGGGAAGCTGCTTTTGCCCTCTCTAAGTCATCCTGTTCTAGGAGTCCTATCAGGATTAGGCAGGTGGGGCTTCTGCCCCTTTTTAACCCTCTTGCTTTGCACAAGACAATCAAGTCTCTGCGGGTTAGTTTGTCATATCCAGAAGTTGCCTGGGTAGGGTCAACTGTCACAGGACTAGACCCTGAGGCCTTTCCTGTGTCGGACATGGTTACTAGTGAGGTGTAAGTGGTGCACTTACCTACACTAAGTGTTTTCCTACTGGACCTTGCTAGTGAGTTGTAGTCAGGGGTGTGCTACTCCCTTCAACCTACAACTACTAAGTTCAGTAGAACTTAATATGCTAAGCTTTTGATTTTATATGTACCTAGAGGTACTTGATGTGATCTTTCAATTTGATATAAAGATTGCAATGGTAAAACAACAGCAAGCTCAAATCCGCACCGCTGCTCACCAATGTGAGAAGTTGGCCTGGTAGGGGATGTTTCCAATTCTGGAACCACCTACTACCTGACCAAACAATCCCCTTATGGTGTCTGGTTGTAAGTCAACCTTATTAGACAAGCTATCCTAGTGGTAGCATGGACTAAGCAGCCTAAAGGCTTAACTTAAGAGGTCGTGTTAAGCGAGCTGTTTTACCACATACAATCCTGTAATACCAAATGAAAGGACACCACACAAGTATATATTATAAAAATATATGTGTTTATTACTAAAAACAATCCCCAGTATTCTTTATGAATAAAGGGGCACAAGCGTTAAATCAAAAGCACTGTTTAAACATACAAAGTTACACAATTATGGATGAGGGCAGGGGGCCACTCAAACCATATACTAAACAAGTGGTATAAGAGAGGCCACTCGAACAGTGGTTAGGCCTAGGGCCTAGGGAATCGCTGGGAGCAGTCAGGACAAGCAATGCTGAAGTCGGGAATGGCCCTCGGGATTCGGGAGGTGTGCGGAAAGCGCACGCATGCACCAATGTTAACCAATGGTGCGTAAAAGTCAAATAGTTAAAGTTTAAGGACACTTCCGCTGAACCTAGAGGAACAAAACTTAACACACAGACCCTAGAGGTGTGCACCAGTGTGGGAACACCGGCGGAGCAAAGTTACCTCACCCACAGGAAGTGGGTGCACAGGGTCGAAGTGGCGTCGGGTTTTGACACGCAGGCTCTTGGTGCTTGAAGCTGAAAGGGCTGCAGGCAGGGTGAAGACGAAGTGTCCGGTGGAGTCCAAGGGTGGACTCAAGTTGTAGAGTACCTGAAAGCAGAGGGGACAGAGTCTGGGTCACTCAGCAGTGACCAGGGTGGAACCAGGACGGAACCAGGCAATGTCGGGCGCAATCAGGTGGTCGTCGAGGCGCTTCTCTTCGCTGTCACGTGGGCTCTGGGGCATCTGCGACGTCCAGGAGCAGGTCACGATCTGTCCCACGCAGGCTCTCACCGTCGGTGCAGTCGGCTTCCGGTTTGGAGCAAACAAGCCTTGGTAAGAGCAATCCACGCGGGATTGGAAGATGGCGTCTCACTCGGACCAGGAAGGTCAGAGTCGGGGCTCCCTTTCAGGGGAGCTGGTGTGGATCTGGAGCAACCAGAATCACGAGTCTTCTTTTGTAGTTCGTCGGCACAGGGACCACAAGCCAGCTGGCAAGTGACCGGGCCAACGCGTTGAGCCAAATCGTGCCAAAGGGCCCCACGCAGCACTCGTCGAGTGTGGAGGGCTGAACTTCGGCTCAGGAGTAGCTCAGGGTGGGGGCTTCTTAAACCCCGGTGTACAGCTTCGAGGGTCGCTCGTGGGCTGCACGGTCAGCGTCTCGTGGTCACTTCAAGATGGCGTGCCCCACGCTTCCGGTCGCCTCCACGGGTCTCAGCTTTGCAGGGACTGTGGATCGGGCTGTTAGAAGCTGGGCAGGCTTGATCTCGTCGATCTCAGTCGCTCGAGTTCCGGCGGGAACTGCAACTAAGTAGACGTCGAGGGCTGGATGGTGCCTGCTGCTGCAGGGTGGTCACTCCTTGACCACAAGGGAGATTCTTCGGGCTTCCACGTTGAGATGGAGGGCGAAGGGTCCAGAATATCGTTTCAAATGTTTCTTCCAGGAAATCTGATGTGCATTGGCACTGCTCCCACTCTTATTCGAATCTGGTGGGCGTGATTACCTGCTAGGTCCCCTCCTATGGGTGGGACCCAGGAAGTGGGTGGATACACCCCCTTCCTTTGATCCAGGCCGCCCTGGCACGAGGGCTGGAGTGCCCCAGAACCGGTTTGGCCGGATTATGCAAGGGGCAGCCTTGTGCGCCCCAGGCAGTGTCTGGTTTCTTTCAAACCTCCCTGCTACAATACACTATCTCCTGTCTGGAGGGCGGTGACACCCTCCTGTGACAGGAAACCCTTTGTCCAGGACCCCCTTGACTGGGTTTCGGTCAGCTCCAGGGGTCCAGACATTTGTCTGTGGCAGAGGCATCCATTTTGTGGATCTTAAGGCCTTTGGAGAAATCAACCGCATTAAAGTGAAGTAACATGTCTTACCCCTCTAGAGGGGTGGAATGCCATCCCCGTCGCCAGAACTGGCGAGGGGATGGTATTCCAAAGCGTATGACACCTTACACGACATGTTTTGATAAAGCCAAACCAGAGTTGCTAAATAACCGCGAGGATTATAAGGCACTTAATAGTATATGGTATGGCATTATCCTGAAACAGCTTAGGGATTTGTTCCCGACGGCTGCAGACAGGCTCAGCTCATGCTAGAGCTCCATCTCACATAAAAACCATGCACCCAGCCTCCAGGATTGGTGAGGCCTGTCTATAGGAGTGGCTCACAGGTTTACATGTGTCCAGATATAGGTTTAGACATAGGTATACTATATCTAAGCAAGGGGTGTGTACACCACCTTACCCCAGCTGAGTGATCAGCCAGTTGTGTCAATTTAAGAACCAGCCAGGGGTGGCAAAAGATATGCTGCAGCCCCTGGTAGGCCTTAGTGGCTCCTGTGCCCTGTGCACCTATAGTGCATTCTACAGGGGCTGACAAGGAGTCCATTTCCAATTGGTATGTACCTAGGGTACATGGAATCCATTTTACAGAGAGAGCAGATGGCCTGGGGCCCTGATTAGCAGGGAACCAGGTCAACTAAGTCAAAAAACCAGCTAAACACAGGCAAAAAATCTGGGGTAACCATAGTCAGGTAGCCACCTTCCTACACTTGTGTGGTGTCCTTTCATTTGGTATTACAGGATTGTATGTGGTAAAACAGCTCGCTTAACACGACCTCTTAAGTTAAGCCTTTAGGCTGCTTAGTCCATGCTACCCCTAGGATAGCTTGTCTAATAAGGTTGACTTACAACCAGACACCATAAGGGATTGTTTGGTCAGGTAGTAGGTGGTTCCAGAATTGGAAACATCCCCTACCAGGCCAACTTCTCACACCTTCGTCAACCATCCCTGATCTGTCTGGACCCCTCCTTGTTCGGACCATTTCTTGATTTCTTCAGGAGTAGCATGTAACTGTATGTCTATGACATCTTGTGTAGGGTCCTTAACTGTCATACAAGTAATCTGTTCTGGAGTGGATGTCTGTGTCTTGTTAACTGGAATGTCTGGTGTCTGAGCTGTAAGCTTGGCTGTTCGGTCTGCTAGATCATTACCTTGGGAAATGATGTCAGTAACTTTCGTATGTGCCTTGCACTTCATGATAGCGATAGCTGTCGGTAAATGTATTGCATCTAACAGAGCTTGAATGAGGAGACCATGCTGAATCTTGGTTCCATGAGAAGTCATGAAACCTCTCTCCTGCCAGAGCACTCCGAAGTCGTGTACAACTCCGAATGCGTAACGTGAATCTGTATATATGTTTACTTTCAGGTTCTTGGCACGTATGCAGGCTTGGGTCAGAGCAACTAGCTCTACTGCTTGAGCAGACAGTGTGTCAATACGGTGTGTTTCAATTACTTCAGTGTCAGTAGTCACTGCATACGCGGCTACTAGTTCTCCTGTACTCGTTCTCATACATGAACCATCCACATAAAGTGTCAGGTCGGGATCAGGTAATGCAATGTCTGTCAGGTCTTGTCTTGGCTTAGTCATAGTGTTAATGACTTCCACACAGTCATGTGTGGCAGGATTTTAAGTAACTGACGGTAACAGAGTAGCAGGATTTAGAACGTTGCAGCGTCTGATTTCTATGTGTGGCTGGAACAGTGTCAGTTCATAACCTGTTAAACGTGCAATGGTCAAGTGCTGAGTCTGTGTTCGGTTTAAAAGAACTTCCACGGAGTGTGGAACTTGTACTGTCAGGGAGTGTCCTAATACTATGGAATCACTTTGTCTGATTGCTAGAGCTGTGGCTGCAACTGACTTGAGGCACGCAGGCAAAGTCTGGGCTACTGGATCTAATGTGCTCGAAAAAAAAGCACAAGGCTTGTACTGTCCGGCTTGATCTTGTGTGAGAACAGATAATGCAGTACCATCACGTTCTGTGACAAAAAGTGTAAAAGGCTTACTGTAGTTTGGTGTAGCTAGAACAGGTGCTTGGCATAAAGCTTTCTTTAACTCATTAAAACTAAGTGTATGTTCAGATGTCCAAGGGAGGACAGTCGATATGGCTGCCTCCTGTGTCGTTAACTGTATCAGTGGCTTTGCTAGAAATGCATACTGAGGAATCCATTGTCTGCAATAAGAAGTGAGGCCAATAAAAGCACGTACCTCCTTCTGTGTCTTGGGCTGTGGAAGACTCGCTATTAACTGGATACGGTCTGGTGTCAACTGCCTACCCCACTTGGACAGTAAGTGGCCTAAGTAGATCACTTGCTGGACACAGAATTGAAGCTTCGAAGGGGACACCTTGTGCCCCATCTCGGCTAGGAAATACAGAACTGTAAGTGACGCTCGCTCGCAGTCACGTTCAGAACGGGCTGTGATCAGTAGATCATCTACATACTGGAGCAGGGCAGTGTCAGTTGGCATGTGAATATTGTCTAGTTGTCTTTTAAGTGCTTGACTGTAAATACTAGGGCTTTCTGTGAAACCTTGAGGAGCTCTTGTGAATTTATAGCTCCTTCCATTTAAACAAAAACCGAAAAGGTACTGGCTGTCTGGATGAATCGGGACACTGAAAAATGCATTCTTGAGGTCTATAACAGTAAAAAATGTAGCTTCAGAATCAATAGCTGTCAATAGAGATGAAATATCTGGGACTACTGGATACTGGGGTATGATACATTTATTAAGTTCTCGAAGGTCAATCACTAATCGATATACTGGAGGTGCATTTGGATCAGTACGTTTCATGACTGGAATGATAGGATAATTACATACATTGGAGTCAGTTTCTACGACTACTCCTTGAGCAATGAGCTCGTCAATAATTTTGGATAAGGCTGCTACAGCCTCAGGTGGCAATCTGTACTGTCTGATCCGTGGCAAGACTATACCTTGCTTGAGGGTCACACAATGGGGTGTAATTCGCATAAAACCTACATCAGTTGGACCTTGCGCCCATAAATGCTGTGGAACATTGGACAATCTTGGATCAAAATCACGTAATACATAATGACCTTTAAAGTCTCTTAAAAACAATCGTATTCCTTCTGGAGAGCAGCAAATAACTGCACCTAATTCTTTTAATGTTTTAATGCCTAACAAATTTTCTGGACATGACTTCGTAAGTAACAAATCAGTAGTTCGGGACAATGGACCAACTTCTAGAGTAACTGGCTTTGAAATCTCGTTAACAATAGGCTTTCCTGAAAATCCAAGGGAAACATTTCTAGAGCCTGAGAGCGGAGCCCCTGGAACCTCGTCATGACTGATAGTAGTCCTACTTGCCCCTGTATCAATCAAAAGCGTTCTGTCTTTCCCCAATACTTGACTATGTACATAGGGACCCTCTTGATCTACAGGTATCTCGATGAGAGGCAAGCCTACCTCCCTCTCTAGGCTGTTTCATGAATACGGTTGATACTCTGGATACTCTGTCTGGGCATACTGGTACATCTGCTGTGTAACATGCTGTGTTGCAGCAATAGGCTGCGGTGCTGGAACTGTCTGTTGTGCATTCTGTGGTGTCTGGGAAGTCTGTGAAACTTGTTCTTGTCTAGGCGGACGTGGTCTTTCTTTAGTCTTACCAGTTGCTATGTTGTGTTTCAGAACTGCACACTCGTTTATAAAATGACCTGGTTGTTTACAATAATTGCATGTCCCTTTAACGGGAGCTGCAGGATGACTGGCTTGATTCGGACCCCTCTTCTGACTGTCTTGTGGAACAGATTGTGCAACTAGTACTTTCATTTTCGTGTCTTTCATACGTCTCCTTTCGTGTTCTTGCTCTTCCCTGATTCTATTCTGGTGATACTGGAGCATCTGTAACATTTGTGACGGGGTACTAGCTTGCCAGGTACTTTCGACTTTCAAAACTCGATTTTTAACTTGTGGGCTTGAATTCTCGACTAGTTTAGTAACAAAAAGATGAGGGTATGACTCGCTACCTGTCTTCAAACCACTGTTAATAATAAAACATTTTTCAAATCTAGAATAAAAATCACTAGTATCTTCATCCTGTTTCTGTTTACATGCTGAGATTGCATCCCAATCTTCCTTTTTCGTGGCTAATAACCTTGGCAAAACTTGTATCAATAACTCGGGCAATTCTTTACATTTGTCCCTGTGAGAAGTTGGCCTGGTAGGGGATGTTTCCAATTCTGGAACCACCTACTACCTGACCAAACAATCCCCTTATGGTGTCTGGTTGTAAGTCAACCTTATTAGACAAGCTATCCTAGTGGTAGCATGGACTAAGCAGCCTAAAGGCTTAACTTAAGAGGTCGTGTTAAGCGAGCTGTTTTACCACATACAATCCTGTAATACCAAATGAAAGGACACCACACAAGTATATATTATAAAAATATATGTGTTTATTACTAAAAACAATCCCCAGTATTCTTTATGAATAAAGGGGCACAAGCGTTAAATCAAAAGCACTGTTTAAACATACAAAGTTGCACAATTATGGATGAGGGCAGGGGGCCACTCAAACCATATACTAAACAAGTGGTATAAGAGAGGCCACTCGAACAGTGGTTAGGCCTAGGGCCTAGGGAATCGCTGGGAGCAGTCAGGACAAGCAATGCTGAAGTCGGGAATGGCCCTCGGGATTCGGGAGATGTGCGGAAAGCGCACGCATGCACCAATGTTAACCAATGGTGCGTAAAAGTCAAATAGTTAAAGTTTAAGGACACTTCCGCTGAACCTAGAGGAACAAAACTTAACACACAGACCCTAGAGGTGTGCACCAGTGTGGGAACACTGGCGGAGCAAAGTTACCTCACCCACAGGAAGTGGGTGCACAGGGTCGAAGTGGCGTCGGGTTTTGACACGCAGGCTCTTGGTGCTTGAAGCTGAAAGGGCTGCAGGCAGGGTGAAGACGAAGTGTCCGGTGGAGTCCAAGGGTGGACTCAAGTTGTAGAGTACCTGAAAGCAGAGGGGACAGAGTCTGGGTCACTCAGCAGTGACCAGGGTGGAACCAGGACGGAACCAGGCAATGTCGGGCGCAATCAGGTGGTCGTCGAGACGCTTCTCTTCGCTGTCACGTGGGCTCTGGGGCATCTGCGACGTCCAGGAGCAGGTCACGATCTGTCCCACGCAGGCTCTCACCGTCGGTGCAGTCGGCTTCCGGTTTGGAGCAAACAAGCCTTGGTAAGAGCAATCCACGCGGGATTGGAAGATGGCGTCTCACTCGGACCAGGAAGGTCAGAGTCGGGGCTCCCTTTCAGGGGAGCTGGTGTGGATCTGGAGCAACCAGAATCACGAGTCTTCTTTTGTAGTTCGTCGGCACAGGGACCACAAGCCAGCTGGCAAGTGACCGGGCCAACGCGTTGAGCCAAATCGTGCCAAAGGGCCCCACGCAGCACTCGTCGAGGGTGGAGGGCTGAACTTCGGCTCAGGAGTAGCTCAGGGTGGGGGCTTCTCAAACCCCGGTGTACAGCTTCGAGGGTCACTCGTGGGCTGCACGGTCAGCGTCTCGTGGTCACTTCAAGATGGCGTGCCCCACGCTTCCGGTCGCCTCCACGGGTCTCAGCTTTGCAGGGACTGTGGATCGGGCTGTTAGAAGCTGGGCAGGCTTGATCTCGTCGATCTCAGTCGCTCGAGTTCCGGCGGGAACTGCAACCAAGTAGACGTCGAGGGCTGGATGGTGCCTGCTGCTGCAGGGTGGTCACTCCTTGACCACAAGGGAGATTCTTCGGGCTTCCACGTTGAGATGGAGGGCGAAGGGTCCAGAATATCGTTTCAAATGTTTCTTCCAGGAAATCTGATGTGCATTGGCACTGCTCCCACTCTTATTCGAATCTGGTGGGCGTGATTACCTGCTAGGTCCCCTCCTATGGGTGGGACCCAGGAAGTGGGTGGATACACCCCCTTCCTTTGATCCAGGCCGCCCTGGCACGAGGGCTGGAGTGCCCCAGAACCGGTTTGGCCGGATTATGCAAGGGGCAGCCTTGTGCGCCCCAGGCAGTGTCTGGTTTCTTTCAAACCTCCCTGCTACAATACACTATCTCCTGTCTGGAGGGCGGTGACACCCTCCTGTGACAGGAAACCCTTTGTCCAGGACCCCCTTGACTGGGTTTCGGTCAGCTCCAGGGGTCCAGACATTTGTCTGTGGCAGAGGCATCCATTTTGTGGATCTTAAGGCCTTTGGAGAAATCAACCGCATTAAAGTGAAGTAACATGTCTTACCCCTCTAGAGGGGTGGAATGCCATCCCCGTCGCCAGAACTGGCGAGGGGATGGTATTCCAAAGCGTATGACACCTTACACGACATGTTTTGATAAAGCCAAACCAGAGTTGCTAAATAACCGCGAGGATTATAAGGCACTTAATAGTATATGGTATGGCATTATCCTGAAACAGCTTAGGGATTTGTTCCCGACGGCTGCAGACAGGCTCAGCTCATGCTAGAGCTCCATCTCACATAAAAACCATGCACCCAGCCTCCAGGATTGGTGAGGCCTGTCTATAGGAGTGGCTCACAGGTTTACATGTGTCCAGATATAGGTTTAGACATAGGTATACTATATCTAAGCAAGGGGTGTGTACACCACCTTACCCCAGCTGAGTGATCAGCCAGTTGTGTCAATTTAAGAACCAGCCAGGGGTGGCAAAAGATATGCTGCAGCCCCTGGTAGGCCTTAGTGGCCCCTATGCCCTGTGCACCTATAGTGCATTCTACAGGGGCTGACAAGGAGTCCATTTCCAATTGGTATGTACCTAGGGTACATGGAATCCATTTTACAGAGAGAGCAGATGGCCTGGGGCCCTGATTAGCAGGGAACCAGGTCAACTAAGTCAAAAAACCAGCTAAACACAGGCAAAAAATCTGGGGTAACCATAGTCAGGTAGCCACCTTCCTACATAACCCCCCCCCAAACGAAAGGAGATAAGGCTATCCTTGGCCAGGTAAGCCTATATTGCCTGAGTGGCCATATAAGGAAGTACCTGCACTAGCATGGGTACCCCCTGTCTCATGGTCCACTAAGCAGTCCCTCACCCTTTGGGTATTAGAGGGTCTCCACCATAGGGAATCACTACCTTGGGTGTGTTTATGCAAAGTTAAAGGCTGGTTTGGATATGGAGTATTGAAGCGAGGCTCTACTAATTTAGGGCTTAGCTTCCTCCCATTATCTTCCACCATGTGTGCCTTTCTCTCTTTAACTGAGTTGCACTGTGCTCTCAGGGTCAACCTCTGGCTACCTAAAGCTGGAGGCTGGGCCCCTCTGTTTGGCTTGCTGGAGGGACAGTTCAGGTTTGGGCCCCTTGGGTCCCAGGTTTGGCTGTGCCCAACAGAATCCATCTGTGGGAGGTCCCTAACTGTTTTTAAGGGGGCTCCCTCAGGAGTTTTTAAAGTTTTCACCTTACTAGGGCTACTAGTTTTGGTGCACCTAATCTTTTGATGGGGGTGCTTTATTTGACAGGGGGCCCTCTGGGTCTCACTGTCCTTCTTGTCCTCTGCAGCCCTGGGCTGGCTAAGGCAAGGTAGAGAGGGGCAGGTTACCTGCTCCAGACTGGGTCCCACCTGAGAAGGGTCCACTGACATCAGAGGTTCTGCCAGGCTAGGCCCAACCACCTCTGGGGCAGCTCCTTCATCAGGGGTAAGATCAGTTCCCTGAGGAGGCTGATCCTGTCCTAAAGTCTGGTGAGGGGGAGATTTCTCTTCCTCCTCCATGCTCTCAGTTTGTGTGGAGTTATCCATCATTTCAGGTTTCACAACACACATGTCAGTTTGAGTTTGGGCTGTGGCCATCACAGCCCCACCAACCTTTTCAGGAGGAGACTCAGTTTGGGTTTCTGCTGTTATCATAACAGCTTTGCTATTCTGTTCAGGAAGAGCTTTTACTAAAGATGGGGCAGAGAGTTTCTCAGCCCTACCAACCTTTTCAGGAAGGACATCTTGGATTGGGGCTGTAGCCAGTACAGCCTCACTAACCTTTCCATGGGAATTCACCATTCTAGAGTGGGTTTCCTGTTCAACCTCAGCCCAGGCTGAGATTTCTAAATCATTACCCAGTAGACAGTCCACAGGCAAGTTTGGTGACACTGCCACTCTCTTTGGGCCAGTGACACCTCCCCAGCTGAGACTTACTACTGCCATGGGATGATTTGTTTGGATGCCATCAATGTTTATTACCTGGTATGTGGCACCAGGTAAAAGTTGCTTAGAGGGGACTATGCCATCAGCCACCATGGTGATGCTAGCCCCTGTGTCTCTAAAAGCTTCAACTCTTAAACCATTGATGATGGGTTCTTGTCTATACTTGCTCAAAGTATTTGGGCAAGCAGAGAAGTTGGCAAACCCCATGCCAGCCTCATAAACAAGATCATTGGGTGATGGGGACCTGGATAGGCCAGGGTCCACCTGATTTCCAAAAGTAAACCCACCCAGATTCCTGGGTGTGCTTCCACTTCCTGGGGGATTACTGCTGACAGTAACAGGAGGTGTTGAAGCTGGCTTTGGAGGTATATTTTCTTTATTGTTATTCTTGGGACAACAGCTGTCTGTTTTGTAATGCCCCACCTGTTTACAGGGATAACAATAGGGCTTTTTCTCAGTTGAAGAAGTGTCTTGGGACCCACCCCCATCCTTGGAGTTTTGGGGCCCTGGGGAAGTCTTTTCTTTACTTTTATCCCCACCCTTATCTTGAGGCTTGGTAGACTCCTTCTTCTGGTTACTGTCCTGATTCTTAGGCCTAATCCTGGTTCTGACCCATTTGTCTGCCTTCTTTCCCAATTCTTGGGGAGAGGTCAGATCAGAGTCTACCAGGTGCTGGTGTAAGAGCTGGTTCTGACAATTACTTAGGATCTGCTCCCTCATAATCAAATTATACAATCCTGTAAAGTCATGTACTTTGCTGCCATGTAGCCAACCCTCCAGAGCCTTAGTTGCACAATCAACAAAATCAGTCCAGTCCTGAGTCTGTGTCTTCTGGGTGTCTCTGAACTTCAACCTGTACTGTTCAGTGGTTAAGCCAAACCCATCTATCAGAACACTCTTCAGGACTTTGTAATTGTTTGCATCCTCATGTCTAACAGTGAGGAGCTTATCTCTCCCTTTCTCTGAAAAGGAGTACCATAAGATTGCTGCCCACTGTTCCTCAGGAACCTGCTGTACCATGCAGGCTCTCTCAAGAGCAGTTATCCATTTGTGGATATCATCCCCTTCCTTGTAGGGGGGCACAATCTTTGTCAGGTTTCTACTATCATAGGACCTGGGTTTCTCTTTAGGAATATTGCTGCCACCAGTGGCATCTAAGCCACACAATTTTTGCTCTCTTGCCAAGGCAAGTTTAGCTTGGGCTAAGGTAAGCTTAGCTTGACTCAGGGCTACCTCCTCTCTCTCTATCTGGAGTCTGACAGCCCTCATTCTAGCCCTATGCTCAGCTTTCTGAGAAGCACTCATGCCTCTCTCTGATTCTCTGGAGGCACTAGAAAGATGAGAGTCCCCTGAGGGAGATCTCACTCTTCTGTTGCCTGGGAGAATCGTATGTTGGGTTCTGGGGAGGTGCTGGCCCTCTCCATTCCCCAGTAGGTCCAAGTTGGCCTGGCTAAGCCTACCAACTGGAACCTGGCTACCCTGATCCTGTACTTCTAAGTCCTCAACCTCTGAGTCCTCATCCAAGTCATCATCATCCTCCTCTTCAGGGGGATCAACTACAGGGGGGTTCCCTGTGTCTAGGGAAGCTGCTTTTGCCTTCTCTAAGTCATCCTGTTCTAGGATTTCTACCAGGATTAGGCAGGTGGGGCTTCTGCCCCTTTTTAACCCTCTTGCTTTGCACAAGGCAATCAAGTCTCTGCGGGTTAGTTTGTCATATCCAAAAGTTGCCTGGGTAGGGTCAACTGTCACAGGAGCAGACCCTGAGGCTTTTCCTGTGTCAGACATGGTTACTAGTGAGGTGTAAGTGGTGCACTTACCTACACTAAGTGTTTTTCTACTGTACCTTGCTAGTTAGTTGTAGTCAGGGTGTGCTAATCCCTTCAACCTACAACTACTAAGTTCAGTAGAACTTAATATGCTAAGCTTTTGATTTTATATGTACCTAGAGGTACTTGATGTGATCTTTCAATTTGATATAAAGATTGCAATGGTAAAACAACAGCAAGCTCAAATCCCACCGCTGCCACCAATGTGTGAAGTTGGCCTGGTAGGGGATGTTTCCAATTCTGGAACCACCTACTACCTGACCAAACAATCCCCTTATGGTGTCTGGTTGTAAGTCAACCTTATTAGACAAGCTATCCTAGTGGTAGCATGGACTAAGCAGCCTAAAGGCTTAACTTAAGAGGTCGTGTTAAGCGAGCTGTTTTACCACATACAATCCTGTAATACCAAATGAAAGGACACCACACAAGTATATATTATAAAAATATATGTGTTTATTACTAAAAACAATCCCCAGTATTCTTTATGAATAAAGGGGCACAAGCGTTAAATCAAAAGCACTGTTTAAACATACAAAGTTGCACAATTATGGATGAGGGCAGGGGGCCACTCAAACCATATACTAAACAAGTGGTATAAGAGAGGCCACTCGAACAGTGGTTAGGCCTAGGGCCTAGGGAATCGCTGGGAGCAGTCAGGACAAGCAATGCTGAAGTCGGGAATGGCCCTCGGGATTCGGGAGATGTGCGGAAAGCGCACGCATGCACCAATGTTAACCAATGGTGCGTAAAAGTCAAATAGTTAAAGTTTAAGGACACTTCCGCTGAACCTAGAGGAACAAAACTTAACACACAGACCCTAGAGGTGTGCACCAGTGTGGGAACACCGGCGGAGCAAAGTTACCTCACCCACAGGAAGTGGGTGCACAGGGTCGAAGTGGCGTCGGGTTTTGACACGCAGGCTCTTGGTGCTTGAAGCTGAAAGGGCTGCAGGCAGGGTGAAGACGAAGTGTCCGGTGGAGTCCAAGGGTGGACTCAAGTTGTAGAGTACCTGAAAGCAGAGGGGACAGAGTCTGG
Organism: Lissotriton helveticus; assembly: GCF_964261635.1. Taxonomy (NCBI): domain Eukaryota; kingdom Metazoa; phylum Chordata; class Amphibia; order Caudata; family Salamandridae; genus Lissotriton; species Lissotriton helveticus. The sequence goes on along the minus strand of NW_027611671.1, from coordinate 2,175,133 downwards.
GTCACTCAGCAGTGACCAGGGTGGAACCAGGACGGAACCAGGCAATGTCGGGCGCAATCAGGTGGTCGTCGAGGCGCTTCTCTTCGCTGTCACGTGGGCTCTGGGGCATCTGCGACGTCCAGGAGCAGGTCACGATCTGTCCCACGCAGGCTCTCACCGTCGGTGCAGTCGGCTTCCGGTTTGGAGCAAACAAGCCTTGGTAAGAGCAATCCACGCGGGATTGGAAGATGGCGTCTCACTCGGACCAGGAAGGTCAGAGTCGGGGCTCCCTTTCAGGGGAGCTGGTGTGGATCTGGAGCAACCAGAATCACGAGTCTTCTTTTGTAGTTCGTCGGCACAGGGACCACAAGCCAGCTGGCAAGTGACCGGGCCAACGCGTTGAGCCAAATCGTGCCAAAGGGCCCCACGCAGCACTCGTCGAGGGTGGAGGGCTGAACTTCGGCTCAGGAGTAGCTCAGGGTGGGGGCTTCTCAAACCCCGGTGTACAGCTTCGAGGGTCACTCGTGGGCTGCATGGTCAGCGTCTCGTGGTCACTTCAAGATGGCGTGCCCCACGCTTCCGGTCGCCTCCACGGGTCTCAGCTTTGCAGGGACTGTGGATCGGGCTGTTAGAAGCTGGGCAGGCTTGATCTCGTCGATCTCAGTCGCTCGAGTTCCGGCGGGAACTGCAACCAAGTAGACGTCGAGGGCTGGATGGTGCCTGCTGCTGCAGGGTGGTCACTCCTTGACCACAAGGGAGATTCTTCGGGCTTCCACGTTGAGATGGAGGGCGAAGGGTCCAGAATATCGTTTCAAATGTTTCTTCCAGGAAATCTGATGTGCATTGGCACTGCTCCCACTCTTATTCGAATCTGGTGGGCGTGATTACCTGCTAGGTCCCCTCCTATGGGTGGGACCCAGGAAGTGGGTGGATACACCCCCTTCCTTTGATCCAGGCCGCCCTGGCACGAGGGCTGGAGTGCCCCAGAACCGGTTTGGCCGGATTATGCAAGGGGCAGCCTTGTGCGCCCCAGGCAGTGTCTGGTTTCTTTCAAACCTCCCTGCTACAATACACTATTGTGAGAAGTTGGCCTGGTAGGGGATGTTTCCAATTCTGGAACCACCTACTACCTGACCAAACAATCCCCTTATGGTGTCTGGTTGTAAGTCAACCTTATTAGACAAGCTATCCTAGTGGTAGCATGGACTAAGCAGCCTAAAGGCTTAACTTAAGAGGTCGTGTTAAGCGAGCTGTTTTACCACATACAATCCTGTAATACCAAATGAAAGGACACCACACAAGTATATATTATAAAAATATATGTGTTTATTACTAAAAACAATCCCCAGTATTCTTTATGAATAAAGGGGCACAAGCGTTAAATCAAAAGCACTGTTTAAACATACAAAGTTGCACAATTATGGATGAGGGCAGGGGGCCACTCAAACCATATACTAAACAAGTGGTATAAGAGAGGCCACTCGAACAGTGGTTAGGCCTAGGGCCTAGGGAATCGCTGGGAGCAGTCAGGACAAGCAATGCTGAAGTCGGGAATGGCCCTCGGGATTCGGGAGATGTGCGGAAAGCGCACGCATGCACCAATGTTAACCAATGGTGCGTAAAAGTCAAATAGTTAAAGTTTAAGGACACTTCCGCTGAACCTAGAGGAACAAAACTTAACACACAGACCCTAGAGGTGTGCACCAGTGTGGGAACACCGGCGGAGCAAAGTTACCTCACCCACAGGAAGTGGGTGCACAGGGTCGAAGTGGCGTCGGGTTTTGACACGCAGGCTCTTGGTGCTTGAAGCTGAAAGGGCTGCAGGCAGGGTGAAGACGAAGTGTCCGGTGGAGTCCAAGGGTGGACTCAAGTTGTAGAGTACCTGAAAGCAGAGGGGACAGAGTCTGGGTCACTCAGCAGTGACCAGGGTGGAACCAGGACGGAACCAGGCAATGTCGGGCGCAATCAGGTGGTCGTCGAGGCGCTTCTCTTCGCTGTCACGTGGGCTCTGGGGCATCTGCGACGTCCAGGAGCAGGTCACGATCTGTCCCACGCAGGCTCTCACCGTCGGTGCAGTCGGCTTCCGGTTTGGAGCAAACAAGCCTTGGTAAGAGCAATCCACGCGGGATTGGAAGATGGCGTCTCACTCGGACCAGGAAGGTCAGAGTCGGGGCTCCCTTTCAGGGGAGCTGGTGTGGATCTGGAGCAACCAGAATCACGAGTCTTCTTTTGTAGTTCGTCGGCACAGGGACCACAAGCCAGCTGGCAAGTGACCGGGCCAACGCGTTGAGCCAAATCGTGCCAAAGGGCCCCACGCAGCACTCGTCGAGTGTGGAGGGCTGAACTTCGGCTCAGGAGTAGCTCAGGGTGGGGGCTTCTCAAACCCCGGTGTACAGCTTCGAGGGTCACTCGTGGGCTGCACGGTCAGCGTCTCGTGGTCACTTCAAGATGGCGTGCCCCACGCTTCCGGTCGCCTCCACGGGTCTCAGCTTTGCAGGGACTGTGGATCGGGCTGTTAGAAGCTGGGCAGGCTTGATCTCGTCGATCTCAGTCGCTCGAGTTCCGGCGGGAACTGCAACTAAGTAGACGTCGAGGGCTGGATGGTGCCTGCTGCTGCAGGGTGGTCACTCCTTGACCACAAGGGAGATTCTTCGGGCTTCCACGTTGAGATGGAGGGCGAAGGGTCCAGAATATCGTTTCAAATGTTTCTTCCAGGAAATCTGATGTGCATTGGCACTGCTCCCACTCTTATTCGAATCTGGTGGGCGTGATTACCTGCTAGGTCCCCTCCTATGGGTGGGACCCAGGAAGTGGGTGGATACACCCCCTTCCTTTGATCCAGGCCGCCCTGGCACGAGGGCTGGAGTGCCCCAGAACCGGTTTGGCCGGATTATGCAAGGGGCAGCCTTGTGCGCCCCAGGCAGTGTCTGGTTTCTTTCAAACCTCCCTGCTACAATACACTATCTCCTGTCTGGAGGGCGGTGACACCCTCCTGTGACAGGAAACCCTTTGTCCAGGACCCCCTTGACTGGGTTTCGGTCAGCTCCAGGGGTCCAGACATTTGTCTGTGGCAGAGGCATCCATTTTGTGGATCTTAAGGCCTTTGGAGAAATCAACCGCATTAAAGTGAAGTAACATGTCTTACCCCTCTAGAGGGGTGGAATGCCATCCCCGTCGCCAGAACTGGCGAGGGGATGGTATTCCAAAGCGTATGACACCTTACACGACATGTTTTGATAAAGCCAAACCAGAGTTGCTAAATAACCGCGAGGATTATAAGGCACTTAATAGTATATGGTATGGCATTATCCTGAAACAGCTTAGGGATTTGTTCCCGACGGCTGCAGACAGGCTCAGCTCGTGCTAGAGCTCCATCTCACATAAAAACCATGCACCCAGCCTCCAGGATTGGTGAGGCCTGTCTATAGGAGTGGCTCACAGGTTTACATGTGTCCAGATATAGGTTTAGACATAGGTATACTATATCTAAGCAAGGGGTGTGTACACCACCTTACCCCAGCTGAGTGATCAGCCAGTTGTGTCAATTTAAGAACCAGCCAGGGGTGGCAAAAGATATGCTGCAGCCCCTGGTAGGCCTTAGTGGCTCCTGTGCCCTGTGCACCTATAGTGCATTCTACAGGGGCTGACAAGGAGTCCATTTCCAATTGGTATGTACCTAGGGTACATGGAATCCATTTTACAGAGAGAGCAGATGGCCTGGGGCCCTGATTAGCAGGGAACCAGGTCAACTAAGTCAAAAAACCAGCTAAACACAGGCAAAAAAATCTGGGGTAACCATAGTCAGGTAGCCACCTTCCTACAACTATCTCCTGTCTGGAGGGCGGTGACACCCTCCTGTGACAGGAAACCCTTTGTCCAGGACCCCCTTGACTGGGTTTCGGTCAGCTCCAGGGGTCCAGACATTTGTCTGTGGCAGAGGCATCCATTTTGTGGATCTTAAGGCCTTTGGAGAAATCAACCGCATTAAAGTGAAGTAACATGTCTTACCCCTCTAGAGGGGTGGAATGCCATCCCCGTCGCCAGAACTGGCGAGGGGATGGTATTCCAAAGCGTATGACACCTTACACGACATGTTTTGATAAAGCCAAACCAGAGTTGCTAAATAACCGCGAGGATTATAAGGCACTTAATAGTATATGGTATGGCATTATCCTGAAACAGCTTAGGGATTTGTTCCCGACGGCTGCAGACAGGCTCAGCTCATGCTAGAGCTCCATCTCACATAAAAACCATGCACCCAGCCTCCAGGATTGGTGAGGCCTGTCTATAGGAGTGGCTCACAGGTTTACATGTGTCCAGATATAGGTTTAGACATAGGTATACTATATCTAAGCAAGGGGTGTGTACACCACCTTACCCCAGCTGAGTGATCAGCCAGTTGTGTCAATTTAAGAACCAGCCAGGGGTGGCAAAAGATATGCTGCAGCCCCTGGTAGGCCTTAGTGGCCCCTATGCCCTGTGCACCTATAGTGCATTCTACAGGGGCTGACAAGGAGTCCATTTCCAATTGGTATGTACCTAGGGTACATGGAATCCATTTTACAGAGAGAGCAGATGGCCTGGGGCCCTGATTAGCAGGGAACCAGGTTAACTAAGTCAAAAAACCAGCTAAACACAGGCAAAAAATCTGGGGTAACCATAGTCAGGTAGCCACCTTCCTACAGTCCCCAAGACCGGTACCTGGTACTCGTATTTTATCTTCAGCTTCTAGAGCTGTCCAATCAATCTTTTTCTCTCCCACCTCCCATTCCTTTTCCTTGAGTTTTTCATATACCCCTGCGGGCAACAGGACCTTTAACATTTTAATGATATCTGGATACGTGTATTCTCCCATACGGAGCATGTCTTTTAATTCTCGATGGAACCCTGCTGGATCTTTGTCGTGACAGGGAATTAATTTCTTCATCTCTAAGAGTTCCATCTATGTGATAGGGGTGTAAACAAATACTTGTTGCATTTCACCACCCGGTGTCCTAACTGGGTGTACTTCTCGTAACGGATGCTGTCTATCTATGTAAAATGGTTTACTTTCTGGAGGTGAGACGTGAACAAAATGCGGGTTCAGAAACGTTCTATATTTGTGGCGCTGTTCTAGAATGACACTACTTAAATCGGTACCTAAACCTTTCCATTTATACTGGAGTAACTCGTTCAGAATATCATGTAACGGATCTGGATCAGAATGTTGTCCTTCATATAGTGTAATGAGGTGCTGGATCATATACATACCCACCAGTCGTTGCTCGGCTGGGGGCAGTTTCAGAAACATTTGTGCCACTATTTCGTCTGGAAAAGTGGTAGAATCAGTAATCCATCGGACTGCTGATCGGGCTAGTTCTTGTTCATGCATGGTACTAAGTTCACTATAACCGATTCGTGATTTCAGAATGTGATCGGTAGCTTGAAATACTTGTTCTAGAGAATATTGTTCTGGTGCTGGAAGATGAAAGACTTTCTTGTGTTCTAGGCGTGAATGTCGGTCTGGAAATCTAGATTTACCTACATACGCTATTCTGGCGGTATTCTCGTCTTCTACTTCTTCAGTATCAGAGTTATCTTCTTTCTCGCTTACTTGTGCTGTTTTGCGTTTCTCGTGTAACCTTATTATTTCCTTACGAATTTTCTTGTACATACTGTCTATACTACTGAGTGTCTTGTGTCTTCCCTCGGCTATATGATCACTCCACTTTGTCAGGACTTTCATTTCGATTGGATCTTTGTCTGGATAATCTTGTTCCCTTATTAAACAATTGATTAGAAACTTTAATAGCATGAGCTGAGTCTCAGCTTTCCTTAGAGACATGATTTCGCCAATACTTTCTGGATCTTCTCCTGTACGGATGAAACGATATATTCTGTCTAGATCTTCTTTCATATTCGTTAGGGTGTCCAAATACTCGGTCACCCGTCTTGCGCGCAATGAATATATAACCATATTATCATCGCCTGGGACTGGATCATAACGGCATTCGGTGAGAGCTCGCCTGATATCTGCAACGGACTGATGTTTGGGCGTACGCTGTAACGCACGTTCATGTAACTCGACTAACGTTATACGTTTGTGTGGCGGCGGGGTACCCGGAGGACCTCCTCCCGCGGCCCCTAAACTGGAATCGTCGACTGATACTCTTCGTGCTGGCAGAGTGACCGATGTAGCGGGAACTTGTACTATGGACTGGACCGGGGGTACCGTAACAGGTGCTGTAACAGGTGCCCCGGTGGCTGGAGGAACAGGAATTACATTATTTACCGGAGCTGGCGGAGCAGGATTCGCATATTCTGGGACTGTGTCGTCCAAATAGGACGAGAGAAAAATATCAGCTGCGGTCGGTTTGTGACGTAGCTTAATCGGAACTAATGGCGGCGGAAAATTACATGGTGCTTCCGGGGTTGCTTTTGGCAAACCCTCGGCAAGAAGAGGATACATACCCTTAATGAGGGCATTTCTCTGTCTGTCTGACTGTTCGGCTTTAACTCGTTCACCTACTTCAATTAATTCCCTTTCTTGGGCTCTTTCTGAGGATTCTCTACTTAATTCAGACTTTATGATTTCTTTTTCTGTTCTTTTATGAGATTCTTTGCGCCATAACTCGATGGCGTCTTGTGGTAAATAAATAAATAATACCCTATTTTTGACTAGACATATATCATAACAGATAGCTCAATAAATAAGAGTCAAGATTCGAGGTAGTAGGAGTTTTGCAGGTTTAATACAGCATAAGGACAGGAACAGGACAACCTGCATAGGAATAGGATGACAGGGCGACAGGGCCCAGTAGGGCAACAGGGGCCCAGCAGCTGCTGGGGCTGGGTCTGGGATGAGCGCGCTAACATTTAATAACAATACACGAGCATATATACATAACGCAAACACATAGCATTACATTGCAGTAGGCGTAGCAGTGGGTGGAGCAGAAGGCGTGACGCGTAGCAGTCGCGAAAGATAAGAGTAAAAAGAAGGTGTAACAGGGCGTATACATAGACATGTGATGCAAACGTAACAGAATATGTCATGAATGGGCGGAAACCTTGGAGGGGGCTACCTAAGGAGCCGGGACCTCTAACCTGGTGGTGCGCGCAAACTGGCAATGACGTGTTACTAGGAGAAGCTGGGGGCTATGAACTCTGTGCTAGGAGCAGAGACTAAAGTCTGGAGGGTCGGAGCGACATGTACCTAAACCCTATCTAGTATCTGATGTTTAGGGAACATGTTGATATAAACTAGAAGTCATGAGGGGAAAAGCTAACTGACTCTAAGACTGGAGCATGCATTTATTCTACATGTAGTGCGTGATTAAGAATATTAAATGACCATTAAATGCAGTATTTCTCTTAACATGGAGCCGCATAGGCTAGACAATGACGGAAACTATTGATGCAGTTCAGTAGCTTAGGAATGCAGAGAAGGAGGACTAAACTGATAACTGGAATCATAACATAGTCTTGGCAGACTCAGAGGCAGAGCCAAGCTGCACCGGGCACTGCGAGGCAGGAAGTAAGTGAAAGGTCAAGGATACAGGTGGGGGCTGTATCGCTCCTCAGCGAGGCTCAGGAGACAGGAGCTGAATCTGATGTCCGGGCCCTGTTGAGGCCTGGAAACGGGGACTTTATAATAGAATAACGTGCACACTGAGAAACGTGGCAACATAACTTTACATAGGCCTGATATTCGTAGTATTCACGGGGACTGGGAAATGACATACCAGAGGTGGACACAACTATAATTGCGTCTTGAATCGGACATGGGGAATAACATATGCATATTGATCATGCACACATAACATATGATGGATGACACGTAGGGACACAGAACATGGCAAAATTTACTTTTCCACATTCCCTCCTTGTCACTACGTTTCCATCAGGAAACATTAATATTCATGATACCATCTATCATTTCATACAGTACCATTTGTTCATCTCGAATTGTCTTGGAACGAGATTTAGAACGGGGCTTGGGACTAGGAATACAAGAGGTAGCACACATGCCGCAAATCGCAGGGCCACATTGTATACAGAGGCAGCAGCTGAATATGATCGCTACTGCGATACCTAGAAAGGACAGGACTTTCCATCCCCAGGCGGAAATTATATTCCAGAACCAACCGGACCATGTCCAGGTGCCTGGATCTTGGTGTATCAGATGGGCAATTTTATGGAGTCTGGTTATAGCTGAATAAACAGACGGCGCGTTATTTGGAATAAAAATGCAAAAACTAGATCCGATGACTCTACAGGCCCCGCCCCTATCGGCCAGTATGACGTCAAGGACGAGACGATTCTGGAGCACAACAATTCTCATAAAGGATTGCTCTTCGGTTAAGTTACCTAGAGCGGAGGCAGTCTCATCTACTACTGCTTCAAGGGTTCTTGTTAACCTACGGATTAGCTTACTATTTACAACTGTACCTAAATAAGGGAAAAAACACCTTTATCAATATCAATGAATTGCTCTGCAGCAGTTTCAGTATAATCGACAATCGGGAGATTTCTCTTGTGTCTAGCATGTACTAGGAAGGAATTTCTATGATAATCAGGTGGGGCTAGGAAAACAGGTGGCAGTAGGAAGGCAATGTAACAGGTTCCCTCCCAATCGAGGGGCAGACGAACATATGCAGTTTGACCACAAACGAAATAAGAATGACGTGAAGCTTTAAAAATAGATTTCCCACTGTCACTATACTTGATAATAGTAGTACAATCACTATGTCCTACGTGTACAGAACCATTATTTCGGACACATAATTCGCCTTTGACTGGTAATACTGAAATAGCAGGTGAGTCTGGAGTAGTATCAGACTGAACATTCAGAACCATGAAATTCGAAGAATAGTTACCTAAATTGTACACTTCATTTTCTAGATCTAAACCTGTTCTGTGGGGGAAACCTTGCTTGTCTGGGAAACATGTGCTGTTAAGAAAGGACATATCTGTCGAAGATGACGTTAACGTGGACCATGCTCCACACGAACCATTATGTGAAAAAGGATACGGAAAGAGTGGCAGAACTCCCTTTGACGTCTGGAAAGGGGGCAGTCGAGCACACACCCAACAATTAGTGGCATTGCTGGTCTGGTGTGAATAATGTAACATGCGGATAAATGAGTTATTACGCATAGCGAGGCGGTATGAATATTCGTGAGGAGGCAGATCACTAAACGTGTGCTCTACTGTAACATTAAAAGGCTCATATACATGAGAAACTGGAAAATACAGATAGAATGCATAACTGGTGCAGGAAATCATTATGCTGATGAATAATATGAAACTTAGAAAAACGATACATCGAATTGAGTTTTCACTGACTCTCTCACTATGGGGGTCTATTTTATACATGTCAGAAACAGTCTAACCGTTTCACCTAGGGGAGGACTTATACAATCAAACTGACTGACTTATTTTACTAGACCTTAACTTTTGCTTATACTCCTGTTGCGGAGTTTTCTCTAACAGGGGAGGGGTTGTGTCAATGTCATTTGCGGGACAGTCCTTAGGAACAATGTTTTGACAAGTCTTGATATCCTGGGAAATGTTCTTGAAGACCGGTTTCAATCCTTTAAAAAGTTTAACATGAGAAAGGTGTATCCATCCTTTACGTCCTTCCAACTTCACGGCTGTACGGGTGGTGAGGAGGACCTGTCGGGGCTCTTTCCAACGAGGCTCCAGCGGACTTATTCTGTCAAAGTTTCGGACCATCACCATCGAACCTGGAACGATTTCGTGCGGTGCCACCTCGGTATTGTCTGGAAATGCGGCGGCAACCTGTGAACGACATGAGTTGAGGGCAGACATCAAGGAAGCTAGGTAATCTGTCAGCATATTACATGAAACATCAGTAATACTTCGGGGTCTAGGAGTACCCCACATGTTAGGGGGGCGGCCGAAAACGACCTCATACGGGGACAGACCTGATCTGGAATGTGCGACCATGCGCATATAAAACAAAGCGACTGGCAGAGCTACTAACCAGTCCACACCCTTATCTTTACACACTTTTGCAATACGGATTTTCAGAGTCTGATTATGTCTCTCGACCAGACCGGCTGCTTCAGGATGGCGTACACAATGAAACTTCCACTGGTACCCCAACAACAGGGAAACGTGCTTCATCAACTCAGATGAGAATGGCTGACCGTTATCAGAATATACGACTCTAGGGAGTCCATATCGAGGGAAAAACTCACGAACCAACTGCTTGGCAGTGGTCGCGGCTGTGTAATCTGGAACTGGATATGCTTCTGTCCACCTGGACAAAGCGCATACAACTACAAGGGCATACTTGAAACCTCGACATCGCTCCATCTGAATATAATCCATCTGGAGGACCTCAAAAGGGTGGTCAGGGGGCTGGAATCCACCTTGTTCCACCGGGACACTTTTACCTGGATTAAACTGACAACATATCATACAGGTACGGACTTTCTGCTTGGCTGCAGCTCGTAAATGCTTGTTGAACCAAATGTTCTGGATACTGTCTAACATAGCTTTTTCTCCTAGATGTGCTGGACTATGTGCGGTATTAATGATGACTTGAACCATAGAGTCGGGGAGAAACCATGTGGCTCTACCCTTTGTTAACCATCCTTGATCTGTCTGGACCCCTCCTTGTTCGGACCATTTCTTGATTTCATCGGGAGTAGCATGTAACTGGATGTCTATGACATCTTGGGTGGGGTCCTTAACTGTCATACATGTAGTCGGATCTGGAGTGTGTGTCATGTTAACTGGAATGTCTAGAGTCTGTGCTGTAAGCTTGGCTGTGCGATCTGCTAGATCGTTACCTTGAGAAATAATGTCAGTAACTTTCGTATGTGCTTTGCACTTCATGATAGCGATAGATGTCGGTAAATGTATGGCATCTAACAGAGCTTGAATAAGGAGACCATGCTGAATCTTGGTTCCATGAGAAGTCATGAAACCTCTCTCCTGCCAGAGCACTCCAAAGTCGTGTACAACTCCAAATGCGTAGCGTGAATCTGTGTAAATATTAACTTTCAGGTTCTTGGCATGTATACAGGCTTGTGTCAGAGCAACTAGCTCTGCTGCTTGAGCGGACAGGGTGTCAATACGGTGTGTTTCAATAACTTCAGTGTCAGTAGTCACTGCATACGCGGCGACTAGTTCTCCTGTACTTGTTCTCATACATGACCCATCCACATAAAGTGTCAGGTCGGGATCTGGTAACGGAATGTCTGTCAGATCTTGTCTTGGCTTTGTCGTAATGTTAACTACTTCCACACAGTCATGTGTGTCAGGATTTGAATTAACTGATGGTAACAGTGTAGCAGGGTTCAGAACGTTGCAGCGTCTGATTTCTATGTGTGGCTGAAACAGTGTCAATTCATAACCTGTTAATCGTGCAATTGTCAAGTGCTGTGTTTGTGTTCGGTTTAAAAGAACTTCTACGGAGTGTGGGACTTGTACTGTCAAGGAGTGTCCTAAAACTATGGAATCACTTTGTCTGATAGCTAGTGCTGTGGCTGCAACTGACTTGAGGCACGCAGGCAACGCCTGGGCGACTGGATCTAGTGTGCTAGAAAAGTAAGCACAGGGCTTGTATTGTCCTGCTTGATCTTGTGTAAGAACAGATAATGCTGTACCTTCACGTTCTGTAACGAAAAGTGTAAAAGGCTTACTGTAGTTCGGTGTTGCTAGAACTGGAGCTTGGCATAAAGCTTTCTTTAACTCATTGAAACTAAGTGTATGTTCAGATGTCCAAGGGAGGACAGTCGATACGGCTGCCTCCTGTGTCGTTAACTGTATCAGTGGCTTGGCTAGAAATGCATACTGAGGAATCCATTGTCTGCAGTAAGAAGTAAGGCCAATAAAAGCACGTACCTCCTTCTGGGTTCTGGGCTGGGGAAGACTCGCTATTAACTGGATACGGTCTGGTGTCAACTGCCTACCCCTCTTGGACAGTAAGTGTCCTAAGTAGACCACTTGCTGGACACAGAATTGAAGCTTCGAAGGGGACACCTTGTGTCCCATCTCGGCTAGGAAATACAGAACTGTAAGTGACGCCCGCTCGCAGTCACGTTCAGAACGGGCTGTGATCAGTAGATCATCGACATACTGGAGCAGGGCAGTGTCAGTTGGCATGTGAATATTGTCTAGTTGTCTCTTGAGTGCTTGACTGTAAATACTAGGACTTTCTGTGAAACCTTGAGGAGCTCGTGTAAACATATAGCTCCTTCCATTTAAACAGAATCCGAAAAGAAACTGGCTGTCTGGATGGATGGGAACACTAAAAAATGCATTCTTAAGATCTATGACAGTGAAGAACGTGGCTTCGGAATCAATGGCTGTCAATAGGGAAGAGATATCTGGGACAACTGGGTACTGAGGAATAATACATTTGTTAAGCTCCCGTAAATCAATCACTAATCGATATACTGGGGGTGCATTTGGATCAGTACGTTTCATGACTGGAATGATCGGAGAATTGCATACATTGGAGTCAGTTTCTACAACTACTCCTTGAGCCATGAGCTCGTCAATAATTTTGGATAAGGCTGCTACGGCCTCAGGTGGCAATCTATACTGCCTGATTCGTGGTAACACTACACCTGGTTTGAGAGTCACACGATGGGGTGTGATTTGCATATAACCTACATCAGTTGGACCTTGCGCCCATAAATGCTGCGGGACATTAGACAGTCTGGAATCAAAATCTCGTAATACGTAGTGACCCTTAAAGTCACGTAGGAACAATCGTATTCCCTCTGGGGAACAGCATATGACTGCACCCAATTCTTTCAGTGTTTTAATGCCTAATAGATTTTCTGGACATGATTTAGTAAGTAACAGATCAGTAGTGCGGGACAATGGACCTACTTCTAGAGTGACTGGTTTTGAAATCTCATTCACGATAGGCTTTCCTGAAAATCCAAGGGAAACATTTCTAGAGCCTGAGAGCGGAGCCCCTGGAACTTCGGCATGACTAATTGTGGTCCTACTTGCCCCTGTATCAATCAAAAACTTTCTGTCTTTCCCTAATACTTGACTGTGAACATAGGGACCTTCTTGATCTACAGGTATCTCGATGAGAGGCAAGCCTACCTCCCTCTCTAGGCTGTTTCATGAATATGGCTGGTACTCTGGATACTCAGACTGTGCATACTGGTACATCTGCGATGTAACATGCTGTGTTGCAGCAATAGGCTGCGGTGCTGTAACTGTCTGTGGTGCATTCTGTGGCTGAGGAATCTGTGAAACTTGTTCCTGTCTAGGCGGACGTGGTCTTTCTTTAGTCTTACCAGTAGCTATGTTGTGTTTCAGAACTGCACACTCATTTATAAAATGACCTGGCTGTTTACAATAATTGCAGTTCCCTTTAACGGGTGCTGCAGGATGACTGGCTTGATTTGGACCCCTCTTCTGACTGTCTTGAGGAACAGATTGTGCAACTAGTACTTTCATTTTCGTGTCCTTCATACGTTTTCTCTCGTGTTCTTGCTCTTCCCTGATTCTATTCTGGTGGTACTGGAGCATCTGGAGCATCTGGGACGGAGTATTTGCTTGCCAGGTGCTTTCGACTTTCAAAACTCAATTTTTAACTTGTGGGCTTGAATTCTCGACTAATTTAGTAACGAAAAGGTGAGGGTATGACTCACTACTTGTCTTGAGACCACTGTTGATACTAAAGCACTTTTCAAACCTAGAATAAAAATCACTAATATCTTCGTCTTGTTTCTGTTTACAGGCTGAGATTGCATCCCAGTCTTCTTTTCTAGTTGTCAATAATCTGGGTAAAACTTGAATCAATAATTCTGGTAATTCTTTACATTTCTCTCCAAGACCAGTACATGGTACTCGTGCCTTGTCTTCTGCTTCTAGAACTGCCCAGTCTATCTTTTTCTCTCCCACCTCCCATTCTTTTTCCTTTAGCTTTTCATACACCCCTGCGGGCAACAGGACCTTTAACATCTTAATGATATCTGGGTAAGTGTATTCTCCCATACGGAGCATGTCTTTTAATTCTCTATGGAACCCTGCTGGATCTTTGTCATGACAGGGAATTAATTTCTTCATCTCTAGAAGTTCCATCTTTGTAATCGGAGTGTATACAAACACTCGCTGCATTTCGCCACCCGTTCCTCTGACTGGGTGGACTTCTCGTAACGGATTCTGTCTGTCTATGTAGAATGATTTACTTTCTGGGGGTGAGACATGAACAAAATGCGGATTCAGAAACGTTCTATATTTGTGGCGTTGTTCTAGAATGACACTAATTAAATCGGTACCTAGACCTCTCCATCTATACTGGAGTAACTCGTTCAGGATATCATGTAACGGACCTGGATCAGAGTGCTGACCGTCATACAGAGTAATGAGGTACTGGATCATATACATACCCACCAGTCGCTGCTCGGCTGGGGGCATTTTCAGAAACATTTGTGCCACTATTTCGTCTGGGAAAGTGGTAGAATCAGTAATCCATCGGACTGCTGATCGGACTAGTTCTTGTTCATGCATAGTACTTAACTCACTATAACCGATTCGTGATTTCAGAATGTGATCGGTAGCTTGAAATACTTGTTCTAGGGAACCTTGTTCTGGTGCTGAATGATGGAAAGTAGACTTGGGTTCTAGACGTAAATGGCGATCTGGAAATCTAGGTTTTCCTACATACGCTATTCTGGCAGTATTCTCGTCGTCTTCCTCTTCAGGATCAGAGATACTTTCTTTCTCGCTTACTTGTGCTGCTTTACGCTGTTCGTGTATCTTTATTATTTCTCTACGGATTTTCTTGTACATACTTTCCATGGCACTAATGGTATTGTGCTTTCCTTCGGCTATATTATCACTCCACTTTGTTAGAGTTTTCATTTCTTCCGGGTCTTTAGACGGGTAATCCTGTTCTCTTATTAGACAGTTAATTAAGAACTTTAATATCATGCGCTGAATCTCAGCTTTCCTTTGAGACATGGCATCACTAATACTTCCTGGATCATCCCCTGTACGGATGAAACGATATATTCTGTCTAGATCTTCTTTCATGTTTGGTAGGGTGACTAGATACTCGGTCACTCTCCTTACGCGTACGGAATATAAAACCATATTAAACTCGCCTGGAACTGGGTCATAGACACATTCGCCAAGGGTTTGCCTGATTTCTGCAACAGACTTATTACTTTTAGGAGTACGCTGTGATGCTTGAGCATGTAATTCGAGTGCTGATAAACGCTTGTGTGGCGGCGGGGTTTGAGGAAGGCCTCCTCCTGCGGCCCCTAAACTAGAGTCGTCTACTGAGGCTCTTCGTCCTGGCAGAGTGGGAAATGGAAATGCAGGCTGGACTTGTATGGCGGGCTGGACCGGGGGTACCGTAACAGGTACTCCGGTGTCTGGAGGAGCGGGAAGTGCCTGATTTACAGGGACTGGCGGAGCGCGAACAGGATTTGCATATTCAGGGACGGTGTCGTCCAAATAGGACGAAATAAAAATATCAGCTGCGGTCTGTTTGTGACGTAGCTTGGTCGGAACTAGTGGTGGCGGGAAATTACTGGATGCCTCCGGGGTCGCTTTTGGCAAGCCCTCGGCAAGAAGAGGATACATACCCTTAATAAGGGCATGCCTCTGTCTGTCTGACTGTTCGGCTTTGACTTGTTCACCTATCTCGATTAATTCTCTTTCTTGGGCTCGTTCTTGGGATTCTCTACTTAGTTCTGACTTTCTGATTTCTTTTTCGGTTCTTTTATGAGCTTCTTTGCGCCATAGCTCGATGGCGTCTTTCTGTGATTGTCTGGCTTTCTTTTTCCATAATGCTTCTTCTACTCGCATGATGCATTCGGCATCCCATGTACCCGATACGGGCCATCTATACTTTTCTTCTAACTGTTTGGTATACTCTACCCATAAATCTAGATACAATATGGCGCTTATGCCATGTTTCTGATACATAAAATGACCTGGACTGTCCCTGGGCGGGACGGGAACTGCTGCTTCCAGCAGACCCTTTCTAGTTTTTAACTGACGTAACTTTGAGAAGAGCGGCATGACTGGACTATAATCTGGACATAATACAATACAATACACAATGAAAACACGAAATCACGTCACACTCATACCACAACATTAAAATACATGAAGAACATTATGAATAACAGTTCGAACAGAATACCACCTGAAAATACTTGAAATTTCTCGAGAACAGAACTGACTAGAACAGAAACTAGATGCACTGCTGAAACAGTACGAAACTTACCGGTCTCTTAAAGAGACACGTCAGGACCCGCATCCACCGAAGTGGACACTTCGTTTGTGGGACTGTGTACCACCAACCCACAGACCAGAGTCAATTAAATTGACCCTGTCTAGATACCACCCCAGTAACGGTACTCACCGGGCAGCAAGAACGGAAGGCCTCGGACTGGACTGGACTGCTACGACTTCGGACTTCGGACTTCAGTTACGGGTGGACCTCCGGATACCTCGGACCTTGGACTCTCGGCTTGGGCTCTGGTCGGGACTCGCCGCGTTCCTCCACCGTCTCGTCTGGATGCTGGACCGCCTCCTCCGTCTCCTCCGTGGGCCTGAGGGATACTTGAGCAGAAATATCTGCACGTGGCCGGTATGGTTCCGTCACGACTGCAGAGGGTCAGGGGGTCGGCGTGGCTTCACCGACGCGTGGGGAAAGGGCAAGTCCCTGTTCGGGCGCCATTATGTGGTAAATAAATAAATAATACCCTATTTTTGACTAGACATATATCATAACAGATAGCTCAATAAATAAGAGTCAAGATTCGAGGTAGTAGGAGTTTTGCAGGTTTAATACAGCATAAGGACAGGAACAGGACAACCTGCATAGGAATAGGATGACAGGGCGACAGGGCCCAGTAGGGCAACAGGGGCCCAGCAGCTGCTGGGGCTGGGTCTGGGATGAGCGCGCTAACATTTAATAACAATACACGAGCATATATACATAACGCAAACACATAGCATTACATTGCAGTAGGCGTAGCAGTGGGTGGAGCAGAAGGCGTGACGCGTAGCAGTCGCGAAAGATAAGAGTAAAAAGAAGGTGTAACAGGGCGTATACATAGACATGTGATGCAAACGTAACAGAATATGTCATGAATGGGCGGAAACCTTGGAGGGGGCTACCTAAGGAGCCGGGACCTCTAACCTGGTGGTGCGCGCAAACTGGCAATGACGTGTTACTAGGAGAAGCTGGGGGCTATGAACTCTGTGCTAGGAGCAGAGACTAAAGTCTGGAGGGTCGGAGCGACATGTACCTAAACCCTATCTAGTATCTGATGTTTAGGGAACATGTTGATATAAACTAGAAGTCATGAGGGGAAAAGCTAACTGACTCTAAGACTGGAGCATGCATTTATTCTACATGTAGTGCGTGATTAAGAATATTAAATGACCATTAAATGCAGTATTTCTCTTAACATGGAGCCGCATAGGCTAGACAATGACGGAAACTATTGATGCAGTTCAGTAGCTTAGGAATGCAGAGAAGGAGGACTAAACTGATAACTGGAATCATAACATAGTCTTGGCAGACTCAGAGGCAGAGCCAAGCTGCACCGGGCACTGCGAGGCAGGAAGTAAGTGAAAGGTCAAGGATACAGGTGGGGGCTGTATCGCTCCTCAGCGAGGCTCAGGAGACAGGAGCTGAATCTGATGTCCGGGCCCTGTTGAGGCCTGGAAACGGGGACTTTATAATAGAATAACGTGCACACTGAGAAACGTGGCAACATAACTTTACATAGGCCTGATATTCGTAGTATTCACGGGGACTGGGAAATGACATACCAGAGGTGGACACAACTATAATTGCGTCTTGAATCGGACATGGGGAATAACATATGCATATTGATCATGCACACATAACATATGATGGATGACACGTAGGGACACAGAACATGGCAAAATTTACTTTTCCACAGTCTCTCTGGGACTGTCTGGCTTTCTTTTTCCATAATGCTTCTTCTACTCGCATGATGCACTCGGCATCCCACGTACCTGATACGGGCCATCTATACTTTTCCTCTAATTCCTTGGTGTACTCCACCCATAAATCTAGATATAATATGGCACTTATGCCATGCTTTTGATACATAAAATGACCTGGACTGTCCCTAGGCGGGACAGGAACTGCTTCCTTGAGCAGACCTTTTCTAGTTTTTAACTGACGTAACTTTGAGAACAGAGGCATAACTAGGCTGGAGTCTGGACACAATACAATACACGATAAACACAATAATAACTGAAAAACGAATCATTCATACCACGACATTGAAAACACATGAAATAACATTTTGGACAGAATATTACCTGAAATACTGAAAACAGAATACATGAATTTCTCAAAAACAGAACTTACTGGAACAGAAACTTACTAGAATGACTAGATGCACTGCTAAAACAGTACGAAACTTACCGGTCCCATAAAGAGACACGTCAGGACCCGCATCCACCTAAGTGGACACTTCGTGTTGGATCTGTGTACCCAAACCCACGGACCAGAGATAAATCAATTGACCCTGTCTAGATACTACCCCAGCAATGGTACTCACCGGGCAGCAAGAACGGAAGGCCTCGGACTGGACTGGACTGCTACGACGACGGACGGACGAACCTCGGACTTTAGTTACAGGTGGGCCTCCGGATACCTCGGACCTTGGACTCTCGGCTTGGGCTCTGGTCGGGACTCGCCGCGTTCCTCCACCACCTCGTCTGGACGCTGGACCGCAACCTCCGTCTCCTCCGTGGGCCTGAGGGATACTTGAAGCAGAAATATCTGCACGTGCACGGTATGGTTCCGTCACGGCTGCAGAGGATCAGGGGGCCTGCGTGGCTTCTCCGGCGCGTGGGGAAAGGGCAAGTCCCTATTCGGGCGCCATTATGTGGTAAATAAATAATTAATTACCGGTTCTATTTTTCGGGATACTCATACAAACAGATAGCTCAATAAATAAGAGTCAAGATTCGAGGTAGCTAGAGTGTACAGGCTTTAATCAGGCATAAAAGGACAGGAACAGGACAGCCTGCATGGGAATGGGATGGCAGGGCCCGACAGCTGCCGGGGGCAGGATCTGGGAATGATGCGCATAACTTTTAATAACAGAACATTAGTATATATAGTTAAACAAAATACATTGCATTCAATACAGTAGGCGTAGCAGTAGGCGGAGTTTGTAGCAGTCGCGAAAGATAAGGGCAAAATGAGGTAACAAGAAGGCGTGTACAGGGCGTATACACAGACATGTGATGTAAACATAACAGAATATGTCATAAACGGGGCGGAAACATGGAGGGGGCTACCTGAGCAGCTGGGACCTCTAACCTAGTGGTGCGCGCAAACTGACAATGACGTGTTACCAGGGAGAACTGGGGGGCTATGACTTCTGCGCTAGAAGAGGAGACTAAAGTCTGGAGTGTCAGAGCGACATGTACCCAGGCATATCTAGTATCTGGTGTTTAGAGTACATGTTGATAGAATCCAAAAGTTATCAGAGTAAAGGCTAACAGACATTAAGACTGGTGCATGCATAATTCTACATGTAGTGCGTGTGCGGGGAATATTCTATAAATATTAATACAGTATTTCTCTTACATGGAGACATAAAGGCTAGACCATGACGGAAACTATTGATGCGATTCAGTAGCTTAGGAATGCAGAGAAGGAGGGCTGGACTGATAACTAGAAACATAACATATTCTTGGCAGACTGGGAGGCAGAGCCAGGCCGAGCCGGGCACTGCGAGGCATGAAAGTAAGCTAAGAGTCAGGGATACAGGTGGGGGCTGTATCACTCCTTGGAGAGGGTTCAGAAAACAGGCGCTGAATCTAAGTCCGGGCCCTTTTGAGGCCTAGAAACGGGGATAATTCAATGAATTAACGTGCACACTGTAAAACGTGGCAACGTAGCTTTACATAGGCCCGATATTCGTTGTATTCACGAAAACTGGAAACTGGCATACTAGAGATGGACACAACTATAATTGCGTCTTTAATCGATCATAGGGGAATACATGCATATCGATCATGCACATATAACATAACATAGGGAACACGTAGGCACATACAACATGGCAAAATTTACTTTTCCACAAAGGGGTGGGTATAAATAACAGGAGAGTGAAGGTTACTTACTTTGTTATTGAGAGTGATAGATTTAGTGAGTTAATTAGTGGGAGATAGTTAGTGAGAGATTGAGAGAGTTAGTAAGAGTGATGAAATTAGTGAGAGAGTTAGTGAGAGTGAGAGAGTTAGCGAGTGAGTTAGTTAGTGAGAGAGAGTTATTGAGTTAGTGAGAGTGAGTGAGATTTAGTTAGTGAGAGTGAGAGAGTTAGCGAGTGAGTTATTGAGAGTGAGTTAGTTATGATCACCAATTATAAGTGAAATGGGAATGTCAGAATTTCATTGCTCCGGTTTACTCCACCCAGGAGTAAAGAAAAAACAACAACTCCACTAACCCATGTCATACACTAACTACAGACAGCCAGTAAAGCTGTACCGGGGCCACACCGGCGTGACGGTGAAGCACCCTCTACAGGGACAGGCTACAGACGGTAAATTCTCTACTCTGTCCACCCAACGGCAAGGACAGGATACAGCATCCAAGGCCGAGTCTACTCAGGACAGAGGTGAGGGACCCGAAGGCATGCACAAAATACAGCAATTTGTTAACATGCTTTGTAAGGTCCACCCCGGAGCAACAGGAGCTCCCCTAGCAGGGGTGGATAGCAGACCCTGCTCTGGGAGGAGTAAAGTTTAATAGATGACTGACTTGGAAGAGGGGTGCAGAGAAGGATCTGCTTTATTCCAAGCCCCATCCAGCGAAGATGTAATGGCAAGAAGAGGAATTTGCCTTTCTGCCATTCAACAGACACCAGAGCTCAACGCCCTGGCAGTGGCGGGCAGGTAGGGGCAGTGCAAGGATTTCAGTGGTGCAGGCGCGTAGTGCAAACAGTATGCATGGGAGGGGGTGGG
Organism: Lissotriton helveticus; assembly: GCF_964261635.1. NCBI lineage: Eukaryota > Metazoa > Chordata > Amphibia > Caudata > Salamandridae > Lissotriton > Lissotriton helveticus. The sequence continues at coordinate 2,154,187 of NW_027611671.1, read as the reverse complement.
CCAGGTGGATAGAAGGGACACCAGCAGGTAGCTACAAGGCCTTCAACACCCACTCCACTCAAAAACAGCCGGTGTGGAAGGAAAAAGCAGGATGCACCGCACAGCACACACGGACTACAACTCCCACTCCACTCAAAAGCAGCCGGTGTGAAGGAAAAAGCAGGATGCACCGCACAGCACACACGGACTACAACTCCCACTCCACTCAAAAGCAGCCGGTGTGGAAGGAAAAAGCAGGATGCACTGCACAGTACACACGGACTACAACTCCCCCTCTACTCAAAAGCAGCCGGTGTGGAAGGAAAAAGCAGGATGCACTGCACAGCACACACGGACTACAACTCCCACTCCACTCAAAAACAGCCGGTGTGGAAGGAAAAAGCAGGATGCACTGCACAGCACACACGGACTACAACTCCCACTCCACTGAAAAGCAGCGGGTGTGGAAGGACAAAGCAGGATGCACCGTACAATACACACAGACTACAACTCCCAATCCACTCAAAAAGAGCCGGTGTGGAAGGAAAAAGCAGGATGCACTGCACAGCACACACGGCCTACAACTCCCACTCCACTCAAAACAGCCAGTGGGGAAGGAAAAAGCAGGATGCACAGCACAGCACACACGGCCTACAACTCCCACTCCACTCAAAAACAGCCGGTGGGGAAGGAAAAAGCAGGATGCACCGTACAGCACGCACGGCCTACAACTCCCACTCCTTTCAAAAACAGCCAGTGTGAAAGGAAAAAGCAGGATGCACCGCACAGCACACATGGACTACAACTCCCACTCCACTCAAAAACAGCCGGTGTGGAAGGAAAAAGCAGGATGCACCGCACAGCAAACACGGACTACAACTCCAACTCCACTCAAAAACAGCCGGTGTGGAAGGAAAAAGCAGGATGCACCGCACAGCACACACGGACTACAACTCCACTGTACATGTCGAAGTGACCGGTCACCTGTGGACTGCGGCAGCGCAAGCAAGCAGCATCTCGCCAACCTCTTAAGACACAGCAGAAGCCTTTCATGATCGTGGCCTCCACATAGCATGCACCTCACCCGATGAACAGCGCCTAGACGCCGGCGTAGCACTTCATAAAGGTTATTATTGTAGCAGACGAGACAGCTCTCGTGGTCTCACTTCACCAGATGGTGAATAGTGAGACTAGTACAATATAAGGCAAGGGAGACACTTCTAGGCATGGCTGGTCCCAAACAGATACTCTTGATGTTGAGGTTCAGTCTGCTGCCGGTGCTCGCCAGGTAGAGAGCGAGAGGTGCAGGACGAGACATTCGTGTCACAGGTTCATGCAATCGTGGTCAAGTGGGGAAGCCAAGGTTACGATCACACCCTTCAGACATCATCTCATCAACATCGCCTTTTACTGATCACCTTGAATGATGTACATTTAGGGGTCACCTGGGGTGGGGATTACCATCCACAGTGCCCCCTGAGAGCCCCCCCATGCAGGCCGAAGCAACAAACTCTGAGTTCCAGAAACAAAGTGGGGACTATAGGAAAAGCGCCACCTCGAGTCTGCATAAACATGCCACAGGCTGGCCAGCACAGACTTCATTGCACGTCTACAAATAACAAATCCCTCGATTCATGCCGCCCTTCGAGGCTCTAGCTTGCTGCAGGAGTTCTTACCAACAGTAGCTAATAACAAGATCAAGCAAGCATTTGCAAAACCAATGGTGCTAGTGTAGAAACTAAGGTCGGGGACAATCGGTATTTGCCCGGCGGTATCGCCTCTTTAACCCACGAAACATTAATCAATGAAGAGGCAGGCGCTGGAGACTGGAAGGCAGGAAACAAGGTTTATTCTCTCCGGAGGAGAACACGACAAATCAGACAGCAGGTATCGTCATGAGGTGCTCTAACTTATTTCTGAGGCCTGGCCCCTTATATACAGGTTTTTGTGGCTTTATTACAGTTTACATATTCATGGCAATGCTTTGATGTACGGAAAGACATTCCCGGAATCTCCCCTTCTGGCCCGTTCCCACACACATTTACAGTAGAAGTCCCCACCCCGGTCACAACAGGTGATGGTTATCGCGCAGCTGGATATTCCGCCGATTCATGGAGTGTGGGGGGTTCGATCGGATCTCGTGGGGTGGGGGCTCTGATCAACTCAGGGGTCCTTTGATGAGGGAAGCTTTCAACTGTACGGGGAGGGGCAAGGAATAGTATCGGCAGAGCTAGGTGTCGGCCTGGGAACAAGGAAGACAAACGGGCACAGGAAAAGGGGTTTTTTTTGTATCAAAGGGCCGGGGACTATGAAAAGAATGAAGGGAGGGGTCGCGCTGGGAACAGGATGGGGCTTTGAGGCAGAACTGCGCTGAAGAGGGGTTTATGACTCAAAGCATGTGCGAGCGAGGGGGGGTTGGTCAGCGTGCAGGCTTGGCGAGGGCGAAGGGCTATGTTGGGGGCCAGTGGCGTGCAAAAGGGATGGTCCTGATCGAGGCACCTAAAAAAATGGCGGGCGCGCACGACAAAAGTGTGGCATCAGGGGAAAAGGCAAGATGGCGCAGATAATGTTTACCAAACCGTACTAATTTTCCACAGTCCTCCCTTTAACATATTCAAGACATCTTGCTGATCTATTTCCTATTCAAGTCTATTATGGTGGGCATAAGAAAAAGCAGTAGGACCCCAGGTGAAGGAGTCGTAAACACTACATTTAAGATCTCTAGTTTTAGGAGGCGGGCCTATTGATAAACTTTGATAAACTTGTTAGCAGGAAAGTCATAGTAAGGTAATACAAAAAATGATTCTGTAGCGAGCAGTCAGTACATTGCATACAGGTTATTATATACAGGCTCCGTATATATTTGGTTGGAGCATAATCAATACAATGGTGGCTGGGAGAGAAACGAGACGTAGCAGAAACGATGATTGAGGGTGTCAATGTTCGAAGTTACTGAGTTCTCAGTCCTTTGTTGGCGCTGTGGAGCACCGGCGGTGGAGCTAAGGGTCCAGCTCTATTCTAGGTCCCGTGTTGCAGGGCACGACCTTTTCCTCGCGTTTCTGGTCGAAAAGGTCTTTTTCGCCCTGTGTCTTTCGGAGTCGATAGTCAAAAAGTTCAGGTGGAAGAAGAGTGTACAAATAGTCCATAGGGTAGGTCGGAGAAAAAGGGGGGTGGAGCAATGGCCAGGTCGGGAACAAACTAGGGGAACGAGAGATTTCAGGTAGGCGGGCTTATGACCGAGTTTAGGGAGCGGGGACCTTTCGGCACACATTTGAACATTGGACAGGGGCATCAGGTCAGCCCTCTCCTCTTGTTTTGTCGGAAATAGTGCCTCGTCCTGCAGCTCCGTTCTGTCGCGGTCTCGCCTTGGCCCATGCCGCAGACGTTCCATAGTCTGTAGTCAGGCCACGTGCTCCCACATCCGGTCCTTCTTTCCTCCGACAGCTGTACCCTTGAAGGAGTTTGAAAAGACAGTCTTTAGAGAATGGGCAGAGGAAGGTAATCACACAAGTCTATTTCTCTCCCAGCTCCAGGTAAATGACAATAGAAACGTCCGTTATATTAGGGTTCACAACTGACATATAAATGATCGATGGTGGGCCTGCTGGATTTACTATGACTTTCCTTCACAACTGTTTACTATAGTCACGACAGTTCATCTGATGGAGACCCACCTTCGTAATACAAGCCTGACAAAGCTATACCGTTCTCTAGGGGTTTATATTTACAAAAGGGTGTTGTGAGCTATCAACATGGTACTAATAGGTATCTCGCTGAGGGACGAACATAGGCTAAACATCTTTCATTTTATCAATGCATCCTGCCTTTTAACTAAACATTTTCGCTTTCGACAAGGTTCATTGTAATGGTTTTCTTCGCTTCGGTCTAATCTTTAACTTTGTAAAACATCATTCTGGTTCCTATGCAGCCTCTCGCGGCCTGATTACTAAATTAGAAAAGACAGGGGTCTCATGGGAAAATAACTAGGGACATAGAAAACTGTGATGGGGGGGCATCATCTTACTTTGGGTTATAAGGGTACTATCGGCAGAAGGCCACAGTTCAGTTGGTGAGCGTTCAGTGGCATTTCTCGAATTCCAAACTCTGAAATTTGCCTATCGAAAAAATCATTTCTAGGGACCACAGCTGGCCTGCGTTAGTCGCAAGTCGACCCATCTCTTACGATCGGGGGGTGAAGGATAGTTAAAAACTCTTATCGGGGGCAACTGAACGCAATACTGGGTGCGTCCTGGGAAGATGGGGAGGTTTCGATTACCTTTACGGTTTGGGTATTGCGACAATTCGGAACGGGGAAGGTCGCGTCATCTGAGGCATTTTATCTCATAATAGGAGCCGCTGACATGTAGTTCCCTCATTACGGGTCAGATTAGGGAACCTCAGTCGTCTTACCTGTCCTTTCCCTTATGGCCAATTCTCGGTTTCGTCAATTTAGCAGAAAGGAGAGGTAGTGACACGGTCTCATGGTGATTTTATTAAAGACAAGTTTTGTGCAAATACTGGCGGTATTTGGAGCCAATTGGGTGGTGCGCTAGGGGTGGCAGTCTGCCAATTTCGGAGCTAATCGCTCGGAAGAGTGGGAGTGTGAAGGAGAGAGAGAGAGAGAGAGAGAGAGAGAGAGAGAGAGAGAGAGTGCAACAGCAGGCTAAATAGTACACGTGCGACATGGAGAGTGGCAGTGTATTTAAGAAAGGCTATTTAGTGCATTACACAGCAAAGGACATTTACGGGTCTGCGTTAGAATCTTGAAAGCATGCAGTTTGAGGTGGACGAGCATTAGACAGGGTAGAGGGGACATGCTTTGAGAAAAAGGAAAACGGGTACCACTGTGTCGCACTTTCTTGCATTCTTGGTCCTTCGACCAGTTGAGTCAACGCTTCAGTCACACACACACATTCTCTCATAGTTTCGAATCATACGTGACATGGGTTCATTCGTGCAGCATGGGTTAAGGGTGATCATTTTTCATCAGATCATACTAAATTTATGGGCTCGTTTGCTACGTGAGTAGTTTGTGGGCGTGCTTAGGCGCCACCTTGCAGCGTTGGTCCGCTTCGCGTATCAGACGGGGCAAGGCTTCAGATCTTCGCCATACCTCGGTTGCGGCCCCTGATGTAACCTGTAGAGGGAGGGAAAAGAGGGGAAGGGAGGGGGACAACATTCGCGCATATCAAATACATGGATTCGAGAGTCCTTTACTTACCTCATACTCGTCTTTCCTCCTCGGGGTAGAATCCCTGGGGTATGGTTTCTGGAGTCGGGGGGGGCAGTGTGTCCTTATAGGTCGTGTGCAGGGAAACGTAAAAAGGAAACCAGAGGTACCTAGTGCGAGGTATCTAGTTAGTAGATGTATCTCACTATCGGGATCCTTAAATCTCCTTCAATGCTGTGACGTTCTAAGGTTCTTCAGTTCTTTGGTCAGCTCTGTTCCCTAATACCTTTGAGCGTCGTACTTTATAACATTTACATCGTTTTATTTTACCCTTCTTTTACATTCCATTATTTATACCGTTTCGTTTTACCCATCCTCAGAAGTCGAGGTCTTTTCTCCACGCGAGAGTTCATGAGTCAGTCGCGTACCTTGAAGGCAGAGTATCGTGTCGTAGATCCGATCCTTCCTCCGGGGCTGGGCAACCATCTTCTAATAACCTTAAAGAGAGAGCAGGGTAGGGTGCACAGAAAAGAACTCTCCCGCCGATCCCATATTTCAAATAAAGCATGCAATACCCGTTCATAATTTCGAAAACCTTTATTTTTGCAAAATCATAGTACGTGGATTTATGAGGGTGCAGTCGTATTTGGCCGGACACGGCAATGGCTAAAGTGCGTACAGTGGGGGGTGTTGTTTTGCAGCAATAAAAAACATTAGAAAGTTTTATCAATTCATTTGTAGCAAACTAAAACGTCTATCAACTGGCTGGGGGGGTTCGGGGGCATTTATTTAATAATTTAGAAGCATAGTCAGACTAGTTGCAATCAGATTTCCTATATGCATACCGTGTGCGTGCGTCATAAGCGAGGTTATACATCAGCTATATATATATAAAAAATATAATACACTGTACATTTGTAATCATCATTTTTAACAGGATCCTTTTTACATGTTCATCGAGTGAGCTCTCCTTTCTTCTTGTCAAGTGTACAAAGGATCATATACATGTCTCAGAACATCAAGTTTTTTTTTGTTTAGCAAAAAGAAACACCACGAGGTGTTCGTAAGTTCCTATTGATACCGGCGCCATTTTGGGCGGGGCCGGGTCAGTCCGGAAGTAGCATCAGGAAAAAGTTTCCTACAACCGGCAGTTGGACCAGAGTCCTTTTCGGCAGTTCAAGAATTCATGCTAACAGAAGGAGTGGCAATGTCATGTTTATTTTGTTGGCGATCAAGGCAGTTGTCCCTTACCGGAAGCCTGCAGGGGCCGAGGGCTCCGCCGGGTACCTTTGCAGACTCTTCAAGGCTGTGGAGATGTTGTCGGAGGTGGGGGCTCGTGTCCCGGTGGGCAAGCGACCGAGTTACATTGCTGTTCAAAGTTACTCTAGCGGCCGAGACCCGCCTTCCAGCGGACCCAGACGCCATTTTGCGAACTATTTTATTTCTCTCAAAAAAGTGCCAAAAAGTGACTTTTTGTGCAAAAAAGTGCCCGTACAATATTTTTTCATCTAATAAACTTTTTATGACTCAGAATACACTTAGGCTTCAGGTCAATGTGTTTTCGTTTGGGGGAGGGGCCCAGGGAAAAAAACACCTTTTTTTCTCGGATTGGTCAAAGGTCTGCTTCGGCTGCACCAGTGCTGCTTCGGCTGCACTGGTGCAGCTTCTCAGACTTGAGGCGTTGCACCAGTGCAGCATAGAAAAGAAACTTTTTAATAAAAGGATTTAAAACTAATTCAAGATATACATTATCTAAGGAATGTTATAAAAACTCAGATATGGAGAATATTTTTCATTTTCGTCCATTTTTGACCGTTTTGGAGCACTTTGAAGCACTGATGCAGCTTTGGGATTTTTATGGTTATTTTGATCAGAGATGCTCCTAATGTGTTTAAAATTCATGTGGGATGTATCCAAGACACTGCAATCACACCTATATAGTTTTTAAATGATTTTGATGTATTAAAATTTTGACCTCCTTAAGGGGGGAAAGGTTGAACTTTTACCCCGCTCGGAGTTCCATGACTTTCGTGACCTTGTCCCCCTGAAATTTAAAATTGCATTTTCAAAGTAATGTGTACAACTATTCATTCTGTGTCATTCATTGTGTGTTTAGCATGCTATTGGGCCACTGTAGCACTTGTTTTTTTTCGTTTTTATGCATTTTTGACCGTTTTTGAACACTTTGATGCTCCAAATGGTCTTTGGACTTAGTCACTTTTTGCTTCATGGAGACTTCAAAAGTGTTAGAAAGTCACTTTGGAGGCACACAGGACAGTGCAAATGCACCTATATAGCAATCAGGACACTCCAATCACACCTATATAGTTTTTAAATGATTTTGATGGATTAAAAATTTTGACCTCCATGAGGGGTGGAAAGTTTGAACTTTTACCCCGCTCGGAGTTCCATGACTTCTGTGACCTCGTCCCCCTGAAATTTAAAATAGCATTTTCCAAGTAATTTGTAAATATATTCATTCTGGGTCATTCATTGTGTGTTTAGCTTGCTATTGGGCCAGTGTAGCACTTTGTTTTTTTCATTTTTATGCATTTGTGACCGTTTTTAAACACTTTCATGCACCAATGATGTCTTTGTACTTCGTCATTTTTCACTTCATGGAGACTTCAAAAGTGTTAGAAATTCATTTTGGAGGCACACAGAACAGTGCAAATGCAGTTACATAGCATTCAGGACACTGCAATTACACCTATATAGTTTTTAAAAGATTTTGATGTAATAACATTTTTGACCTCCATGGGGAGGGCCCTTAAGCTGAACTTTTACCCAGCTCGGAGTTCCATGACTTCCATGACCTTGTCCCCCTGAAATTGAAAATCGAATTTTCAAAGTGTTTAGTAAAACTGTTCATTCTGTGTCATTCGTTATGTCTTTAGCCTGCTATTGGACCACTGCAGCACTATGTTTTGTTAATTTTAACCCAATGTTGACCTTTTTTGACCACTTTGATGCACCAGTGAAGTTTTAGGACTTGGTCATTTTTCACTTCATGGAGACTTCAAAAGTGTTAGAAATTCATTTTGTAAATACCTAGAACGGTGCAAATGCAGCCATATAGAATTCAGGGCACTACAATTACACCTATATAGTTTTTAAATGATTTTGATGCAATAACATTTTTGACCTCCATGGGGAGGGCACTCAAGCTAAACTTTTACCCAGCTCCGAGTTCCACGACCTCGGGTGGAAAAAGTGACTTTGCCCCCTTAAACCCAAAAACTTCAAAAAGTCACCCCTGGAGGCCAGAAATGGGTCTTAGACACTCTTGGTATGTCATCTGAGGTATACTATGGTGTTCTTGGGTCCAGAACTAGAAATGTGATGTGACTCTGATATCTAAGGCCTATAATGGAAAAAATGAATTTGACACCAAACACCTCAAAATGTCTGAAATAGGACTCAGACATGTACCTGGAGGCTGGAAATGAGCCCTAGACACTCTTGCTATATCACCTGAGATATAATATAGGGTCCTGGTGGCCACAGGGACCCAAAAACAGTCAGGTGGGTTGATACTGAAAATTAGCAAAAATCGTCCAAAACATTTTTTTGACAAGATTTGCTAATTTTCCAAATAGCTCAGAATGGATATCAGAGACACTGTTTGAGTGCGCAAGATACGAATACACTTGTTAGAAAGGTCAGCTCTGATGCTTTCATGTGATATATATAACTTTGATATTATATAAAGTTTTTTTTCCGCTACCAGCCAAGGGAAACACCTGATATCGTACCCGATTTTGAGACCATTGGGCTGGGTGGAAAAAGTCACTTTGCCCCCTTAAACCCAAAAACTTCAAAAAGTCACCCCTGGAGGCCAGAAATGGGTCTTAGACACTCTTGGTATGTCATCTGAGGTATACTATGGTCTTCTTGGGTCCAGAACTAGAAATCTGATGTGACTCTGATATCTAGAAGCTATAATGGAAAAAAAAGAATTTGACACCAAACACCTCAAAATGTCACAAATAGGAGTCAGACATGTACCTGGAGGCTGGAAATGAGCCCTAGCCACTCTTCTTATATAATCTGAGATATATTATGGGGTCCATTATTGAGCATGGAGGCTGTCAAGGTTAAATATGATGTTGGTGCTCATGCCTGGCTCTAGACCAGTCTTGCCCAGACAGCACGCAGGAAGGCCCAGCTCATCAGAAATGTCATAACTTCAATCGACGATACTGTAGTGTTTAAACATTCAACGTTGCAGAATATTGCACTGCTAGGCAATTACCTCTCAGCACGGGAGAATTATAGCTGATGTCCACCTTTCTGCCCAGATTTTGTTGGGTTTTTCCCAAGCACAGAGCTGTTTTCCATGGACAAGTTTCATAAGGTTTTACCTGACCAAATGTGTCCATGAGAAACCCACAAAGTGCAGTACTGTTACTCTTTTTGCAACACCCCTTAGATCAGAAACTCCAGTTTCTGCGCAAAATCGAATTTACAAACTTGTAATGAAGGTGTTTTTGGTGTCACAATGAAGGCATGATGTAATGTCAAGGCTTTCTGCTCAAATAACATTTGAGTTCTAAGATTGACAGTTCTATTTTGTAAAGGATGTTCTAAGTTTGGAATGAGAGTTCTAATTTGGAATTGAAAGAATTCCTTTAGAATGTAGATTGGAACACCGCTTCTAATTTGGAACGTTCGAACTATGTATGGAATGCAAATTCTACATTTGGAATGCCTCTTGCACAAAACATACATGTTTTTTTAAGGTTGAAGCAGCCAGCAGCTATGTGTGATATCTTAATTTTGGGAGTAGGAAACAGTACATCCCAAGACTACATATTCCTTGGGCACCATGACCCCCCAGGGTACCCAGAACTACCTTCTATTGAATGCATGTGTGTGTGCAATGCTCTTGAAGCCGTGTGTAGTTACACAAGAAGGAGTCTATGGGAGGCCAGGCCAGCAGAAAGGCTAACACAGACGAAGACTCAGAGCCCAGCCATAAGACCGTTGCCAGGCTCTGCTAGTCTGTGCAGAAGACTGATGTAAGGTGTCTTCTAACCCTTAGATGCCACCCTGCCATTTGAATACCTGAATCACACCTGTGAAATGGGCAGAGCAGATAGGAAGAAACAGAATGACAAGCTGTGCATTCCTATGCAGTACACTAGGCCCATCTCACCATCGCCTTTACAGATTCTGTTAACATGTATGCAATAAAGAGAAAACAGGAAACCTTAATAATACGATTATTGTAACTGACTTCCTTCGCTCAATCTTCTGCTTCCGTGATGTTATGCGAAAGATGGACCTATATCTACCAACATAATGTATCACTGGTCCCCAAAGGCAGCCTTGAGTGTTATCAGCATTTCCCATCAATCGGTTGTGATGTCATCTCCTACACCACGCCCCTGACCCTGGCAGGTTTGTGACATCATGTACTACATCACACCCCTGGGTCTGGCAGGCTTTATGACATCATTCACCTCTTTGGTATATATAGAGTTAATGAAGGTGTTTTTGGTGTCACAATGAAGGCATGATGTAATGTCCAGGCTTTTTGCTCAAATAACATTTGAGTTCTAAGATTGACAGTTCTATTTTGTAAAGGATGTTCTAAGTTTGGAATGAGAGTTCTAATTTGGAATTGAAAGAATTCCTTTAGAATGTAGATTGGAACAGCGCTTCTAATTTGGAACGTTCGATGTAGGAGAGTAGGGTCTGCTATCCTATGGTCACCCCAAATTTTTGCTTTTTGCTTCACTGGTTTTCGACTACTGAGGCTGTGGGCCTGCTGATCAGACCCCCAGCCTGCTGTTCTCTCACTAAATTAATGACACATGTGCTATAGGCACATACCAATTGGAAATGGACTCCTTGTCAGCCCCTGTAGAATGCACTATAGGTGCACAGGGCACAGGAGCCACTAAGGCCTACCAGGGGCTGCAGCATATCTTTTGCCACCCCTGGCTGGTTCTTAAATTGACACAACTGGCTGATCACTCAGCTGGGGTAAGGTGGTGTACACACCCCTTGCTTAGATATAGTATACCTATGCCTAAACCTATATCTGGACACATGTAAACCTGTGAGCCACTCCTATAGACAGGCCTCACCAATCCTGGAGGCTGGGTGCTTGGCTTTTATGTGAGATGGAGCTCTAGCATGAGCTGAGCCTGTCTGCAGCCGTCGGGAACAAATCCCTAAGCTGTTTCAGGATAATGCCATACCATATACTATTAAGTGCCTTATAATCCTCGCGGTTATTTAGCAACTCTGGTTTGGCTTTATCAAAACATGTCGTGTAAGGTGTCATACGCTTTGGAATACCATCCCCTCGCCAGTTCTGGCGACGGGGATGGCATTCCACCCCTCTAGAGGGGTAAGACATGTTACTTCACTTTAATGCGGTTGATTTCTCCAAAGGCCTTAAGATCCACAAAATGGATGCCTCTGCCACAGACAAATGTCTGGACCCCTGGAGCTGACCGAAACCCAGTCAAGGGGGTCCTGGACAAAGGGTTTCCTGTCACAGGAGGGTGTCACCGCCCTCCAGACAGGAGATAGTGTATTGTAGCAGGGAGGTTTGAAAGAAACCAGACACTGCCTGGGGCGCACAAGGCTGCCCCTTGCATAATCCGGCCAAACCGGTTCTGGGGCACTCCAGCCCTCGTGCCAGGGCGGCCTGGATCAAAGGAAGGGGGTGTATCCACCCACTTCCTGGGTCCCACCCATAGGAGGGGACCTAGCAGGTAATCACGCCCACCAGATTCGAATAAGAGTGGGAGCAGTGCCAATGCACATCAGATTTCCTGGAAGAAACATTTGAAACGATATTCTGGACCCTTCGCCCTCCATCTCAACGTGGAAGCCCGAAGAATCTCCCTTGTGGTCAAGGAGTGACCACCCTGCAGCAGCAGGCACCATCCAGCCCTCGACGTCTACTTAGTTGCAGTTCCCGCCGGAACTCGAGCGACTGAGATCGACGAGATCAAGCCTGCCCAGCTTCTAACAGCCCGATCCACAGTCCCTGCAAAGCTGAGACCCGTGGAGGCGACCGGAAGCGTGGGGCACGCCATCTTGAAGTGACCACGAGACGCTGACCGTGCAGCCCACGAGTGACCCTCGAAGCTGTACACCGGGGTTTGAGAAGCCCCCACCCTGAGCTACTCCTGAGCCGAAGTTCAGCCCTCCACACTCGACGAGTGCTGCGTGGGGCCCTTTGGCACGATTTGGCTCAACGCGTTGGCCCGGTCACTTGCCAGCTGGCTTGTGGTCCCTGTGCCGACGAACTACAAAAGAAGACTCGTGATTCTGGTTGCTCCAGATCCACACCAGCTCCCCTGAAAGGGAGCCCCGACTCTGACCTTCCTGGTCCGAGTGAGACGCCATCTTCCAATCCCGCGTGGATTGCTCTTACCAAGGCTTGTTTGCTCCAAACCGGAAGCCGACTGCACCGACGGTGAGAGCCTGCGTGGGACAGATCGTGACCTGCTCCTGGACGTCGCAGATGCCCCAGAGCCCACGTGACAGCGAAGAGAAGCGCCTCGACGACCACCTGATTGCGCCCGACATTGCCTGGTTCCGTCCTGGTTCCACCCTGGTCACTGCTGAGTGACCCAGACTCTGTCCCCTCTGCTTTCAGGTACTCTACAACTTGAGTCCACCCTTGGACTCCACCGGACACTTCGTCTTCACCCTGCCTGCAGCCCTTTCAGCTTCAAGCACCAAGAGCCTGCGTGTCAAAACCCGACGCCACTTCGACCCTGTGCACCCACTTCCTGTGGGTGAGGTAACTTTGCTCCGCCGGTGTTCCCACACTGGTGCACACCTCTAGGGTCTGTGTGTTAAGTTTTGTTCCTCTAGGTTCAGCGGAAGTGTCCTTAAACTTTAACTATTTGACTTTTACGCACCATTGGTTAACATTGGTGCATGCGTGCGCTTTCCGCACATCTCCCGAATCCCGAGGGCCATTCCCGACTTCAGCATTGCTTGTCCTGACTGCTCCCAGCGATTCCCTAGGCCCTAGGCCTAACCACTGTTCGAGTGGCCTCTCTTATACCACTTGTTTAGTATATGGTTTGAGTGGCCCCCTGCCCTCATCCATAATTGTGCAACTTTGTATGTTTAAACAGTGCTTTTGATTTAACGCTTGTGCCCCTTTATTCATAAAGAATACTGGGGATTGTTTTTAGTAATAAACACATATATTTTTATAATATATACTTGTGTGGTGTCCTTTCATTTGGTATTACAGGATTGTATGTGGTAAAACAGCTCGCTTAACACGACCTCTTAAGTTAAGCCTTTAGGCTGCTTAGTCCATGCTACCACTAGGATAGCTTGTCTAATAAGGTTGACTTACAACCAGACACCATAAGGGGATTGTTTGGTCAGGTAGTAGGTGGTTCCAGAATTGGAAACATCCCCTACCAGGCCAACTTCTCACATTGGTGAGCAGCGGTGCGGATTTGAGCTTGCTGTTGTTTTACCATTACAATCTTTATATCAAATTGAAAGATCACATCAAGTACCTCTAGGTACATATAAAATCAAAAGCTTAGCATATTAAGTTCTACTGAACTTAGTAGTTGTAGGTTGAAGGGAGTAGCACACCCCTGACTACAACTCACTAGCAAGGTCCAGTAGGAAAACACTTAGTGTAGGTAAGTGCACCACTTACACCTCACTAGTAACCATGTCTGACACAGGAAAGGCCTCAGGGTCTAGTCCTGTGACAGTTGACCCTACCCAGGCAACTTTTGGATATAACAAACTAACCCGCAGAGACTTGATTGTCTTGTGCAAAGCAAGAGGGTTAAAAAGGGGCAGAAGCCCCACCTGCCTAATCCTGGTAGAACTCCTAGAACAGGATGACTTAGAGAAGGCAAAAGCAGCTTCCCTAGATACAGGAACTGGAGGGAACCCCCCTGCAGTTGATCCCCCTGAAGAGGAGGATGATGATGACTTGGATGAGGACTCAGATGTTGAGGACTTAGAAGTACAGGATCAGGGTAGCCAGGTTCCAGTTGGTAGGCTTAGCCAGGCCAACTTGGACCTACTGGGGAATGGAGAGGGCCAGCACCTCCCCAGAACCCAACATGTGATTCTCCCAGGCAACAGAAGAGTGAGATCTCCCTCAGGGGACTCTCATCTTTCTAGTGCCTCCAGAGAATCAGAGAGAGGCATGAGTGCTTCTCAGAAAGCTGAGCATAGGGCTAGAATGAGGGCTGTCAGACTCCAGATAGAGAGAGAGGAGGTAGCCCTGAGTCAAGCTAAGCTTACCTTAGCTCAAGCTAAACTTGCCTTGGCAAGAGAGCAGAAATTAAGTGGCTTAGATGTCACTGGTGGCAGCAATTTTCCAAGAGAAAAAGACAGGGCCTATGATAATAGAAACCTGACCAAAATTGTGCCCCCCTTTAAAGAAGGGGATGACATCCACAAATGGATGACTGCTCTTGAGAGAGCCTGCATGGTACAGCAGGTTCCTGAGAATCAGTGGGCTGCAATTTTGTGGTACTCCTTTTCTGAGAAAGGGAGGGACAGGCTCCTCACAGTTAGACCTGAGGATGCCAAAAACTACTCTGTTTTGAAGAGTGCTCTCATTGAAGGGTATGGCCTAACCACTGAGCAATACAGGTTGTTGTTCAGAGACACCCAGAAAGCACAGACTCAAGACTGGACTGATTTTGTGGAGTGTGCCACTAAGGCTTTGGAGGGTTGGTTACAGGGAAGTAAAGTTTCAGACTATACAGGATTGTACAATCTTATGATGAGAGAACAGATCCTTAATAACTGTACAAACCAGCTGTTGCATCAATACCTTATTGACTCTGATCTGACCTCTCCCCAAGAATTGGGAAAGAAGGCAGACAAATGGGTCAGAACAAGGATTAAGCAGAAACCCCAGAACCAAGGTGGTGACCAGAAGAAAACAGACCAGAAGGGTGGTAATCAGAATCAGAAAGATAAAGAAAAAGACCAGAAGTCTTCAGGCCCCCAAACTAATAGTAAGGAGGGTGGTTCCCAAAATGGTAACAAGAAGAAGAAGAACAAAGGTCCAAAGACACCTTGGTGTAATACCTGCAAATCAGTTTCACACTGGGGCAGTGAGTGCACCAAGGCAAATCCAGTTCCCACCACTACAGCTCCTAAAGCAACTGCAACCCCAAGTACAGTAAGCAGTGGTGGAACACAGTCCAAGGGTGTAGCTGGGTTGACCCTGGGTATTGAAGTAGGATCTGGCCTAGTCAGAGTCCCTACACAGGCAGTTCTCCTGTATGATGTGGACATTGAGTTGCCCACTGCAGTAAGCCCCACTAACCTGGGCAAATACAGGCAGACTCCCTTAATAAATGAGAAACTGGCTCAAGCTTACAGGGACACATGTGCTAGTGTCACCATGGTGACCCCTGGCTTTGTGGACCCTGGACAGATTGTACTAGGAGAGAGCTACCTAGTAACCAATGCAAGCAACTCCACTACCTCCCATAGTGTGGCAGTTGTGAACTTCTCCTGGGGAGGGGTTGATGGCCTAAAGAAAGTTGTGGTGAGTGCAGACCTACCAGTAGACTGTCTGTTAGGCAATGACCTTGAAAGCTCAGCATGGTCAGAAGTGGAGTACAGGACTCATGCAGAAATGCTAGGGATTTCAGAGCATGTCCTTGCCATGACAAGGGCTCAGGCTAAGAAGTGCCTTCCTGAACCAGTGGTGGATCTTGAGACAATAGACCAGCCACAACCCAAGAGAAGGAGCAAGAGAGGAAAGGCCTCGCCTTCCACCTTGCCCCAGGTTGAGGATCAGGTTTCAGAGGAAACTGATTCTGCAGTCCAAGAGGAGACTGTCTCTGAGGAGCTTGAACCTGACCAGGTTGAGTTTCTGGGGACAGGGGGACCCTCAAGGGCAGACCTGAGGCAGGCTCAATTAGATTGCCCTTCCCTTGAACCCCTCAGACAGCAGGCTGCTGCTGAGGCTGCTGGGGATGCCCAAGGTACCCATACTGTGTATTGGGATGAGGGACTCCTTTACTCAGAGGCTAGAACCCCCAAGCCTGGCATGACCAGGAGGTTGGTGATACCTCTGCAGTTTAGGGGATTCCTCCTTACCTTGGCCCATGATATTCCCCTTGCAGGACACTTAGGCCAGAACAAGACGTGGGACAGGCTTGTTCCACACTTTCACTGGCCTCACATGTCAGAGGATGTCAAGGAGTTTTGTCGCTCCTGTGTCACTTGCCAAGCCAGTGGTAAGTCAGGTGGCACAACAAAGGCCCCCCTAATACCACTACCTGTGGTGGGGGTCCCCTTTGAGAGAGTTGGAATTGATATTGTGGGTCCAATGGACCCCCAAACAGCATCTGGGAACAGATTCATACTGGTGGTAGTGGATCATGCCACCAGGTACCCAGAGGCTATTCCCCTAAGGACCACCACAGCACCTGTGGTGGCAAAAGCCCTCATTGCAGTTTTCTCAAGAGTGGGCTTTCCTAAGGAGGTACTATCAGATAGAGGGACAAATTTTATGTCCAGCTATCTAAAAGCAATGTGGAAGGAATGTGGAGTAAACTACAAGTTTACCACCCCATATCATCCACAATGCAATGGGCTTGTGGAGAGATTTAACAAGACCCTTAAAGGCATGATAAAAGGATTACCAGAGAAGCTCAGGCGGAAATGGGACATTCTTTTACCCTGCCTGCTCTTTGCTTACAGAGAGGTCCCACAGAAGGGGGTTGGCTACAGCCCTTTTGAACTTTTGTTTGGCCACCCTGTGAGAGGTCCATTGTGTTTGGTGAAGGAAGGATGGGAGTTACCTCTCAAAAAGCCCAAACTAGACATAGTGGACTATGTACTTGGTCTCCGCTCCAGGATGGCTGAGTACATGGAAAGAGCATCCAAAAACCTGGAGGCCAGCCAAGAATTGCAGAAAGCTTGGCATGACCAAAAGGCTGTACTGGTAGAGTTCCAACCAGGACAGAAGGTATGGGTACTGGAGCCAGTGGCTCCAGCAGCACTCCAAGACAAATGGAGTGGACCCTATCCTATTATTGAGAAGAAAGGGGAAGTCACCTACTTGGTAGACTTTGGAACACCCAGGAGCCCTCACAGGGTAATCCATGTGAATCGCTTGAAAGCATTTGTAGACAGGGAGGACATGAGCTTGCTCATGGCCACAGATGGGGAACAGGAGGAAGAGAGTGACCCTCTCCCAGACCTGCTTTCCCAGAACCCTGATGATGGTTCAGTTGATGGAGTAGCCGTGGCAGGCAGCCTCACTGACCAGCAACAGAGGGACTGCAGACAAGTTTTGCAGGCTCACAGGCAAATGTTTTCACTCACACCCAGCCAAACTGACTGGTGTACCCATGTTGTGGACACTGGTGACAGTCTGCCTGTCAAGAATAAGATCTACAGGCAACCTGATCATGTCAGGGATTGCATCAAGGCTGAGGTGCAAAAGATGTTGGAGCTTGGAGTGATTGAGCCATCAGAGAGCCCATGGGCCAGCCCAGTAGTCCTGGTGCCAAAACCTCATACCCAAGATGGTAAGAGAGAAATGAGGTTTTGCGTGGATTACAGGGGTCTCAATGCTGTCACTAGGACAGATGCTCACCCCATTCCAAGAGCAGATGAGCTCATTGACAGATTGGCTTCTGCCAAGTTTCTGAGCACATTTGATCTGACAGCTGGCTACTGGCAAATCAGACTAGCTGAGGAGTCAAAAGCCAAAACAGCATTCTCTACCCCTAGTGGACATTATCAGTTTGTGGTAATGCCCTTTGGTTTGAAGAATGCACCTGCCACTTTCCAAAGGTTGGTGAACCAAGTCCTTACTGGGTTGGATGACTTTTGTGCAGCTTATCTGGATGATATTGCTGTCTTTAGCTCCACCTGGGAGGATCACCTGATCCACCTGAAGAAAGTTTTGGAGGCCCTGCAAAAGGCAGGCCTAACTATCAAGGCCACAAAGTGCCAGATAGGGCAGAGTAAGGTTGTATACCTGGGCCACCTAGTAGGTGGAGGCCAGGTTCAGCCACTGGAAAGCAAAATACAGGCCATACAGGACTGGGCTCCTCCAGTTACCCAGACACAAGTCAGAGCCTTCTTGGGCCTGACTGGGTATTACAGAAAGTTTGTGAAAAACTATGGGTCTATAGTGACACCATTAAATGACTTGACATCCAAGAAGATGCCAAAAAAGGTTCAGTGGACAGTTAGCTGTCAGAAGGCATTTGAAGACCTGAAGAAGGCCATGTGCTCTGCACCTATCCTAAAGAGTCCTGACTACTCCAAACAGTTCATTGTTCAGACAGATGCTTCTGAGTTGGGGGTGGGAGCTGTACTCTCACAACTTAATCAAGATGGTCAAGACCAGCCAATTGCTTTCATTAGCAGGAGGCTAACCCCAAGAGAAAAACGTTGGTCAGCCATTGAGAGGGAGGCCTTTGCTGTGGTTTGGGCATTAAAGAAGTTGAGGTCCTACTTGTTTGGAACTCACTTCCTGGTGCAAACAGACCATAAGCCCCTCTTATGGCTTAATCAGATGAAGGGTGAAAATCCCAAACTGCTCAGGTGGTCCATTTCCCTACAGGGGATGGACTTTACAGTGGAGCACCGCCCAGGGACTGACCATGGTAATGCAGATGGTCTCTCCAGGTACTTCCACTTAGAACATGAAGACTTATCTGGTCAAGGTTAGTTTAATGTCCCTGCGTTTGGGGGGGGGTTGTGTAGGAGAGTAGGGTCTGCTATCCTATGGTCACCCCAAATTTTTGCTTTTTGCTTCACTGGTTTTCGACTACTGAGGCTGTGGGCCTGCTGATCAGACCCCCAGCCTGCTGTTCTCTCACTAAATTAATGACACATGTGCTATAGGCACATACCAATTGGAAATGGACTCCTTGTCAGCCCCTGTAGAATGCACTATAGGTGCACAGGGCACAGGAGCCACTAAGGCCTACCAGGGGCTGCAGCATATCTTTTGCCACCCCTGGCTGGTTCTTAAATTGACACAACTGGCTGATCACTCAGCTGGGGTAAGGTGGTGTACACACCCCTTGCTTAGATATAGTATACCTATGCCTAAACCTATATCTGGACACATGTAAACCTGTGAGCCACTCCTATAGACAGGCCTCACCAATCCTGGAGGCTGGGTGCTTGGCTTTTATGTGAGATGGAGCTCTAGCATGAGCTGAGCCTGTCTGCAGCCGTCGGGAACAAATCCCTAAGCTGTTTCAGGATAATGCCATACCATATACTATTAAGTGCCTTATAATCCTCGCGGTTATTTAGCAACTCTGGTTTGGCTTTATCAAAACATGTCGTGTAAGGTGTCATACGCTTTGGAATACCATCCCCTCGCCAGTTCTGGCGACGGGGATGGCATTCCACCCCTCTAGAGGGGTAAGACATGTTACTTCACTTTAATGCGGTTGATTTCTCCAAAGGCCTTAAGATCCACAAAATGGATGCCTCTGCCACAGACAAATGTCTGGACCCCTGGAGCTGACCGAAACCCAGTCAAGGGGGTCCTGGACAAAGGGTTTCCTGTCACAGGAGGGTGTCACCGCCCTCCAGACAGGAGATAGTGTATTGTAGCAGGGAGGTTTGAAAGAAACCAGACACTGCCTGGGGCGCACAAGGCTGCCCCTTGCATAATCCGGCCAAACCGGTTCTGGGGCACTCCAGCCCTCGTGCCAGGGCGGCCTGGATCAAAGGAAGGGGGTGTATCCACCCACTTCCTGGGTCCCACCCATAGGAGGGGACCTAGCAGGTAATCACGCCCACCAGATTCGAATAAGAGTGGGAGCAGTGCCAATGCACATCAGATTTCCTGGAAGAAACATTTGAAACGATATTCTGGACCCTTCGCCCTCCATCTCAACGTGGAAGCCCGAAGAATCTCCCTTGTGGTCAAGGAGTGACCACCCTGCAGCAGCAGGCACCATCCAGCCCTCGACGTCTAATTAGTTGCAGTTCCCGCCGGAACTCGAGCGACTGAGATCGACGAGATCAAGCCTGCCCAGCTTCTAACAGCCCGATCCACAGTCCCTGCAAAGCTGAGACCCGTGGAGGCGACCGGAAGCGTGGGGCACGCCATCTTGAAGTGACCACGAGACGCTGACCGTGCAGCCCACGAGTGACCCTCGAAGCTGTACACCGGGGTTTGAGAAGCCCCCACCCTGAGCTACTCCTGAGCCGAAGTTCAGCCCTCCACACTCGACGAGTGCTGCGTGGGGCCCTTTGGCACGATTTGGCTCAACGCGTTGGCCCGGTCACTTGCCAGCTGGCTTGTGGTCCCTGTGCCGACGAACTACAAAAGAAGACTCGTGATTCTGGTTGCTCCAGATCCACACCAGCTCCCCTGAAAGGGAGCCCCGACTCTGACCTTCCTGGTCCGAGTGAGACGCCATCTTCCAATCCCGCGTGGATTGCTCTTACCAAGGCTTGTTTGCTCCAAACCGGAAGCCGACTGCACCGACGGTGAGAGCCTGCGTGGGACAGATCGTGACCTGCTCCTGGACGTCGCAGATGCCCCAGAGCCCACGTGACAGCGAAGAGAAGCGCCTCGACGACCACCTGATTGCGCCCGACATTGCCTGGTTCCGTCCTGGTTCCACCCTGGTCACTGCTGAGTGACCCAGACTCTGTCCCCTCTGCTTTCAGGTACTCTACAACTTGAGTCCACCCTTGGACTCCACCGGACACTTCGTCTTCACCCTGCCTGCAGCCCTTTCAGCTTCAAGCACCAAGAGCCTGCGTGTCAAAACCCGACGCCACTTCGACCCTGTGCACCCACTTCCTGTGGGTGAGGTAACTTTGCTCCGCCGGTGTTCCCACACTGGTGCACACCTCTAGGGTCTGTGTGTTAAGTTTTGTTCCTCTAGGTTCAGCGGAAGTGTCCTTAAACTTTAACTATTTGACTTTTACGCACCATTGGTTAACATTGGTGCATGCGTGCGCTTTCCGCACATCTCCCGAATCCCGAGGGCCATTCCCGACTTCAGCATTGCTTGTCCTGACTGCTCCCAGCGATTCCCTAGGCCCTAGGCCTAACCACTGTTCGAGTGGCCTCTCTTATACCACTTGTTTAGTATATGGTTTGAGTGGCCCCCTGCCCTCATCCATAATTGTGCAACTTTGTATGTTTAAACAGTGCTTTTGATTTAACGCTTGTGCCCCTTTATTCATAAAGAATACTGGGGATTGTTTTTAGTAATAAACACATATATTTTTATAATATATACTTGTGTGGTGTCCTTTCATTTGGTATTACAGGATTGTATGTGGTAAAACAGCTCGCTTAACACGACCTCTTAAGTTAAGCCTTTAGGCTGCTTAGTCCATGCTACCACTAGGATAGCTTGTCTAATAAGGTTGACTTACAACCAGACACCATAAGGGGATTGTTTGGTCAGGTAGTAGGTGGTTCCAGAATTGGAAACATCCCCTACCAGGCCAACTTCTCACATTCGAACTATGTATGGAATGCAAATTCTACATTTGGAATGCCTCTTGCACAAAACATTCATTTTTTTAAGGTTGAAGCAGCCAGCAGCTTTGTGTGGTATCTTGATTTTGGGAGTAGAAAACAGTACATCCCAAGACTACATATTCCTTGTGCACCTTGACCCCCCAGGGTATCCAGAACTACCTTCTATTGAATGCATGTGTGTGTGCAATGCTCTTGAAGCCGTGCATAGTTACACAAGAAGGAGTCTATGGGAGGCCAGGCCAGCAGACAGGCTAACACAGACGAAGACTCAGAGCCCAGCCATAAGACCGCTGCCAGGCTCTGCTAGTCAGTGCAGAAGACTGATGTAAGGTGTCTTCTAACCCTTAGATGCCACCCTGCCATTTGAATACCTGAATCACACCTGTGAAATGGGCAGAGCAGATAGGAAGAAACAGAATGACAAGCTGTGCATTCCTATGCAGTACACTAGGCCCATCTCACCATCGCCTTTACAGATTCTGTTAACATGTATGCAATAAAGAGAAAACAGGAAACCTTAATAATACGATTATTGTAACTGACTTCCTTCGCTCAATCTTCTGCTTCCGTGATTGTGAGAAGTTGGCCTGGTAGGGGATGTTTCCAATTCTGGAACCACCTACTACCTGACCGAACAATCCCTTATGGTGTCTGGTTGTAAGTCAACCTTATTAGACAAGCTATCCTAGGGGTAGCATGGACTAAGCAGCCTAAAGGCTTAACTTAAGAGGTCGTGTTAAGCGAGCTGTTTTACCACATACAATCCTGTAATACCAAATGAAAGGACACCACACAAGTATATATTATAAAAATATATGTGTTTATTACTAAAACAATCCCCAGTATTCTTTATGAATAAAGGGGCACAAGCGTTAAATCAAAAGCACTGTTTAAACATACAAGTTGCACAATTATGGATGAGGGCGGGTGGCCACTCAAACCATATACTAAACAAGTGGTATAAGAGAGGCCACTCGAACAGTGGTTAGGCCTAGGGCCTAGGGAATCGCTGGGAGCAGTCAGGACAAGCAATGCTGAAGTCGGGAATGGCCCTCGGGATTCGGGAGATGTGCGGAAAGCGCACGCATGCACCAATGTTAACCAATGGTGCGTAAAAGTTGTAAAGTTAAAGTTTAAGGACACTTCCGCTGAACCTAGAGGAACAAAACTTAACACACAGACCCTAGAGATGTGCACCAGTGTGGGAACACCGGCGGAGCAAAGTTACCTCACCCACAGGAAGTGGGTGCACAGGGTCGAAGTGGCGTCGGGTTTTGACACGCAGGCTCTTGGTGCTTGAAGCTGAAAGGGCTGCAGGCGGGTTAAAGATGAAGTGTCCGGTGGAGTCCAAGGGTGGACTCAAGTTGTAGAGTACCTGAAAGCAGAGGGGACAGAGTCTGGGTCACTCAGCAGTGACCAGGGTGGAACCAGGACGGAACCAGGCAATGTCGGGCGCAATCAGGTGGTCGTCGAGGAGCTTCTCTCCGCTGTCACGTGGGCTCTGGGGCATCTGCGACGTCCAGGAGCAGGTTTCGATCTGTCCCACGCAGGCTCTCACCGTCGGTGCAGTCGGCTTCAGGTTTGGAGCAAACAAGCCTTGGTAAGAGCAATCCACGCAGGATCGGAAGATTGCTTCTCACTCGGACCAGGGAGGTCAGAGCCGGGGCTCCTTTTCAGGGGAGCTGGTGTGGATCTGGAGCAACCAGAATCACAAGTCTTTTTAGGTAGTTCGTCGGCACAGGGACCACAAGCCAGCTGGCAAGTGACCGGGCCAACGCGTTGAGCCAAATCGTGCCAAAGGGCCCCACGCAGCACTCGTCGAGTGTGGAGGGCTGAACTTCGGCTCAGGAGTAGCTCAGGGTGGGGGCTTCTCAAACCCCGGTGTACAGCTTCGAGGGTCACTCGTGGGCTGCACGGTCAGCGTCTCGTGGTCACTTCAAGATGGCGTGCCCCACGCTTCCGGTCGCCTCCACGGGTCTCAGCTTTGCAGGGACTGTGGATCGGGCTGTTAGAAGCTGGGCAGGCTTGATCTCGTCGATCTCAGTCGCTCGAGTTCCGGCGGGAACTGCAACTAAGTAGACGTCGAGGGCTGGATGGTGCCTGCTGCTGCAGGGTGGTCACTCCTTGACCACAAGGGAGATTCTTCGGGCTTCCACGTTGAGATGGAGGGCGAAGGGTCCAGAATATCGTTTCAAATGTTTCTTCCAGGAAATCTGATGTGCATTGGCACTGCTCCCACTCTTATTCGAATCTGGTGGGCGTGATTACCTGCTAGGTCCCCTCCTATGGGTGGGACCCAGGAAGTGGGTGGATACACCCCCTTCCTTTGATCCAGGCCGCCCTGGCACGAGGGCTGGAGTGCCCCAGAACCGGTTTGGCCGGATTATGCAAGGGGCAGCCTTGTGCGCCCCAGGCAGTGTCTGGTTTCTTTCAAACCTCCCTGCTACAATACACTATCTCCTGTCTGGAGGGCGGTGACACCCTCCTGTGACAGGAAATCCTTTGTCCAGGACCCCCTTGACTGAGTTTCGGTCAGCTCCAGGGGTCCAGACATTTGTCTGTGGCAGAGGCATCCATTTTGTGGATCTTAAGGCCTTTGGAGAAATCAACCGCATTAAAGTGAAGTAACATGTCTTACCCCTCTAGAGGGGTGGAATGCCATCCCCGTCGCCAGAACTGGCGAGGGGATGGTATTCCAAAGCGTATGACACCTTACACGACATGTTTTGATAAAGCCAAACCAAAGTTGCTAAATAACCGCGAGGATTATAAGGCACTTAATAGTATATGGTATGGCATTATCCTGAAACAGCTTAGGGATTTGTTCCCGACGGCTGCAGACAGGCTCAGCTCATGCTAGAGCTCCATCTCACATAAAAACCATGCACCCAGCCTCCAGAATTGGTGAGGCCTGTCTATAGGAGTGGCTCACAGGTTTACATGTGTCCAGATATAGGTTTAGACATAGGTATACTATATCTAAGTAAGGGGTGTGTACACCACCTTACCCCAGCTGAGTGATCAGCCAGTTGTGTCAATTTAAGAACCAGCCAGGGGTGGCAAAAGATATGCTGCAGCCCCTGGTAGGCCTTAGTGGCTCCTGTGCCCTGTGCACCTATAGTGCATTCTACAGGGGCTGACAAGGAGTCCATTTCCAATTGGTATGTGCCTATAGCACATGTGTCATTAATTTAGTGAGAGAACAGCAGGCTGGGGGTCTGATCAGCAGGCCCACAGCCTCAGTAGTCGAAAACCAGTGAAGCAAAAAGCAAAAATTTGGGGTGACCATAGGATAGCAGACCCTACTCTCCTACACAACCCCCCCCAAACGCAGGGACATTAAACTAACCTTGACCAGATAAGTCTTCATGTTCTAAGTGGAAGTACCTGGAGAGACCATCTGCATTACCATGGTCAGTCCCTGGGCGGTGCTCCACTGTAAAGTCCATCCCCTGTAGGGAAATGGACCACCTGAGCAGTTTGGGATTTTCACCCTTCATCTGATTAAGCCATAAGAGGGGCTTATGGTCTGTTTGCACCAGGAAGTGAGTTCCAAACAAGTAGGACCTCAACTTCTTTAATGCCCAAACCACAGCAAAGGCCTCCCTCTCAATGGCTGACCAACGTTTTTCTCTTGGGGTTAGCCTCCTGCTAATGAAAGCAATTGGCTGGTCTTGACCATCTTGATTAAGTTGTGAGAGTACAGCTCCCACCCCCAACTCAGAAGCATCTGTCTGAACAATGAACTGTTTGGAGTAGTCAGGACTCTTTAGGATAGGTGCAGAGCACATGGCCTTCTTCAGGTCTTCAAATGCCTTCTGACAGCTAACTGTCCACTGAACCTTTTTTGGCATCTTCTTGGATGTCAAGTCATTTAATGGTGTAACTATAGACCCATAGTTTTTCACAAACTTTCTGTAATACCCAGTCAGGCCCAAGAAGGCTCTGACTTGTGTCTGGGTAACTGGAGGAGCCCAGTCCTGTATGGCCTGGATTTTGCTTTCCAGTGGCTGAACCTGGTGTGAGAAGTTGGCCTGGTAGGGGATGTTTCCAATTCTGGAACCACCTACTACCTGACCAAACAATCCCCGTATGGTGTCTGGTTGTAAGTCAACCTTATTAGACAAGCTATCCTAGGGGTAGCATGGACTAAGCAGCCTAAAGGCTTAACTTAAGAGGTCGTGTTAAGCGAGCTGTTTTACCACATACAATCCTGTAATACCAAATGAAAGGACACCACACAAGTATATATTATAAAAATATATGTGTTTATTACTAAAAACAATCCCCAGTATTCTTTATGAATAAAGGGGCACAAGCGTTAAATCAAAAGCACTGTTTAAACATACAAAGTTGCACAATTATGGATGAGGGCAGGGGGCCACTCAAACCATATACTAAACAAGTGGTATAAGAGATGCCACTCGAGCAGTGGTTAGGCCTAGGGCCTAGGGAATCGCTGGGAGCAGTCAGGACAAGCAATGCTGAAGTCGGGAATGGCCCTCGGGATTCGGGAGATGTGCGGAAAGCGCACGCATGCACCAATGTTAACCAATGGTGCGTAAAAGTCAAATAGTTAAAGTTTAAGGACACTTCCGCTGAACCTAGAGGAACAAAACTTAACACACAGACCCTAGAGGTGTGCACCAGTGTGGGAACACCGGCGGAGCAAAGTTACCTCACCCACAGGAAGTGGGTGCACAGGGTCGAAGTGGCGTCGGGTTTTGACACGCAGGCTCTTGGTGCTTGAAGCTGAAAGGGCTGCAGGCAGGATGAAGACGAAGTGTCCGGTGGAGTCCAAGGGTGGACTCAAGTTGTAGAGTACCTGAAAGCAGAGGGGACAGAGTCTGGGTCACTCAGCAGTGACCAGGGTGGAACCAGGACGGAACCAGGCAATGTCGGGCGCAATCAGGTGGTCGTCGAGGCGCTTCTCTTCGCTGTCACGTGGGCTCTGGGGCATCTGCGACGTCCAGGAGCAGGTCACGATCTGTCCCACGCAGGCTCTCACCGTCGGTGCAGTCGGCTTCCGGTTTGGAGCAAACAAGCCTTGGTAAGAGCAATCCACGCGGGATTGGAAGATGGCGTCTCACTCGGACCAGGAAGGTCAGAGTCGGGGCTCCCTTTCAGGGGAGCTGGTGTGGATCTGGAGCAACCAGAATCACGAGTCTTCTTTTGTAGTTCGTCGGCACAGGGACCACAAGCCAGCTGGCAAGTGACCGGGCCAACGCGTTGAGCCAAATCGTGCCAAAGGGCCCCACGCAGCACTCGTCGAGTGTGGAGGGCTGAACTTCGGCTCAGGAGTAGCTCAGGGTGGGGGCTTCTCAAACCCCGGTGTACAGCTTCGAGGGTCACTCGTGGGCTGCACGGTCAGCGTCTCGTGGTCACTTCAAGATGGCGTGCCCCACGCTTCCGGTCGCCTCCACGGGTCTCAGCTTTGCAGGGACTGTGGATCGGGCTGTTAGAAGCTGGGCAGGCTTGATCTCGTTGATCTCAGTCGCTCGAGTTCCGGCGGGAACTGCAACTAAGTAGACGTCGAGGGCTGGATGGTGCCTGCTGCTGCAGGGTGGTCACTCCTTGACCACAAGGGAGATTCTTCGGGCTTCCACGTTGAGATGGAGGGCGAAGGGTCCAGAATATCGTTTCAAATGTTTCTTCCAGGAAATCTGATGTGCATTGGCACTGCTCCCACTCTTATTCGAATCTGGTGGGCGTGATTACCTGCTAGGTCCCCTCCTATGGGTGGGACCCAGGAAGTGGGTGGATACACCCCCTTCCTTTGATCCAGGCCGCCCTGGCACGAGGGCTGGAGTGCCCCAGAACCGGTTTGGCCGGATTATGCAAGGGGCAGCCTTGTGCGCCCCAGGCAGTGTCTGGTTTCTTTCAAACCTCCCTGCTACAATACACTATCTCCTGTCTGGAGGGCGGTGACACCCTCCTGTGACAGGAAACCCTTTGTCCAGGACCCCCTTGACTGGGTTTCGGTCAGCTCCAGGGGTCCAGACATTTGTCTGTGGCAGAGGCATCCATTTTGTGGATCTTAAGGCCTTTGGAGAAATCAACCGCATTAAAGTGAAGTAACATGTCTTACCCCTCTAGAGGGGTGGAATGCCATCCCCGTCGCCAGAACTGGCGAGGGGATGGTATTCCAAAGCGTATGACACCTTACACGACATGTTTTGATAAAGCCAAACCAGAGTTGCTAAATAACCGCGAGGATTATAAGGCACTTAATAGTATATGGTATGGCATTATCCTGAAACAGCTTAGGGATTTGTTCCCGACGGCTGCAGACAGGCTCAGCTCATGCTAGAGCTCCATCTCACATAAAAACCCTGCACCCAGCCTCCAGGATTGGTGAGGCCTGTCTATAGGAGTGGCTCACAGGTTTACATGTGTCCAGATATAGGTTTAGACATAGGTATACTATATCTAAGCAAGGGGTGTGTACACCACCTTACCCCAGCTGAGTGATCAGCCAGTTGTGTCAATTTAAGAACCAGCCAGGGGTGGCAAAAGATATGCTGCAGCCCCTGGTAGGCCTTAGTGGCCCCTATGCCCTGTGCACCTATAGTGCATTCTACAGGGGCTGACAAGGAGTCCATTTCCAATTGGTATGTACCTAGGGTACATGGAATCCATTTTACAGAGAGAGCAGATGGCCTGGGGCCCTGATTAGCAGGGAACCAGGTCAACTAAGTCAAAAAACCAGCTAAACACAGGCAAAAAATCTGGGGTAACCATAGTCAGGTAGCCACCTTCCTACACCTGGCCTCCACCTACTAGGTGGCCCAGGTATACAACCTTACTCTGCCCTATCTGGCACTTTGTGGCCTTGATAGTTAGGCCTGCCTTTTGCAGGGCCTCCAAAACTTTCTTCAGGTGGATCAGGTGATCCTCCCAGGTGGAGCTAAAGACAGCAATATCATCCAGATAAGCTGCACAAAAGTCATCCAACCCAGTAAGGACTTGGTTCACCAACCTTTGGAAAGTGGCAGGTGCATTCTTCAAACCAAAGGGCATTACCACAAACTGATAATGTCCACTAGGGGTAGAGAATGCTGTTTTGGCTTTTGACTCCTCAGCTAGTCTGATTTGCCAGTAGCCAGCTGTCAGATCAAATGTGCTCAGAAACTTGGCAGAAGCCAATCTGTCAATGAGCTCATCTGTTCTTGGAATGGGGTGAGCATCTGTCCTAGTGACAGCATTGAGACCCCTGTAATCCACGCAAAACCTCATTTCTCTCTTACCATCTTGGGTATGAGGTTTTGGCACCAGGACTACTGGGCTGGCCCATGGGCTCTCTGATGGCTCAATCACTCCAAGCTCCAACATCTTTTGCACCTCAGCCTTGATGCAATCCCTGACATGATCAGGTTGCCTGTAGATCTTATTCTTGACAGGCAGACTGTCACCAGTGTCCACAACATGGGTACACCAGTCAGTTTGGCTGGGTGTGAGTGAAAACATTTGCCTGTGAGCCTGCAAAACTTGTCTGCAGTCCCTCTGTTGCTGGTCAGTGAGGCTGCCTGCCAAGGCTACTCCATCAACTGAACCATCATCAGGGTTCTGAGAAAGCAGGTCTGGGAGAGGGTCACTCTCTTCCTCCTGTTCCCCATCTGTGGCCATGAGCAAGCTCATGTCCTCCCTGTCTACAAATGCTTTCAAGCGATTCACATGGATTACCCTGTGAGGGCTCCTGGGTGTTCCAAAGTCTACCAAGTAGGTGACTTCCCCTTTCTTCTCAATAATAGGATAGGGTCCACTCCATTTGTCTTGGAGTGCTGCTGGAGCCACTGGCTCCAGTACCCATACCTTCTGTCCTGGTTGGAACTCTACCAGCACAGCCTTTTGGTCATGCCAAGCTTTCTGCAATTCTTGGCTGGCCTCCAGGTTTTTGGATGCTCTTTCCATGTACTCAGCCATCCTGGAGCGGAGACCAAGTACATAGTCCACTATGTCTAGTTTGGGCTTTTTGAGAGGTAACTCCCATCCTTCCTTCACCAAACACAATGGACCTCTCACAGGGTGGCCAAACAAAAGTTCAAAAGGGCTGTAGCCAACCCCCTTCTGTGGGACCTCTCTGTAAGCAAAGAGCAGGCAGGGTAAAAGAATGTCCCATTTCCGCCTGAGCTTCTCTGGTAATCCTTTTATCATGCCTTTAAGGGTCTTGTTAAATCTCTCCACAAGCCCATTGCATTGTGGATGATATGGGGTGGTAAACTTATAGTTTACTCCACATTCCTTCCACATTGCTTTTAGATAGCTGGACATAAAATTTGTCCCTCTATCTGATAGTACCTCCTTAGGAAAGCCCACTCTTGAGAAAACTGCAATGAGGGCTTTTGCCACCACAGGTGCTGTGGTGGTCCTTAGGGGAATAGCCTCTGGGTACCTGGTGGCATGATCCACTACCACCAGTATGAATCTGTTCCCAGATGCTGTTTGGGGGTCCATTGGACCCACAATATCAATTCCAACTCTCTCAAAGGGGACCCCCACCACAGGTAGTGGTATTAGGGGGGCCTTTGTGGTGCCACCTGACTTACCACTGGCTTGGCAAGTGACACAGGAGCGACAAAACTCCTTGACATCCTCTGACATGTGAGGCCAGTGAAAGTGTGGAACAAGCCTGTCCCACGTCTTGTTCTGGCCTAAGTGTCCTGCAAGGGGAATATCATGGGCCAAGGTAAGGAGGAATCCCCTAAACTGCAGAGGTATCACCAACCTCCTGGTCATGCCAGGCTTGGGGGCTCTAGCCTCTGAGTAAAGGAGTCCCTCATCCCAATACACAGTATGAGTACCTTGGGCATCCCCAGCAGCCTCAGCAGCAGCCTGCTGTCTGAGGGGTTCAAGGGAAGGGCAATCTAATTGAGCCTGCCTCAGGTCTGCCCTTGAGGGTCCCCCTGTCCCCAGAAACTCAACCTGGTCAGGTTCAAGCTCCTCAGAGACAGTCTCCTCTTGGACTGCAGAATCAGTTTCCTCTGAAACCTGATCCTCAACCTGGGGCAAGGTGGAAGGCGAGGCCTTTCCTCTCTTGCTCCTCCTCTTGGGTTGTGGCTGGTCTATTGTCTCAAGATCCACCACTGGTTCAGGAAGGCACTTCTTAGCCTGAGCCCTTGTCATGGCAAGGACATGCTCTGAAATCCCTAGCATTTCTGCATGAGTCCTGTACTCCACTTCTGACCATGCTGAGCTTTCAAGGTCATTGCCTAACAGACAGTCTACTGGTAGGTCTGCACTCACCACAACTTTCTTTAGGCCATCAACCCCTCCCCAGGAGAAGTTCACAACTGCCACACTATGGGAGGTAGTGGAGTTGCTTGCATTGGTTACTAGGTAGCTCTCTCCTAGTACAATCTGCCCAGGGTCCACAAAGCCAGGGGTCACCATGGTGACACTAGCACATGTGTCCCTGTAAGCTTGAGCCAGTTTCTCATTTATTAAGGGAGTCTGCCTGTATTTGCCCAGGTTAGTGGGGCTTACTGCAGTGGGCAACTCAATGTCCACATCATACAGGAGAACTGCCTGTGTAGGGACTCTGACTAGGCCAGATCCTACTTCAATACCCAGGGTCAACCCAGCTACACCCTTGGACTGTGTTCCACCACTGCTTACTGTACTTGGGGTTGCAGTTGCTTTAGGAGCTGTAGTGGTGGGAACTGGATTTGCCTTGGTGCACTCACTGCCCCAGTGTGAAACTGATTTGCAGGTATTGCACCAAGGTGTCTTTGGACCTTTGTTCTTCTTCTTCTTGTTACCGGTTTGGGAACCACCCTCCTTACTATTAGTTTGGGGGCCTGAAGACTTCTGGTCTTTTTCTTTATCTTTCTGATTCTGATTACCACCCTTCTGGTCTGTTTTCTTCTGGTCACCACCTTGGTTCTGGGGTTTCTGCTTAATCCTTGTTCTGACCCATTTGTCTGCCTTCTTTCCCAATTCTTGGGGAGAGGTCAGATCAGAGTCAATAAGGTATTGATGCAACAGCTGGTTTGTACAGTGTAGGAGAGTAGGGTCTGCTATCCTATGGTCACCCCAAATTTTTGCTTTTTGCTTCACTGGTTTTCGACTACTGAGGCTGTGGGCCTGCTGATCAGACCCCCAGCCTGCTGTTCTCTCACTAAATTAATGACACATGTGCTATAGGCACATACCAATTGGAAATGGACTCCTTGTCAGCCCCTGTAGAATGCACTATAGGTGCACAGGGCACAGGAGCCACTAAGGCCTACCAGGGGCTGCAGCATAACTTTTGCCACCCCTGGCTGGTTCTTAAATTGACACAACTGGCTGATCACTCAGCTGGGGTAAGGTGGTGTACACACCCCTTGCTTAGATATAGTATACCTATGTCTAAACCTATATCTGGACACATGTAAACCTGTGAGCCACTCCTATAGACAGGCCTCACCAATCCTGGAGGCTGGGTGCATGGTTTTTATGTGAGATGGAGCTCTAGCATGAGCTGAGCCTGTCTGCAGCCGTCGGGAACAAATCCCTAAGCTGTTTCAGGATAATGCCATACCATATACTATTAAGTGCCTTATAATCCTCGCGGTTATTTAGCAACTCTGGTTTGGCTTTATCAAAACATGTCGTGTAAGGTGTCATACGCTTTGGAATACCATCCCCTCGCCAGTTCTGGCGACGGGGATGGCATTCCACCCCTCTAGAGGGGTAAGACATGTTACTTCACTTTAATGCGGTTGATTTCTCCAAAGGCCTTAAGATCCACAAAATGGATGCCTCTGCCACAGACAAATGTCTGGACCCCTGGAGCTGACCGAAACCCAGTCAAGGGGGTCCTGGACAAAGGGTTTCCTGTCACAGGAGGGTGTCACCGCCCTCCAGACAGGAGATAGTGTATTGTAGCAGGGAGGTTTGAAAGAAACCAGACACTGCCTGGGGCGCACAAGGCTGCCCCTTGCATAATCCGGCCAAACCGGTTCTGGGGCACTCCAGCCCTCGTGCCAGGGCGGCCTGGATCAAAGGAAGGGGGTGTATCCACCCACTTCCTGGGTCCCACCCATAGGAGGGGACCTAGCAGGTAATCACGCCCACCAGATTCGAATAAGAGTGGGAGCAGTGCCAATGCACATCAGATTTCCTGGAAGAAACATTTGAAACGATATTCTGGACCCTTCGCCCTCCATCTCAACGTGGAAGCCCGAAGAATCTCCCTTGTGGTCAAGGAGTGACCACCCTGCAGCAGCAGGCACCATCCAGCCCTCGACGTCTACTTAGTTGCAGTTCCCGCCGGAACTCGAGCGACTGAGATCGACGAGATCAAGCCTGCCCAGCTTCTAACAGCCCGATCCACAGTCCCTGCAAAGTTGAGACCCGTGGAGGCGACCGGAAGCGTGGGGCACGCCATCTTGAAGTGACCATGAGACGCTGACCGTGCAGCCCACGAGTGACCCTCGAAGCTGTACACCGGGGTTTGAGAAGCCCCCACCCTGAGCTACTCCTGAGCCGAAGTTCAGCCCTCCACACTTGACGAGTGCTGCGTGGGGCCCTTTGGCATGATTTGGCTCAATGCGTTGGCCCGGTCACTTGCCAGCTGGCTTGTGGTCCCTGTGCCGACGAACTACCTAAGAAGACTTGTGATTCTGGTTGCTCCAGATCCACACCAGCTCCCCTGAAAAGGAGCCCCGACTCTGACCTTCCTGGTCCGAGTGAAAAGCAATCTTCCGATCCTGCGTGGATTGCTCTTACCAAGGCTTGTTTGCTTAAACCTGAAGCCGACTGCACCGAAGGTGAGAGCCTGCGTGGGACAGATCGTGACCTGCTCCTGGACGTCGCAGATGCCCCAGAGCCCACGTGACAGCGGAGAGAAGCTCCTCGACGACCACCTGATTGCGCCCGACATTGCCTGGTTCCGTCCTGGTTCCACCCTGGTCACTGCTGAGTGACCCAGACTCTGTCCCCTCTGCTTTCAGGTACTCTACAACTTGAGTCCACCCTTGGACTCCACCGGACACTTCGTCTTCACCCTGCCTGCAGCCCTTTCAGCTTCAAGCACCAAGAGCCTGCGTGTCAAAACCCGACGCCACTTCGACCCTGTGCACCCACTTCCTGTGGGTGAGGTAACTTTGCTACGCCGGTGTTCCCACACTGGTGCACACCTCTAGGGTCTGTGTGTTAAGTTTTGTTCCTCTAGGTTCAGCGGAAGTGTCCTTAAACTTTAACTCTTTGACTTTTACGCACCATTGGTTAACATTGGTGCATGCGTGCGCTTTCCGCACATCTCCCGAATCCCGAGGGCCATTCCCGACTTCAGCATTGCTTGTCCTGACTGCTCCCAGCGATTCCCTAGGCCCTAGGCCTAACCACTGTTCGAGTGGCCTCTCTTATACCACTTGTTTAGTATATGGTTTGAGTGGCCACCCGCCCTCATCCATAATTGTGCAACTTGTATGTTTAAACAGTGCTTTTGATTTAACGCTTGTGCCCCTTTATTCATAAAGAATACTGGGGATTGTTTTTAGTAATAAACACATATATTTTTATAATATATACTTGTGTGGTGTCCTTTCATTTGGTATTACAGGATTGTATGTGGTAAAACAGCTCGCTTAACATGACCTCTTAAGTTAAGCCTTTAGGCTGCTTAGTCCATGCTACCCCTAGGATAGCTTGTCTAATAAGGTTGACTTACAACCAGACACCATAAGGGATTGTTTGGTCAGGTAGTAGGTGGTTCCAGAATTGGAAACATCCCCTACCAGGCCAACTTCTCACATTGGTGAGCAGCGGTGCGGATTTGAGCTTGCTGTTGTTTTACCATTGCAATCTTTATATCAAATTGAAAGATCACATCAAGTACCTCTAGGTACATATAAAATCAAAAGCTTAGCATATTAAGTTCTACTGAACTTAGTAGTTGTAGGTTGAAGGGAGTAGCACACCCCTGACTACAACTCACTAGCAAGGTCCAGTAGGAAAACACTTAGTGTAGGTAAGTGCACCACTTACACCTCACTAGTAACCATGTCTGACACAGGAAAGGCCTCAGGGTCTAGTCCTGTGACAGTTGACCCTACCCAGGCAACTTTTGGATATGACAAACTAACCCGCAGAGACTTGATTGCCTTGTGCAAAGCAAGAGGGTTAAAAAGGGGCAGAAGCCCCACCTGCCTAATCCTGGTAGAAATCCTAGAACAGGATGACTTAGAGAAGGCAAAAGCAGCTTCCCTAGATACAGGAACTGGAGGGAACCCCCCTGCAGTTGATCCCCTTGAAGAGGAGGATGATGATGACTTGGATGAGGACTCAGATGTTGAGGACTTAGGAGTACAGGATCAGGGTAGCCAGGTTCCAGTTGGTAGGCTTAGCCAGGCCAACTTGGACCTACTGGGGAATGGAGAGGGCCAGCACCTCCCCAGAACCCAACATATGATTCCCCCAGGCAACAGAAGAGTGAGATCTCCCTCAGGAGACTCTCATCTTTCTAGTGCCTCCAGGGAATCACAGAGAGGCATGAATGCTTCTCAAAAGTTAGAGCATAGGGCCAGAATGAGGGCTGTCAAACTCCAGATAGAGAGGGAGGAGGTAGCCTTGGCTCAAGCTAGACTTGCCTTGGCAAGAGAGCAGAAATTAAGTGGCTTAGATGTCACTGGTGGCAGCAATTTTCCAAGAGAAAAAGACAGGGCCTATGATAATAGAAACCTGACCAAAATTGTGCCCCCCTTTAAAGAAGGGGATGACATCCACAAATGGATGACTGCTCTTGAGAGAGCCTGCATGGTACAGCAGGTTCCTGAGAATCAGTGGGCTGCAATTTTGTGGTACTCCTTTTCTGAGAAAGGGAGGGACAGGCTCCTCACAGTTAGACCTGAGGATGCCAAAAACTACTCTGTTTTTAAGAGTGCTCTCATTGAAGGGTATGGCTTAACCACTGAGCAATACAGGTTGTTGTTCAGAGACACCCAGAAAGCACAGACTCAAGACTGGACTGATTTTGTGGAGTGTGCCACTAAGGCTTTGGATGGTTGGTTACAGGGAAGTAAAGTTTCAGACTATACAGGATTGTACAATCTTATGATGAGAGAACAGATCCTTAATAACTGTACAAACCAGCTGTTGCATCAATACCTTATTGACTCTGATCTGACCTCTCCCCAAGAATTGGGAAAGAAGGCAGACAAATGGGTCAGAACAAGGATTAAGCAGAAACCCCAGAACCAAGGTGGTGACCAGAAGAAAACAGACCAGAAGGGTGGTAATCAGAATCAGAAAGATAAAGAAAAAGACCAGAAGTCTTCAGGCCCCCAAACTAATAGTAAGGAGGGTGGTTCCCAAACTGGTAACAAGAAGAAGAAGAACAAAGGTCCAAAGACACCTTGGTGCAATACCTGCAAATCAGTTTCACACTGGGGCAGTGAGTGCACCAAGGCAAATCCAGTTCCCACCACTACAGCTCCTAAAGCAACTGCAACCCCAAGTACAGTAAGCAGTGGTGGAACACAGTCCAAGGGTGTAGCTGGGTTGACCCTGGGTATTGAAGTAGGATCTGGCCTAGTCAGAGTCCCTACACAGGCAGTTCTCCTGTATGATGTGGACATTGAGTTGCCCACTGCAGTAAGCCCCACTAACCTGGGCAAATACAGGCAGACTCCCTTAATAAATGAGAAACTGGCTCAAGCTTACAGGGACACATGTGCTAGTGTCACCATGGTGACCCCTGGCTTTGTGGACCCTGGACAGATTGTACTAGGAGAGAGCTACCTAGTAACCAATGCAAGCAACTCCACTACCTCCCATAGTGTGGCAGTTGTGAACTTCTCCTGGGGAGGGGTTGATGGCCTAAAGAAAGTTGTGGTGAGTGCAGACCTACCAGTAGACTGTCTGTTAGGCAATGACCTTGAAAGCTCAGCATGGTCAGAAGTGGAGTACAGGACTCATGCAGAAATGCTAGGGATTTCAGAGCATGTCCTTGCCATGACAAGGGCTCAGGCTAAGAAGTGCCTTCCTGAACCAGTGGTGGATCTTGAGACAATAGACCAGCCACAGCCCAAGAGAAGGAGCAAGAGAGGAAAGGCCTCGCCTTCCACCTTGCCCCAGGTTGAGGATCAGGTTTCAGAGGAAACTGATTCTGCAGTCCAAGAGGAGACTGTCTCTGAGGAGCTTGAACCTGACCAGGTTGAGTTTCTGGGGACAGGGGGACCCTCAAGGGCAGACCTGAGGCAGGCTCAATTAGATTGCCCTTCCCTTGAACCCCTCAGACAGCAGGCTGCTGCTGAGGCTGCTGGGGATGCCCAAGGTACCCATACTGTGTATTGGGATGAGGGACTCCTTTACTCAGAGGCTAGAGCCCCCAAGCCTGGCATGACCAGGAGGTTGGTGATACCTCTGCAGTTTAGGGGATTCCTCCTTACCTTGGCCCATGATATTCCCCTTGCAGGACACTTAGGCCAGAACAAGACGTGGGACAGGCTTGTTCCACACTTTCACTGGCCTCACATGTCAGAGGATGTCAAGGAGTTTTGTCGCTCCTGTGTCACTTGCCAAGCCAGTGGTAAGTCAGGTGGCACAACAAAGGCCCCCCTAATACCACTACCTGTGGTGGGGGTCCCCTTTGAGAGAGTTGGAATTGATATTGTGGGTCCAATGGACCCCCAAACAGCATCTGGGAACAGATTCATACTGGTGGTAGTGGATCATGCCACCAGGTACCCAGAGGCTATTCCCCTAAGGACCACCACAGCACCTGTGGTGGCAAAAGCCCTCATTGCAGTTTTCTCAAGAGTGGGCTTTCCTAAGGAGGTACTATCAGATAGAGGGACAAATTTTATGTCCAGCTATCTAAAAGCAATGTGGAAGGAATGTGGAGTAAACTATAAGTTTACCACCCCATATCATCCACAATGCAATGGGCTTGTGGAGAGATTTAACAAGACCCTTAAAGGCATGATAAAAGGATTACCAGAGAAGCTCAGGCGGAAATGGGACATTCTTTTACCCTGCCTGCTCTTTGCTTACAGAGAGGTCCCACAGAAGGGGGTTGGCTACAGCCCTTTTGAACTTTTGTTTGGCCACCCTGTGAGAGGTCCATTGTGTTTGGTGAAGGAAGGATGGGAGTTACCTCTCAAAAAGCCCAAACTAGACATAGTGGACTATGTACTTGGTCTCCGCTCCAGGATGGCTGAGTACATGGAAAGAGCATCCAAAAACCTGGAGGCCAGCCAAGAATTGCAGAAAGCTTGGCATGACCAAAAGGCTGTGCTGGTAGAGTTCCAACCAGGACAGAAGGTATGGGTACTGGAGCCAGTGGCTCCAGCAGCACTCCAAGACAAATGGAGTGGACCCTATCCTATTATTGAGAAGAAAGGGGAAGTCACCTACTTGGTAGACTTTGGAACACCCAGGAGCCCTCACAGGGTAATCCATGTGAATCGCTTGAAAGCATTTGTAGACAGGGAGGACATGAGCTTGCTCATGGCCACAGATGGGGAACAGGAGGAAGAGAGTGACCCTCTCCCAGACCTGCTTTCTCAGAACCCTGATGATGGTTCAGTTGATGGAGTAGCCTTGGCAGGCAGCCTCACTGACCAGCAACAGAGGGACTGCAGACAAGTTTTGCAGGCTCACAGGCAAATGTTTTCACTCACACCCAGCCAAACTGACTGGTGTACCCATGTTGTGGACACTGGTGACAGTCTGCCTGTCAAGAATAAGATCTACAGGCAACCTGATCATGTCAGGGATTGCATCAAGGCTGAGGTGCAAAAGATGTTGGAGCTTGGAGTGATTGAGCCATCAGAGAGCCCATGGGCCAGCCCAGTAGTCCTGGTGCCAAAACCTCATACCCAAGATGGTAAGAGAGAAATGAGGTTTTGCGTGGATTACAGGGGCCTCAATGCTGTCACTAGGACAGATGCTCACCCCATTCCAAGAGCAGATGAGCTCATTGACAGATTGGCTTCTGCCAAGTTTCTGAGCACATTTGATCTGACAGCTGGCTACTGGCAAATCAGACTAGCTGAGGAGTCAAAAGCCAAAACAGCATTCTCTACCCCTAGTGGACATTATCAGTTTGTGGTAATGCCCTTTGGTTTGAAGAATGCACCTGCCACTTTCCAAAGGTTGGTGAACCAAGTCCTTACTGGGTTGGATGACTTTTGTGCAGCTTATCTGGATGATATTGCTGTCTTTAGCTCCACCTGGGAGGATCACCTGATCCACCTGAAGAAAGTTTTGGAGGCCCTGCAAAAGGCAGGCCTAACTATCAAGGCCACAAAGTGCCAGATAGGGCAGAGTAAGGTTGTATACCTGGGCCACCTAGTAGGTGGAGGCCAGGTTCAGCCACTGGAAAGCAAAATCCAGGCCATACAGGACTGGGCTCCTCCAGTTACCCAGACACAAGTCAGAGCCTTCTTGGGCCTGACTGGGTATTACAGAAAGTTTGTGAAAAACTATGGGTCTATAGTGACACCATTAAATGACTTGACATCCAAGAAGATGCCAAAAAAGGTTCAGTGGACAGTTAGCTGTCAGAAGGCATTTGAAGACCTGAAGAAGGCCATGTGCTCTGCACCTATCCTAAAGAGTCCTGACTACTCCAAACAGTTCATTGTTCAGACAGATGCTTCTGAGTTGGGGGTGGGAGCTGTACTCTCACAACTTAATCAAGATGGTCAAGACCAGCCAATTGCTTTCATTAGCAGGAGGCTAACCCCAAGAGAAAAACGTTGGTCAGCCATTGAGAGGGAGGCCTTTGCTGTGGTTTGGGCATTAAAGAAGTTGAGGTCCTACTTGTTTGGAACTCACTTCCTGGTGCAAACAGACCATAAGCCCCTCTTATGGCTTAATCAGATGAAGGGTGAAAATCCCAAACTGCTCAGGTGGTCCATTTCCCTACAGGGGATGGACTTTACAGTGGAGCACCGCCCAGGGACTGACCATGGTAATGCAGATGGTCTCTCCAGGTACTTCCACTTAGAACATGAAGACTTATCTGGTCAAGGTTAGTTTAATGTCCCTGCGTTTGGGGGGGGGTTGTGTAGGAGAGTAGGGTCTGCTATTCTATGGTCACCCCAAATTTTTGCTTTTTGCTTCACTGGTTTTCGACTACTGAGGCTGTGGGCCTGCTGATCAGACCCCCAGCCTGCTGTTCTCTCACTAAATTAATGGCACATGTGCTATAGGCACA
Source organism: Lissotriton helveticus (assembly GCF_964261635.1). Taxonomy (NCBI): domain Eukaryota; kingdom Metazoa; phylum Chordata; class Amphibia; order Caudata; family Salamandridae; genus Lissotriton; species Lissotriton helveticus. The sequence goes on along the minus strand of NW_027611671.1, from coordinate 2,114,413 downwards.
TACCAATTGGAAATGGACTCCTTGTCAGCCCCTGTAGAATGCACTATAGGTGCACAGGGCACAGGAGCCACTAAGGCCTACCAGGGGCTGCAGCATAACTTTTGCCACCCCTGGCTGGTTCTTAAATTGACACAACTGGCTGATCACTCAGCTGGGGTAAGGTGGTGTACACACCCCTTGCTTAGATATAGTATACCTATGTCTAAACCTATATCTGGACACATGTAAACCTGTGAGCCACTCCTATAGACAGGCCTCACCAATCCTGGAGGCTGGGTGCATGGTTTTTATGTGAGATGGAGCTCTAGCATGAGCTGAGCCTGTCTGCAGCCGTCGGGAACAAATCCCTAAGCTGTTTCAGGATAATGCCATACCATATACTATTAAGTGCCTTATAATCCTCGCGGTTATTTAGCAACTCTGGTTTGGCTTTATCAAAACATGTCGTGTAAGGTGTCATACGCTTTGGAATACCATCCCCTCGCCAGTTCTGGCGACGGGGATGGCATTCCACCCCTCTAGAGGGGTAAGACATGTTACTTCACTTTAATGCGGTTGATTTCTCCAAAGGCCTTAAGATCCACAAAATGGATGCCTCTGCCACAGACAAATGTCTGGACCCCTGGAGCTGACCGAAACCCAGTCAAGGGGGTCCTGGACAAAGGGTTTCCTGTCACAGGAGGGTGTCACCGCCCTCCAGACAGGAGATAGTGTATTGTAGCAGGGAGGTTTGAAAGAAACCAGACACTGCCTGGGGCGCACAAGGCTGCCCCTTGCATAATCCGGCCAAACCGGTTCTGGGGCACTCCAGCCCTCGTGCCAGGGCGGCCTGGATCAAAGGAAGGGGGTGTATCCACCCACTTCCTGGGTCCCACCCATAGGAGGGGACCTAGCAGGTAATCACGCCCACCAGATTCGAATAAGAGTGGGAGCAGTGCCAATGCACATCAGATTTCCTGGAAGAAACATTTGAAACGATATTCTGGACCCTTCGCCCTCCATCTCAACGTGGAAGCCCGAAGAATCTCCCTTGTGGTCAAGGAGTGACCACCCTGCAGCAGCAGGCACCATCCAGCCCTCGATGTCTACTTAGTTGCAGTTCCCGCCAGAACTCGAGCAACTGAGATCGACGAGATCAAGCCTGCCCAGCTTCGAACAGCCCGATCCACAGTCCCTGCAAAGTTGAGACCCGTGGAGGCGACCGGAAGCGTGGGGCACGCCATCTTGAAGTGACCACGAGACGCTGACCGTGCAGCCCACGAGTGACCCTCGAAGCTGTACACCGGGGTTTGAGAAGCCCCCACCCTGAGCTACTCCTGAGCCGAAGTTCAGCCCTCCACACTCGACGAGTGCTGCGTGGGGCCCTTTGGCACGATTTGGCTCAACGCGTTGGCCCGGTCACTTGCCAGCTGGCTTGTGGTCCCTGTGCCGACGAACTACCTAAGAAGACTTGTGATTCTGGTTGCTCCAGATCCACACCAGCTCCCCTGAAAAGGAGCCCCGACTCTGACCTTCCTGGTCCGAGTGAGAAGCAATCTTCCGATCCTGCGTGGATTGCTCTTACCAAGGCTTGTTTGCTCCAAACCTGAAGCCGACTGCACCGACGGTGAGAGCCTGCATGGAACAGATCGTGACCTGCTCCTGGACGTCGCAGATGCCCCAGAGCCCACGTGACAGCGGAGAGAAGCTCCTCGACGACCACCTGATTGCGCCCGACATTGCCTGGTTCCGTCCTGGTTCCACCCTGGTCACTGCTGAGTGACCCAGACTCTGTCCCCTCTGCTTTCAGGTACTCTACAACTTGAGTCCACCCTTGGACTCCACCGGACACTTCGTCTTCACCCTGCCTGCAGCCCTTTCAGCTTCAAGCACCAAGAGCCTGCGTGTCAAAACCCGACGCCACTTCGACCCTGTGCACCCACTTCCTGTGGGTGAGGTAACTTTGCTCCGCCGGTGTTCGCACACTGGTGCACACCTCTAGGGTCTGTGTGTTAAGTTTTGTTCCTCTAGGTTCAGCGGAAGTGTCCTTAAACTTTAACTCTTTGACTTTTACGCACCATTGGTTAACATTGGTGCATGCGTGCGCTTTCCGCACATCTCCCGAATCCCGAGGGCCATTCCCGACTTCAGCATTGCTTGTCCTGACTGCTCCCAGCGATTCCCTAGGCCCTAGGCCTAACCACTGTTCGAGTGGCCTCTCTTATACCACTTGTTTAGTATATGGTTTGAGTGGCCACCCGCCCTCATCCATAATTGTGCAACTTGTATGTTTAAACAGTGCTTTTGATTTAACGCTTGTGCCCCTTTATTCATAAAGAATACTGGGGATTGTTTTTAGTAATAAACACATATATTTTTATAATATATACTTGTGTGGTGTCCTTTCATTTGGTATTACAGGATTGTATGTGGTAAAACAGCTCGCTTAACACGACCTCTTAAGTTAAGCCTTTAGGCTGCTTAGTCCATGCTACCCCTAGGATAGCTTGTCTAATAAGGTTGACTTACAACCAGACACCATAAGGGATTGTTTGGTCAGGTAGTAGGTGGTTCCAGAATTGGAAACATCCCCTACCAGGCCAACTTCTCACATACAGTTATTAAGGATCTGTTCTCTCATCATAAGATTGTACAATCCTGTATAGTCTGAAACTTTACTTCCCTGCAACCAACCCTCCAAAGCCTTAGTGGCACACTCCACAAAATCAGTCCAGTCTTGAGTCTGTGCTTTCTGGGTGTCTCTGAACAACAACCTGTATTGCTCAGTGGTTAGGCCATACCCTTCAATGAGAGCACTCTTCAAAACAGAGTAGTTTTTGGCATCCTCAGGTCTAACTGTGAGGAGCCTGTCCCTCCCTTTCTCAGAAAAGGAGTACCACAAAATTGCAGCCCACTGATTCTCAGGAACCTGCTGTACCATGCAGGCTCTCTCAAGAGCAGTCATCCATTTGTGGATGTCATCCCCTTCTTTAAAGGGGGGCACAATTTTGGTCAGGTTTCTATTATCATAGGCCCTGTCTTTTTCTCTTGGAAAATTGCTGCCACCAGTGACATCTAAGCCACTTAATTTCTGCTCTCTTGCCAAGGCAAGTCTAGCTTGAGCCAAGGCTACCTCCTCCCTCTCTATCTGGAGTTTGACAGCCCTCATTCTGGCCCTATGCTCTAACTTTTGAGAAGCATTCATGCCTCTCTGTGATTCTCTGGAGGCACTAGAAAGATGAGAGTCCCCTGAGGGAGATCTCACTCTTCTGTTGCCTGGGGGAATCATATGTTGGGTTCTGGGGAGGTGCTGGCCCTCTCCATTCCCCAGTAGGTCCAAGTTGGCCTGGCTAAGCCTACCAACTGGAACCTGGCTACCCTGATCCTGTACTCCTAAGTCCTCAACATCTGAGTCCTCATCCAAGTCATCATCATCCTCCTCTTCAAGGGGATCAACTGCAGGGGGGTTCCCTCCAGTTCCTGTATCTAGGGAAGCTGCTTTTGCCTTCTCTAAGTCATCCTGTTCTAGGATTTCTACCAGGATTAGGCAGTTGGGGCTTCTGCCCCTTTTTAACCCTCTTGCTTTGCACAAGGCAATCAAGTCTCTGCGGGTTAGTTTGTCATATCCAAAAGTTGCCTGGGTAAGGTCAACTGTCACAGGACTAGACCCTGAGGCCTTTCCTGTGTCAGACATGGTTACTAGTGAGGTGTAAGTGGTGCACTTACCTACACTAAGTGTTTTCCTACTGGACCTTGCTAGTGAGTTGTAGTCAGGGGTGTGCTACTCCCTTCAACCTACAACTACTAAGTTCAGTAGAACTTAATATGCTAAGCTTTTGATTTTATATGTACCTAGAGGTACTTGATGTGATCTTTCAATTTGATATAAAGATTGCAATGGTAAAACAACAGCAAGCTCAAATCCGCACCGCTGCTCACCAATGTGAGAAGTTGGCCTGGTAGGGGATGTTTCCAATTCTGGAACCACCTACTACCTGACCGAACAATCCCTTATGGTGTCTGGTTGTAAGTCAACCTTATTAGACAAGCTATCCTAGAGGTAGCATGGACTAAGCAGCCTAAAGGCTTAACTTAAGAGGTCGTGTTAAGCGAGCTGTTTTACCACATACAATCCTGTAATACCAAATGAAAGGACACCACACAAGTATATATTATAAAAATATATGTGTTTATTACTAAAACAATCCCCAGTATTCTTTATGAATAAAGGGGCACAAGCGTTAAATCAAAAGCACTGTTTAAACATACAAGTTGCACAATTATGGATGAGGGCGGGTGGCCACTCAAACCATATACTAAACAAGTGGTATAAGAGAGGCCACTCGAACAGTGGTTAGGCCTAGGGCCTAGGGAATCGCTGGGAGCAGTCAGGACAAGCAATGCTGAAGTCGGGAATGGCCCTCGGGATTCGGGAGATGTGCGGAAAGCGCACGCATGCACCAATGTTAACCAATGGTGCGTAAAAGTTGTAAAGTTAAAGTTTAAGGACACTTCCGCTGAACCTAGAGGAACAAAACTTAACACACAGACCCTAGAGATGTGCACCAGTGTGGGAACACCGGCGGAGCAAAGTTACCTCACCCACAGGAAGTGGGTGCACAGGGTCGAAGTGGCGTCGGGTTTTGACACGCAGGCTCTTGGTGCTTGAAGCTGAAAGGGCTGCAGGCGGGTTAAAGATGAAGTGTCCGGTGGAGTCCAAGGGTGGACTCAAGTTGTAGAGTACCTGAAAGCAGAGGGGACAGAGTCTGGGTCACTCAGCAGTGACCAGGGTGGAACCAGGACGGAACCAGGCAATGTCGGGCGCAATCAGGTGGTCGTCGAGGAGCTTCTCTCCGCTGTCACGTGGGCTCTGGGGCATCTGCGACGTCCAGGAGCAGGTCACGATCTGTCCCAAGCAGGCTCTCACCGTCGGTGCAGTCGGCTTCAGGTTTGGAGCAAACAAGCCTTGGTAAGAGCAATCCACGCAGGATCGGAAGATTGCTTCTCACTCGGACCAGGGAGGTCAGAGCCGGGGCTCCTTTTCAGGGGAGCTGGTGTGGATCTGGAGCAACCAGAATCACAAGTCTTTTTAGGTAGTTCGTCGGCACAGGGACCACAAGCCAGCTGGCAAGTGACCGGGCCAACGCGTTGAGCCAAATCGTGCCAAAGGGCCCCACGCAGCACTCGTCGAGTGTGGAGGGCTGAACTTCGGCTCAGGAGTAGCTCAGGGTGGGGGCTTCTCAAACCCCGGTGTACAGCTTCGAGGGTCACTCGTGGGCTGCACGGTCAGCATCTCGTGGTCACTTCAAGATGGCGTGCCCCACGCTTCTGGTCGCCTCCACGGGTCTCAGCTTTGCAGGGACTGTGGATCGGGCTGTTAGAAGCTGGGCAGGCTTAATCTCGTCGATCTCAGTCGCTCGAGTTCCGGCGGGAACTGCAACTAAGTAGACATCGAGGGCTGGATGGTGCCTGCTGCTGCAGGGTGGTCACTCCTTGACCACAAGGGAGATTCTTCGGGCTTCCACGTTGAGATGGAGGGCGAAGGGTCCAGAATATCGTTTCAAATGTTTCTTCCAGGAAATCTGATGTGCATTGGCACTGCTCCCACTCTTATTCGAATCTGGTGGGCGTGATTACCTGCTAGGTCCCCTCCTATGGGTGGGACCCAGGAAGTGGGTGGATACACCCCCTTCCTTTGATCCAGGCCGCCCTGGCACGAGGGCTGGAGTGCCCCAGAACCGGTTTGGCCGGATTATGCAAGGGGCAGCCTTGTGCGCCCCAGGCAGTGTCTGGTTTCTTTCAAACCTCCCTGCTACAATACACTATCTCCTGTCTGGAGGGCGGTGACACCCTCCTGTGACAGGAAACCCTTTGTCCAGGACCCCATTGACTGAGTTTCGGTCAGCTCCAGGGGTCCAGACATTTGTCTGTGGCAGAGGCATCCATTTTGTGGATCTTAAGGCCTTTGGAGAAATCAACCGCATTAAAGTGAAGTAACATGTCTTACCCCTCTAGAGGGGTGGAATGCCATCCCCGTCGCCAGAACTGGCGAGGGGATGGTATTCCAAAGCGTATGACACCTTACACGACATGTTTTGATAAAGCCAAACCAAAGTTGCTAAATAACCGCGAGGATTATAAGGCACTTAATAGTATATGGTATGGCATTATCCTGAAACAGCTTAGGGATTTGTTCCCGACGGCTGCAGACAGGCTCAGCTCATGCTAGAGCTCCATCTCACATAAAAACCATGCACCCAGCCTCCAGGATTGGTGAGGCCTGTCTATAGGAGTGGCTCACAGGTTTACATGTGTCCAGATATAGGTTTAGACATAGGTATACTATATCTAAGCAAGGGGTGTGTACACCACCTTACCCCAGCTGAGTGATCAGCCAGTTGTGTCAATTTAAGAACCAGCCAGGGGTGGCAAAAGATATGCTGCAGCCCCTGGTAGGCCTTAGTGGCTCCTGTGCCCTGTGCACCTATAGTGCATTCTACAGGGGCTGACAAGGAGTCCATTTCCAATTGGTATGTGCCTATAGCCCATGTGTCATTAATTTAGTGAGAGAACAGCAGGCTGGGGGTCTGATCAGCAGGCCCACAGCCTCAGTAGTCGAAAACCAGTGAAGCAAAAAGCAAAAATTTGGGGTGACCATAGGATAGCAGACCCTACTCTCCTACAGTGATGTTATGCGAAAGATGGACCTATATCTACCAACATAATGTATCACTGGTCCCCAAAGGCAGCCTTGAGTGTTATCAGCATTTCCCATCAATCGGTTGTGATGTCATCTCCTACACCACGCCCCTGACCCTGGCAGGTTTGTGACATCATGTACTACATCACACCCCTGGGTCTGGCAGGCTTTATGACATCATTCACCTCTTTGGTATATATAGAGTTAATGAAGGTGTTTTTGGTGTCACAATGAAGGCATGATGTAATGTCCAGGCTTTTTGCTCAAATAACATTTGAGTTCTAAGATTGACAGTTCTATTTTGTAAAGGATGTTCTAAGTTTGGAATGAGAGTTCTAATTTGGAATTGAAAGAATTCCTTTAGAATGTAGATTGGAACAGCGCTTCTAATTTGGAACGCTCGAACTATGTATGGAATGCAAATTCTACATTTGGAATGCCTCTTGCACAAAACATTCATTTTTTTAAGGTTGAAGCAGCCAGCAGCTTTGTGTGGTATCTTGATTTTGGGAGTAGAAAACAGTACATCCCAAGACTACATATTCCTTGTGCACCTTGACCCCCCAGGGTATCCAGAACTACCTTCTATTGAATGCATGTGTGTGTGCAATGCTCTTGAAGCCGTGTGTAGTTACACAAGAAGGAGTCTATGGGAGGCCAGGCCAGCAGAAAGGCTAACACAGACGAAGACTCAGAGCCCAGCCATAAGACCGCTGCCAGGCTCTGCTAGTCAGTGCAGAAGACTGATGTAAGGTGTCTTCTAACCCTTAGATGCCACCCTGCCATTTGAATACCTGAATCACACCTGTGAAATGGGCAGAGCAGATAGGAAGAAACAGAATGACAAGCTGTGCATTCCTGTGCAGTGCACTAGGCCCATCTCACCATCGCCTTTACAGATTCTGTTAACATGTATGCAATAAAGAGAAAACAGGAAACCTTAATAATAAGATTATTGTAACTGACTTCCTTCGCTCAATCTTCTGCTTCCGTGATGTTATGCGAAAGATGGACCTATATCTACCAACATAATGTATCACTGGTCCCCAAAGGCAGCCTTGAGTGTTATCAGCATTTCCCATCAATCGGTTGTGATGTCATCTCCTACACCACACCCCTGACCCTGGCAGGTTTGTGACATCATGTACTACATCACACCCCTGGGTCTCGCAGGCTTTATGACATCATTCACCTCTTTGCTATATATAGAGGCATAGTCGGGGATGCCTGCAGTGTGTGTGCAGTCTGTGGACTGGGCTATGAATGGTGTGAAAGAGGGGTGAATGGGGGACTTGGGGGCACCGAGCTAACATCAGACTCACAGGATGGCCGCGACAGTTTTGCTTCTCGTGGCCTCTGCCATGTGTTGTTTGGTCGTTCAGTGGGAGAAAACAGGCAGCACCTCGCAGACCGCCAGAGAGATGCACTTTGAGGTGGGGGCGGAGCCTTCCATAAGGTGTGGTAAGGGCTTATGAGGTTCCTTGTCGTTGCAGTAAACAGCTTTTAATAGCAATTCCTGGGGTTCTCTTTGCAGGTGAATTGAATTTTGCCTTGAGCGCCAGGAACTTTGGCACCGCCCCTATCTGGAGCTGGGTGCGGAATGTCTGTGGGTCTAATGGGAAGCACGGTAGTATGAATGAAGGTGTGAATGGGGGACTTGGGGGCACTGAGCTAACATCAGACTCACAGGATGGCCGCGGCAGTTCTGCCTCTCAAGGCCTCTGCCATGTGTTGTTTGGTTGTTCACTGGGAGAAAACAGGCAGCACCTCGCAGACCACCAGAGAGATGCACTTTGAGGTGGGGGGGGACGGAGCTTTCCATAAGGTGTGGGAAGGCCTTATGAGGTTCCGTGTAGTTGCAGTAAACAACTTTTAATAGCAATTCCTGGGGTTCTCTTTGCAGGCAAATTGAATTTTGCCTTTCGCTCCAAGAACTCTGGCACCGCCCCTATCTGGAGCGGGGTGCGGAATGTCTGTGAGTCTAATGGGAAGCACGGTAGTATGAATGAAGGTGTGAATGGGGGACTTGACCAGATCAGATGCAATTTGTTTCCCTGACATAATTTTAGATTGAGTACAAAGAAATCAAATATTTCCCAAAAAACAATCATCCATGTTGTGTTTCATTATTTCATGATCACCAGGACCTCCCAGGGGCAAGGCGACGGCGGCAGAGACTCCGGTGGCAGAAGGTGAACAGGAGCAGTCCCTTGCATGCTCTTCTGCTGGCCCCAGTAAGTTGTTCTATTGTTATATTAATACTTATACTTCCCTAACTTTTACAGCTCCTATTCATTACAAACTGGTTCCTAATAATTCTATGTTTTACAAAATAGTCTTTGATCTTCTTCTAATGTGGACTACTTTCTACATTCTTATCCTGCCTCTACCATCACTCTCTGTGCTACTACTATTTACAATTATGAGTCGGTCTGTGTAGGTAGCTAAGCTTGTCCATTCGGCAAACGGTGTGAAACAAAACTCTGATACAGCAATAGCTCTAGGCACTGAGGGCTAGATGTAGGTAAAGCATATTTACCGACCCTTAAATACCGAATTTTACCGATTCGGTATTTAAAAGTCGGTAAATATGAAGGGGGGAGATGTAGGGAAATCCAGATGTTTATTTACCGAATCGGTAAAAGTCGGTATTTACCGATTCGGTAAATACCGACCTGTAATGCTCCATTCATTCCTATGGGCTATGAAGCCCATAGGAATGAATGGGGCATTACAGGTCGGTATTTACCGATCGGTAAATACAGATTTTTGGCAAGGGTGCAGGGGGTGTCACTTTGACACCCTCTAGCACCCCCAAAAAAGGTTCGGGGGCCATATGGCAGGCATACCTGCCCTAAGGGCAGGTCTGCCTGTCATATGGCACAGGTGTGCATGCGCACATTTGCATGCACACCTGAATCGGTATTTCACCATCAAATTGAATTTGATGGTAAAATACCGATTTCTAAGGCCTTGTGGGACTCATAAGAGTCCCACCTACATATCGATTTTACAGATTCTGTAAATATACCGGTCAGTAAATTTACCGACCGGTATATTTACAGATTCTGTAAAATTACCTATCGGTAAATTTACAGAACGGTAAATTTACCGATTCTGCCCCCTACATCTCAAATGCCTTTTACCGGTCGGTAACGGCCGAATTCGGCCGTTACCGACCGGTAAAAGCCTACCTACATCTGGCCCTGAGTGCAGTCCTCTTGGTTGCCCTTGCTGTCTATTCCAGTCTTCTTAATGTAAGTGCTTTGACAATTTCCAACAACAAAATGTCATTGTTTACACCAAGTAAAAGGTAGCAGTTGCCTTTTTGATTTGAGAGGAGCACATCCCATACCGCTACTGTTTCAGGGACTATTCTTCACACAAAGAAGTATGAACAAGATAAATAGGACATTGTTGATGATAGGTGCAGTTCGACTTTCGACATACCTCAGTCCGAACAGAAGTTGAACCCCCATTCCCCTGACCGACTATCTAGAATGTCTGACCAATGATTTTACGACCCAGAAGAACAGAAGAAGAGAGACTACCTCCGAGTCCTGGCCTATCTGAGTTACTGAAACATGACTGCCAAGTGCAGTAGTTCAAACCATTCCGCTCACTCACTCGTGAACAAAAACCACACAGTGTTTGTTAGTTTTTAATTTTTATTTTCAATTGAGAAATGAAAACATTATTTCTTTTTTTTTAATAGCGTAGTATTCTTATGGATGAAGATGACGTTAAAGTTTACTTTAAACAACATTCCCATGAATGAAATTAGTATGACTCAAACTTAAAAATAGTTAACACTAACAGACACAGGAAATTAGTAGAATAACTGTGTGTGAGCCCCCACCTTCTTTAAAGTACTTAAGTACTGCTGGTGGTGACTCAGTAGTAGTTGGTGAATCGTCTGGCTGAAGGGCAATGGAATCTTCTTTCTGTAATGAGAAAAATGGTGCACGTTAAGCAAGCATTAATCAGTTGTCAAAAGAAGAAGTGTAGCATTTAATGGAATAAGCATCTAAAAGGTTAACACCCTCCCCAAAACCGTAACATTTTTTCAATCCCAGTAATACAAAATGTGTTATGTAACATTTCCTTCCATTACGAGACAAAATAGGGGGTTGTGTATGGCATCTGAAAATATGACATGTTTTTCCTAGACGTCACAACATCTGATGCGGCACAGATGACCATCCGTGCTGGGGCCAGCAGTGCGGAGGGGTCCACTCTGGATGCGGCGGTGCCAACAGGAGGAGCTGGGGGGGAAGGCTCAGCGGCGGCGGATGGTGGTAAGTTATTATACTACTTACTTATTATATTTTTTTTGAGTAGGCTCGTAAAGGAGTGTATGATGTACTGTACAGTAGTACACAGTACACTAGTATAAGTACACTGTACTGTCAAGAACATTTACTAATTTATAACTACTTTTTGGGCTATCACGGAGAAGACAGTCAACCTTGACTTGTAATAACATTAGTGGCTGTACTTCTCTGGTAACCAATGGTCCCCTCTATTTCACTTGAACTCAGCTGGCCAATTTTTATTTTAAAGCCAAGTCATATCAGATCAGATGTAGTTTAGGGATGTGAAGAACGAAAAGCTAAAGAAGAGTGAAACGAAGGACGAGCGAGTCTTAATATTTATTTATGACTGTAAAAAATGGTTTTGTTGAATGCAATTCAACATAAGAAAGAATACAGCGGTTTCCAAAATATAATGAAAAGGGTGTAAGTTGGTTGTTAACAAAAAGAAATTTTGGTACATTTGAGACATTAAGAAGAATCATAGACGTACTTTGTAAGCCTGGATGTTATCTTCTTTATCCTCCTCGTCGATAGCAGAGGTGTATGATGTAGTAGCGCAGACGCTGAGTGGATGAAGTATGGCCAGTGGCAGTGCCACCCCTATAGAAAAGTAAGACATTCCTATTCCCACCTGCATGTACTGCTTAAAGTACTGCGAGTCTGCATCATCATGGCCTGTGTCTGTATTTCTTGGGTTAAAGCTGAGTGAGCTGCCATTATGGGAACAACAGGAAGGTTTTTAAACAGTTGAAGTTGGGTGCACTGCCAGTTTATACGCATTTATTTCTGCTCCTTAAAAGTCTATGGTGCTTCACGGCGAGTGGACAAACCTAAACCACTCTCTAGAGTAGAGCAAACTACTGCTAATTGCTTTGTGGATTGCCGAAGCACTCACATATGAGTAATCAATGTCCAGTTACAATTTAACAAATTTACAAACACCAAGTATGACAGAAGTGACAAGATATCCAAAAGATGAGTGAATCTTGGAGTCTTTAATGAAGATTACAGCCAGCCGACACGTGTTTCATCGCCTTCGCGATTCATCAGGGCTGAAACAAACAAATGAGTGGCGTCTAGCATATTCTGTGAGCAAGAAACATTTATATACAGGGCCATAATGTCTGGCCATTATGTTACATGCACTAAAGCTTCCTCCTGCAGTGGACATATAGTGAGTGCAACATTTCACAAGTATTGACTCACTCGTGCTACCACAACATATCCGTGTCGAAATTTTAGTGTATACTACCGACTATACATAATGACGTGCCTATATGTGATGGTGATGGTATTTGGACATGTGCGGTGACGAGATCACCATTGTTTCTCTAAGAAACACGCAATGACACATGCTCTATATTGATGGCTATGGTGTCCTAATCGTGAACGGCTCTTGCATCCTCCATGCTGGTTCTTGAGTGAAAGTCGTGAGAGACAAGTGTCATTTTCAAAAGACATACCTAGAAGGCCGTATCGATATCAGAAGGTCTATATATATCCAAGAAAAGAAAGAAAAAACCGAAAAATCTCATCACTATCTGCGATTTCGGTAATATTCAGGCAAAAGGTCACCAAATGAGACTGTAAGCCACTACTTGCACGCCAGCTTACCGCTCAGCTGGTGATAATTCCGACCCAGCCGGGCCCGTGACTAATACTACTGGCGGTGATTCATCCAGCAGTGATCAATACTTCTGTATCTATAATCAAGTCAAATGATTTATGTTTTATTCATTGTAAGGAAACATTGTCCATTATTTGTAACTCAGATGTCACATGCATTCTCACTGGAGTTCTGGTATTTGTTATTCGAGATTTGATCCTTTACTACTACGTCAAAACATTAGATCCCACGCGCTATCACTGTCTAACGTGATACGCAGAATTCACCTATTGTTAATCCACTTACATTAATATACAAACTAATGTGTTCGGAGGTGACCCGATATACTTGTTCCGGTTTGAGGTTGTCGATATCAAAAGATATTACTGTTAAAGGAATAACAATGATACATACGTTACTATCTCACACAAATCATCAAGATGTTATTCATCGTTATACCACTGTAGATACAAGAATTACCTATTTCCTTTTATTTCACGGATACCTGTTGCGGTTCCAAAATTGTGGTGTGTTTCAAGCTAGAGGGGAACGAGTAATGAAATTTCTTAGTTTCAAAGTTATACCACGTATCTGTGAATCCGGAGACCATCGCGCCCCTGACTTACCCGTGTTCGGCGTCCTCTGCGAGTGTGGCGGGTTCACCTCCTTCGCGCTCAGTTCCTGTTTGGACACGTGATTGAGTGCGAAGCGACGTATATGGGTACTCCCCTATGACGTAATTGATAGACTAGAGCGCGTTCGGTGCTCGTCTCTGCCGACCATGTTGCACGCTCTCTTGTTTGTCTAATTCTTCATGTAGATTAATGATAACGGTATTCATTGCGATCTCTAAAATGTAGCAACAGACGAAAAAACCACGAAAAAACAAAACAATCGCGATAAGTGGATCGCAACGAAAAAAACGAAAAATATGACCATCACGTCTAAGAACAATAGTGTCCATCAACGCTCACATATGAGAATGCGTATGGTCTCTGTGAAAATTCGAAATTCCCATATTTGTGGACTAACGTCAGTATATACCGTGACATCAGTCTAAGAATGATTAGAACTGGTGGAGTGCTCACCGTGAATGATACAACTGAATAGATCCGTGAGAAACCCAGTCATACCGTGACTTATTTACTTTCTAACATGTTAGCAGTTTACATTTAATTATTTCCCTCAGTTGTCATAACATTATTTCATTGTACAGGAGAAAAACATCTAAGCATTTGGAGAGATTGAGGTATAGACGAAATCTTACAGGTCTACAGTGAGTTACAGTGTTCTTATATCTTAGAAATAATTCAGATTATGCAGTTCAAGCAGTATCTATTATTAGTCCCCCAGAAAAAATTGCATCTCCTGGTCGTAATTTAATCCTGACTGTACCGATTGCAAACGCATAATCCAAATTGCCTCAGTGCGTCTTAATTTCAATTCTCGGTTACCACCTCTTATTGCCACTGGTATGGTTTCAATTCCAAAAAATTGTACATTTTTGTTCTGTCGATCTTTTTGACATGAGGCTACATGCAAAGCCACTGGATATTTAGGGTCACAGTTTACAATCGCTCTTATATGTTCCATCATTCTTTCCTTCAATGGCCTGATCGTGCTACCTACGTAATGCTTGCCACATTCACATTCAATAATGTAGACAACAAATTTCGTAGTACAATTAATGTTGCTCTTGATAGTATAACAGACGTCATCAGGGCCTGTGAAATTCGTAGTTCCATGTTTGGCCCATTTACACATACTGCAGAACCCGCATTTGTGAAAACCCAGACCTCGTTGTGTCAACCAATTGGTACTCCTCATATCACGGGGTACTGTGGGACTCAACTTGTTTCTCAGTGTGTTACCTCTTCTAAATGAGATCTGTGGCCTCTCTGTGATGTACTTAGTCAATGTTTTTTCGGATTTCAACAGGCTCCAATGTTTGGTTAAACTTTTTCTTAAGTCCAGATGGAGTGAGTTGAAATCCGTAACCATTCTTATGTGCTCTTTATTATCTGAGTTAGACTTTTTTTTGGTGGTGAGAGTGTCTATTCTCCTCACCCTTTTAATCCTTTTTTCAGCTTTCCTAATGGAGTTGTAGGCATAACCCCTTGTAAGGAATCTTTCTTTCATGCTTTCAATGCATCTCCTGAATTCACAGTCCTCACTACAGTTCCTTCTCGCCCGAATAAATTCGCCAAAGGGTATGGCGTTAATCTGGTGTGAGGGGTGTGAGCTCGAAGCATGCAAGATTGCATTGCACGCTGTCGACTTTCTGAACAATCTACTGTGCAGACAGTTGGAAGAGATATAGAACTCAATATCTAAGAACTCTATATTCGTTTTGCTCCACTTCATGGTGAAGTTGATCTTCCATGTATTGTCATTCAAGTATTTGAAGAAATTGTGTAAAAGCTCCTCTGAGCCTGCCCAAATGAGGATGCAGTCGTCAATATATCGACCCCAAAAAATTATGGAGTCGATATATTGTGCACCCTTTGTGCCCCAAATCAGATCTGCTTCCAGTGCCCCCATAAATAGATTAGCAAACGAGGGTGATATTTTAGAGCCCATGGCTACACCTTGTTTCTGTCGGTACCAGTTTTTGTCACACATAAAGAAGTTATTCTTAAGGACCAATTCTATCATTATCGATAGCATCTCGGTATGTTTCCATAGTGTGGCTGATCTGTTATACAGGATTTTGTTAATGGCCTCTAAACCCAGCTGTGTGTCAATGCTGGTGTAAAGGGACACCACGTCTAGTGTTACCAAAAGAAAATCATCTTGCCATTCCATATCTGCTAGTGTACTAAGAATGTGTTTGGAATCCTGTATGTAGGACGGCAAGTTTTTGACTAGCGGACCCAGATACAGATCCGCGTATTCCGCTAGCCTCTCTGTTGGGCCCCCTATGCCCGAAACAATGGGTCTCCCCGGTGGAAATGGGAGTTCCTTGTGAACTTTAGGCAAGGTGTACAGCCATGGATAGGTGGGTCTAAACACTTTCAAATATAAGTATTCCTCCTCGTTTAATAAACCTGATTGTTTCCACTTTAACAAATGTGAGTTAATTTCTATTGTTAAGGGACCAATGGGGTTATATGTGAGGCGTTCGTAGCATATTTCATTTTGTAATTGTTGACTAATTTCTGATTGGTAATCTATGCGATCCATAATCACTACGTTTCCCCCTTTGTCTGCCTCTCGTATGATGATAGTATTATCGCTCATTAGTGTATTGAGTGCTATCCTTTGTCCCTTACTAAGGTTGTCCTTATATTTGAACATTCTGTCCTTGTGTAGATGGTTCAGTTTGTCGAGATCCTCCACCACCCGCTTATGAAAATTATCTATGGCATTGCCACCAGGTAGTGTAGGGATCCATTTAGATTTGGACTTTAGTCCACTAACAATGCTAAAGTCAGATTCTATATCCAACTCCTCTAGCAGTCTGTCCATCTCTAGAGGAGAATCCTCCATGTCAGTCAATGATAAGAGAAGATGAGTTGCATGTACATCATTTATTGATAAGGATTCAGTGGTGCTAGTAGCAGGTGGGTTGACAGCCCCTCTACCCTTTTTCTCCATACCATAGAAATGCTTTTTCAATTTCAGGTTCCTTATAAATTTAAACAGATCAATTTTCAATTTGCAAATATCCCCCGTTGCAAACGGGTTGAAACTAAGACCTTTACTTAACAAGGAAACCATATCTGGAGTAAGGTTTATTTTAGAGAGGTTGATGACCTGCACATCTCCCGTGTTTGCACCATCTAATTCCTGTTGGTCCCTGATCTCAGCTTCTTTCTGTAGTCCTCTGTGTTTCCGTCCCCTGCCCCTCCTGGTTTTGGATCGGATTGGTTTCTTGCTGTAGGGTATCTGTTGCCCTTCCTGATCCGTAAAACCTCTTGAAAAAAAGGTGGCATGCCTTGTCTGTCTTGGTTGTCTGATTCCCCTCCTGTGGTACTGATGGAATTAAGTGAGGAGTTGCTGGAAGAGACAGAGGTGGGTTCCGGACCCTGAGATTTCTTGTACATGTTCTTTGAGCTATTTGGGATCAGGGAATCATATTTTTTATCAAAAGTAAAAATTCGACCACAGGTGTAATCCAACTCATCCCTTCTTAGTTGCCTGGCTTTCCTATTTTTAATTTCTGATTGGTGTTTCAATATGATTTCATCCAGGATGGTGTAATTTTTAACAGTGCTCTCTGGTCTATTTAGATCCTTGATTTCTTGTTCAATGACAGCTATTTCTGCTTGTAATTTAGCCCCCTTGCGTTCCGCACTAACAATTAATATCTCCATAAGGGTAGTGGAATTGATAGAGAGAGATTCTTCCCATTTGATCATGAGATCGGCATCTAGGTCATCGTAGGTGGGAAAGATTTGGCCTCTAAGACCTCTAGGAACGCGTTTTAATCTCAAATACTGTTTGAGGGTCGCGCCATCCCACCATTTTGAATTCTCCATTTTCTTAAGGCGTTCTAATTTAACAAATTTGTCTCTGAGTCCCTCTGTACGAGGGGGATTAGTGCTGGTGGAAGCGCTTTGGGTTGACATCCCTTTCGCTAAATTTTCAAAGAGCTCTTCTGCCATTTTGGTTCTATCCATATTGGTAAAATATGGTGTGATCTAGCAATGTAATACTAGAATAATCTCACAAGTAGTATAGTTGCGTGGCGGCTACCCTCAACTGAAGGCTAATTGGAACAACAGGAAGGTTTTTAAACAGTTGAAGTTGGGTGCACTGCCAGTTTATACGCATTTATTTCTGCTCCTTAAAAGTCTATGGTGCTTCACGGCGAGTGGACAAACCTAAACCACTCTCTAGAGTAGAGCAAACTACTGCTAATTGCTTTGTGGATTGCCGAAGCACTCACATATGAGTAATCAATGTCCAGTTACAATTTAACAAATTTACAAACACCAAGTATGACAGAAGTGACAAGATATCCAAAAGATGAGTGAATCTTGGAGTCTTTAATGAAGATTACAGCCAGCCGACACGTGTTTCATCGCCTTCGCGATTCATCAGGGCTGAAACAAACAAATGAGTGGCGTCTAGCATATTCTGTGAGCAAGAAACATTTATATACAGGGCCATAATGTCTGGCCATTATGTTACATGCACTAAAGCTTCCTCCTGCAGTGGACATATAGTGAGTGCAACATTTCACAAGTATTGACTCACTCGTGCTACCACAACATATCCGTGTCGAAATTTTAGTGTATACTACCGACTATACATAATGACGTGCCTATATGTGATGGTGATGGTATTTGGACATGTGCGGTGACGAGATCACCATTGTTTCTCTAAGAAACACGCAATGACACATGCTCTATATTGATGGCTATGGTGTCCTAATCGTGAACGGCTCTTGCATCCTCCATGCTGGTTCTTGAGTGAAAGTCGTGAGAGACAAGTGTCATTTTCAAAAGACAAAGGGGGAAACGTAGTGATTATGGATCGCATAGATTACCAATCAGAAATTAGTCAACAATTACAAAATGAAATATGCTACGAACGCCTCACATATAACCCCATTGGTCCCTTAACAATAGAAATTAACTCACATTTGTTAAAGTGGAAACAATCAGGTTTATTAAACGAGGAGGAATACTTATATTTGAAAGTGTTTAGACCCACCTATCCATGGCTGTACACCTTGCCTAAAGTTCACAAGGAACTCCCATTTCCACCGGGGAGACCCATTGTTTCGGGCATAGGGGGCCCAACAGAGAGGCTAGCGGAATACGCGGATCTGTATCTGGGTCCGCTAGTCAAAAACTTGCCGTCCTACATACAGGATTCCAAACACATTCTTAGTACACTAGCAGATATGGAATGGCAAGATGATTTTCTTTTGGTAACACTAGACGTGGTGTCCCTTTACACCAGCATTGACACACAGCTGGGTTTAGAGGCCATTAACAAAATCCTGTATAACAGATCAGCCACACTATGGAAACATACCGAGATGCTATCGATAATGATAGAATTGGTCCTTAAGAATAACTTCTTTATGTGTGACAAAAACTGGTACCGACAGAAACAAGGTGTAGCCATGGGCTCTAAAATATCACCCTCGTTTGCTAATCTATTTATGGGGGCACTGGAAGCAGATCTGATTTGGGGCACAAAGGGTGCACAATATATCGACTCCATAATTTTTTGGGGTCGATATATTGACGACTGCATCCTCATTTGGGCAGGCTCAGAGGAGCTTTTACACAATTTCTTCAAATACTTGAATGACAATACATGGAAGATCAACTTCACCATGAAGTGGAGCAAAACGAATATAGAGTTCTTAGATATTGAGTTCTATATCTCTTCCAACTGTCTGCACAGTAGATTGTTCAGAAAGTCGACAGCGTGCAATGCAATCTTGCATGCTTCGAGCTCACACCCCTCACACCAGATTAACGCCATACCCTTTGGCGAATTTATTCGGGCGAGAAGGAACTGTAGTGAGGACTGTGAATTCAGGAGATGCATTGAAAGCATGAAAGAAAGATTCCTTACAAGGGGTTATGCCTACAACTCCATTAGGAAAGCTGAAAAAAGGATTAAAAGGGTGAGGAGAATAGACACTCTCACCACCAAACAAAAGTCTAACTCAGATAATAAAGAGCACATAAGAATGGTTACGGATTTCAACTCACTCCATCTGGACTTAAGAAAAAGTTTAACCAAACATTGGAGCCTGTTGAAATCCGAAAAAACATTGACTAAGTACATCACAGAGAGGCCACAGATCTCATTTAGAAGAGGTAACACACTGAGAAACAAGTTGAGTCCCACAGTACCCCGTGATATGAGGAGTACCAATTGGTTGACACAACGAGGTCTGGGTTTTCACAAATGCGGGTTCTGCAGTATGTGTAAATGGGCCAAACATGGAACTACGAATTTCACAGGCCCTGATGACGTCTGTTATACTATCAAGAGCAACATTAATTGTACTACGAAATTTGTTGTCTACATTATTGAATGTGAATGTGGCAAGCATTACGTAGGTAGCACGATCAGGCCATTGAAGGAAAGAATGATGGAACATATAAGAGCGATTGTAAACTGTGACCCTAAATATCCAGTGGCTTTGCATGTAGCCTCATGTCAAAAAGATCGACAGAACAAAAATGTACAATTTTTTGGAATTGAAACCATACCAGTGGCAATAAGAGGTGGTAACCGAGAATTGAAATTAAGACGCACTGAGGCAATTTGGATTATGCGTTTGCAATCGGTACAGTCAGGATTAAATTACGACCAGGAGATGCAATTTTTTCTGGGGGACTAATAATAGATACTGCTTGAACTGCATAATCTGAATTATTTCTAAGATATAAGAACACTGTAACTCACTGTAGACCTGTAAGATTTCGTCTATACCTCAATCTCTCCAAATGCTTAGATGTTTTTCTCCTGTACAATGAAATAATGTTATGACAACTGAGGGAAATAATTAAATGTAAACTGCTAACATGTTAGAAAGTAAATAAGTCACGGTATGACTGGGTTTCTCACGGATCTATTCAGTTGTATCATTCACGGTGAGCACTCCACCAGTTCTAATCATTCTTAGACTGATGTCACGGTATATACTGACGTTAGTCCACAAATATGGGAATTTCGAATTTTCACAGAGACCATACGCATTCTCATATGTGAGCGTTGATGGACACTATTGTTCTTAGACGTGATGGTCATATTTTTCGTTTTTTTCGTTGCGATCCACTTATCGCGATTGTTTTGTTTTTTCGTGGTTTTTTCGTCTGTTGCTACATTTTAGAGATCGCAATGAATACCGTTATCATTAATCTACATGAAGAATTAGACAAACAAGAGAGCGTGCAACATGGTCGGCAGAGACGAGCACCGAACGCGCTCTAGTCTATCAATTACGTCATAGGGGAGTACCCATATACGTCGCTTCGCACTCAATCACGTGTCCAAACAGGAACTGAGCGCGAAGGAGGTGAACCCGCCACACTCGCAGAGGACGCCGAACACGGGTAAGTCAGGGGCGCGATGGTCTCCGGATTCACAGATACGTGGTATAACTTTGAAACTAAGAAATTTCATTACTCGTTCCCCTCTAGCTTGAAACACACCACAATTTTGGAACCGCAACAGGTATCCGTGAAATAAAAGGAAATAGGTAATTCTTGTATCTACAGTGGTATAACGATGAATAACATCTTGATGATTTGTGTGAGATAGTAACGTATGTATCATTGTTATTCCTTTAACAGTAATATCTTTTGATATCGACAACCTCAAACCGGAACAAGTATATCGGGTCACCTCCGAACACATTAGTTTGTATATTAATGTAAGTGGATTAACAATAGGTGAATTCTGCGTATCACGTTAGACAGTGATAGCGCGTGGGATCTAATGTTTTGACGTAGTAGTAAAGGATCAAATCTCGAATAACAAATACCAGAACTCCAGTGAGAATGCATGTGACATCTGAGTTACAAATAATGGACAATGTTTCCTTACAATGAATAAAACATAAATCATTTGACTTGATTATAGATACAGAAGTATTGATCACTGCTGGATGAATCACCGCCAGTAGTATTAGTCACGGGCCCGGCTGGGTCGGAATTATCACCAGCTGAGCGGTAAGCTGGCGTGCAAGTAGTGGCTTACAGTCTCATTTGGTGACCTTTTGCCTGAATATTACCGAAATCGCAGATAGTGATGAGATTTTTCGGTTTTTTCTTTCTTTTCTTGGATATATATAGACCTTCTGATATCGATACGGCCTTCTAGGTATGTCTTTTGAAAATGACACTTGTCTCTCACGACTTTCACTCAAGAACCAGCATGGAGGATGCAAGAGCCGTTCACGATTAGGACACCATAGCCATCAATATAGAGCATGTGTCATTGCGTGTTTCTTAGAGAAACAATGGTGATCTCGTCACCGCACATGTCCAAATACCATCACCATCACATATAGGCACGTCATTATGTATAGTCGGTAGTATACACTAAAATTTCGACACGGATATGTTGTGGTAGCACGAGTGAGTCAATACTTGTGAAATGTTGCACTCACTATATGTCCACTGCAGGAGGAAGCTTTAGTGCATGTAACATAATGGCCAGACATTATGGCCCTGTATATAAATGTTTCTTGCTCACAGAATATGCTAGACGCCACTCATTTGTTTGTTTCAGCCCTGATGAATCGCGAAGGCGATGAAACACGTGTCGGCTGGCTGTAATCTTCATTAAAGACTCCAAGATTCACTCATCTTTTGGATATCTTGTCACTTCTGTCATACTTGGTGTTTGTAAATTTGTTAAATTGTAACTGGACATTGATTACTCATATGTGAGTGCTTCGGCAATCCACAAAGCAATTAGCAGTAGTTTGCTCTACTCTAGAGAGTGGTTTAGGTTTGTCCACTCGCCGTGAAGCACCATAGACTTTTAAGGAGCAGAAATAAATGCGTATAAACTGGCAGTGCACCCAACTTCAACTGTTTAAAAACCTTCCTGTTGTTCCAATTAGCCTTCAGTTGAGGGTAGCCGCCACGCAACTATACTACTTGTGAGATTATTCTAGTATTACATTGCTAGATCACACCATATTTTACCAATATGGATAGAACCAAAATGGCAGAAGAGCTCTTTGAAAATTTAGCGAAAGGGATGTCAACCCAAAGCGCTTCCACCAGCACTAATCCCCCTCGTACAGAGGGACTCAGAGACAAATTTGTTAAATTAGAACGCCTTAAGAAAATGGAGAATTCAAAATGGTGGGATGGCGCGACCCTCAAACAGTATTTGAGATTAAAACGCGTTCCTAGAGGTCTTAGAGGCCAAATCTTTCCCACCTACGATGACCTAGATGCCGATCTCATGATCAAATGGGAAGAATCTCTCTCTATCAATTCCACTACCCTTATGGAGATATTAATTGTTAGTGCGGAACGCAAGGGGGCTAAATTACAAGCAGAAATAGCTGTCATTGAACAAGAAATCAAGGATCTAAATAGACCAGAGAGCACTGTTAAAAATTACACCATCCTGGATGAAATCATATTGAAACACCAATCAGAAATTAAAAATAGGAAAGCCAGGCAACTAAGAAGGGATGAGTTGGATTACACCTGTGGTCGAATTTTTACTTTTGATAAAAAATATGATTCCCTGATCCCAAATAGCTCAAAGAACATGTACAAGAAATCTCAGGGTCCGGAACCCACCTCTGTCTCTTCCAGCAACTCCTCACTTAATTCCATCAGTACCACAGGAGGGGAATCAGACAACCAAGACAGACAAGGCATGCCACCTTTTTTTCAAGAGGTTTTACGGATCAGGAAGGGCAACAGATACCCTACAGCAAGAAACCAATCCGATCCAAAACCAGGAGGGGCAGGGGACGGAAACACAGAGGACTACAGAAAGAAGCTGAGATCAGGGACCAACAGGAATTAGATGGTGCAAACACGGGAGATGTGCAGGTCATCAACCTCTCTAAAATAAACCTTACTCCAGATATGGTTTCCTTGTTAAGTAAAGGTCTTAGTTTCAACCCGTTTGCAACGGGGGATATTTGCAAATTGAAAATTGATCTGTTTAAATTTATAAGGAACCTGAAATTGAAAAAGCATTTCTATGGTATGGAGAAAAAGGGTAGAGGGGCTGTCAACCCACCTGCTACTAGCACCACTGAATCCTTATCAATAAATGATGTACATGCAACTCATCTTCTCTTATCATTGACTGACATGGAGGATTCTCCTCTAGAGATGGACAGACTGCTAGAGGAGTTGGATATAGA
Source organism: Lissotriton helveticus (assembly GCF_964261635.1). Taxonomy (NCBI): domain Eukaryota; kingdom Metazoa; phylum Chordata; class Amphibia; order Caudata; family Salamandridae; genus Lissotriton; species Lissotriton helveticus. The sequence continues at coordinate 2,090,987 of NW_027611671.1, read as the reverse complement.
ATCTGACTTTAGCATTGTTAGTGGACTAAAGTCCAAATCTAAATGGATCCCTACACTACCTGGTGGCAATGCCATAGATAATTTTCATAAGCGGGTGGTGGAGGATCTCGACAAACTGAACCATCTACACAAGGACAGAATGTTCAAATATAAGGACAACCTTAGTAAGGGACAAAGGATAGCACTCAATACACTAATGAGCGATAATACTATCATCATACGAGAGGCAGACAAAGGGGGAAACGTAGTGATTATGGATCGCATAGATTACCAATCAGAAATTAGTCAACAATTACAAAATGAAATATGCTACGAACGCCTCACATATAACCCCATTGGTCCCTTAACAATAGAAATTAACTCACATTTGTTAAAGTGGAAACAATCAGGTTTATTAAACGAGGAGGAATACTTATATTTGAAAGTGTTTAGACCCACCTATCCATGGCTGTACACCTTGCCTAAAGTTCACAAGGAACTCCCATTTCCACCGGGGAGACCCATTGTTTCGGGCATAGGGGGCCCAACAGAGAGGCTAGCGGAATACGCGGATCTGTATCTGGGTCCGCTAGTCAAAAACTTGCCGTCCTACATACAGGATTCCAAACACATTCTTAGTACACTAGCAGATATGGAATGGCAAGATGATTTTCTTTTGGTAACACTAGACGTGGTGTCCCTTTACACCAGCATTGACACACAGCTGGGTTTAGAGGCCATTAACAAAATCCTGTATAACAGATCAGCCACACTATGGAAACATACCGAGATGCTATCGATAATGATAGAATTGGTCCTTAAGAATAACTTCTTTATGTGTGACAAAAACTGGTACCGACAGAAACAAGGTGTAGCCATGGGCTCTAAAATATCACCCTCGTTTGCTAATCTATTTATGGGGGCACTGGAAGCAGATCTGATTTGGGGCACAAAGGGTGCACAATATATCGACTCCATAATTTTTTGGGGTCGATATATTGACGACTGCATCCTCATTTGGGCAGGCTCAGAGGAGCTTTTACACAATTTCTTCAAATACTTGAATGACAATACATGGAAGATCAACTTCACCATGAAGTGGAGCAAAACGAATATAGAGTTCTTAGATATTGAGTTCTATATCTCTTCCAACTGTCTGCACAGTAGATTGTTCAGAAAGTCGACAGCGTGCAATGCAATCTTGCATGCTTCGAGCTCACACCCCTCACACCAGATTAACGCCATACCCTTTGGCGAATTTATTCGGGCGAGAAGGAACTGTAGTGAGGACTGTGAATTCAGGAGATGCATTGAAAGCATGAAAGAAAGATTCCTTACAAGGGGTTATGCCTACAACTCCATTAGGAAAGCTGAAAAAAGGATTAAAAGGGTGAGGAGAATAGACACTCTCACCACCAAACAAAAGTCTAACTCAGATAATAAAGAGCACATAAGAATGGTTACGGATTTCAACTCACTCCATCTGGACTTAAGAAAAAGTTTAACCAAACATTGGAGCCTGTTGAAATCCGAAAAAACATTGACTAAGTACATCACAGAGAGGCCACAGATCTCATTTAGAAGAGGTAACACACTGAGAAACAAGTTGAGTCCCACAGTACCCCGTGATATGAGGAGTACCAATTGGTTGACACAACGAGGTCTGGGTTTTCACAAATGCGGGTTCTGCAGTATGTGTAAATGGGCCAAACATGGAACTACGAATTTCACAGGCCCTGATGACGTCTGTTATACTATCAAGAGCAACATTAATTGTACTACGAAATTTGTTGTCTACATTATTGAATGTGAATGTGGCAAGCATTACGTAGGTAGCACGATCAGGCCATTGAAGGAAAGAATGATGGAACATATAAGAGCGATTGTAAACTGTGACCCTAAATATCCAGTGGCTTTGCATGTAGCCTCATGTCAAAAAGATCGACAGAACAAAAATGTACAATTTTTTGGAATTGAAACCATACCAGTGGCAATAAGAGGTGGTAACCGAGAATTGAAATTAAGACGCACTGAGGCAATTTGGATTATGCGTTTGCAATCGGTACAGTCAGGATTAAATTACGACCAGGAGATGCAATTTTTTCTGGGGGACTAATAATAGATACTGCTTGAACTGCATAATCTGAATTATTTCTAAGATATAAGAACACTGTAACTCACTGTAGACCTGTAAGATTTCGTCTATACCTCAATCTATCCAAATGCTTAGATGTTTTTCTCCTGTACAATGAAATAATGTTATGACAACTGAGGGAAATAATTAAATGTAAACTGCTAACATGTTAGAAAGTAAATAAGTCACGGTATGACTGGGTTTCTCACGGATCTATTCAGTTGTATCATTCACGGTGAGCACTCCACCAGTTCTAATCATTCTTAGACTGATGTCACGGTATATACTGACGTTAGTCCACAAATATGGGAATTTCGAATTTTCACAGAGACCATACGCATTCTCATATGTGAGCGTTGATGGACACTATTGTTCTTAGACGTGATGGTCATATTTTTCGTTTTTTTCGTTGCGATCCACTTATCGCGATTGTTTTGTTTTTTCGTGGTTTTTTCGTCTGTTGCTACATTTTAGAGATCGCAATGAATACCGTTATCATTAATCTACATGAAGAATTAGACAAACAAGAGAGCGTGCAACATGGTCGGCAGAGACGAGCACCGAACGCGCTCTAGTCTATCAATTACGTCATAGGGGAGTACCCATATACGTCGCTTCGCACTCAATCACGTGTCCAAACATGAACTGAGCGCGAAGGAGGTGAACCCGCCACACTCGCAGAGGACGCCGAACACGGGTAAGTCAGGGGCGCGATGGTCTCCGGATTCACAGATACGTGGTATAACTTTGAAACTAAGAAATTTCATTACTCGTTCCCCTCTAGCTTGAAACACACCACAATTTTGGAACCGCAACAGGTATCCGTGAAATAAAAGGAAATAGGTAATTCTTGTATCTACAGTGGTATAACGATGAATAACATCTTGATGATTTGTGTGAGATAGTAACGTATGTATCATTGTTATTCCTTTAACAGTAATATCTTTTGATATCGACAACCTCAAACCGGAACAAGTATATCGGGTCACCTCCGAACACATTAGTTTGTATATTAATGTAAGTGGATTAACAATAGGTGAATTCTGCGTATCACGTTAGACAGTGATAGCGCGTGGGATCTAATGTTTTGACGTAGTAGTAAAGGATCAAATCTCGAATAACAAATACCAGAACTCCAGTGAGAATGCATGTGACATCTGAGTTACAAATAATGGACAATGTTTCCTTACAATGAATAAAACATAAATCATTTGACTTGATTATAGATACAGAAGTATTGATCACTGCTGGATGAATCACCGCCAGTAGTATTAGTCACGGGCCCGGCTGGGTCGGAATTATCACCAGCTGAGCGGTAAGCTGGCGTGCAAGTAGTGGCTTACAGTCTCATTTGGTGACCTTTTGCCTGAATATTACCGAAATCGCAGATAGTGATGAGATTTTTCGGTTTTTTCTTTCTTTTCTTGGATATATATAGACCTTCTGATATCGATACGGCCTTCTAGGTATGTCTTTTGAAAATGACACTTGTCTCTCACGACTTTCACTCAAGAACCAGCATGGAGGATGCAAGAGCCGTTCACGATTAGGACACCATAGCCATCAATATAGAGCATGAGCTGCCATTATGGCGGCTACCACAAGTTCACGTACCAGTAATTTCTTTTGCAAAACAAGAGAAAAAAGTAAAAAGGCATTTTTTAGTACTATCTGACTATGTATGTACTAGTAGTGAGTCCACCTATAGTGCTGCTTGTGGAATTCCTGAAACTCACAGTGTCACAGGCTTACAAAGACGGCGGAAAGATACAGGCCAAAATGTTTTACTGTGTTTGCTACTTGCTGGTGTTACTGAGTGTCACAGGCTCTGTAGAAATGACTGTCCCCTTTTTGGAGCCTCGCTGGGCTCTGAATAAACAAATGGCCCCTGAGAATCTCTGGGCTCTCAAAGATAGTTGTGGCGCCTGAGCCCCTCGTGGGCTCTCAGTAAATCAAAATGCCCCCTTGAGCCTTTCAGGCTCATACACAAAATACGGCCGTTGGAGTCCCTCCGGGACTCAAGAGAACAAATGGCTCTGGGCGTTGGAGTCCCTCTTCGGGGGACTCGAAAGGAAATGATGCCACCCAGAGCCTCTCGCGGCCCTGAAGAAATGCCCCAGTAACGTAGGAGCCCGCCCAGGGCTCAAATCTGCAGGGAGGCCCCCCCGGGGCCTCTCAGGCTCTTTGACAACAAAGCCCTGGTACTGGAGGGGAGGGCGGGCGCCGGCAATGTGCCCCGACGCCCTCCTCCCTAGACGGGAACACCGAGCCCCACTTACCCGGTTTCTGGTGGGCGCTCCCAGGGTCTCCAGGCTCCTTCTCTTCCTCGGCAGCTGCGGGGCTCTCCCCACACCACGGTTGCCCCGCTGCTGGACAGAAGGCTTCTCTCTCTCCTGGGTGAGTGCACCGGATCCCAGGGTCGGCTCCCGGTAGCTTCCGGCTCCCTCCTTCCTGTCCCGGGCTGGCAGCCAATCAGAGCGCGGCCTGGGGAATGAGGTCACGGCCTGCCTGACTTCCTGTACGGCCGGGCGGCGACGGGGAAAACTTCACAGGGCAATGCCGGGTGGGCACCGGCCTTAAGCTCAATAAAGCGCTCCCAAAGCGCTCGTGACAGGGTAAAGCACAAGGTCCTTGGCAGGGTGGGCACCTGCCAGGGGACTGTCAAATCGGCAAAAAGTGGCGTGGGCAGCCACGAAAAGGGAAAGTAAAGCGCTCCCAGCGCTCAAAGACGATTCGCAGCGCTCTCAGCGCTAGGGGTGCAGGCACAGCGCTCCCAAGCGCTAGGGGCACAGCAAAGTTCCTTAAAGCAGGCAGGGGGCAAGGCTGGGCCCAGAGCCAGCTCACTGGGTCTCCAGGCAGGGAGATAATCCAAGTGGCGGTCTTCCTGGCCCCAGCAACAGCAGCAGCCCCCTCAGGCAGGATCCTGGCAGAGAACAGTTTGTGTGGCGACACAGCCCCATTTTTATGCACCACATTCCTTTGTCTGTAGGTGCAGGGTGGGGGAGAAAACAGTCACAGCTGGTTTTGGAGCACCCTTGATGTGCTCATCACCTCACTCTATTCACTGGCAGGGCTAGGGTCGTTAGACGCACCACAGGGGGCGGGGCCAGCATTGTGTGGGGAAAGCCCAGCCCCATCAGGAACCAGGTGCAGCCCTCCCCTCACATCAGCATGCTGATCTGAGCACTCACCACTGGGCAGACCCATCCAGACATCCTGGATCCTGGTATCCCAGCCAACTCCAGCCAATCACACACCAGCACCCTCACAGCCATCTACCACTTCGCCGCGCTGGCGCTGCTACTAGCGCTGCTACTAGCGCCGAGTACTTTTTAAAACTTCCTGTTTTGCATTTGGGTTCGTTTTTCTGTTTCATTCTTCCCTGATTTTAGCCTGCCTGCTTGCTGCCAGCGCCCCTTCTCCCCTTACCTGCACCTTAAAAACGGCATTTTCTGCCTGCCAAGCACCACCACTTTGGTGGGTCCGGGTCCTGGGGGTCATTTTGGGCGCCATCTTTGTTTGGGCTACTTCAGCCAGCGGCGGCCGCCATCTTGGAGCGGACTCGCATGCTCAGGCTTGATTGGAGCGCCTACTGAAGGCGGGCTCTAGCGTGGTGCTGGTTAGACCATCTACCACTTCGCCGCGCTCGCGCTGCTACTAGCGCCGAGTACTTTTTAAAACTTCCTGTTTTGCATTTGGGTTCGTTTTTCTGTTTCATTCTTCCCTGATTTTAGCCTGCCTGCTTGCTGCCAGCGCCCCCTTCTCCCCTTACCTGCACCTTAAAAACGGCATTTTCTGCCTGCCAAGCACCACCACTTTGGTGGGTCCGGGTCCTGGGGTTCATTTTGGGCGCCATATTTGTTTGGGCTACTTCAGCCAGCGGCGGCCGCCATCTTGGAGCGGACTCGCACGCTCAGGCTTGATTGGAGCGCCTACTTAAGGCGGGCTCTAGCGTGGTGCTGGTTAGACCATCTACCACTTCGCCGCGCTCGCGCTGCTACTAGCGCCGAGTACTTTTTAAAACTTCCTGTTTTGCATTTGGGTTCGTTTTTCTGTTTCATTCTTCCCTGATTTTAGCCTGCCTGCTTGCTGCCAGCGCCCCCTTCTCCCCTTACCTGCACCTTAAAAACGGCATTTTCTGCCTGCCAAGCACCACCACTTTGGTGGGTCCGGGTCCTGGGGGTCATTTTGGGCGCCATCTTTGTTTGGGCTACTTCAGCCAGCGGCGGCCGCCATCTTGGAGCGGACTCGCACGCTCAGGCTTGATTGGAGCGCCTACTTAAGGCAGGCTCTAGCATGGTGCTGGTTAGACCATCTACCACTTCGCCGCGCTCGCGCTGCTACTAGCGCCGAGTACTTTTTAAAACATCCTGTTTTGCATTTGGGTTCGTTTTTCTGTTTCATTCTTCCCTGATTTTAGCCTGCCTGCTTGCTGCCAGCGCCCCCTTCTCCCCTTACCTGCACCTTAAAAACGGCATTTTCTGCCTGCCAAGCACCACCACTTTGGTGGGTCCGGGTCCTGGGGGTCATTTTGGGCGCCATCTTTGTTTGGGCTACTTCAGCCAGCGGCGGCCGCCATCTTGGAGCGGACTCGCACGCTCAGGCTTGATTGGAGCGCCTACTTAAAGTCGCTCCCTCACGCGCAGCGTGACGCGCAGGTGGACGCCCTCGCTTAGCCTGAGTCGTGCCGGAGTCCTGCCCGTCTGCGCCCGTCAGCGTCCCGGAGGCGTCGGGGCGGCGGGGGACCCCGGTCCGGCAATACTCTGGCTGAGATGATTTGCTATTCCTCTGCGTCATTGCGGGACATGCGGGGCCATTCTAGCTCTTGCCGCTCCATTTTCCCGGGGCGGTTTAGGGGCAAACGACGCTGTCCGGGCTGTGGTTGGACGCCTTCCTGGATTTGTGCTACGGTTCCTCACCCGGCAACAGCTGGCGTGAAGCATCTTTGCCTGCTGCTGAACACGAGGTCGGTAGGGCGCCACGCCCTGCACATTTACGATCTTCTGGTCAGGGAAAATCCCCTGTGCTTGCTACTGACCGAAACTTGGCTGGGAGAGGCTTCCAATCCGGACGTCTTCTCAGCCATTCCTCCTGCGTACAATATCTTCCGGCAGGACAGAGTTAAGGGCAGGGGAGGGGGAGTGGCGGTTGTGGTGAAAAAGAGCGTCTCCTGCTCGGTGCTTCCCCTGAACTCCATTGGGAATGCCGAGTCGCTCGCCTTCACGCTCAGACTGTCCCCAGGTCAGGCCTTGAAGGGGTTGTTGGTTTATAGACCACCAGGCCCGGTGGGTTCCTTTTTGGAGGATCTGCAGACAGCCGTCTCTGAGCTGGCGCTGACCACACAGCATTGTGTTGTGGCCGGTGATTTCAACTTCCACCTTGACACGGCGGACGACCCTGTTGCGGCCAAATTGCTGGATGTAGCCGTACGCTATATAAAAGCTACTTAACATAACAACATAACATAACATAACAGCACACGTACAGCCATGTCTAGAAGTGGTACTTCCCCACTAGACACTGTAGGAAGGTGGCTACCTGACTATGGTTACCCCAGATTTGTTGCCTGTGTTTAGCTGGTTTTTTGACTTAGTTGACCTGGTTCCCTGCTAATCAGGGCCCCAGGCCATCTGCTCTCTCTGTAAAATGGATTCCATGTACCCTAGGTACATACCACAATTGAAAATGGACTCCTTGTCAGCCCCTGTATAATGCACTATAGGTGCCCAGGGCATAGGAGCCACCAAGGCCTACCAGGGGCTGCAGCATATCTTTTGCCACCCCTGGCTGGTTCTTAAATTTACACAACTGGCTGATCACTCAGCTGGGGTAAGGTGGTGTAATCACCCCTTACTTAGATATAGTATACCTATATCTAAACCTATATCTGGACACATATAAACCTGTGAGCCACTCCTATGGAAGGCCTCATCAATCCTGGAGGCAGAGTGCGTGGTTTAATGTGAGATGGAGCTCTAGCATGAGCTGAGCCTGTCTGCAGCTGTCGGGAACAACTCCCTAAGCTGTTTCAGGATAATGCCATACCATATACTCTTAAGTGCCTTATAATCCTCGCGGTTATATAGCAACTCTGGTTTGGCTTTATCAAAACATGTTGTGTAAGGTGTTCTGGCGACGGGGATAGCATTCCACCCCTCTAGAGGGGTAAGACATGTTACTTTACTTAAATGCGGTTAATTTCTAAAAGGACCTTAGATCCACAAAATGGATGCCTCTGCCACAGACAAGAGTCTGACCCCCTGCAGCTGACCGAAACTCAGCCAAATGGGGCCTGGACAAAGGGTTTCCTGTCGCAGGGGGGTGTTACCACCCTCCAGACAGGAGATAGTGGATTGTAGCAGGGAGGTTTGAAAGAAACCAGACACTGCTTGGGGCGCACAAGGCTGCCCCTTGCATAATCCGGTCAAACCAGTTCTGGGGCACTCCAGCCCTCGTGCCAGGGCGGCCTGGATCAAAGGAAGGGGGTGTATCCACCCACTTCCTGGGTCCCACCCATAGGAGGGGACCTAGCAGGTAATCCAGCCCCCCAAATTAGTATAAGACTGGGAGCAGTGCCAATGCACTTTAGATTTCCTGATGAAACATAAGAAACGAAACTCTGGACCCTTCGACATCCTACTCAACGTAGAAGACTGAAGAATCTCCCTTGTGGTCAAGGAGTGACCACCCTGTGCAAACAGGCACCATCCAGCCATCGACATCTGCTTTGTCGCAGTTCCCGCCGGAACCCGAGCGACAGAGATCGACGAGATCAAGCTTGCCAGCCTTCCAACAGCCCGATCCACAGTCCCTGCAGAGCAGAGACCCGTGGAGGCGACCGGAAGCGTGGGGCACGCCATCTTTAATTGACCACGAGACGCTGACCGTGCAGCCCGTGAGTGACCCTCGAAGCTGTACACCGGGGTTTGAGAAGCCCCAACCCTGAGCCACTCTTGCACTGAAGTTCAGCCCTCCACACTCGACGAGTGCTGCGTGGGGCCCTTCTGCTCCATTTGGCTCAACGCGTTGGCCTGGTCACTTGCCAGCCGGCTAGTGGCCCCTGTACCGACGAACTTTGAAATTCGACCTGCAAATCTGGTTGCTCCAGATCTGCACCAGCTCCCCTGAAAAGGAGCCCCCACTCTAACCCTCCTGGTTCGAGTGAGAAGCAATCTCCCGGTTCCGCATGGATTGCTCTTACCAAGTGTTGTTTGCTCCAAACTTGAAGCCGACTGCGCTGACGGTGAGAGCCCTTGTGGGACAGATCGTGACCCGCTCCTGGACGTCGCAGATGCCCCAGAGCCCACGTGACAGCGGAGAGAAGCTCCTCGACGACCACCTGATTGCGCCCGACATTGCCTGGTTCCGTCCTGGTTCCACCCTGGTCACTGCTGAGTGACCCAGACTCTGTCCCCTCTGCTTTCAGGTACTTTTCGACTCGAGTCCACCCTTGGACTCCACCGGACACTTCTCTTTCACCCCGCCTGCAGCCCTTTCAGCTCCAAGCACCAAGAGCCTGCGTGACGAAACCCGACTCAACTTCGACCCTGTGCACCCGCTTCCTGTGGGTGAGGTAACTTTGCTCCGCCGGTGTTCCCACACTGGTACACATCTCTAGGGTCTGTGTCTTAAGTTTTGTTCCTCTAGGTTCAGCGGAAGTGTCCTTAAACTTTAACTTTACAACTTTTACGCACCATTGGTTAACATTGGTGCACGCGTGCGCTTTCCGCACTGCTCCCGAATCCCGTGGGCCTCTCCCGACTTCAGCATTGCTTGTCTCGACTGCTCCCAGCGATTCCCTAGGCCCTAGGCCTAACCACTGTTCGATTGGTATCTCTTATACCACTTGTTTAGTATATGGTTAGAGTGGCCCCCCGCCCTCATCCATAATTGTGCAACTTTGTATGTTTAAACTGTGCTTTTGATTTAACGCTTGTGCCCCTTTATTCATAAAGAATACTGGGGATTGTTTTTAGTAATAAATACATATATTTTTATAATATATACTTGTGTGGTGTCCTTTCATTTGATATTACAGGATTGTATGTGGTAAAACAGCTCGCTTAACACGACCTCTTAAGTTAAGCCTTTAGGCTGCTTAGTCCATGCTACCCCTAGGATAGCTTGTCTAACAAGGTTGACTTACAACCAGACACCATAAGGGATTGTTTGGTCTGATAACCGGTGGTTCCAGAATTGGAAACATCACCTATCAGGCCAACTTCTCACATTGGTGGCAGCGGTGGGATTTGAGCTTGCTGTTGTTTTACCATTGCAATCTTTTATCAAATTGAAAGATCACATCAAGTACCTCAAGGTACATATAAATCAAAAGCTTAGCATATTTAAGTTCTACTGAACTTAGTAGTTGTAGATTAAAGGGATTAGCACACCCTGACTACAACTCACTAGCAAGGTACAGTAGGAAAACACTTAGTGTAGGTAAGTGCACCACTTACACCTCACTAGTAGTCATGTCTGACACAGGAAAAGCCTCAGGGTCTGCTCCTGTGACAGTTGACCTTACCAAGGCAACTTCCAGCTATGACAAATTAACCCGAAAGGACTTGATTGCCTTGTGCATATCAAGAGGGTTAAAAAGGGGCAGAAGTCCCACATGTCCTATCCTGATAGCCATTCTAGAACAGGATGACTTAGAGAAGGCGAATGAAGTTCCCTTAGAGTCAGGAGATGGAGTGAACCCCCCTGTAACTGATACCCCTCCAGAGGAAGGAGAAGAGGAGGAAGAAGAGGAGGAGGAGGACTCAGATGTAGAGGACCCAGAAGATCAGGATCAGAGGGGTAGCCAGGTCCTAGTTGCCAGGCTTAACCAGGCCAACTTAGACCTACTGGGAAATGGAGAGGGCCAGCACCTCTCCAGATCCCACCATATCATTCTCCCAGGCAACAGAAGAGTGAGATCTCCCTCAGGGGACTCTCATATTTCTAGTGCCTCAAGAGAATCTCAGAGAGGTATGACTGCCTCTCAGAAGATAGAGCATAGGTCCAGAATGAGGGCTGTCAAACTCCAAATAGAGAGGGAGGAGGTAGCCTTGGCTCAAGCTAGACTTGCCTTGGCAAGAGAGCAAAAATTGTGTGGCTTAGATGCCACTGGTGGCAGCAATATTCCTAAAGAGAAACCCAGGTCCTATGATAGTAGAAACCTGACAAAGATTGTGCCCCCCTACAAGGAAGGGGATGACATCCACAAGTGGATAACTGCTCTTGAGAGAGCCTGCATGGTACAGCAGGTTCCTGAGGAACAGTGGGCAGCAATCTTATGGTACTCCTTTTCAGAGAAAGGGAGAGATAAGCTCCTCACTGTTAGACATGAGGATGCAAACAATTACAAAGTCCTTGTAGGAAGGTGGCTACCTGACTATGGTTACCCCAGATTTTTTGCCTGTGTTTAGCTGGTTTTTTGACTTAGTTGACCTGGTTCCCTGCTAATCAGGGCCCCAGGCCATCTGCTCTCTCTGTAAAATGGATTCCATGTACCCTAGGTACATACCACAATTGGAAATGGACTCCTTGTCAGCCCCTGTATAATGCACTATAGGTGCCCAGGGCATAGGGGCCACCAAGGCCTACCAGGGGCTGCAGCATATATTTTGCCACCCCTGGCTGGTTCTTAAATTGACACAACTGGCTGATCACTCAGCTGGGGTAAGGTGGTGTAATCACCCCTTACTTAGATATAGTATACCTATATCTAAACCTATATCTGGACACATATAAACCTGTGAGCCACTCCTATGGAAGGCCTCATCAATCCTGGAGGCAGAGTGCGTGGTTTAATGTGAGATGGAGCTCTAGCATGAGCTGAGCCTGTCTGCAGCTGTCGGGAACAACTCCCTAAGCTGTTTCAGGATAATGCCATACCATATACTCTTAAGTGCATTATAATCCTTGCGGTTATATAGCAACTCTGGTTTGGCTTTATCAAAACATGTCGTGTAAGGTGTAATACGATTTGGAATACTATCCCCTCGCCAGTTCTGGCGATGGGGATAGCATTCCACCCCTCTAGAGGGGTAAGACATGTTACTTTACTTAAATGCGGTTAATTTCTAAAAGGACCTTAGATCCACAAAATGGATGCCTCTGCCACAGACAAGAGTCTGACCCCCTGAAGCTGACCGAAACTCAGCCAAATGGGGCCTGGACAAAGGGTTTCCTGTCGCAGGGGGGTGTTACCACCCTCCAGACAGGAGATAGTGGATTGTAGCAGGGAGGTCTGAAAGAAACCAGACACTGCCTGGGGCGCACAAGGCTGCCCCTTGTATAATCAGGCCAAACCGGTTCTGGGGCACTCCAGCCCTCATGCCAGGGCGGCCTGGATCAAAGGAAGGGGGTGTATCCACCCACTTCCTGGGTCCCACCCATAGGAGGGGACCTAGCAGGTAATCCAGCCCCCAAAATTAGTATAAGACTGGGAGCAGTGCCAATGCACTTCAGATTTCCTGATGAAACATAAGAAACGAAACTCTGGACCCTTCGACATCCTACTCAACGTAGAAGACTGAAGAATCTCCCTTGTGGTCAAGGAGTGACCACCCTGTGTAAACAGGCACCATCCAGCCATCGACGTCTGCTTTGTCGCAGTTCCTGCCGGAACTCAAGCGACAGAGATCGACGAGATCAAGCTTGCCTGCCTTCCAACAGCCCGATCCACAGTCCCTGCAGAGCTGAGACCCGTGGAGGTGACCAGAAGCGTGGGGCATGCCATCTTGAATTGACCACAAGACGCTGACCGTGCAGCCCACGAGTGACCCTCGAAGCTGTACACCGGGGTTTAAGAAGCCCCAACCCTGAGCCACTCTTGCACCGAAGTTCAGCCCTCCACACTCGACGAGTGCTGCGTGGGGCCCTTCTGCTCCATTTGGCTCAACATGTTGGCCTGGTCACTTGCCAGCCGGCTAGTGGCCCCTGTACCGACGAACTTTGAAATTCGACCTGCAACTCTGGTTGCTCCAGATCTGCACCAGCTCCCCTGAAAAGGAGCCCCCACTCTGACCCTCCTGGTTTGAGTGAGAAGCAATCTCCCGGTTCCGCGTGGATTGCTCTTGCCAAGTGTTGTTTGCTCCAAACTTGAAGCCGACTGCGCCGACGGTGAGAGCCCTCATGGGACAGATCGTGACCCGCTCCTGGACGTCGCAGATGCCCCAGAGCCCACGTGACAGCAGAGAGAAGCTCCTCGACGACCACCTGATTGCGCCCGACATTGCCTGGTTCCGTCCTGGTTCCACCCTGGTCACTGCTGAGTGACCCAGACTCTGTCCCCTCTGCTTTCAGGTACTTTTCGACTCGAGTCCACCCTTGGACTCCACCGGACACTTCTCTTTCACCCCGCCTGCAGCCCTTTCAGCTTCAAGCACCAAGAGCCTGCGTGACGAAACCCGACTCAACTTCGACCCTGTGCACCCGCTTCCTGTGGGTGAGGTAACTTTGCTCCGCCGGTGTTCCCACACTGGTACACATCTCTAGGGTCTGTGTCTTAAGTTTTGTTCCTCTAGGTTCAGCGGAAGTGTCCTTAAACTTTAACTCTACAACTTTTACGCACCATTGGTTAACATTGGTGCATGCGTGCGCTTTCCGCACTGCACCCGAATCCCGCGGGCTTTTCCCGACTTCAGCACTGCTTGTCCCGACTGCTCCCAGCGATTCCCTAGGCCCTAGGCCTAACCACTGTTCGATTGGTATCTCTTATACCACTTGTTTAGGGTAGGGTGTTAAAATATCGATAACAAAAATATAGCTGACATAAATATCGTTGCAAAAATATCGTTTACAAAAATATCGACACCCTATACTTAAACAGGTAAGTACATAAATATCGACTCCAAAATATCGTTGTAATTAATATAGATGTAAAAAATATCGACTTTTTAAAATAATTAAAATTACATTAAATAATAAATAAATATAAGTACTATTAACAAAATACATTACATAACTTTTATTTTTTAACTATTTCAAAATAATTTACTACACTTTTTAATTATAAACTTAATAAATGTGGACATATAAATTAATTTTACACATTACTTTATATAACAACAATAATACATATATATAATTAAAATACCCCTTTACCCAAAAACCCAAAACTGACCCTGAACCCTAAAAATACCCCTTTACCCAAAAACTGAAAACTGACCCTGAACCCTAAAAATACCCCTTTACCCAAAAACATTTTCACTAAAAAAATCCTGTACACACACCTAAAATTAATAAAAAAATTAACATAATTAATTACATAATTATTATTCAATTAACTAATTAAAATTAATTAACTATTATTTATTACACTATTTATATTTATTTAAAACATTAATTAATCTATTATTTCATTATATTTAAAAACCCCTTTACCCAAAAACTGAAAACTGACCCTGAACACTAAAAATACCCCTTTACCCAAAAACTGAAAACTGACCCTGCATCCTAAAAATACCCCTTTACCCAAAAACTGAAAACTGACCCTGAACCCTAAAAATACCCTTTTACCCAAAAACTGAAAACTGACCCTGAACCCAAAAAATACCCCTTTACCCAAAAACTAAAAACTGACCCTGAACCCTAAAAATACCCCTTTACCCAAAAACTAAAAACTGACCCTGAACCCTAAAAATACCCCTTTACCCAAAAACTGAAAACTGACCCTGAACCCTAAAAATACCCCTTTACCCAAAAACTGAAAACTGACCCTGAACCCAAAAAATACCCCTTTACCCAAAAACTGAAAACTGACCCTGAACCCTAAAAATACCCCTTTACCCAAAAACTGAAAACTGACCCTGAACCCTAAAAATACCCCTTTACCCAAAAACATTTTCACTAAAAAAATCCTGTACACACACCTAAAAATAATTAAAAAATTAACATAATTAATTACATAATTATTATTCAATTAACTAATTGAAATTAATTAACTATTATTTATTACACTATTTATATTCATTTAAAACATTAATTAATGTATTATTTCATTATATTTAAATTACTTCCCACCCTACTCCCCTATAAACCCACAACCCGCTACGGAACTATTAATACTAAATTCAACTGAAAATACATTATTAAATAATAATATACGACTAAAAATACTACTTTGACTAAAAATAATCATTAAAACACTACATTACTTATAATTATTTAAAAAACGATATTATTGTAAACTATGTTTTTGTAAACGATATTTATTACAACTATATTAATGTTAACGATATTACTTACCTGTCTGTCGATATTCTGGTCAGACGATATTTTTGTCATCGATATTTCTTCCTGTAGATATTTTTGCAGCGATATTTATGTTAGTCGATATTTTTACGACGATATTCCTGCTCTGTACCCTTGTTTAGTATATGGTTTGAGTGGCCCCCCGCCCTCATCCATAATTGTCAACTTTGTATGTTTAAACTGTGCTTTTGATTTAACGCTTGTGCCCCTTTATTCATAAAGAATACTGGGGATTGTTTTTAGTAATAAATACATATATTTTTATAATATATACTTGTGTGGTGTCCTTTCATTTGATATTACAGGATTGTATGTGGTAAAACAGCTCGCTTAACACGACCTCTTAAGTTAAGCCTTTAGGCTGCTTAGTCCATGCTACCCCTAGGATAGCTTGTCTAATAAGGTTGACTTGCAACCAGACACCATAAGGGATTGTTTGGTCTGATAACCGGTGGTTCCAGAATTGGAAACATCACCTATCAGGCCAACTTCTCACAGTCCTGAAGAGTGTCCTAATAGATGGGTTTGGCTTAACCACTGAACAGTACAGGTTCAAGTTCAGAGACACCCAGAAGACACAGACTCAGGACTGGACTGATTTTGTTGATTGTGCAACTAAGGCTCTGGAGGGTTGGCTACATGGCAGCAAAGAACATGACTTTACAGGATTGTATAATTTGATTATGAGGGAGCAGATCCTAAGTAATTGTCAGAACCAGCTCTTACACCAGCACCTGGTGGACTCTGATCTGACCTCTCCCCAAGAATTGGGAAAGAAGGCAGACAAGTGGGTCAGAACCAGGATTAGGCATAAGAATCAGGACAGTAACCAGAAGAAGGAGTCTACCAAGCCTCAAGATAAGGGTGGGGATAAAAATAAAGAAAAGACTTCCACAGGGCCCCAAAACTCCAAGAATGGGGGTGGGTCCCAAGACACTTCTTCAACAGAGAAAAAGCCTTATTGTCATGTCTGTAAACAGGTTCAACAAGTTCAAAAGGGCTGTAGCCAACCCCCTTCTGTGGGACCTCTCTGTAAGCAAAGACCAGGCAGGGTAAAAGAATGTCCCATTTCCGCCTGAGCTTCTCTGGTAATCCTTTTATCATGCCTTTTAGGGTCTTGTTAAATCTCTCCACAAGCCCATTGCATTGTGGATGTGTAGGAAGGTGGCTACCTGACTATGGTTACCCCAGATTTTTTGCCTGTGTTTAGCTGGTTTTTTGACTTAGTTGACCTGGTTCCCTGCTAATCAGGGCCCCAGGCCATCTGCTCTCTCTGTAAAATGGATTCCATGTACCCTAGGTACATACCAATTGGAAATGGACTCCTTGTCAGCCCCTGTAGAATGCACTATAGGTGCACAGGGCACAGGAGCCACTAAGGCCTACCAGGGGCTGCAGCATATCTTTTGCCACCCCTGGCTGGTTCTTAAATTGACACAACTGGCTGATCACTCAGCTGGGGTAAGGTGGTGTACACACCCCTTGCTTAGATATAGTATACCTATGTCTAAAACCTATATCTGGACACATGTAAACCTGTGAGCCACTCCTATAGAAAGGCCTCATCAATCCTGGAGGCTGAGTGCGTGGTTTTATGTGAGATGGAGCTCTAGCATGAGCTGAGCCTGTCTGCAGCCATCGGGAACAAATCCCTAAGCTGTTTCAGGATAATGCCATACCATATACTATTAAGTGCCTTATAATCCTCGCGGTTATTTAGCAACTTTGGTTTGGCTTTATCAAAACATGTCGTGTAAGGTGTCATACGCTTTGGAATACAATCCCCTCGCCAGTTCTGGCGACGGGGATGGCATTCCACCCCTCTAGAGGGGTAAGACATGTTACTTTGCTTTAATGCGGTTGATTTCTCCAAAGGCCTTAAGATCCACAAAATGGATGCCTCTGCCACAGACAAATGTCTGGACCCCTGGAGCTGACCGAAACTCAGTCAAGGGGGTCCTGGACAAAGGGTTTCCTGTCACAGGAGGGTGTCACCGCCCTCCAGACAGGAGATAGTGTATTGTAGCAGGGAGGTTTGAAAGAAACCAGACACTGCTTGGGGCGCACAAGGCTGCCCCTTGCATAATCCGGCCAAACCGGTTCTGGGGCACTCCAGCCCTCGTGCCAGGGCGGCCTGGATCAAAGGAAGGGGGTGTATCCACCCACTTCCTGGGTCCCACCCATAGGAGGGGACCTAGCAGGTAATCACGCCCCCCAGATTGGAATAAGAGTGGGAGCAGTGCCAATGCACTTCAGATTTCCTGGAAGAAACATTAGAAACAAAACTCTGGACCCTTGGACTCCCATTTCAACGTGGAAGCCCTAAGAATCTCCCTTGTGGTCAAGGAGTGACCACCCTGCAGCAGCAGGCACCATCCAGCCCTCGACGTCTACTTAGTTGCAGTTCCCGCCGGAACTCGAGCGACTGAGATCAACGAGATCAAGCCTGCCCAGCTTCTAACAGCCCGATCCACAGTCCCTGCAAAGCTGAGACCCGTGGAGGCGACCGGAAGCGTGGGGCACGCCATCTTGAATTGACCACGAGACGCTGACCGTGCAGCCCACGAGTGACCCTCGAAGCTGTGCACCGGGGTTTGAGAAGCCCCTACCCTGAGCTACTCCTGAGCTGAAGTTCAGCCCTCCACACTCGACGAGTGCTGCGTGGGGCCCTTTGGCACATTTTGGCTCAACGCGTTGGCCCGGTCACTTGCCAGCTGGCTTGTGGTCCCTGTGCCGACAAACTACAAAAGAAGACTTGTGATTCTGGTTGTTCCAGATCCACACCAGCTCCCCTGAAAAGGAGCCCCGACTCTGACCTTCCTGGTCCGAGTGAGAAGCAATCTTCCGATCCCGCGTGGATTGCTCTTACCAAGGCTTGTTTGCTCCAAACCGGAAGCCGACTGCACCGACGGTGAGAGCCTGCGTGGGACAGATCGTGACCTGCTCCTGGACATCGCAGATGCCCCAGAGCCCACGTGACAGCGGAGAGAAGCTCCTCGACGACCACCTGATTGCGCCCGACATTGCCTGGTTCCGTCCTGGTTCCACCCTGGTCACTGCTGAGTGACCCAGACTCTGTCCCCTCTGCTTTCAGGTACTTTTCTACTTGAGTCCACCCTTGGACTCCACCGGACACTTCATCTTCAACCCGCCTGCAGCCCTTTCAGCTTCAAGCACCAAGAGCCTGCGTGTCAAAACCCGACGCCACTTCGACCCTATGCACCCGCTTCCTGTGGGTGAGGTAACTTTGCTCCGCCGGTGTTCCCACACTGGTGCACACCTCTAGGGTCTGTGTGTTAAGTTTTGTATCTCTAGGTTCAGCGGAAGTGTTCTTTAACTTTAACTCTTTGACTTTTACGCACCATTGGTTAACATTGGTGCATGCGTGCGCTTTCCGCACATCTCCCGAATCCCGAGGGCCATTCCCGACTTCAGCATTGCTTGTCCTGACTGCTCCCAGCGATTCCCTAGGCCCTAGGCCTAACCACTGTTCGAGTGGCATCTCTTATACCACTTGTTTAGTATATGGTTTGAGTGGCCCCTACCCTCATCCATAATTGTGCAACTTTGTATGTTTAAACAGTGCTTTTTGATTTAACGCTTGTGCCCCTTTATTCATAAAGAATACTGGGGATTGTTTTTAGTAATAAATACATATATTTTTATAATATATACTTGTGTGGTGTCCTTTCATTTGGTATTACAGGATTGTATGTGGTAAAACAGCTCGCTTAACACGACCTCTTAAGTTAAGCCTTTAGGCTGCTTAGTCCATGCTACCCCTAGGATAGCTTGTCTAATAAGGTTGACTTACAACCAGACACCATAAGGGGATTGTTTGGTCAGGTAGTAGGTGGTCCCAGAATTGGAAACATCCCCTACCAGGCCAACTTCTCACATTGGTGAGCAGCGGTGCGGATTTGAGCTTGCTGTTGTTTTACCATTGCAATCTTTATATCAAATTGAAAGATCACATCAAGTACCTCTAGGTACATATAAAATCAAAAGCTTAGCATATTAAGTTCTACTGAACTTAGTAGTTGTAGGTTGAAGGGAGTAGCACACCCCTGACTACAACTCACTAGCAAGGTCCAGTAGGAAAACACTTAGTGTAGGTAAGTGCACCACTTACACCTCACTAGTAACCATGTCTGACACAGGAAAGGCCTCAGGGTCTAGTCCTGTGACAGTTGACCCTACCCAGGCAACTTTTGGATATGACAAACTAACCCGCAGAGACTTGATTGCCTTGTGCAAAGCAAGAGGGTTAAAAAGGGGCAGAAGCCCCACCTGCCTAATCCTGGTAGAAATCCTAGAACAGGATGACTTAGAGAAGGCAAAAGCAGCTTCCCTAGACACAGGGAACCCCCCTGTAGTTGATCCCCCTGAAGAGGAGGATGATGATGACTTGGATGAGGACTCAGAGGTTGAGGACTTAGAAGTACAGGATCAGGGTAGCCAGGTTCCAGTTGGTAGGCTTAGCCAGGCCAACTTGGACCTACTGGGGAATGGAGAGGGCCAGCACCTCCCCAGAACCCCACATGGGATTCTCCCAGGCAACAGAAGAGTGAGATCTCCCTCAGGGGACTCTCATATTTCTAGTGCCTCCAGAGAATCAGAGAGAGGCATGAGTGCTTCTCAGAAAGCTGAGCATAGGGCCAGAATGAGGGCTGTCCAACTCCAAATAGAGAGGGAGGAGGTAGCCTTGGCTCAAGCTAAACTTAGCATGGCCCAAGCTAAACTTGCCTTGGCAAGAGAGAAAAAATTGTGTGGCTTAGATGCCACTGGTGGCAGCAATATTCCTAAAGAGAAACCCAGGTCCTATGACAGTAGAAACCTGACAAAGATTGTGCCCCCCTTCAAAGAAGGGGATGACATCCACAAATGGATGACTGCTCTTGAGAGAGCCTGCATGGTACAGCAGGTTCCTGAGGAACAGTGGGCAGCAATCTTATGGTACTCCTTTTCAGAGAAAGGGAGGGACAAGCTCCTCACTGTCAGACATGAGGATGCAAACAATTACAAAGTCCTGAAGAGTGTTCTGATAGATGGGTTTGGCTTAACCACTGAACAGTACAGGTTCAAGTTCAGAGACACCCAGAAGACACAGACTCAGGACTGGACTGATTTTGTAGATTGTGCTACTAAGGCTCTGGAGGGTTGGCTACATGGCAGCAAAGTACATGACTTTACAGGATTGTATAATTTGATTATGAGGGAGCAGATCCTAAGTAATTGTCAGAACCAGCTCTTACACCAGCACCTGGTAGACTCTGATCTGACCTCTCCCCAAGAATTGGGAAAGAAGGCAGACAAATGGGTCAGAACCAGGATTAGGCCTAAGAATCAGGACAGTAACCAGAAGAAGGAGTCTACCAAGCCTCAAGATAAGGGTGGGGATAAAAATAAAGAAAAGACTTCCCCAGGGCCCCAAAACTCCAAGGATGGGGGTGGGTCCCAAGACACTTCTTCAACTGAGAAAAAGCCTTATTGTTATGCCTGTAAACAGGTGGGGCATTACAAAACAGACAGCTGTTGTCCCAAGAATAACAATAAAGAAAATATACCTCCAAAGCCAGCTTCAACACCTCCTGTTACTGTCAGCAGTAATCCCCCAGGAAGTGGAAGCACACCCAGGAATCTGGGTGGGTTTACTTTTGGAAATCAGGTGGACCCTGGCCTATCCAGGTCCCCATCACCCAATGATCTTGTTTATGAGGTTGGCATGGGGTTTGCCAACTTCTCTGCTTGCCCAAATACTTTGAGCAAGTATAGACAAGAACCCATCATCAATGGTTTGAAAGTTGAGGCTTTTAGAGACACAGGGGCTAGCATCACCATGGTGGCTGATGGCATAGTCCCCTCTAAGCAACTTTTACCTGGTGCCACATACCAGGTTACAAACATTGATGGAATCCAAACAAATCATCCCATGGCAGTAGTAAGTCTCAGCTGGGGAGGTGTCATTGGCCCAAAGAGAGTGGCAGTGTCACCAAACTTGCCTGTAGACTGCCTACTTGGTAATGATTTGGAGATCTCAGCCTGGGCTGAGGTTGAACAGGAAACCCATTCTAGAATGGTGAATTCCAATGGAAAGGTTAGTGGGGCTGTAATGGCTACAGCCCCCATTCAAGATGTCCTTCCTGAAAAGGTTGGTAGGGCTGAGAAACTCTCTGCCCCATCTTTAGCAAAAGCTCTTCCTGACCAGAATAGCAAAGCTGTTATGATAACAGCAGAAACCCAAACTGAGTCTCCTCCTGAAAAGGTTGGTGGGGCTGTGATGGCCACAGCCCAAACTCAAACTGACACGTGTGTTGTGAAACCTGAAATGATGGATAACTCCACACAAACTGAGAGCATGGAGGAGGAAGAGAAATCTCCCCCTCACCAGACTTTAGGACAGGATCAGCCTCCTCAGGGAACTGATCTTACCCCTGATGAAGGAACTGCCCCAGAGGTGGTTGGGCCTAGCCTGACAGAACCTCTGATGTCAGTGGAACCTTCTCAGGTGGGACCCAGTCTGGAGCAGGTAACCTGCCCCTCTCTACCTTGCCTTAGCCAGCCCAGGGCTGCAGAGGACAAGAAGGACAGTGAGACCCAGAGGGCCCCCTGTCAAATAAAGCACCCCCATCAAAAGATTAGGTGCACCAAAACTAGTAGCCCTAGTAAGGTGAAAACTTTAAAAACTCCTGAGGGAGCCCCCTTAAAAACAGTTAGGGACCTCCCACAGATGGATTCTGTTGGGCACAGCCAAACCTGGGACCCAAGGGGCCCAAACCTGAACTGTCCCTCCAGCAAGCCAAACAGAGGGACCCAGCCTCCAGCTTTAGGTAGCCAGAGGTTGACCCTGAGAGCACAGTGCAACTCAGTTAAAGAGAGAAAGGCACACATGGTGGAAGATAATTGGAGGAAGCTAAGCCCTAAATTAGTAGAGCCTCGCTTCAATACTCCATATCCAAACCAGCCTTTAACTTTGCCTAAACACACCCAAGGTAGTGATTCCCTATGGTGGAGACCCTCTAATACCCAAAGGGTGAGGGACTGCTTAGTGGACCATGAGACAGGGGGTACCCATGCTAGTGCAGGTACTTCCTTATATGGCCACTCAGGCAATATAGGCTTACCTGGCCAAGGATAGCCTTATCTCCTTTCGTTTGGGGGGGGGTTATGTAGGAAGGTGGCTACCTGACTATGGTTACCCCAGATTTTTTGCCTGTGTTTAGCTGGTTTTTTGACTTAGTTGACCTGGTTCCCTGCTAATCAGGGCCCCAGGCCATCTGCTCTCTCTGTAAAATGGATTCCATGTACCCTAGGTACATACCAATTGGAAATGGACTCCTTGTCAGCCCCTGTAGAATGCACTATAGGTGCACAGGGCACAGGAGCCACTAAGGCCTACCAGGGGCTGCAGCATATCTTTTGCCACCCCTGGCTGGTTCTTAAATTGACACAACTGGCTGATCACTCAGCTGGGGTAAGGTGGTGTACACACCCCTTGCTTAGATATAGTATACCTATGTCTAAAACCTATATCTGGACACATGTAAACCTGTGAGCCACTCCTATAGAAAGGCCTCATCAATCCTGGAGGCTGAGTGCGTGGTTTTATGTGAGATGGAGCTCTAGCATGAGCTGAGCCTGTCTGCAGCCATCGGGAACAAATCCCTAAGCTGTTTCAGGATAATGCCATACCATATACTATTAAGTGCCTTATAATCCTCGCGGTTATTTAGCAACTTTGGTTTGGCTTTATCAAAACATGTCGTGTAAGGTGTCATACGCTTTGGAATACCATCCCCTCGCCAGTTCTGGCGACGGGGATGGCATTCCACCCCTCTAGAGGGGTAAGACATGTTACTTTGCTTTAATGCGGTTGATTTCTCCAAAGGCCTTAAGATCCACAAAATGGATGCCTCTGCCACAGACAAATGTCTGGACCCCTGGAGCTGACCGAAACTCAGTCAAGGGGGTCCTGGACAAAGGGTTTCCTGTCACAGGAGGGTGTCACCGCCCTCCAGACAGGAGATAGTGTATTGTAGCAGGGAGGTTTGAAAGAAACCAGACACTGCTTGGGGCGCACAAGGCTGCCCCTTGCATAATCCGGCCAAACCGGTTCTGGGGCACTCCAGCCCTCGTGCCAGGGCGGCCTGGATCAAAGGAAGGGGGTGTATCCACCCACTTCCTGGGTCCCACCCATAGGAGGGGACCTAGCAGGTAATCACGCCCCCCAGATTGGAATAAGAGTGGGAGCAGTGCCAATGCACTTCAGATTTCCTGGAAGAAACATTAGAAACGAAACTCTGGACCCTTGGACTCCCATTTCAACGTGGAAGCCCTAAGAATCTCCCTTGTGGTCAAGGAGTGACCACCCTGCAGCAGCAGGCACCATCCAGCCCTCGACGTCTACTTAGTTGCAGTTCCCGCCGGAACTCGAGCGACTGAGATCGACAAGATCAAGCCTGCCCAGCTTCTAACAGCCCGATCCACAGTCCCTGCAAAGCTGAGACCCGTGGAGGCGACCAGAAGCGTGGGGCACGCCATCTTGAATTGACCACGAGACGCTGACCGTGCAGCCCACGAGTGACCCTCGAAGCTGTGCACCAGGGTTTGAGAAGCCCCTACCATGAGCTACTCCTGAGCCGAAGTTCAGCTCTCCACACTCGACGAGTGCTGCGTGGGGCCCTTTGGCACATTTTGGCTCAACGCGTTGGCCCGGTCACTTGCCAGCTGGCTTGTGGTCCCTGTGCCGACAAACTACAAAAGAAGACTTGTGATTCTGGTTGCTCCAGATCCACACCAGCTCCCCTGAAAAGGAGCCCCGACTCTGACCTTCCTGGTCCGAGTGAGAAGCAATCTTCCGATCCCGCGTGGATTGCTCTTACCAAGGCTTGTTTGCTCCAAACCGGAAGCCGACTGCACCGACGGTGAGAGCCTGCGTGGGACAGATCGTGACCTGCTCCTGGACGTCGCAGATGCCCCAGAGCCCACGTGACAGCGGAGAGAAGCTCCTCGACGACCACCTGATTGCGCCCGACATTGCCTGGTTCCGTCCTGGTTCCACCCTGGTCTTTGCTGAGTGACCCAGACTCTGTCCCCTCTGCTTTCAGGTACTTTTCTACTTGAGTCCACCCTTGGACTCCACCGGACACTTCATCTTCAACCCGCCTGCAGCCCTTTCAGCTTCAAGCACCAAGAGCCTGCGTGTCAAAACCCGACGCCACTTCGACCCTATGCACCCGCTTCCTGTGGGTGAGGTAACTTTGCTCCGCCGGTGTTCCCACACTGGTGCACACCTCTAGGGTCTGTGTGTTAAGTTTTGTATCTCTAGGTTCAGCGGAAGTGTCCTTTAACTTTAACTCTTTGACTTTTACGCACCATTGGTTAACATTGGTGCATGCGTGCGCTTTCCGCACATCTCCCGAATCCCGAGGGCCATTCCCGACTTCAGCATTGCTTGTCCTGACTGCTCCCAGCGATTCCCTAGGCCCTAGGCCTAACCACTGTTCGAGTGGCCTCTCTTATACCACTTGTTTAGTATATGGTTTGAGTGGCCCCTACCCTCATCCATAATTGTGCAACTTTGTATGTTTAAACAGTGCTTTTTGATTTAACGCTTGTGCCCCTTTATTCATAAAGAATACTGGGGATTGTTTTTAGTAATAAATACATATATTTTTATAATATATACTTGTGTGGTGTCCTTTCATTTGGTATTACAGGATTGTATGTGGTAAAACAGCTCGCTTAACACGACCTCTTAAGTTAAGCCTTTAGGCTGCTTAGTCCATGCTACCCCTAGGATAGCTTGTCTAATAAGGTTGACTTACAACCAGACACCATAAGGGGATTGTTTGGTCAGGTAGTAGGTGGTCCCAGAATTGGAAACATCCCCTACCAGGCCAACTTCTCACAGGATGATATGGGGTGGTAAACTTATAGTTTACTCCACATTGCTTTCAGATAGCTAGACATAAAATTCGTGCCTCTATCTGATAGTACCTCCTTAGGAAAGCCCACTCTTGAGAAAACTGCAATGAGGGCCTTTGCCACCACAGGGGCTGTGGTGGTCCTTAGGGGAATAGCCTCTGGATACCTGGTGGCATGATCCACTACCACCAGTATGAATCTGTTCCCAGATGCTGTTTGGGGGTCCATTGGACCCACAATATCAATTCCAACTCTTTCAAAGGGAACTCCCACCACAGGTAGTGGTATTAGGGGGGCCTTTGTTGTGCCACCTGACTTACCACTGGCTTGGCAAGTGACACAGGAGCGACAAAACTCCTTGACATCCTCTGACATGTGAGGCCAGTGAAAGTGTGAAACAAGCCTGTCCCACGTCTTGTTCTGGCCTAAGTGTCCTGCAAGGGGAATATCATGGGCCAAGGTAAGGAGGAACCCCCTAAACTGCAGAGGTATAACCAACCTCCTGGTCATGCCAGGCTTGGGGGCTCTAGCCTCTGAGTAAAGGAGTCCATCATCCCAATACACAGTATGGGTACCTTGGGCATCCCCAGCAGCCTCAGCAGCAGCCTGCTGTCTGAGGGGTTCAAGGGAAGGGCAATCTAATTGAGCCTGCCTCAGGTCTGCCCTTGAGGGTCCCCCTGTCCCCAGAAACTCAACCTGGTCAGGTTCAAGCTCCTCAGAGACAGTCTCCTCTTGGACTGCAGAATCAGTTTCCTCTGAAACCTGATCCTCAACCTGGGGCAAGGTGGAAGGCTGAGCCTTTCCTCTCTTGCTCCTTCTCTTGGGTTGTGGCTGGTCTATTGTTTCAAGATCCACCACTGGTTCAGGAAGGCACTTCTTAGCCTGAGCCCTTGTCATGGCAAGGACATGCTCTGAAATCCCTAGCATTTCTGCATGAGTCCTGTACTCCACTTCTGACCATGCTGAGCTTTCAAGGTCATTTCCTAACAGACAGTCTACTGGTAGGTCTGCACTCACCACAACCTTCTTTAGGCCATCAACCCCTCCCCAGGAGAAGTTCACAACTGCCACACTATGGGAAGTAGTGGAGTTGCTTGCATTGGTTACTAGGTAGCTCTCACCTAGTACAATCTGTCCAGGGTCCACAAAGTCAGGTGTCACCATTGTGACACTGGCACATGTGTCCCTGTAAGCTTGAGCCAGTTTCTCATTAATTAAGGGAGTCTGTCTGTATTTGCCCAGGTTACTGGGGCTTACTGCAGTGGGCAACTCAATGTCCACATCATACAGGAGAACTGCCTGTGTAGGGATTCTGACTAGGCCAGATCCTACTTCAATACCCAGGGTCAACCCAGCTACACCCTTGGACTGTGTTCCACCACTGCTTACTGTACTTGGGGTTGCAGTTGCTTTAGGAGCTGGAGTGGTGGGGACTGGATTTGCCTTGGTGCATTCACTGCCCCAGTGTGAAACTGATTTGCAGGTATTACACCAAGGTGTCTTTGGACCTTTGTTCTTCTTCTTCTTGTTTCCATTTTGGGAACCACCCTCCTTACTATTAGTTTGGGGGCCTGAAGACTTCTGGTCTTTTTCTTTATCTTTCTGATTACCACCCTTCTGGTCTGTTTTCTTCTGGTCACCACCTTGGTTCTGGGGTTTCTGCTTAATCCTTGTTCTGACCCATTTGTCCGCCTTCTTTCCCAATTCTTGGGGAGAGGTCAGATCAGAGTCAATAAGGTATTGATGCAACAGCTGGTTTGTACAGTTATTAAGGATCTGTTCTCTCATTATAAGATTGTACAATCCTGTATAGTCTGAAACTTTACTTCCCTGCAACCAACCCTCCAAAGCCTTAGTGGCACACTCAACGAAATCAGTCCAGTCTTGAGTCTGTGCTTTTTGGGTGTCTCTGAACAACAACCTGTATTGCTCAGTGGTTAGGCCAAACCCTTCAATAAGAGCACTCTTCAAAACAGAGTCGTTTTTGTCATCCTCAGGTCTAACTGTGAGGAGCCTGTCCCTCCCTTTCTCAGAAAAGGAGTACCATAAAATTGCAGCCCACTGATCTTGAGGAACCTGCTGTACCATGCAGGCTCTCTCCAGAGCAGTCATCCATTTGTGGATGTCATCCCCTTCTTTAAAGGGGGGCACAATTTTTGTCAGGTTTCTATTGTCATAGCCCCTGTCTTTTTCTCTTGGAAAATTGCTGCCACCAGTGGCATCTAAGCCACTTAATTTCTGCTCTCTTGCCAAGGTAAATCTAGCTTGAGCCAAGGTAAGTTTAGCTTGAGCCAGGGCTACCTCCTCCCTCTCTATTTGGAGTCTGACAGCCCTCATTCTGGCCCTATGCTCAGTCTTTTGAGAGGCAGTCATACCTCTCTCAGATTCTCTGGAGGCACTAGAAATATGAGAGTCCCCTGAGGGAGATCTCACTCTTCTGTTGCCTGGGAGAATAAGACTGTGGGATCTGGGGAGGTGCTGGCCCTCTCCATTTCCCAGTAGGTCTAAGTTGGCCTGGTTAAGCCTGGCAACTAGGACCTGGCTACCCCTCTGATCCTGATCTTCGGTGTCCTCAACATCTGAGTCCTCCTCCCCCTCCTCTCCATCTTCCTCCTGAGGGGTGTCAGTTACAGGGGGTTTCTCTCCACTTCCTGACTGTAAGGGAATTCCATTCACCTTCTCTAAGTCATCCTGTTCTAGGATGTCTATCAGGATTTGGCAGGTGGGACTTCTGCCCCTTTTTAACCCTCTTGATTTGCACAAGGCAATCAAGTCCCTTCGGGTTAGTTTGTCATAGCTGGAAGTTGCCTGGGTAAGGTCAACTGTCACAGGAGCAGACCCTGAGGCTTTTCCTGTGTCAGACATGACTCTAGTGTGGTGTAAGTGATGCACCTACCTACACTAAGTGTTTTCCTACTGTACCTTACTAGTGAGTTGTAGTCAGGGTGTGCTAATCCCTTCAACCTACA
Organism: Lissotriton helveticus; assembly: GCF_964261635.1. NCBI lineage: Eukaryota > Metazoa > Chordata > Amphibia > Caudata > Salamandridae > Lissotriton > Lissotriton helveticus. Next base: position 2,062,733 of record NW_027611671.1, on the reverse strand, counting down.
ACTACTAAGTTCAGTAGAACTTAATATGCTAAGCTTTTGATTTTATATGTACCTAGAGGTACTTGATGTGATCTTTCAATTTGATACAAAGATTGCAATGGTAAAACAACAGCAAGCTCAAATCCGCACCGCTGCTCACCAATGTGAGAAGTTGGCCTGGTAGGGGATGTTTCCAATTCTGGAACCACCTACTACCTGACCAAACAATCCCTTATGGTGTCTGGTTGTAAGTCAACCTTATTAGACAAGCTATCCTAGGGGTAGCATGGACTAAGCAGCCTAAAGGCTTAACTTAAGAGGTCGTGTTAAGCGAGCTGTTTTACCACATACAATCCTGTAATATCAAATGAAAGGACACCACACAAGTATATATTATAAAAATATATGTGTTTATTACTAAAAACAATCCCCAGTATTCTTTATGAATAAAGGGGCACAAGCGTTAAATCAAAAGCACTGTTTAAACATACAAAGTTGCACAATTATGGATGAGGGCAGGGGGCCACTCAAACCATATACTAAACAAGTGGTATAAGAGAGGCCACTCGAGCAGTGGTTAGGCCTAGGGCCTAGGGAATCGCTGGGAGCAGTCAGGACAAGCAATGCTGAAGTCGGGAATGGTCCTCGGGATTCGGGAGAGGTGCGGGAAGCGCACGCACGCACCAATGTTAACCAATGGTGCGTAAAAGTTGTAAAGTTAAAGTTAAAGGACACTTCCGCTGAACCTAGAGGAACAAAACTTAACACACAGACCCTAGAGGTGTGCACCAGTGTGGGAACACCGGCGGAGCAAAGTTACCTCACCCACAGGAAGTGGGTGCACAGGGTCGAAGTGGCATCGGGTTCTGACACGCAGGCTCTTGGTGCTTGGAGCTGAAAGGGCTGCAGGCGGGTTAAAGATGAAGTGTCCGGTGGAGTCCAAGGGTGGACTCAAGTCGAAGAGTACCTGAAAGCAGAGGGGACAGAGTCTGGGTCACTCAGCAGTGACCAGGGTGGAACCAGGACGCAACCAGGCAATGTCGGGCGCAATCAGGTGGTCGTCAAGGAGCTTCTCTCCGCTGTCACTAGGGCTCTGGGGCATCTGCGACGTCCAGGAGCAGGTCACGATCTGTCCCACGCAGGCTCTCACCGTCGGTGCAGTCAGCTTCAAGTTTGGAGCAAACAAGCCTTGGCAAGAGCGATCCACGCGGGATCAGAAGATTGCTTCTCACTCGGACCAGGAAGGTCAGAGTCGGGGCTCCTTTTCAGGGGAGCTGGTGTGGATCTGGAGCAACCAGATTCACGAGTCTTCTTAGTCGTTTCGTCGGCACAGGGACCACTAGCCAGCTGGCAAGTGACCGGGCCAACGCGTTGAGCCAAATAGAGCCAAAGGGCCCCACGCAGCACTCATCGAGTGTGGAGGGCTGAACTTCGGCTCAGGAGCAGCTCAGGGTGGGGGCTTCTCAAACCCCGGTGCACAGCTTCGAGGATCACTCGTGGGCTGCACGGTCAGCGTCTCGTGGTCAATTCAAGATGGCGTGCCCCACGCTTCCGGTCGCCTCCACGGGTCTCAGCTTTGCAGGGACTGTGGATCGGGCTGTTAGAAGGCAGGCAGGCTTGATCTCGTCAATCTCAGTCGCTCGAGTTCCGGCGGGAACTGCAACTAAGTAGACGTCGAGGGCTGGATGGTGCCTGCTGCTGCAGGGTGGTCACTCCTTGACCACAAGGGAGATTCTTCGGGCTTCCACGTTGAGATGGAGGGCGAAGGGTCCAGAATTTCGTTTCAAATGTTTCTTCCAGGAAATCTGATGTGCATTGGCACTGCTCCCACTCTTATTCGAATCTGGGGGGCGTGATTACCTGCTAGGTCCCCTCCTATGGGTGGGACCCAGGAAGTGGGTGGATACACCCCCTTCCTTTGATCCAGGCCGCCCTGGCACGAGGGCTGGAGTGCCCCAGAACCGGTTTGGCCGGATTATGCAAGGGGCAGCCTTGTGCGCCCCAAGCAGTGTCTGGTTTCTTTCAAACCTCCCTGCTACAATCCACTATCTCCTGTCTGGAGGGCGGTGACACCCTCCTGTGACAGGAAACCCTTTGTCCAGGACCCATTTGGTTGAGTTTCGGTCAACTGCAGGGGTCCAGACATTTGTCTGTGGCAGAGGCATCCATTTTGTGGATCTTAAGGTCTTTGGAGAAATTAACCGCATTTAAGTGAAGTAACATGTCTTACCCCTCTAGAGGGGTGGAATGCCATCCCCGTCGCCAGAACTGGCGAGGGGATGGTATTCCAAATCGTATGACACCTTACACGACATGTTTTGATAAAGCCAAACCAAAGTTGCTATTTAACCGCGAGGATTATAAGGCACTTAAGAGTATATGGTATGGCATTATCCTGAAACAGCTTAGGGAGTTGTTCCCGACAGCTGCAGACAGGCTCAGCTCATGCTAGAGCTCCATCTCACATAAAACCACGCACTCTGCCTCCAGGATTGATGAGGCCTTCCATAGGAGTGGCTCACAGGTTTACATGTGTCCAGATATAGGTTTAGACATAGGTATACTATATCTAAGCAAGGGGTGTGTACACCACCTTACCCCAGCTGAGTGATCAGCCAGTTGTGTCAATTTAAGAACCAGCCAGGGGTGGCAAAAGATAGGCTGCAGCCCCTGGTAGGCCTTGGTGGCCCCTATGCCCTGGGCACCTATAGTGCATTATACAGGGGCTGACAAGGAGTCCATTTCCAATTGGTATGTGCCTATAGCACATGTGTCAGTAATTTAGTGAGAGAACAGCAGGCTGGGGGTCTGATCAGCAGGCCCACAGCCTCAGTAGTCGAAAACCAGTGAAGCAAAAAGCAAAAATTTGGGGTGACCATAGGATAGCAGACCCTACTCTCCTACACCTGCCTTCTGCAGGGCCTCCAAAACTTCCTTCAGGTGGATCAGGTGATCCTCCCAGGTGGAGCTAAAGACAGCAATATCATCTAGATATGCTGCGCAAAAGTCATCCAACCCAGTAAGGACTTGGTTCACCAACCTTTGGAAAGTGGCAGGTGCATTCTTCAAACCAAAGGGCATTACCACAAACTGATAATGACCACTAGGGGTAGAGAATGCTGTTTTGGCTTTTGACTCCTCAGCTAGTCTGATTTGCCAGTAGCCAGCTGTCAGATCGAATGTGCTCAGAAACTTGGCAGAAGCCAATCTGTCAATGAGCTCATCTGCTCTTGGAATGGGGTGAGCATCTGTCCTAGTGACAGCATTGAGACCCCTGTAATCCACGCAAAACCTCATTTCTCTCTTTCCATCTTGGGTATGAGGTTTTGGCACCAGGACTACTGGGCTGGCCCATGGGCTCTCTGATGGCTCAATCACTCCAAGCTCCAACATCTTTTGCACCTCAGCCTTGATGCAATCCCTGACATGGTCAGTGTGAGAAGTTGGCCTGGTAGGGGATGTTTCCAATTCTGGAACCACCTACTACCTGACCAAACAATCCCTTATGGTGTCTGGTTGTAAGTCAACCTTATTAGACAAGCTATCCTAGGGGTAGCATGGACTAAGCAGCCTAAAGGCTTAACTTAAGAGGTCGTGTTAAGCGAGCTGTTTTACCACATACAATCCTGTAATACCAAATGAAAGGACACCACACAAGTATATATTATAAAAATATATGTGTTTATTACTAAAAACAATCCCCAGTATTCTTTATGAATAAAGGGGCACAAGCGTTAAATCAAAAGCACTGTTTAAACATACAAAGTTGCACAATTATGGATGAGGGCAGGGGGCCACTCAAACCATATACTAAACAAGTGGTATAAGAGATGCCACTCGAGCAGTGGTTAGGCCTAGGGCCTAGGGAATCGCTGGGAGCAGTCAGGACAAGCAATGCTGAAGTCGGGAATGGCCCTCGGGATTCGGGAGTTGTGCGGAAAGCGCACGCATGCACCAATGTTAACCAATGGTGCGTAAAAGTTGTAAAGTTAAAGTTTAAGGACACTTCCGCTGAACCTAGAGGAACAAAACTTAAGACACAGACCCTAGAGATGTGTACCAGTGTGGGAACACTGGCAGAGCAAAGTTACCTCACCCACAGGAAGCGGGTGCACAGGGTCGAAGTGGCGTCGGGTTTTGACACGCAGGTTCTTGGCGCTTGAAGCTGAAGACGCTGCAGGCGATGTGAAGGAGAAGTGTCCGGTGGATCCAAGGGTGGATCTGAAGTGGTGAAGACCTGAAAGCAGAGGGGACAGTGTTCAAAGTCACTGGCCAGTGACCACCGTGGAACCAGATTGGAACCAGGCAAAGTCGGGTGCAAACAGGTGATGAGGTGTTGCTTCTCTCTGCAGCCACGTGGACACGAAGAGGTCAAGGACGTCCAGGAGTCGATCACGAGCTGTCCCTCAAAGGCTCTAGCTGATGGCAGTGTCGGCAACTCGATTGAAGCAAACAAGCCTTGGCTAATGCAAGCCACGGGGAAAGTAAAAAAGGCTTATTACTCGGACCAGCAAGGTCAGAGCGGGTAGTCCTTTCTACAGGAGCGAGGGCAGGTCTGGAGCAACCAGACCCACAGTGTAAATTGTAGGTTTCATCGCCACGATGGCCGCTGACCACGTGACAAACGGCCGGGATGGCGAGTCGAGTGGCAAAAAGCAAAAGGGCCCCACGCAGATCGTGGAGATGCTGGAGGGCTGATCTTTGGTGCAAATGCTGCTCGATTGTGGGGCTTCTTAAACCCCAAAGCACAGAGTCGAGGGTGCCTTGGGTGCTGCGCAGTCAGCGTCTCGGGGGTCTTTCAAGATGTCCGCTCCCACGTCTTTCGGTGCCTCCACGGGTCCCTTCTTTGCAGGGACTGTGGATCGGGCTGGGAGAAGTCTGGGAAGCTGGGTCTTGTCAGGCTTTGCACTCGGGCTCCGGCAGGAGGCGGCGGCAAAGCAGACGTCGAGGTGCTGGGTGGTGCCTGTGTTCACAGGGTGGCCCCTCCTAGGCCACAAGGGAGATGCTCTTCAGTCTTCTGTTCATCAGAATGTCGAAGTCCAGTCGTCTTCTTAGTTTAAAGGTGATTTCAGGATGATCTGCTGTGCTAGGGCACTGCTCCCACTCTTATTCCAATCTGAGTGGTGGATCTCCTGCTAGGTCCCTCCCTATGGGTGGGACCAGGAAGGGGGGTGGTTACACCCCCTTTCCTTTGTCCAGGTCTCACTGGAGCTGGGGCTGGGCTGCCCCAGAACCGGTTTGACCGGATTATGCAAGGGGAAGCCTTGTGCTCCCCAGGCACTGTCTGGTTTCTTTCAAACCTCCCTGCTACAATCCACTATCTCCTGTCTGGGGGGGTGTAACACCTCCCTGCGACAGGAAACCCTTTGTCCAGGACCCCTTTGGCTGAGTTTCGGTCAGCTCCAGGGGTCCAGACATTTGTCTGTGGCAGAGGCATCCATTTTGTGGATCTTAAGGTCTTTGGAGAAATCAACCGCATTAAAGCAAAGTAACATGTCTTACCCCTCTAGAGGGGTGGAATGCCATCCCCGTCGCCAGAACTGGCGAGGGGATGGTATTCCAAAGCGTATGACACCTTACACGACATGTTTTGATAAAGCCAAACCAAAGTTGCTAAATAACCGCGAGGATTATAAGGCACTTAATAGTATATGGTATGGCATTATCCTGAAACAGCTTAGGGATTTGTTCCCGACAGCTGCAGACAGGCTCAGCTCATGCTAGAGCTCCATCTCACATAAAACCACGCACTCAGCCTCCAGGATTGATGAGGCCTTTCCATAGGAGTGGCTCACAGGTTTACATGTGTCCAGATATAGGTTTAGACATAGGTATACTATATCTAAGCAAGGGGTGTGTACACCACCTTACCCCAGCTGAGTGATCAGCCAGTTGTGTCAATTTAAGAACCAGCCAGGGATGGCAAAAGATATGCTGCAGCCCCTGGTAGGCCTTAGTGGCTCCTATGCCCTGTGCACCTATAGTGCATTCTACAGGGGCTGACAAGGAGTCCATTTCCAATTGGTATGTACCTAGGGTACATGGAATCCATTTTACAGAGAGAGCAGATGGCCTGGGGCCCTGATTAGCAGGGAACCAGGTCAACTAAGTCAAAAAACCAGCTAAACACAGGCAAAAAATCCGGGGTAACCATAGTCAGGTAGCCACCTTCCTACATAACCCCCCCCCAAACGAAAGGAGATAAGGCTATCCTTGGCCAGGTAAGCCTATATTGCCTGAGTGGCCATATAAGGAAGTACCTGCACTAGCATGGGTACCCCCTGTCTCATGGTCCACTAAGCAGTCCCTCACCCTTTGGGTATTAGAGGGTCTCCACCATAGGGAATCACTACCTTGGGTGTGTTTATGCAAAGTTAAAGGCTGGTTTGGATATGGAGTTTTGAAGTGAGGCTCTACTAAGTTAGGGCTTGGCTTCCTCCAATTATCTTCCACCATGTGTGCCTTTCTTTCTTTAACTGAGTTGTACTGTGCTCTCAGGGTCAACCTCTGGCTACCTAAAGCTGGAGGCTGGGTCCCTCTGTTTGGCTTGCTGGAGGGACAGTTCAGGTTTGGGCCCCTTGGGTCCCAGGTTTGGCTGTGCCCAACATAATCCATCTGTGGGAGGTCCCTAACTGTTTTTAAGGGGGCTCCCTCAGGAGTTTTTAAAGTTTTCACCTTACTAGGGCTACTAGTTTTGGTGCACCTAATCTTTTGATGGGGGTGCTTTATTTGACAGGGGGCCCTCTGGGTCTCACTGTCCTTCTTGTCCTCTGCAGCCCTGGGCTGGCTAAGGCAAGGGAGAGAGGGGCAGGTTACCTGCTCCAGACTGGGTCCCACCTGAGAAGGGTCCACCGCCATCAGAGGCTCTGTCAGGCCAGGCCTAACAACCTCTGGGGCAGTTCCTTCATCAGGGGTAAGATCAGTTCCCTGAGGAGGCTGATCCTGTCCTAAAGTCTGGTGAGGGGGAGATTTCTCTTCCTCCTCCATGCTCTCAGTTTGTGTGGAGTTATCCATCATTTCAGGTTTCACAACACACATGTCAGTTTGAGTTTGGGCTGTGGCCATCACAGCCCCACCAACCTTTTCAGGAGGAGACTCAGTTTGGGTTTCTGCTGTTATCATAACAGCTTTGCTATTCTGTTCAGGAAGAGCTTTTGCTAAAGATGGGGCAGAGAGTTTCTCAGCCCTACCAACCTTTTCAGGAAGGACATCTTGAATTGGGGCTGTAGCCATTACAGCCCCACTAACCTTTCCATTGGAATTTACCATTCTAGAATGGGTTTCCTGTTCAACCTCAGCCCAGGCTGAGATCTCCAAATCATTACCAAGTAGGCAGTCTACAGGCAAGTTTGGTGACACTGCCACTCTCTTTGGGCCAATGACACCTCCCCAGCTGAGACTTACTACTGCCATGGGATGATTTGTTTGGATTCCATCAATGTTTGTAACCTGGTATGTGGCACCAGGTAAAAGTTGCTTAGAGGGGACTATGCCATCAGCCACCATGGTGATGCTAGCCCCTGTGTCTCTAAAAGCTTCAACTTTCAAATCATTGATGATGGGTTCTTGTCTATACTTGCTCAAAGTATTTGGGCAAGCAGAGAAGTTGGCAAACCCCATGCCAGTCTCATAAACAAGATCATTGGGTGATGGGGACCTGGATAGGCCAGGGTCCACCTGAGCTCCAACAGTAAACCCACCCAGATTCCTGGGTGTGCTTCCACTTCCTGGGGGATTACTGCTGACAGTAACAGGAGGTGTTGAAGCTGGCTTTGGAGGTATATTTTCTTTATTGTTATTCTTGGGACAACAGTTGTCTGTTTTGTAATGCCCAACCTGTTTACAGGCATAACAATAAGGCTTTTTCTCAGTTGAAGAAGTGTCTTGGGACCCACCCCTATTCTTGGAGTTTTGGGGCCCTGGGGAAGTCTTTTCTTTATTTTTATCCCCACCCTTATCTTGAGGCTTGGTAGACTCCTTCTTCTGGTTACTGTCCTGATTCTTAGGCCTAATCCTGGTTCTGACCCACTTGTCTGCCTTCTTTCCCAATTCTTGGGGAGAGGTCAGATCAGAGTCCACCAGGTGCTGGTGTAAGAGCTGGTTCTGACAATTACTTAGGATCTGCTCCCTCATAATCAAATTATACAATCCTGTAAAGTCATGTACTTTGCTGCCATGTAGCCAACCCTCCAGAGCCTTAGTTGCACAATCAACAAAATCAGTCCAGTCCTGAGTCTGTGTCTTCTGGGTGTCTCTGAACTTCAACCTGTACTGTTCAGTGGTTAAGCCAAACCCATCTATTAGGACACTCTTCAGGACTTTGTAATTGTTTGCATCCTCATGTCTAACAGTGAGGAGCTTATCTCTCCCTTTCTCTGAAAAGGAGTACCATAAGATTGCTGCCCACTGTTCCTCAGGAACCTGCTGTACCATGCAGGCTCTCTCAAGAGCAGTTATCCACTTGTGGATGTCATCCCCTTCCTTGTAGGGGGGCACAATCTTTGTCAGGTTTCTACTATCATAGGACCTGGGTTTCTCTTTAGGAATATTGCTGCCACCAGTGGCATCTAAGCCACACAATTTTTGCTCTCTTGCCAAGGCAAGTTTAGCTTGAGCTAAGGTGAGTCTAGCTTGACTCAGGGCTACCTCCTCTCTCTCTATCTGGAGTTTGACAGCCCTCATTCTAGCCCTATGCTCAACCTTCTGAGAAGCAGTCATGCCTCTCTCTGATTCTCTGGAGGCACTAGAAATATGAGAGTCCCCTGAGGGAGATCTCACTCTTCTGTTGCCTGGGAGAATCCCATGTGGGGTTCTGGGGAGGTGCTGGCCCTCTCCATTCCCCAGTAGGTCCAAGTTGGCCTGGCTAAGCCTGCCAACTGGAACCTGGCTACCCTGATCCTGTACTTCTAAGTCCTCAACATCTGAGTCCTCATCTAAGTCATCATCATCTTCCTCCTCCTGAGGGAGATCAGTTTCAGGGGGGTTCCCTCCATTTCCTGTGTCTAGGGAAGCTGCTTTTGCCTTCTCTAAGTCATCCTGTTCTAGGATTTCTACCAGGATTAGGCAGGTGGGGCTTCTGCCCCTTTTTAACCCTCTTGCTTTGCACAAGGCAATCAAGTCTCTGCGGGTTAGTTTGTCATATCCAAAAGTTGCCTGGGTAGGGTCAACTGTCACAGGAGTAGACCCTGAGGCTTTTCCTGTGTCGGACATGGTTACTAGTGAGGTGTAAGTGGTGCACTTACCTACACTAAGTGTTTTCCTACTGTACCTTGCTAGTGAGTTGTAGTCAGGGTGTGCTAATCCCTTCAACCTACAACTACTAAGTTCAGTAGAACTTAATATGCTAAGCTTTTGATTTTATATGTACCTAGAGGTACTTGATGTGATCTTTCAATTTGATATAAAGATTGCAATGGTAAAACAACAGCAAGCTCAAATCCCACCGCTGCCACCAATGTGAGAAGTTGGCCTGGTAGGGGATGTTTCCAATTCTGGAACCACCTACTACCTGACCAAACAATCCCTTATGGTGTCTGGTTGTAAGTCAACCTTATTAGACAAGCTATCCTAGGGGTAGCATGGACTAAGCAGCCTAAAGGCTTAACTTAAGAGGTCGTGTTAAGCGAGCTGTTTTACCACATACAATCCTGTAATACCAAATGAAAGGACACCACACAAGTATATATTATAAAAATATATGTGTTTATTACTAAAAACAATCCCCAGTATTCTTTATGAATAAAGGGGCACAAGCGTTAAATCAAAAGCACTGTTTAAACATACAAAGTTGCACAATTATGGATGAGGGCAGGGGGCCACTCAAACCATATACTAAACAAGTGGTATAAGAGATGCCACTCGAGCAGTGGTTAGGCCTAGGGCCTAGGGAATCGCTGGGAGCAGTCAGGACAAGCAATGCTGAAGTCGGGAATGGCCCTCGGGATTCGGGAGTTGTGCGGAAAGCGCACGCATGCACCAATGTTAACCAATGGTGCGTAAAAGTTGTAAAGTTAAAGTTTAAGGACACTTCCGCTGAACCTAGAGGAACAAAACTTAAGACACAGACCCTAGAGATGTGTACCAGTGTGGGAACACTGGCAGAGCAAAGTTACCTCACCCACAGGAAGCAGGTGCACAGGGTCGAAGTGGCGTCGGGTTTTGACACGCAGGTTCTTGGCGCTTGAAGCTGAAGACGCTGCAGGCGATGTGAAGGAGAAGTGTCCGGTGGATCCAAGGGTGGATCTGAAGTGGTGAAGACCTGAAAGCAGAGGGGACAGTGTTCAAAGTCACTGGCCAGTGACCACCGTGGAACCAGATTGGAACCAGGCAAAGTTGGGTGCAAACAGGTGATGAGGTGTTGCTTCTCTCTGCAGCCACGTGGACACGAAGAGGTCAAGGACGTCCAGGAGTCGATCACGAGCTGTCCCTCGAAGGCTCTAGCTGATGGCGGTGTCGGCAACTCGATTGAAGCAAACAAGCCTTGGCTAATGCAAGCCACGGGGAAAGTAAAAAAGGCTTATTACTCGGACCAGCAAGGTCAGAGCGGGTACTCCTTTCTACAGGAGCGAGGGCAGGTCTGGAGCAACCAGACTGTGAGAAGTTGGCCTGGTAGGGGATGTTTCCAATTCTGGAACCACCTACTACCTGACCAAACAATCCCTTATGGTGTCTGGTTGTAAGTCAACTGTAGGAGAGTAGGGTCTGCTATCCTATGGTCACCCCAAATTTTTGCTTTTTGCTTCACTGGTTTTCGACTACTGAGGCTGTGGGCCTGCTGATCAGACCCCCAGCCTGCTGTTCTCTCACTAAATTAATGACACATGTGCTATAGGCACATACCAATTGGAAATGGACTCCTTGTCAGCCCCTGTAGAATGCACTATAGGTGCACAGGGCACAGGAGCCACTAAGGCCTACCAGGGGCTGCAGCATATCTTTTGCCACCCCTGGCTGGTTCTTAAATTGACACAACTGGCTGATCACTCAGCTGGGGTAAGGTGGTGTACACACCCCTTGCTTAGATATAGTATACCTATGTCTAAACCTATATCTGGACACATGTAAACCTGTGAGCCACTCCTATAGACAGGCCTCACCAATCCTGGAGGCTGGGTGCTTGGTTTTTATGTGAGATGGAGCTCTAGCATGAGCTGAGCCTGTCTGCAGCCGTCGGGAACAAATCCCTAAGCTGTTTCAGGATAATGCCATACCATATACTATTAAGTGCCTTATAATCCTCGCGGTTATTTAGCAACTCTGGTTTGGCTTTATCAAAACATGTCGTGTAAGGTGTCATACGCTTTGGAATACCATCCCCTCGCCAGTTCTGGCGACGGGGATGGCATTCCACCCCTCTAGAGGGGTAAGACATGTTACTTTACTTTAATGCGGTTGATTTCTCCAAAGACCTTAAGATCCCCAAAATGGATGCCTCTGCCACAGACAAATGTCTGGACCCCTGGAGCTGACCGAAACCCAGTCAAGGGGGTCCTGGACAAAGGGTTTCCTGTCACAGGAGGGTGTCACCGCCCTCCAGACAGGAGATAGTGTATTGTAGCAGGGAGGTTTGAAAGAAACCAGACACTGCCTGGGGCGCACAAGGCTGCCCCTTGCATAATCCGGCCAAACCGGTTCTGGGGCACTCCAGCCCTCGTGCCAGGGCGGCCTGGATCAAAGGAAGGGGGTGTATCCACCCACTTCCTGGGTCCCACCCATAGGAGGGGACCTAGCAGGTGTCACGCCCACCAGATTCGAATAAGAGTGGGAGCAGTGCCAATGCACATCAGATTTCCTGGAAGAAACATTTGAAACGATATTCTGGACCCTTCGCCCTCCATCTCAACGTGGAAGCCCGAAGAATCTCCCTTGTGGTCAAGGAGTGACCACCCTGCAGCAGCAGGCACCATCCAGCCCTCGACGTCTACTTAGTTGCAGTTCCCGCCGGAACTCGAGCGACTGAGATCGACGAGATCAAGCCTGCCCAGCTTCTAACAGCCCGATCCACAGTCCCTGCAAAGCTGAGACCCGTGGAGGCGACCGGAAGCGTGGGGCACGCCATCTTGAAGTGACCACGAGACGCTGACCGTGCAGCCCACGAGTGACCCTCGAAGCTGTACACCGGGGTTTGAGAAGCCCCCACCCTGAGCTACTCCTGAGCCGAAGTTCAGCCCTCCACACTCGACGAGTGCTGCGTGGGGCCCTTTGGCACGATTTGGCTCAACGCGTTGGCCCGGTCACTTGCCAGCTGGCTTGTGGTCCCTGTGCCGACGAACTACAAAAGAAGACTCGTGATTCTGGTTGCTCCAGATCCACACCAGCTCCCCTGAAAGGGAGCCCCGACTCTGACCTTCCTGGTCCGAGTGAGACGCCATCTTCCAATCCCGCGTGGATTGCTCTTACCAAGGCTTGTTTGCTCCAAACCGGAAGCCGACTGCACCGACGGTGAGAGCCTGCGTGGGACAGATCGTGACCTGCTCCTGGACGTCGCAGATGCCCCAGAGCCCACGTGACAGTGAAGAGAAGCGCCTCGACGACCACCTGATTGCGCCCGACATTGCCTGGTTCCATCCTGGTTCCACCCTGGTCACTGCTGAGTGACCCAGACTCTGTCCCCTCTGCTTTCAGGTACTCTACAACTTGAGTCCACCCTTGGACTCCACCGGACACTTCGTCTTCACCCTGCCTGCAGCCCTTTCAGCTTCAAGCACCAAGAGCCTGCGTGTCAAAACCCGACGCCACTTCGACCCTGTGCACCCACTTCCTGTGGGTGAGGTAACTTTGCTCCGCCGGTGTTCCCACACTGGTGCACACCTCTAGGGTCTGTGTGTTAAGTTTTGTTCCTCTAGGTTCAGCGGAAGTGTCCTTAAACTTTAACTATTTGACTTTTACGCACCATTGGTTAACATTGGTGCATGCGTGCGCTTTCCGCACATCTCCCGAATCCCGAGGGCCTTTCCCGACTTCAGCATTGCTTGTCCTGACTGCTCCCAGCGATTCCCTAGGCCCTAGGCCTAACCACTGTTCGAGTGGCCTCTCTTATACCACTTGTTTAGTATATGGTTTGAGTGGCCCCCTGCCCTCATCCATAATTGTGCAACTTTGTATGTTTAAACAGTGCTTTTGATTTAACGCTTGTGCCCCTTTATTCATAAAGAATACTGGGGATTGTTTTTAGTAATAAACACATATATTTTTATAATATATACTTGTGTGGTGTCCTTTCATTTGGTATTACAGGATTGTATGTGGTAAAACAGCTCGCTTAACACGACCTCTTAAGTTAAGCCTTTAGGCTGCTTAGTCCATGCTACCCCTAGGATAGCTTGTCTAATAAGGTTGACTTACAACCAGACACCATAAGGGGATTGTTTGGTCAGGTAGTAGGTGGTTCCAGAATTGGAAACATCCCCTACCAGGCCAACTTCTCACATTGGTGAGCAGCGGTGCGGATTTGAGCTTGCTGTTGTTTTACCATTGCAATCTTTATATCAAATTGAAAGATCACATCAAGTACCTCTAGGTACATATAAAATCAAAAGCTTAGCATATTAAGTTCTACTGAACTTAGTAGTTGTAGGTTGAAGGGAGTAGCACACCCCTGACTACAACTCACTAGCAAGGTCCAGTAGGAAAACACTTAGTGTAGGTAAGTGCACCACTTACACCTCACTAGTAACCATGTCCGACACAGGAAAGGCCTCAGGGTCTAGTCCTGTGACAGTTGACCCTACCCAGGCAACTTCTGGATATGACAAACTAACCCGCAGAGACTTGATTGTCTTGTGCAAAGCAAGAGGGTTAAAAAGGGGCAGAAGCCCCACCTGCCTAATCCTGATAGGACTCCTAGAACAGGATGACTTAGAGAGGGCAAAAGCAGCTTCCCTAGATACAGGAACTGGAGGGAACCCCCCTGCAGTTGATCCCCCTGAAGAGGAGGATGATGATGACTTGGATGAGGACTCAGAAGTTGAGGACTTAGAAGTACAGGATCAGGGTAGCCAGGTTCCAGTTGGTAGGCTTAGCCAGGCCAACTTGGACCTACTGGGAAATGGAGAGGGCCAGCACCTCCCCAGATCCCAACAAATGATTCTCCCAGGCAACAGAAGAGTGAGATCTCCCTCAGGAGACTCTCATCTTTCTAGTGCCTCCAGGGAATCACAGAGAGGCATGAATGCTTCTCAAAAGTTAGAGCATAGGGCCAGAATGAGGGCTGTCAAACTCCAGATAGAGAGGGAGGAGGTAGCCTTGGCTCAAGCTAGACTTGCCTTGGCAAGAGAGCAGAAATTAAGTGGCTTAGATGTCACTGGTGGCAGCAATTTTCCAAGAGAAAAAGACAGGGCCTATGACAATAGAAACCTGACCAAGATTGTGCCCCCCTTCAAAGAAGGGGATGACATCCACAAATGGATGACTGCTCTTGAGAGAGCCTGCATGGTACAGCAGGTTCCTGAGAACCAGTGGGCTGCAATTTTGTGGTACTCCTTTTCTGAGAAAGGGAGAGACAGGCTCCTCACAGTTAGACCTGAGGATGCCAAAAACTACTCTGTTTTGAAGAGTGCTCTCATTGAAGGGTATGGCCTAACCACTGAGCAATACAGGTTGTTGTTCAGAGACACCCAGAAAGCACAGACTCAAGACTGGACTGATTTTGTGGAGTGTGCCACTAAGGCTTTGGAGGGTTGGTTACAGGGAAGTAAAGTTTCAGACTATACAGGATTGTACAATCTTATGATGAGAGAACAGATCCTTAATAACTGTACAAACCAGCTGTTGCATCAATACCTTATTGACTCTGATCTGACCTCTCCCCAAGAATTGGGAAAGAAGGCAGACAAATGGGTCAGAACAAGGATTAAGCAGAAACCCCAGAACCAAGGTGGTGACCAGAAGAAAACAGACCAGAAGGGTGGTAATCAGAATCAGAAAGATAAAGAAAAAGACCAGAAGTCTTCAGGCCCCCAAACTAATAGTAAGGAGGGTGGTTCCCAAAATGGTAACAAGAAGAAGAAGAACAAAGGTCCAAAGACACCTTGGTGTAATACCTGCAAATCAGTTTCACACTGGGGCAGTGAGTGCACCAAGGCAAATCCAGTTCCCACCACTACAGCTCCTAAAGCAACTGCAACCCCAAGTACAGTAAGCAGTGGTGGAACACAGTCCAAGGGTGTAGCTGGGTTGACCCTGGGTATTGAAGTAGGATCTGGCCTAGTCAGAGTCCCTACACAGGCAGTTCTCCTGTATGATGTGGACATTGAGTTGCCCACTGCAGTAAGCCCCACTAACCTGGGCAAATACAGGCAGACTCCCTTAATAAATGAGAAACTGGCTCAAGCTTACAGGGACACATGTGCTAGTGTCACCATGGTGACCCCTGGCTTTGTGGACCCTGGACAGATTGTACTAGGAGAGAGCTACCTAGTAACCAATGCAAGCAACTCCACTACCTCCCATAGTGTGGCAGTTGTGAACTTCTCCTGGGGAGGGGTTGATGGCCTAAAGAAAGTTGTGGTGAGTGCAGACCTACCAGTAGACTGTCTGTTAGGCAATGACCTTGAAAGCTCAGCATGGTCAGAAGTGGAGTACAGGACTCATGCAGAAATGCTAGGGATTTCAGAGCATGTCCTTGCCATGACAAGGGCTCAGGCTAAGAAGTGCCTTCCTGAACCAGTGGTGGATCTTGAGACAATAGACCAGCCACAACCCAAGAGAAGGAGCAAGAGAGGAAAGGCCTCGCCTTCCACCTTGCCCCAGGTTGAGGATCAGGTTTCAGAGGAAACTGATTCTGCAGTCCAAGAGGAGACTGTCTCTGAGGAGCTTGAACCTGACCAGGTTGAGTTTCTGGGGACAGGGGGACCCTCAAGGGCAGACCTGAGGCAGGCTCAATTAGATTGCCCTTCCCTTGAACCCCTCAGACAGCAGGCTGCTGCTGAGGCTGCTGGGGATGCCCAAGGTACCCATACTGTGTATTGGGATGAGGGACTCCTTTACTCAGAGGCTAGGGCCCCCAAGCCTGGCATGACCAGGAGGTTGGTGATACCTCTGCAGTTTAGGGGATTCCTCCTTACCTTGGCCCATGATATTCCCCTTGCAGGACACTTAGGCCAGAACAAGACGTGGGACAGGCTTGTTCCACACTTTCACTGGCCTCACATGTCAGAGGATGTCAAGGAGTTTTGTCGCTCCTGTGTCACTTGCCAAGCCAGTGGTAAGTCAGGTGGCACAACAAAGGCCCCCCTAATACCACTACCTGTGGTGGGGGTCCCCTTTGAGAGAGTTGGAATTGATATTGTGGGTCCAATGGACCCCCAAACAGCATCTGGGAACAGATTCATACTGGTGGTAGTGGATCATGCCACCAGGTACCCAGAGGCTATTCCCCTAAGGACCACCACAGCACCTGTGGTGGCAAAAGCCCTCATTGCAGTTTTCTCAAGAGTGGGCTTTCCTAAGGAGGTACTATCAGATAGGGGGACAAATTTTATGTCCAGCTATCTAAAAGCAATGTGGAAGGAATGTGGAGTAAACTACAAGTTTACCACCCCATATCATCCACAATGCAATGGGCTTGTGGAGAGATTTAACAAGACCCTTAAAGGCATGATAAAAGGATTACCAGAGAAGCTCAGGCGGAAATGGGACATTCTTTTACCCTGCCTGCTCTTTGCTTACAGAGAGGTCCCACAGAAGGGGGTTGGCTACAGCCCTTTTGAACTTTTGTTTGGCCACCCTGTGAGAGGTCCATTGTGTTTGGTGAAGGAAGGATGGGAGTTACCTCTCAAAAAGCCCAAACTAGACATAGTGGACTATGTACTTGGTCTCCGCTCCAGGATGGCTGAGTACATGGAAAGAGCATCCAAAAACCTGGAGGCCAGCCAAGAATTGCAGAAAGCTTGGCATGACCAAAAGGCTGTACTGGTAGAGTTCCAACCAGGACAGAAGGTATGGGTACTGGAGCCAGTGGCTCCAGCAGCACTCCAAGACAAATGGAGTGGACCCTATCCTATTATTGAGAAGAAAGGGGAAGTCACCTACTTGGTAGACTTTGGAACACCCAGGAGCCCTCACAGGGTAATCCATGTGAATCGCTTGAAGGCATTTGTAGACAGGGAGGACATGAGCTTGCTCATGGCCACAGATGGGGAACAGGAGGAAGAGAGTGACCCTCTCCCAGACCTGCTTTCCCAGAACCCTGATGATGGTTCAGTTGATGGAGTAGCCTTGGCAGGCAGCCTCACTGACCAGCAACAGAGGGACTGCAGACAAGTTTTGCAGGCTCACAGGCAAATGTTTTCACTCACACCCAGCCAAACTGACTGGTGTACCCATGTTGTGGACACTGGTGACAGTCTGCCTGTCAAGAATAAGATCTACAGGCAACCTGATCATGTCAGGGATTGCATCAAGGCTGAGGTGCAAAAGATGTTGGAGCTTGGAGTGATTGAGCCATCAGAGAGCCCATGGGCCAGCCCAGTAGTCCTGGTGCCAAAACCTCATACCCAAGATGGTAAGAGAGAAATGAGGTTTTGCGTGGATTACAGGGGTCTCAATGCTGTCACTAGGACAGATGCTCACCCCATTCCAAGAGCAGATGAGCTCATTGACAGATTGGCTTCTGCCAAGTTTCTGAGCACATTTGATCTGACAGCTGGCTACTGGCAAATCAGACTAGCTGAGGAGTCAAAAGCCAAAACAGCATTCTCTACCCCTAGTGGACATTATCAGTTTGTGGTAATGCCCTTTGGTTTGAAGAATGCACCTGCCACTTTTCAAAGGTTGGTGAACCAAGTCCTTACTGGGTTGGATGACTTTTGTGCAGCTTATCTGGATGATATTGCTGTCTTTAGCTCCACCTGGGAGGATCACCTGATCCACCTGAAGAAAGTTTTGGAGGCCCTGCAAAAGGCAGGCCTAACTATCAAGGCCACAAAGTGCCAGATAGGGCAGAGTAAGGTTGTATACCTGGGCCACCTAGTAGGTGGAGGCCAGGTTCAGCCACTGGAAAGCAAAATCCAGGCCATACAGGACTGGGCTCCTCCAGTTACCCAGACACAAGTCAGAGCCTTCTTGGGCCTGACTGGGTATTACAGAAAGTTTGTGAAAAACTATGGGTCTATAGTGACACCATTAAATGACTTGACATCCAAGAAGATGCCAAAAAAGGTTCAGTGGACAGTTAGCTGTCAGAAGGCATTTGAAGACCTGAAGAAGGCCATGTGCTCTGCACCTATCCTAAAGAGTCCTGACTACTCCAAACAGTTCATTGTTCAGACAGATGCTTCTGAGTTGGGGGTGGGAGCTGTACTCTCACAACTTAATCAAGATGGTCAAGACCAGCCAATTGCTTTCATTAGCAGGAGGCTAACCCCAAGAGAAAAACGTTGGTCAGCCATTGAGAGGGAGGCCTTTGCTGTGGTTTGGGCATTAAAGAAGTTGAGGTCCTACTTGTTTGGAACTCACTTCCTAGTGCAAACAGACCATAAGCCCCTCTTATGGCTTAATCAGATGAAGGGTGAAAATCCCAAACTGCTCAGGTGGTCCATTTCCCTACAGGGGATGGACTTTACAGTGGAGCACCGCCCAGGGACTGACCATGGTAATGCAGATGGTCTCTCCAGGTACTTCCACTTAGAACATGAAGACTTATCTGGTCAAGGTTAGTTTAATGTCCCTGCGTTTGGGGGGGGGTTGTGTAGGAGAGTAGGGTCTGCTATCCTATGGTCACCCCAAATTTTTGCTTTTTGCTTCACTGGTTTTCGACTACTGAGGCTGTGGGCCTGCTGATCAGACCCCCAGCCTGCTGTTCTCTCACTAAATTAATGACACATGTGCTATAGGCACATACCAATTGGAAATGGACTCCTTGTCAGCCCCTGTAGAATGCACTATAGGTGCACAGGGCACAGGAGCCACTAAGGCCTACCAGGGGCTGCAGCATATCTTTTGCCACCCCTGGCTGGTTCTTAAATTGACACAACTGGCTGATCACTCAGCTGGGGTAAGGTGGTGTACACACCCCTTGCTTAGATATAGTATACCTATGTCTAAACCTATATCTGGACACATGTAAACCTGTGAGCCACTCCTATAGACAGGCCTCACCAATCCTGGAGGCTGGGTGCTTGGTTTTTATGTGAGATGGAGCTCTAGCATGAGCTGAGCCTGTCTGCAGCCGTCGGGAACAAATCCCTAAGCTGTTTCAGGATAATGCCATACCATATACTATTAAGTGCCTTATAATCCTCGCGGTTATTTAGCAACTCTGGTTTGGCTTTATCAAAACATGTCGTGTAAGGTGTCATACGCTTTGGAATACCATCCCCTCGCCAGTTCTGGCGACGGGGATGGCATTCCACCCCTCTAGAGGGGTAAGACATGTTACTTTACTTTAATGCGGTTGATTTCTCCAAAGACCTTAAGATCCCCAAAATGGATGCCTCTGCCACAGACAAATGTCTGGACCCCTGGAGCTGACCGAAACCCAGTCAAGGGGGTCCTGGACAAAGGGTTTCCTGTCACAGGAGGGTGTCACCGCCCTCCAGACAGGAGATAGTGTATTGTAGCAGGGAGGTTTGAAAGAAACCAGACACTGCCTGGGGCGCACAAGGCTGCCCCTTGCATAATCCGGCCAAACCGGTTCTGGGGCACTCCAGCCCTCGTGCCAGGGCGGCCTGGATCAAAGGAAGGGGGTGTATCCACCCACTTCCTGGGTCCCACCCATAGGAGGGGACCTAGCAGGTGTCACGCCCACCAGATTCGAATAAGAGTGGGAGCAGTGCCAATGCACATCAGATTTCCTGGAAGAAACATTTGAAACGATATTCTGGACCCTTCGCCCTCCATCTCAACGTGGAAGCCCGAAGAATCTCCCTTGTGGTCAAGGAGTGACCACCCTGCAGCAGCAGGCACCATCCAGCCCTCGACGTCTACCTAGTTGCAGTTCCCGCCGGAACTCGAGCGACTGAGATCGACGAGATCAAGCCTGCCCAGCTTCTAACAGCCCGATCCACAGTCCCTGCAAAGCTGAGACCCGTGGAGGCGACCGGAAGCGTGGGGCACGCCATCTTGAAGTGACCACGAGACGCTGACCGTGCAGCCCACGAGTGACCCTCGAAGCTGTACACCGGGGTTTGAGAAGCCCCCACCCTGAGCTACTCCTGAGCCGAAGTTCAGCCCTCCACACTCGACGAGTGCTGCGTGGGGCCCTTTGGCACGATTTGGCTCAACGCGTTGGCCCGGTCACTTGCCAGCTGGCTTGTGGTCCCTGTGCCGACGAACTACAAAAGAAGACTCGTGATTCTGGTTGCTCCAGATCCACACCAGCTCCCCTGAAAGGGAGCCCCGACTCTGACCTTCCTGGTCCGAGTGAGACGCCATCTTCCAATCCCGCGTGGATTGCTCTTACCAAGGCTTGTTTGCTCCAAACCGGAAGCCGACTGCACCGACGGTGAGAGCCTGCGTGGGACAGATCGTGACCTGCTCCTGGACGTCGCAGATGCCCCAGAGCCCACGTGACAGCGAAGAGAAGCGCCTCGACGACCACCTGATTGCGCCCGACATTGCCTGGTTCCATCCTGGTTCCACCCTGGTCACTGCTGAGTGACCCAGACTCTGTCCCCTCTGCTTTCAGGTACTCTACAACTTGAGTCCACCCTTGGACTCCACCGGACACTTCGTCTTCACCCTGCCTGCAGCCCTTTCAGCTTCAAGCACCAAGAGCCTGCGTGTCAAAACCCGACGCCACTTCGACCCTGTGCACCCACTTCCTGTGGGTGAGGTAACTTTGCTCCGCCGGTGTTCCCACACTGGTGCACACCTCTAGGGTCTGTGTGTTAAGTTTTGTTCCTCTAGGTTCAGCGGAAGTGTCCTTAAACTTTAACTATTTGACTTTTACGCACCATTGGTTAACATTGGTGCATGCGTGCGCTTTCCGCACATCTCCCGAATCCCGAGGGCCTTTCCCGACTTCAGCATTGCTTGTCCTGACTGCTCCCAGCGATTCCCTAGGCCCTAGGCCTAACCACTGTTCGAGTGGCCTCTCTTATACCACTTGTTTAGTATATGGTTTGAGTGGCCCCCTGCCCTCATCCATAATTGTGCAACTTTGTATGTTTAAACAGTGCTTTTGATTTAACGCTTGTGCCCCTTTATTCATAAAGAATACTGGGGATTGTTTTTAGTAATAAACACATATATTTTTATAATATATACTTGTGTGGTGTCCTTTCATTTGGTATTACAGGATTGTATGTGGTAAAACAGCTCGCTTAACACGACCTCTTAAGTTAAGCCTTTAGGCTGCTTAGTCCATGCTACCCCTAGGATAGCTTGTCTAATAAGGTTGACTTACAACCAGACACCATAAGGGGATTGTTTGGTCAGGTAGTAGGTGGTTCCAGAATTGGAAACATCCCCTACCAGGCCAACTTCTCACATCAACCTTATTAGACAAGCTATCCTAGGGGTAGCATGGACTAAGCAGCCTAAAGGCTTAACTTAAGAGGTCGTGTTAAGCGAGCTGTTTTACCACATACAATCCTGTAATACCAAATGAAAGGACACCACACAAGTATATATTATAAAAATATATGTATTTATTACTAAAAACAATCCCCAGTATTCTTTATGAATAAAGGGGCACAAGCGTTAAATCAAAAGCACTGTTTAAACATACAAAGTTGCACAATTATGGATGAGGGTAGGGGCCACTCAAACCATATACTAAACAAGTGGTATAAGAGAGGCCACTCGAACAGTGGTTAGGCCTAGGGCCTAGGGAATCGCTGGGAGCAGTCAGGACAAGCAATGCTGAAGTCGGGAATGGCCCTCGGGATTCGGGAGATGTGCGGAAAGCGCACGCATGCACCAATGTCAACCAATGGTGCGTAAAAATCAAAGAGTTAAAGTTAAAGGACACTTCCGCTGAACCTAGAGATACAAAACTTAACACACAGACCCTAGAGGTGTGCACCAGTGTGGGAACACCGGCGGAGCAAAGTTACCTCACCCACAGGAAGCGGGTGCATAGGGTCGAAGTGGCGTCGGGTTTTGACACGCAGGCTCTTGGTGCTTGAAGCTGAAAGGGCTGCAGGCGGGTTGAAGATGAAGTGTCCGGTGGAGTCCAAGGGTGGACTCAAGTAGAAAAGTACCTGAAAGCAGAGGGGACAGAGTCTGGGTCACTCAGCAGTGACCAGGGTGGAACCAGGACGGAACCAGGCAATGTTGGGCGCAATCAGGTGGTCGTCGAGGAGCTTCTCTCCGCTGTCACGTGGGCTCTGGGGCATCTGCGACGTCCAGGAGCAGGTCACGATCTGTCCCACGCAGGCTCTCACCGTCGGTGCAGTCGGCTTCCGGTTTGGAGCCAACAAGCCTTGGTAAGAGCAATCCACGCGGGATCGGAAGATTGCTTCTCACTCGGACCAGGAAGGTCAGAGTCGGGGCTCCTTTTCAGGGGAGCTGTTGTGGATCTGGAGCAACCAGAATCACAAGTCTTCTTTTGTAGTTTGTCGGCACAGGGACCACAAGCCAGCTGGCAAGTGACCGGGCCAACGCGTTGAGCCAAAATGTGCCAAAGGGCCCCACGCAGCACTCGTCGAGTGTGGAGGGCTGAACTTCGGCTCAGGAGTAGCTCAGGGTGGGGGATTCTCAAACCCCGGTGCACAGCTTCGAGGGTCACTCGTGGGCTGCACGGTCAGCGTCTCGTGGTCAATTCAAGATGGCGTGCCCCACGCTTCCGGTCGCCTCCACGGGTCTCAGCTTTGCAGGGACTGTGGATCGGGCTGTTAGAAGCTGGGCAGGCTTGATCTCGTTGATCTCAGTCGCTCGAGTTCCGGCGGGAACTGCAACTAAGTAGACGTCGAGGGCTGGATGGTGCCTGCTGCTGCAGGGTGGTCACTCCTTGACCACAAGGGAGATTCTTCGGGCTTCCACGTTGGAGTGGAGGTCCAAGGGTCCAGAGTTTCGTTTCTAATGTTTCTTCCAGGAAATCTGATGTGCATTGGCACTGCTCCCACTCTTATTCCAATCTGGGGGGCGTGATTACCTGCTAGGTCCCTCCCTATGGGTGGGACCCAGGAAGGGGGTGGATACACCCCTTTCCTTTGATCCAGGCCGCCCTGGCACGAGGGCTGGAGTGCCCCAGAACCGGTTTGGCCGGATTATGCAAGGGGCAGCCTTGTGCGCCCCAGGCAGTGTCTGGTTTCTTTCAAACCTCCCTGCTACAATCCACTATCTCCTGTCTGGAGGGCGGTGACACCCTCCTGTGACAGGAAACCCTTTGTCCAGGACCCCTTTGGCTGAGTTTCGGTCAGCTGCAGGGGTCCAGACATTTGTCTGTGGCAGAGGCATCCATTTTGTGGATCTAAGGTCTTTGGAGAAATCAACCGCATTAAAGCAAAGTAACATGTCTTACCCCTCTAGAGGGGTGGAATGCTATCCCCGTCGCCAGAACTGGCGAGGGGATAGTATTCCAAATCGTATGACACCTTACACGACATGTTTTGATAAAGCCAAACCAAAGTTGCTATATAACCGCGAGGATTATAAGGCACTTAAGAGTATATGGTATGGCATTATCCTGAAACAGCTTAGGGAGTTGTTCCCGACAGCTGCAGACAGGCTCAGCTCATGCTAGAGCTCCATCTCACATGAAACCACGCACTCTGCCTCCAGGATTGATGAGGCCTTCCATAGGAGTGGCTCACAGGTTAATATGTGTCCAGATATAGGTTTAGATATAGGTATACTATATCTAAGCAAGGGGTGATTACACCACCTTACCCCAGCTGAGTGATCAGCCAGTTGTGTCAATTTAAGAACCAGCCAGGGGTGGCAAAAGATATGCTGCAGCCCCTGGTAGGCCTTGGTGGCCCCTATGCCCTGGGCACCTATAGTGCATTATACAGGGGCTGACAAGGGGTCCATTTCCAATTGGGGTATGTACCTAGGGTACATGGAATCCATTTTACAGAGAGAGCAGATGGCCTGGGGCCCTGATTAGCAGGGAACCAGGTCAACTAAGTCAAAAAACCAGCTAAACACAGTCGAAAAAATCCGGGGTAACCATAGTCAGGTAGCCACCTTCCTACATAACCCCCCCCCAAACGAAAGGAGATAAGGCTATCCTTGGCCAGGTAAGCCTATATTGCCTGAGTGGCCATATAAGGAAGTACCTGCACTAGCATGGGTACCCCCTGTCTCATGGTCCACTAAGCAGTCCCTCACCCTTTGGGTATTAGAGGGTCTCCACCATAGGGAATTACTACCTTGGGTGTGTTGATGCAAAGTTAAAGGCTGGTTTGGATATGGAGTATTGAAGTGAGGCTCTACTAAGTTAGGGCTTGGCTTCCTCCAATTATCTTCCACCATGTGTGCCTTTCTCTCTTTAACTGAGTTGCACTGTGCTCTCAGGGTCAACCTCTGGCTACCTAAAGCTGGAGGCTGGGTCCCTCTGTTTGGCTTGCTGGAGGGACAGTTCAGGTTTGGGCCCCTTGGGTCCCAGGTTTGGCTGTGCCCAACAGAATCCATCTGTGGGAGGTCCCTAACTGTTTTTAAGGGGGCTCCCTCAGGAGTTTTTAAAGTTTTCACCTTACTAGGGCTACTAGTTTTGGTGCACCTAATCTTTTGATGGGGGTGCTTTATTTGACAGGGGGCCCTCTGGGTCTCACTGTCCTTCTTGTCCTCTGCAGCCCTGGGCTGGCTAAGGCAAGGTAGAGAGGGGCAGGTTACCTGCTCCAGACTGGGTCCCACCTGAGAAGGGTCCACCGCCATCAGAGGCTCTGTCAGGCCAGGCCTAACAACCTCTGGGGCAGTTCCTTCATCAGGGGTAAGATCAGTTCCCTGAGGAGGCTGATCCTGTCCTAAAGTCTGGTGAGGGGGAGATTTCTCTTCCTCCTCCATGCTCTCAGTTTGTGTGGAGTTATCCATCATTTCAGGCTTCACAACACACATATCAGTTTGAGTTTGGGCTGTGGCCATCACAGCCCCACCAACCTTTTCAGGAGGAGACTCAGTTTGGGTTTCTGCTGTTATCATAACAGCTTTGCTATTCTGTTCAGGAAGAGCTTTTGCTAAAGATGGGGCAGAGAGTTTCTCAGCCCTACCAACCTTTTCAGGAAGGACATCTTGAATTGGGGCTGTAGCCATTACAGCCCCACTAACCTTTCCATTGGAATTCACCATTCTAGAATGGGTTTCCTGTTCAACCTCAGCCCAGGCTGAGATTTCCAAATCATTACCAAGTAGGCAGTCTACAGGCAAGTTTGGTGACACTGCCACTCTCTTTGGGCCAATGACACCTCCCCAGCTGAGACTTACTACTGCCATGGGATGATTTGTTTGGATTCCATCAATGTTTGTAACCTGGTATGTGGCACCAGGTAAAAGTTGCTTAGAGGGGACTATGCCATCAGCCACCATGGTGATGCTAGCCCCTGTGTCTCTAAAAGCTTCAACTTTCAAACCATTGATGATGGGTTCTTGTCTATACTTGCTCAGAGTATTTGGGCAAGCAGAGAAGTTGGCAAACCCCATGCCAGTCTCATAAACAAGATCATTGGGTGATGGGGACCTGGATAGGCCAGGGTCCACCTGAGCTCCAACAGTAAACCCACCCAGATTCCTGGGTGTGCTTCCACTTCCTGGGGGATTACTGCTGACAGTAACAGGAGGTGTTGAAGCTGGCTTTGGAGGTATATTTTCTTTATTGTTATTCTTGGGACAACAGTTGTCTGTTTTGTAATGCCCAACCTGTTTACAGGGATAACAATAAGGCTTTTTCTCAGTTGAAGAAGTGTCTTGGGACCCACCCCCATTCTTGGAGTTTTTGGGCCCTGGGGAAGTCTTTTCTTTATTTTTATCCCCACCCTTATCTTGAGGCTTGGTAGACTCCTTCTTCTGGTTACTGTCCTGATTCTTAGGCCTAATCCTGGTTCTGACCCACTTGTCTGCCTTCTTTCCCAATTCTTGGGGAGAGGTCAGATCAGAGTCCACCAGGTGCTGGTGTAAGAGCTGGTTCTGACAATTACTTAGGATCTGCTCCCTCATAATCAAATTATACAATCCTGTAAAGTCATGTACTTTGCTGCCATGTAGCCAACCCTCCAGAGCCTTAGTAGCACAATCTACAAAATCAGTCCAGTCCTGAGTCTGTGTCTTCTGGGTATCTCTGAACTTCAACCTGTACTGTTCAGTGGTTAAGCCAAACCCATCTATCAGAACACTCTTCAGGACTTTGTAATTGTTTGCATCCTCATGTCTAACAGTGAGGAGCTTATCTCTCCCTTTCTCTGAAAAGGAGTACCATAAGATTGCTGCCCACTGTTCCTCAGGAACCTGCTGTACCATGCAGGCTCTCTCAAGAGCAGTTATCCACTTGTGGATGTCATCCCCTTCCTTGTAGGGGGGCACAATCTTTGTCAGGTTTCTACTATCATAGGACCTGGGTTTCTCTTTAGGAATATTGCTGCCACCAGTGGCATCTAAGCCACACAATTTTTGCTCTCTTGCCAAGGCAAGTTTAGCTTGAGCTAAGGTAAGTCTAGCTTGACTCAGGGCTACCTCCTCTCTCTCTATTTGGAGTTTGACAGCCCTCATTCTAGCCCTATGCTCAGCTTTCTGAGAAGCAGTCATGCCTCTCTCTGATTCTCTGGAGGCACTAGAAATATGAGAGTCCCCTGAGGGAGATCTCACTCTTCTGTTGCCTGGGAGAATCCCATGGTGGGTTCTGGGGAGGTGCTGGCCCTCTCCATTCCCCAGTAGGTCCAAGTTGGCCTGGCTAAGCCTGGCAACTGGAACCTGGCTACCCTGTTCCTGTACTTCCAAGTCCTCAACCTCTGAGTCCTCATCTTCATCATCCTCCTCCTCTTCAGGGGGATCAACTACAGGGGGGTTCCCTCCATTTCCTGTTTCTAGGGAAGCTTCCTTCACTTTCTCTAAGTCATCCTGTTCTAGGATTTCTACCAGGATTTGGCAGGTGGGGTTTCTGCCCCTTTTTAACCCTCTTGCTTTGCACAAGGCAATCAAGTCTCTGCGGGTTAACTTGTCATATCCAAAAGTTGCCTGGGTAGGGTCAACTGTCACAGGACCAGACCCTGAGGCCTTTCCTGTGTCAGACATGGTTACTAGTGAGGTGTAAGTGGTGCACTTACCTACACTAAGTGTTTTCCTACTGGACCTTGCTAGTGAGTTGTAGTCAGGGGTGTGCTACTCCCTTCAACCTACAACTACTAAGTTCAGTAGAACTTAATATGCTAAGCTTTTGATTTTATATGTACCTAGAGGTACTTGATGTGATCTTTCAATTTGATATAAAGATTGCAATGGTAAAACAACAGCAAGCTCAAATCCGCACCGCTGCTCACCAATGTGAGAAGTTGGCCTGGTAGGGGATGTTTCCAATTCTGGAACCACCTACTACCTGACCAAACAATCCCTTATGGTGTCTGGTTGTAAGTCAACCTTATTAGACAAGCTATCCTAGGGGTAGCATGGACTAAGCAGCCTAAAGGCTTAACTTAAGAGGTCGTGTTAAGCGAGCTGTTTTACCACATACAATCCTGTAATACCAAATGAAAGGACACCACACAAGTATATATTATAAAAATATATGTATTTATTACTAAAAACAATCCCCAGTATTCTTTATGAATAAAGGGGCACAAGCGTTAAATCAAAAGCACTGTTTAAACATACAAAGTTGCACAATTATGGATGAGGGTAGGGGCCACTCAAACCATATACTAAACAAGTGGTATAAGAGAGGCCACTCGAACAGTGGTTAGGCCTAGGGCCTAGGGAATCGCTGGGAGCAGTCAGGACAAGCAATGCTGAAGTCGGGAATGGCCCTCGGGATTCGGGAGATGTGCGGAAAGCGCACGCATGCACCAATGTTAACCAATGGTGCGTAAAAGTCAAAGAGTTAAAGTTAAAGGACACTTCCGCTGAACCTAGAGATACAAAACTTAACACACAGACCCTAGAGGTGTGCACCAGTGTGGGAACACCGGCGGAGCAAAGTTACCTCACCCACAGGAAGCGGGTGCATAGGGTCGAAGTGGCGTCGGGTTTTGACACGCAGGCTCTTGGTGCTTGAAGCTGAAAGGGCTGCAGGCGGGTTGAAGATGAAGTGTCCGGTGGAGTCCAAGGGTGGACTCAAGTAGAAAAGTACCTGAAAGCAGAGGGGACAGAGTCTGGGTCACTCAGCAGTGACCAGGGTGGAACCAGGACGGAACCAGGCAATGTCGGGCGCAATCAGGTGGCCGTCGAGGAGCTTCTCTCCGCTGTCACGTGGGCTCTGGGGCATCTGCGACGTCCAGGAGCAGGTCACGATCTGTCCCACGCAGGCTCTCACCGTCGGTGTAGTCGGCTTCCGGTTTGGAGCCAACAAGCCTTGGTAAGAGCAATCCACGCGGGATCGGAAGATTGCTTCTCACTCGGACCAGGAAGGTCAGAGTCGGGGCTCCTTTTCAGGGGAGCTGGTGTGGATCTGGAGCAACCAGAATCACAAGTCTTCTTTTGTAGTTTGTCGGCACAGGGACCACAAGCCAGCTGGCAAGTGACCGGGCCAACGCGTTGAGCCAAAATGTGCCAAAGGGCCCCACGCAGCACTCGTCGAGTGTGGAGGGCTGAACTTCGGCTCAGGAGTAGCTCAGGGTGGGGGCTTCTCAAACCCCGGTGCACAGCTTCGAGGGTCACTCGTGGGCTGCACGGTCAGCGTCTCGTGGTCAATTCAAGATGGCGTGCCCCACGCTTCCGGTCGCCTCCACGGGTCTCACCTTTGCAGGGACTGTGGATCGGGCTGTTAGAAGCTGGGCAGGCTTGATCTCGTCGATCTCAGTCGCTCGAGTTCCGGCGGGAACTGCAACTAAGTAGACGTCGAGGGCTGGATGGTGCCTGCTGCTGCAGGGTGGTCACTCCTTGACCACAAGGGAGATTCTTCGGGCTTCCACGTTGGAGTGGAGGTCCAAGGGTCCAGAGTTTCGTTTCTAATGTTTCTTCCAGGAAATCTGATGTGCATTGGCACTGCTCCCACTCTTATTCCAATCTGGGGGGCGTGATTACCTGCTAGGTCCCTCCCTATGGGTGGGACCCAGGAAGGGGGTGGATACACCCCTTTCCTTTGATCCAGGCCGCCCTGGCACGAGGGCTGGAGTGCCCCAGAACCGGTTTGGCCGGATTATGCAAGGGGCAGCCTTGTGCGCCCCAGGCAGTGTCTGGTTTCTTTCAAACCTCCCTGCTACAATCCACTATCTCCTGTCTGGAGGGCGGTGACACCCTCCTGTGACAGGAAACCCTTTGTCCAGGACCCCTTTGGCTGAGTTTCGGTCAGCTGCAGGGGTCCAGACATTTGTCTGTGGCAGAGGCATCCATTTTGTGGATCTAAGGTCTTTGGAGAAATCAACCGCATTAAAGCAAAGTAACATGTCTTACCCCTCTAGAGGGGTGGAATGCTATCCCCGTCGCCAGAACTGGCGAGGGGATAGTATTCCAAATCGTATGACACCTTACACGACATGTTTTGATAAAGCCAAACCAAAGTTGCTATATAACCGCGAGGATTATAAGGCACTTAAGAGTATATGGTATGGCATTATCCTGAAACAGCTTAGGGAGTTGTTCCCGACAGCTGCAGACAGGCTCAGCTCATGCTAGAGCTCCATCTCACATGAAACCACGCACTCTGCCTCCAGGATTGATGAGGCCTTCCATAGGAGTGGCTCACAGGTTAATATGTGTCCAGATATAGGTTTAGATATAGGTATACTATATCTAAGCAAGGGGTGATTACACCACCTTACCCCAGCTGAGTGATCAGCCAGTTGTGTCAATTTAAGAACCAGCCAGGGGTGGCAAAAGATATGCTGCAGCCCCTGGTAGGCCTTGGTGGCCCCTATGCCCTGGGCACCTATAGTGCATTATACAGGGGCTGACAAGGGGTCCATTTCCAATTGGGGTATGTACCTAGGGTACATGGAATCCATTTTACAGAGAGAGCAGATGGCCTGGGGCCCTGATTAGCAGGGAACCAGGTCAACTAAGTCAAAAAACCAGCTAAACACAGTCGAAAAAATCCGGGGTAACCATAGTCAGGTAGCCACCTTCCTACACAGACCCACAGTGTAAATTGTAGGTTTCGTCGCCAAGATGGCCGCTGACCACGTGACAAGCGGCCGGGATGGCGAGTCGAGTGGCAAAAAGCAAAACGGCCCCACGCAGATCGTGGAGATGCTGGAGGGCTGATCTTTGGTGCAAATGCTGCTCGATTGTGGGGCTTCTTAAACCCCAAAGCACAGAGTCGAGGGTGCCTCGGGTGCTGCGCAGTCAGCGTCTCGGGGGTCTTTCAAGATGTCCTCTCCCACGTCTCTCGGTGCCTCCACGGGTCCCTTCTTTGCAGGGACTGTGGATCGGGCTGGGAGAAGTCTGGGAAGCTGGGTCTTGTCAGGCTCTGCACTCGGGCTCCGGCGGGAGGCGGCGGCAAAGCAGACGTCGAGGTGCTGGGTGGTGCCTGTGTTCACAGGGTGGCCCCTCCTAGGCCACAAGGGAGATGCTCTTCAGTCTTCTGTTCATCAGAATGTCGAAGTCCAGTCGTCTTCTTAGTTTAAAGGTGATTTCAGGATGATCTGCTGTGCTAGGGC
This sequence comes from Lissotriton helveticus, assembly GCF_964261635.1. NCBI lineage: Eukaryota > Metazoa > Chordata > Amphibia > Caudata > Salamandridae > Lissotriton > Lissotriton helveticus. The sequence goes on along the minus strand of NW_027611671.1, from coordinate 2,032,125 downwards.
ACTGCTCCCACTCTTATTCCAATCTGAGTGGTGGATCTCCTGCTAGGTCCCTCCCTATGGGTGGGACCAGGAAGGGGGGTGGTTACACCCCCTTTCCTTTGTCCAGGTCTCACTGGAGCTGGGGCTGGGCTGCCCCAGAACCGGTTTGACCGGATTATGCAAGGGGAAGCCTTGTGCTCCCCAGGCACTGTCTGGTTTCTTTCAAACCTCCCTGCTACAATCCACTATCTCCTGTCTGGGGGGGTGTAACACCTCCCTGCGACAGGAAACCCTTTGTCCAGGACCCCTTTGGCTGAGTTTCGGTCAGCTCCAGGGGTCCAGACATTTGTCTGTGGCAGAGGCATCCATTTTGTGGATCTTAAGGTCTTTGGAGAAATCAACCGCATTAAAGCAAAGTAACATGTCTTACCCCTCTAGAGGGGTGGAATGCCATCCCCGTCGCCAGAACTGGCGAGGGGATGGTATTCCAAAGCGTATGACACCTTACACGACATGTTTTGATAAAGCCAAACCAAAGTTGCTAAATAACCGCGAGGATTATAAGGCACTTAATAGTATATGGTATGGCATTATCCTGAAACAGCTTAGGGATTTGTTCCCGACAGCTGCAGACAGGCTCAGCTCATGCTAGAGCTCCATCTCACATAAAACCACGCACTCAGCCTCCAGGATTGATGAGGCCTTTCCATAGGAGTGGCTCACAGGTTTACATGTGTCCAGATATAGGTTTAGACATAGGTATACTATATCTAAGCAAGGGGTGTGTACACCACCTTACCCCAGCTGAGTGATCAGCCAGTTGTGTCAATTCAAGAACCAGCCAGGGGTGGCAAAAGATATGCTGCAGCCCCTGGTAGGCCTTAGTGGCTCCTATGCCCTGTGCACCTATAGTGCATTCTACAGGGGCTGACAAGGAGTCCATTTCCAATTGGTATGTACCTAGGGTACATGGAATCCATTTTACAGAGAGAGCAGATGGCCTGGGGCCCTGATTAGCAGGGAACCAGGTCAACTAAGTCAAAAAACCAGCTAAACACAGGCAAAAAATCCGGGGTAACCATAGTCAGGTAGCCACCTTCCTACAGTCAGGTTGCCTGTAGATCTTATTCTTGACAGGCAGACTGTCACCAGTGTCCACTACATGGGTACACCAGTCAGTCTGGCTGGGTGTGAGTGAAAACAAATGCCTGTGGGCCTGCAAAACTTGTCTGCAGTCCATCTGTTGCTGGTCAGTGAGGCTGCCTGCCAAGGCTACTCCATCCACTGAACCATCATCAGGGTTCTGAGAAAGCAGGTCTGGGAGAGGGTCACTCTCTTCCTCCTGTTCCCCATCTGTGGCCATGAGCAAGCTCATGTCCTCCCTGTCCACAAATGCTTTCAAGCGATTCACATGGATTACCCTGTGAGGGCTCCTGGGTGTTCCAAAGTCCACCAAGTAGGTGACTTCCCCCTTCTTCTCAATAATAGGATAGGGTCCACTCCATTTGTCTTGGAGTGCTGCTGGAGCCACTGGCTCCAGTACCCACACCTTCTGTCCTGGTTGGAACTCTACCAGCACAGCCTTTTGGTCATGCCAAGCTTTCTGTAATTCTTGGCTGGCCTCCAGGTTTTTGGATGCTCTTTCCATGTACTCAGCCATCCTGGAGCGGAGACCAAGTACATAGTCCACTATGTCTAGTTTGGGCTTTTTGAGAGGTAACTCCCATCCTTCCTTCACCAAACACAATGGACCCTGTGAGAAGTTGGCCTGGTAGGGGATGTTTCCAATTCTGGAACCACCTACTACCTGACCAAACAATCCCCTTATGGTGTCTGGTTGTAAGTCAACCTTATTAGACAAGCTATCCTAGGGGTAGCATGGACTAAGCAGCCTAAAGGCTTAACTTAAGAGGTCGTGTTAAGCGAGCTGTTTTACCACATACAATCCTGTAATACCAAATGAAAGGACACCACACAAGTATATATTATAAAAATATATGTGTTTATTACTAAAAACAATCCCCAGTATTCTTTATGAATAAAGGGGCACAAGCGTTAAATCAAAAGCACTGTTTAAACATACAAGTTGCACAATTATGGATGAGGGCAGGGGGCCACTCAAACCATATACTAAACAAGTGGTATAAGAGAGGCCACTCGAACAGTGGTTAGGCCTAGGGCCTAGGGAATCGCTGGGAGCAGTCAGGACAAGCAATGCTGAAGTCGGGAATGGCCCTCGGGATTCGGGAGATGTGCGGAAAGCGCACGCATGCACCAATGTTAACCAATGGTGCGTAAAAGTCAAATAGTTAAAGTTTAAGGACACTTCCGCTGAACCTAGAGGAACAAAACTTAACACACAGACCCTAGAGGTGTGCACCAGTGTGGGAACACCGGCGGAGCAAAGTTACCTCACCCACAGGAAGTGGGTGCACAGGGTCGAAGTGGCGTCGGGTTTTGACACGCAGGCTCTTGGTGCTTGAAGCTGAAAGGGCTGCAGGCAGGGTGAAGACGAAGTGTCCGGTGGAGTCCAAGGGTGGACTCAAGTTGTAGAGTACCTGAAAGCAGAGGGGACAGAGTCTGGGTCACTCAGCAGTGACCAGGGTGGAACCAGGACGGAACCAGGCAATGTCGGGCGCAATCAGGTGGTCGTCGAGGCGCTTCTCTTCGCTGTCACGTGGGCTCTGGGGCATCTGCGACGTCCAGGAGCAGGTCACGATCTGTCCCACGCAGGCTCTCACCGTCGGTGCAGTCGGCTTCCGGTTTGGAGCAAACAAGCCTTGGTAAGAGCAATCCACGCGGGATTGGAAGATGGCGTCTCACTCGGACCAGGAAGGTCAGAGTCGGGGCTCCCTTTCAGGGGAGCTGGTGTGGATCTGGAGCAACCAGAATCACGAGTCTTCTTTTGTAGTTCGTCGGCACAGGGACCACAAGCCAGCTGGCAAGTGACCGGGCCAACGCATTGAGCCAAATCGTGCCAAAGGGCCCCACGCAGCACTCGTCGAGTGTGGAGGGCTGAACTTCGGCTCAGGAGTAGCTCAGGGTGGGGGCTTCTCAAACCCCGGTGTACAGCTTCGAGGGTCACTCGTGGGCTGCACGGTCAGCGTCTCGTGGTCACTTCAAGATGGCGTGCCCCACGCTTCCGGTCGCCTCCACGGGTCTCAGCTTTGCATGGACTGTGGATCGGGCTGTTAGAAGCTGGGCAGGCTTGATCTCGTCGATCTCAGTCGCTCGAGTTCCGGCGGGAACTGCAACTAAGTAGACGTCGAGGGCTGGATGGTGCCTGCTGCTGCAGGGTGGTCACTCCTTGACCACAAGGGAGATTCTTCGGGCTTCCACGTTGAGATGGAGGGCGAAGGGTCCAGAATATCGTTTCAAATGTTTCTTCCAGGAAAATCTGATGTGCATTGGCACTGCTCCCACTCTTATTCGAATCTGGTGGGCGTGATTACCTGCTAGGTCCCCTCCTATGGGTGGGACCCAGGAAGTGGGTGGATACACCCCCTTCCTTTGATCCAGGCCGCCCTGGCACGAGGGCTGGAGTGCCCCAGAACCGGTTTGGCCGGATTATGCAAGGGGCAGCCTTGTGCGCCCCAGGCAGTGTCTGGTTTCTTTCAAACCTCCCTGCTACAATACACTATCTCCTGTCTGGAGGGCGGTGACACCCTCCTGTGACAGGAAACCCTTTGTCCAGGACCCCCTTGACTGGGTTTCGGTCAGCTCCAGGGGTCCAGACATTTGTCTGTGGCAGAGGCATCCATTTTGTGGATCTTAAGGCCTTTGGAGAAATCAACCGCATTAAAGTGAAGTAACATGTCTTACCCCTCTAGAGGGGTGGAATGCCATCCCCGTCGCCAGAACTGGCGAGGGGATGGTATTCCAAAGCGTATGACACCTTACACGACATGTTTTGATAAAGCCAAACCAGAGTTGCTAAATAACCGCGAGGATTATAAGGCACTTAATAGTATATGGTATGGCATTATCCTGAAACAGCTTAGGGATTTGTTCCCGACGGCTGCAGACAGGCTCAGCTCATGCTAGAGCTCCATCTCACATAAAAACCATGCACCCAGCCTCCAGGATTGGTGAGGCCTGTCTATAGGAGTGGCTCACAGGTTTACATGTGTCCAGATATAGGTTTAGACATAGGTATACTATATCTAAGCAAGGGGTGTGTACACCACCTTACCCCAGCTGAGTGATCAGCCAGTTGTGTCAATTTAAGAACCAGCCAGGGGTGGCAAAAGATATGCTGCAGCCCCTGGCAGGCCTTAGTGGCTCCTGTGCCCTGTGCACCTATAGTGCATTCTACAGGGGCTGACAAGGAGTCCATTTCCAATTGGTATGTGCCTATAGCACATGTGTCATTAATTTAGTGAGAGAACAGCAGGCTGGGGGTCTGATCAGCAGGCCCACAGCCTCAGTAGTCGAAAACCAGTGAAGCAAAAAGCAAAAATTTGGGGTGACCATAGGATAGCAGACCCTACTCTCCTACACAACCCCCCCCCAAACGCAGGGACATTAAACTAACCTTGACCAGATAAGTCTTCATGTTCTAAGTGGAAGTACCTGGAGAGACCATCTGCATTACCATGGTCAGTCCCTGGGCGGTGCTCCACTGTAAAGTCCATCCCCTGTAGGGAAATGGACCACCTGAGCAGTTTGGGATTTTCACCCTTCATCTGATTAAGCCATAAGAGGGGCTTATGGTCTGTTTGCACCAGGAAGTGAGTTCCAAACAAGTAGGACCTCAACTTCTTTAATGCCCAAACCACAGCAAAGGCCTCCCTCTCAATGGCTGACCAACGTTTTTCTCTTGGGGTTAGCCTCCTGCTAATGAAAGCAATTGGCTGGTCTTGACCATCTTGATTAAGTTGTGAGAGTACAGCTCCCACCCCCAACTCAGAAGCATCTGTCTGAACAATGAACTGTTTGGAGTAGTCAGGACTCTTTAGGATAGGTGCAGAGCACATGGCCTTCTTCAGGTCTTCAAATGCCTTCTGACAGCTAACTGTCCACTGAACCTTTTTTGGCATCTTCTTGGATGTCAAGTCATTTAATGGTGTCACTATAGACCCATAGTTTTTCACAAACTTTCTGTAATACCCAGTCAGGCCCAAGAAGGCTCTGACTTGTGTCTGGGTAACTGGAGGAGCCCAGTCCTGTATGGCCTGGATTTTGCTTTCCAGTGGCTGAACCTGGCCTCCACCTACTAGGTGGCCCAGGTATACAACCTTACTCTGCCCTATCTGGCACTTTGTGGCCTTGATAGTTAGGCCTGCCTTTTGCAGGGCCTCCAAAACTTTCTTCAGGTGGATCAGGTGATCCTCCCAGGTGGAGCTAAAGACAGCAATATCATCCAGATAAGCTGCACAAAAGTCATCCAACCCAGTAAGGACTTGGTTCACCAACCTTTGAAAAGTGGCAGGTGCATTCTTCAAACCAAAGGGCATTACCACAAACTGATAATGTCCACTAGGGGTAGAGAATGCTGTTTTGGCTTTTGACTCCTCAGCTAGTCTGATTTGCCAGTAGCCAGCTGTCAGATCAAATGTGCTCAGAAACTTGGCAGAAGCCAATCTGTCAATGAGCTCATCTGCCCTTGGAATGGGGTGAGCATCTGTCCTAGTGACAGCATTGAGACCCCTGTAATCCACGCAAAACCTCATTTCTCTCTTACCATCTTGGGTATGAGGTTTTGGCACCAGGACTACTGGGCTGGCCCATGGGCTCTCTGATGGCTCAATCACTCCAAGCTCCAACATCTTTTGCACCTCAGCCTTGATGCAATCCCTGACATGATCAGGTTGCCTGTAGATCTTATTCTTGACAGGCAGACTGTCACCAGTGTCCACAACATGGGTACACCAGTCAGTTTGGCTGGGTGTGAGTGAAAACATTTGCCTGTGAGCCTGCAAAACTTGTCTGCAGTCCCTCTGTTGCTGGTCAGTGAGGCTGCCTGCCAAGGCTACTCCATCAACTGAACCATCATCAGGGTTCTGGGAAAGCAGGTCTGGGAGAGGGTCACTCTCTTCCTCCTGTTCCCCATCTGTGGCCATGAGCAAGCTCATGTCCTCCCTGTCTACAAATGCTTTCAAGCGATTCACATGGATTACCCTGTGAGGGCTCCTGGGTGTTCCAAAGTCTACCAAGTAGGTGACTTCCCCTTTCTTCTCAATAATAGGATAGGGTCCACTCCATTTGTCTTGGAGTGCTGCTGGAGCCACTGGCTCCAGTACCCATACCTTCTGTCCTGGTTGGAACTCTACCAGTACAGCCTTTTGGTCATGCCAAGCTTTCTGCAATTCTTGGCTGGCCTCCAGGTTTTTGGATGCTCTTTCCATGTACTCAGCCATCCTGGAGCGGAGACCAAGTACATAGTCCACTATGTCTAGTTTGGGCTTTTTGAGAGGTAACTCCCATCCTTCCTTCACCAAACACAATGGACCTCTCACAGGGTGGCCAAACAAAAGTTCAAAAGGGCTGTAGCCAACCCCCTTCTGTGGGACCTCTCTGTAAGCAAAGAGCAGGCAGGGTAAAAGAATGTCCCATTTCCGCCTGAGCTTCTCTGGTAATCCTTTTATCATGCCTTTAAGGGTCTTGTTAAATCTCTCCACAAGCCCATTGCATTGTGGATGATATGGGGTGGTAAACTTATAGTTTACTCCACATTCCTTCCACATTGCTTTTAGATAGCTGGACATAAAATTTGTCCCTCTATCTGATAGTACCTCCTTAGGAAAGCCCACTCTTGAGAAAACTGCAATGAGGGCTTTTGCCACCACAGGTGCTGTGGTGGTCCTTAGGGGAATAGCCTCTGGGTACCTGGTGGCATGATCCACTACCACCAGTATGAATCTGTTCCCAGATGCTGTTTGGGGGTCCATTGGACCCACAATATCAATTCCAACTCTCTCAAAGGGGACCCCCACCACAGGTAGTGGTATTAGGGGGGCCTTTGTTGTGCCACCTGACTTACCACTGGCTTGGCAAGTGACACAGGAGCGACAAAACTCCTTGACATCCTCTGACATGTGAGGCCAGTGAAAGTGTGGAACAAGCCTGTCCCACGTCTTGTTCTGGCCTAAGTGTCCTGCAAGGGGAATATCATGGGCCAAGGTAAGGAGGAATCCCCTAAACTGCAGAGGTATCACCAACCTCCTGGTCATGCCAGGCTTGGGGGCTCTAGCCTCTGAGTAAAGGAGTCCCTCATCCCAATACACAGTATGGGTACCTTGGGCATCCCCAGCAGCCTCAGCAGCAGCCTGCTGTCTGAGGGGTTCAAGGGAAGGGCAATCTAATTGAGCCTGCCTCAGGTCTGCCCTTGAGGGTCCCCCTGTCCCCAGAAACTCAACCTGGTCAGGTTCAAGCTCCTCAGAGACAGTCTCCTCTTGGACTGCAGAATCAGTTTCCTCTGAAACCTGATCCTCAACCTGGGGCAAGGTGGAAGGCGAGGCCTTTCCTCTCTTGCTCCTTCTCTTGGGTTGTGGCTGGTCTATTGTCTCAAGATCCACCACTGGTTCAGGAAGGCACTTCTTAGCCTGAGCCCTTGTCATGGCAAGGACATGCTCTGAAATCCCTAGCATTTCTGCATGAGTCCTGTACTCCACTTCTGACCATGCTGAGCTTTCAAGGTCATTGCCTAACAGACAGTCTACTGGTAGGTCTGCACTCACCACAACTTTCTTTAGGCCATCAACCCCTCCCCAGGAGAAGTTCACAACTGCCACACTATGGGAGGTAGTGGAGTTGCTTGCATTGGTTACTAGGTAGCTCTCTCCTAGTACAATCTGTCCAGGGTCCACAAAGCCAGGGGTCACCATGGTGACACTAGCACATGTGTCCCTGTAAGCTTGAGCCAGTTTCTCATTTATTAAGGGAGTCTGCCTGTATTTGCCCAGGTTAGTGGGGCTTACTGCAGTGGGCAACTCAATGTCCACATCATACAGGAGAACTGCCTGTGTAGGGACTCTGACTAGGCCAGATCCTACTTCAATACCCAGGGTCAACCCAGCTACACCCTTGGACTGTGTTCCACCACTGCTTACTGTACTTGGGGTTGCAGTTGCTTTAGGAGCTGTAGTGGTGGGAACTGGATTTGCCTTGGTGCACTCACTGCCCCAGTGTGAAACTGATTTGCAGGTATTACACCAAGGTGTCTTTGGACCTTTGTTCTTCTTCTTCTTGTTACCATTTTGGGAACCACCCTCCTTACTATTAGTTTGGGGGCCTGAAGACTTCTGGTCTTTTTCTTTATCTTTCTGATTCTGATTACCACCCTTCTGGTCTGTTTTCTTCTGGTCACCACCTTGGTTCTGGGGTTTCTGCTTAATCCTTGTTCTGACCCATTTGTCTGCCTTCTTTCCCAATTCTTGGGGAGAGGTCAGATCAGAGTCAATAAGGTATTGATGCAACAGCTGGTTTGTACAGTTATTAAGGATCTGTTCTCTCATCATAAGATTGTACAATCCTGTATAGTCTGAAACTTTACTTCCCTGTAACCAACCCTCCAAAGCCTTAGTGGCACACTCCACAAAATCAGTCCAGTCTTGAGTCTGTGCTTTCTGGGTGTCTCTGAACAACAACCTGTATTGCTCAGTGGTTAGGCCATACCCTTCAATGAGAGCACTCTTCAAAACAGAGTAGTTTTTGGCATCCTCAGGTCTAACTGTGAGGAGCCTGTCCCTCCCTTTCTCAGAAAAGGAGTACCACAAAATTGCAGCCCACTGATTCTCAGGAACCTGCTGTACCATGCAGGCTCTCTCAAGAGCAGTCATCCATTTGTGGATGTCATCCCCTTCTTTAAAGGGGGGCACAATTTTGGTCAGGTTTCTATTATCATAGGCCCTGTCTTTTTCTCTTGGAAAATTGCTGCCACCAGTGACATCTAAGCCACTTAATTTCTGCTCTCTTGCCAAGGCAAGTTTAGCTTGAGCTAAGGTAAGCTTAGCTTGACTCAGGGCTACCTCCTCTCTCTCTATCTGGAGTCTGACAGCCCTCATTCTAGCCCTATGCTCAGCTTTCTGAGAAGCACTCATGCCTCTCTCTGATTCTCTGGAGGCACTAGAAAGATGAGAGTCCCCTGAGGGAGATCTCACTCTTCTGTTGCCTGGGAGAATCACATGTTGGGTTCTGGGGAGGTGCTGGCCCTCTCCATTCCCCAGTAGGTCCAAGTTGGCCTGGCTAAGCCTACCAACTGGAACCTGGCTACCCTGATCCTGTACTTCTAAGTCCCCAGCATCTGAGTCCTCATCCAAGTCATCATCATCCTCCTCTTCAGGGGGATCAACTACAGGGTGGTTCTCTCCATTTCCTGTGTCTAGGGAAGCTGTTTTAGCCTTCTCTAAGTCATCCTGTTCTAGGATTTCTACCAGGGTTAGGCAGGTGGGGCTTCTGCCCCTTTTTAACCCTCTTGCTTTGCACAAGGCAATCAAGTCTCTGCGGGTTAGTTTGTCATATCCAAAAGTTGCCTGGTGTAGGAAGGTGGCTACCTGACTATGGTTACCCCAGATTTTTTGCCTGTGTTTAGCTGGTTTTTTGACTTAGTTGACCTGGTTCCCTGCTAATCAGGGCCCCAGGCCATCTGCTCTCTCTGTAAAATGGATTCCATGTACCCTAGGTACATACCAATTGGAAATGGACTCCTTGTCAGCCCCTGTAGAATGCACTATAGGTGCACAGGGCATAGGGGCCACTAAGGCCTACCAGGGGCTGCAGCATATCTTTTGCCACCCCTGGCTGGTTCTTAAATTGACACAACTGGCTGATCACTCAGCTGGGGTAAGGTGGTGTACACACCCCTTGCTTAGATATAGTATACCTATGTCTAAACCTATATCTGGACACATGTAAACCTGTGAGCCACTCCTATAGATAGGCCTCACCAATCCTGGAGGCTGGGTGCATGGTTTTTATGTGAGATGGAGCTCTAGCATGAGCTGAGCCTGTCTGCAGCCGTCGGGAACAAATCCCTAAGCTGTTTCAGGATAATGCCATACCATATACTATTAAGTGCCTTATAATCCTCGCGGTTATTTAGCAACTCTGGTTTGGCTTTATCAAAACATGTCGTGTAAGGTGTCATACGCTTTGGAATACCATCCCCTCGCCAGTTCTGGCGACGGGGATGGCATTCCACCCCTCTAGAGGGGTAAGACATGTTACTTCACTTTAATGCGGTTGATTTCTCCAAAGGCCTTAAGATCCACAAAATGGATGCCTCTGCCACAGACAAATGTCTGGACCCCTGGAGCTGACCGAAACCCAGTCAAGGGGGTCCTGGACAAAGGGTTTCCTGTCACAGGAGGGTGTCACCGCCCTCCAGACAGGAGATAGTGTATTGTAGCAGGGAGGTTTGAAAGAAACCAGACACTGCCTGGGGCGCACAAGGCTGCCCCTTGCATAATCCGGCCAAACCGGTTCTGGGGCACTCCAGCCCTCGTGCCAGGGCGGCCTGGATCAAAGGAAGGGGGTGTATCCACCCACTTCCTGGGTCCCACCCATAGGAGGGGACCTAGCAGGTAATCACGCCCACCAGATTCGAATAAGAGTGGGAGCAGTGCCAATGCACATCAGATTTCCTGGAAGAAACATTTGAAACGATATTCTGGACCCTTCGCCCTCCATCTCAACGTGGAAGCCCGAAGAATCTCCCTTGTGGTCAAGGAGTGACCACCCTGCAGCAGCAGGCACCATCCAGCCCTCGACGTCTACTTAGTTGCAGTTCCCGCCGGAACTCGAGCGACTGAGATCGACGAGATCAAGCCTGCCCAGCTTCTAACAGCCCGATCCACAGCCCCTGCAAAGCTGAGACCCGTGGAGGCGACCGGAAGCGTGGGGCTCGCCATCTTGAAGTGACCACGAGACGCTGACCGTGCAGCCCACGAGTGACCCTCGAAGCTGTACACCGGGGTTTGAGAAGCCCCCACCCTGAGCTACTCCTGAGCCGAAGTTCAGCCCTCCACACTCGACGAGTGCTGCGTGGGGCCCTTTGGCACGATTTGGCTCAACGCGTTGGCCCGGTCACTTGCCAGCTGGCTTGTGGTCCCTGTGCCGACGAATTACAAAAGAAGACTCGTGATTCTGGTTGCTCCAGATCCACACCAGCTCCCCTGAAAGGGAGCCCCGACTCTGACCTTCCTGGTCCGAGTGAGACGCCATCTTCCAATCCCGCGTGGATTGCTCTTACCAAGGCTTGTTTGCTCCAAACCGGAAGCCGACTGCACCGACGGTGAGAGCCTGCATGGGACAGATCGTGACCTGCTCCTGGACGTCGCAGATGCCCCAGAGCCCACGTGACAGCGAAGAGAAGCGCCTCGACGACCACCTGATTGCGCCCGACATTGCCTGGTTCCGTCCTGGTTCCACCCTGGTCACTGCTGAGTGACCCAGACTCTGTCCCCTCTGCTTTCAGGTACTCTACAACTTGAGTCCACCCTTGGACTCCACCGGACACTTCGTCTTCACCCTGCCTGCAGCCCTTTCAGCTTCAAGCACCAAGAGCCTGCGTGTCAAAACCCGACGCCACTTCGACCCTGTGCACCCACTTCCTGTGGGTGAGGTAACTTTGCTCCGCCGGTGTTCCCACACTGGTGCACACCTCTAGGGTCTGTGTGTTAAGTTTTGTTCCTCTAGGTTCAGCGGAAGTGTCCTTAAACTTTAACTATTTGACTTTTACGCACCATTGGTTAACATTGGTGCGTGCGTGCGCTTTCCGCACATCTCCCGAATCCCGAGGGCCATTCCCGACTTCAGCATTGCTTGTCCTGACTGCTCCCAGCGATTCCCTAGGCCCTAGGCCTAACCACTGTTCGAGTGGCCTCTCTTATACCACTTGTTTAGTATATGGTTTGAGTGGCCCCCCGCCCTCATCCATAATTGTGCAACTTGTATGTTTAAACAGTGCTTTTGATTTAACGCTTGTGCCCCTTTATTCATAAAGAATACTGGGGATTGTTTTTAATAATAAACACATATATTTTTATAATATATACTTGTGTGGTGTCCTTTCATTTGGTATTACAGGATTGTATGTGGTAAAACAGCTCGCTTAACACGACCTCTTAAGTTAAGCCTTTAGGCTGCTTAGTCCATGCTACCCCTAGGATAGCTTGTCTAATAAGGTTGACTTACAACCAGACACCATAAGGGGATTGTTTGGTCAGGTAGTAGGTGGTTCCAGAATTGGAAACATCCCCTACCAGGCCAACTTCTCACATTGGTGAGCAGCGGTGCGGATTTGAGCTTGCTGTTGTTTTACCATTGCAATCTTTATATCAAATTGAAAGATCACATCAAGTACCTCTAGGTACATATAAAATCAAAAGCTTAGCATATTAAGTTCTACTGAACTTAGTAGTTGTAGGTTGAAGGGAGTAGCACACCCCTGACTACAACTCACTAGCAAGGTCCAGTAGGAAAACACTTAGTGTAGGTAAGTGCACCACTTACACCTCACTAGTAACCATGTCTGACACAGGAAAGGCCTCAGGGTCTAGTCCTGTGACAGTTGACCCTACCCAGGCAACTTTTGGATATGACAAACTAACCCGCAGAGACTTGATTGCCTTGTGCAAAGCAAGAGGGTTAAAAAGGGGCAGAAGCCCCACCTGCCTAATCCTGGTAGAAATCCTAGAACAGGATGACTTAGAGAAGGCAAAAGCAGCTTCCCTAGACACAGGAACTGGAGGGAACCCCCCTGCAGTTGATCCCCCTGAAGAGGAGGATGATGATGACTTGGATGAGGACTCAGATGTTGAGGACTTAGAAGTACAGGATCAGGGTAGCCAGGTTCCAGTTGGTAGGCTTAGCCAGGCCAACTTGGACCTACTGGGGAATGGAGAGGGCCAGCACCTCCCCAGAACCCAACATGTGATTCTCCCAGGCAACAGAAGAGTGAGATCTCCCTCAGGGGACTCTCATATTTCTAGTGCCTCCAGAGAATCAGAGAGAGGCATGAGTGCTTCTCAGAAAGCTGAGCATAGGGCCAGAATGAGGGCTGTCCAACTCCAAATAGAGAGGGAGGAGGTAGCCTTGGCTCAAGCTAAACTTAGCATGGCCCAAGCTAAACTTGCCTTGGCAAGAGAAAAAAAATTGTGTGGCTTAGATGCCACTGGTGGCAGCAATATTCCTAAAGAGAAACCCAGGTCCTATGATAGTAGAAACCTGACAAAGATTGTGCCCCCCTTCAAAGAAGGGGATGACATCCACAAATGGATGACTGCTCTTGAGAGAGCCTGCATGGTACAGCAGGTTCCTGAGGAACAGTGGGCAGCAATCTTATGGTACTCCTTTTCAGAGAAAGGGAGAGACAAGCTCCTCACTGTTAGACATGAGGATGCAAACAATTACAAAGTCCTGAAGAGTGTTCTGATAGATGGGTTTGGCTTAACCACTGAACAGTACAGGTTGAAGTTCAGAGATACCCAGAAGACACAGACTCAGGATTGGACTGATTTTGTAGATTGTGCTACTAAGGCTCTGGAGGGTTGGCTACATGGCAGCAAAGTACATGACTTTACAGGATTGTATAATTTGATTATGAGGGAGCAGATCCTAAGTAATTGTCAGAACCAGCTCTTACACCAGCACCTGGTAGACTCTGATCTGACCTCTCCCCAAGAATTGGGAAAGAAGGCAGACAAATGGGTCAGAACCAGGATAAGGCCTAAGAATCAGGACAGTAACCAGAAGAAGGAGTCTACCAAGCCTCAAGATAAGGGTGGGGATAAAAGTAAAGAAAAGACTTCCCCAGGGCCCCAAAACTCCAAGGATGGGGGTGGGTCCCAAGACACTTCTTCAACTGAGAAAAAACCCTATTGTTATCCCTGTAAACAGGTGGGGCATTACAAAACAGACAGCTGTTGTCCCAAGAATAACAATAAAGAAAATATACCTCCAAAGCCAGCTTCAACACCTCCTGTTACTGTCAGCAGTAATCCCCCAGGAAGTGGAAGCACACCCAGGAATCTGGGTGGGTTTACTTTTGGAAATCAGGTGGACCCTGGCCTATCCAGGTCCCCATCACCCAATGATCTTGTTTATGAGGCTGGCATGGGGTTTGCCAACTTCTCTGCTTGCCCAGATACTTTGAGCAAGTATAGACAAGAACCCATCATCAATGGTTTAAGAGTTGAAGCTTTTAGAGACACAGGGGCTAGCATCACCATGGTGGCTGATGGCATAGTCCCCTCTAAGCAACTTTTACCTGGTGCCACATACCAGGTAATAAACATTGATGGCATCCAAACAAATCATCCCATGGCAGTAGTAAGTCTCAGCTGGGGAGGTGTCACTGGCCCAAAGAGAGTGGCAGTGTCCCCAAACTTGCCTGTAGACTGTCTACTGGGTAATGATTTAGAAATCTCAGCCTGGGCTGGGGTTGAACAGGAAATCCATTCTAGAATGGTAAATTCCAATGGGAAGGTTAGTGGGGCTGTGATGGCTACAGCCCCAATTCAAGATGTCCTTCCTGAAAAGGTTGGTAGGGCGGAGATACTCCCTGCCCCATCTTTAGCAAAAGCTCTTCCTGAACAGGATAGCAAAGCTGTTATGATAACAGCAGAAACCCAAACTGAGTCTCCTCCTGAAAAGGTTGGTGGGGCTGTGATGGCCACAGCCCAAACTCAAACTGACATGTGTGTTGTGAAACCTGAAATGATGGATAACTCCACACAAACTGAGAGCATGGAGGAGGAAGAGAAATCTCCCCCTCACCAGACTTTAGGACAGGATCAGCCTCCTCAGGGAACTGATCTTACCCCTGATGAAGGAGCTGCCCCAGAGGTGGTTGGGCCTAGCCTGACAGAACCTCTGATGTCAGTGGACCCTTCTCAGGTGGGACCCAGTCTGGAGCAGGTAACCTGCCCCTCTCTACCTTGCCTTAGCCAGCCCAGGGCTGCAGAGGACAAGAAGGACAGTGAGACCCAGAGGGCCCCCTGTCAAATAAAGCACCCCCATCAAAAGATTAGGTGCACCAAAACTAGTAGCCCTAGTAAGGTGAAAACTTTAAAAACTCCTGAGGGAGCCCCCTTAAAAACAGTTAGGGACCTCCCACAGATGGATTCTGTTGGGCACAGCCAAACCTGGGACCCAAGGGGCCCAAACCTGAACTGTCCCTCCAGCAAGCCAAACAGAGGGACCCAGCCTCCAGCTTTAGGTAGCCAGAGGTTGACCCTGAGAGCACAGTGCAACTCAGTTAAAGAGAGAAAGGCACACATGGTGGAAGATAATTGGAGGAAGCTAAGCCCTAAATTAGTAGAGCCTCGCTTCAATACTCCATATCCAAACCAGCCTTTAACTTTGCATAAACACACCCAAGGTAGTGATTCCCTATGGTGGAGACCCTCTAATACCCAAAGGGTGAGGGACTGCTTAGTGGACCATGAGACAGGGGGTACCCATGCTAGTGCAGGTACTTCCTTATATGGCCACTCAGGCAATATAGGCTTACCTGGCCAAGGATAGCCTTATCTCCTTTCGTTTGGGGGGGGGTTATGTAGGAAGGTGGCTACCTGACTATGGTTACCCCAGAATTTTTTGCCTGTGTTTAGCTGGTTTTTTGACTTAGTTGACCTGGTTCCCTGCTAATCAGGGCCCCAGGCCATCTGCTCTCTCTGTAAAATGGATTCCATGTACCCTAGGTACATACCAATTGGAAATGGACTCCTTGTCAGCCCCTGTAGAATGCACTATAGGTGCACAGGGCATAGGGGCCACTAAGGCCTACCAGGGGCTGCAGCATATCTTTTGCCACCCCTGGCTGGTTCTTAAATTGACACAACTGGCTGATCACTCAGCTGGGGTAAGGTGGTGTACACACCCCTTGCTTAGATATAGTATACCTATGTCTAAACCTATATCTGGACACATGTAAACCTGTGAGCCACTGTGAGAAGTTGGCCTGGTAGGGGATGTTTCCAATTCTGGAACCACCTACTACCTGACCAAACAATCCCTTTATGGTGTCTGGTTGTAAGTCAACCTTATTAGACAAGCTATCCTAGGGGTAGCATGGACTAAGCAGCCTAAAGGCTTAACTTAAGAGGTCGTGTTAAGCGAGCTGTTTTACCACATACAATCCTGTAATACCAAATGAAAGGACACCACACAAGTATATATTATAAAAATATATGTGTTTATTACTAAAAACAATCCCCAGTATTCTTTATGAATAAAGGGGCACAAGCGTTAAATCAAAAGCACTGTTTAAACATACAAAGTTGCACAATTATGGATGAGGGCAGGGGGCCACTCAAACCATATACTAAACAAGTGGTATAAGAGATGCCACTCGAGCAGTGGTTAGGCCTAGGGCCTAGGGAATCGCTGGGAGCAGTCAGGACAAGCAATGCTGAAGTCGGGAATGGCCCTCGGGATTCGGGAGATGTGCGGAAAGCGCACGCATGCACCAATGTTAACCAATGGTGCGTAAAAGTCAAATAGTTAAAGTTTAAGGACACTTCCGCTGAACCTAGAGGAACAAAACTTAACACACAGACCCTAGAGGTGTGCACCAGTGTGGGAACACCGGCGGAGCAAAGTTACCTCACCCACAGGAAGTGGGTGCACAGGGTCGAAGTGGCGTCGGGTTTTGACACGCAGGCTCTTGGTGCTTGAAGCTGAAAGGGCTGCAGGCAGGATGAAGACGAAGTGTCCGGTGGAGTCCAAGGGTGAACTCAAGTTGTAGAGTACCTGAAAGCAGAGGGGACAGAGTCTGGGTCACTCAGCAGTGACCAGGGTGGAACCAGGACGGAACCAGGCAATGTTGGGCGCAATCAGGTGGTCGTCGAGGCGCTTCTCTTCGCTGTCACGTGGGCTCTGGGGCATCTGCGACGTCCAGGAGCAGGTCACGATCTGTCCCACGCAGGCTCTCACCGTCGGTGCAGTCGGCTTCCGGTTTGGAGCAAACAAGCCTTGGTAAGAGCAATCCACGCGGGATTGGAAGATGGCGTCTCACTCGGACCAGGAAGGTCAGAGTCGGGGCTCCCTTTCAGGGGAGCTGGTGTGGATCTGGAGCAACCAGAATCACGAGTCTTCTTTTGTAGTTCGTCGGCACAGGGACCACAAGCCAGCTGGCAAGTGACCGGGCCAACGCGTTGAGCCAAATCGTGCCAAAGGGCCCCACGCAGCACTCGTCGAGTGTGGAGGGCTGAACTTCGGCTCAGGAGTAGCTCAGGGTGGGGGCTTCTCAAACCCCGGTGTACAGCTTCGAGGGTCACTCGTGGGCTGCACGGTCAGCGTCTCGTGGTCACTTCAAGATGGCGTGCCCCACGCTTCCGGTCGCCTCCACGGGTCTCAACTTTGCAGGGACTGTGGATCGGGCTGTTAGAAGCTGGGCAGGCTTGATCTCGTCGATCTCAGTCGCTCGAGTTCCGGCGGGAACTGCAACCAAGTAGACGTCGAGGGCTGGATGGTGCCTGCTGCTGCAGGGTGGTCACTCCTTGACCACAAGGGAGATTCTTCGGGCTTCCACGTTGAGATGGAGGGCGAAGGGTCCAGAATATCGTTTCAAATGTTTCTTCCAGGAAATCTGATGTGCATTGGCACTGCTCCCACTCTTATTCGAATCTGGTGGGCGTGATTACCTGCTAGGTCCCCTCCTATGGGTGGGACCCAGGAAGTGGGTGGATACACCCCCTTCCTTTGATCCAGGCCGCCCTGGCACGAGGGCTGGAGTGCCCCAGAACCGGTTTGGCCGGATTATGCAAGGGGCAGCCTTGTGCGCCCCAGGCAGTGTCTGGTTTCTTTCAAACCTCCCTGCTACAATACACTATCTCCTGTCTGGAGGGCGGTGACACCCTCCTGTGACAGGAAACCCTTTGTCCAGGACCCCCTTGACTGGGTTTCGGTCAGCTCCAGGGGTCCAGACATTTGTCTGTGGCAGAGGCATCCATTTTGTGGATCTTAAGGCCTTTGGAGAAATCAACCGCATTAAAGTGAAGTAACATGTCTTACCCCTCTAGAGGGGTGGAATGCCATCCCCGTCGCCAGAACTGGCGAGGGGATGGTATTCCAAAGCGTATGACACCTTACACGACATGTTTTGATAAAGCCAAACCAGAGTTGCTAAATAACCGCGAGGATTATAAGGCACTTAATAGTATATGGTATGGCATTATCCTGAAACAGCTTAGGGATTTGTTCCCGACGGCTGCAGACAGGCTCAGCTCATGCTAGAGCTCCATCTCACATAAAAACCATGCACCCAGCCTCCAGGATTGGTGAGGCCTGTCTATAGGAGTGGCTCACAGGTTTACATGTGTCCAGATATAGGTTTAGACATAGGTATACTATATCTAAGCAAGGGGTGTGTACACCACCTTACCCCAGCTGAGTGATCAGCCAGTTGTGTCAATTTAAGAACCAGCCAGGGGTGGCAAAAGATATGCTGCAGCCCCTGGTAGGCCTTAGTGGCTCCTGTGCCCTGTGCACCTATAGTGCATTCTACAGGGGCTGACAAGGAGTCCATTTCCAATTGGTATGTGCCTATAGCACATGTGTCATTAATTTAGTGAGAGAACAGCAGGCTGGGGGTCTGATCAGCAGGCCCACAGCCTCAGTAGTCGAAAACCAGTGAAGCAAAAAGCAAAAATTTGGGGTGACCATAGGATAGCAGACCCTACTCTCCTACACAACCCCCCCCCAAACGCAGGGACATTAAACTAACCTTGACCAGATAAGTCTTCATGTTCTAAGTGGAAGTACCTGGAGAGACCATCTGCATTACCATGGTCAGTCCCTGGGCGGTGCTCCACTGTAAAGTCCATCCCCTGTAGGGAAATGGACCACCTGAGCAGTTTGGGATTTTCACCCTTCATCTGATTAAGCCATAAGAGGGGCTTATGGTCTGTTTGCACCAGGAAGTGAGTTCCAAACAAGTAGGACCTCAACTTCTTTAATGCCCAAACCACAGCAAAGGCCTCCCTCTCAATGGCTGACCAACGTTTTTCTCTTGGGGTTAGCCTCCTGCTAATGAAAGCAATTGGCTGGTCTTGACCATCTTGATTAAGTTGTGAGAGTACAGCTCCCACCCCCAACTCAGAAGCATCTGTCTGAACAATGAACTGTTTGGAGTAGTCAGGACTCTTTAGGATAGGTGCAGAGCACATGGCCTTTTTCAGGTCTTCAAATGCCTTCTGACAGCTAACTGTCCACTGAACCTTTTTTGGCATCTTCTTGGATGTCAAGTCATTTAATGGTGTCACTATAGACCCATAGTTTTTCACAAACTTTCTGTAATACCCAGTCAGGCCCAAGAAGGCTCTGACTTGTGTCTGGGTAACTGGAGGAGCCCAGTCCTGTATGGCCTGGATTTTGCTTTCCAGTGGCTGAACCTGGCCTCCACCTACTAGGTGGCCCAGGTATACAACCTTACTCTGCCCTATCTGGCACTTTGTGGCCTTGATAGTTAGGCCTGCCTTTTGCAGGGCCTCCAAAACTTTCTTCAGGTGGATCAGGTGATCCTCCCAGGTGGAGCTAAAGACAGCAATATCATCCAGATAAGCTGCACAAAAGTCATCCAACCCAGTAAGGACTTGGTTCACCAACCTTTGAAAAGTGGCAGGTGCATTCTTCAAACCAAAGGGCATTACCACAAACTGATAATGTCCACTAGGGGTAGAGAATGCTGTTTTGGCTTTTGACTCCTCAGCTAGTCTGATTTGCCAGTAGCCAGCTGTCAGATCAAATGTGCTCAGAAACTTGGCAGAAGCCAATCTGTCAATGAGCTCATCTGCTCTTGGAATGGGGTGAGCATCTGTCCTAGTGACAGCATTGAGACCCCTGTAATCCACGCAAAACCTCATTTCTCTCTTACCATCTTGGGTATGAGGTTTTGGCACCAGGACTACTGGGCTGGCCCATGGGCTCTCTGATGGCTCAATCACTCCAAGCTCCAACATCTTTTGCACCTCAGCCTTGATGCAATCCCTGACATGATCAGGTTGCCTGTAGATCTTATTCTTGACAGGCAGACTGTCACCAGTGTCCACAACATGGGTACACCAGTCAGTTTGGCTGGGTGTGAGTGAAAACATTTGCCTGTGAGCCTGCAAAACTTGTCTGCAGTCCCTCTGTTGCTGGTCAGTGAGGCTGCCTGCCAAGGCTACTCCATCAACTGAACCATCATCAGGGTTCTGGGAAAGCAGGTCTGGGAGAGGGTCACTCTCTTCCTCCTGTTCCCCATCTGTGGCCATGAGCAAGCTCATGTCCTCCCTGTCTACAAATGCTTTCAAGCGATTCACATGGATTACCCTGTGAGGGCTCCTGGGTGTTCCAAAGTCTACCAAGTAGGTGACTTCCCCTTTCTTCTCAATAATAGGATAGGGTCCACTCCATTTGTCTTGGAGTGCTGCTGGAGCCACTGGCTCCAGTACCCATACCTTCTGTCCTGGTTGGAACTCTACCAGTACAGCCTTTTGGTCATGCCAAGCTTTCTGCAATTCTTGGCTGGCCTCCAGGTTTTTGGATGCTCTTTCCATGTACTCAGCCATCCTGGAGCGGAGACCAAGTACATAGTCCACTATGTCTAGTTTGGGCTTTTTGAGAGGTAACTCCCATCCTTCCTTCACCAAACACAATGGACCTCTCACAGGGTGGCCAAACAAAAGTTCAAAAGGGCTGTAGCCAACCCCCTTCTGTGGGACCTCTCTGTAAGCAAAGAGCAGGCAGGGTAAAAGAATGTCCCATTTCCGCCTGAGCTTCTCTGGTAATCCTTTTATCATGCCTTTAAGGGTCTTGTTAAATCTCTCCACAAGCCCATTGCATTGTGGATGATATGGGGTGGTAAACTTATAGTTTACTCCACATTCCTTCCACATTGCTTTTAGATAGCTGGACATAAAATTTGTCCCTCTATCTGATAGTACCTCCTTAGGAAAGCCCACTCTTGAGAAAACTGCAATGAGGGCTTTTGCCACCACAGGTGCTGTGGTGGTCCTTAGGGGAATAGCCTCTGGGTACCTGGTGGCATGATCCACTACCACCAGTATGAATCTGTTCCCAGATGCTGTTTGGGGGTCCATTGGACCCACAATATCAATTCCAACTCTCTCAAAGGGGACCCCCACCACAGGTAGTGGTATTAGGGGGGCCTTTGTTGTGCCACCTGACTTACCACTGGCTTGGCAAGTGACACAGGAGCGACAAAACTCCTTGACATCCTCTGACATGTGAGGCCAGTGAAAGTGTGGAACAAGCCTGTCCCACGTCTTGTTCTGGCCTAAGTGTCCTGCAAGGGGAATATCATGGGCCAAGGTAAGGAGGAATCCCCTAAACTGCAGAGGTATCACCAACCTCCTGGTCATGCCAGGCTTGGGGGCTCTAGCCTCTGAGTAAAGGAGTCCCTCATCCCAATACACAGTATGGGTACCTTGGGCATCCCCAGCAGCCTCAGCAGCAGCCTGCTGTCTGAGGGGTTCAAGGGAAGGGCAATCTAATTGAGCCTGCCTCAGGTCTGCCCTTGAGGGTCCCCCTGTCCCCAGAAACTCAACCTGGTCAGGTTCAAGCTCCTCAGAGACAGTCTCCTCTTGGACTGCAGAATCAGTTTCCTCTGAAACCTGATCCTCAACCTGGGGCAAGGTGGAAGGCGAGGCCTTTCCTCTCTTGCTCCTTCTCTTGGGTTGTGGCTGGTCTATTGTCTCAAGATCCACCACTGGTTCAGGAAGGCACTTCTTAGCCTGAGCCCTTGTCATGGCAAGGACATGCTCTGAAATCCCTAGCATTTCTGCATGAGTCCTGTACTCCACTTCTGACCATGCTGAGCTTTCAAGGTCATTGCCTAACAGACAGTCTACTGGTAGGTCTGCACTCACCACAACTTTCTTTAGGCCATCAACCCCTCCCCAGGAGAAGTTCACAACTGCCACACTATGGGAGGTAGTGGAGTTGCTTGCATTGGTTACTAGGTAGCTCTCTCCTAGTACAATCTGTCCAGGGTCCACAAAGCCAGGGGTCACCATGGTGACACTAGCACATGTGTCCCTGTAAGCTTGAGCCAGTTTCTCATTTATTAAGGGAGTCTGCCTGTATTTGCCCAGGTTAGTGGGGCTTACTGCAGTGGGCAACTCAATGTCCACATCATACAGGAGAACTGCCTGTGTAGGGACTCTGACTAGGCCAGATCCTACTTCAATACCCAGGGTCAACCCAGCTACACCCTTGGACTGTGTTCCACCACTGCTTACTGTACTTGGGGTTGCAGTTGCTTTAGGAGCTGTAGTGGTGGGAACTGGATTTGCCTTGGTGCACTCACTGCCCCAGTGTGAAACTGATTTGCAGGTATTACACCAAGGTGTCTTTGGACCTTTGTTCTTCTTCTTCTTGTTACCATTTTGGGAACCACCCTCCTTACTATTAGTTTGGGGGCCTGAAGACTTCTGGTCTTTTTCTTTATCTTTCTGATTCTGATTACCACCCTTCTGGTCTGTTTTCTTCTGGTCACCACCTTGGTTCTGGGGTTTCTGCTTAATCCTTGTTCTGACCCATTTGTCTGCCTTCTTTCCCAATTCTTGGGGAGAGGTCAGATCAGAGTCAATAAGGTATTGATGCAACAGCTGGTTTGTACAGTTATTAAGGATCTGTTCTCTCATCATAAGATTGTACAATCCTGTATAGTCTGAAACTTTACTTCCCTGTAACCAACCCTCCAAAGCCTTAGTGGCACACTCCACAAAATCAGTCCAGTCTTGAGTCTGTGCTTTCTGGGTGTCTCTGAACAACAACCTGTATTGCTCAGTGGTTAGGCCATACCCTTCAATGAGAGCACTCTTCAAAACAGAGTAGTTTTTGGCATCCTCAGGTCTAACTGTGAGGAGCCTGTCCCTCCCTTTCTCAGAAAAGGAGTACCACAAAATTGCAGCCCACTGATTCTCAGGAACCTGCTGTACCATGCAGGCTCTCTCAAGAGCAGTCATCCATTTGTGGATGTCATCCCCTTCTTTAAAGGGGGGCACAATTTTGGTCAGGTTTCTATTATCATAGGCCCTGTCTTTTTCTCTTGGAAAATTGCTGCCACCAGTGACATCTAAGCCACTTAATTTCTGCTCTCTTGCCAAGGCAAGTTTAGCTTGAGCTAAGGTAAGCTTAGCTTGACTCAGGGCTACCTCCTCTCTCTCTATCTGGAGTCTGACAGCCCTCATTCTAGCCCTATGCTCAGCTTTCTGAGAAGCACTCATGCCTCTCTCTGATTCTCTGGAGGCACTAGAAAGATGAGAGTCCCCTGAGGGAGATCTCACTCTTCTGTTGCCTGGGAGAATCACATGTTGGGTTCTGGGGAGGTGCTGGCCCTCTCCATTCCCCAGTAGGTCCAAGTTGGCCTGGCTAAGCCTACCAACTGGAACCTGGCTACCCTGATCCTGTACTTCTAAGTCCCCAGCATCTGAGTCCTCATCCAAGTCATCATCATCCTCCTCTTCAGGGGGATCAACTACAGGGGGGTTCTCTCCATTTCCTGTGTCTAGGGAAGCTGTTTTAGCCTTCTCTAAGTCATCCTGTTCTAGGATTTCTACCAGGGTTAGGCAGGTGGGGCTTCTGCCCCTTTTTAACCCTCTTGCTTTGCACAAGGCAATCAAGTCTCTGCGGGTTAGTTTGTCATATCCAAAAGTTGCCTGGGTAGGGTCAACTGTCACAGGACTAGACCCTGAGGCCTTTCCTGTGTCAGACATGGTTACTAGTGAGGTGTAAGTGGTGCACTTACCTACACTAAGTGTTTTCCTACTGGACCTTGCTAGTGAGTTGTAGTCAGGGGTGTGCTACTCCCTTCAACCTACAACTACTAAGTTCAGTAGAACTTAATATGCTAAGCTTTTGATTTTATATGTACCTAGAGGTACTTGATGTGATCTTTCAATTTGATATAAAGATTGCAATGGTAAAACAACAGCAAGCTCAAATCCGCACCGCTGCTCACCAATGTGAGAAGTTGGCCTGGTAGGGGATGTTTCCAATTCTGGAACCACCTACTACCTGACCAAACAATCCCTTTATGGTGTCTGGTTGTAAGTCAACCTTATTAGACAAGCTATCCTAGGGGTAGCATGGACTAAGCAGCCTAAAGGCTTAACTTAAGAGGTCGTGTTAAGCGAGCTGTTTTACCACATACAATCCTGTAATACCAAATGAAAGGACACCACACAAGTATATATTATAAAAATATATGTGTTTATTACTAAAAACAATCCCCAGTATTCTTTATGAATAAAGGGGCACAAGCGTTAAATCAAAAGCACTGTTTAAACATACAAAGTTGCACAATTATGGATGAGGGCAGGGGGCCACTCAAACCATATACTAAACAAGTGGTATAAGAGATGCCACTCGAGCAGTGGTTAGGCCTAGGGCCTAGGGAATCGCTGGGAGCAGTCAGGACAAGCAATGCTGAAGTCGGGAATGGCCCTCGGGATTCGGGAGATGTGCGGAAAGCGCACGCATGCACCAATGTTAACCAATGGTGCGTAAAAGTCAAATAGTTAAAGTTTAAGGACACTTCCGCTGAACCTAGAGGAACAAAACTTAACACACAGACCCTAGAGGTGTGCACCAGTGTGGGAACACCGGCGGAGCAAAGTTACCTCACCCACAGGAAGTGGGTGCACAGGGTCGAAGTGGCGTCGGGTTTTGACACGCAGGCTCTTGGTGCTTGAAGCTGAAAGGGCTGCAGGCAGGATGAAGACGAAGTGTCCGGTGGAGTCCAAGGGTGAACTCAAGTTGTAGAGTACCTGAAAGCAGAGGGGACAGAGTCTGGGTCACTCAGCAGTGACCAGGGTGGAACCAGGACGGAACCAGGCAATGTCGGGCGCAATCAGGTGGTCGTCGAGGCGCTTCTCTTCGCTGTCACGTGGGCTCTGGGGCATCTGCGACGTCCAGGAGCAGGTCACGATCTGTCCCACGCAGGCTCTCACCGTCGGTGCAGTCGGCTTCCGGTTTGGAGCAAACAAGCCTTGGTAAGAGCAATCCACGCGGGATTGGAAGATGGCGTCTCACTCGGACCAGGAAGGTCAGAGTCGGGGCTCCCTTTCAGGGGAGCTGGTGTGGATCTGGAGCAACCAGAATCACGAGTCTTCTTTTGTAGTTCGTCGGCACAGGGACCACAAGCCAGCTGGCAAGTGACCGGGCCAACGCGTTGAGCCAAATCGTGCCAAAGGGCCCCACGCAGCACTCGTCGAGTGTGGAGGGCTGAACTTCGGCTCAGGAGTAGCTCAGGGTGGGGGCTTCTCAAACCCCGGTGTACAGCTTCGAGGGTCACTCGTGGGCTGCACGGTCAGCGTCTCGTGGTCACTTCAAGATGGCGTGCCCCACGCTTCCGGTCGCCTCCACGGGTCTCAACTTTGCAGGGACTGTGGATCGGGCTGTTAGAAGCTGGGCAGGCTTGATCTCGTCGATCTCAGTCGCTCGAGTTCCGGCGGGAACTGCAACCAAGTAGACATCGAGGGCTGGATGGTGCCTGCTGCTGCAGGGTGGTCACTCCTTGACCACAAGGGAGATTCTTCGGGCTTCCACGTTGAGATGGAGGGCGAAGGGTCCAGAATATCGTTTCAAATGTTTCTTCCAGGAAATCTGATGTGCATTGGCACTGCTCCCACTCTTATTCGAATCTGGTGGGCGTGATTACCTGCTAGGTCCCCTCCTATGGGTGGGACCCAGGAAGTGGGTGGATACACCCCCTTCCTTTGATCCAGGCCGCCCTGGCACGAGGGCTGGAGTGCCCCAGAACCGGTTTGGCCGGATTATGCAAGGGGCAGCCTTGTGCGCCCCAGGCAGTGTCTGGTTTCTTTCAAACCTCCCTGCTACAATACACTATCTCCTGTCTGGAGGGCGGTGACACCCTCCTGTGACAGGAAACCCTTTGTCCAGGACCCCCTTGACTGGGTTTCGGTCAGCTCCAGGGGTCCAGACATTTGTCTGTGGCAGAGGCATCCATTTTGTGGATCTTAAGGCCTTTGGAGAAATCAACCGCATTAAAGTGAAGTAACATGTCTTACCCCTCTAGAGGGGTGGAATGCCATCCCCGTCGCCAGAACTGGCGAGGGGATGGTATTCCAAAGCGTATGACACCTTACACGACATGTTTTGATAAAGCCAAACCAGAGTTGCTAAATAACCGCGAGGATTATAAGGCACTTAATAGTATATGGTATGGCATTATCCTGAAACAGCTTAGGGATTTGTTCCCGACGGCTGCAGACAGGCTCAGCTCATGCTAGAGCTCCATCTCACATAAAAACCATGCACCCAGCCTCCAGGATTGGTGAGGCCTGTCTATAGGAGTGGCTCACAGGTTTACATGTGTCCAGATATAGGTTTAGACATAGGTATACTATATCTAAGCAAGGGGTGTGTACACCACCTTACCCCAGCTGAGTGATCAGCCAGTTGTGTCAATTTAAGAACCAGCCAGGGGTGGCAAAAGATATGCTGCAGCCCCTGGTAGGCCTTAGTGGCTCCTGTGCCCTGTGCACCTATAGTGCATTCTACAGGGGCTGACAAGGAGTCCATTTCCAATTGGTATGTGCCTATAGCACATGTGTCATTAATTTAGTGAGAGAACAGCAGGCTGGGGGTCTGATCAGCAGGCCCACAGCCTCAGTAGTCGAAAACCAGTGAAGCAAAAAGCAAAAATTTGGGGTGACCATAGGATAGCAGACCCTACTCTCCTACAGCCACTCCTATAGATAGGCCTCACCAATCCTGGAGGCTGGGTGCATGGTTTTTATGTGAGATGGAGCTCTAGCATGAGCTGAGCCTGTCTGCAGCCGTCGGGAACAAATCCCTAAGCTGTTTCAGGATAATGCCATACCATATACTATTAAGTGCCTTATAATCCTCGCGGTTATTTAGCAACTCTGGTTTGGCTTTATCAAAACATGTCGTGTAAGGTGTCATACGCTTTGGAATACCATCCCCTCGCCAGTTCTGGCGACGGGGATGGCATTCCACCCCTCTAGAGGGGTAAGACATGTTACTTCACTTTAATGCGGTTGATTTCTCCAAAGGCCTTAAGATCCACAAAATGGATGCCTCTGCCACAGACAAATGTCTGGACCCCTGGAGCTGACCGAAACCCAGTCAAGGGGGTCCTGGACAAAGGGTTTCCTGTCACAGGAGGGTGTCACCGCCCTCCAGACAGGAGATAGTGTATTGTAGCAGGGAGGTTTGAAAGAAACCAGACACTGCCTGGGGCGCACAAGGCTGCTGTAGGAAGGTGGCTACCTGACTATGGTTACCCCAGATTTTTTGCCTGTGTTTAGCTGGTTTTTTGACTTAGTTGACCTGGTTCCCTGCTAATCAGGGCCCCAGGCCATCTGCTCTCTCTGTAAAATGGATTCCATGTACCCTAGGTACATACCAATTGGAAATGGACTCCTTGTCAGCCCCTGTAGAATGCACTATAGGTGCACAGGGCACAGGAGCCACTAAGGCCTACCAGGGGCTGCAGCATATCTTTTGCCACCCCTGGCTGGTTCTTAAATTGACACAACTGGCTGATCACTCAGCTGGGGTAAGGTGGTGTACACACCCCTTGCTTAGATATAGTATACCTATGTCTAAACCTATATCTGGACACATGTAAACCTGTGAGCCACTCCTATAGACAGGCCTCACCAATCCTGGAGGCTGGGTGCATGGTTTTTATGTGAGATGGAGCTCTAGCATGAGCTGAGCCTGTCTGCAGCCGTCGGGAACAAATCCCTAAGCTGTTTCAGGATAATGCCATACCATATACTATTAAGTGCCTTATAATCCTCGCGGTTATTTAGCAACTCTGGTTTGGCTTTATCAAAACATGTCGTGTAAGGTGTCATACGCTTTGGAATACCATCCCCTCGCCAGTTCTGGCGACGGGGATGGCATTCCACCCCTCTAGAGGGGTAAGACATGTTACTTTGCTTTAATGCGGTTGATTTCTCCAAAGGCCTTAAGATCCACAAAATGGATGCCTCTGCCACAGACAAATGTCTGGACCCCTGGAGCTGACCGAAACCCAGTCAAGGGGGTCCTGGACAAAGGGTTTCCTGTCACAGGAGGGTGTCACCGCCCTCCAGACAGGAGATAGTGTATTGTAGCAGGGAGGTTTGAAAGAAACCAGACACTGCCTGGGGCGCACAAGGCTGCCCCTTGCATAATCCGGCCAAACCGGTTCTGGGGCACTCCAGCCCTCGTGCCAGGGCGGCCTGGATCAAAGGAAGGGGGTGTATCCACCCACTTCCTGGGTCCCACCCATAGGAGGGGACCTAGCAGGTAATCACGCCCACCAGATTCGAATAAGAGTGGGAGCAGTGCCAATGCACATCAGATTTCCTGGAAGAAACATTTGAAACGATATTCTGGACCCTTCGCCCTCCATCTCAACGTGGAAGCCCGAAGAATCTCCCTTGTGGTCAAGGAGTGACCACCCTGCAGCAGCAGGCACCATCCAGCCCTCGACGTCTACTTAGTTGCAGTTCCCGCCGGAACTCGAGCGACTGAGATCGACGAGATCAAGCCTGCCCAGCTTCTAACAGCCCGATCCACAGTCCCTGCAAAGCTGAGACCCGTGGAGGCGACCGGAAGCGTGGGGCACGCCATCTTGAAGTGACCACGAGACGCTGACCGTGCAGCCCACGAGTGACCCTCGAAGCTGTACACCGGGGTTTGAGAAGCCCCCACCCTGAGCTACTCCTGAGCCGAAGTTCAGCCCTCCACACTCGACGAGTGCTGCGTGGGGCCCTTTGGCACGATTTGGCTCAACGCGTTGGCCCGGTCACTTGCCAGCTGGCTTGTGGTCCCTGTGCCGACGAACTACAAAAGAAGACTCGTGATTCTGGTTGCTCCAGAACCACACCAGCTCCCCTGAAAGGGAGCCCCGACTCTGACCTTCCTGGTCCGAGTGAGACGCCATCTTCCAATCCCGCGTGGATTGCTCTTACCCAGGCTTGTTTGCTCCGAACCGGAAGCCGACTGCACCGACGGTGAGAGCCTGCGTGGGACAGATCGTGACCTGCTCCTGGACGTCGCAGATGCCCCAGAGCCCACGTGACAGCGAAGAGAAGCGCCTCGACGACCACCTGATTGCGCCCGACATTGCCTGGTTCCGTCCTGGTTCCACCCTGGTCACTGCTGAGTGACCCAGACTCTGTCCCCTCTGCTTTCAGGTACTCTACAACTTGAGTCCACCCTTGGACTCCACCGGACACTTCGTCTTCACCCTGCCTGCAGCCCTTTCAGCTTCAAGCACCAAGAGCCTGCGTGTCAAAACCCGACGCCACTTCGACCCTGTGCACCCACTTCCTGTGGGTGAGGTAACTTTGCTCCGCCGGTGTTCCCACACTGGTGCACACCTCTAGGGTCTGTGTGTTAAGTTTTGTTCCTCTAGGTTCAGCGGAAGTGTCCTTAAACTTTAACTATTTGACTTTTACGCACCATTGGTTAACATTGGTGCATGCGTGCGCTTTCCGCACATCTCCCGAATCCCGAGGGCCATTCCCGACTTCAGCATTGCTTGTCCTGACTGCTCCCAGCGATTCCCTAGGCCCTAGGCCTAACCACTGTTCGAGTGGCCTCTCTTATACCACTTGTTTAGTATATGGTTTGAGTGGCCCCCTGCCCTCATCCATAATTGTGCAACTTTGTATGTTTAAACAGTGCTTTTGATTTAACGCTTGTGCCCCTTTATTCATAAAGAATACTGGGGATTGTTTTTAGTAATAAACACATATATTTTTATAATATATACTTGTGTGGTGTCCTTTCATTTGGTATTACAGGATTGTATGTGGTAAAACAGCTCGCTTAACACGACCTCTTAAGTTAAGCCTTTAGGCTGCTTAGTCCATGCTACCCCTAGGATAGCTTGTCTAATAAGGTTGACTTACAACCAGACACCATAAGGGGATTGTTTGGTCAGGTAGTAGGTGGTTCCAGAATTGGAAACATCCCCTACCAGGCCAACTTCTCACATTGGTGAGCAGCGGTGCGGATTTGAGCTTGCTGTTGTTTTACCATTGCAATCTTTATATCAAATTGAAAGATCACATCAAGTACCTCTAGGTACATATAAAATCAAAAGCTTAGCATATTAAGTTCTACTGAACTTAGTAGTTGTAGGTTGAAGGGAGTAGCACACCCCTGACTACAACTCACTAGCAAGGTCCAGTAGGAAAACACTTAGTGTAGGTAAGTGCACCACTTACACCTCACTAGTAACCATGTCCGACACAGGAAAGGCCTCAGGGTCTAGTCCTGTGACAGTTGACCCTACCCAGGCAACTTCTGGATATGACAAACTAACCCGCAGAGACTTGATTGTCTTGTGCAAAGCAAGAGGGTTAAAAAGGGGCAGAAGCCCCACCTGCCTAATCCTGATAGGACTCCTAGAACAGGATGACTTAGAGAGGGCAAAAGCAGCTTCCCTAGATACAGGAACTGAAGGGAACCCCCCTGCAGTTGATCCCCCTGAAGAGGAGGATGATGATGACTTGGATGAGGACTCAGAAGTTGAGGACTTAGAAGTACAGGATCAGGGTAGCCAGGTTCCAGTTGGTAGGCTTAGCCAGGCCAACTTGGACCTACTGGGGAATGGAGAGGGCCAGCACCTCCCCAGAACCCAACATATGATTCCCCCAGGCAACAGAAGAGTGAGATCTCCCTCAGGAGACTCTCATCTTTCTAGTGCCTCCAGGGAATCACAGAGAGGCATGAATGCTTCTCAAAAGTTAGAGCATAGGGCCAGAATGAGGGCTGTCAAACTCCAGATAGAGAGGGAGGAGGTAGCCTTGGCTCAAGCTAAACTTGCCTTGGCAAGAGAGCAGAAATTGTGTGGCTTAGATGCCACTGGTGGCAGCAATATTCCTAAAGAGAAACCCAGGTCCTATGATAGTAGAAACCTGACAAAGATTGTGCCCCCCTTCAAAGAAGGGGATGACATCCACAAATGGATGACTGCTCTTGAGAGAGCCTGCATGGTACAGCAGGTTCCTGAGGAACAGTGGGCAGCAATCTTATGGTACTCCTTTTCAGAGAAAGGGAGGGACAAGCTCCTCACTGTCAGACATGAGGATGCAAACAATTACAAAGTCCTGAAGAGTGTTCTGATAGATGGGTTTGGCTTAACCACTGAACAGTACAGGTTCAAGTTCAGAGACACCCAGAAGACACAGACTCAGGACTGGACTGATTTTGTAGATTGTGCTACTAAGGCTCTGGAGGGTTGGCTACATGGCAGCAAAGTACATGACTTTACAGGATTGTATAATTTGATTATGAGGGAGCAGATCCTAAGTAATTGTCAGAACCAGCTCTTACACCAGCACCTGGTAGACTCTGATCTGACCTCTCCCCAAGAATTGGGAAAGAAGGCAGACAAATGGGTCAGAACCAGGATTAGGCCTAAGAATCAGGACAGTAACCAGAAGAAGGAGTCTACCAAGCCTCAAGATAAGGGTGGGGATAAAAGTAAAGAAAAGACTTCCCCAGGGCCCCAAAACTCCAAGGATGGGGGTGGGTCCCAAGACACTTCTTCAACTGAGAAAAAACCCTATTGTTATCCCTGTAAACAGGTGGGGCATTACAAAACAGACAGCTGTTGTCCCAAGAATAACAATAAAGAAAATATACCTCCAAAGCCAGCTTCAACACCTCCTGTTACTGTCAGCAGTAATCCCCCAGGAAGTGGAAGCACACCCAGGAATCTGGGTGGGTTTACTTTTGGAAATCAGGTGGACCCTGGCCTATCCAGGTCCCCATCACCCAATGATCTTGTTTATGAGGCTGGCATGGGGTTTGCCAACTTCTCTGCTTGCCCAAATACTTTGAGCAAGTATAGACAAGAACCCATCATCAATGGTTTAAGAGTTGAAGCTTTTAGAGACACAGGGGCTAGCATCACCATGGTGGCTGATGGCATAGTCCCCTCTAAGCAACTTTTACCTGGTGCCACATACCAGGTAATAAACATTGATGGCATCCAAACAAATCATCCCATGGCAGTAGTAAGTCTCAGCTGGGGAGGTGTCACTGGCCCAAAGAGAGTGGCAGTGTCCCCAAACTTGCCTGTAGACTGTCTACTGGGTAATGATTTAGAAATCTCAGCCTGGGCTGGGGTTGAACAGGAAATCCATTCTAGAATGGTAAATTCCAATGGAAAGGTTAGTGGGGCTGTAATGGCTACAGCCCCAATTCAAGATGTCCTTCCTGAAAAGGTTGGTAGGGCGGAGATACTCCCTGCCCCATCTTTAGCAAAAGCTCTTCCTGAACAGAATAGCAAAGCTGTTATGATAACAGCAGAAACCCAAACTGAGTCTCCTCCTGAAAAGGTTGGTGGGGCTGTGATGGCCACAGCCCAAACTCAAACTGACACGTGTGTTGTGAAACCTGAAATGATGGATAACTCCACACAAACTGAGAGCATGGAGGAGGAAGAGAAATCTCCCCCTCACCAGACTTTAGGACAGGATCAGCCTCCTCAGGGAACTGATCTTACCCCTGATGAAGGAACTGCCCCAGAGGTGGTTGGGCGTGGCCTGACAGAACCTCTGATGTCAGTGGACCCTTCTCAGGTGGGACCCAGTCTGGAGCAGGTAACCTGCCCCTCTCTCCCTTGCCTTAGCCAGCCCAGGGCTGCAGAGGACAAGAAGGACAGTGAGACCCAGAGGGCCCCCTGTCAAATAAAGCACCCCCATCAAAAGATTAGGTGCACCAAAACTAGTAGCCCTAGTAAGGTGAAAACTTTAAAAACTCCTGAGGGAGCCCCCTTAAAAACAGTTAGGGACCTCCCCCAGATGGATTCTGTTGGGCACAGCCAAACCTGGGACCCAAAGGGCCCAAACCTGAACTGTCCCTCCAGCAAGCCAAGCAGAGGGACCCAGCCTCCAGCTTTAGGTAGCCAGAGGTTGACCCTGAGAGCACAGTGCAACTCAGTTAAAGAAAGAAAGGCACACATGGTGGAAGATAATTGGAGGAAGCTAAGCCCTAAATTAGTAGAGCCTCACTTCAATACTCCATATCCAAACCAGCCTTTAACTTTGCATAAACACACCCAAGGTAGTGATTCCCTATGGTGGAGACCCTCTAATACCCAAAGGGTGAGGGACTGCTTAGTGGACCATGAGACAGGGGGTACCCATGCTAGTGCAGGTACTTCCTTATATGGCCACTCAGGCAATATAGGCTTACCTGGCCAAGGATAGCCTTATCTCCTTTCGTTTGGGGGGGGGTTATGTAGGAAGGTGGCTACCTGACTATGGTTACCCCAGATTTTTTGCCTGTGTTTAGCTGGTTTTTTGACTTAGTTGACCTGGTTCCCTGCTAATCAGGGCCCCAGGCCATCTGCTCTCTCTGTAAAATGGATTCCATGTACCCTAGGTACATACCAATTGGAAATGGACTCCTTGTCAGCCCCTGTAGAATGCACTATAGGTGCACAGGGCACAGGAGCCACTAAGGCCTACCAGGGGCTGCAGCATATCTTTTGCCACCCCTGGCTGGTTCTTAAATTGACACAACTGGCTGATCACTCAGCTGGGGTAAGGTGGTGTACACACCCCTTGCTTAGATATAGTATACCTATGTCTAAACCTATATCTGGACACATGTAAACCTGTGAGCCACTCCTATAGACAGGCCTCACCAATCCTGGAGGCTGGGTGCATGGTTTTTATGTGAGATGGAGCTCTAGCATGAGCTGAGCCTGTCTGCAGCCGTCGGGAACAAATCCCTAAGCTGTTTCAGGATAATGCCATACCATATACTATTAAGTGCCTTATAATCCTCGCGGTTATTTAGCAACTCTGGTTTGGCTTTATCAAAACATGTCGTGTAAGGTGTCATACGCTTTGGAATACCATCCCCTCGCCAGTTCTGGCGACGGGGATGGCATTCCACCCCTCTAGAGGGGTAAGACATGTTACTTTGCTTTAATGCGGTTGATTTCTCCAAAGGCCTTAAGATCCACAAAATGGATGCCTCTGCCACAGACAAATGTCTGGACCCCTGGAGCTGACCGAAACCCAGTCAAGGGGGTCCTGGACAAAGGGTTTCCTGTCACAGGAGGGTGTCACCGCCCTCCAGACAGGAGATAGTGTATTGTAGCAGGGAGGTTTGAAAGAAACCAGACACTGCCTGGGGCGCACAAGGCTGCCCCTTGCATAATCCGGCCAAACCGGTTCTGGGGCACTCCAGCCCTCGTGCCAGGGCGGCCTGGATCAAAGGAAGGGGGTGTATCCACCCACTTCCTGGGTCCCACCCATAGGAGGGGACCTAGCAGGTAATCACGCCCACCAGATTCGAATAAGAGTGGGAGCAGTGCCAATGCACATCAGATTTCCTGGAAGAAACATTTGAAATGATATTCTGGACCCTTCGCCCTCCATCTCAACGTGGAAGCCCGAAGAATCTCCCTTGTGGTCAAGGAGTGACCACCCTGCAGCAGCAGGCACCATCCAGCCCTCGACGTCTACTTAGTTGCAGTTCCCGCCGGAACTCGAGCGACTGAGATCGACGAGATCAAGCCTGCCCAGCTTCTAACAGCCCGATTCACAGTCCCTGCAAAGCTGAGACCCGTGGAGGCGACCGGAAGCGTGGGGCACGCCATCTTGAAGTGACCACGAGACGCTGACCGTGCAGCCCACGAGTGACCCTCGAAGCTGTACACCGGGGTTTGAGAAGCCCCCACCCTGAGCTACTCCTGAGCCGAAGTTCAGCCCTCCACACTCGACGAGTGCTGCGTGGGGCCCTTTGGCACGATTTGGCTCAACGCGTTGGCCCGGTCACTTGCCAGCTGGCTTGTGGTCCCTGTGCCGACGAACTACAAAAGAAGACTCGTGATTCTGGTTGCTCCAGAACCACACCAGCTCCCCTGAAAGGGAGCCCCGACTCTGACCTTCCTGGTCCGAGTGAGACGCCATCTTCCAATCCCGCGTGGATTGCTCTTACCCAGGCTTGTTTGCTCCGAACCGGAAGCCGACTGCACCGACGGTGAGAGCCTGCGTGGGACAGATCGTGACCTGCTCCTGGACGTCGCAGATGCCCCAGAGCCCACGTGACAGCGAAGAGAAGCGCCTCGACGACCACCTGATTGCGCCCGACATTGCCTGGTTCCGTCCTGGTTCCACCCTGGTCACTGCTGAGTGACCCAGACTCTGTCCCCTCTGCTTTCAGGTACTCTACAACTTGAGTCCACCCTTGGACTCCACCGGACACTTCGTCTTCACCCTGCCTGCAGCCCTTTCAGCTTCAAGCACCAAGAGCCTGCGTGTCAAAACCCGACGCCACTTCGACCCTGTGCACCCACTTCCTGTGGGTGAGGTAACTTTGCTCCGCCGGTGTTCCCACACTGGTGCACACCTCTAGGGTCTGTGTGTTAAGTTTTGTTCCTCTAGGTTCAGCGGAAGTGTCCTTAAACTTTAACTATTTGACTTTTACGCACCATTGGTTAACATTGGTGCATGCGTGCGCTTTCCGCACATCTCCCGAATCCCGAGGGCCATTCCCGACTTCAGCATTGCTTGTCCTGACTGCTCCCAGCGATTCCCTAGGCCCTAGGCCTAACCACTGTTCGAGTGGCCTCTCTTATACCACTTGTTTAGTATATGGTTTGAGTGGCCCCCTGCCCTCATCCATAATTGTGCAACTTTGTATGTTTAAACAGTGCTTTTGATTTAACGCTTGTGCCCCTTTATTCATAAAGAATACTGGGGATTGTTTTTAGTAATAAACACATATATTTTTATAATATATACTTGTGTGGTGTCCTTTCATTTGGTATTACAGGATTGTATGTGGTAAAACAGCTCGCTTAACACGACCTCTTAAGTTAAGCCTTTAGGCTGCTTAGTCCATGCTACCCCTAGGATAGCTTGTCTAATAAGGTTGACTTACAACCAGACACCATAAGGGGATTGTTTGGTCAGGTAGTAGGTGGTTCCAGAATTGGAAACATCCCCTACCAGGCCAACTTCTCACAGCTGCCCCTTGCATAATCCGGCCAAACCGGTTCTGGGGCACTCCAGCCCTCGTGCCAGGGCGGCCTGGATCAAAGGAAGGGGGTGTATCCACCCACTTCCTGGGTCCCACCCATAGGAGGGGACCTAGCAGGTAATCACGCCCACCAGATTCGAATAAGAGTGGGAGCAGTGCCAATGCACATCAGATTTCCTGGAAGAAACATTTGAAACGATATTCTGGACCCTTCGCCCTCCATCTCAACGTGGAAGCCCGAAGAATCTCCCTTGTGGTCAAGGAGTGACCACCCTGCAGCAGCAGGCACCATCCAGCCCTCGACGTCTACTTAGTTGCAGTTCCCGCCGGAACTCGAGCAACTGAGATCGACGAGATCAAGCCTGCCCAGCTTCTAACAGCCCGATCCACAGTCCCTGCAAAGCTGAGACCCGTGGAGGCGACCGGAAGCGTGGGGCTCGCCATCTTGAAGTGACCACGAGACGCTGACCGTGCAGCCCACGAGTGACCCTCGAAGCTGTACACCGGGGTTTGAGAAGCCCCCACCCTGAGCTACTCCTGAGCCGAAGTTCAGCCCTCCACACTCGACGAGTGCTGCGTGGGGCCCTTTGGCACGATTTGGCTCAACGCGTTGGCCCGGTCACTTGCCAGCTGGCTTGTGGTCCCTGTGCCGACGAACTACAAAAGAAGACTCGTGATTCTGGTTGCTCCAGATCCACACCAGCTCCCCTGAAAGGGAGCCCCGACTCTGACCTTCCTGGTCCGAGTGAGACGCCATCTTCCAATCCCGCGTGGATTGCTCTTACCAAGGCTTGTTTGCTCCAAACCGGAAGCCGACTGCACCGACGGTGAGAGCCTGCGTGGGACAGATCGTGACCTGCTCCTGGACGTCGCAGATGCCCCAGAGCCCACGTGACAGCGAAGAGAAGCGCCTCGACGACCACCTGATTGCGCCCGACATTGCCTGGTTCCGTCCTGGTTCCACCCTGGTCACTGCTGAGTGACCCAGACTCTGTCCCCTCTGCTTTCAGGTACTCTACAACTTGAGTCCACCCTTGGACTCCACCGGACACTTCGTCTTCACCCTGCCTGCAGCCCTTTCAGCTTCAAGCACCAAGAGCCTGCGTGTCAAAACCCGACGCCACTTCGACCCTGTGCACCCACTTCCTGTGGGTGAGGTAACTTTGCTCCGCCGGTGTTCCCACACTGGTGCACACCTCTAGGGTCTGTGTGTTAAGTTTTGTTCCTCTAGGTTCAGCGGAAGTGTCCTTAAACTTTAACTATTTGACTTTTACGCACCATTGGTTAACATTGGTGCGTGCGTGCGCTTTCCGCACATCTCCCGAATCCCGAGGGCCATTCCCGACTTCAGCATTGCTTGTCCTGACTGCTCCCAGCGATTCCCTAGGCCCTAGGCCTAACCACTGTTCGAGTGGCCTCTCTTATACCACTTGTTTAGTATATGGTTTGAGTGGCCCCCCGCCCTCATCCATAATTGTGCAACTTGTATGTTTAAACAGTGCTTTTGATTTAACGCTTGTGCCCCTTTATTCATAAAGAATACTGGGGATTGTTTTTAGTAATAAACACATATATTTTTATAATATATACTTGTGTGGTGTCCTTTCATTTGGTATTACAGGATTGTATGTGGTAAAACAGCTCGCTTAACACGACCTCTTAAGTTAAGCCTTTAGGCTGCTTAGTCCATGCTACCCCTAGGATAGCTTGTCTAATAAGGTTGACTTACAACCAGACACCATAAGGGGATTGTTTGGTCAGGTAGTAGGTGGTTCCAGAATTGGAAACATCCCCTACCAGGCCAACTTCTCACACCTGGGTAGGGTCAACTGTCACAGGACTAGACCCTGAGGCCTTTCCTGTGTCAGACATGGTTACTAGTGAGGTGTAAGTGGTGCACTTACCTACACTAAGTGTTTTCCTACTGGACCTTGCTAGTGAGTTGTAGTCAGGGGTGTGCTACTCCCTTCAACCTACAACTACTAAGTTCAGTAGAACTTAATATGCTAAGCTTTTGATTTTATATGTACCTAGAGGTACTTGATGTGATCTTTCAATTTGATATAAAGATTGCAATGGTAAAACAACAGCAAGCTCAAATCCGCACCGCTGCTCACCAATGTGAGAAGTTGGCCTGGTAGGGGATGTTTCCAATTCTGGAACCACCTACTACCTGACCAAACAATCCCCTTATGGTGTCTGGTTGTAAGTCAACCTTATTAGACAAGCTATCCTAGGGGTAGCATGGACTAAGCAGCCTAAAGGCTTAACTTAAGAGGTCGTGTTAAGCGAGCTGTTTTACCACATACAATCCTGTAATACCAAATGAAAGGACACCACACAAGTATATATTATAAAAATATATGTGTTTATTACTAAAAACAATCCCCAGTATTCTTTATGAATAAAGGGGCACAAGCGTTAAATCAAAAGCACTGTTTAAACATACAAGTTGCACAATTATGGATGAGGGCAGGGGGCCACTCAAACCATATACTAAACAAGTGGTATAAGAGAGGCCACTCGAACAGTGGTTAGGCCTAGGGCCTAGGGAATCGCTGGGAGCAGTCAGGACAAGCAATGCTGAAGTCGGGAATGGCCCTCGGGATTCGGGAGATGTGCGGAAAGCGCACGCATGCACCAATGTTAACCAATGGTGCGTAAAAGTCAAATAGTTAAAGTTTAAGGACACTTCCGCTGAACCTAGAGGAACAAAACTTAACACACAGACCCTAGAGGTGTGCACCAGTGTGGGAACACCGGCGGAGCAAAGTTACCTCACCCACAGGAAGTGGGTGCACAGGGTCGAAGTGGCGTCGGGTTTTGACACGCAGGCTCTTGGTGCTTGAAGCTGAAAGGGCTGCAGGCAGGGTGAAGACGAAGTGTCCGGTGGAGTCCAAGGGTGGACTCAAGTTGTAGAGTACCTGAAAGCAGAGGGGACAGAGTCTGGGTCACTCAGCAGTGACCAGGGTGGAACCAGGACGGAACCAGGCAATGTCGGGCGCAATCAGGTGGTCGTCGAGGCGCTTCTCTTCGCTGTCACGTGGGCTCTGGGGCATCTGCGACGTCCAGGAGCAGGTCACGATCTGTCCCACGCAGGCTCTCACCGTCGGTGCAGTCGGCTTCCGGTTTGGAGCAAACAAGCCTTGGTAAGAGCAATCCACGCGGGATTGGAAGATGGCGTCTCACTCGGACCAGGAAGGTCAGAGTCGGGGCTCCCTTTCAGGGGAGCTGGTGTGGATCTGGAGCAACCAGAATCACGAGTCTTCTTTTGTAGTTCGTCGGCACAGGGACCACAAGCCAGCTGGCAAGTGACCGGGCCAACGCGTTGAGCCAAATCGTGCCAAAGGGCCCCACGCAGCACTCGTCGAGTGTGGAGGGCTGAACTTTGGCTCAGGAGTAGCGCAGGGTGGGGGCTTCTCAAACCCCGGTGTACAGCTTCGAGGGTCACTCGTGGGCTGCACGGTCAGCGTCTCGTGGTCACTTCAAGATGGCGTGCCCCACGCTTCCGGTCGCCTCCACGGGTCTCAGCTTTGCATGGACTGTGGATCGGGCTGTTAGAAGCTGGGCAGGCTTGATCTCGTCGATCTCAGTCGCTCGAGTTCCGGCGGGAACTGCAACTAAGTAGACGTCGAGGGCTGGATGGTGCCTGCTGCTGCAGGGTGGTCACTCCTTGACCACAAGGGAGATTCTTCGGGCTTCCACGTTGAGATGGAGGGCGAAGGGTCCAGAATATCGTTTCAAATGTTTCTTCCAGGAAAATCTGATGTGCATTGGCACTGCTCCCACTCTTATTCGAATCTGGTGGGCGTGATTACCTGCTAGGTCCCCTCCTATGGGTGGGACCCAGGAAGTGGGTGGATACACCCCCTTCCTTTGATCCAGGCCGCCCTGGCACGAGGGCTGGAGTGCCCCAGAACCGGTTTGGCCGGATTATGCAAGGGGCAGCCTTGTGCGCCCCAGGCAGTGTCTGGTTTCTTTCAAACCTCCCTGCTACAATACACTATCTCCTGTCTGGAGGGCGGTGACACCCTCCTGTGACAGGAAACCCTTTGTCCAGGACCCCCTTGACTGGGTTTCGGTCAGCTCCAGGGGTCCAGACATTTGTCTGTGGCAGAGGCATCCATTTTGTGGATCTTAAGGCCTTTGGAGAAATCAACCGCATTAAAGTGAAGTAACATGTCTTACCCCTCTAGAGGGGTGGAATGCCATCCCCGTCGCCAGAACTGGCGAGGGGATGGTATTCCAAAGCGTATGACACCTTACACGACATGTTTTGATAAAGCCAAACCAGAGTTGCTAAATAACCGCGAGGATTATAAGGCACTTAATAGTATATGGTATGGCATTATCCTGAAACAGCTTAGGGATTTGTTCCCGACGGCTGCAGACAGGCTCAGCTCATGCTAGAGCTCCATCTCACATAAAAACCATGCACCCAGCCTCCAGGATTGGTGAGGCCTGTCTATAGGAGTGGCTCACAGGTTTACATGTGTCCAGATATAGGTTTAGACATAGGTATACTATATCTAAGCAAGGGGTGTGTACACCACCTTACCCCAGCTGAGTGATCAGCCAGTTGTGTCAATTTAAGAACCAGCCAGGGGTGGCAAAAGATATGCTGCAGCCCCTGGCAGGCCTTAGTGGCTCCTGTGCCCTGTGCACCTATAGTGCATTCTACAGGGGCTGACAAGGAGTCCATTTCCAATTGGTATGTGCCTATAGCACATGTGTCATTAATTTAGTGAGTGTAGGAGAGTAGGGTCTGCTATCCTATGGTCACCCCAAATTTTTGCTTTTTGCTTCACTGGTTTTCGACTACTGAGGCTGTGGGCCTGCTGATCAGACCCCCAGCCTGCTGTTCTCTCACTAAATTAATGACACATGTGCTATAGGCACATACCAATTGGAAATGGACTCCTTGTCAGCCCCTGTAGAATGCACTATAGGTGCACAGGGCACAGGAGCCACTAAGGCCTACCAGGGGCTGCAGCATATCTTTTGCCACCCCTGGCTGGTTCTTAAATTGACACAACTGGCTGATCACTCAGCTGGGGTAAGGTGGTGTACACACCCCTTGCTTAGATATAGTATACCTATGTCTAAACCTATATCTGGACACATGTAAACCTGTGAGCCACTCCTATAGACAGGCCTCACCAATCCTGGAGGCTGGGTGCATGGTTTTTATGTGAGATGGAGCTCTAGCATGAGCTGAGCCTGTCTGCAGCCGTCGGGAACAAATCCCTAAGCTGTTTCAGGATAATGCCATACCATATA
Source organism: Lissotriton helveticus (assembly GCF_964261635.1). NCBI lineage: Eukaryota > Metazoa > Chordata > Amphibia > Caudata > Salamandridae > Lissotriton > Lissotriton helveticus. The sequence continues at coordinate 1,990,914 of NW_027611671.1, read as the reverse complement.
CTATTAAGTGCCTTATAATCCTCGCGGTTATTTAGCAACTCTGGTTTGGCTTTATCAAAACATGTCGTGTAAGGTGTCATACGCTTTGGAATACCATCCCCTCGCCAGTTCTGGCGACGGGGATGGCATTCCACCCCTCTAGAGGGGTAAGACATGTTACTTCACTTTAATGCGGTTGATTTCTCCAAAGGCCTTAAGATCCCCAAAATGGATGCCTCTGCCACAGACAAATGTCTGGACCCCTGGAGCTGACCGAAACCCAGTCAAGGGGGTCCTGGACAAAGGGTTTCCTGTCACAGGAGGGTGTCACCGCCCTCCAGACAGGAGATAGTGTATTGTAGCAGGGAGGTTTGAAAGAAACCAGACACTGCCTGGGGCGCACAAGGCTGCCCCTTGCATAATCCGGCCAAACCGGTTCTGGGGCACTCCAGCCCTCGTGCCAGGGCGGCCTGGATCAAAGGAAGGGGGTGTATCCACCCACTTCCTGGGTCCCACCCATAGGAGGGGACCTAGCAGGTAATCACGCCCACCAGATTCGAATAAGAGTGGGAACAGTGCCAATGCACATCAGATTTCCTGGAAGAAACATTTTGAAACGATATTCTGGACCCTTCGCCCTCCATCTCAACGTGGAAGCCCGAAGAATCTCCCTTGTGGTCAAGGAGTGACCACCCTGCAGCAGCAGGCACCATCCAGCCCTCGACGTCTACTTAGTTGCAGTTCCCGCCGGAACTCGAGCGACTGAGATCGACGAGATCAAGCCTGCCCAGCTTCTAACAGCCCGATCCACAGTCCCTGCAAAGCTGAGACCCGTGGAGGCGACCGGAAGCGTGGGGCACGCCATCTTGAAGTGACCACGAGACGCTGACCGTGCAGCCCACGAGTGACCCTCGAAGCTGTACACCGGGGTTTGAGAAGCCCCCACCCTGAGCTACTCCTGAGCCGAAGTTCAGCCCTCCACACTCGACGAGTGCTGCGTGGGGCCCTTTGGCACGATTTGGCTCAACGCGTTGGCCCGGTCACTTGCCAGCTGGCTTGTGGTCCCTGTGCCGACGAACTACAAAGAAAGACTCGTGATTCTGGTTGCTCCAGATCCACACCAGCTCCCCTGAAAGGGAGCCCCGACTCTGACCTTCCTGGTCCGAGTGAGACGCCATCTTCCAATCCCGCGTGGATTGCTCTTACCAAGGCTTGTTTGCTCCAAACCGGAAGCCGACTGCACCGACGGTGAGAGCCTGCGTGGGACAGATCGTGACCTACTCCTGGACGTCGCAGATGCCCCAGAGCCCACGTGACAGCGAAGAGAAGCGCCTCGACGACCACCTGATTGCGCCCGACATTGCCTGGTTCCGTCCTGGTTCCACCCTGGTCACTGCTGAGTGACCCAGACTCTGTCCCCTCTGCTTTCAGGTACTCTACAACTTGAGTCCACCCTTGGACTCCACCGGACACTTCGTCTTCACCCTGCCTGCAGCCCTTTCAGCTTCAAGCACCAAGAGCCTGCGTGTCAAAACCCGACGCCACTTCGACCCTGTGCACCCACTTCCTGTGGGTGAGGTAACTTTGCTCCGCCGGTGTTCCCACACTGGTGCACACCTCTAGGGTCTGTGTGTTAAGTTTTGTTCCTCTAGGTTCAGCGGAAGTGTCCTTAAACTTTAACTATTTGACTTTTACGCACCATTGGTTAACATTGGTGCATGCGTGCGCTTTCCGCACATCTCCCGAATCCCGAGGGCCATTCCCGACTTCAGCATTGCTTGTCCTGACTGCTCCCAGCGATTCCCTAGGCCCTAGGCCTAACCACTGCTCGAGTGGCCTTTCTTATACCACTTGTTTAGTATATGGTTTGAGTGGCCCCCTGCCCTCATCCATAATTGTGCAACTTTGTATGTTTAAACAGTGCTTTTGATTTAACGCTTGTGCCCCTTTATTCATAAAGAATACTGGGGATTGTTTTTAGTAATAAACACATATATTTTTATAATATATACTTGTGTGGTGTCCTTTCATTTGGTATTACAGGATTGTATGTGGTAAAACAGCTCGCTTAACACGACCTCTTAAGTTAAGCCTTTAGGCTGCTTAGTCCATGCTACCACTAGGATAGCTTGTCTAATAAGGTTGACTTACAACCAGACACCATAAGGGGATTGTTTGGTCAGGTAGTAGGTGGTTCCAGAATTGGAAACATCCCCTACCAGGCCAACTTCTCACATTGGTGAGCAGCGGTGCGGATTTGAGCTTGCTGTTGTTTTACCATTGCAATCTTTATATCAAATTGAAAGATCACATCAAGTACCTCTAGGTACATATAAAATCAAAAGCTTAGCATATTAAGTTCTACTGAACTTAGTAGTTGTAGGTTGAAGGGAGTAGCACACCCCTGACTACAACTCACTAGCAAGGTCCAGTAGGAAAACACTTAGTGTAGGTAAGTGCACCACTTACACCTCACTAGTAACCATGTCCGACACAGGAAAGGCCTCAGGGTCTAGTCCTGTGACAGTTGACCCTACCCAGGCAACTTCTGGATATGACAAACTAACCCGCAGAGACTTGATTGTCTTGTGCAAAGCAAGAGGGTTAAAAAGGGGCAGAAGCCCCACCTGCCTAATTCTGGTAGAACTCCTAGAACAGGATGACTTAGAGAAGGCAAAAGCAGCTTCCCTAGATACAGGAACTGGAGGGAACCCCCCTGCAGTTGATCCCCCTGAAGAGGAGGATGATGATGACTTGGATGAGGACTCAGATGCTGGGGACTTAGAAGTACAGGATCAGGGTAGCCAGGTTCCAGTTGGTAGGCTTAGCCAGGCCAACTTGGACCTACTGGGAAATGGAGAGGGCCAGCACCTCCCCAGATCCCAACAAATGATTCTCCCAGGCAACAGAAGAGTGAGATCTCCCTCAGGGGACTCTCATCTTTCTAGTGCCTCCAGAGAATCAGAGAGAGGCATGAGTGCTTCTCAGAAAGCTGAGCATAGGGCTAGAATGAGGGCTGTCAGACTCCAGATAGAGAGAGAGGAGGTAGCCCTGAGTCAAGCTAAGCTTACCTTAGCTCAAGCTAAACTTGCCTTGGCAAGAGAGCAGAAATTAAGTGGCTTAGATGTCACTGGTGGCAGCAATTTTCCAAGAGAAAAAGACAGGGCCTATGATAATAGAAACCTGACCAAAATTGTGCCCCCCTTTAAAGAAGGGGATGACATCCACAAATGGATGACTGCTCTTGAGAGAGCCTGCATGGTACAGCAGGTTCCTGAGAATCAGTGGGCTGCAATTTTGTGGTACTCCTTTTCTGAGAAAGGGAGAGACAGGCTCCTCACAGTTAGACCTGAGGATGCCAAAAACTACTCTGTTTTGAAGAGTGCTCTCATTGAAGGGTATGGCCTAACCACTGAGCAATACAGGTTGTTGTTCAGAGACACCCAGAAAGCACAGACTCAAGACTGGACTGATTTTGTGGAGTGTGCCACTAAGGCTTTGGAGGGTTGGTTACAGGGAAGTAAAGTTTCAGACTATACAGGATTGTACAATCTTATGATGAGAGAACAGATCCTTAATAACTGTACAAACCAGCTGTTGCATCAATACCTTATTGACTCTGATCTGACCTCTCCCCAAGAATTGGGAAAGAAGGCAGACAAATGGGTCAGAACAAGGATTAAGCAGAAACCCCAGAACCAAGGTGGTGACCAGAAGAAAACAGACCAGAAGGGTGGTAATCAGAATCAGAAAGATAAAGAAAAAGACCAGAAGTCTTCAGGCCCCCAAACTAATAGTAAGGAGGGTGGTTCCCAAAATGGTAACAAGAAGAAGAAGAACAAAGGTCCAAAGACACCTTGGTGTAATACCTGCAAATCAGTTTCACACTGGGGCAGTGAGTGCACCAAGGCAAATCCAGTTCCCACCACTACAGCTCCTAAAGCAACTGCAACCCCAAGTACAGTAAGCAGTGGTGGAACACAGTCCAAGGGTGTAGCTGGGTTGACCCTGGGTATTGAAGTAGGATCTGGCCTAGTCAGAGTCCCTACACAGGCAGTTCTCCTGTATGATGTGGACATTGAGTTGCCCACTGCAGTAAGCCCCACTAACCTGGGCAAATACAGGCAGACTCCCTTAATAAATGAGAAACTGGCTCAAGCTTACAGGGACACATGTGCTAGTGTCACCATGGTGACCCCTGGCTTTGTGGACCCTGGACAGATTGTACTAGGAGAGAGCTACCTAGTAACCAATGCAAGCAACTCCACTACCTCCCATAGTGTGGCAGTTGTGAACTTCTCCTGGGGAGGGGTTGATGGCCTAAAGAAAGTTGTGGTGAGTGCAGACCTACCAGTAGACTGTCTGTTAGGCAATGACCTTGAAAGCTCAGCATGGTCAGAAGTGGAGTACAGGACTCATGCAGAAATGCTAGGGATTTCAGAGCATGTCCTTGCCATGACAAGGGCTCAGGCTAAGAAGTGCCTTCCTGAACCAGTGGTGGATCTTGAGACAATAGACCAGCCACAACCCAAGAGAAGGAGCAAGAGAGGAAAGGCCTCGCCTTCCACCTTGCCCCAGGTTGAGGATCAGGTTTCAGAGGAAACTGATTCTGCAGTCCAAGAGGAGACTGTCTCTGAGGAGCTTGAACCTGACCAGGTTGAGTTTCTGGGGACAGGGGGACCCTCAAGGGCAGACCTGAGGCAGGCTCAATTAGATTGCCCTTCCCTTGAACCCCTCAGACAGCAGGCTGCTGCTGAGGCTGCTGGGGATGCCCAAGGTACCCATACTGTGTATTGGGATGAGGGACTCCTTTACTCAGAGGCTAGAGCCCCCAAGCCTGGCATGACCAGGAGGTTGGTGATACCTCTGCAGTTTAGGGGATTCCTCCTTACCTTGGCCCATGATATTCCCCTTGCAGGACACTTAGGCCAGAACAAGACGTGGGACAGGCTTGTTCCACACTTTCACTGGCCTCACATGTCAGAGGATGTCAAGGAGTTTTGTCGCTCCTGTGTCACTTGCCAAGCCAGTGGTAAGTCAGGTGGCACAACAAAGGCCCCCCTAATACCACTACCTGTGGTGGGGGTCCCCTTTGAGAGAGTTGGAATTGATATTGTGGGTCCAATGGACCCCCAAACAGCATCTGGGAACAGATTCATACTGGTGGTAGTGGATCATGCCACCAGGTACCCAGAGGCTATTCCCCTAAGGACCACCACAGCACCTGTGGTGGCAAAAGCCCTCATTGCAGTTTTCTCAAGAGTGGGCTTTCCTAAGGAGGTACTATCAGATAGAGGGACAAATTTTATGTCCAGCTATCTAAAAGCAATGTGGAAGGAATGTGGAGTAAACTACAAGTTTACCACCCCATATCATCCACAATGCAATGGGCTTGTGGAGAGATTTAACAAGACCCTTAAAGGCATGATAAAAGGATTACCAGAGAAGCTCAGGCGGAAATGGGACATTCTTTTACCCTGCCTGCTCTTTGCTTACAGAGAGGTCCCACAGAAGGGGGTTGGCTACAGCCCTTTTGAACTTTTGTTTGGCCACCCTGTGAGAGGTCCATTGTGTTTGGTGAAGGAAGGATGGGAGTTACCTCTCAAAAAGCCCAAACTAGACATAGTGGACTATGTACTTGGTCTCCGCTCCAGGATGGCTGAGTACATGGAAAGAGCATCCAAAAACCTGGAGGCCAGCCAAGAATTGCAGAAAGCTTGGCATGACCAAAAGGCTGTGCTGGTAGAGTTCCAACCAGGACAGAAGGTATGGGTACTGGAGCCAGTGGCTCCAGCAGCACTCCAAGACAAATGGAGTGGACCCTATCCTATTATTGAGAAGAAAGGGGAAGTCACCTACTTGGTAGACTTTGGAACACCCAGGAGCCCCCACAGGGTAATCCATGTGAATCGCTTGAAAGCATTTGTAGACAGGGAGGACATGAGCTTGCTCATGGCCACAGATGGGGAACAGGAGGAAGAGAGTGACCCTCTCCCAGACCTGCTTTCCCAGAACCCTGATGATGGTTCAGTTGATGGAGTAGCCTTGGCAGGCAGCCTCACTGACCAGCAACAGAGGGACTGCAGACAAGTTTTGCAGGCTCACAGGCAAATGTTTTCACTCACACCCAGCCAAACTGACTGGTGTACCCATGTTGTGGACACTGGTGACAGTCTGCCTGTCAAGAATAAGATCTACAGGCAACCTGATCATGTCAGGGATTGCATCAAGGCTGAGGTGCAAAAGATGTTGGAGCTTGGAGTGATTGAGCCATCAGAGAGCCCATGGGCCAGCCCAGTAGTCCTGGTGCCAAAACCTCATACCCAAGATGGTAAGAGAGAAATGAGGTTTTGCGTGGATTACAGGGGTCTCAATGCTGTCACTAGGACAGATGCTCACCCCATTCCAAGAGCAGATGAGCTCATTGACAGATTGGCTTCTGCCAAGTTTCTGAGCACATTTGATCTGACAGCTGGCTACTGGCAAATCAGACTAGCTGAGGAGTCAAAAGCCAAAACAGCATTCTCTACCCCTAGTGGACATTATCAGTTTGTGGTAATGCCCTTTGGTTTGAAGAATGCACCTGCCACTTTTCAAAGGTTGGTGAACCAAGTCCTTACTGGGTTGGATGACTTTTGTGCAGCTTATCTGGATGATATTGCTGTCTTTAGCTCCACCTGGGAGGATCACCTGATCCACCTGAAGAAAGTTTTGGAGGCCCTGCAAAAGGCAGGCCTAACTATCAAGGCCACAAAGTGCCAGATAGGGCAGAGTAAGGTTGTATACCTGGGCCACCTAGTAGGTGGAGGCCAGGTTCAGCCACTGGAAAGCAAAATCCAGGCCATACAGGACTGGGCTCCTCCAGTTACCCAGACACAAGTCAGAGCCTTCTTGGGCCTGACTGGGTATTACAGAAAGTTTGTGAAAAACTATGGGTCTATAGTGACACCATTAAATGACTTGACATCCAAGAAGATGCCAAAAAAGGTTCAGTGGACAGTTAGCTGTCAGAAGGCATTTGAAGACCTGAAGAAGGCCATGTGCTCTGCACCTATCCTAAAGAGTCCTGACTACTCCAAACAGTTCATTGTTCAGACAGATGCTTCTGAGTTGGGGGTGGGAGCTGTACTCTCACAACTTAATCAAGATGGTCAAGACCAGCCAATTGCTTTCATTAGCAGGAGGCTAACCCCAAGAGAAAAACGTTGGTCAGCCATTGAGAGGGAGGCCTTTGCTGTGGTTTGGGCATTAAAGAAGTTGAGGTCCTACTTGTTTGGAACTCACTTCCTGGTGCAAACAGACCATAAGCCCCTCTTATGGCTTAATCAGATGAAGGGTGAAAATCCCAAACTGCTCAGGTGGTCCATTTCCCTACAGGGGATGGACTTTACAGTGGAGCACCGCCCAGGGACTGACCATGGTAATGCAGATGGTCTCTCCAGGTACTTCCACTTAGAACATGAAGACTTATCTGGTCAAGGTTAGTTTAATGTCCCTGCGTTTGGGGGGGGGTTGTGTAGGAGAGTAGGGTCTGCTATCCTATGGTCACCCCAAATTTTTGCTTTTTGCTTCACTGGTTTTCGACTACTGAGGCTGTGGGCCTGCTGATCAGACCCCCAGCCTGCTGTTCTCTCACTAAATTAATGACACATGTGCTATAGGCACATACCAATTGGAAATGGACTCCTTGTCAGCCCCTGTAGAATGCACTATAGGTGCACAGGGCACAGGAGCCACTAAGGCCTACCAGGGGCTGCAGCATATCTTTTGCCACCCCTGGCTGGTTCTTAAATTGACACAACTGGCTGATCACTCAGCTGGGGTAAGGTGGTGTACACACCCCTTGCTTAGATATAGTATACCTATGTCTAAACCTATATCTGGACACATGTAAACCTGTGAGCCACTCCTATAGACAGGCCTCACCAATCCTGGAGGCTGGGTGCATGGTTTTTATGTGAGATGGAGCTCTAGCATGAGCTGAGCCTGTCTGCAGCCGTCGGGAACAAATCCCTAAGCTGTTTCAGGATAATGCCATACCATATACTATTAAGTGCCTTATAATCCTCGCGGTTATTTAGCAACTCTGGTTTGGCTTTATCAAAACATGTCGTGTAAGGTGTCATACGCTTTGGAATACCATCCCCTCGCCAGTTCTGGCGACGGGGATGGCATTCCACCCCTCTAGAGGGGTAAGACATGTTACTTCACTTTAATGCGGTTGATTTCTCCAAAGGCCTTAAGATCCCCAAAATGGATGCCTCTGCCACAGACAAATGTCTGGACCCCTGGAGCTGACCGAAACCCAGTCAAGGGGGTCCTGGACAAAGGGTTTCCTGTCACAGGAGGGTGTCACCGCCCTCCAGACAGGAGATAGTGTATTGTAGCAGGGAGGTTTGAAAGAAACCAGACACTGCCTGGGGCGCACAAGGCTGCCCCTTGCATAATCCGGCCAAACCGGTTCTGGGGCACTCCAGCCCTCGTGCCAGGGCGGCCTGGATCAAAGGAAGGGGGTGTATCCACCCACTTCCTGGGTCCCACCCATAGGAGGGGACCTAGCAGGTAATCACGCCCACCAGATTCGAATAAGAGTGGGAACAGTGCCAATGCACATCAGATTTCCTGGAAGAAACATTTTGAAACGATATTCTGGACCCTTCGCCCTCCATCTCAACGTGGAAGCCCGAAGAATCTCCCTTGTGGTCAAGGAGTGACCACCCTGCAGCAGCAGGCACCATCCAGCCCTCGACGTCTACTTAGTTGCAGTTCCCGCCGGAACTCGAGCGACTGAGATCGACGAGATCAAGCCTGCCCAGCTTCTAACAGCCCGATCCACAGTCCCTGCAAAGCTGAGACCCGTGGAGGCGACCGGAAGCGTGGGGCACGCCATCTTGAAGTGACCACGAGACGCTGACCGTGCAGCCCACGAGTGACCCTCGAAGCTGTACACCGGGGTTTGAGAAGCCCCCACCCTGAGCTACTCCTGAGCCGAAGTTCAGCCCTCCACACTCGACGAGTGCTGCGTGGGGCCCTTTGGCACGATTTGGCTCAACGCGTTGGCCCGGTCACTTGCCAGCTGGCTTGTGGTCCCTGTGCCGACGAACTACAAAGAAAGACTCGTGATTCTGGTTGCTCCAGATCCACACCAGCTCCCCTGAAAGGGAGCCCCGACTCTGACCTTCCTGGTCCGAGTGAGACGCCATCTTCCAATCCCGCGTGGATTGCTCTTACCAAGGCTTGTTTGCTCCAAACCGGAAGCCGACTGCACCGACGGTGAGAGCCTGCGTGGGACAGATCGTGACCTACTCCTGGACGTCGCAGATGCCCCAGAGCCCACGTGACAGCGAAGAGAAGCGCCTCGACGACCACCTGATTGCGCCCGACATTGCCTGGTTCCGTCCTGGTTCCACCCTGGTCACTGCTGAGTGACCCAGACTCTGTCCCCTCTGCTTTCAGGTACTCTACAACTTGAGTCCACCCTTGGACTCCACCGGACACTTCGTCTTCACCCTGCCTGCAGCCCTTTCAGCTTCAAGCACCAAGAGCCTGCGTGTCAAAACCCGACGCCACTTCGACCCTGTGCACCCACTTCCTGTGGGTGAGGTAACTTTGCTCCGCCGGTGTTCCCACACTGGTGCACACCTCTAGGGTCTGTGTGTTAAGTTTTGTTCCTCTAGGTTCAGCGGAAGTGTCCTTAAACTTTAACTATTTGACTTTTACGCACCATTGGTTAACATTGGTGCATGCGTGCGCTTTCCGCACATCTCCCGAATCCCGAGGGCCATTCCCGACTTCAGCATTGCTTGTCCTGACTGCTCCCAGCGATTCCCTAGGCCCTAGGCCTAACCACTGCTCGAGTGGCCTTTCTTATACCACTTGTTTAGTATATGGTTTGAGTGGCCCCCTGCCCTCATCCATAATTGTGCAACTTTGTATGTTTAAACAGTGCTTTTGATTTAACGCTTGTGCCCCTTTATTCATAAAGAATACTGGGGATTGTTTTTAGTAATAAACACATATATTTTTATAATATATACTTGTGTGGTGTCCTTTCATTTGGTATTACAGGATTGTATGTGGTAAAACAGCTCGCTTAACACGACCTCTTAAGTTAAGCCTTTAGGCTGCTTAGTCCATGCTACCACTAGGATAGCTTGTCTAATAAGGTTGACTTACAACCAGACACCATAAGGGGATTGTTTGGTCAGGTAGTAGGTGGTTCCAGAATTGGAAACATCCCCTACCAGGCCAACTTCTCACAGTGAGAGAACAGCAGGCTGGGGGTCCGATCAGCAGGCCCACAGCCTCAGTAGTCGAAAACCAGTGAAGCAAAAAGCAAAAATTTGGGGTGACCATAGGATAGCAGACCCTACTCTCCTACAGACCCCTCACAGGGTGGCCAAACAAAAGTTCAAAAGGGCTGTAGCCAACCCCCTTCTGTGGGACCTCTCTGTAAGCAAAGAGCAGGCAGGGTAAAAGAATGTCCCATTTCCGCCTGAGCTTCTCTGGTAATCCTTGTATCATGCCTTTTAGGGTCTTGTTAAATCTCTCCACAAGCCCATTGCATTGGGGATGATATGGGGTGGTAAACTTATAGTTTACTCCACATTCCTTCCACATTGCTTTCAGATAGCTAGACATAAAATTTGTGCCTCTATCTGATAGTACCTCCTTAGGAAAGCCCACTCCTGAGAAAACTGCAATGAGGGCCTTTGCCACCACAGGGGCTGTGGTGGTCCTTAGGGGAATAGCCTCTGGATACCTGGTGGCATGATCCACTACCACCAGTATGAATCTGTTCCCAGATGCTGTTTGGGGGTCCATTGGACCCACAATATCAATTCCAACTCTTTCAAAGGGAACTCCCACCACAGGTAGTGGTATTAGGGGGGCCTTTGTTGTGCCACCTGACTTACCACTGGCTTGGCAAGTGACACAGGAGCGACAAAACTCCTTGACATCCTCTGACATGTGAGGCCAGTGAAAGTGTGAAACAAGCCTGTCCCACGTCTTGTTCTGGCCTAAGTGTCCTGCAAGGGGAATATCATGGGCCAAGGTAAGGAGGAACCCCCTAAACTGCAGAGGTATAACCAACCTCCTGGTCATGCCAGGCTTGGGGGCTCTAGCCTCTGAGTAAAGGAGTCCATCATCCCAATACACAGTATGGGTACCTTGGGCATCCCCAGCAGCCTCAGCAGCAGCCTGCTGTCTGAGGGGTTCAAGGGAAGGGCAATCTAATTGAGCCTGCCTCAGGTCTGCCCTTGAGGGTCCCTCTGTCCCCAGAAACTCAACCTGGTCAGGTTCAAGCTCCTCAGAGACAGTCTCCTCTTGGACTGCAGAATCAGTTTCCTCTGAAACCTGATCCTCAACCTGGGGCAAGGTGGAAGGCTGAGCCTTTCCTCTCTTGCTCCTTCTCTTGGGTTGTGGCTGGTCTATTGTTTCAAGATCCACCACTGGTTCAGGAAGGCACTTCTTAGCCTGAGCCCTTGTCATGGCAAGGACATGCTCTGAAATCCCTAGCATTTCTGCATGAGTCCTGTACTCCACTTCTGACCATGCTGAGCTTTCAAGGTCATTGCCTAACAGACAGTCTACTGGTAGGTCTGCACTCACCACAACCTTCTTTAGGCCATCAACCCCTCCCCAGGAGAAGTTCACAACTGCCACACTATGGGAAGTAGTGGAGTTGCTTGCATTGGTTACTAGGTAGCTCTCACCTAGTACAATCTGTCCAGGGTCCACAAAGTCAGGTGTCACCATTGTGACACTGGCACATGTGTCCCTGTAAGCTTGAGCCAGTTTCTCATTAATTAAGGGAGTCTGTCTGTATTTGCCCAGGTTACTGGGGCTTACTGCAGTGGGCAACTCAATGTCCACATCATACAGGAGAACTGCCTGTGTAGCATTGCTTGTCCTGACTGCTCCCAGCGATTCCCTAGGCCCTAGGCCTAACCACTGCTCGAGTGGCATCTCTTATACCACTTGTTTAGTATATGGTTTGAGTGGCCACCCGCCCTCATCCATAATTGTGCAACTTGTATGTTTAAACAGTGCTTTTGATTTAACGCTTGTGCCCCTTTATTCATAAAGAATACTGGGGATTGTTTTTAGTAATAAACACATATATTTTTATAATATATACTTGTGTGGTGTCCTTTCATTTGATATTACAGGATTGTATGTGGTAAAACAGCTCGCTTAACACGACCTCTTAAGTTAAGCCTTTAGGCTGCTTAGTCCATGCTACCCCTAGGATAGCTTGTCTAATAAGGTTGACTTACAACCAGACACCATAAGGGATTGTTTGGTCTGATAATAGGTGGTTCCAGAATTGGAAACATCACCTATCAGGCCAACTTCTCACACACAGCCTGGGGGACCAAGAGCAACCAGGGGGACCAAGCACAGCCTGGGGGACCAAGCACAGCCTGGTGGACCAAGAGCAACCAGGGGGACCAAGCACAGCCAGGGGTACCATGCACAGCCAGGGGGACCAAGAGCAACCAGGGGGACCAAGCACAGCCTGGGGGACCAAGCACAGCCCGGGGGACCAAGCACAGCCTGGGGGACCAAGCACAGCCTGAGGGACCAAGAGCAACCAGGGGGACCAAGCAGAGCCTGGGGGACCAAGCAGAGCCTGTGGGACCAAGCACAGCCTGGGGTACCAAGCACAGCCTGGGGGACCAAGAGCAACCAGGGGGACCAAGCACAGCCTGGGGGACCAAGCACAGCCGGGGGTACCAAGAGCAACCAGGGGGACCAAGCACAGCCAGGGGTACCAAGCACAGCCAGGGGGACCAAGAGCAACCAGGGGGACCAAGCACAGCCTGGGGGACCAAGAGCAACCAGGGGGACCAAGCACAGCCTGGGGGACCAAGCACAGCCTGGGGGACCAAGCACAGCCTGGGGGACCAAGCACAGCCTGGGGGACCAAGAGCAACTGGAGGGACCAAGCACAGCCTGGGGGACCAAGCACAGCCTGGGGGACCAAGCACAGCCTGGGGGACCAAGAACAGCCTGGGGGACCAAGCACAGCCTGGGGGACCAAGAGCAACCAGGAGGACCAAGCACAGCCTGGGGTACCAAGCACAGCCTGGGGGACCAAGCACAGCCTGGGGGGCCAAGAGCAACCAGGGGGACCAAGCACAGCCTGGGGGACCAAGCACAGCCTGGGGGACCAAGCACAGCCTGGGGGACCAAGCACAGCATGGGGGACCAAGCACAGCCTGGGGGACCAAAAGCAACCAGGGGGACCAAGCACAGCCTGGGGGACCAAGCACAGCCAGGGGGACCAAGCACAGCCTGGGGGACCAAGAGCAACCAGGGGGACCAAGCACAGCCTGGGGGACCAAGCACAGCCTGGGGGACCAAGAGCAACCAGGGGGACCAAGCAGAGCCTGGGGGACCAAGCAGAGCCTGGGGGTCCAAGCACAGCCTGGGGGACCTAGCACAGACTGGGGGACCAAGAGCAACCAGGGGGACCAAGCACAGCCTGGGGGACCAAGCACAGCCTGGGGGACCAAGAGCAACCGGGGGGACCAAGCACAGCCAGGGGGACCAAGAGCAACCAGGGGGACCAAACACAGACTGGGGGACCAAGCACAGGCTGGGGGACCAAGAGCAACCAGGGGGACCAAGCACTGCCGGGGTACCAAGCACAGCCTGGGGGACCAAGAGCAACCAGTGGGACCAAGCACAGCCTGGGGGACCAAGCACAGCCTGGGGGACCAAGCACAGCCTGGGGGACCAAGAGCAACCAGGGGGACCAAGCACAGCCTGGGGGACCAAGCACAGCCTGGGGGACCAAGAGCAACCAGGGGGACCAAGCACAGCCAGGGGTATCACGCACAGCCAGGGGGACCAAGAGCAACCAGGGGGACCAAGCACAGCCTGGGGGACCAAGCACAGCCTGGGGGACCAAGAGCAACAAGGGGGACCAAGCACAGCCTGGGGGACCAAGCACAGTCTGGGGGACCAAGCACAGCCTGGGGGACCAAGAGCAACCAGGGGGACCAAGCAGAGCCTGGGGGACCAAGCACAGCCTGGGGTACCAAGCACAGCCTGGGGGACTAAGAGCAACTAGGGGGACCAAGCACAGCCTGGGGGACCAAGCACAGCCTGGGGGACCAAGAGCAACCAGGGGGACCAAGCACAGCCAGGGGTACCAAGCACAGCCAGGGGGACCAAGAGCAACCAGGGGGACCAAGCACAGCCTGGGGACCAAGCACAGCCTGGGGGACCAAGCACAGCCTGGGGGACAAAGCACAGCCTGGGGGACCAAGAGCAACCAGGGGGACCAAGCACAGCCTGGGGGACCAAGCACAAGCCTGGGGGACCAAGAGCAACCAGGGGGACCAAGCACAGCCTGGGGGACCAAGCACAAGCCTGGGGGACCAAGAGCAACCAGGGGGACCAAGCACAGCCTGGGGGACCAAGCACAGCCTGGGGGACCAAGCACAGCCTGGGGGACCATGAGCAACCAGGGGGACCAAGCACAGCTGGGGGACCAAGCACAGCCTGGGGGACCAAGCACAGCCTGGGGGACCAGGAGCAACCATGGGGACCCAAGCACAGCCTGGGGGACCAAGAGCAACCAGGGGGACCAAGCACAGCCAGGGGTACCAAGCACAGCCTGGGGGACCAAAAGCAACCAGGGGGACCAAGCACAGCCTGGGGGACCAAGCACAGCCTGGGGGACCAAGCACAGCCTGGGGGACCAAGAGCAACCAGGGGGACCAAGCACAGCCTGGGGGACCAAGCACAGCCTGGTGGACCAAGAGCAACCAGGGGGACCAAGCACAGCCAGGGGTACCATGCACAGCCAGGGGGACCAAGAGCAACCAGGGGGACCAAGCACAGCCTGGGGGACCAAGCACAGCCCGGGGGACCAAGCACAGCCTGGGGGACCAAGCACAGCCTGAGGGACCAAGAGCAACCAGGGGGACCAAGCAGAGCCTGGGGGACCAAGCAGAGCCTGGGGGACCAAGCAGAGCCTGGGGTACCAAGCACAGCCTGGGGGACCAAGAGCAACCAGGGGGACCAAGCACTGCCTGGGGGACCAAGCACAGCCTGGGGGACCAAGAGCAACCGGGGGGACCAAGCACAGCCTGGGGGACCAAGCAGAGCCTGGGGTACCAAGCACAGCCTGGGGGACCAAGAGCAACCAGGGGGACCAAGCACAGCCTGGGGGACCAAGCACAGCCTGGGGGACCAAGAGCAACCGGGGGGACCAAGCACAGCCTGGGGGACCAAGCACAGTCTGGGGGACCAAGAACAGCCTGGGGGACCAAGCACAGCCTGGGGGACCAAGAGCAACCAGGAGGACCAAGCACAGCCTGGGGTACCAAGCACAGCCTGGGGGACCAAGCACAGCCTGGGGGACCAAGAGCAACCAGGGGGACCAAGCACAGCCTGGGGGACCAAGCACAGCCTGGGGGACCAAGCACAGCATGGGGGACCAAGCACAGCCTGGGGGACCAAGAGCAACCAGGGGGACCAAGCACAGCCTGGGGGACCAAGCACAGCCTGGGGGACCAAGCACAGCCTGGGGGACCAAGAGCAACCAGGGGGACCAAGGACAGCCTGGGGGACAAAGCACAGCCTGGGGGACCAAGAGCAACCAGGGGGACCAAGCAGAGCCTGGGGGACCAAGCACAGCCTGAAGGACCAAGAGCAACCAGGGGGACCAAGCAGAGCCTGGGGGACCAAGCAGAGCCTGGGGGACCAAGCACAGCCTGGGGGACCAAGCACAGCCTGGGGGACCAAGCACAGCCTGGGGGACCAAGAGCAACCAGGGGGACCAAGCACAGCCAGGGGGACCAAGAGCAACCAGGGGGACCAAGCACAGCCTGGGGGACCAAGCACAGCCTGGGGGACCAAGAGCAACCAGGGGGACCAAGCACAGCCTGGGGGACCAAGCACAGCCTGGGGGACCAAGAGCAACCAGGGGGACCAAGCACAGCCAGGGGTATCACGCACAGCCAGGGGGACCAAGAGCAACCAGGGGGACCAAGCACAGCCTGGGGGACCAAGCACAGCCTGGGGGACCAAGAGCAACCAGGGGGACCAAGCACAGCCTGGGGGACCAAGTACAGTCTGGGGGACCAAGCACAGTCTGGGGGACCAAGAGCAACCAGGGGGACCAAGCAGAGCCTGGGGGACCAAGCACAGCCTGGGGTACCAAGCACAGCCTGGGGGACTAAGAGCAACTAGGGGGACCAAGCACAGCCTGGGGGACCAAGCACAGCCTTGGGGACCAAGAGCAACCAGGGGGGCCAAGCACAGCCAGGGGTACCAAGCACAGCCAGGGGGACCAAGAGCAACCAGGGGGACCAAGCACAGCCTGGGGACCAAGCACAGCCTGGGGGACCAAGCACAGCCTTGGGGACCAAGAGCAACCAGGGGGACCAAGCACAGCCTGGGGGACCAAGCACAGCCTGGGGGACCAAGAGCAACCAGGGGGACCAAGCACAGCCTGGGGGACCAAGCACAGCCTGTGGGACCAAGCACAGCCTGGGGGACCAAGAGCAACCAGGGGGACCAAGCACAGCCTGGGGGACCAAGCACAGCCTGGGGGACCAAGAGCAACCAGGGGGACCAAGCACAGCCTGGGGGACCAAGCACAGCCTGGGGGACCAAGAGCAACCAGGGGGACCAAGCACAGCCAGGGGGACCAAGCACAGCCAGGGGGACCAGGAGCAACCAGGGGGACCAAACACAGCCTGGGGGACCAAGCACAGCCTGGGGGACCAAGCACAGCCTGGGGGGACCAAGAGCAACCAGGGGGTCCAAGCACAGCCTGGGGGACCAAGCACAGCCTGGGGGACCAAGAGCAACCAGGGGGACCAAGCACAGCCTGGGGGACCAAGCACAGCCTGGGGGACCAAGCACAGCCTGGGGGACCAAGAGCAACCAGGGGGGCCAAGCATAGCCTGGGGGACCAAGCACAGCCTGGGGGACCAAGAGCAACCAGGGGGAACAAGCACAGCCTGGGGGACCAAGCACAGCCTGGGGGACCAAGAGCAACCAGAGGGACCAAGCACAGCCTGGGGGACCAAGAGCAACCAGGGGGACCAAGCACAGCCAGGGGTACCAAGCACAGCCAGGAGGACCAAGAGCAACCAGGGGGACCAAGCACAGCCTGGGGGACCAAGCACAGCCTGGGGGACCAAGCACAGCCTGGAGGACCAAGAGCAACCAGGGGGTCCAAGCACAGCCTGGGGGACCAAGAGCAACCAGGGGGACCAAGCACAGCCTGGGGGACCAAGCACAGCCTGGGGGACCAAGAGCAACCAGGGGGACCAAGCACAGCCTGGGGGACCAAGCACAGCCTGGGGGACCAAGAGCAACCAGGGGGACCAAGCACAGCCAGGGGGACCAAGAGCAACCAGGGGGACCAAGCACAGCCAGGGGGACCAAGAGCACCAGGGGGACCAAGCACAGCCTGGGGGACCAAGAGCAACCAGGGGGACCAAGCACAGCCTGGGGGACCAAGCACAGCCTGGGGACCAAGCACAGCCAGGTGTACCAAGCACAGCCAGGGGGACCAAGAGCAACCAGGGAGACCAAGCACAGCCTGGGGGACCAAGCACAGCCAGGGGGACCAAGAGGAACCAGGGAGACCAAGCATAGCCAGGGGGACCAAGAGCATCCAGGGGGACCAAGCACAGCCTGGGGGACCAAGCACAGCCTGGGGGACCAAGAGCAACCAGGGGGACCAAGCACAGCCAGGGGTACCAAGCACAGCCTGGGGGACCAAGAGCAACCAGGTGGACCAAGCACAGCCTGGGGGACCAAGCACAGCCTGGGGGACCAAGAGCAACCAGGGGGACCAAGCACAGCCTGGGGGACCAAGCACAGCCTGGGGGACCAAACACAGCCTGGGGGACCAAGAGCAACCAGGGGGAGCAAGCACAGCCTGGGGGACCAAGCACAGCTTGGGGACCAAGAGCAACCAGGGGGACCAAGCACAGCCTGGGGGACCAAGCAGCCTGGGGGACCAAGCACAGCCAGGGGTACCAAGCACAGCCAGGGGGACCAAGAGCAACCAGGGGGACCAAGCACAGCCTGGGGGACCAAGCACAGCCTGGGGGACCAAGAGCAACCAGGGGGACCAAGCACAGCCTGGGGGACCAAGCACCGCCTGGGGGACTGTAGGAAGGTGGCTACCTGACTATGGTTACCCCAGATTTTTTGCCTGTGTTTAGCTGGTTTTTTGACTTAGTTGACCTGGTTCCCTGCTAATCAGGGCCCCAGGCCATCTGCTCTCTCTGTAAAATGGATTCCATGTACCCTAGGTACATACCACAATTGGAAATGGACTCCTTGTCAGCCCCTGTATAATGCACTATAGGTGCCAAGGGCATAGGAGCCACCAAGGCCTACCAGGGGCTGCAGCATATCTTTTGCCACCCCTGGCTGGTTCTTAAATTGACACAACTGGCTGATCACTCAGCTGGGGTAAGGTGGTGTAACCACCCCTTACTTAGATATAGTATACCTATATCTAAACCTATATCTGGACACATATCAACCTGTGAGCCACTCCTATGGAAGGCCTAATGTGAGAAGTTGGCCTGATAGGTGATGTTTCCAATTCTGGAACCACCTATTATCAGACCAAACAATCCCTTATGGTGTCTGGTTGTAAGTCAACCTTATTAGACAAGCTATCCTAGGGGTAGCATGGACTAAGCAGCCTAAAGGCTTAACTTAAGAGGTCGTGTTAAGCGAGCTGTTTTACCACATACAATCCTGTAATATCAAATGAAAGGACACAACACAAGTATGTATTATAAAAATATATGTGTTTATTACTAAAGACAATCCCCAGTATTCTTTATGAATAAAGGGGCACAAGCGTTAAATCAAAAGCACTGTTTAAACATACAAGTTGCACAATTATGGATGAGGGCGGGTGGCCACTCAAACCATATACTAAATGTAGGAGAGTAGGGTCTGCTATCCTATGGTCACCCCAAATTTTTGCTTTTTGCTTCACTGGTTTTCGACTACTGAGGCTGTGGGCCTGCTGATCAGACCCCCAGCCTGCTGTTCTCTCACTAAATTAATGACACATGTGCTATAGGCACATACCAATTGGAACTGGACTCCTTGTCAGCCCCTGTAGAATGCACTATAGGTGCACAGGGCACAGGAGCCACTAAGGCCTACCAGGGGCTGCAGCATATCTTTTGCCACCCCTGGCTGGTTCTTAAATTGACACAACTGGCTGATCACTCAGCTGGGGTAAGGTGGTGTACACACCCCTTGCTTAGATATAGTATACCTATGTCTAAACCTATATCTGGACACATGTAAACCTGTGAGCCACTCCTATAGACAGGCCTCACCAATCCTGGAGGCTGGGTGCATGGTTTTTATGTGAGATGGAGCTCTAGCATGAGCTGAGCCTGTCTGCAGCCGTCGGGAACAAATCCCTAAGCTGTTTCAGGATAATGCCATACCATATACTATTAAGTGCCTTATAATCCTCGCGGTTATTTGGCAACTCTGGTTTGGCTTTATCAAAACATGTCGTGTAAGGTGTCATACGCTTTGGAATACCATCCCCTCGCCAGTTCTGGCGACGGGGATGGCATTCCACCCCTCTAGAGGGGTAAGACATGTTACTTCACTTTAATGCGGTTGATTTCTCCAAAGGCCTTAAGATCCCCAAAATGGATGCCTCTGCCACAGACAAATGTCTGGACCCCTGGAGCTGACCGAAACCCAGTCAAGGGGGTCCTGGACAAAGGGTTTCCTGTCACAGGAGGGTGTCACCGCCCTCCAGACAGGAGATAGTGTATTGTAGCAGGGAGGTTTGAAAGAAACCAGACACTGCCTGGGGCGCACAAGGCTGCCCCTTGCATAATCCGGCCAAACCGGTTCTGGGGCACTCCAGCCCTCGTGCCAGGGCGGCCTGGATCAAAGGAAGGGGGTGTATCCACCCACTTCCTGGGTCCCACCCATAGGAGGGGACCTAGCAGGTAATCACGCCCACCAGATTCGAATAAGAGTGGGAGCAGTGCCAATGCACATCAGATTTCCTGGAAGAAACATTTTGAAACGATATTCTGGACCCTTCGCCCTCCATCTCAACGTGGAAGCCCGAAGAATCTCCCTTGTGGTCAAGGAGTGACCACCCTGCAGCAGCAGGCACCATCCAGCCCTCGACGTCTACTTAGTTGCAGTTCCCGCCGGAACTCGAGCGACTGAGATCGACGAGATCAAGCCTGCCCAGCTTCTAACAGCCCGATCCACAGTCCCTGCAAAGCTGAGACCCGTGGAGGCGACCGGAAGCGTGGGGCACGCCATCTTGAAGTGACCACGAGACGCTGACCGTGCAGCCCACGAGTGACCCTCGAAGCTGTACACCGGGGTTTGAGAAGCCCCCACCCTGAGCTACTCCTGAGCCGAAGTTCAGCCCTCCACACTCGACGAGTGCTGCGTGGGGCCCTTTGGCACGATTTGGCTCAACGCGTTGGCCCGGTCACTTGCCAGCTGGCTTGTGGTCCCTGTGCCGACGAACTACAAAGAAAGACTCGTGATTCTGGTTGCTCCAGATCCACACCAGCTCCCCTGAAAGGGAGCCCCGACTCTGACCTTCCTGGTCCGAGTGAGACGCCATCTTCCAATCCCGCGTGGATTGCTCTTACCAAGGCTTGTTTGCTCCAAACCGGAAGCCGACTGCACCGACGGTGAGAGCCTGCGTGGGACAGATCGTGACCTGCTCCTGGACGTCGCAGATGCCCCAGAGCCCACGTGACAGCGAAGAGAAGCGCCTCGACGACCACCTGATTGCGCCCGACATTGCCTGGTTCCGTCCTGGTTCCACCCTGGTCACTGCTGAGTGACCCAGACTCTGTCCCCTCTGCTTTCAGGTACTCTACAACTTGAGTCCACCCTTGGACTCCACCGGACACTTCGTCTTCACCCTGCCTGCAGCCCTTTCAGCTTCAAGCACCAAGAGCCTGCGTGTCAAAACCCGACGCCACTTCGACCCTGTGCACCCACTTCCTGTGGGTGAGGTAACTTTGCTCCGCCGGTGTTCCCACACTGGTGCACACCTCTAGGGTCTGTGTGTTAAGTTTTGTTCCTCTAGGTTCAGCGGAAGTGTCCTTAAACTTTAACTATTTGACTTTTACGCACCATTGGTTAACATTGGTGCATGCGTGCGCTTTCCGCACATCTCCCGAATCCCGAGGGCCATTCCCGACTTCAGCATTGCTTGTCCTGACTGCTCCCAGCGATTCCCTAGGCCCTAGGCCTAACCACTGCTCGAGTGGCCTTTCTTATACCACTTGTTTAGTATATGGTTTGAGTGGCCCCCTGCCCTCATCCATAATTGTGCAACTTTGTATGTTTAAACAGTGCTTTTGATTTAACGCTTGTGCCCCTTTATTCATAAAGAATACTGGGGATTGTTTTTAGTAATAAACACATATATTTTTATAATATATACTTGTGTGGTGTCCTTTCATTTGGTATTACAGGATTGTATGTGGTAAAACAGCTCGCTTAACACGACCTCTTAAGTTAAGCCTTTAGGCTGCTTAGTCCATGCTACCACTAGGATAGCTTGTCTAATAAGGTTGACTTACAACCAGACACCATAAGGGGATTGTTTGGTCAGGTAGTAGGTGGTTCCAGAATTGGAAACATCCCCTACCAGGCCAACTTCTCACATTGGTGAGCAGCGGTGCGGATTTGAGCTTGCTGTTGTTTTACCATTGCAATCTTTATATCAAATTGAAAGATCACATCAAGTACCTCTAGGTACATATAAAATCAAAAGCTTAGCATATTAAGTTCTACTGAACTTAGTAGTTGTAGGTTGAAGGGAGTAGCACACCCCTGACTACAACTCACTAGCAAGGTCCAGTAGGAAAACACTTAGTGTAGGTAAGTGCACCACTTACACCTCACTAGTAACCATGTCCGACACAGGAAAGGCCTCAGGGTCTAGTCCTGTGACAGTTGACCCTACCCAGGCAACTTCTGGATATGACAAACTAACCCGCAGAGACTTGATTGTCTTGTGCAAAGCAAGAGGGTTAAAAAGGGGCAGAAGCCCCACCTGCCTAATTCTGGTAGAACTCCTAGAACAGGATGACTTAGAGAAGGCAAAAGCAGCTTCCCTAGATACAGGAACTGGAGGGAACCCCCCTGCAGTTGATCCCCCTGAAGAGGAGGATGATGATGACTTGGATGAGGACTCAGATGCTGGGGACTTAGAAGTACAGGATCAGGGTAGCCAGGTTCCAGTTGGTAGGCTTAGCCAGGCCAACTTGGACCTACTGGGAAATGGAGAGGGCCAGCACCTCCCCAGATCCCAACAAATGATTCTCCCAGGCAACAGAAGAGTGAGATCTCCCTCAGGGGACTCTCATCTTTCTAGTGCCTCCAGAGAATCAGAGAGAGGCATGAGTGCTTCTCAGAAAGCTGAGCATAGGGCTAGAATGAGGGCTGTCAGACTCCAGATAGAGAGAGAGGAGGTAGCCCTGAGTCAAGCTAAGCTTACCTTAGCTCAAGCTAAACTTGCCTTGGCAAGAGAGCAGAAATTAAGTGGCTTAGATGTCACTGGTGGCAGCAATTTTCCAAGAGAAAAAGACAGGGCCTATGATAATAGAAACCTGACCAAAATTGTGCCCCCCTTTAAAGAAGGGGATGACATCCACAAATGGATGACTGCTCTTGAGAGAGCCTGCATGGTACAGCAGGTTCCTGAGAATCAGTGGGCTGCAATTTTGTGGTACTCCTTTTCTGAGAAAGGGAGAGACAGGCTCCTCACAGTTAGACCTGAGGATGCCAAAAACTACTCTGTTTTGAAGAGTGCTCTCATTGAAGGGTATGGCCTAACCACTGAGCAATACAGGTTGTTGTTCAGAGACACCCAGAAAGCACAGACTCAAGACTGGACTGATTTTGTGGAGTGTGCCACTAAGGCTTTGGAGGGTTGGTTACAGGGAAGTAAAGTTTCAGACTATACAGGATTGTACAATCTTATGATGAGAGAACAGATCCTTAATAACTGTACAAACCAGCTGTTGCATCAATACCTTATTGACTCTGATCTGACCTCTCCCCAAGAATTGGGAAAGAAGGCAGACAAATGGGTCAGAACAAGGATTAAGCAGAAACCCCAGAACCAAGGTGGTGACCAGAAGAAAACAGACCAGAAGGGTGGTAATCAGAATCAGAAAGATAAAGAAAAAGACCAGAAGTCTTCAGGCCCCCAAACTAATAGTAAGGAGGGTGGTTCCCAAAATGGTAACAAGAAGAAGAAGAACAAAGGTCCAAAGACACCTTGGTGTAATACCTGCAAATCAGTTTCACACTGGGGCAGTGAGTGCACCAAGGCAAATCCAGTTCCCACCACTACAGCTCCTAAAGCAACTGCAACCCCAAGTACAGTAAGCAGTGGTGGAACACAGTCCAAGGGTGTAGCTGGGTTGACCCTGGGTATTGAAGTAGGATCTGGCCTAGTCAGAGTCCCTACACAGGCAGTTCTCCTGTATGATGTGGACATTGAGTTGCCCACTGCAGTAAGCCCCACTAACCTGGGCAAATACAGGCAGACTCCCTTAATAAATGAGAAACTGGCTCAAGCTTACAGGGACACATGTGCTAGTGTCACCATGGTGACCCCTGGCTTTGTGGACCCTGGACAGATTGTACTAGGAGAGAGCTACCTAGTAACCAATGCAAGCAACTCCACTACCTCCCATAGTGTGGCAGTTGTGAACTTCTCCTGGGGAGGGGTTGATGGCCTAAAGAAAGTTGTGGTGAGTGCAGACCTACCAGTAGACTGTCTGTTAGGCAATGACCTTGAAAGCTCAGCATGGTCAGAAGTGGAGTACAGGACTCATGCAGAAATGCTAGGGATTTCAGAGCATGTCCTTGCCATGACAAGGGCTCAGGCTAAGAAGTGCCTTCCTGAACCAGTGGTGGATCTTGAGACAATAGACCAGCCACAACCCAAGAGAAGGAGCAAGAGAGGAAAGGCCTCGCCTTCCACCTTGCCCCAGGTTGAGGATCAGGTTTCAGAGGAAACTGATTCTGCAGTCCAAGAGGAGACTGTCTCTGAGGAGCTTGAACCTGACCAGGTTGAGTTTCTGGGGACAGGGGGACCCTCAAGGGCAGACCTGAGGCAGGCTCAATTAGATTGCCCTTCCCTTGAACCCCTCAGACAGCAGGCTGCTGCTGAGGCTGCTGGGGATGCCCAAGGTACCCATACTGTGTATTGGGATGAGGGACTCCTTTACTCAGAGGCTAGAGCCCCCAAGCCTGGCATGACCAGGAGGTTGGTGATACCTCTGCAGTTTAGGGGATTCCTCCTTACCTTGGCCCATGATATTCCCCTTGCAGGACACTTAGGCCAGAACAAGACGTGGGACAGGCTTGTTCCACACTTTCACTGGCCTCACATGTCAGAGGATGTCAAGGAGTTTTGTCGCTCCTGTGTCACTTGCCAAGCCAGTGGTAAGTCAGGTGGCACAACAAAGGCCCCCCTAATACCACTACCTGTGGTGGGGGTCCCCTTTGAGAGAGTTGGAATTGATATTGTGGGTCCAATGGACCCCCAAACAGCATCTGGGAACAGATTCATACTGGTGGTAGTGGATCATGCCACCAGGTACCCAGAGGCTATTCCCCTAAGGACCACCACAGCACCTGTGGTGGCAAAAGCCCTCATTGCAGTTTTCTCAAGAGTGGGCTTTCCTAAGGAGGTACTATCAGATAGAGGGACAAATTTTATGTCCAGCTATCTAAAAGCAATGTGGAAGGAATGTGGAGTAAACTACAAGTTTACCACCCCATATCATCCACAATGCAATGGGCTTGTGGAGAGATTTAACAAGACCCTTAAAGGCATGATAAAAGGATTACCAGAGAAGCTCAGGCGGAAATGGGACATTCTTTTACCCTGCCTGCTCTTTGCTTACAGAGAGGTCCCACAGAAGGGGGTTGGCTACAGCCCTTTTGAACTTTTGTTTGGCCACCCTGTGAGAGGTCCATTGTGTTTGGTGAAGGAAGGATGGGAGTTACCTCTCAGAAAGCCCAAACTAGACATAGTGGACTATGTACTTGGTCTCCGCTCCAGGATGGCTGAGTACATGGAAAGAGCATCCAAAAACCTGGAGGCCAGCCAAGAATTGCAGAAAGCTTGGCATGACCAAAAGGCTGTGCTGGTAGAGTTCCAACCAGGACAGAAGGTATGGGTACTGGAGCCAGTGGCTCCAGCAGCACTCCAAGACAAATGGAGTGGACCCTATCCTATTATTGAGAAGAAAGGGGAAGTCACCTACTTGGTAGACTTTGGAACACCCAGGAGCCCCCACAGGGTAATCCATGTGAATCGCTTGAAAGCATTTGTAGACAGGGAGGACATGAGCTTGCTCATGGCCACAGATGGGGAACAGGAGGAAGAGAGTGACCCTCTCCCAGACCTGCTTTCCCAGAACCCTGATGATGGTTCAGTTGATGGAGTAGCCTTGGCAGGCAGCCTCACTGACCAGCAACAGAGGGACTGCAGACAAGTTTTGCAGGCTCACAGGCAAATGTTTTCACTCACACCCAGCCAAACTGACTGGTGTACCCATGTTGTGGACACTGGTGACAGTCTGCCTGTCAAGAATAAGATCTACAGGCAACCTGATCATGTCAGGGATTGCATCAAGGCTGAGGTGCAAAAGATGTTGGAGCTTGGAGTGATTGAGCCATCAGAGAGCCCATGGGCCAGCCCAGTAGTCCTGGTGCCAAAACCTCATACCCAAGATGGTAAGAGAGAAATGAGGTTTTGCGTGGATTACAGGGGTCTCAATGCTGTCACTAGGACAGATGCTCACCCCATTCCAAGAGCAGATGAGCTCATTGACAGATTGGCTTCTGCCAAGTTTCTGAGCACATTTGATCTGACAGCTGGCTACTGGCAAATCAGACTAGCTGAGGAGTCAAAAGCCAAAACAGCATTCTCTACCCCTAGTGGACATTATCAGTTTGTGGTAATGCCCTTTGGTTTGAAGAATGCACCTGCCACTTTTCAAAGGTTGGTGAACCAAGTCCTTACTGGGTTGGATGACTTTTGTGCAGCTTATCTGGATGATATTGCTGTCTTTAGCTCCACCTGGGAGGATCACCTGATCCACCTGAAGAAAGTTTTGGAGGCCCTGCAAAAGGCAGGCCTAACTATCAAGGCCACAAAGTGCCAGATAGGGCAGAGTAAGGTTGTATACCTGGGCCACCTAGTAGGTGGAGGCCAGGTTCAGCCACTGGAAAGCAAAATCCAGGCCATACAGGACTGGGCTCCTCCAGTTACCCAGACACAAGTCAGAGCCTTCTTGGGCCTGACTGGGTACTACAGAAAGTTTGTGAAAAACTATGGGTCTATAGTGACACCATTAAATGACTTGACATCCAAGAAGATGCCAAAAAAGGTTCAGTGGACAGTTAGCTGTCAGAAGGCATTTGAAGACCTGAAGAAGGCCATGTGCTCTGCACCTATCCTAAAGAGTCCTGACTACTCCAAACAGTTCATTGTTCAGACAGATGCTTCTGAGTTGGGGGTGGGAGCTGTACTCTCACAACTTAATCAAGATGGTCAAGACCAGCCAATTGCTTTCATTAGCAGGAGGCTAACCCCAAGAGAAAAACGTTGGTCAGCCATTGAGAGGGAGGCCTTTGCTGTGGTTTGGGCATTAAAGAAGTTGAGGTCCTACTTGTTTGGAACTCACTTCCTGGTGCAAACAGACCATAAGCCCCTCTTATGGCTTAATCAGATGAAGGGTGAAAATCCCAAACTGCTCAGGTGGTCCATTTCCCTACAGGGGATGGACTTTACAGTGGAGCACCGCCCAGGGACTGACCATGGTAATGCAGATGGTCTCTCCAGGTACTTCCACTTAGAACATGAAGACTTATCTGGTCAAGGTTAGTTTAATGTCCCTGCGTTTGGGGGGGGGTTGTGTAGGAGAGTAGGGTCTGCTATCCTATGGTCACCCCAAATTTTTGCTTTTTGCTTCACTGGTTTTCGACTACTGAGGCTGTGGGCCTGCTGATCAGACCCCCAGCCTGCTGTTCTCTCACTAAATTAATGACACATGTGCTATAGGCACATACCAATTGGAACTGGACTCCTTGTCAGCCCCTGTAGAATGCACTATAGGTGCACAGGGCACAGGAGCCACTAAGGCCTACCAGGGGCTGCAGCATATCTTTTGCCACCCCTGGCTGGTTCTTAAATTGACACAACTGGCTGATCACTCAGCTGGGGTAAGGTGGTGTACACACCCCTTGCTTAGATATAGTATACCTATGTCTAAACCTATATCTGGACACATGTAAACCTGTGAGCCACTCCTATAGACAGGCCTCACCAATCCTGGAGGCTGGGTGCATGGTTTTTATGTGAGATGGAGCTCTAGCATGAGCTGAGCCTGTCTGCAGCCGTCGGGAACAAATCCCTAAGCTGTTTCAGGATAATGCCATACCATATACTATTAAGTGCCTTATAATCCTCGCGGTTATTTAGCAACTCTGGTTTGGCTTTATCAAAACATGTCGTGTAAGGTGTCATACGCTTTGGAATACCATCCCCTCGCCAGTTCTGGCGACGGGGATGGCATTCCACCCCTCTAGAGGGGTAAGACATGTTACTTCACTTTAATGCGGTTGATTTCTCCAAAGGCCTTAAGATCCCCAAAATGGATGCCTCTGCCACAGACAAATGTCTGGACCCCTGGAGCTGACCGAAACCCAGTCAAGGGGGTCCTGGACAAAGGGTTTCCTGTCACAGGAGGGTGTCACCGCCCTCCAGACAGGAGATAGTGTATTGTAGCAGGGAGGTTTGAAAGAAACCAGACACTGCCTGGGGCGCACAAGGCTGCCCCTTGCATAATCCGGCCAAACCGGTTCTGGGGCACTCCAGCCCTCGTGCCAGGGCGGCCTGGATCAAAGGAAGGGGGTGTATCCACCCACTTCCTGGGTCCCACCCATAGGAGGGGACCTAGCAGGTAATCACGCCCACCAGATTCGAATAAGAGTGGGAGCAGTGCCAATGCACATCAGATTTCCTGGAAGAAACATTTTGAAACGATATTCTGGACCCTTCGCCCTCCATCTCAACGTGGAAGCCCGAAGAATCTCCCTTGTGGTCAAGGAGTGACCACCCTGCAGCAGCAGGCACCATCCAGCCCTCGACGTCTACTTAGTTGCAGTTCCCGCCGGAACTCGAGCGACTGAGATCGACGAGATCAAGCCTGCCCAGCTTCTAACAGCCCGATCCACAGTCCCTGCAAAGCTGAGACCCGTGGAGGCGACCGGAAGCGTGGGGCACGCCATCTTGAAGTGACCACGAGACGCTGACCGTGCAGCCCACGAGTGACCCTCGAAGCTGTACACCGGGGTTTGAGAAGCCCCCACCCTGAGCTACTCCTGAGCCGAAGTTCAGCCCTCCACACTCGACGAGTGCTGCGTGGGGCCCTTTGGCACGATTTGGCTCAACGCGTTGGCCCGGTCACTTGCCAGCTGGCTTGTGGTCCCTGTGCCGACGAACTACAAAGAAAGACTCGTGATTCTGGTTGCTCCAGATCCACACCAGCTCCCCTGAAAGGGAGCCCCGACTCTGACCTTCCTGGTCCGAGTGAGACGCCATCTTCCAATCCCGCGTGGATTGCTCTTACCAAGGCTTGTTTGCTCCAAACCGGAAGCCGACTGCACCGACGGTGAGAGCCTGCGTGGGACAGATCGTGACCTGCTCCTGGACGTCGCAGATGCCCCAGAGCCCACGTGACAGCGAAGAGAAGCGCCTCGACGACCACCTGATTGCGCCCGACATTGCCTGGTTCCGTCCTGGTTCCACCCTGGTCACTGCTGAGTGACCCAGACTCTGTCCCCTCTGCTTTCAGGTACTCTACAACTTGAGTCCACCCTTGGACTCCACCGGACACTTCGTCTTCACCCTGCCTGCAGCCCTTTCAGCTTCAAGCACCAAGAGCCTGCGTGTCAAAACCCGACGCCACTTCGACCCTGTGCACCCACTTCCTGTGGGTGAGGTAACTTTGCTCCGCCGGTGTTCCCACACTGGTGCACACCTCTAGGGTCTGTGTGTTAAGTTTTGTTCCTCTAGGTTCAGCGGAAGTGTCCTTAAACTTTAACTATTTGACTTTTACGCACCATTGGTTAACATTGGTGCATGCGTGCGCTTTCCGCACATCTCCCGAATCCCGAGGGCCATTCCCGACTTCAGCATTGCTTGTCCTGACTGCTCCCAGCGATTCCCTAGGCCCTAGGCCTAACCACTGCTCGAGTGGCCTTTCTTATACCACTTGTTTAGTATATGGTTTGAGTGGCCCCCTGCCCTCATCCATAATTGTGCAACTTTGTATGTTTAAACAGTGCTTTTGATTTAACGCTTGTGCCCCTTTATTCATAAAGAATACTGGGGATTGTTTTTAGTAATAAACACATATATTTTTATAATATATACTTGTGTGGTGTCCTTTCATTTGGTATTACAGGATTGTATGTGGTAAAACAGCTCGCTTAACACGACCTCTTAAGTTAAGCCTTTAGGCTGCTTAGTCCATGCTACCACTAGGATAGCTTGTCTAATAAGGTTGACTTACAACCAGACACCATAAGGGGATTGTTTGGTCAGGTAGTAGGTGGTTCCAGAATTGGAAACATCCCCTACCAGGCCAACTTCTCACACTAAACAAGTGGTATAAGAGATGCCACTCGAGCAGTGGTTAGGCCTAGGGCCTAGGGAATCGCTGGGAGCAGTCAGGACAAGCAATGCTGAAGTCGGGAATGGCCCTCGGGCTTCGGCTGCACCAGTGCTGCTTCGGCTGCACTGGTGCAGCTTCTCAGACTTGAGGCGTTGCACCAGTGCAGCATAGAAAAGAAACTTTTTAATAAAAGGATTTAAAACTAATTCAAGATATACATTATCTAAGGAATGTTATAAAAACTCAGATATGGAGAATATTTTTCATTTTCGTCCATTTTTGACCGTTTTGGAGCACTTTGAAGCACTGATGCAGCTTTGGGATTTTTATGGTTATTTTGATCAGAGATGCTCCTAATGTGTTTAAAATTCATGTGGGATGTATCCAAGACACTGCCATCACACCTATATAGTTTTTAAATGATTTTGATGTATTAAAATTTTGACCTCCATAAGGGGGGAAAGGTTGAACTTTTACCCCGCTCGGAGTTCCATGACTTTCGTGACCTTGTCCCCCTGAAATTTAAAATTGCATTTTCAAAGTTATGTGTACAACTATTCATTCTGTGTCATTCATTGTGTGTTTAGCATGCTATTGGGCCACTGTAGCACTTGTTTTTTTTCGTTTTTATGCATTTTTGACCGTTTTTGAACACTTTGATGCTCCAAATGGTCTTTGGACTTTTTGCTTCATGGAGATTTCAAAAGTGTTAGAAATTCATTTTGGAGGCACACAGAACAGTGCAAATGCAGTTACATAGCATTCAGGAGACTGCAATTACACCTATATAGTTTTAAAAAGATTTTGATGTAATAACATTTTTGACCTCCATGGGGAGGGCCCTTAAGCTGAACTTTTACCCAGCTCGGAGTTCCATGACCTTGTCCCCCTGAAATTGAAAATCGAATTTTCAAAGTGTTTAGTAAAACTGTTCATTCTGTGTCATTCATTATGTCTTTAGCCTGCTATTGGACCACTGCAGCACTATGTTTTGTTAATTTTAACCCAATGTTGACCTTTTTTGACCACTTTGATGCACCAGTGAAGTTTTTGGACTTAGTCATTTTTCACTTTATGGTGACTTCAAAAGTGTTAGAAATTCATTTTGTAAATACCTAGAACGGTGCAAATGCAGCCATATAGCATTCAGGGCACAACAATTACACCTATATAGTTTTTAAATGATTTTGATGCAATAACATTTTTGACCTCCATGGGGAGGGCACTCAAGCTAAACTTTTACCTAGCTCCGAGTTCCACGACCTCGGGTGGAAAAAGTGACTTTGCCCCCTTAAACCCAAAAACTTCAAAAAGTCACCCCTGGAGGCCAGAAATGGGTCTTAGACACTCTTGGTATGTCATCTGAGGTATACTATGGTGTTCTTGGGTCCAGAACTAGAAATGTGATGTGACTCTGATATCTAGGGCCTATAATGGAAAAAATGAATTTGACACCAAACACCTCAAAATGTCTGAAATAGGACTCAG
Organism: Lissotriton helveticus; assembly: GCF_964261635.1. NCBI lineage: Eukaryota > Metazoa > Chordata > Amphibia > Caudata > Salamandridae > Lissotriton > Lissotriton helveticus. The sequence goes on along the minus strand of NW_027611671.1, from coordinate 1,959,718 downwards.
ACATGTACCTGGAGGCTGGAAATGAGCCCTAGACACTCTTGCTATATCACCTGAGATATAATATAGGGTCCTGGTGGCCACAGGGACCCAAAAACAGTCAGGTGGGTTGATACTGAAAATTAGCAAAAATCGTCCCAAAAATTTTTTTGACAAGATTTGCTAATTTTCCAAATAGCTCAGAATGGATATCAGAGACACTGTCTGAGTGCGCAAGATATGAATACACTTGTCAGAAAGGTCAGCTCTGATGCTTTCATGTGATATATATAACTTTGATATTATATAAAGTTTTTTTTACGCTACCAACCAAGGGAAACACCTGATATCGTACCCGATTTTGAGAACATTGGGCTGGGTGGAAAAAGTCACTTTGCCCCCTTAAACCCAAAAACTTCAAAAGGTCACCCCTGGAGGCCAGAAATGGGTCTTAGACACTCTTGGTATGTCATCTGAGGTATACTATGGTCTTCTTGGGTCCAGAACTAGAAATCTGATGTGACTCTGATATCTAGGAGCTATAATGGAAAAAAATGAATTTGACACCAAACACCTCAAAATGTCACAAATAGGAGTCAGACATGTACCTGGAGGCTGGAAATGAGCCCTAGCCACTCTTGTTATATAATCTGAGATATATTATGGGGTCCTGGTGGCTACAGGGACCTGAAAACAGTCATGAGGGTTGATACCGAAAATTAGCAAAAATCGTCAAAAAAAGTTTTTTTGACAAGATTTGCTAATTTTCCAAATAGCTCAGAATGGATATCACAGTCACTTTGTGAGTACCCAGGACCTAAATATACTTGTTAGAAAGCTCAGATCTGATGCTTTCATTTGATCTATCTACCTTTGCTATTATCTGAAGTTTTTTTTTCAGCTTCCAGCCATGGGAAAAACCTGACATTGTACCCGATTTTGAGCACCTTAGGCTGGATGGAAGAAGTGACTTTGCCCCCTTAAACCCCAAAACTTCAAAAAGTCATCCCTGGAGGCCAGAAATGGGTCTTAGACACTCCTGGTATGTCATCTGAGGTATACTAAGGGGTCCTTAGGTCCAGAACTAGAAATTTGATGTGACTCTGAGCTCAATGTGATGTGACTCTGAGCTATATGGCCTATAATGGAAAAAATGAGTTTGACCCCAAACACCTCGAAATGTCACAAATAGGAGTCAGACATGTACCTGGAGGCTGGAAATGAGCCCTAGCCACTCTTGTTATATCATCTGAGATATATTATGGGGTCCTGGTGGCTACAGGGACCCGAAAACAGTCATGAGGGTTGATACCGAAAATTAGCAAAAATCGTCAAAAAAAGTTTTTTTGACAAGATTTGCTAATTTTCCAAATAGCTCAGAATGGATATCACAGTCACTTTGTGAGTACCCATGACCTAAATATACTTGTTAGAAAGCTCAGATCTGATGCTTTCATTTGATCTATCTACCTTTGCTATTATCTGAAGGTTTTTTTTCAGCTTCCAGCCAAGGGAAGAACCTGACATCGTACCCGATTTTGAGCAACGTAGCCTGGATGGAAGAAGTGACTATGCCCCCTTAAACCCCAAAACTTCAAAAAGTCATCCCTGGAGGCCAGAAATGGGTCTTAGACACTCCTGGTATGTCATCTGAGGTATACTAAGGGGTCCTTAGGTCCAGAACTAGAAATTTGATGTGACTCTGAGCTCAATGTGATGTGACTCTGAGCTCTATGGCCTATATTGGGAAAAATGAGTTTGATCCCAAACACCTCGAAATGTCACAAATAGGAGTCAGACATGTACCTGGAGGCTGGAAATGAGCCCTAGCCACTCTTGTTATATCATCTGAGATATATTATGGGGTCCTGGTGGCTACAGGGACCTGAAAACAGTCATACAAAGCAATTTGAATCCATACGAGGCAATTTTTAATTTGCGGCCATCTGGTCACCCTTTGAAATGGATAGGATATACTACAGAGGATGTAGTGCACTCTATTTCTTGAAGCATATGATGTACTGACTTAATTTCAATTGCAGTATGTAGCTAAGACATTTACAATTCATAGTGGTAACTCTCATGGTTGTGGCTTATAGGGACAAGGTACAAATCAAGTGTAACCTTAAGGTAAGTTTTTATTTTTCACTTTCATGTGTGTTGTAGAACACTTTATACTTTTGGCTATAATTCATAGTCTGTACATTATAGAGACATAATTTAAACAGCACTTTGTTCCTAGTGATGTGCATCTTACCCATGTGAATTATTATGTGTGTGGCGTATTGTAAAGTTGTCAAAATTTGAGGTTGAATGTATGATGTTTTTCAATACCGTCGCATGTACGAAAAAGTATGCCTTACATTTTGTCCCATACTTCTAAAACCATACAATCTGGATCCATAATTGGAAGTGCAGCATTAAGCTAACATGATGCCACTGTCCTGTGTTCATTTTCATGCATGTGGAAAGCTTCAAAGTGGTGTGAATCTTTCAGCGATTAAACACATATTTTTTAAAAAATTCCTCCAGCTTTTGCAAAATGTGTCACGTATGTTATGTCATCAGTCAAGATCCATATTAGATAGAGCTTGATTTCCAACTGCAACACATTCTATAACATAGCCTACTACAGTGTGCCATTTTATATGCATGTGGCTCACACACAAGGTGCATACAAAGCAATTTGAATCCATACGAGGCGATTTTTAATTTGCGGCCATCTGGTCACCCATTGAAATGGATAGGATATATTACATAGTATGTGGTGCACTATAAATCTTGAACCATATGAGGTACTGACCTAATTTCAATCACAGTATGTAGCTAAGACATCTACACTTTATAGTGGTAACTCTCATATTTGTGGCTTATAGGGACAAGGTACAAATCAAGTGTAATCTTCAGGAAAAGTTTTTATTTTTCACTTTCATGTGTGTTGAAGAACACTTTATGCTTTTGGCTACAAAATGTGAAGTTGAATGTATGATGTTTTTCAATAACGTCACATGTGTGAAAAAATATGCCTTACGTTGTGGCCCATAATTCTAAAACCATACAATCTGGATCCATAATTGTAGGAAGGCGGCTACCTGACTATGGTTACCCCGGATTTTTTGCCTGTGTTTAGCTGGTTTTTGACTTAGTTGACCTGGTTCCCTGCTAATCAGGGCCCCAGGCCATCTGCTCTCTCTGTAAAATGGATTCCATGTACCCTAGGTACATACCACAAATTGGAAATGGACTCCTTGTCAGCCCCTGTATAATGCACTATAGGTGCCCAGGGCATAGGAGCCACTAAGGCCTACCAGGGGCTGCAGCATATCTTTTGCCACCCCTGGCTGGTTCTTAAATTGACACAACTGGCTGATCACTCAGCTGGGGTAAGGTGGTGTTCACACCCCTTGCTTAGACATAGTATACCTATGTCTAACCCTATATCTGGACACATGTAAACCTGTGAGCCACTCCTATAGAAAGGCCTCATCAATCCTGGAGGCTGAGTGCGTGGTTTTATGTGAGATGGAGCTCTAGCATGAGCTGAGCCTGTCTGCAGCCGCCGGGAACAAATCCCTAAGCTGTTTCAGGATAACGCCATACCATATACTATTAAGTGCCTTATAATCCTCGCGGTTATTTAGCAACTTTGGTTTGGCTTTATCAAAACATGTCGTGTAAGGTGTCATACGCTTTGGAATACCATCCCCTCGCCAGTTCTGGCGACGGGGATGGCATTCCACCCCTCTAGAGGGGTAAGACATGTTACTTTACTTTAATGCGGTTGATTTCTCCAAAGACCTTAAGATCCACAAAATGGATGCCTCTGCCACAGACAAATGTCTGGACCCCTGGAGCTGACCGAAACTCAGTCAAGGGGGTCCTGGACAAAGGGTTTCCTGTCACAGGAGGGTGTCACCGCCCTCCAGACAGGAGATAGTGGATTGTAGCAGGGAGGTTTGAAAGAAACCAGACATTGCCTGGGGAGCACAAGGCTTCCCCTTGCATAATCCGGTCAAACTGGTTCTGGGGCAGCCCAGCCCCAGCTCCAGTGAGACCTGGACAAAGGAAAGGGGGTGTAACCACCCCCCTTCCTGGTCCCACCCATAGGGAGGGACCTAGCAGGAGATCCACCCCTCAGATTGGAATAAGAGTGGGAGCAGTGCCCTAGCACAGCAGATCATCCTGAAATCACCTTTAAACTAAGAAGACGACTGGACTTCGACATTCTGATGAACAGAAGACTGAAGAGCATCTCCCTTGTGGCCTAGGAGAGGCCACCCTGTGAACACAGGCACTACCCAGCACCTCGACGTCTGCTTTGCCGCCGCCTCCCGCCGGAGCCCGAGTGCAGAGCCTGACAAGACCCAGCTTCCCAGACTTCTCCCAGCCCGATCCACAGTCCCTGCAAAGAAGGGACCCGTGGAGGCACCGAGAGACGTGGGAGCGGACATCTTGAAAGACCTCTGAGACGCTGACTGCGCAGCACCCAAGGCACCCTCGACTCTGTGCTTTGGGGTTTGAGAAGCCCCACAATGGAGCAGCATTTGCACCAAAGATCAGCCCTCCAGCATCTCCACGATCTGCGTGGGGCCCTTTTGCTTTGTGCCACTCGACTCGCCATCCCGGCCGCTTGTCACGTGGTCAGCGGCCATCTTGGCGACGAAACCTACGATTTACACTGTGGGTCTGGTTGCTCCAGACCTGCCCTCGCTCCTGTAGAAAGGAGTACCCGCTCTGACCTTGCTGGTCCGAGTAATAAGCCTTTTTCACTTTCCCCGTGGCTTGCATTAGCCAAGGCTTGTTTGCTTCAATCGAGTTGCCGACACCGCCATCAGCTAGAACCTTCGAGGGTCAGCTCGTGATCGACTCCTGGACGTCCTTGACCTCTTCGTGTCCACGTGGCTGCAGAGAGAAGCAACACCTCATCACCTGTTTGCACCCGACTTTGCCTGGTTCCAATCTGGTTCCACGGTGGTCACTGGCCAGTGACTTTGAACACTGTCCCCTCTGCTTTCAGGTCTTCACCCCTTCAGATCCACCCTTGGATCCACCGGACACTTCTCCTTCACATCGCCTGCAGCGTCTTCAGCTTCAAGCGCCAAGAACCTGCGTGTCAAAACCCGACGCCTCTTCGACCCTGTGCACCCACTTCCTGTGGGTGAGGTAACTTTGCTCCGCCGGTGTTCCCACACTGGTGCACACCTCTAGGGTCTGTGTGTTAAGTTTTGTTCCTCTAGGTTCAGCGGAAGTGTCCTTAAACTTTAACTTTGCAACCTTTACGCACCATTGGTTAACATTGGTGCATGCGTGCGCTTTCCGCACAACTCCCGAATCCCGAGGGCCATTCCCGACTTCAGCATTGCTTGTCCTGACTGCTCCCAGCGATTCCCTAGGCCCTAGGCCTAACCACTGCTCGAGTGGCATCTCTTATACCACTTGTTTAGTATATGGTTTGAGTGGCCCCCTGCCCTCATCCATAATTGTGCAACTTTGTATGTTTAAACAGTGCTTTTGATTTAACGCTTGTGCCCCTTTATTCATAAAGAATACTGGGGATTGTTTTTAGTAATAAACACATATATTTTTATAATATATACTTGTGTGGTGTCCTTTCATTTGGTATTACAGGATTGTATGTGGTAAAACAGCTCGCTTAACACGACCTCTTAAGTTAAGCCTTTAGGCTGCTTAGTCCATGCTACCCCTAGGATAGCTTGTCTAATAAGGTTGACTTACAACCAGACACCATAAGGGATTGTTTGGTCAGGTAGTAGGTGGTTCCAGAATTGGAAACATCCCCTACCAGGCCAACTTCTCACATTGGTGAGCAGCGGTGCGGATTTGAGCTTGCTGTTGTTTTACCATTGCAATCTTTATATCAAATTGAAAGATCACATCAAGTACCTCTAGGTACATATAAAATCAAAAGCTTAGCATATTAAGTTCTACTGAACTTAGTAGTTGTAGGTTGAAGGGAGTAGCACACCCCTGACTACAACTCACTAGCAAGGTCCAGTAGGAAAACACTTAGTGTAGGTAAGTGCACCACTTACACCTCACTAGTAACCATGTCTGACACAGGAAAAGCCTCAGGGTCTGCTCCTGTGACAGTTGACCCTACCCAGGCAACTTTTGGATATGACTAACTAACCCGCAGAGACTTGATTGCCTTGTGCAAAGCAAGAGGGTTAAAAAGGGGCAGAAGCCCCACCTGCCAAATCCTGGTAGAAATCCTAGAACAGGATGACTTAGAGAAGGCAAAGGAAGCTTCCCTAGAAACAGGAAATGGAGAGAACCCCCCTGTAGTTGATCCCCTTGAAGAGGAGGATGATGATGACTTGGATGAGGACTCAGATGTTGAGGACTTAGGAGTACAGGATCAGGGTAGCCAGGTTCCAGTTGGTAGGCTTAGCCAGGCCAACTTGGACCTACTGGGGAATGGAGAGGGCCAGCACCTCCCCAGAACCCAACATATGATTCTCCCAGGCAACAGAAGAGTGAGATCTCCCTCAGGGGACTCTCATCTTTCTAGTGCCTCCAGAGAATCAGAGAGAGGCATGAGTGCTTCTCAAAAAGCTGAGCATAGGGCTAGAATGAGGGCTGTCAGACTCCAGATAGAGAGAGAGGAGGTAGCCCTGAGTCAAGCTAAGCTTACCTTAGCTCAAGCTAAACTTGCCTTGGCAAGAGAGCAGAAATTAAGTGGCTTAGATGTCACTGGTGGCAGCAATATTCCTAAAGAGAAACCCAGGTCCTATGATAGTAGAAACCTGACAAAGATTGTGCCCCCCTACAAGGAAGGGGATGACATCCACAAGTGGATAACTGCTCTTGAGAGAGCCTGCATGGTACAGCAGGTTCCTGAGGAACAGTGGGCAGCAATCTTATGGTACTCCTTTTCAGAGAAAGGGAGAGATAAGCTCCTCACTGTCAGACATGAGGATGCAAACAATTACAAAGTCCTGAAGAGTGTTCTGATAGATGGGTTTGGCTTAACCACTGAACAGTACAAGTTGAAGTTCAGAGACACCCAGAAGACACAGACTCAGGACTGGACTGATTTTGTTGATTGTGCAACTAAGGCTCTGGAGGGTTGGCTACATGGCAGCAAAGTACATGACTTTACAGGATTGTATAATTTGATTATGAGGGAGCAGATCCTAAGTAATTGTCAGAACCAGCTCTTACACCAGCACCTGGTGGACTCTGATCTGACCTCTCCCCAAGAATTGGGAAAGAAGGCAGACAAATGGGTCAGAACCAGGATTAGGCCTAAGAATCAGGACAGTAACCAGAAGAAGGAGTCTACCAAGCCTCAAGATAAGGGTGGGGATAAAAATAAAGAAAAGACTTCCCCAGGGCCCCAAAACTCCAAGAATGGGGGTGGGTCCCAAGACACTTCTTCAACTGAGAAAAAGCCTTATTGTTATCCCTGTAAACAGGTGGGGCATTACAAAACAGACAGCTGTTGTCCCAAGAATAACAATAAAGAAAATATACCTCCCAAGCCAGCCTCCACACCTCCTGTTACGGTCAGCAGTAATCCCCCAGGAAGTGGAAGCACACCCAGGAATCTGGGTGGGTTTACTGTTGGAGCTCAGGTGGACCCTGGCCTATCCAGGTCCCCATTACCCAATGATCTTGTTTATGAAAGTGGCATGGGGTTTGCCAACTTCTCTGCTTGCCCAAATACTTTGAGCAAGTATAGACAAGAACCCATCATCAATGGTTTGAAAGTTGAGGCTTTTAGAGACACAGGGGCTAGCATCACCATGGTGGCTGATGGCATAGTCCCCTCTAAGCAACTTTTACCTGGTGCCACATACCAGGTTACAAACATTGATGGAATCCAAACAAATCATCCCATGGCAGTAGTAAGTCTCAGCTGGGGAGGTGTCATTGGCCCAAAGAGAGTGGCAGTGTCACCAAACTTGCCTGTAGACTGCCTACTTGGTAATGATTTGGAAATCTCAGCCTGGGCTGAGGTTGAACAGGAAACCCATTCTAGAATGGTGAATTCCAATGGAAAGGTTAGTGGGGCTGTAATGGCTACAGCCCCAATTCAAGATGTCCTTCCTGAAAAGGTTGGTAGGGCTGAGAAACTCTCTGCCCCATCTTTAGCAAAAGCTCTTCCTGAACAGAATAGCAAAGCTGTTATGATAACAGCAGAAACCCAAACTGAGTCTCCTCCTGAAAAGGTTGGTGGGGCTGTGATGGCCACAGCCCAAACTCAAACTGATATGTGTGTTGTGAAGCCTGAAATGATGGATAACTCCACACAAACTGAGAGCATGGAGGAGGAAGAGAAATCTCCCCCTCACCAGACTTTAGGACAGGATCAACCTCCTCAGGGAACTGATCTTACCCCTGATGAAGGAACTGCCCCAGAGGTTGTTAGGCCTGGCCTGACAGAGCCTCTGATGGCGGTGGACCCTTCTCAGGTGGGACCCAGTCTGGAGCAGGTAACCTGCCCCTCTCTACCTTGCCTTAGCCAGCCCAGGGCTGCAGAGGACAAGAAGGACAGTGAGACCCAGAGGGCCCCCTGTCAAATAAAGCACCCCCATCAAAAGATTAGGTGCACCAAAACTAGTAGCCCTAGTAAGGTGAAAACTTTAACAACTCCTGAGGGAGCCCCCTTAAAAACAGTTAGGGACCTCCCACAGATGGATTCTGTTGGGCACAGCCAAACCTGGGACCCAAGGGGCCCAAACCTGAACTGTCCCTCCAGCAAGCCAAACAGAGGGACCCAGCCTCCAGCTTTAGGTAGCCAGAGGTTGACCCTGAGAGCACAGTGCAACTCAGTTAAAGAGAGAAAGGCACACATGGTGGAAGATAATTGGAGGAAGCCAAGCCCTAACTTAGTAGAGCCTCACTTCAATACTCCATATCCAAACCAGCCTTTAACTTTGCATCAACACACCCAAGGTAGTAATTCCCTATGGTGGAGACCCTCTAATACCCAAAGGGTGAGGGACTGCTTAGTGGACCATGAGACAGGGGGTACCCATGCTAGTGCAGGTACTTCCTTATATGGCCAGTCAGGCAATATAGGCTTACCTGGCCAAGGATAGCCTTATCTCCTTTCGTTTGGGGGGGGGTTATGTAGGAAGGTGGCTACCTGACTATGGTTACCCCGGATTTTTTCGCCTGTGTTTAGCTGGTTTTTTGACTTAGTTGACCTGGTTCCCTGCTAATCAGGGCCCCAGGCCATCTGCTCTCTCTGTAAAATGGATTCCATGTACCCTAGGTACATACCCCAATTGGAAATGGACCCCTTGTCAGCCCCTGTATAATGCACTATAGGTGCCCAGGGCATAGGGGCCACCAAGGCCTACCAGGGGCTGCAGCATATCTTTTGCCACCCCTGGCTGGTTCTTAAATTGACACAACTGGCTGATCACTCAGCTGGGGTAAGGTGGTGTAATCACCCCTTGCTTAGATATAGTATACCTATATCTAAACCTATATCTGGACACATATTAACCTGTGAGCCACTCCTATGGAAGGCCTCATCAATCCTGGAGGCAGAGTGCGTGGTTTCATGTGAGATGGAGCTCTAGCATGAGCTGAGCCTGTCTGCAGCTGTCGGGAACAACTCCCTAAGCTGTTTCAGGATAATGCCATACCATATACTCTTAAGTGCCTTATAATCCTCGCGGTTATATAGCAACTTTGGTTTGGCTTTATCAAAACATGTCGTGTAAGGTGTCATACGATTTGGAATACTATCCCCTCGCCAGTTCTGGCGACGGGGATAGCATTCCACCCCTCTAGAGGGGTAAGACATGTTACTTTGCTTTAATGCGGTTGATTTCTCCAAAGACCTTAGATCCACAAAATGGATGCCTCTGCCACAGACAAATGTCTGGACCCCTGCAGCTGACCGAAACTCAGCCAAAGAGGTCCTGGACAAAGGGTTTCCTGTCACAGGAGGGTGTCACCGCCCTCCAGACAGGAGATAGTGGATTGTAGCAGGGAGGTTTGAAAGAAACCAGACACTGCCTGGGGCGCACAAGGCTGCCCCTTGCATAATCCGGCCAAACCGGTTCTGGGGCACTCCAGCCCTTGTGCCAGGGCGGCCTGGATCAAAGGAAAGGGGTGTATCCACCCCCTTCCTGGGTCCCACCCATAGGGAGGGACCTAGCAGGTAATCACGCCCCCAGATTGGAATAAGAGTGGGAGCAGTGCCAATGCACATCAGATCATCCTGAAATCACCTTTAAACTAAGAAGACGACTGGACTTCAAACATTCTGATGATAGAAGACTGAAGAGAATCTCCCTTGTGGCCTAGGAGGGGCCACCCTGTGAACACAGGCACCACCCAGCACCTCGACGTCTGCTTTGCCGCCGCCTCCCGCCGGAGCCCGAGTGCAGAGCCTGACAAGACCCAGCTTCCCAGACTTTTCCCAGCCCGATCCACAGTCCCTGCAAAGAAGGGACCCGTGGAGGCACCGAGAGACGTGGGAGCGGACATCTTGAAAGACCCCCGAGACGCTGACTGCGCAGCACCCGAGGCACCCTCGACTCTGTGCTTTGGGGTTTAAAAAGCCCCACAATCGAGCAGCATTTGCACCAAAGATCAGCCCTCCAGCATCTCCACGATCTGCGTGGGGCCCTTTTGCTTTGTGCCACTCGACTCGCCATCCCGGCCGCTTGTCACGTGGTCAGCGGCCATCTTGGCGACGAAACCTACGATTTACACTGTGGGTCTGGTTGCTCCAGACCTGCCCTCGCTCCTGTAGAAAGGAGTACCCGCTCTGACCTTGCTGGTCCGAGTAATAAGCCTTTTTTACTTTCCCCGTGGCTTGCATTAGCCAAGGCTTGTTTGCTTCAATCGAGTTGCCGACACCGCCATCAGCTAGAGCCTTCGAGGGACAGCTCGTGATCGACTCCTGGACGTCCTTGACCTCTTCGTGTCCACGTGGCTGCAGAGAGAAGCAACACCTCATCACCTGTTTGCACCCGACTTTGCCTGGTTCCAATCTGGTTCCACGGTGGTCACTGGCCAGTGACTTTGAACACTGTCCCCTCTGCTTTCAGGTCTTCACCCCTTCAGATCCACCCTTGGATCCACCGGACACTTCTCCTTCACATCGCCTGCAGCGTCTTCAGCTTCAAGCGCCAAGAACCTGCGTGTCAAAACCCGACGCCTCTTCGACCCTGTGCACCCACTTCCTGTGGGTGAGGTAACTTTGCTCCGCCGGTGTTCCCACACTGGTGCACACCTCTAGGGTCTGTGTGTTAAGTTTTGTTCCTCTAGGTTCAGCGGAAGTGTCCTTAAACTTTAACTTTGCAACCTTTACGCACCATTGGTTAACATTGGTGCATGCGTGCGCTTTCCGCACAACTCCCGAATCCCGAGGGCCATTCCCGACTTCAGCATTGCTTGTCCTGACTGCTCCCAGCGATTCCCTAGGCCCTAGGCCTAACCACTGCTCGAGTGGCATCTCTTATACCACTTGTTTAGTATATGGTTTGAGTGGCCACCCGCCCTCATCCATAATTGTGCAACTTTGTATGTTTAAACAGTGCTTTTGATTTAACGCTTGTGCCCCTTTATTCATAAAGAATACTGGGGATTGTTTTTAGTAATAAACACATATATTTTTATAATATATACTTGTGTGGTGTCCTTTCATTTGGTATTACAGGATTGTATGTGGTAAAACAGCTCGCTTAACACGACCTCTTAAGTTAAGCCTTTAGGCTGCTTAGTCCATGCTACCCCTAGGATAGCTTGTCTAATAAGGTTGACTTACAACCAGACACCATAAGGGATTGTTTGGTCAGGTAGTAGGTGGTTCCAGAATTGGAAACATCCCCTACCAGGCCAACTTCTCACAGTCCCCCAGGCTGTGCTTGGTCCCTCCAGTTGCTCTTGGTCCCCCAGGCTGTGCTTGGTCCCCCAGGCTGTGCTTGGTCCCCCAGGCTGTGCTTGGTCCCCCTGGTTGCTCTTGGTCCCCCAGGCTGTGCTTGGTCCCCCTGGTTGCTCTTGGTCCCCCTGGCTGTGCTTGGTACCCCTGGCTGTGCTTGGTCCCCCTGGTTGCTCCTGGTACCCCCGGCTGTGCTTGGTCCCCCAGGCTGTGCTTGGTCCCCCTGGTTGCTCTTGGTCCCCCAGGCTGTGCTTGGTACCCCAGGCTGTGCTTGGTCCCCCAGGCTCTGCTTGGTCCCCCAGGCTCTGCTTGGACCCCCTGGTTGCTCTTGGTCCCTCAGGCTGTGCTTGGTCCCCCAGGCTGTGCTTGGTCCCCCGGGCTGTGCTTGGTCCCCCAGGCTGTGCTTGGTCCCCCTGGTTGCTCTTGGTCCCCCTGGCTGTGCATGGTACCCCTGGCTGTGCTTGGTCCCCCTGGTTGCTCTTGATCCACCAGGCTGTGCTTGGTCCCCCAGGCTGTGCTTGGTCCCCCTGGTTGCTCTTGGTCCCCCAGGCTGTGTGTGAGAAGTTGGCCTGACAGGTGATGTTTCCAATTCTGGAACCACCTATTATCAGACCAAACAATCCCTTATGGTGTCTAGTTGTAAGTCAACCTTATTAGACAAGCTATCCTAGGGGTAGCATGGACTAAGCAGCCTAAAGGCTTAACTTAAGAGGTCGTGTTAAGCGAGCTGTTTTACCACATACAATCCTGTAATATCAAATGAAAGGACACCACACAAGTATATATTATAAAAATATATGTGTTTATTACTAAAAACAATCCCCAGTATTCTTTATGAATAAAGGGGCACAAGCGTTAAATCAAAAGCACTGTTTAAACATACAAGTTGCACAATTATTGATGAGGGCGGGTGGCCACTCAAACCATATACTAAACAAGTGGTATAAGAGATGCCACTCGAGCAGTGGTTAGGCCTAGGGCCTAGGGAATCGCTGGGAGCAGTCAGGACAAGCAATGCTACACAGGCAGTTCTCCTGTATGATGTGGACATTGAGTTGCCCACTGCAGTAAGCCCCAGTAACCTGGGCAAATACAGACAGACTCCCTTAATTAATGAGAAACTGGCTCAAGCTTACAGGGACACATGTGCCAGTGTCACAATGGTGACACCTGACTTTGTGGACCCTGGACAGATTGTACTAGGTGAGAGCTACCTAGTAACCAATGCAAGCAACTCCACTACTTCCCATAGTGTGGCAGTTGTGAACTTCTCCTGGGGAGGGGTTGATGGCCTAAAGAAGGTTGTGGTGAGTGCAGACCTACCAGTAGACTGTCTGTTAGGAAATGACCTTGAAAGCTCAGCATGGTCAGAAGTGGAGTACAGGACTCATGCAGAAATGCTAGGGATTTCAGAGCATGTCCTTGCCATGACAAGGGCTCAGGCTAAGAAGTGCCTTCCTGAACCAGTGGTGGATCTTGAAACAATAGACCAGCCACAACCCAAGAGAAGGAGCAAGAGAGGAAAGGCTCAGCCTTCCACCTTGCCCCAGGTTGAGGATCAGGTTTCAGAGGAAACTGATTCTGCAGTCCAAGAGGATACTGTCTCTGAGGAGCTTGAACCTGACCAGGTTGAGTTTCTGGGGACAGGGGGACCCTCAAGGGCAGACCTGAGGCAGGCTCAATTAGATTGCCCTTCCCTTGAACCCCTCAGACAGCAGGCTGCTGCTGAGGCTGCTGGGGATGCCCAAGGTACCCATACTGTGTATTGGGATGATGGACTCCTTTACTCAGAGGCTAGAGCCCCCAAGCCTGGCATGACCAGGAGGTTGGTTATACCTCTGCAGTTTAGGGGGTTCCTCCTTACCTTGGCCCATGATATTCCCCTTGCAGGACACTTAGGCCAGAACAAGACGTGGGACAGGCTTGTTTCACACTTTCACTGGCCTCACATGTCAGAGGATGTCAAGGAGTTTTGTCGCTCCTGTGTCACTTGCCAAGCCAGTGGTAAGTCAGGTGGCACAACAAAGGCCCCCCTAATACCACTACCTGTGGTGGGAGTTCCCTTTGAAAGAGTTGGAATTGATATTGTGGGTCCAATGGACCCCCAAACAGCATCTGGGAACAGATTCATACTGGTGGTAGTGGATCATGCCACCAGGTATCCAGAGGCTATTCCCCTAAGGACCACCACAGCCCCTGTGGTGGCAAAGGCCCTCATTGCAGTTTTCTCAAGAGTGGGCTTTCCTAAGGAGGTACTATCAGATAGAGGCACGAATTTTATGTCTAGCTATCTGAAAGCAATGTGGAAGGAATGTGGAGTAAACTATAAGTTTACCACCCCATATCATCCCCAATGCAATGGGCTTGTGGAGAGATTTAACAAGACCCTAAAAGGCATGATAAAAGGATTACCAGAGAAGCTCAGGCGGAAATGGGACATTCTTTTACCCTGCCTGCTCTTTGCTTACAGAGAGGTCCCACAGAAGGGGGTTGGCTACAGCCCTTTTGAACTTTTGTTTGGCCACCCTGTGAGGGGTCCATTGTGTTTGGTGAAGGAAGGATGGGAGTTACCTCTCAAAAAGCCCAAACTAGACATAGTGGACTATGTACTTGGTCTCCGCTCCAGGATGGCTGAGTACATGGAAAGAGCATCCAAAAACCTGGAGGCCAGCCAAGAATTACAGAAAGCTTGGCATGACCAAAAGGCTGTGCTGGTAGAGTTCCAACCAGGACAGAAGGTGTGGGTACTGGAGCCAGTGGCTCCAGCAGCACTCCAAGACAAATGGAGTGGACCCTATCCTATTATTGAGAAGAAGGGGGAAGTCACCTACTTGGTGGACTTTGGAACACCCAGGAGCCCTCACAGGGTAATCCATGTGAATCGCTTGAAAGCATTTGTGGACAGGGAGGACATGAGCTTGCTCATGGCCACAGATGGGGAACAGGAGGAAGAGAGTGACCCTCTCCCAGACCTGCTTTCTCAGAACCCTGATGATGGTTCAGTGGATGGAGTAGCCTTGGCAGGCAGCCTCACTGACCAGCAACAGATGGACTGCAGACAAGTTTTGCAGGCCCACAGGCATTTGTTTTCACTCACACCCAGCCAGACTGACTGGTGTACCCATGTAGTGGACACTGGTGACAGTCTGCCTGTCAAGAATAAGATCTACAGGCAACCTGACCATGTCAGGGATTGCATCAAGGCTGAGGTGCAAAAGATGTTGGAGCTTGGAGTGATTGAGCCATCAGAGAGCCCATGGGCCAGCCCAGTAGTCCTGGTGCCAAAACCTCATACCCAAGATGGAAAGAGAGAAATGAGGTTTTGCGTGGATTACAGGGGTCTCAATGCTGTCACTAGGACAGATGCTCACCCCATTCCAAGAGCAGATGAGCTCATTGACAGATTGGCTTCTGCCAAGTTTCTGAGCACATTCGATCTGACAGCTGGCTACTGGCAAATCAGACTAGCTGAGGAGTCAAAAGCCAAAACAGCATTCTCTACCCCTAGTGGTCATTATCAGTTTGTGGTAATGCCCTTTGGTTTGAAGAATGCACCTGCCACTTTCCAAAGGTTGGTGAATCAAGTCCTTACTGGGTTGGATGACTTTTGCGCAGCATATCTAGATGATATTGCTGTCTTTAGCTCCACCTGGGAGGATCACCTGATCCACCTGAAGAAAGTTTTGGAGGCCCTGCAGAAGGCAGGTGTAGGAGAGTAGGGTCTGCTATCCTATGGTCACCCCAAATTTTTGCTTTTTGCTTCACTGGTTTTCGACTACTGAGGCTGTGGGCCTGCTGATCAGACCCCCAGCCTGCTGTTCTCTCACTAAATTACTGACACGTGTGCTATAGGCACATACCAATTGGAAATGGACTCCTTGTCAGCCCCTGTATAATGCACTATAGGTGCCCAGGGCATAGGGGCCACCAAGGCCTACCAGGGGCTGCAGCCTATCTTTTGCCACCCCTGGCTGGTTCTTAAATTGACACAACTGGCTGATCACTCAGCTGGGGTAAGGTGGTGTACACACCCCTTGCTTAGATATAGTATACCTATGTCTAAACCTATATCTGGACACATGTAAACCTGTGAGCCACTCCTATGGAAGGCCTCATCAATCCTGGAGGCAGAGTGCGTGGTTTTATGTGAGATGGAGCTCTAGCATGAGCTGAGCCTGTCTGCAGCTGTCGGGAACAACTCCCTAAGCTGTTTCAGGATAATGCCATACCATATACTCTTAAGTGCCTTATAATCCTCGCGGTTAAATAGCAACTTTGGTTTGGCTTTATCAAAACATGTCGTGTAAGGTGTCATACGATTTGGAATACCATCCCCTCGCCAGTTCTGGCGACGGGGATGGCATTCCACCCCTCTAGAGGGGTAAGACATGTTACTTCACTTAAATGCGGTTAATTTCTCCAAAGACCTTAAGATCCACAAAATGGATGCCTCTGCCACAGACAAATGTCTGGACCCCTGCAGTTGACCGAAACTCAACCAAATGGGTCCTGGACAAAGGGTTTCCTGTCACAGGAGGGTGTCACCGCCCTCCAGACAGGAGATAGTGGATTGTAGCAGGGAGGTTTGAAAGAAACCAGACACTGCTTGGGGCGCACAAGGCTGCCCCTTGCATAATCCGGCCAAACCGGTTCTGGGGCACTCCAGCCCTCGTGCCAGGGCGGCCTGGATCAAAGGAAGGGGGTGTATCCACCCACTTCCTGGGTCCCACCCATAGGAGGGGACCTAGCAGGTAATCACGCCCCCCAGATTCGAATAAGAGTGGGAGCAGTGCCAATGCACATCAGATTTCCTGGAAGAAACATTTGAAACGAAATTCTGGACCCTTCGCCCTCCATCTCAACGTGGAAGCCCGAAGAATCTCCCTTGTGGTCAAGGAGTGACCACCCTGCAGCAGCAGGCACCATCCAGCCCTCGACGTCTACTTAGTTGCAGTTCCCGCCGGAACTCGAGCGACTGAGATTGACGAGATCAAGCCTGCCTGCCTTCTAACAGCCCGATCCACAGTCCCTGCAAAGCTGAGACCCGTGGAGGCGACCGGAAGCGTGGGGCACGCCATCTTGAATTGACCACGAGACGCTGACCGTGCAGCCCACGAGTGATCCTCGAAGCTGTGCACCGGGGTTTGAGAAGCCCCCACCCTGAGCTGCTCCTGAGCCGAAGTTCAGCCCTCCACACTCGACGAGTGCTGCGTGGGGCCCTTTGGCTCTATTTGGCTCAACGCGTTGGCCCGGTCACTTGCCAGCTGGCTAGTGGTCCCTGTGCCGACGAAACGACTAAGAAGACTCGTGAATCTGGTTGCTCCAGATCCACACCAGCTCCCCTGAAAAGGAGCCCCGACTCTGACCTTCCTGGTCCGAGTGAGAAGCAATCTTCTGATCCCGCGTGGATCGCTCTTGCCAAGGCTTGTTTGCTCCAAACTTGAAGCTGACTGCACCGACGGTGAGAGCCTGCGTGGGACAGATCGTGACCTGCTCCTGGACGTCGCAGATGCCCCAGAGCCCACGTGACAGTGGAGAGAAGCTCCTCGACGACCACCTGATTGCGCCCGACATTGCCTGGTTCCGTCCTGGTTCCACCCTGGTCACTGCTGAGTGACCCAGACTCTGTCCCCTCTGCTTTCAGGTACTCTTCGACTTGAGTCCACCCTTGGACTCCACCGGACACTTCATCTTTAACCCGCCTGCAGCCCTTTCAGCTCCAAGCACCAAGAGCCTGCGTGTCAGAACCCGACGCCACTTCGACCCTGTGCACCCACTTCCTGTGGGTGAGGTAACTTTGCTCCGCCGGTGTTCCCACACTGGTGCACACCTCTAGGGTCTGTGTGTTAAGTTTTGTTCCTCTAGGTTCAGCGGAAGTGTCCTTTAACTTTAACTTTACAACTTTTACGCACCATTGGTTAACATTGGTGCGTGCGTGCGCTTCCCGCACCTCTCCCGAATCCCGAGGGCCATTCCCGACTTCAGCATTGCTTGTCCTGACTGCTCCCAGCGATTCCCTAGGCCCTAGGCCTAACCACTGCTCGAGTGGCCTCTCTTATACCACTTGTTTAGTATATGGTGTAGGAAGGTGGCTACCTGACTATGGTTACCCCAGATTTTTTGCCTGTGTTTAGCTGGTTTTTTTGACTTAGTTGACCTGGTTCCCTGCTAATCAGGGCCCCAGGCCATCTGCTCTCTCTGTAAAATGGATTCCATGTACCCTAGGTACATACCAATTGGAAATGGACTCCTTGTCAGCCCCTGTAGAATGCACTATAGGTGCACAGGGCACAGGAGCCACTAAGGCCTACCAGGGGCTGCAGCATATCTTTTGCCACCCCTGGCTGGTTCTTAAATTGACACAACTGGCTGATCACTCAGCTGGGGTAAGGTGGTGTACACACCCCTTGCTTAGATATAGTATACCTATGTCTAAACCTATATCTGGACACATGTAAACCTGTGAGCCACTCCTATAGAAAGGCCTCATCAATCCTGGGGGCTGAGTGCGTGGTTTTATGTGAGATGGAGCTCTAGCATGAGCTGAGCCTGTCTGCAGCCGTCGGGAACAAATCCCTAAGCTGTTTCAGGATAATGCCATACCATATACTATTAAGTGCCTTATAATCCTCGCGGTTATTTAGCAACTTTGGTTTGGCTTTATCAAAACATGTCGTGTAAGGTGTCATACGCTTTGGAATACCATCCCCTCGCCAGTTCTGGCGACGGGGATGGCATTCCACCCCTCTAGAGGGGTAAGACATGTTACTTTACTTTAATGCGGTTGATTTCTCCAAAGACCTTAAGATCCACAAAATGGATGCCTCTGCCACAGACAAATGTCTGGACCCCTGGAGCTGACCGAAACTCAGTCAAGGGGGTCCTGGACAAAGGGTTTCCTGTCACAGGAGGGTGTCACCGCCCTCCAGACAGGAGATAGTGTATTGTAGCAGGGAGGTTTGAAAGAAACCAGACACTGCTTGGGGCGCACAAGGCTGCCCCTTGCATAATCCGGCCAAACCGGTTCTGGGGCACTCCAGCCCTCGTGCCAGGGCGGCCTGGATCAAAGGAAGGGGGTGTATCCACCCACTTCCTGGGTCCCACCCATAGGAGGGGACCTAGCAGGTAATCACGCCCACCAGATTCGAATAAGAGTGGGAGCAGTGCCAATGCACTTCAGATTTCCTGGAAGAAACATTAGAAACGAAACTCTGGACCCTTGGACTCCCATTTCAACTTGGAAGCCCGAAGAATCTCCCTTGTGGTCAAGGAGTGACCACCCTGCAGCAGCAGGCACCATCCAGCCCTCGATGTCTACTTAGTTGCAGTTCCCGCCGGAACTCGAGCGACTGAGATCGACGAGATCAAGCCTGCCCAGCTTCTAACAGCCCGATCCACAGTCCCTGCAAAGCTGAGACCCGTGGAGGCGACCGGAAGCGTGGGGCACGCCATCTTGGATTGACCACGAGACGCTGACCGTGCAGCCCACGAGTGACCCTCGAAGCTGTGCACTGGGGTTTGAGAAGCCCCCACCCTGAGCTACTCCTGAGCCGAAGTTCAGCCCTCCACACTCGACGAGTGCTGCGTGGGGCCCTTTGGCACGAGTTGGCTCAACGCGTTGGCCCGGTCACTTGCCAGCTGGCTTGTGGTCCCTGTGCTGACGAACTACCAAAGAAGACTTGTGATTCTGGTTGCTCCAGATCCACACCAGCTCCCCTGAAAAGGAGCCCCGACTCTGACCTTCCTGGTCCGAGTGAGAAGCAATCTTCCGATCCCGCGTGGATTGCTCTTACCAAGGCTTGTTTGCTCCAAACCGGAAGCCGACTGCACCGACGGTGAGAGCCTGCGTGGGACAGATCGTGACCTGCTCCTGGACGTCGCAGATGCCCCAGAGCCCACGTGACAGCGGAGAGAAGCTCCTCGACGACCACCTGATTGCGCCCGACATTGCCTGGTTCCGTCCTGGTTCCACCCTGGTCACTGCTGAGTGACCCAGACTCTGTCCCCTCTGCTTTCAGGTACTCTACAACTTGAGTCCACCCTTGGACTCCACCGGACACTTCATCTTCACCCCGCCTGCAGCCCTTTCAGCTTCAAGCACCAAGAGCCTGCGTGTCAAAACCCGACGCCACTTCGACCCTATGCACCCGCTTCCTGTGGGTGAGGTAACTTTGCTCCGCCGGTGTTCCCACGCTGGTGCACACCTCTAGGGTCTGTGTGTTAAGTTTTGTATCTCTAGGTTCAGCGGAAGTGTCCTTTAACTTTAACTCTTTGACTTTTACGCACCATTGGTTAACATTGGTGCATGCGTGCGCTTTCCGCACATCTCCCGAATCCCGAGGGCCATTCCCGACTTCAGCATTGCTTGTCCTGACTGCTCCCAGCGATTCCCTAGGCCCTAGGCCTAACCACTGTTCGAGTGGCCTCTCTTATACCACTTGTTTAGTATATGGTTTGAGTGGCCACCCGCCCTCATCCATAATTGTGCAACTTGTATGTTTAAACAGTGCTTTTTGATTTAACGCTTGTGCCCCTTTATTCATAAAGAATACTGGGGATTGTTTTTAGTAATAAATACATATATTTTTATAATATATACTTGTGTGGTGTCCTTTCATTTGGTATTACAGGATTGTATGTGGTAAAACAGCTCGCTTAACACGACCTCTTAAGTTAAGCCTTTAGGCTGCTTAGTCCATGCTACCCCTAGGATAGCTTGTCTAATAAGGTTGACTTACAACCAGACACCATAAGGGGATTGTTTGGTCAGGTAGTAGGTGGTTCCAGAATTGGAAACATCCCCTACCAGGCCAACTTCTCACATTGGTGGCAGCGGTGCGGATTTGAGCTTGCTGTTGTTTTACCATTGCAATCTTTATATCAAATTGAAAGATCACATCAAGTACCTCTAGGTACATATAAAATCAAAAGCTTAGCATATTAAGTTCTACTGAACTTAGTAGTTGTAGATTGAAGGGAGTAGCACACCCCTGACTACAACTCACTAGCAAGGTCCAGTAGGAAAACACTTAGTGTAGGTAAGTGCACCACTTACACCTCACTAGTAACCATGTCTGACACAGGAAAGGCCTCAGGGTCTAGTCCTGTGACAGTTGACCCTACCCAGGCAACTTTTGGATATGACAAGTTAACCCGCAGAGACTTGATTGCCTTGTGTAGGAAGGTGGCTACCTGACTATGGTTACCCCGGATTTTTTGCCTGTGTTTAGCTGGTTTTTTGACTTAGTTGACCTGGTTCCCTGCTAATCAGGGCCCCAGGCCATCTGCTCTCTCTGTAAAATGGATTCCATGTACCCTAGGTACATACCACAAGTGGAAATGGACTCCTTGTCAGCCCCTGTAGAATGCACTATAGGTGCACAGGGCATAGGAGCCACTAAGGCCTACCAGGGGCTGCAGCATATCTTTTGCCACCCCTGGCTGGTTCTTAAATTGACACAACTGGCTGATCACTCAGCTGGGGTAAGGTGGTGTACACACCCCTTGCTTAGATATAGTATACCTATGTCTAAACCTATATCTGGACACATGTAAACCTGTGAGCCACTCCTATAGTCCGGCCTCATCAATCCTGGAGGCTGAGTGCGTGGTTTTATGTGAGATGGAGCTCTAGCATGAGCTGAGCCTGTCTGCAGCCATCGGGAACAAATCCCTAAGCTGTTTCAGGATAATGCCATACCATATACTATTAAGTGCCTTATAATCCTCGCGGTTATTTAGCAACTTTGGTTTGGCTTTATCAAAACATGTCGTGTAAGGTGTCATACGCTTTGGAATACCATCCCCTCGCCAGTTCTGGCGACGGGGATGGCATTCCACCCCTCTAGAGGGGTAAGACATGTTACTTTGCTTTAATGCGGTTGATTTCTCCAAAGACCTTAAGATCCACAAAATGGATGCCTCTGCCACAGACAAATGTCTGGACCCCTGCAGTTGACTGAAACTCGACCAAATGGGTCCTGGACAAAGGGTTTCCTGTCACAGGAGGGTGTCACCGCCCTCCAGACAGGAGATAGTGTATTGTAGCAGGGAGGTTTGAAAGAAACCAGACAGTGCCTGGGGAGCACAAGGCTTCCCCTTGCATAATCCGGTCAAACCGGTTCTGGGGCAGCCCAGCCCCAGCTCCAGTGAGACCTGGACAAAGGAAAGGGGGTGTAACCACCCCCCTTCCTGGTCCCACCCATAGGGAGGGACCTAGCAGGAGATCCACCCCTCAGATTGGAATAAGAGTGGGAGCAGTGCCCTAGCACAGCAGATCATCCTGAAATCACCTTTATTCTAAGAAGACGACTGGACTTCGACATTCTGATGATAGAAGACTGAAGAGAATCTCCCTTGTGGCCTAGGAGGGGCCACCCTGTGAACACAGGCACCACCCAGCACCTCGACGTCTGCTTTGCCGCCGCCTCCCGCCGGAGCTCGAGTGCAGAGCCTGACAAGACCCAGCTTCCCAGACTTCTCCCAGCCCGATCCACAGTCCCTGCAAAGAAGGGACCTGTGGAGGCACCGAGAGACGTGGGAGCGGACATCTTGAAAGACCCCCGAGACGCTGACTGCGCAGCACCCGAGGCACCCTCGACTCTGTGCTTTGGGGTTTGAGAAGCCCCACAATCGAGCAGCATTTGCACTAAAGATCAGCCCTCCAGCATCTCCACGATCTGCGTGGGGCCCTTTTGCTTTGTGCCACTCGACTCGCCATCCCGGCCGCTTGTCACGTGGTCAGCGGCCATCTTGGCGACGAAACCTACAATTTACACTGTGGGTCTGGTTGCTCCAGACCTGCCCTCGCTCCTGTAGAAAGGAGTACCCGCTCTGACCTTGCTGGTCCGAGTAATAAGCCTTTTTTACTTTCCCCGTGGCTTGCATTAGCCAAGGCTTGTTTGCTTCAATCGAGTTGACGACACCGCCAACAGCTAGAGCCTTCGAAGAACAGCTCGTGATCGACTCCTGGACGTCCTTGACCTCTTCGTGTCCACGTGGCTGCAGAGAGAAGCAACCCCTCATCACCTGTTTGCACCCGACTTTGCCTGGTTCCAATCTGGTTCCACGGTGGTCACTGGCCAGTGACTTTGAACACTGTCCCCTCTGCTTTCAGGTCTTCACCACTTCAGATCCACCCTTGGATCCACCGGACACTTCTCCTTCACATCGCCTGCAGCGTCTTCAGCTTCAAGCGCCAAGAACCTGCGTGTCAAAACCCGACGCCACTTCGACCCTGTGCACCCGCTTCCTGTGGGTGAGGTAACTTTGCTCCGCCGGTGTTCCCACACTGGTACACATCTCTAGGGTCTGTGTCTTAAGTTTTGTTCCTCTAGGTTCAGCGGAAGTGTCCTTAAACTTTAACTTTATGACTTTTACGCACCATTGGTTAACATTGGTGCATGCGTGCGCTTTCCGCACATCTCCCGAATCCCGACGGCCATTCTCGACTTCAGCATTGCTTGTCCTGACTGCTCCCAGCGATTCCCTAGGCCCTAGGCCTAACCACTACTCGAGTGGCCTCTCTTATACCACTTGTTTAGTATATGGTTTGAGTGGCCCCCTGCCCTCATCCATAATTGTGCAACTTTGTATGTTTAAACAGTGCTTTTGATTTAACGCTTGTGCCCCTTTATTCATAAAGAATACTGGGGATTGTTTTTAGTAATAAACACATATATTTTTATAATATATACTTGTGTGGTGTCCTTTCATTTGGTATTACAGGATTGTATGTGGTAAAACAGCTCGCTTAACATGACCTCTTAAGTTAAGCCTTTAGGCTGCTTAGTCCATGCTACCCCTAGGATAGCTTGTCTAATAAGGTTGACTTACAACCAGACACCATAAGGGATTGTTTGGTCAGGTAGTAGGTGGTTCCAGAATTGGAAACATCCCCTACCAGGCCAACTTCTCACATTGGTGAGCAGCGGTGCGGATTTGAGCTTGCTGTTGTTTTACCATTGCAATCTTTATATCAAATTGAAAGATCACATCAAGTACCTCTAGGTACATATAAAATCAAAAGCTTAGCATATTCAGTTCTACTGAACTTAGTAGTTGTAGGTTGAAGGGAGTAGCACACCCCTGACTACAACTCACTAGCAAGGTCCAGTAGGAAAACACTTAGTGTAGGTAAGTGCACCACTTACACCTCACTAGTAACCATGTCTGACACAGGAAAAGCCTCAGGGTCTACTCCTGTGACAGTTGACCCTACCCAGGCAACTTTTGGATATGACAAACTAACCCGCAGAGACTTGATTGCCTTGTGCAAAGCAAGAGGGTTAAAAAGGGGCAGAAGCCCCACCTGCCTAATCCTGGTAGAAATCCTAGAACAGGATGACTTAGAGAAGGCAAAAGCAGCTTCCCTAGACACAGAGAACCCCCCTGTAGTTGATCCCCCTGAAGAGGAGGATGATGATGACTTGGATGAGGACTCAGAGGTTGAGGACTTAGAAGTACAGGATCAGGGTAGCCAGGTTCCAGTTGGTAGGCTTAGCCAGGCCAACTTGGACCTACTGGGGAATGGAGAGGGCCAGCACCTCCCCAGAACCCAACATGTGATTCTCCCAGGCAACAGAAGAGTGAGATCTCCCTCAGGGGACTCTCATATTTCTAGTGCCTCCAGAGAATCAGAGAGAGGCATGACTGCTTCTCAAAAAGCTGAGCATAGGGCCAGAATGAGGGCTGTCCAACTCCAAATAGAGAGGGAGGAGGTAGCCTTGGCTCAAGCTAAACTTAGCATGGCCCAAGCTAAACTTGCCTTGGCAAGAGAGAAAAAATTGTGTGGCTTAGATGCCACTGGTGGCAGCAATATTCCTAAAGAGAAACCCAGGTCCTATGATAGTAGAAACCTGACAAAGATTGTGCCCCCCTTCAAAGAAGGGGATGACATCCACAAATGGATGACTGCTCTTGAGAGAGCCTGCATGGTACAGCAGGTTCCTGAGGAACAGTGGGCAGCAATCTTATGGTACTCCTTTTCAGAGAAAGGGAGAGATAAGCTCCTCACTGTTAGACATGAGGATGCAAACAATTACAAAGTCCTGAAGAGTGTTCTGATAGATGGGTTTGGCTTAACCACTGAACAGTACAGGTTGAAGTTCAGAGATACCCAGAAGACACAGACTCAGGACTGGACTGATTTTGTAGATTGTGCTACTAAGGCTCTGGAGGGTTGGCTACATGGCAGCAAAGTACATGACTTTACAGGATTGTATAATTTGATTATGAGGGAGCAGATCCTAAGTAATTGTCAGAACCAGCTCTTACACCAGCACCTGGTAGACTCTGATCTGACCTCTCCCCAAGAATTGGGAAAGAAGGCAGACAAATGGGTCAGAACCAGGATTAGGCCTAAGAATCAGGACAGTAACCAGAAGAAGGAGTCTACCAAGCCTCAAGATAAGGGTGGGGATAACAATAAAGGAAAGACTTCCCCAGGGCCCCAAAACTCCAAGAATGGGGGTGGGTCCCAAGACACTTCTTCAACTGAAAAAAAGCCTTATTGTTATCCCTGTAAACAGGTTGGGCATTACAAAACAGACAACTGTTGTCCCAAGAATAACAATAAAGAAAATATACCTCCAAAGCCAGCTTCAACACCTCCTGTTACTGTCAGCAGTAATCCCCCAGGAAGTGGAAGCACACCCAGGAATCTGGGTGGGTTTACTGTTGGAGCTCAGGTGG
Source organism: Lissotriton helveticus (assembly GCF_964261635.1). NCBI lineage: Eukaryota > Metazoa > Chordata > Amphibia > Caudata > Salamandridae > Lissotriton > Lissotriton helveticus. Next base: position 1,934,178 of record NW_027611671.1, on the reverse strand, counting down.
ACCCTGGCCTATCCAGGTCCCCATCACCCAATGATCTTGTTTATGAGACTGGCATGGGGTTTGCCAACTTCTCTGCTTGCCCAAATACTTTGAGCAAGTATAGACAAGAACCCATCATCAATGGTTTGAAAGTTGAAGCTTTTAGAGACACAGGGGCTAGCATCACCATGGTGGCTGATGGCATAGTCCCCTCTAAGCAACTTTTACCTGGTGCCACATACCAGGTTACAAACATTGATGGAATCCAAACAAATCATCCCATGGCAGTAGTAAGTCTCAGCTGGGGAGGTGTCATTGGCCCAAAGAGAGTGGCAGTGTCACCAAACTTGCCTGTAGACTGCCTACTTGGTAATGATTTGGAGATCTCAGCCTGGGCTGAGGTTGAACAGGAAACCCATTCTAGAATGGTGAATTCCAATGGAAAGGTTAGTGGGGCTGTAATGGCTACAGCCCCAATTCAAGATGTCCTTCCTGAAAAGGTTGGTAGGGCTGAGAAACTCTCTGCCCCATCTTTAGAAAAAGCTCTTCCTGAACAGAATAGCAAAGCTGTTATGATAACAGCCGAAACCCAAACTGAGTCTCCTCCTGAAAAGGTTGGTGGGGCTGTGATGGCCACAGCCCAAACTCAAACTGACATGTGTGTTGTGAAACCTGAAATGATGGATAACTCCACACAAACTGAGAGCATGGAGGAGGAAGAGAAATCTCCCCCTCACCAGACTTTAGGACAGGATCAGCCTCCTCAGGGAACTGATCTCACCCCTGATGAAGGAACTGCCCCAGAGGTTGTTAGGCCTGGCCTGACAGAGCCTCTGATGGCGGTGGACCCTTCTCAGGTGGGACCCAGTCTGGAGCAGGTAACCTGCCCCTCTCTCCCTTGCCTTAGCCAGCCCAGGGCTGCAGAGGACAAGAAGGACAGTGAGACCCAGAGGGCCCCCTGTCAAATAAAGCTCCCCCATCAACAGATTAGGGGCACCAAAACTAGTAGCCCTAGTGAGGTGAAAACTTTAAAAACTCCTGAGGGAGCCCCCTTAAAAACAGTTAGGGACCTCCCACAGATGGATTCTGTTGGGCACAGCCAAACCTGGGACCCAAAGGGCCCAAACCTGAACTGTCCCTCCAGCAAGCCAAACAGAGGGACCCAGCCTCCAGCTTTAGGTAGCCAGAGGTTGACCCTGAGAGCACAGTGCAACTCAGTTAAAGAAAGAAAGGCACACATGGTGGAAGATAATTGGAGGAAGCCAAGCCCTAACTTAGTAGAGCCTCACTTCAAAACTCCATATCCAAACCAGCCTTTAACTTTGCATAAACACACCCAAGGTAGTGATTCCCTATGGTGGAGACCCTCTAATACCCAAAGGGTGAGGGACTGCTTAGTGGACCATGAGACAGGGGGTACCCATGCTAGTGCAGGTACTTCCTTATATGGCCACTCAGGCAATATAGGCTTACCTGGCCAAGGATAGCCTTATCTCCTTTCGTTTGGGGGGGGGTTATGTAGGAAGGTGGCTACCTGACTATGGTTACCCCGGATTTTTTGCCTGTGTTTAGCTGGTTTTTTGACTTAGTTGACCTGGTTCCCTGCTAATCAGGGCCCCAGGCCATCTGCTCTCTCTGTAAAATGGATTCCATGTACCCTAGGTACATACCACAAGTGGAAATGGACTCCTTGTCAGCCCCTGTAGAATGCACTATAGGTGCACAGGGCATAGGAGCCACTAAGGCCTACCAGGGGCTGCAGCATATCTTTTGCCACCCCTGGCTGGTTCTTAAATTGACACAACTGGCTGATCACTCAGCTGGGGTAAGGTGGTGTACACACCCCTTGCTTATATATAGTATACCTATGTCTAAACCTATATCTGGACACATGTAAACCTGTGAGCCACTCCTATAGTCCGGCCTCATCAATCCTGGAGGCTGAGTGCGTGGTTTTATGTGAGATGGAGCTCTAGCATGAGCTGAGCCTGTCTGCAGCCATCGGGAACAAATCCCTAAGCTGTTTCAGGATAATGCCATACCATATACTATTAAGTGCCTTATAATCCTCGCGGTTATTTAGCAACTTTGGTTTGGCTTTATCAAAACATGTCGTGTAAGGTGTCATACGCTTTGGAATACCATCCCCTCGCCAGTTCTGGCGACGGGGATGGCATTCCACCCCTCTAGAGGGGTAAGACATGTTACTTTGCTTTAATGCGGTTGATTTCTCCAAAGACCTTAAGATCCACAAAATGGATGCCTCTGCCACAGACAAATGTCTGGACCCCTGCAGTTGACTGAAACTCGACCAAATGGGTCCTGGACAAAGGGTTTCCTGTCACAGGAGGGTGTCACCGCCCTCCAGACAGGAGATAGTGTATTGTAGCAGGGAGGTTTGAAAGAAACCAGACAGTGCCTGGGGAGCACAAGGCTTCCCCTTGCATAATCCGGTCAAACCGGTTCTGGGGCAGCCCAGCCCCAGCTCCAGTGAGACCTGGACAAAGGAAAGGGGGTGTAACCACCCCCCTTCCTGGTCCCACCCATAGGGAGGGACCTAGCAGGAGATCCACCCCTCAGATTGGAATAAGAGTGGGAGCAGTGCCCTAGCACAGCAGATCATCCTGAAATCACCTTTAAACTAAGAAGACGACTGGACTTCGACATTCTGATGATAGAAGACTGAAGAGAATCTCCCTTGTGGCCTAGGAGGGGCCACCCTGTGAACACAGGCACCACCCAGCACCTCGACGTCTGCTTTGCCGCCGCCTCCCGCCGGAGCTCGAGTGCAGAGCCTGACAAGACCCAGCTTCCCAGACTTCTCCCAGCCCGATCCACAGTCCCTGCAAAGAAGGGACCTGTGGAGGCACCGAGAGACGTGGGAGCGGACATCTTGAAAGACCCCCGAGACGCTGACTGCGCAGCACCCGAGGCATCCTCGACTCTGTGCTTTGGGGTTTGAGAAGCCCCACAATCGAGCAGCATTTGCACCAAAGATCAGCCCTCCAGCATCTCCACGATCTGCGTGGGGCCCTTTTGCTTTGTGCCACTCGACTCGCCATCCCGGCCGCTTGTCACGTGGTCAGCGGCCATCTTGGCGACGAAACCTACGATTTACACTGTGGGTCTGGTTGCTCCAGACCTGCCCTCGCTCCTGTAGAAAGGAGTACCCGCTCTGACCTTGCTGGTCCGAGTAATAAGCCTTTTTTACTTTCCCCGTGGCTTGCATTAGCCAAGGCTTGTTTGCTTCAATCGAGTTGCCGATACCGCCAACAGCTAGAACCTTAGAGGGACAGCTCGTGATCGACTCCTGGACATCCTTGACCTCTTCGTGTCCACGTGGCTGCAGAGAGAAGCAACCCCTCATCACCTGTTTGCACCCGACTTTGCCTGGTTCCAATCTGGTTCCACGGTGGTCACTGGCCAGTGACTTTGAACACTGTCCCCTCTGCTTTCAGGTCTTCACCACTTCAGATCCACCCTTGGATCCACCGGACACTTCTCCTTCACATCGCCTGCAGCGTCTTCAGCTTCAAGCGCCAAGAACCTGCGTGTCAAAACCCGACGCCACTTCGACCCTGTGCACCCGCTTCCTGTGGGTGAGGTAACTTTGCTCCGCCGGTGTTCCCACACTGGTACACATCTCTAGGGTCTGTGTCTTAAGTTTTGTTCCTCTAGGTTCAGCGGAAGTGTCCTTAAACTTTAACTTTATGACTTTTACGCACCATTGGTTAACATTGGTGCATGCGTGCGCTTTCCGCACATCTCCCGAATCCCGACGGCCATTCCCGACTTCAGCATTGCTTGTCCTGACTGCTCCCAGCGATTCCCTAGGCCCTAGGCCTAACCACTACTCGAGTGGCCTCTCTTATACCACTTGTTTAGTATATGGTTTGAGTGGCCCCCTGCCCTCATCCATAATTGTGCAACTTTGTATGTTTAAACAGTGCTTTTGATTTAACGCTTGTGCCCCTTTATTCATAAAGAATACTGGGGATTGTTTTTAGTAATAAACACATATATTTTTATAATATATACTTGTGTGGTGTCCTTTCATTTGGTATTACAGGATTGTATGTGGTAAAACAGCTCGCTTAACACGACCTCTTAAGTTAAGCCTTTAGGCTGCTTAGTCCATGCTACCCCTAGGATAGCTTGTCTAATAAGGTTGACTTACAACCAGACACCATAAGGGATTGTTTGGTCAGGTAGTAGGTGGTTCCAGAATTGGAAACATCCCCTACCAGGCCAACTTCTCACACCTTGTGCAAAGCAAGAGGGTTAAAAAGGGGCAGAAGCCCCACCGGCCTAATCCTGGTAGAAATCCTAGAACAGGATGACTTAGAGAAGGCAAAAGCAGCTTCCCTAGACACAGGGAACCCCCCTGTAGTTGATCCCCCTGAAGAGGAGGAGGATGATGAAGATGAGGACTCAGAGGTTGAGGACTTAGAAGTACAGGATCAGGGTAGCCAGGTTCCAGTTGGTAGGCTTAGCCAGGCCAACTTGGACCTACTGGGGAATGGAGAGGGCCAGCACCTCCCCAGAACCCAACATGTGATTCTCCCAGGCAACAGAAGAGTGAGATCTCCCTCAGGGGACTCTCATATTTCTAGTGCCTCCAGAGAATCAGAGAGAGGCATGACTGCTTCTCAAAAAGCTGAGCATAGGGCCAGAATGAGGGCTGTCCAACTCCAAATAGAGAGGGAGGAGGTAGCCTTGGCTCAAGCTAAACTTAGCATGGCCCAAGCTAAACTTGCCTTGGCAAGAGAGAAAAAATTGTGTGGCTTAGATGCCACTGGTGGCAGCAATATTCCTAAAGAGAAACCCAGGTCCTATGATAGTAGAAACCTGACAAAGATTGTGCCCCCCTTCAAAGAAGGGGATGACATCCACAAATGGATGACTGCTCTTGAGAGAGCCTGCATGGTACAGCAGGTTCCTGAGGAACAGTGGGCAGCAATCTTATGGTACTCCTTTTCAGAGAAAGGGAGAGATAAGCTCCTCACTGTTAGACATGAGGATGCAAACAATTACAAAGTCCTGAAGAGTGTTCTGATAGATGGGTTTGGCTTAACCACTGAACAGTACAGGTTCAAGTTCAGAGACACCCAGAAGACACAGACTCAGGACTGGACTGATTTTGTAGATTGTGCTACTAAGGCTCTGGAGGGTTGGCTACATGGCAGCAAAGTACATGACTTTACAGGATTGTATAATTTGATTATGAGGGAGCAGATCCTAAGTAATTGTCAGAACCAGCTCTTACACCAGCACCTGGTAGACTCTGATCTGACCTCTCCCCAAGAATTGGGAAAGAAGGCAGACAAATGGGTCAGAACCAGGATTAGGCCTAAGAATCAGGACAATAACCAGAAGAAGGAGTCTACCAAGCCTCAAGATAAGGGTGGGGATAAAAGTAAAGAAAAGACTTCCCCAGGGCCCCAAAACTCCAAGGATGGGGGTGGGTCCCAAGACACTTCTTCCACTGAGAAAAAACCCTATTGTTATCCCTGTAAACAGGTGGGGCATTACAAAACAGACAGCTGTTGTCCCAAGAATAACAATAAAGAAAATATACCTCCAAAGCCAGCTTCAACACCTCCTGTTACTGTCAGCAGTAATCCCCCAGGAAGTGGAAGCACACCCAGGAATCTGGGTGGGTTTACTTTTGGAAATCAGGTGGACCCTGGCCTATCCAGGTCCCCATCACCCAATGATCTTGTTTATGAGGCTGGCATGGGGTTTGCCAACTTCTCTGCTTGCCCAAATACTTTGAGCAAGTATAGACAAGAACCCATCATCAATGGTTTGAAAGTTGAGGCTTTTAGAGACACAGGGGCTAGCATCACCATGGTGGCTGATGGCATAGTCCCCTCTAAGCAACTTTTACCTGGTGCCACATACCAGGTTACAAACATTGATGGAATCCAAACAAATCATCCCATGGCAGTAGTAAGTCTCAGCTGGGGAGGTGTCATTGGCCCAAAGAGAGTGGCAGTGTCACCAAACTTGCCTGTAGACTGCCTACTTGGTAATGATTTGGAGATCTCAGCCTGGGCTGAGGTTGAACAGGAAACCCATTCTAGAATGGTGAATTCCAATGGAAAGGTTAGTGGGGCTGTAATGGCTACAGCCCCAATTCAAGATGTCCTTCCTGAAAAGGTTGGTAGGGCTGAGAAACTCTCTGCCCCATCTTTAGAAAAAGCTCTTCCTGAACAGAATAGCAAAGCTGTTATGATAACAGCAGAAACCCAAACTGAGTCTCCTCCTGAAAAGGTTGGTGGGGCTGTGATGGCCACAGCCCAAACTCAAACTGACATGTGTGTTGTGAAACCTGAAATGATGGATAACTCCACACAAACTGAGAGCATGGAGGAGGAAGAGAAATCTCCCCCTCACCAGACTTTAGGACAGGATCAGCCTCCTCAGGGAACTGATCTTACCCCTGATGAAGGAACTGCCCCAGAGGTTGTTAGGCCTGGCCTGACAGAGCCTCTGATGGCGGTGGACCCTTCTCAGGTGGGACCCAGTCTGGAGCAGGTAACCTGCCCCTCTCTCCCTTGCCTTAGCCAGCCCAGGGCTGCAGAGGACAAGAAGGACAGTGAGACCCAGAGGGCCCCCTGTCAAATAAAGCTCCCCCATCAACAGATTAGGGGCACCAAAACTAGTAGCCCTAGTGAGGTGAAAACTTTAAAAACTCCTGAGGGAGCCCCCTTAAAAACAGTTAGGGACCTCCCACAGATGGATTCTGTTGGGCACAGCCAAACCTGGGACCCAAAGGGCCCAAACCTGAACTGTCCCTCCAGCAAGCCAAACAGAGGGACCCAGCCTCCAGCTTTAGGTAGCCAGAGGTTGACCCTGAGAGCACAGTGCAACTCAGTTAAAGAAAGAAAGGCACACATGGTGGAAGATAATTGGAGGAAGCCAAGCCCTAACTTAGTAGAGCCTCACTTCAAAACTCCATATCCAAACCAGCCTTTAACTTTGCATAAACACACCCAAGGTAGTGATTCCCTATGGTGGAGACCCTCTAATACCCAAAGGGTGAGGGACTGCTTAGTGGACCATGAGACAGGGGGTACCCATGCTAGTGCAGGTACTTCCTTATATGGCCACTCAGGCAATATAGGCTTACCTGGCCAAGGATAGCCTTATCTCCTTTCGTTTGGGGGGGGTTATGTAGGAAGGTGGCTACCTGACTATGGTTACCCCGGATTTTTTGCCTGTGTTTAGCTGGTTTTTTGACTTAGTTGACCTGGTTCCCTGCTAATCAGGGCCCCAGGCCATCTGCTCTCTCTGTAAAATGGATTCCATGTACCCTAGGTACATACCACAAGTGGAAATGGACTCCTTGTCAGCCCCTGTAGAATGCACTATAGGTGCACAGGGCATAGGAGCCACTAAGGCCTACCAGGGGCTGCAGCATATCTTTTGCCACCCCTGGCTGGTTCTTAAATTGACACAACTGGCTGATCACTCAGCTGGGGTAAGGTGGTGTACACACCCCTTGCTTATATATAGTATACCTATGTCTAAACCTATATCTGGACACATGTAAACCTGTGAGCCACTCCTATAGTCCGGCCTCATCAATCCTGGAGGCTGAGTGCGTGGTTTTATGTGAGATGGAGCTCTAGCATGAGCTGAGCCTGTCTGCAGCCATCGGGAACAAATCCCTAAGCTGTTTCAGGATAATGCCATACCATATACTATTAAGTGCCTTATAATCCTCACGGTTATTTAGCAACTTTGGTTTGGCTTTATCAAAACATGTCGTGTAAGGTGTCATACGCTTTGGAATACCATCCCCTCGCCAGTTCTGGCGACGGGGATGGCATTCCACCCCTCTAGAGGGGTAAGACATGTTACTTTGCTTTAATGCGGTTGATTTCTCCAAAGACCTTAAGATCCACAAAATGGATGCCTCTGCCACAGACAAATGTCTGGACCCCTGCAGTTGACTGAAACTCGACCAAATGGGTCCTGGACAAAGGTTTTCCTGTCACAGGAGGGTGTCACCACCCTCCAGACAGGAGATAGTGTATTGTAGCAGGGAGGTTTGAAAGAAACCAGACAGTGCCTGGGGAGCACAAGGCTTCCCCTTGCATAATCCGGTCAAACCGGTTCTGGGGCAGCCCAGCCCCAGCTCCAGTGAGACCTGGACAAAGGAAAGGGGGTGTAACCACCCCCCTTCCTGGTCCCACCCATAGGGAGGGACCTAGCAGGAGATCCACCCCTCAGATTGGAATAAGAGTGGGAGCAGTGCCCTAGCACAGCAGATCATCCTGAAATCACCTTTAAACTAAGAAGACGACTGGACTTCGACATTCTGATGATAGAAGACTGAAGAGAATCTCCCTTGTGGCCTAGGAGGGGCCACCCTGTGAACACAGGCACCACCCAGCACCTCGACGTCTGCTTTGCCGCCGCCTCCCGCCGGAGCTCGAGTGCAGAGCCTGACAAGACCCAGCTTCCCAGACTTCTCCCAGCCCGATCCACAGTCCCTGCAAAGAAGGGACCCGTGGAGGCACCGAGAGACGTGGGAGCGGACATCTTGAAAGACCCCCGAGACGCTGACTGCGCAGCACCCGAGGCACCCTCGACTCTGTGCTTTGGGGTTTGAGAAGCCCCACAATCGAGCAGCATTTGCACTAAAGATCAGCCCTTCAGCATCTCCACGATCTGCGTGGGGCCCTTTTGCTTTGTGCCACTCGACTCGCCATCCCGGCCGCTTGTCACGTGGTCAGCGGCCATCTTGGCGACGAAACCTACGATTTACACTGTGGGTCTGGTTGCACCAGACCTGCCCTCGCTCCTGTAGAAAGGAGTACCCGCTCTGACCTTGCTGGTCCGAGTAATAAGCCTTTTTTACTTTCCCCATGGCTTGCATTAGCCAAGGCTTGTTTGCTTCAATCGAGTTGCCGATACCGCCAACAGCTAGAGCCTTGGAGGGACAGATCGTGATCGACTCCTGGACGTCCTTGACCTCTTCGTGTCCACGTGGCTGCAGAGAGAAGCAACCCCTCATCACCTGTTTGCACCCGACTTTGCCTGGTTCCAATCTGGTTCCACGGTGGTCACTGGCCAGTGACTTTGAACACTGTCCCCTCTGCTTTCAGGTCTTCACCACTTCAGATCCACCCTTGGATCCACCGGACACTTCTCCTTCACATCGCCTGCAGCGTCTTCAGCTTCAAGCGCCAAGAACCTGCGTGTCAAAACCCGACGCCACTTCGACCCTGTGCACCCGCTTCCTGTGGGTGAGGTAACTTTGCTCCGCCGGTGTTCCCACACTGGTACACATCTCTAGGGTCTGTGTCTTAAGTTTTGTTCCTCTAGGTTCAGCGGAAGTGTCCTTAAACTTTAACTTTATGACTTTTACGCACCATTGGTTAACATTGGTGCATGCGTGCGCTTTCCGCACATCTCCCGAATCCCGACGGCCATTCCCGACTTCAGCATTGCTTGTCCTGACTGCTCCCAGCGATTCCCTAGGCCCTAGGCCTAACCACTACTCGAGTGGCCTCTCTTATACCACTTGTTTAGTATATGGTTTGAGTGGCCCCCTGCCCTCATCCATAATTGTGCAACTTTGTATGTTTAAACAGTGCTTTTGATTTAACGCTTGTGCCCCTTTATTCATAAAGAATACTGGGGATTGTTTTTAGTAATAAACACATATATTTTTATAATATATACTTGTGTGGTGTCCTTTCATTTGGTATTACAGGATTGTATGTGGTAAAACAGCTCGCTTAACACGACCTCTTAAGTTAAGCCTTTAGGCTGCTTAGTCCATGCTACCCCTAGGATAGCTTGTCTAATAAGGTTGACTTACAACCAGACACCATAAGGGATTGTTTGGTCAGGTAGTAGGTGGTTCCAGAATTGGAAACATCCCCTACCAGGCCAACTTCTCACACCTTGTGCAAAGCAAGAGGGTTAAAAAGGGGCAGAAGCCCCACCTGCCTAATCCTGGTAGAAATCCTAGAACAGGATGACTTAGAGAAGGCAAAAGCAGCTTCCCTAGACACAGGGAACCCCCCTGTAGTTGATCCCCCTGAAGAGGAGGAGGATGATGAAGATGAGGACTCAGAGGTTGAGGACTTAGAAGTACAGGATCAGGGTAGCCAGGTTCCAGTTGGCAGGCTTAGCCAGGCCAACTTGGACCTACTGGGGAATGGAGAGGGCCAGCACCTCCCCAGAACCCCACAAGGGATTCTCCCAGGCAACAGAAGAGTGAGATCTCCCTCAGGGGACTCTCATATTTCTAGTGCCTCCAGAGAATCAGAGAGAGGCATGACTGCTTCTCAAAAAGCTGAGCATAGGGCCAGAATGAGGGCTGTCCAACTCCAAATAGAGAGGGAGGAGGTAGCCTTGGCTCAAGCTAAACTTAGCATGGCCCAAGCTAAACTTGCCTTGGCAAGAGAGAAAAAATTGTGTGGCTTAGATGCCACTGGTGGCAGCAATATTCCTAAAGAGAAACCCAGGTCCTATGATAGTAGAAACCTGACAAAGATTGTGCCCCCCTTCAAAGAAGGGGATGACATCCACAAATGGATGACTGCTCTTGAGAGAGCCTGCATGGTACAGTAGGTTCCTGAGGAACAGTGGGCAGCAATCTTATGGTACTCCTTTTCAGAGAAAGGGAGGGACAAGCTCCTCACTGTCAGACATGAGGATGCAAACAATTACAAAGTCCTGAAGAGTGTTCTGATAGATGGGTTTGGCTTAACCACTGAACAGTACAGGTTCAAGTTCAGAGACACCCAGAAGACACAGACTCAGGACTGGACTGATTTTGTAGATTGTGCTACTAAGGCTCTGGAGGGTTGGCTACATGGCAGCAAAGTACATGACTTTACAGGATTGTATAATTTGATTATGAGGGAGCAGATCCTAAGTAATTGTCAGAACCAGCTCTTACACCAGCACCTGGTAGACTCTGATCTGACCTCTCCCCAAGAATTGGGAAAGAAGGCAGACAAATGGGTCAGAACCAGGATTAGGCCTAAGAATCAGGACAATAACCAGAAGAAGGAGTCTACCAAGCCTCAAGATAAGGGTGGGGATAAAAGTAAAGAAAAGACTTCCCCAGGGCCCCAAAACTCCAAGGATGGGGGTGGGTCCCAAGACACTTCTTCCACTGAGAAAAAACCCTATTGTTATCCCTGTAAACAGGTGGGGCATTACAAAACAGACAGCTGTTGTCCCAAGAATAACAATAAAGAAAATATACCTCCAAAGCCAGCTTCAACACCTCCTGTTACTGTCAGCAGTAATCCCCCAGGAAGTGGAAGCACACCCAGGAATCTGGGTGGGTTTACTTTTGGAAATCAGGTGGACCCTGGCCTATCCAGGTCCCCATCACCCAATGATCTTATTTATGAGGCTGGCATGGGGTTTGCCAACTTCTCTGCTTGCCCAAATACTTTGAGCAAGTATAGACAAGAACCCATCATCAATGGTTTGAAAGTTGAGGCTTTTAGAGACACAGGGGCTAGCATCACCATGGTGGCTGATGGCATAGTCCCCTCTAAGCAACTTTTACCTGGTGCCACATACCAGGTTACAAACATTGATGGAATCCAAACAAATCATCCCATGGCAGTAGTAAGTCTCAGCTGGGGAGGTGTCATTGGCCCAAAGAGAGTGGCAGTGTCACCAAACTTGCCTGTAGACTGCCTACTTGGTAATGATTTGGAGATCTCAGCCTGGGCTGAGGTTGAACAGGAAACCCATTCTAGAATGGTGAATTCCAATGGAAAGGTTAGTGGGGCTGTAATGGCTACAGCCCCAATTCAAGATGTCCTTCCTGAAAAGGTTGGTAGGGCTGAGAAACTCTCTGCCCCATCTTTAGCAAAAGCTCTTCCTGAACAGAATAGCAAAGCTGTTATGATAACAGCAGAAACCCAAACTGAGTCTCCTCCTGAAAAGGTTGGTGGGGCTGTGATGGCCACAGCCCAAACTCAAACTGACACGTGTGTTGTGAAACCTGAAATGATGGATAACTCCACACAAACTGAGAGCATGGAGGAGGAAGAGAAATCTCCCCCTCACCAGACTTTAGGACAGGATCAGCCTCCTCAGGGAACTGATCTTACCCCTGATGAAGGAACTGCCCCAGAGGTGGTTGGGCCTAGCCTGACAGAACCTCTGATGTCAGTGGACCCTTCTCAGGTGGGACCCAGTCTGGAGCAGGTAACCTGCCCCTCTCTACCTTGCCTTAGCCAGCCCAGGGCTGCAGAGGACAAGAAGGACAGTGAGACCCAGAGGGCCCCCTGTCAAATAAAGCACCCCCATCAAAAGATTAGGTGCACCAAAACTAGTAGCCCTAGTAAGGTGAAAACTTTAAAAACTCCTGAGGGAGCCCCCTTAAAAACAGTTAGGGACCTCCCACAGATGGATTCTGTTGGGCACAGCCAAACCTGGGACCCAAGGGGCCCAAACCTGAACTGTCCCTCCAGCAAGCCAAACAGAGGGACCCAGCCTCCAGCTTTAGGTAGCCAGAGGTTGACCCTGAGAGCACAGTGCAACTCAGTTAAAGAGAGAAAGGCACACATGGTGGAAGATAATTGGAGGAAGCTAAGCCCTAAATTAGTAGAGCCTCGCTTCAATACTCCATATCCAAACCAGCCTTTAACTTTGCATAAACACACCCAAGGTAGTGATTCCCTATGGTGGAGACCCTCTAATACCCAAAGGGTGAGGGACTGCTTAGTGGACCATGAGACAGGGGGTACCCATGCTAGTGCAGGTACTTCCTTATATGGCCACTCAGGCAATATAGGCTTACCTGGCCAAGGATAGCCTTATCTCCTTTCGTTTGGGGGGGGTTATGTAGGAAGGTGGCTACCTGACTATGGTTACCCCAGATTTTTTGCCTGTGTTTAGCTGGTTTTTTTGACTTAGTTGACCTGGTTCCCTGCTAATCAGGGCCCCAGGCCATCTGCTCTCTCTGTAAAATGGATTCCATGTACCCTAGGTACATACCAATTGGAAATGGACTCCTTGTCAGCCCCTGTAGAATGCACTATAGGTGCACAGGGCACAGGAGCCACTAAGGCCTACCAGGGGCTGCAGCATATCTTTTGCCACCCCTGGCTGGTTCTTAAATTGACACAACTGGCTGATCACTCAGCTGGGGTAAGGTGGTGTACACACCCCTTGCTTAGATATAGTATACCTATGTCTAAACCTATATCTGGACACATGTAAACCTGTGAGCCACTCCTATAGAAAGGCCTCATCAATCCTGGGGGCTGAGTGCGTGGTTTTATGTGAGATGGAGCTCTAGCATGAGCTGAGCCTGTCTGCAGCCGTCGGGAACAAATCCCTAAGCTGTTTCAGGATAATGCCATACCATATACTATTAAGTGCCTTATAATCCTCGCGGTTATTTAGCAACTTTGGTTTGGCTTTATCAAAACATGTCGTGTAAGGTGTCATACGCTTTGGAATACCATCCCCTCGCCAGTTCTGGCGACGGGGATGGCATTCCACCCCTCTAGAGGGGTAAGACATGTTACTTTACTTTAATGCGGTTGATTTCTCCAAAGACCTTAAGATCCACAAAATGGATGCCTCTGCCTCAGACAAATGTCTGGACCCCTGGAGCTGACCGAAACTCAGTCAAGGGGGTCCTGGACAAAGGGTTTCCTGTCACAGGAGGGTGTCACCGCCCTCCAGACAGGAGATAGTGTATTGTAGCAGGGAGGTTTGAAAGAAACCAGACACTGCTTGGGGCGCACAAGGCTGCCCCTTGCATAATCCGGCCAAACCGGTTCTGGGGCACTCCAGCCCTCGTGCCAGGGCGGCCTGGATCAAAGGAAGGGGGTGTATCCACCCACTTCCTGGGTCCCACCCATAGGAGGGGACCTAGCAGGTAATCACGCCCACCAGATTCGAATAAGAGTGGGAGCAGTGCCAATGCACTTCAGATTTCCTGGAAGAAACATTAGAAACGAAACTCTGGACCCTTGGACTCCCATTTCAACTTGGAAGCCCGAAGAATCTCCCTTGTGGTCAAGGAGTGACCACCCTGCAGCAGCAGGCACCATCCAGCCCTCGACGTCTACTTAGTTGCAGTTCCCGCCGGAACTCGAGCGACTGAGATCGACGAGATCAAGCCTGCCCAGCTTCTAACAGCCCGATCCACAGTCCCTGCAAAGCTGAGACCCGTGGAGGCGACCGGAAGCGTGGGGCACGCCATCTTGGATTGACCACGAGACGCTGACCGTGCAGCCCACGAGTGACCCTCGAAGCTGTGCACCGGGGTTTGAGAAGCCCCCACCCTGAGCTACTCCTGAGCCGAAGTTCAGCCCTCCACACTCGACGAGTGCTGCGTGGGGCCCTTTGGCACGAGTTGGCTCAACGCGTTGGCCCGGTCACTTGCCAGCTGGCTTGTGGTCCCTGTGCCGACGAACTACCAAAGAAGACTTGTCATTCTGGTTGCTTCAGATCCACACCAGCTCCCCTGAAAAGGAGCCCCGACTCTGACCTTCCTGGTCCGAGTGAGAAGCAATCTTCCGATCCCGCGTGGATTGCTCTTACCAAGGCTTGTTTGCTCCAAACCGGAAGCCGACTGCACCGACGGTGAGAGCCTGCGTGGGACAGATCGTGACCTGCTCCTGGACGTCGCAGATGCCCCAGAGCCCACGTGACAGCGGAGAGAAGCTCCTCGACGACCACCTGATTGCGCCCGACATTGCCTGGTTCCGTCCTGGTTCCACCCTGGTCACTGCTGAGTGACCCAGACTCTGTCCCCTCTGCTTTCAGGTACTCTACAACTTGAGTCCACCCTTGGACTCCACCGGACACTTCATCTTCACCCCGCCTGCAGCCCTTTCAGCTTCAAGCACCAAGAGCCTGCGTGTCAAAACCCGACGCCACTTCGACCCTATGCACCCGCTTCCTGTGGGTGAGGTAACTTTGCTCCGCCGGTGTTCCCACGCTGGTGCCCACCTCTAGGGTCTGTGTGTTAAGTTTTGTATCTCTAGGTTCAGCGGAAGTGTCCTTTAACTTTAACTCTTTGACTTTTACGCACCATTGGTTAACATTGGTGCATGCGTGCGCTTTCCGCACATCTCCCGAATCCCGAGGGCCATTCCCGACTTCAGCATTGCTTGTCCTGACTGCTCCCAGCGATTCCCTAGGCCCTAGGCCTAACCACTGTTCGAGTGGCCTCTCTTATACCACTTGTTTAGTATATGGTTTGAGTGGCCACCCGCCCTCATCCATAATTGTGCAACTTGTATGTTTAAACAGTGCTTTTTGATTTAACGCTTGTGCCCCTTTATTCATAAAGAATACTGGGGATTGTTTTTAGTAATAAATACATATATTTTTATAATATATACTTGTGTGGTGTCCTTTCATTTGGTATTACAGGATTGTATGTGGTAAAACAGCTCGCTTAACACGACCTCTTAAGTTAAGCCTTTAGGCTGCTTAGTCCATGCTACCCCTAGGATAGCTTGTCTAATAAGGTTGACTTACAACCAGACACCATAAGGGGATTGTTTGGTCAGGTAGTAGGTGGTTCCAGAATTGGAAACATCCCCTACCAGGCCAACTTCTCACATATGGTTTGAGTGGCCCCCTGCCCTCATCCATAATTGTGCAACTTTGTATGTTTAAACAGTGCTTTTGATTTAACGCTTGTGCCCCTTTATTCATAAAGAATACTGGGGATTGTTTTTAGTAATAAACACATATATTTTTATAATATATACTTGTGTGGTGTCCTTTCATTTGATATTACAGGATTGTATGTGGTAAAACAGCTCGCTTAACACGACCTCTTAAGTTAAGCCTTTAGGCTGCTTAGTCCATGCTACCCCTAGGATAGCTTGTCTAATAAGGTTGACTTACAACCAGACACCATAAGGGATTGTTTGGTCAGGTAGTAGGTGGTTCCAGAATTGGAAACATCCCCTACCAGGCCAACTTCTCACATTGGTGAGCAGCGGTGCGGATTTGAGCTTGCTGTTGTTTTACCATTGCAATCTTTGTATCAAATTGAAAGATCACATCAAGTACCTCTAGGTACATATAAAATCAAAAGCTTAGCATATTAAGTTCTACTGAACTTAGTAGTTGTAGGTTGAAGGGATTAGCACACCCTGACTACAACTCACTAGTAAGGTACAGTAGGAAAACACTTAGTGTAGGTAGGTGCATCACTTACACCACACTAGAGTCATGTCTGACACAGGAAAAGCCTCAGGGTCTGCTCCTGTGACAGTTGACCTTACCCAGGCAACTTCCAGCTATGACAAACTAACCCGAAGGGACTTGATTGCCTTGTGCAAATCAAGAGGGTTAAAAAGGGGCAGAAGTCCCACCTGCCAAATCCTGATAGACATCCTAGAACAGGATGACTTAGAGAAGGTGAATGGAATTCCCTTACAGTCAGGAAGTGGAGAGAAACCCCCTGTAACTGACACCCCTCAGGAGGAAGATGGAGAGGAGGGGGAGGAGGACTCAGATGTTGAGGACACCGAAGATCAGGATCAGAGGGGTAGCCAGGTCCTAGTTGCCAGGCTTAACCAGGCCAACTTAGACCTACTGGGAAATGGAGAGGGCCAGCACCTCCCCAGATCCCACAGTCTTATTCTCCCAGGCAACAGAAGAGTGAGATCTCCCTCAGGGGACTCTCATATTTCTAGTGCCTCCAGAGAATCTGAGAGAGGTATGACTGCCTCTCAAAAGACTGAGCATAGGGCCAGAATGAGGGCTGTCAGACTCCAAATAGAGAGGGAGGAGGTAGCCCTGGCTCAAGCTAAACTTACCTTGGCTCAAGCTAGATTTACCTTGGCAAGAGAGCAGAAATTAAGTGGCTTAGATGCCACTGGTGGCAGCAATTTTCCAAGAGAAAAAGACAGGGGCTATGACAATAGAAACCTGACAAAAATTGTGCCCCCCTTTAAAGAAGGGGATGACATCCACAAATGGATGACTGCTCTGGAGAGAGCCTGCATGGTACAGCAGGTTCCTCAAGATCAGTGGGCTGCAATTTTATGGTACTCCTTTTCTGAGAAAGGGAGGGACAGGCTCCTCACAGTTAGACCTGAGGATGACAAAAACGACTCTGTTTTGAAGAGTGCTCTTATTGAAGGGTTTGGCCTAACCACTGAGCAATACAGGTTGTTGTTCAGAGACACCCAAAAAGCACAGACTCAAGACTGGACTGATTTCGTTGAGTGTGCCACTAAGGCTTTGGAGGGTTGGTTGCAGGGAAGTAAAGTTTCAGACTATACAGGATTGTACAATCTTATAATGAGAGAACAGATCCTTAATAACTGTACAAACCAGCTGTTGCATCAATACCTTATTGACTCTGATCTGACCTCTCCCCAAGAATTGGGAAAGAAGGCGGACAAATGGGTCAGAACAAGGATTAAGCAGAAACCCCAGAACCAAGGTGGTGACCAGAAGAAAACAGACCAGAAGGGTGGTAATCAGAAAGATAAAGAAAAAGACCAGAAGTCTTCAGGCCCCCAAACTAATAGTAAGGAGGGTGGTTCCCAAAATGGAAACAAGAAGAAGAAGAACAAAGGTCCAAAGACACCTTGGTGTAATACCTGCAAATCAGTTTCACACTGGGGCAGTGAATGCACCAAGGCAAATCCAGTCCCCACCACTCCAGCTCCTAAAGCAACTGCAACCCCAAGTACAGTAAGCAGTGGTGGAACACAGTCCAAGGGTGTAGCTGGGTTGACCCTGGGTATTGAAGTAGGATCTGGCCTAGTCAGAATCCCTACACAGGCAGTTCTCCTGTATGATGTGGACATTGAGTTGCCCACTGCAGTAAGCCCCAGTAACCTGGGCAAATACAGACAGACTCCCTTAATTAATGAGAAACTGGCTCAAGCTTACAGGGACACATGTGCCAGTGTCACAATGGTGACACCTGACTTTGTGGACCCTGGACAGATTGTACTAGGTGAGAGCTACCTAGTAACCAATGCAAGCAACTCCACTACTTCCCATAGTGTGGCAGTTGTGAACTTCTCCTGGGGAGGGGTTGATGGCCTAAAGAAGGTTGTGGTGAGTGCAGACCTACCAGTAGACTGTCTGTTAGGAAATGACCTTGAAAGCTCAGCATGGTCAGAAGTGGAGTACAGGACTCATGCAGAAATGCTAGGGATTTCAGAGCATGTCCTTGCCATGACAAGGGCTCAGGCTAAGAAGTGCCTTCCTGAACCAGTGGTGGATCTTGAAACAATAGACCAGCCACAACCCAAGAGAAGGAGCAAGAGAGGAAAGGCTCAGCCTTCCACCTTGCCCCAGGTTGAGGATCAGGTTTCAGAGGAAACTGATTCTGCAGTCCAAGAGGAGACTGTCTCTGAGGAGCTTGAACCTGACCAGGTTGAGTTTCTGGGGACAGGGGGACCCTCAAGGGCAGACCTGAGGCAGGCTCAATTAGATTGCCCTTCCCTTGAACCCCTCAGACAGCAGGCTGCTGCTGAGGCTGCTGGGGATGCCCAAGGTACCCATACTGTGTATTGGGATGATGGACTCCTTTACTCAGAGGCTAGAGCCCCCAAGCCTGGCATGACCAGGAGGTTGGTTATACCTCTGCAGTTTAGGGGGTTCCTCCTTACCTTGGCCCATGATATTCCCCTTGCAGGACACTTAGGCCAGAACAAGACGTGGGACAGGCTTGTTTCACACTTTCACTGGCCTCACATGTCAGAGGATGTCAAGGAGTTTTGTCGCTCCTGTGTCACTTGCCAAGCCAGTGGTAGGTCAGGTGGCACAACAAAGGCCCCCCTAATACCACTACCTGTGGTGGGAGTTCCCTTTGAAAGAGTTGGAATTGATATTGTGGGTCCAATGGACCCCCAAACAGCATCTGGGAACAGATTCATACTGGTGGTAGTGGATCATGCCACCAGGTATCCAGAGGCTATTCCCCTAAGGACCACCACAGCCCCTGTGGTGGCAAAGGCCCTCATTGCAGTTTTCTCAAGAGTGGGCTTTCCTAAGGAGGTACTATCAGATAGAGGCACGAATTTTATGTCTAGCTATCTGAAAGCAATGTGGAAGGAATGTGGAGTAAACTATAAGTTTACCACCCCATATCATCCACAATGCAATGGGCTTGTGGAGAGATTTAACAAGACCCTAAAAGGCATGATAAAAGGATTACCAGAGAAGCTCAGGCGGAAATGGGACATTCTTTTACCCTGCCTGGTCTTTGCTTACAGAGAGGTCCCACAGAAGGGGGTTGGCTACAGCCCTTTTGAACTTGTTGAACCTGTTTACAGACATGACAATAAGGCTTTTTCTCTGTTGAAGAAGTGTCTTGGGACCCACCCCCATTCTTGGAGTTTTGGGGCCCTGTGGAAGTCTTTTCTTTATTTTTATCCCCACCCTTATCTTGAGGCTTGGTAGACTCCTTCTTCTGGTTACTGTCCTGATTCTTATGCCTAATCCTGGTTCTGACCCACTTGTCTGCCTTCTTTCCCAATTCTTGGGGAGAGGTCAGATCAGAGTCCACCAGGTGCTGGTGTAAGAGCTGGTTCTGACAATTACTTAGGATCTGCTCCCTCATAATCAAATTATACAATCCTGTAAAGTCATGTTCTTTGCTGCCATGTAGCCAACCCTCCAGAGCCTTAGTTGCACAATCAACAAAATCAGTCCAGTCCTGAGTCTGTGTCTTCTGGGTGTCTCTGAACTTCAACCTGTACTGTTCAGTGGTTAAGCCAAACCCATCTATTAGGACACTCTTCAGGACTGTGAGAAGTTGGCCTGATAGGTGATGTTTCCAATTCTGGAACCACCGGTTATCAGACCAAACAATCCCTTATGGTGTCTGGTTGCAAGTCAACCTTATTAGACAAGCTATCCTAGGGGTAGCATGGACTAAGCAGCCTAAAGGCTTAACTTAAGAGGTCGTGTTAAGCGAGCTGTTTTACCACATACAATCCTGTAATATCAAATGAAAGGACACCACACAAGTATATATTATAAAAATATATGTATTTATTACTAAAAACAATCCCCAGTATTCTTTATGAATAAAGGGGCACAAGCGTTAAATCAAAAGCACAGTTTAAACATACAAAGTTGACAATTATGGATGAGGGCGGGGGGCCACTCAAACCATGTACTAAACAAGTGGTATAAGAGATACCAATCGAACAGTGGTTAGGCCTAGGGCCTAGGGAATCGCTGGGAGCAGTCGGGACAAGCAGTGCTGAAGTCGGGAAAAGCCCGCGGGATTCGGGTGCAGTGCGGAAAGCGCACGCATGCACCAATGTTAACCAATGGTGCGTAAAAGTTGTAGAGTTAAAGTTTAAGGACACTTCCGCTGAACCTAGAGGAACAAAACTTAAGACACAGACCCTAGAGATGTGTACCAGTGTGGGAACACCGGCGGAGCAAAGTTACCTCACCCACAGGAAGCGGGTGCACAGGGTCGAAGTTGAGTCGGGTTTCGTCACGCAGGCTCTTGGTGCTTGAAGCTGAAAGGGCTGCAGGCGGGGTGAAAGAGAAGTGTCCGGTGGAGTCCAAGGGTGGACTCGAGTCAAAAAGTACCTGAAAGCAGAGGGGACAGAGTCTGGGTCACTCAGCAGTGACCAGGGTGGAACCAGGACGGAACCAGGCAATGTCGGGCGCAATCAGGTGGTCGTCGAGGAGCTTCTCTCCGCTGTCACGTGGGCTCTGGGGCATCTGCGATGTCCAGGAGCGGGTCACGATCTGTCCCACAAGGGCTCTCACCGTCGGCGCAGTCGGCTTCAAGTTTGGAGCAAACAACACTTGGCAAGAGCAATCCACGCGGAACCGGGAGATTGCTTCTCACTCGAACCAGGAGGGTCAGAGTGGGGGCTCCTTTTCAGGGGAGCTGGTGCAGATCTGGAGCAACCAGAGTTGCAGGTCGAATTTCAAAGTTCGTCGGTACAGGGGCCACTAGCCGGCTGGCAAGTGACCGGGCCAACGTGTTGAGCCAAATGGAGCAGAAGGGCCCCACGCAGCACTCGTCGAGTGTGGAGGGCTGAACTTCGGTGCAAGAGTGGCTCAGGGTTGGGGCTTCTCAAACCCCGGTGTACAGCTTCGAGGGTCACTCGTGGGCTGCACGGTCAGCGTCTTGTGGTCAATTCAAGATGGCATGCCCCACGCTTCTGGTCGCCTCCACGGGTCTCAGCTCTGCAGGGACTGTGGATCGGGCTGTTGGAAGGCAGGCAAACTTGATCTCGTCGATCGCTGTCGCTTGAGTTCCGGCAGGAACTGCGACAAAGCAGACGTCGATGGCTGGATGGTGCCTGTTTGCACAGGGTGGTCACTCCTTGACCACAAGGGAGATTCTTCAGTCTTCTACGTTGAGTAGGATGTCGAAGGGTCCAGAGTTTCGTTTCTTATGTTTCATCAGGAAATCTGAAGTGCATTGGCACTGCTCCCAGTCTTATACTAATTTTGGGGGCTGGATTACCTGCTAGGTCCCCTCCTATGGGTGGGACCCAGGAAGTGGGTGGATACACCCCCTTCCTTTGATCCAGGCCACCCTGGCATGAGGGCTGGAGTGCCCCAGAACCGGTTTGGCCTGATTATACAAGGGGCAGCCTTGTGCGCCCCAGGCAGTGTCTGGTTTCTTTCAGACCTCCCTGCTACAATCCACTATCTCCTGTCTGGAGGGTGGTAACACCCCCCTGCGACAGGAAACCCTTTGTCCAGGCCCCATTTGGCTGAGTTTCGGTCAGCTTCAGGGGGTCAGACTCTTGTCTGTGGCAGAGGCATCCATTTTGTGGATCTAAGGTCCTTTTAGAAATTAACCGCATTTAAGTAAAGTAACATGTCTTACCCCTCTAGAGGGGTGGAATGCTATCCCCATCGCCAGAACTGGCGAGGGGATAGTATTCCAAATCGTATTACACCTTACACGACATGTTTTGATAAAGCCAAACCAGAGTTGCTATATAACCGCAAGG
Source organism: Lissotriton helveticus (assembly GCF_964261635.1). Lineage (NCBI taxonomy): Eukaryota > Metazoa > Chordata > Amphibia > Caudata > Salamandridae > Lissotriton > Lissotriton helveticus. The sequence goes on along the minus strand of NW_027611671.1, from coordinate 1,912,261 downwards.
ATTATAATGCACTTAAGAGTATATGGTATGGCATTATCCTGAAACAGCTTAGGGAGTTGTTCCCGACAGCTGCAGACAGGCTCAGCTCATGCTAGAGCTCCATCTCACATTAAACCACGCACTCTGCCTCCAGGATTGATGAGGCCTTCCATAGGAGTGGCTCACAGGTTTATATGTGTCCAGATATAGGTTTAGATATAGGTATACTATATCTAAGTAAGGGGTGATTACACCACCTTACCCCAGCTGAGTGATCAGCCAGTTGTGTCAATTTAAGAACCAGCCAGGGGTGGCAAAATATATGCTGCAGCCCCTGGTAGGCCTTGGTGGCCCCTATGCCCTGGGCACCTATAGTGCATTATACAGGGGCTGACAAGGAGTCCATTTCCAATTGTGGTATGTACCTAGGGTACATGGAATCCATTTTACAGAGAGAGCAGATGGCCTGGGGCCCTGATTAGCAGGGTACCAGGTCAACTAAGTCAAAAAACCAGCTAAACCCAGGCAAAAAATCTGGGGTAACCATAGTCAGGTAGCCACCTTCCTACAAGGACTTTGTAATTGTTTGCATCCTCATGTCTAACAGTGAGGAGCTTATCTCTCCCTTTCTCTGAAAAGGAGTACCATAAGATTGCTGCCCACTGTTCCTCAGGAACCTGCTGTACCATGCAGGCTCTCTCAAGAGCAGTTATCCACTTGTGGATGTCATCCCCTTCCTTGTAGGGGGGCACAATCTTTGTCAGGTTTCTACTATCATAGGACCTGGGTTTCTCTTTAGGAATATTGCTGCCACCAGTGGCATCTAAGCCACACAATTTTTGCTCTCTTGCCAAGGCAAGTCTAGCTTGAGCCAAGGCTACCTCCTCCCTCTCTATTTGGAGTTTGACAGCCCTCATTCTGGACCTATGCTCTATCTTCTGAGAGGCAGTCATACCTCTCTGAGATTCTCTTGAGGCACTAGAAATATGAGAGTCCCCTGAGGGAGATCTCACTCTTCTGTTGCCTGGGAGAATGATATGGTGGGATCTGGGGAGGTGCTGGCCCTCTCCATTTCCCAGTAGGTCTAAGTTGGCCTGGTTAAGCCTGGCAACTAGGACCTGGCTACCCCTCTGATCCTGATCTTCTGGGTCCTCTACATCTGAGTCCTCCTCCTCCTCTTCTTCCTCCTCTTCTCCTTCCTCTGGAGGGGTATCAGTTACAGGGGGGTTCACTCCATCTCCTGACTCTAAGGGAACTTCATTCGCCTTCTCTAAGTCATCCTGTTCTAGAATGGCGATCAGGATAGGACATGTGGGACTTCTGCCCCTTTTTAACCCTCTTGATATGCACAAGGCAATCAAGTCCTTTCGGGTTAATTTGTCATAGCTGGAAGTTGCCTTGGTAAGGTCAACTGTCACAGGAGCAGACCCTGAGGCTTTTCCTGTGTCAGACATGACTACTAGTGAGGTGTAAGTGGTGCACTTACCTACACTAAGTGTTTTCCTACTGTACCTTGCTAGTGAGTTGTAGTCAGGGTGTGCTAATCCCTTTAATCTACAACTACTAAGTTCAGTAGAACTTAAATATGCTAAGCTTTTGATTTATATGTACCTTGAGGTACTTGATGTGATCTTTCAATTTGATAAAAGATTGCAATGGTAAAACAACAGCAAGCTCAAATCCCACCGCTGCCACCAATGTGAGAAGTTGGCCTGAGAGGTGATGTTTCCAATTCTGGAACCACCGGTTATCAGACCAAACAATCCCTTATGGTGTCTGGTTGTAAGTCAACCTTGTTAGACAAGCTATCCTAGGGGTAGCATGGACTAAGCAGCCTAAAGGCTTAACTTAAGAGGTCGTGTTAAGCGAGCTGTTTTACCACATACAATCCTGTAATATCAAATGAAAGGACACCACACAAGTATATATTATAAAAATATATGTATTTATTACTAAAAACAATCCCCAGTATTCTTTATGAATAAAGGGGCACAAGCGTTAAATCAAAAGCACAGTTTAAACATACAAAGTTGCACAATTATGGATGAGGGCGGGGGGCCACTCTAACCATATACTAAACAAGTGGTATAAGAGATACCAATCGAACAGTGGTTAGGCCTAGGGCCTAGGGAATCGCTGGGAGCAGTCGAGACAAGCAATGCTGAAGTCGGGAGAGGCCCACGGGATTCGGGAGCAGTGCGGAAAGCGCACGCGTGCACCAATGTTAACCAATGGTGCGTAAAAGTTGTAAAGTTAAAGTTTAAGGACACTTCCGCTGAACCTAGAGGAACAAAACTTAAGACACAGACCCTAGAGATGTGTACCAGTGTGGGAACACCGGCGGAGCAAAGTTACCTCACCCACAGGAAGCGGGTGCACAGGGTCGAAGTTGAGTCGGGTTTCGTCACGCAGGCTCTTGGTGCTTGGAGCTGAAAGGGCTGCAGGCGGGGTGAAATAGAAGTGTCCGGTGGAGTCCAAGGGTGGACTCGAGTCGAAAAGTACCTGAAAGCAGAGGGGACAGAGTCTGGGTCACTCAGCAGTGACCAGGGTGGAACCAGGACGGAACCAGGCAATGTCGGGCGCAATCAGGTGGTCGTCGAGGAGCTTCTCTCCGCTGTCACGTGGGCTCTGGGGCATCTGCGACGTCCAGGAGCGGGTCACGATCTGTCCCACAAGGGGTATCACCGTCGGCGCAGTCGGCTTCAAGTTTGGAGCAAACAACACTTGGCAAGAGCAATCCATGCGGAACCGGGAGATTGCTTCTCACTCGAACCAGGAGGGTCAGAGTGGGGGCTCCTTTTCAGGGGAGCTGGTGCAGATCTGGAGCAACCAGATTTGCAGGTCGAATTTCAAAGTTCGTCGGTACAGGGGCCACTAGCCGGCTGGCAAGTGACCGGGCCAACGCGTTGAGCCAAATGGAGCAGAAGGGCCCCACGCAGCACTCGTCGAGTGTGGAGGGCTGAACTTCAGTGCAAGAGTGGCTCAGGGTTGGGGCTTCTCAAACCCCGGTGTACAGCTTCGAGGGTCACTCACGGGCTGCACGGTCAGCGTCTCGTGGTCAATTAAAGATGGCGTGCCCCACGCTTCCGGTCGCCTCCACGGGTCTCTGCTCTGCAGGGACTGTGGATCGGGCTGTTGGAAGGCAGGCAAGCTTGATCTCGTCGATCTCTGTCGCTCGGGTTCCGGCGGGAACTGCGACAAAGCAGATGTCGATGGCTGGATGGTGCCTGTTTGCACAGGGTGGTCACTCCTTGACCACAAGGGAGATTCTTCAGTCTTCTACGTTGAGTAGGATGTCGAAGGGTCCAGAGTTTCGTTTCTTATGTTTCATCAGGAAATCTAAAGTGCATTGGCACTGCTCCCAGTCTTATACTAATTTGGGGGGCTGGATTACCTGCTAGGTCCCCTCCTATGGGTGGGACCCAGGAAGTGGGTGGATACACCCCCTTCCTTTGATCCAGGCCGCCCTGGCACGAGGGCTGGAGTGCCCCAGAACTGGTTTGACCGGATTATGCAAGGGGCAGCCTTGTGCGCCCCAAGCAGTGTCTGGTTTCTTTCAAACCTCCCTGCTACAATCCACTATCTCCTGTCTGGAGGGTGGTAACACCCCCCTGCGACAGGAAACCCTTTGTCCAGGCCCCATTTGGCTGAGTTTCGGTCAGCTGCAGGGGGTCAGACTCTTGTCTGTGGCAGAGGCATCCATTTTGTGGATCTAAGGTCCTTTTAGAAATTAACCGCATTTAAGTAAAGTAACATGTCTTACCCCTCTAGAGGGGTGGAATGCTATCCCCGTCGCCAGAACACCTTACACAACATGTTTTGATAAAGCCAAACCAGAGTTGCTATATAACCGCGAGGATTATAAGGCACTTAAGAGTATATGGTATGGCATTATCCTGAAACAGCTTAGGGAGTTGTTCCCGACAGCTGCAGACAGGCTCAGCTCATGCTAGAGCTCCATCTCACATTAAACCACGCACTCTGCCTCCAGGATTGATGAGGCCTTCCATAGGAGTGGCTCACAGTTTTATATGTGTCCAGATATAGGTTTAGATATAGGTATACTATATCTAAGTAAGGGGTGATTACACCACCTTACCCCAGCTGAGTGATCAGCCAGTTGTGTAAATTTAAGAACCAGCCAGGGGTGGCAAAAGATATGCTGCAGCCCCTGGTAGGCCTTGGTGGCTCCTATGCCCTGGGCACCTATAGTGCATTATACAGGGGCTGACAAGGAGTCCATTTTCAATTGTGGTATGTACCTAGGGTACATGGAATCCATTTTACAGAGAGAGCAGATGGCCTGGGGCCCTGATTAGCAGGGAACCAGGTCAACTAAGTCAAAAAACCAGCTAAACACAGGCAACAAATCTGGGGTAACCATAGTCAGGTAGCCACCTTCCTACAGTGTCTAGTGGGGAAGTACCACTTCTAGACATGGCTGTACGTGTGCTGTTATGTTATGTTATGTTGTTATGTTAAGTAGCTTTTATATAGCGTACGGCTACATCCAGCAATTTGGCCGCAACAGGGTCGTCCGCCGTGTCAAGGTGGAAGTTGAAATCACCGGCCACAACACAATGCTGTGTGGTCAGCGCCAGCTCAGAGACGGCTGTCTGCAGATCCTCCAAAAAGGAACCCACCGGGCCTGGTGGTCTATAAACCAACAACCCCTTCAAGGCCTGACCTGGGGACAGTCTGAGCGTGAAGGCGAGCGACTCGGCATTCCCAATGGAGTTCAGGGGAAGCACCGAGCAGGAGACGCTCTTTTTCACCACAACCGCCACTCCCCCTCCCCTGCCCTTAACTCTGTCCTGCCGGAAGATATTGTACGCAGGAGGAATGGCTGAGAAGACGTCCGGATTGGAAGCCTCTCCCAGCCAAGTTTCGGTCAGTAGCAAGCACAGGGGATTTTCCCTGACCAGAAGATCGTAAATGTGCAGGGCGTGGCGCCCTACCGACCTCGTGTTCAGCAGCAGGCAAAGATGCTTCACGCCAGCTGTTGCCGGGTGAGGAACCGTAGCACAAATCCAGGAAGGCGTCCAACCACAGCCCGGACAGCGTCGTTTGCCCCTAAACCGCCCCGGGAAAATGGAGCGGCAAGAGCTAGAATGGCCCCGCATGTCCCGCAATGACGCAGAGGAATAGCAAATCATCTCAGCCAGAGTATTGCCGGACCGGGGTCCCCCGCCGCCCCGACGCCTCCGGGACGCTGACGGGCGCAGACGGGCAGGACTCCGGCACGACTCAGGCTAAGCGAGGGCGTCCACCTGCGCGTCACGCTGCGCGTGAGGGAGCGACTTTAAGTAGGCGCTCCAATCAAGCCTGAGCGTGCGAGTCCGCTCCAAGATGGCGGCCGCCGCTGGCTGAAGTAGCCCAAACAAAGATGGCGCCCAAAATGACCCCCAGGACCCGGACCCACCAAAGTGGTGGTGCTTGGCAGGCAGAAAATGCCGTTTTTAAGGTGCAGGTAAGGGGAGAAGGGGGCGCTGGCAGCAAGCAGGCAGGCTAAAATCAGGGAAGAATGAAACAGAAAAACGAACCCAAATGCAAAACAGGATGTTTTAAAAAGTACTCGGCGCTAGTAGCAGCGCGAGCGCGGCGAAGTGGTAGATGGTCTAACCAGCACCATGCTAGAGCCTGCCTTAAGTAGGCGCTCCAATCAAGCCTGAGCGTGCGAGTCCGCTCCAAGATGGCGGCCGCCGCTGGCTGAAGTAGCCCAAACAAAGATGGCGCCCAAAATGACCCCCAGGACCCGGACCCACCAAAGTGGTGGTGCTTGGCAGGCAGAAAATGCCGTTTTTAAGGTGCAGGTAAGGGGAGAAGGGGGCGCTGGCAGCAAGCAGGCAGGCTAAAATCAGGGAAGAATGAAACAGAAAAACGAACCCAAATGCAAAACAGGAAGTTTTAAAAAGTACTCGGCGCTAGTAGCAGCGCGAGCGCGGCGAAGTGGTAGATGGTCTAACCAGCACCACGCTAGAGCCCGCCTTAAGTAGGCGCTCCAATCAAGCCTGAGCGTGCGAGTCCGCTCCAAGATGGCGGCCGCCGCTGGCTGAAGTAGCCCAAACAAATATGGCGCCCAAAATGACCCCCAGGACCCGGACCCACCAAAGTGGTGGTGCTTGGCAGGCAGAAAATGCCGTTTTTAAGGTGCAGGTAAGGGGAGAAGGGGGCGCTGGCAGCAAGCAGGCAGGCTAAAATCAGGGAAGAATGAAACAGAAAAACGAACCCAAATGCAAAACAGGAAGTTTTAAAAAGTACTCGGCGCTAGTAGCAGCGCGAGCGCGGCGAAGTGGTAGATGGTCTAACCAGCACCACGCTAGAGCCCGCCTTCAGTAGGCGCTCCAATCAAGCCTGAGCGTGCGAGTCCGCTCCAAGATGGTGGCCGCCGCTGGCTGAAGTAGCCCAAACAAAGATGGCGCCCAAAATGACCCCCAGGACCCGGACCCACCAAAGTGGTGGTGCTTGGCAGGCAGAAAATGCCGTTTTTAAGGTGCAGGTAAGGGGAGAAGGGGGCGCTGGCAGCAAGCAGGCAGGCTAAAATCAGGGAAGAATGAAACAGAAAAACGAACCCAAATGCAAAACAGGAAGTTTTAAAAAGTACTCGGCGCTAGTAGCAGCGCCAGCGCGGCGAAGTGGTAGATGGCTGTGAGGGTGCTGGTGTGTGATTGGCTGGAGTTGGCTGGGATACCAGGATCCAGGATGTCTGGATGGGTCTGCCCAGTGGTGAGTGCTCAGATCAGCATGCTGATGTGAGGGGAGGGCTGCACCTGGTTCCTGATGGGGCTGGGCTTTCCCCACACAATGCTGGCCCCGCCCCCTGTGGTGCGTCTAACGACCCTAGCCCTGCCAGTGAATAGAGTGAGGTGATGAGCACATCAAGGGTGCTCCAAAACCAGCTGTGACTGTTTTCTCCCCCACCCTGCACCTACAGACAAAGGAATGTGGTGCATAAAAATGGGGCTGTGTCGCCACACAAACTGTTCTCTGCCAGGATCCTGCCTGAAGGGGGTGCTGCTGTTGCTGGGGCCAGGAAGACCGCCACTTGGATTATCTCCCTGCCTGGAGACCCAGTGAGCTGGCTCTGGGCCCAGCCTTGCCCCCTGCCTGCTTTAAGGAACTTTGCTGTGCCCCTAGCGCTTGGGAGCGCTGTGCCTGCACCCCTAGCGCTGAGAGCGCTGCGAATCGTCTTTGAGCGCTGGGAGCGCTTTACTTTCCCTTTTCGTGGCTGCCCACGCCACTTTTTGCCGATTTGACAGTCCCCTGGCAGGTGCCCACCCTGCCAAGGACCTTGTGCTTTACCCTGTCACGAGCGCTTTGGGAGCGCTTTATTGAGCTTAAGGCCGGTGCCCACCCGGCATTGCCCTGTGAAGTTTTCCCTGTCGCCGCCCGGCCGTACAGGAAGTCAGGCAGGCCGTGACCTCATTCCCCAGGCCGCGCTCTGATTGGCTGCCAGCCCGGGACAGGAAGGAGGGAGCCGGAAGCTACCGGGAGCCGACCCTGGGATCCGGTGCACTCACCCAGGAGAGAGAGAAGCCTTCTGTCCAGCAGCGGGGCAACCGTGGTGTGGGGAGAGCCCCGCAGCTGCCGAGGAAGAGAAGGAGCCTGGAGACCCTGGGAGCGCCCACCAGAAACCGGGTAAGTGGGGCTCGGTGTTCCCGTCTAGGGAGGAGGGCGTCGGGGCACATTGCCGGCGCCCGCCCTCCCCTCCAGTACCAGGGCTTTGTTGTCAAAGAGCCTGAGAGGCCCCGGGGGGGCCTCCCTGCAGATTTGAGCCCTGGGCGGGCTCCTACGTTACTGGGGCATTTCTTCAGGGCCGCAAGAGGCTCTGGGTGGCATCATTTCCTTTCGAGTCCCCCGAAGAGGGACTCCAACGCCCAGAGCCATTTGTTCTCTTGAGTCCCGGAGGGACTCCAACGGCCGTATTTTGTGTATGAGCCTGAAAGGCTCAAGGGGGCATTTTGATTTACTGAGAGCCCACGAGGGGCTCAGGCGCCACAACTATCTTTGAGAGCCCAGAGATTCTCAGGGGCCATTTGTTTATTCAGAGCCCAGCGAGGCTCCAAAAAGGGGACAGTCATTTCTACAGAGCCTGTGACACTCAGTAACACCAGCAAGTAGCAAACACAGTAAAACATTTTGGCCTGTATCTTTCCGCCGTCTTTGTAAGCCTGTGACACTGTGAGTTTCAGGAATTCCACAAGCAGCACTATAGGTGGACTCACTACTAGTACATACATAGTCAGATAGTACTAAAAAATGCCTTTTTACTTTTTTCTCTTGTTTTGCAAAAGAAATTACTGGTACGTGAACTTGTGGTAGCCGCCATAATGGCAGCTCACTCAGCTTTAACCCAAGAAATACAGACACAGGCCATGATGATGCAGACTCGCAGTACTTTAAGCAGTACATGCAGGTGGGAATAGGAATGTCTTACTTTTCTATAGGGGTGGCACTGCCACTGGCCATACTTCATCCACTCAGCGTCTGCGCTACTACATCATACACCTCTGCTATCGACGAGGAGGATAAAGAAGATAACATCCAGGCTTACAAAGTACGTCTATGATTCTTCTTAATGTCTCAAATGTACCAAAATTTCTTTTTGTTAACAACCAACTTACACCCTTTTCATTATATTTTGGAAACCGCTGTATTCTTTCTTATGTTGAATTGCATTCAACAAAACCATTTTTTACAGTCATAAATAAATATTAAGACTCGCTCGTCCTTCGTTTCACTCTTCTTTAGCTTTTCGTTCTTCACATCCCTAAACTACATCTGATCTGATATGACTTGGCTTTAAAATAAAAATTGGCCAGCTGAGTTCAAGTGAAATAGAGGGGACCATTGGTTACCAGAGAAGTACAGCCACTAATGCTATTACAAGTCAAGGTTGACTGTCTTCTCCGTGATAGCCCAAAAAGTAGTTATAAATTAGTAAATGTTCTTGACAGTACAGTGTACTTATACTAGTGTACTGTGTACTACTGTACAGTACATCATACACTCCTTTACGAGCCTACTCAAAAAAAATATAATAAGTAAGTAGTATAATAACTTACCACCATCCGCCGCCGCTGAGCCTTCCCCCCCAGCTCCTCCTGTTGGCACCGCCGCATCCAGAGTGGACCCCTCCGCACTGCTGGCCCCAGCACGGATGGTCATCTGTGCCGCATCAGATGTTGTGACGTCTAGGAAAAACATGTCATATTTTCAGATGCCATACACAACCCCCTATTTTGTCTCGTAATGGAAGGAAATGTTACATAACACATTTTGTATTACTGGGATTGAAAAAATGTTACGGTTTTGGGGAGGGTGTTAACCTTTTAGATGCTTATTCCATTAAATGCTACACTTCTTCTTTTGACAACTGATTAATGCTTGCTTAACGTGCACCATTTTTCTCATTACAGAAAGAAGATTCCATTGCCCTTCAGCCAGACGATTTACCAACTACTACTGAGTCACCACCAGCAGTACTTAAGTACTTTAAAGAAGGTGGGGGCTCACACACAGTTATTCTACTAATTTCCTGTGTCTGTTAGTGTTAACTATTTTTAAGTTTGAGTCATACTAATTTCATTCATGGGAATGTTGTTTAAAGTAAACTTTAACGTCATCTTCATCCATAAGAATACTACGCTATTAAAAAAAAAGAAATAATGTTTTCATTTCTCAATTGAAAATAAAAATTAAAAACTAACAAACACTGTGTGGTTTTTGTTCACGAGTGAGTGAGCGGAATGGTTTGAACTACTGCACTTGGCAGTCATGTTTCAGTAACTCAGATAGGCCAGGACTCGGAGGTAGTCTCTCTTCTTCTGTTCTTCTGGGTCGTAAAATCATTGGTCAGACATTCTAGATAGTCGGTCAGGGGAATGGGGGTTCAACTTCTGTTCGGACTGAGGTATGTCGAAAGTCGAACTGCACCTATCATCAACAATGTCCTATTTATCTTGTTCATACTTCTTTGTGTGAAGAATAGTCCCTGAAACAGTAGCGGTATGGGATGTGCTCCTCTCAAATCAAAAAGGCAACTGCTACCTTTTACTTGGTGTAAACAATGACATTTTGTTGTTGGAAATTGTCAAAGCACTTACATTAAGAAGACTGGAATAGACAGCAAGGGCAACCCAGAGGACTGCACTCAGTGCCTAGAGCTATTGCTGTATCAGAGTTTTGTTTCACACCGTTTGCCGAATGGACAAGCTTAGCTACCTACACAGACCGACTCATAATTGTAAATAGTAGTAGCACAGAGAGTGATGGTAGAGGCAGGATAAGAATGTAGAAAGTAGTCCACATTAGAAGAAGATCAAAGTCTATTTTGTAAAACATAGAATTATTAGGAACCAGTTTGTAATGAATAGGAGCTGTAAAAGTTAGGGAAGTATAAGTATTAATATAACAATAGAACAACTTACTGGGGCCAGCAGAAGAGCCTGCAAGGGACTGCTCCTGTTCACCTTCTGCCACCGGAGTCTCTGTCGCCGTCGCCTTGCCCCTGGGAGGTCCTGGTGATCATGAAATAATGAAACACAACATGGATGATTGTTTTTTGGGAAATATTTGATTTCTTTGTACTCAATCTAAAATTATGTCAGGGAAACAAATTGCATCTGATCTGGTCAAGTCCCCCATTCACACCTTCATTCATACTACCGTGCTTCCCATTAGACTCACAGACATTCCGCACCCCGCTCCAGATAGGGGCGGTGCCAGAGTTCTTGGAGCGAAAGGCAAAATTCAATTTGCCTGCAAAGAGAACCCCAGGAATTGCTATTAAAAGTTGTTTACTGCAACTACACGGAACCTCATAAGGCCTTCCCACACCTTATGGAAAGCTCCGTCCCCCCCCACCTCAAAGTGCATCTCTCTGGTGGTCTGCGAGGTGCTGCCTGTTTTCTCCCACTGAACAACCAAACAACACATGGCAGAGGCCTTGAGAGGCAGAACTGCCGCGGCCATCCTGTGAGTCTGATGTTAGCTCAGTGCCCCCAAGTCCCCCATTCACACCTTCATTCATACTACCGTGCTTCCCATTAGACCCACAGACATTCCGCACCCAGCTCCAGATAGGGGCGGTGCCAAAGTTCCTGGCGCTCAAGGCAAAATTCAATTCACCTGCAAAGAGAACCCCAGGAATTGCTATTAAAAGCTGTTTACTGCAACGACAAGGAACCTCATAAGCCCTTACCACACCTTATGGAAGGCTCCGCCCCCACCTCAAAGTGCATCTCTCTGGCGGTCTGCGAGGTGCTGCCTGTTTTCTCCCACTGAACGACCAAACAACACATGGCAGAGGCCACGAGAAGCAAAACTGCCGCGGCCATCCTGTGAGTCTGATGTTAGCTCGGTGCCCCCAAGTCCCCCATTCACCCCTCTTTCACACCATTCATAGCCCAGTCCACAGACTGCACACACACTGCAGGCATCCCCGACTATGCCTCTATATATAGCAAAGAGGTGAATGATGTCATAAAGCCTGCCAGACCCAGGGGTGTGATGTAGTACATGATGTCACAAACCTGCCAGGGTCAGGGGTGTGGTGTAGGAGATGACATCACAACCGATTGATGGGAAATGCTGATAACACTCAAGGCTGCCTTTGGGGACCAGTGATACATTATGTTGGTAGATATAGGTCCATCTTTCGCATAACATCACGGAAGCAGAAGATTGAGCGAAGGAAGTCAGTTACAATAATCGTATTATTAAGGTTTCCTGTTTTCTCTTTATTGCATACATGTTAACAGAATCTGTAAAGGCGATGGTGAGATGGGCCTAGTGTACTGCACAGGAATGCACAGCTTGTCATTCTGTTTCTTCCTATCTGCTCTGCCCATTTCACAGGTGTGATTCAGGTATTCAAATGGCAGGGTGGGATCTAAGGGTTAGAAGACACCTTACATCAGTCTTCTGCACTGACTAGCAGAGCCTGGCAACGGTCTTATGGCTGGGCTCTGAGTCTTCGTCTGTGTTAGCCTGTCTGCTGGCCTGGCCTCCCATAGACTCCTTCTTGTGTAACTATGCACGGCTTCAAGAGCATTGCACACACACATCCATTCAATAGAAGGTAGTTCTGGATACCCTGGGGGGTCATGGTGCCCAAGGAATATGTAGTCTTGGGATGTACTGTTTCCTACTCCCAAAATTAAGATATCACACATAGCTGCTGGCTGCTTCAACCTTAAAAAAACATGTATGTTTTGTGCAAGAGGCATTCCAAATGTAGAATTTGCATTCCATACATAGTTCGAACGTTCCAAATTAGAAGCGGTGTTCCAATCTACATTCTAAAGGAATTCTTTCAATTCTAAATTAGAACTCTCATTCCAAACTTAGAACATCCTTTACAAAATAGAACTGTCAATCTTAGAACTCAAATGTTATTTGAGCAAAAAGCCTTGACATTACATCATGCCTTCATTGTGACACCAAAAACACCTTCATTACAAGTTTGTAAATTCGATTTTGCGCAGAAACTGGAGTTTCTGATCTAAGGGGTGTTGCAAAAAGAGTAACAGTACTGCACTTTGTGGGTTTCTCATGGACACATTTGGTCAGGTAAAACCTTATGAAACTTGTCCATGGAAAACAGCTCTGTGCTTGGGAAAAACCCAACAAAATCTGGGCAGAAAGGTGGACATCAGCTATAATTCTCCCGTGCTGAGAGGTAATTGCCTAGCAGTGCAATATTCTGCAACGTTGAATGTTTAAACACTACAGTATCGTCGATTGAAGTTATGACATTTCTGATGAGCTGGGCCTTCCTGCGTGCTGTCTGGGCAAGACTGGTCTAGAGCCAGGCATGAGCACCAACATCATATTTAACCTTGACAGCCTCCATGCTCAATAATGGACCCCATAATATATCTCAGATTATATAAGAAGAGTGGCTAGGGCTCATTTCCAGCCTCCAGGTACATGTCTGACTCCTATTTGTGACATTTTGAGGTGTTTGGTGTCAAATTCTTTTTTTTCCATTATAGCTTCTAGATATCAGAGTCACATCAGATTTCTAGTTCTGGACCCAAGAAGACCATAGTATACCTCAGATGACATACCAAGAGTGTCTAAGACCCATTTCTGGCCTCCAGGGGTGACTTTTTGAAGTTTTTGGGTTTAAGGGGGCAAAGTCACTTTTTCCACCCGAGGTCGTGGAACTCGGAGCTGGGTAAAAGTTTAGCTTGAGTGCCCTCCCCATGGAGGTCAAAAATGTTATTGCATCAAAATCATTTAAACACTATATAGGTGTAATTGTAGTGCCCTGAATTCTATATGGCTGCATTTGCACCGTTCTAGGTATTTACAAAATGAATTTCTAACACTTTTGAAGTCTCCATGAAGTGAAAAATGACCAAGTCCTAAAACTTCACTGGTGCATCAAAGTGGTCAAAAAAGGTCAACATTGGGTTAAAATTAACAAAACATAGTGCTGCAGTGGTCCAATAGCAGGCTAAAGACATAACGAATGACACAGAATGAACAGTTTTACTAAACACTTTGAAAATTCGATTTTCAATTTCAGGGGGACAAGGTCATGGAAGTCATGGAACTCCGAGCTGGGTAAAAGTGCAGCTTAAGGGCCCTCCCCATGGAGGTCAAAAATGTTATTACATCAAAATCTTTTAAAAACTATATAGGTGTAATTGCAGTGTCCTGAATGCTATGTAACTGCATTTGCACTGTTCTGTGTGCCTCCAAAATGAATTTCTAACACTTTTGAAGTCTCCATGAAGTGAAAAATGACGAAGTACAAAGACATCATTGGTGCATGAAAGTGTTTAAAAACGGTCACAAATGCATAAAAATGAAAAAAACAAAGTGCTACACTGGCCCAATAGCAAGCTAAACACACAATGAATGACCCAGAATGAATATATTTACAAATTACTTGGAAAATGCTATTTTAAATTTCAGGGGGACGAGGTCACAGAAGTCATGGAACTCCGAGCGGGGTAAAAGTTCAAACTTTCCACCCCTCATGGAGGTCAAAATTTTTAATCCATCAAAATCATTTAAAAACTATATAGGTGTGATTGGAGTGTCCTGATTGCTATATAGGTGCATTTGCACTGTCCTGTGTGCCTCCAAAGTGACTTTCTAACACTTTTGAAGTCTCCATGAAGCAAAAAGTGACTAAGTCCAAAGACCATTTGGAGCATCAAAGTGTTCAAAAACGGTCAAAAATGCATAAAAACGAAAAAAAACAAGTGCTACAGTGGCCCAATAGCATGCTAAACACACAATGAATGACACAGAATGAATAGTTGTACACATTACTTTGAAAATGCAATTTTAAATTTCAGGGGGACAAGGTCACGAAAGTCATGGAACTCCGAGCGGGGTAAAAGTTCAACCTTTCCCCCCTTAAGGAGGTCAAAATTTGAATACATCAAAATCATTTAAAAACTATATAGGTGTGATTGCAGTGTCTTGGATACATCCCACATGAATTTTAAACACATTAGGAGCATCTCTGATCAAAATAACCATAAAAATCCCAAAGCTGCATCAGTGCTTCAAAGTGCTCCAAAACGGTCAAAAATGGACGAAAATGAAAAATATTCTCCATATCTGAGTTTTTATAACATTCCTTAGATAATGTATATCTTGAATTAGTTTTAAATCCTTTTATTAAAAAGTTTCTTTTCTATGCTGCACTGGTGCAACGCCTCAAGTCTGAGAAGCTGCACCAGTGCAGCCGAAGCAGCACTGGTGCAGCCGAAGCAGCACTGGTGCAACAAGAGTCAAGCTGGTAGCCTGACCTTTGACCAATCCGAGAAAAAAAAAGGTGTTTTTTTCCCTGGGCCCCTCCCCCAAACGAAAACACATTGACCTGAAGCCTAAGTGTATTCTGAGTCATAAAAAGTTTATTAGATGAAAAAATATTGTATAGGCACTTTTTTGCACAAAAAGTCACTTTTTGGCACTTTTTTGAGAGAAATAAAATAGTTCGCAGATTTTTTTTAAATCGACCGAATTAAAAAAAAATGCTCTTGTTGGATGGCTTTGGACATAAGGCCGCATAAACAAAAGGAATTTTTCAAATATCTGTTTTTCTCACTTTTTTATTGCTGTTTGAAATTTCTGACTTGACTTTTTGCATCATTGGTGATGCATGTGTTTAACATTGAGCTTGGGAAAATTGAAAAAAAAATAGACTTTGGGGATTGTTTACTAGGGCAAGTGATACATCAAATTAAGACTCATATTAAACTGAACCTCAAGCTGAAAAAAAAAACAAAATAGCATTTACGATCACTTTTTTATAAGCGACTTTAACAATTGTTTTTTAGCTATATTAAAAAACAAGGTAACGCCGTAAATTTTAGAAAAGAGATTTTTTCAAAGTAAAACATAGGTGTGACCTGCCTTCACATTAGGCTTCATAAACAAAAGAAAAAAACATCTCTATGTGTTATATTCACTTTTTAATAACACATTTTCGTTTTAGGCACAAGCAAAAAGCAGCATTGGTGATGCATGTGTTTTTCAATGGGGTTTTTTAAAGTCTACCAAAATACGGTTTACCAATACATTTTCATTATTTTCTCTTTGGTATCTCATTATGCACATGTTAATAAACAGGTTCATGCATTATTAGCTAAATAGCATAAAAACACACTGAATTATTAACAATAATCTTTGAGATTCGGGTGACCAGATGGCCGGAAATCGAAAATCGCCTCGTATGGATTCAACTTCCATGTCGTGCACTTTCTATGTGGGCCACATGCATAAGAATTGGTACAATAATGCATACGAATCTTAGCTAGAATCTGCAATTGAAATTAAGTCTTTAACTTATATGCTTCAAGAATTATAGGGCACATTCTGCTATGTATAATATCCTATCCATTTCAATGGGACGACCAGATGGCCGCAAATTGAAAATCGCGTCGTATGGAAAGAAAATTTAGCTTGAAACAACCTGGAAAGAAAGGAATGGGAAACGAAATCAGTAAGCCACTGATGAACACAAACTTTTAATTAACATAACAAGCAAGGAACAATAACGCTAGAAACAAGAACGGTAAACTGTAGAAAATGAAAGTCAACAGAACATTCCTTCCCCCCCCCTACCCCCCCCCCCCCACATTCTGGAACCTTCCAAAGTAGGGCAGGGTTACGGCTACGCCCAACTGGCGGCAACCCATATAAGGCGGGCCCTGCTGCCAACACTTGGTCAGGAAATCTTAACATATGGGGGAGCCGGAGGAGAGGCAGGGGCCAGCGGAGTCCAGCCGCAGCGGCCCTGGGTAGTTGCAGGTAGTCCCGCCACATGTCCACCCGGTCCGACCACCCATGGCCAGGGACCGACGGGGGGCCAACTGAGGCCGGCTGCAGCCGATAACCTAAGGAAGCCCGGTCCAGAGAAGAACGAGACACCTCTTCCTTTTCCCCTCCGTGACAGCCGCAGCAGCTCTGGGCGGCGGGATGTCCTGTCCATACCTCTGCAGAAATTTGTCCAAGTTGGGCTGGGAGGGAGAGGCGACGCGGACGAGCCTCTCCCAACTCCACGGATAGGAGGTCTCCCAGCCCCCGGCCCAACGCCGAACTCCCCCAGCCAGGCGGTGGTGCCATATTTTCGTAGCACCGAACATACCATGGTGGTGCCCCAGTACTTGCGCAGCACCGATCGTGCAATGGTGCCCATATTTTCGGAGCACCGAATATGCAATGACTGCACCGATACTTGCGCAGCACCGAACGTGCGCCGCAGGTGGCCATACCTCCGTAGCACTGGGCATGGGCCTTGTGGAGCACAGGGTGTGGCGAGACCATCGTGCATGCCCATGAAAGAGAACGGCCTAGAGTGCACCGGGAGAAGGAGACGGCGCGAACGAGTCTCCCTTGCCCCCCCCAGGCGGGGGCATCACAGCCGCACCCCAGCCGAATGTCCCGCTTCCACAACACAGAGTTCCACTCCCTATTTTGTCCTCAGAAAGGTCTCTTCCACTCTTGCAGACTCGATGAGAGGGGACTGCTGCAGGGCCTCAAAATGGCATCTGGGTCCGCTGGAAGGCGGGTCTCGGCCGCTAGAGTAACTTTGAACAGCAATGTAACTCGGTCGCTTGCCCACCGGGACACGAGCCCCCACCTCCGACAACATCTCCACAGCCTTGAAGAGTCTGCAAAGGTACCCGGCGGAGCCCTCGGCCCCTGCAGGCTTCCGGTAAGGGACAACTGCCTTGATCGCCAACAAAATAAACATGACATTGCCACTCCTTCTGTTAGCATGAATTCTTGAACTGCCGAAAAGGACTCTGGTCCAACTGCCGGTTGTAGGAAACTTTTTCCTGATGCTACTTCCGGACTGACCCGGCCCCGCCCAAAATGGCGCCGGTATCAATAGGAACTTACGAACACCTCGTGGTGTTTCTTTTTGCTAAATAAAAAAAAAACTTGATGTTCTGAGACATGTATATGATCCTTTGTACACTTGACAAGAAGAAAGGAGAGCTCACTCGACGAACATGTAAAAAGGATCCCGTTAAAAATGATGATTACAAATGTACAATGTATTATATTTTTTATATATATATAGCTGATGTATAACCTCGCTTATGACGCACGCACACGGTATGCATATAGGAAATCTGATTGCAACTAGTCTGACTATGCTTCTAAATTATGAAATAAATGCCCCCGAACCCCCCCAGCCAGTTGATAGACGTTTTAGTTTGCTACAAATGAATTGATAAAACTTTCTAATGTTTTTTATTGCTGCAAAACAACACCCCCCACTGTACGCACTTTAGCCATTGCCGTGTCCGGCCAAATACGACTGCACCCTCATAAATCCACGTACTATGATTTTGCAAAAATAAAGGTTTTCGAAATTATGAACGGGTATTGCATGCTTTATTTGAAATATGGGATCGGCGGGAGAGTTCTTTTCTGTGCACCCTACCCTGCTCTCTCTTTAAGGTTATTAGAAGATGGTTGCCCAGCCCCGGAGGAAGGATCGGATCTACGACACGATACTCTGCCTTCAAGGTACGCGACTGACTCATGAACTCTCGCGTGGAGAAAAGACCTCGACTTCTGAGGATGGGTAAAACGAAACGGTATAAATAATGGAATGTAAAAGAAGGGTAAAATAAAACGATGTAAATGTTATAAAGTACGATTGTTTTTAGTAATAAACACATATATTTTTATAATATATACTTGTGTGGTGTCCTTTCATTTGGTATTACAGGATTGTATGTGGTAAAACAGCTCGCTTAACACAACCTCTTAAGTTAAGCCTTTAGGCTGCTTAGTCCATGCTACCCCTAGGATAGCTTGTCTAATAAGGTTGACTTACAACCAGACACCATAAGGGATTGTTTGGTCAGGTAGTAGGTGGTTCCAGAATTGGAAACATCCCCTACCAGGCCAACTTCTCACAAACCTTGACCAGATAAGTCTTCATGTTCTAAGTGGAAGTACCTGGAGAGACCATCTGCATTACCATGGTCAGTCCCTGGGCGGTGCTCCACTGTAAAGTCCATCCCCTGTAGGGAAATGGACCACCTGAGTAGTTTGGGATTTTCACCCTTCATCTGATTAAGCCACAAGAGGGGCTTATGGTCTGTTTGCACCAGGAAGTGAGTTCCAAACAAGTAGGACCTCAACTTCTTTAATGCCCAAACCACAGCAAAGGCCTCCCTCTCAATGGCTGACCAACGTTTCTCTCGGGGAGTCAGCCTCCTGCTAATGAAAGCAATTGGCTGGTCTTGACCATCTTGATTAAGTTGTGAGAGCACAGCTCCCACCCCCAACTCAGAAGCATCTGTCTGAACAATGAACTGTTTGGAGTAGTCAGGACTCTTTAGGATAGGTGCAGAGCACATGGCCTTCTTCAGGTCTTCAAATGCCTTCTGACAGCTAACTGTCCACTGAACCTTTTTTGGCATCTTCTTGGATGTCAAGTCATTTAATGGTGTCACTATAGACCCATAGTTCTTCACAAACTTCCTGTAATACCCAGTCAGGCCCAAGAAGGCTCTGACTTGTGTCTGGGTAACTGGAGGAGCCCAGTCCTGTATGGCCTGGATTTTGCTCTCCAGTGGCTGGACCTGGCCTCCACCAACTAGGTGGCCCAGGTACACAACCTTACTCTGACCTATCTGGCACTTAGTGGCCTTGATAGTTAGGCCTGCCTTTTGCAGGGCCTCCAAAACTCTCTTCAGGTGGATCAGGTGATCCTCCCAGGTGGAGCTAAAGACAGCAATATCATCCAGATAAGCTGCACAAAAGTCATCCAACCCAGTAAGGACTTGGTTCACCAACCTTTGGAAAGTGGCAGGTGCATTCTTCAAACCAAAGGGCATTACCACAAACTGATAATGTCCACTAGGGGTAGAGAATGCTGTCTTGGCCTTTGACTCCTCAGCTAGTCTGATTTGCCAGTAGCCAGCTGTCAGATCGAATGTGCTCAAAAACTTGGCAGAAGCCAATCTGTCAATGAGCTCATCTGCTCTTGGAATGGGATGAGCATCTGTCCTAGTGACAGCATTTAAACCCCTGTAATCCACGCAAAACCTCATTTCTCTCTTTCCATCTTGGGTATGAGGTTTTGGCACCAGGACTACTGGGCTGGCCCATGGGCTCTCAGAGGGCTCAATCACTCCAAGCTCTAACATCTTTTGCACCTCAGCCTTGATGCAGTCTCTGACATGGTCAGGTTGCCTGTAGATCTTATTCTTGACAGGCAGACTGTCACCAGTGTCCACAACATGGGTACACCAGTCAGTCGGCTGGGTGTGAGTGAAAACAAATGCCTGTGGGCCTGCAAAACTTGTCTGCAGTCCATCTGTTGCTGGTCAGTGAGGCTGCCTGCCAAGGCTACTCCATCAACTGAACCATCATCAGGGTTCTGAGAAAGCAGGTCTGGGAGAGGGTCACTCTCTTCCTCCTGTTCCCCATCTGTGGCCATGAGCAAGCTCATGTCCTCCCTGTCCACAAATGCTTTCAAGCGATTCACATGGATTACCCTGTGAGGGCTCCTGGGTGTCCCAAAGTCTACCAAGTAGGTGACTTCCCCCTTCTTCTCAATAATAGGATAGGGTCCACTCCATTTGTCTTGGAGTGCTGCTGGAGCCACTGGCTCCAGTACCCATACCTTCTGTCCTGGTTGGAACTCTACCAGCACAGCCTTTTGGTCATGCCAAGCCTTCTGCAATTCTTGGATGGCCTCCAGGTTTTTGGATGCTCTTTCCATGTACTCAGCCATCCTGGAGCGGAGACCAAGTACATAGTCCACTATGTCTAGTTTGGGCTTTTTGAGAGGTAACTCCCATCCTTCCTTCACCAAACACAATGGGCCCCTTACAGGGTGGCCAAACAAAAGTTCAAAAGGGCTGTAGCCAACCCCCTTTTGTGGGACCTCTCTGTAAGCAAAGAGCAGGCAAGGTAAAAGAATGTCCCATTTCCGCCTGAGCTTCTCTGGTAATCCTTTTATCATGCCTTTAAGGGTCTTGTTAAATCTCTCCACAAGCCCATTGCACTGTGGATGATATGGGGTGGTAAACTTAAAGTTTACTCCACATTCCTTCCACATTGCTTTCAGATAGCTGGACATAAAATTAGTCCCTCTATCTGATAGTACCTCCTTAGGAAAGCCCACTCTTGAGAAAACTGCAATGAGGGCCTTTGCCACCACAGGTGCTGTGGTGGTCCTTAGGGGAATAGCCTCTGGGTACCTGGTGGCATGATCCACTACCACCAGTATGAATCTGTTCCCAGATGCTGTTTGGGGGTCCATTGGACCCACAATATCAATTCCTAATCTCTCAAAGGGGACCCCCACCACAGGTAGTGGTATTAGGGGGGCCTTTGTTGTGCCACCTGACTTACCACTGGCTTGGCAAGTGACACAGGAGCGACAAAACTCCTTGACATCCTCTGACATGTGAGGCCAGTGAAAGTGTGGAACAAGCCTGTCCCACGTCTTGTTCTGGCCTAAGTGTCCTGCAAGGGGAATATCATGGGCCAAGGTAAGGAGGAATCCCCTAAACTGCAGAGGTATCACCAACCTCCTGGTCATGCCAGGCTTGGGGGTTCTAGCCTCTGAGTAAAGGAGTCCCTCATCCCAATACACAGTATGGGTACCTTGGGCATCCCCAGCAGCCTCAGCAGCAGCCTGCTGTCTGAGGGGTTCAAGGGAAGGGCAATCTAATTGAGCCTGCCTCAGGTCTGCCCTTGAGGGTCCCCCTGTCCCCAGAAACTCAACCTGGTCAGGTTCAAGCTCCTCAGAGACAGTCTCCTCTTGGGCTGCAGAATCAGTTTCCTCTGAAACTTGATCCTCAACCTGGGGCAAGGTGGAAGGCGAGGCCTTTCCTCTCTTGCTCCTTCTCTTGGGTTGTGGCTGGTCTATTGTCTCAAGATCCACCACTGGTTCAGGAAGGCACTTCTTAGCCTGAGCCCTTGTCATGGCAAGGACATGCTCTGAAATCCCTAGCATTTCTGCATAAGTCCTGTACTCCACTTCTGACCATGCTGAGCTTTCAAGGTCATTGCCTAACAGACAGTCTACTGGTAGGTCTGCACTCACCACAACTTTCTTTAGGCCATCAACCCCTCCCCAGGAGAAGTTCACAACTGCCACACTATGGGAGGTAGTGGAGTTGCTGGCGTTGGTTACTAGGTAGCTCTCTCCTAGTACAATCTGTCCAGGGTCCACAAAGTCAGGTGTCACCATGGTGACACTGGCACATGTGTCCCTGTATGCTTGAGCCAGTTTCTCATTTATTAAGGGAGTCTGCCTGTATTTGCCCAGGTTAGTGGGGCTTACTGCAGTGGGCAACTCAATGTCCACATCATACAGGAGAACTGCCTGTGTAGGGACTCTGACTAGGCCAGATCCTACTTCAATACCCAGGGTCAACCCAGCTACACCCTTGGACTGTGTTCCACCACTGCTTACTGTACTTGGGGTTGCAGTTGCTTTAGGAGCTGTAGTGGTGGGAACTGGATTTGCCTTGGTGCACTCACTGCCCCAGTGTGAAACTGATTTGCAGGTATTACACCAAGGTGTCTTAGGACCTTTGTTCTCCTTTTTCTTGTTACCATTTTGGGAACCACCCTCCTTACTATTAGTTTGGGGGCCTGAAGACTTCTGGTCTTTTTCTTTATCTTTCTGATTCTGATTACCACCCTTCTGGTCTGTTTTCTTCTGGTCACCACCTTGGTTCTGGGGTTTCTGCTTAATCCTTGTTCTGACCCATTTGTCTGCCTTCTTTCCCAATTCTTGGGGAGAGGTCAGATCAGAGTCAATAAGGTATTGATGCAACAGCTGGTTTGTACAGTTATTAAGGATCTGTTCTCTCATCATAAGATTGTACAATCCTGTATAGTCTGAAACTTTACTTCCCTGCAACCAACCCTCCAAAGCCTTAGTGGAACACTCAACGAAATCAGTCCAGTCTTGAGTCTGTGCTTTCTGGGTGTCTCTGAACAACAACCTGTATTGCTCAGTGGTTAGGCCATACCCTTCAATGAGAGCACTCTTCAAAACAGAGTAGTTTTTGGCATCCTCAGGTCTAACTGTGAGGAGCCTGTCCCTCCCTTTCTCAGAAAAGGAGTACCACAAAATTGCAGCCCACTGATCCTCAGGAACCTGCTGTACCATGCAGGCTCTCTCAAGAGCAGTCATCCATTTGTGGATGTCATCCCCTTCTTTGAAGGGGGGCACAATTTTGGTCAGGTTTCTATTATCATAGGCCCTGTCTTTTTCTCTTGGAAAATTGCTGCCACCAGTGGCATCTAAGCCACTTAATTTCTGCTCTCTTGCCAAGGCAAGTTTAGCTTGAGCTAAGGTGAGTCTAGCTTGACTCAGGGCTACCTCCTCTCTCTCTATCTGGAGTTTGACAGCCCCCATTCTAGCCCTATGCTCAGCTTTCTGAGAAGCACTCATGCCTCTCTCTGAGTCTCTGGAGGCACTAGAAATATGAGAGTCCCCTGAGGGAGATCTCACTCTTCTGTTGCCTGGGAGAATCACATGTTGGGTTCTGGGGAGGGGCAGGCCCTCTCCATTCCCCAGTAGGTCCAAGTTGGCCTGGCTAAGCCTACCAACTGGAACCTGGCTACCCTGATCCTGTACTTCCAAGTCCTCAACCTCTGAGTCCTCATCTTCATCATCCTCCTCCTCTTCAGGGGGATCATCTACAGGGGGGTTCCCTCCAGTTCCTGTGTCTAGGGAAGCTGCTTTTGCCTTCTCTAAGTCATCCTGTTCTAGGATTTCTACCAGGATTAGGCAGGTGGGGCTTCTGCCCCTTTTTAACCCTCTTGCTTTGCACAAGGCAATCAAGTCTCTGCGGGTTAACTTGTCATATCCAAAAGTTGCCTGGGTAGGGTCAACTGTCACAGGACTAGACCCTGAGGCCTTTCCTGTGTCAGACATGGTTACTAGTGAGGTGTAAGTGGTGCACTTACCTACACTAAGTGTTTTCCTACTGGACCTTGCTAGTGAGTTGTAGTCAGGGGTGTGCTACTCCCTTCAACCTACAACTACTAAGTTCAGTAGAACTTAATATGCTAAGCTTTTGATTTTATATGTACCTAGAGGTACTTGATGTGATCTTTCAATTTGATATAAAGATTGCAATGGTAAAACAACAGCAAGCTCAAATCCGCACCGCTGCTCACCAATGTGAGAAGTTGGCCTGGTAGGGGATGTTTCCAATTCTGGAACCACCTACTACCTGACCAAACAATCCCTTATGGTGTCTGGTTGTAAGTCAACCTTATTAGACAAGCTATCCTAGGGGTAGCATGGACTAAGCAGCCTAAAGGCTTAACTTAAGAGGTCGTGTTAAGCGAGCTGTTTTACCACATAGAATCCTGTAATACCAAATGAAAGGACACCACACAAGTATATATTATAAAAATATATGTATTTATTACTAAAAACAATCCCCAGTATTCTTTATGAATAAAGGGGCACAAGCGTTAAATCAAAAGCACTGTTTAAACATACAAAGTTGCACAATTATGGATGAGGGCAGGGGGCCACTCGAACCATATACTAAACAAGTGGTTAGGCCTAAGGCCTAGGGAATCGCTGGGAGCAGTCAGGACAAGCAATGCTGAAGTCGGGAATGGCCCTCGGGATTCGGGAGATGTGCGGAAAGCGCACGCACGCACCAATGTTAACCAATGGTGCGTAAAAGTTGTAAAGTTAAAGTTAAAGGACACTTCCGCTGAACCTAGAGGAACAAAACTTAACACACAGACCCTAGAGGTGTGCACCAGTGTGGGAACACCGGCGGAGCAAAGTTACCTCACCCACAGGAAGTGGGTGCACAGGGTCGAAGTGACGTCGGGTTTTGACTCGCAGGCTCTTGGTGCTTGAAGCTGAAAGGGCTGCAGGCGGGTTGAAGATGCAGTGTCCGGTGGAGTCCAAGGGTGGACTCAAGTTGTAGAGTACCTGAAAGCAGAGGGGACAGAGTCTGGGTCACTCAGCAGTGACCAGGGTGGAACCAGGACGGAACCAGGCAATGTCGGGCGCAATCAGGTGGTCGTCGAGGAGCTTCTCTCCGCTGTCACGTGGGCTCTGGGGCATCTGCGACGTCCAGGAGCAGGTCACGATCTGTCCCACACAGGCTCTCACCGTCGGTGCAGTCGGCTTCCGGTTTGGAGCAAACAAGCCTTGGTAAGAGCAATCCACGCGGGTTCGGAAGATTGCTTCTCACTCGGACCAGGAGGGTCAGAGTCGGGGCTCCTTTTCAGGGGAGCTGGTGTGGATCTGGAGCAACCAGAATCACAAGTCTTCTTTTGTAGTTTGTCGGCACAGGGACCACAAGCCAGCTGGCAAGTGACCGGGCCAACGCGTTGAGCCAAAACGTGCCAAAGGGCCCCACGCAGCACTCGTCGAGTGTGGAGGGCTGAACTTCGGCTCAGGAGTAGCTCAGGGTGGGGGCTTCTCAAACCCCGGTGCACAGCTTCGAGGGTCACTCGTGGGCTGCGCGGTCAGCGTCTCGTGGTCAATTCAAGATGGCGTGCCCCACGCTTCCGGTCGCCTCCACGGGTCTCAGCTTTGCAGGGACTGTGGATCGGGCTGTTAGAAGCTGGGCAGGCTTAATCTCGTTGATCTCAGTCGCTCGAGTTTCGGCGGGAACTGCAACTAAGTAGACGTCGAGGGCTGGATGGTGCCTGCTGCTGCAGGGTGGTCACTCCTTGACCACAAGGGAGATTCTTCGGGCTTCCAAGTTGAAAGGGGAGTCCAAGGGTCCAGAGTTTCGTTTCTAATGTTTCTTCCAGGAAATCTGAAGTGCATTGGCACTGCTCCCACTCTTATTCGAATCTGGTGGGCGTGATTACCTGCTAGGTCCCCTCCTATGGGTGGGACCCAGGAAGTGGGTGGATACACCCCCTTCCTTTGATCCAGGCCGCCCTGGCACGAGGGCTGGAGTGCCCCAGAACCGGTTTGGCCGGATTATGCAAGGGGCAGCCTTGTGCGCCCCAAGCAGTGTCTGGTTTCTTTCAAACCTCCCTGCTACAATACACTATCTCCTGTCTGGAGGGCGGTGACACCCTCCTGTGACAGGAAACCCTTTGTCCAGGACCCCCTTGACTGAGTTTCGGTCAGCTCCAGGGGTCCAGACATTTGTCTGTGGCAGAGGCATCCATTTTGTGGATCTTAAGGCCTTTGGAGAAATCAACCGCATTAAAGCAAAGTAACATGTCTTACCCCTCTAGAGGGGTGGAATGCCATCCCCGTCGCCAGAACTGGCGAGGGGATGGTATTCCAAAGCGTATGACACCTTACACGACATGTTTTGATAAAGCCAAACCAAAGTTGCTAAATAACCGCGAGGATTATAAGGCACTTAATAGTATATGGTATGGCATTATCCTGAAACAGCTTAGGGATTTGTTCCCGACGGCTGCAGACAGGCTCAGCTCATGCTAGAGCTCCATCTCACATAAAACCACGCACTCAGCCTCCAGGATTGATGAGGCCTTTCTATAGGAGTGGCTCACAGGTTTACATGTGTCCAGATATAGGTTTAGACATAGGTATACTATATCTAAGCAAGGGGTGTGTACACCACCTTACCCCAGCTGAGTGATCAGCCAGTTGTGTCAATTTAAGAACCAGCCAGGGGTGGCAAAAGATATGCTGCAGCCCCTGGTAGGCCTTAGTGGCTCCTGTGCCCTGTGCACCTATAGTGCATTCTACAGGGGCTGACAAGGAGTCCATTTCCAATTGGTATGTGCCTATAGCACATGTGTCAGTAATTTAGTGAGAGAACAGCAGGCTGGGGGTCTGATCAGCAGGCCCACAGCCTCAGTAGTCGAAAACCAGTGAAGCAAAAAGCAAAAATTTGGGGTGACCATAGGATAGCAGACCCTACTCTCCTAGACATCCCCTCGCCAGTTCTGGCGACGGGGATGGCATTCCACCCCTCTAGAGGGGTAAGACATGTTACTTTACTTTAATGCGGTTGATTTCTCCAAAGACCTTAAGATCCACAAAATGGATGCCTCTGCCACAGACAAATGTCTGGACCCCTGGAGCTGACCGAAACTCAGTCAAGGGGGTCCTGGACAAAGGGTTTCCTGTCACAGGAGGGTGTCACCGCCCTCCAGACAGGAGATAGTGTATTGTAGCAGGGAGGTTTGAAAGAAACCAGACACTGCTTGGGGCGCACAAGGCTGCCCCTTGCATAATCCGGCCAAACCGGTTCTGGGGCACTCCAGCCCTCGTGCCAGGGCGGCCTGGATCAAAGGAAGGGGGTGTATCCACCCACTTCCTGGGTCCCACCCATAGGAGGGGACCTAGCAGGTAATCACGCCCCCCAGATTCGAATAAGAGTGGGAGCAGTGCCAATGCACATCAGATTTCCTGGAAGAAACATTAGAAACGAAACTCTGGACCCTTCGCCCTCCATTTCAACGTGGAAGCCCGAAGAATCTCCCTTGTGGTCAAGGAGTGACCACCCTGCAGCAGCAGGCACCATCCAGCCCTCGACGTCTACTTAGTTGCAGTTCCCGCCGGAACTCGAGCAACTGAGATCGACGAGATCAAGCCTGCCCAGCTTCTAACAGCCCGATCCACAGTCCCTGCAAAGCTGAGACCCGTGGAGGCGACCGGAAGCGTGGGGCACGCCATCTTGAATTGACCACGAGACGCTGACCGTGCAGCCCACGAGTGATCCTCGAAGCTGTGCACCGGGGTTTGAGAAGCCCCCACCCTGAGCTACTCCTGAGCCGAAGTTCAGCCCTCCACACTCGACGAGTGCTGCGTGGGGCCCTTTGGCACGATTTGGCTCAACGCGTTGGCCCGGTCACTTGCCAGCTGGCTTGTGGTCCCTGTGCCGACGAACTACCTAAGAAGACTCGTGAATCTGGTTGCTCCAGATCCACACCAGCTCCCCTGAAAAGGAGCCCCGACTCTGACCTTCCTGGTCCGAGTGAGAAGCAATCTTCCGATCCCGCGTGGATTGCTCTTGCCAAGGCTTGTTTGCTCCAAACTTGAAGCCGACTGCACCGACGGTGAGAGCCTGCGTGGGACAGATCGTGACCTGCTCCTGGACGTCGCAGATGCCCCAGAGCCCACGTGACAGCGGAGAGAAGCTCCTCGACGACCACCTGATTGCGCCCGACATTGCCTGGTTCCGTCCTGGTTCCACCCTGGTCACTGCTGAGTGACCCAGACTCTGTCCCCTCTGCTTTCAGGTACTCTACAACTTGAGTCCACCCTTGGACTCCACCGGACACTCCATCTTTAACCCGCCTGCAGCCCTTTCAGCTTCAAGCACCAAGAGCCTGCGTGTCAAAACCCGACGCCACTTCGACCCTGTGCACCCACTTCCTGTGGGTGAGGTAACTTTGCTCCGCCGGTGTTCCCACACTGGTGCACACCTCTAGGGTCTGTGTGTTAAGTTTTGTTCCTCTAGGTTCAGCGGAAGTGTCCTTTAACTTTAACTTTACAACTTTTACGCACCATTGGTTAACATTGGTGCATGCGTGCGCTTTCCGCACATCTCCCGAATCCCGAGGGCCATTCCCGACTTTAGCATTGCTTGTCCTGACTGCTCCCAGCGATTCCCTAGGCCCTAGGCCTAACCACTGCTCGAGTGGCATCTCTTATACCACTTGTTTAGTATATGGTTTGAGTGGCCCCCTGCCCTCATCCATAATTGTGCAGCTTTGTATGTTTAAACAGTGCTTTTGATTTAACGCTTGTGCCCCTTTATTCATAAAGAATACTGGGGATTGTTTTTAGTAATAAACACATATATTTTTATAATATATACTTGTGTGGTGTCCTTTCATTTGGTATTACAGGATTGTATGTGGTAAAACAGCTCGCTTAACACGACCTCTTAAGTTAAGCCTTTAGGCTGCTTAGTCCATGCTACCCCTAGGATAGCTTGTCTAATAAGGTTGACTTACAACCAGACACCATAAGGGATTGTTTGGTCAGGTAGTAGGTGGTTCCAGAATTGGAAACATCCCCTACCAGGCCAACTTCTCACATTGGTGAGCAGAGGTGCGGATTTGAGCTTGCTGTTGTTTTACCATTGCAATCTTTATATCAAATTGAAAGATCACATCAAGTACCTCTAGGTACATATAAAATCAAAAGCTTAGCATATTAAGTTCTACTGAACTTAGTAGTTGTAGGTTGAAGGGAGTAGCACACCCCTGACTACAACTCACTAGCAAAGTCCAGTAGGAAAACACTTAGTGTAGGTAAGTGCACCACTTACACCTCACTAGTAACCATGTCTGACACAGGAAAGGCCTCAGGGTCTAGTCCTGCGACAGTTGACCCTACCCAGGCAACTTTTGGATATGACAAGTTAACCCGCAGAGACTTGATTGCCTTGTGCAAAGCAAGAGGGTTAAAAAGGGGCAGAAGCCCCACCTGCCTAATCCTGGTAGAAATCCTAGAACAGGATGACTTAGAGAAGGCAAAAGCAGCTTCCCTAGACGCAGGAAATGGAGGGAACCCCCCTGTAGTTGATCCCCCTGAAGAGGAGGATGATGATGACTTGGATGAGGACTCAGATGTTGAGGACTTAGAAGTACAGGATCAGGGTAGCCAGGTTCCAGTTGGTAGGCTTAGCCAGGCCAACTTGGACCTACTGGGGAATGGAGAGGGCCAGCACCTCCCCAGAACCCAACATGGGATTCTCCCAGGCAACAGAAGAGTGAGGTCTCCCTCAGGGGACTCTCATATTTCTAGTGCCTCCAGAGAATCAGAGAGAGGCATGAGTGCTTCTCAGAAAGCTGAGCATAGGGCTAGAATGAGGGCTGTCAGACTCCAGATAGAGAGAGAGGAGGTAGCCCTGAGTCAAGCTAAGCTTACCTTAGCTCAAGCTAAACTTGCCTTGGCAAGAGAGCAGAAATTAAGTGGCTTAGATGTCACTGGTGGCAGCAATTTTCCAAGAGAAAAAGACAGGGCCTATGACAATAGAAACCTGACTAAAATTGTGGCCCCCTTCAAAGAAGGGGATGACATCCACAAATGGATGACTGCTCTTGAGAGAGCCTGCATGGTACAGCAGGTTCCTGAGGAACAGTGGGCTGCAATTTTGTGGTACTCCTTTTCTGAGAAAGGGAGGGACAGGCTCCTCACAGTTAGACCTGAGGATGCCAAAAACTACTCTGTTTTGAAGAGTGCTCTCATTGAAGGGTATGGCCTAACCACTGAGCAATACAGGTTGTTGTTCAGAGACACCCAGAAAGCACAGACTCAAGACTGGACTGATTTCGTTGAGTGTGCCACTAAGGCTTTGGAGGGTTGGTTGCAGGGAAGTAAAGTTTCAGACTATACAGGATTGTACAATCTTATGATGAGAGAACAGATCCTTAATAACTGTACAAACCAGCTGTTGCATCAATACCTTATTGACTCTGATCTGACCTCTCCCCAAGAATTGGGAAAGAAGGCAGACAAATGGGTCAGAACAAGGATTAAGCAGAAACCCCAGAACCAAGGTGGTGACCAGAAGAAAACAGACCAGAAGGGTGGTAATCAGAATCAGAAAGATAAAGAAAAAGACCAGAAGTCTTCAGGCCCCCAAACTAATAGTAAGGAGGGTGGTTCCCAAAATGGTAACAAGAAGAAGAAGAACAAAGGTCCAAAGACACCTTGGTGTAATACCTGCAAATCAGTTTCACACTGGGGCAGTGAGTGCACCAAGGCAAATCCAGTTCCCACCACTACAGCTCCTAAAGCAACTGCAACCCCAAGTACAGTAAGCAGTGGTGGAACACAGTCCAAGGGTGTAGCTGGGTTGACCCTGGGGATTGAAGTAGGATCTGGCCTAGTCAGAGTCCCTACACAGGCAGTTCTCCTGTATGATGTGGACATTGAGTTGCCCACTGCAGTAAGCCCCACTAACCTGGGCAAATACAGGCAGACTCCCTTAATTTATGAGAAACTGGCTCAAGCATACAGGGACACATGTGCCAGTGTCACAATGGTGACACCTGACTTTGTGGACCCTGGACAGATTGTACTAGGAGAGAGCTACCTAGTAACCAACGCCAGCAACTCCACTACCTCCCATAGTGTGGCAGTTGTGAACTTCTCCTGGGGAGGGGTGGATGGCCTAAAGAAAGTTGTGGTGAGTGCAGACCTACCAGTAGACTGTCTGTTAGGCAATGACCTTGAAAGCTCAGCATGGTCAGAAGTGGAGTACAGGACTCATGCAGAAATGCTAGGGATTTCAGAGCATGTCCTTGCCATGACAAGGGCTCAGGCTAAGAAGTGCCTTCCTGAACCAGTGGTGGATCTTGAGACAATAGACCAGCCACAACCCAAGAGAAGGAGCAAGAGAGGAAAGGCCTCGCCTTCCACCTTGCCCCAGGTTGAGGATCAGGTTTCAGAGGAAACTGATTCTGCAGTCCAAGAGGAGACTGTCTCTGAGGAGCTTGAACCTGACCAGGTTGAGTTTCTGGGGACAGGGGGACCCTCAAGGGCAGACCTGAGGCAGGCTCAATTAGATTGCCCTTCCCTTGAACCCCTCAGACAGCAGGCTGCTGCTGAGGCTGCTGGGGATGCCCAAGGTACCCATACTGTGTATTGGGATGATGGACTCCTTTACTCAGAGGCTAGAGCCCCCAAGCCTGGCATGACCAGGAGGTTGGTTATACCTCTGCAGTTTAGGGGGTTCCTCCTTACCTTGGCCCATGATATTCCCCTTGCAGGACACTTAGGCCAGAACAAGACGTGGGACAGGCTTGTTTCACACTTTCACTGGCCTCACATGTCAGAGGATGTCAAGGAGTTTTGTCGCTCCTGTGTCACTTGCCAAGCCAGTGGTAAGTCAGGTGGCACAACAAAGGCCCCCCTAATACCACTACCTGTGGTGGGAGTTCCCTTTGAAAGAGTTGGAATTGATATTGTGGGTCCAATGGACCCCCAAACAGCATCTGGGAACAGATTCATACTGGTGGTAGTGGATCATGCCACCAGGTATCCAGAGGCTATTCCCCTAAGGACCACCACAGCCCCTGTGGTGGCAAAGGCCCTCATTGCAGTTTTCTCAAGAGTGGGCTTTCCTAAGGAGGTACTATCAGATAGAGGCACGAATTTTATGTCTAGCTATCTGAAAGCAATGTGGAAGGAATGTGGAGTAAACTATAAGTTTACCACCCCATATCATCCACAATGCAATGGGCTTGTGGAGAGATTTAACAAGACCCTAAAAGGCATGATAAAAGGATTACCAGAGAAGCTCAGGCGGAAATGGGACATTCTTTTACCCTGCCTGCTCTTTGCTTACAGAGAGGTCCCACAGAAGGGGGTTGGCTACAGCCCTTTTGAACTTGTTGAACCTGTTTACAGACATGACAATAAGGCTTTTTCTCTGTTGAAGAAGTGTCTTGGGACCCACCCCCATTCTTGGAGTTTTGGGGCCCTGTGGAAGTCTTTTCTTTATTTTTATCCCCACCCTTATCTTGAGGCTTGGTAGACTCCTTCTTCTGGTTACTGTCCTGATTCTTATGCCTAATCCTGGTTCTGACCCACTTGTCTGCCTTCTTTCCCAATTCTTGGGGAGAGGTCAGATCAGAGTCCACCAGGTGCTGGTGTAAGAGCTGGTTCTGACAATTACTTAGGATCTGCTCCCTCATAATCAAATTATACAATCCTGTAAAGTCATGTTCTTTGCTGACATGTAGCCAACCCTCCAGAGCCTTAGTTGCACAATCAACAAAATCAGTCCAGTCCTGAGTCTGTGTCTTCTGGGTGTCTCTGAACTTCAACCTGTACTGTTCAGTGGTTAAGCCAAACCCATCTATTAGGACACTCTTCAGGACTGTGAGAAGTTGGCCTGATAGGTGATGTTTCCAATTCTGGAACCACCGGTTATCAGACCAAACAATCCCTTATGGTGTCTGGTTGCAAGTCAACCTTATTAGACAAGCTATCCTAGGGGTAGCATGGACTAAGCAGCCTAAAGGCTTAACTTAAGAGGTCGTGTTAAGCGAGCTGTTTTACCACATACAATCCTGTAATATCAAATGAAAGGACACCACACAAGTATATATTATAAAAATATATGTATTTATTACTAAAAACAATCCCCAGTATTCTTTATGAATAAAGGGGCACAAGCGTTAAATCAAAAGCACAGTTTAAACATACAAAGTTGACAATTATGGATGAGGGCGGGGGGCCACTCAAACCATATACTAAACAAGTGGTATAAGAGATACCAATCGAACAGTGGTTAGGCCTAGGGCCTAGGGAATCGCTGGGAGCAGTCGGGACAAGCAGTGCTGAAGTCGGGAAAAGCCCGCGGGATTCGGGTGCAGTGCGGAAAGCGCACGCATGCACCAATGTTAACCAATGGTGCGTAAAAGTTGTAGAGTTAAAGTTTAAGGACACTTCCGCTGAACCTAGAGGAACAAAACTTAAGACACAGACCCTAGAGATGTGTACCAGTGTGGGAACACCGGCGGAGCAAAGTTACCTCACCCACAGGAAGCGGGTGCACAGGGTCGAAGTTGAGTCGGGTTTCGTCACGCAGGCTCTTGGTGCTTGAAGCTGAAAGGGCTGCAGGCGGGGTGAAAGAGAAGTGTCCGGTGGAGTCCAAGGGTGGACTCGAGTCGAAAAGTACCTGAAAGCAGAGGGGACAGAGTCTGGGTCACTCAGCAGTGACCAGGGTGGAACCAGGACGGAACCAGGCAATGTCGGGCACAATCAGGTGGTCGTTGAGGAGCTTCTCTCCGCTGTCACGTGGGCTCTGGGGCATCTGCGACGTCCAGGAGCGGGTCACGATCTGTCCCACGAGGGCTCTCACCGTCGGCGCAGTCGGCTTCAAGTTTGGAGCAAACAACACTTGGCAAGAGCAATCCACGCGGAACCGGGAGATTGCTTCTCACTCGAACCAGGAGGGTCAGAGTGGGGGCTCTTTTTCAGGGGAGCTGGTGCAGATCTGGAGCAACCAGAGTTGCAGGTCGAATTTCAAAGTTCGTCGGTACAGGGGCCACTAGCCGGCTAGCAAGTGACCGGGCCAACGTGTTGAGCCAAATGGAGCAGAAGGGCCCCACGCAGCACTCGTCGAGTGTGGAGGGCTGAACTTCGGTGCAAGAGTGGCTCAGGGTTAGGGCTTTTCAAACCCCAGTGTACAGCTTCGAGGGTCACTCGTGGGCTGCACGGTCAGCGTCTTGTGGTCAATTCAAGATGGCATGCCCCACGCTTCTGGTCGCCTCCACGGGTCTCAGCTCTGCAGGGACTGTGGATCGGGCTGTTGGAAGGCAGGCAAGCTTGATCTCGTCGATCTCTGTCGCTTGAGTTCCGGCAGGAACTGCGACAAAGCAGACGTCGATGGCTGGATGGTGCCTGTTTGCACAGGGTGGTCACTCCTTGACCACAAGGGAGATTCTTCAGTCTTCTACGCAGAGTAGGATGTCGAAGGGTCCAGAGTTTCGTTTCTTATGTTTCATCAGGAAATCTGAAGTGCATTGGCACTGCTCCCAGTCTTATACTAATTTTGGGGGCTGGATTACCTGCTAGGTCCCCTCCTATGGGTGGGACCCAGGAAGTGGGTGGATACACCCCCTTCCTTTGATCCAGGCCGCCCTGGCATGAGGGCTGGAGTGCCCCAGAACCGGTTTGGCCTGATTATACAAGGGGCAGCCTTGTGCGCCCCAGGCAGTGTCTGGTTTCTTTCAGACCTCCCTGCTACAATCCACTATCTCCTGTCTGGAGGGTGGTAACACCCCCCTGCGACAGGAAACCCTTTGTCCAGGCCCCATTTGGCTGAGTTTCGGTCAGCTTCAGGGGGTCAGACTCTTGTCTGTGGCAGAGGCATCCATTTTGTGGATCTAAGGTCCTTTTAGAAATTAACCGCATTTAAGTAAAGTAACATGTCTTACCCCTCTAGAGGGGTGGAATGCTATCCCCATCGCCAGAACTGGCGAGGGGATAGTATTCCAAATCGTATTACACCTTACACGACATGTTTTGATAAAGCCAAACCAGAGTTGCTATATAACCGCAAGGATTATAATGCACTTAAGAGTATATGGTATGGCATTATCCTGAAACAGCTTAGGGAGTTATTCCCGACAGCTGCAGTCAGGCTCAGCTCATGCTAGAGCTCCATCTAACATTAAACCACGCACTCTGCCTCCAGGATTGATGAGGCCTTCCATAGGAGTGGCTCACAGGTTTATATGTGTCCAGATATAGGTTTAGATATAGGTATACTATATCTAAGTAAGGGGTGATTACACCACCTTACCCCAGCTGAGTGATCAGCCAGTTGTGTCAATTTAAGAACCAGCCAGGGGTGGCAAAATATATGCTGCAGCCCCTGGTAGGCCTTGGTGGCCCCTATGCCCTGGGCACCTATAGTGCATTATACAGGGGCTGACAAGGAGTCCATTTCCAATTGTGGTATGTACCTAGGGTACATGGAATCCATTTTACAGAGAGAGCAGATGGCCTGGGGCCCTGATTAGCAGGGAACCAGGTCAACTAAGTCAAAAAACCAGCTAAACACAGGCAAAACATCTGGGGTAACCATAGTCAGGTAGCCACCTTCCTACAAGGACTTTGTAATTGTTTGCATCCTCATGTCTAACAGTGAGGAGCTTATCTCTCCCTTTCTCTGAAAAGGAGTACCATAAGATTGCTGCCCACTGTTCCTCAGGAACCTGCTGTACCATGCAGGCTCTCTCAAGAGCAGTTATCCACTTGTGGATGTCATCCCCTTCCTTGTAGGGGGGCACAATCTTTGTCAGGTTTCTACTATCATAGGACCTGGGTTTCTCTTTAGGAATATTGCTGCCACCAGTGGCATCTAAGCCACACAATTTTTGCTCTCTTGCCAAGGCAAGTCTAGCTTGAGCCAAGGCTACCTCCTCCCTCTCTATTTGGAGTTTGACAGCCCTCATTCTGGACCTATGCTCTATCTTCTGAGAGGCAGTCATACCTCATTGAGATTCTCTTGAGGCACTAGAAATATGAGAGTCCCCTGAGGGAGATCTCACTCTTCTGTTGCCTGGGAGAATGATATGGTGGGATCTGGGGAGGTGCTGGCCCTCTCCATTTCCCAGTAGGTCTAAGTTGGCCTGGTTAAGCCTGGCAACTAGGACCTGGCTACCCCTCTGATCCTGATCTTCTGGGTCCTCTACATCTGAGTCCTCCTCCTCCTCTTCTTCCTCCTCTTCTCCTTCCTCCGGAGGGGTATCAGTTACAGGGGGGTTCACTCCATCTCCTGACTCTAAGGGAACTTCATTCGCCTTCTCTAAGTCATCCTGTTCTAGAATGGCTATCAGGATAGGACATGTGGGACTTCTGCCCCTTTTTAACCCTCTTGATATGCACAAGGCAATCAAGTCCTTTCGGGTTAATTTGTCATAGCTGGAAGTTGCCTTGGTAAGGTCAACTGTCACAGGAGCAGACCCTGAGGCTTTTCCTGTGTCAGACATGACTACTAGTGAGGTATAAGTGGTGCACTTACCTACACTAAGTGTTTTCCTACTGTACCTTGCTAGTGAGTTGTAGTCAGGGTGTGCTAATCCCTTTAATCTACAACTACTAAGTTCAGTAGAACTTAAATATGCTAAGCTTTTGATTTATATGTACCTTGAGGTACTTGATGTGATCTTTCAATTTGATAAAAGATTGCAATGGTAAAACAACAGCAAGCTCAAATCCCACCGCTGCCACCAATGTGAGAAGTTGGCCTGATAGGTGATGTTTCCAATTCTGGAACCACCGGTTATCAGACCAAACAATCCCTTATGGTGTCTGGTTGTAAGTCAACCTTGTTAGACAAGCTATCCTAGGGGTAGCATGGACTAAGCAGCCTAAAGGCTTAACTTAAGAGGTCGTGTTAAGCGAGCTGTTTTACCACATACAATCCTGTAATATCAAATGAAAGGACACCACACAAGTATATATTATAAAAATATATGTATTTATTACTAAAAACAATCCCCAGTATTCTTTATGAATAAAGGGGCACAAGCGTTAAATCAAAAGCACAGTTTAAACATACAAAGTTGCACAATTATGGATGAGGGCGGGGGGCCACTCTAACCATATACTAAACAAGTGGTATAAGAGATACCAATCGAACAGTGGTTAGGCCTAGGGCCTAGGGAATCGCTGGGAGCAGTCGAGACAAGCAATGCTGAAGTCGGGAGAGGCCCACGGGATTCGGGAGCAGTGCGGAAAGCGCACGCGTGCACCAATGTTAACCAATGGTGCGTAAAAGTTGTAAAGTTAAAGTTTAAGGACACTTCCGCTGAACCTAGAGGAACAAAACTTAAGACACAGACCCTAGAGATGTGTACCAGTGTGGGAACACCGGCGGAGCAAAGTTACCTCACCCACAGGAAGCGGGTGCACAGGGTCGAAGTTGAGTCGGGTTTCGTCACGCAGGCTCTTGGTGCTTGGAGCTGAAAGGGCTGCAGGCGGGGTGAAAGAGAAGTGTCCGGTGGAGTCCAAGGGTGGACTCGAGTCGAAAAGTACCTGAAAGCAGAGGGGACAGAGTCTGGGTCACTCAGCAGTGACCAGGGTGGAACCAGGACGGAACCAGGCAATGTCGGGCGCAATCAGGTGGTCGTTGAGGAGCTTCTCTCCGCTGTCACGTGGGCTCTGGGGCATCTGCGACGTCCAGAAGCGGGTCACGATCTGTCCCACAAGGGCTCTCACCGTCGGCGCAGTCGGCTTCAAGTTTGGAGCAAACAACACTTGGCAAGAGCAATCCATGCGGAACCGGGAGATTGCTTCTCACTCGAACCAAGAGGGTCAGAGTGGGGGCTCCTTTTCAGGGGAGCTGGTGCAGATCTGGAGCAACCAGATTTGCAGGTCGAATTTCAAAGTTCGTCGGTACAGGGGCCACTAGCCGGCTGGCAAGTGACCGGGCCAACGCGTTGAGCCAAATGGAGCAGAAGGGCCCCACGCAGCACTCGTCGAGTGTGGAGGGCTGAACTTCAGTGCAAGAGTGGCTCAGGGTTGGGGCTTCTCAAACCCCGGTGTACAGCTTCAAAGGTCACTCACGGGCTGCACGGTCAGCGTCTCGTGGTCAATTAAAGATGGCGTGCCCCACGCTTCCGGTCGCCTCCACGGGTCTCTGCTCTGCAGGGACTGTGGATCGGGCTGTTGGAAGGCAGGCAAGCTTGATCTCGTTGATCTCTGTCGCGCGGGTTCCGGCGGGAACTGCGACAAAGCAGATGTCGATGGCTGGATGGTGCCTGTTTGCACAGGGTGGTCACTCCTTGACCACAAGGGAGATTCTTCAGTCTTCTACGTTGAGTAGGATGTCGAAGGGTCCAGAGTTTCGTTTCTTATGTTTCATCAGTGTGAGAAGTTGGCCTGGTAGGGGATGTTTCCAATTCTGGAACCACCTACTACCTGACCAAACAATCCCCTTATGGTGTCTGGTTGTAAGTCAACCTTATTAGACAAGCTATCCTAGTGGTAGCATGGACTAAGCAGCCTAAAGGCTTAACTTAAGAGGTCGTGTTAAGCGAGCTGTTTTACCACATACAATCCTGTAATACCAAATGAAAGGACACCACACAAGTATATATTATAAAAATATATGTGTTTATTACTAAAAACAATCCCCAGTATTCTTTATGAATAAAGGGGCACAAGCGTTAAATCAAAAGCACTGTTTAAACATACAAAGTTGCACAATTATGGATGAGGGCAGGGGGCCACTCAAACCATATACTAAACAAGTGGTATAAGAGAGGCCACTCGAACAGTGGTTAGGCCTAGGGCCTAGGGAATCGCTGGGAGCAGTCAGGACAAGCAATGCTGAAGTCGGGAATGGCCCTCGGGATTCGGGAGATGTGCGGAAAGCGCACGCATGCACCAATGTTAACCAATGGTGCGTAAAAGTCAAATAGTTAAAGTTTAAGGACACTTCCGCTGAACCTAGAGGAACAAAACTTAACACACAGACCCTAGAGGTGTGCACCAGTGTGGGAACAGCGGCGGAGCAAAGTTACCTCACCCACAGGAAGTGGGTGCACAGGGTCGAAGTGGCGTCGGGTTTTGACACGCAGGCTCTTGGTGCTTGAAGCTGAAAGGGCTGCAGGCAGGGTGAAGACGAAGTGTCCGGTGGAGTCCAAGGGTGGACTCAAGTTGTAGAGTACCTGAAAGCAGAGGGGACAGAGTCTGGGTCACTCAGCAGTGACCAGGGTGGAACCAGGACGGAACCAGGCAATGTCGGGCGCAATCAGGTGGTCGTCGAGGTGCTTCTCTTCGCTGTCACGTGGGCTCTGGGGCATCTGCGACGTCCAGGAGCAGGTCACGATCTGTCCCACGCAGGCTCTCACCGTCGGTGCAGTCGGCTTCCGGTTTGGAGCAAACAAGCCTTGGTAAGAGCAATCCACGCGGGATTGGAAGATGGCGTCTCACTCGGACCAGGAAGGTCAGAGTCGGGGCTCCCTTTCAGGGGAGCTGGTGTGGATCTGGAGCAACCAGAATCACGAGTCTTCTTTTGTAGTTCGTCGGCACAGGGACCACAAGCCAGCTGGCAAGTGACCGGGCCAACGCGTTGAGCCAAATCGTGCCAAAGGGCCCCACGCAGCACTCGTCGAGTGTGGAGGGCTGAACTTCGGCTCAGGAGTAGCTCAGGGTGGGGGCTTCTCAAACCCCGGTGTACAGCTTCGAGGGTCACTCGTGGGCTGCACGGTCAGCGTCTCGTGGTCACTTCAAGATGGCGTGCCCCACGCTTCCGGTCGCCTCCACGGGTCTCAGCTTTGCAGGGACTGTGGATCGGGCTGTTAGAAGCTGGGCAGGCTTGATCTCGTCGATCTCAGTCGCTCGAGTTCCGGCGGGAACTGCAACCAAGTAGACGTCGAGGGCTGGATGGTGCCTGCTGCTGCAGGGTGGTCACTCCTTGACCACAAGGGAGATTCTTCGGGCTTCCACGTTGAGATGGAGGGCGAAGGGTCCAGAATATCGTTTCAAATGTTTCTTCCAGGAAATCTGATGTGCATTGGCACTGCTCCCACTCTTATTCGAATCTGGTGGGCGTGATTACCTGCTAGGTCCCCTCCTATGGGTGGGACCCAGGAAGTGGGTGGATACACCCCCTTCCTTTGATCCAGGCCGCCCTGGCACGAGGGCTGGAGTGCCCCAGAACCGGTTTGGCCGGATTATGCAAGGGGCAGCCTTGTGCGCCCCAGGCAGTGTCTGGTTTCTTTCAAACCTCCCTGCTACAATACACTATCTCCTGTCTGGAGGGCGGTGACACCCTCCTGTGACAGGAAACCCTTTGTCCAGGACCCCCTTGACTGGGTTTCGGTCAGCTCCAGGGGTCCAGACATTTGTCTGTGGCAGAGGCATCCATTTTGTGGATCTTAAGGCCTTTGGAGAAATCAACCGCATTAAAGTGAAGTAACATGTCTTACCCCTCTAGAGGGGTGGAATGCCATCCCCGTCGCCAGAACTGGCGAGGGGATGGTATTCCAAAGCGTATGACACCTTACACGACATGTTTTGATAAAGCCAAACCAGAGTTGCTAAATAACCGCGAGGATTATAAGGCACTTAATAGTATATGGTATGGCATTATCCTGAAACAGCTTAGGGATTTGTTCCCGACGGCTGCAGACAGGCTCAGCTCATGCTAGAGCTCCATCTCACATAAAAACCATGCACCCAGCCTCCAGGATTGGTGAGGCCTGTCTATAGGAGTGGCTCACAGGTTTACATGTGTCCAGATATAGGTTTAGACATAGGTATACTATATCTAAGCAAGGGGTGTGTACACCACCTTACCCCAGCTGAGTGATCAGCCAGTTGTGTCAATTTAAGAACCAGCCAGGGGTGGCAAAAGATATGCTGCAGCCCCTGGTAGGCCTTAGTGGCTCCTGTGCCCTGTGCACCTATAGTGCATTCTTCAGGGGCTGACAAGGAGTCCATTTCCAATTGGTATGTACCTAGGGTACATGGAATCCATTTTACAGAGAGAGCAGATGGCCTGGGGCCCTGATTAGCAGGGAACCAGGTCAACTAAGTCAAAAAACCAGCTAAACACAGGCAAAAAATCTGGGGTAACCATAGTCAGGTAGCCACCTTCCTACATAACCCCCCCCCAAACGAAAGGAGATAAGGCTATCCTTGGCCAGGTAAGCCTATATTGCCTGAGTGGCCATATAAGGAAGTACCTGCACTAGCATGGGTACCCCCTGTCTCATGGTCCACTAAGCAGTCCCTCACCCTTTGGGTATTAGAGGGTCTCCACCATAGGGAATCACTACCTTGGGTGTGTTTATGCAAAGTTAAAGGCTGGTTTGGATATGGAGTATTGAAGTGAGGCTCTACTAATTTAGGGCTTAGCTTCCTCCAATTATCTTCCACCATGTGTGCCTTTCTTTCTTTAACTGAGTTGCACTGTGCTCTCAGGGTCAACCTCTGGCTACCTAAAGCTGGAGGCTGGGTCCCTCTGTTTGGCTTGCTGGAGGGACAGTTCAGGTTTGGGCCCTTTGGGTCCCAGGTTTGGCTGTGCCCAACAGAATCCATCTGGGGGAGGTCCCTAACTGTTTTTAAGGGGGCTCCCTCAGGAGTTTTTAAAGTTTTCACCTTACTAGGGCTACTAGTTTTGGTGCACCTAATCTTTTGATGGGGGTGCTTTATTTGACAGGGGGCCCTCTGGGTCTCACTGTCCTTCTTGTCCTCTGCAGCCCTGGGCTGGCTAAGGCAAGGGAGAGAGGGGCAGGTTACCTGCTCCAGACTGGGTCCCACCTGAGAAGGGTCCACTGACATCAGAGGTTCTGTCAGGCTAGGCCCAACCACCTCTGGGGCAGCTCCTTCATCAGGGGTAAGATCAGTTCCCTGAGGAGGCTGATCCTGTCCTAAAGTCTGGTGAGGGGGAGATTTCTCTTCCTCCTCCATGCTCTCAGTTTGTGTGGAGTTGTCCATCATTTCAGGTTTCACAACACACATGTCAGTTTGAGTTTGGGCTGTGGCCATCACAGCCCCACCAACCTTTTCAGGAGGAGACTCAGTTTGGGTTTCTGCTGTTATCATAACAGCTTTGCTATTCTGTTCAGGAAGAGCTTTTGCTAAAGATGGGGCAGGGAGTATCTCCGCCCTACCAACCTTTTCAGGAAGGACATCTTGAATTGGGGCTGTAGCCATTACAGCCCCACTAACCTTTCCATTGGAATTTACCATTCTAGAATGGATTTCCTGTTCAACCCCAGCCCAGGCTGAGATTTCTAAATCATTACCCAGTAGACAGTCTACAGGCAAGTTTGGGGACACTGCCACTCTCTTTGGGCCAGTGACACCTCCCCAGCTGAGACTTACTACTGCCATGGGATGATTTGTTTGGATGCCATCAATGTTTATTACCTGGTATGTGGCACCAGGTAAAAGTTGCTTAGAGGGGACTATGCCATCAGCCACCATGGTGATGCTAGCCCCTGTGTCTCTAAAAGCTTCAACTCTTAAACCATTGATGATGGGTTCTTGTCTATACTTGCTCAAAGTATTTGGGCAAGCAGAGAAGTTGGCAAACCCCATGCCAGCCTCATAAACAAGATCATTGGGTGATGGGGACCTGGATAGGCCAGGGTCCACCTGATTTCCAAAAGTAAACCCACCCAGATTCCTGGGTGTGCTTCCACTTCCTGGGGGATTACTGCTGACAGTAACAGGAGGTGTTGAAGCTGGCTTTGGAGGTATATTTTCTTTATTGTTATTCTTGGGACAACAGCTGTCTGTTTTGTAATGCCCCACCTGTTTACAGGGATAACAATAGGGTTTTTTCTCAGTTGAAGAAGTGTCTTGGGACCCACCCCCATCCTTGGAGTTTTGGGGCCCTGGGGAAGTCTTTTCTTTACTTTTATCCCCACCCTTATCTTGAGGCTTGGTAGACTCCTTCTTCTGGTTACTGTCCTGATTCTTAGGCCTAATCCTGGTTCTGACCCATTTGTCTGCCTTCTTTCCCAATTCTTGGGGAGAGGTCAGATCAGAGTCTACCAGGTGCTGGTGTAAGAGCTGGTTCTGACAATTACTTAGGATCTGCTCCCTCATAATCAAATTATACAATCCTGT
The DNA here is from genome assembly GCF_964261635.1 of Lissotriton helveticus. NCBI lineage: Eukaryota > Metazoa > Chordata > Amphibia > Caudata > Salamandridae > Lissotriton > Lissotriton helveticus. The sequence continues at coordinate 1,869,774 of NW_027611671.1, read as the reverse complement.
AAAGTCATGTACTTTGCTGCCATGTAGCCAACCCTCCAGAGCCTTAGTAGCACAATCTACAAAATCAGTCCAGTCCTGAGTCTGTGCCTTCTGGGTGTCTCTGAACTTGAACCTGTACTGTTCAGTGGTTAAGCCAAACCCATCTATCAGAACACTCTTCAGGACTTTGTAATTGTTTGCATCCTCATGTCTGACAGTGAGGAGCTTGTCCCTCCCTTTCTCTGAAAAGGAGTACCATAAGATTGCTGCCCACTGTTCCTCAGGAACCTGCTGTACCATGCAGGCTCTCTCAAGAGCAGTCATCCATTTGTGGATGTCATCCCCTTCTTTGAAGGGGGGCACAATCTTTGTCAGGTTTCTACTATCATAGGACCTGGGTTTCTCTTTAGGAATATTGCTGCCACCAGTGGCATCTAAGCCACACAATTTCTGCTCTCTTGCCAAGGCAAGTTTAGCTTGAGCTAAGGTAAGCTTAGCTTGACTCAGGGCTACCTCCTCTCTCTCTATCTGGAGTCTGACAGCCCTCATTCTAGCCCTATGCTCAGCTTTCTGAGAAGCACTCATGCCTCTCTCTGATTCTCTGGAGGCACTAGAAAGATGAGAGTCCCCTGAGGGAGATCTCACTCTTCTGTTGCCTGGGAGAATCACATGTTGGGTTCTGGGGAGGTGCTGGCCCTCTCCATTCCCCAGTAGGTCCAAGTTGGCCTGGCTAAGCCTACCAACTGGAACCTGGCTACCCTGATCCTGTACTTCTAAGTCCTCAACATCTGAGTCCTCATCCAAGTCATCATCATCCTCCTCTTCAGGGGGATCAACTGCAGGGGGGTTCCCTCCAGTTCCTGTATCTAGGGAAGCTGCTTTTGCCTTCTCTAAGTCATCCTGTTCTAGGAGTTCTACCAGGATTAGGCAGGTGGGGCTTCTGCCCCTTTTTAACCCTCTTGCTTTGCACAAGACAATCAAGTCTCTGCGGGTTAGTTTGTCATATCCAGAAGTTGCCTGGGTAGGGTCAACTGTCACAGGACTAGACCCTGAGGCCTTTCCTGTGTCAGACATGGTTACTAGTGAGGTGTAAGTGGTGCACTTACCTACACTAAGTGTTTTCCTACTGGACCTTGCTAGTGAGTTGTAGTCAGGGGTGTGCTACTCCCTTCAACCTACAACTACTAAGTTCAGTAGAACTTAATATGCTAAGCTTTTGATTTTATATGTACCTAGAGGTACTTGATGTGATCTTTCAATTTGATATAAAGATTGTAATGGTAAAACAACAGCAAGCTCAAATCCGCACCGCTGCTCACCAATGTGAGAAGTTGGCCTGGTAGGGGATGTTTCCAATTCTGGAACCACCTACTACCTGACCAAACAATCCCCTTATGGTGTCTGGTTGTAAGTCAACCTTATTAGACAAGCTATCCTAGTGGTAGCATGGACTAAGCAGCCTAAAGGCTTAACTTAAGAGGTCGTGTTAAGCGAGCTGTTTTACCACATACAATCCTGTAATACCAAATGAAAGGACACCACACAAGTATATATTATAAAAATATATGTGTTTATTACTAAAAACAATCCCCAGTATTCTTTATGAATAAAGGGGCACAAGCGTTAAATCAAAAGCACTGTTTAAACATACAAAGTTGCACAATTATGGATGAGGGCAGGGGGCCACTCAAACCATATACTAAACAAGTGGTATAAGAGAGGCCACTCGAACAGTGGTTAGGCCTAGGGCCTAGGGAATCGCTGGGAGCAGTCAGGACAAGCAATGCTGAAGTCGGGAATGGCCCTCGGGATTCGGGAGATGTGCGGAAAGCGCACGCATGCACCAATGTTAACCAATGGTGCGTAAAAGTCAAATAGTTAAAGTTTAAGGACACTTCCGCTGAACCTAGAGGAACAAAACTTAACACACAGACCCTAGAGGTGTGCACCAGTGTGGGAACAGCGGCGGAGCAAAGTTACCTCACCCACAGGAAGTGGGTGCACAGGGTCGAAGTGGCGTCGGGTTTTGACACGCAGGCTCTTGGTGCTTGAAGCTGAAAGGGCTGCAGGCAGGGTGAAGACGAAGTGTCCGGTGGAGTCCAAGGGTGGACTCAAGTTGTAGAGTACCTGAAAGCAGAGGGGACAGAGTCTGGGTCACTCAGCAGTGACCAGGGTGGAACCAGGACGGAACCAGGCAATGTCGGGCGCAATCAGGTGGTCGTCGAGGCGCTTCTCTTCGCTGTCACGTGGGCTCTGGGGCATCTGCGACGTCCAGGAGCAGGTCACGATCTGTCCCACGCAGGCTCTCACCGTCGGTGCAGTCGGCTTCCGGTTTGGAGCAAACAAGCCTTGGTAAGAGCAATCCACGCGGGATTGGAAGATGGCGTCTCACTCGGACCAGGAAGGTCAGAGTCGGGGCTCCCTTTCAGGGGAGCTGGTGTGGATCTGGAGCAACCAGAATCACGAGTCTTCTTTTGTAGTTCGTCGGCACAGGGACCACAAGCCAGCTGGCAAGTGACCGGGCCAACGCGTTGAGCCAAATCGTGCCAAAGGGCCCCACGCAGCACTCGTCGAGTGTGGAGGGCTGAACTTCGGCTCAGGAGTAGCTCAGGGTGGGGGCTTCTCAAACCCCGGTGTACAGCTTCGAGGGTCACTCGTGGGCTGCACGGTCAGCGTCTCGTGGTCACTTCAAGATGGCGTGCCCCACGCTTCCGGTCGCCTCCACGGGTCTCAGCTTTGCAGGGACTGTGGATCGGGCTGTTAGAAGCTGGGCAGGCTTGATCTCGTCGATCTCAGTTGCTCGAGTTCCGGCGGGAACTGCAACCAAGTAGACGTCGAGGGCTGGATGGTGCCTGCTGCTGCAGGGTGGTCACTCCTTGACCACAAGGGAGATTCTTCGGGCTTCCACGTTGAGATGGAGGGCGAAGGGTCCAGAATATCGTTTCAAATGTTTCTTCCAGGAAATCTGATGTGCATTGGCACTGCTCCCACTCTTATTCGAATCTGGTGGGCGTGATTACCTGCTAGGTCCCCTCCTATGGGTGGGACCCAGGAAGTGGGTGGATACACCCCCTTCCTTTGATCCAGGCCGCCCTGGCACGAGGGCTGGAGTGCCCCAGAACCGGTTTGGCCGGATTATGCAAGGGGCAGCCTTGTGCGCCCCAGGCAGTGTCTGGTTTCTTTCAAACCTCCCTGCTACAATACACTATCTCCTGTCTGGAGGGCGGTGACACCCTCCTGTGACAGGAAACCCTTTGTCCAGGACCCCCTTGACTGGGTTTCGGTCAGCTCCAGGGGTCCAGACATTTGTCTGTGGCAGAGGCATCCATTTTGTGGATCTTAAGGCCTTTGGAGAAATCAACCGCATTAAAGTGAAGTAACATGTCTTACCCCTCTAGAGGGGTGGAATGCCATCCCCGTCGCCAGAACTGGCGAGGGGATGGTATTCCAAAGCGTATGACACCTTACACGACATGTTTTGATAAAGCCAAACCAGAGTTGCTAAATAACCGCGAGGATTATAAGGCACTTAATAGTATATGGTATGGCATTATCCTGAAACAGCTTAGGGATTTGTTCCCGACGGCTGCAGACAGGCTCAGCTCATGCTAGAGCTCCATCTCACATAAAAACCATGCACCCAGCCTCCAGGATTGGTGAGGCCTGTCTATAGGAGTGGCTCACAGGTTTACATGTGTCCAGATATAGGTTTAGACATAGGTATACTATATCTAAGCAAGGGGTGTGTACACCACCTTACCCCAGCTGAGTGATCAGCCAGTTGTGTCAATTTAAGAACCAGCCAGGGGTGGCAAAAGATATGCTGCAGCCCCTGGTAGGCCTTAGTGGCTCCTGTGCCCTGTGCACCTATAGTGCATTCTTCAGGGGCTGACAAGGAGTCCATTTCCAATTGGTATGTACCTAGGGTACATGGAATCCATTTTACAGAGAGAGCAGATGGCCTGGGGCCCTGATTAGCAGGGAACCAGGTCAACTAAGTCAAAAAACCAGCTAAACACAGGCAAAAAATCTGGGGTAACCATAGTCAGGTAGCCACCTTCCTACAATCAGGAAATCTAAAGTGCATTGGCACTGCTCCCAGTCTTATACTAATTTGGGGGGCTGAATTACCTGCTAGGTCCCCTCCTATGGGTGGGACCCAGGAAGTGGGTGGATACACCCCCTTCCTTTGATCCAGGCCGCCCTGGCACGAGGGCTGGAGTGCCCCAGAACTGGTTTGACCGGATTATGCAAGGGGCAGCCTTGTGCGCCCCAAGCAGTGTCTGGTTTCTTTCAAACCTCCCTGCTACAATCCACTATCTCCTGTCTGGAGGGTGGTAACACCCCCCTGCGACAGGAAACCCTTTGTCCAGGCCCCATTTGGCTGAGTTTCGGTCAGCTGCAGGGGGTCAGACTCTTGTCTGTGGCAGAGGCATCCATTTTGTGGATCTAAGGTCCTTTTAGAAATTAACCGCATTTAAGTAAAGTAACATGTCTTACCCCTCTAGAGGGGTGGAATGCTATCCCCGTCGCCAGAACACCTTACACAACATGTTTTGATAAAGCCAAACCAGAGTTGCTATATAACCGCGAGGATTATAAGGCACTTAAGAGTATATGGTATGGCATTATCCTGAAACAGCTTAGGGAGTTGTTCCCGACAGCTGCAGACAGGCTCAGCTCATGCTAGAGCTCCATCTCACATTAAACCACGCACTCTGCCTCCAGGATTGATGAGGCCTTCCATAGGAGTGGCTCACAGGTTTATATGTGTCCAGATATAGGTTTAGATATAGGTATACTATATCTAAGTAAGGGGTGATTACACCACCTTACCCCAGCTGAGTGATCAGCCAGTTGTGTAAATTTAAGAACCAGCCAGGGGTGGCAAAAGATATGCTGCAGCCCCTGGTAGGCCTTGGTGGCTCCTATGCCCTGGGCACCTATAGTGCATTATACAGGGGCTGACAAGGAGTCCATTTTCAATTGTGGTATGTACCTAGGGTACATGGAATCCATTTTACAGAGAGAGCAGATGGCCTGGGGCCCTGATTAGCAGGGAACCAGGTCAACTAAGTCAAAAAACCAGCTAAACACAGGCAACAAATCTGGGGTAACCATAGTCAGGTAGCCACCTTCCTACAGTGTCTAGTGGGGAAGTACCACTTCTAGACATGGCTGTACGTGTGCTGTTATGTTATGTTATGTTGTTATGTTAAGTAGCTTTTATATAGCGTACGGCTACATCCAGCAATTTGGCCGCAACAGGGTCGTCCGCCGTGTAAAGGTGGAAGTTGAAATCACCGGCCACAACACAATGCTGTGTGGTCAGCGCCAGCTCAGAGACGGCTGTCTGCAGATCCTCCAAAAAGGAACCCACCGGGCCTGGTGGTCTATAAACCAACAACCCCTTCAAGGCCTGACCTGGGGACAGTCTGAGCGTGAAGGCGAGCGACTCGGCATTCCCAATGGAGTTCAGGGGAAGCACCGAGCAGGAGACGCTCTTTTTCACCACAACCGCCACTCCCCCTCCCCTGCCCTTAACTCTGTCCTGCCGGAAGATATTGTACGCAGGAGGAATGGCTGAGAAGACGTCCGGATTGGAAGCCTCTCCCAGCCAAGTTTCGGTCAGTAGCAAGCACAGGGGATTTTCCCTGACCAGAAGATCGTAAATGTGCAGGGCGTGGCGCCCTACCGACCTCGTGTTCAGCAGCAGGCAAAGATGCTTCACGCCAGCTGTTGCCGGGTGAGGAACCGTAGCACAAATCCAGGAAGGCGTCCAACCACAGCCCGGACAGCGTCGTTTGCCCCTAAACCGCCCCGGGAAAATGGAGCGGCAAGAGCTAGAATGGCCCCGCATGTCCCGCAATGACGCAGAGGAATAGCAAATCATCTCAGCCAGAGTATTGCCGGACCGGGGTCCCCCGCCGCCCCGACGCCTCCGGGACGCTGACGGGCGCAGACGGGCAGGACTCCGGCACGACTCAGGCTAAGCGAGGGCGTCCACCTGCGCGTCACGCTGCGCGTGAGGGAGCGACTTTAAGTAGGCGCTCCAATCAAGCCTGAGCGTGCGAGTCCGCTCCAAGATGGCGGCCGCCGCTGGCTGAAGTAGCCCAAACAAAGATGGCGCCCAAAATGACCCCCAGGACCCGGACCCACCAAAGTGGTGGTGCTTGGCAGGCAGAAAATGCCGTTTTTAAGGTGCAGGTAAGGGGAGAAGGGGGCGCTGGCAGCAAGCAGGCAGGCTAAAATCAGGGAAGAATGAAACAGAAAAACGAACCCAAATGCAAAACAGGATGTTTTAAAAAGTACTCGGCGCTAGTAGCAGCGCGAGCGCGGCGAAGTGGTAGATGGTCTAACCAGCACCATGCTAGAGCCTGCCTTAAGTAGGCGCTCCAATCAAGCCTGAGCGTGCGAGTCCGCTCCAAGATGGCGGCCGCCGCTGGCTGAAGTAGCCCAAACAAAGATGGCGCCCAAAATGACCCCCAGGACCCGGACCCACCAAAGTGGTGGTGCTTGGCAGGCAGAAAATGCCGTTTTTAAGGTGCAGGTAAGGGGAGAAGGGGGCGCTGGCAGCAAGCAGGCAGGCTAAAATCAGGGAAGAATGAAACAGAAAAACGAACCCAAATGCAAAACAGGAAGTTTTAAAAAGTACTCGGCGCTAGTAGCAGCGCGAGCGCGGCGAAGTGGTAGATGGTCTAACCAGCACCACGCTAGAGCCCGCCTTAAGTAGGCGCTCCAATCAAGCCTGAGCGTGCGAGTCCGCTCCAAGATGGCGGCCGCCGCTGGCTGAAGTAGCCCAAACAAATATGGCGCCCAAAATGACCCCCAGGACCCGGACCCACCAAAGTGGTGGTGCTTGGCAGGCAGAAAATGCCGTTTTTAAGGTGCAGGTAAGGGGAGAAGGGGGCGCTGGCAGCAAGCAGGCAGGCTAAAATCAGGGAAGAATGAAACAGAAAAACGAACCCAAATGCAAAACAGGAAGTTTTAAAAAGTACTCGGCGCTAGTAGCAGCGCGAGCGCGGCGAAGTGGTAGATGGTCTAACCAGCACCACGCTAGAGCCCGCCTTCAGTAGGCGCTCCAATCAAGCCTGAGCGTGCGAGTCCGCTCCAAGATGGCGGCCGCCGCTGGCTGAAGTAGCCCAAACAAAGATGGCGCCCAAAATGACCCCCAGGACCCGGACCCACCAAAGTGGTGGTGCTTGGCAGGCAGAAAATGCCGTTTTTAAGGTGCAGGTAAGGGGAGAAGGGGGCGCTGGCAGCAAGCAGGCAGGCTAAAATCAGGGAAGAATGAAACAGAAAAACGAACCCAAATGCAAAACAGGAAGTTTTAAAAAGTACTCGGCGCTAGTAGCAGCGCTAGTAGCAGCGCCAGCGCGGCGAAGTGGTAGATGGCTGTGAGGGTGCTGGTGTGTGATTGGCTGGAGTTGGCTGGGATACCAGGATCCAGGATGTCTGGATGGGTCTGCCCAGTGGTGAGTGCTCAGATCAGCATGCTGATGTGAGGGGAGGGCTGCACCTGGTTCCTGATGGGGCTGGGCTTTCCCCACACAATGCTGGCCCCGCCCCCTGTGGTGCGTCTAACGACCCTAGCCCTGCCAGTGAATAGAGTGAGGTGATGAGCACATCAAGGGTGCTCCAAAACCAGCTGTGACTGTTTTCTCCCCCACCCTGCACCTACAGACAAAGGAATGTGGTGCATAAAAATGGGGCTGTGTCGCCACACAAACTGTTCTCTGCCAGGATCCTGCCTGAGGGGGCTGCTGCTGTTGCTGGGGCCAGGAAGACCGCCACTTGGATTATCTCCCTGCCTGGAGACCCAGTGAGCTGGCTCTGGGCCCAGCCTTGCCCCCTGCCTGCTTTAAGGAACTTTGCTGTGCCCCTAGCGCTTGGGAGCGCTGTGCCTGCACCCCTAGCGCTGAGAGCGCTGCGAATCGTCTTTGAGCGCTGGGAGCGCTTTACTTTCCCTTTTCGTGGCTGCCCACGCCACTTTTTGCCGATTTGACAGTCCCCTGGCAGGTGCCCACCCTGCCAAGGACCTTGTGCTTTACCCTGTCACGAGCGCTTTGGGAGCGCTTTATTGAGCTTAAGGCCGGTGCCCACCCGGCATTGCCCTGTGAAGTTTTCCCCGTCGCCGCCCGGCCGTACAGGAAGTCAGGCAGGCCGTGACCTCATTCCCCAGGCCGCGCTCTGATTGGCTGCCAGCCCGGGACAGGAAGGAGGGAGCCGGAAGCTACCGGGAGCCGACCCTGGGATCCGGTGCACTCACCCAGGAGAGAGAGAAGCCTTCTGTCCAGCAGCGGGGCAACCGTGGTGTGGGGAGAGCCCCGCAGCTGCCGAGGAAGAGAAGGAGCCTGGAGACCCTGGGAGCGCCCACCAGAAACCGGGTAAGTGGGGCTCGGTGTTCCCGTCTAGGGAGGAGGGCGTCGGGGCACATTGCCGGCGCCCGCCCTCCCCTCCAGTACCAGGGCTTTGTTGTCAAAGAGCCTGAGAGGCCCCGGGGGGGCCTCCCTGCAGATTTGAGCCCCGGGCGGGCTCCTACGTTACTGGGGCATTTCTTCAGGGCCGCGAGAGGCTCTGGGTGGCATCATTTCCTTTCGAGTCCCCCGAAGAGGGACTCCAACGCCCAGAGCCATTTGTTCTCTTGAGTCCCGGAGGGGCTCCAACGGCCGTATTTTGTGTATGAGCCTGAAAGGCTCAAGGGGGCATTTTGATTTACTGAGAGCCCACGAGGGGCTCAGGCGCCACAACTATCTTTGAGAGCCCAGAGATTCTCAGGGGCCATTTGTTTATTCAGAGCCCAGCGAGGCTCCAAAAAGGGGACAGTCATTTCTACAGAGCCTGTGACACTCAGTAACACCAGCAAGTAGCAAACACAGTAAAACATTTTGGCCTGTATCTTTCCGCCGTCTTTGTAAGCCTGTGACACTGTGAGTTTCAGGAATTCCACAAGCAGCACTATAGGTGGACTCACTACTAGTACATACATAGTCAGATAGTACTAAAAAATGCCTTTTTACTTTTTTCTCTTGTTTTGCAAAAGAAATTACTGGTACGTGAACTTGTGGTAGCCGCCATAATGGCAGCTCACTCAGCTTTAACCCAAGAAATACAGACACAGGCCATGATGATGCAGACTCGCAGTACTTTAAGCAGTACATGCAGGTGGGAATAGGAATGTCTTACTTTTCTATAGGGGTGGCACTGCCACTGGCCATACTTCATCCACTCAGCGTCTGCGCTACTACATCATACACCTCTGCTATCGACGAGGAGGATAAAGAAGATAACATCCAGGCTTACAAAGTACGTCTATGATTCTTCTTAATGTCTCAAATGTACCAAAATTTATTTTTGTTAACAACCAACTTTCACCCTTTTCATTATATTTTGGAAACCGCTGTATTCTTTCTTATGTTGAATTGCATTCAACAAAACCATTTTTTACAGTCATAAATAAATATTAAGACTCGCTCGTCCTTCGTTTCACTCTTCTTTAGCTTTTCGTTCTTCACATCCCTAAACTACATCTGATCTGATATGACTTGGCTTTAAAATAAAAATTGGCCAGCTGAGTTCAAGTGAAATAGAGGGGACCATTGGTTACCAGAGAAGTACAGCCACTAATGCTATTACAAGTCAAGGTTGACTGTCTTCTCCGTGATAGCCCAAAAAGTAGTTATAAATTAGTAAATGTTCTTGACAGTACAGTGTACTTATACTAGTGTACTGTGTACTACTGTACAGTACATCATACACTCCTTTACGAGCCTACTCAAAAAAAATATAATAAGTAAGTAGTATAATAACTTACCACCATCCGCCGCCGCTGAGCCTTCCCCCCCAGCTCCTCCTGTTGGCACCGCCGCATCCAGAGTGGACCCCTCCGCACTGCTGGCCCCAGCACTGATGGTCATCTGTGCCGCATCAGATGTTGTGACGTCTAGGAAAAACATGTCATATTTTCAGATGCCATACACAACCCCCTATTTTGTCTCGTAATGGAAGGAAATGTTACATAACACATTTTGTATTACTGGGATTGGAAAAATGTTACGGTTTTGGGGAGGGTGTTAACCTTTTAGATGCTTATTCCATTAAATGCTACACTTCTTCTTTTGACAACTGATTAATGCTTGCTTAACGTGCACCATTTTTCTCATTACAGAAAGAAGATTCCATTGCCCTTCAGCCAGACGATTCACCAACTACTACTGAGTCACCACCAGCAGTACTTAAGTACTTTAAAGAAGGTGGGGGCTCACACACAGTTATTCTACTAATTTCCTGTGTCTGTTAGTGTTAACTATTTTTAAGTTTGAGTCATACTAATTTCATTCATGGGAATGTTGTTTAAAGTAAACTTTAACGTCATCTTCATCCATAAGAATACTACGCTATTAAAAATAAAGAAATAATGTTTTCATTTCTCAATTGAAAATAAAAATTAAAAACTAACAAACACTGTGTGGTTTTTGTTCACGAGTGAGTGAGCGGAATGGTTTGAACTACTGCACTTGGCAGTCATGTTTCAGTAACTCAGATAGGCCAGGACTCGGAGGTAGTCTCTCTTCTTCTGTTCTTCTGGGTCGTAAAATCATTGGTCAGACATTCTAGATAGTCGGTCAGGGGAATGGGGGTTCAACTTCTGTTCGGACTGAGGTATGTCGAAAGTCGAACTGCACCTATCATCAACAATGTCCTATTTATCTTGTTCATACTTCTTTGTGTGAAGAATAGTCCCTGAAACAGTAGCGGTATGGGATGTGCTCCTCTCAAATCAAAAAGGCAACTGCTACCTTTTACTTGGTGTAAACAATGACATTTTGTTGTTGGAAATTGTCAAAGCACTTACATTAAGAAGACTGGAATAGACAGCAAGGGCAACCCAGAGGACTGCACTCAGTGCCTAGAGCTATTGCTGTATCAGAGTTTTGTTTCACACCGTTTGCCGAATGGACAAGCTTAGCTACCTACACAGACCGACTCATAATTGTAAATAGTAGTAGCACAGAGAGTGATGGTAGAGGCAGGATAAGAATGTAGAAAGTAGTCCACATTAGAAGAAGATCAAAGACTATTTTGTAAAACATAGAATTATTAGGAACCAGTTTGTAATGAATAGGAGCTGTAAAAGTTAGGGAAGTATAAGTATTAATATAACAATAGAACAACTTACTGGGGCCAGCAGAAGAGCCTGCAAGGGACTGCTCCTGTTCACCTTCTGCCACCGGAGTCTCTGTCGCCGTCGCCTTGCCCCTGGGAGGTCCTGGTGATCATGAAATAATGAAACACAACATGGATGATTGTTTTTTGGGAAATATTTGATTTCTTTGTACTCAATCTAAAATTATGTCAGGGAAACAAATTGCATCTGATCTGGTCAAGTCCCCCATTCACACCTTCATTCATACTACCGTGCTTCCCATTAGACTCACAGACATTCCGCACCCCGCTCCAGATAGGGGCGGTGCCAGAGTTCTTGGAGCGAAAGGCAAAATTCAATTTGCCTGCAAAGAGAACCCCAGGAATTGCTATTAAAAGTTGTTTACTGCAACTACACGGAACCTCATAAGGCCTTCCCACACCTTATGGAAAGCTCCGTCCCCCCCCACCTCAAAGTGCATCTCTCTGGCGGTCTGCGAGGTGCTGCCTGTTTTCTCCCACTGAACGACCAAACAACACATGGCAGAGGCCACGAGAAGCAAAACTGCCGCGGCCATCCTGTGAGTCTGATGTTAGCTCGGTGCCCCCAAGTCCCCCATTCACCCCTTTTTCACACCATTCATAGCCCAGTCCACAGACTGCACACACACTGCAGGCATCTCCGACTATGCCTCTATATATAGCAAAGAGGTGAATGATGTCATAAAGCCTGCGAGACCCAGGGGTGTGATGTAGTACATGATGTCACAAACCTGCCAGGGTCAGGGGTGTGGTGTAGGAGATGACATCACAACCGATTGATGGGAAATGCTGATAACACTCAAGGCTGCCTTTGGGGACCAGTGATACATTATGTTGGTAGATATAGGCCCATCTTTCGCATAACATCACGGAAGCAGAAGATTGAGCGAAGGAAGTCAGTTACAATAATCTTATTATTAAGGTTTCCTGTTTTCTCTTTATTGCATACATGTTAACAGAATCTGTAAAATCGATGGTGAGATGGGCCTAGTGTACTGCACAGGAATGCACAGCTTGTCATTCTGTTTCTTCCTATCTGCTCTGCCCATTTCACAGGTATTCAAATGGCAGGGTGGCATCTAAGGGTTAGAAGACACCTTACATCAGTCTTCTGCACTGACTAGCAGAGCCTGGCAGCGGTCTTATGGCTGGGCTCTGAGTCTTCGTCTGTGTTAGCCTGTCTGCTGGCCTGGCCTCCCATAGACTCCTTCTTGTGTAACTACACACGGCTTCAAGAGCATTGCATACACACATCCATTCAATAGAAGGTAGTTCTGGATACCCTGGGGGTTCAAGTTGCACAAGGAATCTGTAGTCTTGGGATGTACTGTTTTTTTTTGCTAATTTTCAGTATCAACCCACCTGACTGTTTTTGGGTCCCTGTGGCCACCAGGACCCTATATTATATCTCAGGTGATATAGCAAGAGTGTTTAGGGCTCATTTCCAGCCTCCAGGTACATGTCTGAGTCCTATTTCAGACATTTTGAGGTGTTTGGTGTCAAATTCATTTTTTCCATTATAGGCCTTAGATATCAGAGTCACATCACATTTCTAGTTCTGGACCCAAGAACACCATAGTATACCTCAGATGACATACCAAGAGTGTCTAAGACCCATTTCTGGCCTCCAGGGGTGACTTTTTGAAGTTTTTGGGTTTAAAGGGGCAAAGTCACTTTTTCCACCCGAGGTCGTGGAACTCGGAGCTGGGTAAAAGTTTAGCTTGAGTGCCCTCCCCATGGAGGTCAAAAATTTTATTGCATCAAAATCATTTAAAAACTATATAGGTGTAATTGTAGTGCCCTGAATGCTATATGGCTGCATTTGCACCGTTCTAGGTATTTACAAAATGAATTTCTAACACTTTTGAAGTCTCCATGAAGTGAAAAATGACTAAGTCCAAAAACTTCACTGGTGCATCAAAGTGGTCAAAAAAGGTCAACATTGGGTTAAAATTAACAAAACATAGTGCTGCAGTGGTCCAATAGCAGGCTAAAGACATAATGAATGACACAGAATGAACAGTTTTACTAAACACTTTGAAAATTCGATTTTCAATTTCAGGGGGACAAGGTCATGGAACTCCGAGCTGGGTAAAAGTTCAGCTTAAGGGCCCTCCCCATGGAGGTCAAAAATGTTATTACATCAAAATCTTTTAAAAACTATATAGGTGTAATTGCAGTCTCCTGAATGCTATGTAACTGCATTTGCACTGTTCTGTGTGCCTCCAAAATGAATTTCTAACACTTTTGAAGTCTCCATGAAGTGAAAAATGACGAAGTACAAAGACATCATTGGTGCATGAAAGTGTTTAAAAACGATCACAAATGCATAAAAATGAAAAAAAACTAAGTGCTACACTGGCCCAATAGCAAGCTAAACACACAATGAATGACCCAGAATGAATATATTTACAAATTACTTGGAAAATGCTATTTTAAATTTCAGGGGGACGAGGTCACAGAAGTCATGGAACTCCGAGCGGGGTAAAAGTTCAAACTTTCCACCCCTCATGGAGGTCAAAATTTTTAATCCATCAAAATCATTTAAAAACTATATAGGTGTGATTGGAGTGTCCTGATTGCTATATAGGTGCATTTGCACTGTCCTGTGTGCCTCCAAAGTGACTTTCTAACACTTTTGAAGTCTCCATGAAGCAAAAAGTGACTAAGTCCAAAGACCATTTGGAGCATCAAAGTGTTCAAAAACGGTCAAAAATGCATAAAAACGAAAAAAAACAAGTGCTACAGTGGCCCAATAGCATGCTAAACACACAATGAATGACACAGAATGAATAGTTGTACACATTACTTTGAAAATGCAATTTTAAATTTCAGGGGGACAAGGTCACGAAAGTCATGGAACTCCGAGCGGGGTAAAAGTTCAACCTTTCCCCCCTTAAGGAGGTCAAAATTTTAATACATCAAAATCATTTAAAAACTATATAGGTGTGATTGCAGTGTCTTGGATACATCCCACATGAATTTTAAACACATTAGGAGCATCTCTGATCAAAATAACCATAAAAATCCCAAAGCTGCATCAGTGCTTCAAAGTGCTCCAAAACGGTCAAAAATGGACGAAAATGAAAAATATTCTCCATATCTGAGTTTTTATAACATTCCTTAGATAATGTATATCTTGAATTAGTTTTAAATCCTTTTATTAAAAAGTTTCTTTTCTATGCTGCACTGGTGCAACGCCTCAAGTCTGAGAAGCTGCACCAGTGCAGCCGAAGCAGCACTGGTGCAGCCGAAGCAGCACTGGTGCAACAAGAGTCAAGCTGGTAGCCTGACCTTTGACCAATCCGAGACAAAAAAAAGGTGTTTTTTTCCCTGGGCCCCTCCCCCAAACGAAAACACATTGACCTGAAGCCTAAGTGTATTCTGAGTCATAAAAAGTTTATTAGATGAAAAAATATTGTACAGGCACTTTTTTGCACAAAAAGTCACTTTTTGGCACTTTTTTGAGAGAAATAAAATAGTTCGCAGATTTTTTTTAAATCGACCGAATTAAACAAAAATGCTCTTGTTGGATGGCTTTGGACATAAGGCCGCATAAACAAAAGGAATTTTTCAAATATCTGTTTTTCTCACTTTTTTATTGCTGTTTGAAATTTCTGACTTTACTTTTTGCATCATTGGTGATGCATGTGTTTAACATTGAGCTTGGGAAAATTGAAAAAAAAATAGACTTTGGGGATTGTTTACTAGGGCAACTGATACATCAAATTAAGACTCATATTAAACTGAACCTCAAGCTGAAAAAAAAACCAAAATAGCATTTACGATCACTTTTTTATAAGCGACTTTAACAATTGTTTTTTAGCTATATTAAAAAACAAGGTAACGCCGTAAATTTTAGAAAAGAGATTTTTTCAAAGTAAAACATAGGTGTGACCTGCCTTCACATTAGGCTTCATAAACAAAAGAAAAAACATCTCTATGTGTTATATTCACTTTTTAATAACACATTTTCGTTTTAGGCACAAGCAAAAAGCAGCATTGGTGATGCATGTGTTTTTCAATGGGGTTTTTTAAAGTCTACCAAAATACGGTTTACCAATACATTTTCATTATTTTCTCTTTGGTATCTCATTATGCACATGTTAATAAACAGGTTCATGCATTATTAGCTAAATAGCATAAAAACACACTGAATTATTAACAATAATCTTTGAGATTCGGGTGACCAGATGGCCGGAAATCGAAAATCGCCTCGTATGGATTCAACTTCCATTTCGTGCACTTTCTATGTGGGCCACATGCATAAGAATTGGTACAATAATGCATACGAATCTTAGCTAGAATCTGCAATTGAAATTAAGTCTTTAACTTATATGCTTCAAGAATTATAGGGCACATTCTGCTATGTATAATATCCTATCCATTTCAATGGGACGACCAGATGGCCGCAAATTGAAAATCGCGTCGTATGGAAAGAAAATTTAGCTTGAAACAACCTGGAAAGAAAGGAATGGGAAACGAAATCAGTAAGCCACTGATGAACACAAACTTTTAATTAACATAACAAGCAAGGAACAATAACGCTAGAAACAAGAACGGTAAACTGTAGAAAATGAAAGTCAACAGAACATTCCTCCCCCCCCCCCACCCCCCCCCCCACATTCTGGAACCTTCCAAAGTAGGGCAGGGTTACGGCTACGCCCAACTGGCGGCAACCCTTATAAGGCGGGCCCTGCTGCCAACACTTGGTCAGGAAATCTTAACATATGGGGGAGCCGGAGGAGAGGCAGGGGCCAGCGGAGTCCAGCCGCAGCGGCCCTGGGTAGTTGCAGGTAGTCCCGCCACATGTCCACCCGGTCCGACCACCCATGGCCAGGGACCGACGGGGGGCCAACTGAGGCCGGCTGCAGCCGATAACCTAAGGAAGCCCGGTCCAGAGAAGAACGAGACACCTCTTCCTTTTCCCCTCCGTGACAGCCGCAGCAGCTCTGGGCGGCGGGATGTCCTGTCCATACCTCTGCAGAAATTTGTCCAAGTTGGGCTGGGAGGGAGAGGCGACGCGGACGAGCCTCTCCCACCTCCACGGATAGGAGGTCTCCCAGCCCCCGGCCCAACGCCGAACTCCCCCAGCCAGGCGGTGGTGCCATATTTTCGTAGCACCGAACATACCATGGTGGTGCCCCAGTACTTGCGCAGCACCGAACGTGCAACGGTGCCCATATTTTCGGAGCACCGAATATGCAATGACTGCACCGATACTTGCGCAGCACCGAACGTGCGCCGCAGGTGGCCATACCTCCGTAGCACTGGTCATGGGCCTTGTGGAGCACAGGGTGTGGAGAGACCATCGTGCATGCCCATGAAAGAGAACGGCCTAGAGTGCACCGGGAGAAGGAGACGGCGCGAACGAGTCTCCCTTGCCCCCCCCAGGCGGGGGCATCACAGCCGCACCCCAGCCGAATGTCCCGCTTCCACAACACAGAGTTCCACTCCCTATTTTGTCCTCAGAAAGGTCTCTTCCACTCTTGCAGACTCGATGAGAGGGGACTGCTGCAGGGCCTCAAAATGGCGTCTGGGTCCGCTGGAAGGCGGGTCTCGGCCGCTAGAGTAACTTTGAACAGCAATGTAACTCGGTCGCTTGCCCACCGGGACACGAGCCCCCACCTCCGACAACATCTCCACAGCCTTGAAGAGTCTGCAAAGGTACCCGGCGGAGCCCTCGGCCCCTGCAGGCTTCCGGTAAGGGACAACTGCCTTGATCGCCAACAAAATAAACATGACATTGCCACTCCTTCTGTTAGCATGAATTCTTGAACTGCCGAAAAGGACTCTGGTCCAACTGCCGGTTGTAGGAAACTTTTTCCTGATGCTACTTCCGGACTGACCCGGCCCCGCCCAAAATGGCGCCGGTATCAATAGGAACTTACGAACACCTCGTGGTGTTTCTTTTTGCTAAATAAAAAAAAACTTGATGTTCTGAGACATGTATATGATCCTTTGTACACTTGACAAGAAGAAAGGAGAGCTCACTCGACGAACATGTAAAAAGGATCCCGTTAAAAATGATGATTACAAATGTACAATGTATTATATTTTTTATATATATATAGCTGATGTATAACCTCGCTTATGACGCACGCACACGGTATGCATATAGGAAATCTGATTGCAACTAGTCTGACTATGCTTCTAAATTATGAAATAAATGCCCCCGAACCCCCCCAGCCAGTTGATAGACGTTTTAGTTTGCTACAAATGAATTGATAAAACTTTCTAATGTTTTTTATTGCTGCAAAACAACACCCCCCACTGTACGCACTTTAGCCATTGCCGTGTCCGGCCAAATACGACTGCACCCTCATAAATCCACGTACTATGATTTTGCAAAAATAAAGGTTTTCGAAATTATGAACGGGTATTGCATGCTTTATTTGAAATATGGGATCGGCGGGAGAGTTCTTTTCTGTGCACCCTACCCTGCTCTCTCTTTAAGGTTATTAGAAGATGGTTGCCCAGCCCCGGAGGAAGGATCGGATCTACGACACGATACTCTGCCTTCAAGGTACGCGACTGACTCATGAACTCTCGCGTGGAGAAAAGACCTCGACTTCTGAGGATGGGTAAAACGAAACGGTATAAATAATGGAATGTAAAAGAAGGGTAAAATAAAACGATGTAAATGTTATAAAGTACGACGCTCAAAGGTATTAGGGAACAGAGCTGACCAAAGAACTGAAGAACCTTAGAACGTCACAGCATTGAAGGAGATTTAAGGATCCCGATAGTGAGATACATCTACTAACTAGATACCTCGCACTAGGTACCTCTGGTTTCCTTTTTACGTTTCCCTGCACACGACCTATAAGGACACACTGCCCCCCCCCGACTCCAGAAACCATACCCCAGGGATTCTACCCCGAGGAGGAAAGACGAGTATGAGGTAAGTAAAGGACTCTCGAATCCATGTATTTGATATGCGCGAATGTTGTCCCCCTCCCTTCCCCTCTTTTCCCTCCCTCTACAGGTTACATCAGGGGCCGCAACCGAGGTATGGCGAAGATCTGAAGCCTTGCCCCGTCTGATACGCGAAGCGGACCAACGCTGCAAGGTGGCGCCTAAGCACGCCCACAAACTACTCACGTAGCAAACGAGCCCATAAATTTAGTATGATCTGATGAAAAATGATCACCCTTAACCCATGCTGCACGAATGAACCCATGTCACGTATGATTCGAAACTATGAGAGAATGTGTGTGTGTGACTGAAGCGTTGACTCAACTGGTCGAAGGACCAAGAATGCAAGAAAGTGCGACACAGTGGTACCCGTTTTCCTTTTTCTCAAAGCATGTCCCCTCTACCCTGTCTAATGCTCGTCCACCTCAAACTGCATGCTTTCAAGATTCTAACGCAGACCCGTAAATGTCCTTTGCTGTGTAATGCACTAAATAGCCTTTCTTAAATACACTGCCACTCTCCATGTCGCACGTGTACTATTTAGCCTGCTGTTGCACTCTCTCTCTCTCTCTCTCTCTCTCTCTCTCTCTCTCTCTCTCTCTCTCTCTCTCCTTCACACTCCCACTCTTCCGAGCGATTAGCTCCGAAATTGGCAGACTGCCACCCCTAGCGCACCACCCAATTGGCTCCAAATACCGCCAGTATTTGCACAAAACTTGTCTTTAATAAAATCACCATGAGACCGTGTCACTACCTCTCCTTTCTGCTAAATTGACGAAACCGAGAATTGGCCATAAGGGAAAGGACAGGTAAGACGACTGAGGTTCCCTAATCTGACCCGTAATGAGGGAACTACATGTCAGCGGCTCCTATTATGAGATAAAATGCCTCAGATGACGCGACCTTCCCTGTTCCGAATTGTCGCAATACCCAAACCGTAAAGGTAATCGAAACCTCCCCATCTTCCCAGGACGCACCCAGTATTGCGTTCAGTTGCCCCCGATAAGAGTTTTTAACTATCCTTCACCCCCGATCGTAAGAGATGGGTCGACTTGCGACTAACGCAGGCCAGCTGTGGTCCCTAGAAATGATTTTTTCGATAGGCAAATTTCAGAGTTTGGAATTCGAGAAATGCCACTGAACGCTCACCAACTGAACTGTGGCCTTCTGCCGATAGTACCCTTATAACCCAAAGTAAGATGATGCCCCCCCATCACAGTTTTCTATGTCCCTAGTTATTTTCCCATGAGACCCCTGTCTTTTCTAATTTAGTAATCAGGCCGCGAGAGGCTGCATAGGAACCAGAATGATGTTTTACAAAGTTAAAGATTAGACCGAAGCGAAGAAAACCATTACAATGAACCTTGTCGAAAGCGAAAATGTTTAGTTAAAAGGCAGGATGCATTGATAAAATGAAAGATGTTTAGCCTATGTTCGTCCCTCAGCGAGATACCTATTAGTACCATGTTGATAGCTCACAACACCCTTTTGTAAATATAAACCCCTAGAGAACGGTATAGCTTTGTCAGGCTTGTATTACGAAGGTGGGTCTCCATCAGATGAACTGTCGTGACTATAGTAAACAGTTGTGAAGGAAAGTCATAGTAAATCCAGCAGGCCCACCATCGATCATTTATATGTCAGTTGTGAACCCTAATATAACGGACGTTTCTATTGTCATTTACCTGGAGCTGGGAGAGAAATAGACTTGTGTGATTACCTTCCTCTGCCCATTCTCTAAAGACTGTCTTTTCAAACTCCTTCAAGGGTACAGCTGTCGGAGGAAAGAAGGACCGGATGTGGGAGCACGTGGCCTGACTACAGACTATGGAACGTCTGCGGCATGGGCCAAGGCGAGACCGCGACAGAACGGAGCTGCAGGACGAGGCACTATTTCCGACAAAACAAGAGGAGAGGGCTGACCTGATGCCCCTGTCCAATGTTCAAATGTGTGCCGAAAGGTCCCCGCTCCCTAAACTCGGTCATAAGCCCGCCTACCTGAAATCTCTCGTTCCCCTAGTTTGTTCCCGACCTGGCCATTGCTCCACCCCCCTTTTTCTCCGACCTACCCTATGGACTATTTGTACACTCTTCTTCCACCTGAACTTTTTGACTATCGACTCCGAAAGACACAGGGCGAAAAAGACCTTTTCGACCAGAAACGCGAGGAAAAGGTCGTGCCCTGAAACACGGGACCTAGAATAGAGCTGGACCCTTAGCTCCACCGCCGGTGCTCCACAGCGCCAACAAAGGACTGAGAACTCAGTAACTTCGAACATTGACACCCTCAATCATCGTTTCTGCTACGTCTCGTTTCTCTCCCAGCCACCATTGTATTGATTATGCTCCAACCAAATATATACGGAGCCTGTATATAATAACCTGTATGCAATGTACTGACTGCTCGCTACAGAATCATTTTTTGTATTACCTTACTATGACTTTCCTGCTAACAAGTTTATCAAAGTTTATCAATAGGCCCGCCTCCTAAAACTAGAGATCTTAAATGTAGTGTTTACGACTCCTTCACCTGGGGTCCTACTGCTTTTTCTTATGCCCACCATAATAGACTTGAATAGGAAATAGATCAGCAAGATGTCTTGAATATGTTAAAGGGAGGACTGTGGAAAATTAGTACGGTTTGGTAAACATTATCTCCGCCATCTTGCCTTTTCCCCTGATGCCACACTTTTGTCGTGCGCGCCCGCCATTTTTTTAGGTGCCTCGATCAGGACCATCCCTTTTGCACGCCACTGGCCCCCAACATAGCCCTTCGCCCTCGCCAAGCCTGCACGCTGACCAACCCCCCCTCGCTCGCACATGCTTTGAGTCATAAACCCCTCTTCAGCGCAGTTCTGCCTCAAAGCCCCATCCTGTTCCCAGCGCGACCCCTCCCTTCATTCTTTTCATAGTCCCCGGCCCTTTGATACAAAAAAAACCCCTTTTCCTGTGCCCGTTTGTCTTCCTTGTTCCCAGGCCGACACCTAGCTCTGCCGATACTATTCCTTGCCCCTCCCCGTACAGTTGAAAGCTTCCCTCATCAAAGGACCCCCGAGTTGATCAGAGCACCCACCCCACGAGATCCGATCGAACCCCCCACACTCCATGAATCGGCGGAATATCCAGCTGCGCGATAACCATCACCTGTTGTGACCGGGGTGGGGACTTCTACTGTAAATGTGTGTGGGAACCAGCCCGAAGGGGAGATTCCGGGAATGTCTTTCCGTACATCAAAGCATTGCCATGAATATGTAAACTGTAATAAAGCCACAAAAACCTGTATATAAGGGGCCAGGCCTCAGAAATAAGTTAGAGCACCTCATGACGATACCTGCTGTCTGATTTGTCGTGTTCTCCTCCGGAGAGAATAAACCTTGTTTCCTGCCTTCCAGTCTCCAGCGCCTGCCTCTTCATTGATTAATGTTTCGTGGGTTAAAGAGGCGATACCGCCGGGCAAATACCGATTGTCCCCGACCTTAGTTTCTACACTAGCACCATTGGTTTTGCAAATGCTTGCTTGATCTTGTTATTAGCTACTGTTGGTAAGAACTCCTGCAGCAAGCTAGAGCCTCGAAGGGCGGCATGAATCGAGGGATTTGTTATTTGTAGACGTGCAATGAAGTCTGTGCTGGCCAGCATGTGGCATGTTTATGCAGACTCGAGGTGGCGCTTTTCCTATAGTCCCCACTTTGTTTCTGGAACTCAGAGTTTGTTGCTTCGGCCTGCATGGGGGGGCTCTCAGGGGGCACTGTGGATGGTAATCCCCACCCCAGGTGACCCCTAAATGTACATCATTCAAGGTGATCAGTAAAAGGCGATGTTGATGAGATGATGTCTGAAGGGTGTGATCGTAACCTTGGCTTCCCCACTTGACCACGATTGCATGAACCTGTGACACGAATGTCTCGTCCTGCACCTCTCGCTCTCTACCTGGCGAGCACCGGCAGCAGACTGAACCTCAACATCAAGAGTATCTGTTTGGGACCAGCCATGCCTAGAAGTGTCTCCCTTGCCTTATATTGTACTAGTCTCACTATTCACCATCTGGTGAAGTGAGACCACGAGAGCTGTCTCGTCTGCTACAATAATAACCTTTATGAAGTGCTACGCCGGCGTCTAGGCGCTGTTCATCGGGTGAGGTGCATGCTATGTGGAGGCCACGATCATGAAAGGCTTCTGCTGTGTCTTAAGAGGTTGGCGAGATGCTGCTTGCTTGCGCTGCCGCAGTCCACAGGTGACCGGTCACTTCGACATGTACAGTGGAGTTGTAGTCCGTGTGTGCTGTGCGGTGCATCCTGCTTTTTCCTTCCACACCGGCTGTTTTTGAGTGGAGTTGGAGTTGTAGTCCATGTTTGCTGTGCGGTGCATCCTGCTTTTTCCTTCCACACCGGCTGTTTTTGAGTGGAGTGGGAGTTGTAGTCCATGTGTGCTGTGCGGTGCATCCTGCTTTTTCCTTTCACACTGGCTGTTTTTGAAAGGAGTGGGAGTTGTAGGCCGTGCGTGCTGTACGGTGCATCCTGCTTTTTCCTTCCCCACCGGCTGTTTTTGAGTGGAGTGGGAGTTGTAGGCCGTGTGTGCTGTGCGGTGCATCCTGCTTTTTCCTTCCCCACCGGCTCTTTTTGAGTGGATTGGGAGTTGTAGTCTGTGTGTATTGTACGGTGCATCCTGCTTTGTCCTTCCACACCCGCTGCTTTTCAGTGGAGTGGGAGTTGTAGTCCGTGTGTGCTGTGCAGTGCATCCTGCTTTTTCCTTCCACACCGGCTGTTTTTGAGTGGAGTGGGAGTTGTAGTCCGTGTGTGCTGTGCAGTGCATCCTGCTTTTTCCTTCCACACCGGCTGCTTTTGAGTAGAGGGGGAGTTGTAGTCCGTGTGTACTGTGCAGTGCATCCTGCTTTTTCCTTCCACACCGGCTGCTTTTGAGTGGAGTGGGAGTTGTAGTCCGTGTGTGCTGTGCGGTGCATCCTGCTTTTTCCTTCACACCGGCTGCTTTTGAGTGGAGTGGGAGTTGTAGTCCGTGTGTGCTGTGCGGTGCATCCTGCTTTTTCCTTCCACACCGGCTGTTTTTGAGTGGAGTGGGTGTTGAAGGCCTTGTAGCTACCTGCTGGTGTCCCTTCTATCCACCTGGCCCACCCCCTCCCATGCATACTGTTTGCACTACGCGCCTGCACCACTGAAATCCTTGCACTGCCCCTACCTGCCCGCCACTGCCAGGGCGTTGAGCTCTGGTGTCTGTTGAATGGCAGAAAGGCAAATTCCTCTTCTTGCCATTACATCTTCGCTGGATGGGGCTTGGAATAAAGCAGATCCTTCTCTGCACCCCTCTTCCAAGTCAGTCATCTATTAAACTTTACTCCTCCCAGAGCAGGGTCTGCTATCCACCCCTGCTAGGGGAGCTCCTGTTGCTCCGGGGTGGACCTTACAAAGCATGTTAACAAATTGCTGTATTTTGTGCATGCCTTCGGGTCCCTCACCTCTGTCCTGAGTAGACTCGGCCTTGGATGCTGTATCCTGTCCTTGCCGTTGGGTGGACAGAGTAGAGAATTTACCGTCTGTAGCCTGTCCCTGTAGAGGGTGCTTCACCGTCACGCCGGTGTGGCCCCGGTACAGCTTTACTGGCTGTCTGTAGTTAGTGTATGACATGGGTTAGTGGAGTTGTTGTTTTTTCTTTACTCCTGGGTGGAGTAAACCGGAGCAATGAAATTCTGACATTCCCATTTCACTTATAATTGGTGATCATAACTAACTCACTCTCAATAACTCACTCGCTAACTCTCTCACTCTCACTAACTAAATCTCACTCACTCTCACTAACTCAATAACTCTCTCTCACTAACTAACTCACTCGCTAACTCTCTCACTCTCACTAACTCTCTCACTAATTTCATCACTCTTACTAACTCTCTCAATCTCTCACTAACTATCTCCCACTAATTAACTCACTAAATCTATCACTCTCAATAACAAAGTAAGTAACCTTCACTCTCCTGTTATTTATACCCACCCCTTTGTGGAAAAGTAAATTTTGCCATGTTGTATGTGCCTACGTGTTCCCTATGTTATGTTATATGTGCATGATCGATATGCATGTATTCCCCTATGATCGATTAAAGACGCAATTATAGTTGTGTCCATCTCTAGTATGCCAGTTTCCAGTTTTCGTGAATACAACGAATATCGGGCCTATGTAAAGCTACGTTGCCACGTTTTACAGTGTGCACGTTAATTCATTGAATTATCCCCGTTTCTAGGCCTCAAAAGGGCCCGGACTTAGATTCAGCGCCTGTTTTCTGAACCCTCTCCAAGGAGCGATACAGCCCCCACCTGTATCCCTGACTCTTAGCTTACTTTCATGCCTTGCAGTGCCCGGCTCGGCCTGGCTCTGCCTCCCAGTCTGCCAAGAATATGTTATGTTTCTAGTTATCAGTCCAGCCCTCCTTCTCTGCATTCCTAAGCTACTGAATCGCATCAATAGTTTCCGTCATGGTCTAGCCTTTATGTCTCCATGTAAGAGAAATACTGTATTAATATTTATAGAATATTCCCCGCACACGCACTACATGTAGAATTATGCATGCACCAGTCTTAATGTCTGTTAGCCTTTACTCTGATAACTTTTGGATTCTATCAACATGTACTCTAAACACCAGATACTAGATATGCCTGGGTACATGTCGCTCTGACACTCCAGACTTTAGTCTCCTCTTCTAGCGCAGAAGTCATAGCCCCCCAGTTCTCCCTGGTAACACGTCATTGTCAGTTTGCGCGCACCACTAGGTTAGAGGTCCCAGCTGCTCAGGTAGCCCCCTCCATGTTTCCGCCCCGTTTATGACATATTCTGTTACGTTTACATCACATGTCTGTGTATACGCCCTGTACACGCCTTCTTGTTACCTCATTTTGCCCTTATCTTTCGCGACTGCTACAAACTCCGCCTACTGCTACGCCTACTGTATTGAATGCAATGTATTTTGTTTAACTATATATACTAATGTTCTGTTATTAAAAGTTATGCGCATCATTCCCAGATCCTGCCCCCGGCAGCTGTCGGGCCCTGCCATCCCATTCCCATGCAGGCTGTCCTGTTCCTGTCCTTTTATGCCTGATTAAAGCCTGTACACTCTAGCTACCTCGAATCTTGACTCTTATTTATTGAGCTATCTGTTTGTATGAGTATCCCGAAAAATAGAACCGGTAATTAATTATTTATTTACCACATAATGGCGCCCGAATAGGGACTTGCCCTTTCCCCACGCGCCGGAGAAGCCACGCAGGCCCCCTGATCCTCTGCAGCCGTGACGGAACCATACCGTGCACGTGCAGATATTTCTGCTTCAAGTATCCCTCAGGCCCACGGAGGAGACGGAGGTTGCGGTCCAGCGTCCAGACGAGGTGGTGGAGGAACGCGGCGAGTCCCGACCAGAGCCCAAGCCGAGAGTCCAAGGTCCGAGGTATCCGGAGGCCCACCTGTAACTAAAGTCCAAGGTTCGTCCGTCCGTCGTCGTAGCAGTCCAGTCCAGTCCGAGGCCTTCCGTTCTTGCTGCCCGGTGAGTACCATTGCTGGGGTAGTATCTAGACAGGGTCAATTGATTTGTCTCTGGTCCGTGGGTTTGGGTACACAGATCCAACACGAAGTGTCCACTTAGGTGGATGCGGGTCCTGACGTGTCTCTTTATGGGACCGGTAAGTTTCGTACTGTTTTAGCAGTGCATCTAGTCATTCTAGTAAGTTTCTGTTCCAGTAAGTTCTGTTTTTGAGAAATTCATGTATTCTGTTTTCAGTATTTCAGGTAATATTCTGTCCAAAATGTTATTTCATGTGTTTTCAATGTCGTGGTATGAATGATTCGTTTTTCAGTTATTATTGTGTTTATCGTGTATTGTATTGTGTCCAGACTCCAGCCTAGTTATGCCTCTGTTCTCAAAGTTACGTCAGTTAAAAACTAGAAAAGGTCTGCTCGAGGAAGCAGTTCCTGTCCCGCCTAGGGACAGTCCAGGTCATTTTATGTATCAAAAGCATGGCATAAGTGCCATATTATATCTAGATTTATGGGTGGAGTACACCAAGGAATTAGAGGAAAAGTATAGATGGCCCGTATCAGGTACGTGGGATGCCGAGTGCATCATGCGAGTAGAAGAAGCATTATGGAAAAAGAAAGCCAGACAGTCCCAGAGAGACGCCATCGAGTTATGGCGCAAAGAATCTCATAAAAGAACAGAAAAAGAAATCATAAAGTCTGAATTAAGTAGAGAATCCTCAGAAAGAGCCCAAGAAAGGGAATTAATTGAAGTAGGTGAACGAGTTAAAGCCGAACAGTCAGACAGACACAGAAATGCCCTCATTAAGGGTATGTATCCTCTTCTTGCCGAGGGTTTGCCAAAAGCAACCCCGGAAGCACCATGTAATTTTCCGCCGCCATTAGTTCCGATTAAGCTACGTCACAAACCGACCGCAGCTGATATTTTTCTCTCGTCCTATTTGGACGACACAGTCCCAGAATATGCGAATCCTGCTCCGCCAGCTCCGGTAAATAATGTAATTCCTGTTCCTCCAGCCACCGGGGCACCTGTTACAGCACCTGTTACGGTACCCCCGGTCCAGTCCATAGTACAAGTTCCCGCTACATCGGTCACTCTGCCAGCACGAAGAGTATCAGTCGACGATTCCAGTTTAGGGGCCGCGGGAGGAGGTCCTCCGGGTACCCCGCCGCCACACAAACGTATAACGTTAGTCGAGTTACATGAACGTGCGTTACAGCGTACGCCCAAACATCAGTCCGTTGCAGATATCAGGCGAGCTCTCACCGAATGCCGTTATGATCCAGTCCCAGGCGATGATAATATGGTTATATATTCATTGCGCGCAAGACGGGTGACCGAGTATTTGGACACCCTACCGAATATGAAAGAAGATCTAGACAGAATATATCGTTTCATCCGTACAGGAGAAGATCCAGAAAGTATTGGCGAAATCATGTCTCTAAGGAAAGCTGAGACTCAGCTCATGCTATTAAAGTTTCTAATCAATTGTTTAATAAGGGAACAAGATTATCCAGACAAAGATCCAATCGAAATGAAAGTCCTGACAAAGTGGAGTGATCATATAGCCGAGGGAAGACACAAGACACTCAGTAGTATAGACAGTATGTACAAGAAAATTCGTAAGGAAATAATAAGGTTACACGAGAAACACAAAACAGCACAAGTAAGCGAGAAAGAAGATAACTCTGATACTGAAGAAGTAGAAGACGAGAATATCGCCAGAATAGCGTATGTAGGTAAATCTAGATTTCCAGACCGACATTCACGCCTAGAACACAAGAAAGTCTTTCATCTTCCAGCACCAGAACAATATTCTCTAGAACAAGTATTTCAAGCTACCGATCACATTCTGAAATCACGAATCGGTTATAGTGAACTTAGTACCATGCATGAACAAGAACTAGCCCGATCAGCAGTCCGATGGATTACTGATTCTACCACTTTTCCAGACGAAATAGTGGCACAAATGTTTCTGAAACTGCCCCCAGCCGAGCAACGACTGGTGGGTATGTATATGATCCAGCACCTCATTACACTATATGAAGGACAACATTCTGATCCAGATCCGTTACATGATATTCTGAACGAGTTACTCCAGCGTAAATGGAAAGGTTTAGGTACCGATTTAAGTAGTGTCATTCTAGAACAGCACCACAAATATAGAACGTTTCTGAACCCGCATTTTGTTCACGTCTCACCTCCAGAAAGTAAACCATTTTACATAGATAGACAGCATCCGTTACGAGAAGTACACCCAGTTAGGACACCGGGTGGTGAAATGCAACGAGTATTTGTTTACACCCCTATCACATAGATGGAACTCTTAGAGATGAAGAAATTAATTCCCTGTCACGACAAAGATCCAGCAGGGTTCCATCGAGAATTAAAAGACATGCTCCGTATGGGAGAATACACGTATCCAGATATCATTAAAATGTTAAAGGTCCTGTTGCCCGCAGGGGTATATGAAAAACTCAAGGAAAAGGAATGGGAGGTGGGAGAGAAAAAGATTGATTGGACAGCTCTAGAAGCTGAAGATAAAATACGAGTACCAGGTACCGGTCTTGGGGACAAATGTAAAGAATTGCCCGAGTTATTGATACAAGTTTTGCCAAGGTTATTAGCCACGAAAAAGGAAGATTGGGATGCAATCTCAGCATGTAAACAGAAACAGGATGAAGATACTAGTGATTTTTATTCTAGATTTGAAAAATGTTTTATTATTAACAGTGGTTTGAAGACAGGTAGCGAGTCATACCCTCATCTTTTTGTTACTAAACTAGTCGAGAATTCAAGCCCATAAGTTAAAAATCGAGTTTTGAAAGTCGAAAGTACCTGGCAAGCTAGTACCCCGTCACAAATGTTACAGATGCTCCAGTATCACCAGAATAGAATCAGGGAAGAGCAAGAACACGAAAGGAGACGTATGAAAGACACGAAAATGAAAGTACTAGTTGCACAATCTGTTCCACAAGACAGTCAGAAGAGGGGTCCGAATCAAGCCAGTCATCCTGCAGCTCCCGTTAAAGGGACATGCAATTATTGTAAACAACCAGGTCATTTTATAAACGAGTGTGCAGTTCTGAAACACAACATAGCAACTGGTAAGACTAAAGAAAGACCACGTCCGCCTAGACAAGAACAAGTTTCACAGACTTCCCAGACACCACAGAATGCACAACAGACAGTTCCAGCACCGCAGCCTATTGCTGCAACACAGCATGTTACACAGCAGATGTACCAGTATGCCCAGACAGAGTATCCAGAGTATCAACCGTATTCATGAAACAGCCTAGAGAGGGAGGTAGGCTTGCCTCTCATCGAGATACCTGTAGATCAAGAGGGTCCCTATGTACATAGTCAAGTATTGGGGAAAGACAGAAAGTTTTTGATTGATACAGGGGCAAGTAGGACTACTATCAGTCATGACGAGGTTCCAGGGGCTCCGCTCTCAGGCTCTAGAAATGTTTCCCTTGGATTTTCAGGAAAGCCTATTGTTAACGAGATTTCAAAGCCAGTTACTCTAGAAGTTGGTCCATTGTCCTGAACTACTGATTTGTTACTTACGAAGTCATGTCCAGAAAATTTGTTAGGCATTAAAACATTAAAAGAATTAGGTGCAGTTATTTGCTGCTCTCCAGAAGGAATACGATTGTTTTTAAGAGACTTTAAAGGTCATTATGTATTACGTGATTTTGATCCAAGATTGTCCAATGTTCCACAGCATTTATGGGCGCAAGGTCCAACTGATGTAGGTTTTATGCGAATCACACCCCATCGTGTGACCCTCAAGCAAGGTATAGTCTTGCCACGGATCAGACAGTACAGATTGCCACCTGAGGCTGTAGCAGCCTTATCCAAAATTATTGACAAGCTCATTGCTCAAGGAGTAGTCGTAGAAACTGACTCCAATGTATGTAATTATCCTATCATTCCAGTCATGAAACGTACTGATCCAAATGCACCTCCAGTATATCGATTAGTGATTGACCTTCGAGAACTTAATAAATGTATCATACCCCAGTATCCAGTAGTCCCAGATATTTCATCTCTATTGACAGCTATTGATTCTGAAGCTACATTTTTTACTGTTATAGACCTCAAGAATGCATTTTTCAGTGTCCCGATTCATCCAGACAGCCAGTACCTTTTCGGTTTTTGTTTAAATGGAAGGAGCTATAAATTCACACGAGCTCCTCAAGGTTTCACAGAAAGCCCTAGTATTTACAGTCAAGCACTTAAAAGACAACTAGACAATATTCACATGCCAACTGACACTGCCCTGCTCCAGTATGTAGATGATCTACTGATCACAGCCCGTTCTGAACGTGACTGCGAGCGAGCGTCACTTACAGTTCTGTATTTCCTAGCCGAGATGGGGCACAAGGTGTCCCCTTCGAAGCTTCAATTCTGTGTCCAGCAAGTGATCTACTTAGGCCACTTACTGTCCAAGTGGGGTAGGCAGTTGACACCAGACCGTATCCAGTTAATAGCGAGTCTTCCACAGCCCAAGACACAGAAGGAGGTACGTGCTTTTATTGGCCTCACTTCTTATTGCAGACAATGGATTCCTCAGTATGCATTTCTAGCAAAGCCACTGATACAGTTAACGACACAGGAGGCAGCCATATCGACTGTCCTCCCTTGGACATCTGAACATACACTTAGTTTTAATGAGTTAAAGAAAGCTTTATGCCAAGCACCTGTTCTAGCTACACCGAACTACAGTAAGCCTTTTACACTTTTTGTCACAGAACGTGATGGTACTGCATTATCTGTTCTCACACAAGATCAAGCCGGACAGTACAAGCCTTGTGCTTT
This sequence comes from Lissotriton helveticus, assembly GCF_964261635.1. Taxonomy (NCBI): domain Eukaryota; kingdom Metazoa; phylum Chordata; class Amphibia; order Caudata; family Salamandridae; genus Lissotriton; species Lissotriton helveticus. The sequence continues at coordinate 1,839,332 of NW_027611671.1, read as the reverse complement.
TTTTTCGAGCACATTAGATCCAGTAGCCCAGACTTTGCCTGCGTGCCTCAAGTCAGTTGCAGCCACAGCTCTAGCAATCAGACAAAGTGATTCCATAGTATTAGGACACTCCCTGACAGTACAAGTTCCACACTCCGTGGAAGTTCTTTTAAACCGAACACAGACTCAGCACTTGACCATTGCACGTTTAACAGGTTATGAACTGACACTGTTCCAGCCACACATAGAAATCAGACGCTGCAACGTTCTAAATCCTGCTACTCTGTTACCGTCAGTTACTTAAAATCCTGCCACACATGACTGTGTGGAAGTCATTAACACTATGACTAAGCCAAGACAAGACCTGACAGACATTGCATTACCTGATCCCGACCTGACACTTTATGTGGATGGTTCATGTATGAGAACGAGTACAGGAGAACTAGTAGCCGCGTATGCAGTGACTACTGACACTGAAGTTATTGAAACACACCGTATTGACACACTGTCTGCTCAAGCAGCAGAGCTAGTTGCTCTGACCCAAGCCTGCATACGTGCCAAGAACCTGAAAGTAAACATATATACAGATTCACGTTACGCATTCGGAGTTGTACACGACTTCGGAGTGCTCTGGCAGGAGAGAGGTTTCATGACTTCTCATGGAACCAAGATTCAGCATGGTCTCCTCATTCAAGCTCTGTTAGATGCAATACATTTACCGACAGCTATCGCTATCATGAAGTGCAAGGCACATACGAAAGTTACTGACATCATTTCCCAAGGTAATGATCTAGCAGACCGAACAGCCAAGCTTACAGCTCAGACACCAGACATTCCAGTTAACAAGACACAGACATCCACTCCAGAACAGATTACTTGTATGACAGTTAAGGACCCTACACAAGATGTCATAGACATACAGTTACATGCTACTCCTGAAGAAATCAAGAAATGGTCCGAACAAGGAGGGGTCCAGACAGATCAGGGATGGTTGACGAAGGGAAAAGCCACATGGTTTCTCCCCGACTCTATGGTTCAAGTCATTATCAATACCGCACATAGTCCAGCACACCTAGGAGAAAAAGCCATGTTAGACAGTATTCAGAACCTTTGGTTTAACAAGCACTTACGAGCTGCAGCCAAGCAGAAAGTCCGTACTTGTATGATATGTTGTCAATTCAATCCAGGTAAAAGTGTCCCGGTGGAACAAGGTGGATTCCAACCTCCTGACCACCCTTTCGAAGTCCTCCAGATGGATTATATTCAGATGGAGCGATGTCGAGGTTTCAAGTATGTCCTTGTAGTTGTATGCGCTTTGTCCAGGTGGACAGAAGCATATCCAGTTCCAGATTACACAGCAGCGACCACTGCCAAGCAGTTGGTTCGTGAATTCTTCCCCCGTTATGGACTCCCTAGGGTCGTGTATTCTGATAACGGCCAGCCATTCTCATCCGAGTTAATGAAACATGTTTCCCTCTTGTTAGGGTACCAGTGGAAGTTCCATTGTGTGCGCCATCCTGAAGCAGCCGGTCTCGTAGAGAGACATAATCAGACCCTGAAAATCCGTATTGCCAAGACATGTAAAGAGAAAGGTGTAGACTGGCTAGTTGCCCTGCCAGTTGCTTTATTCTTTATGCGAATGGTCGCACACTCCAGATCAGGTCTGTCCCCTTATGAGGTCGTATTCGGCCGCCCCCCAAACATGTGGGGTACACCTAGACCCCGCAGTATTACAGATGTTTCCAGTAATATGTTGACAGATTACCTAGCTTCCTTGATGTCTGCCCTACACTCTTGTCGTTCACAGGTTGCCGCTACATTCCCAGACAATACTGAAGTGAAACCGCATGAGGTCATTCCAGGCGACCTCGTCCTTGTAAGGAATTTTGATCGTTCAAGTCCGCTGGAGCCTCGTTGGAAGGAGCCACGACTTGTCCTTCTGACCACCCGTACGGCCGTGAAGTTGGAGGGCCGCAAGGGTTGGGTCCATCTGTCCCATATCAAGAAGTTCCATGGAGTCCGGAAAAAGACATTTTTAAAGGACATTTCTAAAGACTGTCTGAAAGACTGCCTGAAACCAGACATTGATCTGAATCCTGAACTGAAAGTTCCTCTGTTAGAGAAAACTCCGCAACAGGAGTATAAGTTAAAGCTCCGGTCTAGTAAAATAAGTCAGCCAGTTTAATTGTCTAAGTCCCTCTCGGGTGAAACGGTTAGACAGGTATCTGACATGTATGAGATAGACCCCCATAGTGAGAGAGTTAGTCAAAACTCTATCCGATGTATCGTTTTTCTAAGTTTTCTATTGTTTCTAAGTTTGATGGTTACCTGCACAAGTTATGCATTGCATTTATGTTTTCCAATTTCTCATGTAAATAAGTTTTCTAATGCTACAGTAGAGCACACATTTAGTGATCTGCCTCCTCACGAGTTATCCTATCGTCTTGCTATGAGAAATAACACATTTGTAAGAATGTTGCACTATTCACACCAGACCAGCAATGCTACTAATTGTTGGGTGTGTGGTCGACTCCCCCCTTTCCAGACACCGAAGGGAGTTCTGCCACTCTTTCCTTATCCGTTTTCACATAATGGTTCGTGTGGAGCATGGTCCATGTTAACGTCATCTTCAAATGATGTGTCCCTTCTGAATAGAACATGTTTTCCAGACAAGCAAGGTCTCCCCCATAGAACAGGGTTAGATCTAGAAAATGAAGTTTACAATTTAGGTAATTATTCTTCGAATTTTATGGTCCTGAATGTTCAGTCTGATACTACTCCAGACTTACCTGCTATTTCAGTACTACCAGTCAAAGGCGAATTATGTGTCCGAAAGAATGGTTCCGCACATGTAGGACATAGTGATTGTACTACTACTGTCGAGTATAGTGACAGTGGGAAATCTATTTTCAAAGCTTCACGTCATTCTTATTTTGTTTGTGGTCAGACCGCATATGTTCGTCTGCCCCTCGATTGGGATGGAACATGTTATATTGCCTTCCTACTGCCACCAGTTTTTCTAGCCCCATCTGATTATCACAGAAACACACATCTAGTACACGTCAGAAATAGACGGGAGATTGAGTCCCCAATTGTCGATCAAACTGAAACTGCTCTAGAACAGTATACAGATTTCAATAGAGGTTTCTTTTTCTTTATAGGACCTGTCCAGAATAGTAAGTCAATCCGTAGGTTAACCAGAACCCTTGAAGCAGTGGTGAATGAGACTACTTCTGCTCTAGGTAACTTAACCGAAGAGCAATCTGCTATGAGATTTGTCGTGCTCCAAAATCGTCTCGTTCTTGACGTCATACTGGCCGATAGAGGAGGAGCATGTAGAGTCATCGGATCTAGTTGCTGCATTTTCATTCCTAATAACGCGCCGTCTGTTTATTCAGCTATAACCAGACTTCATAAAAGTGCCCATCAGTTACACCAGAATCCAGGCTCCTGGACATGGTCCGGTTGGCTCTGGAGTATCATATCTGCCTGGGGATGGAAAGTATTGTCATTCCTAGGTATTGCAGTAATGATCATATTCAGTTGCTGCCTCTGTATACAATGTGGCCCTGCGATTTGCGGCATTTGTGCTACCTCTTGTATTCCTAGTCCTAAGTCCCGTTCCAGGACAATTCGAGACGAGCAAATGATGCTGTATGAAATGATAGATGGTATCATGAATATAGATGTTTCCTGATGGAAACGTAGGGCACAAGGAGGGAATGTGGAAAAGTAAATTTTGCCATGTTGTATGTACCTACGTGTTCCCTATGTTATGTTATATGTGCATGATCGATATGCATGTATTCCCCTATGATCGATTAAAGACGCAATTATAGTTGTGTCCATCTCTAGTATGCCAGTTTCCAGTTTTCGTGAATACAACGAATATCGGGCCTATGTAAAGCTACGTTGCCACGTTTTACAGTGTGCACGTTAATTCATTGAATTATCCCCGTTTCTAGGCCTCAAAAGGGCCCGGACTTAGATTCAGCTCCTGTTTTCTGAACCCTCTCCAAGGAGCGATACAGCCCCCACCTGTATCCCTGACTCTTAGCTTACTTTCATGCCTTGCAGTGCCCGGCTCGGCCTGGCTCTGCCTCCCAGTCTGCCAAGAATATGTTATGTTTCTAGTTATCAGTCCAGCCCTCCTTCTCTGCATTCCTAAGCTACTGAATCGCATCAATAGTTTCCGTCATGGTCTAGCCTTTATGTCTCCATGTAAGAGAAATACTGTATTAATATTTATAGAATATTCCCCGCACACGCACTACATGTAGAATTATGCATGCACCAGTCTTAATGTCTGTTAGCCTTTACTCTGATAACTTTTGGATTCTATCAACATGTACTCTAAACACCAGATACTAGATATGCCTGGGTACATGTCGCTCTGACACTCCAGACTTTAGTCTCCTCTTCTAGCGCAGAAGTCATAGCCCCCCAGTTCTCCCTGGTAACACGTCATTGTCAGTTTGCGCGCACCACTAGGTTAGAGGTCCCAGCTGCTCAGGTAGCCCCCTCCATGTTTCCGCCCTGTTTATGACATATTCTGTTACGTTTACATCACATGTCTGTGTATACGCCCTGTACACGCCTTCTTGTTACCTCATTTTGCCCTTATCTTTCGCGACTGCTACAAACTCCGTCTACTGCTACGCCTACTGTATTGAATGCAATGTATTTTGTTTAACTATATATACTAATGTTCTGTTATTAAAAGTTATGCGCATCATTCCCAGATCCTGCCCCCGGCAGCTGTCGGGCCCTGCCATCCCATTCCCATGCAGGCTGTCCTGTTCCTGTCCTTTTATGCCTGATTAAAGCCTGTACACTCTAGCTACCTCGAATCTTGACTCTTATTTATTGAGCTATCTGTTTGTATGAGTATCCCGAAAAATAGAACCGGTAATTAATTATTTATTTACCACACCTTTAACAATAAACACCATAAAAAGGCAACGATTAGAACAGGCAGATACAAGGTGCCAGCATTCAAACATAAAAAAACACAAATCATTACTTCTAATTAATAGTTTTTTATCATCGTCATTTTGTTGTACATTATACATCATAAGTAACAAAAATGCTTCTCACACTTCTTTATTATAACATTTCAGCATACTGCAGACTTCTGCACAACACAGCTTAAAAACAAACACAAACTCAATATCTCTGCCTTAACACTTATTAGTTCCCAAAGGCAAGACCTATTGGCTATGCCAATGCTTGTTTTGTTTATTTCAGCAGGATTACTTTTTGTCACTATTAAATTAGCTTCACACATTCCCTTTATTGCTGGATTTTGAGACCCTTCACCAGGGCTCAAGTCCTAAAAAAAGAAGTGGGGGGACTCATCCGAAAAAGAGGTGCTACAGAGTATGTGACTACGGGCCAGCGATGCAGTAACACTGGCAGTAAAAACTGCTTGCAGTTTGATACCAGTGTTGATTTATATCATCTTGTTTACATACTAATAGGTTAGTTCACAAAATGCTAATTTGGAGTAGGTCCCAATCCTGCCTACCTCATTAATATTTATGAGATTAGTTTCACATTGTGACGCACTCTGACTGGCCACAATCATGGGGCTGGTGGCCTGTGCAAGATTCTTCCTACTTGCTGAAATAAAGCTTGAATTCCGCGGACAGGAGATGTGCACGTGTACGGACAGGAGATGTGCACTCTGTACGCATGCACATCTCCTGTTCCCTCCCCCTGTCGGCTCCACGGAGCCAGCTTGTTCATTTTTGCAATTGTGCAACAATCTTGCTGTAGCATGGACTGAAACAAAAAAATATGTTTGCTCCATTTCATTATTACACAAAAAGCAAAACGATGCTAATGTATTTCACAAGCCAAGTGGAGTTTGCTACCACCAGCAGTAACTGTTCCAGCACGAAGTGTTCTGCACACCACAGACTTTCAGAAATGGGGGCCTAAGTTTTTAAAGGGAAGACTTCTTTACAAAACACGCACAGGTCAAACCTTCAAAGGGACAATACGATGAAGGGAATGATATTATTAATTCCAGTTTCTTGCCTTTGCTTAGACTGCATTCCAGGTCATTGTTTTTCACACACTATGCCATTCCAGACAGAGACCACACATATGCAAAGCAGTCTTGCCAAACACATGTTAGAGGCTAGAATGTTTGACAAAATAATGGGGTATATTATCAAGGGGTTTATCTCCGCTTTTTTGGCTTTAAAAGCCAAGAAAGCGGAGATAAAATTATCTCCCTATTACCAAGCTGTCGCTAACACCAGTTAGTGACAGCTAATAGGAGATAGCGACCATCTTGGGCCCCGCTTTGCATGTCAGTGATATTTATCACTAATGACATGCAAAGTGGGCGTGCCAAGATGTTAGCGACTGGAAACAGTCGCTAACATCGCTATCTCCTATTACCAACTTTTGGAGATATTCGCGCTAAGCGCGAATATCTCCAAAAGCTAACACCTGCCCTGAGCAGTTCTTCACCATGTTATCCAATGGGAGGTGGATAACATGGCTAAGAGCATTTGCTCGATAATGCATGAATATCGCTGACTTTTCAGCGATATTCATGCATTGCGGCCGTTTTTTATCGCATTTGCGATAAACCTTGCTAATAGCAAGGTTTATCTGCGATAAAAATCGCCGATGTGCGGCGATAATTTTTGTCTCTAAACAAGTTAGAGACAAAAATTATCGCTACTTGTTGGTAATATACCCCAATATGTTCAATGAACCTGTCCAGAAGTGACTAAAGCAGAGAGAATATCTAAGATTTTATTTGGGGGCATTGGTGATTAAACTGGTCAGCAGATGTAACTGATCACCGGAAGTCAAGGATGTAAAAATATATTAATATATTTTTTGGGATTTTAGACATCTTGCCAACGGATATAATGGAATTCAATCCAAACTTTTGTAAAATATGTTCCTGTGTTGCATGGTCTAAGTCTTCCTCAAAAGCAAACATACAAGTTTATACTTTGCGAAGTCTAACGTCATTAAACCTGCAAGCTTTAATGACATAAGGAAAGATGGAAGCTTCCTCTTCAGGCAGAGAGACTGTGAAACACAGGGACAGTACTGCACACGTGGGATTTCGGATAAGGGGTAGGGAAAGGGTTGCATGATACTCCCTCCATCAGAACTCCTCACCTGATTGAATAAGACATTATTTGTGAACGAGTCAATTAACGCAATCAATTGTAATATTTTATAAACTTGCACTGTGTATGTATAATTTGCTTTTGAATGTCTGTGGTTGAAGTCTTAGAAAAAAACAGTGTTCAAGTTTGTCACTTTATCAGCTGAGGGCACAGCTACGCAGTCCCCGTCTTTTGTGATATAGACATATTAATACAAAATAATAAGGAACGCGTAATGTTTCACACAGTCGTGTTGTGTTTTAGTCTTAGCGATCCTCGCTCAAAAGGGTATGTGGTAATCTGGATGAGAAGGCTGACTTCAAAGAAGTTGTTTTATTATTCAAAGATGCTCCTGGCAAGTACTGTTCTCGAAGATCTTAAAATTGGTCTGGCCAAAGGTTTCAGCTCACTTGACTCCACGAGAAGGCAAGTACTTGGGGTCTCATTTATAAGGCTATGCCTCACTTTTACGCCACCGATGCGTCACTTTTTGTGACGCACCAGTGGCATAAAAAATGCGCCTTGTTGAGTCATATTTACAAAGAGACGCATCTAGGTAGAATCGTCTCTTTGTAAACCCCTGCGCCACATTATACCTGCGCCAGGTATATGTATGCAAGGGTGGTGTATTGACGCAAGGAAGGGTCGTAAAAGTGACGCAGTGAAATTATGAGATTTCACTGCGTCACTTTTAGGACACCGTTGCGTCAAATTCTTGAGCCTGCCTCACAGCAGGCGTAAGACTGACGCAGGCCCTTTCACATGGGGTTTGCCCCATGTGAAAGGACGCATTGCTGGAGTTGCGTCACTTTTGTGACACACTCTAGCAATGCTTCACTTTTGCGCTTACAGATACGTCAGAAATACTGACGTATCTGTAACTCCTTGCGACATGATGCATCATACATTAAATATGACGCATCAGGAATGTCGCAAGGAGTGCGCACTGAAAAGTGACGCATCGCTGCTTTCACGCAGCGTTGCGTCATTTCTCATAAATGAGGCCCCTGCAATGGAACTCAGAATGTACGCAAGACAACAGCAGTATTTCATAGACCCTAAACCTTATCTGCAGATGAACGGGACCCCTCACTGAGTGGTACTGTTCATCTGCAGATAAGGTTTAGGGTCTATGCAACATCCATTGGGCTCACGGGGCTTCAGCCCCCCCCGTCGTGTCTGTCAGCCCGGGCAGAGACAGCTTCGGGGGCTGGTGACCATCTCGTTGCAGCCGCACCCGAGGACTTAACAGGTCTTTAAAAGACCATTTACTTGTAAATGAGGCTTTTGTTGTGTTTTCGCCCCTTCTTTCAGTCACTCTGTCTATGGTTGGAAGAATTAGCCCCCCCCCTGAAATGTAGCTCTAGTTGCCTGCCTGCCGCTCAGTATCAAGAATATAATTAGGGCTCCTGGTTTATGGTTTTGATATTTTTTAAAGGTAGTAAAAACGAGGTTTGACCAATCCGAGAAAAAAAAGGTGTTTTTTTCCCTGGGCCCCTCCCCCAAACGAAAACACATTGACCTGAAGCCTAAGTGTATTCTGAGTCATAAAAAGTTTATTAGATGAAAAAATATTGTACGGGCACTTTTTTGCACAAAAAGTCACTTTTTGGCACTTTTTTGAGAGAAATAAAATAGTTCGCAGATTTTTTTTAAATCGACCGAATTAAAAAAAAAATGCTCTTGTTGGATGGCTTTGGACATAAGGCCGCAGTCCAGGGATGACTTCTGGCCTCCTGGGATGACTTTTTGAAGTTTTGGGGTTTAAGGGGGCATAGTCACTTCTTCCATCCAGGCTACGTTGCTCAAAATCGGGTACGATGTCAGGTTCTTCCCTTGGCTGGAAGCTGAAAAAAAAACTTCAGATAATAGCAAAGGTAGATAGATCAAATGAAAGCATCAGATCTGAGCTTTCTAACAAGTATATTTAGGTCATGGGTACTCACGAAGTGACTGTGATATCCATTCTGAGCTATTTGTTAAATTAGCAAATCTTGTCAAAAAAACATTTTTTGACGATTTTTGCTAATTTTCGGTATCAACCCTCATGACTGTTTTCGGGTCCCTGTAGCCACCAGGACCCCATAATATATCTCAGATGATATAACAAGAGTGGCTAGGGCTCATTTCCAGCCTCCAGGTACATGTCTGACTCCTATTTGTGACATTTCGAGGTGTTTGGGGTCAAACTCATTTTTTCCATTATAGGCCATATAGCTCAGAGTCACATCACATTGAGCTCAGAGTCACATCAAATTTCTAGTTCTGGACCTAAGGACCCCTTAGTATACCTCAGATGACATACCAGGAGTGTCTAAGACCCATTTCTGGCATCCAGGGATGACTTTTTGAAGTTTTGGGGTTTAAGGGGGCAAAGTCACTTCTTCCATCCAGCCTAAGGTGCTCAAAATCGGGTACAATGTCAGGTTTTTCCCATGGCTGGAAGCTGAAAAAAAAACTTCAGATAATAGCAAAGGTAGATAGATCAAATGAAAGCATCAGATCTGAGCTTTCTAACAAGTATATTTAGGTCCTGGGTACTCACAAAGTGACTGTGATATCCATTCTGAGCTATTTGGAAAATTAGCAAATCTTGTCAAAAAAACTTTTTTTGACGATTTTTGCTAATTTTCGGTATCAACCCTCATGACTGTTTTCAGGTCCCTGTAGCCACCAGGACCCCATAATATATCTCAGATTATATAACAAGAGTGGCTAGGGCTCATTTCCAGCCTCCAGGTACATGTCTGACTCCTATTTGTGACATTTTGAGGTGTTTGGTGTCAAATTCATTTTTTTCCATTATAGCTCCTAGATATCAGAGTCACATCAGATTTCTAGTTCTGGACCCAAGAAGACCATAGTATACCTCAGATGACATACCAAGAGTGTCTAAGACCCATTTCTGGCCTCCAGGGGTGACTTTTTGACGTTTTTGGGTTTAAGGGGGCAAAGTGACTTTTTCCACCCAGCCCAATGTTCTCAAAATCGGGTACGATATCAGGTGTTTCCCTTGGTTGGTAGCGGAAAAAAAACTTTATATAATATCAAAGTTATATATATCACATGAAAGCATCAGAGCTGACCTTTCTAACAAGTGTATTCATATCTTGCGCACTCAAACAGTGTCTCTGATATCCATTCTGAGCTATTTGGAAAATTAGCAAATCTTGTCAAAAAAATTTTTGGGACGATTTTTGCTAATTTTCAGTATCAACCCACCTGACTGTTTTTGGGTCCCTGTGGCCACCAGGACCCTATATTATATCTCAGGTGATATAGCAAGAGTGTCTAGGGCTCATTTCCAGCCTCCAGGTACATGTCTGAGTCCTATTTCAGACATTTTGAGGTGTTTGGTGTCAAATTCATTTTTTCCATTATAGGCCCTAGATATCAGAGTCACATCACATTTCTAGTTCTGGACCCAAGAACACCATAGTATACCTCAGATGACATACCAAGAGTGTCTAAGACCCGTTTCTGGCCTCCAGGGGTGACTTTTTGAAGTTTTTGGGTTTAAGGGGGCAAAGTCACTTTTTCCACCCGAGGTCGTGGAACTCGGAGCTGGGTAAAAGTTTAGCTTGAGTGCCCTCCCCATGGAGGTCAAAAATGTTATTGCATCAAAATCATTTAAAAACTATATAGGTGTAATTGTAGTGCCCTGAATGCTATATGGCTGCATTTGCACCGTTCTAGGTATTTACAAAATGAATTTCTAACACTTTTGAAGTCTCCATGAAGTGAAAAATGACTAAGTCCAAAAACTTCACTGGTGCATCAAAGTGGTCAAAAAAGGTCAACATTGGGTTAAAATTAACAAAACATAGTGCTGCAGTGGTCCAATAGCAGGCTAAATACATAATGAATGACACAGAATGAACAGTTTTACTAAACACTTTGAAAATTCGATTTTCAATTTCAGGGGGACAAGGTCATGGAACTCCGAGCTGGGTAAAAGTTCAGCTTAAGGGCCCTCCCCATGGAGGTCAAAAATGTTATTACATCAAAATCTTTTAAAAACTATATAGGTGTAATTGCAGTCTCCTGAATGCTATGTAACTGCATTTGCACTGTTCTGTGTGCCTCCAAAATGAATTTCTAACACTTTTGAAGTCCCCATGAAGTGAAAAATGACGAAGTACAAAGACATCATTGGTGCATGAAAGTGTTTAAAAACGGTCACAAATGCATAAAAATGAAAAAAACAAAGTGCTACACTGGCCCAATAGCAAGCTAAACACACAATGAATGACCCAGAATGAATATATTTACAAATTACTTGGAAAATGCTATTTTAAATTTCAGGGGGACGAGGTCACAGAAGTCATGGAACTCCGAGCGGTGTAAAAGTTCAAACTTTCCACCCCTCATGGAGGTCAAAATGTTTAATTCATCAAAATCATTTAAAAACTATATAGGTGTGATTGGAGTGTCCTGATTGCTATATAGGTGCATTTGCACTGTCCTGTGTGCCTCCAAAGTGACTTTTTAACACTTTTGAAATCTCCATGAAGCAAAAAGTGACTAAGTCCAAAGACCATTTGGAGCATCAAAGTGTTCAAAAACGGTCAAAAATGCATAAAAACGAAAAAAAAACAAGTGCTACAGTGGCCCAATAGCATGCTAAACACACAATGAATGACACAGAATGAATAGTTGTACACATTACTTTGAAAATGCAATTTTAAATTTCAGGGGGACAAGGTCACGAAAGTCATGGAACTCCGAGCGGGGTAAAAGTTCAACCTTTCCCCCCTTATGGAGGTCAAAATTTTAATACATCAAAATCATTTAAAAACTATATAGGTGTGATGGCAGTGTCTTGGATACATCCCACATGAATTTTAAACACATTAGGAGCATCTCTGATCAAAATAACCATAAAAATCCCAAAGCTGCATCAGTGCTTCAAAGTGCTCCAAAACGGTCAAAAATGGACGAAAATGAAAAATATTCTCCATATCTGAGTTTTTATAACATTCCTTAGATAATGTATATCTTGAATTAGTTTTAAATCCTTTTATTAAAAAGTTTCTTTTCTATGCTGCACTGGTGCAACGCCTCAAGTCTGAGAAGCTGCACCAGTGCAGCCGAAGCAGCACTGGTGCAGCCGAAGCAGACCTTTGACCAATCCGAGAAAAAAAGGTGTTTTTTTCCCTGGGCCCCTCCCCCAAACGAAAACACATTGACCTGAAGCCTAAGTGTATTCTGAGTCATAAAAAGTTTATTAGATGAAAAAATATTGTACGGGCACTTTTTTGCACAAAAAGTCACTTTTTGGCACTTTTTTGAGAGAAATAAAATAGTTCGCAGATTTTTTTTAAATCGACCGAATAAAAAAAAAATGCTCTTGTTGGATGGCTTTGGACATAAGGCCGCATAAACAAAAGGAATTTTTCAAATATCTGTTTTTCTCACTTTTTTATTGCTGTTTGAAATTTCTGACTTCACTTTTTGCATCATTGGTGATGCATGTGTTTAACATTGAGCTTGGGAAAATTGAAAAAAAAATAGACTTTGGGGATTGTTTACTAGGGCAAGTGATACATCAAATTAAGACTCATATTAAACTGAACCTCAAGCTGAAAAAAAAAACAAAATAGCATTTACGATCACTTTTTTATAAGCGACTTTAACAATTGTTTTTTTAGCTGTATTAAAAAACAAGGTAACGCCGTAAATTTTAGAAAAGAGATTTTTTCAAAGTAAAACATAGGTGTGACCTGCCTTCACATTAGGCTTCATAAACAAAAGAAAAAACATCTCTATGTGTTATATTCACTTTTTAATAACACATTTTCGTTTTAGGCACAAGCAAAAAGCAGCATTGGTGATGCATGTGTTTTTCAATGGGGTTTTTTAAAGTCTACCAAAATACGGTTTACCAATACATTTTCATTATTTTCTCTTTGGTATCTCATTATGCACATGTTAATAAACAGGTTCATGCATTATTAGCTAAATAGCATAAAAACACACTGAATTATTAACAATAATCTTTGAGATTTGGGTGACCAGATGGCCGGAAATCGAAAATCGCCTCGTATGGATTCAACTTCCATTTCGTGCACTTTCTATGTGGGCCACATGCATAAGAATTGGTACAATAATGCATACGAATCTTAGCTAGAATCTGCAATTGAAATTAAGTCTTTAACTTATATGCTTCAAGAATTATAGGGCACATTCTGCTATGTATAATATCCTATCCATTTCAATGGGACGACCAGATGGCCGCAAATTGAAAATCGCGTCGTATGGATTCATATTGCGTTGTATGTACCTTACGTGTAAGCCACATGCATTTAAAATGACACAATGTAGTAGGGTATGCTATAGAATGTGGTGCAGTTGGAAATCAAGCTCTATCTAGTATGGATCATGACTGATGACACAATATACGTGACTCATTTTGCAAAAAATGGAGGCAAATTTTATAAAACATGCGTTTAATCACTGAATGATTCTCACCACTTCTAAGCATGGCATAGGCATGACAATGACCACAGGGCAGTGGCATGATGGTAACTGTATGCTGCACTCAGAATTATGGATCCAGATTTTATGGTTTTAGAATTATGGGCCACAACGTAAGGCATATTTTTTCACACATGTGACGTTATTGAAAAACATCATACATTCAACTTCACATTTTGTAGCCAAAAGCATAAAGTGTTCTTCAACACACATGAAAGTGAAAAATAAAAACTTTTCCTGAAGATTACACTTGATTTGTACCTTGTCCCTATAAGCCACAAATATGAGAGTTACCACTATAAAGTGTAGATGTCTTAGCTACATACTGTGATTGAAATTAGGTCAGTACCTCATATGGTTCAAGATTTATAGTGCACCACATACTATGTAATATATCCTATCCATTTCAATGGGTGACCAGATGGCCGCAAATTAAAAATCGCCTCGTATGGATTCAAATTGCTTTGTATGCACCTTGTGTGTGAGCCACATGCATATAAAATGGCACACTGTAGTAGGCTATGTTATAGAATGTGTTGCAGTTGGAAATCAAGCTCTATCTAATATGGATCTTGACTGATGACATAACATACGTGACACATTTTGCAAAAGCTGGAGGAATTTTTAAAAAAATATGTGTTTAATCGCTGAAAGATTCACACCATTTTGAAGCTTTCCACATGCATGAAAATGAACACAGGACAGTGGCATCATGTTAGCTTAATGCTGCACTTCCAATTATGGATCCAGATTGTATGGTTTTAGAAGTATGGGACAAAATGTAAGGCATACTTTTTCGTACATGCGACGGTATTGAAAAACGTCATACATTCAACCTCAAATTTTGACAACTTTACAATACGCCACACACATAATAATTCACATGGGTAAGATGCACATCACTAGGAACAAAGTGCTGTTTAAATTATGTCTCTATAATGTACAGACTATGAATTATAGCCAAAAGTATAAAGTGTTCTACAACACACATGAAAGTGAAAAATAAAAACTTACCTGAAGGTTACACTTGATTTGTACCTTGTCCCTATAAGCCACAACCATGAGAGTTACCACTATGAATTGTAAATGTCTTAGCTACATACTGCAATTGAAATTAAGTCAGTACATCATATGCTTCAAGAAATAGAGTGCACTACATCCTCTGTAGTATATCCTATCCATTTCAAAGGGTGACCAGATGGCCGCAAATTAAAAATTGCCTCGTATGGATTCAAATTGCTTTGTATGACTGTTTTCAGGTCCCTGTAGCCACCAGGACCCCATAATATATCTCAGATGATATAACAAGAGTGGCTAGGGCTCATTTCCAGCCTCCAGGTACATGTCTGACTCCTATTTGTGACATTTCGAGGTGTTTGGGATCAAACTCATTTTTCCCAATATAGGCCATAGAGCTCAGAGTCACATCACATTGAGCTCAGAGTCACATCAAATTTCTAGTTCTGGACCTAAGGACCCCTTAGTATACCTCAGATGACATACCAGGAGTATCTAAGACCCATTTCTGGCCTCCAGGGATGACTTTTTGAAGTTTTGGGGTTTAAGGGGGCATAGTCACTTCTTCCATCCAGGCTACGTTGCTCAAAATCGGGTACGATGTCAGGTTCTTCCCTTGGCTGGAAGCTGAAAAAAAACCTTCAGATAATAGCAAAGGTAGATAGATCAAATGAAAGCATCAGATCTGAGCTTTCTAACAAGTATATTTAGGTCATGGGTACTCACAAAGTGACTGTGATATCCATTCTGAGCTATTTGGAAAATTAGCAAATCTTGTCAAAAAAACTTTTTTTGACGATTTTTGCTAATTTTCGGTATCAACCCTCATGACTGTTTTCGGGTCTGTGAGAAGTTGGCCTGGTAGGGGATGTTTCCAATTCTGGAACCACCTACTACCTGACCAAACAATCCCTTATGGTGTCTGGTTGTAAGTCAACCTTATTAGACAAGCTATCCTAGGGGTAGCATGGACTAAGCAGCCTAAAGGCTTAACTTAAGAGGTCGTGTTAAGCGAGCTGTTTTACCACATACAATCCTGTAATACCAAATGAAAGGACACCACACAAGTATATATTATAAAAATATATGTATTTATTACTAAAAACAATCCCCAGTATTCTTTATGAATAAAGGGGCACAAGCGTTAAATCAAAAGCACTGTTTAAACATACAAAGTTGCACAATTATGGATGAGGGCTGGGGGCCACTCGAGCCATATACTAAACAAGTGGTATAAGAGAGGCCACTCGAACAGTGGTTAGGCCTAGGGCCTAGGGAATCGCTGGGAGCAGTCAGGACAAGCAATGCTGAAGTCGGGAATGGCCCTCGGGATTCGGGAGATGTGCGGAAAGCGCACGCATGCACCAATGTTAACCAATGGTGCGTAAAAGTCAAAGAGTTAAAGTTAAAGGACACTTCCGCTGAACCTAGGAGAACAAAACTTAACACACAGACCCTAGAGGTGTGCACCAGTGTGGGAACACCGGCGGAGCAAAGTTACCTCACCCACAGGAAGTGGGTGCACAGGGTCGAAGTGACGTTGGGTTTTGACTCGCAGGCTCTTGGTGCTTGAAGCTGAAAGGGCTGCAGGCGGGTTGAAGATGAAGTGTCCGGTGGAGTCCAAGGGTGGACTCAAGTTGTAGAGTACCTGAAAGCAGAGGGGACAGAGTCTGGGTCACTCAGCAGTGACCAGGGTGGAACCAGCACGGAACCAGGCAATGTCGGGCGCAATCAGGTGGTCGTCGAGGAGCTTCTCTCCGCTGTCACGTGGGCTCTGGGGCATCTGCGACGTCCAGGAGCAGGTCACGATCTGTCCCACGCAGGCTCTCACCGTCGGTGCAGTCGGCTTCCGGTTTGGAGCAAACAAGCCTTGGTAAGAGCAATCCACGCGGGATCGGAAGATTGCTTCTCACTCGGACCAGGAAGGTCAGAGTCGGGGCTCCTTTTCAGGGGAGCTGGTGTGGATCTGGAGCAACCAGAATCACAAGTCTTCTTTTGTAGTTTGTCGGCACAGGGACCACAAGCCAGCTGGCAAGTGACCGGGCCAACGCGTTGAGCCAAAACATGCCAAAGGGCCCCACGCAGCACTCGTCGAGTGTGGAGGGCTGAACTTCGGCTCAGGAGTAGCTCAGGGTGGGGGCTTCTCAAACCCCGGTGCACAGCTTCGAGGGTCACTCGTGGGCTGCACGGTCAGCGTCTCGTGGTCAATTCAAGATGGCGTGCCCCACGCTTCCGGTCGCCTCCACGGGTCTCAGCTTTGCAGGGACTGTGGATCGGGCTGTTAGAAGCTGGGCAGGCTTAATCTCGTCGATCTCAGTCGCTCGAGTTCCGGCGGGAACTGCAACTAAGTAGACGTCGAGGGCTGGATGGTGCCTGCTGCTGCAGGGTGGTCACTCCTTGACCACAAGGGAGATTCTTCGGGCTTCCAAGTTGAAATGGGAGTCCAAGGGTCCAGAGTTTCGTTTCTAATGTTTCTTCCAGGAAATCTGATGTGCATTGGCACTGCTCCCACTCTTATTCGAATCTGGTGGGCGTGATTACCTGCTAGGTCCCCTCCTATGGGTGGGACCCAGGAAGTGGGTGGTACACCCCCTTCCTTTGATCCAGGCCGCCCTGGCACGAGGGCTGGAGTGCCCCAGAACCGGTTTGGCCGGATTATGCAAGGGGCAGCCTTGTGCGCCCCAAGCAGTGTCTGGTTTCTTTCAAACCTCCCTGCTACAATACACTATCTCCTGTCTGGAGGGCGGTGACACCCTCCTGTGACAGGAAACCCTTTGTCCAGGACCCCCTTGACTGAGTTTCGGTCAGCTCCAGGGGTCCAGACATTTGTCTGTGGCAGAGGCATCCTGTGAGAAGTTGGCCTGGTAGGGGATGTTTCCAATTCTGGAACCACCTACTACCTGACCAAACAATCCCCTTATGGTGTCTGGTTGTAAGTCAACCTTATTAGACAAGCTATCCTAGGGGTAGCATGGACTAAGCAGCCTAAAGGCTTAACTTAAGAGGTCGTGTTAAGCGAGCTGTTTTACCACATACAATCCTGTAATACCAAATGAAAGGACACCACACAAGTATATATTATAAAAATATATGTGTTTATTACTAAAAACAATCCCCAGTATTCTTTATGAATAAAGGGGCACAAGCGTTAAATCAAAAAGCACGGTTTAAACATACAAGTTGCACAATTATGGATGAGGGCGGGTGGCCACTCAAACCATATACTAAACAAGTGGTATAAGAAAGGCCACTCGAACAGTGGTTAGGCCTAGGGCCTAGGGAATCGCTGGGAGCAGTCAGGACAAGCAATGCTGAAGTCGGGAATGGCCCTCGGGATTCGGGAGATGTGCGGAAAGCGCACGCATGCACCAATGTTAACCAATGGTGCATAAAAGTCATAAAGTTAAAGTTTAAGGACACTTCCGCTGAACCTAGAGGAACAAAACTTAACACACAGACCCTAGAGGTGTGCCCCAGTGTGGGAACACCAGCGGAGCAAAGTTACCTCACCCACAGGAAGCGGGTGCACAGGGTCGAAGTGGCGTCGGGTTTTGACACGCAGGTTCTTGGCGCTTGAAGCTGAAGACGCTGCAGGCGATGTGAAGGAGAAGTGTCCGGTGGATCCAAGGGTGGATCTGAAGTGGTGAAGACCTGAAAGCAGAGGGGACAGTGTTCAAAGTCACTGGCCAGTGACCACCGTGGAACCAGATTGGAACCAGGCAAAGTCGGGTGCAAACAGGTGATGAGGGGTTGCTTCTCTCTGCAGCCACGTGGACACGAAGAGGTCAAGGACGTCCAGGAGTCGATCACGAGCTGTCCCTCGAAGGCTCTAGCTGATGGCGGTGTCGGCAACTCGATTGAAGCAAACAAGCCTTGACTAATGCAAGCCACGGGGAAAGTGAAAAAGGCTTATTACTCGGACCAGCAAGGTCAGAGCGGGTACTCCTTTCTACAGGAGCGAGGGCAGGTCTGGAGCATCTAGACCCACAGTGTAAATTGTAGGTTTCGTCGCCAAGATGGCCGCTGACCACGTGACAAGCGGCCGGGATGGCGAGTCGAGTGGCACAAAGCAAAAGGGCCCCACACAGATCGTGGAGATGGTGGAGGGCTGATCTTTGGTGCAAATGCTGCTCGATTGTGGGGCTTCTCAAACCCCAAAGCACAGAGTCGAGGGTGCCTCGGGTGCTGCGCGGTCAGCGTCTTGGGGGTCTTTCAAGATGTCCGCTCCCACATCTCTCGGTGCCTCCACGGGTCCCTTCTTTGCAGGGACTGTGGATCGGGCTGGGGAAGTCTGGGAAGCTGGGTCTTGTCAGGCTCTGCACTCGAGCTCCGGCGGGAGGCGGCGGCAAAGCAGACGTCGAGGTGCTGGGTGGTGCCTGTGTTCACAGGGTGGCCCCTCCTAGGCCACAAGGGAGATTCTCTTCAGTCTTCTATCATCACAATGTCGAAGTCCAGTCGTCTTCTTAGTTTAAAGGTGATTTCAGGATGATCTGCTGTGCTAGGGCACTGCTCCCACTCTTATTCCAATCTGAGGGGTGGATCTCCTGCTAGGTCCCTCCCTATGGGTGGGACCAGGAAGGGGGGTGGTTACACCCCCTTTCCTTTGTCCAGGTCTCACTGGAGCTGGGGCTGGGCTGCCCCAGAACCGGTTTGACCGGATTATGCAAGGGGAAGCCTTGTGCTCCCCAGGCACTGTCTGGTTTCTTTCAAACCTCCCTGCTACAATACACTATCTCCTGTCTGGAGGGCGGTGACACCCTCCTGTGACAGGAAACCCTTTGTCCAGGACCCATTTGGTCGAGTTTCAGTCAACTGCAGGGGTCCAGACATTTGTCTGTGGCAGAGGCATCCATTTTGTGGATCTTAAGGTCTTTGGAGAAATCAACCGCATTAAAGCAAAGTAACATGTCTTACCCCTCTAGAGGGGTGGAATGCCATCCCCGTCGCCAGAACTGGCGAGGGGATGGTATTCCAAAGCGTATGACACCTTACACGACATGTTTTGATAAAGCCAAACCAAAGTTGCTAAATAACCGCGAGGATTATAAGGCACTTAATAGTATATGGTATGGCATTATCCTGAAACAGCTTAGGGATTTGTTCCCGATGGCTGCAGACAGGCTCAGCTCATGCTAGAGCTCCATCTCACATAAAACCACGCACTCAGCCTCCAGGATTGATGAGGCCGGACTATAGGAGTGGCTCACAGGTTTACATGTGTCCAGATATAGGTTTAGACATAGGTATACTATATCTAAGCAAGGGGTGTGTACACCACCTTACCCCAGCTGAGTGATCAGCCAGTTGTGTCAATTTAAGAACCAGCCAGGGGTGGCAAAAGATATGCTGCAGCCCCTGGTAGGCCTTAGTGGCTCCTATGCCCTGTGCACCTATAGTGAATTCTACAGGGGCTGACAAGGAGTCCATTTCCACTTGTGGTATGTACCTAGGGTACATGGAATCCATTTTACAGAGAGAGCAGATGGCCTGGGGCCCTGATTAGCAGGGAACCAGGTCAACTAAGTCAAAAAACCAGCTAAACACAGGCAAAAAATCCGGGGTAACCATAGTCAGGTAGCCACCTTCCTACATAACCCCCCCCCAAACGAAAGGAGATAAGGCTATCCTTGGCCAGGTAAGCCTATATTGCCTGAGTGGCCATATAAGGAAGTACCTGCACTAGCATGGGTACCCCCTGTCTCATGGTCCACTAAGCAGTCCCTCACCCTTTGGGTATTAGAGGGTCTCCACCATAGGGAATCACTACCTTGGGTGTGTTTATGCAAAGTTAAAGGCTGGTTTGGATATGGAGTATTGAAGCGAGGCTCTACTAATTTAGGGCTTAGCTTCCTCCAATTATCTTCCACCATGTGTGCCTTTCTCTCTTTAACTGAGTTGCACTGTGCTCTCAGGGTCAACCTCTGGCTACCTAAAGCTGGAGGCTGGGTCCCTCTGTTTGGCTTGCTGGAGGGACAGTTCAGGTTTGGGCCCCTTGGGTCCCAGGTTTGGCTGTGCCCAACAGAATCCATCTGTGGGAGGTCCCTAACTGTTTTTAAGGGGGCTCCCTCAGGAGTTTTTAAAGTTTTCACCTTACTAGGGCTACTAGTTTTGGTGCACCTAATCTTTTGATGGGGGTGCTTTATTTGACAGGGGGCCCTCTGGGTCTCACTGTCCTTCTTGTCCTCTGCAGCCCTGGGCTGGCTAAGGCAGGGTAGAGAGGGGCAGGTTACCTGCTCCAGACTGGGTCCCACCTGAGAAGGGTCCACTGACATCAGAGGTTCTGTCAGGCTAGGCCCAACCACCTCTGGGGCAGTTCCTTCATCAGGGGTAAGATCAGTTCCCTGAGGAGGCTGATCCTGTCCTAAAGTCTGGTGAGGGGGAGATTTCTCTTCCTCCTCCATGCTCTCAGGTTGTGTGGAGTTATCCATCATTTCAGGTTTCACAACACACGTGTCAGTTTGAGTTTGGGCTGTGGCCATCACAGCCCCACCAACCTTTTCAGGAGGAGACTCAGTTTGGGTTTCTGCTGTTATCATAACAGCTTTGCTATTCTGTTCAGGAAGAGCTTTTGCTAAAGATGGGGCAGAGAGTTTCTCAGCCCTACCAACCTTTTCAGGAAGGACATCTTGAATTGGGGCTGTAGCCATTACAGCCTCACTAACCTTTCCATGGGAATTCACCATTCTAGAATGGGTTTCCTGTTCAACCTCAGCCCAGGCTGAGATCTCCAAATCATTACCAAGTAGGCAGTCTACAGGCAAGTTTGGTGACACTGCCACCCTCTTTGGGCCAATGACACCTCCCCAGCTGAGACTTACTACTGCCATGGGATGATTTGTTTGGATTCCATCAATGTTTGTAACCTGGTATGTGGCACCAGGTAAAAGTTGCTTAGAGGGGACTATGCCATCAGCCACCATGGTGATGCTAGCCCCTGTGTCTCTAAAAGCCTCAACTTTCAAACCATTGATGATGGGTTCTTGTCTATACTTGCTCAAAGTATTTGGGCAAGCAGAGAAGTTGGCAAACCCCATGCCAGTCTCATAGACAAGATCATTGGGTGATGGGGACCTGGATAGGCCAGGGTCCACCTGAGCTCCAACAGTAAACCCACCCAGATTCCTGGGTGTGCTTCCACTTCCTGGGGGATTACTGCTGACAGTAACAGGAGGTGTGGAAGCTGGCTTTGGAGGTATATTTTCTTTATTGTTATTCTTGGGACAACAGTTGTCTGTTTTGTAATGCCCCACCTGTTTACAGGCATAACAATAAGGCTTTTTCTCAGTTGAAGAACTGTCTTGGGACCCACCCCCATCCTTGGAGTTTTGGGGCCCTGGGGAAGTATTTTCTTTATTTTTATCCCCACCCTTATCTTGAGGCTTGGTAGACTCCTTCTTCTGGTTACTGTCCTGATTCTTAGGCCTAATCCTGGTTCTGACCCACTTGTCTGCCTTCTTTCCCAATTCTTGGGGAGAGGTCAGATCAGAGTCCACCAGGTGCTGGTGTAAGAGCTGGTTCTGACAATTACTTAGGATCTGCTCCCTCATAATCAAATTATACAATCCTGTAAAGTCATGTACTTTGCTGCCATGTAGCCAACCCTCCAGAGCCTTAGTAGCACAATCTACAAAATCAGTCCAGTCCTGAGTCTGTGTCTTCTGGGTATCTCTGAACTTCAACCTGTACTGTTCAGTGGTTAAGCCAAACCCATCTATCAGAACACTCTTCAGGACTTTGTAATTGTTTGCATCCTCATGTCTAACAGTGAGGAGCTTATCTCTCCCTTTCTCTGAAAAGGAGTACCATAAGATTGCTGCCCACTGTTCCTCAGGAACCTGCTGTACCATGCAGGCTCTCTCAAGAGCAGTTATCCACTTGTGGATGTCATCCCCTTCCTTGTAGGGGGGCACAATCTTTGTCAGGTTTCTACTATCATAGGACCTGGGTTTCTCTTTAGGAATATTGCTGCCACCAGTGGCATCTAAGCCACACAATTTTTGCTCTCTTGCCAAGGCAAGTTTAGCTTGAGCTAAGGTAAGCTTAGCTTGACTCAGGGCTACCTCCTCTCTCTCTATCTGGAGTCTGACAGCCCTCATTCTAGCCCTATGCTCAGCTTTCTGAGAAGCACTCATGCCTCTCTCTGATTCTCTGGAGGCACTAGAAAGATGAGAGTCCCCTGAGGGAGATCTCACTCTTCTGTTGACTGGGAGAATCATATGTTGGGTTCTGGGGAGGTGCTGGCCCTCTCCATTCCCCAGTAGGTCCAAGTTGGCCTGGCTAAGCCTACCAACTGGAACCTGGCTACCCTGATCCTGTACTCCTAAGTCCTCAACCTCTGAGTCCTCATCCAAGTCATCATCATCCTCCTCTTCAAGGGGATCAACTACAGGGGGGTTCTCTCCATTTCCTGTGTCTAGGGAAGCTGCTTTAGCCTTCTCTAAGTCATCCTGTTCTAGGATTTCTACCAGGATTAGGCAGGTGGGGCTTCTGCCCCTTTTTAACCCCCTTGCTTTGCACAAGGCAATCAAGTCTCTGCGGGTTAGTTTGTCATATCCAAAAGTTGCCTGGGTAGGGTCAACTGTCACAGGAGCAGACCCTGAGGCTTTTCCTGTGTCAGACATGGTTACTAGTGAGGTGTAAGTGGTGCACTTACCTACACTAAGTGTTTTCCTACTGTACCTTGCTAGTTAGTTGTAGTCAGGGTGTGCTAATCCCTTCAACCTACAACTACTAAGTTCAGTAGAACTTAATATGCTAAGCTTTTGATTTTATATGTACCTAGAGGTACTTGATGTGATCTTTCAATTTGATATAAAGATTGCAATGGTAAAACAACAGCAAGCTCAAATCCGCACCGCTGCCACCAATGTGAGAAGTTGGCCTGGTAGGGGATGTTTCCAATTCTGGAACCACCTACTACCTGACCAAACAATCCCCTTATGGTGTCTGGTTGTAAGTCAACCTTATTAGACAAGCTATCCTAGGGGTAGCATGGACTAAGCAGCCTAAAGGCTTAACTTAAGAGGTCGTGTTAAGCGAGCTGTTTTACCACATACAATCCTGTAATACCAAATGAAAGGACACCACACAAGTATATATTATAAAAATATATGTGTTTATTACTAAAAACAATCCCCAGTATTCTTTATGAATAAAGGGGCACAAGCGTTAAATCAAAAAGCACGGTTTAAACATACAAGTTGCACAATTATGGATGAGGGCGGGTGGCCACTCAAACCATATACTAAACAAGTGGTATAAGAAAGGCCACTCGAACAGTGGTTAGGCCTAGGGCCTAGGGAATCGCTGGGAGCAGTCAGGACAAGCAATGCTGAAGTCGGGAATGGCCCTCGGGATTCGGGAGATGTGCGGAAAGCGCACGCATGCACCAATGTTAACCAATGGTGCGTAAAAGTCATAAAGTTAAAGTTTAAGGACACTTCCGCTGAACCTAGAGGAACAAAACTTAACACACAGACCCTAGAGGTGTGCACCAGTGTGGGAACACTGGCGGAGCAAAGTTACCTCACCCACAGGAAGCGGGTGCACAGGGTCGAAGTGGCGTCGGGTTTTGACACGCAGGTTCTTGGCGCTTGAAGCTGAAGACGCTGCAGGCGATGTGAAGGAGAAGTGTCCGGTGGATCCAAGGGTGGATCTGAAGTGGTGAAGACCTGAAAGCAGAGGGGACAGTGTTCAAAGTCACTGGCCAGTGACCACCGTGGAACCAGATTGGAACCAGGCAAAGTCGGGTGCAAACAGGTGATGAGGGGTTGCTTCTCTCTGCAGCCACGTGGACACGAAGAGGTCAAGGACGTCCAGGAGTCGATCACGAGCTGTCCCTCGAAGGCTCTAGCTGATGGCGGTATCGGCAACTCGATTGAAGCAAACAAGCCTTGGCTAATGCAAGCCACGGGGAAAGTGAAAAAGGCTTATTACTCGGACCAGGAAGGTCAGAGCGGGTACTCCTTTCTACAGGAGCGAGGGCAAGTCTGGAGCAACCAGACCCACAGTGTAAATTGTAGGTTTCGTCGCCAAGATGGCCGCTGACCACGTGACAAGCGGCCGGGACGGCGAGTCGAGTGGCACAAAGCAAAAGGGCCCCACGCAGATCGTGGAGATGCTGGAGGGCTGATCTTTGGTGCAAATGCTGCTCGATTGTGGGGCTTCTCAAACCCCAAAGCACAGAGTCGAGGATGCCTCGGGTGCTGCGCGATCAGCGTCTCGGGGGTCTTTCAAGATGTCTGCTCCCACGTCTCTTGGTGCCTCCACGGGTCCCTTCTTTGCAGGGACTGTGGATCGGGCTGGGAGAAGTCTGGGAAGCTGGGTCTTGTCAGGCTTTGCACTCGAGCTCCGGCGGGAGGCGGCGGCAAAGCAGATGTCGAGGTGCTGGGTGGTGCCTGTGTTCACAGGGTGGCCCCTCCTAGGCCACAAGGGAGATTCTCTTCAGTCTTCTATCATCAGAATGTCGAAGTCCAGTCGTCTTCTTAAAGGTGATTTCAGGATGATCTGCTGTGCTAGGGCACTGCTCCCACTCTTATTCCAATCTGAGGGGTGGATCTCCTGCTAGGTCCCTCCCTATGGGTGGGACCAGGAAGGGGGGTGGTTACACCCCCTTTCCTTTGTCCAGGTCTCACTGGAGCTGGGGCTGGGCTGCCCCAGAACCGGTTTGACCGGATTATGCAAGGGGAAGCCTTGTGCTCCCCAGGCACTGTCTGGTTTCTTTCAAACCTCCCTGCTACAATACACTATCTCCTGTCTGGAGGGCGGTGACACCCTCCTGTGACAGGAAACCCTTTGTCCAGGACCCATTTGGTCGAGTTTCAGTCAACTGCAGGGGTCCAGACATTTGTCTGTGGCAGAGGCATCCATTTTGTGGATCTTAAGGTCTTTGGAGAAATCAACCGCATTAAAGCAAAGTAACATGTCTTACCCCTCTAGAGGGGTGGAATGCCATCCCCGTCGCCAGAACTGGCGAGGGGATGGTATTCCAAAGCGTATGACACCTTACACGACATGTTTTGATAAAGCCAAACCAAAGTTGCTAAATAACCGCGAGGATTATAAGGCACTTAACTCGGCTCGGCTCGTACTCGACTCGGGGGGAAAGGCCGTGTTAGTCATGCTTGACTTGTCGGCGGCTTTCGACACCGTTCCTCATGATGCCCTCCTTGTAAGACTCTGGGAGTGTGGCCTTCGAGGAACGGTGTGGAACTGGCTAAAATCATTTCTGGCCGACCGCCGGCAAACGATCTGGGCGCCTCCTTTTTCCGCTGATATGGCTCCGCTAGAGGTGGGAGTCCCGCAGGGCTCCATTCTCAGCCCTATGCTGTTTAACATCTTTATGGCCCCTCTGGCGGAAGTCGCGGAATCTTTTGGCGCCCGGATCGTGTCTTACGCTGATGACACCCAACTCCTGTTCACATGTGACAGGGAGGGGTCATTTGATGGCTTAAAGATCAGGGATTGCCTTGGTGCGGTGTTTGAGTGGTTCAGAGGTCATGGCTTAAAATGCAACTCTGACAAGTCAGAGTTGCTTTTTTTCGGTTGCGCACCGGAACATGACTGGAAATCCTGGTGGCCTCAGGATATGTTTCCTCCTGACAAGGTTGCTGCCAAGGCGAAGAACTTGGGAGTGATAGTGGACTGTGAGTTATCCTTTGGACCTCACATCTTGTCCATTGTAGGGAAGTGCTTCGGCATCTTACGGATGTTGAGGAAATTTTTCCCTCTACTGTCACTCAATCACAGGAAAACAGTCGTACAGGCATTAATCGGGTCGCGTCTGGACTACGCAAACGCTCTCTTTCTGGGTCTACCTAAATATCTCATGACCCGTTTGCAAGTAGTCCAGAATTCGGCAGCCCGTGCTATTTTTGGACTCCCAAGGAGAGCTGGCGCCACCGCCTTATTGAACACTCTTCATTGGCTACCCATCTCCAAGCGGGTCCTTTTTAAATGCCTGACTGTGGCCTTCAAGGCCCTTAATGGTATTGGCCCCAAATATATTGGGAAACGCGTTTTTCGGTATGTGCCAAGCAGGAATCTCAGGTCATCGGGTCTGTCTTTGCTTAAAGTTCCTGTAATTCGTCGTGCACGATTGGGAGGTCGTTCTTTTCGCTATCTGACACCCAAGGCATGGAACGAATTACCAGTGTCCCTGAGATCGGCTCCATGTCTTCTGACCTTTAGAAAGGATCTGAAGACATGGCTTTTTAAGAAATAGTTTTTCTCTTTGTTCTTTTTGTTGTGTGGTTGCTTTCTATGCTGTCTTTCTTTGCCAAAGCGCCGGGATGCTCCTCGGAGTTGCCGTGCGCTATAAAAGAAATAAAGTAACATAACATAACATAACTTAAGAGTATATGGTATGGCATTATCCTGAAACAGCTTAGGGATTTGTTCCCGATGGCTGCAGACAGGCTCAGCTCATGCTAGAGCTCCATCTCACATAAAACCACGCACTCAGCCTCCAGGATTGATGAGGCCGGACTATAGGAGTGGCTCACAGGTTTACATGTGTCCAGATATAGGTTTAGACATAGGTATACTATATCTAAGCAAGGGGTGTGTACACCACCTTACCCCAGCTGAGTGATCAGCCAGTTGTGTCAATTTAAGAACCAGCCAGGGGTGGCAAAAGATATGCTGCAGCCCCTGGTAGGCCTTAGTGGCTCCTGTGCCCTGTGCACCTATAGTGCATTCTACAGGGGCTGACAAGGAGTCCATTTCCAATTGGTATGTACCTAGTGTGAGAAGTTGGCCTGGTAGGGGATGTTTCCAATTCTGGAACCACCTACTACCTGACCAAACAATCCCCTTATGGTGTCTGGTTGTAAGTCAACCTTATTAGACAAGCTATCCTAGTGGTAGCATGGACTAAGCAGCCTAAAGGCTTAACTTAAGAGGTCGTGTTAAGCGAGCTGTTTTACCACATACAATCCTGTAATACCAAATGAAAGGACACCACACAAGTATATATTATAAAAATATATGTGTTTATTACTAAAAACAATCCCCAGTATTCTTTATGAATAAAGGGGCACAAGCGTTAAATCAAAAGCACTGTTTAAACATACAAAGTTGCACAATTATGGATGAGGGCAGGGGGCCACTCAAACCATATACTAAACAAGTGGTATAAGAGAGGCCACTCGAACAGTGGTTAGGCCTAGGGCCTAGGGAATCGCTGGGAGCAGTCAGGACAAGCAATGCTGAAGTCGGGAATGGCCCTCGGGATTCGGGAGATGTGCGGAAAGCGCACGCATGCACCAATGTTAACCAATGGTGCGTAAAAGTCAAATAGTTAAAGTTTAAGGACACTTCCGCTGAACCTAGAGGAACAAAACTTAACACAAAGACCCTAGAGGTGTGCACCAGTGTGGGAACACCGGCGGAGCAAAGTTACCTCACCCACAGGAAGTGGGTGCACAGGGTCGAAGTGGCGTCGGGTTTTGACACGCAGGCTCTTGGTGCTTGAAGCTGAAAGGGCTGCAGGCAGGGTGAAGACGAAGTGTCCGGTGGAGTCCAAGGGTGGACTCAAGTTGTAGAGTACCTGAAAGCAGAGGGGACAGAGTCTGGGTCACTCAGCAGTGACCAGGGTGGAACCAGGACGGAACCAGGCAATGTCGGGCGCAATCAGGTGGTCGTCGAGGCGCTTCTCTTCGCTGTCACGTGGGCTCTGGGGCATCTGCGACGTCCAGGAGCAGGTCACGATCTGTCCCACGCAGGCTCTCACCGTCGGTGCAGTCGGCTTCCGGTTTGGAGCAAACAAGCCTTGGTAAGAGCAATCCACGCGGGATTGGAAGATGGCGTCTCACTCGGACCAGGAAGGTCAGAGTCGGGGCTCCCTTTCAGGGGAGCTGGTGTGGATCTGGAGCAACCAGAATCACGAGTCTTCTTTTGTAGTTCGTCGGCACAGGGACCACAAGCCAGCTGGCAAGTGACCGGGCCAACGCGTTGAGCCAAATCGTGCCAAAGGGCCCCACGCAGCACTCGTCGAGTGTGGAGGGCTGAACTTCGGCTCAGGAGTAGCTCAGGGTGGGGGCTTCTCAAACCCCGGTGTACAGCTTCGAGGGTCACTCGTGGGCTGCACGGTCAGCGTCTCGTGGTCACTTCAAGATGGCGTGCCCCACGCTTCCGGTCGCCTCCACGGGTCTCAGCTTTGCAGGGACTGTGGATCGGGCTGTTAGAAGCTGGGCAGGCTTGATCTCGTCGATCTCAGTCGCTCGAGTTCCGGCGGGAACTGCAACTAAGTAGACGTCGAGGGCTGG
Organism: Lissotriton helveticus; assembly: GCF_964261635.1. NCBI lineage: Eukaryota > Metazoa > Chordata > Amphibia > Caudata > Salamandridae > Lissotriton > Lissotriton helveticus. Next base: position 1,810,450 of record NW_027611671.1, on the reverse strand, counting down.
ATGGTGCCTGCTGCTGCAGGGTGGTCACTCCTTGACCACAAGGGAGATTCTTCGGGCTTCCACGTTGAGATGGAGGGCGAAGGGTCCAGAATATCGTTTCAAATGTTTCTTCCAGGAAATCTGATGTGCATTGGCACTGCTCCCACTCTTATTCGAATCTGGTGGGCGTGATTACCTGCTAGGTCCCCTCCTATGGGTGGGACCCAGGAAGTGGGTGGATACACCCCCTTCCTTTGATCCAGGCCGCCCTGGCACGAGGGCTGGAGTGCCCCAGAACCGGTTTGGCCGGATTATGCAAGGGGCAGCCTTGTGCGCCCCAGGCAGTGTCTGGTTTCTTTCAAACCTCCCTGCTACAATACACTATCTCCTGTCTGGAGGGCGGTGACACCCTCCTGTGACAGGAAACCCTTTGTCCAGGACCCCCTTGACTGGGTTTCGGTCAGCTCCAGGGGTCCAGACATTTGTCTGTGGCAGAGGCATCCATTTTGTGGATCTTAAGGCCTTTGGAGAAATCAACCGCATTAAAGTGAAGTAACATGTCTTACCCCTCTAGAGGGGTGGAATGCCATCCCCGTCGCCAGAACTGGCGAGGGGATGGTATTCCAAAGCGTATGACACCTTACACGACATGTTTTGATAAAGCCAAACCAGAGTTGCTAAATAACCGCGAGGATTATAAGGCACTTAATAGTATATGGTATGGCATTATCCTGAAACAGCTTAGGGATTTGTTCCCGACGGCTGCAGACAGGCTCAGCTCATGCTAGAGCTCCATCTCACATAAAACCACGCACTCAGCCTCCAGGATTGATGAGGCCTTTCTATAGGAGTGGCTCACAGGTTTACATGTGTCCAGATATAGGTTTAGACATAGGTATACTATATCTAAGCAAGGGGTGTGTACACCACCTTACCCCAGCTGAGTGATCAGCCAGTTGTGTCAATTTAAGAACCAGCCAGGGGTGGCAAAAGATATGCTGCAGCCCCTGGTAGGCCTTAGTGGCTCCTGTGCCCTGTGCACCTATAGTGCATTCTACAGGGGCTGACAAGGAGTCCATTTCCAATTGGTATGTACCTAGGGTACATGGAATCCATTTTACAGAGAGAGCAGATGGCCTGGGGCCCTGATTAGCAGGGAACCAGGTCAACTAAGTCAAAAAACCAGCTAAACACAGGCAAAAAAAATCTGGGGTAACCATAGTCAGGTAGCCACCTTCCTACATAACCCCCCCCCAAACGAAAGGAGATAAGGCTATCCTTGGCCAGGTAAGCCTATATTGCCTGAGTGGCCATATAAGGAAGTACCTGCACTAGCATGGGTACCCCCTGTCTCATGGTCCACTAAGCAGTCCCTCACCCTTTGGGTATTAGAGGGTCTCCACCATAGGGAATCACTACCTTGGGTGTGTTTATGCAAAGTTAAAGGCTGGTTTGGATATGGAGTATTGAAGTGAGGCTCTACTAATTTAGGGCTTAGCTTCCTCCAATTATCTTCCACCATGTGTGCCTTTCTCTCTTTAACTGAGTTGCACTGTGCTCTCAGGGTCAACCTCTGGCTACCTAAAGCGGGAGGCTGGGTCCCTCTGTTTGGCTTGCTGGAGGGACAGTTCAGGTTTGGGCCCCTTGGGTCCCAGGTTTGGCTGTGCCCAACAGAATCCATCTGTGGGAGGTCCCTAACTGTTTTTAAGGGGGCTCCCTCAGGAGTTTTTAAAGTTTTCACCTTACTAGGGCTACTAGTTTTGGTGCACCTAATCTTTTGATGGGGGTGCTTTATTTGACAGGGGGCCCTCTGGGTCTCACTGTCCTTCTTGTCCTCTGCAGCCCTGGGCTGGCTAAGGCAAGGTAGAGAGGGGCAGGTTACCTGCTCCAGACTGGGTCCCACCTGAGAAGGTTCCACTGACATCAGAGGTTCTGTCAGGCTAGGCCCAACCACCTCTGGGGCAGTTCCTTCATCAGGGGTAAGATCAGTTCCCTGAGGAGGCTGATCCTGTCCTAAAGTCTGGTGAGGGGGAGATTTCTCCTCCTCCTCCATGCTCTCAGTTTGTGTGGAGTTATCCATCATTTCAGGTTTCACAACACACGTGTCAGTTTGAGTTTGGGCTGTGGCCATCACAGCCCCACCAACCTTTTCAGGAGGAGACTCAGTTTGGGTTTCTGCTGTTACCATAACAGCTTTGCTATTCTGTTCAGGAAGAGCTTTTGCTAAAGATGGGGCAGAGAGTTTCTCAGCCCTACCAACCTTTTCAGGAAGGACATCTTGAATTGGGGCTGTAGCCATTACAGCCCCACTAACCTTTCCATTGGAATTCACCATTCTAGAATGGGTTTCCTGTTCAACCTCAGCCCAGGCTGAGATCTCCAAATCATTACCAAGTAGGCAGTCTACAGGCAAGTTTGGTGACACTGCCACTCTCTTTGGGCCAATGACACCTCCCCAGCTGAGACTTACTACTGCCATGGGATGATTTGTTTGGATTCCATCAATGTTTGTAACCTGGTATGTGGCACCAGGTAAAAGTTGCTTAGAGGGGACTAGGCCATCAGCCACCATGGTGATGCTAGCCCCTGTGTCTCTAAAAGCCTCAACTTTCAAACCATTGATGATGGGTTCTTGTCTATACTTGCTCAAAGTATTTGGGCAAGCAGAGAAGTTGGCAAACCCCATGCCAACCTCATAAACAAGATCATTGGGTGATGGGGACCTGGATAGGCCAGGGTCCACCTGATTTCCAAAAGTAAACCCACCCAGATTCCTGGGTGTGCTTCCACTTCCTGGGGGATTACTGCTGACAATAACAGGAGGTGTTGAAGCTGGCTTTGGAGGTATATTTTCTTTATTGTTATTCTTGGGACAACAGTTGTCTGTTTTGTAATGCCCCACCTGTTTACAGGCATAACAATAAGGCTTTTTCTCAGTTGAAGAAGTGTCTTGGGACCCACCCCCATCCTTGGAGTTTTGGGGCCCTGGGGAAGTCTTTTCTTTATTTTTATCCCCACCCTTATCTTGAGGCTTGGTAGACTCCTTCTTCTGGTTACTGTCCTGATTCTTAGGCCTAATCCTGGTTCTGACCCATTTGTCTGCCTTCTTTCCCAATTCTTGGGGAGAGGTCAGATCAGAGTCTACCAGGTGCTGGTGTAAGAGCTGGTTCTGACAATTACTTAGGATCTGCTCCCTCATAATCAAATTATACAACCCTGTAAAGTCATGTACTTTGCTGCCATGTAGCCAACCCTCCAGAGCCTTAGTAGCACAATCTACAAAATCAGTCCAGTCCTGAGTCTGTGTCTTCTGGGTATCTCTGAACTTCAACCTGTACTGTTCAGTGGTTAAGCCAAACCCATCTATCAGAACACTCTTCAGGACTTTGTAATTGTTTGCATCCTCATGTCTAACAGTGAGGAGCTTGTCTCTCCCTTTCTCTGAAAAGGAATACCATAAGATTGCTGCCCACTGTTCCTCAGGAACCTGCTGTACCATGCAGGCTCTCTCAAGAGCAGTTATCCACTTGTGGATGTCATCCCCTTCCTTGTAGGGGGGCACAATCTTTGTCAGGTTTCTACTATCATAGGACCTGGGTTTCTCTTTAGGAATATTGCTGCCACCAGTGACATCTAAGCCACTTAATTTCTGCTCTCTTGCCAAGGCAAGTTTAGCTTGAGCTAAGGTAAGCTTAGCTTGACTCAGGGCTACCTCCTCTCTCTCTATCTGGAGTCTGACAGCCCTCATTCTAGCCCTATGCTCAGCTTTCTGAGAAGCACTCATGCCTCTCTCTGATTCTCTGGAGGCACTAGAAAGATGAGAGTCCCCTGAGGGAGATCTCACTCTTCTGTTGCCTGGGAGAATCACATGTTGGGTTCTGGGGAGGTGCTGGCCCTCTCCATTCCCCAGTAGGTCCAAGTTGGCCTGGCTAAGCCTACCAACTGGAACCTGGCTACCCTGATCCTGTACTTCTAAGTCCTCAACTTCTGAGTCCTCATCCAAGTCATCATCATCCTCCTCTTCAGGGGGATCAACTGCAGGGGGGTTCCCTCCAGTTCCTGTATCTAGGGAAGCTGCTTTTGCCTTCTCTAAGTCATCCTGTTCTAGGAGTTCTACCAGGATTAGGCAGGTGGGGCTTCTGCCCCTTTTTAACCCTCTTGCTTTGCACAAGACAATCAAGTCTCTGCGGGTTAGTTTGTCATATCCAGAAGTTGCCTGGGTAGGGTCAACTGTCACAGGACTAGACCCTGAGGCCTTTCCTGTGTCGGACATGGTTACTAGTGAGGTGTAAGTGGTGCACTTACCTACACTAAGTGTTTTCCTACTGGACCTTGCTAGTGAGTTGTAGTCAGGGGTGTGCTACTCCCTTCAACCTACAACTACTAAGTTCAGTAGAACTTAATATGCTAAGCTTTTGATTTTATATGTACCTAGAGGTACTTGATGTGATCTTTCAATTTGATATAAAGATTGCAATGGTAAAACAACAGCAAGCTCAAATCCGCACCGCTGCTCACCAATGTGAGAAGTTGGCCTGGTAGGGGATGTTTCCAATTCTGGAACCACCTACTACCTGACCAAACAATCCCCTTATGGTGTCTGGTTGTAAGTCAACCTTATTAGACAAGCTATCCTAGTGGTAGCATGGACTAAGCAGCCTAAAGGCTTAACTTAAGAGGTCGTGTTAAGCGAGCTGTTTTACCACATACAATCCTGTAATACCAAATGAAAGGACACCACACAAGTATATATTATAAAAATATATGTGTTTATTACTAAAAACAATCCCCAGTATTCTTTATGAATAAAGGGGCACAAGCGTTAAATCAAAAGCACTGTTTAAACATACAAAGTTGCACAATTATGGATGAGGGCAGGGGGCCACTCAAACCATATACTAAACAAGTGGTATAAGAGAGGCCACTCGAACAGTGGTTAGGCCTAGGGCCTAGGGAATCGCTGGGAGCAGTCAGGACAAGCAATGCTGAAGTCGGGAATGGCCCTCGGGATTCGGGAGATGTGCGGAAAGCGCACGCATGCACCAATGTTAACCAATGGTGCGTAAAAGTCAAATAGTTAAAGTTTAAGGACACTTCCGCTGAACCTAGAGGAACAAAACTTAACACACAGACCCTAGAGGTGTGCACCAGTGTGGGAACACCGGCGGAGCAAAGTTACCTCACCCACAGGAAGTGGGTGCACAGGGTCGAAGTGGCGTCGGGTTTTGACACGCAGGCTCTTGGTGCTTGAAGCTGAAAGGGCTGCAGGCAGGGTGAAGACGAAGTGTCCGGTGGAGTCCAAGGGTGGACTCAAGTTGTAGAGTACCTGAAAGCAGAGGGGACAGAGTCTGGGTCACTCAGCAGTGACCAGGGTGGAACCAGGACGGAACCAGGCAATGTCGGGCGCAATCAGGTGGTCGTCGAGGCGCTTCTCTTCGCTGTCACGTGGGCTCTGGGGCATCTGCGACGTCCAGGAGCAGGTCACGATCTGTCCCACGCAGGCTCTCACCGTCGGTGCAGTCGGCTTCCGGTTTGGAGCAAACAAGCCTTGGTAAGAGCAATCCACGCGGGATTGGAAGATGGCGTCTCACTCGGACCAGGAAGGTCAGAGTCGGGGCTCCCTTTCAGGGGAGCTGGTGTGGATCTGGAGCAACCAGAATCACGAGTCTTCTTTTGTAGTTCGTCGGCACAGGGACCACAAGCCAGCTGGCAAGTGACCGGGCCAACGCGTTGAGCCAAATCGTGCCAAAGGGCCCCACGCAGCACTCGTCGAGTGTGGAGGGCTGAACTTCGGCTCAGGAGTAGCTCAGGGTGGGGGCTTCTCAAACCCCGGTGTACAGCTTCGAGGGTCACTCGTGGGCTGCACGGTCAGCGTCTCGTGGTCACTTCAAGATGGCGTGCCCCACGCTTCCGGTCGCCTCCACGGGTCTCAGCTTTGCAGGGACTGTGGATCGGGCTGTTAGAAGCTGGGCAGGCTTGATCTCGTCGATCTCAGTCGCTCGAGTTCCGGCGGGAACTGCAACTAAGTAGACGTCGAGGGCTGGATGGTGCCTGCTGCTGCAGGGTGGTCACTCCTTGACCACAAGGGAGATTCTTCGGGCTTCCACGTTGAGATGGAGGGCGAAGGGTCCAGAATATCATTTCAAATGTTTCTTCCAGGAAATCTGATGTGCATTGGCACTGCTCCCACTCTTATTCGAATCTGGTGGGCGTGATTACCTGCTAGGTCCCCTCCTATGGGTGGGACCCAGGAAGTGGGTGGATACACCCCCTTCCTTTGATCCAGGCCGCCCTGGCACGAGGGCTGGAGTGCCCCAGAACCGGTTTGGCCGGATTATGCAAGGGGCAGCCTTGTGCGCCCCAGGCAGTGTCTGGTTTCTTTCAAACCTCCCTGCTACAATACACTATCTCCTGTCTGGAGGGCGGTGACACCCTCCTGTGACAGGAAACCCTTTGTCCAGGACCCCCTTGACTGGGTTTCGGTCAGCTCCAGGGGTCCAGACATTTGTCTGTGGCAGAGGCATCCATTTTGTGGATCTTAAGGCCTTTGGAGAAATCAACCGCATTAAAGTGAAGTAACATGTCTTACCCCTCTAGAGGGGTGGAATGCCATCCCCGTCGCCAGAACTGGCGAGGGGATGGTATTCCAAAGCGTATGACACCTTACACGACATGTTTTGATAAAGCCAAACCAGAGTTGCTAAATAACCGCGAGGATTATAAGGCACTTAATAGTATATGGTATGGCATTATCCTGAAACAGCTTAGGGATTTGTTCCCGACGGCTGCAGACAGGCTCAGCTCATGCTAGAGCTCCATCTCACATAAAACCACGCACTCAGCCTCCAGGATTGATGAGGCCTTTCTATAGGAGTGGCTCACAGGTTTACATGTGTCCAGATATAGGTTTAGACATAGGTATACTATATCTAAGCAAGGGGTGTGTACACCAACTTACCCCAGCTGAGTGATCAGCCAGTTGTGTCAATTTAAGAACCAGCCAGGGGTGGCAAAAGATATGCTGCAGCCCCTGGTAGGCCTTAGTGGCTCCTGTGCCCTGTGCACCTATAGTGCATTCTACAGGGGCTGACAAGGAGTCCATTTCCAATTGGTATGTACCTAGGGTACATGGAATCCATTTTACAGAGAGAGCAGATGGCCTGGGGCCCTGATTAGCAGGGAACCAGGTCAACTAAGTCAAAAAACCAGCTAAACACAGGCAAAAAAAATCTGGGGTAACCATAGTCAGGTAGCCACCTTCCTACACCTAGGGTACATGGAATCCATTTTACAGAGAGAGCAGATGGCCTGGGGCCCTGATTAGCAGGGAACCAGGTCAACTAAGTCAAAAAACCAGCTAAACACAGGCAAAAAATCTGGGGTAACCATAGTCAGGTAGCCACCTTCCTACATAACCCCCCCCCCAAACGAAAGGAGATAAGGCTATCCTTGGCCAGGTAAGCCTATATTGCCTGAGTGGCCATATAAGGAAGTACCTGCACTAGCATGGGTACCCCCTGTTTCATGGTCCACTAAGCAGTCCCTCACCCTTTGGGTATTAGAGGGTCTCCACCATAGGGAATCACTACCTTGGGTGTGTTTATGCAAAGTTAAAGGCTGGTTTGGATATGGAGTATTGAAGCGAGGCTCTACTAATTTAGGGCTTAGCTTCCTCCAATTATCTTCCACCATGTGTGCCTTTCTCTCTTTAACTGAGTTGCACTGTGCTCTCAGGGTCAACCTCTGGCTACCTAAAGCTGGAGGCTGGGTCCCTCTGTTTGGCTTGCTGGAGGGACAGTTCAGGTTTGGGCCCCTTGGGTCCCAGGTTTGGCTGTGCCCAACAGAATCCATCTGTGGGAGGTCCCTAACTGTTTTTAAGGGGGCTCCCTCAGGAGTTTTTAAAGTTTTCACCTTACTAGGGCTACTAGTTTTGGTGCACCTAATCTTTTGATGGGGGTGCTTTATTTGACAGGGGGCCCTCTGGGTCTCACTGTCCTTCTTGTCCTCTGCAGCCCTGGGCTGGCTAAGGCAAGGTAGAGAGGGGCAGGTTACCTGCTCCAGACTGGGTCCCACCTGAGAAGGTTCCACTGACATCAGAGGTTCTGTCAGGCTAGGCCCAACCACCTCTGGGGCAGTTCCTTCATCAGGGGTAAGATCAGTTCCCTGAGGAGGCTGATCCTGTCCTAAAGTCTGGTGAGGGGGAGATTTCTCTTCCTCCTCCATGCTCTCAGTTTGTGTGGAGTTATCCATCATTTCAGGTTTCACAACACACGTGTCAGTTTGAGTTTGGGCTGTGGCCATCACAGCCCCACCAACCTTTTCAGGAGGAGACTCAGTTTGGGTTTCTGCTGCTATCATAACAGCTTTGCTATTCTGTTCAGGAAGAGCTTTTGCTAAAGATGGGGCAGAGAGTTTCTCAGCCCTACCAACCTTTTCAGGAAGGACATCTTGAATTGGGGCTGTAGCCATTACAGCCCCACTAACCTTTCCATTGGAATTCACCATTCTAGAATGGGTTTCCTGTTCAACCTCAGCCCAGGCTGAGATCTCCAAATCATTACCAAGTAGGCAGTCTACAGGCAAGTTTGGTGACACTGCCACTCTCTTTGGGCCAATGACACCTCCCCAGCTGAGACTTACTACTGCCATGGGATGATTTGTTTGGATTCCATCAATGTTTGTAACCTGGTATGTGGCACCAGGTAAAAGTTGCTTAGAGGGGACTATGCCATCAGCCACCATGGTGATGCTAGCCCCTGTGTCTCTAAAAGCCTCAACTTTCAAACCATTGATGATGGGTTCTTGTCTATACTTGCTCAAAGTATTTGGGCAAGCAGAGAAGTTGGCAAACCCCATGCCAGTTTCATAAACAAGATCATTGGGTGATGGGGACCTGGATAGGCCAGGGTCCACCTGAGCTCCAACAGTAAACCCACCCAGATTCCTGGGTGTGCTTCCACTTCCTGGGGGATTACTGCTGACAGTAACAGGAGGTGTGGAAGCTGGCTTTGGAGGTATATTTTCTTTATTGTTATTCTTGGGACAACAGTTGTCTGTTTTGTAATGCCCCACCTGTTTACAGGCATAACAATAAGGCTTTTTCTCAGTTGAAGAAGTGTCTTGGGACCCACCCCCATCCTTGGAGTTTTGGGGCCCTGGGGAAGTCTTTTCTTTATTTTTATCCCCACCCTTATCTTGAGGCTTGGTAGACTCCTTCTTCTGGTTACTGTCCTGATTCTTAGGCCTAATCCTGTTTCTGACCCATTTGTCTGCCTTCTTTCCCAATTCTTGGGGAGAGGTCAGATCAGAGTCTACCAGGTGCTGGTGTAAGAGCTGGTTCTGACAATTACTTAGGATCTGCTCCCTCATAATCAAATTATACAATCCTGTGAAGTCATGTACTTTGCTGCCATGTAGCCAACCCTCCAGAGCCTTAGTAGCACAATCTACAAAATCAGTCCAGTCCTGAGTCTGTGTCTTCTGGGTGTCTCTGAACTTGAACCTGTACTGTTCAGTGGTTAAGCCAAACCCATCTATCAGAACACTCTTCAGGACTTTGTAATTGTTTGCATCCTCATGTCTGACAGTGAGGAGCTTGTCCCTCCCTTTCTCTGAAAAGGAGTACCATAAGATTGCTGCCCACTGTTCCTCAGGAACCTGCTGTACCATGCAGGCTCTCTCAAGAGCAGTCATCCATTTGTGGATGTCATCCCCTTCTTTGAAGGGGGGCACAATCTTTGTCAGGTTTCTACTATCATAGGACCTGGGTTTCTCTTTTGGAATATTGCTGCCACCAGTGGCATCTAAGCCACACAATTTTTTCTCTCTTGCCAAGGCAAGTTTAGCTTGGGCCATGCTAAGTTTAGCTTGAGCCAAGGCTACCTCCTCCCTCTCTATTTGGAGTTGGACAGCCCTCATTCTGGCCCTATGCTCAGCTTTTTGAGAAGCAGTCATGCCTCTCTCTGATTCTCTGGAGGCACTAGAAATATGAGAGTCCCCTGAGGGAGATCTCACTCTTCTGTTGCCTGGGAGAATCCCTTGTGGGGTTCTGGGGAGGTGCTGGCCCTCTCCATTCCCCAGTAGGTCCAAGTTGGCCTGGCTAAGCCTGCCAACTGGAACCTGGCTACCCTGATCCTGTACTTCTAAGTCCTCAACCTCTGAGTCCTCATCTTCATTATCCTCCTCCTCTTCAGGGGGATCAACTACAGGGGGGTTCCCTCCATTTCCTGTTTCTAGGGAAGCTTCCTTCACTTTCTCTAAGTCATCCTGTTCTAGGATGTCTACCAGGATTTGGCAGGTGGGGTTTCTGCCCCTTTTTAACCCTCTTGCTTTGCACAAGGCAATCAAGTCTCTGCGGGTTAACTTGTCATATCCAAAAGTTGCCTGGGTAGGGTCAACTGTCACAGGACTAGACCCTGAGGCCTTTCCTGTGTCAGACATGGTTACTAGTGAGGTGTAAGTGGTGCACTTACCTACACTAAGTGTTTTCCTACTGGACCTTGCTAGTGAGTTGTAGTCAGGGGTGTGCTACTCCCTTCAACCTACAACTACTAAGTTCAGTAGAACTTAATATGCTAAGTGTAGGAGAGTAGGGTCTGCTATCCTATGGTCACCCCAAATTTTTGCTTTTTGCTTCACTGGTTTTCGACTACTGAGGCTGTGGGCCTGCTGATCAGACCCCCAGCCTGCTGTTCTCTCACTAAATTAATGACACATGTGCTATAGGCACATACCAATTGGAAATGGACTCCTTGTCAGCCCCTGTAGAATGCACTATAGGTGCACAGGGCACAGGAGCCACTAAGGCCTACCAGGGGCTGCAGCATATCTTTTGCCACCCCTGGCTGGTTCTTAAATTGACACAACTGGCTGATCACTCAGCTGGGGTAAGGTGGTGTACACACCCCTTGCTTAGATATAGTATACCTATGTCTAAACCTATATCTGGACACATGTAAACCTGTGAGCCACTCCTATAGACAGGCCTCACCAATCCTGGAGGCTGGGTGCATGGTTTTTATGTGAGATGGAGCTCTAGCATGAGCTGAGCCTGTCTGCAGCCGTCGGGAACAAATCCCTAAGCTGTTTCAGGATAATGCCATACCATATACTATTAAGTGCCTTATAATCCTCGCGGTTATTTAGCAACTCTGGTTTGGCTTTATCAAAACATGTCGTGTAAGGTGTCATACGCTTTGGAATACCATCCCCTCGCCAGTTCTGGCGACGGGGATGGCATTCCACCCCTCTAGAGGGGTAAGACATGTTACTTCACTTTAATGCGGTTGATTTCTCCAAAGGCCTTAAGATCCCCAAAATGGATGCCTCTGCCACAGACAAATGTCTGGACCCCTGGAGCTGACCGAAACCCAGTCAAGGGGGTCCTGGACAAAGGGTTTCCTGTCACAGGAGGGTGTCACCGCCCTCCAGACAGGAGATAGTGTATTGTAGCAGGGAGGTTTGAAAGAAACCAGACACTGCCTGGGGCGCACAAGGCTGCCCCTTGCATAATCCGGCCAAACCGGTTCTGGGGCACTCCAGCCCTCGTGCCAGGGCGGCCTGGATCAAAGGAAGGGGGTGTATCCACCCACTTCCTGGGTCCCACCCATAGGAGGGGACCTAGCAGGTAATCACGCCCACCAGATTCGAATAAGAGTGGGAGCAGTGCCAATGCACATCAGATTTCCTGGAAGAAACATTTTGAAACGATATTCTGGACCCTTCGCCCTCCATCTCAACGTGGAAGCCCGAAGAATCTCCCTTGTGGTCAAGGAGTGACCACCCTGCAGCAGCAGGCACCATCCAGCCCTCGACGTCTACTTAGTTGCAGTTCCCGCCGGAACTCGAGCGACTGAGATCGACGAGATCAAGCCTGCCCAGCTTCTAACAGCCCGATCCACAGTCCCTGCAAAGCTGAGACCCGTGGAGGCGACCGGAAGCGTGGGGCACGCCATCTTGAATTGACCACGAGACGCTGACCGTGCAGCCCACGAGTGACCCTCGAAGCTGTACACCGGGGTTTGAGAAGCCCCCACCCTGAGCTACTCCTGAGCCGAAGTTCAGCCCTCCACACTCGACGAGTGCTGCGTGGGGCCCTTTGGCACGATTTGGCTCAACGCGTTGGCCCGGTCACTTGCCAGCTGGCTTGTGGTCCCTGTGCCGACGAACTACAAAGAAAGACTCGTGATTCTGGTTGCTCCAGATCCACACCAGCTCCCCTGAAAGGGAGCCCCGACTCTGACCTTCCTGGTCCGAGTGAGACGCCATCTTCCAATCCCGCGTGGATTGCTCTTACCAAGGCTTGTTTGCTCCAAACCGGAAGCCGACTGCACCGACGGTGAGAGCCTGCGTGGGACAGATCGTGACCTGCTCCTGGACGTCGCAGATGCCCCAGAGCCCACGTGACAGCGAAGAGAAGCGCCTCGACGACCACCTGATTGCGCCCGACATTGCCTGGTTCCGTCCTGGTTCCACCCTGGTCACTGCTGAGTGACCCAGACTCTGTCCCCTCTGCTTTCAGGTACTCTACAACTTGAGTCCACCCTTGGACTCCACCGGACACTTCGTCTTCACCCTGCCTGCAGCCCTTTCAGCTTCAAGCACCAAGAGCCTGCGTGTCAAAACCCGACGCCACTTCGACCCTGTGCACCCACTTCCTGTGGGTGAGGTAACTTTGCTCCGCCGGTGTTCCCACACTGGTGCACACCTCTAGGGTCTGTGTGTTAAGTTTTGTTCCTCTAGGTTCAGCGGAAGTGTCCTTAAACTTTAACTATTTGACTTTTACGCACCATTGGTTAACATTGGTGCATGCGTGCGCTTTCCGCACATCTCCCGAATCCCGAGGGCCATTCCCGACTTCAGCATTGCTTGTCCTGACTGCTCCCAGCGATTCCCTAGGCCCTAGGCCTAACCACTGCTCGAGTGGCCTTTCTTATACCACTTGTTTAGTATATGGTTTGAGTGGCCCCCTGCCCTCATCCATAATTGTGCAACTTTGTATGTTTAAACAGTGCTTTTGATTTAACGCTTGTGCCCCTTTATTCATAAAGAATACTGGGGATTGTTTTTAGTAATAAACACATATATTTTTATAATATATACTTGTGTGGTGTCCTTTCATTTGGTATTACAGGATTGTATGTGGTAAAACAGCTCGCTTAACACGACCTCTTAAGTTAAGCCTTTAGGCTGCTTAGTCCATGCTACCCCTAGGATAGCTTGTCTAATAAGGTTGACTTACAACCAGACACCATAAGGGGATTGTTTGGTCAGGTAGTAGGTGGTTCCAGAATTGGAAACATCCCCTACCAGGCCAACTTCTCACATTGGTGAGCAGCGGTGCGGATTTGAGCTTGCTGTTGTTTTACCATTGCAATCTTTATATCAAATTGAAAGATCACATCAAGTACCTCTAGGTACATATAAAATCAAAAGCTTAGCATATTAAGTTCTACTGAACTTAGTAGTTGTAGGTTGAAGGGAGTAGCACACCCCTGACTACAACTCACTAGCAAGGTCCAGTAGGAAAACACTTAGTGTAGGTAAGTGCACCACTTACACCTCACTAGTAACCATGTCCGACACAGGAAAGGCCTCAGGGTCTAGTCCTGTGACAGTTGACCCTACCCAGGCAACTTCTGGATATGACAAACTAACCCGCAGAGACTTGATTGTCTTGTGCAAAGCAAGAGGGTTAAAAAGGGGCAGAAGCCCCACCTGCCTGACCCTGATAGAACTCCTAGAACAGGATGACTTAGAGAGGGCAAAAGCAGCTTCCCTAGATACAGGAACTGGAGGGAACCCCCCTGCAGTTGATCCCCCTGAAGAGGAGGATGATGATGACTTGGATGAGGACTCAGATGCTGGGGACTTAGAAGTACAGGATCAGGGTAGCCAGGTTCCAGTTGGTAGGCTTAGCCAGGCCAACTTGGACCTACTGGGAAATGGAGAGGGCCAGCACCTCCCCAGATCCCAACAAATGATTCTCCCAGGCAACAGAAGAGTGAGATCTCCCTCAGGAGACTCTCATCTTTCTAGTGCCTCCAGAGAATCACAGAGAGGCATGAGTGCTTCTCAAAAGTTAGAGCATAGGGCCAGAATGAGGGCTGTCAAACTCCAGATAGAGAGGGAGGAGGTAGCCTTGGCTCAAGCTAGACTTGCCTTGGCAAGAGAGCAGAAATTAAGTGGCTTAGATGTCACTGGTGGCAGCAATTTTCCAAGAGAAAAAGACAGGGCCTATGACAATAGAAACCTGACCAAGATTGTGCCCCCCTTCAAAGAAGGGGATGACATCCACAAATGGATGACTGCTCTTGAGAGAGCCTGCATGGTACAGCAGGTTCCTGAGAACCAGTGGGCTGCAATTTTGTGGTACTCCTTTTCTGAGAAAGGGAGAGACAGGCTCCTCACAGTTAGACCTGAGGATGCCAAAAACTACTCTGTTTTGAAGAGTGCTCTCATTGAAGGGTATGGCCTAACCACTGAGCAATACAGGTTGTTGTTCAGAGACACCCAGAAAGCACAGACTCAAGACTGGACTGATTTTGTGGAGTGTGCCACTAAGGCTTTGGAGGGTTGGTTACAGGGAAGTAAAGTTTCAGACTATACAGGATTGTACAATCTTATGATGAGAGAACAGATCCTTAATAACTGTACAAACCAGCTGTTGCATCAATACCTTATTGACTCTGATCTGACCTCTCCCCAAGAATTGGGAAAGAAGGCAGACAAATGGGTCAGAACAAGGATTAAGCAGAAACCCCAGAACCAAGGTGGTGACCAGAAGAAAACAGACCAGAAGGGTGGTAATCAGAATCAGAAAGATAAAGAAAAAGACCAGAAGTCTTCAGGCCCCCAAACTAATAGTAAGGAGGGTGGTTCCCAAAATGGTAACAAGAAGAAGAAGAACAAAGGTCCAAAGACACCTTGGTGTAATACCTGCAAATCAGTTTCACACTGGGGCAGTGAGTGCACCAAGGCAAATCCAGTTCCCACCACTACAGCTCCTAAAGCAACTGCAACCCCAAGTACAGTAAGCAGTGGTGGAACACAGTCCAAGGGTGTAGCTGGGTTGACCCTGGGTATTGAAGTAGGATCTGGCCTAGTCAGAGTCCCTACACAGGCAGTTCTCCTGTATGATGTGGACATTGAGTTGCCCACTGCAGTAAGCCCCACTAACCTGGGCAAATACAGGCAGACTCCCTTAATAAATGAGAAACTGGCTCAAGCCTACAGGGACACATGTGCTAGTGTCACCATGGTGACCCCTGGCTTTGTGGACCCTGGACAGATTGTACTAGGAGAGAGCTACCTAGTAACCAATGCAAGCAACTCCACTACCTCCCATAGTGTGGCAGTTGTGAACTTCTCCTGGGGAGGGGTTGATGGCCTAAAGAAAGTTGTGGTGAGTGCAGACCTACCAGTAGACTGTCTGTTAGGCAATGACCTTGAAAGCTCAGCATGGTCAGAAGTGGAGTACAGGACTCATGCAGAAATGCTAGGGATTTCAGAGCATGTCCTTGCCATGACAAGGGCTCAGGCTAAGAAGTGCCTTCCTGAACCAGTGGTGGATCTTGAGACAATAGACCAGCCACAACCCAAGAGAAGGAGCAAGAGAGGAAAGGCCTCGCCTTCCACCTTGCCCCAGGTTGAGGATCAGGTTTCAGAGGAAACTGATTCTGCAGTCCAAGAGGAGACTGTCTCTGAGGAGCTTGAACCTGACCAGGTTGAGTTTCTGGGGACAGGGGGACCCTCAAGGGCAGGCCTGAGGCAGGCTCAATTAGATTGCCCTTCCCTTGAACCCCTCAGACAGCAGGCTGCTGCTGAGGCTGCTGGGGATGCCCAAGGTACCCATACAGTGTATTGGGATGAGGGACTCCTTTACTCAGAGGCTAGAACCCCCAAGCCTGGCATGACCAGGAGGTTGGTGATACCTCTGCAGTTTAGGGGATTCCTCCTTACCTTGGCCCATGATATTCCCCTTGCAGGACACTTAGGCCAGAACAAGACGTGGGACAGGCTTGTTCCACACTTTCACTGGCCTCACATGTCAGAGGATGTCAAGGAGTTTTGTCGCTCCTGTGTCACTTGCCAAGCCAGTGGTAAGTCAGGTGGCACAACAAAGGCCCCCCTAATACCACTACCTGTGGTGGGGGTCCCCTTTGAGAGAGTTGGAATTGATATTGTGGGTCCAATGGACCCCCAAACAGCATCTGGGAACAGATTCATACTGGTGGTAGTGGATCATGCCACCAGGTACCCAGAGGCTATTCCCCTAAGGACCACCACAGCACCTGTGGTGGCAAAAGCCCTCATTGCAGTTTTCTCAAGAGTGGGCTTTCCTAAGGAGGTACTATCAGATAGAGGGACAAATTTTATGTCCAGCTATCTAAAAGCAATGTGGAAGGAATGTGGAGTAAACTACAAGTTTACCACCCCATATCATCCACAATGCAATGGGCTTGTGGAGAGATTTAACAAGACCCTTAAAGGCATGATAAAAGGATTACCAGAGAAGCTCAGGCGGAAATGGGACATTCTTTTACCCTGCCTGCTCTTTGCTTACAGAGAGGTCCCACAGAAGGGGGTTGGCTACAGCCCTTTTGAACTTTTGTTTGGCCACCCTGTGAGAGGTCCATTGTGTTTGGTGAAGGAAGGATGGGAGTTACCTCTCAAAAAGCCCAAACTAGACATAGTGGACTATGTACTTGGTCTCCGCTCCAGGATGGCTGAGTACATGGAAAGAGCATCCAAAAACCTGGAGGCCAGCCAAGAATTACAGAAAGCTTGGCATGACCAAAAGGCTGTACTGGTAGAGTTCCAACCAGGACAGAAGGTATGGGTACTGGAGCCAGTGGCTCCAGCAGCACTCCAAGACAAATGGAGTGGACCCTATCCTATTATTGAGAAGAAAGGGGAAGTCACCTACTTGGTAGACTTTGGAACACCCAGGAGCCCTCACAGGGTAATCCATGTGAATCGCTTGAAAGCATTTGTAGACAGGGAGGACATGAGCTTGCTCATGGCCACAGATGGGGAACAGGAGGAAGAGAGTGACCCTCTCCCAGACCTGCTTTCCCAGAACCCTGATGATGGTTCAGTTGATGGAGTAGCCTTGGCAGGCAGCCTCACTGACCAGCAACAGAGGGACTGCAGACAAGTTTTGCAGGCTCACAGGCAAATGTTTTCACTCACACCCAGCCAAACTGACTGGTGTACCCATGTTGTGGACACTGGTGACAGTCTGCCTGTCAAGAATAAGATCTACAGGCAACCTGATCATGTCAGGGATTGCATCAAGGCTGAGGTGCAAAAGATGTTGGAGCTTGGAGTGATTGAGCCATCAGAGAGCCCATGGGCCAGCCCAGTAGTCCTGGTGCCAAAACCTCATACCCAAGATGGTAAGAGAGAAATGAGGTTTTGCGTGGATTACAGGGGTCTCAATGCTGTCACTAGGACAGATGCTCACCCCATTCCAAGAGCAGATGAGCTCATTGACAGATTGGCTTCTGCCAAGTTTCTGAGCACATTTGATCTGACAGCTGGCTACTGGCAAATCAGACTAGCTGAGGAGTCAAAAGCCAAAACAGCATTCTCTACCCCTAGTGGACATTATCAGTTTGTGGTAATGCCCTTTGGTTTGAAGAATGCACCTGCCACTTTTCAAAGGTTGGTGAACCAAGTCCTTACTGGGTTGGATGACTTTTGTGCAGCTTATCTGGATGATATTGCTGTCTTTAGCTCCACCTGGGAGGATCACCTGATCCACCTGAAGAAAGTTTTGGAAGCCCTGCAAAAGGCAGGCCTAACTATCAAGGCCACAAAGTGCCAGATAGGGCAGAGTAAGGTTGTATACCTGGGCCACCTAGTAGGTGGAGGCCAGGTTCAGCCACTGGAAAGCAAAATCCAGGCCATACAGGACTGGGCTCCTCCAGTTACCCAGACACAAGTCAGAGCCTTCTTGGGCCTGACTGGGTATTACAGAAAGTTTGTGAAAAACTATGGGTCTATAGTGACACCATTAAATGACTTGACATCCAAGAAGATGCCAAAAAAGGTTCAGTGGACAGTTAGCTGTCAGAAGGCATTTGAAGACCTGAAGAAGGCCATGTGCTCTGCACCTATCCTAAAGAGTCCTGACTACTCCAAACAGTTCATTGTTCAGACAGATGCTTCTGAGTTGGGGGTGGGAGCTGTACTCTCACAACTTAATCAAGATGGTCAAGACCAGCCAATTGCTTTCATTAGCAGGAGGCTAACCCCAAGAGAAAAACGTTGGTCAGCCATTGAGAGGGAGGCCTTTGCTGTGGTTTGGGCATTAAAGAAGTTGAGGTCCTACTTGTTTGGAACTCACTTCCTGGTGCAAACAGACCATAAGCCCCTCTTATGGCTTAATCAGATGAAGGGTGAAAATCCCAAACTGCTCAGGTGGTCCATTTCCCTACAGGGGATGGACTTTACAGTGGAGCACCGCCCAGGGACTGACCATGGTAATGCAGATGGTCTCTCCAGGTACTTCCACTTAGAACATGAAGACTTATCTGGTCAAGGTTAGTTTAATGTCCCTGCGTTTGGGGGGGGGTTGTGTAGGAGAGTAGGGTCTGCTATCCTATGGTCACCCCAAATTTTTGCTTTTTGCTTCACTGGTTTTCGACTACTGAGGCTGTGGGCCTGCTGATCAGACCCCCAGCCTGCTGTTCTCTCACTAAATTAATGACACATGTGCTATAGGCACATACCAATTGGAAATGGACTCCTTGTCAGCCCCTGTAGAATGCACTATAGGTGCACAGGGCACAGGAGCCACTAAGGCCTACCAGGGGCTGCAGCATATCTTTTGCCACCCCTGGCTGGTTCTTAAATTGACACAACTGGCTGATCACTCAGCTGGGGTAAGGTGGTGTACACACCCCTTGCTTAGATATAGTATACCTATGTCTAAACCTATATCTGGACACATGTAAACCTGTGAGCCACTCCTATAGACAGGCCTCACCAATCCTGGAGGCTGGGTGCATGGTTTTTATGTGAGATGGAGCTCTAGCATGAGCTGAGCCTGTCTGCAGCCGTCGGGAACAAATCCCTAAGCTGTTTCAGGATAATGCCATACCATATACTATTAAGTGCCTTATAATCCTCGCGGTTATTTAGCAACTCTGGTTTGGCTTTATCAAAACATGTCGTGTAAGGTGTCATACGCTTTGGAATACCATCCCCTCGCCAGTTCTGGCGACGGGGATGGCATTCCACCCCTCTAGAGGGGTAAGACATGTTACTTCACTTTAATGCGGTTGATTTCTCCAAAGGCCTTAAGATCCCCAAAATGGATGCCTCTGCCACAGACAAATGTCTGGACCCCTGGAGCTGACCGAAACCCAGTCAAGGGGGTCCTGGACAAAGGGTTTCCTGTCACAGGAGGGTGTCACCGCCCTCCAGACAGGAGATAGTGTATTGTAGCAGGGAGGTTTGAAAGAAACCAGACACTGCCTGGGGCGCACAAGGCTGCCCCTTGCATAATCCGGCCAAACCGGTTCTGGGGCACTCCAGCCCTCGTGCCAGGGCGGCCTGGATCAAAGGAAGGGGGTGTATCCACCCACTTCCTGGGTCCCACCCATAGGAGGGGACCTAGCAGGTAATCACGCCCACCAGATTCGAATAAGAGTGGGAGCAGTGCCAATGCACATCAGATTTCCTGGAAGAAACATTTTGAAACGATATTCTGGACCCTTCGCCCTCCATCTCAACGTGGAAGCCCGAAGAATCTCCCTTGTGGTCAAGGAGTGACCACCCTGCAGCAGCAGGCACCATCCAGCCCTCGACGTCTACTTAGTTGCAGTTCCCGCCGGAACTCGAGCGACTGAGATCGACGAGATCAAGCCTGCCCAGCTTCTAACAGCCCGATCCACAGTCCCTGCAAAGCTGAGACCCGTGGAGGCGACCGGAAGCGTGGGGCACGCCATCTTGAATTGACCACGAGACGCTGACCGTGCAGCCCACGAGTGACCCTCGAAGCTGTACACCGGGGTTTGAGAAGCCCCCACCCTGAGCTACTCCTGAGCCGAAGTTCAGCCCTCCACACTCGACGAGTGCTGCGTGGGGCCCTTTGGCACGATTTGGCTCAACGCGTTGGCCCGGTCACTTGCCAGCTGGCTTGTGGTCCCTGTGCCGACGAACTACAAAGAAAGACTCGTGATTCTGGTTGCTCCAGATCCACACCAGCTCCCCTGAAAGGGAGCCCCGACTCTGACCTTCCTGGTCCGAGTGAGACGCCATCTTCCAATCCCGCGTGGATTGCTCTTACCAAGGCTTGTTTGCTCCAAACCGGAAGCCGACTGCACCGACGGTGAGAGCCTGCGTGGGACAGATCGTGACCTGCTCCTGGACGTCGCAGATGCCCCAGAGCCCACGTGACAGCGAAGAGAAGCGCCTCGACGACCACCTGATTGCGCCCGACATTGCCTGGTTCCGTCCTGGTTCCACCCTGGTCACTGCTGAGTGACCCAGACTCTGTCCCCTCTGCTTTCAGGTACTCTACAACTTGAGTCCACCCTTGGACTCCACCGGACACTTCGTCTTCACCCTGCCTGCAGCCCTTTCAGCTTCAAGCACCAAGAGCCTGCGTGTCAAAACCCGACGCCACTTCGACCCTGTGCACCCACTTCCTGTGGGTGAGGTAACTTTGCTCCGCCGGTGTTCCCACACTGGTGCACACCTCTAGGGTCTGTGTGTTAAGTTTTGTTCCTCTAGGTTCAGCGGAAGTGTCCTTAAACTTTAACTATTTGACTTTTACGCACCATTGGTTAACATTGGTGCATGCGTGCGCTTTCCGCACATCTCCCGAATCCCGAGGGCCATTCCCGACTTCAGCATTGCTTGTCCTGACTGCTCCCAGCGATTCCCTAGGCCCTAGGCCTAACCACTGCTCGAGTGGCCTTTCTTATACCACTTGTTTAGTATATGGTTTGAGTGGCCCCCTGCCCTCATCCATAATTGTGCAACTTTGTATGTTTAAACAGTGCTTTTGATTTAACGCTTGTGCCCCTTTATTCATAAAGAATACTGGGGATTGTTTTTAGTAATAAACACATATATTTTTATAATATATACTTGTGTGGTGTCCTTTCATTTGGTATTACAGGATTGTATGTGGTAAAACAGCTCGCTTAACACGACCTCTTAAGTTAAGCCTTTAGGCTGCTTAGTCCATGCTACC
The DNA here is from genome assembly GCF_964261635.1 of Lissotriton helveticus. Lineage (NCBI taxonomy): Eukaryota > Metazoa > Chordata > Amphibia > Caudata > Salamandridae > Lissotriton > Lissotriton helveticus. The sequence goes on along the minus strand of NW_027611671.1, from coordinate 1,789,260 downwards.
CCTAGGATAGCTTGTCTAATAAGGTTGACTTACAACCAGACACCATAAGGGGATTGTTTGGTCAGGTAGTAGGTGGTTCCAGAATTGGAAACATCCCCTACCAGGCCAACTTCTCACATTCCCCTACCAGGCCAACTTCTCACACTAAGCTTTTGATTTTATATGTACCTAGAGGTACTTGATGTGATCTTTCAATTTGATATAAAGATTGCAATGGTAAAACAACAGCAAGCTCAAATCCGCACCGCTGCTCACCAATGTGAGAAGTTGGCCTGGTAGGGGATGTTTCCAATTCTGGAACCACCTACTACCTGACCAAACAATCCCTTATGGTGTCTGGTTGTAAGTCAACCTTATTAGACAAGCTATCCTAGGGGTAGCATGGACTAAGCAGCCTAAAGGCTTAACTTAAGAGGTCGTGTTAAGCGAGCTGTTTTACCACATACAATCCTGTAATACCAAATGAAAGGACACCACACAAGTATATATTATAAAAATATATGTATTTATTACTAAAAACAATCCCCAGTATTCTTTATGAATAAAGGGGCACAAGCGTTAAATCAAAAGCACTGTTTAAACATACAAAGTTGCACAATTATGGATGAGGGCTGGGGGCCACTCGAGCCATATACTAAACAAGTGGTATAAGAGAGGCCACTCGAACAGTGGTTAGGCCTAGGGCCTAGGGAATCGCTGGGAGCAGTCAGGACAAGCAATGCTGAAGTCGGGAATGGCCCTCGGGATTCGGGAGATGTGCGGAAAGCGCACGCATGCACCAATGTTAACCAATGGTGCGTAAAAGTCAAAGAGTTAAAGTTAAAGGACACTTCCGCTGAACCTAGGAGAACAAAACTTAACACACAGACCCTAGAGGTGTGCACCAGTGTGGGAACACCGGCGGAGCAAAGTTACCTCACCCACAGGAAGTGGGTGCACAGGGTCGAAGTGACGTCGGGTTTTGACTCGCAGGCTCTTGGTGCTTGAAGCTGAAAGGGCTGCAGGCGGGTTGAAGATGAAGTGTCCGGTGGAGTCCAAGGGTGGACTCAAGTTGTAGAGTACCTGAAAGCAGAGGGGACAGAGTCTGGGTCACTCAGCAGTGACCAGGGTGGAACCAGGACGGAACCAGGCAATGTCGGGCGCAATCAGGTGGTCGTCGAGGAGCTTCTCTCCGCTGTCACGTGGGCTCTGGGGCATCTGCGACGTCCAGGAGCAGGTCACGATCTGTCCCACGCAGGCTCTCACCGTCGGTGCAGTCGGCTTCCGGTTTGGAGCAAACAAGCCTTGGTAAGAGCAATCCACGCGGGATCGGAAGATTGCTTCTCACTCGGACCAGGAAGGTCAGAGTCGGGGCTCCTTTTCAGGGGAGCTGGTGTGGATCTGGAGCAACCAGATTCACGAGTCTTCTTAGGTAGTTCGTCGGCACAGGGACCACAAGCCAGCTGGCAAGTGACCGGGCCAACGCGTTGAGCCAAAACGTGCCAAAGGGCCCCACGCAGCACTCGTCGAGTGTGGAGGGCTGAACTTCGGCTCAGGAGTAGCTCAGGGTGGGGGCTTCTCAAACCCCGGTGCACAGCTTCGAGGGTCACTCGTGGGCTGCACGGTCAGCGTCTCGTGGTCAATTCAAGATGGCGTGCCCCACGCTTCCGGTCGCCTCCACGGGTCTCAGCTTTGCAGGGACTGTGGATCGGGCTGTTAGAAGCTGGGCAGGCTTGATCTCGTCGATCTCAGTCGCTCGAGTTCCGGCGGGAACTGCAACTAAGTAGACGTCGAGGGCTGGATGGTGCCTGCTGCTGCAGGGTGGTCACTCCTTGACCACAAGGGAGATTCTTCGGGCTTCCAAGTTGAAATGGGAGTCCAAGGGTCCAGAGTTTCGTTTCTAATGTTTCTTCCAGGAAATCTGATGTGCATTGGCACTGCTCCCACTCTTATTCGAATCTGGTGGGCGTGATTTCCTGCTAGGTCCCCTCCTATGGGTGGGACCCAGGAAGTGGGTGGATACACCCCCTTCCTTTGATCCAGGCCGCCCTGGCACGAGGGCTGGAGTGCCCCAGAACCGGTTTGGCCGGATTATGCAAGGGGCAGCCTTGTGCGCCCCAAGCAGTGTCTGGTTTCTTTCAAACCTCCCTGCTACAATACACTATCTCCTGTCTGGAGGGCGGTGACACCCTCCTGTGACAGGAAACCCTTTGTCCAGGACCCCCTTGACTGAGTTTCGGTCAGCTCCAGGGGTCCAGACATTTGTCTGTGGCAGAGGCATCCATTTTGTGGATCTTAAGGCCTTTGGAGAAATCAACCGCATTAAAGCAAACTAACATGTCCTACCCCTCTAGAGGGGTGGAATGCCATCCCCGTCGCCAGAACTGGCGAGGGGATGGTATTCCAAAGCGTATGACACCTTACACGACATGTTTTGATAAAGCCAAACCAAAGTTGCTAAATAACCGCGAGGATTATAAGGCACTTAATAGTATATGGTATGGCATTATCCTGAAACAGCTTAGGGATTTGTTCCCGACGGCTGCAGACAGGCTCAGCTCATGCTAGAGCTCCATCTCACATAAAACCACGCACTCAGCCTCCAGGATTGATGAGGCCTTTCTATAGGAGTGGCTCACAGGTTTACATGTGTCCAGATATAGGTGTAGACATAGGTATACTATATCTAAGCAAGGGGTGTGTACACCACCTTACCCCAGCTGAGTGATCAGCCAGTTGTGTCAATTTAAGAACCAGCCAGGGGTGGCAAAAGATATGCTGCAGCCCCTGGTAGGCCTTAGTGGCTCCTGTGCCCTGTGCACCTATAGTGCATTCTACAGGGGCTGACAAGGAGTCCATTTCCAATTGGTATGTACCTAGGGTACATGGAATCCATTTTACAGAGAGAGCAGATGGCCTGGGGCCCTGATTAGCAGGGAACCAGGTCAACTAAGTCAAAAAACCAGCTAAACACAGGCAAAAAATCTGGGGTAACCATAGTCAGGTAGCCACCTTCCTACAGGGTCCCTGTAGCCACCAGGACCCCATAATATATCTCAGATGATATAACAAGAGTGGCTAGGGCTCATTTCCAGCCTCCAGGTACATGTCTGACTCCTATTTGTGACATTTCGAGGTGTTTGGGGTCAAACTCATTTTTTCCATTATAGGCCATATAGCTCAGAGTCACATCACATTGAGCTCAGAGTTACATCAAATTTCTAGTTCTGGACCTAAGGACCCCTTAGTATACCTCAGATGACATACCAGGAGTGTCTAAGACCCATTTCTGGCCTCCAGGGATGACTTTTTGAAGTTTTGGGGTTTAAGGGGGCAAAGTCACTTCTTCCATCCAGCCTAAGGTGCTCAAAATCGGGTACAATGTCAGGTTTTTCCCATGGCTGGAAGCTGAAAAAAAAACTTCAGATAATAGCAAAGGTAGATAGATCAAATGAAAGCATCAGATCTGAGCTTTCTAACAAGTATATTTAGGTCCTGGGTACTCACAAAGTGACTGTGATATCCATTCTGAGCTATTTGGAAAATTAGCAAATCTTGTCAAAAAAACTTTTTTTGACGATTTTTGCTAATTTTCGGTATCAACCCTCATGACTGTTTTCAGGTCCCTGTAGCCACCAGGACCCCATAATATATCTCAGATTATATAACAAGAGTGGCTAGGGCTCATTTCCAGCCTCCAGGTACATGTCTGACTCCTATTTGTGACATTTTGAGGTGTTTGGTGTCAAATTCATTTTTTTCCATTATAGCTCCTAGATATCAGAGTCACATCAGATTTCTAGTTCTGGACCCAAGAAGACCATAGTATACCTCAGATGACATACCAAGAGTGTCTAAGACCCATTTCTGGCCTCCAGGGGTGACCTTTTGAAGTTTTTGGGTTTAAGGGGGTAAAGTGACTTTTTCCACCCAGCCCAATGTTCTCAAAATCGGGTACGATATCAGGTGTTTCCCTTGGTTGGTAGCGGAAAAAAAACTTTATATAATATCAAAGTTATATATATCACATGAAAGCATCAGAGCTGACCTTTCTGACAAGTGTATTCATATCTTGCGCACTCAGACAGTGTCTCTGATATCCATTCTGAGCTATTTGGAAAATTAGCAAATCTTGTCAAAAAAATTTTTGGGACGATTTTTGCTAATTTTCAGTATCAACCCACCTGACTGTTTTTGGGTCCCTGTGGCCACCAGGACCCTATATTATATCTCAGGTGATATAGCAAGAGTGTGTAGGGCTCATTTCCAGCCTCCAGGTACATGTCTGAGTCCTATTTCAGACATTTTGAGGTGTTTGGTGTCAAATTCATTTTTTCCATTATAGGCCCTAGATATCAGAGTCACATCACATTTCTAGTTCTGGACCCAAGAACACCATAGTATACCTCAGATGACATACCAAGAGTGTCTAAGACCCATTTCTGGCCTCCAGGGGTGACTTTTTGAAGTTTTTGGGTTTAAAGGGGCAAAGTCACTTTTTCCACCCGAGGTCGTGGAACTCGGAGCTAGGTAAAAGTTTAGCTTGAGTGCCCTCCCCATGGAGGTCAAAAATGTTATTGCATCAAAATCATTTAAAAACTATATAGGTGTAATTGTTGTGCCCTGAATGCTATATGGCTGCATTTGCACCGTTCTAGGTATTTACAAAATGAATTTCTAACACTTTTGAAGTCTCCATGAAGTGAAAAATGACTAAGTCCAAAGACTTCACTGGTGCATCAAAGTGGTCAAAAAAGGTCAACATTGGGTTAAAATTAACAAAACATAGTGCTGCAGTGGTCCAATAGCAGGCTAAAGACATAATGAATGACACAGAATGAACAGTTTTACTAAACACTTTGAAAATTCGATTTTCAATTTCAGGGGGACAAGGTCATGGAACTCCGAGCTGGGTAAAAGTTCAGCTTAAGGGCCCTCCCCATGGAGGTCAAAAATGTTATTACATCAAAATCTTTTAAAAACTATATAGGTGTAATTGCAGTCTCCTGAATGCTATGTAACTGCATTTGCACTGTTCTGTGTGCCTCCAAAATGAATTTCTAACACTTTTGAAGTCCCCATGAAGTGAAAAATGACGAAGTACAAAGACATCATTGGTGCATGAAAGTGTTTAAAAACGGTCACAAATGCATAAAAATGAAAAAAACAAAGTGCTACACTGGCCCAATAGCATGCTAAACACACAATGAATGACCCAGAATGAATATATTTACAAATTACTTGGAAAATGCTATTTTAAATTTCAGGGGGACGACGTCACAGAAGTCATGGAACTCCGAGCGGGGTAAAAGTTCAAACTTTCCACCCCTCATGGAGGTCAAAATGTTTAATTCATCAAAATCATTTAAAAACTATATAGGTGTGATTGGAGTGTCCTGATTGCTATATAGGTGCATTTACACTGTCCTGTGTGCCTCCAAAGTGACTTTCTAACACTTTTGAAATCTCCATGAAGCAAAAAGTGACTAAGTCCAAAGACCATTTGGAGCATCAAAGTGTTCAAAAACGGTCAAAAATGCATAAAAACGAAAAAAAACAAGTGCTACAGTGGCCCAATAGCATGCTAAACACACAATGAATGACACAGAATGAATAGTTGTACACATTACTTTGAAAATGCAATTTTAAATTTCAGGGTGACAAGGTCACGAAAGTCATGGAACTCCGAGCGGGGTAAAAGTTCAACCTTTCCCCCCTTATGGAGGTCAAAATTTTAATACATCAAAATCATTTTAAAACTATATAGGTGTGATGGCAGTGTCTTGGATACATCCCACATGAATTTTAAACACATTAGGAGCATCTCTGATCAAAATAACCATAAAAATCCCAAAGCTGCATCAGTGCTTCAAAGTGCTCCAAAACGGTAAAAAATGGACGAAAATGAAAAATATTCTCCATATCTGAGTTTTTATAACATTCCTTAGATAATGTATATCTTGAATTAGTTTTAAATCCTTTTATTAAAAAGTTTCTTTTCTATGCTGCACTGGTGCAACGCCTCAAGTCTGAGAAGCTGCACCAGTGCAGCCGAAGCAGCACTGGTGCAGCCGAAGCCCGAGGGCCATTCCCGACTTCAGCATTGCTTGTCCTGACTGCTCCCAGCGATTCCCTAGGCCCTAGGCCTAACCACTGCTCGAGTGGCATCTCTTATACCACTTGTTTAGTATATGGTTTGAGTGGCCACCCGCCCTCATCCATAATTGTGCAACTTGTATGTTTAAACAGTGCTTTTGATTTAACGCTTGTGCCCCTTTATTCATAAAGAATACTGGGGATTGTCTTTAGTAATAAACACATATATTTTTATAATATATACTTGTGTGGTGTCCTTTCATTTGATATTACAGGATTGTATGTGGTAAAACAGCTCGCTTAACACGACCTCTTAAGTTAAGCCTTTAGGCTGCTTAGTCCATGCTACCCCTAGGATAGCTTGTCTAATAAGGTTGATGTGAGAAGTTGGCCTGGTAGGGGATGTTTCCAATTCTGGAACCACCTACTACCTGACCAAACAATCCCCTTATGGTGTCTAGTTGTAAGTCAACCTTATTAGACAAGCTATCCTAGGGGTAGCATGGACTAAGCAGCCTAAAGGCTTAACTTAAGAGGTCGTGTTAAGCGAGCTGTTTTACCACATACAATCCTGTAATACCAAATGAAAGGACACCACACAAGTATATATTATAAAAATATATGTGTTTATTACTAAAAACAATCCCCAGTATTCTTTATGAATAAAGGGGCACAAGCGTTAAATCAAAAGCACTGTTTAAACATACAAAGTTGCACAATTATGGATGAGGGCAGGGGGCCACTCAAACCATATACTAAACAAGTGGTATAAGAGAGGCCACTCGAACAGTGGTTAGGCCTAGGGCCTAGGGAATCGCTGGGAGCAGTCAGGACAAGCAATGCTGAAGTCGGGAATGGCCCTCGGGATTCGGGAGATGTGCGGAAAGCGCACGCACGCACCAATGTTAACCAATGGTGCATAAAAGTTGTAAAGTTAAAGTTAAAGGACACTTCCGCTGAACCTAGAGGAACAAAACTTAACACACAGACCCTAGAGGTGTGCACCAGTGTGGGAACACCGGCGGAGCAAAGTTACCTCACCCACAGGAAGTGGGTGCACAGGGTCGAAGTGGCGTCGGGTTTTGACACGCAGGTTCTTGGCGCTTGAAGCTGAAGACGCTGCAGGCGATGTGAAGGAGAAGTGTCCGGTGGATCCAAGGGTGGATCTGAAGTGGTGAAGACCTGAAAGCAGAGGGGACAGTGTTCAAAGTCACTGGCCAGTGACCACCGTGGAACCAGATTGGAACCAGGCAAAGTCGGGTGCAAACAGGTGATGAGGTGTTGCTTCTCTCTGGAGCCACGTGGACACGAAGAGGTCAAGGACGTCCAGGAGTCGATCACGAGCTGTTCCTCGAAAGGTCTAGCAGATGGCGGTGTCGGCAACTCGATTGAAGCAAACAAGCCTTGGCTAATGCAAGCCACAGGGAAAATAAAAAAGGCTTATTACTCGGACCAGCAAGGTCAGAGCGGGTACTCCTTTCTACAGGAGCGAGGGCAGGTCTGGAGCAACCAGACCCACAGTGTAAATTGTAGGTTTCGTCGCCAAGATGGCCGCTGACCACGTGACAAGCGGCCGGGATGGCGAGTCGAGTGGCACAAAGCAAAAGGGCCCCACGCAAATCGTGGAGATGCTGGAGGGCTGATCTTTGGTGCAAATGCTGCTCGATTGTGGGGCTTCTCAAACCCCAAAGCACAGAGTCGAGGGTGCCTCGGGTGCTGCTCAGTCAGCGTCTCGGGGGTCTTTCAAGATGTCCGCTCCCACGTCTCTCGGTGCCTCCACGGGTCCCTTCTTTGCAGGGACTGTGGATCGGGCTGGAAGAAGTCTGGTAAGCTGGGTCTTGTCAGGCTCTGCACTCGGGCTCCGGCGGGAGGCGGCGGCAAAGCAGACGTCGAGGTGCTGGGTGGTGCCTGTGTTCACAGGGTGGCCCCTCCTAGGCCACAAGGGAGATTCTCTTCAGTCTTCTATCATCAGAATGTCGAAGTCCAGTGGTCTTCTTAGTTTAAAGGTGATTTCAGGATGATCTGCTGTGCTAGGGCACTGCTCCCACTCTTATTCCAATCTGAGGGGTGGATCTCCTGCTAGGTCCCTCCCTATGGGTGGGACCAGGAAGGGGGGTGGTTACACCCCCTTTCCTTTGTGCAGGTCTCACTGGAGCTGGGGCTGGGCTGCCCCAGAACCGGTTTGACCGGATTATGCAAGGGGAAGCCTTGTGCTCCCCAGGCACTGTCTGGTTTCTTTCAAACCTCCCTGCTACAATACACTATCTCCTGTCTGGAGGGCGGTGACACCCTCCTGTGACAGGAAACCCTTTGTCCAGGACCCATTTGGTCGAGTTTCAGTCAACTGCAGGGGTCCAGACATTTGTCTGTGGCAGAGGCATCCATTTTGTGGATCTTAAGGTCTTTGGAGAAATCAACCGCATTAAAGCAAAGTAACATGTCTTACCCCTCTAGAGGGGTGGAATGCCATCCCCGTCGCCAGAACTGGCGAGGGGATGGTATTCCAAAGCGTATGACACCTTACACGACATGTTTTGATAAAGCCAAACCAAAGTTGCTAAATAACCGCGAGGATTATAAGGCACTTAATAGTATATGGTATGGCATTATCCTGAAACAGCTTAGGGATTTGTTCCCGATGGCTGCAGACAGGCTCAGCTCATGCTAGAGCTCCATCTCACATAAAACCACGCACTCAGCCTCCAGGATTGATGAGGCCTGACTATAGGAGTGGCTCACAGGTTTACATGTGTCCAGATATAGGTTTAGACATAGGTATACTATATCTAAGCAAGGGGTGTGTACACCACCTTACCCCAGCTGAGTGATCAGCCAGTTGTGTCAATTTAAGAACCAGCCAGGGGTGGCAAAAGATATGCTGCAGCCCCTGGTAGGCCTTAGTGGCTCCTATGCCCTGTGCACCTATAGTGCATTCTACAGGGGCTGACAAGGAGTCCATTTCCAATTGTGGTAGGTACCTAGGGTACATGGAATCCATTTTACAGAGAGAGCAGATGGCCTGGGGCCCTGATTAGCAGGGAACCAGGTCAACTAAGTCAAAAAACCAGCTAAACACAGGCAAAAAATCCGGGGTAACCATAGTCAGGTAGCCACCTTCCTACATAACCCCCCCCCAAACGAAAGGAGATAAGGCTATCCTTGGCCAGGTAAGCCTATATTGCCTGAGTGGCCATATAAGGAAGTACCTGCACTAGCATGGGTACCCCCTGTCTCATGGTCCACTAAGCAGTCCCTCACCCTTTGGGTATTAGAGGGTCTCCACCATAGGGAATCACTACCTTGGGTGTGTTTATGCAAAGTTAAAGGCTGGTTTGGATATGGAGTTTTGAAGTGAGGCTCTACTAAGTTAGGGCTTGGCTTCCTCCAATTATCTTCCACCATGTGTGCCTTTCTTTCTTTAACTGAGTTGCACTGTGCTCTCAGGGTCAACCTCTGGCTACCTAAAGCTGGAGGCTGGGTCCCTCTGTTTGGCTTGCTGGAGGGACAGTTCAGGTTTGGGCCCTTTGGGTCCCAGGTTTGGCTGTGCCCAACAGAATCCATCTGTGGGAGGTCCCTAACTGTTTTTAAGGGGGCTCCCTCAGGAGTTTTTAAAGTTTTCACCTCACTAGGGCTACTAGTTTTGGTGCCCCTAATCTGTTGATGGGGCTGCTTTATTTGACAGGGGGCCCTCTGGGTCTCACTGTCCTTCTTGTCCTCTGCAGCCCTGGGCTGGCTAAGGCAAGGTAGAGAGGGGCAGGTTACCTGCTCCAGACTGGGTCCCACCTGAGAAGGGTCCACTGACATCAGGGGTTCTGTCAGGCTAGGCCCAACCACCTCTGGGGCAGTTCCTTCATCAGGGGTAAGATCAGTTCCCTGAGGAGGCTGATCCTGTCCTAAAGTCTGGTGAGGGGGAGATTTCTCTTCCTCCTCCATGCTCTCAGTTTGTGTGGAGTTATCCATCATTTCAGGTTTCACAACACACATCTCAGTTTGAGTTTGGGCTGTGGCCATCACAGCCCCACCAACCTTTTCAGGAGGAGACTCAGTTTGGGTTTCTGCTGTTATCATAACAGCTTTGCTACTCTGTTCAGGAAGAGCTTTTGCTAAAGATGGGGCAGAGAGTTTCTCAGCCCTACCAACCTTTTCAGGAAGGACATCTTGAATTGGGGCTGTAGCCATTACAGCCCCACTAACCTTTCCATTGGAATTCACCATTCTAGAATGGGTTTCCTGTTCAACCTCAGCCCAGGCTGAGATCTCCAAATCATTACCAAGTAGGCAGTCTACAGGCAAGTTTGGTGACACTGCCACTCTCTTTGGGCCAATGACACCTCCCCAGCTGAGACTTACTACTGCCATGGGATGATTTGTTTGGATTCCATCAATGTTTGTAACCTGGTATGTGGCACCAGGTAAAAGTTGCTTAGAGGGGACTATGCCATCAGCCACCATGGTGATGCTAGCCCCTGTGTCTCTAAAAGCTTCAACTTTCAAACCATTGATGATGGGTTCTTGTCTATACTTGCTCAAAGTATTTGGGCAAGCAGAGAAGTTGGCAAACCCCATGCCAGTCTCATAAACAAGATCATTGGGTGATGGGGACCTGGATAGACCAGGGTCCACCTGAGCTCCAACAGCAAACCCACCCAGATTCCTGGGTGTGCTTCCACTTCCTGGGGGATTACTGCTGACAGTAACAGGAGGTGTTGAAGCTGGCTTTGGAGGTATATTTTGTTTATTGTTATTCTTGGGACAACAGTTGTCTGTTTTGTAATGCCCAACCTGTTTACAGGGATAACAATAAGGCTTTTTCTCAGTTGAAGAAGTGTCTTGGGACCCACCCCCATTCTTGGAGTTTTGGGGCCCTGGGGAAGTCTTTTCTTTATTTTTATCCCCACCCTTATCTTGAGGCTTGGTAGACTCCTTCTTCTGGTTGCTGTCCTGATTCTTAGGCCTAATCCTGGTTCTGACCCATTTGTCTGCCTTCTTTCCCAATTCTTGGGGAGAGGTCAGATCAGAGTCTACCAGGTGCTGGTGTAAGAGCTGGTTCTGACATTTACTTAGGATCTGCTCCCTCATAATCAAATTATACAATCCTGTAAAGTCATGTACTTTGCTGCCATGTAGCCAACCCTCCAGAGCCTTAGTAGCACAATCTACAAAATCAGTCCAGTCCTGTGTCTGTGTCTTCTGGGTGTCTCTGAACTTCAACCTGTACTGTTCAGTGGTTAAGCCAAACCCATCTATTAGGACACTCTTCAGGACTTTGTAATTGTTTGCATCCTCATGTCTGACAGTGAGGAGCTTATCTCTCCCTTTCTCTGAAAAGGAGTACCATAAGATTGCTGCCCACTGTTCCTCAGGAACCTGCTGTACCATGCAGGCTCTCTCAAGAGCAGTTATCCACTTGTGGATGTCATCCCCTTCCTTGTAGGGGGGCACAATCTTTGTCAGGTTTCTACTATCATAGGACCTGGGTTTCTCTTTAGGAATATTGCTGCCACCAGTGGCATCTAAGCCACACAATTTTTGCTCTCTTGCCAAGGGAAGTTTAGCTTGGGCCATGGTAAGTTTAGCTTGAGCCAAGGCTACCTTCTCCCTCTCTATTTGGAGTTCGACAGCCCTCATTCTGGCCCTATGCTCTAGCTTTTGAGAAGCAGTCATGCCTCTCTCTGATTCTCTGGAGGCACTAGAAATATGAGAGTCCCCTGAGGGAGATCTCACTCTTCTGTTGCCTGGGAGAATAACATGGTGGGTTCTGGGGAGGTGCTGGCCCTCTCCATTCCCCAGTAGGTCCAAGTTGGCCTGGCTAAGCCTGGCAACTGGGACCTGGCTACCCCTCTGATCCTGATCTTCTAAGTCCCCAACTTCTGAGTCCTCCTCCTCCTCTTCTTCATCATCTTCCTCCTGAGGGGGGTCAGTTACAGGGGGGTTCCCTCCATTTCCTGTTTCTAGGGAAGCTTGCTTTGCCCTTTCTAAGTCATCCTGCTCTAGGATTTCTACCAGGATTTGGCAGGTGGGGCTTCTGCCCCTTTTTAACCCTCTTGCTTTGCACAAGGCAATCAAGTCTCTGCGGGTTAACTTGTCATATCCAAAAGTTGCCTGGGTAGGGTCAACTGTCAAAGGACTAGACCCTGAGGCCTTTCCTGTGTCAGACATGGTTACTAGTGAGGTGTAAGTGGTGCACTAACCTACACTAAGTGTTTTCCTACTGGACCTTGCTAGTGAGTTGTAGTCAGGGGTGTGCTACTCCCTTCAACCTACAACTACTAAGTTCAGTAGAACTTAATATGCTAAGCTTTTGATTTTATATGTACCTAGAGGTACTTGATGTGATCTTTCAATTTGATATAAAGATTGCAATGGTAAAACAACAGCAAGCTCAAATCCGCACCGCTGCTCACCAATGTGAGAAGTTGGCCTGGTAGGGGATGTTTCCAATTCTGGAACCACCTACTACCTGACCAAACAATCCCCTTATGGTGTCTAGTTGTAAGTCAACCTTATTAGACAAGCTATCCTAGGGGTAGCATGGACTAAGCAGCCTAAAGGCTTAACTTAAGAGGTCGTGTTAAGCGAGCTGTTTTACCACATACAATCCTGTAATACCAAATGAAAGGACACCACACAAGTATATATTATAAAAATATATGTGTTTATTACTAAAAACAATCCCCAGTATTCTTTATGAATAAAGGGGCACAAGCGTTAAATCAAAAGCACTGTTTAAACATACAAAGTTGCACAATTATGGATGAGGGCAGGGGGCCACTCAAACCATATACTAAACAAGTGGTATAAGAGAGGCCACTCGAACAGTGGTTAGGCCTAGGGCCTAGGGAATCGCTGGGAGCAGTCAGGACAAGCAATGCTGAAGTCGGGAATGGCCCTCGGGATTCGGGAGATGTGCGGAAAGCGCACGCATGCACCAATGTTAACCAATGGTGCATAAAAGTTGTAAAGTTAAAGTTAAAGGACACTTCCGCTGAACCTAGAGGAACAAAACTTAACACACAGACCCTAGAGGTGTGCACCAGTGTGGGAACACCGGCGGAGCAAAGTTACCTCACCCACAGGAAGTGGGTGCACAGGGTCGAAGTGGCGTCGGGTTTTGACACGCAGGTTCTTGGCGCTTGAAGCTGAAGACGCTGCAGGCGATGTGAAGGAGAAGTGTCCGGTGGATCCAAGGGTGGATCTGAAGTGGTGAAGACCTGAAAGCAGAGGGGACAGTGTTCAAAGTCACTGACCAGTGACCACCGTGGAACCAGATTGGAACCAGGCAAAGTCGGGTGCAAACAGGTGATGAGGGGTTGCTTCTCTCTGCAGCCACGTGGACACGAAGAGGTCAAGGACGTCCAGGAGTCGATCACGATCTGTCCCTCCAAGGCTCTAGCTGATGGCGGTGTCGGCAACTCGATTGAAGCAAACAAGCCTTGGCTAATGCAAGCCACAGGGAAAATAAAAAAGGCTTATTACTCGGACCAGCAAGGTCAGAGCGGGTACTCCTTTCTACAGGAGCGAGGGCAGGTCTGAAGCAACCAGACCCACAGTGTAAATTGTAGGTTTCGTCGCCAAGATGGCCGCTGACCACGTGACAAGGCGGCCGGGATGGCGAGTCGAAAGGCACAAAGCAAAAGGGCCCCACGCAGATCGTGAGAGGCTGGAGGGCTGATCTTTGGTGCAAATGCTGCTCGATTGTGGGGCTTCTTAAACCCCAAAGCACAGAGTCGAGGGTGCCTCGGGTGCTGCGCAGTCAGCGTCTCGGGGTCTTTCAAGATGTCCGCTCCCACGTCTCTCGGTGCCTCCACGGTCCCTTCTTTGCAGGGACTGTGGATCGGGCTGGAAGAAGTCTGGTAAGCTGGGTCTTGTCAGGCTCTGCACTCGGGCTCTGGCGGGAGGCGGCGGCAAAGCAGACGTCGAGGTGCTGGGTGGTGCCTGTGTTCACAGGGTGGCCCCTCCTAGGCCACAAGGGAGATTCTCTTCAGTCTTCTATCATCAGAATGTCGAAGTCCAGTCGTCTTCTTAGTTTAAAGGTGATTTCAGGATGATCTGCTGTGCTAGGGCACTGCTCCCACTCTTATTCCAATCTGAGGGGTGGATCTCCTGCTAGGTCCCTCCCTATGGGTGGGACCAGGAAGGGGGGTGGTTACACCCCCTTTCCTTTGTGCAGGTCTCACTGGAGCTGGGGCTGGGCTGCCCCAGAACCGGTTTGACCGGATTATGCAAGGGGAAGCCTTGTGCTCCCCAGGGCACTGTCTGGTTTCTTTCAAACCTCCCTGCTACAATACACTATCTCCTGTCTGGAGGGCGGTGACACCCTCCTGTGACAGGAAACCCTTTGTCCAGGACCCATTTGGTCGAGTTTCAGTCAACTGCAGGGGTCCAGACATTTGTCTGTGGCAGAGGCATCCCATTTTGTGGATCTTAAGGTCTTTGGAGAAATCAACCGCATTAAAGCAAAGTAACATGTCTTACCCCTCTAGAGGGGTTGAATGCCATCCCCGTCGCCAGAACTGGCGAGGGGATGGTATTCCAAAGCGTATGACACCTTACACGACATGTTTTGATAAAGCCAAACCAAAGTTGCTAAATAACCGCGAGGATTATAAGGCACTTAATAGTATATGGTATGGCATTATCCTGAAAACAGCTTAGGGATTTGTTCCCGATGGCTGCAGACAGGCTCAGCTCATGCTAGAGCTCCATCTCACATAAACCACGCACTCAGCCTCCAGGATTGATGAGGCCTGACTATAGGAGTGGCTCACAGGTTTACATGTGTCCAGATATAGGTTTAGACATAGGTATACTATATCTAAGCAAGGGGTGTGTACACCACCTTACCCCAGCTGAGTGATCAGCCAGTTGTGTCAATTTAAGAACCAGCCAGGGGTGGCAAAAGATATGCTGCAGCCCCTGGTAGGCCTTAGTGGCTCCTATGCCCTGTGCACCTATAGTGCATTCTACAGGGCTGACAAGGAGTCCATTTCCAATTGTGGTAGGTACCTAGGGTACATGGAATCCATTTTACAGAGAGAGCAGATGGCCTGGGGCCCTGATTAGCAGGGAACCAGGTCAACTAAGTCAAAAAACCAGCTAAACACAGGCAAAAAATCCGGGGTAACCATAGTCAGGTAGCCACCTTCCTACATAACCCCCCCCCAAACGAAAGGAGATAAGGCTATCCTTGGCCAGGTAAGCCTATATTGCCTGAGTGGCCATATAAGGAAGTACCTGCACTAGCATGGGTACCCCCTGTCTCATGGTCCACTAAGCAGTCCCTCACCCTTTGGGTATTAGAGGGTCTCCACCATAGGGAATCACTACCTTGGGTGTGTTTATGCAAAGTTAAAGGCTGGTTTGGATATGGAGTTTTGAAGTGAGGCTCTACTAAGTTAGGGCTTGGCTTCCTCCAATTATCTTCCACCATGTGTGCCTTTCTTTCTTTAACTGAGTTGCACTGTGCTCTCAGGGTCAACCTCTGGCTACCTAAAGCTGGAGGCTGGGTCCCTCTGTTTGGCTTGCTGGAGGGACAGTTCAGGTTTGGGCCCTTTGGGTCCCAGGTTTGGCTGTGCCCAACAGAATCCATCTGTGGGAGGTCCCTAACTGTTTTTAAGGGGGCTCCCTCAGTGTAGGAAGGTGGCTACCTGACTATGGTTACCCCAGATTTTTTGCCTGTGTTTAGCTGGTTTTTTGACTTAGTTGACCTGGTTCCCTGCTAATCAGGGCCCCAGGCCATCTGCTCTCTCTGAAAAATGGATTCCATGTACCCTAGGTACATACCAATTGGAAATGGACTCCTTGTCAGCCCCTGTAGAATGCACTATAGGTGCACAGGGCACAGGAGCCACTAAGGCCTACCAGGGGCTGCAGCATATCTTTTGCCACCCCTGGCTGGTTCTTAAATTGACACAACTGGCTGATCACTCAGCTGGGGTAAGGTGGTGTACACACCCCTTGCTTAGATATAGTATACCTATGTCTAAACCTATATCTGGACACATGTAAACCTGTGAGCCACTCCTATAGACAGGCCTCACCAATCCTGGAGGCTGGGTGCATGGTTTTTATGTGAGATGGAGCTCTAGCATGAGCTGAGCCTGTCTGCAGCCGTCGGGAACAAATCCCTAAGCTGTTTCAGGATAATGCCATACCATATACTATTAAGTGCCTTATAATCCTCGCGGTTATTTAGCAACTCTGGTTTGGCTTTATCAAAACATGTCGTGTAAGGTGTCATACGCTTTGGAATACCATCCCCTCGCCAGTTCTGGCGACGGGGATGGCATTCCACCCCTCTAGAGGGGTAAGACATGTTACTTCACTTTAATGCGGTTGATTTCTCCAAAGGCCTTAAGATCCACAAAATGGATGCCTCTGCCACAGACAAATGTCTGGACCCCTGGAGCTGACCGAAACCCAGTCAAGGGGGTCCTGGACAAAGGGTTTCCTGTCACAGGAGGGTGTCACCGCCCTCCAGACAGGAGATAGTGTATTGTAGCAGGGAGGTTTGAAAGAAACCAGACACTGCCTGGGGCGCACAAGGCTGCCCCTTGCATAATCCGGCCAAACCGGTTCTGGGGCACTCCAGCCCTCGTGCCAGGGCGGCCTGGATCAAAGGAAGGGGGTGTATCCACCCACTTCCTGGGTCCCACCCATAGGAGGGGACCTAGCAGGTAATCACGCCCACCAGATTCGAATAAGAGTGGGAACAGTGCCAATGCACATCAGATTTCCTGGAAGAAACATTTGAAACGATATTCTGGACCCTTCGCCCTCCATCTCAACGTGGAAGCCCGAAGAATCTCCCTTGTGGTCAAGGAGTGACCACCCTGCAGCATCAGGCACCATCCAGCCCTCGACGTCTACTTAGTTGCAGTTCCCGCCGGAACTCGAGCGACTGAGATCGACGAGATCAAGCCTGCCCAGCTTCTAACAGCCCGATCCACAGTCCCTGCAAAGCTGAGACCCGTGGAGGCGACCGGAAGCGTGGGGCACGCCATCTTGAAGTGACCACGAGACGCTGACCGTGCAGCCCACGAGTGACCCTCGAAGCTGTACACCGGGGTTTGAGAAGCCCCCACCCTGAGCTACTCCTGAGCCGAAGTTCAGCCCTCCACACTCGACGAGTGCTGCGTGGGGCCCTTTGGCACGATTTGGCTCAACGCGTTGGCCCGGTCACTTGCCAGCTGGCTTGTGGTCCCTGTGCCGACGAACTACAAAAGAAGACTCGTGATTCTGGTTGCTCCAGATCCACACCAGCTCCCCTGAAAGGGAGCCCCGACTCTGACCTTCCTGGTCCGAGTGAGATGCCATCTTCCAATCCCGCGTGGATTGCTCTTACCAAGGCTTGTTTGCTCCAAACCGGAAGCCGACTGCACCGACGGTGAGAGCCTGCGTGGGACAGATAGTGACCTGCTCCTGGACGTCGCAGATGCCCCAGAGCCCACGTGACAGCGAAGAGAAGCGCCTCGACGACCACCTGATTGCGCCCGACATTGCCTGGTTCCGTCCTGGTTCCACCCTGGTCACTGCTGAGTGACCCAGACTCTGTCCCCTCTGCTTTCAGGTACTCTACAACTTGAGTCCACTCTTGGACTCCACCGGACACTTCGTCTTCACCCTGCCTGCAGCCCTTTCAGCTTCAAGCACCAAGAGCCTGCGTGTCAAAACCCGACGCCACTTCGACCCTGTGCACCCACTTCCTGTGGGTGAGGTAACTTTGCTCCGCCGGTGTTCCCACACTGGTGCACACCTCTAGGGTCTGTGTGTTAAGTTTTGTTCCTCTAGGTTCAGCGGAAGTGTCCTTAAACTTTAACTATTTGACTTTTACGCACCATTGGTTAACATTGGTGCATGCGTGCGCTTTCCGCACATCTCCCGAATCCCGAGGGCCATTCCCGACTTCAGCATTGCTTGTCCTGACTGCTCCCAGCGATTCCCTAGGCCCTAGGCCTAACCACTGTTCGAGTGGCCTCTCTTATACCACTTGTTTAGTATATGGTTTGAGTGGCCCCCGCCCTCATCCATAATTGTGCAACTTGTATGTTTAAACAGTGCTTTTGATTTAACGCTTGTGCCCCTTTATTCATAAAGAATACTGGGGATTGTTTTTAGTAATAAACACATATATTTTTATAATATATACTTGTGTGGTGTCCTTTCATTTGGTATTACAGGATTGTATGTGGTAAAACAGCTCGCTTAACACGACCTCTTAAGTTAAGCCTTTAGGCTGCTTAGTCCATGCTACCCCTAGGATAGCTTGTCTAATAAGGTTGACTTACAACCAGACACCATAAGGGGATTGTTTGGTCAGGTAGTAGGTGGTTCCAGAATTGGAAACATCCCCTACCAGGCCAACTTCTCACATTGGTGAGCAGCGGTGCGGATTTGAGCTTGCTGTTGTTTTACCATTGCAATCTTTATATCAAATTGAAAGATCACATCAAGTACCTCTAGGTACATATAAAATCAAAAGCTTAGCATATTAAGTTCTACTGAACTTAGTAGTTGTAGGTTGAAGGGAGTAGCACAACCCTGACTACAACTCACTAGCAAGGTCCAGTAGGAAAACACTTAGTGTAGGTAAGTGCACCACTTACACCTCACTAGTAACCATGTCTGACACAGGAAAAGCCTCAGGGTCTGCTCCTGTGACAGTTGACCCTACCCAGGCAACTTTTGGATATGACAAACTAACCCGCAGAGACTTGATTGCCTTGTGCAAAGCAAGAGGGTTAAAAAGGGGCAGAAGCCCCACCTGCCTAATCCTGGTAGAAATCCTAGAACAGGATGACTTAGAGAAGGCAAAAGCAGCTTCCCTAGATACAGGAACTGGAGGGAACCCCCCTGCAGTTGATCCCCTTGAAGAGGAGGATGATGATGACTTGGATGAGGACTCAGATGTTGAGGACTTAGGAGTACAGGATCAGGGTAGCCAGGTTCCAGTTGGTAGGCTTAGCCAGGCCAACTTGGACCTACTGGGGAATGGAGAGGGCCAGCACCTCCCCAGAACCCAACATATGATTCTCCCAGGCAACAGAAGAGTGAGATCTCCCTCAGGGGACTCTCATCTTTCTAGTGCCTCCAGAGAATCAGAGAGAGGCATGAGTGCTTCTCAGAAAACTGAGCATAGGGCTAGAATGAGGGCTGTCAGACTCCAGATAGAGAGAGAGGAGGTAGCCCTGAGTCAAGCTAAGCTTACCTTAGCTCAAGCTAAACTTGCCTTGGCAAGAGAGCAAAAATTGTGTGGCTTAGATGCCACTGGTGGCAGCAATATTCCTAAAGAGAAACCCAGGTCCTATGATAGTAGAAACCTGACAAAGATTGTGCCCCCCTTCAAAGAAGGGGATGACATCCACAAATGGATGACTGCTCTTGAGAGAGCCTGCATGGTACAGCAGGTTCCTGAGGAACAGTGGGCAGCAATCTTATGGTACTCCTTTTCAGAGAAAGGGAGAGATAAGCTCCTCACTGTTAGACATGAGGATGCAAACAATTACAAAGTCCTGAAGAGTGTTCTGATAGATGGGTTTGGCTTAACCACTGAACAGTACAGGTTGAAGTTCAGAGATACCCAGAAGACACAGACTCAGGACTGGACTGATTTTGTAGATTGTGCTACTAAGGCTCTGGAGGGTTGGCTACATGGCAGCAAAGTACATGACTTTACAGGATTGTATAATTTGATTATGAGGGAGCAGATCCTAAGTAATTGTCAGAACCAGCTCTTACACCAGCACCTGGTAGACTCTGATCTGACCTCTCCCCAAGAATTGGGAAAGAAGGCAGACAAATGGGTCAGAACCAGGATTAGGCCTAAGAATCAGGACAGTAACCAGAAGAAGGAGTCTACCAAGCCTCAAGATAAGGGTGGGGATAAAAATAAAGAAAAGACTTCCCCAGGGCCCCAAAACTCCAAGGATGGGGGTGGGTCCCAAGACACTTCTTCAACTGAGAAAAAGCCTTATTGTTATGCCTGTAAACAGGTGGGACATTACAAAACAGACAACTGTTGTCCCAAGAATAACAATAAAGAAAATATACCTCCAAAGCCAGCTTCAACACCTCCTGTTACTGTCAGCAGTAATCCCCCAGGAAGTGGAAGCACACCCAGGAATCTGGGTGGGTTTACTTTTGGAAATCAGGTGGACCCTGGCCTATCCAGGTCCCCATCACCCAATGATCTTGTTTATGAAGCTGGCATGGGGTTTGCCAACTTCTCCGCTTGCCCAAATACTTTGAGCAAGTATAGACAAGAACCCATCATCAATGGTTTGAAAGTTGAGGCTTTTAGAGACACAGGGGCTAGCATCACCATGGTGGCTGATGGCATAGTCCCCTCTAAGCAACTTTTACCTGGTGCCACATACCAGGTTACAAACATTGATGGAATCCAAACAAATCATCCCATGGCAGTAGTAAGTCTCAGCTGGGGAGGTGTCATTGGCCCAAAGAGAGTGGCAGTGTCACCAAACTTGCCTGTAGACTGCCTACTTGGTAATGATTTGGAGATCTCAGCCTGGGCTGAGGTTGAACAGGAAACCCATTCTAGAATGGTGAATTCCAATGGAAAGGCTAGTGGGGCTGTAATGGCTACAGCCCCAATTCAAGATGTCCTTCCTGAAAAGGTTGGTAGGGCTGAGAAACTCTCTGCCCCATCTTTAGCAAAAGCTCTTCCTGAACAGAATAGCAAAGCTGTTATGATAGCAGCAGAAACCCAAACTGAGTCTCCTCCTGAAAAGGTTGGTGGGGCTGTGATGGCCACAGCCCAAACTCAAACTGATATGTGTGTTGTGAAACCTGAAATGATGGATAACTCCACACAAACTGAGAGCATGGAGGAGGAAGATAAATCTCCCCCTCACCAGACTTTAGAACAGGATCAGCCTCCTCAGGGAACTGATCTTACCCCTGATGAAGGAACTGCCCCAGAGGTTGTTAGGCCTGGCCTGACAGAGCCTCTGATGGCGGTGGACCCTTCTCAGGTGGGACCCAGTCTGGAGCAGGTAACCTGCCCCTCTCTACCTTGCCTTAGCCAGCCCAGGGCTGCAGAGGACAAGAAGGACAGTGAGACCCAGAGGGCCCCCTGTCAAATACAGCACCCCCATCAAAAGATTAGGTGCACCAAAACTAGTAGCCCTAGTAAGGTGAAAACTTTAAAAACTCCTGAGGGAGCCCCCTTAAAAGTAGTTAGGGACCTCCCACAGATGGATTCTGTTGGGCACAGCCAAACCTGGGACCCAAGGGGCCCAAACCTGAACTGTCCCTCCAGCAAGCCAAACAGAGGGACCCAGCCTCCAGCTTTAGGTAGCCAGAGGCTGACCCTGAGAGCACAGTGCAACTCAGTTAAAGAAAGAAAGGCACACCTGGTGGAAGATAATTGGAGGAAGCCAAGCCCTAACTTAGTAGAGCCTAACTTCAATACTCCATATCCAAACCAGCCTTTAACTTTGCATAAACACACCCAAGGTAGTGATTCCCTATGGTGGAGACCCTCTAATACCCAAAGGGTGAGGGACTGCTTAGTGGACCATGAGACAGGGGGTACCCATGCTAGTGCAGGTACTTCCTTATATGGCCACTCAGGCAATATAGGCTTACCTGGCCAAGGATAGCCTTATCTCCTTTCGTTTGGGGGGGGTTATGTAGGAAGGTGGCTACCTGACTATGGTTACCCCAGATTTTTTGCCTGTGTTTAGCTGGTTTTTTGACTTAGTTGACCTGGTTCCCTGCTAATCAGGGCCCCAGGCCATCTGCTCTCTCTGAAAAATGGATTCCATGTACCCTAGGTACATACCAATTGGAAATGGACTCCTTGTCAGCCCCTGTAGAATGCACTATAGGTGCACAGGGCACAGGAGCCACTAAGGCCTACCAGGGGCTGCAGCATATCTTTTGCCACCCCTGGCTGGTTCTTAAATTGACACAACTGGCTGATCACTCAGCTGGGGTAAGGTGGTGTACACACCCCTTGCTTAGATATAGTATACCTATGTCTAAACCTATATCTGGACACATGTAAACCTGTGAGCCACTCCTATAGACAGGCCTCACCAATCCTGGAGGCTGGGTGCATGGTTTTTATGTGAGATGGAGCTCTAGCATGAGCTGAGCCTGTCTGCAGCCGTCGGGAACAAATCCCTAAGCTGTTTCAGGATAATGCCATACCATATACTATTAAGTGCCTTATAATCCTCGCGGTTATTTAGCAACTCTGGTTTGGCTTTATCAAAACATGTCGTGTAAGGTGTCATACGCTTTGGAATACCATCCCCTCGCCAGTTCTGGCGACGGGGATGGCATTCCACCCCTCTAGAGGGGTAAGACATGTTACTTCACTTTAATGCGGTTGATTTCTCCAAAGGCCTTAAGATCCACAAAATGGATGCCTCTGCCACAGACAAATGTCTGGACCCCTGGAGCTGACCGAAACCCAGTCAAGGGGGTCCTGGACAAAGGGTTTCCTGTCACAGGAGGGTGTCACCGCCCTCCAGACAGGAGATAGTGTATTGTAGCAGGGAGGTTTGAAAGAAACCAGACACTGCCTGGGGCGCACAAGGCTGCCCCTTGCATAATCCGGCCAAACCGGTTCTGGGGCACTCCAGCCCTCGTGCCAGGGCGGCCTGGATCAAAGGAAGGGGGTGTATCCACCCACTTCCTGGGTCCCACCCATAGGAGGGGACCTAGCAGGTAATCACGCCCACCAGATTCGAATAAGAGTGGGAACAGTGCCAATGCACATCAGATTTCCTGGAAGAAACATTTGAAACGATATTCTGGACCCTTCGCCCTCCATCTCAACGTGGAAGCCCGAAGAATCTCCCTTGTGGTCAAGGAGTGACCACCCTGCAGCAGCAGGCACCATCCAGCCCTCGACGTCTACTTAGTTGCAGTTCCCGCCGGAACTCGAGCGACTGAGATCGACGAGATCAAGCCTGCCCAGCTTCTAACAGC
Organism: Lissotriton helveticus; assembly: GCF_964261635.1. Classification (NCBI taxonomy): domain Eukaryota; kingdom Metazoa; phylum Chordata; class Amphibia; order Caudata; family Salamandridae; genus Lissotriton; species Lissotriton helveticus. Next base: position 1,766,226 of record NW_027611671.1, on the reverse strand, counting down.
CCGATCCACAGTCCCTGCAAAGCTGAGACCCGTGGAGGCGACCGGAAGCGTGGGGCACGCCATCTTGAAGTGACCACGAGACGCTGACCGTGCAGCCCACGAGTGACCCTCGAAGCTGTACACCGGGGTTTGAGAAGCCCCTACCCTGAGCTACTCCTGAGCCGAAGTTCAGCCCTCCACACTCGACGAGTGCTGCGTGGGGCCCTTTGGCACGATTTGGCTCAACGCGTTGGCCCGGTCACTTGCCAGCTGGCTTGTGGTCCCTGTGCCGACGAACTACAAAAGAAGACTCGTGATTCTGGTTGCTCCAGATCCACACCAGCTCCCCTGAAAGGGAGCCCCGACTCTGACCTTCCTGGTCCGAGTGAGACGCCATCTTCCAATCCCGCGTGGATTGCTCTTACCAAGGCTTGTTTGCTCCAAACCGGAAGCCGACTGCACCGACGGTGAGAGCCTGCGTGGGACAGATCGTGACCTGCTCCTGGACGTCGCAGATGCCCCAGAGCCCACGTGACAGCGAAGAGAAGCGCCTCGACGACCACCTGATTGCGCCCGACATTGCCTGGTTCCGTCCTGGTTCCACCCTGGTCACTGCTGAGTGACCCAGACTCTGTCCCCTCTGCTTTCAGGTACTCTACAACTTGAGTCCACTCTTGGACTCCACCGGACACTTCGTCTTCACCCTGCCTGCAGCCCTTTCAGCTTCAAGCACCAAGAGCCTGCGTGTCAAAACCCGACGCCACTTCGACCCTGCGCACCCACTTCCTGTGGGTGAGGTAACTTTGCTCCGCCGGTGTTCCCACACTGGTGCACACCTCTAGGGTCTGTGTGTTAAGTTTTGTTCCTCTAGGTTCAGCGGAAGTGTCCTTAAACTTTAACTATTTGACTTTTACGCACCATTGGTTAACATTGGTGCATGCGTGCGCTTTCCGCACATCTCCCGAATCCCGAGGGCCATTCCCGACTTCAGCATTGCTTGTCCTGACTGCTCCCAGCGATTCCCTAGGCCCTAGGCCTAACCACTGTTCGAGTGGCCTCTCTTATACCACTTGTTTAGTATATGGTTTGAGTGGCCCCCGCCCTCATCCATAATTGTGCAACTTGTATGTTTAAACAGTGCTTTTGATTTAACGCTTGTGCCCCTTTATTCATAAAGAATACTGGGGATTGTTTTTAGTAATAAACACATATATTTTTATAATATATACTTGTGTGGTGTCCTTTCATTTGGTATTACAGGATTGTATGTGGTAAAACAGCTCGCTTAACACGACCTCTTAAGTTAAGCCTTTAGGCTGCTTAGTCCATGCTACCCCTAGGATAGCTTGTCTAATAAGGTTGACTTACAACCAGACACCATAAGGGGATTGTTTGGTCAGGTAGTAGGTGGTTCCAGAATTGGAAACATCCCCTACCAGGCCAACTTCTCACACTCAGGAGTTTTTAAAGTTTTCACCTCACTAGGGCTACTAGTTTTGGTGCCCCTAATCTGTTGATGGGGCTGCTTTATTTGACAGGGGGCCCTCTGGGTCTCACTGTCCTTCTTGTCCTCTGCAGCCCTGGGCTGGCTAAGGCAAGGTAGAGAGGGGCAGGTTACCTGCTCCAGACTGGGTCCCACCTGAGAAGGGTCCACTGACATCAGGGGTTCTGTCAGGCTAGGCCCAACCACCTCTGGGGCAGTTCCTTCATCAGGGGTAAGATCAGTTCCCTGAGGAGGCTGATCCTGTCCTAAAGTCTGGTGAGGGGGAGATTTCTCTTCCTCCTCCATGCTCTCAGTTTGTGTGGAGTTATCCATCATTTCAGGTTTCACAACACACATCTCAGTTTGAGTTTGGGCTGTGGCCATCACAGCCCCACCAACCTTTTCAGGAGGAGACTCAGTTTGGGTTTCTGCTGTTATCATAACAGCTTTGCTACTCTGTTCAGGAAGAGCTTTTGCTAAAGATGGGGCAGAGAGTTTCTCAGCCCTACCAACCTTTTCAGGAAGGACATCTTGAATTGGGGCTGTAGCCATTACAGCCCCACTAACCTTTCCATTGGAATTCACCATTCTAGAATGGGTTTCCTGTTCAACCTCAGCCCAGGCTGAGATCTCCAAATCATTACCAAGTAGGCAGTCTACAGGCAAGTTTGGTGACACTGCCACTCTCTTTGGGCCAATGACACCTCCCCAGCTGAGACTTACTACTGCCATGGGATGATTTGTTTGGATTCCATCAATGTTTGTAACCTGGTATGTGGCACCAGGTAAAAGTTGCTTAGAGGGGACTATGCCATCAGCCACCATGGTGATGCTAGCCCCTGTGTCTCTAAAAGCTTCAACTTTCAAACCATTGATGATGGGTTCTTGTCTATACTTGCTCAAAGTATTTGGGCAAGCAGAGAAGTTGGCAAACCCCATGCCAGTCTCATAAACAAGATCATTGGGTGATGGGGACCTGGATAGACCAGGGTCCACCTGAGCTCCAACAGCAAACCCACCCAGATTCCTGGGTGTGCTTCCACTTCCTGGGGGATTACTGCTGACAGTAACAGGAGGTGTTGAAGCTGGCTTTGGAGGTATATTTTCTTTATTGTTATTCTTGGGACAACAGTTGTCTGTTTTGTAATGCCCAACCTGTTTACAGGGATAACAATAAGGCTTTTTCTCAGTTGAAGAAGTGTCTTGGGACCCACCCCCATTCTTGGAGTTTTGGGGCCCTGGGGAAGTCTTTTCTTTATTTTTATCCCCACCCTTATCTTGAGGCTTGGTAGACTCCTTCTTCTGGTTACTGTCCTGATTCTTAGGCCTAATCCTGGTTCTGACCCATTTGTCTGCCTTCTTTCCCAATTCTTGGGGAGAGGTCAGATCAGAGTCTACCAGGTGCTGGTGTAAGAGCTGGTTCTGACATTTACTTAGGATCTGCTCCCTCATAATCAAATTATACAATCCTGTAAAGTCATGTACTTTGCTGCCATGTAGCCAACCCTCCAGAGCCTTAGTAGCACAATCTACAAAATCAGTCCAGTCCTGTGTCTGTGTCTTCTGGGTGTCTCTGAACTTCAACCTGTACTGTTCAGTGGTTAAGCCAAACCCATCTATTAGGACACTCTTCAGGACTTTGTAATTGTTTGCATCCTCATGTCTGACAGTGAGGAGCTTATCTCTCCCTTTCTCTGAAAAGGAGTACCATAAGATTGCTGCCCACTGTTCCTCAGGAACCTGCTGTACCATGCAGGCTCTCTCAAGAGCAGTTATCCACTTGTGGATGTCATCCCCTTCCTTGTAGGGGGGCACAATCTTTGTCAGGTTTCTACTATCATAGGACCTGGGTTTCTCTTTAGGAATATTGCTGCCACCAGTGGCATCTAAGCCACACAATTTTTGCTCTCTTGCCAAGGCAAGTTTAGCTTGGGCCATGGTAAGTTTAGCTTGAGCCAAGGCTACCTTCTCCCTCTCTATTTGGAGTTCGACAGCCCTCATTCTGGCCCTATGCTCTAGCTTTTGAGAAGCAGTCATGCCTCTCTCTGATTCTCTGGAGGCACTAGAAATATGAGAGTCCCCTGAGGGAGATCTCACTCTTCTGTTGCCTGGGAGAATAACATGGTGGGTTCTGGGGAGGTGCTGGCCCTCTCCATTCCCCAGTAGGTCCAAGTTGGCCTGGCTAAGCCTGGCAACTGGGACCTGGCTACCCCTCTGATCCTGATCTTCTAAGTCCCCAACTTCTGAGTCCTCCTCCTCCTCTTCTTCATCATCTTCCTCCTGAGGGGGGTCAGTTACAGGGGGGTTCCCTCCATTTCCTGTTTCTAGGGAAGCTTGCTTTGCCCTTTCTAAGTCATCCTGCTCTAGGATTTCTACCAGGATTTGGCAGGTGGGGCTTCTGCCCCTTTTTAACCCTCTTGCTTTGCACAAGGCAATCAAGTCTCTGCGGGTTAACTTGTCATATCCAAAAGTTGCCTGGGTAGGGTCAACTGTCACAGGACTAGACCCTGAGGCCTTTCCTGTGTCAGACATGGTTACTAGTGAGGTGTAAGTGGTGCACTTACCTACACTAAGTGTTTTCCTACTGGACCTTGCTAGTGAGTTGTAGTCAGGGGTGTGCTACTCCCTTCAACCTACAACTACTAAGTTCAGTAGAACTTAATATGCTAAGCTTTTGATTTTATATGTACCTAGAGGTACTTGATGTGATCTTTCAATTTGATATAAAGATTGCAATGGTAAAACAACAGCAAGCTCAAATCCGCACCGCTGCTCACCAATGTGAGAAGTTGGCCTGGTAGGGGATGTTTCCAATTCTGGAACCACCTACTACCTGACCAAACAATCCCCTTATGGTGTCTAGTTGTAAGTCAACCTTATTAGACAAGCTATCCTAGGGGTAGCATGGACTAAGCAGCCTAAAGGCTTAACTTAAGAGGTCGTGTTAAGCGAGCTGTTTTACCACATACAATCCTGTAATACCAAATGAAAGGACACCACACAAGTATATATTATAAAAATATATGTGTTTATTACTAAAAACAATCCCCAGTATTCTTTATGAATAAAGGGGCACAAGCGTTAAATCAAAAGCACTGTTTAAACATACAAAGTTGCACAATTATGGATGAGGGCAGGGGGCCACTCAAACCATATACTAAACAAGTGGTATAAGAGAGGCCACTCGAACAGTGGTTAGGCCTAGGGCCTAGGGAATCGCTGGGAGCAGTCAGGACAAGCAATGCTGAAGTCGGGAATGGCCCTCGGGATTCGGGAGATGTGCGGAAAGCGCACGCACGCACCAATGTTAACCAATGGTGCGTAAAAGTTGTAAAGTTAAAGTTAAAGGACACTTCCGCTGAACCTAGAGGAACAAAACTTAACACACAGACCCTAGAGGTGTGCACCAGTGTGGGAACACCGGCGGAGCAAAGTTACCTCACCCACAGGAAGTGGGTGCACAGGGTCGAAGTGGCGTCGGGTTTTGACACGCAGGTTCTTGGCGCTTGAAGCTGAAGACGCTGCAGGCGATGTGAAGGAGAAGTGTCCGGTGGATCCAAGGGTGGATCTGAAGTGGTGAAGACCTGAAAGCAGAGGGGACAGTGTTCAAAGTCACTGGCCAGTGACCACCGTGGAACCAGATTGGAACCAGGCAAAGTCGGGTGCAAACAGGTGATGAGGTGTTGCTTCTCTCTGCAGCCACGTGGACACGAAGAGGTCAAGGACGTCCAGGAGTCGATCACGAGCTGTTCCACGAAGGCTCTAGCTGATGGCGGTGTCGGCAACTCGATTGAAGTAAACAAGCCTTGGCTAATGCAAGCCACAGGGAAAATGAAAAAGGCTTATTACTCGGACCAGCAAGGTCAGAGCGGGTACTCCTTTCTACAGGAGCGAGGGCAGGTCTGGAGCAACCAGACCCACAGTGTAAATTGTAGTTTTCATCGCCAAGATGGCCGCTGACCACGTGACAAGCGGCCGGGATGGCGAGTCGAGTGGCACAAAGCAAAAGGGCCCCACGCAGATCGTGGAGATGCTGGAGGGCTGATCTTTGGTGCAAATGCTGCTCCATTGTGGGGCTTCTCAAACCCCAAAGCACAGAGTCGAGGGTGCCTCGGGTGCTGCGCAGTCAGCGTCTCAGGGGTCTTTCAAGATGTCCGCTCCCACGTCTCTCGGTGCCTCCACGGGTCCCTTCTTTGCAGGGACTGTGGATCGGGCTGGGAGAAGTCTGGGAAGCTGGGTCTTGTTAGGCTCTGCACTCGGGCTCCGGCGGGAGGCGGCGGCAAAGCAGACGTCGAGGTGCTGGGTGGTGCCTGTGTTCACAGGGTGGCCCCTCCTAGGCCACAAGGGAGATTCTCTTCAGTCTTCTATCATCAGAATGTCGAAGTCCAGTCGTCTTCTTAGTTTAAAGGTGATTTCAGGATGATCTGCTGTGCTAGGGCACTGCTCCCACTCTTATTCCAATCTGAGGGGTGGATCTCCTGCTAGGTCCCTCCCTATGGGTGGGACCAGGAAGGGGGGTGGTTACACCCCCTTTCCTTTGTGCAGGTCTCACTGGAGCTGGGGCTGGGCTGCCCCAGAACCGGTTTGACCGGATTATGCAAGGGGAAGCCTTGTGCTCCCCAGGCACTGTCTGGTTTCTTTCAAACCTCCCTGCTACAATACACTATCTCCTGTCTGGAGGGCGGTGACACCCTCCTGTGACAGGAAACCCTTTGTCCAGGACCCATTTGGTTGAGTTTCGGTCGACTGCAGGGGTCCAGACATTTGTCTGTGGCAGAGGCATCCATTTTGTGGATCTTAAGGTCTTTGGAGAAATCAACCGCATTAAAGCAAAGTAACATGTCTTACCCCTCTAGAGGGGTGGAATGCCATCCCCGTCGCCAGAACTGGCGAGGGGATGGTATTCCAAAGCGTATGACACCTTACACGACATGTTTTGATAAAGCCAAACCAAAGTTGCTAAATAACCGCGAGGATTATAAGGCACTTAATAGTATATGGTATGGCATTATCCTGAAACAGCTTAGGGATTTGTTCCCGATGGCTGCAGACAGGCTCAGCTCATGCTAGAGCTCCATCTCACATAAAACCACGCACTCAGCCTCCAGGATTGATGAGGCCTGACTATAGGAGTGGCTCACAGGTTTACATGTGTCCAGATATAGGTTTAGACATAGGTATACTATATCTAAGCAAGGGGTGTGTACACCACCTTACCCCAGCTGAGTGATCAGCCAGTTGTGTCAATTTAAGAACCAGCCAGGGGTGGCAAAAGATATGCTGCAGCCCCTGGTAGGCCTTAGTGGCTCCTATGCCCTGTGCACCTATAGTGCATTCTACAGGGGCTGACAAGGAGTCCATTTCCAATTGTGGTATGTACCTAGGGTACATGGAATCCATTTTACAGAGAGAGCAGATGGCCTGGGGCCCTGATTAGCAGGGAACCAGGTCAACTAAGTCAAAAAACCAGCTAAACACAGGCAAAAAATCCGGGGTAACCATAGTCAGGTAGCCACCTTCCTACATAACCCCCCCCCAAACGAAAGGAGATAAGGCTATCCTTGGCCAGGTAAGCCTATATTGCCTGAGTGGCCATATAAGGAAGTACCTGCACTAGCATGGGTACCCCCTGTCTCATGGTCCACTAAGCAGTCCCTCACCCTTTGGGTATTAGAGGGTCTCCACCATAGGGAATCACTACCTTGGGTGTGTTTATGCAAAGTTAAAGGCTGGTTTGGATATGGAGTTTTGAAGTGAGGTTCTACTAAGTTAGGGCTTGGCTTCCTCCAATTATCTTCCACCATGTGTGCCTTTCTTTCTTTAACTGAGTTGCACTGTGCTCTCAGGGTCAACCTCTGGCTACCTAAAGCTGGAGGCTGGGTCCCTCTGTTTGGCTTGCTGGAGGGACAGTTCAGGTTTGGGCCCTTTGGGTCCCAGGTTTGGCTGTGCCCAACAGAATCCATCTGTGGGAGGTCCCTAACTGTTTTTAAGGGGGCTCCCTCAGGAGTTTTTAAAGTTTTCACCTTACTAGGGCTACTAGTTTTGGTGCACCTAATCTTTTGATGGGGGTGCTTTATTTGACAGGGGGCCCTCTGGGTCTCACTGTCCTTCTTGTCCTCTGCAGCCCTGGGCTGGCTAAGGCAAGGTAGAGAGGGGCAGGTTACCTGCTCCAGACTGGGTCCCACTTGAGAAGGTTCCACTGACATCAGAGGTTCTGTCAGGCTAGGCCCAACCACATCTGGGGCAGTTCCTTCATCAGGGGTGAGATCAGTTCCCTGAGGAGGCTGATCCTGTCCTAAAGTCTGGTGAGGGGGAGATTTCTCTTCCTCCTCCATGCTCTCAGTTTGTGTGGAGTTATCCATCATTTCAGGTTTCACAACACACATCTCAGTTTGAGTTTGGGCTGTGGCCATCACAGCCCCACCAACCTTTTCAGGAGGAGACTCAGTTTGGGTTTCTGCTGTTATCATAACAGCTTTGCTACTCTGTTCAGGAAGAGCTTTTGCTAAAGATGGGGCAGAGAGTTTCTCAGCCCTACCAACCTTTTCAGGAAGGACATCTTGAATTGGGGCTGTAGCCATTACAGCCCCACTAACCTTTCCATTGGAATTCACCATTCTAGAATGGGTTTCCTGTTCAACCTCAGCCCAGGATGAGATCTCCAAATCATTACCAAGTAGGCAGTCTACAGGCAAGTTTGGTGACACTGCCACTCTCTTTGGGCCAATGACACCTCCCCAGCTGAGACTTACTACTGCCATGGGATGATTTGTTTGGATTCCATCAATGTTTGTAACCTGGTATGTGGCACCAGGTAAAAGTTGCTTAGAGGGGACTATGCCATCAGCCACCATGGTGATGCTAGCCCCTGTGTCTCTAAAAGCTTCAACTTTCAAACCATTGATGATGGGTTCTTGTCTATACTTGCTCAAAGTATTTGGGCAAGCAGAGAAGTTGGCAAACCCCATGCCAGTCTCATAAACAAGATCATTGGGTGATGGGGACCTGGATAGACCAGGGTCCACCTGAGCTCCAACAGCAAACCCACCCAGATTCCTGGGTGTGCTTCCACTTCCTGGGGGATTACTGCTGACAGTAACAGGAGGTGTTGAAGCTGGCTTTGGAGGTATATTTTCTTTATTGTTATTCTTGGGACAACAGTTGTCTGTTTTGTAATGCCCAACCTGTTTACAGGGATAACAATAAGGCTTTTTCTCAGTTGAAGAAGTGTCTTGGGACCCACCCCCATTCTTGGAGTTTTGGGGCCCTGGGGAAGTCTTTTCTTTATTTTTATCCCCACCCTTATCTTGAGGCTTGGTAGACTCCTTCTTCTGGTTACTGTCCTGATTCTTAGGCCTAATCCTGGTTCTGACCCATTTGTCTGCCTTCTTTCCCAATTCTTGGGGAGAGGTCAGATCAGAGTCTACCAGGTGCTGGTGTAAGAGCTGGTTCTGACAATTACTTAGGATCTGCTCCCTCATAATCAAATTATACAATCCTGTAAAGTCATGTACTTTGCTGCCATGTAGCCAACCCTCCAGAGCCTTAGTAGCACAATCTACAAAATCAGTCCAGTCCTGTGTCTGTGTCTTCTGGGTGTCTCTGAACTTCAACCTGTACTGTTCAGTGGTTAAGCCAAACCCATCTATTAGGACACTCTTCAGGACTTTGTAATTGTTTGCATCCTCATGTCTGACAGTGAGGAGCTTATCTCTCCCTTTCTCTGAAAAGGAGTACCATAAGATTGCTGCCCACTGTTCCTCAGGAACCTGCTGTACCATGCAGGCTCTCTCAAGAGCAGTTATCCACTTGTGGATGTCATCCCCTTCCTTGTAGGGGGGCACAATCTTTGTCAGGTTTCTACTATCATAGGACCTGGGTTTCTCTTTAGGAATATTGCTGCCACCAGTGGCATCTAAGCCACACAATTTTTGCTCTCTTGCCAAGGCAAGTTTAGCTTGGGCCATGGTAAGTTTAGCTTGAGCCAAGGCTACCTTCTCCCTCTCTATTTGGAGTTCGACAGCCCTCATTCTGGCCCTATGCTCTAGCTTTTGAGAAGCAGTCATGCCTCTCTCTGATTCTCTGGAGGCACTAGAAATATGAGAGTCCCCTGAGGGAGATCTCACTCTTCTGTTGCCTGGGAGAATAACATGGTGGGTTCTGGGGAGGTGCTGGCCCTCTCCATTCCCCAGTAGGTCCAAGTTGGCCTGGCTAAGCCTGGCAACTGGGACCTGGCTACCCCTCTGATCCTGATCTTCTAAGTCCCCAACTTCTGAGTCCTCCTCCTCCTCTTCTTCATCATCTTCCTCCTGAGGGGGGTCAGTTACAGGGGGGTTCCCTCCATTTCCTGTTTCTAGGGAAGCTTGCTTTGCCCTTTCTAAGTCATCCTGCTCTAGGATTTCTACCAGGATTTGGCAGGTGGGGCTTCTGCCCCTTTTTAACCCTCTTGCTTTGCACAAGGCAATCAAGTCTCTGCGGGTTAACTTGTCATATCCAAAAGTTGCCTGGGTAGGGTCAACTGTCACAGGACTAGACCCTGAGGCCTTTCCTGTGTCAGACATGGTTACTAGTGAGGTGTAAGTGGTGCACTTACCTACACTAAGTGTTTTCCTACTGGACCTTGCTAGTGAGTTGTAGTCAGGGGTGTGCTACTCCCTTCAACCTACAACTACTAAGTTCAGTAGAACTTAATATGCTAAGCTTTTGATTTTATATGTACCTAGAGGTACTTGATGTGATCTTTCAATTTGATATAAAGATTGCAATGGTAAAACAACAGCAAGCTCAAATCCGCACCGCTGCTCACCAATGTGAGAAGTTGGCCTGGTAGGGGATGTTTCCAATTCTGGAACCACCTACTACCTGACCAAACAATCCCCTTATGGTGTCTGGTTGTAAGTCAACCTTATTAGACAAGCTATCCTAGGGGTAGCATGGACTAAGCAGCCTAAAGGCTTAACTTAAGAGGTCGTGTTAAGCGAGCTGTTTTACCACATACAATCCTGTAATACCAAATGAAAGGACACCACACAAGTATATATTATAAAAATATATGTATTTATTACTAAAAACAATCCCCAGTATTCTTTATGAATAAAGGGGCACAAGCGTTAAATCAAAAGCACTGTTTAAACATACAAAGTTACACAATTATGGATGAGGGCTGGGGGCCACTCGAACCATATACTAAACAAGTGGTATAAGAGAGGCCACTCGAACAGTGGTTAGGCCTAGGGCCTAGGGAATCGCTGGGAGCAGTCAGGACAAGCAATGCTGAAGTCGGGAATGGCCCTCGGGATTCGGGAGATGTGCGGAAAGCGCACGCATGCACCAATGTTAACCAATGGTGCGTAAAAGTCAAAGAGTTAAAGTTAAAGGACACTTCCGCTGAACCTAGGAGAACAAAACTTAACACACAGACCCTAGAGGTGTGCACCAGTGTGGGAACACCGGCGGAGCAAAGTTACCTCACCCACAGGAAGTGGGTGCACAGGGTCGAATTGACGTCGGGTTTTGACTCGCAGGCTCTTGGTGCTTGAAGCTGAAATGGCTGCAGGCGGGTTGAAGATGAAGTGTCCGGTGGAGTCCAAGGGTGGACTCAAGTTGTAGAGTACCTGAAAGCAGAGGGGACAGAGTCTGGGTCACTCAGCAGTGACCAGGGTGGAACCAGGACGGAACCAGGCAATGTCGGGCGCAATCAGGTGGTCGTCGAGGAGCTTCTCTCCGCTGTCACGTGGGCTCTGGGGCATCTGCGACGTCCAGGAGCAGGTCACGATCTTTCCCACGCAGGCTCTCACCGTCGGTGCAGTCGGCTTCCGGTTTGGAGCAAACAAGCCTTGGTAAGAGCAATCCACGCGGGATCGGAAGATTGCTTCTCACTCGGACCAGGAAGGTCAGAGTCGGGGCTCCTTTTCAGGGGAGCTGGTGTGGGTCTGGAGCAACCAGAATCACAAGTCTTCTTTTGTAGTTTGTCGGCACAGGGACCACAAGCCAGCTGGCAAGTGACCGGGCCAACGCGTTGAGCCAAAACGTGCCAAAGGGCCCCACGCAGCACTCGTCGAGTGTGGAGGGTTGAACTTCGGCTCAGGAGTAGCTCAGGGTGGGGGCTTCTCAAACCCCGGTGCACAGCTTCGAGGGTCACTCGTGGGCTGCACGGTCAGCGTCTCGTGGTCAATTCAAGATGGCGTGCCCCACGCTTCCGGTCGCCTCCACGGGTCTCAGCTTTGCAGGGACTGTGGATCGGGCTGTTAGAAGCTGGGCAGGCTTGATCTCGTCGATCTCAGTCGCTCGAGTTCCGGCGGGAACTGCAACTAAGTAGACGTCGAGGGCTGGATGGTGCCTGCTGCTGCAGGGTGGTCACTCCTTGACCACAAGGGAGATTCTTCGGGCTTCCAAGTTGAAATGGGAGTCCAAGGGTCCAGAGTTTCGTTTCTAATGTTTCTTCCAGGAACTCTGATGTGCATTGGCACTGCTCCCACTCTTATTCGAATCTGGTGGGCGTGATTACCTGCTAGGTCCCCTCCTATGGGTGGGACCCAGGAAGTGGGTGGATACACCCCCTTCCTTTGATCCAGGCCGCCCTGGCACGAGGGCTGGAGTGCCCCAGAACCGGTTTGGCCGGATTATGCAAGGGGCAGCCTTGTGCGCCCCAAGCAGTGTCTGGTTTCTTTCAAACCTCCCTGCTACAATACACTATCTCCTGTCTGGAGGGCGGTGACACCCTCCTGTGACAGGAAACCCTTTGTCCAGGACCCCCTTGACTGAGTTTCGGTCAGCTCCAGGGGTCCAGACATTTGTCTGTGGCAGAGGCATCCATTTTGTGGATCTTAAGGTCTTTGGAGAAATCAACCGCATTAAAGTAAAGTAACATGTCTTACCCCTCTAGAGGGGTGGAATGCCATCCCCGTCGCCAGAACTGGCGAGGGGATGGTATTCCAAAGCGTATGACACCTTACACGACATGTTTTGATAAAGCCAAACTGTGAGAAGTTGGCCTGGTAGGGGATGTTTCCAATTCTGGAACCACCTACTACCTGACCAAACAATCCCCTTATGGTGTCTGGTTGTAAGTCAACCTTATTAGACAAGCTATCCTAGGGGTAGCATGGACTAAGCAGCCTAAAGGCTTAACTTAAGAGGTCGTGTTAAGCGAGCTGTTTCACCACATACAATCCTGTAATACCAAATGAAAGGACACCACACAAGTATATATTATAAAAATATATGTGTTTATTACTAAAAACAATCCCCAGTATTCTTTATGAATAAAGGGGCACAAGCGTTAAATCAAAAGCACTGTTTAAACATACAAGTTGCACAATTATGGATGAGGGCGGGTGGCCACTCAAACCATATACTAAACAAGTGGTATAAGAAAGGCCACTCGAGCAGTGGTTAGGCCTAGGGCCTAGGGAATCGCTGGGAGCAGTCAGGACAAGCAATGCTGAAGTCGGGAATGGCCCTCGGGATTCGGGAGATGTGCGGAAAGCGCACGCATGCACCAATGTTAACCAATGGTGCGTAAAAGTCAAAGAGTTAAAGTTTAAGGACACTTCCGCTGAGCCTAGAGGAACAAAACTTAACACACAGACCCTAGAGGTGTGCACCAGTGTGGGAACACCGGCGGAGCAAAGTTACCTCACCCACAGGAAGTGGGTGCACAGGGTCGAAGTGGCGTCGGGTTTTGACACGCAGGCTCTTGGTGCTTGAAGCTGAAAGGGCTGCAGGCAGGGTGAAGACGAAGTGTCCGGTGGAGTCCAAGGCTGGACTCAAGTTGTAGAGTACCTGAAAGCAGAGGGGACAGAGTCTGGGTCACTCAGCAGTGACCAGGGTGGAACCAGGACGGAACCAGGCAATGTCGGGCGCAATCAGGTGGTCGTCGAGGAGCTTCTCTCCGCTGTCACGTGGGCTCTGGGGCATCTGCGACGTCCAGGAGCAGGTCACGATCTGTCCCACGCAGGCTCTCACCGTCGGTGCAGTCGGCTTCAAGTTTGGAGCAAACAGGCCTTGGTAAGAGCAATCCACGCAGGATCGGAAGATTGCTTCTCACTCGGACCAGGAAGGTCAGAGTCGGGGCTCCTTTTCAGGGGAGCTGATGTGGATCTGGAGCAACCAGAATCACAAGTCTTCTTAGGTAGTTCATCGGCACAGGGACCACAAGCCAGCTGGCAAGTGACCGGGCCAACGCGTTGAGCCAAATCGTGCCAAAGGGCCCCACGCAGCACTCGTCGAGTGTGGAGGGCTGAACTTCGGCTCAGGAGTAGCTCAGGGTGGGGGCTTCTCAAACCCCGGTGTACAGCTTCGAGGGTCACTCGTGGGCTGCACGGTCAGCGTCTCGTGGTCACTTCAAGATGGCGTGCCCCACGCTTCCGGTCGCCTCCACGGGTCTCAGCTTTGCAGGGACTGTGGATCGGGCTGTTAGAAGCTGGGCAGGCTTGATCTCGTCAATCTCAGTCGCTCGAGTTCCGGCGGGAACTGCAACTAAGTAGACGTCGAGGGCTGGATGGTGCCTGCTGCTGCAGGGTGGTCACTCCTTGACCACAAGGGAGATTCTTCGGGCTTCCACGTTGAGATGGAGGGCGAAGGGTCCAGAATATCGTTTCAAATGTTTCTTCCAGGAAATCTGATGTGCATTGGCACTGCTCCCACTCTTATTCGAATCTGGTGGGCGTGATTACCTGCTAGGTCCCCTCCTATGGGTGGGACCCAGGAAGTGGGTCGATACACCCCCTTCCTTTGATCCAGGCCGCCCTGGCACGAGGGCTGGAGTGCCCCGGAACCGGTTTGGCCGGATTATGCAAGGGGCAGCCTTGTGCGCCCCAGGCAGTGTCTGGTTTCTTTCAAACCTCCCTGCTACAATACACTATCTCCTGTCTGGAGGGCGGTGACACCCTCCTGTGACAGGAAACCCTTTGTCCAGGACCCCCTTGACTGGGTTTCGGTCAGCTCCAGGGGTCCAGACATTTGTCTGTGGCAGAGGCATCCATTTTGTGGATCTTAAGGCCTTTGGAGAAATCAACCGCATTAAAGTGAAGTAACATGTCTTACCCCTCTAGAGGGGTGGAATGCCATCCCCGTCGCCAGAACTGGTGAGGGGATGGTATTCCAAAGCGTATGACACCTTACAAGACATGTTTTGATAAAGCCAAACCAAAGTTGCTAAATAACCGCGAGGATTATAAGGCACTTAATAGTATATGGTATGGCATTATCCTGAAACAGCTTAGGGATTTGTTCCCGACGGCTGCAGACAGGCTCAGCTCATGCTAGAGCTCCATCTCACATAAAACCATGCACCCAGCCTCCAGGATTGGTGAGGCCTGACTATAGGAGTGGCTCACAGGTTTACATGTGTCCAGATATAGGTTTAGACATAGGTATACTATATCTAAGCAAGGGGTGTGTACACCACCTTACCCCAGCTGAGTGATCAGCCAGTTGTGTCAATTTAAGAACCAGCCAGGGGTGGCAAAAGATATGCTGCAGCCCCTGGTAGGCCTTAGTGGCTCCTGTGCCCTGTGCACCTATAGTGCATTCTACAGGGGCTGACAAGGAGTCCATTTCCAATTGGTATGTGCCTATAGCACATGTGTCATTAATTTAGTGAGAGAACAGCAGGCTGGGGGTCTGATCAGCAGGCCCACAGCCTCAGTAGTCGAAAACCAGTGAAGCAAAAAGCAAAAATTTGGGGTGACCATAGGATAGCAGACCCTACTCTCCTACACAACCCCCCCCCCAAACGCAGGTACATTAAACTAACCTTGACCAGATAAGTCTTCATGTTCTAAGTGGAAGTACCTGGAGAGACCATCTGCATTACCATGGTCAGTCCCTGGGCGGTGCTCCACTGTAAAGTCCATCCCCTGTAGGGAAATGGACCACCTGAGCAGTTTGGGATTTTCACCCTTCATCTGATTAAGCCATAAGAGGGGCTTATGGTCTGTTTGCACCAGGAAGTGAGTTCCAAACAAGTAGGACCTCAACTTCTTTAATGCCCAAACCACAGCAAAGGCCTCCCTCTCAATGGCTGACCAACGTTTTTCTCTTGGGGTTAGCCTCCTGCTAATGAAAGCAATTGGCTGGTCTTGACCATCTTGATTAAGTTGTGAGAGTACAGCTCCCACCCCCAACTCAGAAGCATCTGTCTGAACAATGAACTGTTTGGAGTAGTCAGGACTCTTTAGGATAGGTGCAGAGCACATGGCCTTCTTCAGGTCTTCAAATGCCTTCTGACAGCTAACTGTCCACTGAACCTTTTTTGGCATCTTCTTGGATGTCAAGTCATTTAATGGTGTCACTATAGACCCATAGTTTTTCACAAACTTTCTGTAATACCCAGTCAGGCCCAAGAAGGCTCTGACTTGTGTCTGGGTAACTGGAGGAGCCCAGTCCTGTATGGCCTGGATTTTGCTTTCCAGTGGCTGAACCTGGCCTCCACCTACTAGGTGGCCCAGGTATACAACCTTACTCTGCCCTATCTGGCACTTGGTGGCCTTGATAGTTAGGCCTGCCTTTTGCAGGGCCTCCAAAACTTTCTTCAGGTGGATCAGGTGATCCTCCCAGGTGGAGCTAAAGACAGCAATATCATCCAGATAAGCTGCACAAAAGTCATCCAACCCAGTAAGGACTTGGTTCACCAACCTTTGGAAAGTGGCAGGTGCATTCTTTAAACCAAAGGGCATTACCACAAACTGATAATGTCCACTAGGGGTAGAGAATGCTGTCTTGGCTTTTGACTCCTCAGCTAGTCTGATTTGCCAGTAGCCAGCTGTCAGATCAAATGTGCTCAGAAACTTGGCAGAAGCCAATCTGTCAATGAGCTCATCTGCTCTTGGAATGGGGTGAGCATCTGTCCTAGTGACAGCATTGAGACCCCTGTAATCCACGCAAAACCTCATTTCTCTCTTACCATCTTGGGTATGAGGTTTTGGCACCAGGACTACTGGGCTGGCCCATGGGCTCTCTGATGGCTCAATCACTCCAAGCTCCAACATCTTTTGCACCTCAGCCCTGATGCAATCCCTGACATGATCAGGTTGCCTGTAGATCTTATTCTTGACAGGCAGACTGTCACCAGTGTCCACAACATGGGTACACCAGTCAGTTTGGCTGGGTGTGAGTGAAAACATTTGCCTGTGAGCCTGCAAAACTTGTCTGCAGTCCCTCTGTTGCTGGTCAGTGAGGCTGCCTGCCAAGGCTACTCCATCAACTGAACCATCATCAGGGTTCTGAGAAAGCAGGTCTGGGAGAGGGTCACTCTCTTCCTCCTGTTCCCCATCTGTGGCCATGAGCAAGCTCATGTCCTCCCTGTCTACAAATGCTTTCAAGCGATTCACATGGATTACCCTGTGAGGGCTCCTGGGGGTTCCAAAGTCTACCAAGTAGGTGACTTCCCCTTTCTTCTCAATAATAGGATAGGGTCCACTCCACTTGTCTTGGAGTGCTGCTGGAGCCACTGGCTCCAGTACCCATACCTTCTGTCCTGGTTGGAACTCTACCAGCACAGCCTTTTGGTCATGCCAAGCTTTCTGCAATTCTTGGCTGGCCTCCAGGTTTTTGGATGCTCTTTCCATGTACTCAGCCATCCTGGAGCGGAGACCAAGTACATAGTCCACTATGTCTAGTTTGGGCTTTTTGAGAGGTAACTCCCATCCTTCCTTCACCAAACACAATGGACCTCTCACAGGGTGGCCAATCAAAAGTTCAAAAGGGCTGTAGCCAACCCCCTTCTGTGGGACCTCTCTGTAAGCAAAGAGCAGGCAGGGTAAAAGAATGTCCCATTTCCGCCTGAGCTTCTCTGGTAATCCTTTTATCATGCCTTTAAGGGTCTTGTTAAATCTCTCCACAAGCCCATTGCATTGTGGATGATATGGGGTGGTAAACTTATAGTTTACTCCACATTCCTTCCACATTGCTTTTAGATAGCTGGACATGAAATTTGTCCCTCTATCTGATAGTACCTCCTTAGGAAAGCCCACTCTTGAGAAAACTGCAATGAGGGCTTTTGCCACCACAGGTGCTGTGGTGGTCCTTAGGGGAATAGCCTCTGGGTACCTGGTGGCATGATCCACTACCACCAGTATGAATCTGTTCCCAGATGCTGTTTGGGGGTCCATTGGACCCACAATATCAATTCCAACTCTCTCAAAGGGGACCCCCACCACAGGTAGTGGTATTAGGGGGGCCTTTGTTGTGCCACCTGACTTACCACTGGCTTGGCAAGTGACACAGGAGCGACAAAACTCCTTGACATCCTCTGACATGTGAGGCCAGTGAAAGTGTGGAACAAGCCTGTCCCACGTCTTGTTCTGGCCTAAGTGTCCTGCAAGGGGAATATCATGGGCCAAGGTAAGGAGGAATCCCCTAAACTGCAGAGGTATCACCAACCTCCTGGTCATGCCAGGCTTGGGGGCTCTAGCCTCTGAGTAAAGGAGTCCCTCATCCCAATACACAGTATGGGTACCTTGGGCATCCCCAGCAGCCTCAGCAGCAGCCTGCTGTCTGAGGGGTTCAAGGGAAGGGCAATCTAATTGAGCCTGCCTCAGGTCTGCCCTTGAGGGTCCCCCTGTCCCCAGAAACTCAACCTGGTCAGGTTCAAGCTCCTCGGAGACAGTCTCCTCTTGGACTGCAGAATCAGTTTCCTCTGAAACCTGATCCTCAACCTGGGGCAAGGTGGAAGGCGAGGCCTTTCCTCTCTTGCTCCTTCTCTTGGGCTGTGGCTGGTCTATTGTCTCAAGATCCACCACTGGTTCAGGAAGGCACTTCTTAGCCTGAGCCCTTGTCATGGCAAGGACATGCTCTGAAATCCCTAGCATTTCTGCATGAGTCCTGTACTCCACTTCTGACCATGCTGAGCTTTCAAGGTCATTGCCTAACAGACAGTCTACTGGTAGGTCTGCACTCACCACAACTTTCTTTAGGCCATCAACCCCTCCCCAGGAGAAGTTCACAACTGCCACACTATGGGAGGTAGTGGAGTTGCTTGCATTGGTTACTAGGTAGCTCTCTCCTAGTACAATCTGTCCAGGGTCCACAAAGCCAGGGGTCACCATGGTGACACTAGCACATGTGTCCCTGTAAGCTTGAGCCAGTTTCTCATTTATTAAGGGAGTCTGCCTGTATTTGCCCAGGTTAGTGGGGCTTACTGCAGTGGGCAACTCAATGTCCACATCATACAGGAGAACTGCCTGTGTAGGGACTCTGACTAGGCCAGATCCTACTTCAATACCCAGGGTCAACCCAGCTACACCCTTGGACTGTGTTCCACCACTGCTTACTGTACTTGGGGTTGCAGTTGCTTTAGGAGCTGTAGTGGTGGGAACTGGATTTGCCTTGGTGCACTCACTGCCCCAGTGTGAAACTGATTTGCAGGTATTGCACCAAGGACCTTTGTTCTTCTTCTTCTTGTTACCAGTTTGGGAACCACCCTCCTTACTATTAGTTTGGGGGCCTGAAGACTTCTGGTCTTTTTCTTTATCTTTCTGATTCTGATTACCACCCTTCTGGTCTGTTTTCTTCTGGTCACCACCTTGGTTCTGGGGTTTCTGCTTAATCCTTGTTCTGACCCATTTGTCTGCCTTCTTTCCCAATTCTTGGGG
The DNA here is from genome assembly GCF_964261635.1 of Lissotriton helveticus. Taxonomy (NCBI): domain Eukaryota; kingdom Metazoa; phylum Chordata; class Amphibia; order Caudata; family Salamandridae; genus Lissotriton; species Lissotriton helveticus. The sequence goes on along the minus strand of NW_027611671.1, from coordinate 1,747,167 downwards.
AGAGGTCAGATCAGAGTCAATAAGGTATTGATGCAACAGCTGGTTTGTACAGTTATTAAGGATCTGTTCTCTCATCATAAGATTGTACAATCCTGTATAGTCTGAAACTTTACTTCCCTGTAACCAACCCTCCAAAGCCTTAGTGGCACACTCCACAAAATCAGTCCAGTCTTGAGTCTGTGCTTTCTGGGTGTCTCTGAACAACAACCTGTATTGCTCAGTGGTTAGGCCATACCCTTCAATGAGAGCACTCTTCAAAACAGAGTAGTTTTTGGCATCCTCAGGTCTAACTGTGAGGAGCCTGTCCCTCCCTTTCTCAGAAAAGGAGTACCACAAAATTGCAGCCCACTGATTCTCAGGAACCTGCTGTACCATGCAGGCTCTCACAAGAGCAGTCATCCATTTGTGGATGTCATCCCCTTCTTTAAAGGGGGGCACAATTTTGGTCAGGTTTCTATTGTCATAGGCCCTGTCTTTTTCTCTTGGAAAATTGCTGCCACCAGTGACATCTAAGCCACTTAATTTCTGCTCTCTTGCCAAGGCAAGTCTAGCTTGAGCCAAGGCTACCTCCTCCCTCTCTATCTGGAGTTTGACAGCCCTCATTCTGGCCCTATGCTCTAACTTTTGAGAAGCATTCATGCCTCTCTGTGATTCCCTGGAGGCACTAGAAAGATGAGAGTCCCCTGAGGGAGATCTCACTCTTCTGTTGCCTGGGGGAATCATATGTTGGGTTCTGGGGAGGTGCTGGCCCTCTCCATTCCCCAGTAGGTCCAAGTTGGCCTGGCTAAGCCTACCAACTGGAACCTGGCTACCCTGATCCTGTACTCCTAGTCCTCAGCATCTGAGTCCTCATCCAAGTCATCATCATCCTCTTCTTCAAGGGGATCAACTGCAGGGGGGTTCCCTCCAGTTCCTGTATCTAGGGAAGCTGCTTTTGCCTTCTCTAAGTCATCCTGTTCTAGGATTTCTACCAGGATTAGGCAGGTGGGGCTTCTGCCCCTTTTAAACCCTCTTGCTTTGCACAAGGCAATCAAGTCTCTGCGGGTTAGTTTGTCATATCCAAAAGTTGCCTGGGTAGGGTCAACTGTCACAGGACTAGACCCTGAGGCCTTTCCTGTGTCAGACATGGTTACTAGTGAGGTGTAAGTGGTGCATGTGAGAAGTTGGCCTGGTAGGGGATGTTTCCAATTCTGGAACCACCTACTACCTGACCAAACAATCCCCTTATGGTGTCTGGTTGTAAGTCAACCTTATTAGACAAGCTATCCTAGGGGTAGCATGGACTAAGCAGCCTAAAGGCTTAACTTAAGAGGTCGTGTTAAGCGAGCTGTTTTACCACATACAATCCTGTAATACCAAATGAAAGGACACCACACAAGTATATATTATAAAAATATATGTGTTTATTACTAAAAACAATCCCCAGTATTCTTTATGAATAAAGGGGCACAAGCGTTAAATCAAAAGCACTGTTTAAACATACAAAGTTGCACAATTATGGATGAGGGCAGGGGGCCACTCAAACCATATACTAAACAAGTGGTATAAGAGAGGCCACTCGAACAGTGGTTAGGCCTAGGGCCTAGGGAATCGCTGGGAGCAGTCAGGACAAGCAATGCTGAAGTCGGGAATGGCCCTCGGGATTCGGGAGATGTGCGGAAAGCGCACGCATGCACCAATGTTAACCAATGGTGCGTAAAAGTCAAATAGTTAAAGTTTAAGGACACTTCCGCTGAACCTAGAGGAACAAAACTTAACACACAGACCCTAGAGGTGTGCACCAGTGTGGGAACACCGGCGGAGCAAAGTTACCTCACCCACAGGAAGTGGGTGCACAGGGTCGAAGTGGCGTCGGGTTTTGACACGCAGGCTCTTGGTGCTTGAAGCTGAAAGGGCTGCAGGCAGGGTGAAGACGAAGTGTCCGGTGGAGTCCAAGGGTGGACTCAAGTTGTAGAGTACCTGAAAGCAGAGGGGACAGAGTCTGGGTCACTCAGCAGTGACCAGGGTGGAACCAGGACGGAACCAGGCAATGTCGGGCGCAATCAGGTGGTCGTCGAGGCGCTTCTCTTCGCTGTCACGTGGGCTCTGGGGCATCTGCGATGTCCAGGAGCAGGTCACGATCTGTCCCACGCAGGCTCTCACCGTCGGTGCAGTCGGCTTCCGGTTTGGAGCAAACAAGCCTTGGTAAGAGCAATCCACGCGGGATTGGAAGATGGCGTCTCACTCGGACCAGGAAGGTCAGAATCGGGGCTCCCTTTCAGGGGAGCTGGAGTGGATCTGGAGCAACCAGAATCACGAGTCTTCTTTTGTAGTTCGTCGGCACAGGGACCACAAGCCAGCTGGCAAGTGACCGGGCCAACGCGTTGAGCCAAATCGTGCCAAAGGGCCCCACGCAGCACTCGTCGAGTGTGGAGGGCTGAACTTCGGCTCAGGAGTAGCTCAGGGTGGGGGCTTCTCAAACCCCGGTGTACAGCTTCGAGGGTCACTCGTGGGCTGCACGGTCAGCGTCTCGTGGTCACTTCAAGATGGCGTGCCCCACGCTTCCGGTCCCCTCCACGGGTCTCAGCTTTGCATGGACTGTGGATCGGGCTGTTAGAAGCTGGGCAGGCTTGATCTCGTCGATCTCAGTCGCTCGAGTTCCGGCGGGAACTGCAACTAAGTAGACGTCGAGGGCTGGATGGTGCCTGCTGCTGCAGGGTGGTCACTCCTTGACCACAAGGGAGATTCTTCGGGCTTCCACGTTGAGATGGAGGGCGAAGGGTCCAGAATATCGTTTCAAATGTTTCTTCCAGGAAATCTGATGTGCATTGGCACTGCTCCCACTCTTATTCGAATCTGGTGGGCGTGATTACCTGCTAGGTCCCCTCCTATGGGTGGGACCCAGGAAGTGGGTGGATACACCCCCTTCCTTTGATCCAGGCCGCCCTGGCACGAGGGCTGGAGTGCCCCAGAACCGGTTTGGCCGGATTATGCAAGGGGCAGCCTTGTGCGCCCCAGGCAGTGTCTGGTTTCTTTCAAACCTCCCTGCTACAATACACTATCTCCTGTCTGGAGGGCGGTGACACCCTCCTGTGACAGGAAACCCTTTGTCCAGGACCCCCTTGACTGGGTTTCGGTCAGCTCCAGGGGTCCAGACATTTGTCTGTGGCAGAGGCATCCATTTTGTGGATCTTAAGGCCTTTGGAGAAATCAACCGCATTAAAGTGAAGTAACATGTCTTACCCCTCTAGAGGGGTGGAATGCCATCCCCGTCGCCAGAACTGGCGAGGGGATGGTATTCCAAAGCGTATGACACCTTACACGACATGTTTTGATAAAGCCAAACCAGAGTTGCTAAATAACCGCGAGGATTATAAGGCACTTAATAGTATATGGTATGGCATTATCCTGAAACAGCTTAGGGATTTGTTCCCGACGGCTGCAGACAGGCTCAGCTCATGCTAGAGCTCCATCTCACATAAAAACCATGCACCCAGCCTCCAGGATTGGTGAGGCCTGTCTATAGGAGTGGCTCACAGGTTTACATGTGTCCAGATATAGGTTTAGACATAGGTATACTATATCTAAGCAAGGGGTGTGTACACCACCTTACCCCAGCTGAGTGATCAGCCAGTTGTGTCAATTTAAGAACCAGCCAGGGGTGGCAAAAGATATGCTGCAGCCCCTGGTAGGCCTTAGTGGCTCCTGTGCCCTGTGCACCTATAGTGCATTCTACAGGGGCTGACAAGGAGTCCATTTCCAATTGGTATGTGCCTATAGCACATGTGTCATTAATTTAGTGAGAGAACAGCAGGCTGGGGGTCTGATCAGCAGGCCCACAGCCTCAGTAGTCGAAAACCAGTGAAGCAAAAAGCAAAAATTTGGGGTGACCATAGGATAGCAGACCCTACTCTCCTACACAACCCCCCCCCAAACGCAGGGACATTAAACTAACCTTGACCAGATAAGTCTTCATGTTCTAAGTGGAAGTACCTGGAGAGACCATCTGCATTACCATGGTCAGTCCCTGGGCGGTGCTCCACTGTAAAGTCCATCCCCTGTAGGGAAATGGACCACCTGAGCAGTTTGGGATTTTCACCCTTCATCTGATTAAGCCATAAGAGGGGCTTATGGTCTGTTTGCACCAGGAAGTGAGTTCCAAACAAGTAGGACCTCAACTTCTTTAATGCCCAAACCACAGCAAAGGCCTCCCTCTCAATGGCTGACCAACGTTTTTCTCTTGGGGTTAGCCTCCTGCTAATGAAAGCAATTGGCTGGTCTTGACCATCTTGATTAAGTTGTGAGAGTACAGCTCCCACCCCCAACTCAGAAGCATCTGTCTGAACAATGAACTGTTTGGAGTAGTCAGGACTCTTTAGGATAGGTGCAGAGCACATGGCCTTCTTCAGGTCTTCAAATGCCTTCTGACAGCTAACTGTCCACTGAACCTTTTTTGGCATCTTCTTGGATGTCAAGTCATTTAATGGTGTCACTATAGACCCATAGTTTTTCACAAACTTTCTGTAATACCCAGTCAGGCCCAAGAAGGCTCTGACTTGTGTCTGGGTAACTGGAGGAGCCCAGTCCTGTATGGCCTGGATTTTGCTTTCCAGTGGCTGAACCTGGCCTCCACCTACTAGGTGGCCCAGGTATACAACCTTACTCTGCCCTATCTGGCACTTTGTGGCCTTGATAGTTAGGCCTGCCTTTTGCAGGGCCTCCAAAACTTTCTTCAGGTGGATCAGGTGATCCTCCCAGGTGGAGCTAAAGACAGCAATATCATCCAGATAAGCTGCACAAAAGTCATCCAACCCAGTAAGGACTTGGTTCACCAACCTTTGGAAAGTGGCAGGTGCATTCTTCAAACCAAAGGGCATTACCACAAACTGATAATGCCCACTAGGGGTAGAGAATGCTGTCTTGGCCTTTGACTCCTCAGCTAGTCTGATTTGCCAGTAGCCAGCTGTCAGATCAAATGTGCTCAGAAACTTGGCAGAAGCCAATCTGTCAATGAGCTCATCTGCTCTTGGAATGGGGTGAGCATCTGTCCTAGTGACAGCATTGAGACCCCTGTAATCCACGCAAAACCTCATTTCTCTCTTACCATCTTGGGTATGAGGTTTTGGCACCAGGACTACTGGGCTGGCCCATGGGCTCTCTGATGGCTCAATCACTCCAAGCTCCAACATCTTTTGCACCTCAGCCTTGATGCAATCCCTGACATGATCAGGTTGCCTGTAGATCTTATTCTTGACAGGCAGACTGTCACCAGTGTCCACAACATGGGTACACCAGTCAGTTTGGCTGGGTGTGAGTGAAAACATTTGCCTGTGAGCCTGCAAAACCTGTCTGCAGTCCCTCTGTTGCTGGTCAGTGAGGCTGCCTGCCAAGGCTACTCCATCAACTGAACCATCATCAGGGTTCTGGGAAAGCAGGTCTGGGAGAGGGTCACTCTCTTCCTCCTGTTCCCCATCTGTGGCCATGAGCAAGCTCATGTCCTCCCTGTCTACAAATGCTTTCAAGCGATTCACATGGATTACCCTGTGAGGGCTCCTGGGTGTTCCAAAGTCTACCAAGTAGGTGACTTCCCCTTTCTTCTCAATAATAGGATAGGGTCCACTCCATTTGTCTTGGAGTGCTGCTGGAGCCACTGGCTCCAGTACCCATACCTTCTGTCCTGGTTGGAACTCTACCAGCACAGCCTTTTGGTCATGCCAAGCTTTCTGCAATTCTTGGCTGGCCTCCAGGTTTTTGGATGCTCTTTCCATGTACTCAGCCATCCTGGAGCGGAGACCAAGTACATAGTCCACTATGTCTAGTTTGGGCTTTTTGAGAGGTAACTCCCATCCTTCCTTCACCAAACACAATGGACCTCTCACAGGGTGGCCAAACAAAAGTTCAAAAGGGCTGTAGCCAACCCCCTTCTGTGGGACCTCTCTGTAAGCAAAGAGCAGGCAGGGTAAAAGAATGTCCCATTTCCGCCTGAGCTTCTCTGGTAATCCCTTTATCATGCCTTTAAGGGTCTTGTTAAATCTCTCCACAAGCCCATTGCATTGTGGATGATATGGGGTGGTAAACTTATAGTTTACTCCACATTCCTTCCACATTGCTTTTAGATAGCTGGACATAAAATTTGTCCCTCTATCTGATAGTACCTCCTTAGGAAAGCCCACTCTTGAGAAAACTGCAATGAGGGCTTTTGCCACCACAGGTGCTGTGGTGGTCCTTAGGGGAATAGCCTCTGGGTACCTGGTGGCATGATCCACTACCACCAGTATGAATCTGTTCCCAGATGCTGTTTGGGGGTCCATTGGACCCACAATATCAATTCCAACTCTCTCAAAGGGGACCCCCACCACAGGTAGTGGTATTAGGGGGGCCTTTGTTGTGCCACCTGACTTACCACTGGCTTGGCAAGTGACACAGGAGCGACAAAACTCCTTGACATCCTCTGACATGTGAGGCCAGTGAAAGTGTGGAACAAGCCTGTCCCACGTCTTGTTCTGGCCTAAGTGTCCTGCAAGGGGAATATCATGGGCCAAGGTAAGGAGGAATCCCCTAAACTGCAGAGGTATCACCAACCTCCTGGTCATGCCAGGCTTGGGGGCTCTAGCCTCTGAGTAAAGGAGTCCCTCATCCCAATACACAGTATGGGTACCTTGGGCATCCCCAGCAGCCTCAGCAGCAGCCTGCTGTCTGAGGGGTTCAAGGGAAGGGCAATCTAATTGAGCCTGCCTCAGGTCTGCCCTTGAGGGTCCCCCTGTCCCCAGAAACTCAACCTGGTCAGGTTCAAGCTCCTCAGAGACAGTCTCCTCTTGGACTGCAGAATCAGTTTCCTCTGAAACCTGATCCTCAACCTGGGGCAAGGTGGAAGGCGAGGCCTTTCCTCTCTTGCTCCTTCTCTTGGGTTGTGGCTGGTCTATTGTCTCAAGATCCACCACTGGTTCAGGAAGGCACTTCTTAGCCTGAGCCCTTGTCATGGCAAGGACATGCTCTGAAATCCCTAGCATTTCTGCATGAGTCCTGTACTCCACTTCTGACCATGCTGAGCTTTCAAGGTCATTGCCTAACAGACAGTCTACTGGTAGGTCTGCACTCACCACAACTTTCTTTAGGCCATCAACCCCTCCCCAGGAGAAGTTCACAACTGCCACACTATGGGAGGTAGTGGAGTTGCTTGCATTGGTTACTAGGTAGCTGTAGGAAGGTGGCTACCTGACTATGGTTACCCCAGATTTTTTGCCTGTGTTTAGCTGGTTTTTTGACTTAGTTGACCTGGTTCCCTGCTAATCAGGGCCCCAGGCCATCTGCTCTCTCTGTAAAATGGATTCCATGTACCCTAGGTACATACCAATTGGAAATGGACTCCTTGTCAGCCCCTGTAGAATGCACTATAGGTGCACAGGGCACAGGAGCCACTAAGGCCTACCAGGGGCTGCAGCATATCTTTTGCCACCCCTGGCTGGTTCTTAAATTGACACAACTGGCTGATCACTCAGCTGGGGTAAGGTGGTGTACACACCCCTTGCTTAGATATAGTATACCTATGTCTAAAACCTATATCTGGACACATGTAAACCTGTGAGCCACTCCTATAGACAGGCCTCACCAATCCTGGAGGCTGGGTGCTTGGTTTTTATGTGAGATGGAGCTCTAGCATGAGCTGAGCCTGTCTGCAGCCGTCGGGAACAAATCCCTAAGCTGTTTCAGGATAATGCCATACCATATACTATTAAGTGCCTTATAATCCTCGCGGTTATTTAGCAACTCTGGTTTGGCTTTATCAAAACATGTCGTGTAAGGTGTCATACGCTTTGGAATACCATCCCCTCGCCAGTTCTGGCGACGGGGATGGCATTCCACCCCTCTAGAGGGGTAAGACATGTTACTTCACTTTAATGCGGTTGATTTCTCCAAAGGCCTTAAGATCCCCAAAATGGATGCCTCTGCCACAGACAAATGTCTGGACCCCTGGAGCTGACCGAAACCCAGTCAAGGGGGTCCTGGACAAAGGGTTTCCTGTCACAGGAGGGTGTCACCGCCCTCCAGACAGGAGATAGTGTATTGTAGCAGGGAGGTTTGAAAGAAACCAGACACTGCCTGGGGCGCACAAGGCTGCCCCTTGCATAATCCGGCCAAACCGGTTCTGGGGCACTCCAGCCCTCGTGCCAGGGCGGCCTGGATCAAAGGAAGGGGGCGTATCCACCCACTTCCTGGGTCCCACCCATAGGAGGGGACCTAGCAGGTAATCACGCCCACCAGATTCGAATAAGAGTGGGAGCAGTGCCAATGCACATCAGATTTCCTGGAAGAAACATTTTGAAACGATATTCTGGACCCTTCGCCCTCCATCTCAACGTGGAAGCCCGAAGAATCTCCCTTGTGGTCAAGGAGTGACCACCCTGCAGCAGCAGGCACCATCCAGCCCTCGACGTCTACTTAGTTGCAGTTCCCGCCGGAACTCGAGCGACTGAGATCGACGAGATCAAGCCTGCCCAGCTTCTAACAGCCCGATCCACAGTCCCTGCAAAGCTGAGACCCGTGGAGGCGACCGGAAGCGTGGGGCACGCCATCTTGAAGTGACCACGAGACGCTGACCGTGCAGCCCACGAGTGACCCTCGAAGCTGTACACCGGGGTTTGAGAAGCCCCCACCCTGAGCTACTCCTGAGCCGAAGTTCAGCCCTCCACACTCGACGAGTGCTGCGTGGGGCCCTTTGGCACGATTTGGCTCAACGCGTTGGCCCGGTCACTTGCCAGCTGGCTTGTGGTCCCTGTGCCGACGAACTACAAAGAAAGACTCGTGATTCTGGTTGCTCCAGATCCACACCAGCTCCCCTGAAAGGGAGCCCCGACTCTGACCTTCCTGGTCCGAGTGAGACGCCATCTTCCAATCCCGCGTGGATTGCTCTTACCAAGGCTTGTTTGCTCCAAACCGGAAGCCGACTGCACCGACGGTGAGAGCCTGCGTGGGACAGATCGTGACCTGCTCCTGGACGTCGCAGATGCCCCAGAGCCCACGTGACAGCGAAGAGAAGCGCCTCGACGACCACCTGATTGCGCCCGACATTGCCTGGTTCCGTCCTGGTTCCACCCTGGTCACTGCTGAGTGACCCAGACTCTGTCCCCTCTGCTTTCAGGTACTCTACAACTTGAGTCCACCCTCGGACTCCACCGGACACTTCGTTTTCACCCTGCCTGCAGTCCTTTCAGCTTCAAGCACCAAGAGCCTGCGTGTCAAAACCCGACGCCACTTCGACCCTGTGCACCCACTTCCTGTGGGTGAGGTAACTTTGCTCCGCCGGTGTTCCCACACTGGTGCACACCTCTAGGGTCTGTGTGTTAAGTTTTGTTCCTCTAGGTTCAGCGGAAGTGTCCTTAAACTTTAACTATTTGACTTTTACGCACCATTGGTTAACATTGGTGCATGCGTGCGCTTTCCGCACATCTCCCGAATCCCGAGGGCCATTCCCGACTTCAGCATTGCTTGTCCTGACTGCTCCCAGCGATTCCCTAGGCCCTAGGCCTAACCACTGCTCGAGTGGCCTTTCTTATACCACTTGTTTAGTATATGGTTCGAGTGGCCCCTGCCCTCATCCATAATTGTGCAACTTTGTATGTTTAAACAGTGCTTTTGATTTAACGCTTGTGCCCCTTTATTCATAAAGAATACTGGGGATTGTTTTTAGTAATAAACACATATATTTTTATAATATATACTTGTGTGGTGTCCTTTCATTTGGTATTACAGGATTGTATGTGGTAAAACAGCTCGCTTAACACGACCTCTTAAGTTAAGCCTTTAGGCTGCTTAGTCCATGCTACCACTAGGATAGCTTGTCTAATAAGGTTGACTTACAACCAGACACCATAAGGGGATTGTTTGGTCAGGTAGTAGGTGGTTCCAGAATTGGAAACATCCCCTACCAGGCCAACTTCTCACATTGGTGAGCAGCGGTGCGGATTTGAGCTTGCTGTTGTTTTACCATTGCAATCTTTATATCAAATTGAAAGATCACATCAAGTACCTCTAGGTACATATAAAATCAAAAGCTTAGCATATTAAGTTCTACTGAACTTAGTAGTTGTAGGTTGAAGGGAGTAGCACACCCCTGACTACAACTCACTAGCAAGGTCCAGTAGGAAAACACTTAGTGTAGGTAAGTGCACCACTTACACCTCACTAGTAACCATGTCCGACACAGGAAAGGCCTCAGGGTCTAGTCCTGTGACAGTTGACCCTACCCAGGCAACTTCTGGATATGACAAACTAACCCGCAGAGACTTGATTGTCTTGTGCAAAGCAAGAGGGTTAAAAAGGGGCAGAAGCCCCACCTGCCTAATTCTGGTAGAACTCCTAGAACAGGATGACTTAGAGAAGGCAAAAGCAGCTTCCCTAGATACAGGAACTGGAGGGAACCCCCCTGCAGTTGATCCCCCTGAAGAGGAGGATGATGATGACTTGGATGAGGACTCAGATGCTGGGGACTTAGAAGTACAGGATCAGGGTAGCCAGGTTCCAGTTGGTAGGCTTAGCCAGGCCAACTTGGACCTACTGGGAAATGGAGAGGGCCAGCACCTCCCCAGATCCCAACAAATGATTCTCCCAGGCAACAGAAGAGTGAGATCTCCCTCAGGGGACTCTCATCTTTCTAGTGCCTCCAGAGAATCAGAGAGAGGCATGAGTGCTTCTCAGAAAGCTGAGCATAGGGCTAGAATGAGGGCTGTCAGACTCCAGATAGAGAGAGAGGAGGTAGCCCTGAGTCAAGCTAAGCTTACCTTAGCTCAAGCTAAACTTGCCTTGGCAAGAGAGCAGAAATTGTGTGGCTTAGATGCCACTGGTGGCAGCAATATTCCTAAAGAGAAACCCAGGTCCTATGATAGTAGAAACCTGACAAAGATTGTGCCCCCCTTCAAAGAAGGGGATGACATCCACAAATGGATGACTGCTCTTGAGAGAGCCTGCATGGTACAGCAGGTTCCTGAGGAACAGTGGGCAGCAATCTTATGGTACTCCTTTTCAGAGAAAGGGAGGGACAAGCTCCTCACTGTCAGACATGAGGATGCAAACAATTACAAAGTCCTGAAGAGTGTTCTGATAGATGGGTTTGGCTTAACCACTGAACAGTACAGGTTCAAGTTCAGAGACACCCAGAAGACACAGACTCAGGACTGGACTGATTTTGTAGATTGTGCTACTAAGGCTCTGGAGGGTTGGCTACATGGCAGCAAAGTACATGACTTTACAGGATTGTATAATTTGATTATGAGGGAGCAGATCCTAAGTAATTGTCAGAACCAGCTCTTACACCAGCACCTGGTAGACTCTGATCTGACCTCTCCCCAAGAATTGGGAAAGAAGGCAGACAAATGGGTCAGAACCAGGATTAGGCCTAAGAATCAGGACAGTAACCAGAAGAAGGAGTCTACCAAGCCTCAAGATAAGGGTGGGGATAAAAGTAAAGAAAAGACTTCCCCAGGGCCCCAAAACTCCAAGGATGGGGGTGGGTCCCAAGACACTTCTTCAACTGAGAAAAAACCCTATTGTTATCCCTGTAAACAGGTGGGGCATTACAAAACAGACAGCTGTTGTCCCAAGAATAACAATAAAGAAAATATACCTCCAAAGCCAGCTTCAACACCTCCTGTTACTGTCAGCAGTAATCCCCCAGGAAGTGGAAGCACACCCAGGAATCTGGGTGGGTTTACTTTTGGAAATCAGGTGGACCCTGGCCTATCCAGGTCCCCATCACCCAATGATCTTGTTTATGAGGCTGGCATGGGGTTTGCCAACTTCTCTGCTTGCCCAAATACTTTGAGCAAGTATAGACAAGAACCCGTCATCAATGGTTTAAGAGTTGAAGCTTTTAGAGACACAGGGGCTAGCATCACCATGGTGGCTGATGGCATAGTCCCCTCTAAGCAACTTTTACCTGGTGCCACATACCAGGTAATAAACATTGATGGCATCCAAACGAATCATCCCATGGCAGTAGTAAGTCTCAGCTGGGGAGGTGTCACTGGCCCAAAGAGAGTGGCAGTGTCCCCAAACTTGCCTGTAGACTGTCTACTGGGTAATGATTTAGAAATCTCAGCCTGGGCTGGGGTTGAACAGGAAATCCATTCTAGAATGGTAAATTCCAATGGAAAGGTTAGTGGGGCTGTAATGGCTACAGCCCCAATTCAAGATGTCCTTCCTGAAAAGGTTGGTAGGGCGGAGATACTCCCTGCCCCATCTTTAGCAAAAGCTCTTCCTGAACAGAATAGCAAAGCTGTTATGATAACAGCAGAAACCCAAACTGAGTCTCCTCCTGAAAAGGTTGGTGGGGCTGTGATGGCCACAGCCCAAACTCAAACTGACACGTGTGTTGTGAAACCTGAAATGATGGATAACTCCACACAAACTGAGAGCATGGAGGAGGAAGAGAAATCTCCCCCTCACCAGACTTTAGGACAGGATCAGCCTCCTCAGGGAACTGATCTTACCCCTGATGAAGGAACTGCCCCAGAGGTGGTTGGGCCTAGCCTGACAGAACCTCTGATGTCAGTGGACCCTTCTCAGGTGGGACCCAGTCTGGAGCAGGTAACCTGCCCCTCTCTCCCTTGCCTTAGCCAGCCCAGGGCTGCAGAGGTCAAGAAGGACAGTGAGACCCAGAGGGCCCCCTGTCAAATAAAGCACCCCCATCAAAAGATTAGGTGCACCAAAACTAGTAGCCCTAGTAAGGTGAAAACTTTAAAAACTCCTGAGGGAGCCCCCTTAAAAACAGTTAGGGACCTCCCACAGATGGATTCTGTTGGGCACAGCCAAACCTGGGACCCAAGGGGCCCAAACCTGAACTGTCCCTCCAGCAAGCCAAACAGAGGGACCCAGCCTCCAGCTTTAGGTAGCCAGAGGTTGACCCTGAGAGCACAGTGCAACTCAGTTAAAGAAAGAAAGGCACACCTGGTGGAAGATAATTGGAGGAAGCCAAGCCCTAACTTAGTGGAGCCTAACTTCAATACTCCATATCCAAACCAGCCTTTAACTTTGCATAAACACACCCAAGGTAGTGATTCCCTATGGTGGAGACCCTCTAATACCCAAAGGGTGAGGGACTGCTTAGTGGACCATGAGACAGGGGGTACCCATGCTAGTGCAGGTACTTCCTTATATGGCCACTCAGGCAATATAGGCTTACCTGGCCAAGGATAGCCTTATCTCCTTTCGTTTGGGGGGGGGTTATGTAGGAAGGTGGCTACCTGACTATGGTTACCCCAGATTTTTTGCCTGTGTTTAGCTGGTTTTTTGACTTAGTTGACCTGGTTCCCTGCTAATCAGGGCCCCAGGCCATCTGCTCTCTCTGTAAAATGGATTCCATGTACCCTAGGTACATACCAATTGGAAATGGACTCCTTGTCAGCCCCTGTAGAATGCACTATAGGTGCACAGGGCACAGGAGCCACTAAGGCCTACCAGGGGCTGCAGCATATCTTTTGCCACCCCTGGCTGGTTCTTAAATTGACACAACTGGCTGATCACTCAGCTGGGGTAAGGTGGTGTACACACCCCTTGCTTAGATATAGTATACCTATGTCTAAAACCTATATCTGGACACATGTAAACCTGTGAGCCACTCCTATAGACAGGCCTCACCAATCCTGGAGGCTGGGTGCTTGGTTTTTATGTGAGATGGAGCTCTAGCATGAGCTGAGCCTGTCTGCAGCCGTCGGGAACAAATCCCTAAGCTGTTTCAGGATAATGCCATACCATATACTATTAAGTGCCTTATAATCCTCGCGGTTATTTAGCAACTCTGGTTTGGCTTTATCAAAACATGTCGTGTAAGGTGTCATACGCTTTGGAATACCATCCCCTCGCCAGTTCTGGCGACGGGGATGGCATTCCACCCCTCTAGAGGGGTAAGACATGTTACTTCACTTTAATGCGGTTGATTTCTCCAAAGGCCTTAAGATCCCCAAAATGGATGCCTCTGCCACAGACAAATGTCTGGACCCCTGGAGCTGACCGAAACCCAGTCAAGGGGGTCCTGGACAAAGGGTTTCCTGTCACAGGAGGGTGTCACCGCCCTCCAGACAGGAGATAGTGTATTGTAGCAGGGAGGTTTGAAAGAAACCAGACACTGCCTGGGGCGCACAAGGCTGCCCCTTGCATAATCCGGCCAAACCGGTTCTGGGGCACTCCAGCCCTCGTGCCAGGGCGGCCTGGATCAAAGGAAGGGGGCGTATCCACCCACTTCCTGGGTCCCACCCATAGGAGGGGACCTAGCAGGTAATCACGCCCACCAGATTCGAATAAGAGTGGGAGCAGTGCCAATGCACATCAGATTTCCTGGAAGAAACATTTTGAAACGATATTCTGGACCCTTCGCCCTCCATCTCAACGTGGAAGCCCGAAGAATCTCCCTTGTGGTCAAGGAGTGACCACCCTGCAGCAGCAGGCACCATCCAGCCCTCGACGTCTACTTAGTTGCAGTTCCCGCCGGAACTCGAGCGACTGAGATCGACGAGATCAAGCCTGCCCAGCTTCTAACAGCCCGATCCACAGTCCCTGCAAAGCTGAGACCCGTGGAGGCGACCGGAAGCGTGGGGCACGCCATCTTGAAGTGACCACGAGACGCTGACCGTGCAGCCCACGAGTGACCCTCGAAGCTGTACACCGGGGTTTGAGAAGCCCCCACCCTGAGCTACTCCTGAGCCGAAGTTCAGCCCTCCACACTCGACGAGTGCTGCGTGGGGCCCTTTGGCACGATTTGGCTCAACGCGTTGGCCCGGTCACTTGCCAGCTGGCTTGTGGTCCCTGTGCCGACGAACTACAAAGAAAGACTCGTGATTCTGGTTGCTCCAGATCCACACCAGCTCCCCTGAAAGGGAGCCCCGACTCTGACCTTCCTGGTCCGAGTGAGACGCCATCTTCCAATCCCGCGTGGATTGCTCTTACCAAGGCTTGTTTGCTCCAAACCGGAAGCCGACTGCACCGACGGTGAGAGCCTGCGTGGGACAGATCGTGACCTGCTCCTGGACGTCGCAGATGCCCCAGAGCCCACGTGACAGCGAAGAGAAGCGCCTCGACGACCACCTGATTGCGCCCGACATTGCCTGGTTCCGTCCTGGTTCCACCCTGGTCACTGCTGAGTGACCCAGACTCTGTCCCCTCTGCTTTCAGGTACTCTACAACTTGAGTCCACCCTCGGACTCCACCGGACACTTCGTTTTCACCCTGCCTGCAGTCCTTTCAGCTTCAAGCACCAAGAGCCTGCGTGTCAAAACCCGACGCCACTTCGACCCTGTGCACCCACTTCCTGTGGGTGAGGTAACTTTGCTCCGCCGGTGTTCCCACACTGGTGCACACCTCTAGGGTCTGTGTGTTAAGTTTTGTTCCTCTAGGTTCAGCGGAAGTGTCCTTAAACTTTAACTATTTGACTTTTACGCACCATTGGTTAACATTGGTGCATGCGTGCGCTTTCCGCACATCTCCCGAATCCCGAGGGCCATTCCCGACTTCAGCATTGCTTGTCCTGACTGCTCCCAGCGATTCCCTAGGCCCTAGGCCTAACCACTGCTCGAGTGGCCTTTCTTATACCACTTGTTTAGTATATGGTTCGAGTGGCCCCTGCCCTCATCCATAATTGTGCAACTTTGTATGTTTAAACAGTGCTTTTGATTTAACGCTTGTGCCCCTTTATTCATAAAGAATACTGGGGATTGTTTTTAGTAATAAACACATATATTTTTATAATATATACTTGTGTGGTGTCCTTTCATTTGGTATTACAGGATTGTATGTGGTAAAACAGCTCGCTTAACACGACCTCTTAAGTTAAGCCTTTAGGCTGCTTAGTCCATGCTACCACTAGGATAGCTTGTCTAATAAGGTTGACTTACAACCAGACACCATAAGGGGATTGTTTGGTCAGGTAGTAGGTGGTTCCAGAATTGGAAACATCCCCTACCAGGCCAACTTCTCACAGTAGCTCTCTCCTAGTACAATCTGTCCAGGGTCCACAAAGCCAGGGGTCACCATGGTGACACTAGCACATGTGTCCCTGTAAGCTTGAGCCAGTTTCTCATTTATTAAGGGAGTCTGCCTGTATTTGCCCAGGTTAGTGGGGCTTACTGCAGTGGGCAACTCAATGTCCACATCATACAGGAGAACTGCCTGTGTAGGGACTCTGACTAGGCCAGATCCTACTTCAATACCCAGGGTCAACCCAGCTACACCCTTGGACTGTGTTCCACCACTGCTTACTGTACTTGGGGTTGCAGTTGCTTTAGGAGCTGTAGTGGTGGGAACTGGATTTGCCTTGGTGCACTCACTGCCCCAGTGTGAAACTGATTTGCAGGTATTACACCAAGGTGTCTTTGGACCTTTGTTCTTCTTCTTCTTGTTACCATTTTGGGAACCACCCTCCTTACTATTAGTTTGGGGGCCTGAAGACTTCTGGTCTTTTTCTTTATCTTTCTGATTCTGATTACCACCCTTCTGGTCTGTTTTCTTCTGGTCACCACCTTGGTTCTGGGGTTTCTGCTTAATCCTTGTTCTGACCCATTTGTCTGCCTTCTTTCCCAATTCTTGGGGAGAGGTCAGATCAGAGTCAATAAGGTATTGATGCAACAGCTGGTTTGTACAGTTATTAAGGATCTGTTCTCTCATCATAAGATTGTACAATCCTGTATAGTCTGAAACTTTACTTCCCTGTAACCAACCCTCCAAAGCCTTAGTGGCACACTCCACAAAATCAGTCCAGTCTTGAGTCTGTGCTTTCTGGGTGTCTCTGAACAACAACCTGTATTGCTCAGTGGTTAGGCCATACCCTTCAATGAGAGCACTCTTCAAAACAGAGTAGTTTTTGGCATCCTCAGGTCTAACTGTGAGGAGCCTGTCCCTCCCTTTCTCAGAAAAGGAGTACCACAAAATTGCAGCCCACTGATTCTCAGGAACCTGCTGTACCATGCAGGCTCTCTCAAGAGCAGTCATCCATTTGTGGATGTCATCCCCTTCTTTAAAGGGGGGCACAATCTTGGTCAGGTTTCTATTGTCATAGGCCCTGTCTTTTTCTCTTGGAAAATTGCTGCCACCAGTGACATCTAAGCCACTTAATTTCTGCTCTCTTGCCAAGGCAAGTTTAGCTTGAGCTAAGGTAAGCTTAGCTTGACTCAGGGCTACCTCCTCTCTCTCTATCTGGAGTCTGACAGCCCTCATTCTAGCCCTATGCTCAGCTTTCTGAGAAGCACTCATGCCTCTCTCTGATTCTCTGGAGGCACTAGAAAGATGAGAGTCCCCTGAGGGAGATCTCACTCTTCTGTTGCCTGGGAGAATCACATGTTGGGTTCTGGGGAGGTGCTGGCCCTCTCCATTCCCCAGTAGGTCCAAGTTGGCCTGGCTAAGCCTACCAACTGGAACCTGGCTACCCTGATCCTGTACTTCTAAGTCCCCAGCATCTGAGTCCTCATCCAAGTCATCATCATCCTCCTCTTCAGGGGGATCAACTACAGGGGGGTTCTCTCCATTTCCTGTGTCTAGGGAAGCTGCTTTAGCCTTCTCTAAGTCATCCTGTTCTAGGATTTCTACCAGGGTTAGGCAGGTGGGGCTTCTGCCCCTTTTTAACCCTCTTGCTTTGCACAAGGCAATCAAGTCTCTGCGGGTTAGTTTGTCATATCCAAAAGTTGCCTGGGTAGGGTCAACTGTCACAGGACTAGACCCTGAGGCCTTTCCTGTGTCAGACATGGTTACTAGTGAGGTGTAAGTGGTGCACTTACCTACACTAAGTGTTTTCCTACTGGACCTTGCTAGTGAGTTGTAGTCAGGGGTGTGCTACTCCCTTCAACCTACAACTACTAAGTTCAGTAGAACTTAATATGCTAAGCTTTTGATTTTATATGTACCTAGAGGTACTTGATGTGATCTTTCAATTTGATATAAAGATTGCAATGGTAAAACAACAGCAAGCTCACATCCGCACCGCTGCTCACCAATGTGAGAAGTTGGCCTGGTAGGGGATGTTTCCAATTCTGGAACCACCTACTACCTGACCAAACAATCCCCTTATGGTGTCTGGTTGTAAGTCAACCTTATTAGACAAGCTATCCTAGGGGTAGCATGGACTAAGCAGCCTAAAGGCTTAACTTAAGAGGTCGTGTTAAGCGAGCTGTTTTACCACATACAATCCTGTAATACCAAATGAAAGGACACCACACAAGTATATATTATAAAAATATATGTGTTTATTACTAAAAACAATCTCCAGTATTCTTTATGAATAAAGGGGCACAAGCGTTAAATCAAAAGCACTGTTTAAACATACAAAGTTGCACAATTATGGATGAGGGCAGGGGGCCACTCAAACCATATACTAAACAAGTGGTATAAGAGAGGCCACTCGAACAGTGGTTAGGCCTAGGGCCTAGGGAATCGCTGGGAGCAGTCAGGACAAGCAATGCTGAAGTCGGGAATGGCCCTCGGGATTCGGGAGATGTGCGGAAAGCGCACGCATGCACCAATGTTAACCAATGGTGCGTGTGAGAAGTTGGCCTGGTAGGGGATGTTTCCAATTCTGGAACCACCTACTACCTGACCAAACAATCCCCTTATGGTGTCTGGTTGTAAGTCAACCTTATTAGACAAGCTATCCTAGTGGTAGCATGGACTAAGCAGCCTAAAGGCTTAACTTAAGAGGTCGTGTTAAGCGAGCTGTTTTACCACATACAATCCTGTAATACCAAATGAAAGGACACCACACAAGTATATATTATAAAAATATATGTGTTTATTACTAAAAACAATCCCCAGTATTCTTTATGAATAAAGGGGCACAAGCGTTAAATCAAAAGCACTGTTTAAACATACAAAGTTGCACAATTATGGATGAGGGCAGGGGGCCACTCAAACCATATACTAAACAAGTGGTATAAGAGAGGCCACTCGAGCAGTGGTTAGGCCTAGGGCCTAGGGAATCGCTGGGAGCAGTCAGGACAAGCAATGCTGAAGTCGGGAATGGCCCTCGGGATTCGGGAGATGTGCGGAAAGCGCACGCATGCACCAATGTTAACCAATGGTGCGTAAAAGTCAAATAGTTAAAGTTTAAGGACACTTCCGCTGAACCTAGAGGAACAAAACTTAACACACAGACCCTAGAGGTGTGCACCAGTGTGGGAACACCGGCGGAGCAAAGTTACCTCACCCACAGGAAGTGGGTGCACAGGGTCGAAGTGGCGTCGGGTTTTGACACGCAGGCTCTTGGTGCTTGAAGCTGAAAGGGCTGCAGGCAGGGTGAAGACGAAGTGTCCGGTGGAGTCCAAGGGTGGACCCAAGTTGTAGAGTACCTGAAAGCAGAGGGGACAGAGTCTGGGTCACTCAGCAGTGACCAGGGTGGAACCAGGACGGAACCAGGCAATGTCGGGCGCAATCAGGTGGTCGTCGAGGCGCTTCTCTTCGCTGTCACGTGGGCTCTGGGGCATCTGCGACGTCCAGGAGCAGGTCACGATCTGTCCCACGCAGGCTCTCACCGTCGGTGCAGTCGGCTTCCGGTTTGGAGCAAACAAGCCTTGGTAAGAGCAATCCACGCGGGATTGGAAGATGGCGTCTCACTCGGACCAGGAAGGTCAGAGTCGGGGCTCCCTTTCAGGGGAGCTGGTGTGGATCTGGAGCAACCAGAATCACGAGTCTTCTTTTGTAGTTCGTCGGCACAGGGACCACAAGCCAGCTGGCAAGTGACCGGGCCAACGCGTTGAGCCAAATCGTGCCAAAGGGCCCCACGCAGCACTCGTCGAGTGTGGAGGGCTGAACTTCGGCTCAGGAGTAGCTCAGGGTGGGGGCTTCTCAAACCCCGGTGTACAGCTTCGAGGGTCACTCGTGGGCTGCACGGTCAGCGTCTCGTGGTCACTTCAAGATGGCGTGCCCCACGCTTCCGGTCGCCTCCACGGGTCTCAGCTTTGCAGGGACTGTGGATCGGGCTGTTAGAAGCTGGGCAGGCTTGATCTCGTCGATCTCAGTCGCTCGAGTTCCGGCGGGAACTGCAACCAAGTAGACGTCGAGGGCTGGATGGTGCCTGCTGCTGCAGGGTGGTCACTCCTTGACCACAAGGGAGATTCTTCGGGCTTCCACGTTGAGATGGAGGGCGAAGGGTCCAGAATATCGTTTCAAATGTTTCTTCCAGGAAATCTGATGTGCATTGGCACTGCTCCCACTCTTATTCGAATCTGGTGGGCGTGATTACCTGCTAGGTCCCCTCCTATGGGTGGGACCCAGGAAGTGGGTGGATACACCCCCTTCCTTTGATCCAGGCCGCCCTGGCACGAGGGCTGGAGTGCCCCAGAACCGGTTTGGCCGGATTATGCAAGGGGCAGCCTTGTGCGCCCCAGGCAGTGTCTGGTTTCTTTCAAACCTCCCTGCTACAATACACTATCTCCTGTCTGGAGGGCGGTGACACCCTCCTGTGACAGGAAACCCCTTGTCCAGGACCCCCTTGACTGGGTTTCGGTCAGCTCCAGGGGTCCAGACATTTGTCTGTGGCAGAGGCATCCATTTTGGGGATCTTAAGGTCTTTGGAGAAATCAACCGCATTAAAGTAAAGTAACATGTCTTACCCCTCTAGAGGGGTGGAATGCCATCCCCGTCGCCAGAACTGGCGAGGGGATGGTATTCCAAAGCGTATGACACCTTACACGACATGTTTTGATAAAGCCAAACCAGAGTTGCTAAATAACCGCGAGGATTATAAGGCACTTAATAGTATATGGTATGGCATTATCCTGAAACAGCTTAGGGATTTGTTCCCGACGGCTGCAGACAGGCTCAGCTCATGCTAGAGCTCCATCTCACATAAAAACCAAGCACCCAGCCTCCAGGATTGGTGAGGCCTGTCTATAGGAGTGGCTCACAGGTTTACATGTGTCCAGATATAGGTTTAGACATAGGTATACTATATCTAAGCAAGGGGTGTGTACACCACCTTACCCCAGCTGAGTGATCAGCCAGTTGTGTCAATTTAAGAACCAGCCAGGGGTGGCAAAAGATATGCTGCAGCCCCTGGTAGGCCTTAGTGGCTCCTGTGCCCTGTGCACCTATAGTGCATTCTACAGGGGCTGACAAGGAGTCCATTTCCAATTGGTATGTGCCTATAGCACATGTGTCATTAATTTAGTGAGAGAACAGCAGGCTGGGGGTCTGATCAGCAGGCCCACAGCCTCAGTAGTCGAAAACCAGTGAAGCAAAAAGCAAAAATTTGGGGTGACCATAGGATAGCAGACCCTACTCTCCTACACAACCCCCCCCCAAACGCAGGGACATTAAACTAACCTTGACCAGATAAGTCTTCATGTTCTAAGTGGAAGTACCTGGAGAGACCATCTGCATTACCATGGTCAGTCCCTGGGCGGTGCTCCACTGTAAAGTCCATCCCCTGTAGGGAAATGGACCACCTGAGCAGTTTGGGATTTTCACCCTTCATCTGATTAAGCCATAAGAGGGGCTTATGGTCTGTTTGCACTAGGAAGTGAGTTCCAAACAAGTAGGACCTCAACTTCTTTAATGCCCAAACCACAGCAAAGGCCTCCCTCTCAATGGCTGACCAACGTTTTTCTCTTGGGGTTAGCCTCCTGCTAATGAAAGCAATTGGCTGGTCTTGACCATCTTGATTAAGTTGTGAGAGTACAGCTCCCACCCCCAACTCAGAAGCATCTGTCTGAACAATGAACTGTTTGGAGTAGTCAGGACTCTTTAGGATAGGTGCAGAGCACATGGCCTTCTTCAGGTCTTCAAATGCCTTCTGACAGCTAACTGTCCACTGAACCTTTTTTGGCATCTTCTTGGATGTCAAGTCATTTAATGGTGTCACTATAGACCCATAGTTTTTCACAAACTTTCTGTAATACCCAGTCAGGCCCAAGAAGGCTCTGACTTGTGTCTGGGTAACTGGAGGAGCCCAGTCCTGTATGGCCTGGATTTTGCTTTCCAGTGGCTGTACCTGGCCTCCACCTACTAGGTGGCCCAGGTATACAACCTTACTCTGCCCTATCTGGCACTTTGTGGCCTTGATAGTTAGGCCTGCCTTTTGCAGGGCCTCCAAAACTTTCTTCAGGTGGATCAGGTGATCCTCCCAGGTGGAGCTAAAGACAGCAATATCATCCAGATAAGCTGCACAAAAGTCATCCAACCCAGTAAGGACTTGGTTCACCAACCTTTGAAAAGTGGCAGGTGCATTCTTCAAACCAAAGGGCATTACCACAAACTGATAATGTCCACTAGGGGTAGAGAATGCTGTTTTGGCTTTTGACTCCTCAGCTAGTCTGATTTGCCAGTAGCCAGCTGTCAGATCAAATGTGCTCAGAAACTTGGCAGAAGCCAATCTGTCAATGAGCTCATCTGCTCTTGGAATGGGGTGAGCATCTGTCCTAGTGACAGCATTGAGACCCCTGTAATCCACGCAAAACCTCATTTCTCTCTTACCATCTTGGGTATGAGGTTTTGGCACCAGGACTACTGGGCTGGCCCATGGGCTCTCTGATGGCTCAATCACTCCAAGCTCCAACATCTTTTGCACCTCAGCCTTGATGCAATCCCTGACATGATCAGGTTGCCTGTAGATCTTATTCTTGACAGGCAGACTGTCACCAGTGTCCACAACATGGGTACACCAGTCAGTTTGGCTGGGTGTGAGTGAAAACATTTGCCTGTGAGCCTGCAAAACTTGTCTGCAGTCCCTCTGTTGCTGGTCAGTGAGGCTGCCTGCCAAGGCTACTCCATCAACTGAACCATCATCAGGGTTCTGGGAAAGCAGGTCTGGGAGAGGGTCACTCTCTTCCTCCTGTTCCCCATCTGTGGCCATGAGCAAGCTCATGTCCTCCCTGTCTACAAATGCCTTCAAGCGATTCACATGGATTACCCTGTGAGGGCTCCTGGGTGTTCCAAAGTCTACCAAGTAGGTGACTTCCCCTTTCTTCTCAATAATAGGATAGGGTCCACTCCATTTGTCTTGGAGTGCTGCTGGAGCCACTGGCTCCAGTACCCATACCTTCTGTCCTGGTTGGAACTCTACCAGTACAGCCTTTTGGTCATGCCAAGCTTTCTGCAATTCTTGGCTGGCCTCCAGGTTTTTGGATGCTCTTTCCATGTACTCAGCCATCCTGGAGCGGAGACCAAGTACATAGTCCACTATGTCTAGTTTGGGCTTTTTGAGAGGTAACTCCCATCCTTCCTTCACCAAACACAATGGACCTCTCACAGGGTGGCCAAACAAAAGTTCAAAAGGGCTGTAGCCAACCCCCTTCTGTGGGACCTCTCTGTAAGCAAAGAGCAGGCAGGGTAAAAGAATGTCCCATTTCCGCCTGAGCTTCTCTGGTAATCCTTTTATCATGCCTTTAAGGGTCTTGTTAAATCTCTCCACAAGCCCATTGCATTGTGGATGATATGGGGTGGTAAACTTGTAGTTTACTCCACATTCCTTCCACATTGCTTTTAGATAGCTGGACATAAAATTTGTCCCCCTATCTGATAGTACCTCCTTAGGAAAGCCCACTCTTGAGAAAACTGCAATGAGGGCTTTTGCCACCACAGGTGCTGTGGTGGTCCTTAGGGGAATAGCCTCTGGGTACCTGGTGGCATGATCCACTACCACCAGTATGAATCTGTTCCCAGATGCTGTTTGGGGGTCCATTGGACCCACAATATCAATTCCAACTCTCTCAAAGGGGACCCCCACCACAGGTAGTGGTATTAGGGGGGCCTTTGTTGTGCCACCTGACTTACCACTGGCTTGGCAAGTGACACAGGAGCGACAAAACTCCTTGACATCCTCTGACATGTGAGGCCAGTGAAAGTGTGGAACAAGCCTGTCCCACGTCTTGTTCTGGCCTAAGTGTCCTGCAAGGGGAATATCATGGGCCAAGGTAAGGAGGAATCCCCTAAACTGCAGAGGTATCACCAACCTCCTGGTCATGCCAGGCTTGGGGGCTCTAGCCTCTGAGTAAAGGAGTCCCTCATCCCAATACACAGTATGGGTACCTTGGGCATCCCCAGCAGCCTCAGCAGCAGCCTGCTGTCTGAGGGGTTCAAGGGAAGGGCAATCTAATTGAGCCTGCCTCAGGTCTGCCCTTGAGGGTCCCCCTGTCCCCAGAAACTCAACCTGGTCAGGTTCAAGCTCCTCAGAGACAGTCTCCTCTTGGACTGCAGAATCAGTTTCCTCTGAAACCTGATCCTCAACCTGGGGCAAGGTGGAAGGCAAGGCCTTTCCTCTCTTGCTCCTTCTCTTGGGTTGTGGCTGGTCTATTGTCTCAAGATCCACCACTGGTTCAGGAAGGCACTTCTTAGCCTGAGCCCTTGTCATGGCAAGGACATGCTCTGAAATCCCTAGCATTTCTGCATGAGTCCTGTACTCCACTTCTGACCATGCTGAGCTTTCAAGGTCATTGCCTAACAGACAGTCTACTGGTAGGTCTGCACTCACCACAACCTTCTTTAGGCCATCAACCCCTCCCCAGGAGAAGTTCACAACTGCCACACTATGGGAGGTAGTGGAGTTGCTTGCATTGGTTACTAGGTAGCTCTCTCCTAGTACAATCTGTCCAGGGTCCACAAAGCCAGGGGTCACCATGGTGACACTAGCACATGTGTCCCTGTAAGCTTGAGCCAGTTTCTCATTTATTAAGGGAGTCTGCCTGTATTTGCCCAGGTTAGTGGGGCTTACTGCAGTGGGCAACTCAATGTCCACATCATACAGGAGAACTGCCTGTGTAGGGACTCTGACTAGGCCAGATCCTACTTCAATACCCAGGGTCAACCCAGCTACACCCTTGGACTGTGTTCCACCACTGCTTACTGTACTTGGGGTTGCAGTTGCTTTAGGAGCTGTAGTGGTGGGAACTGGATTTGCCTTGGTGCACTCACTGCCCCAGTGTGAAACTGATTTGCAGGTATTACACCAAGGTGTCTTTGGACCTTTGTTCTTCTTCTTCTTGTTACCATTTTGGGAACCACCCTCCTTACTATTAGTTTGGGGGCCTGAAGACTTCTGGTCTTTTTCTTTATCTTTCTGATTCTGATTACCACCCTTCTGGTCTGTTTTCTTCTGGTCACCACCTTGGTTCTGGGGTTTCTGCTTAATCCTTGTTCTGACCCATTTGTCTGCCTTCTTTCCCAATTCTTGGGGAGAGGTCAGATCAGAGTCAATAAGGTATTGATGCAACAGCTGGTTTGTACAGTTATTAAGGATCTGTTCTCTCATCATAAGATTGTACAATCCTGTATAGTCTGAAACTTTACTTCCCTGTAACCAACCCTCCAAAGCCTTAGTGGCACACTCCACAAAATCAGTCCAGTCTTGAGTCTGTGCTTTCTGGGTGTCTCTGAACAACAACCTGTATTGCTCAGTGGTTAGGCCATACCCTTCAATGAGAGCACTCTTCAAAACAGAGTAGTTTTTGGCATCCTCAGGTCTAACTGTGAGGAGCCTGTCTCTCCCTTTCTCAGAAAAGGAGTACCACAAAATTGCAGCCCACTGGTTCTCAGGAACCTGCTGTACCATGCAGGCTCTCTCAAGAGCAGTCATCCATTTGTGGATGTCATCCCCTTCTTTAAAGGGGGGCACAATCTTGGTCAGGTTTCTATTGTCATAGGCCCTGTCTTTTTCTCTTGGAAAATTGCTGCCACCAGTGACATCTAAGCCACTTAATTTCTGCTCTCTTGCCAAGGCAAGTCTAGCTTGAGCCAAGGCTACCTCCTCCCTCTCTATCTGGAGTTTGACAGCCCTCATTCTGGCCCTATGCTCTAACTTTTGAGAAGCATTCATGCCTCTCTGTGATTCCCTGGAGGCACTAGAAAGATGAGAGTCTCCTGAGGGAGATCTCACTCTTCTGTTGCCTGGGAGAATCATTTGTTGGGATCTGGGGAGGTGCTGGCCCTCTCCATTTCCCAGTAGGTCCAAGTTGGCCTGGCTAAGCCTACCAACTGGAACCTGGCTACCCTGATCCTGTACTTCTAAGTCCTCAACTTCTGAGTCCTCATCCAAGTCATCATCATCCTCCTCTTCAGGGGGATCAACTGCAGGGGGGTTCCCTCCAGTTCCTGTATCTAGGGAAGCTGCTTTTGCCCTCTCTAAGTCATCCTGTTCTAGGAGTCCTATCAGGATTAGGCAGGTGGGGCTTCTGCCCCTTTTTAACCCTCTTGCTTTGCACAAGACAATCAAGTCTCTGCGGGTTAGTTTGTCATATCCAGAAGTTGCCTGGGTAGGGTCAACTGTCACAGGACTAGACCCTGAGGCCTTTCCTGTGTCGGACATGGTTACTAGTGAGGTGTAAGTGGTGCACTTACCTACACTAAGTGTTTTCCTACTGGACCTTGCTAGTGAGTTGTAGTCAGGGGTGTGCTACTCCCTTCAACCTACAACTACTAAGTTCAGTAGAACTTAATATGCTAAGCTTTTGATTTTATATGTACCTAGAGGTACTTGATGTGATCTTTCAATTTGATATAAAGATTGCAATGGTAAAACAACAGCAAGCTCAAATCCGCACCGCTGCTCACCAATGTGAGAAGTTGGCCTGGTAGGGGATGTTTCCAATTCTGGAACCACCTACTACCTGACCAAACAATCCCCTTATGGTGTCTGGTTGTAAGTCAACCTTATTAGACAAGCTATCCTAGTGGTAGCATGGACTAAGCAGCCTAAAGGCTTAACTTAAGAGGTCGTGTTAAGCGAGCTGTTTTACCACATACAATCCTGTAATACCAAATGAAAGGACACCACACAAGTATATATTATAAAAATATATGTGTTTATTACTAAAAACAATCCCCAGTATTCTTTATGAATAAAGGGGCACAAGCGTTAAATCAAAAGCACTGTTTAAACATACAAAGTTGCACAATTATGGATGAGGGCAGGGGGCCACTCAAACCATATACTAAACAAGTGGTATAAGAGAGGCCACTCGAGCAGTGGTTAGGCCTAGGGCCTAGGGAATCGCTGGGAGCAGTCAGGACAAGCAATGCTGAAGTCGGGAATGGCCCTCGGGATTCGGGAGATGTGCGGAAAGCGCACGCATGCACCAATGTTAACCAATGGTGCGTAAAAGTCAAATAGTTAAAGTTTAAGGACACTTCCGCTGAACCTAGAGGAACAAAACTTAACACACAGACCCTAGAGGTGTGCACCAGTGTGGGAACACCGGCGGAGCAAAGTTACCTCACCCACAGGAAGTGGGTGCACAGGGTCGAAGTGGCGTCGGGTTTTGACACGCAGGCTCTTGGTGCTTGAAGCTGAAAGGGCTGCAGGCAGGGTGAAGACGAAGTGTCCGGTGGAGTCCAAGGGTGGACCCAAGTTGTAGAGTACCTGAAAGCAGAGGGGACAGAGTCTGGGTCACTCAGCAGTGACCAGGGTGGAACCAGGACGGAACCAGGCAATGTCGGGCGCAATCAGGTGGTCGTCGAGGCGCTTCTCTTCGCTGTCACGTGGGCTCTGGGGCATCTGCGACGTCCAGGAGCAGGTCACGATCTGTCCCACGCAGGCTCTCACCGTCGGTGCAGTCGGCTTCCGGTTTGGAGCAAACAAGCCTTGGTAAGAGCAATCCACGCGGGATTGGAAGATGGCGTCTCACTCGGACCAGGAAGGTCAGAGTCGGGGCTCCCTTTCAGGGGAGCTGGTGTGGATCTGGAGCAACCAGAATCACGAGTCTTCTTTTGTAGTTCGTCGGCACAGGGACCACAAGCCAGCTGGCAAGTGACCGGGCCAACGCGTTGAGCCAAATCGTGCCAAAGGGCCCCACGCAGCACTCGTCGAGTGTGGAGGGCTGAACTTCGGCTCAGGAGTAGCTCAGGGTGGGGGCTTCTCAAACCCCGG
The DNA here is from genome assembly GCF_964261635.1 of Lissotriton helveticus. Taxonomy (NCBI): domain Eukaryota; kingdom Metazoa; phylum Chordata; class Amphibia; order Caudata; family Salamandridae; genus Lissotriton; species Lissotriton helveticus. The sequence continues at coordinate 1,719,359 of NW_027611671.1, read as the reverse complement.
TGTACAGCTTCGAGGGTCACTCGTGGGCTGCACGGTCAGCGTCTCGTGGTCACTTCAAGATGGCGTGCCCCACGCTTCCGGTCGCCTCCACGGGTCTCAGCTTTGCAGGGACTGTGGATCGGGCTGTTAGAAGCTGGGCAGGCTTGATCTCGTCGATCTCAGTCGCTCGAGTTCCGGCGGGAACTGCAACCAAGTAGACGTCGAGGGCTGGATGGTGCCTGCTGCTGCAGGGTGGTCACTCCTTGACCACAAGGGAGATTCTTCGGGCTTCCACGTTGAGATGGAGGGCGAAGGGTCCAGAATATCGTTTCAAATGTTTCTTCCAGGAAATCTGATGTGCATTGGCACTGCTCCCACTCTTATTCGAATCTGGTGGGCGTGATTACCTGCTAGGTCCCCTCCTATGGGTGGGACCCAGGAAGTGGGTGGATACACCCCCTTCCTTTGATCCAGGCCGCCCTGGCACGAGGGCTGGAGTGCCCCAGAACCGGTTTGGCCGGATTATGCAAGGGGCAGCCTTGTGCGCCCCAGGCAGTGTCTGGTTTCTTTCAAACCTCCCTGCTACAATACACTATCTCCTGTCTGGAGGGCGGTGACACCCTCCTGTGACAGGAAACCCCTTGTCCAGGACCCCCTTGACTGGGTTTCGGTCAGCTCCAGGGGTCCAGACATTTGTCTGTGGCAGAGGCATCCATTTTGGGGATCTTAAGGTCTTTGGAGAAATCAACCGCATTAAAGTAAAGTAACATGTCTTACCCCTCTAGAGGGGTGGAATGCCATCCCCGTCGCCAGAACTGGCGAGGGGATGGTATTCCAAAGCGTATGACACCTTACACGACATGTTTTGATAAAGCCAAACCAGAGTTGCTAAATAACCGCGAGGATTATAAGGCACTTAATAGTATATGGTATGGCATTATCCTGAAACAGCTTAGGGATTTGTTCCCGACGGCTGCAGACAGGCTCAGCTCATGCTAGAGCTCCATCTCACATAAAAACCAAGCACCCAGCCTCCAGGATTGGTGAGGCCTGTCTATAGGAGTGGCTCACAGGTTTACATGTGTCCAGATATAGGTTTAGACATAGGTATACTATATCTAAGCAAGGGGTGTGTACACCACCTTACCCCAGCTGAGTGATCAGCCAGTTGTGTCAATTTAAGAACCAGCCAGGGGTGGCAAAAGATATGCTGCAGCCCCTGGTAGGCCTTAGTGGCTCCTGTGCCCTGTGCACCTATAGTGCATTCTACAGGGGCTGACAAGGAGTCCATTTCCAATTGGTATGTGCCTATAGCACATGTGTCATTAATTTAGTGAGAGAACAGCAGGCTGGGGGTCTGATCAGCAGGCCCACAGCCTCAGTAGTCGAAAACCAGTGAAGCAAAAAGCAAAAATTTGGGGTGACCATAGGATAGCAGACCCTACTCTCCTACAGTGCGTAAAAGTCAAATAGTTAAAGTTTAAGGACACTTCCGCTGAACCTAGAGGAACAAAACTTAACACACAGACCCTAGAGGTGTGCACCAGTGTGGGAACACTGGCGGAGCAAAGTTACCTCACCCACAGGAAGTGGGTGCACAGGGTCGAAGTGGCGTCGGGTTTTGACACGCAGGCTCTTGGTGCTTGAAGCTGAAAGGGCTGCAGGCAGGGTGAAGACGAAGTGTCCGGTGGAGTCCAAGGGTGGACTCAAGTTGTAGAGTACCTGAAAGCAGAGGGGACAGAGTCTGGGTCACTCAGCAGTGACCAGGGTGGAACCAGGACGGAACCAGGCAATGTCGGGCGCAATCAGGTGGTCGTCGAGGCGCTTCTCTTCGCTGTCACGTGGGCTCTGGGGCATCTGCGACGTCCAGGAGCAGGTCACGATCTGTCCCACGCAGGCTCTCACCGTCGGTGCAGTCGGCTTCCGGTTTGGAGCAAACAAGCCTTGGTAAGAGCAATCCACGCGGGATTGGAAGATGGCGTCTCACTCGGACCAGGAAGGTCAGAGTTGGGGCTCCCTTTCAGGGGAGCTGGTGTGGATCTGGAGCAACCAGAATCACGAGTCTTCTTTTGTAGTTCGTCGGCACAGGGACCACAAGCCAGCTGGCAAGTGACCGGGCCAACGCGTTGAGCCAAATCGTGCCAAAGGGCCCCACGCAGCACTCGTCGAGTGTGGAGGGCTGAACTTCGGCTCAGGAGTAGATCAGGGTGGGGGCTTCTCAAACCCCGGTGTACAGCTTCGAGGGTCACTCGTGGGCTGCACGGTCAGCGTCTCGTGGTCACTTCAAGATGGCGTGCCCCACGCTTCCGGTCGCCTCCACGGGTCTCAGCTTTGCATGGACTGTGGATCGGGCTGTTAGAAGCTGGGCAGGCTTGATCTCGTCGATCTCAGTCGCTCGAGTTCCGGCGGGAACTGCAACTAAGTAGACGTCGAGGGCTGGATGGTGCCTGCTGCTGCAGGGTGGTCACTCCTTGACCACAAGGGAGATTCTTCGGGCTTCCACGTTGAGATGGAGGGCGAAGGGTCCAGAATATCGTTTCAAATGTTTCTTCCAGGAAATCTGATGTGCATTGGCACTGCTCCCACTCTTATTCGAATCTGGTGGGCGTGATTACCTGCTAGGTCCCCTCCTATGGGTGGGACCCAGGAAGTGGGTGGATACACCCCCTTCCTTTGATCCAGGCCGCCCTGGCACGAGGGCTGGAGTGCCCCAGAACCGGTTTGGCCGGATTATGCAAGGGGCAGCCTTGTGCGCCCCAGGCAGTGTCTGGTTTCTTTCAAACCTCCCTGCTACAATACACTATCTCCTGTCTGGAGGGCGGTGACACCCTCCTGTGACAGGAAACCCTTTGTCCAGGACCCCCTTGACTGGGTTTCGGTCAGCTCCAGGGGTCCAGACATTTGTCTGTGGCAGAGGCATCCATTTTGTGGATCTTAAGGCCTTTGGAGAAATCAACCGCATTAAAGTGAAGTAACATGTCTTACCCCTCTAGAGGGGTGGAATGCCATCCCCGTCGCCAGAACTGGCGAGGGGATGGTATTCCAAAGCGTATGACACCTTACACGACATGTTTTGATAAAGCCAAACCAGAGTTGCTAAATAACCGCGAGGATTATAAGGCACTTAATAGTATATGGTATGGCATTATCCTGAAACAGCTTAGGGATTTGTTCCCGACGGCTGCAGACAGGCTCAGCTCATGCTAGAGCTCCATCTCACATAAAAACCATGCACCCAGCCTCCAGGATTGGTGAGGCCTGTCTATAGGAGTGGCTCACAGGTTTACATGTGTCCAGATATAGGTTTAGACATAGGTATACTATATCTAAGCAAGGGGTGTGTACACCACCTTACCCCAGCTGAGTGATCAGCCAGTTGTGTCAATTTAAGAACCAGCCAGGGGTGGCAAAAGATATGCTGCAGCCCCTGGTAGGCCTTAGTGGCTCCTGTGCCCTGTGCACCTATAGTGCATTCTACAGGGGCTGACAAGGAGTCCATTTCCAATTGGTATGTGCCTATAGCACATGTGTCATTAATTTAGTGAGAGAACAGCAGGCTGGGGGTCTGATCAGCAGGCCCACAGCCTCAGTAGTCGAAAACCAGTGAAGCAAAAAGCAAAAATTTGGGGTGACCATAGGATAGCAGACCCTACTCTCCTACAGTGCACTTACCTACACTAAGTGTTTTCCTACTGGACCTTGCTAGTGAGTTGTAGTCAGGGGTGTGCTACTCCCTTCAACCTACAACTACTAAGTTCAGTAGAACTTAATATGCTAAGCTTTTGATTTTATATGTACCTAGAGGTACTTGATGTGATCTTTCAATTTGATACAAAGATTGCAATGGTAAAACAACAGCAAGCTCAAATCCGCACCGCTGCTCACCAATGTGAGAAGTTGGCCTGGTAGGGGATGTTTCCAATTCTGGAACCACCTACTACCTGACCAAACAATCCCCTTATGGTGTCTGGTTGTAAGTCAACCTTATTAGACAAGCTATCCTAGGGGTAGCATGGACTAAGCAGCCTAAAGGCTTAACTTAAGAGGTCGTGTTAAGCGAGCTGTTTCACCACATACAATCCTGTAATACCAAATGAAAGGACACCACACAAGTATATATTATAAAAATATATGTGTTTATTACTAAAAACAATCCCCAGTATTCTTTATGAATAAAGGGGCACAAGCGTTAAATCAAAAGCACTGTTTAAACATACAAGTTGCACAATTATGGATGAGGGCGGGTGGCCACTCAAACCATATACTAAACAAGTGGTATAAGAAAGGCCACTCGAGCAGTGGTTAGGCCTAGGGCCTAGGGAATCGCTGGGAGCAGTCAGGACAAGCAATGCTGAAGTCGGGAATGGCCCTCGGGATTCGGGAGATGTGCGGAAAGCGCACGCATGCACCAATGTTAACCAATGGTGCGTAAAAGTCAAAGAGTTAAAGTTTAAGGACACTTCCGCTGAGCCTAGAGGAACAAAACTTAACACACAGACCCTAGAGGTGTGCACCAGTGTGGGAACACCGGCGGAGCAAAGTTACCTCACCCACAGGAAGTGGGTGCACAGGGTCGAAGTGGCGTCGGGTTTTGACACGCAGGCTCTTGGTGCTTGAAGCTGAAAGGGCTGCAGGCAGGGTGAAGACGAAGTGTCCGGTGGAGTCCAAGGGTGGACTCAAGTTGTAGAGTACCTGAAAGCAGAGGGGACAGAGTCTGGGTCACTCAGCAGTGACCAGGGTGGAACCAGGACGGAACCAGGCAATGTCGGGCGCAATCAGGTGGTCGTCGAGGAGCTTCTCTCCGCTGTCACGTGGGCTCTGGGGCATCTGCGATGTCCAGGAGCAGGTCACGATCTGTCCCACGCAGGCTCTCACCGTCGGTGCAGTCGGCTTCAAGTTTGGAGCAAACAGGCCTTGGTAAGAGAAATCCACGCAGGATCGGAAGATTGCTTCTCACTCGGACCAGGAAGGTCAGAGTCGGGGCTCCTTTTCAGGGGAGCTGGAGTGGATCTGGAGCAACCAGAATCACAAGTCTTCTTAGGTAGTTCGTCGGCACAGGGACCACAAGCCAGCTGGCAAGTGACCGGGCCAACGCGTTGAGCCAAATCGTGCCAAAGGGCCCCACGCAGCACTCGTCGAGTGTGGAGGGCTGAACTTCGGCTCAGGAGTGGCTCAGGGTGGGGGCTTCTCAAACCCCGGTGTACAGCTTCGAGGGTCACTCGTGGGCTGCACGGTCAGCGTCTCGTGGTCACTTCAAGATGGCGTGCCCCACGCTTCCGGTCGCCTCCACGGGTCTCAGCTTTGCAGGGACTGTGGATCGGGCTGTTAGAAGCTGGGCAGGCTTGATCTCGTCGATCTCAGTCGCTCGAGTTCCGGCGGGAACTGCAACTAAGTAGACGTCGAGGGCTGGATGGTGCCTGCTGCTGCAGGGTGGTCACTCCTTGACCACAAGGGAGATTCTTCGGGCTTCCACGTTGAGATGGAGGGCGAAGGGTCCAGAATATCGTTTCAAATGTTTCTTCCAGGAAATCTGATGTGCATTGGCACTGCTCCCACTCTTATTCGAATCTGGTGGGCGTGATTACCTGCTAGGTCCCCTCCTATGGGTGGGACCCAGGAAGTGGGTGGATACACCCCCTTCCTTTGATCCAGGCCGCCCTGGCACGAGGGCTGGAGTGCCCCAGAACCGGTTTGGCCGGATTATGCAAGGGGCAGCCTTGTGCGCCCCAGGCAGTGTCTGGTTTCTTTCAAACCTCCCTGCTACAATACACTATCTCCTGTCTGGAGGGCGGTGACACCCTCCTGTGACAGGAAACCCTTTGTCCAGGACCCCCTTGACTGGGTTTCGGTCAGCTCCAGGGGTCCAGACATTTGTCTGTGGCAGAGGCATCCATTTTGTGGATCTTAAGGCCTTTGGAGAAATCAACCGCATTAAAGTGAAGTAACATGTCTTACCCCTCTAGAGGGGTGGAATGCCATCCCCGTCGCCAGAACTGGCGAGGGGATGGTATTCCAAAGCGTATGACACCTTACACGACATGTTTTGATAAAGCCAAACCAAAGTTGCTAAATAACCGCGAGGATTATAAGGCACTTAATAGTATATGGTATGGCATTATCCTGAAACAGCTTAGGGATTTGTTCCCGACGGCTGCAGACAGGCTCAGCTCATGCTAGAGCTCCATCTCACATAAAACCATGCACCCAGCCTCCAGGATTGGTGAGGCCTGACTATAGGAGTGGCTCACAGGTTTACATGTGTCCAGATATAGGTTTAGACATAGGTATACTATATCTAAGCAAGGGGTGTGTACACCACCTTACCCCAGCTGAGTGATCAGCCAGTTGTGTCAATTTAAGAACCAGCCAGGGGTGGCAAAAGATATGCTGCAGCCCCTGGTAGGCCTTAGTGGCTCCTGTGCCCTGTGCACCTATAGTGCATTCTACAGGGGCTGACAAGGAGTCCATTTCCAATTGTGGTATGTACCTAGGGTACATGGAATCCATTTTACAGAGAGAGCAGATGGCCTGGGGCCCTGATTAGCAGGGAACCAGGTCAACTAAGTCAAAAAACCAGCTAAACACAGGCAAAAAATCTGGGGTAACCATAGTCAGGTAGCCACCTTCCTACATAACCCCCCCCCAAACGAAAGGAGATAAGGCTATCCTTGGCCAGGTAAGCCTATATTGCCTGAGTGGCCATATAAGGAAGTACCTGCACTAGCATGGGTACCCCCTGTCTCATGGTCCACTAAGCAGTCCCTCACCCTTTGGGTATTAGAGGGTCTCCACCATAGGGAATCACTACCTTGGGTGTGTTTAGGCAAAGTTAAAGGCTGGTTTGGATATGGAGTATTGAAGCGAGGCTCTACTAATTTAGGGCTTAGCTTCCTCCAATTATCTTCCACCATGTGTGCCTTTCTCCCTTTAACTGAGTTGCACTGTGCTCTCAGGGTCAACCTCTGGCTACCTAAAGCTGGAGGCTGGGTCCCTCTGTTTGGCTTGCTGGAGGGACAGTTCAGGTTTGGGCCCCTTGGGTCCCAGGTTTGGCTGTGCCCAACAGAATCCATCTGTGGGAGGTCCCTAACTGTTTTTAAGGGGGCTCCCTCAGGAGTTTTTAAAGTTTTCACCTTACTAGGGCTACTAGTTTTGGTGCACCTAATCTTTTGATGGGGGTGCTTTATTTGACAGGGGGCCCTCTGGGTCTCACTGTCCTTCTTGTCCTCTGCAGCCCTGGGCTGGCTAAGGCAAGGTAGAGAGGGGCAGGTTACCTGCTCCAGACTGGGTCCCACCTGAGAAGGTTCCACTGACATCAGAGGTTCTGTCAGGCTAGGCCCAACCACCTCTGGGGCAGTTCCTTCATCAGGGGTAAGATCAGTTCCCTGAGGAGGCTGATCCTGTCCTAAAGTCTGGTGAGGGGGAGATTTCTCTTCCTCCTCCATGCTCTCAGTTTGTGTGGAGTTATCCATCATTTCAGGTTTCACAACACACGTGTCAGTTTGAGTTTGGGCTGTGGCCATCACAGCCCCACCAACCTTTTCAGGAGGAGACTCAGTTTGGGTTTCTGCTGTTACCATAACAGCTTTGCTATTCTGTTCAGGAAGAGCTTTTGCTAAAGATGGGGCAGAGAGTTTCTCAGCCCTACCAACCTTTTCAGGAAGGACATCTTGAATTGGGGCTGTAGCCATTACAGCCCCACTAACCTTTCCATTGGAATTCACCATTCTAGAATGGGTTTCCTGTTCAACCTCAGCCCAGGCTGAGATCTCCAAATCATTACCAAGTAGGCAGTCTACAGGCAAGTTTGGTGACACTGCCACTCTCTTTGGGCCAATGACACCTCCCCAGCTGAGACTTACTACTGCCATGGGATGATTTGTTTGGATGCCATCAATGTTTATTACCTGGTATGTGGCACCAGGTAAAAGTTGCTTAGAGGGGACTATGCCATCAGCCACCATGGTGATGCTAGCCCCTGTGTCTCTAAAAGCTTCAACTCTTAAACCATTGATGATGGGTTCTTGTCTATACTTGCTCAAAGTATTTGGGCAAGCAGAGAAGTTGGCAAACCCCATGCCAGCCTCATAAACAAGATCATTGGGTGATGGGGACCTGGATAGGCCAGGGTCCACCTGATTTCCAAAAGTAAACCCACCCAGATTACTGGGTGTGCTTCCACTTCCTGGGGGATTACTGCTGACAGTAACAGGAGGTGTTGAAGCTGGCTTTGGAGGTATATTTTCTTTATTGTTATTCTTGGGACAACAGCTGTCTGTTTTGTAATGCCCCACCTGTTTACAGGGATAACAATAAGGTTTTTTCTCAGTGGAAGAAGTGTCTTGGGACCCACCCCCATCCTTGGAGTTTTGGGGCCCTGGGGAAGTCTTTTCTTTACTTTTATCCCCACCCTTATCTTGAGGCTTGGTAGACTCCTTCTTCTGGTTACTGTCCTGATTCTTAGGCCTAATCCTGGTTCTGACCCATTTGTCTGCCTTCTTTCCCAATTCTTGGGGAGAGGTCAGATCAGAGTCTACCAGGTGCTGGTGTAAGAGCTGGTTCTGACAATTACTTAGGATCTGCTCCCTCATAATCAAATTATACAATCCTGTAAAGTCATGTACTTTGCTGCCATGTAGCCAACCCTCCAGAGCCTTAGTTGCACAATCAACAAAATCAGTCCAGTCCTGAGTCTGTGTCTTCTGGGTGTCTCTGAACTTCAACCTGTACTGTTCAGTGGTTAAGCCAAACCCATCTATCAGAACACTCTTCAGGACTTTGTAATTGTTTGCATCCTCATGTCTAACAGTGAGGAGCTTGTCTCTCCCTTTCTCTGAAAAGGAGTACCATATGATTGCTGCCCACTGTTCCTCAGGAACCTGCTGTACCATGCAGGCTCTCTCAAGAGCAGTCATCCATTTGTGGATGTCATCCCCTTCTTTGAAGGGGGGCACAATCTTTGTCAGGTTTCTACTATCATAGGACCTGGGTTTCTCTTTAGGAATATTGCTGCCACCAGTGGCATCTAAGCCACACAATTTCTGCTCTCTTGCCAAGGCAAGTTTAGCTTGAGCTAAGGTAAGCTTAGCTTGACTCAGGGCTACCTCCTCTCTCTCTATCTGGAGTCTGACAGCCCTCATTCTAGCCCTATGCTCAGCTTTTTGAGAAGCACTCATGCCTCTCTCTGATTCTCTGGAGGCACTAGAAAGATGAGAGTCCCCTGAGGGAGATCTCACTCTTCTGTTGCCTGGGAGAATCACATGTTGGGTTCTGGGGAGGTGCTGGCCCTCTCCATTCCCCAGTAGGTCCAAGTTGGCCTGGCTAAGCCTACCAACTGGAACCTGGCTACCCTGATCCTGTACTTCTAAGTCCCCAGCATCTGAGTCTTCATCCAAGTCATCATCATCCTCCTCTTCAAGGGGATCAACTGCAGGGGGGTTCCCTCCAGTTCCTGTATCTAGGGAAGCTGCTTTTGCCTTCTCTAAGTCATCCTGTTCTAGGAGTTCTACCAGGATTAGGCAGGTGGGGCTTCTGCCCCTTTTTAACCCTCTTGCTTTGCACAAGACAATCAAGTCTCTGCGGGTTAGTTTGTCATATCCAAAAGTTGCCTGGGTAGGGTCAACTGTCACAGGACTAGACCCTGAGGCCTTTCCTGTGTCAGACATGGTTACTAGTGAGGTGTAAGTGGTGCACTTACCTACACTAAGTGTTTTCCTACTGGACCTTGCTAGTGAGTTGTAGTCAGGGGTGTGCTACTCCCTTCAACCTACAACTACTAAGTTCAGTAGAACTTAATATGCTAAGCTTTTGATTTTATATGTACCTAGAGGTACTTGATGTGATCTTTCAATTTGATATAAAGATTGCAATGGTAAAACAACAGCAAGCTCAAATCCGCACCGCTGCTCACCAATGTGAGAAGTTGGCCTGGTAGGGGATGTTTCCAATTCTGGAACCACCTACTACCTGACCAAACAATCCCTTATGGTGTCTGGTTGTAAGTCAACCTTATTAGACAAGCTATCCTAGGGGTAGCATGGACTAAGCAGCCTAAAGGCTTAACTTAAGAGGTCGTGTTAAGCGAGCTGTTTTACCACATACAATCCTGTAATACCAAATGAAAGGACACCACACAAGTATATATTATAAAAATATATGTGTTTATTACTAAAAACAATCCCCAGTATTCTTTATGAATAAAGGGGCACAAGCGTTAAATCAAAAGCACTGTTTAAACATACAAAGTTGCACAATTATGGATGAGGGCAGGGGGCCACTCAAACCATATACTAAACAAGTGGTATAAGAGAGGCCACTCGAACAGTGGTTAGGCCTAGGGCCTAGGGAATCGCTGGGAGCAGTCAGGACAAGCAATGCTGAAGTCGGGAATGGCCCTCGGGATTCGGGAGATGTGCGGAAAGCGCACGCATGCACCAATGTTAACCAATGGTGCGTAAAAGTCAAATAGTTAAAGTTTAAGGACACTTCCGCTGAACCTAGAGGAACAAAACTTAACACACAGACCCTAGAGGTGTGCACCAGTGTGGGAACACCGGCGGAGCAAAGTTACCTCACCCACAGGAAGTGGGTGCACCGGGTCGAAGTGGCGTCGGGTTTTGACACGCAGGCTCTTGGTGCTTGAAGCTGAAATGGCTGCAGGCAGGGTGAAGACGAAGTGTCCGGTGGAGTCCAAGGGTGGACTCAAGTTGTAGAGTACCTGAAAGCAGAGGGGACAGAGTCTGGGTCACTCAGCAGTGACCAGGGTGGAACCAGGACGGAACCAGGCAATGTCGGGCGCAATCAGGTGGTCGTCGAGGCGCTTCTCTTCGCTGTCACGTGGGCTCTGGGGCATCTGCGACGTCCAGGAGCAGGTCACGATCTGTCCCACGCAGGCTCTCACCGTCGGTGCAGTCGGCTTCCGGTTTGGAGCAAACAAGCCTTGGTAAGAGCAATCCACGCGGGATTGGAAGATGGCGTCTTACTCGGACCAGGAAGGTCAGAGTCGGGGCTCCCTTTCAGGGGAGCTGGTGTGGATCTGGAGCAACCAGAATCACGAGTCTTCTTTTGTAGTTCGTCGGCACAGGGACCACAAGCCAGCTGGCAAGTGACCGGGCCAACGCGTTGAGCCAAATCGTGCCAAAGGGCCCCACGCAGCACTCGTCGAGTGTGGAGGGCTGAACTTCGGCTCAGGAGTAGCTCAGGGTGGGGGCTTCTCAAACCCCGGTGTACAGCTTCGAGGGTCACTCGTGGGCTGCACGGTCAGCGTCTCGTGGTCACTTCAAGATGGCGTGCCCCACGCTTCCGGTCGCCTCCACGGGTCTCAGCTTTGCAGGGACTGTGGATCGGGCTGTTAGAAGCTGGGCAGGCTTGATCTCGTCGATCTCAGTCGCTCGAGTTCCGGCGGGAACTGCAACTAAGTAGACGTCGAGGGCTGGATGGTGCCTGCTGCTGCAGGGTGGTCACTCCTTGACCACAAGGGAGATTCTTCGGGCTTCCACGTTGAGATGGAGGGCGAAGGGTCCAGAATATCGTTTCAAATGTTTCTTCCAGGAAATCTGATGTGCATTGGCACTGCTCCCACTCTTATTCGAATCTGGTGGGCGTGATTACCTGCTAGGTCCCCTCCTATGGGTGGGACCCAGGAAGTGGGTGGATACACCCCCTTCCTTTGATCCAGGCCGCCCTGGCACGAGGGCTGGAGTGCCCCAGAACCGGTTTGGCCGGATTATGCAAGGGGCAGCCTTGTGCGCCCCAGGCAGTGTCTGGTTTCTTTCAAACCTCCCTGCTACAATACACTATCTCCTGTCTGGAGGGCGGTGACACCCTCCTGTGACAGGAAACCCTTTGTCCAGGACCCCCTTGACTGGGTTTCGGTCAGCTCCAGGGGTCCAGACATTTGTCTGTGGCAGAGGCATCCATTTTGTGGATCTTAAGGCCTTTGGAGAAATCAACCGCATTAAAGTGAAGTAACATGTCTTACCCCTCTAGAGGGGTGGAATGCCATCCCCGTCGCCAGAACTGGCGAGGGGATGGTATTCCAAAGCGTATGACACCTTACACGACATGTTTTGATAAAGCCAAACCAGAGTTGCTAAATAACCGCGAGGATTATAAGGCACTTAATAGTATATGGTATGGCATTATCCTGAAACAGCTTAGGGATTTGTTCCCGACGGCTGCAGACAGGCTCAGCTCATGCTAGAGCTCCATCTCACATGAAAACCATGCACCCAGCCTCCAGGATTGGTGAGGCCTGTCTATAGGAGTGGCTCACAGGTTTACATGTGTCCAGATATAGGTTTAGACATAGGTATACTATATCTAAGCAAGGGGTGTGTACACCACCTTACCCCAGCTGAGTGATCAGCCAGTTGTGTCAATTTAAGAACCAGCCAGGGGTGGCAAAAGATATGCTGCAGCCCCTGGTAGGCCTTAGTGGCTCCTGTGCCCTGTGCACCTATAGTGCATTCTACAGGGGCTGACAAGGAGTCCATTTCCAATTGTGGTATGTACCTAGGGTACATGGAATCCATTTTACAGAGAGAGCAGATGGCCTGGGGCCCTGATTAGCAGGGAACCAGGTCAACTAAGTCAAAAAACCAGCTAAACACAGGCAAAAAATCTGGGGTAACCATAGTCAGGTAGCCACCTTCCTACAGCCAGGGTCCACCTGAGCTCCATAGTAAACCCACCCAGATTCCTGGGTGTGCTTCCACTTCCTGGGGGATTACTGCTGACAGTAACAGGAGGTGTTGAAGCTGGCTTTGGAGGTATATTTTCTTTATTGTTATTCTTGGGACAACAGTTGTCTGTTTTGTAATGCCCAACCTGTTTACAGGGATAACAATAAGGCTTTTTCTCAGTTGAAGAAGTGTCTTGGGACCCACCCCCCTTCTTGGAGTTTTGGGGCCCTGGGGAAGTCTTTTCTTTATTTTTATCCCCACCCTTATCTTGAGGCTTGGTAGACTCCTTCTTCTGGTTACTGTCCTGATTCTTAGGCCTAATCCTGGTTCTGACCCACTTGTCTGCCTTCTTTCCCAATTCTTGGGGAGAGGTCAGATCAGAGTCCACCAGGTGCTGGTGTAAGAGCTGGTTATGACAATTACTTAGGATCTGCTCCCTCATAATCAAATTATACAATCCTGTAAAGTCATGTACTTTGCTGCCATGTAGCCAACCCTCCAGAGCCTTAGTAGCACAATCTACAAAATCAGTCCAGTCCTGAGTCTGTGTCTTCTGGGTATCTCTGAACTTCAACCTGTACTGTTCAGTGGTTAAGCCAAACCCATCTATCAGAACACTCTTCAGGACTTTGTAATTGTTTGCATCCTCATGTCTAACAGTGAGGAGCTTATCTCTCCCTTTCTCTGAAAAGGAGTACCATAAGATTGCTGCCCACTGTTCCTCAGGAACCTGCTGTACCATGCAGGCTCTCTCAAGAGCAGTCATCCATTTGTGGATGTCATCCCCTTCTTTGAAGGGGGGCACAATCTTTGTCAGGTTTCTACTATCATAGGACCTGGGTTTCTCTTTTGGAATATTGCTGCCACCAGTGGCATCTAAGCCACACAATTTCTGCTCTCTTGCCAAGGCAAGTTTAGCTTGGGCCATGGTAAGTTTAGCTTGAGCCAAGGCTACCTTTTCCCTCTCTATCTGGATTTCGACAGCCCTCATTCTGGCCCTATGCTCAGCTTTCTGAGAAGCACTCATGCCTCTCTCTGATTCTCTGGAGGCACTAGAAATATGAGAGTCCCCTGAGGGAGATCTCACTCTTCTGTTGCCTGGGAGAATCACATGTTGGGTTCTGGGGAGGTGCTGGCCCTCTCCATTCCCCAGTAGATCCAAGTTGGCCTGGCTAAGCCTACCAACTGGGACCTGGCTACCCTGATCCTGTACTTCTAAGTCCTCAACATCTGAGTCCTCATCTAAGTCATCATCATCCTCCTCTTCAGGGGGATCAACTACAGGGGGGTTCCCTCCATTTCCTGTGTCTAGGGAAGCTGCTTTTGCCTTCTCTAAGTCATCCTGTTCTAGGATTTCTACCAGGATTAGGCAGGTGGGGCTTCTGCCCCTTTTTAACCCTCTTGCTTTGCACAAGGCAATCAAGTCTCTGCGGGTTAGTTTGTCGTATCCAAAAGTTGCCTGGGTAGGGTCAACTGTCACAGGAGCAGACCCTGAGGCTTTTCCTGTGTCAGACATGGTTACTAGTGAGGTGTAAGTGGTGCACTTACCTACACTAAGTGTTTTCCTACTGTACCTTGCTAGTTAGTTGTAGTCAGGGTGTGCTAATCCCTTCAACCTACAACTACTAAGTTCAGTAGAACTTAATATGCTAAGCTTTTGATTTTATATGTACCTAGAGGTACTTGATGTGATCTTTCAATTTGATATAAAGATTGCAATGGTAAAACAACAGCAAGCTCAAATCCGCACCGCTGCTCACCAATGTGAGAAGTTGGCCTGGTAGGGGATGTTTCCAATTCTGGAACCACCTACTACCTGACCAAACAATCCCTTATGGTGTCTGGTTGTAAGTCAACCTTATCAGACAAGCTATCCTAGGGGTAGCATGGACTAAGCAGCCTAAAGGCTTAACTTAAGAGGTCGTGTTAAGCGAGCTGTTTTACCACATACAATCCTGTAATACCAAATGAAAGGACACCACACAAGTATATATTATAAAAATATATGTGTTTATTACTAAAAACAATCCCCAGTATTCTTTATGAATAAAGGGGCACAAGCGTTAAATCAAAAGCACTGTTTAAACATACAAAGTTGCACAATTATGGATGAGGGCAGGGGGCCACTCAAACCATATACTAAACAAGTGGTATAAGAAAGGCCACTCGAGCAGTGGTTAGGCCTAGGGCCTAGGGAATCGCTGGGAGCAGTCAGGACAAGCAATGCTGAAGTCGGGAATGGCCCTCGGGATTCGGGAGATGTGCGGAAAGCGCACGCACGCACCAATGTTAACCAATGGTGCGTAAAAGTTGTAAAGTTAAAGTTAAAGGACACTTCCGCTGAACCTAGAGGAACAAAACTTAACACACCGACCCTAGAGATGTGCACCAGTGTGGGAACACCGGCGGAGCAAAGTTACCTCACCCACAGGAAGCGGGTGCACAGGGTCGAAGTGGCGTCGGGTTTTGACACGCAGGTTCTTGGCGCTTGAAGCTGAAGACGCTGCAGGCGATGTGAAGGAGAAGTGTCCGGTGGATCCAAGGGTGGATCTGAAGTGGTGAAGACCTGAAAGCAGAGGGGACAGTGTTCAAAGTCACTGGCCAGTGACCACCGTGGAACCAGATTGGAACCAGGTAAAGTCGGGTGCAAACAGGTGATGAGGTGTTGCTTCTCTCTGCAGCCACGTGGACACGAAGAGGTCAAGGACGTCCAGGAGTCGATCACGAGCTGATGGCGGTGTCGGCAACTCGATTGAAGCAAACAAGCCTTGGCTAATGCAAGCCACGGGGAAGGTGCAAAAAAGGCTTATTACTCGGACCAGCAAGGTCAGAGCGGGTACTCCTTTCTACAGGAGCGAGGGCAGGTCTGGAGCAACCAGACTCACAGTGTAAATTGTAGGTTTCGTCGCCAAGATGGCCGCTGACCACGTGACAAGCGGCCGGGATGGCGAGTCGAGTGGCACAAAGCAAAAGGGCCCCACGCAGATCGTGGAGATGCTGGAGGGCTGATCTTTGGTGCAAATGCTGCTCGATTGTGGGGCTTCTCAAACCCCAAAGCACAGAGTCGAGGGTGCCTCGGGTGCTGCGCAGTCAGCGTCTCGGGGGTCTTTCAAGATGTCCGCTCCCACGTCTCTCGGTGCCTCCACGGGTCCCTTCTTTGTAGGGACTGTGGATCGGGCTGGGAGAAGTCTGGGAAGCTGGGTCTCGTCAGGCTCTGCACTCGGGCTCCGGCGGGAGGCGGCGGCAAAGCAGATGTCGAGGTGCTGGGTGGTGCCTGTGTTCACAGGGTGGCCCCTCCTAGGCCACAAGGGAGATTCTCTTCAGTCTTCTATCATCAGAATGTCGAAGTCCAGTCGTCTTCTTAGTTTAAAGGTGATTTCAGGATGATCTGCTGTGCTAGGGCACTGCTCCCACTCTTATTCCAATCTGAGGGGTGGATCTCCTGCTAGGTCCCTCCCTATGGGTGGGACCAGGAAGGGGGGTGGTTACACCCCCTTTCCTTTGTCCAGGTCTCACTGGAGCTGGGGCTGGGCTGCCCCAGAACCGGTTTGACCGGATTATGCAAGGGGAAGCCTTGTGCTCCCCAGGCACTGTCTGGTTTCTTTCAAACCTCCCTGCTACAATACACTATCTCCTGTCTGGAGGGCGGTGACACCCTCCTGTGACAGGAAACCCTTTGTCCAGGACCCATTTGGTCGAGTTTCAGTCAACTGCAGGGGTCCAGACATTTGTCTGTGGCAGAGGCATCCATTTTGTGGATCTTAAGGTCTTTGGAGAAATCAACCGCATTAAAGCAAAGTAACATGTCTTACCCCTCTAGAGGGGTGGAATGCCATCCCCGTCGCCAGAACTGGCGAGGGGATGGTGTGAGAAGTTGGCCTGGTAGGGGATGTTTCCAATTCTGGAACCACCTACTACCTGACCAAACAATCCCATTATGGTGTCTGGTTGTAAGTCAACCTTATTAGACAAGCTATCCTAGGGGTAGCATGGACTAAGCAGCCTAAAGGCTTAACTTAAGAGGTCGTGTTAAGCGAGCTGTTTTACCACATACAATCCTGTAATACCAAATGAAAGGACACCACACAAGTATATATTATAAAAATATATGTGTTTATTACTAAAAACAATCCCCAGTATTCTTTATGAATAAAGGGGCACAAGCGTTAAATCAAAAGCACTGTTTAAACATACAAAGTTGCACAATTATGGATGAGGGCAGGGGGCCACTCAAACCATATACTAAACAAGTGGTATAAGAGAGGCCACTCGAACAGTGGTTAGGCCTAGGGCCTAGGGAATCGCTGGGAGCAGTCAGGACAAGCAATGCTGAAGTCGGGAATGGCCCTCGGGATTCGGGAGATGTGCGGAAAGCGCACGCATGCACCAATGTTAACCAATGGTGCGTAAAAGTCAAATAGTTAAAGTTTAAGGACACTTCCGCTGAACCTAGAGGAACAAAACTTAACACACAGACCCTAGAGGTGTGCACCAGTGTGGGAACACCGGCGGAGCAAAGTTACCTCACCCACAGGAAGTGGGTGCACAGGGTCGAAGTGGCGTCGGGTTTTGACACGCAGGCTCTTGGTGCTTGAAGCTGAAAGGGCTGCAGGCAGGGTGAAGACGAAGTGTCCGGTGGAGTCCAAGGGTGGACTCAAGTTGTAGAGTACCTGAAAGCAGAGGGGACAGAGTCTGGGTCACTCAGCAGTGACCAGGGTGGAACCAGGACGGAACCAGGCAATGTCGGGCGCAATCAGGTGGTCGTCGAGGCGCTTCTCTTCGCTGTCACGTGGGCTCTGGGGCATCTGCGACGTCCAGGAGCAGGTCACGATCTGTCCCACGCAGGCTCTCACCGTCGGTGCAGTCGGCTTCCGGTTTGGAGCAAACAAGCCTTGGTAAGAGCAATCCACGCGGGATTGGAAGATGGCGTCTTACTCGGACCAGGAAGGTCAGAGTCGGGGCTCCCTTTCAGGGGAGCTGGTGTGGATCTGGAGCAACCAGAATCACGAGTCTTCTTTTGTAGTTCGTCGGCACAGGGACCACAAGCCAGCTGGCAAGTGACCGGGCCAACGCGTTGAGCCAAATCGTGCCAAAGGGCTCCACGCAGCACTCGTCGAGTGTGGAGGGCTGAACTTCGGCTCAGGAGTAGCTCAGGGTGGGGGCTTCTCAAACCCCGGTGTACAGCTTCGAGGGTCACTCGTGGGCTGCACGGTCAGCGTCTCGTGGTCACTTCAAGATGGCGTGCCCCACGCTTCCGGTCGCCTCCACGGGTCTCAGCTTTGCAGGGACTGTGGATCGGGCTGTTAGAAGCTGGGCAGGCTTGATCTCGTTGATCTCAGTCGCTCGAGTTCCGGCGGGAACTGCAACTAAGTAGACGTCGAGGGCTGGATGGTGCCTGCTGCTGCAGGGTGGTCACTCCTTGACCACAAGGGAGATTCTTCGGGCTTCCACGTTGAGATGGAGGGCGAAGGGTCCAGAATATCGTTTCAAATGTTTCTTCCAGGAAATCTGATGTGCATTGGCACTGCTCCCACTCTTATTCGAATCTGGTGGGCGTGATTACCTGCTAGGTCCCCTCCTATGGGTGGGACCCAGGAAGTGGGTGGATACACCCCCTTCCTTTGATCCAGGCCGCCCTGGCACGAGGGCTGGAGTGCCCCAGAACCGGTTTGGCCGGATTATGCAAGGGGCAGCCTTGTGCGCCCCAGGCAGTGTCTGGTTTCTTTCAAACCTCCCTGCTACAATACACTATCTCCTGTCTGGAGGGCGGTGACACCCTCCTGTGACAGGAAACCCTTTGTCCAGGACCCCCTTGACTGGGTTTCGGTCAGCTCCAGGGGTCCAGACATTTGTCTGTGGCAGAGGCATCCATTTTGTGGATCTTAAGGCCTTTGGAGAAATCAACCGCATTAAAGTGAAGTAACATGTCTTACCCCTCTAGAGGGGTGGAATGCCATCCCCGTCGCCAGAACTGGCGAGGGGATGGTATTCCAAAGCGTATGACACCTTACACGACATGTTTTGATAAAGCCAAACCAGAGTTGCTAAATAACCGCGAGGATTATAAGGCACTTAATAGTATATGGTATGGCATTATCCTGAAACAGCTTAGGGATTTGTTCCCGACGGCTGCAGACAGGCTCAGCTCATGCTAGAGCTCCATCTCACATAAAAACCATGCACCCAGCCTCCAGGATTGGTGAGGCCTGTCTATAGGAGTGGCTCACAGGTTTACATGTGTCCAGATATAGGTTTAGACATAGGTATACTATATCTAAGCAAGGGGTGTGTACACCACCTTACCCCAGCTGAGTGATCAGCCAGTTGTGTCAATTTAAGAACCAGCCAGGGGTGGCAAAAGATATGCTGCAGCCCCTGGTAGGCCTTAGTGGCTCCTGTGCCCTGTGCACCTATAGTGCATTCTACAGGGGCTGACAAGGAGTCCATTTCCAATTGGTATGTACCTAGGGTACATGGAATCCATTTTACAGAGAGAGCAGATGGCCTGGGGCCCTGATTAGCAGGGAACCAGGCCAACTAAGTCAAAAAACCAGCTAAACACAGGCAAAAAATCTGGGGTAACCATAGTCAGGTAGCCACCTTCCTACATAACCCCCCCCCAAACGAAAGGAGATAAGGCTATCCTTGGCCAGGTAAGCCTATATTGCCTGAGTGGCCATATAAGGAAGTACCTGCACTAGCATGGGTACCCCCTGTCTCATGGTCCACTAAGCAGCCCCTCACCCTTTGGGTATTAGAGGGTCTCCACCATAGGGAATCACTACCTTGGGTGTGTTTATGCAAAGTTAAAGGCTGGTTTGGATATGGAGTATTGAAGCGAGGCTCTACTAATTTAGGGCTTAGCTTCCTCCAATTATCTTCCACCATGTGTGCCTTTCTCTCTTTAACTGAGTTGCACTGTGCTCTCAGGGTCAACCTCTGGCTACCTAAAGCTGGAGGCTGGGTCCCTCTGTTTGGCTTGCTGGAGGGACAGTTCAGGTCTGGGCCCCTTGGGTCCCAGGTTTGGCTGTGCCCAACAGAATCCATCTGTGGGAGGTCCCTAACTGTTTTTAAGGGGGCTCCCTCAGGAGTTTTTAAAGTTTTCACCTTACTAGGGCTACTAGTTTTGGTGCACCTAATCTTTTGATGGGGGTGCTTTATTTGACAGGGGGCCCTCTGGGTCTCACTGTCCTTCTTGTCCTCTGCAGCCCTGGGCTGGCTAAGGCAAGGGAGAGAGGGGCAGGTTACCTGCTCCAGACTGGGTTCCACCTGAGAAGGGTCCACCGCCATCAGAGGCTCTGTCAGGCCAGGCCTAACAACCTCTGGGGCAGTTCCTTCATCAGGGGTAAGATCAGTTCCCTGAGGAGGCTGATCCTGTCCTAAAGTCTGGTGAGGGGGAGATTTCTCTTCCTCCTCCATGCTCTCAGTTTGTGTGGAGTTATCCATCATTTCAGGCTTCACAACACACCTGTCAGTTTGAGTTTGGGCTGTGGCCATCACAGCCCCACCAACCTTTTCAGGAGGAGACTCAGTTTGGGTTTCTGCTGTTATCATAACAGCTTTGCTATTCTGTTCAGGAAGAGCTTTTGCTAAAGATGGGGCAGAGAGTTTCTCAGCCCTACCAACCTTTTCAGGAAGGACATCTTGAATTGGGGCTGTAGCCATTACAGCCCCACTAACCTTTCCATTGGAATTCACCATTCTAGAATGGGTTTCCTGTTCAACCTCAGCCCAGGCTGAGATCTCCAAATCATTACCAAGTAGGCAGTCTACAGGCAAGTTTGGTGACACTGCCACTCTCTTTGGGCCAATGACACCTCCCCAGCTGAGACTTACTACTGCCATGGGATGATTTGTTTGGATTCCATCAATGTTTGTAACCTGGTATGTGGCACCAGGTAAAAGTTGCTTAGAGGGGACTATGCCATCAGCCACCATGGTGATGCTAGCCCCTGTGTCTCTAAAAGCCTCAACTTTCAAACCATTGATGATGGGTTCTTGTCTATACTTGCTCAAAGTATTTGGGCAAGCAGAGAAGTTGGCAAACCCCATGCCAACCTCATAAACAAGATCATTGGGTGATGGGGACCTGGATAGGCCAGGGTCCACCTGATTTCCAAAAGTAAACCCACCCAGATTCCTGGGTGTGCTTCCACTTCCTGGGGGATTACTGCTGACAGTAACAGGAGGTGTTGAAGCTGGCTTTGGAGGTATATTTTCTTTATTGTTATTCTTGGGACAACAGCTGTCTGTTTTGTAATGCCCCACCTGTTTACAGGGATAACAATAGGGCTTTTTCTCAGTTGAAGAAGTGTCTTGGGACCCACCCCCATCCTTGGAGTTTTGGGGCCCTGGGGAAGTCTTTTCTTTACTTTTATCCCCACCCTTATCTTGAGGCTTGGTAGACTCCTTCTTCTGGTTACTGTCCTGATTCTTAGGCCTAATCCTGGTTCTGACCCACTTGTCTGCCTTCTTTCCCAATTCTTGGGGAGAGGTCAGATCAGAGTCTACCAGGTGCTGGTGTAAGAGCTGGTTCTGACAATTACTTAGGATCTGCTCCCTCATAATCAAATTATACAATCCTGTAAAGTCATGTACTTTGCTGCCATGTAGCCAACCCTCCAGAGCCTTAGTAGCACAATCTACAAAATCAGTCCAGTCCTGAGTCTGTGTCTTCTGGGTATCTCTGAACTTCAACCTGTACTGTTCAGTGGTTAAGCCAAACCCATCTATCAGAACACTCTTCAGGACTTTGTAATTGTTTGCATCCTCATGTCTAACAGTGAGGAGCTTATCTCTCCCTTTCTCTGAAAAGGAGTACCATAAGATTGCTGCCCACTGTTCCTCAGGAACCTGCTGTACCATGCAGGCTCTCTCAAGAGCAGTTATCCACTTGTGGATGTCATCCCCTTCCTTGTAGGGGGGCACAATCTTTGTCAGGTTTCTACTATCATAGGACCTGGGTTTCTCTTTAGGAATATTGCTGCCACCAGTGGCATCTAAGCCACACAATTTTTGCTCTCTTGCCAAGGCAAGTTTAGCTTGGGCTAAGGTAAGCTTAGCTTGACTCAGGGCTACCTCCTCTCTCTCTATCTGGAGTCTGACAGCCCTCATTCTAGCCCTATGCTCAGCTTTCTGAGAAGCACTCATGCCTCTCTCTGATTCTCTGGAGGCACTAGAAAGATGAGAGTCCCCTGAGGGAGATCTCACTCTTCTGTTGCCTGGGAGAATCACATGTTGGGTTCTGGGGAGGTGCTGGCCCTCTCCATTCCCCAGTAGGTCCAAGTTGGCCTGGCTAAGCCTACCAACTGGAACCTGGCTACCCTGATCCTGTACTTCTAAGTCCTCAACTTCTGAGTCCTCATCCAAGTCATCATCATCCTCCTCTTCAGGGGGATCAACTGCAGGGGGGTTCCCTCCAGTTCCTGTATCTAGGGAAGCTGCTTTTGCCTTCTCTAAGTCATCCTGTTCTAGGAGTTCTACCAGGATTAGGCAGGTGGGGCTTCTGCCCCTTTTTAACCCTCTTGCTTTGCACAAGACAATCAAGTCTCTGCGGGTTAGTTTGTCATATCCAGAAGTTGCCTGGGTAGGGTCAACTGTCACAGGACTAGACCCTGAGGCCTTTCCTGTGTCAGACATGGTTACTAGTGAGGTGTAAGTGGTGCACTTACCTACACTAAGTGTTTTCCTACTGGACCTTGCTAGTGAGTTGTAGTCAGGGGTGTGCTACTCCCTTCAACCTACAACTACTAAGTTCAGTAGAACTTAATATGCTAAGCTTTTGATTTTATATGTACCTAGAGGTACTTGATGTGATCTTTCAATTTGATATAAAGATTGCAATGGTAAAACAACAGCAAGCTCAAATCCGCACCGCTGCTCACCAATGTGAGAAGTTGGCCTGGTAGGGGATGTTTCCAATTCTGGAACCACCTACTACCTGACCAAACAATCCCCTTATGGTGTCTGGTTGTAAGTCAACCTTATTAGACAAGCTATCCTAGGGGTAGCATGGACTAAGCAGCCTAAAGGCTTAACTTAAGAGGTCGTGTTAAGCGAGCTGTTTTACCACATACAATCCTGTAATACCAAATGAAAGGACACCACACAAGTATATATTATAAAAATATATGTGTTTATTACTAAAAACAATCCCCAGTATTCTTTATGAATAAAGGGGCACAAGCGTTAAATCAAAAGCACTGTTTAAACATACAAAGTTGCACAATTATGGATGAGGGCAGGGGGCCACTCAAACCATATACTAAACAAGTGGTATAAGAGAGGCCACTCGAACAGTGGTTAGGCCTAGGGCCTAGGGAATCGCTGGGAGCAGTCAGGACAAGCAATGCTGAAGTCGGGAATGGCCCTCGGGATTCGGGAGATGTGCGGAAAGCGCACGCATGCACCAATGTTAACCAATGGTGCGTAAAAGTCAAATAGTTAAAGTTTAAGGACACTTCCGCTGAACCTAGAGGAACAAAACTTAACACACAGACCCTAGAGGTGTGCACCAGTGTGGGAACACCGGCGGAGCAAAGTTACCTCACCCACAGGAAGTGGGTGCACAGGGTCGAAGTGGCGTCGGGTTTTGACACGCAGGCTCTTGGTGCTTGAAGCTGAAAGGGCTGCAGGCAGGGTGAAGACGAAGTGTCCGGTGGAGTCCAAGGGTGGACTCAAGTTGTAGAGTACCTGAAAGCAGAGGGGACAGAGTCTGGGTCACTCAGCAGTGACCAGGGTGGAACCAGGACGGAACCAGGCAATGTCGGGCGCAATCAGGTGGTCGTTGAGGCGCTTCTCTTCGCTGTCACGTGGGCTCTGGGGCATCTGCGATGTCCAGGAGCAGGTCACGATCTGTCCCACGCAGGCTCTCACCGTCGGTGCAGTCGGCTTCCGGTTTGGAGCAAACAAGCCTTGGTAAGAGCAATCCACGCGGGATTGGAAGATGGCGTCTTACTCGGACCAGGAAGGTCAGAGTCGGGGCTCCCTTTCAGGGGAGCTGGTGTGGATCTGGAGCAACCAGAATCACGAGTCTTCTTTTGTAGTTCGTCGGCACAGGGACCACAAGCCAGCTGGCAAGTGACCGGGCCAACGCGTTGAGCCAAATCGTGCCAAAGGGCCCCACGCAGCACTCGTCGAGTGTGGAGGGCTGAACTTCGGCTCAGGAGTAGCTCAGGGTGGGGGCTTCTCAAACCCCGGTGTACAGCTTCGAGGGTCACTCGTGGGCTGCACGGTCAGCGTCTCGTGGTCACTTCAAGATGGCGTGCCCCACGCTTCCGGTCGCCTCCACGGGTCTCAGCTTTGCAGGGACTGTGGATCGGGCTGTTAGAAGCTGGGCAGGCTTGATCTCGTCGATCTCAGTCGCTCGAGTTCCGGCGGGAACTGCAACTAAGTAGACGTCGAGGGCTGGATGGTGCCTGCTGCTGCAGGGTGGTCACTCCTTGACCACAAGGGAGATTCTTCGGGCTTCCACGTTGAGATGGAGGGCGAAGGGTCCAGAATATCGTTTCAAATGTTTCTTCCAGGAAATCTGATGTGCATTGGCACTGCTCCCACTCTTATTCGAATCTGGTGGGCGTGATTACCTGCTAGGTCCCCTCCTATGGGTGGGACCCAGGAAGTGGGTGGATACACCCCCTTCCTTTGATCCAGGCCGCCCTGGCACGAGGGCTGGAGTGCCCCAGAACCGGTTTGGCCGGATTATGCAAGGGGCAGCCTTGTGCGCCCCAGGCAGTGTCTGGTTTCTTTCAAACCTCCCTGCTACAATACACTATCTCCTGTCTGGAGGGCGGTGACACCCTCCTGTGACAGGAAACCCTTTGTCCAGGACCCCCTTGACTGGGTTTCGGTCAGCTCCAGGGGTCCAGACATTTGTCTGTGGCAGAGGCATCCATTTTGTGGATCTTAAGGCCTTTGGAGAAATCAACCGCATTAAAGTGAAGTAACATGTCTTACCCCTCTAGAGGGGTGGAATGCCATCCCCGTCGCCAGAACTGGCGAGGGGATGGTATTCCAAAGCGTATGACACCTTACACGACATGTTTTGATAAAGCCAAACCAGAGTTGCTAAATAACCGCGAGGATTATAAGGCACTTAATAGTATATGGTATGGCATTATCCTGAAACAGCTTAGGGATTTGTTCCCGACGGCTGCAGACAGGCTCAGCTCATGCTAGAGCTCCATCTCACATAAAAACCATGCACCCAGCCTCCAGGATTGGTGAGGCCTGTCTATAGGAGTGGCTCACAGGTTTACATGTGTCCAGATATAGGTTTAGACATAGGTATACTATATCTAAGCAAGGGGTGTGTACACCACCTTACCCCAGCTGAGTGATCAGCCAGTTGTGTCAATTTAAGAACCAGCCAGGGGTGGCAAAAGATATGCTGCAGCCCCTGGTAGGCCTTAGTGGCTCCTGTGCCCTGTGCACCTATAGTGCATTCTACAGGGGCTGACAAGGAGTCCATTTCCAATTGGTATGTACCTAGGGTACATGGAATCCATTTTACAGAGAGAGCAGATGGCCTGGGGCCCTGATTAGCAGGGAACCAGGCCAACTAAGTCAAAAAACCAGCTAAACACAGGCAAAAAATCTGGGGTAACCATAGTCAGGTAGCCACCTTCCTACAGATGGTATTCCAAAGCGTATGACACCTTACACGACATGTTTTGATAAAGCCAAACCAAAGTTGCTAAATAACCGCGAGGATTATAAGGCACTTAATAGTATATGGTATGGCATTATCCTGAAACAGCTTAGGGATTTGTTCCCGATGGCTGCAGACAGGCTCAGCTCATGCTAGAGCTCCATCTCACATAAAACCACGCACTCAGCCTCCAGGATTGATGAGGCCTGACTATAGGAGTGGCTCACAGGTTTACATGTGTCCAGATATAGGTTTAGACATAGGTATACTATATCTAAGCAAGGGGTGTGTACACCACCTTACCCCAGCTGAGTGATCAGCCAGTTGTGTCAATTTAAGAACTAGCCAGGGGTGGCAAAAGATATGCTGCAGCCCCTGGTAGGCCTTAGTGGCTCCTATGCCCTGTGCACCTATAGTGCATTCTACAGGGGCTGACAAGGAGTCCATTTCCAATTGTGGTATGTACCTAGGGTACATGGAATCCATTTTACAGAGAGAGCAGATGGCCTGGGGCCCTGATTAGCAGGGAACCAGGTCAACTAAGTCAAAAAACCAGCTAAACACAGGCAAAAAATCTGGGGTAACCATAGTCAGGTAGCCACCTTCCTACATTGGTCCCCCAGGCTGTGCTTGGTACCCCAGGCTGTGCTTGGTCCTCCTGGTTGCTCTTGGTCCCCCAGGCTGTGCTTGGTCCCCCAGGCTGTTCTTGGTCCCCCAGGCTGTGCTTGGTCCCCCAGGCTGTGCTTGGTCCCCCAGGCTGTGCTTGGTCCCTCCAGTTGCTCTTGGTCCCCCAGGCTGTGCTTGGTCCCCCAGGCTGTGCTTGGTCCCCCAGGCTGTGCTTGGTCCCCCAGGCTGTGCTTGGTCCCCCTGTGTGAGAAGTTGGCCTGGTAGGGGATGTTTCCAATTCTGGAACCACCTACTACCTGACCAAACAATCCCCTTATGGTGTCTGGTTGTAAGTCAACCTTATTAGACAAGCTATCCTAGGGGTAGCATGGACTAAGCAGCCTAAAGGCTTAACTTAAGAGGTCGTGTTAAGCGAGCTGTTTTACCACATACAATCCTGTAATACCAAATGAAAGGACACCACACAAGTATATATTATAAAAATATATGTGTTTATTACTAAAAACAATCCCCAGTATTCTTTATGAATAAAGGGGCACAAGCGTTAAATCAAAAGCACTGTTTAAACATACAAAGTTGCACAATTATGGATGAGGGCAGGGGGCCACTCAAACCATATACTAAACAAGTGGTATAAGAGAGGCCACTCGAACAGTGGTTAGGCCTAGGGCCTAGGGAATCGCTGGGAGCAGTCAGGACAAGCAATGCTGAAGTCGGGAATGGCCCTCGGGATTCGGGAGGTGTGCGGAAAGCGCACGCATGCACCAATGTTAACCAATGGTGCGTAAAAGTCAAATAGTTAAAGTTTAAGGACACTTCCGCTGAACCTAGAGGAACAAAACTTAACACACAGACCCTAGAGGTGTGCACCAGTGTGGGAACACCGGCGGAGCAAAGTTACCTCACCCACAGGAAGTGGGTGCACAGGGTCGAAGTGGCGTCGGGTTTTGACACGCAGGCTCTTGGTGCTTGAAGCTGAAAGGGCTGCAGGCAGGGTGAAGACGAAGTGTCCGGTGGAGTCCAAGGGTGGACTCAAGTTGTAGAGTACCTGAAAGCAGAGGGGACAGAGTCTGGGTCACTCAGCAGTGACCAGGGTGGAACCAGGACGGAACCAGGCAATGTCGGGCGCAATCAGGTGGTCGTTGAGGCGCTTCTCTTCGCTGTCACGTGGGCTCTGGGGCATCTGCGACGTCCAGGAGCAGGTCACGATCTGTCCCACGCAGGCTCTCACCGTCGGTGCAGTCGGCTTCCGGTTTGGAGCAAACAAGCCTTGGTAAGAGCAATCCACGCGGGATTGGAAGATGGCGTCTTACTCGGACCAGGAAGGTCAGAGTCGGGGCTCCCTTTCAGGGGAGCTGGTGTGGATCTGGAGCAACCAGAATCACGAGTCTTCTTTTGTAGTTCGTCGGCACAGGGACCACAAGCCAGCTGGCAAGTGACCGGGCCAACGCGTTGAGCCAAATCGTGCCAAAGGGCCCCACGCAGCACTCGTCGAGTGTGGAGGGCTGAACTTCGGCTCAGGAGTAGCTCAGGGTGGGGGCTTCTCAAACCCCGGTGTACAGCTTCGAGGGTCACTCGTGGGCTGCACGGTCAGCGTCTCGTGGTCACTTCAAGATGGCGTGCCCCACGCTTCCGGTCGCCTCCACGGGTCTCAGCTTTGCAGGGACTGTGGATCGGGCTGTTAGAAGCTGGGCAGGCTTGATCTCGTCGATCTCAGTCGCTCGAGTTCCGGCGGGAACTGCAACCAAGTAGACGTCGAGGGCTGGATGGTGCCTGCTGCTGCAGGGTGGTCACTCCTTGACCACAAGGGAGATTCTTCGGGCTTCCACGTTGAGATGGAGGGCGAAGGGTCCAGAATATCGTTTCAAATGTTTCTTCCAGGAAATCTGATGTGCATTGGCACTGCTCCCACTCTTATTCGAATCTGGTGGGCGTGATTACCTGCTAGGTCCCCTCCTATGGGTGGGACCCAGGAAGTGGGTGGATACACCCCCTTCCTTTGATCCAGGCCGCCCTGGCACGAGGGCTGGAGTGCCCCAGAACCGGTTTGGCCGGATTATGCAAGGGGCAGCCTTGTGCGCCCCAGGCAGTGTCTGGTTTCTTTCAAACCTCCCTGCTACAATACACTATCTCCTGTCTGGAGGGCGGTGACACCCTCCTGTGACAGGAAACCCTTTGTCCAGGACCCCCTTGACTGGGTTTCGGTCAGCTCCAGGGGTCCAGACATTTGTCTGTGGCAGAGGCATCCATTTTGGGGATCTTAAGGTCTTTGGAGAAATCAACCGCATTAAAGTAAAGTAACATGTCTTACCCCTCTAGAGGGGTGGAATGCCATCCCCGTCGCCAGAACTGGCGAGGGGATGGTATTCCAAAGCGTATGACACCTTACACGACATGTTTTGATAAAGCCAAACCAGAGTTGCTAAATAACCGCGAGGATTATAAGGCACTTAATAGTATATGGTATGGCATTATCCTGAAACAGCTTAGGGATTTGTTCCCGACGGCTGCAGACAGGCTCAGCTCATGCTAGAGCTCCATCTCACATAAAAACCATGCACCCAGCCTCCAGGATTGGTGAGGCCTGTCTATAGGAGTGGCTCACAGGTTTACATGTGTCCAGATATAGGTTTAGACATAGGTATACTATATCTAAGCAAGGGGTGTGTACACCACCTTACCCCAGCTGAGTGATCAGCCAGTTGTGTCAATTTAAGAACCAGCCAGGGGTGGCAAAAGATATGCTGCAGCCCCTGGTAGGCCTTAGTGGCTCCTGTGCCCTGTGCACCTATAGTGCATTCTACAGGGGCTGACAAGGAGTCCATTTCCAATTGGTATGTGCCTATAGCACATGTGTCATTAATTTTACAGAGAGAGCAGATGGCCTGGGGCCCTGATTAGCAGGGAACCAGGTCAACTAAGTCAAAAAACCAGCTAAACACAGGCAAAAAATCTGGGGTAACCATAGTCAGGTAGCCACCTTCCTACATAACCCCCCCCCAAACGAAAGGAGATAAGGCTATCCTTGGCCAGGTAAGCCTATATTGCCTGAGTGGCCATATAAGGAAGTACCTGCACTAGCATGGGTACCCCCTGTCTCATGGTCCACTAAGCAGTCCCTCACCCTTTGGGTATTAGAGGGTCTCCACCATAGGGAATCACTACCTTGGGTGTGTTTATGCAAAGTTAAAGGCTGGTTTGGATATGGAGTATTGAAGTTAGGCTCTACTAAGTTAGGGCTTGGCTTCCTCCAATTATCTTCCACCAGGTGTGCCTTTCTTTCTTTAACTGAGTTGCACTGCGCTCTCAGGGTCAACCTCTGGCTACCTAAAGCTGGAGGCTGGGTCCCTCTGTTTGGCTTGCTGGAGGGACAGTTCAGGTTTGGGCCCCTTGGGTCCCAGGTTTGGCTGTGCCCAACAGAATCCATCTGTGGGAGGTCCCTAACTGTTTTTAAGGGGGCTCCCTCAGGAGTTTTTAAAGTTTTCACCTTACTAGGGCTACTAGTTTTGGTGCACCTAATCTTTTGATGGGGGTGCTTTATTTGACAGGGGGCCCTCTGGGTCTCACTGTCCTTCTTGTCCTCTGCAGCCCTGGGCTGGCTAAGGCAAGGTAGAGAGGGGCAGGTTACCTGCTCCAGACTGGGTTCCACCTGAGAAGGGTCCACTGACATCAGAGGTTCTGTCAGGCTAGGCCCAACCACCTCTGGGGCAGTTCCTTCATCAGGGGTAAGATCAGTTCCCTGAGGAGGCTGATCCTGTCCTAAAGTCTGGTGAGGGGGAGATTTCTCTTCCTCCTCCATGCTCTCAGTTTGTGTGGAGTTATCCATCATTTCAGGTTTCACAACACACGTGTCAGTTTGAGTTTGGGCTGTGGCCATCACAGCCCCACCAACCTTTTCAGGAGGAGACTCAGTTTGGGTTTCTGCTGTTATCATAACAGCTTTGCTATTCTGTTCAGGAAGAGCTTTTGCTAAAGATGGGGCAGGGAGTATCTCCGCCCTACCAACCTTTTCAGGAAGGACATCTTGAATTGGGGCTGTAGCCATTACAGCCCCACTAACCTTTCCATTGGAATTTACCATTCTAGAATGGATTTCCTGTTCAACCCCAGCCCAGGCTGAGATTTCTAAATCATTACCCAGTAGACAGTCTACAGGCAAGTTTGGGGACACTGCCACTCTCTTTGGGCCAGTGACACCTCCCCAGCTGAGACTTACTACTGCCATGGGATGATTTGTTTGGATGCCATCAATGTT
The DNA here is from genome assembly GCF_964261635.1 of Lissotriton helveticus. Classification (NCBI taxonomy): domain Eukaryota; kingdom Metazoa; phylum Chordata; class Amphibia; order Caudata; family Salamandridae; genus Lissotriton; species Lissotriton helveticus. Next base: position 1,689,169 of record NW_027611671.1, on the reverse strand, counting down.
TATTACCTGGTATGTGGCACCAGGTAAAAGTTGCTTAGAGGGGACTATGCCATCAGCCACCATGGTGATGCTAGCCCCTGTGTCTCTAAAAGCTTCAACTCTTAAACCATTGATGATGGGTTCTTGTCTATACTTGCTCAAAGTATTTGGGCAAGCAGAGAAGTTGGCAAACCCCATGCCAGCCTCATAAACAAGATCATTGGGTGATGGGGACCTGGATAGGCCAGGGTCCACCTGATTTCCAAAAGTAAACCCACCCAGATTCCTGGGTGTGCTTCCACTTCCTGGGGGATTACTGCTGACAGTAACAGGAGGTGTTGAAGCTGGCTTTGGAGGTATATTTTCTTTATTGTTATTCTTGGGACAACAGCTGTCTGTTTTGTAATGCCCCACCTGTTTACAGGGATAACAATAGGGTTTTTTCTCAGTTGAAGAAGTGTCTTGGGACCCACCCCCATCCTTGGAGTTTTGGGGCCCTGGGGAAGTCTTTTCTTTACTTTTATCCCCACCCTTATCTTGAGGCTTGGTAGACTCCTTCTTCTGGTTACTGTCCTGATTCTTAGGCCTAATCCTGGTTCTGACCCATTTATCTGCCTTCTTTCCCAATTCTTGGGGAGAGGTCAGATCAGAGTCTACCAGGTGCTGGTGTAAGAGCTGGTTCTGACAATTACTTAGGATCTGCTCCCTCATAATCAAATTATACAATCCTGTAAAGTCATGTACTTTGCTGCCATGTAGCCAACCCTCCAGAGCCTTAGTAGCACAATCTACAAAATCAGTCCAGTCCTGAGTCTGTGTCTTCTGGGTGTCTCTGAACTTGAACCTGTACTGTTCAGTGGTTAAGCCAAACCCATCTATCAGAACACTCTTCAGGACTTTGTAATTGTTTGCATCCTCATGTCTGACAGTGAGGAGCTTGTCCCTCCCTTTCTCTGAAAAGGAGTACCATAAGATTGCTGCCCACTGTTCCTCAGGAACCTGCTGTACCATGCAGGCTCTCTCAAGAGCAGTCATCCATTTGTGGATGTCATCCCCTTCTTTGAAGGGGGGCACAATCTTTGTCAGGTTTCTACTATCATAGGACCTGGGTTTCTCTTTAGGAATATTGCTGCCACCAGTGGCATCTAAGCCACACAATTTCTGCTCTCTTGCCAAGGCAAGTTTAGCTTGAGCTAAGGTAAGCTTAGCTTGACTCAGGGCTACCTCCTCTCTCTCTATCTGGAGTCTGACAGCCCTCATTCTAGCCCTATGCTCAGCTTTTTGAGAAGCACTCATGCCTCTCTCTGATTCTCTGGAGGCACTAGAAAGATGAGAGTCCCCTGAGGGAGATCTCACTCTTCTGTTGCCTGGGAGAATCACATGTTGGGTTCTGGGGAGGTGCTGGCCCTCTCCATTCCCCAGTAGGTCCAAGTTGGCCTGGCTAAGCCTACCAACTGGAACCTGGCTACCCTGATCCTGTACTTGTGAGTCCCCACCATCTGAGTCCTCATCCAAGTCATCATCATCCTCCTCCTCTTCAGGGGGATCAACTACAGGGGGGTTCCCTCCAGTTCCTGTATCTAGGGAAGCTGCTTTTGCCTTCTCTAAGTCATCCTGTTCTAGGATTTCTACCAGGATTAGGCAGGTGGGGCTTCTGCCCCTTTTTAACCCTCTTGCTTTGCACAAGGCAATCAAGTCTCTGCGGGTTAGTTTGTCATATCCAAAAGTTGCCTGGGTAGGGTCAACTGTCACAGGACTAGACCCTGAGGCCTTTCCTGTGTCAGACATGGTTACTAGTGAGGTGTAAGTGGTGCACTTACCTACACTAAGTGTTTTCCTACTGGACCTTGCTAGTGAGTTGTAGTCAGGGGTGTGCTACTCCCTTCAACCTACAACTACTAAGTTCAGTAGAACTTAATATGCTAAGCTTTTGATTTTATATGTACCTAGAGGTACTTGATGTGATCTTTCAATTTGATATAAAGATTGCAATGGTAAAACAACAGCAAGCTCAAATCCGCACCGCTGCTCACCAATGTGAGAAGTTGGCCTGGTAGGGGATGTTTCCAATTCTGGAACCACCTACTACCTGACCAAACAATCCCCTTATGGTGTCTGGTTGTAAGTCAACCTTATTAGACAAGCTATCCTAGGGGTAGCATGGACTAAGCAGCCTAAAGGCTTAACTTAAGAGGTCGTGTTAAGCGAGCTGTTTTACCACATACAATCCTGTAATACCAAATGAAAGGACACCACACAAGTATATATTATAAAAATATATGTGTTTATTACTAAAAACAATCCCCAGTATTCTTTATGAATAAAGGGGCACAAGCGTTAAATCAAAAGCACTGTTTAAACATACAAAGTTGCACAATTATGGATGAGGGCAGGGGGCCACTCAAACCATATACTAAACAAGTGGTATAAGAGAGGCCACTCGAACAGTGGTTAGGCCTAGGGCCTAGGGAATCGCTGGGAGCAGTCAGGACAAGCAATGCTGAAGTCGGGAATGGCCCTCGGGATTCGGGAGGTGTGCGGAAAGCGCACGCATGCACCAATGTTAACCAATGGTGCGTAAAAGTCAAATAGTTAAAGTTTAAGGACACTTCCGCTGAACCTAGAGGAACAAAACTTAACACACAGACCCTAGAGGTGTGCACCAGTGTGGGAACACCGGCGGAGCAAAGTTACCTCACCCACAGGAAGTGGGTGCACAGGGTCGAAGTGGCGTCGGGTTTTGACACGCAGGCTCTTGGTGCTTGAAGCTGAAAGGGCTGCAGGCAGGGTGAAGACGAAGTGTCCGGTGGAGTCCAAGGGTGGACTCAAGTTGTAGAGTACCTGAAAGCAGAGGGGACAGAGTCTGGGTCACTCAGCAGTGACCAGGGTGGAACCAGGACGGAACCAGGCAATGTCGGGCGCAATCAGGTGGTCGTCGAGGCGCTTCTCTTCGCTGTCACGTGGGCTCTGGGGCATCTGCGACGTCCAGGAGCAGGTCACGATCTGTCCCACGCAGGCTCTCACCGTCGGTGCAGTCGGCTTCCGGTTTGGAGCAAACAAGCCTTGGTAAGAGCAATCCACGCGGGATTGGAAGATGGCGTCTTACTCGGACCAGGAAGGTCAGAGTCGGGGCTCCCTTTCAGGGGAGCTGGTGTGGATCTGGAGCAACCAGAATCACGAGTCTTCTTTTGTAGTTCGTCGGCACAGGGACCACAAGCCAGCTGGCAAGTGACCGGGCCAACGCGTTGAGCCAAATCGTGCCAAAGGGCCCCACGCAGCACTCGTCGAGTGTGGAGGGCTGAACTTCGGCTCAGGAGTAGCTCAGGGTGGGGGCTTCTCAAACCCCGGTGTACAGCTTCGAGGGTCACTCGTGGGCTGCACGGTCAGCGTCTCGTGGTCACTTCAAGATGGCGTGCCCCACGCTTCCGGTCGCCTCCACGGGTCTCAGCTTTGCAGGGACTGTGGATCGGGCTGTTAGAAGCTGGGCAGGCTTGATCTCGTCGATCTCAGTCGCTCGAGTTCCGGCGGGAACTGCAACCAAGTAGACGTCGAGGGCTGGATGGTGCCTGCTGCTGCAGGGTGGTCACTCCTTGACCACAAGGGAGATTCTTCGGGCTTCCACGTTGAGATGGAGGGCGAAGGGTCCAGAATATCGTTTCAAATGTTTCTTCCAGGAAATCTGATGTGCATTGGCACTGCTCCCACTCTTATTCGAATCTGGTGGGCGTGATTACCTGCTAGGTCCCCTCCTATGGGTGGGACCCAGGAAGTGGGTGGATACACCCCCTTCCTTTGATCCAGGCCGCCCTGGCACGAGGGCTGGAGTGCCCCAGAACCGGTTTGGCCGGATTATGCAAGGGGCAGCCTTGTGCGCCCCAGGCAGTGTCTGGTTTCTTTCAAACCTCCCTGCTACAATACACTATCTCCTGTCTGGAGGGCGGTGACACCCTCCTGTGACAGGAAACCCTTTGTCCAGGACCCCCTTGACTGGGTTTCGGTCAGCTCCAGGGGTCCAGACATTTGTCTGTGGCAGAGGCATCCATTTTGGGGATCTTAAGGTCTTTGGAGAAATCAACCGCATTAAAGTAAAGTAACATGTCTTACCCCTCTAGAGGGGTGGAATGCCATCCCCGTCGCCAGAACTGGCGAGGGGATGGTATTCCAAAGCGTATGACACCTTACACGACATGTTTTGATAAAGCCAAACCAGAGTTGCTAAATAACCGCGAGGATTATAAGGCACTTAATAGTATATGGTATGGCATTATCCTGAAACAGCTTAGGGATTTGTTCCCGACGGCTGCAGACAGGCTCAGCTCATGCTAGAGCTCCATCTCACATAAAAACCATGCACCCAGCCTCCAGGATTGGTGAGGCCTGTCTATAGGAGTGGCTCACAGGTTTACATGTGTCCAGATATAGGTTTAGACATAGGTATACTATATCTAAGCAAGGGGTGTGTACACCACCTTACCCCAGCTGAGTGATCAGCCAGTTGTGTCAATTTAAGAACCAGCCAGGGGTGGCAAAAGATATGCTGCAGCCCCTGGTAGGCCTTAGTGGCTCCTGTGCCCTGTGCACCTATAGTGCATTCTACAGGGGCTGACAAGGAGTCCATTTCCAATTGGTATGTGCCTATAGCACATGTGTCATTAATTTTACAGAGAGAGCAGATGGCCTGGGGCCCTGATTAGCAGGGAACCAGGTCAACTAAGTCAAAAAAAACAGCTAAACACAGGCAAAAAATCTGGGGTAACCATAGTCAGGTAGCCACCTTCCTACACCCTGGTTGCTCTTGGTCCCCCCGGCTGTGCTTGGTCCCCCTGGTTGCTCTTGGTCCCCCTGGCTGTGCTTGGTACCCCTGGCTGTGCTTGGTCCCCCTGGTTGCTCTTGGTACCCCCGGCTGTGCTTGGTCCCCCAGGCTGTGCTTGGTCCCCCTGGTTGCTCTTGGTCCCCCAGGCTGTGCTTGGTACCCCAGGCTGTGCTTGGTCCCCCAGGCTCTGCTTGGTCCCCCAGGCTCTGCTTGGTCCCCCTGGTTGCTCTTGGTCCCTCAGGCTGTGCTTGGTCCCCCAGGCTGTGCTTGGTCCCCCGGGCTGTGCTTGGTCCCCCAGGCTGTGCTTGGTCCCCCTGGTTGCTCTTGGTCCCCCTGGCTGTGCATGGTACCCCTGGCTGTGCTTGGTCCCCCTGGTTGCTCTTGGTCCACCAGGCTGTGCTTGGTCCCCCAGGCTGTGCTTGGTCCCCCTGGTTGCTCTTGGTCCCCCAGGCTGTGTGTGAGAAGTTGGCCTGATAGGTGATGTTTCCAATTCTGGAACCACCTATTATCAGACCAAACAATCCCTTATGGTGTCTGGTTGTAAGTCAACCTTATTAGACAAGCTATCCTAGGGGTAGCATGGACTAAGCAGCCTAAAGGCTTAACTTAAGAGGTCGTGTTAAGCGAGCTGTTTTACCACATACAATCCTGTAATATCAAATGAAAGGACACCACACAAGTATATATTATAAAAATATATGTGTTTATTACTAAAAACAATCCCCAGTATTCTTTATGAATAAAGGGGCACAAGCGTTAAATCAAAAGCACTGTTTAAACATACAAGTTGCACAATTATGGATGAGGGCGGGTGGCCACTCAAACCATATACTAAACAAGTGGTATAAGAGATGCCACTCGAGCAGTGGTTAGGCCTAGGGCCTAGGGAATCGCTGGGAGCAGTCAGGACAAGCAATGCTACACAGGCAGTTCTCCTGTATGATGTGGACATTGAGTTGCCCACTGCAGTAAGCCCCAGTAACCTGGGCAAATACAGACAGACTCCCTTAATTAATGAGAAACTGGCTCAAGCTTACAGGGACACATGTGCCAGTGTCACAATGGTGACACCTGACTTTGTGGACCCTGGACAGATTGTACTAGGTGAGAGCTACCTAGTAACCAATGCAAGCAACTCCACTACTTCCCATAGTGTGGCAGTTGTGAACTTCTCCTGGGGAGGGGTTGATGGCCTAAAGAAGGTTGTGGTGAGTGCAGACCTACCAGTAGACTGTCTGTTAGGCAATGACCTTGAAAGCTCAGCATGGTCAGAAGTGGAGTACAGGACTCATGCAGAAATGCTAGGGATTTCAGAGCATGTCCTTGCCATGACAAGGGCTCAGGCTAAGAAGTGCCTTCCTGAACCAGTGGTGGATCTTGAAACAATAGACCAGCCACAACCCAAGAGAAGGAGCAAGAGAGGAAAGGCTCAGCCTTCCACCTTGCCCCAGGTTGAGGATCAGGTTTCAGAGGAAACTGATTCTGCAGTCCAAGAGGAGACTGTCTCTGAGGAGCTTGAACCTGACCAGGTTGAGTTTCTGGGGACAGAGGGACCCTCAAGGGCAGACCTGAGGCAGGCTCAATTAGATTGCCCTTCCCTTGAACCCCTCAGACAGCAGGCTGCTGCTGAGGCTGCTGGGGATGCCCAAGGTACCCATACTGTGTATTGGGATGATGGACTCCTTTACTCAGAGGCTAGAGACCCCAAGCCTGGCATGACCAGGAGGTTGGTTATACCTCTGCAGTTTAGGGGGTTCCTCCTTACCTTGGCCCATGATATTCCCCTTGCAGGACACTTAGGCCAGAACAAGACGTGGGACAGGCTTGTTTCACACTTTCACTGGCCTCACATGTCAGAGGATGTCAAGGAGTTTTGTCGCTCCTGTGTCACTTGCCAAGCCAGTGGTAAGTCAGGTGGCACAACAAAGGCCCCCCTAATACCACTACCTGTGGTGGGAGTTCCCTTTGAAAGAGTTGGAATTGATATTGTGGGTCCAATGGACCCCCAAACAGCATCTGGGAACAGATTCATACTGGTGGTAGTGGATCATGCCACCAGGTATCCAGAGGCTATTCCCCTAAGGACCACCACAGCCCCTGTGGTGGCAAAGGCCCTCATTGCAGTTTTCTCAAGAGTGGGCTTTCCTAAGGAGGTACTATCAGATAGAGGCACGAATTTTATGTCTAGCTATCTGAAAGCAATGTGGAAGGAATGTGGAGTAAACTATAAGTTTACCACCCCATATCATCCCCAATGCAATGGGCTTGTGGAGAGATTTAACAAGACCCTAAAAGGCATGATAAAAGGATTACCAGAGAAGCTCAGGCGGAAATGGGACATTCTTTTACCCTGCCTGCTCTTTGCTTACAGAGAGGTCCCACAGAAGGGGGTTGGCTACAGCCCTTTTGAACTTTTGTTTGGCCACCCTGTGAGGGGTCCATTGTGTTTGGTGAAGGAAGGATGGGAGTTACCTCTCAAAAAGCCCAAACTAGACATAGTGGACTATGTACTTGGTCTCCGCTCCAGGATGGCTGAGTACATGGAAAGAGCATCCAAAAACCTGGAGGCCAGCCAAGAATTACAGAAAGCTTGGCATGACCAAAAGGCTGTGCTGGTAGAGTTCCAACCAGGACAGAAGGTGTGGGTACTGGAGCCAGTGGCTCCAGCAGCACTCCAAGACAAATGGAGTGGACCCTATCCTATTATTGAGAAGAAGGGGGAAGTCACCTACTTGGTGGACTTTGGAACACCCAGGAGCCCTCACAGGGTAATCCATGTGAATCGCTTGAAAGCATTTGTGGACAGGGAGGACATGAGCTTGCTCATGGCCACAGATGGGGAACAGGAGGAAGAGAGTGACCCTCTCCCAGACCTGCTTTCTCAGAACCCTGATGATGGTTCAGTGGATGGAGTAGCCTTGGCAGGCAGCCTCACTGACCAGCAACAGATGGACTGCAGACAAGTTTTGCAGGCCCACAGGCATTTGTTTTCACTCACACCCAGCCAGACTGACTGGTGTACCCATGTAGTGGACACTGGTGACAGTCTGCCTGTCAAGAATAAGATCTACAGGCAACCTGACCATGTCAGGGATTGCATCAAGGCTGAGGTACAAAAGATGTTGGAGCTTGGAGTGATTGAGCCATCAGAGAGCCCATGGGCCAGCCCAGTAGTCCTGGTGCCAAAACCTCATACCCAAGATGGAAAGAGAGAAATGAGGTTTTGCGTGGATTACAGGGGTCTCAATGCTGTCACTAGGACAGATGCTCACCCCATTCCAAGAGCAGATGAGCTCATTGACAGATTGGCTTCTGCCAAGTTTCTGAGCACATTCGATCTGACAGCTGCCTACTTGCAAATCAGACTAGCTGAGGAGTCAAAAGCCAAAACAGCATTCTCTACCCCTAGTGGTCATTATCAGTTTGTGGTAATGCCCTTTGGTTTGAAGAATGCACCTGCCACTTTCCAAAGGTTGGTGAACCAAGTCCTTACTGGGTTGGATGACTTTTGCGCAGCATATCTATATGATATTGCTGTCTTTAGCTCCACCTGGGAGGATCACCTGATCCACCTGAAGAAAGTTTTGGAGGCCCTGCAGAAGGCAGGTGTAGGAGAGTAGGGTCTGCTATCCTATGGTCACCCCAAATTTTTGCTTTTTGCTTCACTGGTTTTCGACTACTGAGGCTGTGGGCCTGCTGATCAGACCCCCAGCCTGCTGTTCTCTCACTAAATTACTGACACATGTGCTATAGGCACATACCAATTGGAAATGGACTCCTTGTCAGCCCCTGTATAATGCACTATAGGTGCCCAGGGCATAGGGGCCACCAAGGCCTACCAGGGGCTGCAGCCTATCTTTTGCCACCCCTGGCTGGTTCTTAAATTGACACAACTGGCTGATCACTCAGCTGGGGTAAGGTGGTGTACACACCCCTTGCTTAGATATAGTATACCTATGTCTAAACCTATATCTGGACACATGTAAACCTGTGAGCCACTCCTATGGAAGGCCTCATCAATCCTGGAGGCAGAGTGCGTGGTTTTATGTGAGATGGAGCTCTAGCATGAGCTGAGCCTGTCTGCAGCTGTCGGGAACAACTCCCTAAGCTGTTTCAGGATAATGCCATACCATATACTCTTAAGTGCCTTATAATCCTCGCGGTTAAATAGCAACTTTGGTTTGGCTTTATCAAAACATGTCGTGTAAGGTGTCATACGATTTGGAATACCATCCCATCGCCAGTTCTGGCGACGGGGATGGCATTCCACCCCTCTAGAGGGGTAAGACATGTTACTTCACTTAAATGCGGTTAATTTCTCCAAAGACCTTAAGATCCACAAAATGGATGCCTCTGCCACAGACAAATGTCTGGACCCCTGCAGTTGACCGAAACTCAACCAAATGGGTCCTGGACAAAGGGTTTCCTGTCACAGGAGGGTGTCACCGCCCTCCAGACAGGAGATAGTGGATTGTAGCAGGGAGGTTTGAAAGAAACCAGACACTGCTTGGGGCGCACAAGGCTGCCCCTTGCATAACCCGGCCAAACCGGTTCTGGGGCACTCCAGCCCTCGTGCCAGGGCGGCCTGGATCAAAGGAAGGGGGTGTATCCACCCACTTCCTGGGTCCCACCCATAGGAGGGGACCTAGCAGGTAATCACGCCCCCCAGATTCGAATAAGAGTGGGAGCAGTGCCAATGCACATCAGATTTCCTGGAAGAAACATTTGAAACGAAATTCTGGACCCTTCGCCCTCCATCTCAACGTGGAAGCCCGAAGAATCTCCCTTGTGGTCAAGGAGTGACCACCCTGCAGCAGCAGGCACCATCCAGCCCTCGACGTCTACTTAGTTGCAGTTCCCGCCGGAACTCGAGCGACTGAGATTGACGAGATCAAGCCTGCCTGCCTTCTAACAGCCCGATCCACAGTCCCTGTGTGAGAAGTTGGCCTGGTAGGGGATGTTTCCAATTCTGGAACCACCTACTACCTGACCAAACAATCCCTTATGGTGTCTGGTTGTAAGTCAACCTTATTAGACAAGCTATCCTAGGGGTAGCATGGACTAAGCAGCCTAAAGGCTTAACTTAAGAGGTCGTGTTAAGCGAGCTGTTTTACCACATACAATCCTGTAATACCAAATGAAAGGACACCACACAAGTATATATTATAAAAATATATGTGTTTATTTCTAAAAACAATCCCCAGTATTCTTTATGAATAAAGGGGCACAAGCGTTAAATCAAAAGCACTGTTTAAACATACAAAGTTGCACAATTATGGATGAGGGCAGGGGGCCACTCGAACCATATACTAAACAAGTGGTATAAGAGAGGCCACTCGAACAGTGGTTAGGCCTAGGGCCTAGGGAATCGCTGGGAGCAGTCAGGACAAGCAATGCTGAAGTCGGGAATGGCCCTCGGGATTCGGGAGATGTGCGGAAAGCGCACGCATGCACCAATGTTAACCAATGGTGCGTAAAAGTTGTAAAGTTAAAGTTAAAGGACACTTCCGCTGAACCTAGAGGAACAAAACTTAACACACAGACCCTAGAGGTGTGCACCAGTGTGGGAACACCGGCGGAGCAAAGTTACCTCACCCACAGGAAGTGGGTGCACAGGGTCGAAGTGGCGTCGGGTTTTGACTCGCAGGCTCTTGGTGCTTGAAGCTGAAAGGGCTGCAGGCGGGTTAAAGATGAAGTGTCCGGTGGAGTCCAAGGGTGGACTCAAGTTGTAGAGTACCTGAAAGCAGAGGGGACAGAGTCTGGGTCACTCAGCAGTGACCAGGGTGGAACCAGGACGGAACCAGGCAATGTCGGGCGCAATCAGGTGGTCGTCGAGGAGCTTCTCTCTGCTGTCACGTGGGCTCTGGGGCATCTGCGACGTCCAGGAGCAGGTCACGATCTGTCCCACGCAGGCTCTCACAGTCGGTGCAGTCGGCTTCAAGTTTGGAGCAAACAAGCCTTGGCAAGAGCAATCCACGCGGGATCGGAAGATTGCTTCTCACTCGGACCAGGAAGGTCAGAGTCGGGGCTCCTTTTCAGGGGAGCTGGTGTGGATCTGGAGCAACCAGATTCACGAGTCTTCTTAGGTAGTTCGTCGGCACAGGGACCACAAGCCAGCTGGCAAGTGACCGGGCCAACGCGTTGAGCCAAATTGTGCCAAAGGGCCCCACGCAGCACTCGTCGAGTGTGGAGGGCTGAACTTCGGCTCAGGAGTAGCTCAGGGTGGGTGCTTCTCAAACCCCGGTGCACAGCTTCGAGGATCACTCGTGGGCTGCATGGTCAGCGTCTCGTGGTCAATTCAAGATGGCGTGCCCCACGCTTCCGGTCGCCTCCACGGGTCTCAGCTTTGCAGGGACTGTGGATCGGGCTGTTAGAAGCTGGGCAGGCTTGATCTCGTCGATCTCAGTCGCTCGAGTTCCGGCGGGAACTGCAACTAAGTAGACGTCGAGGGCTGGATGGTGCCTGCTGCTGCAGGGTGGTCACTCCTTGACCACAAGGGAGATTCTTCGGGCTTCCACGTTGAAATGGAGGCGAAGGGTCCAGAATATCGTTTCAAATGTTTCTTCCAGGAAATCTGATGTGCATTGGCACTGCTCCCACTCTTATTCGAATCTGGTGGGCGTGATTACCTGCTAGGTCCCCTCCTATGGGTGGGACCCAGGAAGTGGGTGGATACACCCCCTTCCTTTGATCCAGGCCGCCCTGGCACGAGGGCTGGAGTGCCCCAGAACCGGTTTGGCCGGATTATGCAAGGGGCAGCCTTGTGCTACCCAAGCAGTGTCTGGTTTCTTTCAAACCTCCCTGCTACAATACACTATCTCCTGTCTGGAGGGCGGTGACACCCTCCTGTGACAGGAAACCCTTTGTCCAGGACCCATTTGGTCGAGTTTCGGTCGACTGCAGGGGTCCAGACATTTGTCTGTGGCAGAGGCATCCATTTTGTGGATCTTAAGGCCTTTGGAGAAATCAACCGCATTAAAGTAAAGTAACATGTCTTACCCCTCTAGAGGGGTGGAATGCCATCCCCGTCGCCAGAACTGGCGAGGGGATGGTATTCCAAAGCGTATGACACCTTACACGACATGTTTTGATAAAGCCAAACCAGAGTTGCTAAATAACCGCGAGGATTATAAGGCACTTAATAGTATATGGTATGGCATTATCCTGAAACAGCTTAGGGATTTGTTCCCGACGGCTGCAGACAGGCTCAGCTCATGCTAGAGCTCCATCTCACATAAAACCACGCACTCAGCCTCCAGGATTGATGAGGCCTGACTATAGGAGTGGCTCACAGGTTTACATGTGTCCAGATATAGGTTTAGACATAGGTATACTATATCTAAGCAAGGGGTGTGTACACCACCTTACCCCAGCTGAGTGATCAGCCAGTTGTGTCAATTTAAGAACCAGCCAGGGGTGGCAAAAGATATGCTGCAGCCCCTGGTAGGCCTTAGTGGCTCCTGTGCCCTGTGCACCTATAGTGCATTCTACAGGGGCTGACAAGGAGTCCATTTCCAATTGGTATGTACCTAGGGTACATGGAATCCATGTTACAGAGAGAGCAGATGGCCTGGGGCCCTGATTAGCAGGGAACCAGGTCAACTAAGTCAAAAAACCAGCTAAACACAGGCAAAAAATCTGGGGTAACCATAGTCAGGTAGCCACCTTCCTACATAACCCCCCCCCCAAACGAAAGGAGATAAGGCTATCCTTGGCCAGGTAAGCCTATATTGCCTGAGTGGCCATATAAGGAAGTACCTGCACTAGCATGGGTACCCCCTGTCTCATGGTCCACTAAGCAGTCCCTCACCCTTTGGGTATTAGAGGGTCTCCACCATAGGGAATCACTACCTTGGGTGTGTTTATGCAAAGTTAAAGGCTGGTTTGGATATGGAGTATTGAAGCGAGGCTCTACTAATTTAGGGCTTAGCTTCCTCCAATTATCTTCCACCATGTGTGCCTTTCTCTCTTTAACTGAGTTGCACTGTGCTCTCAGGGTCAACCTCTGGCTACCTAAAGCTGGAGGCTGGGTCCCTCTGTTTGGCTTGCTGGAGGGACAGTTCAGGTTTGGGCCCCTTGGGTCCCAGGTTTGGCTGTGCCCAACAGAATCCATCTGTGAGAGGTCCCTAACTGTTTTTAAGGGGGCTCCCTCAGGAGTTTTTAAAGTTTTCACCTTACTAGGGCTACTAGTTTTGGTGCACCTAATCTTTTGATGGGGGTGCTTTATTTGACAGGGGGCCCTCTGGGTCTCACTGTCCTTCTTGTCCTCTGCAGCCCTGGGCTGGCTAAGGCAAGGTAGAGAGGGGCAGGTTACCTGCTCCAGACTGGGTCCCACTTGAGAAGGGTCCACTGACATCAGAGGTTCTGTCAGGCTAGGCCCAACCACCTCTGGGGCAGTTCCTTCATCAGGGGTAAGATCAGTTCCCTGAGGAGGCTGATCCTGTCCTAAAGTCTGGTGAGGGGGAGATTTCTCTTCCTCCTCCATGCTCTCAGTTTGTGTGGAGTTATCCATCATTTCAGGTTTCACAACACACGTGTCAGTTTGAGTTTGGGCTGTGGCCATCACAGCCCCACCAACCTTTTCAGGAGGGGACTCAGTTTGGGTTTCTGCTGTTATCATAACAGCTTTGCTATTCTGTTCAGGAAGAGCTTTTGCTAAAGATGGGGCAGAGAGTTTCTCAGCCCTACCAACCTTTTCAGGAAGGACATCTTGAATTGGGGCTGTAGCCATTACAGCCCCACTAACCTTTCCATTGGAATTCACCATTCTAGAATGGGTTTCCTGTTCAACCTCAGCCCAGGCTGAGATCTCCAAATCATTACCAAGTAGGCAGTCTACAGGCAAGTTTGGTGACACTGCCACTCTCTTTGGGCCAATGACACCTCCCCAGCTGAGACTTACTACTGCCATGGGATGATTGGTTTGGATTCCATCAATGTTTGTAACCTGGTATGTGGCACCAGGTAAAAGTTGCTTAGAGGGGACTATGCCATCAGCCACCATGGTGATGCTAGCCCCTGTGTCTCTAAAAGCCTCAACTTTCAAACCATTGATGATGGGTTCTTGTCTATACTTGCTCAAAGTATGTGGGCAAGCAGAGAAGTTGGCAAACCCCATGCCAGTTTCATAAACAAGATCATTGGGTGATGGGGACCTGGATAGGCCAGGGTCCACCTGAGCTCCCACAGTAAACCCACCCAGATTCCTGGGTGTGCTTCCACTTCCTGGGGGATTACTGCTGACAGTAACAGGAGGTGTGGAAGCTGGCTTTGGAGGTATATTTTCTTTATTGTTATTCTTGGGACAACAGTTGTCTGTTTTGTAATGCCCCACCTGTTTACAGGCATAACAATAAGGCTTTTTCTCAGTTGAAGAAGTGTCTTGGGACCCACCCCCATCCTTGGAGTTTTGGGGCCCTGGGGAAGTCTTTTCTTTATTTTTATCCCCACCCTTATCTTGAGGCTTGGTAGACTCCTTCTTCTGGTTACTGTCCTGATTCTTAGGCCTAATCCTGGTTCTGACCCACTTGTCTGCCTTCTTTCCCAATTCTTGGGGAGAGGTCAGATCAGAGTCTACCAGGTGCTGGTGTAAGAGCTGGTTCTGACAATTACTTAGGATCTGCTCCCTCATAATCAAATTATACAATCCTGTAAAGTCATGTACTTTGCTGCCATGTAGCCAACCCTCCAGAGCCTTAGTAGCACAATCTACAAAATCAGTCCAGTCCTGAGTCTGTGTCTTCTGGGTGTCTCTGAACTTCAACCTGTACTGTTCAGTGGTTAAGCCAAACCCATCTATCAGAACACTCTTCAGGACTTTGTAATTGTTTGCATCCTCATGTCTAACAGTGAGGAGCTTATCTCTCCCTTTCTCTGAAAAGGAGTACCATAAGATTGCTGCCCACTGTTCCTCAGGAACCTGCTGTACCATGCAGGCTCTCTCAAGAGCAGTCATCCACTTGTGGATGTCATCCCCTTCCTTGTAGGGGGGCACAATCTTTGTCAGGTTTCTACTATCATAGGACCTGGGTTTCTCTTTTGGAATATTGCTGCCACCAGTGGCATCTAAGCCACACAATTTCTGCACTCTTGCCAAGGCAAGTTTAGCTTGGGCCATGGTAAGTTTAGCTTGAGCCAAGGCTACCTTCTCCCTCTCTATTTGGAGTTCGACAGCCCTCATTCTGGCCCTATGCTCAGCTTTCTGAGAAGCACTCATGCCTCTCTCTGATTCTCTGGAGGCACTAGAAATATGAGAGTCCCCTGAGGGAGATCTCACTCTTCTGTTGCCTGGGAGAATCACATGTTGGGTTCTGGGGAGGTGCTGGCCCTCTCCATTCCCCAGTAGGTCCAAGTTGGCCTGGCTAAGCCTACCAACTGGAACCTGGCTACCCTGATCCTGTACTTCTAAGTCCTCAACATCTGAGTCCTCATCTAAGTCATCATCATCCTCCTCTTCAGGGGGATCAGTTACTGGGGGGTTCCCTCCAGTTCCTGTGTCTAGGGAAGCTGCTTTTGCCTTCTCTAAGTCATCCTGTTCTAGGATTTCTACCAGGATTAGGAAGGTGGGGCTTCTGCCCCTTTTTAACCCTCTTGCTTTGCACAAGGCAATCAAGTCTCTGCGGGTTAACTTGTCATATCCAAAAGTTGCCTGGGTAAGGTCAACTGTCGCAGGACTAGACCCTGAGGCCTTTCCTGTGTCAGACATGGTTACTAGTGAGGTGTAAGTGGTGCACTTACCTACACTAAGTGTTTTCCTACTGGACCTTGCTAGTGAGTTGTAGTCAGGGGTGTGCTACTCCCTTCAACCTACAACTACTAAGTTCAGTAGAACTTAATATGCTAAGCTTTTGATTTTATATGTACCTAGAGGTACTTGATGTGATCTTTCAATTTGATATAAAGATTGCAATGGTAAAACAACAGCAAGCTCAAATCCGCACCGCTGCTCACCAATGTGAGAAGTTGGCCTGGTAGGGGATGTTTCCAATTCTGGAACCACCTACTACCTGACCAAACAATCCCTTATGGTGTCTGGTTGTAAGTCAACCTTATTAGACAAGCTATCCTAGGGGTAGCATGGACTAAGCAGCCTAAAGGCTTAACTTAAGAGGTTGTGTTAAGCGAGCTGTTTTACCACATACAATCCTGTAATACCAAATGAAAGGACACCACACAAGTATATATTATAAAAATATATGTGTTCA
This sequence comes from Lissotriton helveticus, assembly GCF_964261635.1. Lineage (NCBI taxonomy): Eukaryota > Metazoa > Chordata > Amphibia > Caudata > Salamandridae > Lissotriton > Lissotriton helveticus. The sequence goes on along the minus strand of NW_027611671.1, from coordinate 1,673,173 downwards.
TTTCTAAAAACAATCCCCAGTATTCTTTATGAATAAAGGGGCACAAGCGTTAAATCAAAAGCACTGTTTAAACATACAAAGTTGCACAATTATGGATGAGGGCAGGGGGCCACTCGAACCATATACTAAACAAGTGGTATAAGAGAGGCCACTCGAACAGTGGTTAGGCCTAGGGCCTAGGGAATCGCTGGGAGCAGTCAGGACAAGCAATGCTGAAGTCGGGAATGGCCCTCGGGATTCGGGAGATGTGCGGAAAGCGCACGCATGCACCAATGTTAACCAATGGTGCGTAAAAGTTGTAAAGTTAAAGTTAAAGGACACTTCCGCTGAACCTAGAGGAACAAAACTTAACACACAGACCCTAGAGGTGTGCACCAGTGTGGGAACACCGGCGGAGCAAAGTTACCTCACCCACAGGAAGTGGGTGCACAGGGTCGAAGTGGCGTCGGGTTTTGACTCGCAGGCTCTTGGTGCTTGAAGCTGAAAGGGCTGCAGGCGGGTTAAAGATGAAGTGTCCGGTGGAGTCCAAGGGTGGACTCAAGTTGTAGAGTACCTGAAAGCAGAGGGGACAGAGTCTGGGTCACTCAGCAGTGACCAGGGTGGAACCAGGACGGAACCAGGCAATGTCGGGCGCAATCAGGTGGTCGTCGAGGAGCTTCTCTCCGCTGTCACGTGGGCTCTGGGGCATCTGCGACGTCCAGGAGCAGGTCACGATCTGTCCCACGCAGGCTCTCACCGTCGGTGCAGTCGGTTTCAAGTTTGGAGCAAACAAGCCTTGGCAAGAGCAATCCACGCGGGATCGGAAGATTGCTTCTCACTCGGACCAGGAAGGTCAGAGTCGGGGCTCCTTTTCAGGGGAGCTGGTGTGGATCTGGAGCAACCAGATTCACGAGTCTTCTTAGGTAGTTCGTCGGCACAGGGACCACAAGCCAGCTGGCAAGTGACCGGGCCAACGCGTTGAGCCAAATTGTGCCAAAGGGCCCCACGCAGCACTCGTCGAGTGTGGAGGGCTGAACTTCGACTCAGGAGTAGCTCAGGGTGGGGGCTTCTCAAACCCCGGTGCACAGCTTCGAGGATCACTCGTGGGCTGCACGGTCAGCGTCTCGTGGTCAATTCAAGATGGCGTGCCCCACGCTTCCGGTCGCCTCCACGGGTCTCAGCTTTGCAGGGACTGTGGATCGGGATGTTAGAAGCTGGGCAGGTTTGATCTCGTCGATCTCAGTCGCTCGAGTTCCGGCGGGAACTGCAACTAAGTAGACGTCGAGGGCTGGATGGTGCCTGCTGCTGCAGGGTGGTCACTCCTTGACCACAAGGGAGATTCTTCGGGCTTCCACGTTGAAATGGAGGCGAAGGGTCCAGAATATCGTTTCAAATGTTTCTTCCAGGAAATCTGATGTGCATTGGCACTGCTCCCACTCTTATTCGAATCTGGTGGGCGTGATTACCTGCTAGGTCCCCTCCTATGGGTGGGACCCAGGAAGTGGGTGGATACACCCCCTTCCTTTGATCCAGGCCGCCCTGGCACGAGGGCTGGAGTGCCCCAGAACCGGTTTGGCCGGATTATGCAAGGGGCAGCCTTGTGCTACCCAAGCAGTGTCTGGTTTCTTTCAAACCTCCCTGCTACAATACACTATCTCCTGTCTGGAGGGCGGTGACACCCTCCTGTGACAGGAAACCCTTTGTCCAGGACCCATTTGGTCGAGTTTCGGTCGACTGCAGGGGTCCAGACATTTGTCTGTGGCAGAGGCATCCATTTTGTGGATCTTAAGGCCTTTGGAGAAATCAACCGCATTAAAGTAAAGTAACATGTCTTACCCCTCTAGAGGGGTGGAATGCCATCCCCGTCGCCAGAACTGGCGAGGGGATGGTATTCCAAAGCGTATGACACCTTACACGACATGTTTTGATAAAGCCAAACCAGAGTTGCTAAATAACCGCGAGGATTATAAGGCACTTAATAGTATATGGTATGGCATTATCCTGAAACAGCTTAGGGATTTGTTCCCGACGGCTGCAGACAGGCTCAGCTCATGCTAGAGCTCCATCTCACATAAAACCACGCACTCAGCCTCCAGGATTGAGGAGGCCTGACTATAGGAGTGGCTCACAGGTTTACATGTGTCCAGATATAGGTTTAGACATAGGTATACTATATCTAAGCAAGGGGTGTGTACACCACCTTACCCCAGCTGAGTGATCAGCCAGTTGTGTCAATTTAAGAACCAGCCAGGGGTGGCAAAAGATATGCTGCAGCCCCTGGTAGGCCTTAGTGGCTCCTGTGCCCTGTGCACCTATAGTGCATTCTACAGGGGCTGACAAGGAGTCCATTTCCAATTGGTATGTACCTAGGGTACATGGAATCCATGTTACAGAGAGAGCAGATGGCCTGGGGCCCTGATTAGCAGGGAACCAGGTCAACTAAGTCAAAAAACCAGCTAAACACAGGCAAAAAATCTGGGGTAACCATAGTCAGGTAGCCACCTTCCTACACCCTGCAAAGCTGAGACCCGTGGAGGCGACCGGAAGCGTGGGGCACGCCATCTTGAATTGACCACGAGACGCTGACCGTGCAGCCCACGAGTGATCCTCGAAGCTGTGCACCGGGGTTTGAGAAGCCCCCACCCTGAGCTGCTCCTGAGCCGAAGTTCAGCCCTCCACACTCGACGAGTGCTGCGTGGGGCCCTTTGGCTCTATTTGGCTCAACGCGTTGGCCCGGTCACTTGCCAGCTGGCTAGTGGTCCCTGTGCCGACGAAACGACTAAGAAGACTCGTGAATCTGGTTGCTCCAGATCCACACCAGCTCCCCTGAAAAGGAGCCCCGACTCTGACCTTCCTGGTCCGAGTGAGAAGCAATCTTCTGATCCCGCGTGGATCGCTCTTGCCAAGGCTTGTTTGCTCCAAACTTGAAGCCGACTGCACCGACGGTGAGAGCCTGCGTGGGACAGATCGTGACCTGCTCCTGGACGTCGCAGATGCCCCAGAGCCCACGTGACAGCGGAGAGAAGCTCCTCGACGACCACCTGATTGCGCCCGACATTGCCTGGTTCCGTCCTGGTTCCACCCTGGTCACTGCTGAGTGACCCAGACTCTGTCCCCTCTGCTTTCAGGTACTCTTCGACTTGAGTCCACCCTTGGACTCCACCGGACACTTCATCTTTAACCCGCCTGCAGCCCTTTCAGCTCCAAGCACCAAGAGCCTGCGTGTCAGAACCCGACGCCACTTCGACCCTGTGCACCCACTTCCTGTGGGTGAGGTAACTTTGCTCCGCCGGTGTTCCCACACTGGTGCACACCTCTAGGGTCTGTGTGTTAAGTTTTGTTCCTCTAGGTTCAGCGGAAGTGTCCTTTAACTTTAACTTTACAACTTTTATGCACCATTGGTTAACATTGGTGCGTGCGTGCGCTTCCCGCACCTCTCCCGAATCCCGAGGGCCATTCCCGACTTCAGCATTGCTTGTCCTGACTGCTCCCAGCGATTCCCTAGGCCCTAGGCCTAACCACTGCTCGAGTGGCCTCTCTTATACCACTTGTTTAGTATATGGTTTGAGTGGCCCCCTGCCCTCATCCATAATTGTGCAACTTTGTATGTTTAAACAGTGCTTTTGATTTAACGCTTGTGCCCCTTTATTCATAAAGAATACTGGGGATTGTTTTTAGGAATAAACACATATATTTTTATAATATATACTTGTGTGGTGTCCTTTCATTTGATATTACAGGATTGTATGTGGTAAAACAGCTCGCTTAACACGACCTCTTAAGTTAAGCCTTTAGGCTGCTTAGTCCATGCTACCCCTAGGATAGCTTGTCTAATAAGGTTGACTTACAACCAGACACCATAAGGGATTGTTTGGTCAGGTAGTAGGTGGTTCCAGAATTGGAAACATCCCCTACCAGGCCAACTTCTCACATTGGTGAGCAGCGGTGCGGATTTGAGCTTGCTGTTGTTTTACCATTGCAATCTTTGTATCAAATTGAAAGATCACATCAAGTACCTCTAGGTACATATAAAATCAAAAGCTTAGCATATTAAGTTCTACTGAACTTAGTAGTTGTAGGTTGAAGGGATTAGCACACCCTGACTACAACTCACTAGTAAGGTACAGTAGGAAAACACTTAGTGTAGGTAGGTGCATCACTTACACCACACTAGAGTCATGTCTGACACAGGAAAAGCCTCAGGGTCTGCTCCTGTGACAGTTGACCTTACCCAGGCAACTTCCAGCTATGACAAACTAACCCGAAGGGACTTGATTGCCTTGTGCAAATCAAGAGGGTTAAAAAGGGGCAGAAGTCCCACCTGCCAAATCCTGATAGACATCCTAGAACAGGATGACTTAGAGAAGGTGAATGGAATTCCCTTACAGTCAGGAAGTGGAGAGAAACCCCCTGTAACTGACACCCCTCAGGAGGAAGATGGAGAGGAGGGGGAGGAGGACTCAGATGTTGAGGACACCGAAGATCAGGATCAGAGGGGTAGCCAGGTCCTAGTTGCCAGGCTTAACCAGGCCAACTTAGACCTACTGGGAAATGGAGAGGGCCAGCACCTCCCCAGATCCCACAGTCTTATTCTCCCAGGCAACAGAAGAGTGAGATCTCCCTCAGGGGACTCTCATATTTCTAGTGCCTCCAGAGAATCTGAGAGAGGTATGACTGCCTCTCAAAAGACTGAGCATAGGGCCAGAATGAGGGCTGTCAGACTCCAAATAGAGAGGGAGGAGGTAGCCCTGGCTCAAGCTAAACTTACCTTGGCTCAAGCTAGATTTACCTTGGCAAGAGAGCAGAAATTAAGTGGCTTAGATGCCACTGGTGGCAGCAATTTTCCAAGAGAAAAAGACAGGGGCTATGACAATAGAAACCTGACAAAAATTGTGCCCCCCTTTAAAGAAGGGGATGACATCCACAAATGGATGACTGCTCTGGAGAGAGCCTGCATGGTACAGCAGGTTCCTCAAGATCAGTGGGCTGCAATTTTATGGTACTCCTTTTCTGAGAAAGGGAGGGACAGGCTCCTCACAGTTAGACCTGAGGATGACAAAAACAACTCTGTTTTGAAGAGTGCTCTTATTGAAGGGTTTGGCCTAACCACTGAGCAATACAGGTTGTTGTTCAGAGACACCCAAAAAGCACAGACTCAAGACTGGACTGATTTCGTTGAGTGTGCCACTAAGGCTTTGTAGGGTTGGTTGCAGGGAAGTAAAGTTTCAGACTATACAGGATTGTACAATCTTATAATGAGAGAACAGATCCTTAATAACTGTACAAACCAGCTGTTGCATCAATACCTTATTGACTCTGATCTGACCTCTCCCCAAGAATTGGGAAAGAAGGCGGACAAATGGGTCAGAACAAGGATTAAGCAGAAACCCCAGAACCAAGGTGGTGACCAGAAGAAAACAGACCAGAAGGGTGGTAATCAGAAAGATAAAGAAAAAAACCAGAAGTCTTCAGGCCCCCAAACTAATAGTAAGGAGGGTGGTTCCCAAAATGGAAACAAGAAGAAGAAGAACAAAGGTCCAAAGACACCTTGGTGTAATACCTGCAAATCAGTTTCACACTGGGGCAGTGAATGCACCAAGGCAAATCCAGTCCCCACCACTCCAGCTCCTAAAGCAACTGCAACCCCAAGTACAGTAAGCAGTGGTGGAACACAGTCCAAGGGTGTAGCTGGGTTGACCCTGGGTATTGAAGTAGGATCTGGCCTAGTCAGAATCCCTACACAGGCAGTTCTCCTGTATGATGTGGACATTGAGTTGCCCACTGCAGTAAGCCCCAGTAACCTGGGCAAATACAGACAGACTCCCTTAATTAATGAGAAACTGGCTCAAGCTTACAGGGACACATGTGCCAGTGTCACAATGGTGACACCTGACTTTGTGGACCCTGGACAGATTGTACTAGGTGAGAGCTACCTAGTAACCAATGCAAGCAACTCCACTACTTCCCATAGTGTGGCAGTTGTGAACTTCTCCTGGGGAGGGGTTGATGGCCTAAAGAAGGTTGTGGTGAGTGCAGACCTACCAGTAGACTGTCTGTTAGGAAATGACCTTGAAAGCTCAGCATGGTCAGAAGTGGAGTACAGGACTCATGCAGAAATGCTAGGGATTTCAGAGCATGTCCTTGCCATGACAAGGGCTCAGGCTAAGAAGTGCCTTCCTGAACCAGTGGTGGATCTTGAAACAATAGACCAGCCACAACCCAAGAGAAGGAGCAAGAGAGGAAAGGCTCAGCCTTCCACCTTGCCCCAGGTTGAGGATCAGGTTTCAGAGGAAACTGATTCTGCAGTCCAAGAGGAGACTGTCTCTGAGGAGCTTGAACCTGACCAGGTTGAGTTTCTGGGGACAGGGGGACCCTCAAGGGCAGACCTGAGGCAGGCTCAATTAGATTGCCCTTCCCTTGAACCCCTCAGACAGCAGGCTGCTGCTGAGGCTGCTGGGGATGCCCAAGGTACCCATACTGTGTATTGGGATGATGGACTCCTTTACTCAGAGGCTAGAGCCCCCAAGCCTGGCATGACCAGGAGGTTGGTTATACCTCTGCAGTTTAGGGGGTTCCTCCTTACCTTGGCCCATGACATTCCCCTTGCAGGACACTTAGGCCAGAACAAGACGTGGGACAGGCTTGTTTCACACTTTCACTGGCCTCACATGTCAGAGGATGTCAAGGAGTTTTGTCGCTCCTGTGTCACTTGCCAAGCCAGTGGTAAGTCAGGTGGCACAACAAAGGCCCCCCTAATACCACTACCTGTGGTGGGAGTTCCCTTTGAAAGAGTTGGAATTGATATTGTGGGTCCAATGGACCCCCAAACAGCATCTGGGAACAGATTCATACTGGTGGTAGTGGATCATGCCACCAGGTATCCAGAGGCTATTCCCCTAAGGACCACCACAGCCCCTGTGGTGGCAAAGGCCCTCATTGCAGTTTTCTCAAGAGTGGGCTTTCCTAAGGAGGTACTATCAGATAGAGGCACGAATTTTATGTCTAGCTATCTGAAAGCAATGTGGAAGGAATGTGGAGTAAACTATAAGTTTACCACCCCATATCATCCACAATGCAATGGGCTTGTGGAGAGATTTAACAAGACCCTAAAAGGCATGATAAAAGGATTACCAGAGAAGCTCAGGCGGAAATGGGACATTCTTTTACCCTGCCTGCTCTTTGCTTACAGAGAGGTCCCACAGAAGGGGGTTGGCTACAGCCCTTTTGAACTTGTTGAACCTGTTTACAGACATGACAATAAGGCTTTTTCTCTGTTGAAGAAGTGTCTTGGGACCCACCCCCATTCTTGGAGTTTTGGGGCCCTGTGGAAGTCTTTTCTTTATTTTTATCCCCACCCTTATCTTGAGGCTTGGTAGACTCCTTCTTCTGGTTACTGTCCTGATTCTTATGCCTAATCCTGGTTCTGACCCACTTGTCTGCCTTCTTTCCCAATTCTTGGGGAGAGGTCAGATCAGAGTCCACCAGGTGCTGGTGTAAGAGCTGGTTCTGACAATTACTTAGGATCTGCTCCCTCATAATCAAATTATACAATCCTGTAAAGTCATGTTCTTTGCTGCCATGTAGCCAACCCTCCAGAGCCTTAGTTGCACAATCAACAAAATCAGTCCAGTCCTGAGTCTGTGTCTTCTGGGTGTCTCTGAACTTCAACCTGTACTGTTCAGTGGTTAAGCCAAACCCATCTATTAGGACACTCTTCAGGACTGTGAGAAGTTGGCCTGATAGGTGATGTTTCCAATTCTGGAACCACCGGTTATCAGACCAAACAATCCCTTATGGTGTCTGGTTGCAAGTCAACCTTATTAGACAAGCTATCCTAGGGGTAGCATGGACTAAGCAGCCTAAAGTCTTAACTTAAGAGGTCGTGTTAAGCGAGCTGTTTTACCACATACAATCCTGTAATATCAAATGAAAGGACACCACACAAGTATATATTATAAAAATATATGTATTTATTACTAAAAACAATCCCCAGTATTCTTTATGAATAAAGGGGCACAAGCGTTAAATCAAAAGCACAGTTTAAACATACAAAGTTGACAATTATGGATGAGGGCGGGGGGCCACTCAAACCATATACTAAACAAGTGGTATAAGAGATACCAATCGAACAGTGGTTAGGCCTAGGGCCTAGGGAATCGCTGGGAGCAGTCGGGACAAGCAGTGCTGAAGTCGGGAAAAGCCCGCGGGATTCGGGTGCAGTGCGGAAAGCGCACGCATGCACCAATGTTAACCAATGGTGCGTAAAAGTTGTAGAGTTAAAGTTTAAGGACACTTCCGCTGAACCTAGAGGAACAAAACTTAAGACACAGACCCTAGAGATGTGTACCAGTGTGGGAACACCGGCGGAGCAAAGTTACCTCACCCACAGGAAGCGGGTGCACAGGGTCGAAGTTGAGTCGGGTTTCGTCACGCAGGCTCTTGGTGCTTGAAGCTGAAAGGGCTGCAGGCGGGGTGAAAGAGAAGTGTCCGGTGGAGTCCAAGGGTGGACTCGAGTCGAAAAGTACCTGAAAGCAGAGGGGACAGAGTCTGGGTCACTCAGCAGTGACCAGGGTGGAACCAGGACGGAACCAGGCAATGTCGGGCGCAATCAGGTGGTCGTCGAGGAGCTTCTCTCCGCTGTCACGTGGGCTCTGGGGCATCTGCGACGTCCAGGAGCGGGTCACGATCTGTCCCACGAGGGCTCTCACCGTCGGCGCAGTCGGCTTCAAGTTTGGAGCAAACAACACTTGGCAAGAGCAATCCACGCGGAACCGGGAGATTGCTTCTCACTCGAACCAGGAGGGTCAGAGTGGGGGCTCCTTTTCAGGGGAGCTGGTGCAGATCTGGAGCAACCAGAGTTGCAGGTCGAATTTCAAAGTTCGTCGGTACAGGGGCCACTAGCCGGCTGGCAAGTGACCGGGCCAACGTGTTGAGCCAAATGGAGCAGAAGGGCCCCACTCAGCACTCGTCGAGTGTGGAGGGCTGAACTTCGGTGCAAGAGTGGCTCAGGGTTGGGGCTTCTCAAACCCCGGTGTACAGCTTCGAGGGTCACTCGTGGGCTGCACGGTCAGCGTCTTGTGGTCAATTCAAGATGGCATGCCCCACGCTTCTGGTCGCCTCCACGGGTCTCAGCTCTGCAGGGACTGTGGATCGGGCTGTTGGAAGGCAGGCAAGCTTGATCTCGTCGATCTCTGTCACTTGAGTTCCGGCAGGAACTGCGACAAAGCAGACGTCGATGGCTGGATGGTGCCTGTTTGCACAGGGTGGTCACTCCTTGACCACAAGGGAGATTCTTCAGTCTTCTACGATGAGTAGGATGTCGAAGGGTCCAGAGTTTCGTTTCTTATGTTTCATCAGGAAATCTGAAGTGCATTGGCACTGCTCCCAGTCTTATACTAATTTTGGGGGCTGGATTACCTGCTAGGTCCCCTCCTATGGGTGGGACCCAGGAAGTGGGTGGATACACCCCCTTCCTTTGATCCAGGCCGCCCTGGCATGAGGGCTGGAGTGCCCCAGAACCGGTTTGGCCTGATTATACAAGGGGCAGCCTTGTGCGCCCCAGGCAGTGTCTGGTTTCTTTCAGACCTCCCTGCTACAATCCACTATCTCCTGTCTGGAGGGTGGTAACACCCCCCTGCGACAGGAAACCCTTTGTCCAGGCCCCATTTGGCTGAGTTTCGGTCAGCTTCAGGGGGTCAGACTCTTGTCTGTGGCAGAGGCATCCATTTTGTGGATCTAAGGTCCTTTTAGAAATTAACCGCATTTAAGTAAAGTAACATGTCTTACCCCTCTAGAGGGGTGGAATGCTATCCCCATCGCCAGAACTGGCGAGGGGATAGTATTCCAAATCGTATTACACCTTACACGACATGTTTTGATAAAGCCAAACCAGAGTTGCTATATAACCGCAAGGATTATAATGCACTTAAGAGTATATGGTATGGCATTATCCTGAAACAGCTTAGGGAGATGTTCCCGACAGCTGCAGACAGGCTCAGCTCATGCTAGAGCTCCATCTCACATTAAACCACGCACTCTGCCTCCAGGATTGATGAGGCCTTCCATAGGAGTGGCTCACAGGTTTATATGTGTCCAGATATAGGTTTAGATATAGGTATACTATATCTAAGTAAGGGGTGATTACACCACCTTACCCCAGCTGAGTGATCAGCCAGTTGTGTCAATTTAAGAACCAGCCAGGGGTGGCAAAATATATGCTGCAGCCCCTGGTAGGCCTTGGTGGCCCCTATGCCCTGGGCACCTATAGTGCATTATACAGGGGCTGACAAGGAGTCCATTTCCAATTGTGGTATGTACCTAGGGTACATGGAATCCATTTTACAGAGAGAGCAGATGGCCTGGGGCCCTGATTAGCAGGGAACCAGGTCAACTAAGTCAAAAAACCAGCTAAACACAGGCAAAAAATCTGGGGTAACCATAGTCAGGTAGCCACCTTCCTACAAGGACTTTGTAATTGTTTGCATCCTCATGTCTAACAGTGAGGAGCTTATCTCTCCCTTTCTCTGAAAAGGAGTACCATAAGATTGCTGCCCACTGTTCCTCAGGAACCTGCTGTACCATGCAGGCTCTCTCAAGAGCAGTTATCCACTTGTGGATGTCATCCCCTTCCTTGTAGGGGGGCACAATCTTTGTCAGGTTGCTACTATCATAGGACCTGGGTTTCTCTTTAGGAATATTGCTGCCACCAGTGGCATCTAAGCCACACAATTTTTGCTCTCTTGCCAAGGCAAGTCTAGCTTGAGCCAAGGCTACCTCCTCCCTCTCTATTTGGAGTTTGACAGCCCTCATTCTGGACCTATGCTCTATCTTCTGAGAGGCAGTCATACCTCTCTGAGATTCTCTTGAGGCACTAGAAATATGAGAGTCCCCTGAGGGAGATCTCACTCTTCTGTTGCCTGGGAGAATGATATGGTGGGATCTGGGGAGGTGCTGGCCCTCTCCATTTCCCAGTAGGTCTAAGTTGGCCTGGTTAAGCCTGGCAACTAGGACCTGGCTACCCCTCTGATCCTGATCTTCTGGGTCCTCTACATCTGAGTCCTCCTCCTCCTCTTCTTCCTCCTCTTCTCCTTCCTCTGGAGGGGTATCAGTTACAGGGGGGTTCACTCCATCTCCTGACTCTAAGGGAACTTCATTCGCCTTCTCTAAGTCATCCTGTTCTAGAATGGCTATCAGGATAGGACATGTGGGACTTCTGCCCCTTTTTAACCCTCTTGATATGCACAAGGCAATCAAGTCCTTTCGGGTTAATTTGTCATAGCTGGAAGTTGCCTTGGTAAGGTCAACTGTCACAGGAGCAGACCCTGAGGCTTTTCCTGTGTCAGACATGACTACTAGTGAGGTGTAAGTGGTGCACTTACCTACACTAAGTGTTTTCCTACTGTACCTTGCTAGTGAGTTGTAGTCAGGGTGTGCTAATCCCTTTAATCTACAACTACTAAGTTCAGTAGAACTTAAATATGCTAAGCTTTTGATTTATATGTACCTTGAGGTACTTGATGTGATCTTTCAATTTGATAAAAGATTGCAATGGTAAAACAACAGCAAGCTCAAATCCCACCGCTGCCACCAATGTGAGAAGTTGGCCTGATAGGTGATGTTTCCAATTCTGGAACCACCGGTTATCAGACCAAACAATCCCTTATGGTGTCTGGTTGTAAGTCAACCTTGTTAGACAAGCTATCCTAGGGGTAGCATGGACTAAGCAGCCTAAAGGCTTAACTTAAGAGGTCGTGTTAAGCGAGCTGTTTTACCACATACAATCCTGTAATATCAAATGAAAGGACACCACACAAGTATATATTATAAAAATATATGTATTTATTACTAAAAACAATCCCCAGTATTCTTTATGAATAAAGGGGCACAAGCGTTAAATCAAAAGCACAGTTTAAACATACAAAGTTGCACAATTATGGATGAGGGCGGGGGGCCACTCTAACCATATACTAAACAAGTGGTATAAGAGATACCAATCGAACAGTGGTTAGGCCTAGGGCCTAGGGAATCGCTGGGAGCAGTCGAGACAAGCAATGCTGAAGTCGGGAGAGGCCCACGGGATTCGGGAGCAGTGCGGAAAGCGCACGCGTGCACCAATGTTAACCAATGGTGCGTAAAAGTTGTAAAGTTAAAGTTTAAGGACACTTCCGCTGAACCTAGAGGAACAAAACTTAAGACACAGACCCTAGAGATGTGTACCAGTGTGGGAACACCGGCGGAGCAAAGTTACCTCACCCACAGGAAGCGGGTGCACAGGGTCGAAGTTGAGTCGGGTTTCGTCACGCAGGCTCTTGGTGCTTGGAGCTGAAAGGGCTGCAGGCGGGGTGAAAGAGAAGTGTCCGGTGGAGTCCAAGGGTGGACTCGAGTCGAAAAGTACCTGAAAGCAGAGGGGACAGAGTCTGGGTCACTCAGCAGTGACCAGGGTGGAACCAGGACGGAACCAGGCAATGTCGGGCGCAATCAGGTGGTCGTCGAGGAGCTTCTCTCCGCTGTCACGTGGGCTCTGGGGCATCTGCGATGTCCAGGAGCGGGTCACGATCTGTCCCACAAGGGTTCTCACCGTCGGCGCAGTCGGCTTCAAGTTTGGAGCAAACAACACTTGGCAAGAGCAATCCATGCGGAACCGGGAGATTGCTTCTCACTTGAACGAGGAGGGTCAGAGTGGGGGCTCCTTTTCAGGGGAGCTGGTGCAGATCTGGAGCAACCAGATTTGCAGGTCGAATTTCAAAGTTCGTCGGTACAGGGGCCACTAGCCGGCTGGCAAGTGACCGGGCCAACGCATTGAGCCAAATGGAGCAGAAGGGCCCCACGCAGCACTCGTCGAGTGTGGAGGGCTGAACTTCAGTGCAAGAGTGGCTCAGGGTTGGGGCTTCTCAAACCCCGGTGTACAGCTTCAAGGGTCACTCACGGGCTGCACGGTCAGCGTCTCGTGGTCAATTAAAGATGGCGTGCCCCACGCTTCCGGTCGCCTCCACGGGTCTCTGCTCTGCAGGGACTGTGGATCGGGCTGTTGGAAGGCAGGCAAGCTTGATCTCGTCGATCTCTGTCGCTCGGGTTCCGGCGGGAACTGCGACAAAGCAGATGTCGATGGCTGGATGGTGCCTGTTTGCACAGGGTGGTCACTCCTTGACCACAAGGGAGATTCTTCAGTCTTCTACGTTGAGTAGGATGTCGAAGGGTCCAGAGTTTCGTTTCTTATGTTTCATCAGGAAATCTAAAGTGCATTGGCACTGCTCCCAGTCTTATACTAATTTGGGGGGCTGGATTACCTGCTAGGTCCCCTCCTATGGGTGGGACCCAGGAAGTGGGTGGATACACCCCCTTCCTTTGATCCAGGCCGCCCTGGCACGAGGGCTGGAGTGCCCCAGAACTGGTTTGACCGGATTATGCAAGGGGCAGCCTTGTGCGCCCCAAGCAGTGTCTGGTTTCTTTCAAACCTCCCTGCTACAATCCACTATCTCCTGTCTGGAGGGTGGTAACACCCCCCTGCGACAGGAAACCCTTTGTCCAGGCCCCATTTGGCTGAGTTTCGGTCAGCTGCAGGGGGTCAGACTCTTGTCTGTGGCAGAGGCATCCATTTTGTGGATCTAAGGTCCTTTTAGAAATTAACCGCATTTAAGTAAAGTAACATGTCTTACCCCTCTAGAGGGGTGGAATGCTATCCCCGTCGCCAGAACACCTTACACAACATGTTTTGATAAAGCCAAACCAGAGTTGCTATATAACCGCGAGGATTATAAGGCACTTAAGAGTATATGGTATGGCATTATCCTGAAACAGCTTAGGGAGTTGTTCCCGACAGCTGCAGACAGGCTCAGCTCATGCTAGAGCTCCATCTCACATTAAACCACGCACTCTGCCTCCAGGATTGATGAGGCCTTCCATAGGAGTGGCTCACAGGTTTATATGTGTCCAGATATAGGTTTAGATATAGGTATACTATATCTAAGTAAGGGGTGAATACACCACCTTACCCCAGCTGAGTGATCAGCCAGTTGTGTAAATTTAAGAACCAGCCAGGGGTGGCAAAAGATATGCTGCAGCCCCTGGTAGGCCTTGGTGGCTCCTATGCCCTGGGCACCTATAGTGCATTATACAGGGGCTGACAAGGAGTCCATTTTCAATTGTGGTATGTACCTAGGGTACATGGAATCCATTTTACAGAGAGAGCAGATGGCCTGGGGCCCTGATTAGCAGGGAACCAGGTCAACTAAGTCAAAAAACCAGCTAAACACAGGCAACAAATCTGGGGTAACCATAGTCAGGTAGCCACCTTCCTACAGTGTCTAGTGGGGAAGTACCACTTCTAGACATGGCTGTACGTTTGCTGTTATGTTATGTTATGTTGTTATGTTAAGTAGCTTTTATATAGCGTACGGCTACATCCAGCAATTTGGCCGCAACAGGGTCGTCCGCCGTGTCAAGGTGGAAGTTGAAATCACCGGCCACAACACAATGCTGTGTGGTCAGCGCCAGCTCAGAGACGGCTGTCTGCAGATCCTCCAAAAAGGAACCCACCGGGCCTGGTGGTCTATAAACCAACAACCCCTTCAAGGCCTGACCTGGGGACAGTCTGAGCGTGAAGGCGAGCGACTCGGCATTCCCAATGGAGTTCAGGGGAAGCACCGAGCAGGAGACGCTCTTTTTCACCACAACCGCCACTCCCCCTCCCCTGCCCTTAACTCTGTCCTGCCGGAAGATATTGTACGCAGGAGGAATGGCTGAGAAGACGTCCGGATTGGAAGCCTCTCCCAGCCAAGTTTCGGTCAGTAGCAAGCACAGGGGATTTTCCCTGACCAGAAGATCGTAAATGTGCAGGGCGTGGCGCCCTACCGACCTCGTGTTCAGCAGCAGGCAAAGATGCTTCACGCCAGCTGTTGCCGGGTGAGGAACCGTAGCACAAATCCAGGAAGGCGTCCAACCACAGCCCGGACAGCGTCGTTTGCCCCTAAACCGCCCCGGGAAAATGGAGCGGCAAGAGCTAGAATGGCCCCGCATGTCCCGCAATGACGCAGAGGAATAGCAAATCATCTCAGCCAGAGTATTGCCGGACCGGGGTCCCCCGCCGCCCCGACGCCTCCGGGACGCTGACGGGCGCAGACGGGCAGGACTCCGGCACGACTCAGGCTAAGCGAGGGCGTCCACCTGCGCGTCACGCTGCGCGTGAGGGAGCGACTTTAAGTAGGCGCTCCAATCAAGCCTGAGCGTGTGAGTCCGCTCCAAGATGGCGGCCGCCGCTGGCTGAAGTAGCCCAAACAAAGATGGCGCCCAAAATGACCCCCAGGACCCGGACCCACCAAAGTGGTGGTGCTTGGCAGGCAGAAAATGCCGTTTTTAAGGTGCAGGTAAGGGGAGAAGGGGGCGCTGGCAGCAAGCAGGCAGGCTAAAATCAGGGAAGAATGAAACAGAAAAACGAACCCAAATGCAAAACAGGATGTTTTAAAAAGTACTCGGCGCTAGTAGCAGCGCGAGCGCGGCGAAGTGGTAGATGGTCTAACCAGCACCATGCTAGAGCCTGCCTTCAGTAGGCGCTCCAATCAAGCCTGAGCGTGCGAGTCCGCTCCAAGATGGCGGCCGCCGCTGGCTGAAGTAGCCCAAACAAAGATGGCGCCCAAAATGACCCCCAGGACCCGGACCCACCAAAGTGGTGGTGCTTGGCAGGCAGAAAATGCCGTTTTTAAGGTGCAGGTAAGGGGAGAAGGGGGCGCTGGCAGCAAGCAGGCAGGCTAAAATCAGGGAAGAATGAAACAGAAAAACGAACCCAAATGCAAAACAGGATGTTTTAAAAAGTACTCGGCGCTAGTAGCAGCGCGAGCGCGGCGAAGTGGTAGATGGTCTAACCAGCACCATGCTAGAGCCTGCCTTCAGTAGGCGCTCCAATCAAGCCTGAGCGTGCGAGTCCGCTCCAAGATGGCGGCCGCCGCTGGCTGAAGTAGCCCAAACAAAGATGGCGCCCAAAATGACCCCCAGGACCCGGACCCACCAAAGTGGTGGTGCTTGGCAGGCAGAAAATGCCGTTTTTAAGGTGCAGGTAAGGGGAGAAGGGGGCGCTGGCAGCAAGCAGGCAGGCTAAAATCAGGGAAGAATGAAACAGAAAAACGAACCCAAATGCAAAACAGGAAGTTTTAAAAAGTACTCGGCGCTAGTAGCAGCGCGAGCGCGGCGAAGTGGTAGATGGTCTAACCAGCACCACGCTAGAGCCCGCCTTAAGTAGGCGCTCCAATCAAGCCTGAGCGTGCGAGTCCGCTCCAAGATGGCGGCCGCCGCTGGCTGAAGTAGCCCAAACAAATATGGCGCCCAAAATGACCCCCAGGACCCGGACCCACCAAAGTGGTGGTGCTTGGCAGGCAGAAAATGCCGTTTTTAAGGTGCAGGTAAGGGGAGAAGGGGGCGCTGGCAGCAAGCAGGCAGGCTAAAATCAGGGAAGAATGAAACAGAAAAACGAACCCAAATGCAAAACAGGAAGTTTTAAAAAGTACTCGGCGCTAGTAGCAGCGCGAGCGCGGCGAAGTGGTAGATGGTCTAACCAGCACCACGCTAGAGCCCGCCTTCAGTAGGCGCTCCAATCAAGCCTGAGCGTGCGAGTCCGCTCCAAGATGGCGGCCGCCGCTGGCTGAAGTAGCCCAAACAAAGATGGCGCCCAAAATGACCCCCAGGACCCGGACCCACCAAAGTGGTGGTGCTTGGCAGGCAGAAAATGCCGTTTTTAAGGTGCAGGTAAGGGGAGAAGGGGGCGCTGGCAGCAAGCAGGCAGGCTAAAATCAGGGAAGAATGAAACAGAAAAACGAACCCAAATGCAAAACAGGAAGTTTTAAAAAGTACTCGGCGCTAGTAGCAGCGCTAGTAGCAGCGCCAGCGCGGCGAAGTGGTAGATGGCTGTGAGGGTGCTGGTGTGTGATTGGCTGGAGTTGGCTGGGATACCAGGATCCAGGATGTCTGGATGGGTCTGCCCAGTGGTGAGTGCTCAGATCAGCATGCTGATGTGAGGGGAGGGCTGCACCTGGTTCCTGATGGGGCTGGGCTTTCCCCACACAATGCTGGCCCCGCCCCCTGTGGTGCGTCTAACGACCCTAGCCCTGCCAGTGAATAGAGTGAGGTGATGAGCACATCAAGGGTGCTCCAAAACCAGCTGTGACTGTTTTCTCCCCCACCCTGCACCTACAGACAAAGGAATGTGGTGCATAAAAATGGGGCTGTGTCGCCACACAAACTGTTCTCTGCCAGGATCCTGCCTGAGGGGGCTGCTGCTGTTGCTGGGGCCAGGAAGACCGCCACTTGGATTATCTCCCTGCCTGGAGACCCAGTGAGCTGGCTCTGGGCCCAGCCTTGCCCCCTGCCTGCTTTAAGGAACTTTGCTGTGCCCGTAGCGCTTGGGAGCGCTGTGCCTGCACCCCTAGCGCTGAGAGCGCTGCGAATCGTCTTTGAGCGCTGGGAGCGCTTTACTTTCCCTTTTCGTGGCTGCCCACGCCACTTTTTGCCGATTTGACAGTCCCCTGGCAGGTGCCCACCCTGCCAAGGACCTTGTGCTTTACCCTGTCACGAGCGCTTTGGGAGCGCTTTATTGAGCTTAAGGCCGGTGCCCACCCGGCATTGCCCTGTGAAGTTTTCCCCGTCGCCGCCCGGCCGTACAGGAAGTCAGGCAGGCCGTGACCTCATTCCCCAGGCCGCGCTCTGATTGGCTGCCAGCCCGGGACAGGAAGGAGGGAGCCGGAAGCTACCGGGAGCCGACCCTGGGATCCGGTGCACTCACCCAGGAGAGAGAGAAGCCTTCTGTCCAGCAGCGGGGCAACCGTGGTGTGGGGAGAGCCCCGCAGCTGCCGAGGAATAGAAGGAGCCTGGAGACCCTGGGAGCGCCCACCAGAAACCGGGTAAGTGGGGCTCGGTGTTCCCGTCTAGGGAGGAGGGCGTCGGGGCACATTGCCGGCGCCCGCCCTCCCCTCCAGTACCAGGGCTTTGTTGTCAAAGAGCCTGAGAGGCCCCGGGGGGGCCTCCCTGCAGATTTGAGCCCCGGGCGGGCTCCTACGTTACTGGGGCATTTCTTCAGGGCCGCGAGAGGCTCTGGGTGGCATCATTTCCTTTCGAGTCCCCCGAAGAGGGACTCCAACGCCCAGAGCCATTTGTTCTCTTGAGTCCCGGAGGGACTCCAACGGCCGTATTTTGTGTATGAGCCTGAAAGGCTCAAGGGGGCATTTTGATTTACTGAGAGCCCACGAGGGGCTCAGGCGCCACAACTATCTTTGAGAGCCCAGAGATTCTCAGGGGCCATTTGTTTATTCAGAGCCCAGCGAGGCTCCAAAAAGGGGACAGTCATTTCTACAGAGCCTGTGACACTCAGTAACACCAGCAAGTAGCAAACACAGTAAAACATTTTGGCCTGTATCTTTCCGCCGTCTTTGTAAGCCTGTGACACTGTGAGTTTCAGGAATTCCACAAGCAGCACTATAGGTGGACTCTCTACTAGTACATACATAGTCAGATAGTACTAAAAAATGCCTTTTTACTTTTTTCTCTTGTTTTGCAAAAGAAATTACTGGTACGTGAACTTGTGGTAGCCGCCATAATGGCAGCTCACTCAGCTTTAACCCAAGAAATACAGACACAGGCCATGATGATGCAGACTCGCAGTACTTTAAGCAGTACATGCAGGTGGGAATAGGAATGTCTTACTTTTCTATAGGGGTGGCACTGCCACTGGCCATACTTCATCCACTCAGCGTCTGCGCTACTACATCATACACCTCTGCTATCGACGAGGAGGATAAAGAAGATAACATCCAGGCTTCAAAGTACGTCTATGATTCTTCTTAATGTCTCAAATGTACCAAAATTTCTTTTTGTTAACAACCAACTTACACCCTTTTCATTATATTTTGGAAACCGCTGTATTCTTTCTTATGTTGAATTGCATTCAACAAAACCATTTTTTACAGTCATAAATAAATATTAAGACTCGCTCGTCCTTCGTTTCACTCTTCTTTAGCTTTTCGTTCTTCACATCCCTAAACTACATCTGATCTGATATGACTTGGCTTTAAAATAAAAATTGGCCAGCTGAGTTCAAGTGAAATAGAGGGGACCATTGGTTACCAGAGAAGTACAGCCACTAATGCTATTACAAGTCAAGGTTGACTGTCTTCTCCGTGATAGCCCAAAAAGTAGTTATAAATTAGTAAATGTTCTTGACAGTACAGTGTACTTATACTAGTGTACTGTGTACTACTGTACAGTACATCATACACTCCTTTACGAGCCTACTCAAAAAAAATATAATAAGTAAGTAGTATAATAACTTACCACCATCCGCCGCCGCTGAGCCTTCCCCCCCAGCTCCTCCTGTTGGCACCGCCGCATCCAGAGTGGACCCCTCCGCACTGCTGGCCCCAGCACGGATGGTCATCTGTGCCGCATCAGATGTTGTGACGTCTAGGAAAAACATGTCATATTTTCAGATGCCATACACAACCCCCTATTTTGTCTCGTAATGGAAGGAAATGTTACATAACACATTTTGTATTACTGGGATTGAAAAAATGTTACGGTTTTGGGGAGGGTGTTAACCTTTTAGATGCTTATTCCATTAAATGCTACACTTCTTCTTTTGACAACTGATTAATGCTTGCTTTATGTAGGAAGGTGGCTACCTGACTATGGTTACCCCGGATTTTTTGCCTGTGTTTAGCTGGTTTTTTGACTTAGTTGACCTGGTTCCCTGCTAATCAGGGCCCCAGGCCATCTGCTCTCTCTGTAAAATGGATTCCATGTACCCTAGGTACATACCACAATTGGAAATGGACTCCTTGTCAGCCCCTGTAGAATGCACTATAGGTGCACAGGGCATAGGAGCCACTAAGGCCTACCAGGGGCTGCAGCATATCTTTTGCCACCCCTGGCTGGTTCTTAAATTGACACAACTGGCTGATCACTCAGCTGGGGTAAGGTGGTGTACACACCCCTTGCTTAGATATAGTATACCTATGTCTAAACCTATATCTGGACACATGTAAACCTGTGAGCCACTCCTATAGACAGGCCTCACCAATCCTGGAGGCTGGGTGCATGGTTTTTATGTGAGATGGAGCTCTAGCATGAGCTGAGCCTGTCTGCAGCCGTCGGGAACAAATCCCTAAGCTGTTTCAGGATAATGCCATACCATATACTATTAAGTGCCTTATAATCCTCGCGGTTATTTAGCAACTCTGGTTTGGCTTTATCAAAACATGTCGTGTAAGGTGTCATACGCTTTGGAATACCATCCCCTCGCCAGTTCTGGCGACGGGGATGGCATTCCACCCCTCTAGAGGGGTAAGACATGTTACTTCACTTTAATGCGGTTGATTTCTCCAAAGGCCTTAAGATCCACAAAATGGATGCCTCTGCCACAGACAAATGTCTGGACCCCTGGAGCTGACCGAAACCCAGTCAAGGGGGTCCTGGACAAAGGGTTTCCTGTCACAGGAGGGTGTCACCGCCCTCCAGACAGGAGATAGTGTATTGTAGCAGGGAGGTTTGAAAGAAACCAGACACTGCCTGGGGCGCACAAGGCTGCCCCTTGCATAATCCGGCCAAACCGGTTCTGGGGCACTCCAGCCCTCGTGCCAGGGCGGCCTGGATCAAAGGAAGGGGGTGTATCCACCCACTTCCTGGGTCCCACCCATAGGAGGGGACCTAGCAGGTAATCACGCCCACCAGATTCGAATAAGAGTGGGAGCAGTGCCAATGCACATCAGATTTCCTGGAAGAAACATTTGAAACGATATTCTGGACCCTTCGCCCTCCATCTCAACGTGGAAGCCCGAAGAATCTCCCTTGTGGTCAAGGAGTGACCACCCTGCAGCAGCAGGCACCATCCAGCCCTCGACGTCTACTTGGTTGCAGTTCCCGCCGGAACTCGAGCGACTGAGATCGACGAGATCAAGCCTGCCCAGCTTCTAACAGCCCGATCCACAGTCCCTGCAAAGCTGAGACCCGTGGAGGCGACCGGAAGCGTGGGGCACGCCATCTTGAAGTGACCACGAGACGCTGACCGTGCAGCCCACGAGTGACCCTCGAAGCTGTACACCGGGGTTTGAGAAGCCCTCACCCTGAGCTACTCCTGAGCCGAAGTTCAGCCCTCCACACTCGACGAGTGCTGCGTGGGGCCCTTTGGCACGATTTGGCTCAACGCGTTGGCCCGGTCACTTGCCAGCTGGCTTGTGGTCCCTGTGCCGACGAACTACAAAAGAAGACTCGTGATTCTGGTTGCTCCAGATCCACACCAGCTCCCCTGAAAGGGAGCCCCGACTCTGACCTTCCTGGTCCGAGTGAGACGCCATCTTCCAATCCCGCGTGGATTGCTCTTACCAAGGCTTGTTTGCTCCAAACCGGAAGCCGACTGCACCGACGGTGAGAGCCTGCGTGGGACAGATCGTGACCTGCTCCTGGACGTCGCAGATGCCCCAGAGCCCACGTGACAGCGAAGAGAAGCGCCTCGACGACCACCTGATTGCGCCCGACATTGCCTGGTTCCGTCCTGGTTCCACCCTGGTCACTGCTGAGTGACCCAGACTCTGTCCCCTCTGCTTTCAGGTACTCTACAACTTGAGTCCACCCTTGGACTCCACCGGACACTTCGTCTTCACCCTGCCTGCAGCCCTTTCAGCTTCAAGCACCAAGAGCCTGCGTGTCAAAACCCGACGCCACTTCGACCCTGTGCACCCACTTCCTGTGGGTGAGGTAACTTTGCTCCGCCGGTGTTCCCACACTGGTGCACACCTCTAGGGTCTGTGTGTTAAGTTTTGTTCCTCTAGGTTCAGCGGAAGTGTCCTTAAACTTTAACTATTTGACTTTTACGCACCATTGGTTAACATTGGTGCATGCGTGCGCTTTCCGCACATCTCCCGAATCCCGAGGGCCATTCCCGACTTCAGCATTGCTTGTCCTGATTGCTCCCAGCGATTCCCTAGGCCCTAGGCCTAACCACTGTTCGAGTGGCCTCTCTTATACCACTTGTTTAGTATATGGTTTGAGTGGCCCCCTGCCCTCATCCATAATTGTGCAACTTGTATGTTTAAACAGTGCTTTTGATTTAACGCTTGTGCCCCTTTATTCATAAAGAATACTGGGGATTGTTTTTAGTAATAAACACATATATTTTTATAATATATACTTGTGTGGTGTCCTTTCATTTGGTATTACAGGATTGTATGTGGTAAAACAGCTCGCTTAACACGACCTCTTAAGTTAAGCCTTTAGGCTGCTTAGTCCATGCTACCCCTAGGATAGCTTGTCTAATAAGGTTGACTTACAACCAGACACCATAAGGGGATTGTTTGGTCAGGTAGTAGGTGGTTCCAGAATTGGAAACATCCCCTACCAGGCCAACTTCTCACATTGGTGAGCAGCGGTGCGGATTTGAGCTTGCTGTTGTTTTACCATTGCAATCTTTATATCAAATTGAAAGATCACATCAAGTACCTCTAGGTACATATAAAATCAAAAGCTTAGCATATTAAGTTCTACTGAACTTAGTAGTTGTAGGTTGAAGGGAGTAGCACACCCCTGACTACAACTCACTAGCAAGGTCCAGTAGGAAAACACTTAGTGTAGGTAAGTGCACCACTTACACCTCACTAGTAACCATGTCTGACACAGGAAAGGCCTCAGGGTCTAGTCCTGTGACAGTTGACCCTACCCAGGCAACTTTTGGATATGACAAACTAACCCGCAGAGACTTGATTGCCTTGTGCAAAGCAAGAGGGTTAAAAAGGGGCAGAAGCCCCACCTGCCTAACCCTGGTAGAAATCCTAGAACAGGATGACTTAGAGAAGGCTAAAACAGCTTCCCTAGACACAGGAAATGGAGAGAACCCCCCTGTAGTTGATCCCCCTGAAGAGGAGGATGATGATGACTTGGATGAGGACTCAGATGCTGGGGACTTAGAAGTACAGGATCAGGGTAGCCAGGTTCCAGTTGGTAGGCTTAGCCAGGCCAACTTGGACCTACTGGGGAATGGAGAGGGCCAGCACCTCCCCAGAACCCAACATGTGATTCTCCCAGGCAACAGAAGAGTGAGATCTCCCTCAGGGGACTCTCATATTTCTAGTGCCTCCAGAGAATCAGAGAGAGGCATGAGTGCTTCTCAGAAAGCTGAGCATAGGGCCAGAATGAGGGCTGTCCAACTCCAAATAGAGAGGGAGGAGGTAGCCTTGGCTCAAGCTAAACTTAGCATGGCCCAAGCTAAACTTGCCTTGGCAAGAGAACAGAAATTGTGTGGCTTAGATGCCACTGGTGGCAGCAATATTCCTAAAGAGAAACCCAGGTCCTATGATAGTAGAAACCTGACAAAGATTGTGCCCCCCTTCAAAGAAGGGGATGACATCCACAAATGGATGACTGCTCTTGAGAGAGCCTGCATGGTACAGCAGGTTCCTGAGGAACAGTGGGCAGCAATCTTATGGTACTCCTTTTCAGAGAAAGGGAGAGATAAGCTCCTCACTGTTAGACATGAGGATGCAAACAATTACAAAGTCCTGAAGAGTGTTCTGATAGATGGGTTTGGCTTAACCACTGAACAGTACAGGTTGAAGTTCAGAGATACCCAGAAGACACAGACTCAGGACTGGACTGATTTTGTAGATTGTGCTACTAAGGCTCTGGAGGGTTGGCTACATGGCAGCAAAGTACATGACTTTACAGGATTGTATAATTTGATTATGAGGGAGCAGATCCTAAGTAATTGTCAGAACCAGCTCTTACACCAGCACCTGGTAGACTCTGATCTGACCTCTCCCCAAGAATTGGGAAAGAAGGCAGACAAATGGGTCAGAACCAGGATTAGGCCTAAGAATCAGGACAGTAACCAGAAGAAGGAGTCTACCAAACCTCAAGATAAGGGTGGGGATAAAAATAAAGAAAAGACTTCCCCAGGGCCCCAAAACTCCAAGGATGGGGGTGGGTCCCAAGACACTTCTTCAACTGAGAAAAAACCCTATTGTTATCCCTGTAAACAGGTGGGGCATTACAAAACAGACAGCTGTTGTCCCAAGAATAACAATAAAGAAAATATACCTCCAAAGCCAGCTTCAACACCTCCTGTTACTGTCAGCAGTAATCCCCCAGGAAGTGGGAGCACACCCAGGAATCTGGGTGGGTTTACTTTTGGAAATCAGGTGGACCCTGGCCTATCCAGGTCCCCATCACCCAATGATCTTGTTTATGAGGCTGGCATGGGGTTTGCCAACTTCTCTGCTTGCCCAAATACTTTGAGCAAGTATAGACAAGAACCCATCATCAATGGTTTAAGAGTTGAAGCTTTTAGAGACACAGGGGCTAGCATCACCATGGTGGCTGATGGCATAGTCCCCTCTAAGCAACTTTTACCTGGTGCCACATACCAGGTTACAAACATTGATGGAATCCAAACAAATCATCCCATGGCAGTAGTAAGTCTCAGCTGGGGAGGTGTCATTGGCCCAAAGAGAGTGGCAGTGTCACCAAACTTGCCTGTAGACTGCCTACTTGGTAATGATTTGGAGATCTCAGCCTGGGCTGAGGTTGAACAGGAAACCCATTCTAGAATGGTGAATTCCAATGGAAAGGTTAGTGGGGCTGTAATGGCTACAGCCCCAATTCAAGATGTCCTTCCTGAAAAGGTTGGTAGGGCTGAGAAACTCTCTGCCCCATCTTTAGCAAAAGCTCTTCCTGAACAGGAGAACAAAGCTGTTATGATAACAGCAGAAACCCAAACTGAGTCTCCTCCTGAAAAGGTTGGTGGGGCTGTGATGGCCACAGCCCAAACTCAAACTGACATGTGTGTTGTGAAACCTGAAATGATGGATAACTCCACACAAACTGAGAGCATGGAGGAGGAAGAGAAATCTCCCCCTCACCAGACTTTAGGACAGGATCAGCCTCCTCAGGGAACTGATCTTACCCCTGATGAAGGAACTGCCCCAGAGGTTGTTAGGCCTGGCCTGACAGAGCCTCTGATGGCGGTGGACCCTTCTCAGGTGGGACCCAGTCTGGAGCAGGTAACCTGCCCCTCTCTACCTTGCCTTAGCCAGCCCAGGGCTGCAGAGGACAAGAAGGACAGTGAGACCCAGAGGGCCCCCTGTCAAATAAAGCACCCCCATCAAAAGATTAGGTGCACCAAAACTAGTAGCCCTAGTAAGGTGAAAACTTTAAAAACTCCTAAGGGAGCCCCCTTAAAAACAGTTAGGGACCTCCCACAGATGGATTCTGTTGGGCACAGCCAAACCTGGGACCCAAAGGGCCCAAACCTGAACTGTCCCTCCAGCAAGCCAAACAGAGGGACCCAGCCTCCAGCTTTAGGTAGCCAGAGGTTGACCCTGAGAGCACAGTGCAACTCAGTTAAAGAAAGAAAGGCACACATGGTGGAAGATAATTGGAGGAAGCCAAGCCCTAACTTAGTAGAGCCTCACTTCAAAACTCCATATCCAAACCAGCCTTTAACTTTGCATAAACACACCCAAGGTAGTGATTCCCTATGGTGGAGACCCTCTAATACCCAAAGGGTGAGGGACTGCTTAGTGGACCATGAGACAGGGGGTACCCATGCTAGTGCAGGTACTTCCTTATATGGCCACTCAGGCAATATAGGCTTACCTGGCCAAGGATAGCCTTATCTCCTTTCGTTTGGGGGGGGGTTATGTAGGAAGGTGGCTACCTGACTATGGTTACCCCGGATTTTTTGCCTGTGTTTAGCTGGTTTTTTGACTTAGTTGACCTGGTTCCCTGCTAATCAGGGCCCCAGGCCATCTGCTCTCTCTGTAAAATGGATTCCATGTACCCTAGGTACATACCACAATTGGAAATGGACTCCTTGTCAGCCCCTGTAGAATGCACTATAGGTGCACAGGGCATAGGAGCCACTAAGGCCTACCAGGGGCTGCAGCATATCTTTTGCCACCCCTGGCTGGTTCTTAAATTGACACAACTGGCTGATCACTCAGCTGGGGTAAGGTGGTGTACACACCCCTTGCTTAGATATAGTATACCTATGTCTAAACCTATATCTGGACACATGTAAACCTGTGAGCCACTCCTATAGACAGGCCTCACCAATCCTGGAGGCTGGGTGCATGGTTTTTATGTGAGATGGAGCTCTAGCATGAGCTGAGCCTGTCTGCAGCCGTCGGGAACAAATCCCTAAGCTGTTTCAGGATAATGCCATACCATATACTATTAAGTGCCTTATAATCCTCGCGGTTATTTAGCAACTCTGGTTTGGCTTTATCAAAACATGTCGTGTAAGGTGTCATACGCTTTGGAATACCATCCCCTCGCCAGTTCTGGCGACGGGGATGGCATTCCACCCCTCTAGAGGGGTAAGACATGTTACTTCACTTTAATGCGGTTGATTTCTCCAAAGGCCTTAAGATCCACAAAATGGATGCCTCTGCCACAGACAAATGTCTGGACCCCTGGAGCTGACCGAAACCCAGTCAAGGGGGTCCTGGACAAAGGGTTTCCTGTCACAGGAGGGTGTCACCGCCCTCCAGACAGGAGATAGTGTATTGTAGCAGGGAGGTTTGAAAGAAACCAGACACTGCCTGGGGCGCACAAGGCTGCCCCTTGCATAATCCGGCCAAACCGGTTCTGGGGCACTCCAGCCCTCGTGCCAGGGCGGCCTGGATCAAAGGAAGGGGGTGTATCCACCCACTTCCTGGGTCCCACCCATAGGAGGGGACCTAGCAGGTAATCACGCCCACCAGATTCGAATAAGAGTGGGAGCAGTGCCAATGCACATCAGATTTCCTGGAAGAAACATTTGAAACGATATTCTGGACCCTTCGCCCTCCATCTCAACGTGGAAGCCCGAAGAATCTCCCTTGTGGTCAAGGAGTGACCACCCTGCAGCAGCAGGCACCATCCAGCCCTCGACGTCTACTTGGTTGCAGTTCCCGCCGGAACTCGAGCGACTGAGATCGACGAGATCAAGCCGGCCCAGCTTCTAACAGCCCGATCCACAGTCCCTGCAAAGCTGAGACCCGTGGAGGCGACCGGAAGCGTGGGGCACGCCATCTTGAAGTGACCACGAGACGCTGACCGTGCAGCCCACGAGTGACCCTCGAAGCTGTACACCGGGGTTTGAGAAGCCCCCACCCTGAGCTACTCCTGAGCCGAAGTTCAGCCCTCCACACTCGACGAGTGCTGCGTGGGGCCCTTTGGCACGATTTGGCTCAACGCGTTGGCCCGGTCACTTGCCAGCTGGCTTGTGGTCCCTGTGCCGACGAACTACAAAAGAAGACTCGTGATTCTGGTTGCTCCAGATCCACACCAGCTCCCCTGAAAGGGAGCCCCGACTCTGACCTTCCTGGTCCGAGTGAGACGCCATCTTCCAATCCCGCGTGGATTGCTCTTACCAAGGCTTGTTTGCTCCAAACCGGAAGCCGACTGCACCGACGGTGAGAGCCTGCGTGGGACAGATCGTGACCTGCTCCTGGACGTCGCAGATGCCCCAGAGCCCACGTGACAGCAAAGAGAAGCGCCTCGACAACCACCTGATTGCGCCCGACATTGCCTGGTTCCGTCCTGGTTCCACCCTGGTCACTGCTGAGTGACCCAGACTCTGTCCCCTCTGCTTTCAGGTACTCTACAACTTGAGTCCACCCTTGGACTCCACCGGACACTTCGTCTTCACCCTGCCTGCAGCCCTTTCAGCTTCAAGCACCAAGAGCCTGCGTGTCAAAACCCGACGCCACTTCGACCCTGTGCACCCACTTCCTGTGGGTGAGGTAACTTTGCTCCGCCGGTGTTCCCACACTGGTGCACACCTCTAGGGTCTGTGTGTTAAGTTTTGTTCCTCTAGGTTCAGCGGAAGTGTCCTTAAACTTTAACTATTTGACTTTTACGCACCATTGGTTAACATTGGTGCATGCGTGCGCTTTCCGCACATCTCCCGAATCCCGAGGGCCATTCCCGACTTCAGCATTGCTTGTCCTGATTGCTCCCAGCGATTCCCTAGGCCCTAGGCCTAACCACTGTTCGAGTGGCCTCTCTTATACCACTTGTTTAGTATATGGTTTGAGTGGCCCCCTGCCCTCATCCATAATTGTGCAACTTGTATGTTTAAACAGTGCTTTTGATTTAACGCTTGTGCCCCTTTATTCATAAAGAATACTGGGGATTGTTTTTAGTAATAAACACATATATTTTTATAATATATACTTGTGTGGTGTCCTTTCATTTGGTATTACAGGATTGTATGTGGTAAAACAGCTCGCTTAACACGACCTCTTAAGTTAAGCCTTTAGGCTGCTTAGTCCATGCTACCCCTAGGATAGCTTGTCTAATAAGGTTGACTTACAACCAGACACCATAAGGGGATTGTTTGGTCAGGTAGTAGGTGGTTCCAGAATTGGAAACATCCCCTACCAGGCCAACTTCTCACACTTAACGTGCACCATTTTTCTCATTACAGAAAGAAGATTCCATTGCCCTTCAGCCAGACGATTCACCAACTACTACTGAGTCACCACCAGCAGTACTTAAGTACTTTAAAGAAGGTGGGGGCTCACACACAGTTATTCTACTAATTTCCTGTGTCTGTTAGTGTTAACTATTTTTAAGTTTGAGTCATACTAATTTCATTCATGGGAATGTTGTTTAAAGTAAACTTTAACGTCATCTTCATCCATAAGAATACTACGCTATTAAAAATAAAGAAATAATGTTTTCATTTCTCAATTGAAAATAAAAATTAAAAACTAACAAACACTGTGTGGTTTTTGTTCACGAGTGAGTGAGCGGAATGGTTTGAACTACTGCACTTGGCAGTCATGTTTCAGTAACTCAGATAGGCCAGGACTCGGAGGTAGTCTCTCTTCTTCTGTTCTTCTGGGTCGTAAAATCATTGGTCAGACATTCTAGATAGTCGGTCAGGGGAATGGGGGTTCAACTTCTGTTCGGACTGAGGTATGTCGAAAGTCGAACTGCACCTATCATCAACAATGTCCTATTTATCTTGTTCATACTTCTTTGTGTGAAGAATAGTCCCTGAAACAGTAGCGGTATGGGATGTGCTCCTCTCAAATCAAAAAGGCAACTGCTACCTTTTACTTGGTGTAAACAATGACATTTTGTTGTTGGAAATTGTCAAAGCACTTACATTAAGAAGACTGGAATAGACAGCAAGGGCAACCCAGAGGACTGCACTCAGTGCCTAGAGCTATTGCTGTATCAGAGTTTTGTTTCACACCGTTTGCCGAATGGACAAGCTTAGCTACCTACACAGACCGACTCATAATTGTAAATAGTAGTAGCACAGAGAGTGATGGTAGAGGCAGGATAAGAATGTAGAAAGTAGTCCACATTAGAAGAAGATCAAAGACTATTTTGTAAAACATAGAATTATTAGGAACCAGTTTGTAATGAAAAGGAGCTGTAAAAGTTAGGGAAGTATAAGTATTAATATAACAATAGAACAACTTACTGGGGCCAGCAGAAGAGCCTGCAAGGGACTGCTCCTGTTCACCTTCTGCCACCGGAGTCTCTGTCGCCGTCGCCTTGCCCCTGGGAGGTCCTGGTGATCATGAAATAATGAAACACAACATGGATGATTGTTTTTTGGGAAATATTTGATTTCTTTGTACTCAATCTAAAATTATGTCAGGGAAACAAATTGCATCTGATCTGGTCAAGTCCCCCATTCACACCTTCATTCATACTACCGTGCTTCCCATTAGACTCACAGACATTCCGCACCCCGCTCCAGATAGGGGCGGTGCCAGAGTTCTTGGAGCGAAAGGCAAAATTCAATTTGCCTGCAAAGAGAACCCCAGGAATTGCTATTAAAAGTTGTTTACTGCAACTACACGGAACCTCATAAGGCCTTCCCACACCTTATGGAAAGCTCCGTCCCCCCCCACCTCAAAGTGCATCTCTCTGGTGGTCTGCGAGGTGCTGCCTGTTTTCTCCCACTGAACAACCAAACAACACATGGCAGAGGCCTTGAGAGGCAGAACTGCCGCGGCCATCCTGTGAGTCTGATGTTAGCTCAGTGCCCCCAAGTCCCCCATTCACACCTTCATTCATACTACCGTGCTTCCCATTAGACCCACAGACATTCCGCACCCAGCTCCAGATAGGGGCGGTGCCAAAGTTCCTGGCGCTCAAGGCAAAATTCAATTCACCTGCAAAGAGAACCCCAGGAATTGCTATTAAAAGCTGTTTACTGCAACGACAAGGAACCTCATAAGCCCTTACCACACCTTATGGAAGGCTCCGCCCCCACCTCAAAGTGCATCTCTCTGGCGGTCTGCGAGGTGCTGCCTGTTTTCTCCCACTGAACGACCAAACAACACATGGCAGAGGCCACGAGAAGCAAAACTGCCGCGGCCATCCTGTGAGTCTGATGTTAGCTCGGTGCCCCCAAGTCCCCCATTCACCCCTCTTTCACACCATTCATAGCCCAGTCCACAGACTGCACACACACTGCAGGCATCCCCGACTATGCCTCTATATATAGCAAAGAGGTGAATGATGTCATAAAGCCTGCGAGACCCAGGGGTGTGATGTAGTACATGATGT
Organism: Lissotriton helveticus; assembly: GCF_964261635.1. Classification (NCBI taxonomy): domain Eukaryota; kingdom Metazoa; phylum Chordata; class Amphibia; order Caudata; family Salamandridae; genus Lissotriton; species Lissotriton helveticus. Next base: position 1,642,648 of record NW_027611671.1, on the reverse strand, counting down.
CACAAACCTGCCAGGGTCAGGGGTGTGGTGTAGGAGATGACATCACAACCGATTGATGGGAAATGCTGATAACACTCAAGGCTGCCTTTGGGGACCAGTGATACATTATGTTGGTAGATATAGGTCCATCTTTCGCATAACATCACGGAAGCAGAAGATTGAGCGAAGGAAGTCAGTTACAATAATCGTATTATTAAGGTTTCCTGTTTTCTCTTTATTGCATACATGTTAACAGAATCTGTAAAATCGATGGGGAGATGGGCCTAGTGTACTGCACAGGAATGCACAGCTTGTCATTCTGTTTCTTCCTATCTGCTCTGCCCATTTCACAGGTGTGATTCAGGTATTCAAATGGCAGGGTGGCATCTAAGGGTTAGAAGACACCTTACATCAGTCTTCTGCACTGACTAGCAGAGCCTGGCAGCGGTCTTAAGGCTGGGCTCTGAGTCTTCGTCTGTGTTAGCCTTTCTGCTGGCCTGGCCTCCCATAGACTCCTTCTTGTGTAACTATGCACGGCTTCAAGAGCATTGCACACACACATGCATTCAATAGAAGGTAGTTCTGGATACCCTGGGGGGTCAAGGTGCACAAGGAATATGTAGTCTTGGGATGTACTGTTTTCTACTCCCAAAATCAAGATACCACACAAAGCTGCTGGTTGCTTCAACCTTAAAAAAATGAATGTTTTGTGCAAGAGGCATTCCAAATGTAGAATTTGCATTCCATACATAGTTCGAACGTTCCAAATTAGAAGCGCTGTTCCAATCTACATTCTAAAGGAATTCTTTCAATTCCAAATTAGAACTCTCATTCCAAACTTAGAACATCCTTTACAAAATAGAACTGTCAATCTTAGAACTCAAATGTTATTTGAGCAAAAAGCCTGGACATTACATCATGCCTTCATTGTGACACCAAAAACACCTTCATTAACTCTATATATACCAAAGAGGTGAATGATGTCATAAAGCCTGCCAGACCCAGGGGTGTGATGTAGTACATGATGTCACAAACCTGCCAGGGTCAGGGGTGTGGTGTAGGAGATGACATCACAACCGATTGATGGGAAATGCTGATAACACTCAAGGCTGCCTTTGGGGACCAGTGATTCATTATGTTGGTAGATATAGGTCCATCTTTCGCATAACATCACGGAAGCAGAAGATTGAGCGAAGGAAGTCAGTTACAATAATCGTATTATTAAGGTTTCCTGTTTTCTCTTTATTGCATACATGTTAACAGAATCTGTAAAGGCGATGGTGAGATGAGCCTAGTGTACTGCATAGGAATGCAGAGCTTGTCATTCTGTTTCTTCCTATCTGCTCTGCCCATTTCACAGGTGTGATTCAGGTATTCAAATGGCAGGGTGGGATCTAAGGGTTAGAAGACACCTTACATCAGTCTTCTGCACAGACTAGCAGAGCCTGGCAACGGTCTTATGGCTGGGCTCTGAGTCTTCGTCTGTGTTAGCCTTTCTGCTGGCCTGGCCTCCCATAGACTCCTTCTTGTGTAACTACACACGGCTTCAAGAGCATTGCACACACACATCCATTCAATAGAAGGTAGTTCTGGGTACCCTGGGGGGTCATGGTGCCCAAGGAATATGTAGTCTTGGGATGTACTATTTCCTACTCCCAAAATTAAGATATCACACATAGCTTCTGGCTGCTTCAACCTTAAAAAAACATGTATGTTTTGTGCAAGAGGCATTCCAAATGTAGAATTTGCATTCCATACATAGTTCGAACGTTCCAAATTAGAAGCGGTGTTCCAATCTACATTCTAAAGGAATTCTTTCAATTCTAAATTAGAACTCTCATTCCAAACTTAGAACATCCTTTACAAAATAGAACTGTCAATCTTAGAACTCAAATGTTATTTGAGCAGAAAGCCTTGACATTACATCATGCCTTCATTGTGACACCAAAAACACCTTCATTACAAGTTTGTAAATTCGATTTTGCGCAGAAACTGGAGTTTCTGATCTAAGGGGTGTTGCAAAAAGAGTAACAGTACTGCACTTTGTGGGTTTCTCATGGACACATTTGGTCAGGTAAAACCTTATGAAACTTGTCCATGGAAAACAGCTCTGTGCTTGGGAAAAACCCAACAAAATCTGGGCAGAAAGGTGGACATCAGCTATAATTCTCCCGTGCTGAGAGGTAATTGCCTAGCAGTGCAATATTCTGCAACGTTGAATGTTTAAACACTACAGTATCGTCGATTGAAGTTATGACATTTCTGATGAGCTGGGCCTTCCTGCGTGCTGTCTGGGCAAGACTGGTCTAGAGCCAGGCATGAGCACCAACATCATATTTAACCTTGACAGCCTCCATGCTCAATAATGGACCCCATAATATATCTCAGATTATATAACAAGAGTGGCTAGGGCTCATTTCCAGCCTCCAGGTACATGTCTGACTCCTATTTGTGACATTTTGAGGTGTTTGGTGTCAAATTCTTTTTTTTCCATTATAGCTTCTAGATATCAGAGTCACATCAGATTTCTAGTTCTGGACCCAAGAAGACCATAGTATACCTCAGATGACATACCAAGAGTGTCTAAGACCCATTTCTGGCCTCCAGGGGTGACTTTTTGAAGTTTTTGGGTTTAAGGGGGCAAAGTGACTTTTTCCACCCAGCCCAATGTTCTCAAAATCGGGTATGATATCAGGTGTTTCCCTTGGCTGGTAGCGGAAAAAAAACTTTATATAATATCAAAGTTATATATATCACATGAAAGCATCAGAGCTGACCTTTCTAACAAGTGTATTCGTATCTTGCGCACTCAAACAGTGTCTCTGATATCCATTCTGAGCTATTTGGAAAATTAGCAAATCTTGTCAAAAAAATGTTTTGGACGATTTTTGCTAATTTTCAGTATCAACCCACCTGACTGTTTTTGGGTCCCTGTGGCCACCAGGACCCTATATTATATCTCAGGTGATATAGCAAGAGTGTCTAGGGCTCATTTCCAGCCTCCAGGTACATGTCTGAGTCCTATTTCAGACATTTTGAGGTGTTTGGTGTCAAATTCATTTTTTCCATTATAGGCCTTAGATATCAGAGTCACATCACATTTCTAGTTCTGGACCCAAGAACACCATAGTATACCTCAGATGACATACCAAGAGTGTCTAAGACCCATTTCTGGCCTCCAGGGGTGACTTTTTGAAGTTTTTGGGTTTAAGGGGGCAAAGTCACTTTTTCCACCCGAGGTCGTGGAACTCGGAGCTGGGTAAAAGTTTAGCTTGAGTGCCCTCCCCATGGAGGTCAAAAATGTTATTGCATCAAAATCATTTAAAAACTATATAGGTGTAATTGTAGTGCCCTGAATTCTATATGGCTGCATTTGCACCGTTCTAGGTATTTACAAAATGAATTTCTAACACTTTTGAAGTCTCCATGAAGTGAAAAATGACCAAGTCCTAAAACTTCACTGGTGCATCAAAGTGGTCAAAAAAGGTCAACATTGGGTTAAAATTAACAAAACATAGTGCTGCAGTGGTCCAATAGCAGGCTAAAGACATAACGAATGACACAGAATGAACAGTTTTACTAAACACTTTGAAAATTCGATTTTCAATTTCAGGGGGACAAGGTCATTGAACTCCGAGCTGGGTAAAAGTTCAGCTTAAGGGCCCTCCCCATGGAGGTCAAAAATGTTATTACATCAAAATCTTTTAAAAACTATATAGGTGTAATTGCAGTGTCCTGAATGCTATGTAACTGCATTTGCACTGTTCTGTGTGCCTCCAAAATGAATTTCTAACACTTTTGAAGTCTCCATGAAGTGAAAAATGACGAAGTACAAAGACATCATTGGTGCATGAAAGTGTTTAAAAACGGTCACAAATGCATAAAAATGAAAAAAACAAAGTGCTACACTGGCCCAATAGCAAGCTAAACACACAACAATGAATGACCCAGAATGAATATATTTACAAATTACTTGGAAAATGCTATTTTAAATTTCAGGGGGACGAGGTCACAGAAGTCATGGAACTCCGAGCGGTGTAAAAGTTCAAACTTTCCACCCCTCATGGAGGTCAAAATTTTTAATCCATCAAAATCATTAAAAAACTATATAGGTGTGATTGGAGTGTCCTGATTGCTATATAGGTGCATTTGCACTGTCCTGTGTGCCTCCAAAGTGACTTTCTAACACTTTTGAAGTCTCCATGAAGCAAAAAGTGACTAAGTCCAAAGACCATTTGGAGCATCAAAGTGTTCAAAAACGGTCAAAAATGCATAAAAACGAAAAAAAACAAGTGCTACAGTGGCCCAATAGCATGCTAAACACACAATGAATGACACAGAATGAATAGTTGTACACATTACTTTGAAAATGCAATTTTAAATTTCAGGGGGACAAGGTCACGAAAGTCATGGAACTCCGAGCGGGGTAAAAGTTCAACCTTTCCCCCCTTAAGGTCAAAATTTTAATACATCAAAATCATTTAAAAACTATATAGGTGTGATTGCAGTGTCTTGGATACATCCCACATGAATTTTAAACACATTAGGAGCATCTCTGATCAAAATAACCATAAAAATCCCAAAGCTGCATCAGTGCTTCAAAGTGCTCCAAAACGGTCAAAAATGGACGAAAATGAAAAATATTCTCCATATCTGAGTTTTTATAACATTCCTTAGATAATGTATATCTTGAATTAGTTTTAAATCCTTTTATTAAAAAGTTTCTTTTCTATGCTGCACTGGTGCAACGCCTCAAGTCTGAGAAGCTGCACCAGTGCAGCCGAAGCAGCACTGGTGCAGCCGAAGCAGCACTGGTGCAACAAGAGTCAAGCTGGTAGCCTGACCTTTGACCAATCCGAGAAAAAAAAAGTGTTTTTTTCCCTGGGCCCCTCCCCCAAACGAAAACACATTGACCTGAAGCCTAAGTGTATTCTGAGTCATAAAAAGTTTATTAGATGAAAAAATATTGTACAGGCACTTTTTTGCACAAAAAGTCACTTTTTTGCACTTTTTTGAGAGAAATAAAATAGTTCGCAGATTTTTTTTAAATCGACCGAATTAAAAAAAAATGCTCTTGTTGGATGGCTTTGGACATAAGGCCGCATAAACAAAAGTAATTTTTCAAATATCTGTTTTTCTCACTTTTTTATTGCTGTTTGAAATTTCTGACTTGACTTTTTGCATCATTGGTGATGCATGTGTTTAACATTGAGCTTGGGAAAATTGAAAAAAAAATAGACTTTGGGGATTGTTTACTAGGGCAAGTGATACATCAAATTAAGACTCATATTAAACTGAACCTCAAGCTGAAAAAAAAAAAAAAATAGCATTTACGATCACTTTTTTATAAGCGACTTTAACAATTGTTTTTTAGCTATATTAAAAAACAAGGTAACGCCGTAAATTTTAGAAAAGAGATTTTTTCAAAGTAAAACATAGGTGTGACCTGCCTTCACATTAGGCTTCATAAACAAAAGAAAAAACATCTCTATGTGTTATATTCACTTTTTAATAACACATTTTCGTTTTAGGCACAAGCAAAAAGCAGCATTGGTGATGCATGTGTTTTTCAATGGGGTTTTTTAAAGTCTACCAAAATACGGTTTACCAATACATTTTCATTATTTTCTCTTTGGTATCTCATTATGCACATGTTAATAAACAGGTTCATGCATTATTAGCTAAATAGCATAAAAACACACTGAATTATTAACAATAATCTTTGAGATTCGGGTGACCAGATGGCCGGAAATCGAAAATCGCCTCGTATGGATTCAACTTCCATTTCGTGCACTTTCTATGTGGGCCACATGCATAAGAATTGGTACAATAATGCATACGAATCTTAGCTAGAATCTGCAATTGAAATTAAGTCTTTAACTTATATGCTTCAAGAATTATAGGGCACATTCTGCTATGTATAATATCCTATCCATTTCAATGGGACGACCAGATGGCCGCAAATTGAAAATCGCGTCGTATGGAAAGAAAATTTAGCTTGAAACAACCTGGAAAGAAAGGAATGGGAAACGAAATCAGTAAGCCACTGATGAACACAAACTTTTAATTAACATAACAACAATAACGCTAGAAACAAGAACGGTAAACTGTAGAAAATGAAAGTCAACAGAACATTCCTCCCCCCCCCACCCCCCCCCCCCACATTCTGGAACCTTCCAAAGTAGGGCAGGGTTACGGCTACGCCCAACTGGCGGCAACCCATATAAGGCGGGCCCTGCTGCCAACACTTGGTCAGGAAATCTTAACATATGGGGGAGCCGGAGGAGAGGCAGGGGCCAGCGGAGTCCAGCCGCAGCGGCCCTGGGTAGTTGCAGGTAGTCCCGCCACATGTCCACCCGGTCCGACCACCCATGGCCAGGGACCGACGGGGGGCCAACTGAGGCCGGCTGCAGCCGATAACCTAAGGAAGCCCGGTCCAGAGAAGAACGAGACACCTCTTCCTTTTCCCCTCCGTGACAGCCGCAGCAGCTCTGGGCGGCGGGATGTCCTGTCCATACCTCTGCAGAAATTTGTCCAAGTTGGGCTGGGAGGGAGAGGCGACGCGGACGAGCCTCTCCCACCTCCACGGATAGGAGGTCTCCCAGCCCCCGGCCCAACGCCGAACTCCCCCAGCCAGGCGGTGGTGCCATATTTTCGTAGCACCGAACATACCATGGTGGTGCCCCAGTACTTGCGCAGCACCGAACGTGCAACGGTGCCCATATTTTCGGAGCACCGAATATGCAATGACTGCACCGATACTTGCGCAGCACCGAACGTGCGCCGCAGGTGGCCATACCTCCGTAGCACTGGGCATGGGCCTTGTGGAGCACAGGGTGTGGAGAGACCATCGTGCATGCCCATGAAAGAGAACGGCCTAGAGTGCACCGGGAGAAGGAGACGGCGCGAACGAGTCTCCCTTGCCCCCCCCAGGCGGGGGCATCACAGCCGCACCCCAGCCGAATGTCCCGCTTCCACAACACAGAGTTCCACTCCCTATTTTGTCCTCAGAAAGGTCTCTTCCACTCTTGCAGACTCGATGAGAGGGGACTGCTGCAGGGCCTCAAAATGGCGTCTGGGTCCGCTGGAAGGCGGGTCTCGGCCGCTAGAGTAACTTTGAACAGCAATGTAACTCGGTCGCTTGCCCACCGGGACACGAGCCCCCACCTCCGACAACATCTCCACAGCCTTGAAGAGTCTGCAAAGGTACCCGGCGGAGCCCTCGGCCCCTGCAGGCTTCCGGTAAGGGACAACTGCCTTGATCGCCAACAAAATAAACATGACATTGCCACTCCTTCTGTTAGCATGAATTCTTGAACTGCCGAAAAGGACTCTGGTCCAACTGCCGGTTGTAGGAAACTTTTTCCTGATGCTACTTCCGGACTGACCCGGCCCCGCCCAAAATGGCGCCGGTATCAATAGGAACTTACGAACACCTCGTGGTGTTTCTTTTTGCTAAATAAAAAAAAACTTGATGTTCTGAGACATGTATATGATCCTTTGTACACTTGACAAGAAGAAAGGAGAGCTCACTCGACGAACATGTAAAAAGGATCCCGTTAAAAATGATGATTACAAATGTACAATGTATTATATTTTTTATATATATATAGCTGATGTATAACCTCGCTTATGACGCACGCACACGGTATGCATATAGGAAATCTGATTGCAACTAGTCTGACTATGCTTCTAAATTAGGAAATAAATGCCCCCGAACCCCCCCAGCCAGTTGATAGACGTTTTAGTTTGCTACAAATGAATTGATAAAACTTTCTAATGTTTTTTATTGCTGCAAAACAACACCCCCCACTGTACGCACTTTAGCCATTGCCGTGTCCGGCCAAATACGACTGCACCCTCATAAATCCACGTACTATGATTTTGCAAAAATAAAGGTTTTCGAAATTATGAACGGGTATTGCATGCTTTATTTGAAATATGGGATCGGCGGCAGAGTTCTTTTCTGTGCACCCTACCCTGCTCTCTCTTTAAGGTTATTAGAACATGGTTGCCCAGCCCCGGAGGAAGGATCGGATCTACGACACGATACTCTGCCTTCAAGGTACGCGACTGACTCATGAACTCTCGCGTGGAGAAAAGACCTCGACTTCTGAGGATGGGTAAAACGAAACGGTATAAATAATGGAATGTAAAAGAAGGGTAAAATAAAACGATGTAAATGTTATAAAGTACGACGCTCAAAGGTATTAGGGAACAGAGCTGACCAAAGAACTGAAGAACCTTAGAACGTCACAGCATAGTGAGATACATCTACTAACTAGATACCTCGCACTAGGTACCTCTGGTTTCCTTTTTACGTTTCCCTGCACACGACCTATAAGGACACACTGCCCCCCCCCGACTCTAGAAACCATACCCCAGGGATTCTACCCCGAGGAGGAAAGACGTGTATGAGGTAAGTAAAGGACTCTCGAATCCATGTATTTGATATGCGCGAATGTTGTCCCCCTCCCTTCCCCTCTTTTCCCTCCCTCTACAGGTTACATCAGGGGCCGCAACCGAGGTATGGCGAAGATCTGAAGCCTTGCCCCGTCTGATACGCGAAGCGGACCAACGCTGCAAGGTGGCGCCTAAGCACGCCCACAAACTACTCACGTAGCAAACGAGCCCATAAATTTAGTATGATCTGATGAAAAATGATCACCCTTAACCCATGCTGCACGAATGAACCCATGTCACGTATGATTCGAAACTATGAGAGAATGTGTGTGTGTGACTGAAGCGTTGACTCAACTGGTCGAAGGACCAAGAATGCAAGAAAGTGCGACACAGTGGTACCCGTTTTCCTTTTTCTCAAAGCATGTCCCCTCTACCCTGTCTAATGCTCGTCCACCTCAAACTGCATGCTTTCAAGATTCTAACGCAGACCCGTAAATGTCCTTTGCTGTGTAATGCACTAAATAGCCTTTCTTAAATACACTGCCACTCTCCATGTCGCACGTGTACTATTTAGCCTGCTGTTGCACTCTCTCTCTCTCTCTCTCTCTCCTTCACACTCCCACTCTTCCGAGCGATTAGCTCCGAAATTGGCAGACTGCCACCCCTAGCGCACCACCCAATTGGCTCCAAATACCGCCAGTATTTGCACAAAACTTGTCTTTAATAAAATCACCATGAGACCGTGTCACTACCTCTCCTTTCTGCTAAATTGACGAAACCGAGAATTGGCCATAAGGGAAAGGACAGGTAAGACGACTGAGGTTCCCTAATCTGACCCGTAATGAGGGAAGTACATGTCAGCGGCTCCTATTATGAGATAAAATGCCTCAGATGACGCGACCTTCCCCGTTCCGAATTGTCGCAATACCCAAACCGTAAAGGTAATCGAAACCTCCCCATCTTCCCAGGACGCACCCAGTATTGCGTTCAGTTGCCCCCGATAAGAGTTTTTAACTATCCTTCACCCCCCGATCGTAAGAGATGGGTCGACTTGCGACTAACGCAGGCCAGCTGTGGTCCCTAGAAATGATTTTTTCGATAGGCAAATTTCAGAGTTTGGAATTCGAGAAATGCCACTGAACGCTCACCAACTGAACTGTGGCCTTCTGCCGATAGTACCCTTATAACCCAAAGTAAGATGATGCCCCCCCATCACAGTTTTCTATGTCCCTAGTTATTTTCCCATGAGACCCCTGTCTTTTCTAATTTAGTAATCAGGCCGCGAGAGGCTGCATAGGAACCAGAATGATGTTTTACAAAGTTAAAGATTAGACCGAAGCGAAGAAAACCATTACAATGAACCTTGTCGAAAGCGAAAATGTTTAGTTAAAAGGCAGGATGCATTGATAAAATGAAAGATGTTTAGCCTATGTTCGTCCCTCAGCGAGATACCTATTAGTACCATGTTGATAGCTCACAACACCCTTTTGTAAATATAAACCCCTAGAGAACGGTATAGCTTTGTCAGGCTTGTATTACGAAGGTGGGTCTCCATCAGATGAACTGTCGTGACTATAGTAAACAGTTGTGAAGGAAAGTCATAGTAAATCCAGCAGGCCCACCATCGATCATTTATATGTCAGTTGTGAACCCTAATATAACGGACGTTTCTATTGTCATTTACCTGGAGCTGGGAGAGAAATAGACTTGTGTGATTACCTTCCTCTGCCCATTCTCTAAAGACTGTCTTTTCAAACTCCTTCAAGGGTACAGCTGTCGGAGGAAAGAAGGACCGGATGTGGGAGCACGTGGCCTGACTACAGACTATGGAACGTCTGCGGCATGGGCCAAGGCGAGACCGCGACAGAACGGAGCTGCAGGACGAGGCACTATTTCTGACAAAACAAGAGGAGAGGGCTGACCTGATGCCCCTGTCCAATGTTCAAATGTGTGCCGAAAGGTCCCCGCTCCCTAAACTCGGTCATAAGCCCGCCTACCTGAAATCTCTCGTTCCCCTAGTTTGTTCCCGACCTGGCCATTGCTCCACCCCCCTTTTTCTCCGACCTACCCTATGGACTATTTGTACACTCTTCTTCCACCTGAACTTTTTGACTATCGACTCCGAAAGACACAGGGCGAAAAAGACCTTTTCGACCAGAAACGCGAGGAAAAGGTCGTGCCCTGCAACACGGGACCTAGAATAGAGCTGGACCCTTAGCTCCACCGCCGGTGCTCCACAGCGCCAACAAAGGACTGAGAACTCAGTAACTTCGAACATTGACACCCTCAATCATCGTTTCTGCTACGTCTCGTTTCTCTCCCAGCCACCATTGTATTGATTATGCTCCAACCAAATATATACGGAGCCTGTATATAATAACCTGTATGCAATGTACTGACTGCTCGCTACAGAATCATTTTTTGTATTACCTTACTATGACTTTCCTGCTAACAAGTTTATCAAAGTTTTTCAATAGGCCCGCCTCCTAAAACTAGAGATCTTAAATGTAGTGTTTACGACTCCTTCACCTGGGGTCCTACTGCTTTTTCTTATGCCCACCATAATAGACTTGAATAGGAAATAGATCAGCAAGATGTCTTGAATATGTTAAAGGGAGGACTGTGGAAAATTAGTACGGTTTGGTAAACATTATCTGCGCCATCTTGCCTTTTCCCCTGATGCCACACTTTTGTCGTGCGCGCCCGCCATTTTTTTAGGTGCCTCGATCAGGACCATCCCTTTTGCACGCCACTGGCCCCCAACATAGCCCTTCGCCCTCGCCAAGCCTGCACGCTGACCAACCCCCCCTCGCTCGCACATGCTTTGAGTCATAAACCCCTCTTCAGCGCAGTTCTGCCTCAAAGCCCCATCCTGTTCCCAGCGCGACCCCTCCCTTCATTCTTTTCATAGTCCCCGGCCCTTTGATACAAAAAAAAACCCTTTTCCTGTGCCCGTTTGTCTTCCTTGTTCCCAGGCCGACACCTAGCTCTGCCGATACTATTCCTTGCCCCTCCCCGTACAGTTGAAAGCTTCCCTCATCAAAGGACCCCCGAGTTGATCAGAGCCCCCACCCCACGAGATCCGATCGAACCCCCCACACTCCATGAATCGGCGGAATATCCAGCTGCGCGATAACCATCACCTGTTGTGACCGGGGTGGGGACTTCTACTGTAAATGTGTGTGGGAACGGGCCAGAAGGGGAGATTCCGGGAATGTCTTTCCGTACATCAAAGCATTGCCATGAATATGTAAACTGTAATAAAGCCACAAAAACCTGTATATAAGGGGCCAGGCCTCAGAAATAAGTTAGAGCACCTCATGACGATACCTGCTGTCTGATTTGTCGTGTTCTCCTCCGGAGAGAATAAACCTTGTTTCCTGCCTTCCAGTCTCCAGCGCCTGCCTCTTCATTGATTAATGTTTCGTGGGTTAAAGAGGCGATACCGCCGGGCAAATACCGATTGTCCCCGACCTTAGTTTCTACACTAGCACCATTGGTTTTGCAAATGCTTGCTTGATCTTGTTATTAGCTACTGTTGGTAAGAACTCCTGCAGCAAGCTAGAGCCTCGAAGGGCGGCATGAATCGAGGGATTTGTTATTTGTAGACGTGCAATGAAGTCTGTGCTGGCCAGCCTGTGGCATGTTTATGCAGACTCGAGGTGGCGCTTTTCCTATAGTCCCCACTTTGTTTCTGGAACTCAGAGTTTGTTGCTTCGGCCTGCATGGGGGGGCTCTCAGGGGGCACTGTGGATGGTAATCCCCACCCCAGGTGACCCCTAAATGTACATCATTCAAGGTGATCAGTAAAAGGCGATGTTGATGAGATGATGTCTGAAGGGTGTGATCGTAACCTTGGCTTCCCCACTTGACCACGATTGCATGAACCTGTGACACGAATGTCTCGTCCTGCACCTCTCGCTCTCTACCTGGCGAGCACCGGCAGCAGACTGAACCTCAACATCAAGAGTATCTGTTTGGGACCAGCCATGCCTAGAAGTGTCTCCCTTGCCTTATATTGTACTAGTCTCACTATTCACCATCTGGTGAAGTGAGACCACGAGAGCTGTCTCGTCTGCTACAATAATAACCTTTATGAAGTGCTACGCCGGCGTCTAGGCGCTGTTCATCGGGTGAGGTGCATGCTATGTGGAGGCCACGATCATGAAAGGCTTCTGCTGTGTCTTAAGAGGTTGGCGAGATGCTGCTTGCTTGCGCTGCCGCAGTCCACAGGTGACCGGTCACTTCGACATGTACAGTGGAGTTGTAGTCCGTGTGTGCTGTGCGGTGCATCCTGCTTTTTCCTTCCACACCGGCTGTTTTTGAGTGGAGTTGGAGTTGTAGTCCGTGTTTGCTGTGCGGTGCATCCTGCTTTTTCCTTCCACACCGGCTGTTTTTGAGTGGAGTGGGAGTTGTAGTCCATGTGTGCTGTGCGGTGCATCCTGCTTTTTCCTTTCACACTGGCTGTTTTTGAAAGGAGTGGGAGTTGTAGGCCGTGCGTGCTGTACGGTGCATCCTGCTTTTTCCTTCCCCACCGGCTGTTTTTGAGTGGAGTGGGAGTTGTAGGCCGTGTGTGCTGTGCGGTGCATCCTGCTTTTTCCTTCCCCACTGGCTGTTTTGAGTGGAGTGGGAGTTGTAGGCCGTGTGTGCTGTGCAGTGCATCCTGCTTTTTCCTTCCACACCGGCTCTTTTTGAGTGGATTGGGAGTTGTAGTCTGTGTGTATTGTACGGTGCATCCTGCTTTGTCCTTCCACACCCGCTGCTTTTCAGTGGAGTGGGAGTTGTAGTCCGTGTGTGCTGTGCAGTGCATCCTGCTTTTTCCTTCCACACCGGCTGTTTTTGAGTGGAGTGGTAGTTGTAGTCCGTGTGTGCTGTGCAGTGCATCCTGCTTTTTCCTTCCACACCGGCTGCTTTTGAGTAGAGGGGGAGTTGTAGTCCGTGTGTACTGTGCAGTGCATCCTGCTTTTTCCTTCCACACCGGCTGCTTTTGAGTGGAGTGGGAGTTGTAGTCCGTGTGTGCTGTGCGGTGCATCCTGCTTTTTCCTTCACACCGGCTGCTTTTGAGTGGAGTGGGAGTTGTAGTCCGTGTGTGCTGTGCGGTGCATCCTGCTTTTTCCTTCCACACCGGCTGTTTTTGAGTGGAGTGGGTGTTGAAGGCCTTGTAGCTACCTGCTGGTGTCCCTTCTATCCACCTGGCCCACCCCCTCCCATGCATACTGTTTGCACTACGCGCCTGCACCACTGAAATCCTTGCACTGCCCCTACCTGCCCGCCACTGCCAGGGCGTTGAGCTCTGGTGTCTGTTGAATGGCAGAAAGGCAAATTCCTCTTCTTGCCATTACATCTTCGCTGGATGGGGCTTGGAATAAAGCAGATCCTTCTCTGCACCCCTCTTCCAAGTCAGTCATCTATTAAACTTTACTCCTCCCAGAGCAGGGTCTGCTATCCACCCCTGCTAGGGGAGCTCCTGTTGCTCCGGGGTGGACCTTACAAAGCATGTTAACAAATTGCTGTATTTTGTGCATGCCTTCGGGTCCCTCACCTCTGTCCTGAGTAGACTCGGCCTTGGATGCTGTATCCTGTCCTTGCCGTTGGGTGGACAGAGTAGAGAATTTACCGTCTGTAGCCTGTCCCTGTAGAGGGTGCTTCACCGTCACGCCGGTGTGGCCCCGGTACAACTTTACTGGCTGTCTGTAGTTAGTGTATGACATGGGTTAGTGGAGTTGTTGTTTTTTCTTTACTCCTGGGTGGAGTAAACCGGAGCAATGAAATTCTGACATTCCCATTTCACTTATAATTGGTGATCATAACTAACTCACTCTCAATAACTCACTCGCTAACTCTCTCACTCTCACTAACTAAATCTCACTCACTCTCACTAACTCAATAACTCTCTCTCACTAACTAACTCACTCGCTAACACTCTCACTCTCACTAACTCTCTCACTAATTTCATCACTCTTACTAACTCTCTCAATCTCTCACTAACTATCTCCCACTAATTAACTCACTAAATCTATCACTCTCAATAACAAAGTAAGTAACCTTCACTCTCCTGTTATTTATACCCACCCCTTTGTGGAAAAGTAAATTTTGCCATGTTGTATGTGCCTACGTGTTCCCTATGTTATGTTATATGTGCATGATCGATATGCATGTATTCCCCTATGATCGATTAAAGACGCAATTATAGTTGTGTCCATCTCTAGTATGCCAGTTTCCAGTTTTCGTGAATACAACGAATATCGGGCCTATGTAAAGCTACTTTGCCACGTTTTACAGTGTGCACGTTAATTCATTGAATTATCCCCGTTTCTAGGCCTCAAAAGGGCCCGGACTTAGATTCAGCTCCTGTTTTCTGAACCCTCTCCAAGGAGCGATACAGCCCCCACCTGTATCCCTGACTCTTAGCTTACTTTCATGCCTCGCAGTGCCCGGCTCGGCCTGGCTCTGCCTCCCAGTCTGCCAAGAATATGTTATGTTTCTAGTTATCAGTCCAGCCCTCCTTCTCTGCATTCCTAAGCTACTGAATCACATCAATAGTTTCCGTCATGGTCTAGCCTTTATGTCTCCATGTAAGAGAAATACTGTATTAATATTTATAGAATATTCCCCGCACACGCACTACATGTAGAATTATGCATGCACCAGTCTTAATGTCTGTTAGCCTTTACTCTGATAACTTTTGGATTCTATCAACATGTACTCTAAACACCAGATACTAGATATGCCTGGGTACATGTCGCTCTGACACTCCAGACTTTAGTCTCCTCTTCTAGCGCAGAAGTCATAGCCCCCCAGTTCTCCCTGGTAACACGTCATTGTCAGTTTGCGCGCACCACTAGGTTAGAGGTCCCAGCTGCTCAGGTAGCCCCCTCCATGTTTCCGCCCCGTTTATGACATATTCTGTTACGTTTACATCACATGTCTGTGTATACGCCCTGTACACGCCTTCTTGTTACCTCATTTTGCCCTTATCTTTCGTGACTGCTACAAACTCCGCCTACTGCTACGCCTACTGTATTGAATGCAATGTATTTTGTTTAACTATATATACTAATGTTCTGTTATTAAAAGTTATGCGCATCATTCCCAGATCCTGCCCCCGGCAGCTGTCGGGCCCTGCCATCCCATTCCCATGCAGGCTGTCCTGTTCCTGTCCTTTTATGCCTGATTAAAGCCTGTACATTCTAGCTACCTCGAATCTTGACTCTTATTTATTGAGCTATCTGTTTGTATGAGTATCCCGAAAAATAGAACCGGTAATTAATTGTTTATTTACCACACCTTTAACAATAAACACCATAAAAAGGCAACGATTAGAACAGGCAGATACAAGGTGCCAGCATTCAAACATAAAAAAACACAAATCATTACTTCTAATTAATAGTTTTTTATCATCGTCATTTTGTTGTACATTATACATCATAAGTAACAAAAATGCTTCTCACACTTCTTTATTATAACATTTCAGCATACTGCAGACTTCTGCACAACACAGCTTAAAAACAAACACAAACTCAATATCTCTGCCTTAACACTTATTAGTTCCCAAAGGCAAGACCTATTGGCTATGCCAATGCTTGTTTTGTTTATTTCAGCAGGATTACTTTTTGTCACTATTAAATTAGCTTCACACATTCCCTTTATTGCTGGATTTTGAGACCCTTCACCAGGGCTCAAGTCCTAAAAAAAGAAGTGGGGGGACTCATCCGAAAAAGAGGTGCTACAGAGTATGTGACTACGGGCCAGCGATGCAGTAACACTGGCAGTAAAAACTGCTTGCAGTTTGATACCAGTGTTGATTTATATCATCTTGTTTACATACTAATAGGTTAGTTCACAAAATGCTAATTTGGAGTAGGTCCCAATCCTGCCTACCTCATTAATATTTATGAGATTAGTTTCACATTGTGACGCACTCTGACTGGCCACAATCATGGGGCTGGTGGCCTGTGCAAGATTCTTCCTACTTGCTGAAATAAAGCTTGAATTCCGCGGACAGGAGATGTGCACGTGTACGGACAGGAGATGTGCACTCTGTACGCATGCACATCTCCTGTTCCCTCCCCCTGTCGGCTCCACGGAGCCAGCTTGTTCATTTTTGCAATTGTGCAACAATCTTGCTGTAGCATGGACTGAAACAAAAAAATATGTTTGCTCCATTTCATTATTACACAAAAAGCAAAACGATGCTAATGTATTTCACAAGCCAAGTGGAGTTTGCTACCACCAGCAGTAACTGTTCCAGCACGAAGTGTTCTGCACACCACAGACTTTCAGAAATGGGGGCCTAAGTTTTTAAAGGGAAGACTTCTTTACAAAACACGCACAGGTCAAACCTTCAAAGGGACAATACGATGAAGGGAATGATATTATTAATTCCAGTTTCTTGCCTTTGCTTAGACTGCATTCCAGGTCATTGTTTTTCACACACTATGCCATTCCAGACAGAGACCACACATATGCAAATCAGTCTTGCCAAACACATGTTAGAGGCTAGAATGTTTGACAAAATAATATGTTCAATGAACCTGTCCAGAAGCGACTAAAGCAGAGAGAATATCTAAGATTTTATTTGGGGGCATTGGTGATTAAACTGGTCAGCAGATGTAACTGATCACCGGAAGTCAAGGATGTAAAAATATATTAATATATTTTTTGGGATTTTAGACATCTTGCCAACGGATATAATGGAATTCAATCCAAACTTTTGTAAAATATGTTCCTGTGTTGCATGGTCTAAGTCTTCCTCAAAAGCAAACATACAAGTTTATACTTTGCGAAGTCTAACGTCATTAAACCTGCAAGCTTTAATGACATAAGGAAAGATGGAAGCTTCCTCTTCAGGCAGAGAGACTGTGAAACACAGGGACAGTACTGCACACGTGGGATTTCGGATAAGGGGTAGGGAAAGGGTTGCATGATACTCCCTCCATCAGAACTCCTCACCTGATTGAATAAGACATTATTTGTGAACGAGTCAATTAACGCAATCAATTGTAATATTTTATAAACTTGCACTGTGTATGTATAATTTGCTTTTGAATGTCTGTGGTTGAAGTCTTAGAAAAAAACAGTGTTCAAGTTTGTCACTTTATCAGCTGAGGGCACAGCTACGCAGTCCCCGTCTTTTGTGATATAGACATATTAATACAAAATAATAAGGAACGCGTAATGTTTCACACAGTCGTGTTGTGTTTTAGTCTTAGCGATCCTCGCTCAAAAGGGTATGTGGTAATCTGGATGAGAAGGCTGACTTCAAAGAAGTTGTTTTATTATTCAAAGATGCTCCTGGCAAGTACTGTTCTCGAAGATCTTAAAATTGGTCTGGCCAAAGGTTTCAGCTCACTTGACTCCACGAGAAGGCAAGTACTTGGGGTCTCATTTATAAGGCTATGCCTCACTTTTACGCCACCGATGCGTCACTTTTTGTGACGCACCAGTGGCATAAAAAATGCACCTTGTTGAGTCATATTTACAAAGAGACGCATCTAGGTAGAATCGTCTCTTTGTAAACCCCTGCGCCACATTATACCTGCGCCAGGTATATGTATGCAAGGGTGGTGTATTGACGCAAGGAAGGGTCGTAAAAGTGACGCAGTGAAATTATGAGATTTCACTGCGTCACTTTTAGGACACCGTTGCGTCAAATTCTTGAGCCTGCCTCACAGCAGGCGTAAGACTGACGCAGGCCCTTTCACATGGGCTTTGCCCCATGTGAAAGGACGCATTGCTGGAGTTGCGTCACTTTTGTGACACACTCTAGCAATGCTTCACTTTTGCGCTTACAGATACGTCAGAAATACTGACGTATCTGTAACTCCTTGCGACATGATGCATCATACATTAAATATGACGCATCAGGAATGTCGCAAGGAGTGCGCACTGAAAAGTGACGCATCGCTGCTTTCACGCAGCGTTGCGTCATTTCTCATAAATGAGGCCCCTGCAATGGAACTCAGAATGTACGCAAGACAACAGCAGTATTTCATAGACCCTAAACCTTATCTGCAGATGAACGGGACCCCTCACTGAGTGGTACTGTTCATCTGCAGATAAGGTTTAGGGTCTATGCAACATCCATTGGGCTCACGGGGCTTCAGCCCCCCCCGTCGTGTCTGTCAGCCCGGGCAGAGACAGCTTCGGGGGCTGGTGACCATCTCGTTGCAGCCGCACCCGAGGACTTAACAGGTCTTTAAAAGACCATTTACTTGTAAATGAGGCTTTTGTTGTGTTTTCGCCCCTTCTTTCAGTCACTCTGTCTATGGTTGGAAGAATTAGCCCCCCCCCTGAAATGTAGCTCTAGTTGCCTGCCTGCCGCTCAGTATCAAGAATATAATTAGGGCTCCTGGTTTATGGTTTTGATATTTTTTAAAGGTAGTAAAAACGAGGTTTGACCAATCCGAGAAAAAAAAGGTGTTTTTTTCCCTGGGCCCCTCCCCCAAACGAAAACACATTGACCTGAAGCCTAAGTGTATTCTGAGTCATAAAAAGTTTATTAGATGACTTTTTTGAGAGAAATAAAATAGTTCGCAGATTTTTTTTAAATCGACCGAATTAAAAAAAAAATGCTCATGTTGGATGGCTTTGGACATAAGGCCGCAGTCCAGGGATGACTTCTGGCCTCCTGGGATGACTTTTTGAAGTTTTGGGGTTTAAGGGGGCATAGTCACTTCTTCCATCCAGGCTACGTTGCTCAAAATCGGGTACGATGTCAGGTTCTTCCCTTGGCTGGAAGCTGGAAAAAAAACTTCAGATTGTACGGGCACTTTTTTGCACAAAAAGTCACTTTTTGGCCTTTTTTTTTGAGAGAAATAAAATAGTTCGCAGATTTTTTTTAAATCGACCGAATAAAAATGCTCCATAAGGCCGCATAAACAAAAGGAATTTTTCAAATATCTGTTTTTCTCACTTTTTTATTGCTGTTTGAAATTTCTGACTTCACTTTTTGCATCATTGGTGATGCATGTGTTTAACATTGAGCTTGGGAAAATTGAAAAAAAATAGACTTTGGGGATTGTTTACTAGGGCAAGTGATACATCAAATTAAGACTCAAATTAAACTGAACCTCAAGCTGAAAAAAAAAACAAAATAGCATTTACGATCACTTTTTTATAAGCGACTTTAACAATTGTTTTTTTAGCTGTATTAAAAAACAAGGTAACGCCGTAAATTTTAGAAAAGAGATTTTTTTCAAAGTAAAACATAGGTGTGACCTGCCTTCACATTAGGCTTCATAAACAAAAGAAAAAACATCTCTATGTGTTATATTCACTTTTTAATAACACATTTTCGTTTTAGGCACAAGCAAAAAGCAGCATTGGTGATGCATGTGTTTTTCAATGGGGTTTTTTAAAGTCTACCAAAATACGGTTTACCAATACATTTTCATTATTTTCTCTTTGGTATCTCATTATGCACATGTTAATAAACAGGTTCATGCATTATTAGCTAAATAGCATAAAAACACACTGAATTATTAACAATAATCTTTGAGATTTGGGTGACCAGATGGCCGGAAATCGAAAATCGCCTCGTATGGATTCAACTTCCATTTCGTGCACTTTCTATGTGGGCCACATGCATAAGAATTGGTACAATAATGCATACGAATCTTAGCTAGAATCTGCAATTGAAATTAAGTCTTTAACTTATATGCTTCAAGAATTATAGGGCACATTCTGCTATGTATAATATCCTATCCATTTCAATGGGACGACCAGATGGCCGCAAATTGAAAATCGCGTCGTATGGATTCATATTGCGTTGTATGTACCTTACGTGTAAGCCACATGCATTTAAAATGACACAATGTAGTAGGGTATGCTATAGAATGTGTTGCAGTTGGAAATCAAGCTCTATCTAGTATGGATCATGACTGATGACACAATATACGTGACTCATTTTGCAAAAAATGGAGGCAAATTTTATAAAACATGCGTTTAATCACTGAATGATTCTCACCACTTCTAAGCATGGCACAGGCATGACAATGACCACAGGGCAGTGGCATGATGGTAACTGTATGCTGCACTCAGAATTATGGATCCAGATTGTATGGTTTTAGAATTATGGGCCACAACGTAAGGCATATTTTTTCACACATGTGATGTTATTGAAAAACATCATACATTCAACTTCACATTTTGTAGCCAAAAGCATAAAGTGTTCTTCAACACACATGAAAGTGAAAAATAAAAACTTTTCCTGAAGATTACACTTGATTTGTACCTTGTCCCTATAAGCCACAGATATGAGAGTTACCACTATAAAGTGTAGATGTCTTAGCTACATACTGTGATTGAAATTAGGTCAGTACCTCATATGGTTCAAGATTTATAGTGCACCACATACTATGTAATATATCCTATCCATTTCAATGGGTGACCAGATGGCCGCAAATTAAAAATCGCCTCGTATGGATTCAAATTGCTTTGTATGCACCTTGTGTGTGAGCCACATGCATATAAAATGGCACACTGTAGTAGGCTATGTTATAGAATGTGTTGCAGTTGGAAATCAAGCTCTATCTAATATGGATCTTGACTGATGACATAACATACGTGACACATTTTGCAAAAGCTGGAGGAATTTTTTAAAAAATATGTGTTTAATCGCTGAAAGATTCACACCACTTTGAAGCTTTCCACATGCATGAAAATGAACACAGGACAGTGGCATCATGTTAGCTTAATGCTGCACTTCCAATTATGGATCCAGATTGTATGGTTTTAGAAGTATGGGACAAAATGTAAGGCATACTTTTTCGTACATGCGACGGTATTGAAAAACGTCATACATTCAACCTCAAATTTTGACAACTTTACAATACGCCACACACATAATAATTCACATGGGTAAGATGCACATCACTAGGAACAAAGTGCTGTTTAAATTATGTCTCTATAATGTACAGACTATGAATTATAGCCAAAAGTATAAAGTGTTCTACAACACACATGAAAGTGAAAAATAAAAACTTACCTGAAGGTTACACTTGATTTGTACCTTGTCCCTATAAGCCACAACCATGAGAGTTACCACTATGAATTGTAAATGTCTTAGCTACATACTGCAATTGAAATTAAGTCAGTACATCATATGCTTCAAGAAATAGAGTGCACTACATCCTCTGTAGTATATCCTATCCATTTCAAAGGGTGACCAGATGGCCGCAAATTAAAAATTGCCTCGTATGGATTCAAATTGCTTTGTATGACTGTTTTCAGGTCCCTGTAGCCACCAGGACCCCATAATATATCTCAGATGATATAACAAGAGTGGCTAGGGCTCATTTCCAGCCTCCAGGTACATGTCTGACTCCTATTTGTGACATTTCGAGGTGTTTGGGATCAAACTCATTTTTCCCAATATAGGCCATAGAGCTCAGAGTCACATCACATTGAGCTCAGAGTCACATCAAATTTCTAGTTCTGGACCTAAGGACCCCTTAGTATACCTCAGATGACATACCAGGAGTGTCTAAGACCCATTTCTGGCCTCCAGGGATGACTTTTTGAAGTTTTGGGGTTTAAGGGGGCATAGTCACTTCTTCCATCCAGGCTACGTTGCTCAAAATCGGGTACGATGTCAGGTTCTTCCCTTGGCTGGAAGCTGAAAAAAAACCTTCAGATAATAGCAAAGGTAGATAGATCAAATGAAATCATCAGATCTGAGCTTTCTAACAAGTATATTTAGGTCATGGGTACTCACAAAGTGACTGTGATATCCATTCTGAGCTATTTGGAAAATTAGCAAATCTTGTCAAAAAAACTTTTTTTGACGATTTTTGCTAATTTTCGGTATCAACCCTCATGACTGTTTTCGGGTCCCTGTAGCCACCAGGACCCCATAATATATCTCAGATGATATAACAAGAGTGGCTAGGGCTCATTTCCAGCCTCCAGGTACATGTCTGACTCCTATTTGTGACATTTCGAGGTGTTTGGGGTCAAACTCATTTTTTCCATTATAGGCCATATAGCTCAGAGTCACATCACATTGAGCTCAGAGTCACATCAAATTTCTAGTTCTGGACCTAAGGACCCCTTAGTATACCTCAGATGACATACCAGGAGTGTCTAAGACCCATTTCTGGCATCCAGGGATGACTTTTTGAAGTTTTGGGGTTTAAGGGGGCAAAGTCACTTCTTCCATCCAGCCTA
Organism: Lissotriton helveticus; assembly: GCF_964261635.1. NCBI lineage: Eukaryota > Metazoa > Chordata > Amphibia > Caudata > Salamandridae > Lissotriton > Lissotriton helveticus. The sequence continues at coordinate 1,620,097 of NW_027611671.1, read as the reverse complement.
AGGTGCTCAAAATCGGGTACAATGTCAGGTTTTTCCCATGGCTGGAAGCTGAAAAAAAAACTTCAGAAAATAGCAAAGGTAGATAGATCAAATGAAAGCATCAGATCTGAGCTTTCTAACAAGTATATTTAGGTCCTGGGTACTCACAAAGTGACTGTGATATCCATTCTGAGCTATTTGGAAAATTAGCAAATCTTGTCAAAAAATCTTTTTTTGACGATTTTTGCTAATTTTCGGTATCAACCCTCATGACTGTTTTCAGGTCCCTGTAGCCACCAGGACCCCATAATATATCTCAGATTATATAACAAGAGTGGCTAGGGCTCATTTCCAGCCTCCAGGTACATGTCTGACTACTATTTGTGACATTTTGAGGTGTTTGGTGTCAAATTCATTTTTTTCCATTATAGCTCCTAGATATCAGAGTCACATCAGATTTCTAGTTCTGGACCCAAGAAGACCATAGTATACCTCAGATGACATACCAAGAGTGTCTAAGACCCATTTCTGGCCTCCAGGGGTGACCTTTTGAAGTTTTTGGGTTTAAGGGGGCAAAGTGACTTTTTCCACCCAGCCCAATGTTCTCAAAATCGGGTACGATATCAGGTGTTTCCCTTGGTTGGTAGCGGAAAAAAAACTTTATATAATATCAAAGTTATATATATCACATGAAAGCATCAGAGCTGACCTTTCTGACAAGTGTATTCATATCTTGCGCACTCAGACAGTGTCTCTGATATCCATTCTGAGCTATTTGGAAAATTAGCAAATCTTGTCAAAAAAATTTTTGGGACGATTTTTGATAATTTTCAGTATCAACCCACCTGACTGTTTTTGGGTCCCTGTGGCCACCAGGACCCTATATTATATCTCAGGTGATATAGCAAGAGTGTCTAGGGCTCATTTCCAGCCTCCAGGTACATGTCTGAGTCCTATTTCAGTAGTTATGGTGGAAATGGATTTCCACCCAATCACGCACTGTTCACTTGGCGCTACTGCGCTTTCTGTAATTTATTCTATGTTAATCCAGTTTAAACCACTCTTTTGTTTTATTTACATGTATTTACCTTTTATTTCTTTGGTATACTCTTTTGTTGATAAATTATCAATTCATTTTTCAACATACATATAACTGTTCAGTTGCAAACAAAGATTCATAGTACATATTTACATTACAGTTATTCATTTTTGTTCGGCACGTATGTTACATTTCATTGAATCAACTTTTCTTCAATGAGCCCAATGCGTTTCGGCACTTGTGTGTGCCTTCGTCAGGGGCAATCTCTGAATGTACTGGCTGTGTCCCTTATATTATGGTGTATTTCGTGGTGACCTTTGCTCTTCTCCAGTACTCTCACGTGTTGCTTATCTTGCTCTTTCTCTTCTTGATCTGTGCCAACTGCTTCTTTCGTATTGTACAAGTTCAAACTGAACTTGTACAATACGAAAGAAGCAGTTGGCACAGATCAAGAAGAGAAAGAGCAAGATAAGCAACACGTGAGAGTACTGGAGAAGAGCAAAGGTCACCACGAAATACACCATAATATAAGGGACACAGCCAGTACATTCAGAGATTGCCCCTGACGAAGGCACACACAAGTGCCGAAACGCATTGGGCTCATTGAAGAAAAGTTGATTCAATGAAATGTAACATACGTGCCGAACAAAAATGAATAACTGTAATGTAAATATGTACTATGAATCTTTGTTTGCAACTGAACAGTTATATGTATGTTGAAAAATGAATTGATAATTTATCAACAAAAGAGTATACCAAAGAAATAAAAGGTAAATACATGTAAATAAAACAAAAGAGTGGTTTAAACTGGATTAACATAGAATAAATTACAGAAAGCGCAGTAGCGCCAAGTGAACAGTGCGTGATTGGGTGGAAATCCATTTCCACCATAACTACTTAAGTACTAGGATTGACAACCCTGCACAATCACGGCACCAGTGTACGAAAGTGGAAAACTAGTTTAACACGGAGTGCTCCTACAACCCTTTTCAATTTACTATTGAGTCCTATTTCAGACATTTTGAGGTGTTTGGTGTCAAATTCATTTTTTCCATTATAGGCCCTAGATATCAGAGTCACATCACATTTCTAGTTCTGGACCCAAGAACACCATAGTATACCTCAGATGACATACCAAGAGTGTCTAAGACCCATTTCTGGCCTCCAGGGGTGACTTTTTGAAGTTTTTGGGTTTAAGGGGGCAAAGTCACTTTTTCCACCCGAGGTCGTGGAACTCGGAGCTAGGTAAAAGTTTAGCTTGAGTGCCCTCCCCATGGAGGTCAAAAATGTTATTGCATCAAAATCATTTAAAAACTATATAGGTGTAATTGTTGTGCCCTGAATGCTATATGGCTGCATTTGCACCGTTCTAGGTATTTACAAAATGAATTTCTAACACTTTTGAAGTCACCATAAAGTGAAAAATGACTAAGTCCAAAAACTTCACTGGTGCATCAAAGTGGTCAAAAAAGGTCAACATTGGGTTAAAATTAACAAAACATAGTGCTGCAGTGGTCCAATAGCAGGCTAAAGACATAATGAATGACACAGAATGAACAGTTTTACTAAACACTTTGAAAATTCGATTTTCAATTTCAGGGGGACAAGGTCATGGAACTCCGAGCTGGGTAAAAGTTCAGCTTAAGGGCCCTCCCCATGGAGGTCAAAAATGTTATTACATCAAAATCTTTTAAAAACTATATAGGTGTAATTGCAGTCTCCTGAATGCTATGTAACTGCATTTGCACTGTTCTGTGTGCCTCCAAAATGAATTTCTAACACTTTTGAAGTCCCCATGAAGTGAAAAATGACGAAGTACAAAGACATCATTGGTGCATGAAAGTGTTTAAAAACGGTCACAAATGCATAAAAATGAAAAAAAACAAAGTGCTACACTGGCCCAATAGCATGCTAAACACACAATGAATGACCCAGAATGAATATATTTACAAATTACTTGGAAAATGCTATTTTAAATTTCAGGGGGACGAGGTCACAGAAGTCATGGAACTCCGAGCGGGGTAAAAGTTCAAACTTTCCACCCCTCATGGAGGTCAAAATGTTTAATTCATCAAAATCATTTAAAAACTATATAGGTGTGATTGGAGTGTCCTGATTGCTATATAGGTGAATTTGCACTGTCCTGTGTGCCTCCAAAGTGACTTTCTAACACTTTTGAAATCTCCATGAAGCAAAAAGTGACTAAGTCCAAAGACCATTTGGAGCATCAAAGTGTTCAAAAACGGTCAAAAATGCATAAAAACGAAAAAAAACAAGTGCTACAGTGGCCCAATAGCATGCTAAACACACAATGAATGACACAGAATGAATAGTTGTACACATTACTTTGAAAATGCAATTTTAAATTTCAGGGGGACAAGGTCACGAAAGTCATGGAACTCCGAGCGGGGTAAAAGTTCAACCTTTCCCCCCTTATGGAGGTCAAAATTGTAATACATCAAAATCATTTAAAAACTATATAGGTGTGATGGCAGTGTCTTGGATACATCCCACATGAATTTTAAACACATTAGGAGCATCTCTGATCAAAATAACCATAAAAATCCCAAAGCTGCATCAGTGCTTCAAAGTGCTCCAAAACGGTCAAAAATGGACGAAAATGAAAAATATTCTCCATATCTGAGTTTTTATAACATTCCTTAGATAATGTATATCTTGAATTAGTTTTAAATCCTTTTATTAAAAAGTTTCTTTTCTATGCTGCACTGGTGCAACGCCTCAAGTCTGAGAAGCTGCACCAGTGCAGCCGAAGCAGCACTGGTGCAGCCGAAGCAGCACTGGTGCAACAAGAGTCAAGCTGGTAGCCTGACCTTTGACCAATCCGAGAAAAAAAAAAGTGTTTTTTTCCCTGGGCCCCTCCCCCAAACGAAAACACATTGACCTGAAGCCTAAGTGTATTCTGAGTCATAAAAAGTTTATTAGATGAAAAAATATTGTACGGGCACTTTTTTGCACAAAAAGTCACTTTTTGGCACTTTTTTGAGAGAAATAAAATAGTTCGCAGATTTTTTTTAAATCGACCGAATAAAAAAAAAATGCTCTTGTTGGATGGCTTTGGACATAAGGCCGCATAAACAAAAGTAATTTTTCAAATATCTGTTTTTCTCACTTTTTTATTGCTGTTTGAAATTTCTGACTTGACTTTTTGCATCATTGGTGATGCATGTGTTTAACATTGAGCTTGGGAAAATTGAAAAAAAATAGACTTTGGGGATTGTTTACTAGGGCAAGTGATACATCAAATTAAGACTCATATTAAACTGAACCTCAAGCTGAAAAAAAAAACAAAATAGCATTTACGATCACTTTTTTATAAGCAACTTTAACAATTGTTTTTTTAGCTATATTAAAAAACAAGGTAACGCCGTAAATTTTAGAAAAGAGATTTTTTCAAAGTAAAACATAGGTGTGACCTGCCTTCACATTAGGCTTCATAAACAAAAGAAAAAACATCTCTATGTGTTATATTCACTTTTTAATAACACATTTTCGTTTTAGGCACAAGCAAAAAGCAGCATTGGTGATGCATGTGTTTTTCAATGGGGTTTTTTAAAGTCTACCAAAATACGGTTTACCAATACATTTTCATTATTTTCTCTTTGGTATCTAATTATGCACATGTTAATAAACAGGTTCATGCATTATTAGCTAAATAGCATAAAAACACACTGAATTATTAACAATAATCTTTGAGATTTGGGTGACCAGATGGCCGGAAATCGAAAATCGCCTCCTATGGATTCAACTTCCATTTCGTGCACTTTCTATGTGGGCCACATGCATAAGAATTGGTACAATAATGCATACGAATCTTAGCTAGAATCTGCAATTGAAATTAAGTCTTTAACTTATATGCTTCAAGAATTATAGGGCACATTCTGCTATGTATAATATCCTATCCATTTCAATGGGACGACCAGATGGCCGCAAATTGAAAATCGCGTCGTATGGATTCATATTGCGTTGTATGTACCTTACGTGTAAGCCACATGCATTTAAAATGACACAATGTAGTAGGGTATGCTATAGAATGTGTTGCAGTTGGAAATCAAGCTCTATCTAGTATGGATCATGACTGATGACACAATATACGTGACTCATTTTGCAAAAAATGGAGGCAAATTTTTATAAAACATGCGTTTAATCACTGAATGATTCTCACCACTTCTAAGCATGGCACAGGCATGACAATGACCACAGGGCAGTGGCATGATGGTAACTGTATGCTGCACTCAGAATTATGGATCCAGATTGTATGGTTTTAGAATTATGGGCCACAACGTAAGGCATATTTTTTCACACATGTGACGTTATTGAAAAACATCATACATTCAACTTCACATTTTGTAGCCAAAAGCATAAAGTGTTCTTCAACACACATGAAAGTGAAAAATAAAAACTTTTCCTGAAGATTACACTTGATTTGTACCTTGTCCCTATAAGCCACAAATATGAGAGTTACCACTATAAAGTGTAGATGTCTTAGCTACATACTGTGATTGAAATTAGGTCAGTACCTCATATGGTTCAAGATTTATAGTGCACCACATACTATGTAATATATCCTATCCATTTCAATGGGTGACCAGATGGCCGCAAATTAAAAATCGCCTCGTATGGATTCAAATTGCTTTGTATGCACCTTGTGTGTGAGCCACATGCATATAAAATGGCACACTGTAGTAGGCTATGTTATAGAATGTGTTGCAGTTGGAAATCAAGCTCTATCTAATATGGATCTTGACTGATGACATAACATACGTGACACATTTTGCAAAAGCTGGAGGAATTTTTTTAAAAATATGTGTTTAATCGCTGAAAGATTCACACCACTTTGAAGCTTTCCACATGCATGAAAATGAACACAGGACAGTGGCATCATGTTAGCTTAATGCTGCACTTCCAATTATGGATCCAGATTGTATGGTTTTAGAAGTATGGGACAAAATGTAAGGCATACTTTTTCGTACATGCGACGGTATTTGAAAAACGTCATACATTCAACCTCAAATTTTGACAACTTTACAATACGCCACACACATAATAATTCACATGGGTAAGATGCACATCACTAGGAACAAAGTGCTGTTTAAATTATGTCTCTATAATGTACAGACTATGAATTATAGCCAAAAGTATAAAGTGTTCTACAACACACATGAAAGTGAAAAATAAAAACTTACCTGAAGGTTACACTTGATTTGTACCTTGTCCCTATAAGCCACAACCATGAGAGTTACCACTATGAATTGTAAATGTCTTAGCTACATACTGCAATTGAAATTAAGTCAGTACATCATATGCTTCAAGAAATAGAGTGCACTACATCCTCTGTAGTATATCCTATCCATTTCAAAGGGTGACCAGATGGCCGCAAATTAAAAATTGCCTCGTATGGATTCAAATTGCTTTGTATGACTGTTTTCAGGTCCCTGTAGCCACCAGGACCCCATAATATATCTCAGATGATATAACAAGAGTGGCTAGGGCTCATTTCCAGCCTCCAGGTACATGTCTGACTCCTATTTGTGACATTTCGAGGTGTTTGGGATCAAACTCATTTTTCCCAATATAGGCCATAGAGCTCAGAGTCACATCACATTGAGCTCAGAGTCACATCAAATTTCTAGTTCTGGACCTAAGGACCCCTTAGTATACCTCAGATGACATACCAGGAGTGTCTAAGACCCATTTCTGGCCTCCAGGGATGACTTTTTGAAGTTTTGGGGTTTAAGGGGGCATAGTCACTTCTTCCATCCAGGCTACGTTGCTCAAAATCGGGTACGATGTCAGGTTCTTCCCTTGGCTGGAAGCTGAAAAAAAAACTTCAGATAATAGCAAAGGTAGATAGATCAAATGAAAGCATCAGATCTGAGCTTTCTAACAAGTATATTTAGGTCATGGGTACTCACAAAGTGACTGTGATATCCATTCTGAGCTATTTGGAAAATTAGCAAATCTTGTCAAACTTTTTTTGACGATTTTTGCTAATTTTCGGTATCAACCCTCATGACTGTTTTCGGGTCCCTGTAGCCACCAGGACCCCATAATATATCTCAGATGATATAACAAGAGTGGCTAGGGCTCATTTCCAGCCTCCAGGTACATGTCTGACTCCTATTTGTGACATTTCGAGGTGTTTGGGATCAAACTCATTTTTCCCAATATAGGCCATAGAGCTCAGAGTCACATCACATTGAGCTCAGAGTCACATCAAATTTCTAGTTCTGGACCTAAGGACCCCTTAGTATACCTCAGATGACATACCAGGAGTGTCTAAGATCCATTTCTGGCCTCCAGGGATGACTTTTTGAAGTTTTGGGGTTTAAGGGGGCATAGTCACTTCTTCCATCCAGGCTACGTTGCTCAAAATCGTGTACGATGTCAGGTTCTTCCCTTGGCTGGAAGCTGAAAAAAAAACTTCAGATAATAGCAAAGGTAGATAGATCAAATGAAAGCATCAGATCTGAGCTTTCTAACAAGTATATTTAGGTCATGGGTACTCACAAAGTGACTGTGATATCCATTCTGAGCTATTTGGAAAATTACCAAATCTTGTCAAAAAAACTTTTTTTGACGATTTTTGCTAATTTTCGGTATCAACCCTCATGACTGTTTTCGGGTCCCTGTAGCCACCAGGACCCCATAATATATCTCAGATGATATAACAAGAGTGGCTAGGGCTCATTTCGAGCCTCCAGGTACATGTCTGACTCCTATTTGTGACATTTCGAGGTGTTTGGGGTCAAACTCATTTTTTCCATTATAGGCCATATAGCTCAGAGTCACATCACATTGAGCTCAGAGTCACATCAAATTTCTAGTTCTGGACCTAAGGACCCCTTAGTATACCTCAGATGACATACCAGGAGTGTCTAAGACCCATTTCTGGCCTCCAGGGATGACTTTTTGAAGTTTTGGGGTTTAAGGGGGCAAAGTCACTTCTTCCATCCAGCCTAAGGTGCTCAAAATCGGGTACAATGTCAGGTTTTTCCCATGGCTGGAAGCTGAAAAAAAAACTTCAGATAATAGCAAAGGTAGATAGATCAAATGAAAGCATCAGATCTGAGCTTTCTAACAAGTATATTTAGGTCCTGGGTACTCACAAAGTGACTGTGATATCCATTCTGAGCTATTTGGAAAATTAGCAAATCTTGTCAAAAAAACTTTTTTTGACGATGTTTGCTAATTTTCGGTATCAACCCTCATGACTGTTTTCAGGTCCCTGTAGCCACCAGGACCCCATAATATATCTCAGATTATATAACAAGAGTGGCTAGGGCTCATTTCCAGCCTCCAGGTACATGTCTGACTCCTATTTGTGACATTTTGAGGTGTTTGGTGTCAAATTCATTTTTTTCCATTATAGCTCCTAGATATCAGAGTCACATCAGATTTCTAGTTCTGGACCCAAGAAGACCATAGTATACCTCAGATGACATACCAAGAGTGTCTAAGACCCATTTCTGGCCTCCAGGGGTGACTTTTTGAAGTTTTTGGGTTTAAGGGGGCAAAGTGACTTTTTCCACCCAGCCCAATGTTCTCAAAATCAATCAATCAATCAATCAATCAGGTCATTTATAGAGCGCACTACTCACCCGTAGGGTCTCAAGGCGCTGGGTGGGGGGGGGGGTGCCGCCACTGCTCGAACAGCCAGGTCTTGAGCTTCTTCCTGAAGGAGAGGTGGTCCTGGGTCAGGCGCAGGTTGGTCGGGAGTGAGTTCCAGGTCTTGGCGGCCAGGTAGGAGAAGGATCTTCCTCCTTCTCCTACCTGAGTACGATATCAGGTGTTTCCCTTGGTTGGTAGCGGAAAAAAAACTTTATATAATATCAAAGTTATATATATCACATGAAAGCATCAGAGCTGACCTTTCTAACAAGTGTATTCATATCTTGCGCACTCAGTGTCTCTGATATCCATTCTGAGCTATTTGGAAAATTAGCAAATCTTGTCAAAAAAATTTTTGGGACGATTTTTGCTAATTTTCAGTATCAACCCACCTGACTGTTTTTGGGTCCCTGTGGCCACCAGGACCCTATATTATATCTCAGGTGATATAGCAAGAGTGTCTAGGGCTCATTTCCAGCCTCCAGGTACATGTCTGAGTCCTATTTCAGACATTTTGAGGTGTTTGGTGTCAAATTCATTTTTTCCATTATAGGCCCTAGATATCAGAGTCACATCACATTTCTAGTTCTGGACCCAAGAACACCATAGTATACCTCAGATGACATACCAAGAGTGTCTAAGACCCATTTCTGGCCTCCAGGGGTGACTTTTTGAAGTTTTTGGGTTTAAGGGGGCAAAGTCACTTTTTCCACCCGAGGTCGTGGAACTCGGAGCTGTGTAAAAGTTTAGCTTGAGTGCCCTCCCCATGGAGGTCAAAAATGTTATTGCATCAAAATCATTTAAAAACTATATAGGTGTAATTGTAGTGCCCTGAATGCTATATGGCTGCATTTGCACCGTTCTAGGTATTTACAAAATGAATTTCTAACACTTTTGAAGTCTCCATGAAGTGAAAAATGACTAAGTCCAAAAACTTCACTGGTGCATCAAAGTGGTCAAAAAAGGTCAACATTGGGTTAAAATTAACAAAACATAGTGCTGCAGTGGTCCAATAGCAGGCTAAAGACATAATGAATGACACAGAATGAACAGTTTTACTAAACACTTTGAAAATTCGATTTTCAATTTCAGGGGGACAAGGTCATGGAACTCCGAGCTGGGTAAAAGTTCAGCTTAAGGGCCCTCCCCATGGAGGTCAAAAATGTTATTACATCAAAATCTTTTAAAAACTATATAGGTGTAATTGCAGTGTCCTGAATGCTATGTAACTGCATTTGCACTGTTCTGTGTGCCTCCAAAATGAATTTCTAACACTTTTGAAGTCCCCATGAAGTGAAAAATGACGAAGTACAAAGACATCATTGGTGCATGAAAGTGTTTAAAAACGGTCACAAATGCATAAAAATGAAAAAAACAAAGTGCTACACTGGCCCAATAGCAAGCTAAACACACAATGAATGACCCAGAATGAATATATTTACAAATTACTTGGAAAATGCTATTTTAAATTTCAGGGGGACGAGGTCACAGAAGTCATGGAACTCCGAGCGGGGTAAAAGTTCAAACTTTCCACCCCTCATGGAGGTCAAAATTTTTAATTCATCAAAATCATTTAAAAACTATATAGGTGTGATTGGAGTGTCCTGATTGCTATATAGGTGCATTTGCACTGTCCTGTGTGCCTCCAAAGTGACTTTCTAACACTTTTGAAGTCTCCATGAAGCAAAAAGTGACTAAGTCCAAAGACCATTTGGAGCATCAAAGTGTTCAAAAACGGTCAAAAATGCATAAAAACGAAAAAAACAAGTGCTACAGTGGCCCAATAGCATGCTAAACACACAATGAATGACACAGAATGAATAGTTGTACACATTACTTTGAAAATGCAATTTTAAATTTCAGGGGGACAAGGTCACGAAAGTCATGGAACTCCGAGCGGGGTAAAAGTTCAACCTTTCCCCCCTTATGGAGGTCAAAATTTTAATACATCAAAATCATTTAAAAACTATATAGGTGTGATGGCAGTGTCTTGGATACATCCCACATGAATTTTAAACACATTAGGAGCATCTCTGATCAAAATAACCATAAAAACCCCAAAGCTGCATCAGTGCTTCAAAGTGATCCAAAACGGTCAAAAATGGACGAAAATGAAAAATATTCTCCATATCTGAGTTTTTATAACATTCCTTAGATAATGTATATCTTGAATTAGTTTTAAATCCTTTTATTAAAAAGTTTCTTTTCTATGCTGCACTGGTGCAACGCCTCAAGTCTGAGAAGCTGCACCAGTGCAGCCGAAGCAGCACTGGTGCAGCCGAAGCAGCACTGGTGCAACAAGAGTCAAGCTGGTAGCCTGACCTTTGACCAATCCGAGAAAAAAAAAGGTGTTTTTTTCCCTGGGCCCCTCCCCCAAACGAAAACACATTGACCTGAAGCCTGAGTGTATTCTGAGTCATAAAAAGTTTATTAGATGAAAAAATATTGTACGGGCACTTTTTTGCACAAAAAGTCACTTTTTGGCCTTTTTTTTTGAGAGAAATAAAATAGTTCGCAGATTTTTTTTAAATCGACCGAATTAAAAGAAAAATGCTCTTGTTGGATGGCTTTGGACATAAGGCCGCATAAACAAAAGGAATTTTTCAAATATCTGTTTTTCTCACTTTTTTATTGCTGTTTGAAATTTCTGACTTCACTTTTTGCATCATTGGTGATGCATGTGTTTAACATTGAGCTTGGGAAAATTGAAAAAAAATAGACTTTGGGGATTGTTTACTAGGGCAAGTGATACATCAAATTAAGACTCATATTAAACTGAACCTCAAGCTGAAAAAAAAAACAAAATAGCATTTACGATCACTTTTTTATAAGCGACTTTAACAATTGTTTTTTTAGCTGTATTAAAAAACAAGGTAACGCCGTAAATTTTAGAAAAGAGATTTTTTTAAAGTAAAACATAGGTGTGACCTGCCTTCACATTAGGCTTCATAAACAAAAGAAAAAACATCTCTATGTGTTATATTCACTTTTTAATAACACATTTTCGTTTTAGGCACAAGCAAAAAGCAGCATTGGTGATGCATGTGTTTTTCAATGGGGTTTTTTAAAGTCTGAGAAATATAGAGGGAGAGAAAAGAAAATAGCAAATCTCTCTATTGGGACCTAATAGTGTCCTCTTTTCATACCCAGACTACACTGTTGATCTGGAAAAAACCAAGAAAACAGAAAAAAGAAAAAAGAGAAGATACACAAAAAGAGGAAAAGAATACCCATCAGCAAGTGCAGTCAGAGAGGCTTTGTGGTAGACTTTCCTGATGCTATAAGAAACCAGTCTGGCCATATTGTATCACCATGTGTATCTCTGATTTATGTGTTTTGAATCCAGTTTCTTGTTTGTTTACTTTGTTTTACTACCACTGGTTATAATTTTCAAAGTGTTCTGTTTGTTTCCAGTGCGTGGCCTCCTTTTTTCCTGAGCAGTGGCCAGGTGAGGTGAGGTTTTCTCTCCCCACAATAAGGGTGAGTGTCTTTCTAGTGTTCATAGTCATATCATACAGACTATAGAAACATGAGCTTGTAGTCTTTGCACTTGTTCTGTTGACATTATGTGTCCATGTCTCTGTTTCTTTCTTTTTTGTATTTTGTCTATGCAGGAGAAGATACACTCTTTTCAGTTTGGAAAGCAGGTGTAGATTCTACTTCACATCACTTAAGTAAGTGTTGCAGTAGCACCATAGGTCCTGACGAAAGCCGTTTAGGCTGAAACATGTTGACCGAGTAACAACACTGGTGGGTAGCAATTCTTTACATGCTATCAGCATACTGTTTTTAACCATACCACTTTGATGGTCAGCCCCAATAAAGTGTTTTATGACATCACTGTAGGTATTTTTAGAATCACTTGGATCATTTTTCCTTTTCTTTTTCTTTGAGCACTGCAACCTTAGCCCCTCCCGCTCATATACTGTCATTTGTTGGTGTAATGTTCTGGGTCCATCACTAGGCAGTCCTATGGATTGTTTCTGAGGCAGATCCTAGAGGACACCATTTACCAACACATACCCAGATGACGAGATTCCACTTATGAGTGGGCTGATGGGTATTCTTTTCCTCTTTTTGTGTATCTTCTCTTTTTTCTTTTTTCTGTTTTCTTGGTTTTTTCCAGATCAACAGTGTAGTCTGGGTATGAAAAGAGGACACTATTAGGTCCCAATAGAGAGATTTGCTATTTTCTTTTCTCTCCCTCTATATTTCTCAGACCTTCTGTACCTTCCGTGTGTTTTAGTGACTAGTTGGGGGACTAGGTACCAGTAGGTCTATAATAATTTCTCCCCTCGGACCCCCCCTTAACCTTCTGTTTCTCTGTTTTTTAAAGTCTACCAAAATACGGTTTACCAATACATTTTCATTATTTTCTCTTTGGTATCTCATTATGCACATGTTAATAAACAGGTTCATGCATTATTAGCTAAATAGCATAAAAACACACTGAATTATTAACAATAATCTTTGAGATTTGGGTGACCAGATGGCCGGAAATCGAAAATCGCCTCCTATGGATTCAACTTCCATTTCGTGCACTTTCTATGTGGGCCACATGCATAAGAATTGGTACAATAATGCATACGAATCTTAGCTAGAATCTGCAATTGAAATTAAGTCTTTAACTTATATGCTTCAAGAATTATAGGGCACATTCTGCTATGTATAATATCCTATCCATTTCAATGGGACGACCAGATGGCCGCAAATTGAAAATCGCGTCGTATGGATTCATATTGCGTTGTATGTACCTTACGTGTAAGCCACATGCATTTAAAATGACACAATGTAGTAGGGTATGCTATAGAATGTGTTGCAGTTGGAAATCAAGCTCTATCTAGTATGGATCATGACTGATGACACAATATACGTGACTCATTTTGCAAAAAATGGAGGCAAATTTTATAAAACATGCGTTTAATCACTGAATGATTCTCACCACTTCTAAGCATGGCACAGGCATGACAATGACCACAGGGCAGTGGCATGATGGTAACTGTATGCTGCACTCAGAATTATGGATCCAGATTGTATGGTTTTAGAATTATGGGCCACAACGTAAGGCATATTTTTTCACACATGTGACGTTATTGAAAAACATCATACATTCAACTTCACATTTTGTAGCCAAAAGCATAAAGTGTTCTTCAACACACATGAAAGTGAAAAATAAAAACTTTTCCTGAAGATTACACTTGATTTGTACCTTGTCCCTATAAGCCACAAATATGAGAGTTACCACTATAAAGTGTAGATGTCTTAGCTACATACTGTGATTGAAATTAGGTCAGTACCTCATATGGTTCAAGATTTATAGTGCACCACATACTATGTAATATATCCTATCCATTTCAATGGGTGACCAGATGGCCGCAAATTAAAAATCGCCTCGTATGGATTCAAATTGCTTTGTATGCACCTTGTGTGTGAGCCACATGCATATAAAATGGCACACTGTAGTAGGCTATGTTATAGAATGTGTTGCAGTTGGAAATCAAGCTCTATCTAATATGGATCTTGACTGATGACATAACATACGTGACACATTTTGCAAAAGCTGGAGGAATTTTTTTAAAAATATGTGTTTAATCGCTGAAAGATTCACACCACTTTGAAGCTTTCCACATGCATGAAAATGAACACAGGACAGTGGCATCATGTTAGCTTAATGCTGCACTTCCAATTATGGATCCAGATTGTATGGTTTTAGAAGTATGGGACAAAATGTAAGGCATACTTTTTCGTACATGCGACGGTATTGAAAAACGTCATACATTCAACCTCAAATTTTGACAACTTTACAATACGCCACACACATAATAATTCACATGGGTAAGATGCACATCACTAGGAACAAAGTGCTGTTTAAATTATGTCTCTATAATGTACAGACTATGAATTATAGCCAAAAGTATAAAGTGTTCTACAACACACATGAAAGTGAAAAATAAAAACTTACCTGAAGGTTACACTTGATTTGTACCTTGTCCCTATAAGCCACAACCATGAGCGTTACCACTATGAATTGTAAATGTCTTAGCTACATACTGCAATTGAAATTAAGTCAGTACATCATATGCTTCAAGAAATAGAGTGCACTACATCCTCTGTAGTATATCCTATCCATTTCAAAGGGTGACCAGATGGCCGCAAATTAAAAATTGCCTCGTATGGATTCAAATTGCTTTGTATGACTGTTTTCAGGTCCCTGTAGCCACCAGGACCCCATAATATATCTCAGATGATATAACAAGAGTGGCTAGGGCTCATTTCCAGCCTCCAGGTACATGTCTGACTCCTATTTGTGACATTTCGAGGTGTTTGGGATCAAACTCATTTTTCCCAATATAGGCCATAGAGCTCAGAGTCACATCACATTGAGCTCAGAGTCACATCAAATTTCTAGTTCTGGACCTAAGGACCCCTTAGTATACCTCAGATGACATACCAGGAGTGTCTAAGACCCATTTCTGGCCTCCAGGGATGACTTTTTGAAGTTTTGGGGTTTAAGGGGGCATAGTCACTTCTTCCATCCAGGCTACGTTGCTCAAAATCGGGTACGATGTCAGGTTCTTCCCTTGGCTGGAAGCTGAAAAAAAAACTTCAGATAATAGCAAAGGTAGATAGATCAAATGAAAGCATCAGATCTGAGCTTTCTAACAAGTATATTTAGGTCATGGGTACTCACAAAGTGACTGTGATATCCATTCTGAGCTATTTGGAAAATTAGCAAATCTTGTCAAAAAAACATTTTTTTTTGACGATTTTTGCTAATTTTCGGTATCAACCCTCATGACTGTTTTCGGGTCCCTGTAGCCACCAGGACCCCATAATATATCTCAGATTATATAACAAGAGTGGCTAGGGCTCATTTCCAGCCTCCAGGTACATGTCTGACTCTTATTTGTGACATTTTGAGGTGTTTGGTGTCAAATTCATTTTTTTCCATTATAGCTCCTAGATATCAGAGTCACATCAGATTTCTAGTTCTGGACCCAAGAAGACCATAGTATACCTCAGATGACATACCAAGAGTGTCTAAGACCCATTTCTGGCCTCCAGGGGTGACTTTTTGAAGGTTTTGGGTTTAAGGGGGCAAAGTGACTTTTTCCACCCAGCCCAATGTTCTCAAAATCGGGTACGATATCAGGTTCTTCCCTTGGTTGGTAGCGGAAAAAAAACTTTATATAATATCAAAGTTATATATATCACATGAAAGCATCAGAGCTGACCTTTCTAACAAGTGTATTCATATCTTGCGCACTCAAACAGTGTCTCTGATATCCATTCTGAGCTATTTGGAAAATTAGCAAATCTTGTCAAAAAGAATTTTTGGGACGATTTTTGCTAATTTTCAGTATCAACCCACCTGACTGTTTTTGGGTCCCTGTGGCCACCAGGACCCTATATTATATCTCAGGTGATATAGCAAGAGTGTCTAGGGCTCATTTCCAGCCTCCAGGTACATGTCTGAGTCCTATTTCAGACATTTTGAGGTGTTTGGTGTCAAATTCATTTTTTCCATTATAGGCCCTAGATATCAGAGTCACATCACATTTCTAGTTCTGGACCCAAGAACACCATAGTATACCTCAGATGACATACCAAGAGTGTCTAAGACCCATTTCTGGCCTCCAGGGGTGACTTTTTGAAGTTTTTGGGTTTAAGGGGGCAAAGTCACTTTTTCCACCCGAGGTCGTGGAACTCGGAGCTGGGTAAAAGTTTAGCTTGAGTGCCCTCCCCATGGAGGTCAAAAATGTTATTGCATCAAAATCATTTAAAAACTATATAGGTGTAATTGTAGTGCCCTGAATGCTATATGGCTGCATTTGCACCGTTCTAGGTATTTACAAAATGAATTTCTAACACTTTTGAAGTCTCCATGAAGTGAAAAATGACTAAGTCCAAAAACTTCACTGGTGCATCAAAGTGGTCAAAAAAGGTCAACATTGGGTTAAAATTAACAAAACATAGTGCTGCAGTGGTCCAATAGCAGGCTAAAGACATAATGAATGACACAGAATGAACAGTTTTACTAAACACTTTGAAAATTCGATTTTCAATTTCAGGGGGACAAGGTCATGGAACTCCGAGCTGGGTAAAAGTTCAGCTTAAGGGCCCTCCCCATGGAGGTCAAAAATGTTATTACATCAAAATCTTTTAAAAACTATATAGGTGTAATTGCAGTGTCCTGAATGCTATGTAACTGCATTTGCACTGTTCTGTGTGCCTCCAAATTGAATTTCTAACACTTTTGAAGTCCCCATGAAGTGAAAAATGACGAAGTACAAAGACATCATTGGTGCATGAAAGTGTTTAAAAACGGTCACAAATGCATAAAAATGATAAAAACAAAGTGCTACACTGGCCCAATAGCAAGCTAAACACACAATGAATGACCCAGAATGAATATATTTACAAATTACTTGGAAAATGCTATTTTAAATTTCAGGGGGACGAGGTCACAGAAGTCATGGAACTCCGAGCGGGGTAAAAGTTCAAACTTTCCACCCCTCATGGAGGTCAAAATGTTTAATTCATCAAAATCATTTAAAAACTATATAGGTGTGATTGGAGTGTCCTGATTGCTATATAGGTGCATTTGCACTGTCCTGTGTGCCTCCAAAGTGACTTTCTAACACTTTTGAAATCTCCATGAAGCAAAAAGTGACTAAGTCCAAAGACCATTTGGAGCATCAAAGTGTTCAAAAACGGTCAAAAATGCATAAAAACGAAAAAAAACAAGTGCTACAGTGGCCCAATAGCATGCTAAACACACAATGAATGACACAGAATGAATAGTTGTACACATTACTTTGAAAATGCAATTTTAAATTTCAGGGGGACAAGGTCACGAAAGTCATGGAACTCCGACCGGAGTAAAAGTTCAACCTTTCCCCCCTTATGGAGGTCAAAATGTTAATACATCAAAATCATTTAAAAACTATATAGGTGTGATGGCAGTGTCTTGGATACATCCCACATGAATTTTAAACACATTAGGAGCATCTCTGATCAAAATAACCATAAAAATCCCAAAGCTGCATCAGTGCTTCAAAGTGCTCCAAAACGGTCAAAAATGGACGAAAATGAAAAATATTCTCCATATCTGAGTTTTTATAACATTCCTTAGATAATGTATATCTTGAATTAGTTTTAAATCCTTTTATTAAAAAGTTTCTTTTCTATGCTGCACTGGTGCAACGCCTCAAGTCTGAGAAGCTGCACCAGTGCAGCCGAAGCAGCACTGGTGCAGCCGAAGCAGCACTGGTGCAACAAGAGTCAAGCTGGTAGCCTGACCTTTGACCAATCCGAGAAAAAAAAAGGTGTTTTTTTCCCTGGGCCCCTCCCCCAAACGAAAACACATTGACCTGAAGCCTAAGTGTATTCTGAGTCATAAAAAGTTTATTAGATGAAAAAATATTGTACGGGCACTTTTTTGCACAAAAAGTCACTTTTTGGCACTTTTTTGAGAGAAATAAAATAGTTTGCAGATTTTTTTTAAATCGAACATACCATGGTGGTGCCCCAGTACTTGCGCAGCACCGAACGTGCAACGGTGCCCATATTTTCGGAGCACCGAATATGCAATGACTGCACCGATACTTGCGCAGCACCGAACGTGCGCCGCAGGTGGCCATACCTCCGTAGCACTGGGCATGGGCCTTGTGGAGCACAGGGTGTGGAGAGACCATCGTGCATGCCCATGAAAGAGAACGGCCTAGAGTGCACCGGGAGAAGGAGACGGCGCGAACGAGTCTCCCTTGCCCCCCCCAGGCGGGGGCATCACAGCCGCACCCCAGCCGAATGTCCCGCTTCCACAACACAGAGTTCCACTCCCTATTTTGTCCTCAGAAAGGTCTCTTCCACTCTTGCAGACTCGATGAGAGGGGACTGCTGCAGGGCCTCAAAATGGCGTCTGGGTCCGCTGGAAGGCGGGTCTCGGCCGCTAGAGTAACTTTGAACAGCAATGTAACTCGGTCGCTTGCCCACCGGGACACGAGCCCCCACCTCCGACAACATCTCCACAGCCTTGAAGAGTCTGCAAAGGTACCCGGCGGAGCCCTCGGCCCCTGCAGGCTTCCGGTAAGGGACAACTGCCTTGATCGCCAACAAAATAAACATGACATTGCCACTCCTTCTGTTAGCATGAATTCTTGAACTGCCGAAAAGGACTCTGGTCCAACTGCCGGTTGTAGGAAACTTTTTCCTGATGCTACTTCCGGACTGACCCGGCCCCGCCCAAAATGGCGCCGGTATCAATAGGAACTTACGAACACCTCGTGGTGTTTCTTTTTGCTAAATAAAAAAAAACTTGATGTTCTGAGACATGTATATGATCCTTTGTACACTTGACAAGAAGAAAGGAGAGCTCACTCGATGAACATGTAAAAAGGATCCCGTTAAAAATGATGATTACAAATGTACAATGTATTATATTTTTTATATATATATAGCTGATGTATAACCTCGCTTATGACGCACGCACACGGTATGCATATAGGAAATCTGATTGCAACTAGTCTGACTATGCTTCTAAATTATGAAATAAATGCCCCCGAACCCCCCCCAGCCAGTTGATAGACGTTTTAGTTTGCTACAAATGAATTGATAAAACTTTCTAATGTTTTTTATTGCTGCAAAACAACACCCCCCACTGTACGCACTTTAGCCATTGCCGTGTCCAGCCAAATACGACTGCACCCTCATAAATCCACGTACTATGATTTTGCAAAAATAAAGGTTTTCGAAATTATGAACGGGTATTGCATGCTTTATTTGAAATATGGGATCGGCGGGAGAGTTCTTTTCTGTGCACCCTACCCTGCTCTCTCTTTAAGGTTATTAGAAGATGGTTGCCCAGCCCCGGAGGAAGGATCGGATCTACGACACGATACTCTGCCTTCAAGGTACGCGACTGACTCATGAACTCTCGCGTGGAGAAAAGACCTCGACTTCTGAGGATGGGTAAAACGAAACGGTATAAATAATGGAATGTAAAAGAAGGGTAAAATAAAACGATGTAAATGTTATAAAGTACGACGCTCAAAGGTATTAGAGAACAGAGCTGACCAAAGAACTGAAGAACCTTAGAACGTCACAGCATTGAAGGAGATTTAAGGATCCCGATAGTGAGATACATCTACTAACTAGATACCTCGCACTAGGTACCTCTGGTTTCCTTTTTACGTTTCCCTGCACACGACCTATAAGGACACACTGCCCCCCCCCGACTCCAGAAACCATACCCCAGGGATTCTACCCCGAGGAGGAAAGACGAGTATGAGGTAAGTAAAGGACTCTCGAATCCATGTATTTGATATGCGCGAATGTTGTCCCCCTCCCTTCCCCTCTTTTCCCTCCCTCTACAGGTTACATCAGGGGCCGCAACCGAGGTATGGCGAAGATCTGAAGCCTTGCCCCGTCTGATACGCGAAGCGGACCAACGCTGCAAGGTGGCGCCTAAGCACGCCCACAAACTACTCACGTAGCAAACGAGCCCATAAATTTAGTATGATCTGATGAAAAATGATCACCCTTAACCCATGCTGCACGAATGAACCCATGTCACGTATGATTCGAAACTATGAGAGAATGTGTGTGTGTGACTGAAGCGTTGACTCAACTGGTCGAAGGACCAAGAATGCAAGAAAGTGCGACACAGTGGTACCCGTTTTCCTTTTTCTCAAAGCATGTCCCCTCTACCCTGTCTAATGCTCGTCCACCTCAAACTGCATGCTTTCAAGATTCTAACGCAGACCCGTAAATGTCCTTTGCTGTGTAATGCACTAAATAGCCTTTCTTAAATACACTGCCACTCTCCATGTCGCACGTGTACTATTTAGCCTGCTGTTGCACTCTCTCTCTCTCTCTCTCTCTCTCTCTCTCTCTCTCTCTCTCTCTCTCTCTCTCTCTCCTTCACACTCCCACTCTTCCGAGCGATTAGCTCCGAAATTGGCAGACTGCCACCCCTAGCGCACCACCCAATTGGCTCCAAATACCGCCAGTATTTGCACAAAACTTGTCTTTAATAAAATCACCATGAGACCGTGTCACTACCTCTCCTTTCTGCTAAATTGACGAAACCGAGAATTGGCCATAAGGGAAAGGACAGGTAAGACGACTGAGGTTCCCTAATCTGACCCGTAATGAGGGAACTACATGTCAGCGGCTCCTATTATGAGATAAAATGCCTCAGATGACGCGACCTTCCCCGTTCCGAATTGTCGCAATACCCAAACCGTAAAGGTAATCGAAACCTCCCCATCTTCCCAGGACGCACCCAGTATTGCGTTCAGTTGCCCCCGATAAGAGTTTTTAACTATCCTTCACCCCCCGATCGTAAGAGATGGGTCGACTTGCGACTAACGCAGGCCAGCTGTGGTCCCTAGAAATGATTTTTTCGATAGGCAAATTTCAGAGTTTGGAATTCGAGAAATGCCACTGAACGCTCACCAACTGAACTGTGGCCTTCTGCCGATAGTACCCTTATAACCCAAAGTAAGATGATGCCCCCCCATCACAGTTTTCTATGTCCCTAGTTATTTTCCCATGAGACCCCTGTCTTTTCTAATTTAGTAATCAGGCCGCGAGAGGCTGCATAGGAACCAGAATGATGTTTTACAAAGTTAAAGATTAGACCGAAGCGAAGAAAACCATTACAATGAACCTTGTCGAAAGCGAAAATGTTTAGTTAAAAGGCAGGATGCATTGATAAAATGAAAGATGTTTAGCCTATGTTCGTCCCTCAGCGAGATACCTATTAGTACCATGTTGATAGCTCACAACACCCTTTTGTAAATATAAACCCCTAGAGAACGGTATAGCTTTGTCAGGCTTGTATTACGAAGGTGGGTCTCCATCAGATGAACTGTCGTGACTATAGTAAACAGTTGTGAAGGAAAGTCATAGTAAATCCAGCAGGCCCACCATCGATCATTTATATGTCAGTTGTGAACCCTAATATAACGGACGTTTCTATTGTCATTTACCTGGAGCTGGGAGAGAAATAGACTTGTGTGATTACCTTCCTCTGCCCATTCTCTAAAGACTGTCTTTTCAAACTCCTTCAAGGGTACAGCTGTCGGAGGAAAGAAGGACCGGATGTGGGAGCACGTGGCCTGACTACAGACTATGGAACGTCTGCGGCATGGGCCAAGGCGAGACCGCGACAGAACGGAGCTGCAGGACGAGGCACTATTTCCGACAAAACAAGAGGAGAGGGCTGACCTGATGCCCCTGTCCAATGTTCAAATGTGTGCCGAAAGGTCCCCGCTCCCTAAACTCGGTCATAAGCCCGCCTACCTGAAATCTCTCGTTCCCCTAGTTTGTTCCCGACCTGGCCATTGCTCCACCCCCCTTTTTCTCCGACCTACCCTATGGACTATTTGTACACTCTTCTTCCACCTGAACTTTTTGACTATCGACTCCGAAAGACACAGGGCGAAAAAGACCTTTTCGACCAGAAACGCGAGGAAAAGGTCGTGCCCTGCAACACGGGACCTAGAATAGAGCTGGACCCTTAGCTCCACCGCCGGTGCTCCACAGCGCCAACAAAGGACTGAGAACTCAGTAACTTCGAACATTGACACCCTCAATCATCGTTTCTGCTACGTCTCGTTTCTCTCCCAGCCACCATTGTATTGATTATGCTCCAACCAAATATATACGGAGCCTGTATATAATAACCTGTATGCAATGTACTGACTGCTCGCTACAGAATCATTTTTTGTATTACCTTACTATGACTTTCCTGCTAACAAGTTTATCAAAGTTTATCAATAGGCCCGCCTCCTAAAACTAGAGATCTTAAATGTAGTGTTTACGACTCCTTCACCTGGGGTCCTACTGCTTTTTCTTATGCCCACCATAATAGACTTGAATAGGAAATAGATCAGCAAGATGTCTTGAATATGTTAAAGGGAGGACTGTGGAAAATTAGTACGGTTTGGTAAACATTATCTGCGCCATCTTGCCTTTTCCCCTGATGCCACACTTTTGTCGTGCGCGCCCGCCATTTTTTTAGGTGCCTCGATCAGGACCATCCCTTTTGCACGCCACTGGCCCCCAACATAGCCCTTCGCCCTCGCCAAGCCTGCACGCTGACCAACCCCCCCTCGCTCGCACATGCTTTGAGTCATAAACCCCTCTTCAGCGCAGTTCTGCCTCAAAGCCCCATCCTGTTCCCAGCGCGACCCCTCCCTTCATTCTTTTCATAGTCCCCGGCCCTTTGATACAAAAAAACCCCTTTTCCTGTGCCCGTTTGTCTTCCTTGTTCCCAGGCCGACACCTAGCTCTGCCGATACTATTCCTTGCCCCTCCCCGTACAGTTGAAAGCTTCCCTCATCAAAGGACCCCCGAGTTGATCAGAGCCCCCACCCCACGAGATCCGATCGAACCCCCCACACTCCATGAATCGGCGGAATATCCAGCTGCGCGATAACCATCACCTGTTGTGACCGGGGTGGGGACTTCTACTGTAAATGTGTGTGGGAACGGGCCCGAAGGGGAGATTCCGGGAATGTCTTTCCGTACATCAAAGCATTGCCATGAATATGTAAACTGTAATAAAGCCACAAAAACCTGTATATAAGGGGCCAGGCCTCAGAAATAAGTTAGAGCACCTCATGACGATACCTGCTGTCTGATTTGTCGTGTTCTCCTCCGGAGAGAATAAACCTTGTTTCCTGCCTTCCAGTCTCCAGCGCCTGCCTCTTCATTGATTAATGTTTCGTGGGTTAAAGAGGCGATACCGCCGGGCAAATACCGATTGTCCCCGACCTTAGTTTCTACACTAGCACCATTGGTTTTGCAAATGCTTGCTTGATCTTGTTATTAGCTACTGTTGGTAAGAACTCCTGCAGCAAGCTAGAGCCTCGAAGGGCGGCATGAATCGAGGGATTTGTTATTTGTAGACGTGCAATGAAGTCTGTGCTGGCCAGCCTGTGGCATGTTTATGCAGACTCGAGGTGGCGCTTTTCCTATAGTCCCCACTTTGTTTCTGGAACTCAGAGTTTGTTGCTTCGGCCTGCATGGGGGGGCTCTCAGGGGGCACTGTGGATGGTAATCCCCACCCCAGGTGACCCCTAAATGTACATCATTCAAGGTGATCAGTAAAAGGCGATGTTGATGAGATGATGTCTGAAGGGTGTGATCGTAACCTTGGCTTCCCCACTTGACCACGATTGCATGAACCTGTGACACGAATGTCTCGTCCTGCACCTCTCGCTCTCTACCTGGCGAGCACCGGCAGCAGACTGAACCTCAACATCAAGAGTATCTGTTTGGGACCAGCCATGCCTAGAAGTGTCTCCCTTGCCTTATATTGTACTAGTCTCACTATTCACCATCTGGTGAAGTGAGACCACGAGAGCTGTCTCGTCTGCTACAATAATAACCTTTATGAAGTGCTACGCCGGCGTCTAGGCGCTGTTCATCGGGTGAGGTGCATGCTATGTGGAGGCCACGATCATGAAAGGCTTCTGCTGTGTCTTAAGAGGTTGGCGAGATGCTGCTTGCTTGCGCTGCCGCAGTCCACAGGTGACCGGTCACTTCGACATGTACAGTGGAGTTGTAGTCCGTGTGTGCTGTGCGGTGCATCCTGCTTTTTCCTTCCACACCGGCTGTTTTTGAGTGGAGTTGGAGTTGTAGTCCGTGTTTGCTGTGCGGTGCATCCTGCTTTTTCCTTCCACACCGGCTGTTTTTGAGTGGAGTGGGAGTTGTAGTCCATGTGTGCTGTGCGGTGCATCCTGCTTTTTCCTTTCACACTGGCTGTTTTTGAAAGGAGTGGGAGTTGTAGGCCGTGCGTGCTGTACGGTGCATCCTGCTTTTTCCTTCCCCACCGGCTGTTTTTGAGTGGAGTGGGAGTTGTAGGCCGTGTGTGCTGTGCGGTGCATCCTGCTTTTTCCTTCCCCACTGGCTGTTTTGAGTGGAGTGGGAGTTGTAGGCCGTGTGTGCTGTGCAGTGCATCCTGCTTTTTCCTTCCACACCGGCTCTTTTTGAGTGGATTGGGAGTTGTAGTCTGTGTGTATTGTACGGTGCATCCTGCTTTGTCCTTCCACACCCGCTGCTTTTCAGTGGAGTGGGAGTTGTAGTCCGTGTGTGCTGTGCAGTGCATCCTGCTTTTTCCTTCCACACCGGCTGTTTTTGAGTGGAGTGGGAGTTGTAGTCCGTGTGTGCTGTGCAGTGCATCCTGCTTTTTCCTTCCACACCGGCTGCTTTTGAGTAGAGGGGGAGTTGTAGTCCGTGTGTACTGTGCAGTGCATCCTGCTTTTTCCTTCCACACCGGCTGCTTTTGAGTGGAGTGGGAGTTGTAGTCCGTGTGTGCTGTGCGGTGCATCCTGCTTTTTCCTTCACACCGGCTGCTTTTGAGTGGAGTGGGAGTTGTAGTCCGTGTGTGCTGTGCGGTGCATCCTGCTTTTTCCTTCCACACCGGCTGTTTTTGAGTGGAGTGGGTGTTGAAGGCCTTGTAGCTACCTGCTGGTGTCCCTTCTATCCACCTGGCCCACCCCTCCCATGCATACTGTTTGCACTACGCGCCTGCACCACTGAAATCCTTGCACTGCCCCTACCTGCCCGCCACTGCCAGGGCGTTGAGCTCTGGTGTCTGTTGAATGGCAGAAAGGCAAATTCCTCTTCTTGCCATTACATCTTCGCTGGATGGGGCTTGGAATAAAGCAGATCCTTCTCTGCACCCCTCTTCCAAGTCAGTCATCTATTAAACTTTACTCCTCCCAGAGCAGGGTCTGCTATCCACCCCTGCTAGGGGAGCTCCTGTTGCTCCGGGGTGGACCTTACAAAGCATGTTAACAAATTGCTGTATTTTGTGCATGCCTTCGGGTCCCTCACCTCTGTCCTGAGTAGACTCGGCCTTGGATGCTGTATCCTGTCCTTGCCGTTGGGTGGACAGAGTAGAGAATTTACCGTCTGTAGCCTGTCCCTGTAGAGGGTGCTTCACCGTCACGCCGGTGTGGCCCCGGTACAGCTTTACTGGCTGTCTGTAGTTAGTGTATGACATGGGTTAGTGGAGTTGTTGTTTTTTCTTTACTCCTGGGTGGAGTAAACCGGAGCAATGAAATTCTGACATTCCCATTTCACTTATAATTGGTGATCATAACTAACTCACTCTCAATAACTCACTCGCTAACTCTCTCACTCTCACTAACTAAATCTCACTCACTCTCACTAACTCAATAACTCTCTCTCACTAACTAACTCACTCGCTAACTCTCTCACTCTCACTAACTCTCTCACTAATTTCATCACTCTTACTAACTCTCTCAATCTCTCACTAACTATCTCCCACTAATTAACTCACTAAATCTATCACTCTCAATAACAAAGTAAGTAACCTTCACTCTCCTGTTATTTATACCCACCCCTTTGTGGAAAAGTAAATTTTGCCATGTTGTATGTGCCTACGTGTTCCCTATGTTATGTTATATGTGCATGATCGATATGCATGTATTCCCCTATGATCGATTAAAGACGCAATTATAGTTGTGTCCATCTCTAGTATGCCAGTTTCCAGTTTTCGTGAATACAACGAATATCGGGCCTATGTAAAGCTACGTTGCCACGTTTTACAGTGTGCACGTTAATTCATTGAATTATCCCCGTTTCTAGGCCTCAAAAGGGCCCGGACTTAGATTCAGCGCCTGTTTTCTGAACCCTCTCCAAGGAGCGATACAGCCCCCACCTGTATCCCTGACTCTTAGCTTACTTTCATGCCTCGCAGTGCCCGGCTCGGCCTGGCTCTGCCTCCCAGTCTGCCAAGAATATGTTATGTTTCTAGTTATCAGTCCAGCCCTCCTTCTCTGCATTCCTAAGCTACTGAATCGCATCAATAGTTTCCGTCATGGTCTAGCCTTTATGTCTCCATGTAAGAGAAATACTGTATTAATATTTATAGAATATTCCCCGCACACGCACTACATGTAGAATTATGCATGCACCAGTCTTAATGTCTGTTAGCCTTTACTCTGATAACTTTTGGATTCTATCAACATGTACTCTAAACACCAGATACTAGATATGCCTGGGTACATGTCGCTCTGACACTCCAGACTTTAGTCTCCTCTTCTAGCGCAGAAGTCATAGCCCCCCAGTTCTCCCTGGTAACACGTCATTGTCAGTTTGCGCGCACCACTAGGTTAGAGGTCCCAGCTGCTCAGGTAGCCCCCTCCATGTTTCCGCCCCGTTTATGACATATTCTGTTACGTTTACATCACATGTCTGTGTATACGCCCTGTACACGCCTTCTTGTTACCTCATTTTGCCCTTATCTTTCGCGACTGCTACAAACTCCGCCTACTGCTACGCCTACTGTATTGAATGCAATGTATTTTGTTTAACTATATATACTAATGTTCTGTTATTAAAAGTTATGCGCATCATTCCCAGATCCTGCCCCCGGCAGCTGTCGGGCCCTGCCATCCCATTCCCATGCAGGCTGTCCTGTTCCTGTCCTTTTATGCCTGATTAAAGCCTGTACACTCTAGCTACCTCGAATCTTGACTCTTATTTATTGAGCTATCTGTTTGTATGAGTATCCCGAAAAATAGAACCGGTAATTAATTATTTATTTACCACATAATGGCGCCCGAATAGGGACTTGCCCTTTCCCCACGCGCCGGAGAAGCCACGCAGGCCCCCTGATCCTCTGCAGCCGTGACGGAACCATACCGTGCACGTGCAGATATTTCTGCTTCAAGTATCCCTCAGGCCCACGGAGGAGACGGAGGTTGCGGTCCAGCGTCCAGACGAGGTGGTGGAGGAACGCGGCGAGTCCCGACCAGAGCCCAAGCCGAGAGTCCAAGGTCCGAGGTATCCGGAGGCCCACCTGTAACTAAAGTCCGAGGTTCGTCCGTCCGTCGTCGTAGCAGTCCAGTCCAGTCCGAGGCCTTCCGTTCTTGCTGCCCGGTGAGTACCATTGCTGGGGTAGTATCTAGACAGGGTCAATTGATTTGCCTCTGGTCCGTGGGTTTGGGTACACAGATCCAACACGAAGTGTCCACTTAGGTGGATGCGGGTCCTGACGTGTCTCTTTATGGGACCGGTAAGTTTCGTACTGTTTTAGCAGTGCATCTAGTCATTCTAGTAAGTTTCTGTTCCAGTAAGTTCTGTTTTTGAGAAATTCATGTATTCTGTTTTCAGTATTTCAGGTAATATTCTGTCCAAAATGTTATTTCATGTGTTTTCAATGTCGTGGTATGAATGATTCGTTTTTCAGTTATTATTGTGTTTATCGTGTATTGTATTGTGTCCAGACTCCAGCCTAGTTATGCCTCTGTTCTCAAAGTTACGTCAGTTAAAAACTAGAAAAGGTCTGCTCGAGGAAGCAGTTCCTGTCCCGCCTAGGGACAGTCCAGGTCATTTTATGTATCAAAAGCATGGCATAAGTGCCATATTATATCTAGATTTATGGGTGGAGTACACCAAGGAATTAGAGGAAAAGTATAGATGGCCCGTATCAGGTACGTGGGATGCCGAGTGCATCATGCGAGTAGAAGAAGCATTATGGAAAAAGAAAGCCAGACAGTCCCAGAGAGACGCCATCGAGTTATGGCGCAAAGAATCTCATAAAAGAACAGAAAAAGAAATCATAAAGTCTGAATTAAGTAGAGAATCCTCAGAAAGAGCCCAAGAAAGGGAATTAATTGAAGTAGGTGAACGAGTTAAAGCCGAACAGTCAGACAGACAGAGAAATGCCCTCATTAAGGGTATGTATCCTCTTCTTGCCGAGGGTTTGCCAAAAGCAACCCCGGAAGCACCATGTAATTTTCCGCCGCCATTAGTTCCGATTAAGCTACGTCACAAACCGACCGCAGCTGATATTTTTCTCTCGTCCTATTTGGACGACACAGTCCCAGAATATGCGAATCCTGCTCCGCCAGCTCCGGTAAATAATGTAATTCCTGTTCCTCCAGCCACCGGGGCACCTGTTACAGCACCTGTTACGGTACCCCCGGTCCAGTCCATAGTACAAGTTCCCGCTACATCGGTCACTCTGCCAGCACGAAGAGTATCAGTCGACGATTCCAGTTTAGGGGCCGCGGGAGGAGGTCCTCCGGGTACCCCGCCGCCACACAAACGTATAACGTTAGTCGAGTTACATGAACGTGCGTTACAGCGTACGCCCAAACATCAGTCCGTTGCAGATATCAGGCGAGCTCTCACCGAATGCCGTTATGATCCAGTCCCAGGCGATGATAATATGGTTATATATTCATTGCGCGCAAGACGGGTGACCGAGTATTTGGACACCCTACCGAATATGAAAGAAGATCTAGACAGAATATATCGTTTCATCCGTACAGGAGAAGATCCAGAAAGTATTGGCGAAATCATGTCTCTAAGGAAAGCTGAGACTCAGCTCATGCTATTAAAGTTTCTAATCAATTGTTTAATAAGGGAACAAGATTATCCAGACAAAGATCCAATCGAAATGAAAGTCCTGACAAAGTGGAGTGATCATATAGCCGAGGGAAGACACAAGACACTCAGTAGTATAGACAGTATGTACAAGAAAATTCGTAAGGAAATAATAAGGTTACACGAGAAACGCAAAACAGCACAAGTAAGCGAGAAAGAAGATAACTCTGATACTGAAGAAGTAGAAGACGAGAATACCGCCAGAATAGCGTATGTAGGTAAATCTAGATTTCCAGACCGACATTCACGCATAGAACACAAGAAAGTCTTTCATCTTCCAGCACCAGAACAATATTCTCTAGAACAAGTATTTCAAGCTACCGATCACATTCTGAAATCACGAATCGGTTATAGTGAACTTAGTACCATGCATGAACAAGAACTAGCCCGATCAGCAGTCCGATGGATTACTGATTCTACCACTTTTCCAGACGAAATAGTGGCACAAATGTTTCTGAAACTGCCCCCAGCCGAGCAACGACTGGTGGGTATGTATATGATCCAGCACCTCATTACACTATATGAAGGACAACATTCTGATCCAGATCCGTTACATGATATTCTGAACGAGTTACTCCAGTATAAATGGAAAGGTTTAGGTACCGATTTAAGTAGTGTCATTCTAGAACAGCGCCACAAATATAGAACGTTTCTGAACCCGCATTTTGTTCACGTCTCACCTCCAGAAAGTAAACCATTTTACATAGATAGACAGCATCCGTTACGAGAAGTACACCCAGTTAGGACACCGGGTGGTGAAATGCAACGAGTATTTGTTTACACCCCTATCACATAGATGGAACTCTTAGAGATGAAGAAATTAATTCCCTGTCACGACAAAGATCCAGCAGGGTTCCATCGAGAATTAAAAGACATGCTCCGTATGGGAGAATACACGTATCCAGATATCATTAAAATGTTAAAGGTCCTGTTGCCCGCAGGGGTATATGAAAAACTCAAGGAAAAGGAATGGGAGGTGGGAGAGAAAAAGATTGATTGGACAGCTCTAGAAGCTGAAGATAAAATACGAGTACCAGGTACCGGTCTTGGGGACAAATGTAAAGAATTGCCCGAGTTATTGATACAAGTTTTGCCAAGGTTATTAGCCACGAAAAAGGAAGATTGGGATGCAATCTCAGCATGTAAACAGAAACAG
Source organism: Lissotriton helveticus (assembly GCF_964261635.1). NCBI lineage: Eukaryota > Metazoa > Chordata > Amphibia > Caudata > Salamandridae > Lissotriton > Lissotriton helveticus. The sequence goes on along the minus strand of NW_027611671.1, from coordinate 1,589,858 downwards.
GATGAAGATACTAGTGATTTTTATTCTAGATTTGAAAAATGTTTTATTATTAACAGTGGTTTGAAGACAGGTAGCGAGTCATACCCTCATCTTTTTGTTACTAAACTAGTCGAGAATTCAAGCCCACAAGTTAAAAATCGAGTTTTGAAAGTCGAAAGTACCTGGCAAGCTAGTACCCCGTCACAAATGTTACAGATGCTCCAGTATCACCAGAATAGAATCAGGGAAGAGCAAGAACACGAAAGGAGACGTATGAAAGACACGAAAATGAAAGTACTAGTTGCACAATCTGTTCCACAAGACAGTCAGAAGAGGGGTCCGAATCAAGCCAGTCATCCTGCAGCTCCCGTTAAAGGGACATGCAATTATTGTAAACAACCAGGTCATTTTATAAACGAGTGTGCAGTTCTGAAACACAACATAGCAACTGGTAAGACTAAAGAAAGACCACGTCCGCCTAGACAAGAACAAGTTTCACAGACTTCCCAGACACCACAGAATGCACAACAGACAGTTCCAGCACCGCAGCCTATTGCTGCAACACAGCATGTTACACAGCAGATGTACCAGTATGCCCAGACAGAGTATCCAGAATATCAACCGTATTCATGAAACAGCCTAGAGAGGGAGGTAGGCTTGCCTCTCATCGAGATACCTGTAGATCAAGAGGGTCCCTATGTACATAGTCAAGTATTGGGGAAAGACAGAAAGTTTTTGATTGATACAGGGGCAAGTAGGACAACTATCAGTCATGACGAGGTTCCAGGGGCTCCGCTCTCAGGCTCTAGAAATGTTTCCCTTGGATTTTCAGGAAAGCCTATTGTTAACGAGATTTCAAAGCCAGTTACTCTAGAAGTTGGTCCATTGTCCCGAACTACTGATTTGTTACTTACGAAGTCATGTCCAGAAAATTTGTTAGGCATTAAAACATTAAAAGAATTAGGTGCAGTTATTTGCTGCTCTCCAGAAGGAATATGATTGTTTTTAAGAGACTTTAAAGGTCATTATGTATTACGTGATTTTGATCCAAGATTGTCCAATGTTCCACAGCATTTATGGGCGCAAGGTCCAACTGATGTAGGTTTTATGCGAATCACACCCCATCGTGTGACCCTCAAGCAAGGTATAGTCTTGCCACGGATCAGACAGTACAGATTGCCACCTGAGGCTGTAGCAGCCTTATCCAAAATTATTGACGAGCTCATTGCTCAAGGAGTAGTCGTAGAAACTGACTCCAATGTATGTAATTATCCTATCATTCCAGTCATGAAACGTACTGATCCAAATGCACCTCCAGTATATCGATTAGTGATTGACCTTCGAGAACTTAATAAATGTATCATACCCCAGTATCCAGTAGTCCCAGATATTTCATCTCTATTGACAGCTATTGATTCTGAAGCTACATTTTTTACTGTTATAGACCTCAAGAATGCATTTTTCAGTGTCCCGATTCATCCAGACAGCCAGTACCTTTTCGGTTTTTGTTTAAATGGAAGGAGCTATAAATTCACACGAGCTCCTCAAGGTTTCACAGAAAGCCCTAGTATTTACAGTCAAGCACTTAAAATACAACTAGACAATATTCACATGCCAACTGACACTGCCCTGCTCCAGTATGTAGATGATCTACTGATCACAGCCCGTTCTGAACGTGACTGCGAGCGAGCGTCACTTACAGTTCTGTATTTCCTAGCCGAGATGGGGCACAAGGTGTCCCCTTCGAAGCTTCAATTCTGTGTCCAGCAAGTGATCTACTTAGGCCACTTACTGTCCAAGTGGGGTAGGCAGTTGACACCAGACCGTATCCAGTTAATAGCGAGTCTTCCACAGCCCAAGACACAGAAGGAGGTACGTGCTTTTATTGGCCTCACTTCTTATTGCAGACAATGGATTCCTCAGTATGCATTTCTAGCAAAGCCACTGATACAGTTAACGACACAGGAGGCAGCCATATCGACTGTCCTCCCTTGGACATCTGAACATACACTTAGTTTTAATGAGTTAAAGAAAGCTTTATGCCAAGCACCTGTTCTAGCTACACCGAACTACAGTAAGCCTTTTACACTTTTTGTCACAGAACGTGATGGTACTGCATTATCTGTTCTCACACAAGATCAAGCCGGACAGTACAAGCCTTGTGCTTTTTTTTCGAGCACATTAGATCCAGTAGCCCAGACTTTGCCTGCGTGCCTCAAGTCAGTTGCAGCCACAGCTCTAGCAATCAGACAAAGTGATTCCATAGTATTAGGACACTCCCTGACAGTACAAGTTCCACACTCCGTGGAAGTTCTTTTAAACCGAACACAGACTCAGCACTTGACCATTGCACGTTTAACAGGTTATGAACTGACACTGTTCCAGCCACACATAGAAATCAGACGCTGCAACGTTCTAAATCCTGCTACTCTGTTACCGTCAGTTACTTAAAATCCTGCCACACATGACTGTGTGGAAGTCATTAACACTATGACTAAGCCAAGACAAGACCTGACAGACATTGCATTACCTGATCCCGACCTGACACTTTATGTGGATGGTTCATGTATGAGAACGAGTACAGGAGAACTAGTAGCCGCGTATGCAGTGACTACTGACACTGAAGTTATTGAAACACACCGTATTGACACACTGTCTGCTCAAGCAGCAGAGCTAGTTGCTCTGACCCAAGCCTGCATACGTGCCAAGAACCTGAAAGTAAACATATATACAGATTCACGTTACGCATTCGGAGTTGTACACGACTTCGGAGTGCTCTGGCAGGAGAGAGGTTTCATGACTTCTCATGGAACCAAGATTCAGCATGGTCTCCTCATTCAAGCTCTGTTAGATGCAATACATTTACCGACAGCTATCGCTATCATGAAGTGCAAGGCACATACGAAAGTTACTGACATCATTTCCCAAGGTAATGATCTAGCAGACCGAACAGCCAAGCTTACAGCTCAGACACCAGACATTCCAGTTAACAAGACACAGACATCCACTCCAGAACAGATTACTTGTATGACAGTTAAGGACCCTACACAAGATGTCATAGACATACAGTTACATGCTACTCCTGAAGAAATCAAGAAATGGTCCGAACAAGGAGGGGTCCAGACAGATCAGGGATGGTTGACGAAGGGAAAAGCCACATGGTTTCTCCCCGACTCTATGGTTCAAGTCATTATCAATACCGCACATAGTCCAGCACACCTAGGAGAAAAAGCCATGTTAGACAGTATTCAGAACCTTTGGTTTAACAAGCACTTACGAGCTGCAGCCAAGCAGAAAGTCCGTACTTGTATGATATGTTGTCAATTCAATCCAGGTAAAAGTGTCCCGGTGGAACAAGGTGGATTCCAACCTCCTGACCACCCTTTCGAAGTCCTCCAGATGGATTATATTCAGATGGAGCGATGTCGAGGTTTCAAGTATGTCCTTGTAGTTGTATGCGCTTTGTCCAGGTGGACAGAAGCATATCCAGTTCCAGATTACACAGCAGCGACCACTGCCAAGCAGTTGGTTCGTGAATTCTTCCCCCGTTATGGACTCCCTAGGGTCGTGTATTCTGATAACGGCCAGCCATTCTCATCCGAGTTAATGAAACATGTTTCCCTCTTGTTAGGGTACCAGTGGAAGTTCCATTGTGTGCGCCATCCTGAAGCAGCCGGTCTCGTAGAGAGACATAATCAGACCCTGAAAATCCGTATTGCCAAGACATGTAAAGAGAAAGGTGTAGACTGGCTAGTTGCCCTGCCAGTTGCTTTATTCTTTATGCGAATGGTCGCACACTCCAGATCAGGTCTGTCCCCTTATGAGGTCGTATTCGGCCGCCCCCCAAACATGTGGGGTACACCTAGACCCCGCAGTATTACAGATGTTTCCAGTAATATGTTGACAGATTACCTAGCTTCCTTGATGTCTGCCCTACACTCTTGTCGTTCACAGGTTGCCGCTACATTCCCAGACAATACTGAAGTGAAACCGCATGAGGTCATTCCAGGCGACCTCGTCCTTGTAAGGAATTTTGATCGTTCAAGTCCGCTGGAGCCTCGTTGGAAGGAGCCACGACTTGTCCTTCTGACCACCCGTACGGCCGTGAAGTTGGAGGGCCGCAAGGGTTGGGTCCATCTGTCCCATATCAAGAAGTTCCATGGAGTCCGGAAAAAGACATTTTTAAAGGACATTTCTAAAGACTGTCTGAAAGACTGCCTGAAACCAGACATTGATCTGAATCCTGAACTGAAAGTTCCTCTGTTAGAGAAAACTCCGCAACAGGAGTATAAGTTAAAGCTCCGGTCTAGTAAAATAAGTCAGCCAGTTTAATTGTCTAAGTCCCTCTCGGGTGAAACGGTTAGACAGGTATCTGACATGTATGAGATAGACCCCCATAGTGAGAGAGTTAGTCAAAACTCTATCCGATGTATCGTTTTTCTAAGTTTTCTATTGTTTCTAAGTTTGATGGTTACCTGCACAAGTTATGCATTGTATTTATGTTTTCCAATTTCTCATGTAAATAAGTTTTCTAATGCTACAGTAGAGCACACATTTAGTGATCTGCCTCCTCACGAGTTATCCTATCGTCTTGCTATGAGAAATAACACATTTGTAAGAATGTTGCACTATTCACACCAGACCAGCAATGCTACTAATTGTTGGGTGTGTGGTCGACTCCCCCCTTTCCAGACACCGAAGGGAGTTCTGCCACTCTTTCCTTATCCGTTTTCACATAATGGTTCGTGTGGAGCATGGTCCATGTTAACGTCATCTTCAAATGATGTGTCCCTTCTGAATAGAACATGTTTTCCAGACAAGCAAGGTCTCCCCCATAGAACAGGGTTAGATCTAGAAAATGAAGTTTACAATTTAGGTAATTATTCTTCGAATTTTATGGTCCTGAATGTTCAGTCTGATACTACTCCAGACTTACCTGCTATTTCAGTACTACCAGTCAAAGGCGAATTATGTGTCCGAAAGAATGGTTCCGCACATGTAGGACATAGTGATTGTACTACTACTGTCGAGTATAGTGACAGTGGGAAATCTATTTTCAAAGCTTCACGTCATTCTTATTTTGTTTGTGGTCAGACCGCATATGTTCGTCTGCCCCTCGATTGGGATGGAACATGTTATATTGCCTTCCTACTGCCACCAGTTTTTCTAGCCCCATCTGATTATCACAGAAACACACATCTAGTACACGTCAGAAATAGACGGGAGATTGAGTCCCCAATTGTCGATCAAACTGAAACTGCTCTAGAACAGTATACAGATTTCAATAGAGGTTTCTTTTTCTTTATAGGACCTGTCCAGAATAGTAAGTCAATCCGTAGGTTAACCAGAACCCTTGAAGCAGTAGTGAATGAGACTACTTCTGCTCTAGGTAACTTAACCGAAGAGCAATCTGCTATGAGATTTGTCGTGCTCCAAAATCGTCTCGTTCTTGACGTCATACTGGCCGATAGAGGAGGAGCATGTAGAGTCATCGGATCTAGTTGCTGCATTTTCATTCCTAATAACGCGCCGTCTGTTTATTCAGCTATAACCAGACTTCATAAAAGTGCCCATCAGTTACACCAGAATCCAGGCTCCTGGACATGGTCCGGTTGGCTCTGGAGTATCATATCTGCATGGGGATGGAAAGTATTGTCATTCCTAGGTATTGCAGTAATGATCATATTCAGTTGCTGCCTCTGTATACAATGTGGCCCTGCGATTTGCGGCATTTGTGCTACCTCTTGTATTCCTAGTCCTAAGTCCCGTTCCAGGACAATTCGAGACGAGCAAATGATGCTGTATGAAATGATAGATGGTATCATGAATATAGATGTTTCCTGATGGAAACGTAGGGCACTAGGAGGGAATGTGGAAAAGTAAATTTTGCCATGTTGTATGTGCCTACGTGTTCCCTATGTTATGTTATATGTGCATGATCGATATGCATGTATTCCCCTATGATCGATTAAAGACGCAATTATAGTTGTGTCCATCTCTAGTATGCCAGTTTCCAGTTTTCGTGAATACAACGAATATCGGGCCTATGTAAAGCTACGTTGCCACGTTTTACAGTGTGCACGTTAATTCATTGAATTATCCCCGTTTCTAGGCCTCAAAAGGGCCCGGACTTAGATTCAGCTCCTGTTTTCTGAACCCTCTCCAAGGAGCGATACAGCCCCCACCTGTATCCCTGACTCTTAGCTTACTTTCATGCCTCGCAGTGCCCGGCTCGGCCTGGCTCTGCCTCCCAGTCTGCCAAGAATATGTTATGTTTCTAGTTATCAGTCCAGCCCTCCTTCTCTGCATTCCTAAGCTACTGAATCGCATCAATAGTTTCCGTCATGGTCTAGCCTTTATGTCTCCATGTAAGAGAAATACTGTATTAATATTTATAGAATATTCCCCGCACACGCACTACATGTAGAATTATGCATGCACCAGTCTTAATGTCTGTTAGCCTTTACTCTGATAACTTTTGGATTCTATCAACATGTACTCTAAACACCAGATACTAGATATGCCTGGGTACATGTCGCTCTGACACTCCAGACTTTAGTCTCCTCTTCTAGCGCAGAAGTCATAGCCCCCCAGTTCTCCCTGGTAACACGTCATTGTCAGTTTGCGCGCACCACTAGGTTAGAGGTCCCAGCTGCTCAGGTAGCCCCCTCCATGTTTCCGCCCCGTTTATGACATATTCTGTTACGTTTACATCACATGTCTGTGTATACGCCCTGTACACGCCTTCTTGTTACCTCATTTTGCCCTTATCTTTCGCGACTGCTACAAACTCCGCCTACTGCTACGCCTACTGTATTGAATGCAATGTATTTTGTTTAACTATATATACTAATGTTCTGTTATTAAAAGTTATGCGCATCATTCCCAGATCCTGCCCCCGGCAGCTGTCGGGCCCTGCCATCCCATTCCCATGCAGGCTGTCCTGTTCCTGTCCTTTTATGCCTGATTAAAGCCTGTACACTCTAGCTACCTCGAATCTTGACTCTTATTTATTGAGCTATCTGTTTGTATGAGTATCCCGAAAAATAGAACCGGTAATTAATTATTTATTTACCACACCTTTAACAATAAACACCATAAAAAGGCAACGATTAGAACAGGCAGATACAAGGTGCCAGCATTCAAACATAAAAAAACACAAATCATTACTTCTAATTAATAGTTTTTTATCATCGTCATTTTGTTGTACATTATACATCATAAGTAACAAAAATGCTTCTCACACTTCTTTATTATAACATTTCAGCATACTGCAGACTTCTGCACAACACAGCTTAAAAACAAACACAAACTCAATATCTCTGCCTTAACACTTATTAGTTCCCAAAGGCAAGACCTATTGGCTATGCCAATGCTTGTTTTGTTTATTTCAGCAGGATTACTTTTTGTCACTATTAAATTAGCTTCACACATTCCCTTTATTGCTGGATTTTGAGACCCTTCACCAGGGCTCAAGTCCTAAAAAAAGAAGTGGGGGGACTCATCCGAAAAAGAGGTGCTACAGAGTATGTGACTACGGGCCAGCGATGCAGTAACACTGGCAGTAAAAACTGCTTGCAGTTTGATACCAGTGTTGATTTATGTCATCTTGTTTACATACTAATAGGTTAGTTCACAAAATGCTAATTTGGAGTAGGTCCCAATCCTGCCTACCTCATTAATATTTATGAGATTAGTTTCACATTGTGACGCACTCTGACTGGCCACAATCATGGGGCTGGTGGCCTGTGCAAGATTCTTCCTACTTGCTGAAATAAAGCTTGAATTCCGCGGACAGGAGATGTGCACGTGTACGGACAGGAGATGTGCACTCTGTACGCATGCACATCTCCTGTTCCCTCCCCCTGTCGGCTCCACGGAGCCAGCTTGTTCATTTTTGCAATTGTGCAACAATCTTGCTGTAGCATGGACTGAAACAAAAAAATATGTTTGCTCCATTTCATTATTACACAAAAAGCAAAACGATGCTAATGTATTTCACAAGCCAAGTGGAGTTTGCTACCACCAGCAGTAACTGTTCCAGCACGAAGTGTTCTGCACACCACAGACTTTCAGAAATGGGGGCCTAAGTTTTTAAAGGGAAGACTTCTTTACAAAACACGCACAGGTCAAACCTTCAAAGGGACAATACGATGAAGGGAATGATATTATTAATTCCAGTTTCTTGCCTTTGCTTAGACTGCATTCCAGGTCATTGTTTTTCACACACTATGCCATTCCAGACAGAGACCACACATATGCAAAGCAGTCTTGCCAAACACATGTTAGAGGCTAGAATGTTTGACAAAATAATATGTTCAATGAACCTGTCCAGAAGCGACTAAAGCAGAGAGAATATCTAAGATTTTATTTGGGGGCATTGTTGATTAAACTGGTCAGCAGATGTAACTGATCACCGGAAGTCAAGGATGTAAAAATATATTAATATATTTATTGGGATTTTAGACATCTTGCCAACGGATATAATGGAATTCAATCCAAACTTTTGTAAAATATGTTCCTGTGTTGCATGGTCTAAGTCTTCCTCAAAAGCAAACATACAAGTTTATACTTTGCGAAGTCTAACGTCATTAAACCTGCAAGCTTTAATGACATAAGGAAAGATGGAAGCTTCCTCTTCAGGCAGAGAGACTGTGAAACACAGGGACAGTACTGCACACGTGGGATTTTGGATAAGGGGTAATGAAAGGGTTGCATGATACTCCCTCCATCAGAACTCCTCACCTGATTGAATAAGACATTATTTGTGAACGAGTCAATTAACGCAATCAATTGTAATATTTTATAAACTTGCACTGTGTATGTATAATTTGCTTTTGAATGTCTGTGGTTGAAGTCTTAGAAAAAAACAGTGTTCAAGTTTGTCACTTTATCAGCTGAGGGCACAGCTACGCAGTCCCCGTCTTTTGTGATATAGACATATTAATACAAAATAATAAGGAACGCGTAATGTTTCACACAGTCGTGTTGTGTTTTAGTCTTAGCGATCCTCGCTCAAAAGGGTATGTGATAATCTGGATGAGAAGGCTGACTTCAAAGAAGTTGTTTTATTATTCAAAGATGCTCCTGGCAAGTACTGTTCTCGAAGATCTTAAAATTGGTCTGGCCAAAGGTTTCAGCTCACTTGACTCCACGAGAAGGCAAGTACTTGGGGTCTCATTTATAAGGCTATGCCTCACTTTTACGCCACCGATGCGTCACTTTTTGTGACGCACCAGTGGCATAAAAAATGCGCCTTGTTGAGTCATATTTACAAAGAGACGCATCTAGGTAGAATCGTCTCTTTGTAAACCCCTGCGCCACATTATACCTGCGCCAGGTATATGTATGCAAGGGTGGTGTATTGACACAAGGAAGGGTCGTAAAAGTGACGCAGTGAAATTATGAGATTTCACTGCGTCACTTTTAGGACATGTGAGAAGTTGGCCTGGTAGGGGATGTTTCCAATTCTGGAACCACCTACTACCTGACCAAACAATCCCTTATGGTGTCTGGTTGTAAGTCAACCTTATTAGACAAGCTATCCTAGGGGTAGCATGGACTAAGCAGCCTAAAGGCTTAACTTAAGAGGTCGTGTTAAGCGAGCTGTTTTACCACATACAATCCTGTAATACCAAATGAAAGGACACCACACAAGTATATATTATAAAAATATATGTGTTTATTACTAAAAACAATCCCCAGTATTCTTTATGAATAAAGGGGCACAAGCGTTAAATCAAAAGCACTGTTTAAACATACAAGTTGCACAATTATGGATGAGGGCGGGTGGCCACTCAAACCATATACTAAACAAGTGGTATAAGAAAGGCCACTCGAGCAGTGGTTAGGCCTAGGGCCTAGGGAATCGCTGGGAGCAGTCAGGACAAGCAATGCTGAAGTCGGGAATGGCCCTCTGGATTCGGGAGATGTGCGGAAAGCGCACGCATGCACCAATGTTAACCAATGGTGCGTAAAAGTCAAAGAGTTAACGTTTAAGGACACTTCCGCTGAACCTAGAGGAACAAAACTTAACACACAGACCCTAGAGGTGTGCACCAGTGTGGGAACACCGGCGGAGCAAAGTTACCTCACCCACAGGAAGTGGGTGCACAGGGTCGAAGTGGCGTCGGGTTTTGACACGCAGGTTCTTGGTGCTTGAAGCTGAAAGGGCTGCAGGCAGGGTGAAGACGAAGTGTCCGGTGGAGTCCAAGGGTGGACTCAAGTTGTAGAGTACCTGAAAGCAGAGGGGACAGAGTCTGGGTCACTCAGCAGTGACCAGGGGGGAACCAGGACGGAACCAGGCAATGTCGGGCGCAATCAGGTGGTCGTCGAGGAGCTTCTCTCCGCTGTCACGTGGGCTCTGGGGCATCTGCGACGTCCAGGAGCAGGTCACGATCTGTCCCACGCAGGCTCTCACCGTCGGTGCAGTCGGCTTCAGGTTTGGAGCAAACAAGCCTTGGTAAGAGCAATCCACGCAGGATCGGAAGATTGCTTCTCACTCGGACCAGGAAGGTCAGAGTCGGGGCTCCTTTTCAGGGGAGCTGGGGTGGATCTGGAGCAACCAGATTCACGAGTCTTCTTAGGTAGTTCGTCGGCACAGGGACCACAAGCCAGCTGGCAAGTGACCGGGCCAACGCGTTGAGCCAAATCGTGCCAAAGGGCCCCACGCAGCACTCGTCGAGTGTGGAGGGCTGAACTTCGGCTCAGGAGTAGCTCAGGGTGGGGGCTTCTCAAACCCCGGTGTACAGCTTCGAGGGTCACTCGTGGGCTGCACGGTCAGCGTCTCGTGGTCACTTCAAGATGGCGTGCCCCACGCTTCCGGTCGCCTCCACGGGTCTCAGCTTTGCAGGGACTGTGGATCGGGCTGTTAGAAGCTGGGCAGGCTTGATCTCGTCGATCTCAGTCGCTCGAGTTCCGGCGGGAACTGCAACTAAGTAGACGTCGAGGGCTGGATGGTGCCTGCTGCTGCAGGGTGGTCACTCCTTGACCACAAGGGAGATTCTTCGGGCTTCCACGTTGAGATGGAGGGCGAAGGGTCCAGAATATCGTTTCAAATGTTTCTTCCAGGAAATCTGATGTGCATTGGCACTGCTCCCACTCTTATTCGAATCTGGTGGGCGTGATTACCTGCTAGGTCCCCTCCTATGGGTGGGACCCAGGAAGTGGGTGGATACACCCCCTTCCTTTGATCCAGGCCGCCCTGGCACGAGGGCTGGAGTGCCCCAGAACCGGTTTGGCCGGATTATGCAAGGGGCAGCCTTGTGCGCCCCAGGCAGTGTCTGGTTTCTTTCAAACCTCCCTGCTACAATACACTATCTCCTGTCTGGAGGGCGGTGACACCCTCCTGTGACAGGAAACCCTTTGTCCAGGACCCCCTTGACTGGGTTTCGGTCAGCTCCAGGGGTCCAGACATTTGTCTGTGGCAGAGGCATCCATTTTGTGGATCTTAAGGCCTTTGGAGAAATCAACCGCATTAAAGTGAAGTAACATGTCTTACCCCTCTAGAGGGGTGGAATGCCATCCCCGTCGCCAGAACTGGCGAGGGGATGGTATTCCAAAGTGTATGACACCTTACACGACATGTTTTGATAAAGCCAAACCAAAGTTGCTAAATAACCGCGAGGATTATAAGGCACTTAATAGTATATGGTATGGCATTATCCTGAAACAGCTTAGGGATTTGTTCCCGACAGCTGCAGACAGGCTCAGCTCATGCTAGAGCTCCATCTCACATGAAACCACGCACTCTGCCTCCAGGATTGATGAGGCCTTCCATAGGAGTGGCTCACAGGCTAATATGTGTCCAGATATAGGTTTAGATATAGGTATACTATATCTAAGCAAGGGGTGTTTACACCACCTTACCCCAGCTGAGTGATCCGCCAGTTGTGTCAATTTAAGAACCAGCCAGGGGTGGCAAAAGATATGCTGCAGCCCCTGGTAGGCCTTGGTGGCTCCTATGCCCTGGGCACCTATAGTGCATTATACAGGGGCTGACAAGGAGTCCATTTCCAATTTGTGGTATGTACCTAGGGTACATGGAATCCATTTTACAGAGAGAGCAGATGGCCTGGGGCCCTGATTAGCAGGGAACCAGGTCAACTAAGTCAAAAACCAGCTAAACACAGGCAAAAAATCCGGGGTAACCATAGTCAGGTAGCCACCTTCCTACATAACCCCCCCCCAAACGAAAGGAGATAAGGCTATCCTTGGCCAGGTAAGCCTATATTGCCTGAGTGGCCATATAAGGAAGTACCTGCACTAGCATGGGTACCCCCTGTCTCATGGTCCACTAAGCAGTCCCTCACCCTTTGGGTATTAGAGGGTCTCCACCATAGGGAATCACTACCTTGGGTGTGTTTATGCAAAGTTAAAGGCTGGTTTGGATATGGAGTTTTGAAGTGAGGCTCTACTAAGTTAGGGCTTGGCTTCCTCCAATTATCTTCCACCATGTGTGCCTTTCTTTCTTTAACTGAGTTGCACTGTGCTCTCAGGGTCAACCTCTGGCTACCTAAAGCTGGAGGCTGGGTCCCTCTGTTTGGCTTGCTGGAGGGACAGTTCAGGTTTGGGCCCTTTTGGTCCCAGGTTTGGCTGTGCCCAACAGAATCCATCTGTGGGAGGTCCCTAACTGTTTTTAAGGGGGCTCCCTTAGGAGTTTTTAAAGTTTTCACCTTACTAGGGCTACTAGTTTTGGTGCACCTAATCTTTTGATGGGGGTGCTTTATTTGACAGGGGGCCCTCTGGGTCTCACTGTCCTTCTTGTCCTCTGCAGCCCTGGGCTGGCTAAGGCAAGGTAGAGAGGGGCAGGTTACCTGCTCCAGACTGGGTCCCACCTGAGAAGGGTCCACTGACATCAGAGGTTCTGTCAGGCTAGGCCCAACCACCTCTGGGGCAGCTCCTTCATCAGGGGTAAGATCAGTTCCCTGAGGAGGCTGATCCTGTCCTAAAGTCTGGTGAGGGGGAGATTTCTCTTCCTCCTCCATGCTCTCAGTTTGTGTGGAGTTATCCATCATTTCAGGTTTCACAACACACATGTCAGTTTGAGTTTGGGCTGTGGCCATCACAGCCCCACCAACCTTTTCAGGAGGAGACTCAGTTTGGGTTTCTGCTGTTATCATAACAGCTTTGCTATTCTGTTCAGGAAGAGCTTTTACTAAAGATGGGGCAGAGAGTTTCTCAGCCCTACCAACCTTTTCAGGAAGGACACCTTGAATTGGGGCTGTAGCCAGTACAGCCTCACTAACCTTTCCATGGGAATTCACCATTCTAGAATGGGTTTCCTGTTCAACCTCAGCCCAGGCTGAGATTTCTAAATCATTCCCCAGTAGACAGTCTACAGGCAAGTTTGGGGACACTGCCACTCTCTTTGGGCCAGTGACACCTCCCCAGCTGAGACTTACTACTGCCATGGGATGATTTGTTTGGATGCCATCAATGTTTATTACCTGGTATGTGGCACCAGGTAAAAGTTGCTTAGAGGGGACTATGCCATCAGCCACCATGGTGATGCTAGCCCCTGTGTCTCTAAAAGCTTCAACTCTTAAACCATTGATGATGGGTTCTTGTCTATACTTACTCAAAGTATTTGGGCAAGCAGAGAAGTTGGCAAACCCCATGCCAGTCTCATAAACAAGATCATTGGGTGATGGGGACCTGGATAGGCCAGGGTCCACCTGATTTCCAAAAGTAAACCCACCCAGATTCCTGGATGTGCTCCCACTTCCTGGGGGATTACTGCTGACAGTAACAGGAGGTGTTGAAGCTGGCTTTGGAGGTATATTTTCTTTATTGTTATTCTTGGGACAACAGTTATCTGTTTTGTAATGCCCCACCTGTTTACAGGCATAACAATAAGGCTTTTTCTCAGTTGAAGAAGTGTCTTGGGACCCACCCCCATCCTTGGAGTTTTGGGGCCCTGGGGAAGTCTTTTCTTTATTTTTATCCCCACCCTTATCTTGAGGCTTGGTAGACTCCTTCTTCTGGTTACTGTCCTGATTCTTAGGCCTTATCCTGGTTCTGACCCATTTGTCTGCCTTCTTTCCCAATTCTTGGGGAGAGGTCAGATCAGAGTCTACCAGGTGCTGGTGTAAGAGCTGGTTCTGACAATTACTTAGGATCTGCTCCCTCATAATCAAATTATACAATCCTGTAAAGTCATGTACTTTGCTGCCATGTAGCCAACCCTCCAGAGCCTTAGTAGCACAATCTACAAAATCAGTCCAATCCTGAGTCTGTGTCTTCTGGGTATCTCTGAACTTCAACCTGTACTGTTCAGTGGTTAAGCCAAACCCATCTATCAGAACACTCTTCAGGACTTTGTAATTGTTTGCATCCTCATGTCTAACAGTGAGGAGCTTGTCTCTCCCTTTCTCTGAAAAGGAGTACCATAAGATTGCTGCCCACTGTTCCTCAGGAACCTGCTGTACCATGCAGGCTCTCTCAAGAGCAGTCATCCATTTGTGGATGTCATCCCCTTCTTTGAAGGGGGGCACAATCTTTGTCAGGTTTCTACTATCATAGGACCTGGGTTTCTCTTTAGGAATATTGCTGCCACCAGTGGCATCTAAGCCACACAATTTTTTCTCTCTTGCCAAGGCAAGTTTAGCTTGAGCTAAGGTAAGCTTAGCTTGACTCAGGGCTACCTCCTCTCTCTCTATCTGGAGTCTGACAGCCCTCATTCTAGCCCTATGCTCAGCTTTCTGAGAAGCACTCATGCCTCTCTCTGATTCTCTGGAGGCACTAGAAAGATGAGAGTCCCCTGAGGGAGATCTCACTCTTCTGTTGCCTGGGAGAATCATATGTTGGGTTCTGGGGAGGTGCTGGCCCTCTCCATTCCCCAGTAGGTCCAAGTTGGCCTGGCTAAGCCTACCAACTGGAACCTGGCTACCCTGATCCTGTACTCCTAAGTCCTCAACATCTGACTCCTCATCCAAGTCATCATCATCCTCCTCTTCAAGGGGATCAACTGCAGGGGGGTTCCCTCCAGTTCCTGTATCTAGGGAAGCTGCTTTTGCCTTCTCTAAGTCATCCTGTTCTAGGATTTCTACCAGGATTAGGCAGGTGGGGCTTCTGCCCCTTTTTAACCCTCTTGCTTTGCACAAGGCAATCAAGTCTCTGCGGGTTAGTTTGTCATATCCAAAAGTTGCCTGGGTAGGGTCAACTGTCACAGGACTAGACCCTGAGGCCTTTCCTGTGTCAGACATGGTTACTAGTGAGGTGTAAGTGGTGCACTTACCTACACTAAGTGTTTTCCTACTGGACCTTGCTAGTGAGTTGTAGTCAGGGGTGTGCTACTCCCTTCAACCTACAACTACTAAGTTCAGTAGAACTTAATATGCTAAGCTTTTGATTTTATATGTACCTAGAGGTACTTGATGTGATCTTTCAATTTGATATAAAGATTGCAATGGTAAAACAACAGCAAGCTCAAATCCGCACCGCTGCTCACCAATGTGAGAAGTTGGCCTGGTAGGGGATGTTTCCAATTCTGGAACCACCTACTACCTGACCAAACAATCCCTTATGGTGTCTGGTTGTAAGTCAACCTTATTAGACAAGCTATCCTAGGGGTAGCATGGACTAAGCAGCCTAAAGGCTTAACTTAAGAGGTCGTGTTAAGCGAGCTGTTTTACCACATACAATCCTGTAATACCAAATGAAAGGACACCACACAAGTATATATTATAAAAATATATGTGTTTATTACTAAAAACAATCCCCAGTATTCTTTATGAATAAAGGGGCACAAGCGTTAAATCAAAAGCACTGTTTAAACATACAAGTTGCACAATTATGGATGAGGGCAGGTGGCCACTCAAACCATATACTAAACAAGTGGTATAAGAAAGGCCACTCGAGCAGTGGTTAGGCCTAGGGCCTAGGGAATCGCTGGGAGCAGTCAGGACAAGCAATGCTGAAGTCGGGAATGGCCCTCTGGATTCGGGAGATGTGCGGAAAGCGCACGCATGCACCAATGTTAACCAATGGTGCGTAAAAGTCAAAGAGTTAACGTTTAAGGACACTTCCGCTGAACCTAGAGGAACAAAACTTAACACACAGACCCTAGAGGTGTGCACCAGTGTGGGAACACCGGCGGAGCAAAGTTACCTCACCCACAGGAAGTGGGTGCACAGGGTCGAAGTGGCGTCGGGTTTTGACACGCAGGTTCTTGGTGCTTGAAGCTGAAAGGGCTGCAGGCAGGGTGAAGACGAAGTGTCCGGTGGAGTCCAAGGGTGGACTCAAGTTGTAGAGTACCTGAAAGCAGAGGGGACAGAGTCTGGGTCACTCAGCAGTGACCAGGGTGGAACCAGGACGGAACCAGGCAATGTCGGGCGCAATCAGGTGGTCGTCGAGGAGCTTCTCTCCGCTGTCACGTGGGCTCTGGGGCATCTGCGACGTCCAGGAGCAGGTCACGATCTGTCCCACGCAGGCTCTCACCGTCGGTGCAGTCGGCTTCAGGTTTGGAGCAAACAAGCCTTGGTAAGAGCAATCCACGCAGGATCGGAAGATTGCTTCTCACTCGGACCAGGAAGGTCAGAGTCGGGGCTCCTTTTCAGGGGAGCTGGGGTGGATCTGGAGCAACCAGATTCACGAGTCTTCTTAGGTAGTTCGTCGGCACAGGGACCACAAGCCAGCTGGCAAGTGACCGGGCCAACGCGTTGAGCCAAATCGTGCCAAAGGGCCCCACGCAGCACTCGTCGAGTGTGGAGGGCTGAACTTCGGCTCAGGAGTAGCTCAGGGTGGGGGCTTCTCAAACCCCGGTGTACAGCTTCGAGGGTCACTCGTGGGCTGCACGGTCAGCGTCTCGTGGTCACTTCAAGATGGCGTGCCCCACGCTTCCGGTCGCCTCCACGGGTCTCAGCTTTGCAGGGACTGTGGATCGGGCTGTTAGAAGCTGGGCAGGCTTGATCTCGTCGATCTCAGTCGCTCGAGTTCCGGCGGGAACTGCAACTAAGTAGACGTCGAGGGCTGGATGGTGCCTGCTGCTGCAGGGTGGTCACTCCTTGACCACAAGGGAGATTCTTCGGGCTTCCACGTTGAGATGGAGGGCGAAGGGTCCAGAATATCGTTTCAAATGTTTCTTCCAGGAAATCTGATGTGCATTGGCACTGCTCCCACTCTTATTCGAATCTGGTGGGCGTGATTACCTGCTAGGTCCCCTCCTATGGGTGGGACCCAGGAAGTGGGTGGATACACCCCCTTCCTTTGATCCAGGCCGCCCTGGCACGAGGGCTGGAGTGCCCCAGAACCGGTTTGGCCGGATTATGCAAGGGGCAGCCTTGTGCGCCCCAGGCAGTGTCTGGTTTCTTTCAAACCTCCCTGCTACAATACACTATCTCCTGTCTGGAGGGCGGTGACACCCTCCTGTGACAGGAAACCCTTTGTCCAGGACCCCCTTGACTGGGTTTCGGTCAGCTCCAGGGGTCCAGACATTTGTCTGTGGCAGAGGCATCCATTTTGTGGATCTTAAGGCCTTTGGAGAAATCAACCGCATTAAAGTGAAGTAACATGTCTTACCCCTCTAGAGGGGTGGAATGCCATCCCCGTCGCCAGAACTGGCGAGGGGATGGTATTCCAAAGCGTATGACACCTTACACGACATGTTTTGATAAAGCCAAACCAAAGTTGCTAAATAACCGCGAGGATTATAAGGCACTTAATAGTATATGGTATGGCATTATCCTGAAACAGCTTAGGGATTTGTTCCCGACAGCTGCAGACAGGCTCAGCTCATGCTAGAGCTCCATCTCACATGAAACCACGCACTCTGCCTCCAGGATTGATGAGGCCTTCCATAGGAGTGGCTCACAGGCTAATATGTGTCCAGATATAGGTTTAGATATAGGTATACTATATCTAAGCAAGGGGTGTTTACACCACCTTACCCCAGCTGAGTGATCCGCCAGTTGTGTCAATTTAAGAACCAGCCAGGGGTGGCAAAAGATATGCTGCAGCCCCTGGTAGGCCTTGGTGGCTCCTATGCCCTGGGCACCTATAGTGCATTATACAGGGGCTGACAAGGAGTCCATTTCCAATTTGTGGTATGTACCTAGGGTACATGGAATCCATTTTACAGAGAGAGCAGATGGCCTGGGGCCCTGATTAGCAGGGAACCAGGTCAACTAAGTCAAAAACCAGCTAAACACAGGCAAAAAATCCGGGGTAACCATAGTCAGGTAGCCACCTTCCTACAGGACACCGTTGCGTCAAATTCTTGAGCCTGCCTCACAGCAGGCGTAAGACTGACGCAGGCCCTTTCACATGGGGTTTGCCCCATGTGAAAGGACGCATTGCTGGAGTTGCGTCACTTTTGTGACACACTCTAGCAATGCTTCACTTTTGCGCTTACAGATACGTCAGAAATACTGACGTATCTGTAACTCCTTGCGACATGATGCATCATACATTAAATATGACGCATCAGGAATGTCGCAAGGAGTGCGCACTGAAAAGTGACGCATCGCTGCTTTCACGCAGCGTTGCGTCATTTCTCATAAATGAGGCCCCTGCAATGGAACTCAGAATGTACGCAAGACAACAGCAGTATTTCATAGACCCTAAACCTTATCTGCAGATGAACGGGACCCCTCACTGAGTGGTACTGTTCATCTGCAGATAAGGTTTAGGGTCTATGCAACATCCATTGGGCTCACGGGGCTTCAGCCCCCCCCGTCGTGTCTGTCAGCCCGGGCAGAGACAGCTTCGGGGGCTGGTGACCATCTCGTTGCAGCCGCACCCGAGGACTTAACAGGTCTTTAAAAGACCATTTACTTGTAAATGAGGCTTTTGTTGTGTTTTCGCCCCTTCTTTCAGTCACTCTGTCTATGGTTGGAAGAATTAGCCCCCCCCCTGAAATGTAGCTCTAGTTGCCTGCCTGCCGCTCAGTATCAAGAATATAATTAGGGCTCCTGGTTTATGGTTTTGATATTTTTTAAAGGTAGTAAAAACGAGGTTTGACCAATCCGAGAAAAAAAAGGTGTTTTTTTCCCTGGGCCCCTCCCCCAAACGAAAACACATTGACCTGAAGCCTAAGTGTATTCTGAGTCATAAAAAGTTTATTAGATGAAAAAATATTGTACGGGCACTTTTTTGCACAAAAAGTCACTTTTTGGCACTTTTTGGAGAGAAATAAAATAGTTCGCAGATTTTTTTTAAATCGACCGAATTAAAAAAAAAATGCTCTTGTTGGATGGCTTTGGACATAAGGCCGCAGTCCAGGGATGACTTCTGGCCTCCTGGGATGACTTTTTGAAGTTTTGGGGTTTAAGGGGGCATAGTCACTTCTTCCATCCAGGCTACGTTGCTCAAAATCGGGTACGATGTCAGGTTCTTCCCTTGGCTGGAAGCTGAAAAAACAACTTCAGATAATAGCAAAGGTAGATAGATCAAATGAAAGCATCAGATCTGAGCTTTCTAACAAGTATATTTAGGTCATGGGTACTCACGAAGTGACTGTGATATCCATTCTGAGCTATTTGTTAAATTAGCAAATCTTGTCAAAAAAACTTTTTTTGACGATTTTTGCTAATTTTCGGTATCAACCCTCATGACTGTTTTCGGGTCCCTGTAGCCACCAGGACCCCATAATATATCTCAGATGATATAACAAGAGTGGCTAGGGCTCATTTCCAGCCTCCAGGTACATGTCTGACTCCTATTTGTGACATTTCGAGGTGTTTGGGGTCAAACTCATTTTTTCCATTATAGGCCATATAGCTCAGAGTCACATCACATTGAGCTCAGAGTCACATCAAATTTCTAGTTCTGGACCTAAGGACCCCTTAGTATACCTCAGATGACATACCAGGAGTGTCTAAGACCCATTTCTGGCCTCCAGGGATGACTTTTTGAAGTTTTGGGGTTTAAGGGGGCAAAGTCACTTCTTCCATCCAGCCTAAGGTGCTCAAAATCGGGTACAATGTCAGGTTTTTCCCATGGCTGGAAGCTGAAAAAAAAACTTCAGATAATAGCAAAGGTAGATAGATCAAATGAAAGCATCAGATCTGAGCTTTCTAACAAGTATATTTAGGTCCTGGGTACTCACAAAGTGACTGTGATATCCATTCTGAGCTATTTGGAAAATTAGCAAATCTTGTCAAAAAAACTTTTTTTGACGATTTTTGCTAATTTTCGGTATCAACCCTCATGACTGTTTTCAGGTCCCTGTAGCCACCAGGACCCCATAATATATCTCAGATTATATAACAAGAGTGGCTAGGGCTCATTTCCAGCCTCCAGGTACATGTCTGACTCCTATTTGTGACATTTTGAGGTGTTTGGTGTCAAATTCATTTTTTTCCATTATAGCTCCTAGATATCAGAGTCACATCAGATTTCTAGTTCTGGACCCAAGAAGACCATAGTATACCTCAGATGACATACCAAGAGTGTCTAAGACCCATTTCTGGCCTCCAGGGGTGACTTTTTGAAGTTTTTGGGTTTAAGGGGGCAAAGTGACTTTTTCCACCCAGCCCAATGTTCTCAAAATCGGGTACGATATCAGGTGTTTCCCTTGGTTGGTAGCGGAAAAAAAACTTTATATAATATCAAAGTTATATATATCACATGAAAGCATCAGAGCTGACCTTTCTAACAAGTGTATTCATATCTTGCGCACTCAAACAGTGTCTCTGATATCCATTCTGAGCTATTTGGAAAATTAGCAAATCTTGTCAAAAAAATTTTTGGGACGATTTTTGCTAATTTTCAGTATCAACCCACCTGACTGTTTTTGGGTCCCTGTGGCCACCAGGACCCTATATTATATCTCAGGTGATATAGCAAGAGTGTCTAGGGCTCATTTCCAGCCTCCAGGTACATGTCTGAGTCCTATTTCAGACATTTTGAGGTGTTTGGTGTCAAATTCATTTTTTCCATTATAGGCCCTAGATATCAGAGTCACATCACATTTCTAGTTCTGGACCCAAGAACACCATAGTATACCTCAGATGACATACCAAGAGTGTCTAAGACCCGTTTCTGGCCTCCAGGGGTGACTTTTTGAAGTTTTTGGTTTAAAGGGGGCAAAGTCACTTTTTCCACCCGAGGTCGTGGAACTCGGAGCTGGGTAAAAGTTTAGCTTGAGTGCCCTCCCCATGGAGGTCAAAAATGTTATTGCATCAAAATCATTTAAAAACTATATAGGTGTAATTGTAGTGCCCTGAATGCTATATGGCTGCATTTGCACCGTTCTAGGTATTTACAAAATGAATTTCTAACACTTTTGAAGTCTCCATGAAGTGAAAAATGACTAAGTCCAAAAACTTCACTGGTGCATCAAAGTGGTCAAAAAAGGTCAACATTGGGTTAAAATTAACAAAACATAGTGCTGCAGTGGTCCAATAGCAGGCTAAAGACATAATGAATGACACAGAATGAACAGTTTTGCTAAACACTTTGATAATTCGATTTTCAATTTCAGGGGGACAAGGTCATGGAACTCCGAGCTGGGTAAAAGTTCAGCTTAAGGGCCCTCCCCATGGAGGTCAAAAATGTTATTACATCAAAATCTTTTAAAAACTATATAGGTGTAATTGCAGTCTCCTGAATGCTATGTAACTGCATTTGCACTGTTTTGTGTGCCTCCAAAATGAATTTCTAACACTTTTGAAGTCCCCATGAAGTGAAAAATGACGAAGTACAAAGACATCATTGGTGCATGAAAGTGTTTAAAAACGGTCACAAATGCATAAAAATGAAAAAAACAAAGTGCTACACTGGCCCAATAGCAAGCTAAACACACAATGAATGACCCAGAATGAATATATTTACAAATTACTTGGAAAATGCTATTTTAAATTTCAGGGGGACGAGGTCACAGAAGTCATGGAACTCCGAGCGGGGTAAAAGTTCAAACTTTCCACCCCTCATGGAGGTCAAAATGTTTAATTCATCAAAATCATTTAAAAACCATATAGGTGTGATTGGAGTGTCCTGATTGCTATATAGGTGCAATTGCACTGTCCTGTGTGCCTCCAAAGTGACTTTTTAACACTTTTGAAATCTCCATGAAGCAAAAAGTGACTAAGTCCAAAGACCATTTGGAGCATCAAAGTGTTCAAAAACGGTCAAAAATGCATAAAAACGAAAAAAAACAAGTGCTACAGTGGCCCAATAGCATGCTAAACACACAATGAATGACACAGAATGAATAGTTGTACACATTACTTTGAAAATGCAATTTTAACTTTCAGGGGGACAAGGTCACGAAAGTCATGGAACTCCGAGCGGGGTAAAAGTTCAACCTTTCCCCCCTTATGGAGGTCAAAATTTTAATACATCAAAATCATTTAAAAACTATATAGGTGTGATGGCAGTGTCTTGGATACATCCCACATGAATTTTAAACACATTAGGAGCATCTCTGATCAAAATAACCATAAAAATCCCAAAGCTGCATCAGTGCTTCAAAGTGCTCCAAAACGGTCAAAAATGGACGAAAATGAAAAATATTCTCCATATCTGAGTTTTTATAACATTCCTTAGACAATGTATATCTTGAATTAGTTTTAAATCCTTTTATTAAAAAGTTTCTTTTCTATGCTGCACTGGTGCAACGCCTCAAGTCCGAGAAGCTGCACCAGTGCAGCCGAAGCAGCACTGGTGCAGCCGAAGCAGACCTTTGACCAATCCGAGAAAAAAAGGTGTTTTTTTCCCTGGGCCCCTCCCCCAAACGAAAACACATTGACCTGAAGCCTAAGTGTATTCTGAGTCATAAAAAGTTTATTAGATGAAAAAATATTGTACGGGCACTTTTTTGCACAAAAAGTCACTTTTTGGCACTTTTTTGAGAGAAATAAAATAGTTTGCAGATTTTTTTTAAATCGACCGAATAAAAAAAAAATGCTCTTGTTGGATGGCTTTGGACATAAGGCCGCATAAACAAAAGGAATTTTTCAAATATCTGTTTTTCTCACTTTTTTATTGCTGTTTGAAATTTCTGACTTCACTTTTTGCATCATTGGTGATGCATGTGTTTAACATTGAGCTTGGGAAAATTGAAAAAAAATAGACTTTGGGGATTGTTTACTAGGGCAAGTGATACATCAAATTAAGACTCATATTAAACTGAACCTCAAGCTGAAAAAAAAAACAAAATAGCATTTACGATCACTTTTTTATAAGCGACTTTAACAATTGTTTTTTTAGCTGTATTAAAAAACAAGGTAACGCCGTAAATTTTAGAAAAGAGATTTTTTCAAAGTAAAACATAGGTGTGACCTGCCTTCACATTAGGCTTCATAAACAAAAGAAAAAACATCTCTATGTGTTATATTCACTTTTTAATAACACATTTTCGTTTTAGGCACAAGCAAAAAGCAGCATTGGTGATGCATGTGTTTTTCAATGGGGTTTTTTAAAGTCTACCAAAATACGGTTTACCAATACATTTTCATTATTTTCTCTTTGGTATCTCATTATGCACATGTTAATAAACAGGTTCATGCATTATTAGCTAAATAGCATAAAAACACACTGAATTATTAACAATAATCTTTGAGATTTGGGTGACCAGATGGCCGGAAATCGAAAATCGCCTCGTATGGATTCAACTTCCATTTCGTGCACTTTCTATGTGGGCCACATGCATAAGAATTGGTACAATAATGCATACGAATCTTAGCTAGAATCTGCAATTGAAATTAAGTCTTTAACTTATATGCTTCAAGAATTATAGGGCACATTCTGCTATGTATAATATCCTATCCATTTCAATGGGACGACCAGATGGCCGCAAATTGAAAATCGCGTCGTATGGATTCATATTGCGTTGTATGTACCTTACGTGTAAGCCACATGCATTTAAAATGACACAATGTAGTAGGGTATGCTATAGAATGTGTTGCAGTTGGAAATCAAGCTCTATCTAGTATGGATCATGACTGATGACACAATATACGTGACTCATTTTGCAAAAAATGGAGGCAAATTTTTATAAAACATGCGTTTAATCACTGAATGATTCTCACCACTTCTAAGCATGGCACAGGCATGACAATGACCACAGGGCAGTGGCATGATGGTAACTGTATGCTGCACTCAGAATTATGTATCCAGATTGTATGGTTTTAGAATTATGGGCCACAACGTAAGGCATATTTTTTCACACATGTGACGTTATTGAAAAACATCATACATTCAACTTCACATTTTGTAGCCAAAAGCATAAAGTGTTCTTCAACACACATGAAAGTGAAAAATAAAAACTTTTCCTGAAGATTACACTTGATTTGTACCTTGTCCCTATAAGCCACAAATATGAGAGTTACCACTATAAAGTGTAGATGTCTTAGCTACATACTGTGATTGAAATTAGGTCAGTACCTCATATGGTTCAAGATTTATAGTGCACCACATACTATGTAATATATCCTATCCATTTCAATGGGTGACCAGATGGCCGCAAATTAAAAATCGCCTCGTATGGATTCAAATTGCTTTGTATGCACCTTGTGTGTGAGCCACATGCATATAAAATGGCACACTGTAGTAGGCTATGTTATAGAATGTGTTGCAGTTGGAAATCAAGCTCTATCTAATATGGATCTTGACTGATGACATAACATACGTGACACATTTTGCAAAAGCTGGAGGAATTTTTTAAAAAATATGTGTTTAATCGCTGAAAGATTCACACCACTTTGAAGCTTTCCACATGCATGAAAATGAACACAGGACAGTGGCATCATGTTAGCTTAATGCTGCACTTCCAATTATGGATCCAGATTGTATGGTTTTAGAAGTATGGGACAAAATGTAAGGCATACTTTTTCGTACATGCGACGGTATTGAAAAACGTCATACATTCAACCTCAAATTTTGACAACTTTACAATACGCCACACACATAATAATTCACATGGGTAAGATGCACATCACTAGGAACAAAGTGCTGTTTAAATTATGTCTCTATAATGTACAGACTATGAATTATAGCCAAAAGTATAAAGTGTTCTACAACACACATGAAAGTGAAAAATAAAAACTTACCTGAAGGTTACACTTGATTTGTACCTTGTCCCTATAAGCCACAACCATGAGAGTTACCACTATGAATTGTAAATGTCTTAGCTACATACTGCAATTGAAATTAAGTCAGTACATCATATGCTTCAAGAAATAGAGTGCACTACATCCTCTGTAGTATATCCTATCCATTTCAAAGGGTGACCAGATGGCCGCAAATTAAAAATTGCCTCGTATGGATTCAAATTGCTTTGTATGACTGTTTTCAGGTCCCTGTAGCCACCAGGACCCCATAATATATCTCAGATGATATAACAAGAGTGGCTAGGGCTCATTTCCAGCCTCCAGGTACATGTCTGACTCCTATTTGTGACATTTCGAGGTGTTTGGGATCAAACTCATTTTTCCCAATATAGGCCATAGAGCTCAGAGTCACATCACATTGAGCTCAGAGTCACATCAAATTTCTAGTTCTGGACCTAAGGACCCCTTAGTATACCTCAGATGACATACCAGGAGTGTCTAAGACCCATTTCTGGCCTCCAGGGATGACTTTTTGAAGTTTTGGGGTTTAAGGGGGCATAGTCACTTCTTCCATCCAGGCTACGTTGCTCAAAATCGGGTACGATGTCAGGTTCTTCCCTTGGCTGGAAGCTGAAAAAAAACCTTCAGATAATAGCAAAGGTAGATAGATCAAATGAAAGCATCAGATCTGAGCTTTCTAACAAGTATATTTAGGTCATGGGTACTCACAAAGTGACTGTGATATCCATTCTGAGCTATTTGGAAAATTAGCAAATCTTGTCAAAAAAACTTTTTTTGACGATTTTTGCTAATTTTCGGTATCAACCCTCATGACTGTTTTCGGGTCCCTGTAGCCACCAGGACCCCATAATATATCTCAGATGATATAACAAGAGTGGCTAGGGCTCATTTCCAGCCTCCAGGTACATGTCTGACTCCTATTTGTGACATTTCGAGGTGTTTGGGATCAAACTCATTTTTCCCAATATAGGCCATAGAGCTCAGAGTCACATCACATTGAGCTCAGAGTCACATCAAATTTCTAGTTCTGGACCTAAGGACCCCTTAGTATACCTCAGATGACATACCAGGAGTGTCTAAGACCCATTTCTGGCCTCCAGGGATGACTTTTTGAAGTTTTGGGGTTTAAGGGGGCAAAGTCACTTCTTCCATCCAGCCTAAGGTGCTCAAAATCGGGTACAATGTCAGGTTTTTCCCATGGCTGGAAGCTGAAAAAAAAACTTCAGATAATAGCAAAGGTAGATAGATCAAATGAAAGCATCAGATCTGAGCTTTCTAACAAGTATATTTAGGTCCTGGGTACTCACAAAGTGACTGTGATATCCATTCTGAGCTATTTGGAAAATTAGCAAATCTTGTCAAAAAAACTTTTTTTGACGATTTTTGCTAATTTTCGGTATCAACCCTTGTAGGAGAGTAGGGTCTGCTATCCTATGGTCACCCCAAATTTTTGCTTTTTGCTTCACTGGTTTTCGACTACTGAGGCTGTGGGCCTGCTGATCAGACCCCCAGCCTGCTGTTCTCTCACTAAATTAATGACACATGTGCTATAGGCACATACCAATTGGAAATGGACTCCTTGTCAGCCCCTGTAGAATGCACTATAGGTGCACAGGGCACAGGAGCCACTAAGGCCTACCAGGGGCTGCAGCATATCTTTTGCCACCCCTGGCTGGTTCTTAAATTGACACAACTGGCTGATCACTCAGCTGGGGTAAGGTGGTGTACACACCCCTTGCTTAGATATAGTATACCTATGTCTAAACCTATATCTGGACACATGTAAACCTGTGGGCCACTCCTATAGACAGGCCTCACCAATCCTGGAGGCTGGGTGCATGGTTTTTATGTGAGATGGAGCTCTAGCATGAGCTGAGCCTGTCTGCAGCCGTCGGGAACAAATCCCTAAGCTGTTTCAGGATAATGCCATACCATATACTATTAAGTGCCTTATAATCCTCGCGGTTATTTAGCAACTCTGGTTTGGCTTTATCAAAACATGTCGTGTAAGGTGTCATACGCTTTGGAATACCATCCCCTCGCCAGTTCTGGCGACGGGGATGGCATTCCACCCCTCTAGAGGGGTAAGACATGTTACTTCACTTTAATGCGGTTGATTTCTCCAAAGGCCTTAAGATCCACAAAATGGATGCCTCTGCCACAGACAAATGTCTGGACCCCTGGAGCTGACCGAAACCCAGTCAAGGGGGTCCTGGACAAAGGGTTTCCTGTCACAGGAGGGTGTCACCGCCCTCCAGACAGGAGATAGTGTATTGTAGCAGGGAGGTTTGAAAGAAACCAGACACTGCCTGGGGCGCACAAGGCTGCCCCTTGCATAATCCGGCCAAACCGGTTCTGGGGCACTCCAGCCCTCGTGCCAGGGCGGCCTGGATCAAAGGAAGGGGGTGTATCCACCCACTTCCTGGGTCCCACCCATAGGAGGGGACCTAGCAGGTAATCACGCCCACCAGATTCGAATAAGAGTGGGAGCAGTGCCAATGCACAGCAGATTTCCTGGAAGAAACATTTGAAACGATATTCTGGACCCTTCGCCCTCCATCTCAACGTGGAAGCCCGAAGAATCTCCCTTGTGGTCAAGGAGTGACCACCCTGCAGCAGCAGGCACCATCCAGCCCTCGACGTCTACTTAGTTGCAGTTCCGGCCGGAACTCGAGCGACTGAGATCGACGAGATCAAGCCTGCCCAGCTTCTAACAGCCCGATCCACAGTCCATGCAAAGCTGAGACCCGTGGAGGCGACCGGAAGCGTGGGGCACGCCATCTTGAAGTGACCACGAGACGCTGACCGTGCAGCCCACGAGTGACCCTCGAAGCTGTACACCGGGGTTTGAGAAGCCCCCACCCTGAGCTACTCCTGAGCCGAAGTTCAGCCCTCCACACTCGACGAGTGCTGCGTGGGGCCCTTTGGCACGATTTGGCTCAACGCGTTGGCCTGGTCACTTGCCAGCTGGCTTGTGGTCCCTGTGCCGACGAACTACCGAAGAAGACTCGTGAATCTGGTTGCTCCAGATCCACACCAGCTCCCCTGAAAAGGAGCCCCGACTCTGACCTTCCTGGTCCGAGTGAGAAGCAATCTTCCGATCCTGCGTGGATTGCTCTTACCAAGGCTTGTTTGCTCCAAACCTGAAGCCGACTGCACCGACGGTGAGAGCCTGCGTGGGACAGATCGTGACCTGCTCCTGGACGTCGCAGATGCCCCAGAGCCCACGTGACAGCGGAGAGAAGCTCTTTGACGACCACCTGATTGCGCCCAACATTGCCTGGTTCCGTCCTGGTTCCACCCTGGTCACTGCTGAGTGACCCAGACTCTGTCCCCTCTGCTTTCAGGTACTCTACAACTTGAGTCCACCCTTGGACTCCACCGGACACTTCGTCTTCACCCTGCCTGCAGCCCTTTCAGCTTCAAGCACCAAGAGCCTGCGTGTCAAAACCCGACGCCACTTCGACCCTGTGCACCCACTTCCTGTGGGTGAGGTAACTTTGCTCCGCCGGTGTTCCCACACTGGTGCACACCTCTAGGGTCTGTGTGTTAAGTTTTGTTCCTCTAGGTTCAGCGGAAGTGTCCTTAAACTTTAACTATTTGACTTTTACGCACCATTGGTTAACATTGGTGCATGCGTGCGCTTTCCGCACATCTCCCGAATCCCGAGGGCCATTCCCGACTTCAGCATTGCTTGTCCTGACTGCTCCCAGCGATTCCCTAGGCCCTAGGCCTAACCACTGTTCGAGTGGCCTCTCTTATACCACTTGTTTAGTATATGGTTTGAGTGGCCCCCCGCCCTCATCCATAATTGTGCAACTTGTATGTTTAAACAGTGCTTTTGATTTAACGCTTGTGCCCCTTTATTTATAAAGAATACTGGGGATTGTTTTTAGTAATAAACACATATATTTTTATAATATATACTTGTGTGGTGTCCTTTCATTTGGTATTACAGGATTGTATGTGGTAAAACAGCTCGCTTAACACGACCTCTTAAGTTAAGCCTTTAGGCTGCTTAGTCCATGCTACCCCTAGGATAGCTTGTCTAATAAGGTTGACTTACAACCAGACACCATAAGGGGATTGTTTGGTCAGGTAGTAGGTGGTTCCAGAATTGGAAACATCCCCTACCAGGCCAACTTCTCACATTGGTGAGCAGCGGTGCGGATTTGAGCTTGCTGTTGTTTTACCATTGCAATCTTTATATCAAATTGAAAGATCACATCAAGTACCTCTAGGTACATATAAAATCAAAAGCTTAGCATATTAAGTTCTACTGAACTTAGTAGTTGTAGGTTGAAGGGAGTAGCACACCCCTGACTACAACTCACTAGCAAGGTCCAGTAGGAAAACACTTAGTGTAGGTAAGTGCACCACTTACACCTCACTAGTAACCATGTCTGACACAGGAAAGGCCTCAGGGTCTAGTCCTGTGACAGTTGACCCTACCCAGGCAACTTTTGGATATGACAAACTAACCCGCAGAGACTTGATTGCCTTGTGCAAAGCAAGAGGGTTAAAAAGGGGCAGAAGCCCCACCTGCCTAATCCTGGTAGAAATCCTAGAACAGGATGACTTAGAGAAGGCAAAAGCAGCTTCCCTAGATACAGGAACTGGAGGGAACCCCCCTGCAGTTGATCCCCTTGAAGAGGAGGATGATGATGACTTGGATGAGGACTCAGATGTTGAGGACTTAGGAGTACAGGATCAGGGTAGCCAGGTTCCAGTTGGTAGGCTTAGCCAGGCCAACTTGGACCTACTGGGGACTGGAGAGGGCCAGCACCTCCCCAGAACCCAACATATGATTCCCCCAGGCAACAGAAGAGTGAGATCTCCCTCAGGGGACTCTCATCTTTCTAGTGCCTCCAGAGAATCACAGAGAGGCATGAATGCTTCTCAAAAGTTAGAGCATAGGGCCAGAATGAGGGCTGTCAAACTCCAGATAGAGAGGGAGGAGGTAGCCTTGGCTCAAGCTAGACTTGCCTTGGCAAGAGAGCAGAAATTAAGTGGCTTAGATGTCACTGGTGGCAGCAATTTTCCAAGAGAAAAAGACAGGGCCTATGATAATAGAAACCTGACCAAGATTGTGCCCCCCTTTAAAGAAGGGGATGACATCCACAAATGGATGACTGCTCTTGAGAGAGCCTGCATGGTACAGCAGGTTCCTGAGAATCAGTGGGCTGCAATTTTGTGGTACTCCTTTTCTGAGAAAGGGAGGGACAGGCTCCTCACAGTTAGACCTGAGGATGCCAAAAACTACTCTGTTTTGAAGAGTGCTCTCATTGAAGGGTATGGCCTAACCACTGAGCAATACAGGTTGTTGTTCAGAGACACCCAGAAAGCACAGACTCAAGACTGGACTGATTTTGTGGAGTGTGCCACTAAGGCTTTGGAGGGTTGGTTACAGGGAAGTAAAGTTTCAGACTATACAGGATTGTACAATCTTATGATGAGAGAACAGATCCTTAATAACTGTACAAACCAGCTGTTGCATCAATACCTTATTGACTCTGATCTGACCTCTCCCCAAGAATTGGGAAAGAAGGCAGACAAATGGGTCAGAACAAGGATTAAGCAGAAACCCCAGAACCAAGGTGGTGACCAGAAGAAAACAGACCAGAAGGGTGGTAATCAGAATCAGAAAGATAAAGAAAAAGACCAGAAGTCTTCAGGCCCCCAAACTAATAGTAAGGAGGGTGGTTCCCAAACTGGTAACAAGAAGAAGAAGAACAAAGGTCCAAAGACACCTTGGTGCAATACCTGCAAATCAGTTTCACACTGGGGCAGTGAGTGCACCAAGGCAAATCCAGTTCCCACCACTACAGCTCCTAAAGCAACTGCAACCCCAAGTACAGTAAGCAGTGGTGGAACACAGTCCAAGGGTGTAGCTGGGTTGACCCTGGGTATTGAAGTAGGATCTGGCCTAGTCAGAGTCCCTACACAGGCAGTTCTCCTGTATGATGTGGACATTGAGTTGCCCACTGCAGTAAGCCCCACTAACCTGGGCAAATACAGGCAGACTCCCTTAATAAATGAGAAACTGGCTCAAGCTTACAGGGACACATGTGCTAGTGTCACCATGGTGACCCCTGGCTTTGTGGACCCTGGACAGATTGTACTAGGAGAGAGCTACCTAGTAACCAATGCAAGCAACTCCACTACCTCCCATAGTGTGGCAGTTGTGAACTTCTCCTGGGGAGGGGTTGATGGCCTAAAGAAGGTTGTGGTGAGTGCAGACCTACCAGTAGACTGTCTGTTAGGCAATGACCTTGAAAGCTCAGCATGGTCAGAAGTGGAGTACAGGACTCATGCAGAAATGCTAGGGATTTCAGAGCATGTCCTTGCCATGACAAGGGCTCAGGCTAAGAAGTGCCTTCCTGAACCAGTGGTGGATCTTGAGACAATAGACCAGCCACAACCCAAGAGAAGGAGCAGGAGAGGAAAGGCCTCGCCTTCCACCTTGCCCCAGGTTGAGGATCAGGTTTCAGAGGAAACTGATTCTGCAGTCCAAGAGGAGACTGTCTCTGAGGAGCTTGAACCTGACCAGGTTGAGTTTCTGGGGACAGGGGGACCCTCAAGGGCAGACCTGAGGCAGGCTCAATTAGATTGCCCTTCCCTTGAACCCCTCAGACAGCAGGCTGCTGCTGAGGCTGCTGGGGATGCCCAAGGTACCCATACTGTGTATTGGGATGAGGGACTCCTTTACTCAGAGGCTAGAGCCCCCAAGCCTGGCATGACCAGGAGGTTGGTGATACCTCTGCAGTTTAGGGGATTCCTCCTTACCTTGGCCCATGATATTCCCCTTGCAGGACACTTAGGCCAGAACAAGACGTGGGACAGGCTTGTTCCACACTTCCACTGGCCTCACATGTCAGAGGATGTCAAGGAGTTTTGTCGCTCCTGTGTCACTTGCCAAGCCAGTGGTAAGTCAGGTGGCACAACAAAGGCCCCCCTAATACCACTACCTGTGGTGGGGGTCCCCTTTGAGAGAGTTGGAATTGATATTGTGGGTCCAATGGACCCCCAAACAGCATCTGGGAACAGATTCATACTGGTGGTAGTGGATCATGCCACCAGGTACCCAGAGGCTATTCCCCTAGAGACCACCACAGCACCTGTGGTGGCAAAAGCCCTCATTGCAGTTTTCTCAAGAGTGGGCTTTCCTAAGGAGGTACTATCAGATAGAGGGACAAATTTCATGTCCAGCTATCTAAAAGCAATGTGGAAGGAATGTGGAGTAAACTATAAGTTTACCACCCCATATCATCCACAATGCAATGGGCTTGTGGAGAGATTTAACAAGACCCTTAAAGGCATGATAAAAGGATTACCAGAGAAGCTCAGGCGGAAATGGGACATTCTTTTACCCTGCCTGCTCTTTGCTTACGGAGAGGTCCCACAGAAGGGGGTTGGCTACAGCCCTTTTGAACTTTTGTTTGGCCACCCTGTGAGAGGTCCATTGTGTTTGGTGAAGGAAGGATGGGAGTTACCTCTCAAAAAGCCCAAACTAGACATAGTGGACTATGTACTTGGTCTCCGCTCCAGGATGGCTGAGTACATGGAAAGAGCATCCAAAAACCTGGAGGCCAGCCAAGAATTGCAGAAAGCTTGGCATGACCAAAAGGCTGTGCTGGTAGAGTTCCAACCAGGACAGAAGGTATGGGTACTGGAGCCAGTGGCTCCAGCAGCACTCCAAGACAAGTGGAGTGGACCCTATCCTATTATTGAGAAGAAAGGGGAAGTCACCTACTTGGTAGACTTTGGAACCCCCAGGAGCCCTCACAGGGTAATCCATGTGAATCGCTTGAAAGCATTTGTAGACAGGGAGGACATGAGCTTGCTCATGGCCACAGATGGGGAACAGGAGGAAGAGAGTGACCCTCTCCCAGACCTGCTTTCTCAGAACCCTGATGATGGTTCAGTTGATGGAGTAGCCTTGGCAGGCAGCCTCACTGACCAGCAACAGAGGGACTGCAGACAAGTTTTGCAGGCTCACAGGCAAATGTTTTCACTCACACCCAGCCAAACTGACTGGTGTACCCATGTTGTGGACACTGGTGACAGTCTGCCTGTCAAGAATAAGATCTACAGGCAACCTGATCATGTCAGGGATTGCATCAGGGCTGAGGTGCAAAAGATGTTGGAGCTTGGAGTGATTGACCATCAGAGAGCCCATGGGCCAGCCCAGTAGTCCTGGTGCCAAAACCTCATACCCAAGATGGTAAGAGAGAAATGAGGTTTTGCGTGGATTACAGGGGTCTCAATGCTGTCACTAGGACAGATGCTCACCCCATTCCAAGAGCAGATGAGCTCATTGACAGATTGGCTTCTGCCAAGTTTCTGAGCACATTTGATCTGACAGCTGGCTACTGGCAAATCAGACTAGCTGAGGAGTCAAAAGCCAAAACAGCATTCTCTACCCCTAGTGGACATTATCAGTTTGTGGTAATGCCCTTTGGGTTGAAGAATGCACCTGCCACTTTCCAAAGGTTGGTGAACCAAGTCCTTACTGGGTTGGATGACTTTTGTGCAGCTTATCTGGATGATATTGCTGTCTTTAGCTCCACCTGGGAGGATCACCTGATCCACCTGAAGAAAGTTTTGGAGGCCCTGCAAAAGGCAGGCCTAACTATCAAGGCCACAAAGTGCCAGATAGGGCAGAGTAAGGTTGTATACCTGGGCCACCTAGTAGGTGGAGGCCAGGTTCAGCCACTGGAAAGCAAAATCCAGGCCATACAGGACTGGGCTCCTCCAGTTACCCAGACACAAGTCAGAGCCTTCTTGGGCCTGACTGGGTATTACAGAAAGTTTGTGAAAAACTATGGGTCTATAGTGACACCATTAAATGACTTGACATCCAAGAAGATGCCAAAAAAGGTTCAGTGGACAGTTAGCTGTCAGAAGGCATTTGAAGACCTGAAGAAGGCCATGTGCTCTGCACCTATCCTAAAGAGTCCTGACTACTCCAAACAGTTCATTGTTCAGACAGATGCTTCTGAGTTGGGGGTGGGAGCTGTACTCTCACAACTTAATCAAGATGGTCAAGACCAGCCAATTGCTTTCATTAGCAGGAGGCTAACCCCAAGAGAAAAACGTTGGTCAGCCATTGAGAGGGAGGCCTTTGCTGTGGTTTGGGCATTAAAGAAGTTGAGGTCCTACTTGTTTGGAACTCACTTCCTGGTGCAAACTGACCATAAGCCCCTCTTATGGCTTAATCAGATGAAGGGTGAAAATCCCAAACTGCTCAGGTGGTCCATTTCCCTACAGGGGATGGACTTTACAGTGGAGCACCGCCCAGGGACTGACCATGGTAATGCAGATGGTCTCTCCAGGTACTTCCACTTAGAACATGAAGACTTATCTGGTCAAGGTTAGTTTAATGTCCCTGCGTTTGGGGGGGGTTGTGTAGGAGAGTAGGGTCTGCTATCCTATGGTCACCCCAAATTTTTGCTTTTTGCTTCACTGGTTTTCGACTACTGAGGCTGTGGGCCTGCTGATCAGACCCCCAGCCTGCTGTTCTCTCACTAAATTAATGACACATGTGCTATAGGCACATACCAATTGGAAATGGACTCCTTGTCAGCCCCTGTAGAATGCACTATAGGTGCACAGGGCACAGGAGCCACTAAGGCCTACCAGGGGCTGCAGCATATCTTTTGCCACCCCTGGCTGGTTCTTAAATTGACACAACTGGCTGATCACTCAGCTGGGGTAAGGTGGTGTACACACCCCTTGCTTAGATATAGTATACCTATGTCTAAACCTATATCTGGACACATGTAAACCTGTGAGCCACTCCTATAGACAGGCCTCACCAATCCTGGAGGCTGGGTGCATGGTTTTTATGTGAGATGGAGCTCTAGCATGAGCTGAGCCTGTCTGCAGCCGTCGGGAACAAATCCCTAAGCTGTTTCAGGATAATGCCATACCATATACTATTAAGTGCCTTATAATCCTCGCGGTTATTTAGCAACTCTGGTTTGGCTTCATCAAAACATGTCGTGTAAGGTGTCATACGCTTTGGAATACCATCCCCTCGCCAGTTCTGGCGACGGGGATGGCATTCCACCCCTCTAGAGGGGTAAGACATGTTACTTCACTTTAATGCGGTTGATTTCTCCAAAGGCCTTAAGATCCACAAAATGGATGCCTCTGCCACAGACAAATGTCTGGACCCCTGGAGCTGACCGAAACCCAGTCAAGGGGGTCCTGGACAAAGGGTTTCCTGTCACAGGAGGGTGTCACCGCCCTCCAGACAGGAGATAGTGTATTGTAGCAGGGAGGTTTGAAAGAAACCAGACACTGCCTGGGGCGCACAAGGCTGCCCCTTGCATAATCCGGCCAAACCGGTTCTGGGGCACTCCAGCCCTCGTGCCAGGGCGGCCTGGATCAAAGGAAGGGGGTGTATCCACCCACTTCCTGGGTCCCACCCATAGGAGGGGACCTAGCAGGTAATCACGCCCACCAGATTCGAATAAGAGTGGGAGCAGTGCCAATGCACAGCAGATTTCCTGGAAGAAACATTTGAAACGATATTCTGGACCCTTCGCCCTCCATCTCAACGTGGAAGCCCGAAGAATCTCCCTTGTGGTCAAGGAGTGACCACCCTGCAGCAGCAGGCACCATCCAGCCCTCGACGTCTACTTAGTTGCAGTTCCCGCCGGAACTCGAGCGACTGAGATCGACGAGATCAAGCCTGCCCAGCTTCTAACAGCCCGATCCACAGTCCATGCAAAGCTGAGACCCGTGGAGGCGACCGGAAGCGTGGGGCACGCCATCTTGAAGTGACCACGAGACGCTGACCGTGCAGCCCACGAGTGACCCTCGAAGCTGTACACCGGTGTGAGAAGTTGGCCTGGTAGGGGATGTTTCCAATTCTGGAACCACCTACTACCTGACCAAACAATCCCTTATGGTGTCTGGTTGTAAGTCAACCTTATTAGACAAGCTATCCTAGGGGTAGCATGGACTAAGCAGCCTAAAGGCTTAACTTAAGAGGTCGTGTTAAGCGAGCTGTTTTACCACATACAATCCTGTAATACCAAATGAAAGGACACCACACAAGTATATATTATAAAAATATATGTGTTTATTACTAAAAACAATCCCCAGTATTCTTTATGAATAAAGGGGCACAAGCGTTAAATCAAAAAGCACTGTTTAAACATACAAGTTGCACAATTATGGATGAGGGCAGGGGGCCACTCAAACCATATACTAAGCAAGTGGTATAAGAGAGGCCACTCGAACAGTGGTTAGGCCTAGGGCCTAGGGAATCGCTGGGAGCAGTCAGGACAAGCAATGCTGAAGTCGGGAATGGCCCTCGGGATTCGGGAGATGTGCGGAAAGCGCACGCATGCACCAATGTTAACCAATGGTGCGTAAAAGTCAAATAGTTAAAGTTTAAGGACACTTCCGCTGAACCTAGAGGAACAAAACTTAACACACAGACCCTAGAGGTGTGCACCAGTGTGGGAACACCGGCGGAGCAAAGTTACCTCACCCACAGGAAGTGGGTGCACAGGGTCGAAGTGGCGTCGGGTTTTGACACGCAGGCTCTTGGTGCTTGAAGCTGAAAGGGCTGCAGGCAGGGTGAAGACGAAGTGTCCGGTGGAGTCCAAGGGTGGACTCAAGTTGTAGAGTACCTGAAAGCAGAGGGGACAGAGTCTGGGTCACTCAGCAGTGACCAGGGTGGAACCAGGACGGAACCAGGCAATGTCGGGCGCAATCAGGTGGTCGTCGAGGAGCTTCTCTCCGCTGTCACGTGGGCTCTGGGGCGTCTGCGACGTCCAGGAGCAGGTCACGATCTGTCCCACGCAGGCTCTCACCGTCGGTGCAGTCGGCTTCAGGTTTGGAGCAAACAAGCCTTGGTAAGAGCAATCCACGCAGGATCGGAAGATTGCTTCTCACTCGGACCAGGAAGGTCAGAGTCGGGGCTCCTTTTCAGGGGAGCTGGTGTGGATCTGGAGCAACCAGATTCACGAGTCTTCTTTGGTAGTTCGTCGGCACAGGGACCACAAGCCAGCTGGCAAGTGACCGGGCCAACGCGTTGAGCCAAATCGTGCCAAAGGGCCCCACGCAGTACTCGTCGAGTGTGGAGGGCTGAACTTCGGCTCAGGAGTAGCTCAGGGTGGGGGCTTCTCAAACCCCGGTGTACAGCTTCGAGGGTCACTCGTGGGCTGCACGGTCAGCGTCTCGTGGTCACTTCAAGATGGCGTGCCCCACGCTTCCGGTCGCCTCCACGGGTCTCAGCTTTGCAGGGACTGTGGATCGGGCTGTTAGAAGCTGGGCAGGCTTGATCTCGTCGATCTCAGTCGCTCGAGTTCCGGCGGGAACTGCAACTAAGTAGACGTCGAGGGCTGGATGGTGCCTGCTGCTGCAGGGTGGTCACTCCTTGACCACAAGGGAGATTCTTCGGGCTTCCACGTTGAGATGGAGGGCGAAGGGTCCAGAATATCGTTTCAAATGTTTCTTCCAGGAAATCTGATGTGCATTGGCACTGCTCCCACTCTTATTCGAATCTGGTGGGCGTGAATACCTGCTAGGTCCCCTCCTATGGGTGGGACCCAGGAAGTGGGTGGATACACCCCCTTCCTTTGATCCAGGCCGCCCTGGCACGAGGGCTGGAGTGCCCCAGAACCGGTTTGGCCGGATTATGCAAGGGGCAGCCTTGTGCGCCCCAGGCAGTGTCTGGTTTCTTTCAAACCTCCCTGCTACAATACACTATCTCCTGTCTGGAGGGCGGTGACACCCTCCTGTGACAGGAAACCCTTTGTCCAGGACCCCCTTGACTGGGTTTCGGTCAGCTCCAGGGGTCCAGACATTTGTCTGTGGCAGAGGCATCCATTTTGTGGATCTTAAGGCCTTTGGAGAAATCAACCGCATTAAAGTGAAGTAACATGTCTTACCCCTCTAGAGGGGTGGAATGCCATCCCCGTCGCCAGAACTGGCGAGGGGATGGTATTCCAAAGCGTATGACACCTTACACGACATGTTTTGATAAAGCCAAACCAGAGTTGCTAAATAACCGCGAGGATTATAAGGCACTTAATAGTATATGGTATGGCATTATCCTGAAACAGCTTAGGGATTTGTTCCCGACGGCTGCAGACAGGCTCAGCTCATGCTAGAGCTCCATCTCACATAAAAACCATGCACCCAGCCTCCAGGATTGGTGAGGCCTGTCTATAGGAGTGGCTCACAGGTTTACATGTGTCCAGATATAGGTTTAGACATAGGTATACTATATCTAAGCAAGGGGTGTGTACACCACCTTACCCCAGCTGAGTGATCAGCCAGTTGTGTCAATTTAAGAACCAGCCAGGGGTGGCAAAAGATATGCTGCAGCCCCTGGTAGGCCTTAGTGGCTCCTGTGCCCTGTGCACCTATAGTGCATTCTACAGGGGCTGACAAGGAGTCCATTTCCAATTGGTATGTACCTAGGGTACATGGAATCCATTTTACAGAGAGAGCAGATGGCCTGGGGCCCTGATTAGCAGGGAACCAGGTCAACTAAGTCAAAAAACCAGCTAAACACAGGCAAAAAATCTGGGGTAACCATAGTCAGGTAGCCACCTTCTTACATAACCCCCCCCCCCAAACGAAAGGAGATAAGGCTATCCTTGGCCAGGTAAGCCTATATTGCCTGAGTGGCCATATAAGGAAGTACCTGCACTAGCATGGGTACCCCCTGTCTCATGGTCCACTAAGCAGTCCCTCACCCTTTGGGTATTAGAGGGTCTCCACCATAGGGAATCACTACCTTGGGTGTGTTTATGCAAAGTTAAAGGCTGGTTTGGATATGGAGTATTGAAGTGAGGCTCTACTAATTTAGGGCTTAGCTTCCTCCAATTATCTTCCAC
Organism: Lissotriton helveticus; assembly: GCF_964261635.1. NCBI lineage: Eukaryota > Metazoa > Chordata > Amphibia > Caudata > Salamandridae > Lissotriton > Lissotriton helveticus. The sequence goes on along the minus strand of NW_027611671.1, from coordinate 1,551,001 downwards.
CATGTGTGCCTTTCTTTCTTTAACTGAGTTGCACTGTGCTCTCAGGGTCAACCTCTGGCTACCTAAAGCTGGAGGCTGGGTCCCTCTGTTTGGCTTGCTGGAGGGACAGTTCAGGTTTGGGCCCTTTGGGTCCCAGGTTTGGCTGTGCCCAACAGAATCCATCTGGGGGAGGTCCCTAACTGTTTTTAAGGGGGCTCCCTCAGGAGTTTTTAAAGTTTTCACCTTACTAGGGCTACTAGTTTTGGTGCACCTAATCTTTTGATGGGGGTGCTTTATTTGACAGGGGGCCCTCTGGGTCTCACTGTCCTTCTTGTCCTCTGCAGCCCTGGGCTGGCTAAGGCAAGGGAGAGAGGGGCAGGTTACCTGCTCCAGACTGGGTCCCACCTGAGAAGGGTCCACTGACATCAGAGGTTCTGTCAGGCTAGGCCCAACCACCTCTGGGGCAGTTCCTTCATCAGGGGTAAGATCAGTTCCCTGAGGAGGCTGATCCTGTCCTAAAGTCTGGTGAGGGGGAGATTTCTCTTCCTCCTCCATGCTCTCAGTTTGTGTGGAGTTATCCATCATTTCAGGTTTCACAACACACGTGTCAGTTTGAGTTTGGGCTGTGGCCATCACAGCCCCACCAACCTTTTCAGGAGGAGACTCAGTTTGGGTTTCTGCTGTTATCATAACAGCTTTGCTATTCTGTTCAGGAAGAGCTTTTGCTAAAGATGGGGCAGGGAGTATCTCCGCCCTACCAACCTTTTCAGGAAGGACATCTTGAATTGGGGCTGTAGCCATTACAGCCCCACTAACCTTTCCATTGGAATTTACCATTCTAGAATGGATTTCCTGTTCAACCCCAGCCCAGGCTGAGATTTCTAAATCATTACCCAGTAGACAGTCTACAGGCAAGTTTGGGGACACTGCCACTCTCTTTGGGCCAGTGACACCTCCCCAGCTGAGACTTACTACTGCCATGGGATGATTTGTTTGGATGCCATCAATGTTTATTACCTGGTATGTGGCACCAGGTAAAAGTTGCTTAGAGGGGACTATGCCATCAGCCACCATGGTGATGCTAGCCCCTGTGTCTCTAAAAGCTTCAACTCTTAAACCATTGATGATGGGTTCTTGTCTATACTTGCTCAAAGTATTTGGGCAAGCAGAGAAGTTGGCAAACCCCATGCCAGCCTCATAAACAAGATCATTGGGTGATGGGGACCTGGATAGGCCAGGGTCCACCTGATTTCCAAAAGTAAACCCACCCAGATTCCTGGGTGTGCTTCCACTTCCTGGGGGATTACTGCTGACAGTAACAGGAGGTGTTGAAGCTGGCTTTGGAGGTATATTTTCTTTATTGTTATTCTTGGGACAACAGCTGTCTGTTTTGTAATGCCCCACCTGTTTACAGGGATAACAATAGGGTTTTTTCTCAGTTGAAGAAGTGTCTTGGGACCCACCCCCATCCTTGGAGTTTTGTGGCCCTGGGGAAGTCTTTTCTTTACTTTTATCCCCACCCTTATCTTGAGGCTTGGTAGACTCCTTCTTCTGGTTACTGTCCTGATTCTTAGGCCTAATCCTGGTTCTGACCCATTTGTCTGCCTTCTTTCCCAATTCTTGGGGAGAGGTCAGATCAGAGTCTACCAGGTGCTGGTGTAAGAGCTGGTTCTGACAATTACTTAGGATCTGCTCCCTCATAATCAAATTATACAATCCTGTAAAGTCATGTACTTTGCTGCCATGTAGCCAACCCTCCAGAGCCTTAGTAGCACAATCTACAAAATCAGTCCAGTCCTGAGTCTGTGTCTTCTGGGTGTCTCTGAACTTGAACCTGTACTGTTCAGTGGTTAAGCCAAACCCATCTATCAGAACACTCTTCAGGACTTTGTAATTGTTTGCATCCTCATGTCTGACAGTGAGGAGCTTGTCTCTCCCTTTCTCTGAAAAGGAGTACCATAAGATTGCTGCCCACTGTTCCTCAGGAACCTGCTGTACCATGCAGGCTCTCTCAAGAGCAGTCATCCATTTGTGGATGTCATCCCCTTCTTTGAAGGGGGGCACAATCTTTGTCAGGTTTCTACTATCATAGGACCTGGGTTTCTCTTTAGGAATATTGCTGCCACCAGTGGCATCTAAGCCACACAATTTTTTCTCTCTTGCCAAGGCAAGTTTAGCTTGGGCCATGCTAAGTTTAGCTTGAGCCAAGGCTACCTCCTCCCTCTCTATTTGGAGTTGGACAGCCCTCATTCTGGCCCTATGCTCAGCTTTCTGAGAAGCACTCATGCCTCTCTCTGATTCTCTGGAGGCACTAGAAATATGAGAGTCCCCTGAGGGAGATCTCACTCTTCTGTTGCCTGGGAGAATCACATGTTGGGTTCTGGGGAGGTGCTGGCCCTCTCCATTCCCCAGTAGGTCCAAGTTGGCCTGGCTAAGCCTACCAACTGGAACCTGGCTACCCTGATCCTGTACTTCTAAGTCCTCAACCTCTGAGTCCTCATCCAAGTCATCATCATCCTCCTCTTCAGGGGGATCAACTACAGGGGGGTTCCCTGTGTCTAGGGAAGCTGCTTTTGCCTTCTCTAAGTCATCCTGTTCTAGGATTTCTACCAGGATTAGGCAGGTGGGGCTTCTGCCCCTTTTTAACCCTCTTGCTTTGCACAAGGCAATCAAGTCTCTGCGGGTTAGTTTGTCATATCCAAAAGTTGCCTGGGTAGGGTCAACTGTCACAGGACTAGACCCTGAGGCCTTTCCTGTGTCAGACATGGTTACTAGTGAGGTGTAAGTGGTGCACTTACCTACACTAAGTGTTTTCCTACTGGACCTTGCTAGTGAGTTGTAGTCAGGGGTGTGCTACTCCCTTCAACCTACAACTACTAAGTTCAGTAGAACTTAATATGCTAAGCTTTTGATTTTATATGTACCTAGAGGTACTTGATGTGATCTTTCAATTTGATATAAAGATTGCAATGGTAAAACAACAGCAAGCTCAAATCCGCACCGCTGCCACCAATGTGAGAAGTTGGCCTGGTAGGGGATGTTTCCAATTCTGGAACCACCTACTACCTGACCAAACAATCCCTTATGGTGTCTGGTTGTAAGTCAACCTTATTAGACAAGCTATCCTAGGGGTAGCATGGACTAAGCAGCCTAAAGGCTTAACTTAAGAGGTCGTGTTAAGCGAGCTGTTTTACCACATACAATCCTGTAATACCAAATGAAAGGACACCACACAAGTATATATTATAAAAATATATGTGTTTATTACTAAAAACAATCCCCAGTATTCTTTATGAATAAAGGGGCACAAGCGTTAAATCAAAAAGCACTGTTTAAACATACAAGTTGCACAATTATGGATGAGGGCAGGGGGCCACTCAAACCATATACTAAGCAAGTGGTATAAGAGAGGCCACTCGAACAGTGGTTAGGCCTAGGGCCTAGGGAATCGCTGGGAGCAGTCAGGACAAGCAATGCTGAAGTCGGGAATGGCCCTCGGGATTCGGGAGATGTGCGGAAAGCGCACGCATGCACCAATGTTAACCAATGGTGCGTAAAAGTCAAATAGTTAAAGTTTAAGGACACTTCCGCTGAACCTAGAGGAACAAAACTTAACACACAGACCCTAGAGGTGTGCACCAGTGTGGGAACACCGGCGGAGCAAAGTTACCTCACCCACAGGAAGTGGGTGCACAGGGTCGAAGTGGCGTCGGGTTTTGACACGCAGGCTCTTGGTGCTTGAAGCTGAAAGGGCTGCAGGCAGGGTGAAGACGAAGTGTCCGGTGGAGTCCAAGGGTGGACTCAAGTTGTAGAGTACCTGAAAGCAGAGGGGACAGAGTCTGGGTCACTCAGCAGTGACCAGGGTGGAACCAGGACGGAACCAGGCAATGTCGGGCGCAATCAGGTGGTCGTCGAGGAGCTTCTCTCCGCTGTCACGTGGGCTCTGGGGCGTCTGCGATGTCCAGGAGCAGGTCACGATCTGTCCCACGCAGGCTCTCACCGTCGGTGGAGTCGGCTTCAGGTTTGGAGCAAACAAGCCTTGGTAAGAGCAATCCACGCAGGATCGGAAGATTGCTTCTCACTCGGACCAGGAAGGTCAGAGTCGGGGCTCCTTTTCGGGGGAGCTGGTGTGGATCTGGAGCAACCAGATTCACGAGTCTTCTTCGGTAGTTCGTCGGCACAGGGACCACAAGCCAGCTGGCAAGTGACCGGGCCAACGCGTTGAGCCAAATCGTGCCAAAGGGCCCCACGCAGTACTCGTCGAGTGTGGAGGGCTGAACTTCGGCTCAGGAGTAGCTCAGGGTGGGGGCTTCTCAAACCCCGGTGTACAGCTTCGAGGGTCACTCGTGGGCTGCACGGTCAGCGTCTCGTGGTCACTTCAAGATGGCGTGCCCCACGCTTCCGGTCGCCTCCACGGGTCTCAGCTTTGCAGGGACTGTGGATCGGGCTGTTAGAAGCTGGGCAGGCTTGATCTCGTCGATCTCAGTCGCTCGAGTTCCGGCGGGAACTGCAACTAAGTAGACGTCGAGGGCTGGATGGTGCCTGCTGCTGCAGGGTGGTCACTCCTTGACCACAAGGGAGATTCTTCGGGCTTCCACGTTGAGATGGAGGGCGAAGGGTCCAGAATATCGTTTCAAATGTTTCTTCCAGGAAATCTGATGTGCATTGGCACTGCTCCCACTCTTATTCGAATCTGGTGGGCGTGATTACCTGCTAGGTCCCCTCCTATGGGTGGGACCCAGGAAGTGGGTGGATACACCCCCTTCCTTTGATCCAGGCCGCCCTGGCACGAGGGCTGGAGTGCCCCAGAACCGGTTTGGCCGGATTATGCAAGGGGCAGCCTTGTGCGCCCCAGGCAGTGTCTGGTTTCTTTCAAACCTCCCTGCTACAATACACTATCTCCTGTCTGGAGGGCGGTGACACCCTCCTGTGACAGGAAACCCTTTGTCCAGGACCCCCTTGACTGGGTTTCGGTCAGCTCCAGGGGTCCAGACATTTGTCTGTGGCAGAGGCATCCATTTTGTGGATCTTAAGGCCTTTGGAGAAATCAACCGCATTAAAGTGAAGTAACATGTCTTACCCCTCTAGAGGGGTGGAATGCCATCCCCGTCGCCAGAACTGGCGAGGGGATGGTATTCCAAAGCGTATGACACCTTACACGACATGTTTTGATAAAGCCAAACCAGAGTTGCTAAATAACCGCGAGGATTATAAGGCACTTAATAGTATATGGTATGGCATTATCCTGAAACAGCTTAGGGATTTGTTCCCGACGGCTGCAGACAGGCTCAGCTCATGCTAGAGCTCCATCTCACATAAAAACCATGCACCCAGCCTCCAGGATTGGTGAGGCCTGTCTATAGGAGTGGCTCACAGGTTTACATGTGTCCAGATATAGGTTTAGACATAGGTATACTATATCTAAGCAAGGGGTGTGTACACCACCTTACCCCAGCTGAGTGATCAGCCAGTTGTGTCAATTTAAGAACCAGCCAGGGGTGGCAAAAGATATGCTGCAGCCCCTGGTAGGCCTTAGTGGCTCCTGTGCCCTGTGCACCTATAGTGCATTCTACAGGGGCTGACAAGGAGTCCATTTCCAATTGGGATGTGCCTATAGCACATGTGTCATTAATTTAGTGAGAGAACAGCAGGCTGGGGGTCTGATCAGCAGGCCCACAGCCTCAGTAGTCGAAAACCAGTGAAGCAAAAAGCAAAAATTTGGGGTGACCATAGGATAGCAGACCCTACTCTCCTACAATTGGGATGAGGGACTCCTTTACTCAGAGGCTAGAGCCCCCAAGCCTGGCATGACCAGGAGGTTGGTGATACCTCTGCAGTTTAGGGGATTCCTCCTTACCTTGGCCCATGATATTCCCCTTGCAGGACACTTAGGCCAGAACAAGACGTGGGACAGGCTTGTTCCACACTTTCACTGGCCTCACATGTCAGAGGATGTCAAGGAGTTTTGTCGCTCCTGTGTCACTTGCCAAGCCAGTGGTAAGTCAGGTGGCACAACAAAGGCCCCCCTAATACCACTACCTGTGGTGGGGGTCCCCTTTGAGAGAGTTGGAATTGATATTGTGGGTCCAATGGACCCCCAAACAGCATCTGGGAACAGATTCATACTGGTGGTAGTGGATCATGCCACCAGGTACCCAGAGGCTATTCCCCTAAGGACCACCGCAGCACCTGTGGTGGCAAAAGCCCTCATTGCAGTTTTCTCAAGAGTGGGCTTTCCTAAGGAGGTACTATCAGATAGAGGGACACATTTTATGTCCAGCTATCTAAAAGCAATGTGGAAGGAATGTGGAGTAAACTATAAGTTTACCACCCCATATCATCCACAATGCAATGGGCTTGTGGAGAGATTTAACAAGACCCTTAAAGGCATGATAAAAGGATTACCAGAGAAGCTCAGGCGGAAATGGGACATTCTTTTACCCTGCCTGCTCTTTGCTTACAGAGAGGTCCCACAGAAGGGGGTTGGCTACAGCCCTTTTGAACTTTTGTTTGGCCACCCTGTGAGAGGTCCATTGTGTTTGGTGAAGGAAGGATGGGAGTTACCTCTCAAAAAGCCCAAACTAGACATAGTGGACTATGTACTTGGTCTCCGCTCCAGGATGGCTGAGTACATGGAAAGAGCATCCAAAAACCTGGAGGCCAGCCAAGAATTGCAGAAAGCTTGGCATGACCAAAAGGCTGTGCTGGTAGAGTTCCAACCAGGACAGAAGGTATGGGTACTGGAGCCAGTGGCTCCAGCAGCACTCCAAGACAAGTGGAGTGGACCCTATCCTATTATTGAGAAGAAAGGGGAAGTCACCTACTTGGTAGACTTTGGAACACCCAGGAGCCCTCACAGGGTAATCCATGTGAATCGCTTGAAAGCATTTGTAGACAGGGAGGACATGAGCTTGCTCATGGCCACAGATGGGGAACAGGAGGAAGAGAGTGACCCTCTCCCAGACCTGCTTTCTCAGAACCCTGATGATGGTTCAGTTGATGGAGTAGCCTTGGCAGGCAGCCTCACTGACCAGCAACAGAGGGACTGCAGACAAGTTTTGCAGGCTCACAGGCAAATGTTTTCACTCACACCCAGCCAAACTGACTGGTGTACCCATGTTGTGGACACTGGTGACAGTCTGCCTGTCAAGAATAAGATCTACAGGCAACCTGATCATGTCAGGGATTGCATCAAGGCTGAGGTGCAAAAGATGTTGGAGCTTGGAGTGATTGAGCCATCAGAGAGCCCATGGGCCAGCCCAGTAGTCCTGGTGCCAAAACCTCATACCCAAGATGGTAAGAGAGAAATGAGGTTTTGCGTGGATTACAGGGGTCTCAATGCTGTCACTAGGACAGATGCTCACCCCATTTCAAGAGCAGATGAGCTCATTGACAGATTGGCTTCTGCCAAGTTTCTGAGCACATTTGATCTGACAGCTGGCTACTGGCAAATCAGACTAGCTGAGGAGTCAAAAGCCAAAACAGCATTCTCTACCCCTAGTGGACATTATCAGTTTGTGGTAATGCCCTTTGGGTTGAAGAATGCACCTGCCACTTTCCAAAGGTTGGTGAACCAAGTCCTTACTGGGTTGGATGACTTTTGTGCAGCTTATCTGGATGATATTGCTGTCTTTAGCTCCACCTGGGAGGATCACCTGATCCACCTGAAGAAAGTTTTGGAGGCCCTGCAAAAGGCAGGCCTAACTATCAAGGCCACAAAGTGCCAGATAGGGCAGAGTAAGGTTGTATACCTGGGCCACCTAGTAGGTGGAGGCCAGGTTCAGCCACTGGAAAGCAAAATCCAGGCCATACAGGACTGGGCTCCTCCAGTTACCCAGACACAAGTCAGAGCCTTCTTGGGCCTGACTGGGTATTACAGAAAGTTTGTGAAAAACTATGGGTCTATAGTGACACCATTAAATGACTTGACATCCAAGAAGATGCCAAAAAAGGTTCAGTGGACAGTTAGCTGTCAGAAGGCATTTGAAGACCTGAAGAAGGCCATGTGCTCTGCACCTATCCTAAAGAGTCCTGACTACTCCAAACAGTTCATTGTTCAGACAGATGCTTCTGAGTTGGGGGTGGGAGCTGTACTCTCACAACTTAATCAAGATGGTCAAGACCAGCCAATTGCTTTCATTAGCAGGAGGCTAACCCCAAGAGAAAAACGTTGGTCAGCCATTGAGAGGGAGGCCTTTGCTGTGGTTTGGGCATTAAAGAAGTTGAGGTCCTACTTGTTTGGAACTCACTTCCTGGTGCAAACAGACCATAAGCCCCTCTTATGGCTTAATCAGATGAAGGGTGAAAATCCCAAACTGCTCAGGTGGTCCATTTCCCTACAGGGGATGGACTTTACAGTGGAGCACCGCCCAGGGACTGACCATGGTAATGCAGATGGTCTCTCCAGGTACTTCCACTTAGAACATGAAGACTTATCTGGTCAAGGTTAGTAAGCATGGGCGGATTTTGCGGATCCACGATTCGCGGATTCAGCGGATTCACGGATCGTGGATCCGCAAAATCCGCGGATTCTGCGGATTTGCGGATTTGGGGGCGGGGCTTCCTCGAGCGTGTGGGCGGGGCCAAACGGACGGGGCTTCCACGCGAGCGCACATGCCTCTTGTGTGTCTAAAAGGTCAGAGACCGATCAGAGCAGCAGATTAAGAGACAGAAGCCCCTGGTCACAGGAACAGCACGGGGGTTGCGCTCGTAAAAGTCAAAGATGCCCAGCCTCCCAACGCTCACGTTTTTTTTTGGGCTGCTGAATGAGTCACTGCATTTGCGCTTCAACTAGTTCCAGCGACCAAGTGTGTGTCACTATGCAATCGCGCCGAAGTGCGCAGGGGTCCCTTGAGTGAAATGTCCATCATAGTGGGTAAATGGCGGGAAGACGGTGCACACCTCGAGTGTGTGGGCGGGGCCAAACGGACGGGGCGTCCATGCGAGCATGCCTCTTGTGTGTATAAAAGGTCAGAGACCGATCAAAGCAGCAGATTAATTATTTAATTGTGCCAGGACCGTCGTGCCCGAATGAACCCTGCCCTTCATATTTATTCAAGAAGACACCACTGTTGAAGTAATTTACGATGGCGCCGGCAAGCTGCCAGCGCCATCCTGCAAAAGTTACTTAATTAGCTTCAACAGGAAGCTCCAACTGCTAAAATAAAGCAGGCGCTCGAGCCCCTGCTGTATCTTATCTGTTAGAGCTTCCTGTTGAAGCTAATTAAGTAACTATTGCAGGATGGGCGCTGGCAGCTTGCCGGCGCCATCGTTAATTAGGCGCGCGCGCTTGAACTTTTGACCGCAAAATCCGCTCCGATCGCGGATTGCGGATTTTCGGCAAATCCGCGAGAGTTCGCGGATCGCGGATTTGCCGAAAATCCGCAAAATCCGCGATCGGAGCGGATTTTGCGCTCATGCTTAAAGGTTAGTTTAATGTCCCTGCGTTTGGGGGGGGGTTGTGTAGGAGAGTAGGGTCTGCTATCCTATGGTCACCCCAAATTTTTTGCTTTTTGCTTCACTGGTTTTCGACTACTGAGGCTGTGGGCCTGCTGATCAGACCCCCAGCCTGCTGTTCTCTCACTAAATTAATGACACATGTGCTATAGGCACATACCAATTGGAAATGGACTCCTTGTCAGCCCCTGTGTAATGCACTATAGGTGCACAGGGCACAGGAGCCACTAAGGCCTACCAGGGGCTGCAGCATATCTTTTGCCACCCCTGGCTGGTTCTTAAATTGACACAACTGGCTGATCACTCAGCTGGGGTAAGGTGGTGTACACACCCCTTGCTTAGATATAGTATACCTATGTCTAAACCTATATCTGGACACATGTAAACCTGTGAGCCACTCCTATAGTCAGGCCTCACCAATCCTGGGGGCTGGGTGCATGGTTTTATGTGAGATGGAGCTCTAGCATGAGCTGAGCCTGTCTGCAGCCGTCGGGAACAAATCCCTAAGCTGTTTCAGGATAATGCCATACCATATACTATTAAGTGCCTTATAATCCTCGCGGTTATTTAGCAACTTTGGTTTGGCTTTATCAAAACATGTCGTGTAAGGTGTCATACGCTTTGGAATACCATCCCCTCGCCAGTTCTGGCGACGGGGATGGCATTCCACCACTCTAGAGGGGTAAGACATGTTACTTCACTTTAATGCGGTTGATTTCTCCAAAGGCCTTAAGATCCACAAAATGGATGCCTCTGCCACAGACAAATGTCTGGACCCCTGGAGCTGACCGAAACCCAGTCAAGGGGGTCCTGGACAAAGGGTTTCCTGTCACAGGAGGGTGTCACCGCCCTCCAGACAGGAGATAGTGTATTGTAGCAGGGAGGTTTGAAAGAAACCAGACACTGCCTGGGGCGCACAAGGCTGCCCCTTGCATAATCCGGCCAAACCGGTTCTGGGGCACTCCAGCCCTCGTGCCAGGGCGGCCTGGATCAAAGGAAGGGGGTGTATCCACCCACTTCCTGGGTCCCACCCATAGGAGGGGACCTAGCAGGTAATCACGCCCACCAGATTCGAATAAGAGTGGGAGCAGTGCCAATGCACATCAGATTTCCTGGAAGAAACATTTGAAACGATATTCTGGACCCTTCGCCCTCCATCTCAACGTGGAAGCCCGAAGAATCTCCCTTGTGGTCAAGGAGTGACCACCCTGCAGCAGCAGGCACCATCCAGCCCTCGACGTCTACTTAGTTGCAGTTCCCGCCGGAACTCGAGCGACTGAGATCAACGAGATCAAGCCTGCCCAGCTTTTAACAGCCCGATCCACAGTCCCTGCAAAGCTGAGACCCGTGGAGGCGACCGGAAGCGTGGGGCACGCCATCTTGAAGTGACCACGAGACGCTGACCGTGCAGCCCACGAGTGACCCTCGAAGCTGTACACCGGGGTTTGAGAAGCCCCCACCCTGAGCTACTCCTGAGCCGAAGTTCAGCCCTCCACACTCGACGAGTGCTGCGTGGGGCCCTTTGGCACGATTTGGCTCAACGCGTTGGCCCGGTCACTTGCCAGCTGGCTTGTGGTCCCTGTGCCGACGAACTACCTAAGAAGACTTGTGATTCTGGTTGCTCCAGATCCACACCAGCTCCCCTGAAAAGGAGCCCCGACTCTGACCTTCCTGGTCCGAGTGAGAAGCAATCTTCCGATCCTGCGTGGATTGCTCTTACCAAGGCTTGTTTGCTCCAAACTTGAAGCCGACTGCACCGACGGTGAGAGCCTGCGTGGGACAGATCGTGACCTGCTCCTGGACGTCGCAGATGCCCCAGAGCCCACGTGACAGCGGAGAGAAGCTCCTCGACGACCACCTGATTGCGCCCGACATTGCCTGGTTCCGTCCTGGTTCCACCCTGGTCACTGCTGAGTGACCCAGACTCTGTCCCCTCTGCTTTCAGGTACTCTACAACTTGAGTCCACCCTTGGACTCCACCGGACACTTCGTCTTCACCCTGCCTGCAGCCCTTTCAGCTTCAAGCACCAAGAGCCTGCGTGTCAAAACCCGACGCCACTTCGACCCTGTGCACCCACTTCCTGTGGGTGAGGTAACTTTGCTCCGCCGGTGTTCCCACACTGGTGCACACCTCTAGGGTCTGTGTGTTAAGTTTTGTTCCTCTAGGTTCAGCGGAAGTGTCCTTAAACTTTAACTCTTTGACTTTTACGCACCATTGGTTAACATTGGTGCATGCGTGCGCTTTCCGCACATCTCCCGAATCCCGAGGGCCATTCCCGACTTCAGCATTGCTTGTCCTGACTGCTCCCAGCGATTCCCTAGGCCCTAGGCCTAACCACTGCTCGAGTGGCCTTTCTTATACCACTTGTTTAGTATATGGTTTGAGTGGCCACCCGCCCTCATCCATAATTGTGCAACTTGTATGTTTAAACAGTGCTTTTGATTTAACGCTTGTGCCCCTTTATTCATAAAGAATACTGGGGATTGTTTTTAGTAATAAACACATATATTTTTATAATATATACTTGTGTGGTGTCCTTTCATTTGGTATTACAGGATTGTATGTGGTAAAACAGCTCGCTTAACACGACCTCTTAAGTTAAGCCTTTAGGCTGCTTAGTCCATGCTACCCCTAGGATAGCTTGTCTAATAAGGTTGACTTACAACCAGACACCATAAGGGATTGTTTGGTCAGGTAGTAGGTGGTTCCAGAATTGGAAACATCCCCTACCAGGCCAACTTCTCACACCTTCCCTTGAACCCCTCAGACAGCAGGCTGCTGCTGAGGTTGCTGGGGATGCCCAAGGTACCCATACTGTGTATTGGGATGATGGACTCCTTTACTCAGAGGCTAGAGCCCCCAAGCCTGGCATGACCAGGAGGTTGGTTATACCTCTGCAGTTTAGGGGGTTCCTCCTTACCTTGGCCCATGATATTCCCCTTGCAGGACACTTAGGCCAGAACAAGACGTGGGACAGGCTTGTTTCACACTTTCACTGGCCTCACATGTCAGAGGATGTCAGGGAGTTTTGTCGCTCCTGTGTCACTTGCCAAGCCAGTGGTAAGTCAGGTGGCACAACAAAGGCCCCCCTAATACCACTACCTGTGGTGGGAGTTCCCTTTGAAAGAGTTAGAATTGATATTGTGGGTCCAATGGACCCCCAAACAGCATCTGGGAACAGATTCATACTGGTGGTAGTGGATCATGCCACCAGGTATCCAGAGGCTATTCCCCTAAGGACCACCACAGCCCCTGTGGTGGCAAAGGCCCTCATTGCAGTTTTCTCAAGAGTGGGCTTTCCTAAGGAGGTACTATCAGATAGAGGCACGAATTTTATGTCTAGCTATCTGAATGCAATGTGGAAGGAATGTGGAGTAAACTATAAGTTTACCACCCCATATCATCCCCAATGCAATGGGCTTGTGGAGAGATTTAACAAGACCCTAAAAGGCATGATAAAAGGATTACCAGAGAAGCTCAGGCGGAAATGGGACATTCTTTTACCCTGCCTGCTCTTTGCTTACAGAGAGGTCCCACAGAAGGGGGTTGGCTACAGCCCTTTTGAACTTTTGTTTGGCCACCCTGTGAGGGGTCCATTGTGTTTGGTGAAGGAAGGATGGGAGTTACCTCTCAAAAAGCCCAAACTAGACATAGTGGACTATGTACTTGGTCTCCGCTCCAGGATGGCTGAGTACATGGAAAGAGCATCCAAAAACCTGGAGGCCAGCCAAGAATTACAGAAAGCTTGGCATGACCAAAAGGCTGTGCTGGTAGAGTTCCAACCAGGACAGAAGGTGTGGGTACTGGAGCCAGTGGCTCCAGCAGCACTCCAAGACAAATGGAGTGGACCCTATCCTATTATTGAGAAGAAGGGGGAAGTCACCTACTTGGTGGACTTTGGAACACCCAGGAGCCCTCACAGGGTAATCCATGTGAATCGCTTGAAAGCATTTGTGGACAGGGAGGACATGAGCTTGCTCATGGCCACAGATGGGGAACAGGAGGAAGAGAGTGACCCTCTCCCAGACCTGCTTTCTCAGAACCCTGATGATGGTTCAGTGGATGGAGTAGCCTTGGCAGGCAGCCTCACTGACCAGCAACAGATGGACTGCAGACAAGTTTTGCAGGCCCACAGGCATTTGTTTTCACTCACACCCAGCCAGACTGACTGGTGTACCCATGTAGTGGACACTGGTGACAGTCTGCCTGTCAAGAATAAGATCTACAGGCAACCTGACCATGTCAGGGATTGCATCAAGGCTGAGGTGCAAAAGATGTTGGAGCTTGGAGTGATTGAGCCATCAGAGAGCCCATGGGCCAGCCCAGTAGTCCTGGTGCCAAAACCTCATACCCAAGATGGAAAGAGAGAAATGAGGTTTTGCGTGGATTACAGGGGTCTCAATGCTGTCACTAGGACAGATGCTCACCCCATTCCAAGAGCAGATGAGCTCATTGACAGATTGGCTTCTGCCAAGTTTCTGAGCACATTCGATCTGACAGCTGGCTACTGGCAAATCAGACTAGCTGAGGAGTCAAAAGCCAAAACAGCATTCTCTACCCCTAGTGGTCATTATCAGTTTGTGGTAATGCCCTTTGGTTTGAAGAATGCACCTGCCACTTTCCAAAGGTTGGTGAACCAAGTCCTTACTGGGTTGGATGACTTTTGCGCAGCATATCTAGATGATATTGCTGTCTTTAGCTCCACCTGGGAGGATCACCTGATCCACCTGAAGAAAGTTTTGGAGGCCCTGCAGAAGGCAGGTGTAGGAGAGTAGGGTCTGCTATCCTATGGTCACCCCAAATTTTTGCTTTTTGCTTCACTGGTTTTCGACTACTGAGGCTGTGGGCCTGCTGATCAGACCCCCAGCCTGCTGTTCTCTCACTAAATTACTGACACATGTGCTATAGGCACATACCAATTGGAAATGGACTCCTTGTCAGCCCCTGTATAATGCACTATAGGTGCCCAGGGCATAGGGGCCACCAAGGCCTACCAGGGGCTGCAGCCTATCTTTTGCCACCCCTGGCTGGTTCTTAAATTGACACAACTGGCTGATCACTCAGCTGGGGTAAGGTGGTGTACACACCCCTTGCTTAGATATAGTATACCTATGTCTAAACCTATATCTGGACACATGTAAACCTGTGAGCCACTCCTATGGAAGGCCTCATCAATCCTGGAGGCAGAGTGCGTGGTTTTATGTGAGATGGAGCTCTAGCATGAGCTGAGCCTGTCTGCAGCTGTCGGGAACAACTCCCTAAGCTGTTTCAGGATAATGCCATACCATATACTCTTAAGTGCCTTATAATCCTCGCGGTTAAATAGCAACTTTGGTTTGGCTTTATCAAAACATGTCGTGTAAGGTGTCATACGATTTGGAATACCATCCCCTCGCCAGTTCTGGCGACGGGGATGGCATTCCACCCCTCTAGAGGGGTAAGACATGTTACTTCACTTAAATGCGGTTAATTTCTCCAAAGACCTTAAGATCCACAAAATGGATGCCTCTGCCACAGACAAATGTCTGGACCCCTGCAGTTGACCGAAACTCAACCAAATGGGTCCTGGACAAAGGGTTTCCTGTCACAGGAGGGTGTCACCGCCCTCCAGACAGGAGATAGTGGATTGTAGCAGGGAGGTTTGAAAGAAACCAGACACTGCTTGGGGCGCACAAGGCTGCCCCTTGCATAATCCGGCCAAACCGGTTCTGGGGCACTCCAGCCCTCGTGCCAGGGCGGCCTGGATCAAAGGAAGGGGGTGTATCCACCCACTTCCTGGGTCCCACCCATAGGAGGGGACCTAGCAGGTAATCACGCCCCCCAGATTCGAATAAGAGTGGGAGCAGTGCCAATGCACATCAGATTTCCTGGAAGAAACATTTGAAACGAAATTCTGGACCCTTCGCCCTCCATCTCAACGTGGAAGCCCGAAGAATCTCCCTTGTGGTCAAGGAGTGACCACCCTGCAGCAGCAGGCACCATCCAGCCCTCGACGTCTACTTAGTTGCAGTTCCCGCCGGAACTCGAGCGACTGAGATTGACGAGATCAAGCCTGCCTGCCTTCTAACAGCCCGATCCACAGTCCCTGCAAAGCTGAGACCCGTGGAGGCGACCGGAAGCGGGGGGCACGCCATCTTGAATTGACCACGAGACGCTGACCGTGCAGCCCACGAGTGATCCTCGAAGCTGTGCACCGGGGTTTGAGAAGCCCCCACCCTGAGTTGCTCCTGAGCCGAAGTTCAGCCCTCCACACTCGACGAGTGCTGCGTGGGGCCCTTTGGCTCTATTTGGCTCAACGCGTTGGCCCGGTCACTTGCCAGCTGGCTAGTGGTCCCTGTGCCGACGAAACGACTAAGAAGACTCGTGAATCTGGTTGCTCCAGATCCACACCAGCTCCCCTGAAAAGGAGCCCCGACTCTGACCTTCCTGGTCCGAGTGAGAAGCAATCTTCTGTTCCCGCGTGGATTGCTCTTGCCAAGGCTTGCTTGCTCCAAACTTGAAGCTGACTGCACCGACGGTGAGAGCCTGCGTGGGACAGATCGTGACCTGCTCCTGGACGTCGCAGATGCCCCAGAGCCCACGTGACAGCGGAGAGAAGCTCCTCGACGACCACCTGATTGCGCCCGACATTGCCTGGTTCCGTCCTGGTTCCACCCTGGTCACTGCTGAGTGACCCAGACTCTGTCCCCTCTGCTTTCAGGTACTCTTCGACTTGAGTCCACCCTTGGACTCCACCGGACACTTCATCTTTAACCCGCCTGCAGCCCTTTCAGCTCCAAGCACCAAGAGCCTGCGTGTCAGAACCCGACGCCACTTCGACCCTGTGCACCCACTTCCTGTGGGTGAGGTAACTTTGCTCCGCCGGTGTTCCCACACTGGTGCACACCTCTAGGGTCTGTGTGTTAAGTTTTGTTCCTCTAGGTTCAGCGGAAGTGTCCTTTAACTTTAACTTTACAACTTTTACGCACCATTGGTTAACATTGGTGCGTGCGTGCGCTTCCCGCACCTCTCCCGAATCCCGAGGGCCATTCCCGACTTCAGCATTGCTTGTCCTGACTGCTCCCAGCGATTCCCTAGGCCCTAGGCCTAACCACTGCTCGAGTGGCCTATCTTATACCACTTGTTTAGTATATGGTTTGAGTGGCCCCCTGCCCTCATCCATAAATGTGCAACTTTGTATGTTTAAACAGTGCTTTTGATTTAACGCTTGTGCCCCTTTATTCATAAAGAATACTGGGGATTGTTTTTAGTAATAAACACATATATTTTTATAATATATACTTGTGTGGTGTCCTTTCATTTGATATTACAGGATTGTATGTGGTAAAACAGCTCGCTTAACACGACCTCTTAAGTTAAGCCTTTAGGCTGCTTAGTCCATGCTACCCCTAGGATAGCTTGTCTAATAAGGTTGACTTACAACCAGACACCATAAGGGATTGTTTGGTCAGGTAGTAGGTGGTTCCAGAATTGGAAACATCCCCTACCAGGCCAACTTCTCACATTGGTGAGCATCGGTGCGGATCTGAGCTTGCTGTTGTTTTACCATTGCAATCTTTGTATCAAATTGAAAGATCACATCAAGTACCTCTAGGTACATATAAAATCAAAAGCTTAGCATATTAAGTTCTACTGAACTTAGTAGTTGTAGGTTGAAGGGATTAGCACACCCTGACTACAACTCACTAGTAAGGTACAGTAGGAAAACACTTAGTGTAGGTAGGTGCATCACTTACACCACACTAGAGTCATGTCTGACACAGGAAAAGCCTCAGGGTCTGCTCCTGTGACAGTTGACCTTACCCAGGCAACTTCCAGCTATGACAAACTAACCCGAAGGGACTTGATTGCCTTGTGCAAATCAAGAGGGTTAAAAAGGGGCAGAAGTCCCACCTGCCAAATCCTGATAGACATCCTAGAACAGGATGACTTAGAGAAGATGAATGGAATTCCCTTACAGTCAGGAAGTGGAGAGAAACCCCCTGTAACTGACACCCCTCAGGAGGAAGATGGAGAGGAGGGGGAGGAGGACTCAGATGTTGAGGACACCGAAGATCAGGATCAGAGAGGTAGCCAGGTCCTAGTTGCCAGGCTTAACCAGGCCAACTTAGACCTACTGGGAAATGGAGAGGGCCAGCACCTCCCCAGATCCCACAGTCTTATTCTCCCAGGCAACAGAAGAGTGAGATCTCCCTCAGGGGACTCTCATATTTCTAGTGCCTCCAGAGAATCTGAGAGAGGTATGACTGCCTCTCAAAAGACTGAGCATAGGGCCAGAATGAGGGCTGTCAGACTCCAAATAGAGAGGGAGGAGGTAGCCCTGGCTCAAGCTAAACTTACCTTGGCTCAAGCTAGATTTACCTTGGCAAGAGAGCAGAAATTAAGTGGCTTAGATGCCACTGGTGGCAGCAATTTTCCAAGAGAAAAAGACAGGGGCTATGACAATAGAAACCTGACAAAAATTGTGCCCCCCTTTAAAGAAGGGGATGACATCCACAAATGGATGACTGCTCTGGAGAGAGCCTGCATGGTACAGCAGGTTCCTCAAGATCAGTGGGCTGCAATTTTATGGTACTCCTTTTCTGAGAAAGGGAGGGACAGGCTCCTCACAGTTAGACCTGAGGATGACAAAAACGACTCTGTTTTGAAGAGTGCTCTTATTGAAGGGTTTGGCCTAACCACTGAGCAATACAGGTTGTTGTTCAGAGACACCCAAAAAGCACAGACTCAAGACTGGACTGATTTCGTTGAGTGTGCCACTAAGGCTTTGGAGGGTTGGTTGCAGGGAAGTAAAGTTTCAGACTATACAGGATTGTACAATCTTATAATGAGAGAACAGATCCTTAATAACTGTACAAACCAGCTGTTGCATCAATACCTTATTGACTCTGATCTGACCTCTCCCCAAGAATTGGGAAAGAAGGCGGACAAATGGGTCAGAACAAGGATTAAGCAGAAACCCCAGAACCAAGGTGGTGACCAGAAGAAAACAGACCAGAAGGGTGGTAATCAGAAAGATAAAGAAAAAGACCAGAAGTCTTCAGGCCCCCAAACTAATAGTAAGGAGGGTGGTTCCCAAAATGGAAACAAGAAGAAGAAGAACAAAGGTCCAAAGACACCTTGGTGTAATACCTGCAAATCAGTTTCACACTGGGGCAGTGAATGCACCAAGGCAAATCCAGTCCCCACCACTCCAGCTCCTAAAGCAACTGCAACCCCAAGTACAGTAAGCAGTGGTGGAACACAGTCCAAGGGTGTAGCTGGGTTGACCCTGGGTATTGAAGTAGGATCTGGCCTAGTCAGAATCCCTACACAGGCAGTTCTCCTGTATGATGTGGACATTGAGTTGCCCACTGCAGTAAGCCCCAGTAACCTGGGCAAATACAGACAGACTCCCTTAATTAATGAGAAACTGGCTCAAGCTTACAGGGACACATGTGCCAGTGTCACAATGGTGACACCTGACTTTGTGGACCCTGGACAGATTGTACTAGGTGAGAGCTACCTAGTAACCAATGCAAGCAACTCCACTACTTCCCATAGTGTGGCAGTTGTGAACTTCTCCTGGGGAGGGGTTGATGGCCTGTAGGAAGGTGGCTACCTGACTATGGTTACCCCAGATTTTTTGCCTGTGTTTAGCTGGTTTTTTGACTTAGTTGACCTGGTTCCCTGCTAATCAGGGCCCCAGGCCATCTGCTCTCTCTGTAAAATGGATTCCATGTACCCTAGGTACATACCAATTGGAAATGGACTCCTTGTCAGCCCCTGTAGAATGCACTATAGGTGCACAGGGCACAGGAGCCACTAAGGCCTACCAGGGGCTGCAGCATATCTTTTGCCACCCCTGGCTGGTTCTTAAATTGACACAACTGGCTGATCACTCAGCTGGGGTAAGGTGGTGTACACACCCCTTGCTTAGATATAGTATACCTATGTCTAAACCTATATCTGGACACATGTAAACCTGTGAGCCACTCCTATAGACAGGCCTCACCAATCCTGGAGGCTGGGTGCATGGTTTTTATGTGAGATGGAGCTCTAGCATGAGCTGAGCCTGTCTGCAGCCGTCGGGAACAAATCCCTAAGCTGTTTCAGGATAATGCCATACCATATACTATTAAGTGCCTTATAATCCTCGCGGTTATTTAGCAACTCTGGTTTGGCTTTATCAAAACATGTCGTGTAAGGTGTCATACGCTTTGGAATACCATCCCCTCGCCAGTTCTGGCGACGGGGATGGCATTCCACCCCTCTAGAGGGGTAAGACATGTTACTTCACTTTAATGCGGTTGATTTCTCCAAAGGCCTTAAGATCCACAAAATGGATGCCTCTGCCACAGACAAATGTCTGGACCCCTGGAGCTGACCGAAACCCAGTCAAGGGGGTCCTGGACAAAGGGTTTCCTGTCACAGGAGGGTGTCACCGCCCTCCAGACAGGAGATAGTGTATTGTAGCAGGGAGGTTTGAAAGAAACCAGACACTGCCTGGGGCGCACAAGGCTGCCCCTTGCATAATCCGGCCAAACCGGTTCTGGGGCACTCCAGCCCTCGTGCCAGGGCGGCCTGGATCAAAGGAAGGGGGTGTATCCACCCACTTCCTGGGTCCCACCCATAGGAGGGGACCTAGCAGGTAATCACGCCCACCAGATTCGAATAAGAGTGGGAGCAGTGCCAATGCACATCAGATTTCCTGGAAGAAACATTTGAAACGATATTCTGGACCCTTCGCCCTCCATCTCAACGTGGAAGCCCGAAGAATCTCCCTTGTGGTCAAGGAGTGACCACCCTGCAGCAGCAGGCACCATCCAGCCCTCGACATCTACTTAGTTGCAGTTCCCGCCGGAACTCGAGCGACTGAGATCGACGAGATCAAGCCTGCCCAGCTTCTAACAGCCCGATCCACAGTCCATGCAAAGCTGAGACCCGTGGAGGCGACCGGAAGCGTGGGGCACGCCATCTTGAAGTGACCACGAGACGCTGACCGTGCAGCCCACGAGTGACCCTCGAAGCTGTACACCAGGGTTTGAGAAGCCCCCACCCTGAGCTACTCCTGAGCCGAATTTCAGCCCTCCACACTCGACGAGTGCTGCGTGGGGCCCTTTGGCACGATTTGGCTCAACGCGTTGGCCCGGTCACTTGCCAGCTGGCTTGTGGTCCCTGTGCCGACGAACTACCAAAGAAGACTCGTGAATCTGGTTGCTCCAGATCCACACCAGCTCCCCTGAAAAGGAGCCCCGACTCTGACCTTCCTGGTCCGAGTGAGAAGCAATCTTCTGATCCTGCGTGGATTGCTCTTACCAAGGCTTGTTTGCTCCAAACCTGAAGCCGACTGCACCGACGGTGAGAGCCTGCGTGGGACAGATCGTGACCTGCTCCTGGACGTCGCAGATGCCCCAGAGCCCACGTGACAGCGGAGAGAAGCTCCTCGACGACCACCTGATTGCGCCCGACATTGCCTGGTTCCGTCCTGGTTCCACCCTGGTCACTGCTGAGTGACCCAGACTCTGTCCCCTCTGCTTTCAGGTACTCTACAACTTGAGTCCACCCTTGGACTCCACCGGACACTTCGTCTTCACCCTGCCTGCAGCCCTTTCAGCTTCAAGCACCAAGAGCCTGCGTGTCAAAACCCGACGCCACTTCGACCCTGTGCACCCACTTCCTGTGGGTGAGGTAACTTTGCTCCGCCGGTGTTCCCACACTGGTGCACACCTCTAGGGTCTGTGTGTTAAGTTTTGTTCCTCTAGGTTCAGCGGAAGTGTCCTTAAACTTTAACTCTTTGACTTTTACGCACCATTGGTTAACATTGGTGCATGCGTGCGCTTTCCGCACATCTCCCGAATCCCGAGGGCCATTCCCGACTTCAGCATTGCTTGTCCTGACTGCTCCCAGCGATTCCCTAGGCCCTAGGCCTAACCACTGTTCGAGTGGCCTCTCTTATACCACTTGTTTAGTATATGGTTTGAGTGGCCCCCCGCCCTCATCCATAATTGTGCAACTTGTATGTTTAAACAGTGCTTTTGATTTAACGCGTGTGCCCCTTTATTCATAAAGAATACTGGGGATTGTTTTTAGTAATAAACACATATATTTTTATAATATATACTTGTGTGGTGTCCTTTCATTTGATATTACAGGATTGTATGTGGTAAAACAGCTCGCTTAACACGACCTCTTAAGTTAAGCCTTTAGGCTGCTTAGTCCATGCTACCCCTAGGATAGCTTGTCTAATAAGGTTGACTTACAACCAGACACCATAAGGGGATTGTTTGGTCAGGTAGTAGGTGGTTCCAGAATTGGAAACATCCCCTACCAGGCCAACTTCTCACATTGGTGAGCAGCGGTGCGGATTTGAGCTTGCTGTTGTTTTACCATTGCAATCTTTATATCAAATTGAAAGATCACATCAAGTACCTCTAGGTACATATAAAATCAAAAGCTTAGCATATTAAGTTCTACTGAACTTAGTAGTTGTAGGTTGAAGGGATTAGCACACCCTGACTACAACTAACTAGCAAGGTACAGTAGGAAAACACTTAGTGTAGGTAAGTGCACCACTTACACCTCACTAGTAACCATGTCTGACACAGGAAAAGCCTCAGGGTCTGCTCCTGTGACAGTTGACCCTACCCAGGCAACTTTTGGATATGACAAACTAACCCGCAGAGACTTGATTGCCTTGTGCAAAGCAAGAGGGTTAAAAAGGGGCAGAAGCCCCACCTGCCTAACCCTGGTAGAAATCCTAGAACAGGATGACTTAGAGAAGGCTAAAGCAGCTTCCCTAGACACAGGAAATGGAGAGAACCCCCCTGTAGTTGATCCCCCTGAAGAGGAGGATGATGATGACTTGGATGAGGACTCAGATGTTGGGGACTTAGAAGTACAGGATCAGGGTAGCCAGGTTCCAGTTGGTAGGCTTAGCCAGGCCAACTTGGACCTACTGGGGAATGGAGAGGGCCAGCACCTCCCCAGAACCCAACATACGATTCTCCCAGGCAACAGAAGAGTGAGATCTCCCTCAGGGGACTCTCATCTTTCTAGTGCCTCCAGAGAATCAGAGAGAGGCATGAGTGCTTCTCAGAAAGCTGAGCATAGGGCTAGAATGAGGGCTGTCAGACTCCAGATAGAGAGAGAGGAGGTAGCCCTGAGTCAAGCTAAGCTTACCTTAGCTCAAGCTAAACTTGCCTTGGCAAGAGAGCAAAAATTGTGTGGCTTAGATGCCACTGGTGGCAGCAATATTCCTAAAGAGAAACCCAGGTCCTATGATAGTAGAAACCTGACAAAGATTGTGCCCCCCTACAAGGAAGGGGATGACATCCACAAGTGGATAACTGCTCTTGAGAGAGCCTGCATGGTACAGCAGGTTCCTGAGGAACAGTGGGCAGCAATCTTATGGTACTCCTTTTCAGAGAAAGGGAGAGATAAGCTCCTCACTGTCAGACATGAGGATGCAAACAATTACAAAGTCCTGAAGAGTGTTCTGATAGATGGGTTTGGCTTAACCACTGAACAGTACAGGTTGAAGTTCAGAGATACCCAGAAGACACAGACTCAGGACTGGACTGATTTTGTAGATTGTGCTACTAAGGCTCTGGAGGGTTGGCTACATGGCAGCAAAGTACATGACTTTACAGGATTGTATAATTTGATTATGAGGGAGCAGATCCTAAGTAATTGTCAGAACCAGCTCTTACACCAGCACCTGGTAGACTCTGATCTGACCTCTCCCCAAGAATTGGGAAAGAAGGCAGACAAATGGGTCAGAACCAGAATTAGGCCTAAGAATCAGGACAGTAACCAGAAGAAGGAGTCTACCAAGCCTCAAGATAAGGGGGGGGGATAAAAATAAAGAAAAGACTTCCCCAGGGCCCCAAAACTCCAAGGATGGGGGTGGGTCCCAAGACACTTCTTCAACTGAGAAAAAGCCCTATTGTTATCCCTGTAAACAGGTGGGGCATTACAAAACAGACAGCTGTTGTCCCAAGAATAACAATAAAGAAAATATACCTCCAAAGCCAGCTTCAACACCTCCTGTTACTGTCAGCAGTAATCCCCCAGGAAGTGGAAGCACACCCAGGAATCTGGGTGGGTTTACTTTTGGAAATCAGGTGGACCCTGGCCTATCCAGGTCCCCATCACCCAATGATCTTGTTTATGAGGCTGGCATGGGGTTTGCCAACTTCTCTGCTTGCCCAAATACTTTGAGCAAGTATAGACAAGAACCCATCATCAATGGTTTAAGAGTTGAAGCTTTTAGAGACACAGGGGCTAGCATCACCATGGTGGCTGATGGCATAGTCCCCTCTAAGCAACTTTTACCTGGTGCCACATACCAGGTAATAAACATTGATGGCATCCAAACAAATCATCCCATGGCAGTAGTAAGTCTCAGCTGGGGAGGTGTCACTGGCCCAAAGAGAGTGGCAGTGTCACCAAACTTGCCTGTGGACTGTCTACTGGGTAATGATTTAGAAATCTCAGCCTGGGCTGAGGTTGAACAGGAAACCCATTCTAGAATGGTGAATTCCCATGGAAAGGTTAGTGAGGCTGTACTGGCTACAGCCCCAATCCAAGATGTCCTTCCTGAAAAGGTTGGTAGGGCTGAGAAACTCTCTGCCCCATCTTTAGTAAAAGCTCTTCCTGAACAGAATAGCAAAGCTGTTATGATAACAGCAGAAACCCAAACTGAGTCTCCTCCTGAAAAGGTTGGTGGGGCTGTGATGGCCACAGCCCAAACTCAAACTGACATGTGTGTTGTGAAACCTGAAATGATGGATAACTCCACACAAACTGAGAGCATGGAGGAGGAAGAGAAATCTCCCCCTCACCAGACTTTAGGACAGGATCAGCCTCCTCAGGGAACTGATCTTACCCCTGATGAAGGAGCTGCCCCAGAAGTGGTTGGGCCTAGCCTGACAGAACCTCTGATGTCAGTGGACCCTTCTCAGGTGGGACCCAGTCTGGAGCAGGTAACCTGCCCCTCTCTACCTTGCCTTAGCCAGCCCAGGGCTGCAGAGGACAAGAAGGACAGTGAGACCCAGAGGGCCCCCTGTCAAATAAAGCACCCCCATCAACAGATTAGGGGCACCAAAACTAGTAGCCCTAGTGAGGTGAAAACTTTAAAAACTCCTGAGGGAGCCCCCTTAAAAACAGTTAGGGACCTCCCACAGATGGATTCTGTTGGGCACAGCCAAACCTGGGACCCAAAGGGCCCAAACCTGAACTGTCCCTCCAGCAAGCCAAACAGAGGGACCCAGCCTCCAGCTTTAGGTAGCCAGAGGTTGACCCTGAGAGCACAGTGCAACTCAGTTAAAGAAAGAAAGGCACACATGGTGGAAGATAATTGGAGGAAGCTAAGCCCTAAATTAGTAGAGCCTCACTTCAATACTCCATATCCAAACCAGCCTTTAACTTTGCATAAACACACCCAAGGTAGTGATTCCCTATGGTGGAGACCCTCTAATACCCAAAGGGTGAGGGACTGCTTAGTGGACCATGAGACAGGGGGTACCCATGCTAGTGCAGGTACTTCCTTATATGGCCACTCAGGCAATATAGGCTTACCTGGCCAAGGATAGCCTTATCTCCTTTCGTTTGGGGGGGGGTTATGTAGGAAGGTGGCTACCTGACTATGGTTACCCCAGATTTTTTGCCTGTGTTTAGCTGGTTTTTTGACTTAGTTGACCTGGTTCCCTGCTAATCAGGGCCCCAGGCCATCTGCTCTCTCTGTAAAATGGATTCCATGTACCCTAGGTACATACCAATTGGAAATGGACTCCTTGTCAGCCCCTGTAGAATGCACTATAGGTGCACAGGGCACAGGAGCCACTAAGGCCTACCAGGGGCTGCAGCATATCTTTTGCCACCCCTGGCTGGTTCTTAAATTGACACAACTGGCTGATCACTCAGCTGGGGTAAGGTGGTGTACACACCCCTTGCTTAGATATAGTATACCTATGTCTAAACCTATATCTGGACACATGTAAACCTGTGAGCCACTCCTATAGACAGGCCTCACCAATCCTGGAGGCTGGGTGCATGGTTTTTATGTGAGATGGAGCTCTAGCATGAGCTGAGCCTGTCTGCAGCCGTCGGGAACAAATCCCTAAGCTGTTTCAGGATAATGCCATACCATATACTATTAAGTGCCTTATAATCCTCGCGGTTATTTAGCAACTCTGGTTTGGCTTTATCAAAACATGTCGTGTAAGGTGTCATACGCTTTGGAATACCATCCCCTCGCCAGTTCTGGCGACGGGGATGGCATTCCACCCCTCTAGAGGGGTAAGACATGTTACTTCACTTTAATGCGGTTGATTTCTCCAAAGGCCTTAAGATCCACAAAATGGATGCCTCTGCCACAGACAAATGTCTGGACCCCTGGAGCTGACCGAAACCCAGTCAAGGGGGTCCTGGACAAAGGGTTTCCTGTCACAGGAGGGTGTCACCGCCCTCCAGACAGGAGATAGTGTATTGTAGCAGGGAGGTTTGAAAGAAACCAGACACTGCCTGGGGCGCACAAGGCTGCCCCTTGCATAATCCGGCCAAACCGGTTCTGGGGCACTCCAGCCCTCGTGCCAGGGCGGCCTGGATCAAAGGAAGGGGGTGTATCCACCCACTTCCTGGGTCCCACCCATAGGAGGGGACCTAGCAGGTAATCACGCCCACCAGATTCGAATAAGAGTGGGAGCAGTGCCAATGCACATCAGATTTCCTGGAAGAAACATTTGAAACGATATTCTGGACCCTTCGCCCTCCATCTCAACGTGGAAGCCCGAAGAATCTCCCTTGTGGTCAAGGAGTGACCACCCTGCAGCAGCAGGCACCATCCAGCCCTCGACGTCTACTTAGTTGCAGTTCCCGCCGGAACTCGAGCGACTGAGATCGACGAGATCAAGCCTGCCCAGCTTCTAACAGCCCGATCCACAGTCCATGCAAAGCTGAGACCCGTGGAGGCGACCGGAAGCGTGGGGCACGCCATCTTGAAGTGACCACGAGACGCTGACCGTGCAGCCCACGAGTGACCCTCGAAGCTGTACACCGGGGTTTGAGAAGCCCCCACCCTAAGCTACTCCTGAGCCGAAGTTCAGCCCTCCACACTCGACGAGTGCTGCGTGGGGCCCTTTGGCACGATTTGGCTCAACGCGTTGGCCCGGTCACTTGCCAGCTGGCTTGTGGTCCCTGTGCCGACGAACTACCAAAGAAGACTCGTGAATCTGGTTGCTCCAGATCCACACCAGCTCCCCTGAAAAGGAGCCCCGACTCTGACCTTCCTGGTCCGAGTGAGAAGCAATCTTCCGATCCTGCGTGGATTGCTCTTACCAAGGCTTGTTTGCTCCAAACCTGAAGCCGACTGCACCGACGGTGAGAGCCTGCGTGGGACAGATCGTGACCTGCTCCTGGACGTCGCAGATGCCCCAGAGCCCACGTGACAGCGGAGAGAAGCTCCTCGACGACCACCTGATTGCGCCCGACATTGCCTGGTTCCGTCCTGGTTCCACCCTGGTCACTGCTGAGTGACCCAGACTCTGTCCCCTCTGCTTTCAGGTACTCTACAACTTGAGTCCACCCTTGGACTCCACCGGACACTTCGTCTTCACCCTGCCTGCAGCCCTTTCAGCTTCAAGCACCAAGAGCCTGCGTGTCAAAACCCGACGCCACTTCGACCCTGTGCACCCACTTCCTGTGGGTGAGGTAACTTTGCTCCGCCAGTGTTC
Source organism: Lissotriton helveticus (assembly GCF_964261635.1). Lineage (NCBI taxonomy): Eukaryota > Metazoa > Chordata > Amphibia > Caudata > Salamandridae > Lissotriton > Lissotriton helveticus. The sequence continues at coordinate 1,523,851 of NW_027611671.1, read as the reverse complement.
CCACACTGGTGCACACCTCTAGGGTCTGTGTGTTAAGTTTTGTTCCTCTAGGTTCAGCGGAAGTGTCCTTAAACTTTAACTCTTTGACTTTTACGCACCATTGGTTAACATTGGTGCATGCGTGCGCTTTCCGCACATCTCCCGAATCCCGAGGGCCATTCCCGACTTCAGCATTGCTTGTCCTGACTGCTCCCAGCGATTCCCTAGGCCCTAGGCCTAACCACTGTTCGAGTGGCCTCTCTTATACCACTTGTTTAGTATATGGTTTGAGTGGCCCCCCGCCCTCATCCATAATTGTGCAACTTGTATGTTTAAACAGTGCTTTTGATTTAACGCTTGTGCCCCTTTATTCATAAAGAATACTGGGGATTGTTTTTAGTAATAAACACATATATTTTTATAATATATACTTGTGTGGTGTCCTTTCATTTGATATTACAGGATTGTATGTGGTAAAACAGCTCGCTTAACACGACCTCTTAAGTTAAGCCTTTAGGCTGCTTAGTCCATGCTACCCCTAGGATAGCTTGTCTAATAAGGTTGACTTACAACCAGACACCATAAGGGGATTGTTTGGTCAGGTAGTAGGTGGTTCCAGAATTGGAAACATCCCCTACCAGGCCAACTTCTCACATGGCCTAAAGAAGGTTGTGGTGAGTGCAGACCTACCAGTAGACTGTCTGTTAGGAAATGACCTTGAAAGCTCAGCATGGTCAGAAGTGGAGTACAGGACTCATGCAGAAATGCTAGGGATTTCAGAGCATGTCCTTGCCATGACAAGGGCTCAGGCTAAGAAGTGCCTTCCTGAACCAGTGGTGGATCTTGAAACAATAGACCAGCCACAACCCAAGAGAAGGAGCAAGAGAGGAAAGGCTCAGCCTTCCACCTTGCCCCAGGTTGAGGATCAGGTTTCAGAGGAAACTGATTCTGCAGTCCAAGAGGAGACTGTCTCTGAGGAGCTTGAACCTGACCAGGTTGAGTTTCTGGGGACAGGGGGACCCTCAAGGGCAGACCTGAGGCAGGCTCAATTAGATTGCCCTTCCCTTGAACCCCTCAGACAGCAGGCTGCTGCTGAGGCTGCTGGGGATGCCCAAGGTACCCATACTGTGTATTGGGATGATGGACTCCTTTACTCAGAGGCTAGAGCCCCCAAGCCTGGCATGACCAGGAGGTTGGTTATACCTCTGCAGTTTAGGGGGTTCCTCCTTACCTTGGCCCATGATATTCCCCTTGCAGGACACTTAGGCCAGAACAAGACGTGGGACAGGCTTGTTTCACACTTTCACTGGCCTCACATGTCAGAGGATGTCAAGGAGTTTTGTCGCTCCTGTGTCACTTGCCAAGCCAGTGGTAAGTCAGGTGGCACAACAAAGGCCCCCCTAATACCACTACCTGTGGTGGGAGTTCCCTTTGAAAGAGTTGGAATTGATATTGTGGGTCCAATGGACCCCCAAACAGCATCTGGGAACAGATTCATACTGGTGGTAGTGGATCATGCCACCAGGTATCCAGAGGCTATTCCCCTAAGGACCACCACAGCCCCTGTGGTGGCAAAGGCCCTCATTGCAGTTTTCTCAAGAGTGGGCTTTCCTAAGGAGGTACTATCAGATAGAGGCACGAATTTTATGTCTAGCTATCTGAAAGCAATGTGGAAGGAATGTGGAGGAAACTATAAGTTTACCACCCCATATCATCCACAATGCAATGGGCTTGTGGAGAGATTTAACAAGACCCTAAAAGGCATGATAAAAGGATTACCAGAGAAGCTCAGGCGGAAATGGGAAATTCTTTTACCCTGCCTGGTCTTTGCTTACAGAGAGGTCCCACAGAAGGGGGTTGGCTACAGCCCTTTTGAACTTGTTGAACCTGTTTACAGACATGACAATAAGGCTTTTTCTCTGTTGAAGAAGTGTCTTGGGACCCACCCCCATTCTTGGAGTTTTGGGGCCCTGTGGAAGTCTTTTCTTTATTTTTATCCCCACCCTTATCTTGAGGCTTGGTAGACTCCTTCTTCTGGTTACTGTCCTGATTCTTATGCCTAATCCTGGTTCGGACCCACTTGTCTGCCTTCTTTCCCAATTCTTGGGGAGAGGTCAGATCAGAGTCCACCAGGTGCTGGTGTAAGAGCTGGTTCTGACAATTACTTAGGATCTGCTCCCTCATAATCAAATTATACAATCCTGTAAAGTCATGTTCTTTGCTGCCATGTAGCCAACCCTCCAGAGCCTTAGTTGCACAATCAACAAAATCAGTCCAGTCCTGAGTCTGTGTCTTCTGGGTGTCTCTGAACTTCAACCTGTACTGTTCAGTGGTTAAGCCAAACCCATCTATTAGGACACTCTTCAGGACTGTGAGAAGTTGGCCTGATAGGTGATGTTTCCAATTCTGGAACCACCGGTTATCAGACCAAACAATCCCTTATGGTGTCTGGTTGCAAGTCAACCTTATTAGACAAGCTATCCTAGGGGTAGCATGGACTAAGCAGCCTAAAGGCTTAACTTAAGAGGTCGTGTTAAGCGAGCTGTTTTACCACATACAATCCTGTAATATCAAATGAAAGGACACCACACAAGTATATATTATAAAAATATATGTATTTATTACTAAAAACAATCCCCAGTATTCTTTATGAATAAAGGGGCACAAGCGTTAAATCAAAAGCACAGTTTAAACATACAAAGTTGACAATTATGGATGAGGGCGGGGGGCCACTCAAACCCTATACTAAACAAGTGGTATAAGAGATACCAATCGAACAGTGGTTAGGCCTAGGGCCTAGGGAATCGCTGGGAGCAGTCGGGACAAGCAGTGCTGAAGTCGGGAAAAGCCCGCGGGATTCGGGTGCAGTGCGGAAAGCGCACGCATGCACCAATGTTAACCAATGGTGCGTAAAAGTTGTAGAGTTAAAGTTTAAGGACACTTCCGCTGAACCTAGAGGAACAAAACTTAAGACACAGACCCTAGAGATGTGTACCAGTGTGGGAACACCGGCGGAGCAAAGTTACCTCACCCACAGGAAGCGGGTGCACAGGGTCGAAGTTGAGTCGGGTTTCGTCACGCAGGCTCTTGGTGCTTGAAGCTGAAAGGGCTGCAGGCGGGGTGAAAGAGAAGTGTCCGGTGGAGTCCAAGGGTGGACTCGAGTCGAAAAGTACCTGAAAGCAGAGGGGACAGAGTCTGGGTCACTCAGCAGTGATCAGGGTGGAACCAGGACGGAACCAGGCAATGTCGGGCGCAATCAGGTGGTCGTCGAGGAGCTTCTCTCTGCTGTCACGTGGGCTCTGGGGCATCTGCGACGTCCAGGAGCGGGTCACGATCTGTCCCACAAGGGCTCTCACCGTCGGCGCAGTCGGCTTCAAGTTTGGAGCAAATAACACTTGGCAAGAGCAATCCACGCGGAACCTGGAGATTGCTTCTCACTCGAACCAGGAGGGTCAGAGTGGGGGCTCCTTTTCAGGGGAGCTGGTGCAGATCTGGAGCAACCAGAGTTGCAGGTCGAATTTCAAAGTTCGTCGGTACAGGGGCCACTAGCCGGCTGGCAAGTGACCGGGCCAACGTGTTGAGCCAAATGGAGCAGAAGGGCCCCACGCAGCACTCGTCGAGTGTGGAGGGCTGAACTTCGGTGCAAGAGTGGCTCAGGGTTGGGGCTTCTCAAACCCCGGTGTACAGCTTCGCGGGTCACTCGTGGGCTGCACGGTCAGCGTCTTGTGGTCAATTCAAGATGGCATGCCCCACGCTTCTGGTCGCCTCCACGGGTCTCAGCTCTGCAGGGACTGTGGATCGGGCTGTTGGAAGGCAGGCAAGCTTGATCTCGTCGATCTCTGTCGCTTGAGTTCCGGCAGGAACTGCGACAAAGCAGACGTCGATGGCTGGATGGTGCCTGTTTGCACAGGGTGGTCACTCCTTGACCACAAGGGAGATTCTTCAGTCTTCTACGTTGAGTAGGATGTCGAAGGGTCCAGAGTTTCGTTTCTTATGTTTCATCAGGAAATCTGAAGTGCATTGGCACTGCTCCCAGTCTTATACTAATTTTGGGGGCTGGATTACCTGCTAGGTCCCCTCCTATGGGTGGGACCCAGGAAGTGGGTGGATACACCCCCTTCCTTTGATCCAGGCCGCCCTGGCATGAGGGCTGGAGTGCCCCAGAACCGGTTTGGCCTGATTATACAAGGGGCAGCCTTGTGCGCCCCAGGCAGTGTCTGGTTTCTTTCAGACCTCCCTGCTACAATCCACTATCTCCTGTCTGGAGGGTGGTAACACCCCCCTGCGACAGGAAACCCTTTGTCCAGGCCCCATTTGGCTGAGTTTCGGTCAGCTTCAGGGGGTCAGACTCTTGTCTGTGGCAGAGGCATCCATTTTGTGGATCTAAGGTCCTTTTAGAAATTAACCGCATTTAAGTAAAGTAACATGTCTTACCCCTCTAGAGGGGTGGAATGCTATCCCCATCGCCAGAACTGGCGAGGGGATAGTATTCCAAATCGTATTACACCTTACACGACATGTTTTGATAAAGCCAAACCAGAGTTGCTATATAACCGCAAGGATTATAATGCACTTAAGAGTATATGGTATGGAATTATCCTGAAACAGCTTAGGGAGTTGTTCCCGACAGCTGCAGACAGGCTCAGCTCATGCTAGAGCTCCATCTCACATTAAACCACGCACTCTGCCTCCAGGATTGATGAGGCCTTCCATAGGAGTGGCTCACAGGTTTATATGTGTCCAGATATAGGTTTAGATATAGGTATACTATATCTAAGTAAGGGGTGATTACACCACCTTACCCCAGCTGAGTGATCAGCCAGTTGTGTCAATTTAAGAACCAGCCAGGGGTGGCAAAATATATGCTGCAGCCCCTGGTAGGCCTTGGTGGCCCCTATGCCCTGGGCACCTATAGTGCATTATACAGGGGCTGACAAGGAGTCCATTTCCAATTGTGGTATGTACCTAGGGTACATGGAATCCATTTTACAGAGAGAGCAGATGGCCTGGGGCCCTGATTAGCAGGGAACCAGGTCAACTAAGTCAAAAAACCAGCTAAACACAGGCAAAAAATCTGGGGTAACCATAGTCAGGTAGCCACCTTCCTACAAGGACTTTGTAATTGTTTGCATCCTCATGTCTAACAGTGAGGAGCTTATCTCTCCCTTTCTCTGAAAAGGAGTACCATAAGATTGCTGCCCACTGTTCCTCAGGAACCTGCTGTACCATGCAGGCTCTCTCAAGAGCAGTTATCCACTTGTGGATGTCATCCCCTTCCTTGTAGGGGGGCACAATCTTTGTCAGGTTTCTACTATCATAGGACCTGGGTTTCTCTTTAGGAATATTGCTGCCACCAGTGGCATCTAAGCCACACAATTTTTGCTCTCTTGCCAAGGCAAGTCTAGCTTGAGCCAAGGCTACCTCCTCCCTCTCTATTTGGAGTTTGACAGCCCTCATTCTGGACCTATGCTCTATCTTCTGAGAGGCAGTCATACCTCTCTGAGATTCTCTTGAGGCACTAGAAATATGAGAGTCCCCTGAGGGAGATCTCACTCTTCTGTTGCCTGGGAGAATGATATGGTGGGATCTGGGGAGATGCTGGCCCTCTCCATTTCCCAGTAGGTCTAAGTTGGCCTGGTTAAGCCTGGCAACTAGGACCTGGCTACCCCTCTGATCCTGATCTTCTGGGTCCTCTACATCTGAGTCCTCCTCCTCCTCTTCTTCCTCCTCTTCTCCTTCCTCTGGAGGGGTATCAGTTACAGGGGGGTTCACTCCATCTCCTGACTCTAAGGGAACTTCATTCGCCTTCTCTAAGTCATCCTGTTCTAGAATGGCTATCCGGATAGGACATATGGGACTTCTGCCCCTTTTTAACCCTCTTGATATGCACAAGGCAATCAAGTCCTTTCGGGTTAATTTGTCATAGCTGGAAGTTGCCTTGGTAAGGTCAACTGTCACAGGAGCAGACCCTGAGGCTTTTCCTGTGTCAGACATGACTACTAGTGAGGTGTAAGTGGTGCACTTACCTACACTAAGTGTTTTCCTACTGTACCTTGCTAGTGAGTTGTAGTCAGGGTGTGCTAATCCCTTTAATCTACAACTACTAAGTTCAGTAGAACTTAAATATGCTAAGCTTTTGATTTATATGTACCTTGAGGTACTTGATGTGATCTTTCAATTTGATAAAAGATTGCAATGGTAAAACAACAGCAAGCTCAAATCCCACCGCTGCCACCAATGTGAGAAGTTGGCCTGATAGGTGATGTTTCCAATTCTGGAACCACCGGTTATCAGACCAAACAATCCCTTATGGTGGCTGGTTGTAAGTCAACCTTGTTAGACAAGCTATCCTAGGGGTAGCATGGACTAAGCAGCCTAAAGGCTTAACTTAAGAGGTCGTGTTAAGCGAGCTGTTTTACCACATACAATCCTGTAATATCAAATGAAAGGACACCACACAAGTATATATTATAAAAATATATGTATTTATTACTAAAAACAATCCCCAGTATTCTTTATGAATAAAGGGGCACAAGCGTTAAATCAAAAGCACAGTTTAAACATACAAAGTTGCACAATTATGGATGAGGGCGGGGGGCCACTCTAACCATATACTAAACAAGTGGTATAAGAGATACCAATCGAACAGTGGTTAGGCCTAGGGCCTAGGGAATCGCTGGGAGCAGTCGAGACAAGCAATGCTGAAGTCGGGAGAGGCCCACGGGATTCGGGAGCAGTGCGGAAAGCGCACGCGTGCACCAATGTTAACCAATGGTGCGTAAAAGTTGTAAAGTTAAAGTTTAAGGACACTTCCGCTGAACCTAGAGGAACAAAACTTAAGACACAGACCCTAGAGATGTGTACCAGTGTGGGAACACCGGCGGAGCAAAGTTACCTCACCCACAGGAAGCGGGTGCACAGGGTCGAAGTTGAGTCGGGTTTCGTCACGCAGGCTCTTGGTGCTTGGAGCTGAAAGGGCTGCAGGCGGGGTGAAAGAGAAGTGTCCGGTGGAGTCCAAGGGTGGACTCGAGTCGAAAAGTACCTGAAAGCAGAGGGGACAGAGTCTGGGTCACTCAGCAGTGACCAGGGTGGAACCAGGACGGAACCAGGCAATGTCGGGCGCAATCAGGTGGTCGTCGAGGAGCTTCTCTCCACTGTCACGTGGGCTCTGGGGCATCTGCGACGTCCAGGAGCGGGTCACGATCTGTCCCACAAGGGCTCTCACCGTCGGCGCAGTCGGCTTCAAGTTTGGAGCAAACAACACTTGGCAAGAGCAATCCATGCGGAACCGGGAGATTGCTTCTCACTCGAACCAGGAGGGTCAGAGTGGGGGCTCCTTTTCAGGGGAGCTGGTGCAGATCTGGAGCAACCAGATTTGAAGGTCGAATTTCAAAGTTCGTCGGTACAGGGGCCACTAGCCAGCTGGCAAGTGACCGGGCCAACGCGTTGAGCCAAATGGAGCAGAAGGGCCCCACGCAGCACTCGTCGAGTGTGGAGGGCTGAACTTCAGTGCAAGAGTGGCTCAGGGTTGGGGCTTCTCAAACCCCGGTGTACAGCTTCGAGGGTCACTCACGGGCTGCACGGTCAGCGTCTCGTGGTCAATTAAAGATGGCGTGCCCCACGCTTCCGGTCGCCTCCACGGGTCTCTGCTCTGCAGGGACTGTGGATCGGGCTGTTGGAAGGCAGGCAAGCTTGATCTCGTCGATCTCTGTCGCTCGGGTTCCGGCGGGAACTGCGACAAAGCAGATGTCGATGGCTGGATGGTGCCTGTTTGCACAGGGTGGTCACTCCTTGACCACAAGGGAGATTCTTCAGTCTTCTACGTTGAGTAGGATGTCGAAGGGTCCAGAGTTTCGTTTCTTATGTTTCATCAGGAAATCTAAAGTGCATTGGCACTGCTCCCAGTCTTATACTAATTTGGGGGGCTGGATTACCTGCTAGGTCCCCTCCTATGGGTGGGACCCAGGAAGTGGGTGGATACACCCCCTTCCTTTGATCCAGGCCGCCCTGGCACGAGGGCTGGAGTGCCCCAGAACTGGTTTGACCGGATTATGCAAGGGGCAGCCTTGTGCGCCCCAAGCAGTGTCTGGTTTCTTTCAAACCTCCCTGCTACAATCCACTATCTCCTGTCTGGAGGGTGGTAACACCCCCCTGCGACAGGAAACCCTTTGTCCAGGCCCCATTTGGCTGAGTTTCGGTCAGCTGCAGGGGGTCAGACTCTTGTCTGTGGCAGAGGCATCCATTTTGTGGATCTAAGGTCCTTTTAGAAATTAACCGCATTTAAGTAAAGTAACATGTCTTACCCCTCTAGAGGGGTGGAATGCTATCCCCGTCGCCAGAACACCTTACACAACATACTTGAAAAATGATGGTAACAGTTATTATGAAGCGCACAGCGTGTATAAGCAGGTAAACACAGTAGCAAGTCCAATTGGTGCTCAAAGCGGAGCGAGTAGGTTACCACTACTCAGTAAATGTCATAAATGACTGAACGTAGGCAATTATCCACCAAGCACTCGTCTTCAAATATAGTCTCAAAGATCTCAAAGTTCAAAATTCATTTATTCCAATAATTCTTCTTCCGATTTCTTCATCCAATATACGACAAATACCAGCCAACACGTGTTTCGTCTGATCAGTATATGATATACAGACTTCTTCAGGGCTGTAATTAATACATTAACCAAAATTACAAGAAATACTTAATGTTGGGCTCAACATTCACAATACAATTCTCCATAAAATTCACCAAATCCGTGCAATAAGAAAAAGTAACTCAAAGAAGTACCCGTCACCAAGAGTAAAGCTTGAAAGCCCAATGTGTATCTATCAAAAACTAGTACCCAAGTATGAGTACATATGTTGAAAGTCATATATTTATAAGTCACCTGCAGTACCAGTTAGGACCCAGTCACCAACCACACCAGCAGGTTGGTCATCGTAGTAATAATAATAGTAAATCATCTGTAACTCACCATTACACTTAGTGCAAATGGTTTCGATCCATAATCCTCGTGGTGAAAAACACAAAATCTTCAATCCAAAACAATTGCAGTAATACTCTGTAAAGAAAACTAGTGTCTCTTAATATACACTCTATTCGTATTGTCACGCTCATACGTCAAACTGAGGCTTGAACACACTTCACTATCTCCCAACTCAATTGCTGTATCCTCCAACTTGGCCAGCATATAATATAAGTATTAGCTAATAATATGTATCATTCTCTCACAACTTCTCTGTGCTCAAAATTTATACAATCTGTCTTTAAATAATAAACATTAACATCAATTACCATTAAATACCTTAATGTGTAAGTTGAATCACCTTCCAATAATTTGATTCGCCTCAGAGTTACAAAATCAGCATGGTCTCAATCAGACCCTCGTAAATATTCCACAATCTCACGTTGTCCACGTATCTGTAGACCGAGATCAATATATTACATATATTAGCAAGCACTCTTATATCAATAGCATCATATATGCTGCATTTACCAAACTCTAATTATCTGTATTAGTATCAGTAATCAATAGGTACCTCAGTCTTTAGGTGAGTTCTCAATCCAATATAATTCCTGGTATACTCCGTTCCTAGTCAACAGTAAGAGACTCTCAAAGTAATCCAAAGTTTATCGCTATCCTCATACCAGTGGGCTGTGAACAAATAATTATAGTACATTAACGAGCGCCCTTCTGTCAAATAAGCATCTTGCGCCCAGCGTCTGTATTGCCATTCCACTCACCGCAAATCCGCTCCTCACTCCTCTGTAGACGGTCGCGTTCGACTAGCGCGCCATCTTAGAGTGACAGTAAATACTCTAATCCGCGGGCGCCATCTTAGAGTGGTGTATCTGTGAGTATGCGCACAAACCTACTCAGTATTCCCAGTCTTAGCTAAAATATACATCCCATCTATCCGCATTCAGTACCTTAGCGTTAGATCAAATAATATCCGCCGCGTAATTACTCCTAAATCAACTTGAGATTAACGCGTTATGCACGCGTGTCATCTTCGTATAGTAGTCTCTAACCACATACGCAGGCGCCATCTTAGAATAGTAGTTTACGAGTATGTAGTCATAGTACCTAAGAGTATTACCAATTCTAAGACTGGGTTACTATTAGTTCTCGTTATCAGTTAGTCCCATAGACTCAATGTTAATTATAAACCATTGTTTCAACATTACGTAAAAGGGAGGAGAATAAGTTCTATTAATTACAAGCGCAACACCGTGCGCTATTTACATTCATTACTGTTAACAGCCCATTGCTATGGCTATCTCAAATCATACGTATGATATTTATATCATCTATTCAATGTCACTAACCTATTGCGTTACTACAGTAAGTAATTTTCAATATTCATTAGATAATCATGGTAAAATCCAATCGACCTACACCTGGCAGTGTGTATCAGTTAGAAGGGTCCCAATGGTATTAACATTCGGCTCCAGTTTAGCAGAATTTTATCGTACATCCAGGAGTCAGGAAGAGTATGAAAGGAAGACAGGGTAAGAATTACAGTAACATACATAATACAATCTGTCCATCTGTACATCCTTTAAACTTTACAAAGTGCAAAGTACAATCTGTTCATCTGTACATCGTTATAGCTCTATCAGAGTAAAGATAAACACCTTACTCAAACTCAATCCTTCACCTTTGTCCTAGATAGTATTCAAATTCGTGGTCGATGTTCAAACCGCGTTCAACTGCTTTAAGCTTCAATAACCACATAACTTCTTTACGTCTTAGCTGTAACTGCCTATTCCCACCTCTAGCATCAGATTTAATGTGATCTATTCCATGATATTTAAAAACATGTTTCTCTTTTTCGTGAAAATTCCTAACGATGTGAGATGCTATTGGATAGCGGGTATCCCCTGTTTTCAATGCCCGGAAATGCTCAACCATTCTATCTTTCAATTTTCTGATGGTGCTACCAACATAAATCTGTTTACAAGAACAAACTATAACATAAACAACAAAAGTAGTGTCACAGTTGATAAACATGTTAATCTGATGTTCACCTGTATTGTTATAGTTAAAAGTTCTGATTTTGTTTACCGCCCACCTACAGGAGCTACATCTCCCACATTTGTGGAAGCCTGTAGATCTCCCAGTGAGCCAGTCGGGAACTGTATTTTTCAAAGGGTAGCTAGGACTGACATAATTAGAAAGAGTACGACCCCTTCTAAACGTTAGTCCTGGTTTGTCTCCAATAAAAGGTGTTAAGTCACTATCCATCTGTAAGAGATGCCAGTGTTTATTTAGGATTTTGTACAGTTGGGCACTATCAGTACCATAATTTGTGATTAGGCGGATCTTTTCATCTTTACGTATACTACACTTGTCTTTGAGGGTTGTAGACCTCTTTAGTTTCTTGGCTCTAGTCGCAGCCTCCTCAACCACTTTACTCTGATAGCCACGTTTCAAGAATCTTTTTGTAAGATCATTGAGATTAAGCTCAAAGTCGCTATCCATCGAGCAATTCCGTCTTGCCCTTACCATCTCACCATAAGGTATCGCATTTACTTGGCTGACTGGATGGCAACTTTGAGCATGCAGAACTGCGTTGCAGCTAGTAGGTTTACGAAACATGCGACTACAAATTTTCCCATCTTTAATGAACAGTTCAATGTCTAAGAAATTGATGCTACTTTTGTCATAATGAGTAGTAAATGACAGGTTCAGTGAATTGTCATTTAGATAGTCAAAAAAACCCTTAAGTTCATCAACTGAACCTGTCCAAATAAGGAGGCAGTCGTCTATGTACCGCCCCCAATAGTAGATGTATTGTATCCATCTATTACCGGATGGGCCCCAGATTCTCTCCGCCTCAAAGAACCCCATGAAGAGGTTCGCAAAGGACGGAGCAAATCTAGAACCCATCGCGGTACCAAGGCGCTGTCTGTACCAGTTTCCGTCAAAAAGAAACACATTATTTTGAAGCACTAATCTAGTCATCTCCAAAATCATCTGATTGTGATCGTAGTACTCAGCACTTCTTTTACTTAAAAAGAAGTCAATTGCATGAATTCCTAATTCATGATCGATGTTGGTATACAGTGATACCACATCGAGAGTAACCAATGTCATTCTGTCATCCCATACCAGATCGTTCATCAAATTGAGTACATGCTTAGAATCCTCAATAAACAAAGGTAAGTTTTTGACATACAGCTGTAAAAAGGTGTCTATATATTGGGAAAGACGTTCAGTCGGTCCCCCAATGCCAGAAATTATTGGCCTGCCTGGTGGTTTGACCATAGATTTGTGAATCTTTGGCAGCGTGTACATGCATGGTGCCCGCGGTGTAATAACTTGCAAATACAAAAATTCATCACGATCAATGAGGGTTTCATCATACCATATTTTCAAATGGTCATTAATAACCTTAGACAGGGTCATAAGAGGATTACTGTGCAGTTTCTCATAGTACATAGTGTCATTCAGTTGAGAGTAAACTTCTTCTTTGTAATCTAAAGTATTTAAAACTACTATGTTCCCACCTTTATCCGCTCTACGTATGGTGATGTCAGAATTGTTCTTAAGTTCATTCAATGCCACCCTCTCCCCAGGCGACAAATTGTCTATGTACTTTTTAGTCTTAGCTGAAAATTTAGCATCAGTAATTCTGTCTATATCTTGGTTCACTGCTTTGGAGAAGGCTTCAATTGTACTTCCAGATGCTACCTGAGGTGTCCATTTAGATCTTTCCTTCAACCCACTGTCTTCGCTCAAGAACCTGTCTATTCCCAAATCATCCAATAACTTGAGTAACGTCACTGGATCTTCCTCTCTCTCAGTAAGAGACAGCAAAAGTTGCGTTTCCTTAAGTTCTTGAATTGTAATTTCACTTGCAGGTTTTATTTTTTCATATCTGGGTTTATCTGGTACATTAGCAAAGTATTTCTTCAATTTCAGCCTTCTAACAAACTTGAACACATCAATTTTAATCGAGTACCAATCAGACATGGTCATAGGGCAGAAGCCCATTCCTTTTGTAAGTAAACTGATCATATTCTCAGATAACTCAGTTGATGACAGATTAACAATTTCAATACTATTTACATCATTAGCATCATTTTCAATTATGGTTTCCAAGATCTCGTTCGCATGCCTACCCTTCCTCCCTGTCCTCCTGCCGCCTCTGCCCCCTCTCCTGGTTTTTTTACAGTAGCCACTCGATTCCTCTCTGAGTCCCTGTTTCCACGGCGCAACCTGTGCACCTCTACTAAAAAATTATTCTCAAGAGATTGAATGGGAGCGGTCTCAGAGTTATCCTCGGATTCACTGCTAGAAATGTTACTTGAACCAGGATCACTATCACTAGGTGATGGGGTGCCACCCTTTTGTTTCTCAGTATTAGATTTAGTAATTAGATAATCGAATCTCCTTGCAAAAGTATATACACGACCTGACCGATAGTCCTTTTCGTCGCGTTTTATCTTTCTTGCTTTCCTTTGTTTGATATCATTCTGTAAATCATTTAATTTTTCATCCAAAACAGTATAGTTTTTAATTGTAGCTTCGGGGAGATTCATTTCTTTAATTTCATCCTCCACCTTTTGTATATCTATAAGTAGTTTCGCTATTTTTCTCTCAGCGTTTTCAATGAGGATATTAATTAAATTTCTAGAGCTAGTATTAAGCTCCTTCTCCCATGTAATATAGAGATCAGGTTCCAGATCCTCGTAGGTAGGTATAATCTGGGACCTGAGGCCTCGTGGGATTCGATTAAGCTTTAAATATTGTTTTAAAGTGGCGGCATCCCACCATTTATTTAATTCGGTACGTTTAAGGGATTCAAGTTTCACAAACTTAGCTCTCAGGCCTTCTTTTTTCGTCTCTTTAGGTGGTCCCATGGCAGCTCCTATTGTACCTCCTGCCACTAATTTATCAAATAGTTGTTCTGCTTCCTTATCTCTGTTCATCTTCGCTTATGCGGCTGCTCCTTAACCATAAATTACTTGAAAAATGATGGTAACAGTTATTATGAAGCGCACAGCGTGTATAAGCAGGTAAACACAGTAGCAAGTCCAATTGGTGCTCAAAGCGGAGCGAGTAGGTTACCACTACTCAGTAAATGTCATAAATGACTGAACGTAGGCAATTATCCACCAAGCACTCGTCTTCAAATATAGTCTCAAAGATCTCAAAGTTCAAAATTCATTTATTCCAATAATTCTTCTTCCGATTTCTTCATCCAATATACGACAAATACCAGCCAACACGTGTTTCGTCTGATCAGTATATGATATACAGACTTCTTCAGGGCTGTAATTAATACATTAACCAAAATTACAAGAAATACTTAATGTTGGGCTCAACATTCACAATACAATTCTCCATAAAATTCACCAAATCCGTGCAATAAGAAAAAGTAACTCAAAGAAGTACCCGTCACCAAGAGTAAAGCTTGAAAGCCCAATGTGTATCTATCAAAAACTAGTACCCAAGTATGAGTACATATGTTGAAAGTCATATATTTATAAGTCACCTGCAGTACCAGTTAGGACCCAGTCACCAACCACACCAGCAGGTTGGTCATCGTAGTAATAATAATAGTAAATCATCTGTAACTCACCATTACACTTAGTGCAAATGGTTTCGATCCATAATCCTCGTGGTGAAAAACACAAAATCTTCAATCCAAAACAATTGCAGTAATACTCTGTAAAGAAAACTAGTGTCTCTTAATATACACTCTATTCGTATTGTCACGCTCATACGTCAAACTGAGGCTTGAACACACTTCACTATCTCCCAACTCAATTGCTGTATCCTCCAACTTGGCCAGCATATAATATAAGTATTAGCTAATAATATGTATCATTCTCTCACAACTTCTCTGTGCTCAAAATTTATACAATCTGTCTTTAAATAATAAACATTAACATCAATTACCATTAAATACCTTAATGTGTAAGTTGAATCACCTTCCAATAATTTGATTCGCCTCAGAGTTACAAAATCAGCATGGTCTCAATCAGACCCTCGTAAATATTCCACAATCTCACGTTGTCCACGTATCTGTAGACCGAGATCAATATATTACATATATTAGCAAGCACTCTTATATCAATAGCATCATATATGCTGCATTTACCAAACTCTAATTATCTGTATTAGTATCAGTAATCAATAGGTACCTCAGTCTTTAGGTGAGTTCTCAATCCAATATAATTCCTGGTATACTCCGTTCCTAGTCAACAGTAAGAGACTCTCAAAGTAATCCAAAGTTTATCGCTATCCTCATACCAGTGGGCTGTGAACAAATAATTATAGTACATTAACGAGCGCCCTTCTGTCAAATAAGCATCTTGCGCCCAGCGTCTGTATTGCCATTCCACTCACCGCAAATCCGCTCCTCACTCCTCAGAATGACATTGGTTACTCTCGATGTGGTATCACTGTATACCAACATCGATCATGAATTAGGAATTCATGCAATTGACTTCTTTTTAAGTAAAAGAAGTGCTGAATACTACGATCACAATCAGATGATTTTGGAGATGACTAGATTAGTGCTTCAAAATAATGTGTTTCTTTTTGACGGAAACTGGTACAGACAGCGCCTTGGTACCGCGATGGGTTCTAGATTTGCTCCGTCCTTTGCGAACCTCTTCATGGGGTTCTTTGAGGCGGAGAGAATCTGGGGCCCATCCGGTAATAGATGGATACAATACATCTACTATTGGGGGCGGTACATAGACGACTGCCTCCTTATTTGGACAGGTTCAGTTGATGAACTTAAGGGTTTTTTTGACTATCTAAATGACAATTCACTGAACCTGTCATTTACTACTCATTATGACAAAAGTAGCATCAATTTCTTAGACATTGAACTGTTCATTAAAGATGGGAAAATTTGTAGTCGCATGTTTCGTAAACCTACTAGCTGCAACGCAGTTCTGCATGCTCAAAGTTGCCATCCAGTCAGCCAAGTAAATGCGATACCTTATGGTGAGATGGTAAGGGCAAGACGGAATTGCTCGATGGATAGCGACTTTGAGCTTAATCTCAATGATCTTACAAAAAGATTCTTGAAACGTGGCTATCAGAGTAAAGTGGTTGAGGAGGCTGCGACTAGAGCCAAGAAACTAAAGAGGTCTACAACCCTCAAAGACAAGTGTAGTATCCGTAAAGATGAAAAGATCCGCCTAATCACAAATTATGGTACTGATAGTGCCCAACTGTACAAAATCCTAAATAAACACTGGCATCTCTTACAGATGGATAGTGACTTAACACCTTTTATTGGAGACAAACCAGGACTAACGTTTAGAAGGGGTCGTACTCTTTCTAATTATGTCAGTCCTAGCTACCCTTTGAAAAATACAGTTCCCGACTGGCTCACTGGGAGATCTACAGGCTTCCACAAATGTGGGAGATGTAGCTCCTGTAGGTGGGCGGTAAACAAAATCAGAACTTTTAACTATAACAATACAGGTGAATATCAGATTAACATGTTTATCAACTGTGACACTACTTTTGTTGTTTATGTTATAGTTTGTTCTTGTAAACAGATTTATGTTGGTAGCACCATCAGAAAATTGAAAGATAGAATGGTTGAGCATTTCCGGGCATTGAAAACAGGGGATACCCGCTATCCAATAGCATCTCACATCGTTAGGAATTTTCACGAAAAAGAGAAACATGTTTTTAAATATCATGGAATAGATCACATTAAATCTGATGCTAGAGGTGGGAATAGGCAGTTACAGCTAAGACGTAAAGAAGTTATGTGGTTATTGAAGCTTAAAGCAGTTGAACGCGGTTTGAACATCGACCACGAATTTGAATACTATCTAGGACAAAGGTGAAGGATTGAGTTTGAGTAAGGTGTTTATCTTTACTCTGATAGAGCTATAACGATGTACAGATGAACAGATTGTACTTTGCACTTTGTAAAGTTTAAAGGATGTACAGATGGACAGATTGTATTATGTATGTTACTGTAATTCTTACCCTGTCTTCCTTTCATACTCTTCCTGACTCCTGGATGTACGATAAAATTCTGCTAAACTGGAGCCGAATGTTAATACCATTGGGACCCTTCTAACTGATACACACTGCCAGGTGTAGGTCGATTGGATTTTACCATGATTATCTAATGAATATTGAAAATTACTTACTGTAGTAACGCAATAGGTTAGTGACATTGAATAGATGATATAAATATCATACGTATGATTTGAGATAGCCATAGCAATGGGCTGTTAACAGTAATGAATGTAAATAGCGCACGGTGTTGCGCTTGTAATTAATAGAACTTATTCTCCTCCCTTTTACGTAATGTTGAAACAATGGTTTATAATTAACATTGAGTCTATGGGACTAACTGATAACGAGAACTAATAGTAACCCAGTCTTAGAATTGGTAATACTCTTAGGTACTATGACTACATACTCGTAAACTACTATTCTAAGATGGCGCCTGCGTATGTGGTTAGAGACTACTATACGAAGATGACACGCGTGCATAACGCGTTAATCTCAAGTTGATTTAGGAGTAATTACGCGGCGGATATTATTTGATCTAACGCTAAGGTACTGAATGCGGATAGATGGGATGTATATTTTAGCTAAGACTGGGAATACTGAGTATACTCACAGATACACCACTCTAAGATGGCGCCCGCGGATTAGAGTATTTACTGTCACTCTAAGATGGCGCGCTAGTCGAACGCGACCGTCTACAGAGGAGTGAGGAGCGGATTTGCGGTGAGTGGAATGGCAATACAGACGCTGGGCGCAAGATGCTTATTTGACAGAAGGGCGCTCGTTAATGTACTATAATTATTTGTTCACAGCCCACTGGTATGAGGATAGCGATAAACTTTGGATTACTTTGAGAGTCTCTTACTGTTGACTAGGAACGGAGTATACCAGGAATTATATTGGATTGAGAACTCACCTAAAGACTGAGGTACCTATTGATTACTGATACTAATACAGATAATTAGAGTTTGGTAAATGCAGCATATATGATGCTATTGATATAAGAGTGCTTGCTAATATATGTAATATATTGATCTCGGTCTACAGATACGTGGACAACGTGAGATTGTGGAATATTTACGAGGGTCTGATTGAGACCATGCTGATTTTGTAACTCTGAGGCGAATCAAATTATTGGAAGGTGATTCAACTTACACATTAAGGTATTTAATGGTAATTGATGTTAATGTTTATTATTTAAAGACAGATTGTATAAATTTTGAGCACAGAGAAGTTGTGAGAGAATGATACATATTATTAGCTAATACTTATATTATATGCTGGCCAAGTTGGAGGATACAGCAATTGAGTTGGGAGATAGTGAAGTGTGTTCAAGCCTCAGTTTGACGTATGAGCGTGACAATACGAATAGAGTGTATATTAAGAGACACTAGTTTTCTTTACAGAGTATTACTGCAATTGTTTTGGATTGAAGATTTTGTGTTTTTCACCACGAGGATTATGGATCGAAACCATTTGCACTAAGTGTAATGGTGAGTTACAGATGATTTACTATTATTATTACTACGATGACCAACCTGCTGGTGTGGTTGGTGACTGGGTCCTAACTGGTACTGCAGGTGACTTATAAATATATGACTTTCAACATATGTACTCATACTTGGGTACTAGTTTTTGATAGATACACATTGGGCTTTCAAGCTTTACTCTTGGTGACGGGTACTTCTTTGAGTTACTTTTTCTTATTGCACGGATTTGGTGAATTTTATGGAGAATTGTATTGTGAATGTTGAGCCCAACATTAAGTATTTCTTGTAATTTTGGTTAATGTATTAATTACAGCCCTGAAGAAGTCTGTATATCATATACTGATCAGACGAAACACGTGTTGGCTGGTATTTGTCGTATATTGGATGAAGAAATCGGAAGAAGAATTATTGGAATAAATGAATTTTGAACTTTGAGATCTTTGAGACTATATTTGAAGACGAGTGCTTGGTGGATAATTGCCTACCTTACACAACATGTTTTGATAAAGCCAAACCAGAGTTGCTATATAACCGCGAGGATTATAAGGCACTTAAGAGTATATGGTATGGCATTATCCTGAAACAGCTTAGGGAGTTGTTCCCGACAGCTGCAGACAGGCTCAGCTCATGCTAGAGCTCCATCTCACATTAAACCACGCACTCTGCCTCCAGGATTGATGAGGCCTTCCATAGGAGTGGCTCACAGGTTTATATGTGTCCAGATATAGGTTTAGATATAGGTATACTATATCTAAGTAAGGGGTGATTACACCACCTTACCCCAGCTGAGTGATCAGCCAGTTGTGTAAATTTAAGAACCAGCCAGGGGTGGCAAAAGATATGCTGCAGCCCCTGGTAGGCCTTGGTGGCTCCTATGCCCTGGGCACCTATAGTGCATTATACAGGGGCTGACAAGGAGTCCATTTTCAATTGTGGTATGTACCTAGGGTACATGGAATCCATTTTACAGAGAGAGCAGATGGCCTGGGGCCCTGATTAGCAGGGAACCAGGTCAACTAAGTCAAAAAACCAGCTAAACACAGGCAACAAATCTGGGGTAACCATAGTCAGGTAGCCACCTTCCTACAGTGTCTAGTGGGGAAGTACCACTTCTAGACATGGCTGTACGTGTGCTGTTATGTTATGTTATGTTGTTATGTTAAGTAGCTTTTATATAGTGTACGGCTACATCCAGCAATTTGGCCGCAACAGGGTCGTCCGCCGTGTCAAGGTGGAAGTTGAAATCACCGGCCACAACACAATGCTGTGTGGTCAGCGCCAGCTCAGAGACGGCTGTCTGCAGATCCTCCAAAAAGGAACCCACCGGGCCTGGTGGTCTATAAACCAACAACCCCTTCAAGGCCTGACCTGGGGACAGTCTGAGCGTGAAGGCGAGCGACTCGGCATTCCCAATGGAGTTCAGGGGAAGCACCGAGCAGGAGACGCTCTTTTTCACCACAACCGCCACTCCCCCTCCCCTGCCCTTAACTCTGTCCTGCCGGAAGATATTGTACGCAGGAGGAATGGCTGAGAAGACGTCCGGATTGGAAGCCTCTCCCAGCCAAGTTTCGGTCAGTAGCAAGCACAGGGGATTTTCCCTGACCAGAAGATCGTAAATGTGCAGGGCGTGGCGCCCTACCGACCTCGTGTTCAGCAGCGGGCAAAGATGCTTCACGCCAGCTGTTGCCGGGTGAGGAACCGTAGCACAAATCCAGGAAGGCGTCCAACCACAGCCCGGACAGCGTCGTTTGCCCCTAAACCGCCCCGGGAAAATGGAGCGGCAAGAGCTAGAATGGCCCCGCATGTCCCGCAATGACGCAGAGGAATAGCAAATCATCTCAGCCAGAGTATTGCCGGACCGGGGTCCCCCGCCGCCCCGACGCCTCCGGGACGCTGACGGGCGCAGACGGGCAGGACTCCGGCACGACTCAGGCTAAGCGAGGGCGTCCACCTGCGCGTCACGCTGCGCGTGAGGGAGCGACTTTAAGTAGGCGCTCCAATCAAGCCTGAGCGTGCGAGTCCGCTCCAAGATGGCGGCCGCCGCTGGCTGAAGTAGCCCAAACAAAGATGGCGCCCAAAATGACCCCCAGGACCCGGACCCACCAAAGTGGTGGTGCTTGGCAGGCAGAAAATGCCGTTTTTAAGGTGCAGGTAAGGGGAGAAGGGGGCGCTGGCAGCAAGCAGGCAGGCTAAAATCAGGGAAGAATGAAACAGAAAAACGAACCCAAATGCAAAACAGGATGTTTTAAAAAGTACTCGGCGCTAGTAGCAGCGCGAGCGCGGCGAAGTGGTAGATGGTCTAACCAGCACCATGCTAGAGCCTGCCTTAAGTAGGCGCTCCAATCAAGCCTGAGCGTGCGAGTCCGCTCCAAGATGGCGGCCGCCGCTGGCTGAAGTAGCCCAAACAAAGATGGCGCCCAAAATGACCCCCAGGACCCGGACCCACCAAAGTGGTGGTGCTTGGCAGGCAGAAAATGCCGTTTTTAAGGTGCAGGTAAGGGGAGAAGGGGGCGCTGGCAGCAAGCAGGCAGGCTAAAATCAGGGAAGAATGAAACAGAAAAACGAACCCAAATGCAAAACAGGAAGTTTTAAAAAGTACTCGGCGCTAGTAGCAGCGCGAGCGTGGCGAAGTGGTAGATGGTCTAACCAGCACCACGCTAGAGCACGCCTTAAGTAGGCGCTCCAATCAAGCCTGAGCATGCGAGTCCGCTCCAAGATGGCGGCCGCCGCTGGCTGAAGTAGCCCAAACAAATATGGCGCCCAAAATGACCACCAGGACCCGGACCCACCAAAGTGGTGGTGCTTGGCAGGCAGAAAATGCTGTTTTTAAGGTGCAGGTAAGGGGAGAAGGGGGCGCTGGCAGCAAGCAGGCAGGCTAAAATCAGGGAAGAATGAAACAGAAAAACGAACCCAAATGCAAAACAGGAAGTTTTAAAAAGTACTCGGCGCTAGTAGCAGCGCGAGCGCGGCGAAGTGGTAGATGGTCTAACCAGCACCACGCTAGAGCCCGCCTTCAGCAGGCGCTCCAATCAAGCCTGAGCGTGCGAGTCCGCTCCAAGATGGCGGCCGCCGCTGGCTGAAGTAGCCCAAACAAAGATGGCGCCCAAAATGACCCCCAGGACCCGGACCCACCAAAGTGGTGGTGCTTGGCAGGCAGAAAATGCCGTTTTTAAGGTGCAGGTAAGGGGAGAAGGGGGCGCTGGCAGCAAGCAGGCAGGCTAAAATCAGGGAAGAATGAAACAGAAAAACGAACCCAAATGCAAAACAGGAAGTTTTAAAAAGTACTCGGCGCTAGTAGCAGCGCTAGTAGCAGCGCCAGCGCGGCGAAGTGGTAGATGGCTGTGAGGGTGCTGGTGTGTGATTGGCTGGAGTTGGCTGGGATACCAGGATCCAGGATGTCTGGATGGGTCTGCCCAGTGGTGAGTGCTCAGATCAGCATGCTGATGTGAGGGGAGGGCTGCACCTGGTTCCTGATGGGGCTGGGCTTTCCCCACACAATGCTGGCCCCGCCCCCTGTGGTGCGTCTAACGACCCTAGCCCTGCCAGTGAATAGAGTGAGGTGATGAGCACATCAAGGGTGCTCCAAAACCAGCTGTGACTGTTTTCTCCCCCACCCTGCACCTACAGACAAAGGAATGTGCTGCATAAAAATGGGGCTGTGTCGCCACACAAACTGTTCTCTGCCAGGATCCTGCCTGAGGGGGCTGCTGCTGTTGCTGGGGCCAGGAAGACCGCCACTTGGATTATCTCCCTGCCTGGAGACCCAGTGAGCTGGCTCTGGGCCCAGCCTTGCCCCCTGCCTGCTTTAAGGAACTTTGCTGTGCCCCTAGCGCTTGGGAGCGCTGTGCCTGCACCCCTAGCGCTGAGAGCGCTGCGAATCGTCTTTGAGCGCTGGGAGCGCTTTACTTTCCCTTTTCGTGGCTGCCCACGCCACTTTTTGCCGATTTGACAGTCCCCTGGCAGGTGCCCACCCTGCCAAGGACCTTGTGCTTTACCCTGTCACGAGCGCTTTGGGAGCGCTTTATTGAGCTTAAGGCCGGTGCCCACCCGGCATTGCCCTGTGAAGTTTTCCCCGTCGCCGCCCGGCCGTACAGGAAGTCAGGCAGGCCGTGACCTCATTCCCCAGGCCGCGCTCTGATTGGCTGCCAGCCCGGGACAGGAAGGAGGGAGCCGGAAGCTACCGGGAGCCGACCCTGGGATCCGGTGCACTCACCCAGGAGAGAGAGAAGCCTTCTGTCCAGCAGCGGGGCAACCGTGGTGTGGGGAGAGCCCCGCAGCTGCCGAGGAAGAGAAGGAGCCTGGAGACCCTGGGAGCGCCCACCAGAAACCGGGTAAGTGGGGCTCGGTGTTCCCGTCTAGGGAGGAGGGCGTCGGGGCACATTGCCGGCGCCCGCCCTCCCCTCCAGTACCAGGGCTTTGTTGTCAAAGAGCCTGAGAGGCCCCGGGGGGGCCTCCCTGCAGATTTGAGCCCTGGGCGGGCTCCTACGTTACTGGGGCATTTCTTCAGGGCCGCGAGAGGCTCTGGGTGGCATCATTTCCTTTCGAGTCCCCCGAAGAGGGACTCCAACGCCCAGAGCCATTTGTTCTCTTGAGTCCCGGAGGGACTCCAACGGCCGTATTTTGTGTATGAGCCTGAAAGGCTCAAGGGGGCATTTTGATTTACTGAGAGCCCACGAGGGGCTCAGGCGCCACAACTATCTTTGAGAGCCCAGAGATTCTCAGGGGCCATTTGTTTATTCAGAGCCCAGCGAGGCTCCAAAAAGGGGACAGTCATTTCTACAGAGCCTGTGACACTCAGTAACACCAGCAAGTAGCAAACACAGTAAAACATTTTGGCCTGTATCTTTCCGCCGTCTTTGTAAGCCTGTGACACTGTGAGTTTCAGGAATTCCACAAGCAGCACTATAGGTGGACTCACTACTAGTACATACATAGTCAGATAGTACTAAAAAATGCCTTTTTACTTTTTTCTCTTGTTTTGCAAAAGAAATTACTGGTACGTGAACTTGTGGTAGCCGCCATAATGGCAGCTCACTCAGCTTTAACCCAAGAAATACAGACACAGGCCATGATGATGCAGACTCGCAGTACTTTAAGCAGTACATGCAGGTGGGAATAGGAATGTCTTACTTTTCTATAGGGGTGGCACTGCCACTGGCCATACTTCATCCACTCAGCGTCTGCGCTACTACATCATACACCTCTGCTATCGACGAGGAGGATAAAGAAGATAACATCCAGGCTTACAAAGTACGTCTATGATTCTTCTTAATGTCTCAAATGTACCAAAATTTCTTTTTGTTAACAACCAACTTACACCCTTTTCATTATATTTTGGAAACCGCTGTATTCTTTCTTATGTTGAATTGCATTCAACAAAACCATTTTTTACAGTCATAAATAAATATTAAGACTCGCTCGTCCTTCGTTTCACTCTTCTTTAGCTTTTCGTTCTTCACATCCCTAAACTACATCTGATCTGATATGACTTGGCTTTAAAATAAAAATTGGCCAGCTGAGTTCAAGTGAAATAGAGGGGACCATTGGTTACCAGAGAAGTACAGCCACTAATGCTATTACAAGTCAAGGTTGACTGTCTTCTCCGTGATAGCCCAAAAAGTAGTTATAAATTAGTAAATGTTCTTGACAGTACAGTGTACTTATACTAGTGTACTGTGTACTACTGTACAGTACATCATACACTCCTTTACGAGCCTACTCAAAAAAAATATAATAAGTAAGTAGTATAATAACTTACCACCATCCGCCGCCGCTGAGCCTTCCCCCCCAGCTCCTCCTGTTGGCACCGCCGCATCCAGAGTGGACCCCTCCGCACTGCTGGCCCCAGCACGGATGGTCATCTGTGCCGCATCAGATGTTGTGACGTCTAGGAAAAACATGTCATATTTTCAGATGCCATACACAACCCCCTATTTTGTCTCGTAATGGAAGGAAATGTTACATAACACATTTTGTATTACTGGGATTGAAAAAATGTTACGGTTTTGGGGAGGGTGTTAACCTTTTAGATGCTTATTCCATTAAATGCTACACTTCTTCTTTTGACAACTGATTAATGCTTGCTTAACGTGCACCATTTTTCTCATTACAGAAAGAAGATTCCATTGCCCTTCAGCCAGACGATTCACCAACTACTACTGAGTCACCACCAGCAGTACTTAAGTACTTTAAAGAAGGTGGGGGCTCACACACAGTTATTCTACTAATTTCCTGTGTCTGTTAGTGTTAACTATTTTTAAGTTTGAGTCATACTAATTTCATTCATGGGAATGTTGTTTAGAGTAAACTTTAACGTCATCTTCATCCATAAGAATACTACGCTATTAAAAAAAAAGAAATAATGTTTTCATTTCTCAATTGAAAATAAAAATTAAAAACTAACAAACACTGTGTGGTTTTTGTTCACGAGTGAGTGAGCGGAATGGTTTGAACTACTGCACTTGGCAGTCATGTTTCAGTAACTCAGATAGGCCAGGACTCGGAGGTAGTCTCTCTTCTTCTGTTCTTCTGGGTCGTAAAATCATTGGTCAGACATTCTAGATAGTCGGTCAGGGGAATTGGGGTTCAACTTCTGTTCGGACTGAGGTATGTCGAAAGTCGAACTGCACCTATCATCAACAATGTCCTATTTATCTTGTTCATACTTCTTTGTGTGAAGAATAGTCCCTGAAACAGTAGCGGTATGGGATGTGCTCCTCTCAAATCAAAAAGGCAACTGCTACCTTTTACTTGGTGTAAACAATGACATTTTGTTGTTGGAAATTGTCAAAGCACTTACATTAAGAAGACTGGAATAGACAGCAAGGGCAACCCAGAGGACTGCACTCAGTGCCTAGAGCTATTGCTGTATCAGAGTTTTGTTTCACACCGTTTGCCGAATGGACAAGCTTAGCTACCTACACAGACCGACTCATAATTGTAAATAGTAGTAGCACAGAGAGTGATGGTAGAGGCAGGATAAGAATGTAGAAAGTAGTCCACATTAGAAGAAGATCAAAGACTATTTTGTAAAACATAGAATTATTAGGAACCAGTTTGTAATGAATAGGAGCTGTAAAAGTTAGGGAAGTATAAGTATTAATATAACAATAGAACAACTTACTGGGGCCAGCAGAAGAGCCTGCAAGGGACTGCTCCTGTTCACCTTCTGCCACCGGAGTCTCTGTCGCCGTCGCCTTGCCCCTGGGAGGTCCTGGTGATCATGAAATAATGAAACACAACATGGATGATTGTTTTTTGGGAAATATTTGATTTCTTTGTACTCAATCTAAAATTATGTCAGGGAAACAAATTGCATCTGATCTGGTCAAGTCCCCCATTCACACCTTCATTCATACTACCGTGCTTCCCATTAGACTCACAGACATTCCGCACCCCGCTCCAGATAGGGGCGGTGCCAGAGTTCTTGGAGCGAAAGGCAAAATTCAATTTGCCTGCAAAGAGAACCCCAGGAATTGCTATTAAAAGTTGTTTACTGCAACTACACGGAACCTCATAAGGCCTTCCCACACCTTATGGAAAGCTCCGTCCCCCCCCACCTCAAAGTGCATCTCTCTGGTGGTCTGCGAGGTGCTGCCTGTTTTCTCCCACTGAACAACCAAACAACACTCCCCCCTCCGGCCACGGTGTTTGAACCTACCTCGCGCCGGGTTGGTACATTGGATTCCATAACAGCGACTAATCATGCGTGGCATTCTTTGGCTCGGAGTCACAGACAGGACCTATTGTATTCCCCACTAGTCCCTATTGACTGGGCTGTGTGGCTCTCACCGCTGCGGGAGAGGGGGGTCCTATGCGCGCTTCGACAATTGGGCATCCTCAAACTGGGAGACCTTTTCAAAGAGGGTACAGCGATCACCTGGACACAGCTGGCGCAATCCAGGCCGTCTGCTACGCTAATGCAGCGCTTCCATTTCCACAGAATCCGCGCGGCATTACGGGACACGTTGGGCGCGACCATGCAGGAGCCTCCGGAAACCCCGGAACTGACGTACGTTATCAAGACGCCATCCCCTAGTCACCTGGTGTCCCGGTTGTATCGGATAGGCCAGCGTAGCGGCCAACACACTATCTCCAAAGCCCGATCGGCATGGCAACGGGATCTGCAGGCAGAAATAAGCGATTCTATGTGGGAATACTGCTGCCGCAATACCAGAAAGGTTTCCATGAATGCTCGACATAGACTTATCCATTTTAAATTCCTCCAAAGAGTGTATTACACCCCTGAACGCCTACATAGGTATGGCCTCCGACAATCAGCGGAGTGCGAGCGCTGCCACTCTCCAGTTGCGGATTTCATGCATCTTGCGTGGACGTGCCCGGGCATCAACAGATTCTGGGCTGACATTTTTGGGGAGCTGGGCTCCATACTGGAGACTGAGTTACCGGTTGACCCGGCGCTGGCGCTCCTGGGACACTCCAGAATTCTCCCACCCGCGATGCGTCGCCTTGCAGACCTGGGACTCATAATGGCCCGACGACTGGTGGCGCGATGTTGGATGCGAGGTCCTCTTCCGACCAAAGATGGATGGTCCAGAGATATGCTATATGGGTGCACTCAGTCACAGCTCTATAGCGAGCTTCTACCCCCTCGCAGCAGACCGAAAAATTTCTGGGACCAGTACCTAACATATTCTACCAAAAAGTCTGATACGGATTCGGGGCATGAGGAGGAGGAGAACCCGATAGGGGAGGAGGACACTGAGGCTCAGGGCTCTATTCTTGTGGGTTAAGTGCTTAGTGGAGACCTGGACACGTAGCTGGCTGAATCTCCGGGGGCGATGGGAAGAACTTCCTAGTATGTCCTTTGACCGCTATTTCCAGTGTGTTACTTGCAGGGCGGGTCGTCACAGTACACAGGGGGCTCTGAGATTTGGAGTGGGTGGAGGGTATGTCACGGTTTGGGAGGACGGGTAGGGTGGAGGCATAGGTTTGGGACTCACGCAGAGGCGAGCACAGGGGTAGTTAGGGGGGGTAGGGGGTAAGTTCAGGAGGGGTGGTTGTAAGAGAAGTTATACGCTAGGTTTCAGGGGATAGACAGACATTCCACACCAACACACATATCACACAGTGGGACTGGGTGGGCTCCAAAAGGGGGGGGCGAGGTTAGGAAGGGTAGGTCATGGAACTTAGGGTATGTGTGCTCAAACAGTGGAGAAGGGGCAGGGTGTCCACTGTTCACTGTGGGGCTCCTGCTCCGTTGACCTGCCGGTCCTACCATGCTGATCTTGAAGTTTCCTTACATTGCTGCCGGCCTCCGGGTTGTAGGCATGGAGCTGTGTGTATGTACTGTCACTGAATAAAAGTTTATAACCCAAAAAAAAAAAAAAAAAAAAAAAAAAAAAAAAAAAAAACAACCAAACAACACATGGCAGAGGCCTTGAGAGGCAGAACTGCCGCGGCCATCCTGTGAGTCTGATGTTAGCTCAGTGCCCCCAAGTCCCCCATTCACACCTTCATTCATACTACCGTGCTTCCCATTAGACCCACAGACATTCCGCACCCAGCTCCAGATAGGGGCGGTGCCAAAGTTCCTGGCGCTCAAGGCAAAATTCAATTCACCTGCAAAGAGAACCCCAGGAATTGCTATTAAAAGCTGTTTACTGCAACGACAAGGAACCTCATAAGCCCTTACCACACCTTATGGAAGGCTCCGCCCCCACCTCAAAGTGCATCTCTCTGGCGGTCTGCGAGGTGCTGCCTGTTTTCTCCCACTGAACGACCAAACAACACATGGCAGAGGCCACGAGAAGCAAAACTGCCGCGGCCATCCTGTGAGTCTGATGTTAGCTCGGTGCCCCCAAGTCCCCCATTCACCCCTCTTTCACACCATTCATAGCCCAGTCCACAGACTGCACACACACTGCAGGCCTCCCCGACTATGCCTCTATATATAGCAAAGAGGTGAATGATGTCATAAAGCCTGCGAGACCCAGGGGTGTGATGTAGTACATGATGTCACAAACCTGCCAGGGTCAGGGGTGTGGTGTAGGAGATGACATCACAACCGATTGATGGGAAATGCTGATAACACTCAAGGCTGCCTTTGGGGACCAGTGATACATTATGTTGGTAGATATAGGTCCATCTTTCGCATAACATCACGGAAGCAGAAGATTGAGCGAAGGAAGTCAGTTATAATAATCGTATTATTAAGGTTTCCTGTTTTCTCTTTATTGCATACATGTTAACAGAATCTGTAAAATCGATGGTGAGATGGGCCTAGTGTACTGCACAGGAATGCACAGCTTGTCATTCTGTTTCTTCCTATCTGCTCTGCCCATTTCACAGGTGTGATTCAGGTATTCAAATGGCAGGGTGGGATCTAAGGGTTAGAAGACACCTTACATCAGTCTTCTGCACAGACTAGCAGAGCCTGGCAACGGTCTTATGGCTGGGCTCTGAGTCTTCGTCTGTGTTAGCCTTTCTGCTGGCCTGGCCTCCCATAGACTCCTTCTTGTGTAACTACACACGGCTTCAAGAGCATTGCACACACACATCCATTCAATAGAAGGTAGTTCTGGGTACCCTGGGGGGTCATGGTGCCCAAGGAATATGTAGTCTTGGGATGTACTGTTTCCTACTCCCAAAATTAAGATATCACACATAGCTGCTGGCTGCTTCAACCTTAAAAAAACATGTATGTTTTGTGCAAGAGGCATTCCAAATGTAGAATTTGCATTCCATACATAGTTCGAACGTTCCAAATTAGAAGCGGTGTTCCAATCTACATTCTAAAGGAATTCTTTCAATTCTAAATTAGAACTCTCATTCCAAACTTAGAACATCCTTTACAAAATAGAACTGTCAATCTTAGAACTCAAATGTTATTTGAGCAGAAAGCCTTGACATTACATCATGCCTTCATTGTGACACCAAAAACACCTTCATTACAAGTTTGTAAATTCGATTTTGCGCAGAAACTGGAGTTTCTGATCTAAGGGGTGTTGCAAAAAGAGTAACAGTACTGCACTTTGTGGGTTTCTCATGGACACATTTGGTCAGGTAAAACCTTATGAAACTTGTCCATGGAAAACAGCTCTGTGCTTGGGAAAAACCCAACAAAATCTGGGCAGAAAGGTGGACATCAGCTATAATTCTCCCGTGCTGAGAGGTAATTGCCTAGCAGTGCAATATTCTGCAACGTTGAATGTTTAAACACTACAGTATCGTCGATTGAAGTTATGACATTTCTGATGAGCTGGGCCTTCCTGCGTGCTGTCTGGGCAAGACTGGTCTAGAGCCAGGCATGAGCACCAACATCATATTTAACCTTGACAGCCTCCATGCTCAATAATGGACCCCATAATATATCTCAGATTATATAAGAAGAGTGGCTAGGGCTCATTTCCAGCCTCCAGGTACATGTCTGACTCCTATTTGTGACATTTTGAGGTGTTTGGTGTCAAATTCTTTTTTTTCCATTATAGCTTCTAGATATCAGAGTCACATCAGATTTCTAGTTCTGGACCCAAGAAGACCATAGTATACCTCAGATGACATACCAAGAGTGTCTAAGACCCATTTCTGGCCTCCAGGGGTGACTTTTTGAAGTTTTTGGGTGTAAGGGGGCAAAGTGACTTTTTCCACCCAGCCCAATGTTCTCAAAATCGGGTACGATATCAGGTGTTTCCCTTGGCTGGTAGCGGAAAAAAAACTTTATATAATATCAAAGTTATATATATCACATGAAAGCATCAGAGCTGACCTTTCTAACAAGTGTATTCGTATCTTGCGCACTCAAACAGTGTCTCTGATATCCATTCTGAGCTATTTGGAAAATTAGCAAATCTTGTCAAAAAAATGTTTTGGACGATTTTTGCTAATTTTCAGTATCAACCCACCTGACTGTTTTTGGGTCCCTGTGGCCACCAGGACCCTATATTATATCTCAGGTGATATAGCAAGAGTGTCTAGGGCTCATTTCCAGCCTCCAGGTACATGTCTGAGTCCTATTTCAGACATTTTGAGGTGTTTGGTGTCAAATTCATTTTTTCCATTATAGGCCTTAGATATCAGAGTCACATCACATTTCTAGTTCTGGACCCAAGAACACCATAGTATACCTCAGATGACATACCAAGAGTGTCTAAGACCCATTTCTGGCCTCCAGGGGTGACTTTTTGAAGTTTTTGGGTTTAAGGGGGCAAAGTCACTTTTTCCACACGAGGTCGTGGAACTCGGAGCTGGGTAAAAGTTTAGCTTGAGTGCCCTCCCCATGGAGGTCAAAAATGTTATTGCATCAAAATCATTTAAAAACTATATAGGTGTAATTGTAGTGCCCTGAATTCTATATGGCTGCATTTGCACCGTTCTAGGTATTTACAAAATGAATTTCTAACACTTTTGAAGTCTCCATGAAGTGAAAAATGACCAAGTCCTAAAACTTCACTGGTGCATCAAAGTGGTCAAAAAAGGTCAACATTGGGTTAAAATTAACAAAACATAGTGCTGCAGTGGTCCAATAGCAGGCTAAAGACATAACGGATGACACAGAATGAACAGTTTTACTAAACACTTTGAAAATTCGATTTTCAATTTCAGGGGGACAAGTTCATGGAAGTCATGGAACTCCGAGCTGGGTAAAAGTTCAGCTTAAGGGCCCTCCCCATGGAGGTCAAAAATGTTATTACATCAAAATCTTTTAAAAACTATATAGGTGTAATTGCAGTGTCCTGAATGCTATGTAACTGCATTTGCACTGTTCTGTGTGCCTCCAAAATGAATTTCTAACACTTTTGAAGTCTCCATGAAGTGAAAAATGACGAAGTACAAAGACATCATTGGTGCATGAAAGTGTTTAAAAACGGTCACAAATGCATAAAAATGAAAAAAACAAAGTGCTACACTGGCCCAATAGCAAGCTAAACACACAATGAATGACCCAGAATGAATATATTTACAAATTACTTGGAAAATGCTATTTTAAATTTCAGGGGGACGAGGTCACAGAAGTCATGGAACTCCGAGCGGGGTAAAAGTTCAAACTTTCCACCCCTCATGGAGGTCAAAATTTTTAATCCATCAAAATCATTTAAAAACTATATAGGTGTGATTGGAGTGTCCTGATTGCTATATAGGTGCATTTGCACTGTCCTGTGTGCCTCCAAAGGGACTTTCTAACACTTTTGAAGTCTCCATGAAGCAAAAAGTGACTAAGTCCAAAGACCATTTGGAGCATCAAAGTGTTCAAAAACGGTCAAAAATGCATAAAAACGAAAAAAAAACAAGTGCTACAGTGGCCCAATAGCATGCTAAACACACAATGAATGACACAGAATGAATAGTTGTACACATTACTTTGAAAATGCAATTTTAAATTTCAGGGGGACAAGGTCACGAAAGTCATGGAACTCCGAGCGGGGTAAAAGTTCAACCTTTCCCCCCTTAAGGAGGTCAAAATTTTAATACATCAAAATCATTTAAAAACTATATAGGTGTGATTGCAGTGTCTTGGATACATCCCACATGAATTTTAAACACATTAGGAGCATCTCTGATCAAAATAACCATAAAAATCCCAAAGCTGCATCAGTGCTTCAAAGTGCTCCAAAACGGTCAAAAATGGACGAAAATGAAAAATATTCTCCATATCTGAGTTTTTATAACATTCCTTAGATAATGTATATCTTGAATTAGTTTTAAATCCTTTTATTAAAAAGTTTCTTTTCTATGCTGCACTGGTGCAACGCCTCAAGTCTGAGAAGCTGCACCAGTGCAGCCGAAGCAGCACTGGTGCAGCCGAAGCAGCACTGGTGCAGCAAGAGTCAAGCTGGTAGCCTGACCTTTGACCAATCCGAGAAAAAAAAAGGTGTTTTTTTCCCTGGGCCCCTCCCCCAAACGAAAACACATTGACCTGAAGCCTAAGTGTATTCTGAGTCATAAAAAGTTTATTAGATGAAAAAATATTGTACAGGCACTTTTTTGCACAAAAAGTCACTTTTTGGCACTTTTTTGAGAGAAATAAAATAGTTCGCAGATTTTTTTTAAATCGACCGAATTAAAAAAAAATGCTCTTGTTGGATGGCTTTGGACATAAGGCCGCATAAACAAAAGGAATTTTTCAAATATCTGTTTTTCTCACTTTTTTATTGCTGTTTGAAATTTCTGACTTGACTTTTTGCATCATTGGTGATGCATGTGTTTAACATTGAGCTTGGGAAAATTGAAAAAAAAATAGACTTTGGGGATTGTTTACTAGGGCAAGTGATACATCAAATTAAGACGCATATTAAACTGAACCTCAAGCTGAAAAAAAAAACAAAATAGCATTTACGATCACTTTTTTATAAGCGACTTTAACAATTGTTTTTTAGCTATATTAAAAAACAAGGTAACGCCGTAAATTTTAGAAAAGAGATTTTTTCAAAGTAAAACATAGGTGTGACCTGCCTTCACATTAGGCTTCATAAACAAAAGAAAAAACATCTCTATGTGTTATATTCACTTTTTAATAACACATTTTCGTTTTAGGCACAAGCAAAAAGCAGCATTGGTGATGCATGTGTTTTTCAATGGGGTTTTTTAAAGTCTACCAAAATACGGTTTACCAATACATTTTCATTATTTTCTCTTTGGTATCTCATTATGCACATGTTAATAAACAGGTTCATGCATTATTAGCTAAATAGCATAAAAACACACTGAATTATTAACAATAATCTTTGAGATTCGGGTGACCAGATGGCCGGAAATCGAAAATCGCCTTGTATGGATTCAACTTCCATTTCGTGCACTTTCTATGTGGGCCACATGCATAAGAATTGGTACAATAATGCATACGAATCTTAGCTAGAATCTGCAATTGAAATTAAGTCTTTAACTTATATGCTTCAAGAATTATAGGGCACATTCTGCTATGTATAATATCCTATCCATTTCAATGGGACGACCAGATGGCCGCAAATTGAAAATCGCGTCGTATGGAAAGAAAATTTAGCTTGAAACAACCTGGAAAGAAAGGAATGGGAAACGAAATCAGTAAGCCACTGATGAACACAAACTTTTAATTAACATAACAAGCAAGGAACAATAACGCTAGAAACAAGAACGGTAAACTGTAGAAAATGAAAGTCAACAGAACATTCCTCCCCCCCCCCCACCCCCCCCACATTCTGGAACCTTCCAAAGTAGGGCAGGGTTACGGCTACGCCCAACTGGCGGCAACCCATATAAGGCGGGCCCTGCTGCCAACACTTGGTCAGGAAATCTTAACATATGGGGGAGCCGGAGGAGAGGCAGGGGCCAGCGGAGTCCAGCCGCAGCGGCCCTGGGTAGTTGCAGGTAGTCCCGCCACATGTCCACCCGGTCCGACCACCCATGGCCAGGGACCGACGGGGGGCCAACTGAGGCCGGCTGCAGCCGATAACCTAAGGAAGCCCGGTCCAGAGAAGAACGAGACACCTCTTCCTTTTCCCCTCCGTGACAGCCGCAGCAGCTCTGGGCGGCGGGATGTCCTGTCCATACCTCTGCAGAAATTTGTCCAAGTTGGGCTGGGAGGGAGAGGCGACGCGGACGAGCCTCTCCCACCTCCACGGATAGGAGGTCTCCCAGCCCCCGGCCCAACGCCGAACTCCCCCAGCCAGGCGGTGGTGCCATATTTTCGTAGCACCGAACATACCATGGTGGTGCCCCAGTACTTGCGCAGCACCGAACGTGCAACGGTGCCCATATTTTCGGAGCACCGAATATGCAATGACTGCACCGATACTTGCGCAGCACCGAACGTGCGCCGCAGGTGGCCATACCTCCGTAGCACTGGGCATGGGCCTTGTGGAGCACAGGGTGTGGAGAGACCATCGTGCATGCCCATGAAAGAGAACGGCCTAGAGTGCACCGGGAGAAGGAGACGGCGCGAACGAGTCTCCCTTGCCCCCCCCAGGCGGGGGCATCACAGCCGCACCCCAGCCGAATGTCCCGCTTCCACAACACAGAGTTCCACTCCCTATTTTGTCCTCAGAAAGGTCTCTTCCACTCTTGCAGACTCGATGAGAGGGGACTGCTGCAGGGCCTCAAAATGGCGTCTGGGTCCGCTGGAAGGCGGGTCTCGGCCGCTAGAGTAACTTTGAACAGCAATGTAACTCGGTCGCTTGCCCACCGGGACACGAGCCCCCACCTCCGACAACATCTCCACAGCCTTGAAGAGTCTGCAAAGGTACCCGGCGGAGCCCTCGGCCCCTGCAGGCTTCCGGTAAGGGACAACTGCCTTGATCGCCAACAAAATAAACATGACATTGCCACTCCTTCTGTTAGCATGAATTCTTGAACTGCCGAAAAGGACTCTGGTCCAACTGCCGGTTGTAGGAAACTTTTTCCTGATGCTACTTCCGGACTGACCCGGCCCCGCCCAAAATGGCGCCGGTATCAATAGGAACTTACGAACACCTCGTGGTGTTTCTTTTTGCTAAATAAAAAAAAACTTGATGTTCTGAGACATGTATATGATCCTTTGTACACTTGACAAGAAGAAAGGAGAGCTCACTCGACGAACATGTAAAAAGGATCCCGTTACAAATGATGATTACAAATGTACAATGTATTATATTTTTTATATATATATAGCTGATGTATAACCTCGCTTATGACGCACGCACACGGTATGCATATAGGAAATCTGATTGCAACTAGTCTGACTATGCTTCTAAATTATGAAATAAATGCCCCCGAACCCCCCCAGCCAGTTGATAGACGTTTTAGTTTGCTACAAATGAATTGATAAAACTTTCTAATGTTTTTTATTGCTGCAAAACAACATCCCCCACTGTACGCACTTTAGCCATTGCCGTGTCCGGCCAAATACGACTGCACCCTCATAAATCCACGTACTATGATTTTGCAAAAATAAAGGTTTTCGAAATTATGAACGGGTATTGCATGCTTTATTTGAAATATGGGATCGGCGGGAGAGTTCTTTTCTGTGCACCCTACCCTGCTCTCTCTTTAAGGTTATTAGAAGATGGTTGCCCAGCCCCGGAGGAAGGATCGGATCTACGACACGATACTCTGCCTTCAAGGTACGCGACTGACTCATGAACTCTCGCGTGGAGAAAAGACCTCGACTTCTGAGGATGGGTAAAACGAAACGGGATAAATAATGGAATGTAAAAGAAGGGTAAAATAAAACGATGTAAATGTTATAAAGTACGACGCTCAAAGGTATTAGGGAACAGAGCTGACCAAAGAACTGAAGAACCTTAGAACGTCACAGCATTGAAGGAGATTTAAGGATCCCGATAGTGAGATACATCTACTAACTAGATACCTCGCACTAGGTACCTCTGGTTTCCTTTTTACGTTTCCCTGCACACGACCTATAAGGACACACTGCCCCCCCCCCCGACTCCAGAAACCATACCCCAGGGATTCTACCCCGAGGAGGAAAGACGAGTATGAGGTAAGTAAAGGACTCTCGAATCCATGTATTTGATATGCGCGAATGTTGTCCCCCTCCCTTCCCCTCTTTTCCCTCCCTCTACAGGTTACATCAGGGGCCGCAACCGAGGTATGGCGAAGATCTGAAGCCTTGCCCCGTCTGATACGCGAAGCGGACCAACGCTGCAAGGTGGCGCCTAAGCACGCCCACAAACTACTCACGTAGCAAACGAGCCCATAAATTTAGTATGATCTGATGAAAAATGATCACCCTTAACCCATGCTGCACGAATGAACCCATGTCACGTATGATTTGAAACTATGAGAGAATG
This sequence comes from Lissotriton helveticus, assembly GCF_964261635.1. Taxonomy (NCBI): domain Eukaryota; kingdom Metazoa; phylum Chordata; class Amphibia; order Caudata; family Salamandridae; genus Lissotriton; species Lissotriton helveticus. The sequence goes on along the minus strand of NW_027611671.1, from coordinate 1,487,650 downwards.
TGTGTGTGTGACTGAAGCGTTGACTCAACTGGTCGAAGGACCAAGAATGCAAGAAAGTGCGACACAGTGGTACCCGTTTTCCTTTTTCTCAAAGCATGTCCCCTCTACCCTGTCTAATGCTCGTCCACCTCAAACTGCATGCTTTCAAGATTCTAACGCAGACCCGTAAATGTCCTTTGCTGTGTAATGCACTAAATAGCCTTTCTTAAATACACTGCCACTCTCCATGTCGCACGTGTACTATTTAGCCTGCTGTTGCACTCTCTCTCTCTCTCTCTCTCTCCTTCACACTCCCACTCTTCCGAGCGATTAGCTCCGAAATTGGCAGACTGCCACCCCTAGCGCACCACCCAATTGGCTCCAAATACCGCCAGTATTTGCACAAAACTTGTCTTTAATAAAATCACCATGAGACCGTGTCACTACCTCTCCTTTCTGCTAAATTGACGAAACCGAGAATTGGCCATAAGGGAAAGGACAGGTAAGACGACTGAGGTTCCCTAATCTGACCCGTAATGAGGGAACTACATGTCAGCGGCTCCTATTATGAGATAAAATGCCTCAGATGACGCGACCTTCCCCGTTCCGAATTGTCGCAATACCCAAACCGTAAAGGTAATCGAAACCTCCCCATCTTCCCAGGACGCACCCAGTATTGCGTTCAGTTGCCCCCGATAAGAGTTTTTAACTATCCTTCACCCCCCGATCGTAAGAGATGGGTCGACTTGCGACTAACGCAGGCCAGCTGTGGTCCCTAGAAATGATTTTTTCGATAGGCAAATTTCAGAGTTTGGAATTCGAGAAATGCCACTGAACGCTCACCAACTGAACTGTGGCCTTCTGCCGATAGTACCCTTATAACCCAAAGTAAGATGATGCCCCCCCATCACAGTTTTCTATGTCCCTAGTTATTTTCCCATGAGACCCCTGTCTTTTCTAATTTAGTAATCAGGCCGCGAGAGGCTGCATAGGAACCAGAATGATGTTTTACAAAGTTAAAGATTAGACCGAAGCGAAGAAAACCATTACAATGAACCTTGTCGAAAGCGAAAATGTTTAGTTAAAAGGCAGGATGCATTGATAAAATGAAAGATGTTTAGCCTATGTTCGTCCCTCAGCGAGATACCTATTAGTACCATGTTGATAGCTCACAACACCCTTTTGTAAATATAAACCCCTAGAGAACGGTATAGCTTTGTCAGGCTTGTATTACGAAGGTGGGTCTCCATCAGATGAACTGTCGTGACTATAGTAAACAGTTGTGAAGGAAAGTCATAGTAAATCCAGCAGGCCCACCATCGATCATTTATATGTCAGTTGTGAACCCTAATATAACGGACGTTTCTATTGTCATTTACCTGGAGCTGGGAGAGAAATAGACTTGTGTGATTACCTTCCTCTGCCCATTCTCTAAAGACTGTCTTTTCAAACTCCTTCAAGGGTACAGCTGTCGGAGGAAAGAAGGACCGGATGTGGGAGCACGTGGCCTGACTACAGACTATGGAACGTCTGCGGCATGGGCCAAGGCGAGACCGCGACAGAACGGAGCTGCAGGACGAGGCACTATTTCCGACAAAACAAGAGGAGAGGGCTGACCTGATGCCCCTGTCCAATGTTCAAATGTGTGCCGAAAGGTCCCCGCTCCCTAAACTCGGTCATAAGCCCGCCTACCTGAAATCTCTCGTTCCCCTAGTTTGTTCCCGACCTGGCCATTGCTCCACCCCCCTTTTTCTCCGACCTACCCTATGGACTATTTGTACACTCTTCTTCCACCTGAACTTTTTGACTATCGACTCCGAAAGACACAGGGCGAAAAAGACCTTTTCGACCAGAAACGCGAGGAAAAGGTCGTGCCCTGCAACACGGGACCTAGAATAGAGCTGGACCCTTAGCTCCACCGCCGGTGCTCCACAGCGCCAACAAAGGACTGAGAACTCAGTAACTTCGAACATTGACACCCTCAATCATCGTTTCTGCTACGTCTCGTTTCTCTCCCAGCCACCATTGTATTGATTATGCTCCAACCAAATATATACGGAGCCTGTATATAATAACCTGTATGCAATGTACTGACTGCTCGCTACAGAATCATTTTTTGTATTACCTTACTATGACTTTCCTGCTAACAAGTTTATCAAAGTTTTTCAATAGGCCCGCCTCCTAAAACTAGAGATCTTAAATGTAGTGTTTACGACTCCTTCACCTGGGGTCCTACTGCTTTTTCTTATGCCCACCATAATAGACTTGAATAGGAAATAGATCAGCAAGATGTCTTGAATATGTTAAAGGGAGGACTGTGGAAAATTAGTACGGTTTGGTAAACATTATCTGCGCCATCTTGCCTTTTCCCCTGATGCCACACTTTTGTCGTGCGCGCCCGCCATTTTTTTAGGTGCCTCGATCAGGACCATCCCTTTTGCACGCCACTGGCCCCCAACATAGCCCTTCGCCCTCGCCAAGCCTGCACGCTGACCAACCCCCCCTCGCTCGCACATGCTTTGAGTCATAAACCCCTCTTCAGCGCAGTTCTGCCTCAAAGCCCCATCCTGTTCCCAGCGCGACCCCTCCCTTCATTCTTTTCATAGTCCCCGGCCCTTTGATACAAAAAAACCCCCTTTTCCTGTGCCCGTTTGTCTTCCTTGTTCCCAGGCAGACACCTAGCTCTGCCGATACTATTCCTTGCCCCTCCCCGTACAGTTGAAAGCTTCCCTCATCAAAGGACCCCCGAGTTGATCAGAGCCCCCACCCCACGAGATCCGATCGAACCCCCCACACTCCATGAATCGGCGGAATATCCAGCTGCGCGATAACCATCACCTGTTGTGACCGGGGTGGGGACTTCTACTGTAAATGTGTGTGGGAACGGGCCCGAAGGGGAGATTCCGGGAATGTCTTTCCGTACATCAAAGCATTGCCATGAATATGTAAACTGTAATAAAGCCACAAAAACCTGTATATAAGGGGCCAGGCCTCAGAAATAAGTTAGAGCACCTCATGACGATACCTGCTGTCTGATTTGTCGTGTTCTCCTCCGGAGAGAATAAACCTTGTTTCCTGCCTTCCAGTCTCCAGCGCCTGCCTCTTCATTGATTAATGTTTCGTGGGTTAAAGAGGCGATACCGCCGGGCAAATACCGATTGTCCCCGACCTTAGTTTCTACACTAGCACCATTGGTTTTGCAAATGCTTGCTTGATCTTGTTATTAGCTACTGTTGGTAAGAACTCCTGCAGCAAGCTAGAGCCTCGAAGGGCGGCATGAATCGAGGGATTTGTTATTTGTAGACGTGCAATGAAGTCTGTGCTGGCCAGCCTGTGGCATGTTTATGCAGACTCGAGGTGGCGCTTTTCCTATAGTCCCCACTTTGTTTCTGGAACTCAGAGTTTGTTGCTTCGGCCTGCATGGGGGGGCTCTCAGGGGGCACTGTGGATGGTAATCCCCACCCCAGGTGACCCCTAAATGTACATCATTCAAGGTGATCAGTAAAAGGCGATGTTGATGAGATGATGTCTGAAGGGTGTGATCGTAACCTTGGCTTCCCCACTTGACCACGATTGCATGAACCTGTGACACGAATGTCTCGTCCTGCACCTCTCGCTCTCTACCTGGCGAGCACCGGCAGCAGACTGAACCTCAACATCAAGAGTATCTGTTTGGGACCAGCCATGCCTAGAAGTGTCTCCCTTGCCTTATATTGTACTAGTCTCACTATTCACCATCTGGTGAAGTGAGACCACGAGAGCTGTCTCGTCTGCTACAATAATAACCTTTATGAAGTGCTACGCCGGCGTCTAGGCGCTGTTCATCGGGTGAGGTGCATGCTATGTGGAGGCCACGATCATGAAAGGCTTCTGCTGTGTCTTAAGAGGTTGGCGAGATGCTGCTTGCTTGCGCTGCCGCAGTCCACAGGTGACCGGTCACTTCGACATGTACAGTGGAGTTGTAGTCCGTGTGTGCTGTGCGGTGCATCCTGCTTTTTCCTTCTACACCGGCTGTTTTTGAGTGGAGTTGGAGTTGTAGTCCGTGTTTGCTGTGCGGTGCATCCTGCTTTTTCCTTCCACACCGGCTGTTTTTGAGTGGAGTGGGAGTTGTAGTCCATGTGTGCTGTGCGGTGCATCCTGCTTTTTCCTTTCACACTGGCTGTTTTTGAAAGGAGTGGGAGTTGTAGGCCGTGCGTGCTGTACGGTGCATCCTGCTTTTTCCTTCCCCACCGGCTGTTTTTGAGTGGAGTGGGAGTTGTAGGCCGTGTGTGCTGTGCGGTGCATCCTGCTTTTTCCTTCCCCACTGGCTGTTTTGAGTGGAGTGGGAGTTGTAGGCCGTGTGTGCTGTGCAGTGCATCCTGCTTTTTCCTTCCACACCGGCTCTTTTTGAGTGGATTGGGAGTTGTAGTCTGTGTGTATTGTATGGTGCATCCTGCTTTGTCCTTCCACACCCGCTGCTTTTCAGTGGAGTGGGAGTTGTAGTCCGTGTGTGCTGTGCAGTGCATCCTGCTTTTTCCTTCCACACCGGCTGTTTTTGAGTGGAGTGGGAGTTGTAGTCCGTGTGTGCTGTGCAGTGCATCCTGCTTTTTCCTTCCACACCGGCTGCTTTTGAGTAGAGGGGGAGTTGTAGTCCGTGTGTACTGTGCAGTGCATCCTGCTTTTTCCTTCCACACCGGCTGCTTTTGAGTGGAGTGGGAGTTGTAGTCCGTGTGTGCTGTGCGGTGCATCCTGCTTTTTCCTTCACACCGGCTGCTTTTGAGTGGAGTGGGAGTTGTAGTCCGTGTGTGCTGTGCGGTGCATCCTGCTTTTTCCTTCCACACCGGCTGTTTTTGAGTGGAGTGGGTGTTGAAGGCCTTGTAGCTACCTGCTGGTGTCCCTTCTATCCACCTGGCCCACCCCCTCCCATGCATACTGTTTGCACTACGCGCCTGCACCACTGAAATCCTTGCACTGCCCCTACCTGCCCGCCACTGCCAGGGCGTTGAGCTCTGGTGTCTGTTGAATGGCAGAAAGGCAAATTCCTCTTCTTGCCATTACATCTTCGCTGGATGGGGCTTGGAATAAAGCAGATCCTTCTCTGCACCCCTCTTCCAAGTCAGTCATCTGTTAAACTTTACTCCTCCCAGAGCAGGGTCTGCTATCCACCCCTGCTAGGGGAGCTCCTGTTGCTCCGGGGTGGACCTTACAAAGCATGTTAACAAATTGCTGTATTTTGTGCATGCCTTCGGGTCCCTCACCTCTGTCCTGAGTAGACTCGGCCTTGGATGCTGTATCCTGTCCTTGCCGTTGGGTGGACAGAGTAGAGAATTTACCGTCTGTAGCCTGTCCCTGTAGAGGGTGCTTCACCGTCACGCCGGTGTGGCCCCGGTACAACTTTACTGGCTGTCTGTAGTTAGTGTATGACATGGGTTAGTGGAGTTGTTGTTTTTTCTTTACTCCTGGGTGGAGTAAACCGGAGCAATGAAATTCTGACATTCCCATTTCACTTATAATTGGTGATCATAACTAACTCACTCTCAATAACTCACTCGCTAACTCTCTCACTCTCACTAACTAAATCTCACTCACTCTCACTAACTCAATAACTCTCTCTCACTAACTAACTCACTCGCTAACTCTCTCACTCTCACTAACTCTCTCACTAATTTCATCACTCTTACTAACTCTCTCAATCTCTCACTAACTATCTCCCACTAATTAACTCACTAAATCTATCACTCTCAATAACAAAGTAAGTAACCTTCACTCTCCTGTTATTTATACCCACCCCTTTGTGGAAAAGTAAATTTTGCCATGTTGTATGTGCCTACGTGTTCCCTATGTTATGTTATATGTGCATGATCGATATGCATGTATTCCCCTATGATCGATTAAAGACGCAATTATAGTTGTGTCCATCTCTAGTATGCCAGTTTCCAGTTTTCGTGAATACAACGAATATCGGGCCTATGTAAAGCTACGTTGCCACGTTTTACAGTGTGCACGTTAATTCATTGAATTATCCCCGTTTCTAGGCCTCAAAAGGGCCCGGACTTAGATTCAGCGCCTGTTTTCTGAACCCTCTCCAAGGAGCGATACAGCCCCCACCTGTATCCCTGACTCTTAGCTTACTTTCATGCCTCGCAGTGCCCGGCTCGGCCTGGCTCTGCCTCCCAGTCTGCCAAGAATATGTTATGTTTCTAGTTATCAGTCCAGCCCTCCTTCTCTGCATTCCTAAGCTACTGAATCGCATCAATAGTTTCCGTCATGGTCTAGCCTTTATGTCTCCATGTAAGAGAAATACTGTATTAATATTTATAGAATATTCCCCGCACACGCACTACATGTAGAATTATGCATGCACCAGTCTTAATGTCTGTTAGCCTTTACTCTGATAACTTTTGGATTCTATCAACATGTACTCTAAACACCAGATACTAGATATGCCTGGGTACATGTCGCTCTGACACTCCAGACTTTAGTCTCCTCTTCTAGCGCAGAAGTCATAGCCCCCCAGTTCTCCCTGGTAACACGTCATTGTCAGTTTGCGCGCACCACTAGGTTAGAGGTCCCAGCTGCTCAGGTAGCCCCCTCCATGTTTCCGCCCCGTTTATGACATATTCTGTTACGTTTACATCACATGTCTGTGTATACGCCCTGTACACGCCTTCTTGTTACCTCATTTTGCCCTTATCTTTCGCGACTGCTACAAACTCCGCCTACTGCTACGCCTACTGTATTGAATGCAATGTATTTTGTTTAACTATATATACTAATGTTCTGTTATTAAAAGTTATGCGCATCATTCCCAGATCCTGCCCCCGGCAGCTGTCGGGCCCTGCCATCCCATTCCCATGCAGGCTGTCCTGTTCCTGTCCTTTTATGCCTGATTAAAGCCTGTACACTCTAGCTACCTCGAATCTTGACTCTTATTTATTGAGCTATCTGTTTGTATGAGTATCCCGAAAAATAGAACCGGTAATTAATTATTTATTTACCACATAATGGCGCCCGAATAGGGACTTGCCCTTTCCCCACGCGCCGGAGAAGCCACGCAGGCCCCCTGATCCTCTGCAGCCGTGACGGAACCATACCGTGCACGTGCAGATATTTCTGCTTCAAGTATCCCTCAGGCCCACGGAGGAGACGGAGGTTGCGGTCCAGCGTCCAGACGAGGTGGTGGAGGAACGCGGCGAGTCCCGACCAGAGCCCAAGCCGAGAGTCCAAGGTCCGAGGTATCCGGAGGCCCACCTGTAACTAAAGTCCGAGGTTCGTCCGTCCGTCGTTGTAGCAGTCCAGTCCAGTCCGAGGCCTTCCGTTCTTGCTGCCCGGTGAGTACCATTGCTGGGGTAGTATCTAGACAGGGTCAATTGATTTGTCTCTGGTCCGTGGGTTTGGGTACACAGATCCAACACGAAGTGTCCACTTAGGTGGATGCGGGTCCTGACGTGTCTCTTTATGGGACCGGTAAGTTTCGTACTGTTTTAGCAGTGCATCTAGTCATTCTAGTAAGTTTCTGTTCCAGTAAGTTCTGTTTTTGAGAAATTCATGTATTCTGTTTTCAGTATTTCAGGTAATATTCTGTCCAAAATGTTATTTCATGTGTTTTCAATGTCGTGGTATGAATGATTCGTTTTTCAGTTATTATTGTGTTTATCGTGTATTGTATTGTGTCCAGACTCCAGCCTAGTTATGCCTCTGTTCTCAAAGTTACGTCAGTTAAAAACTAGAAAAGGTCTGCTCGAGGAAGCAATTCCTGTCCCGCCTAGGGACAGTCCAGGTCATTTTATGTATCAAAAGCATGGCATAAGTGCCATATTATATCTAGATTTATGGGTGGAGTACACCAAGGAATTAGAGGAAAAGTATAGATGGCCCGTATCAGGTACGTGGGATGCCGAGTGCATCATGCGAGTAGAAGAAGCATTATGGAAAAAGAAAGCCAGACAGTCCCAGAGAGACGCCATCGAGTTATGGCGCAAAGAATCTCATAAAAGAACAGAAAAAGAAATCATAAAGTCTGAATTAAGTAGAGAATCCTCAGAAAGAGCCCAAGAAAGGGAATTAATTGAAGTAGGTGAACGAGTTAAAGCCGAACAGTAAGACAGACAGAGAAATGCCCTCATTAAGGGTATGTATCCTCTTCTTGCCGAGGGTTTGCCAAAAGCAACCCCGGAAGCACCATGTAATTTTCCGCCGCCATTAGTTCCGATTAAGCTACGTCACAAACCGACCGCAGCTGATATTTTTCTCTCGTCCTATTTGGACGACACAGTCCCAGAATATGCGAATCCTGCTCCGCCAGCTCCGGTAAATAATGTAATTCCTGTTCCTCCAGCCACCGGGGCACCTGTTACAGCACGGTACCCCCGGTCCAGTCCATAGTACAAGTTCCCGCTACATCGGTCACTCTGCCAGCACGAAGAGTATCAGTCGACGATTCCAGTTTAGGGGCCGCGGGAGGAGGTCCTCCGGGTACCCCGCCGCCACACAAACGTATAACGTTAGTCGAGTTACATGAACGTGCGTTACAGCGTACGCCCAAACATCAGTCCGTTGCAGATATCAGGCGAGCTCTCACCGAATGCCGTTATGATCCAGTCCCAGGCGATGATAATATGGTTATATATTCATTGCGCGCAAGACGGGTGACCAAGTATTTGGACACCCTACCGAATATGAAAGAAGATCTAGACAGAATATATCGTTTCATCCGTACAGGAGAAGATCCAGAAAGTATTGGCGAAATCATGTCTCTAAGGAAAGCTGAGACTCAGCTCATGCTATTAAAGTTTCTAATCAATTGTTTAATAAGGGAACAAGATTATCCAGACAAAGATCCAATCGAAATGAAAGTCCTGACAAAGTGGAGTGATCATATAGCCGAGGGAAGACACAAGACACTCAGTAGTATAGACAGTATGTACAAGAAAATTCGTAAGGAAATAATAAGGTTACACGAGAAACGCAAAACAGCACAAGTAAGCGAGAAAGAAGATAACTCTGATACTGAAGAAGTAGAAGACGAGAATACCGGCAGAATAGCGTATGTAGGTAAATCTAGATTTCCAGACCGACATTCACGCCTAGAACACAAGAAAGTCTTTCATCTTCCAGCACCAGAACAATATTCTCTAGAACAAGTATTTCAAGCTACCGATCACATTCTGAAATCACGAATCGGTTATAGTGAACTTAGTACCATGCATGAACAAGAACTAGCTCGATCAGCAGTCCGATGGATTACTGATTCTACCACTTTTCCAGACAAAATAGTGGCACAAATGTTTCTGAAACTGCCCCCAGCCGAGCAACGACTGGTGGGTATGTATATGATCCAGCACCTCATTACACTATATGAAGGACAACATTCTGATCCAGATCCGTTACATGATATTCTGAACGAGTTACTCCAGTATAAATGGAAAGGTTTAGGTACCGATTTAAGTAGTGTCATTCTAGAACAGCGCCACAAATATAGAACGTTTCTGAACCCGCATTTTGTTCACGTCTCACCTCCAGAAAGTAAACCATTTTACATAGATAGACAGCATCCGTTACGAGAAGTACACCCAGTTAGGACACCGGGTGGTGAAATGCAACGAGTATTTGTTTACACCCCTATCACATAGATGGAACTCTTAGAGATGAAGAAATTAATTCCCTGTCACGACAAAGATCCAGCAGGGTTCCATCGAGAATTAAAAGACATGCTCCGTATGGGAGAATACACGTATCCAGATATCATTAAAATGTTAAAGGTCCTGTTGCCCGCAGGGGTATATGAAAAACTCAAGGAAAAGGAATGGGAGGTGGGAGAGAAAAAGATTGATTGGACAGCTCTAGAAGCTGAAGATAAAATACGAGTACCAGGTACCGGTCTTGGGGACAAATGTAAAGAATTGCCCGAGTTATTGATACAAGTTTTGCCAAGGTTATTAGCCACGAAAAAGGAAGATTGGGATGCAATCTCAGCATGTAAACAGAAACAGGATGAAGATACTAGTGATTTTTATTCTAGATTTGAAAAATGTTTTATTATTAACAGTGTTTTGAAGACAGGTAGCGAGTCATACCCTCATCTTTTTGTTACTAAACTAGTCGAGAATTCAAGCCCACAAGTTAAAAATCGAGTTTTTAAAGTCGAAAGTACCTGGCAAGCTAGTACCCCGTCACAAATGTTACAGATGCTCCAGTATCACCAGAATAGAATCAGGGAAGAGCAAGAACACGAAAGGAGACGTATGAAAGACACGAAAATGAAAGTACTAGTTGCACAATCTGTTCCACAAGACAGTCAGAAGAGGGGTCCGAATCAAGCCAGTCATCCTGCAGCTCCCGTTAAAGGGACATGCAATTATTGTAAACAACCAGGTCATTTTATAAACGAGTGTGCAGTTCTGAAACACAACATAGCAACTGGTAAGACTAAAGAAAGACCACGTCCGCCTAGACAAGAACAAGTTTCACAGACTTCCCAGACACCACAGAATGCACAACAGACAGTTCCAGCACCGCAGCCTATTGCTGCAACACAGCATGTTACACAGCAGATGTACCAGTATGCCCAGACAGAGTATCCAGAGTATCAACCGTATTCATGAAACAGCCTAGAGAGGGAGGTAGGCTTGCCTCTCATCGAGATACCTGTAGATCAAGAGGGTCCCTATGTACATAGTCAAGTATTGGGGAAAGACAGAAAGTTTTTGATTGATACAGGGGCAAGTAGGACTACTATCAGTCATGACGAGGTTCCAGGGGCTCCGCTCTCAGGCTCTAGAAATGTTTCCCTTGGATTTTCAGGAAAGCCTATTGTTAACGAGATTTCAAAGCCAGTTACTCTAGAAGTTGGTCCATTGTCCCGAACTACTGATTTGTTACTTACGAAGTCATGTCCAGAAAATTTGTTAGGCATTAAAACATTAAAAGAATTAGGTGCAGTTATTTGCTGCTCTCCAGAAGGAATACGATTGTTTTTAAGAGACTTTAAAGGTCATTATGTATTACGTGATTTTGATCCAAGATTGTCCAATGTTCCACAGCATTTATGGGCGCAAGGTCCAACTGATGTAGGTTTTATGCGAATCACACCCCATCGTGTGACCCTCAAGCAAGGTATAGTCTTGCCACGGATCAGACAGTACAGATTGCCACCTGAGGCTGTAGCAGCCTTATCCAAAATTATTGACGAGCTCATTGCTCAAGGAGTAGTCGTAGAAACTGACTCCAATGTATGTAATTATCCTATCATTCCAGTCATGAAACGTACTGATCCAAATGCACCTCCAGTATATCGATTAGTGATTGACCTTCGAGAACTTAATAAATGTATCATACCCCAGTATCCAGTAGTCCCAGATATTTCATCTCTATTGACAGCTATTGATTCTGAAGCTACATTTTTTACTGTTATAGACCTCAAGAATGCATTTTTCAGTGTCCCGATTCATCCAGACAGCCAGTACCTTTTCGGTTTTTGTTTAAATGGAAGGAGCTATAAATTCACACGAGCTCCTCAAGGTTTCACAGAAAGCCCTAGTATTTACAGTCGAGCACTTAAAAGACAACTAGACAATATTCACATGCCAACTGACACTGCCCTGCTCCAGTATGTAGATGATCTACTGATCACAGCCCGTTCTGAACGTGACTGCGAGCGAGCGTCACTTACAGTTCTGTATTTCCTAGCCGAGATGGGGCACAAGGTGTCCCCTTCGAAGCTTCAATTCTGTGTCCAGCAAGTGATCTACTTAGGCCACTTACTGTCCAAGTGGGGTAGGCAGTTGACACCAGACCGTATCCACTTAATAGCGAGTCTTCCACAGCCCAAGACACAGAAGGAGGTACGTGCTTTTATTGGCCTCACTTCTTATTGCAGACAATGGATTCCTCAGTATGCATTTCTAGCAAAGCCACTGATACAGTTAACGACACAGGAGGCAGCCATATCGACTGTCCTCCCTTGGACATCTGAACATACACTTAGTTTTAATGAGTTAAAGAAAGCTTTATGCCAAGCACCTGTTCTAGCTACACCGAACTACAGTAAGCCTTTTACACTTTTTGTCACAGAACGTGATGGTACTGCATTATCTGTTCTCACACAAGATCAAGCCGGACAGTACAAGCCTTGTGCTTTTTTTTCGAGCACATTAGATCCAGTAGCCCAGACTTTGCCTGCGTGCCTCAAGTCAGTTGCAGCCACAGCTCTAGCAATCAGACAAAGTGATTCCATAGTATTAGGACACTCCCTGACAGTACAAGTTCCACACTCCGTGGAAGTTCTTTTAAACCGAACACAGACTCAGCACTTGACCATTGCACGTTTAACAGGTTATGAACTGACACTGTTCCAGCCACACATAGAAATCAGACGCTGCAACGTTCTAAATCCTGCTACTCTGTTACCATCAGTTACTTAAAATCCTGCCACACATGACTGTGTGGAAGTCATTAACACTATGACTAAGCCAAGACAAGACCTGACAGACATTGCATTACCTGATCCCGACCTGACACTTTATGTGGATGGTTCATGTATGAGAACGAGTACAGGAGAACTAGTAGCCGCGTATGCAGTGACTACTGACACTGAAGTTATTGAAACACACCGTATTGACACACTGTCTGCTCAAGCAGCAGAGCTAGTTGCTCTGACCCAAGCCTGCATACGTGCCAAGAACCTGAAAGTAAACATATATACAGATTCACGTTACGCATTCGGAGTTGTACACGACTTCGGAGTGCTCTGGCAGGAGAGAGGTTTCATGACTTCTCATGGAACCAAGATTCAGCATGGTCTCCTCATTCAAGCTCTGTTAGATGCAATACATTTACCGACAGCTATCGCTATCATGAAGTGCAAGGCACATACGAAAGTTACTGACATCATTTCCCAAGGTAATGATCTAGCAGACCGAACAGCCAAGCTTACAGCTCAGACACCAGACATTCCAGTTAACAAGACACAGACATCCACTCCAGAACAGATTACTTGTATGACAGTTAAGGACCCTACACAAGATGTCATAGACATACAGTTACATGCTACTCCTGAAGAAATCAAGAAATGGTCCGAACAAGGAGGGGTCCAGACAGATCAGGGATGGTTGACGAAGGGAAAAGCCACATGGTTTCTCCCCGACTCTATGGTTCAAGTCATTATCAATACCGCACATAGTCCAGCACACCTAGGAGAAAAAGCCATGTTAGACAGTATTCAGAACCTTTGGTTTAACAAGCACTTACGAGCTGCAGCCAAGCAGAAAGTCCGTACTTGTATGATATGTTGTCAATTCAATCCAGGTAAAAGTGTCCCGGTGGAACAAGGTGGATTCCAACCTCCTGACCACCCTTTCGAAGTCCTCCAGATGGATTATATTCAGATGGAGCGATGTCGAGGTTTCAAGTATGTCCTTGTAGTTGTATGCGCTTTGTCCAGGTGGACAGAAGCATATCCAGTTCCAGATTACACAGCAGCGACCACTGCCAAGCAGTTGGTTCGTGAATTCTTCCCCCGTTATGGACTCCCTAGGGTCGTGTATTCTGATAACGGCCAGCCATTCTCATCCGAGTTAATGAAACATGTTTCCCTCTTGTTAGGGTACCAGTGGAAGTTCCATTGTGTGCGCCATCCTGAAGCAGCCGGTCTCGTAGAGAGACATAATCAGACCCTGAAAATCCGTATTGCCAAGACATGTAAAGAGAAAGGTGTAGACTGGCTAGTTGCCCTGCCAGTTGCTTTATTCTTTATGCGAATGGTCGCACACTCCAGATCAGGTCTGTCCCCTTATGAGGTCGTATTCGGCCGCCCCCCAAACATGTGGGGTACACCTAGACCCCGCAGTATTACAGATGTTTCCAGTAATATGTTGACAGATTACCTAGCTTCCTTGATGTCTGCCCTACACTCTTGTCGTTCACAGGTTGCCGCTACATTCCCAGACAATACTGAAGTGAAACCACATGAGGTCATTCCAGGCGACCTCGTCCTTGTAAGGAATTTTGATCGTTCAAGTCCGCTGGAGCCTCGTTGGAAGGAGCCACGACTTGTCCTTCTGACCACCCGTACGGCCGTGAAGTTGGAGGGCCGCAAGGGTTGGGTCCATCTGTCCCATATCAAGAAGTTCCATGGAGTCCGGAAAAAGACATTTTTAAAGGACATTTCTAAAGACTGTCTGAAAGACGGCCTGAAACCAGACATTGATCTGAATCCTGAACTGAAAGTTCCTCTGTTAGAGAAAACTCCGCAACAGGAGTATAAGTTAAAGCTCCGGTCTAGTAAAATAAGTCAGCCAGTTTAATTGTCTAAGTCCCTCTCGGGTGAAACGGTTAGACAGGTATCTGACATGTATGAGATAGACCCCCATAGTGAGAGAGTTAGTCAAAACTCTATCCGATGTATCGTTTTTCTAAGTTTTCTATTGTTTCTAAGTTTGATGGTTACCTGCACAAGTTATGCATTGCATTTATGTTTTCCAATTTCTCATGTAAATAAGTTTTCTAATGCTACAGTAGAGCACACATTTAGTGATCTGCCTCCTCACGAGTTATCCTATCGTCTTGCTGTGAGAAGTTGGCCTGGTAGGGGATGTTTCCAATTCTGGAACCACCTACTACCTGACCAAACAATCCCTTATGGTGTCTGGTTGTAAGTCAACCTTATTAGACAAGCTATCCTAGGGGTAGCATGGACTAAGCAGCCTAAAGGCTTAACTTAAGAGGTCGTGTTAAGCGAGCTGTTTTACCACATACAATCCTGTAATACCAAATGAAAGGACACCACACAAGTATATATTATAAAAATATATGTGTTTATTACTAAAAACAATCCCCAGTTTCTTTATGAATAAAGGGGCACAAGCGTTAAATCAAAAGCACTGTTTAAACATACAAAGTTGCACAATTATGGATGAGGGCGGGTGGCCACTCAAACCATATACTAAACAAGTGGTATAAGAGAGGCCACTCGAACAGTGGTTAGGCCTAGGGCCTAGGGAATCGCTGGGAGCAGTCAGGACAAGCAATGCTGAAGTCGGGAATGGCCCTCGGGATTCGGGAGATGTGCGGAAAGCGCACGCATGCACCAATGTTAACCAATGGTGCGTAAAAGTCAAAGAGTTAAAGTTTAAGGACACTTCCGCTGAACCTAGAGGAACAAAACTTAACACACAGACCCTAGAGGTGTGCACCAGTGTGGGAACACCGGCGGAGCAAAGTTACCTCACCCACAGGAAGTGGGTGCACAGGGTCGAAGAGGCGTCGGGTTTTGACACGCAGGTTCTTGGCGCTTGAAGCTGAAGACGCTGCAGGCGATGTGAAGGAGAAGTGTCCGGTGGATCCAAGGGTGGATCTGAAGGGGTGAAGACCTGAAAGCAGAGGGGACAGTGTTCAAAGTCACTGGCCAGTGACCACCGTGGAACCAGATTGGAACCAGGCAAAGTCGGGTGCAAACAGGTGATGAGGTGTTGCTTCTCTCTGCAGCCACGTGGACACGAAGAGGTCAAGGACGTCCAGGAGTCGATCACGAGCTTTCCCTTGAAGTCTCTAGCTGATGGCGGTGTCGGCAACTCGATTGAAGCAAACAAGCCTTGGCTAATGCAAGCCACGGGGAAAGTGAAAAAGGCTTATTACTCGGACCAGCAAGGTCAGAGCGGGTACTCCTTTCTACAGAAGCGAGGGCAGGTCTGGAGCAACCAGACCCACAGTGTAAATCGTAGGTTTCGTCGCCAAGATGGCCGCTGACCACGTGACAAGCGGCCGGGATGGCGAGTCGAGTGGCACAAAGCAAAAGGGCCCCACGCAGATCGTGGAGATGCTGGAGGGCTGATCTTTGGTGAAAATACTGCTCTATTGTTGGGCTTCTCTAACCCCAAAGAGTCGAGGGTGCCTCGGGTGCTGCGCAGTCAGCGTCTCGGGGGTCTTTCAAGATGTCCGCTCCCACGTCTCTCGGTGCCTCCACGGGTCCCTTCTTTGCAGGGACTGTGGATCGGGCTGGGAAAAGTCTGGGAAGCTGGGTCTTGTCAGGCTCTGCACTCGGGCTCCGGCGGGAGGCAGCGGCAAAGCAGACGTCGAGGTGCTGGGTGGTGCCTGTGTTCACAGGGTGGCCCCTCCTAGGCCACAAGGGAGATGCTCTTCAGTCTTCTGTTCATCAGAATGTCGAAGTCCAGTCGTCTTCTTAGTTTAAAGGTGATTTCAGGATGATCTGCTGTGCTAGGGCACTGCTCCCACTCTTATTCCAATCTGAGGGGTGGATCACCTGCTAGGTCCCTCCCTATGGGTGGGACCAGGAAGGGGGGTGGTTACACCCCCTTTCCTTTGTCCAGGTCTCACTGGAGCTGGGGCTGGGCTGCCCCAGAACCGGTTTGACCGGATTATGCAAGGGGAAGCCTTGTGCTCCCCAGGCACTGTCTGGTTTCTTTCAAACCTCCCTGCTACAATACACTATCTCCTGTCTGGAGGGCGGTGACACCCTCCTGTGACAGGAAACCCTTTGTCCAGGCCCCATCTGCTGAGTTTCGGTCAACTGCAGGGGTCCAGACATTTGTCTGTGGCAGAGGCATCCATTTTGTGGATCTAAGGTCCTTTTTGAAATTAACCGCATTTAAGCAAAGTAACATGTCTTACCCCTCTAGAGGGGTGGAATGCTATCCCCGTCGCCAGAACTGGCGAGGGGATAGTATTCCAAATCGTATGACACCTTACACGACATGTTTTGATAAAGCCAAACCAAAGGTGCTATATAACCGCGAGGATTATAAGGCACTTAAGAGTATATGGTATGGCCTTATCCTGAAACAGCTTAGGGAGTTGTTCCCGACAGCTGCAGACAGGCTCAGCTCATGCTAGAGCTCCATCTCACATTAAACCACGCACTCTGCCTCCAGGATTGATGAGGCCTTCCATAGGAGTGGCTCACAGGTTAATATGTGTCCAGATATAGGTTTAGATATAGGTATACTATATCTAAGCAAGGGGTGCTTACACCACCTTACCCCAGCTGAGTGATCAGCCAGTTGTGTCAATTTAAGAACCAGCCAGGGGTGGCAAAAGATATGCTGCAGCCCCTGGTAGGCCTTGGTGGCTCCTATGCCCTGGGCACCTATAGTGCATTATACAGGGGCTGACAAGGAGTCCATTTCCAATTGTGGTATGTACCTAGGGTACATGGAATCCATTTTACAGAGAGAGCAGATGGCCTGGGGCCCTGATTAGCAGGGAACCAGGTCAACTAAGTCAAAAAACCAGCTAAACACAGGCAAAAAATCTGGGGTAACCATAGTCAGGTAGCCACCTTCCTACATAACCCCCCCCCCAAACGAAAGGAGATAAGGCTATCCTTGGCCAGGTAAGCCTATATTGCCTGAGTGGCCATATAAGGAAGTACCTGCACTAGCATGGGTACCCCCTGTCTCATGGTCCACTAAGCAGTCCCTCACCCTTTGGGTATTAGAGGGTCTCCACCATAGGGAATCACTACCTTGGGTGTGTTTATGCAAAGTTAAAGGCTGGTTTGGATATGGAGTATTGAAGTGAGGCTCTACTAATTTAGGGCTTAGCTTCCTCCAATTATCTTCCACCATGTGTGCCTTTCTTTCTTTAACTGAGTTGCACTGTGCTCTCAGGGTCAACCTCTGGCTACCTAAAGCTGGAGGCTGGGTCCCTCTGTTTGGCTTGCTGGAGGGACAGTTCAGGTTTGGGCCCCTTGGGTCCCAGGTTTGGCTGTGCCCAACAGAATCCATCTGTGGGAGGTCCCTAACTGTTTTTAAGGGGGCTCCCTCAGGAGTTTTTAAAGTTTTCACCTTACTAGGGCTACTAGTTTTGGTGCACCTAATCTTTTGATGGGGGTGCTTTATTTGACAGGGGGCCCTCTGGGTCTCACTGTCCTTCTTGTCCTCTGCAGCCCTGGGCTGGCTAAGGCAAGGTAGAGAGGGGCAGGTTGCCTGCTCCAGACTGGGTCCCACCTGAGAAGGGTCCACCGCCATCAGAGGCTCTGTCAGGCCAGGCCTAACAACCTCTGGGGCAGTTCCTTCATCAGGGGTAAGATCAGTTCCCTGAGGAGGCTGATCCTGTCCTAAAGTCTGGTGAGGGGGAGATTTCTCTTCCTCCTCCATGCTCTCAGTTTGTGTGGAGTTATCCATCATTTCAGGCTTCACAACACACATATCAGTTTGAGTTTGGGCTGTGGCCATCACAGCCCCACCAACCTTTTCAGGAGGAGACTCAGTTTGGGTTTCTGCTGTTATCATAACAGCTTTGCTATTCTGTTCAGGAAGAGCTTTTGCTAAAGATGGGGCAGAGAGTTTCTCAGCCCTACCAACCTTTTCAGGAAGGACATCTTGAATTGGGGCTGTAGCCATTACAGCCCCACTAACCTTTCCATTGGAATTCACCATTCTAGAATGGGTTTCCTGTTCAACCTCAGCCCAGGCTGAGATTTCCAAATCATTACCAAGTAGGCAGTCTACAGGCAAGTTTGGTGACACTGCCACTCTCTTTGGGCCAATGACACCTCCCCAGCTGAGACTTACTACTGCCATGGGATGATTTGTTTGGATTCCATCAATGTTTGTAACCTGGTATGTGGCACCAGGTAAAAGTTGCTTAGAGGGGACTATGCCATCAGCCACCATGGTGATGCTAGCCCCTGTGTCTCTAAAAGCTTCAACTTTCAAACCATTGATGATGGGTTCTTGTCTATACTTGCTCAAAGTATTTGGGCAAGCAGAGAAGTTGGCAAACCCCATGCCAGTCTCATAAACAAGATCATTGGGTGATGGGGACCTGGATAGGCCAGGGTCCACCTGAGCTCCAACAGTAAACCCACCCAGATTCCTGGGTGTGCTTCCACTTCCTGGGGGATTACTGCTGACAGTAACAGGAGGTGTTGAAGCTGGCTTTGGAGGTATATTTTCTTTATTGTTATTCTTGGGACAACAGTTGTCTGTTTTGTAATGCCCCACCTGTTTACAGGCATAACAATAAGGCTTTTTCTCAGTTGAAGAAGTGTCTTGGGACCCACCCCCATCCTTGGAGTTTTGGGGCCCTGGGGAAGTCTTTTCTTTATTTTTATCCCCACCCTTATCTTGAGGCTTGGTAGACTCCTTCTTCTGGTTACTGTCCTGATTCTTAGGCCTAATCCTGGTTCTGACCCATTTGTCTGCCTTCTTTCCCAATTCTTGGGGAGAGGTCAGATCAGAGTCCACCAGGTGCTGGTGTAAGAGCTGGTTCTGACAATTACTTAGGATCTGCTCCCTCATAATCAAATTATACAATCCTGTAAAGTCATGTACTTTGCTGCCATGTAGCCAACCCTCCAGAGCCTTAGTTGCACAATCTACAAAATCAGTCCAGTCCTGAGTCTGTGTCTTCTGGGTATCTCTGAACTTCAACCTGTACTGGTCAGTGGTTAAGCCAAACCCATCTATCAGAACACTCTTCAGGACTTTGTAATTGTTTGCATCCTCATGTCTAACAGTGAGGAGCTTATCTCTCCCTTTCTCTGAAAAGGAGTACCATAAGATTGCTGTCCACTGTTCCTCAGGAACCTGCTGTACCATGCAGGCTCTCTCAAGAGCAGTTATCCACTTGTGGATGTCATCCCCTTCCTTGTAGGGGGGCACAATCTTTGTCAGGTTTCTACTATCATAGGACCTGGGTTTCTCTTTAGGAATATTGCTGCCACCAGTGGCATCTAAGCCACACAATTTTTGCTCTCTTGCCAAGGCAAGTTTAGCTTGAGCCAAGGCTACCTCCTCCCTCTCTATCTGGAGTTTGACAGCCCTCATTCTGGCCCTATGCTCTAGCTTTTGAGAAGCACTCATGCCTCTCTGTGATTCTCTGGAGGCACTAGAAACATGAGAGTCCCCTGAGGGAGATCTCACTCTTCTGTTGCCTGGGAGAATAACATGTTGGGTTCTGGGGAGGTGCTGGCCCTCTCCATTCCCCAGTAGGTCCAAGTTGGCCTGGCTAAGCCTGGCAACTGGAGCCTGGCTACCCTGATCCTGAACTCCTAAGTCCTCATCTAAGTCATCATCATCCTCCTCCTCCTGAGGGGGATCAGTTTCAGGGGGGTTCCCTCCATTTCCTGTGTCTAGGGAAGCTGCCTTTGCCTTCTCTAAGTCATCCTGTTCTAGGATTTCTACCAGGATTTGGCAGGTGGGGCTTCTGCCCCTTTTTAACCCTCTTGCTTTGCACAAGGCAATCAAGTCTCTACGGGTTAACTTGTCATATCCAAAAGTTGCCTGGGTAGGGTCAACTGTCACAGGAGTAGACCCGGAGGCTTTTCCTGTGTCAGACATGGTTACTAGTGAGGTGTAAGTGGTGCACTTACCTACACTAAGTGTTTTCCTACTGTACCTTGCTAGTTAGTTGTAGTCAGGGTGTGCTAATCCCTTCAACCTACAACTACTAAGTTCAGTAGAACTTAATATGCTAAGCTTTTGATTTATATGTACCTAGAGGTACTTGATGTGATCTTTCAATTTGATATAAAGATTGCAATGGTAAAACAACAGCAAGCTCAAATCCGCACCGCTGCTCACCAATGTGAGAAGTTGGCCTGGTAGGGGATGTTTCCAATTCTGGAACCACCTACTACCTGACCAAACAATCCCTTATGGTGTCTGGTTGTAAGTCAACCTTATTAGACAAGCTATCCTAGGGGTAGCATGGACTAAGCAGCCTAAAGGCTTAACTTAAGAGGTCGTGTTAAGCGAGCTGTTTTACCACATACAATCCTGTAATACCAAATGAAAGGACACCACACAAGTATATATTATAAAAATATATGTGTTTATTACTAAAAACAATCCCCAGTATTCTTTATGAATAAAGGGGCACAAGCGTTAAATCAAAAGCACTGTTTAAACATACAAAGTTGCACAATTATGGATGAGGGCGGGTGGCCACTCAAACCATATACTAAACAAGTGGTATAAGAGAGGCCACTCGAACAGTGGTTAGGCCTAGGGCCTAGGGAATCGCTGGGAGCAGTCAGGACAAGCAATGCTGAAGTCGGGAATGGCCCTCGGGATTCGGGAGATGTGCGGAAAGCGCACGCATGCACCAATGTTAACCAATGGTGCGTAAAAGTCAAAGAGTTAAAGTTTAAGGACACTTCCGCTGAACCTAGAGGAACAAAACTTAACACACAGACCCTAGAGGTGTGCACCAGTGTGGGAACACCGGCGGAGCAAAGTTACCTCACCCACAGGAAGTGGGTGCACAGGGTCGAAGAGGTGTCGGGTTTTGACACGCAGGTTCTTGGCGCTTGAAGCTGAAGACGCTGCAGGCGATGTGAAGGAGAAGTGTCCGGTGGATCCAAGGGTGGATCTGAAGGGGTGAAGACCTGAAAGCAGAGGGGACAGTGTTCAAAGTCACTGGCCAGTGACCACCGTGGAACCAGATTGGAACCAGGCAAAGTCGGGTGCAAACAGGTGATGAGGTGTTGCTTCTCTCTGCAGCCACGTGGACACGAAGAGGTCAAGGATGTCCAGGAGTCGATCACGAGCTGTCCCTTGAAGGCTCTAGCTGATGGCGGTGTCGGCAACTCGATTGAAGCAAACAAGCCTTGGCTAATGCAAGCCACGGGGAAAGTGAAAAAGGCTTATTACTCGGACCAGCAAGGTCAGAGCGGGTACTCCTTTCTACAGGAGCGAGGGCATGTCTGGAGCAACCACACCCACAGTGTAAATCGTAGGTTTCGTCGCCAAGATGGCCGCTGACCACGTGACAAGCGGCCGGGATGGCGAGTCGAGTGGCACAAAGCAAAAGGGCCCCACGCAGATCGTGGAGATGCTGGAGGGCTGATCTTTGGTGCAAATGCTGCTCGATTGTTGGGCTTCTCAAACCCCAAAGCACAGAGTCGAGGGTGCCTCGGGTGCTGCGCAGTCAGCATCTCGGGGGTCTTTCAAGATGTCCGCTCCCACGTCTCTCGGTGCCTCCACGGGTCCCTTCTTTGCAGGGACTGTGGATCGGGCTGGGAGAAGTCTGGGAAGCTGGGTCTTGTCAGGCTCTGCACTCGGGCTCCGGCGGGAGGCGGCGGCAAAGCAGACGTCGAGGTGCTGGGTGGTGCCTGTGTTCACAGGGTGGCCCCTCCTAGGCCACAAGGGAGATGCTCTTCAGTCTTCTGTTCATCAGAATGTTGAAGTCCAGTCGTCTTCTTAGTTTAAAGGTGATTTCAGGATGATCTGCTGTGCTAGGGCACTGCTCCCACTCTTATTCCAATCTGAGGGGTGGATCTCCTGCTAGGTCCCTCCCTATGGGTGGGACCAGGAAGGGGGGTGGTTACACCCCCTTTCCTTTGTCCAGGTCTCACTGTGGCTGGGGCTGGGCTGCCCCAGAACCGGTTTGACCGGATTATGCAAGGGGAAGCCTTGTGCTCCCCAGGCACTGTCTGGTTTCTTTCAAACCTCCCTGCTACAATACACTATCTCCTGTCTGGAGGGCGGTGACACCCTCCTGTGACAGGAAACCCTTTGTCCAGGCCCCATCTGCTGAGTTTCGGTCAACTGCAGGGGTCCAGACATTTGTCTGTGGCAGAGGCATCCATTTTGTGGATCTAAGGTCCTTTTTGAAATTAACCGCATTTAAGCAAAGTAACATGTCTTACCCCTCTAGAGGGGTGGAATGCTATCCCCGTCGCCAGAACTGGCGAGGGGATAGTATTCCAAATCGTATGACACCTTACACGACATGTTTTGATAAAGCCAAACCAAAGTTGCTATATAACCGCGAGGATTATAAGGCACTTAAGAGTATATGGTATGGCCTTATCCTGAAACAGCTTAGGGAGTTGTTCCCGACAGCTGCAGACAGGCTCAGCTCATGCTAGAGCTCCATCTCACATTAAACCACGCACTCTGCCTCCAGGATTGATGAGGCCTTCCATAGGAGTGGCTCACAGGTTAATATGTGTCCAGATATAGGTTTAGATATAGGTATACTATATCTAAGCAAGGGGTGCTTACACCACCTTACCCCAGCTGAGTGATCAGCCAGTTGTGTCAATTTAAGAACCAGCCAGGGGTGGCAAAAGATATGCTGCAGCCCCTGGTAGGCCTTGGTGGCTCCTATGCCCTGGGCACCTATAGTGCATTATACAGGGGCTGACAAGGAGTCCATTTCCAATTGTGGTATGTACCTAGGGTACATGGAATCCATTTTACAGAGAGAGCAGATGGCCTGGGGCCCTGATTAGCAGGGAACCAGGTCAACTAAGTCAAAAAACCAGCTAAACACAGGCAAAAAATCTGGGGTAACCATAGTCAGGTAGCCACCTTCCTACACTTGCTATGAGAAATAACACATTTGTAAGAATGTTGCACTATTCACACCAGACCAGCAATGCTACTAATTGTTGGGTGTGTGGTCGACTCCCCCCTTTCCAGACACTGAAGGGAGTTCTGCCACTCTTTCCTTATCCGTTTTCACATAATGGTTCGTGTGGAGCATGGTCCATGTTAACGTCATCTTCAAATGATGTGTCCCTTCTGAATAGAACATGTTTTCCAGACAAGCAAGGTCTCCCCCATAGAACAGGGTTAGATCTAGAAAATGAAGTTTACAAT
This sequence comes from Lissotriton helveticus, assembly GCF_964261635.1. NCBI lineage: Eukaryota > Metazoa > Chordata > Amphibia > Caudata > Salamandridae > Lissotriton > Lissotriton helveticus. The sequence goes on along the minus strand of NW_027611671.1, from coordinate 1,464,122 downwards.
TTAGGTAATTATTCTTCGAATTTTATGGTCCTGAATGTTCAGTCTGATACTACTCCAGACTTACCTGCTATTTCAGTACTACCAGTCAAAGGCGAATTATGTGTCCGAAAGAATGGTTCCGCACATGTAGGACATAGTGATTGTACTACTACTGTCGAGTATAGTGACAGTGGGAAATCTATTTTCAAAGCTTCACGTCATTCTTATTTTGTTTGTGGTCAGACCGCATATGTTCATCTGCCCCTCGATTGGGATGGAACATGTTATATTGCCTTCCTACTGCCACCAGTTTTTCTAGCCCCATCTGATTATCACAGAAACACACATCTAGTACACGTCAGAAATAGACGGGAGATTGAGTCCCCAATTGTCGATCAAACTGAAACTGCTCTAGAACAGTATACAGATTTCAATAGAGGTTTCTTTTTCTTTATAGGACCTGTCCAGAATAGTAAGTCAATCCGTAGGTTAACCAGAACCCTTGAAGCAGTAGTGAATGAGACTACTTCTGCTCTAGGTAACTTAACCGAAGAGCAATCTGCTATGAGATTTGTCGTGCTCCAAAATCGTCTCGTTCTTGACGTCATACTGGCCGATAGAGGAGGAGCATGTAGAGTCATCGGATCTAGTTGCTGCATTTTCATTCCTAATAACGCGCCGTCTGTTTATTCAGCTATAACCAGACTTCATAAAAGTGCCCATCAGTTACACCAGAATCCAGGCTCCTGGACATGGTCTGGTTGGCTCTGGAGTATCATATCTGCCTGGGGATGGAAAGTATTGTCATTCCTAGGTATTGCAGTAATGATCATATTCAGTTGCTGCCTCTGTATACAATGTGGCCCTGCGATTTGCGGCATTTGTGCTACCTCTTGTATTCCTAGTCCTAAGTCCCGTTCCAGGACAATTCGAGACGAGCAAATGATGCTGTATGAAATGATAGATGGTATCATGAATATAGATGTTTCCTGATGGAAACGTAGGGCACAAGGAGGGAATGTGGAAAAGTAAATTTTGCCATGTTGTATGTGCCTACGTGTTCCCTATGTTATGTTATATGTGCATGATCGATATGCATGTATTCCCCTATGATCGATTAAAGACGCAATTATAGTTGTGTCCATCTCTAGTATGCCAGTTTCCAGTTTTCGTGAATACAACGAATATCGGGCCTATGTAAAGCTACGTTGCCACGTTTTACAGTGTGCACGTTAATTCATTGAATTATCCCCGTTTCTAGGCCTCAAAAGGGCCCGGACTTAGATTCAGCTCCTGTTTTCTGAACCCTCTCCAAGGAGCGATACAGCCCCCACCTGTATCCCTGACTCTTAGCTTACTTTCATGCCTCGCAGTGCCCGGCTCGGCCTGGCTCTGCCTCCCAGTCTGCCAAGAATATGTTATGTTTCTAGTTATCAGTCCAGCCCTCCTTCTCTGCATTCCTAAGCTACTGAATCGCATCAATAGTTTCCGTCATGGTCTAGCCTTTATGTCTCCATGTAAGAGAAATACTGTATTAATATTTATAGAATATTCCCCGCACACGCACTACATGTAGAATTATGCATGCACCAGTCTTAATGTCTGTTAGCCTTTACTCTGATAACTTTTGGATTCTATCAACATGTACTCTAAACACCAGATACTAGATATGCCTGGGTACATGTCGCTCTGACACTCCAGACTTTAGTCTCCTCTTCTAGCGCAGAAGTCATAGCCCCCCAGTTCTCCCTGGTAACACGTCATTGTCAGTTTGCGCGCACCACTAGGTTAGAGGTCCCAGCTGCTCAGGTAGCCCCCTCCATGTTTCCGCCCCGTTTATGACATATTCTGTTACGTTTACATCACATGTCTGTGTATACGCCCTGTACACGCCTTCTTGTTACCTCATTTTGCCCTTATCTTTCGCGACTGCTACAAACTCCGCCTACTGCTACGCCTACTGTATTGAATGCAATGTATTTTGTTTAACTATATATACTAATGTTCTGTTATTAAAAGTTATGCGCATCATTCACAGATCCTGCCCCCGGCAGCTGTCGGGCCCTGCCATCCCATTCCCATGCAGGCTGTCCTGTTCCTGTCCTTTTATGCCTGATTAAAGCCTGTACACTCTAGCTACCTCGAATCTTGACTCTTATTTATTGAGCTATCTGTTTGTATGAGTATCCCGAAAAATAGAACCGGTAATTAATTATTTATTTACCACACCTTTAACAATAAACACCATAAAAAGGCAACGATTAGAACAGGCAGATACAAGGTGCCAGCATTCAAACATAAAAAAACACAAATCATTACTTCTAATTAATAGTTTTTTATCATCGTCATTTTGTTGTACATTATACATCATAAGTAACAAAAATGCTTCTCACACTTCTTTATTATAACATTTCAGCATACTGCAGACTTCTGCACAACACAGCTTAAAAACAAACACAAACTCAATATCTCTGCCTTAACACTTATTAGTTCCCAAAGGCAAGACCTATTGGCTATGCCAATGCTTGTTTTGTTTATTTCAGCAGGATTACTTTTTGTCACTATTAAATTAGCTTCACACATTCCCTTTATTGCTGGATTTTGAGACCCTTCACCAGGGCTCAAGTCCTAAAAAAAGAAGTGGGGGGACTCATCCGAAAAAGAGGTGCTACAGAGTATGTGACTACGGGCCAGCGATGCAGTAACACTGGCAGTAAAAACTGCTTGCAGTTTGATACCAGTGTTGATTTATATCATCTTGTTTACATACTAATAGGTTAGTTCACAAAATGCTAATTTGGAGTAGGTCCCAATCCTGCCTACCTCATTAATATTTATGAGATTAGTTTCACATTGTGACGCACTCTGACTGGCCACAATCATGGGGCTGGTGGCCTGTGCAAGATTCTTCCTACTTGCTGAAATAAAGCTTGAATTCCGCGGACAGGAGATGTGCACGTGTACGGACAGGAGATGTGCACTCTGTACGCATGCACATCTCCTGTTCCCTCCCCCTGTCGGCTCCACGGAGCCAGCTTGTTCATTTTTGCAATTGTGCAACAATCTTGCTGTAGCATGGACTGAAACAAAAAAATATGTTTGCTCCATTTCATTATTACACAAAAAGCAAAACGATGCTAATGTATTTCACAAGCCAAGTGGAGTTTGCTACCACCAGCAGTAACTGTTCCAGCACGAAGTGTTCTGCACACCACAGACTTTCAGAAATGGGGGCCTAAGTTTTTAAAGGGAAGACTTCTTTACAAAACACGCACAGGTCAAACCTTCAAAGGGACAATACGATGAAGGGAATGATATTATTAATTCCAGTTTCTTGCCTTTGCTTAGACTGCATTCCAGGTCATTGTTTTTCACACACTATGCCATTCCAGACAGAGACCACACATATGCAAATCAGTCTTGCCAAACACATGTTAGAGGCTAGAATGTTTGACAAAATAATATGTTCAATGAACCTGTCCAGAAGCGACTAAAGCAGAGAGAATATCTAAGATTTTATTTGGGGGCATTGGTGATTAAACTGGTCAGCAGATGTAACTGATCACCGGAAGTCAAGGATGTAAAAATATATTAATATATTTTTTGGGATTTTAGACATCTTGCCAACGGATATAATGGAATTCAATCCAAACTTTTGTAAAATATGTTCCTGTGTTGCATGGTCTAAGTCTTCCTCAAAAGCAAACATACAAGTTTATACTTTGCGAAGTCTAACGTCATTAAACCTGCAAGCTTTAATGACATAAGGAAAGATGGAAGCTTCCTCTTCAGGCAGAGAGACTGTGAAACACAGGGACAGTACTGCACACGTGGGATTTCGGATAAGGGGTAGGGAAAGGGTTGCATGATACTCCCTCCATCAGAACTCCTCACCTGATTAAATAAGACATTATTTGTGAACGAGTCAATTAACGCAATCAATTGTAATATTTTATAAACTTGCACTGTGTATGTATAATTTGCTTTTGAATGTCTGTGGTTGAAGTCTTAGAAAAAAACAGTGTTCAAGTTTGTCACTTTATCAGCTGAGGGCACAGCTACGCAGTCCCCGTCTTTTGTGATATAGACATATTAATACAAAATAATAAGGAACGCGTAATGTTTCACACAGTCGTGTTGTGTTTTAGTCTTAGCGATCCTCGCTCAAAAGGGTATGTGGTAATCTGGATGAGAAGGCTGACTTCAAAGAAGTTGTTTTATTATTCAAAGATGCTCCTGGCAAGTACTGTTCTCGAAGATCTTAAAATTGGTCTGGCCAAAGGTTTCAGCTCACTTGACTCCACGAGAAGGCAAGTACTTGGGGTCTCATTTATAAGGCTATGCCTCACTTTTACGCCACCGATGCGTCACTTTTTGTGACGCACCAGTGGCATAAAAAATGCGCCTTGTTGAGTCATATTTACAAAGAGACGCATCTAGGTAGAATCGTCTCTTTGTAAACCCCTGCGCCACATTATACCTGCGCCAGGTATATGTATGCAAGGGTGGTGTATTGACGCAAGGAAGGGTCGTAAAAGTGACGCAGTGAAATTATGAGATTTCACTGCGTCACTTTTAGGACACCGTTGCGTCAAATTCTTGAGCCTGCCTCACAGCAGGCGTAAGACTGACGCAGGCCCTTTCACATGGGGTTTGCCCCATGTGAAAGGACGCATTGCTGGAGTTGCGTCACTTTTGTGACACACTCTAGCAATGCTTCACTTTTGCGCTTACAGATACGTCAGAAATACTGACGTATCTGTAACTCCTTGCGACATGATGCATCATACATTAAATATGACGCATCAGGAATGTCGCAAGGAGTGCGCACTGAAAAGTGACACATCGCTGCTTTCACGCAGCGTTGCGTCATTTCTCATAAATGAGGCCCCTGCAATGGAACTCAGAATGTACGCAAGACAACAGCAGTATTTCATAGACCCTAAACCTTATCTGCAGATGAACGGGACCCCTCACTGAGTGGTACTGTTCATCTGCAGATAAGGTTTAGGGTCTATGCAACATCCATTGGGCTCACGGGGCTTCAGCCCCCCCCGTCGTGTCTGTCAGCCCGGGCAGAGACAGCTTCGGGGGCTGGTGACCATCTCGTTGCAGCCGCACCCGAGGACTTAACAGGTCTTTAAAAGACCATTTACTTGTAAATGAGGCTTTTGTTGTGTTTTCGCCCCTTCTTTCAGTCACTCTGTCTATGGTTGGAAGAATTAGCCCCCCCCCTGAAATGTAGCTCTAGTTGCCTGCCTGCCGCTCAGTATCAAGAATATAATTAGGGCTCCTGGTTTATGGTTTTGATATTTTTTAAAGGTAGTAAAAACGAGGTTTGACCAATCCGAGAAAAAAAAGGTGTTTTTTTCCCTGGGCCCCTCCCCCAAACGAAAACACATTGACCTGAAGCCTAAGTGTATTCTGAGTCATAAAAAGTTTATTAGATGAAAAAATATTGTACGGGCACTTTTTTGCACAAAAAGTCACTTTTTGGCACTTTTTTGAGAGAAATAGTTCGCAGATTTTTTTTAAATCGACCGAATTAAAAAAAAAATGCTCTTGTTGGATGGCTTTGGACATAAGGCCGCAGTCCAGGGATGACTTCTGGCCTCCTGGGATGACTTTTTGAAGTTTTGGGGTTTAAGGGGGCATAGTCACTTCTTCCATCCAGGCTACGTTGCTCAAAATCGGGTACGATGTCAGGTTCTTCCCTTGGCTGGAAGCTGAAAAAAAAACTTCAGATAATAGCAAAGGTAGATAGATCAAATGAAAGCATCAGATCTGAGCTTTCTAACAAGTATATTTAGGTCATGGGTACTCACGAAGTGACTGTGATATCCATTCTGAGCTATTTGTTAAATTAGCAAATCTTGTCAAAAAAACTTTTTTTGACGATTTTTGCTAATTTTCGGTATCAACCCTCATGGCTGTTTTCGGGTCCCTGTAGCCACCAGGACCCCATAATATATCTCAGATGATATAACAAGAGTGGCTAGGGCTCATTTCCAGCCTCCAGGTACATGTCTGACTCCTATTTGTGACATTTCGAGGTGTTTGGGGTCAAACTCATTTTTTCCATTATAGGCCATATAGCTCAGAGTCACATCACATTGAGCTCAGAGTCACATCAAATTTCTAGTTCTGGACCTAAGGACCCCTTAGTATACCTCAGATGACATACCAGGAGTGTCTAAGACCCATTTCTGGCATCCAGGGATGACTTTTTGAAGTTTTGGGGTTTAAGGGGGCAAAGTCACTTCTTCCATCCAGCCTAAGGTGCTCAAAATCGGGTACAATGTCAGGTTTTTCCCATGGCTGGAAGCTGAAAAAAAACCTTCAGATAATAGCAAAGGTAGATAGATCAAATGAAAGCATCAGATCTGAGCTTTCTAACAAGTATATTTAGGTCCTGGGTACTCACAAAGTGACTGTGATATCCATTCTGAGCTATTTGGAAAATTAGCAAATCTTGTCAAAAAAACTTTTTTTGACGATTTTTGCTAATTTTCGGTATCAACCCTCATGACTGTTTTCAGGTCCCTGTAGCCACCAGGACCCCATAATATATCTCAGATTATATAACAAGAGTGGCTAGGGCTCATTTCCAGCCTCCAGGTACATGTCTGACTCCTATTTGTGACATTTTGAGGTGTTTGGTGTCAAATTCATTTTTTTCCATTATAGCTCCTAGATATCAGAGTCACATCAGATTTCTAGTTCTGGACCCAAGAAGACCATAGTATACCTCAGATGACATACCAAGAGTGTCTAAGACCCATTTCTGGCCTCCAGGGGTGACTTTTTGAAGTTTTTGGGTTTAAGGGGGCAAAGTGACTTTTTCCACCCAGCCCAATGTTCTCAAAATCGGGTACGATATCAGGTGTTTCCCTTGGTTGGTAGCGGAAAAAAAACTTTATATAATATCAAAGTTATATATATCACATGAAAGCATCAGAGCTGACCTTTCTAACAAGTGTATTCATATCTTGCGCACTCAAACAGTGTCTCTGATATCCATTCTGAGCTATTTGGAAAATTAGCAAATCTTGTCAAAAAAAATTTTGGGACGATTTTTGCTAATTTTCAGTATCATCCCACCTGACTGTTTTTGGGTCCCTGTGGCCACCAGGACCCTATATTATATCTCAGGTGATATCGCAAGAGTGTCTAGGGCTCATTTCCAGCCTCCAGGTACATGTCTGAGTCCTATTTCAGACATTTTGAGGTGTTTGGTGTCAAATTCATTTTTTCCATTATAGGCCCTAGATATCAGAGTCACATCACATTTCTAGTTCTGGACCCAAGAACACCATAGTATACCTCAGATGACATACCAAGAGTGTCTAAGACCCGTTTCTGGCCTCCAGGGGTGACTTTTTGAAGTTTTTGGGTTTAAGGGGGCAAAGTCACTTTTTCCACCCGAGGTCGTGGAACTCGGAGCTGGGTAAAAGTTTAGCTTGAGTGCCCTCCCCATGGAGGTCAAAAATGTTATTGCATCAAAATCATTTAAAAACTATATAGGTGTAATTGTAGTGCCCTGAATGCTATATGCTGCATTTGCACCGTTCTAGGTATTTACAAAATGAATTTCTAACACTTTTGAAGTCTCCATGAAGTGAAAAATGACTAAGTCCAAAAACTTCACTGGTGCATCAAAGTGGTCAAAAAAGGTCAACATTGGGTTAAAATTAACAAAACATAGTGCTGCAGTGGTCCAATAGCAGGCTAAAGACATAATGAATGACACAGAATGAACAGTTTTACTAAACACTTTGAAAATTCGATTTTCAATTTCAGGGGGACAAGGTCATGGAACTCCGAGCTGGGTAAAAGTTCAGCTTAAGGGCCCTCCCCATGGAGGTCAAAAATGTTATTACATCAAAATCTTTTAAAAACTATATAGGTGTAATTGCAGTCTCCTGAATGCTATGTAACTGCATTTGCACTGTTCTGTGTGCCTCCAAAATGAATTTCTAACACTTTTGAAGTCCCCATGAAGTGAAAAATGACGAAGTACAAAGACATCATTGGTGCATGAAAGTGTTTAAAAACGGTCACAAATGCATAAAAATGAAAAAAACAAAGTGCTACACTGGCCCAATAGCAAGCTAAACACACAATGAATGACCCAGAATGAATATATTTACAAATTACTTGGAAAATGCTATTTTAAATTTCAGGGGGACGAGGTCACAGAAGTCATGGAACTCCGAGCGGGGTAAAAGTTCAAACTTTCCACCCCTCATGGAGGTCAAAATGTTTAATTCATCAAAATCATTTAAAAACTATATAGGTGTGATTGGAGTGTCCTGATTGCTATATAGGTGCATTTGCACTGTCCTGTGTGCCTCCAAAGTGACTTTTTTACACTTTTGAAATCTCCATGAAGCAAAAAGTGACTAAGTCCAAAGACCATTTGGAGCATCAAAGTGTTCAAAAACGGTCAAAAATGCATAAAAACGAAAAAAAAAACAAGTGCTACAGTGGCCCAATAGCATGCTAAACACACAATGAATGACACAGAATGAATAGTTGTACACATTACTTTGAAAATGCAATTTTAAATTTCAGGGGGACAAGGTCACGAAAGTCATGGAACTCCGAGCGGGGTAAAAGTTCAACCTTTCCCCCCTTATGGAGGTCAAAATTTTAATACATCAAAATCATTTAAAAACTATATAGGTGTGATGGCAGTGTCTTGGATACATCCCACATGAATTTTAAACACATTAGGAGCATCTCTGATCAAAATAACCATAAAAATCCCAAAGCTGCATCAGTGCTTCAAAGTGCTCCAAAACGGTCAAAAATGGACGAAAATGAAAAATATTCTCCATATCTGAGTTTTTATAACATTCCTTAGATAATGTATATCTTGAATTAGTTTTAAATCCTTTTATTAAAAAGTTTCTTTTCTATGCTGCACTGGTGCAACGCCTCAAGTCTGAGAAGCTGCACCAGTGCAGCCGAAGCAGCACTGGTGCAGCCGAAGCAGACCTTTGACCAATCCGAGAAAAAAAGGTGTTTTTTTCCCTGGGCCCCTCCCCCAAACGAAAACACATTGACCTGAAGCCTAAGTGTATTCTGAGTCATAAAAAGTTTATTAGATGAAAAAATATTGTACGGGCACTTTTTTGCACAAAAAGTCACTTTTTGGCACTTTTTTGAGAGAAATAAAATAGTTCGCAGATTTTTTTTTAAATCGACCGAATAAAAAAAAAATGCTCTTGTTAGATGGCTTTGGACATAAGGCCGCATAAACAAAAGGAATTTTTCAAATATCTGTTTTTCTCACTTTTTTATTGCTGTTTGAAATTTCTGACTTAACTTTTTGCATCATTGGTGATGCATGTGTTTAACATTGAGCTTGGGAAAATTGAAAAAAAATAGACTTTGGGGATTGTTTACTAGGGCAAGTGATACATCAAATTAAGACTCAAATTAAACTGAACCTCAAGCTGAAAAAAAAAACAAAATAGCATTTACGATCACTTTTTTATAAGCGACTTTAACAATTGTTTTTTTAGCTGTATTAAAAAACAAGGTAACGCCGTAAATTTTAGAAAAGAGATTTTTTCAAAGTAAAACATAGGTGTGACCTGCCTTCACATTAGGCTTCATAAACAAAAGAAAAAACATCTCTATGTGTTATATTCACTTTTTAATAACACATTTTCGTTTTAGGCACAAGCAAAAAGCAGCATTGGTGATGCATGTGTTTTTCAATGGGGTTTTTTAAAGTCTACCAAAATACGGTTTACCAATTCATTTTCATTATTTTCTCTTTGGTATCTCATTATGCACATGTTAATAAACAGGTTCATGCATTATTAGCTAAATAGCATAAAAACACACTGAATTATTAACAATAATCTTTGAGATTTGGGTGACCAGATGGCCGGAAATCGAAAATCGCCTCGTATGGATTCAACTTCCATTTCGTGCACTTTCTATGTGGGCCACATGCATAAGAATTGGTACAATAATGCATACGAATCTTAGCTAGAATCTGCAATTGAAATTAAGTCTTTAACTTATATGCTTCAAGAATTATAGGGCACATTCTGCTATGTATAATATCCTATCCATTTCAATGGGACGACCAGATGGCCGCAAATTGAAAATCGCGTCGTATGGATTCATATTGCGTTGTATGTACCTTACGTGTAAGCCACATGCATTTAAAATGACACAATGTAGTAGGGTATGCTATAGAATGTGTTGCAGTTGGAAATCAAGCTCTATCTAGTATGGATCATGACTGATGACACAATATACGTGACTCATTTTGCAAAAAATGGAGGCAAATTTTATAAAACATGCGTTTAATCACTGAATGATTCTCACCACTTCTAAGCATGGCACAGGCATGACAATGACCACAGGGCAGTGGCATGATGGTAACTGTATGCTGCACTCAGAATTATGGATCCAGATTGTATGGTTTTAGAATTATGGGCCACAACGTAAGGCATATTTTTTCACACATGTGACGTTATTGAAAAACATCATACATTCAACTTCACATTTTGTAGCCAAAAGCATAAAGTGTTCTTCAACACACATGAAAGTGAAAAATAAAAACTTTTCCTGAAGATTACACTTGATTTGTACCTTGTCCCTATAAGCCACAAATATGAGAGTTACCACTATAAAGTGTAGATGTCTTAGCTACATACTGTGATTGAAATTAGGTCAGTACCTCATATGGTTCAAGATTTATAGTGCACCACATACTATGTAATATATCCTATCCATTTCAATGGGTGACCAGATGGCTGCAAATTAAAAATCGCCTCGTATGGATTCAAATTGCTTTGTATGCACCTTGTGTGTGAGCCACATGCATATAAAATGGCACACTGTAGTAGGCTATGTTATAGAATGTGTTGCAGTTGGAAATCAAGCTCTATCTAATATGGATCTTGACTGATGACATAACATACGTGACACATTTTGCAAAAGCTGGAGGAATTTTTAAAAAAATATGTGTTTAATCGCTGAAAGATTCACACCACTTTGAAGCTTTCCACATGCATGAAAATGAACACAGGACAGTGGCATCATGTTAGCTTAATGCTGCACTTCCAATTATGGATCCAGATTGTATGGTTTTAGAAGTATGGGACAAAATGTAAGGCATACTTTTTCGTACATGCGACGGTATTGAAAAACGTCATACATTCAACCTCAAATTTTGACAACTTTACAATACGCCACACACATAATAATTCACATGGGTAAGATGCACATCACTAGGAACAAAGTGCTGTTTAAATTATGTCTCTATAATGTACAGACTATGAATTATAGCCAAAAGTATAAAGTGTTCTACAACACACATGAAAGTGAAAAATAAAAACTTACCTGAAGGTTACACTTGATTTGTACCTTGTCCCTATAAGCCACAACCATGAGAGTTACCACTATGAATTGTAAAAGTCTTAGCTACATACTGCAATTGAAATTAAGTCAGTACATCATATGCTTCAAGAAATAGAGTGCACTACATCCTCTGTAGTATATCCTATCCATTTCAAAGGGTGACCAGATGGCCGCAAATTAAAAATTGCCTCGTATGGATTCAAATTGCTTTGTATGACTGTTTTCAGGTCCCTGTAGCCACCAGGACCCCATAATATATCTCAGATGATATAACAAGAGTGGCTAGGGCTCATTTCCAGCCTCCAGGTACATGTCTGACTCCTATTTGTGACATTTCGAGGTGTTTGGGATCAAACTCATTTTTCCCAATATAGGCCATAGAGCTCAGAGTCACATCACATTGAGCTCAGAGTCACATCAAATTTCTAGTTCTGGACCTAAGGACCCCTTAGTATACCTCAGATGACATACCAGGAGTGTCTAAGACCCATTTCTGGCCTCCAGGGATGACTTTTTGAAGTTTTGGGGTTTAAGGGGGCATAGTCACTTCTTCCATCCAGGCTACGTTGCTCAAAATCGGGTACGATGTCAGGTTCTTCCCTTGGCTGGAAGCTGAAAAAAAACCTTCAGATAATAGCAAAGGTAGATAGATCAAATGAAAGCATCAGATCTGAGCTTTCTAACAAGTATATTTAGGTCATGGGTACTCACAAAGTGACTGTGATATCCATTCTGAGCTATTTGGAAAATTAGCAAATCTTGTCAAAAAAACTTTTATTGACGATTTTTGCTAATTTTCGGTATCAACCCTCATGACTGTTTTCGGGTCCCTGTAGCCACCAGGACCCCATAATATATCTCAGATGATATAACAAGAGTGGCTAGGGCTCATTTCCAGCCTCCAGGTACATGTCTGACTCCTATTTGTGACATTTCGAGGTGTTTGGGGTCAAACTCATTTTTTCCATTATAGGCCATATAGCTCAGAGTCACATCACATTGAGCTCAGAGTCACATCAAATTTCTAGTTCTGGACCTAAGGACCCCTTAGTATACCTCAGATGACATACCAGGAGTGTCTAAGACCCATTTCTGGCATCCAGGGATGACTTTTTGAAGTTTTGGGGTTTAAGGGGGCAAAGTCACTTCTTCCATCCAGCCTAAGGTGCTCAAAATCGGGTACAATGTCAGGTTTTTCCCATGGCTGGAAGCTGAAAAAAAAACTTCAGATAATAGCAAAGGTAGATAGATCAAATGAAAGCATCAGATCTGAGCTTTCTAACAAGTATATTTAGGTCCTGGGTACTCACAAAGTGACTGTGATATCCATTCTGAGCTATTTGGAAAATTAGCAAATCTTGTCAAAAAAACTTTTTTTGACGATTTTTGCTAATTTTCGGTATCAACCCTCATGACTGTTTTCAGGTCCCTGTAGCCACCAGGACCCCATAATATATCTCAGATTATATAACAAGAGTGGCTAGGGCTCATTTCCAGCCTCCAGGTACATGTCTGACTCCTATTTGTGACATTTTGAGGTGTTTGGTGTCAAATTCATTTTTTTCCATTATAGCTCCTAGATATCAGAGTCACATCAGATTTCTAGTTCTGGACCCAAGAAGACCATAGTATACCTCAGATGACATACCAAGAGTGTCTAAGACCCATTTCTGGCCTCCAGGGGTGACCTTTTGAAGTTTTTGGGTTTAAGGGGGCAAAGTGACTTTTTCCACCCAGCCCAATGTTCTCAAAATCGGGTACGATATCAGGTGTTTCCCTTGGTTGGTAGCGGAAAAAAAACTTTATATAATATCAAAGTTATATATATCACATGAAAGCATCAGAGCTGACCTTTCTGACAAGTGTATTCATATCTTGCGCACTCAGACAGTGTCTCTGATATCCATTCTGAGCTATTTGGAAAATTAGCAAATCTTGTCAAAAAAATTTTTGGGACGATTTTTGCTAATTTTCAGTATCAACCCACCTGACTGTTTTTGGGTCCCTGTGGCCACCAGGACCCTATATTATATCTCAGGTGATATAGCAAGAGTGTCTAGGGCTCATTTCCAGCCTCCAGGTACATGTCTGAGTCCTATTTCAGACATTTTGAGGTGTTTGGTGTCAAATTCATTTTTTCCATTATAGGCCCTAGATATCAGAGTCACATCACATTTCTAGTTCTGGACCCAAGAACACCATAGTATACCTCAGATGACATACCAAGAGTGTCTAAGACCCATTTCTGGCCTCCAGGGGTGACTTTTTGAAGTTTTTGGGTTTAAGGGGGCAAAGTCACTTTTTCCACCCGAGGTCGTGGAACTCGGAGCTAGGTAAAAGTTTAGCTTGAGTGCCCTCCCCATGGAGGTCAAAAATGTTATTGCATCAAAATCATTTAAAAACTATATAGGTGTAATTGTTGTGCCCTGAATGCTATATGGCTGCATTTGCACCGTTCTAGGTATTTACAAAATGAATTTCTAACACTTTTGAAGTCACCATAAAGTGAAAAATGACTAAGTCCAAAAACTTCACTGGTGCATCAAAGTGGTCAAAAAAGGTCAACATTGGGTTAAAATTAACAAAACATAGTGCTGCAGTGGTCCAATAGCAGGCTAAAGACATAATGAATGACACAGAATGAACAGTTTTACTAAACACTTTGAAAATTCGATTTTCAATTTCAGGGGGACAAGGTCATGGAACTCCGAGCTGGGTAAAAGTTCAGCTTAAGGGCCCTCCCCATGGAGGTCAAAAATGTTATTACATCAAAATCTTTTAAAAACTATATAGGTGTAATTGCAGTCTCCTGAATGCTATGTAACTGCATTTGCACTGTTCTGTGTGCCTCCAAAATGAATTTCTAACACTTTTGAAGTCCCCATGAAGTGAAAAATGACGAAGTACAAAGACATCATTGGTGCATGAAAGTGTTTAAAAACGGTCACAAATGCATAAAAATGAAAAAAACAAAGTGCTACACTGGCCCAATAGCATGCTAAACACACAATGAATGACCCAGAATGAATATATTTATAAATTACTTGGAAAATGCTATTTTAAATTTCAGGGGGACGAGGTCACAGAAGTCATGGAACTCCGAGCGGGGTAAAAGTTCAAACTTTCCACCCCTCATGGAGGTCAAAATGTTTAATTCATCAAAATCATTTAAAAACTATATAGGTGTGATTGGAGTGTCCTGATTGCTATATAGGTGCATTTGCACTGTCCTGTGTGCCTCCAAAGTGACTTTCTAACACTTTTGAAATCTCCATGAAGCAAAAAGTGACTAAGTCCAAAGACCATTTGGAGCATCAAAGTGTTCAAAAACGGTCAAAAATGCATAAAAACGAAAAAAAACAAGTGCTACAGTGGCCCAATAGCATGCTAAACACACAATGAATGACACAGAATGAATAGTTGTACACATTACTTTGAAAATGCAATTTTAAATTTCAGGGGGACAAGGTCACGAAAGTCATGGAACTCCGAGCGGGGTAAAAGTTCAACCTTTCCCCCCTTATGGAGGTCAAAATTTTAATACATCAAAATCATTTAAAAACTATATAGGTGTGATGGCAGTGTCTTGGATACATCCCACATGAATTTTAAACACATTAGGAGCATCTCTGATCAAAATAACCATAAAAATCCCAAAGCTGCATCAGTGCTTCAAAGTGCTCCAAAACGGTCAAAAATGGACGAAAATGAAAAATATTTTCCATATCTGAGTTTTTATAACATTCCTTAGATAATGTATATCTTGAATTAGTTTTAAATCCTTTTATTAAAAAGTTTCTTTTCTATGCTGCACTGGTGCAACGCCTCAAGTCTGAGAAGCTGCACCAGTGCAGCCGAAGCAGCACTGGTGCAGCCGAAGCAGCACTGGTGCAACAAGAGTCAAGCTGGTAGCCTGACCTTTGACCAATCCGAGAAAAAAAAAAAGGTGTTTTTTTCCCTGGGCCCCTCCCCCAAACGAAAACACATTGACCTGAAGCCTAAGTGTATTCTGAGTCATAAAAAGTGTATTAGATGAAAAAATATTGTACGGGCACTTTTTTGCACAAAAAGTCACTTTTTGGCACTTTTTTGAGAGAAATAAAATAGTTCGCAGATTTTTTTTAAATCGACCGAATAAAAAAAAAATGCTCTTGTTGGATGGCTTTGGACATAAGGCCGCATAAACAAAAGGAATTTTTCAAATATCTGTTTTTCTCACTTTTTTATTGCTGTTTGAAATTTCTGACTTGACTTTTTGCATCATTGGTGATGCATGTGTTTAACATTGAGCTTGGGAAAATTGAAAAAAAATAGACTTTGGGGATTGTTTACTAGGGCAAGTGATACATCAAATTAAGACTCATATTAAACTGAACCTCAAGCTGAAAAAAAAACCAAAATAGCATTTACGATCACTTTTTTATAAGCAACTTTAACAATTGTTTTTTTAGCTATATTAAAAAACAAGGTAACGCCGTAAATTTTAGAAAAGAGATTTTTTCAAAGTAAAACATAGGTGTGACCTGCCTTCACATTAGGCTTCATAAACAAAAGAAAAAACATCTCTATGTGTTATATTCACTTTTTAATAACACATTTTCGTTTTAGGCACAAGCAAAAAGCAGCATTGGTGATGCATGTGTTTTTCAATGGGGTTTTTTAAAGTCTACCAAAATACGGTTTACCAATACATTTTCATTATTTTCTCTTTGGTATCTAATTATGCACATGTTAATAAACAGGTTCATGCATTATTAGCTAAATAGCATAAAAACACACTGAATTATTAACAATAATCTTTGAGATTTGGGTGACCAGATGGCCGGAAATCGAAAATCGCCTCGTATGGATTCAACTTCCATTTCGTGCACTTTCTATGTGGGCCACATGCATAAGAATTGGTACAATAATGCATACGAATCTTAGCTAGAATCTGCAATTGAAATTAAGTCTTTAACTTATATGCTTCAAGAATTATAGGGCACATTCTGCTATGTATAATATCCTATCCATTTCAATGGGACGACCAGATGGCCGCAAATTGAAAATCGCGTCGTATGGATTCATATTGCGTTGTATGTACCTTACGTGTAAACCACATGCATTTAAAATGACACAATGTAGTAGGGTATGCTATAGAATGTGTTGCAGTTGGAAATCAAGCTCTATCTAGTATGGATCATGACTGATGACACAATATACGTGACTCATTTTGCAAAAAATGGAGGCAAATTTTTATAAAACATGCGTTTAATCACTGAATGATTCTCACCACTTCTAAGCATGGCACAGGCATGACAATGACCACAGGGCAGTGGCATGATGGTAACTGTATGCTGCACTCAGAATTATGGATCCAGATTGTATGGTTTTAGAATTATGGGCCACAACGTAAGGCATATTTTTTCACACATGTGACGTTATTGAAAAACATCATACATTCAACTTCACATTTTGTAGCCAAAAGCATAAAGTGTTCTTCAACACACATGAAAGTGAAAAATAAAAACTTTTCCTGAAGATTACACTTGATTTGTACCTTGTCCCTATAAGCCACAAATATGAGAGTTACCACTATAAAGTGTAGATGTCTTAGCTACATACTGTGATTGAAATTAGGTCAGTACCTCATATGGTTCAAGATTTATAGTGCACCACATACTATGTAATATATCCTATCCATTTCAATGGGTGACCAGATGGCCGCAAATTAAAAATCGCCTCGTATGGATTCAAACTGCTTTGTATGCACCTTGTGTGTGAGCCACATGCATATAAAATGGCACACTGTAGTAGGCTATGTTATAGAATGTGTTGCAGCTGGAAATCAAGCTCTATCTAATATGGATCTTGACTGATGACATAACATACGTGACACATTTTGCAAAAGCTGGAGGAATTTTTTTAAAAATATGTGTTTAATCGCTGAAAGATTCACACCACTTTGAAGCTTTCCACATGCATGAAAATGAACACAGGACAGTGGCATCATGTTAGCTTAATGCTGCACTTCCAATTATGGATCCAGATTGTATGGTTTTAGAAGTATGGGACAAAATGTAAGGCATACTTTTTCGTACATGCGACGGTATTGAAAAACGTCATACATTCAACCTCAAATTTTGACAACTTTACAATACGCCACACACATAATAATTCACATGGGTAAGATGCACATCACTAGGAACAAAGTGCTGTTTAAATTATGTCTCTATAATGTACAGACTATGAATTATAGCCAAAAGTATAAAGTGTTCTACAACACACATGAAAGTGAAAAATAAAAACTTACCTGAAGGTTACACTTGATTTGTACCTTGTCCCTATAAGCCACAACCATGAGAGTTACCACTATGAATTGTAAATGTCTTAGCTACATACTGCAATTGAAATTAAGTCAGTACATCATATGCTTCAAGAAATAGAGTGCACTACATCCTCTGTAGTATATCCTATCCATTTCAAAGGGTGACCAGATGGCCGCAAATTAAAAATTGCCTCGTATGGATTCAAATTGCTTTGTATGACTGTTTTCAGGTCCCTGTAGCCACCAGGACCCCATAATATATCTCAGATGATATAACAAGAGTGGCTAGGGCTCATTTCCAGCCTCCAGGTACATGTCTGACTCCTATTTGTGACATTTCGAGGTGTTTGGGAACAAATTCATTTTTCCCAATATAGGCCATAGAGCTCAGAGTCACATCACATTGAGCTCAGAGTCACATCAAATTTCTAGTTCTGGACCTAAGGACCCCTTAGTATACCTCAGATGACATACCAGGAGTGTCTAAGACCCATTTCTGGCCTCCAGGGATGACTTTTTGAAGTTTTTGGGTTTAAGGGGGCATAGTCACTTCTTCCATCCAGGCTACGTTGCTCAAAATCGGGTACGATGTCAGGTTCTTCCCTTGGCTGGAAGCTGAAAAAAAAACTTCAGATAATAGCAAAGGTAGATAGATCAAATGAAAGCATCAGATCTGAGCTTTCTAACAAGTATATTTAGGTCATGGGTACTCACAAAGTGACTGTGATATCCATTCTGAGCTATTTGGAAAATTAGCAAATCTTGTCAAACTTTTTTTGACGATTTTTGCTAATTTTCGGTATCAACCCTCATGACTGTTTTCGGGTCCCTGTAGCCACCAGGACCCCATAATATATCTCAGATGATATAACAAGAGTGGCTAGGGCTCATTTCCAGCCTCCAGGTACATGTCTGACTCCTATTTGTGACATTTCGAGGTGTTTGGGATCAAACTCATTTTTCCCAATATAGGCCATAGAGCTCAGAGTCACATCACATTGAGCTCAGAGTCACATCAAATTTCTAGTTCTGGACCTAAGGACCCCTTAGTATACCTCAGATGACATACCAGGAGTGTCTAAGATCCATTTCTGGCCTCCAGGGATGACTTTTTGAAGTTTTGGGGTTTAAGGGGGCATAGTCACTTCTTCCATCCAGGCTACGTTGCTCAAAATCGTGTACGATGTCAGGTTCTTCCCTTGGCTGGAAGCTGAAAAAAAAACTTCAGATAATAGCAAAGGTAGATAGATCAAATGAAAGCATCAGATCTGAGCTTTCTAACAAGTATATTTAGGTCATGGATACTCACAAAGTGACTGTGATATCCATTCTGAGCTATTTGGAAAATTACCAAATCTTGTCAAAAAAACTTTTTTTGACGATTTTTGCTAATTTTCGGTATCAACCCTCATGACTGTTTTCGGGTCCCTGTAGCCACCAGGACCCCATAATATATCTCAGATGATATAACAAGAGTGGCTAGGGCTCATTTCGAGCCTCCAGGTACATGTCTGACTCCTATTTGTGACATTTCGAGGTGTTTGGGGTCAAACTCATTTTTTCCATTATAGGCCATATAGCTCAGAGTCACATCACATTGAGCTCAGAGTCACATCAAATTTCTAGTTCTGGACCTAAGGACCCCTTAGTATACCTCAGATGACATACCAGGAGTGTCTAAGACCCATTTCTGGCCTCCAGGGATGACTTTTTGAAGTTTTGGGGTTTAAGGGGGCAAAGTCACTTCTTCCATCCAGCCTAAGGTGCTCAAAATCGGGTACAATGTCAGGTTTTTCCCATGGCTGGAAGCTGAAAAAAAAACTTCAGATAATAGCAAAGGTAGATAGATCAAATGAAAGCATCAGATCTGAGCTTTCTAACAAGTATATTTAGGTCCTGGGTACTCACAAAGTGACTGTGATATCCATTCTGAGCTATTTGGAAAATTAGCAAATCTTGTCAAAAAAACTTTTTTTGACGATTTTTGCTAATTTTCGGTATCAACCCTCATGACTGTTTTCAGGTCCCTGTAGCCACCAAAAACTTCACTGGTGCATCAAAGTGGTCAAAAAAGGTCAACATTGGGTTAAAATTAACAAAACATAGTGCTGCAGTGGTCCAATAGCAGGCTAAAGACATAATGAATGACACAGAATGAACAGTTTTACTAAACACTTTGAAAATTCGATTTTCAATTTCAGGGGGACAAGGTCATGGAACTCCGAGCTGGGTAAAAGTTCAGCTTAAGGGCCCTCCCCATGGAGGTCAAAAATGTTATTACATCAAAATCTTTTAAAAACTATATAGGTGTAATTGCAGTCTCCTGAATGCTATGTAACTGCATTTGCACTGTCCTGTGTGCCTCCAAAGTGACTTTTTAACACTTTTGAAATCTCCATGAAGCAAAAAGTGACTAAGTCCAAAGACCATTTGGAGCATCAAAGTGTTCAAAAACGGTCAAAAATGCATAAAAACGAAAAAAAAACAAGTGCTACAGTGGCCCAATAGCATGCTAAACACACAATGAATGACACAGAATGAATAGTTGTACACATTACTTTGAAAATGCAATTTTAAATTTCAGGGGGACAAGGTCACGAAAGTCATGGAACTCCGAGCGGGGTAAAAGTTCAACCTTTCCCCCCTTATGGAAGAGGTGTGGCGCCGCGGCCAGGGCGACTGACGCTGGAATCTGGGGACCACGGTTCGATTCCCGGCTCCGGCGGCAGGTCAGCCCAGCACCATGTGACTCTGGGCAATAGCTCCCTTAATCTTCCCGACGGCCCCCCAGCGCCTAGAGACCCTTACGGGTGATTGTGCGCTTTACAAATGTGGACTTTACTTTACTTTTACTTATGGAGGTCAAAATTTTAATACATCAAAATCATTTAAAAACTATATAGGTGTGATGGCAGTGTCTTGGATACATCCCACATGAATTTTAAACACATTAGGAGCATCTCTGATCAAAATAACCATAAAAATCCCAAAGCTGCATCAGTGCTTCAAAGTGCTCCAAAACGGTCAAAAATGGACGAAAATGAAAAATATTCTCCATATCTGAGTTTTTATAACATTCCTTAGATAATGTATATCTTGAATTAGTTTTAAATCCTTTTATTAAAAAGTTTCTTTTCTATGCTGCACTGGTGCAACGCCTCAAGTCTGAGAAGCTGCACCAGTGCAGCCGAAGCAGCACTGGTGCAGCCGAAGCAGACCTTTGACCAATCCGAGAAAAAAAGGTGTTTTTTTCCCTGGGCCCCTCCCCCAAACGAAAACACATTGACCTGAAGCCTAAGTGTATTCTGAGTCATAAAAAGTTTATTAGATGAAAAAATATTGTACGGGCACTTTTTTGCACAAAAAGTCACTTTTTGGCACTTTTTTGAGAGAAATAAAATAGTTCGCAGATTTTTTTTAAATCGACCGAATAAAAAAAAAATGCTCTTGTTGGATGGCTTTGGACATAAGGCCGCATAAACAAAAGGAATTTTTCAAATATCTGTTTTTCTCACTTTTTTATTGCTGTTTGAAATTTCTGACTTCACTTTTTGCATCATTGGTGATGCATGTGTTTAACATTGAGCTTGGGAAAATTGAAAAAAAATAGACTTTGGGGATTGTTTACTAGGGCAAGTGATACATCAAATTAAGACTCATATTAAACTGAACCTCAAGCTGAAAAAAAAAACAAAATAGCATTTACGATCACTTTTTTATAAGCGACTTTAACAATTGTTTTTTAGCTGTATTAAAAAACAAGGTAACGCCGTAAATTTTAGAAAAGAGATTTTTTCAAAGTAAAACATAGGTGTGACCTGCCTTCACATTAGGCTTCATAAACAAAAGAAAAAACATCTCTATGTGTTATATTCACTTTTTAATAACACATTTTCGTTTTAGGCACAAGCAAAAAGCAGCATTGGTGATGCATGTGTTTTTCAATGGGGTTTTTTAAAGTCTACCAAAATACGGTTTACCAATACATTTTCATTATTTTCTCTTTGGTATCTCATTATGCACATGTTAATAAACAGGTTCATGCATTATTAGCTAAATAGCATAAAAACACACTGAATTATTAACAATAATCTTTGAGATTTGGGTGACCAGATGGCCGGAAATCGAAAATCGCCTCGTATGGATTCAACTTCCATTTCGTGCACTTTCTATGTGGGCCACATGCATAAGAATTGGTACAATAATGCATACGAATCTTAGCTAGAATCTGCAATTGAAATTAAGTCTTTAACTTATATTCTTCAAGAATTATAGGGCACATTCTGCTATGTATAATATCCTATCCATTTCAATGGGACGACCAGATGGCCGCAAATTGAAAATCGCGTCGTATGGATTCATATTGCGTTGTATGTACCTTACGTGTAAGCCACATGCATTTAAAATGACACAATGTAGTAGGGTATGCTATAGAATGTGTTGCAGTTGGAAATCAAGCTCTATCTAGTATGGATCATGACTGATGACACAATATACGTGACTCATTTTGCAAAAAATGGAGGCAAATTTTATAAAACATGCGTTTAATCACTGAATGATTCTCACCACTTCTAAGCATGGCACAGGCATGACAATGACCACAGGGCAGTGGCATGATGGTAACTGTATGCTGCACTCAGAATTATGGATCCAGATTGTATGGTTTTAGAAGTATGGGCCACAACGTAAGGCATATTTTTTCACACATGTGACGTTATTGAAAAACATCATACATTCAACTTCACATTTTGTAGCCAAAAGCATAAAGTGTTCTTCAACACACATGAAAGTGAAAAATAAAAACTTTTCCTGAAGATTACACTTGATTTGTACCTTGTCCCTATAAGCCACAAATATGAGAGTTACCACTATAAAGTGTAGATGTCTTAGCTACATACTGTGATTGAAATTAGGTCAGTACCTCATATGGTTCAAGATTTATAGTGCACCACATACTATGTAATATATCCTATCCATTTCAATGGGTGACCAGATGGCCGCAAATTAAAAATCGCCTCGTATGGATTCAAATTGCTTTGTATGCACCTTGTGTGTGAGCCACATGCATATAAAATGGCACACTGTAGTAGGCTATGTTATAGAATGTGTTGCAGTTGGAAATCAAGCTCTATCTAATATGGATCTTGACTGATGACATAACATACGTGACACATTTTGCAAAAGCTGGAGGAATTTTTTAAAAAATATGTGTTTAATCGCTGAAAGATTCACACCACTTTGAAGCTTTCCACATGCATGAAAATGAACACAGGACAGTGGCATCATGTTAGCTTAATGCTGCACTTCCAATTATGGATCCAGATTGTATGGTTTTAGAAGTATGGGACAAAATGTAAGGCATACTTTTTCGTACATGCGACGGTATTGAAAAACGTCATACATTCAACCTCAAATTTTGACAACTTTACAATACGCCACACACATAATAATTCACATGGGTAAGATGCACATCACTAGGAACAAAGTGCTGTTTAAATTATGTCTCTATAATGTACAGACTATGAATTATAGCCAAAAGTATAAAGTGTTCTACAACACACATGAAAGTGAAAAATAAAAACTTACCTGAAGGTTACACTTGATTTGTACCTTGTCCCTATAAGCCACAACCATGAGAGTTACCACTATGAATTGTAAATGTCTTAGCTACATACTGCAATTGAAATTAAGTCAGTACATCATATGCTTCAAGAAATAGAGTGCACTACATCCTCTGTAGTATATCCTATCCATTTCAAAGGGTGACCAGATGGCCGCAAATTAAAAATTGCCTCGTATGGATTCAAATTGCTTTGTATGACTGTTTTCAGGTCCCTGTAGCCACCAGGACCCCATAATATATCTCAGATGATATAACAAGAGTGGCTAGGGCTCATTTCCAGCCTCCAGGTACATGTCTGACTCCTATTTGTGACATTTCGAGGTGTTTGGGATCAAACTCATTTTTCCCAATATAGGCCATAGAGCTCAGAGTCACATCACATTGAGCTCAGAGTCACATCAAATTTCTAGTTCTGGACCTAAGGACCCCTTAGTATACCTCAGATGACATACCAGGAGTGTCTAAGACCCATTTCTGGCCTCCAGGGATGACTTTTTGAAGTTTTGGGGTTTAAGGGGGCATAGTCACTTCTTCCATCCAGGCTACGTTGCTCAAAATCGGGTACGATGTCAGGTTCTTCCCTTGGCTGGAAGCTGAAAAAAAACCTTCAGATAATAGCAAAGGTAGATAGATCAAATGAAAGCATCAGATCTGAGCTTTCTAACAAGTATATTTAGGTCATGGGTACTCACAAAGTGACTGTGATATCCATTCTGAGCTTTTTGGAAAATTAGCAAATCTTGTCAAAAAAACTTTTTTTGACGATTTTTGCTAATTTTCGGTATCAACCCTCATGACTGTTTTCGGGCCCTGTAGCCACCAGGACCCCATAATATATCTCAGATGATATAACAAGAGTGGCTAGGGCTCATTTCCAGCCTCCAGGTACATGTCTGACTCCTATTTGTGACATTTCGAGGTGTTTGGGGTCAAACTCATTTTTTCCATTATAGGCCATATAGCTCAGAGTCACATCACATTGAGCTCAGAGTCACATCAAATTTCTAGTTCTGGACCTAAGGACCCCTTAGTATACCTCAGATGACATACCAGGAGTGTCTAAGACCCATTTCTGGCCTCCAGGGATGACTTTTTGAAGTTTTGGGGTTTAAGGGGGCAAAGTCACTTCTTCCATCCAGCCTAAGGTGCTCAAAATCGGGTACAATGTCAGGTTTTTCCCATGGCTGGAAGCTGAAAAAAAAACTTCAGATAATAGCAAAGGTAGATAGATCAAATGAAAGCATCAGATCTGAGCTTTCTAACAAGTATATTTAGGTCCTGGGTACTCACAAAGTGACTGTGATATCCATTCTGAGCTATTTGGAAAATTAGCAAATCTTGTCAAAAAAACTTTTTTTGACGATTTTTGCTAATTTTCGGTATCAACCCTCATGACTGTTTTCAGGTCCCTGTAGCCACCAGGACCCCATAATATATCTCAGATTATATAACAAGAGTGGCTAGGGCTCATTTCCAGCCTCCAGGTACATGTCTGACTCCTATTTGTGACATTTTGAGGTGTTTGGTGTCAAATTCATTTTTTCCATTATAGCTCCTAGATATCAGAGTCACATCAGATTTCTAGTTCTGGACCCAAGAAGACCATAGTATACCTCAGATGACATACCAAGAGTGTCTAAGACCCATTTCTGGCCTCCAGGGGTGACCTTTTGAAGTTTTTGGGTTTAAGGGGGTAAAGTGACTTTTTCCACCCAGCCCAATGTTCTCAAAATCGGGTACGATATCAGGTGTTTCCCTTGGTTGGTAGCGGAAAAAAAACTTTATATAATATCAAAGTTATATATATCACATGAAAGCATCAGAGCTGACCTTTCTGACAAGTGTATTCATATCTTGCGCACTCAGACAGTGTCTCTGATATCCATTCTGAGCTATTTGGAAAATTAGCAAATCTTGTCAAAAAAATTTTTGGGACGATTTTTGCTAATTTTCAGTATCAACCCACCTGACTGTTTTTGGGTCCCTGTGGCCACCAGGACCCTATATTATATCTCAGGTGATATAGCAAGAGTGTCTAGGGCTCATTTCCAGCCTCCAGGTACATGTCTGAGTCCTATTTCAGACATTTTGAGGTGTTTGGTGTCAAATTCATTTTTTCCATTATAGGCCCTAGATATCAGAGTCACATCACATTTCTAGTTCTGGACCCAAGAACACCATAGTATACCTCAGATGACATACCAAGAGTGTCTAAGACCCATTTCTGGCCTCCAGGGGTGACTTTTTGAAGTTTTTGGGTTTAAGGGGGCAAAGTCACTTTTTCCACCCGAGGTCGTGGAACTCGGAGCTAGGTAAAAGTTTAGCTTGAGTGCCCTCCCCATGGAGGTCAAAAATGTTATTGCATCAAAATCATTTAAAAACTATATAGGTGTAATTGTTGTGCCCTGAATGCTATATGGCTGCATTTGCACCGTTCTAGGTATTTACAAAATTAATTTCTAACACTTTTGAAGTCTCCATGAAGTGAAAAATGACTAAGTCCAAAAACTTCACTGGTGCATCAAAGTGGTCAAAAAAGGTCAACATTGGGTTAAAATTAACAAAACATAGTGCTGCAGTGGTCCAATAGCAGGCTAAAGACATAATGAATGACACAGAATGAACAGTTTTACTAAACACTTTGAAAATTCGATTTTCAATTTCAGGGGGACAAGGTCATGGAACTCCGAGCTGGGTAAAAGTTCAGCTTAAGGGCCCTCCCCATGGAGGTCAAAAATGTTATTACATCAAAATCTTTTAAAAACTATATAGGTGTAATTGCAGTCTCCTGAATGCTATGTAACTGCATTTGCACTGTTCTGTGTGCCTCCAAAATGAATTTCTAACACTTTTGAAGTCCCCATGAAGTGAAAAATGACGAAGTACAAAGACATCATTGGTGCATGAAAGTGTTTAAAAACGGTCACAAATGCATAAAAATGAAAAAAACAAAGTGCTACACTGGCCCAATAGCATGCTAAACACACAATGAATGACCCAGAATGAATATATTTACAAATTACTTGGAAAATGCTATTTTAAATTTCAGGGGGACGAGGTCACAGAAGTCATGGAACTCCGAGCGGGGTAAAAGTTCAAACTTTCCACCCCTCATGGAGTTCAAAATGTTTAATTCATCAAAATCATTTAAAAACTATATAGGTGTGATTGGAGTGTCCTGATTGCTATATAGGTGCATTTACACTGTCCTGTGTGCCTCCAAAGTGACTTTCTAACACTTTTGAAATCTCCATGAAGCAAAAAGTGACTAAGTCCAAAGACCATTTGGAGCATCAAAGTGTTCAAAAACGGTCAAAAATGCATAAAAACGAAAAAAAACAAGTGCTACAGTGGCCCAATAGCATGCTAAACACACAATGAATGACACAGAATGAATAGTTGTACACATTACTTTGAAAATGCAATTTTAAATTTCAGGGGGACAAGGTCACGAAAGTCATGGAACTCCGAGCGGGGTAAAAGTTCAACCTTTCCCCCCTTATGGAGGTCAAAATTGTAATACATCAAAATCATTTAAAAACTATATAGGTGTGATGGCAGTGTCTTGGATACATCCCACATGAATTTTAAACACATTAGGAGCATCTCTGATCAAAATAACCATAAAAATCCCAAAGCTGCATCAGTGCTTCAAAGTGCTCCAAAACGGTCAAAAATGGACGAAAATGAAAAATATTCTCCATATCTGAGTTTTTATAACATTCCTTAGATAATGTATATCTTGAATTAGTTTTAAATCCTTTTATTAAAAAGTTTCTTTTCTATGCTGCACTGGTGCAACGCCTCAAGTCTGAGAAGCTGCACCAGTGCAGCCGAAGCAGCACTGGTGCAGCCGAAGCCCGAGGGCCATTCCCGACTTCAGCATTGCTTGTCCTGACTGCTCCCAGCGATTCCCTAGGCCCTAGGCCTAACCACTGCTCGAGTGGCATCTCTTATACCACTTGTTTAGTATATGGTTTGAGTGGCCACCCGCCCTCATCCATAATTGTGCAACTTGTATGTTTAAACAGTGCTTTTGATTTAACGCTTGTGCCCCTTTATTCATAAAGAATACTGGGGATTGTCTTTAGTAATAAACACATATATTTTTATAATATATACTTGTGTGGTGTCCTTTCATTTGATATTACAGGATTGTATGTGGTAAAACAGCTCGCTTAACACGACCTCTTAAGTTAAGCCTTTAGGCTGCTTAGTCCATGCTACCCCTAGGATAGCTTGTCTAATAAGGTTGACTTACAACCAGACACCATAAGGGATTGTTTGGTCTGATAATAGGTGGTTCCAGAATTGGAAACATCACCTATCAGGCCAACTTCTCACATTAGGCCTTCCATAGGAGTGGCTCACAGGTTGATATGTGTCCAGATATAGGTTTAGATATAGGTATACTATATCTAAGTAAGGGGTGGTTACACCACCTTACCCCAGCTGAGTGATCAGCCAGTTGTGTCAATTTAAGAACCAGCCAGGGGTGGCAAAAGATATGCTGCAGCCCCTGGTAGGCCTTGGTGGCTCCTATGCCCGTGGCACCTATAGTGCATTATACAGGGGCTGACAAGGAGTCCATTTCCAATTGTGGTATGTACCTAGGGTACATGGAATCCATTTTACAGAGAGAGCAGATGGCCTGGGGCCCTGATTAGCAGGGAACCAGGTCAACTAAGTCAAAAAACCAGCTAAACACAGGCAAACAATCTGGGGTAACCATAGTCAGGTAGCCACCTTCCTACAGTCCCCCAGGCTGTGCTTGGTCCCCCAGGCTGTGCTTGGTCCCCCTGGTTGCTCTTGGTCCCCCAGGCTGTGCTTGGTCCCCCAGGCTGTGCTTGGTCCCCCTGGTTGCTCTTGGTCCCCCTGGCTGTGCTTGGTACCCCTGGCTGTGCTTGGTCCCCCAGGCTGCTTGGTCCCCCAGGCTGTGCTTGGTCCCCCTGGTTGCTCTTGGTCCCCACGCTGTGCTTGGTCCCCCAGGCTGTGCTTGCTCCCCCTGGTTGCTCTTGGTCCCCCAGGCTGTGTTTGGTCCCCCAGGCTGTGCTTGGTCCCCCAGGCTGTGCTTGGTCCCCCTGGTTGCTCTTGGTCCCCCAGGCTGTGCTTGGTCCCCCAGGCTGTGCTTGGTCCACCTGGTTGCTCTTGGTCCCCCAGGCTGTGCTTGGTACCCCTGGCTGTGCTTGGTCCCCCTGGTTGCTCTTGGTCCCCCAGGCTGTGCTTGGTCCCCCAGGCTGTGCTTGGTCCCCCTGGATGCTCTTGGTCCCCCTGGCTATGCTTGGTCTCCCTGGTTCCTCTTGGTCCCCCTGGCTGTGCTTGGTCCCCCAGGCTGTGCTTGGTCTCCCTGGTTGCTCTTGGTCCCCCTGGCTGTGCTTGGTACACCTGGCTGTGCTTGGTCCCCAGGCTGTGCTTGGTCCCCCAGGCTGTGCTTGGTCCCCCTGGTTGCTCTTGGTCCCCCAGGCTGTGCTTGGTCCCCCTGGTGCTCTTGGTCCCCCTGGCTGTGCTTGGTCCCCCTGGTTGCTCTTGGTCCCCCTGGTTGTGCTTGGTCCCTGTGAGAAGTTGGCCTGGTAGGGGATGTTTCCAATTCTGGAACCACCTACTACCTGACCAAACAATCCCCTTATGGTGTCTGGTTGTAAGTCAACCTTATTAGACAAGCTATCCTAGGGGTAGCATGGACTAAGCAGCCTAAAGGCTTAACTTAAGAGGTCGTGTTAAGCGAGCTGTTTTACCACATACAATCCTGTAATACCAAATGAAAGGACACCACACAAGTATATATTATAAAAATATATGTGTTTATTACTAAAAACAATCCCCAGTATTCTTTATGAATAAAGGGGCACAAGCGTTAAATCAAAAGCACTGTTTAAACATACAAAGTTGCACAATTATGGATGAGGGCAGGGGGCCACTCAAACCATATACTAAACAAGTGGTATAAGGGAGGCCACTCGAACAGTGGTTAGGCCTAGGGCCTAGGGAATCGCTGGGAGCAGTCAGGACAAGCAATGCTGAAGTCGGGAATGGCCCTCGGGATTCGGGAGATGTGCGGAAAGCGCACGCATGCACCAATGTTAACCAATGGTGCGTAAAAGTCAAATAGTTAAAGTTTAAGGACACTTCCGCTGAACCTAGAGGAACAAAACTTAACACACAGACCCTAGAGGTGTGCACCAGTGTGGGAACACCGGCGGAGCAAAGTTACCTCACCCACAGGAAGTGGGTGCACAGGGTCGAAGTGGCGTCGGGTTTTGACACGCAGGCTCTTGGTGCTTGAAGCTGAAAGGGCTGCAGGCAGGGTGAAGACGAAGTGTCCGGTGGAGTCCAAGGGTGGACTCAAGTTGTAGAGTACCTGAAAGCAGAGGGGACAGAGTCTGGGTCACTCAGCAGTGACCAGGGTGGAACCAGGACGGAACCAGGCAATGTCGGGCGCAATCAGGTGGTCGTCGAGGCGCTTCTCTTCGCTGTCACGTGGGCTCTGGGGCATCTGCGACGTCCAGGAGCAGGTCACGATCTGTCCCACGCAGGCTCTCACCGTCGGTGCAGTCGGCTTCCGGTTTGGAGCAAACAAGCCTTGGTAAGAGCAATCCACGCGGGATTGGAAGATGGCGTCTCACTCGGACCAGGAAGGTCAGAGTCGGGGCTCCCTTTCAGGGGAGCTGGTGTGGATCTGGAGCAACCAGAATCACGAGTCTTCTTTTGTAGTTCGTCGGCACAGGGACCACAAGCCAGCTGGCAAGTGACCGGGCCAACGCGTTGAGCCAAATCGTGCCAAAGGGCCCCACGCAGCACTCGTCGAGTGTGGAGGGCTGAACTTCGGCTCAGGAGTAGCTCAGGGTGGGGGCTTCTCAAACCCCGGTGTACAGCTTCGAGGGTCACTCGTGGGCTGCACGGTCAGCGTCTCGTGGTCACTTCAAGATGGCGTGCCCCACGCTTCCGGTCGCCTCCACGGGTCTCAGCTTTGCAGGGACTGTGGATCGGGCTGTTAGAAGCTGGGCAGGCTTGATCTCGTCGATCTCAGTCGCTCGAGTTCCGGCGGGAACTGCAACCAAGTAGACGTCGAGGGCTGGATGGTGCCTGCTGCTGCAGGGTGGTCACTCCTTGACCACAAGGGAGATTCTTCGGGCTTCCACGTTGAGATGGAGGGCGAAGGGTCCAGAATATCGTTTCAAATGTTTCTTCCAGGAAATCTGCTGTGCATTGGCACTGCTCCCACTCTTATTCGAATCTGGTGGGCGTGATTACCTGCTAGGTCCCCTCCTATGGGTGGGACCCAGGAAGTGGGTGGATACACCCCCTTCCTTTGATCCAGGCCGCCCTGGCACGAGGGCTGGAGTGCCCCAGAACCGGTTTGGCCGGATTATGCAAGGGGCAGCCTTGTGCGCCCCAGGCAGTGTCTGGTTTCTTTCAACCCTCCCTGCTACAATACACTATCTCCTGTCTGGAGGGCGGTGACACCCTCCTGTGACAGGAAACCCCTTTGTCCAGGACCCCCTTGACTGGGTTTCGGTCAGCTCCAGGGGTCCAGACATTTGTCTGTGGCAGAGGCATCCATTTTGTGGATCTTAAGGCCTTTGGAGAAATCAACCGCATTAAAGTGAAGTAACATGTCTTACCCCTCTCGAGGGGTGGAATGCCATCCCCGTCGCCAGAACTGGCGAGGGGATGGTATTCCAAAGCGTATGACACCTTACACGACATGTTTTGATAAAGCCAAACCAGAGTTGCTAAATAACCGCGAGGATTATAAGGCACTTAATAGTATATGGTATGGCATTATCCTGAAACAGCTTAGGGATTTGTTCCCGACGGCTGCAGACAGGCTCAGCTCATGCTAGAGCTCCATCTCACATAAAAACCATGCACCCAGCCTCCAGGATTGGGGAGGCCTGTCTATAGGAGTGGCTCACAGGTTTACATGTGTCCAGATATAGGTTTAGACATAGGTATACTATATCTAAGCAAGGGGTGTGTACACCACCTTACCCCAGCTGAGTGATCAGCCAGTTGTGTCAATTTAAGAACCAGCCAGGGGTGGCAAAAGATATGCTGCAGCCCCTGGTAGGCCTTAGTGGCTCCTGTGCCCTGTGCACCTATAGTGCATTCTACAGGGGCTGACAAGGAGTCCATTTCCAATTGGTATGTACCTAGGGTACATGGAATCCATTTTACAGAGAGAGCAGATGGCCTGGGGCCCTGATTAGCAGGGAACCAGGTCAACTAAGTCAAAAAACCAGCTAAACACAGGCAAAAAATCTGGGGTAACCATAGTCAGGTAGCCACCTTCCTACATAACCCCCCCCCAAACGAAAGGAGATAAGGCTATCCTTGGCCAGGTAAGCCTATATTGCCTGAGTGGCCATATAAGGAAGTACCTGCACTAGCATGGGTACCCCCTGTCTCCTGGTCCACTAAGCAGTCCCTCACCCTTTGGGTATTAGAGGGTCTCCACCATAGGGAATCACTACCTTGGGTGTGTTTATGCAAAGTTAAAGGCTGGTTTGGATATGGAGTATTGAAGTGAGGCTCTACTAATTTAGGGCTTAGCTTCCTCCAATTATCTTCCACCATGTGTGCCTTTCTTTCTTTAACTGAGTTGCACTGTGCTCTCAGGGTCAACCTCTGGCTACCTAAAGCTGGAGGCTGGGTCCCTCTGTTTGGCTTGCTGGAGGGACAGTTCAGGTTTGGGCCCTTTGGGTCCCAGGTTTGGCTGTGCCCAACAGAATCCATCTGGGGGAGGTCCCTAACTGTTTTTAAGGGGGCTCCCTCAGGAGTTTTTAAAGTTTCCACCTTACTAGGGCTACTAGTTTTGGTGCACCTAATCTTTTGATGGGGGTGCTTTATTTGACAGGGGGCCCTCTGGGTCTCACTGTCCTTCTTGTCCTCTGCAGCCCTGGGCTGGCTAAGGCAAGGGAGAGAGGGGCAGGTTACCTGCTCCAGACTGGGTCCCACCTGAGAAGGGTCCACTGACATCAGAGGTTCTGTCAGGCTAGGCCCAACCACCTCTGGGGCAGTTCCTTCATCAGGGGTAAGATCAGTTCCCTGAGGAGGCTGATCCTGTCCTAAAGTCTGGTGAGGGGGAGATTTCTCTTCCTCCTCCATGCTCTCAGTTTGTGTGGAGTTATCCATCATTTCAGGTTTCACAACACACGTGTCAGTTTGAGTTTGGGCTGTGGCCATCACAGCCCCACCAACCTTTTCAGGAGGAGACTCAGTTTGGGTTTCTGCTGTTATCATAACAGCTTTGCTATTCTGTTCAGGAAGAGCTTTTGCTAAAGATGGGGCAGGGAGTATCTCTGCCCTACCAACCTTTTCAGGAAGGACATCTTGAATTGGGGCTGTAGCCATTACAGCCCCACTAACCTTTCCATTGGAATTTACCATTCTAGAATGGATTTCCTGTTCAACCCCAGCCCAGGCTGAGATCTCCAAATCATTACCAAGTAGGCAGTCTACAGGCAAGTTTGGTGACACTGCCACTCTCTTTGGGCCAATGACACCTCCCCAGCTGAGACTTACTACTGCCATGGGATGATTTGTTTGGATGCCATCAATGTTTATTACCTGGTATGTGGCACCAGGTAAAAGCTGCTTAGAGGGGACTATGCCATCAGCCACCATGGTGATGCTAGCCCCTGTGTCTCTAAAAGCTTCAACTCTTAAACCATTGATGATGGGTTCTTGTCTATACTTGCTCAAAGTATTTGGGCAAGCAGAGAAGTTGGCAAACCCCATGCCAGCCTCATAAACAAGATCATTGGGTGATGGGGACCTGGATAGGCCAGGGTCCACCTGATTTCCAAAAGTAAACCCACCCAGATTCCTGGGTGTGCTTCCACTTCCTGGGGGATTACTGCTGACAGTAACAGGAGGTGTTGAAGCTGGCTTTGGAGGTATATTTTCTTTATTGTTATTCTTGGGACAACAGCTGTCTGTTTTGTAATGCCCCACCTGTTTACAGGGATAACAATAGGGTTTTTTCTCAGTTGAAGAAGTGTCTTGGGACCCACCCCCATCCTTGGAGTTTTGGGGCCCTGGGGAAGTCTTTTCTTTACTTTTATCCCCACCCTTATCTTGAGGCTTGGTAGACTCCTTCTTCTGGTTACTGTCCTGATTCTTAGGCCTAATCCTGGTTCTGACCCATTTGTCTGCCTTCTTTCCCAATTCTTGGGGAGAGGTCAGATCAGAGTCGACCAGGTGCTGGTGTAAGAGCTGGTTCTGACAATTACTTAGGATCTGCTCCCTCATAATCAAATTATACAATCCTGTAAAGTCATGTACTTTGCTGCCATGTAGCCAACCCTCCAGAGCCTTAGTAGCACAATCTACAAAATCAGTCCAGTCCTGAGTCTGTGTCTTCTGGGTGTCTCTGAACTTCAACCTGTACTGTTCAGTGGTTAAGCCAAACCCATCTATCAGAACACTCTTCAGGACTTTGTAATTGTTTGCATCCTCATGTCTAACAGTGAGGAGCTTGTCTCTCCCTTTCTCTGAAAAGGAGTACCATAAGATTGCTGCCCACTGTTCCTCAGGAACCTGCTGTACCATGCAGGCTCTCTCAAGAGCAGTCATCCATTTGTGGATGTCATCCCCTTCCCTGTAGGGGGGCACAATCTTTGTCAGGTTTCTACTATCATAGGACCTGGGTTTCTCTTTAGGAATATTGCTGCCACCAGTGGCATCTAAGCCACACAACTTCTGCTCTCTTGCCAAGGCAAGTTTAGCTTGAGCCAAGGCTACCTCCTCCCTCTCTATCTGGAGTTTGACAGCCCTCATTCTGGCCCTATGTTCTAACTTTTGAGAAGCATTCATGCCTCTCTGTGATTCCCTGGAGGCACTAGAAAGATGAGAGTCTCCTGAGGGAGATCTCACTCTTCTGTTGCCTGGGGGAATCATATGTTGGGTTCTGGGGAGGTGCTGGCCCTCTCCATTCCCCAGTAGGTCCAAGTTGGCCTGGCTAAGCCTACCAACTGGAACCTGGCTACCCTGATCCTGTACTTCTAAGTCCTCAACTTCTGAGTCCTCATCCAAGTCATCATCATCCTCCTCTTCAGGGGGATCAACTGCAGGGGGGTTCCCTTCAGTTCCTGTATCTAGGGAAGCTGCTTTTGCCCTCTCTAAGTCATCCTGTTCTAGGAGTCCTATCAGGATTAGGCAGGTGGGGCTTCTGCCCCTTTTTAACCCTCTTGCTTTGCACAAGACAATCAAGTCTCTGCGGGTTAGTTTGTCATATCCAGAAGTTGCCTGGGTAGGGTCAACTGTCACAGGACTAGACCCTGAGGCCTTTCCTGTGTCGGACATGGTTACTAGTGAGGTGTAAGTGGTGCACTTACCTACACTAAGTGTTTTCCTACTGGACCTTGCTAGTGAGTTGTAGTCAGGGGTGTGCTACTCCCTTCAACCTACAACTACTAAGTTCAGTAGAACTTAATATGCTAAGCTTTTGATTTTATATGTACCTAGAGGTACTTGATGTGATCTTTCAATTTGATATAAAGATTGCAATGGTAAAACAACAGCAAGCTCAAATCCGCACCGCTGCTCACCAATGTGAGAAGTTGGCCTGGTAGGGGATGTTTCCAATTCTGGAACCACCTACTACCTGACCAAACAATCCCCTTATGGTGTCTGGTTGTAAGTCAACCTTATTAGACAAGCTATCCTAGGGGTAGCATGGACTAAGCAGCCTAAAGGCTTAACTTAAGAGGTCGTGTTAAGCGAGCTGTTTTACCACATACAATCCTGTAATACCAAATGAAAGGACACCACACAAGTATATATTATAAAAATATATGTGTTTATTACTAAAAACAATCCCCAGTATTCTTTATGAATAAAGGGGCACAAGCGTTAAATCAAAAGCACTGTTTAAACATACAAAGTTGCACAATTATGGATGAGGGCAGGGGGCCACTCAAACCATATACTAAACAAGTGGTATAAGGGAGGCCACTCGAACAGTGGTTAGGCCTAGGGCCTAGGGAATCGCTGGGAGCAGTCAGGACAAGCAATGCTGAAGTCGGGAATGGCCCTCGGGATTCGGGAGATGTGCGGAAAGCGCACGCATGCACCAATGTTAACCAATGGTGCGTAAAAGTCAAATAGTTAAAGTTTAAGGACACTTCCGCTGAACCTAGAGGAACAAAACTTAACACACAGACCCTAGAGGTGTGCACCAGTGTGGGAACACCGGCGGAGCAAAGTTACCTCACCCACAGGAAGTGGGTGCACAGGGTCGAAGTGGCGTCGGGTTTTGACACGCAGGCTCTTGGTGCTTGAAGCTGAAAGGGCTGCAGGCAGGGTGAAGACGAAGTGTCCGGTGGAGTCCAAGGGTGGACTCAAGTTGTAGAGTACCTGAAAGCAGAGGGGACAGAGTCTGGGTCACTCAGCAGTGACCAGGGTGGAACCAGGACGGAACCAGGCAATGTCGGGCGCAATCAGGTGGTCGTCGAGGCGCTTCTCTTCGCTGTCACGTGGGCTCTGGGGCATCTGCGACGTCCAGGAGCAGGTCACGATCTGTCCCACGCAGGCTCTCACCGTCGGTGCAGTCGGCTTCCGGTTTGGAGCAAACAAGCCTTGGTAAGAGCAATCCACGCGGGATTGGAAGATGGCGTCTCACTCGGACCAGGAAGGTCAGAGTCGGGGCTCCCTTTCAGGGGAGCTGGTGTGGATCTGGAGCAACCAGAATCACGAGTCTTCTTTTGTAGTTCGTCGGCACAGGGACCACAAGCCAGCTGGCAAGTGACCGGGCCAACGCGTTGAGCCAAATCGTGCCAAAGGGCCCCACGCAGCACTCGTCGAGTGTGGAGGGCTGAACTTCGGCTCAGGAGTAGCTCAGGGTGGGGGCTTCTCAAACCCCGGTGTACAGCTTCGAGGGTCACTCGTGGGCTGCACGGTCAGCGTCTCGTGGTCACTTCAAGATGGCGTGCCCCACGCTTCCGGTCGCCTCCACGGGTCTCAGCTTTGCAGGGACTGTGGATCGGGCTGTTAGAAGCTGGGCAGGCTTGATCTCGTCGATCTCAGTCGCTCGAGTTCCGGCGGGAACTGCAACCAAGTAGACGTCGAGGGCTGGATGGTGCCTGCTGCTGCAGGGTGGTCACTCCTTGACCACAAGGGAGATTCTTCGGGCTTCCACGTTGAGATGGAGGGCGAAGGGTCCAGAATATCGTTTCAAATGTTTCTTCCAGGAAATCTGCTGTGCATTGGCACTGCTCCCACTCTTATTCGAATCTGGTGGGCGTGATTACCTGCTAGGTCCCCTCCTATGGGTGGGACCCAGGAAGTGGGTGGATACACCCCCTTCCTTTGATCCAGGCCGCCCTGGCACGAGGGCTGGAGTGCCCCAGAACCGGTTTGGCCGGATTATGCAAGGGGCAGCCTTGTGCGCCCCAGGCAGTGTCTGGTTTCTTTCAACCCTCCCTGCTACAATACACTATCTCCTGTCTGGAGGGCGGTGACACCCTCCTGTGACAGGAAACCCTTTGTCCAGGACCCCCTTGACTGGGTTTCGGTCAGCTCCAGGGGTCCAGACATTTGTCTGTGGCAGAGGCATCCATTTTGTGGATCTTAAGGCCTTTGGAGAAATCAACCGCATTAAAGTGAAGTAACATGTCTTACCCCTCTCGAGGGGTGGAATGCCATCCCCGTCGCCAGAACTGGCGAGGGGATGGTATTCCAAAGCGTATGACACCTTACACGACATGTTTTGATAAAGCCAAACCAGAGTTGCTAAATAACCGCGAGGATTATAAGGCACTTAATAGTATATGGTATGGCATTATCCTGAAACAGCTTAGGGATTTGTTCCCGACGGCTGCAGACAGGCTCAGCTCATGCTAGAGCTCCATCTCACATAAAAACCATGCACCCAGCCTCCAGGATTGGGGAGGCCTGTCTATAGGAGTGGCTCACAGGTTTACATGTGTCCAGATATAGGTTTAGACATAGGTATACTATATCTAAGCAAGGGGTGTGTACACCACCTTACCCCAGCTGAGTGATCAGCCAGTTGTGTCAATTTAAGAACCAGCCAGGGGTGGCAAAAGATATGCTGCAGCCCCTGGTAGGCCTTAGTGGCTCCTGTGCCCTGTGCACCTATAGTGCATTCTACAGGGGCTGACAAGGAGTCCATTTCCAATTGGTATGTACCTAGGGTACATGGAATCCATTTTACAGAGAGAGCAGATGGCCTGGGGCCCTGATTAGCAGGGAACCAGGTCAACTAAGTCAAAAAACCAGCTAAACACAGGCAAAAAATCTGGGGTAACCATAGTCAGGTAGCCACCTTCCTACAGTCCCCCTGGTTGCTCTTGGTCCCCCAGGCTGTGCTTGGTCCCCCAGGCTGTGCTTGGTCCCCCTGGTTGCTCTTGGTCCCCCAGGCTGTGCTTGGTCCCCCAGGCTGTGCTTGGTCCCCCTGGTTGCTCTTGGTCCCCCAGGCTGTGCTTGGTCCCCCAGGCTGTGCTTGGACCCCCTGGTTGCTCTTGGTCCTCCAGGCTGTGCTTGGTCCCCCAGGCTGTGCTTGGTCCCCCAGGCTGTGCTTGGTCCCCCTGGTTGCTCTTGGTCCCCCTGGCTGTGCTTGGTACCCCTGGCTGTGCTTGGTCCCCCTGGTTGCTCTTGGTCCCCCAGGCTGTGCTTGGTCCCTCTGGTTGCTCTTGGTCCCCCAGGCGGTGCTTGGTCCCCCAGGCTGTGCTTGTTCCCCCTGGTTGCTCTTGGTCCCCCAGGCTGTGCTTGGTCCCCCAGGCTGTGCTTGGCCCCCCTGGTTGCTCTTGGTCCCCCAGGCTGTGCTTGGTCCCCCAGGCTGTGCTTGGTCCCCCAGGCTGTGCTTGGTCCCCCTGGTTGCTCTTGGTCCCCCAGGCTGTGCTTGGTCCCCCAGGCTGTGCTTGGACTCCCTGGTTGCTCTTGGTCCCCCCAGGCTGTGCTTGGTCCCCCAGGCTGTGCTTGGTCCCCCAGGCTGTGCTTGGTCCCCCTGGTTGCTCCTGGTCCCCCTGGCTGTGCTTGGTCCCCCTGGCTGTGCTTGGTCCCCCTGGTTGCTCTTGGTCCCCCAGGCTGTGCTTGGTCCCCCAGGCTGTGCTTGGTCCCCCTGGTTGCTCTTGGTCCCCCAGGCTGTGCT
Organism: Lissotriton helveticus; assembly: GCF_964261635.1. Taxonomy (NCBI): domain Eukaryota; kingdom Metazoa; phylum Chordata; class Amphibia; order Caudata; family Salamandridae; genus Lissotriton; species Lissotriton helveticus. The sequence goes on along the minus strand of NW_027611671.1, from coordinate 1,425,710 downwards.
TGGTCCCCCAGGCTGTGCTTGGTCCCTGTGAGAAGTTGGCCTGGTAGGGGATGTTTCCAATTCTGGAACCACCTACTACCTGACCAAACAATCCCCTTATGGTGTCTGGTTGTAAGTCAACCTTATTAGACAAGCTATCCTAGGGGTAGCATGGACTAAGCAGCCTAAAGGCTTAACTTAAGAGGTCGTGTTAAGCGAGCTGTTTTACCACATACAATCCTGTAATACCAAATGAAAGGACACCACACAAGTATATATTATAAAAATATATGTGTTTATTACTAAAAACAATCCCCAGTATTCTTTATGAATAAAGGGGCACAAGCGTTAAATCAAAAAGCACTGTTTGAACATGCAAGTTGCACAATTATGGATGAGGGCGGGTGGCCACTCAAACCATATACTAAACAAGTGGTATAAGAGATGCCACTCGAGCAGTGGTTAGGCCTAGGGCCTAGGGAATCGCTGGGAGCAGTCAGGACAAGCAATGCTGAAGTCGGGAATGGCCCTCGGGATTCGGGAGATGTGCGGAAAGCGCACGCATGCACCAATGTTAACCAATGGTGCGTAAAAGTCAAAGAGTTAAAGTTTAAGGACACTTCCGCTGAACCTAGAGGAACAAAACTTAACACACAGACCCTAGAGGTGTGCACCAGTGTGGGAACACCGGCGGAGCAAAGTTACCTCACCCACAGGAAGTGGGTGCACAGGGTCGAAGTGGCGTCGGGTTTTGACACGCAGGCTCTTGGTGCTTGGAGCTGAAAGGGCTGCAGGCGGGTTAAAGATGAAGTGTCCGGTGGAGTCCAAGGGTGGACTCAAGTTGTAGAGTACCTGAAAGCAGAGGGGACAGAGTCTGGGTCACTCAGCAGTGACCAGGGTGGAACCAGGACGGAACCAGGCAATGTCGGGCGCAATCAGGTGGTCGTCGAGGAGCTTCTCTCCACTGTCACGTGGGCTCTGGGGCATCTGCGACGTCCAGGAGCAGGTCACGATCTGTCCCACGCAGGCTCTCACCGTCGGTGCAGTCGGCTTCAAGTTTGGAGCAAACAAGCCTTGGTAAGAGCAATCCACGCAGGATCGGAAGATTGCTTCTCACTCGGACCAGGAGGGTCAGAGTCGGGGCTCCTTTTCAGGGGAGCTGGTGTGGATCTGGAGCAACCAGATTCACGAGTCTTCTTAGGTAGTTCGTCGGCACAGGGACCACAAGCCAGCTGGCAAGTGACCGGGCCAACGCGTTGAGCCAAATCGTGCCAAAGGGCCCCACGCAGCACTCGTCGAGTGTGGAGGGCTGAACTTCGGCTCAGGAGTAGCTCAGGTTGGGGGCTTCTCAAACCCCGGTGCACAGCTTCGAGGGTCACTCGTGGGCTGCACGGTCAGCGTCTCGTGGTCACTTCAAGATGGCGTGCCCCACGCTTCCGGTCGCCTCCACGGGTCTCAGCTTTGCAGGGACTGTGGATCGGGCTGTTAGAAGCTGGACAGGCTTGATCTCGTCGATCTCAGTCGCTCGAGTTCCGGCGGGAACTGCAACTAAGTAGACGTCGAGGGCTGGATGGTGCCTGCTGCTGCAGGGTGGTCACTCCTTGACCACAAGGGAGATTCTTCGGGCTTCCACGTTGAGATGGAGGGAGAAGGGTCCAGAATATCGTTTCAAATGTTTCTTCCAGGAAATCTGATGTGCATTGGCACTGCTCCCACTCTTATTCGAATCTGGGGGGCGTGATTACCTGCTAGGTCCCCTCCTATGGGTGGGACCCAGGAAGTGGGTGGATACACCCCCTTCCTTTGATCCAGGCCGCCCTGGCACGAGGGCTGGAGTGCCCCAGAACCGGTTTGGCCGGATTATGCAAGGGGCAGCCTTGTGCGCCCCAGGCAGTGTCTGGTTTCTTTCAAACCTCCCTGCTACAATACACTATCTCCTGTCTGGAGGGCGGTGACACCCTCCTGTGACAGGAAACCCTTTGTCCAGGACCCCCTTGACTGAGTTTCGGTCAGCTCCAGGGGTCCAGACATTTGTCTGTGGCAGAGGCATCCATTTTGTGGATCTTAAGGCCTTTGGAGAAATCAACCGCATTAAAGTGAAGTAACATGTCTTACCCCTCTAGAGGGGTGGAATGCCATCCCCGTCGCCAGAACTGGCGAGGGGATGGTATTCCAAATCGTATGACACCTTACACGACATGTTTTGATAAAGCCAAACCAAAGTTGCTATTTAACCGCGAGGATTATAAGGCACTTTAGAGTATATGGTATGGCATTATCCTGAAACAGCCTAGGGAGTTGTTCCCGACAGCTGCAGACAGGCTCAGCTCATGCTAGAGCTCCATCTCACATAAAACCACGCACTCAGCCTCCAGGATTGATGAGGCCTTTCCATAGGAGTGGCTCACAGGTTAATATGTGTCCAGATATAGGTTTAGATATAGGTATACTATATCTAAGCAAGGGGTGATTACACCACCTTACCCCAGCTGAGTGATCAGCCAGTTGTGTCAATTTAAGAACCAGCCAGGGGTGGCAAAAGATATGCTGCAGCCCCTGGTAGGCCTTGGTGGCTCCTATGCCCTGGGCACCTATAGTGCATTATACAGGGGCTGACAAGGAGTCCATTTCCAATTGTGGTATGTACCTAGGGTACATGGAATCCATTTTACAGAGAGAGCAGATGGCCTGGGGCCCTGATTAGCAGGGAACCAGGTCAACTAAGTCAAAAAACCAGCTAAACACAGGCAAAAAATCTGGGGTAACCATAGTCAGGTAGCCACCTTCCTACATAACCCCCCCCCAAACGAAAGGAGATAAGGCTATCCTTGGCCAGGTAAGCCTATATTGCCTGAGTGGCCATATAAGGAAGTACCTGCACTAGCATGGGTACCCCCTGTCTCATGGTCCACTAAGCAGTCCCTCACCCTTTGGGTATTAGAGGGTCTCCACCATAGGGAATCACTACCTTGGGTGTGTTTATGCAAAGTTAAAGGCTGGTTTGGATATGGAGTTTTGAAGTGAGGCTCTACTAAGTTAGGGCTTGGCTTCCTCCAATTATCTTCCACCATGTGTGCCTTTCTTTCTTTAACTGAGTTGCACTGTGCTCTCAGGGTCAACCTCTGGCTACCTAAAGCTGGAGGCTGGGTCCCTCTGTTTGGCTTGCTGGAGGGACAGTTCAGGTTTGGGCCCTTTGGGTCCCAGGTTTGGCTGTGCCCAACAGAATCCATCTGTGGGAGGTCCCTAACTGTTTTTAAGGGGGCTCCCTCAGGAGTTTTTAAAGTTTTCACCTTACTAGGGCTACTAGTTTTGGTGCCCCATATCTGTTGATGGGGGTGCTTTATTTGACAGGGGGCCCTCTGGGTCTCACTGTCCTTCTTGTCCTCTGCAGCCCTGGGCTGGCTAAGGCAAGGGAGAGAGGGGCAGGTTACCTGCTCCAGACTGGGTCCCACCTGAGAAGGGTCCACTGACATCAGAGGTTCTGTCAGGCTAGGCCCAACCACCTCTGGGGCAGTTCCTTCATCAGGGGTAAGATCAGTTCCCTGAGGAGGCTGATCCTGTCCTAAAGTCTGGTGAGGGGGAGATTTCTCTTCCTCCTCCATGCTCTCAGTTTGTGTGGAGTTATCCATCATTTCAGGTTTCACAACACATATGTCAGTTTGAGTTTGGGCTGTGGCCATCACAGCCCCACCAACCTTTTCAGGAGGAGACTCAGTTTGGGTTTCTGCTGTTATCATAACAGCTTTGCTATTCTGTTCAGGAAGAGCTTTTGCTAAAGATGGGGCAGAGAGTTTCTCAGCCCTACCAACCTTTTCAGGAAGGACATCTTGAATTGGGGCTGTAGCCATTACAGCCCCACTAACCTTTCCATTGGAATTCACCATTCTAGAATGGGTTTCCTGTTCAACCTCAGCCCAGGCTGAGATCTCCAAATCATTACCAAGTAGGCAGTCTACAGGCAAGTTTGGTGACACTGCCACTCTCTTTGGGCCAATGACACCTCCCCAGCTGAGACTTACTACTGCCATGGGATGATTTGTTTGGATTCCATCAATGTTTGTAACCTGGTATGTGGCACCAGGTAAAAGTTGCTTAGAGGGGACTATGCCATCAGCCACCATGGTGATGCTAGCCCCTGTGTCTCTAAAAGCTTCAACTTTCAAACCATTGATGATGGGTTCTTGTCTATACTTGCTCAAAGTATTTGGGCAAGCAGAGAAGTTGGCAAACCCCATGCCAGTCTCATAAACAAGATCATTGGGTGATGGGGACCTGGATAGGCCAGGGTCCACCTGAGCTCCAACAGTAAACCCACCCAGATTCCTGGGTGTGCTTCCACTTCCTGGGGGAGTACTGCTGACAGTAACAGGAGGTGTTGAAGTTGGCTTTGGAGGTATATTTTCTTTATTGTTATTCTTGGGACAACAGTTGTCTGTTTTGTAATGCCCAACCTGTTTACAGGCATAACAATAAGGCTTTTTCTCTGTTGAAGAAGTGTCTTGGGACCCACCCCCATTCTTGGAGTTTTGGGGCCCTGGGGAAGTCTTTTCTTTATTTTTATCCCCACCCTTATCTTGAGGCTTGGTAGACTCCTTCTTCTGGTTACTGTCCTGATTCTTAGGCCTAATCCTGGTTCTGACCCACTTGTCTGCCTTCTTTCCCAATTCTTGGGGAGAGGTCAGATCAGAGTCCACCAGGTGCTGGTGTAAGAGCTGGTTCTGACAATTACTTAGGATCTGCTCCCTCATAATCAAATTATACAATCCTGTAAAGTCATGTACTTTGCTGCCATGTAGCCAACCCTCCAGGGCCTTAGTTGCACAATCAACAAAATCAGTCCAGTCCTGAGTCTGTGTCTTCTGGGTGTCTCTGAACTTCAACCTGTACTGTTCAGTGGTTAAGCCAAACCCATCTATTAGGACACTCTTCAGGACTTTGTAATTGTTTGCATCCTCATGTCTGACAGTGAGGAGCTTATCTCTCCCTTTCTCTGAAAAGGAGTACCATAAGATTGCTGCCCACTGTTCCTCAGGAACCTGCTGTACCATGCAGGCTCTCTCAAGAGCAGTTATCCACTTGTGGATATCATCCCCTTCCTTGTAGGGGGGCACAATCTTTGTCAGGTTTCTACTATCATAGGACCTGGGTTTCTCTTTAGGAATATTGCTGCCACCAGTGGCATCTAAGCCACACAATTTTTGCTCTCTTGCCAAGGCAAGTTTAGCTTGAGCTAAGGTGAGTCTAGCTTGACTCAGGGCTACCTCCTCTCTCTCTATCTGGAGTCTGACAGCCCTCATCCTAGCCCTATGCTCAGCTTTCTGAGAAGCAGTCATGCCTCTCTCTGATTCTCTGGAGGCCCTAGAAATATGAGAGTCCCCTGAGGGAGATCTCACTCTTCTGTTGCCTGGGAGAATAACATGTTGGGTTCTGGGGAGGTGCTGGCCCTCTCCATTCCCCAGTAGGTCCAAGTTGGCCTGGCTAAGCCTACCAACTGGAACCTGGCTACCCTGATCCTGTACTTCTAAGTCCTCAACATCTGAGTCCTCATCCAAGTCATCATCATCCTCCTCTTCAGGGGGATCAACTGCAGGGGGGTTCCCTCCAGTTCCTGTATCTAGGGAAGCTGCTTTTGCCTTCTCTAAGTCATCCTGTTCTAGGATTTCTACCAGGATTAGGCAGGTGGGGCTTCTGCCCCTTTTTAACCCTCTTGCTTTGCACAAGGCAATCAAGTCTCTGCGGGTTAGTTTGTCATATCCAAAAGTTGCCTGGGTAGGGTCAACTGTCACAGGACTAGACCCTGAGGCCTTTCCTGTGTCAGGCATGGTTACTAGTGAGGTGTAAGTGGTGCACTTACCTACACTAAGTGTTTTCCTACTGGACCTTGCTAGTGAGTTGTAGTCAGGGGTGTGCTACTCCCTTCAACCTACAACTACTAAGTTCAGTAGAACTTCATATGCTAAGATTTTGATTTTATATGTACCTAGAGGTACTTGATGTGATCTTTCAATTTGATATAAAGATTGCAATGGTAAAACAACAGCAAGCTCAAATCCGCACCGCTGCTCACCAATGTGAGAAGTTGGCCTGGTAGGGGATGTTTCCAATTCTGGAACCACCTACTACCTGACCAAACAATCCCCTTATGGTGTCTGGTTGTAAGTCAACCTTATTAGACAAGCTATCCTAGGGGTAGCATGGACTAAGCAGCCTAAAGGCTTAACTTAAGAGGTCGTGTTAAGCGAGCTGTTTTACCACATACAATCCTGTAATACCAAATGAAAGGACACCACACAAGTATATATTATAAAAATATATGTGTTTATTACTAAAAACAATCCCCAGTATTCTTTATGAATAAAGGGGCACAAGCGTTAAATCAAAAAGCACTGTTTAAACATACAAGTTGCACAATTATGGATGAGGGCGGGTGGCCACTCAAACCATATACTAAACAAGTGGTATAAGAGATGCCACTCGAGCAGTGGTTAGGCCTAGGGCCTAGGGAATCGCTGGGAGCAGTCAGGACAAGCAATGCTGAAGTCGGGAATGGCCCTCGGGATTCGGGAGATGTGCGGAAAGCGCACGCATGCACCAATGTTAACCAATGGTGCGTAAAAGTCAAAGAGTTAAAGTTTAAGGACACTTCCGCTGAACCTAGAGGAACAAAACTTAACACACAGACCCTAGAGGTGTGCACCAGTGTGGGAACACCGGCGGAGCAAAGTTACCTCACCCACAGGAAGTGGGTGCACAGGGTCGAAGTGGCGTCGGGTTTTGACACGCAGGCTCTTGGTGCTTGGAGCTGAAAGGGCTGCAGGCGGGTTAAAGATGAAGTGTCCGGTGGAGTCCAAGGGTGGACTCAAGTTGTAGAGTACCTGAAAGCAGAGGGGACAGAGTCTGGGTCACTCAGCAGTGACCAGGGTGGAACCAGGACGGAACCAGGCAATGTCGGGCGCAATCAGGTGGTCGTCGAGGAGCTTCTCTCCACTGTCACGTGGGCTCTGGGGCATCTGCGACGTCCAGGAGCAGGTCACGATCTGTCCCACGCAGGCTCTCACCGTCGGTGCAGTCGGCTTCAAGTTTGGAGCAAACAAGCCTTGGTAAGAGCAATCCACGCAGGATCGGAAGATTGCTTCTCACTCGGACCAGGAGGGTCAGAGTCGGGGCTCCTTTTCAGGGGAGCTGGTGTGGATCTGGAGCAACCAGATTCACGAGTCTTCTTAGGTAGTTCGTCGGCACAGGGACCACAAGCCAGCTGGCAAGTGACCGGGCCAACGCGTTGAGCCAAATCGTGCCAAAGGGCCCCACGCAGCACTCGTCGAGTGTGGAGGGCTGAACTTCGGCTCAGGAGTAGCTCAGGTTGGGGGCTTCTCAAACCCCGGTGCACAGCTTCGAGGGTCACTCGTGGGCTGCACGGTCAGCGTCTCGTGGTCACTTCAAGATGGCGTGCCCCACGCTTCCGGTCGCCTCCACGGGTCTCAGCTTTGCAGGGACTGTGGATCGGGCTGTTAGAAGCTGGACAGGCTTGATCTCGTCGATCTCAGTCGCTCGAGTTCCGGCGGGAACTGCAACTAAGTAGACGTCGAGGGCTGGATGGTGCCTGCTGCTGCAGGGTGGTCACTCCTTGACCACAAGGGAGATTCTTCGGGCTTCCACGTTGAGATGGAGGGAGAAGGGTCCAGAATATCGTTTCAAATGTTTCTTCCAGGAAATCTGATGTGCATTGGCACTGCTCCCACTCTTATTCGAATCTGGGGGGCGTGATTACCTGCTAGGTCCCCTCCTATGGGTGGGACCCAGGAAGTGGGTGGATACACCCCCTTCCTTTGATCCAGGCCGCCCTGGCACGAGGGCTGGAGTGCCCCAGAACCGGTTTGGCCGGATTATGCAAGGGGCAGCCTTGTGCGCCCCAGGCAGTGTCTGGTTTCTTTCAAACCTCCCTGCTACAATACACTATCTCCTGTCTGGAGGGCGGTGACACCCTCCTGTGACAGGAAACCCTTTGTCCAGGACCCCCTTGACTGAGTTTCGGTCAGCTCCAGGGGTCCAGACATTTGTCTGTGGCAGAGGCATCCATTTTGTGGATCTTAAGGCCTTTGGAGAAATCAACCGCATTAAAGTGAAGTAACATGTCTTACCCCTCTAGAGGGGTGGAATGCCATCCCCGTCGCCAGAACTGGCGAGGGGATGGTATTCCAAATCGTATGACACCTTACACGACATGTTTTGATAAAGCCAAACCAAAGTTGCTATTTAACCGCGAGGATTATAAGGCACTTTAGAGTATATGGTATGGCATTATCCTGAAACAGCCTAGGGAGTTGTTCCCGACAGCTGCAGACAGGCTCAGCTCATGCTAGAGCTCCATCTCACATAAAACCACTGTGAGAAGTTGGCCTGGTAGGGGATGTTTCCAATTCTGGAACCACCTACTACCTGACCAAACAATCCCCTTATGGTGTCTGGTTGTAAGTCAACCTTATTAGACAAGCTATCCTAGGGGTAGCATGGACTAAGCAGCCTAAAGGCTTAACTTAAGAGGTCGTGTTAAGCGAGCTGTTTTACCACATACAATCCTGTAATACCAAATGAAAGGACACCACACAAGTATATATTATAAAAATATATGTGTTTATTACTAAAAACAATCCCCAGTATTCTCTATGAATAAAGGGGCACAAGCGTTAAATCAAAAGCACTGTTTAAACATACAAGTTGCACAATTATGGATGAGGGCGGGTGGCCACTCAAACCATATACTAAACAAGTGGTATAAGAAAGGCCACTCGAGCAGTGGTTAGGCCTAGGGCCTAGGGAATCGCTGGGAGCAGTCAGGACAAGCAATGCTGAAGTCGGGAATGGCCCTGGGGATTCGGGAGATGTGCGGAAAGCGCACGCATGCACCAATGTTAACCAATGGTGCGTAAAAGTCAAAGAGTTAAAGTTTAAGGACACTTCCGCTGAACCTAGAGGAACAAAACTTAACACACAGACCCTAGAGGTGTGCACCAGTGTGGGAACACCGGCGGAGCAAAGTTACCTCACCCACAGGAAGTGGGTGCACAGGGTCGAAGTGGCGTCGGGTTTTGACACGCAGGCTCTTGGTGCTTGAAGCTGAAAGGGCTGCAGGCAGGGTGAAGACGAAGTGTCCGGTGGAGTCCAAGGGTGGACTCAAGTTGTAGAGTACCTGAAAGCAGAGGGGACAGAGTCTGGGTCACTCAGCAGTGACCAGGGTGGAACCAGGACGGAACCAGGCAATGTCGGGTGCAATCAGGTGGTCGTCGAGGAGCTTCTCTCCGCTGTCACGTGGGCTCTGGGGCATCTGCGACGTCCAGGAGCAGGTCACGATCTGTCCCACGCAGGCTCTCACCGTCGGTGCAGTCGGCTTCAAGTTTGGAGCAAACAAGCCTTGGTAAGAGCAATCCACGCGGGATTGGAAGATGGCGTCTCACTCGGACCAGGAAGGTCAGAGTCGGGGCTCCCTTTCAGGGGAGCTGGTGTGGATCTGGAGCAACCAGAATCACGAGTCTTCTTTTGTAGTTCGTCGGCACAGGGACCACAAGCCAGCTGGCAAGTGACCGGGCCAACGCGTTGAGCCAAATCGTGCCAAAGGGCCCCACGCAGCACTCGTCGAGTGTGGAGGGCTGAACTTCGGCTCAGGAGTAGCTCAGGGTGGGGGCTTCTCAAACCCCGGTGTACAGCTTCGAGGGTCACTCGTGGGCTGCACGGTCAGCGTCTCGTGGTCACTTCAAGATGGCGTGCCCCACGCTTCCGGTCGCCTCCACGGGTCTCAGCTTTGCAGGGACTGTGGATCGGGCTGTTAGAAGCTGGGCAGGCTTGATCTCGTCGATCTCAGTCGCTCGAGTTCCGGCGGGAACTGCAACTAAGTAGACGTCGAGGGCTGGATGGTGCCTGCTGCTGCAGGGTGGTCACTCCTTGACCACAAGGGAGATTCTTCGGGCTTCCACGTTGAGATGGAGGGCGAAGGGTCCAGAATATCGTTTCAAATGTTTCTTCCAGGAAATCTGATGTGCATTGGCACTGCTCCCACTCTTATTCGAATCTGGTGGGCGTGATTACCTGCTAGGTCCCCTCCTATGGGTGGGACCCAGGAAGTGGGTGGTTACACCCCCTTCCTTTGATCCAGGCCGCCCTGGCACGAGGGCTGGAGTGCCCCAGAACCGGTTTGGCCGGATTATGCAAGGGGCAGCCTTGTGCGCCCCAGGCAGTGTCTGGTTTCTTTCAAACCTCCCTGCTACAATACACTATCTCCTGTCTGGAGGGCGGTGACACCCTCCTGTGACAGGAAACCCTTTGTCCAGGACCCCCTTGACTGGGTTTCGGTCAGCTCCAGGGGTCCAGACATTTGTCTGTGGCAGAGGCATCCATTTTGTGGATCTTAAGGCCTTTGGAGAAATCAACCGCATTAAAGTGAAGTAACATGTCTTACCCCTCTAGAGGGGTGGAATGCCATCCCCGTCGCCAGAACTGGCGAGGGGATGGTATTCCAAAGCGTATGACACCTTACACGACATGTTTTGATAAAGCCAAACCAGAGTTGCTAAATAACCGCGAGGATTATAAGGCACTTAATAGTATATGGTATGGCATTATCCTGAAACAGCTTAGGGATTTGTTCCCGACGGCTGCAGACAGGCTCAGCTCATGCTAGAGCTCCATCTCACATAAAAACCATGCACCCAGCCTCCAGGATTGGTGAGGCCTGTCTATAGGAGTGGCTCATAGGTTTACATGTGTCCAGATATAGGTTTAGACATAGGTATACTATATCTAAGCAAGGGGTGTGTACACCACCTTACCCCAGCTGAGTGATCAGCCAGTTGTGTCAATTTAAGAACCCGCCAGGGGTGGCAAAAGATATGCTGCAGCCCCTGGTAGGCCTTAGTGGCCCCTATGCCCTGTGCACCTATAGTGCATTCTACAGGGGCTGACAAGGAGTCCATTTCCAATTGGTATGTACCTAGGGTACATGGAATCCATTTTACAGAGAGAGCAGATGGCCTGGGGCCCTGATTAGCAGGGAACCAGGTCAACTAAGTCAAAAAACCAGCTAAACACAGGCAAAAAATCTGGGGTAACCATAGTCAGGTAGCCACCTTCCTACATAACCCCCCCCCAAACGAAAGGAGATAAGGCTATCCTTGGCCAGGTAAGCCTATATTGCCTGAGTGGCCATATAAGGAAGTACCTGCACTAGCATGGGTACCCCCTGTCTCATGGTCCACTAAGCAGTCCCTCACCCTTAGGGTATTAGAGGGTCTCCACCATAGGGAATCACTACCTTGGGTGTGTTTATGCAAAGTTAAAGGCTGGTTTGGATATGGAGTATTGAAGTGAGGCTCTACTAATTTAGGGCTTAGCTTCCTCCAATTATCTTCCACCATGTGTGCCTTTCTCTCTTTAACTGAGTTGCACTGTGCTCTCAGGGTCAACCTCTGGCTACCTAAAGCTGGAGGCTGGGTCCCTCTGTTTGGCTTGCTGGAGGGACAGTTCAGGTCTGGGCCCCTTGGGTCCCAGGTTTGGCTGTGCCCAACAGAATCCATCTGTGGGAGGTCCCTAACTGTTTTTAAGGGGGCTCCCTCAGGAGTTTTTAAAGTTTTCACCTTACTAGGGCTACTAGTTTTGGTGCACCTAATCTTTTGATGGGGGTGCTTTATTTGACAGGGGGCCCTCTGGGTCTCACTGTCCTTCTTGTCCTCTGCAGCCCTGGGCTGGCTAAGGCAAGGGAGAGAGGGGCAGGTTACCTGCTCCAGACTGGGTTCCACCTGAGAAGGGTCCACCGCCATCAGAGGCTCTGTCAGGCCAGGCCTAACAACCTCTGGGGCAGTTCCTTCATCAGGGGTAAGATCAGTTCCCTGAGGAGGCTGATCCTGTCCTAAAGTCTGGTGAGGGGGAGATTTCTCTTCCTCCTCCATGCTCTCAGTTTGTGTGGAGTTATCCATCATTTCAGGCTTCACAACACACCTGTCAGTTTGAGTTTGGGCTGTGGCCATCACAGCCCCACCAACCTTTTCAGGAGGAGACTCAGTTTGGGTTTCTGCTGTTATCATAACAGCTTTGCTATTCTGTTCAGGAAGAGCTTTTGCTAAAGATGGGGCAGAGAGTTTCTCAGCCCTACCAACCTTTTCAGGAAGGACATCTTGAATTGGGGCTGTAGCCATTACAGCCCCACTAACCTTTCCATTGGAATTCACCATTCTAGAATGGGTTTCCTGTTCAACCTCAGCCCAGGCTGAGATCTCCAAATCATTACCAAGTAGGCAGTCTACAGGCAAGTTTGGTGACACTGCCACTCTCTTTGGGCCAATGACACCTCCCCAGCTGAGACTTACTACTGCCATGGGATGATTTGTTTGGATTCCATCAATGTTTGTAACCTGGTATGTGGCACCAGGTAAAAGTTGCTTAGAGGGGACTATGCCATCAGCCACCATGGTGATACTAGCCCCTGTGTCTCTAAAAGCCTCAACTTTCAAACCATTGATGATGGGTTCTTGTCTATACTTGCTCAAAGTATTTGGGCAAGCAGAGAAGTTGGCAAACCCCATGCCAACCTCATAAACAAGATCATTGGGTGATGGGGACCTGGATAGGCCAGGGTCCACCTGATTTCCAAAAGTAAACCCACCCAGATTCCTGGGTGTGCTTCCACTTCCTGGGGGATTACTGCTGACAGTAACAGGAGGTGTTGAAGCTGGCTTTGGAGGTATATTTTCTTTATTGTTATTCTTGGGACAACAGCTGTCTGTTTTGTAATGCCCCACCTGTTTACAGGGATAACAATAGGGTTTTTTCTCAGTTGAAGAAGTGTCTTGGGACCCACCCCCATCCTTGGAGTTTTGGGGCCCTGGGGAAGTCTTTTCTTTACTTTTATCCCCACCCTTATCTTGAGGCTTGGTAGACTCCTTCTTCTGGTTACTGTCCTGATTCTTAGGCCTAATCCTGGTTCTGACCCATTTGTCTGCCTTCTTTCCCAATTCTTGGGGAGAGGTCAGATCAGAGTCTACCAGGTGCTGGTGTAAGAGCTGGTTCTGACAATTACTTAGGATCTGCTCCCTCATAATCAAATTATACAATCCTGTAAAGTCATGTACTTTGCTGCCATGTAGCCAACCCTCCAGAGCCTTAGTAGCACAATCTACAAAATCAGTCCAGTCCTGAGTCTGTGTCTTCTGGGTGTCTCTGAACTTGAACCTGTACTGTTCAGTGGTTAAGCCAAACCCATCTATCAGAACACTCTTCAGGACTTTGTAATTGTTTGCATCCTCATGTCTGACAGTGAGGAGCTTGTCCCTCCCTTTCTCTGAAAAGGAGTACCATAAGATTGCTGCCCACTGTTCCTCAGGAACCTGCTGTACCATGCAGGCTCTCTCAAGAGCAGTCATCCATTTGTGGATGTCATCCCCTTCTTTGAAGGGGGGCACAACCTTTGTCAGGTTTCTACTATCATAGGACCTGGGTTTCTCTTTAGGAATATTGCTGCCACCAGTGGCATCTAAGCCACACAATTTCTGCTCTCTTGCCAAGGCAAGTTTAGCTTGAGCTAAGGTAAGCTTAGCTTGACTCAGGGCTACCTCCTCTCTCTCTATCTGGAGTCTGACAGCCCTCATTCTAGCCCTATGCTCAGCTTTCTGAGAAGCACTCATGCCTCTCTCTGATTCTCTGGAGGCACTAGAAAGATGAGAGTCCCCTGAGGGAGATCTCACTCTTCTGTTGCCTGGGAGAATCACATGTTGGGTTCTGGGGAGGTGCTGGCCCTCTCCATTCCCCAGTAGGTCCAAGTTGGCCTGGCTAAGCCTACCAACTGGAACCTGGCTACCCTGATCCTGTACTTCTAAGTCCTCAACATCTGAGTCCTCATCCAAGTCATCATCATCCTCCTCTTCAGGGGGATCAACTGCAGGGGGGTTCCCTCCAGTTCCTGTATCTAGGGAAGCTGCTTTTGCCTTCTCTAAGTCATCCTGTTCTAGGAGTTCTACCAGGATTAGGCAGGTGGGGCTTCTGCCCCTTTTTAACCCTCTTGCTTTGCACAAGACAATCAAGTCTCTGCGGGTTAGTTTGTCATATCCAGAAGTTGCCTGGGTAGGGTCAACTGTCACAGGACTAGACCCTGAGGCCTTTCCTGTGTCAGACATGGTTACTAGTGAGGTGTAAGTGGTGCACTTACCTACACTAAGTGTTTTCCTACTGGACCTTGCTAGTGAGTTGTAGTCAGGGGTGTGCTACTCCCTTCAACCTACAACTACTAAGTTCAGTAGAACTTAATATGCTAAGCTTTTGATTTTATATGTACCTAGAGGTACTTGATGTGATCTTTCAATTTGATATAAAGATTGCAATGGTAAAACAACAGCAAGCTCAAATCCGCACCGCTGCTCACCAATGTGAGAAGTTGGCCTGGTAGGGGATGTTTCCAATTCTGGAACCACCTACTACCTGACCAAACAATCCCCTTATGGTGTCTGGTTGTAAGTCAACCTTATTAGACAAGCTATCCTAGGGGTAGCATGGACTAAGCAGCCTAAAGGCTTAACTTAAGAGGTCGTGTTAAGCGAGCTGTTTTACCACATACAATCCTGTAATACCAAATGAAAGGACACCACACAAGTATATATTATAAAAATATATGTGTTTATTACTAAAAACAATCCCCAGTATTCTCTATGAATAAAGGGGCACAAGCGTTAAATCAAAAGCACTGTTTAAACATACAAGTTGCACAATTATGGATGAGGGCGGGTGGCCACTCAAACCATATACTAAACAAGTGGTATAAGAAAGGCCACTCGAGCAGTGGTTAGGCCTAGGGCCTAGGGAATCGCTGGGAGCAGTCAGGACAAGCAATGCTGAAGTCGGGAATGGCCCTGGGGATTCGGGAGATGTGCGGAAAGCGCACGCATGCACCAATGTTAACCAATGGTGCGTAAAAGTCAAAGAGTTAAAGTTTAAGGACACTTCCGCTGAACCTAGAGGAACAAAACTTAACACACAGACCCTAGAGGTGTGCACCAGTGTGGGAACACCGGCGGAGCAAAGTTACCTCACCCACAGGAAGTGGGTGCACAGGGTCGAAGTGGCGTCGGGTTTTGACACGCAGGCTCTTGGTGCTTGAAGCTGAAAGGGCTGCAGGCAGGGTGAAGACGAAGTGTCCGGTGGAGTCCAAGGGTGGACTCAAGTTGTAGAGTACCTGAAAGCAGAGGGGACAGAGTCTGGGTCACTCAGCAGTGACCAGGGTGGAACCAGGACGGAACCAGGCAATGTCGGGTGCAATCAGGTGGTCGTCGAGGAGCTTCTCTCCGCTGTCACGTGGGCTCTGGGGCATCTGCGACGTCCAGGAGCAGGTCACGATCTGTCCCACGCAGGCTCTCACCGTCGGTGCAGTCGGCTTCAAGTTTGGAGCAAACAAGCCTTGGTAAGAGCAATCCACGCGGGATTGGAAGATGGCGTCTCACTCGGACCAGGAAGGTCAGAGTCGGGGCTCCCTTTCAGGGGAGCTGGTGTGGATCTGGAGCAGCCAGAATCACGAGTCTTCTTTTGTAGTTCGTCGGCACAGGGACCACAAGCCAGCTGGCAAGTGACCGGGCCAACGCGTTGAGCCAAATCGTGCCAAAGGGCCCCACGCAGCACTCGTCGAGTGTGGAGGGCTGAACTTCGGCTCAGGAGTAGCTCAGGGTGGGGGCTTCTCAAACCCCGGTGTACAGCTTCGAGGGTCACTCGTGGGCTGCACGGTCAGCGTCTCGTGGTCACTTCAAGATGGCGTGCCCCACGCTTCCGGTCGCCTCCACGGGTCTCAGCTTTGCAGGGACTGTGGATCGGGCTGTTAGAAGCTGGGCAGGCTTAATCTCGTCGATCTCAGTCGCTCGAGTTCCGGCGGGAACTGCAACTAAGTAGACGTCGAGGGCTGGATGGTGCCTGCTGCTGCAGGGTGGTCACTCCTTGACCACAAGGGAGATTCTTCGGGCTTCCACGTTGAGATGGAGGGCGAAGGGTCCAGAATATCGTTTCAAATGTTTCTTCCAGGAAATCTGATGTGCATTGGCACTGCTCCCACTCTTATTCGAATCTGGTGGGCGTGATTACCTGCTAGGTCCCCTCCTATGGGTGGGACCCAGGAAGTGGGTGGTTACACCCCCTTCCTTTGATCCAGGCCGCCCTGGCACGAGGGCTGGAGTGCCCCAGAACCGGTTTGGCCGGATTATGCAAGGGGCAGCCTTGTGCGCCCCAGGCAGTGTCTGGTTTCTTTCAAACCTCCCTGCTACAATACACTATCTCCTGTCTGGAGGGCGGTGACACCCTCCTGTGACAGGAAACCCTTTGTCCAGGACCCCCTTGACTGGGTTTCGGTCAGCTCCAGGGGTCCAGACATTTGTCTGTGGCAGAGGCATCCATTTTGTGGATCTTAAGGCCTTTGGAGAAATCAACCGCATTAAAGTGAAGTAACATGTCTTACCCCTCTAGAGGGGTGGAATGCCATCCCCGTCGCCAGAACTGGCGAGGGGATGGTATTCCAAAGCGTATGACACCTTACACGACATGTTTTGATAAAGCCAAACCAGAGTTGCTAAATAACCGCGAGGATTATAAGGCACTTAATAGTATATGGTATGGCATTATCCTGAAACAGCTTAGGGATTTGTTCCCGACGGCTGCAGACAGGCTCAGCTCATGCTAGAGCTCCATCTCACATAAAAACCATGCACCCAGCCTCCAGGATTGGTGAGGCCTGTCTATAGGAGTGGCTCATAGGTTTACATGTGTCCAGATATAGGTTTAGACATAGGTATACTATATCTAAGCAAGGGGTGTGTACACCACCTTACCCCAGCTGAGTGATCAGCCAGTTGTGTCAATTTAAGAACCCGCCAGGGGTGGCAAAAGATATGCTGCAGCCCCTGGTAGGCCTTAGTGGCCCCTATGCCCTGTGCACCTATAGTGCATTCTACAGGGGCTGACAAGGAGTCCATTTCCAATTGGTATGTACCTAGGGTACATGGAATCCATTTTACAGAGAGAGCAGATGGCCTGGGGCCCTGATTAGCAGGGAACCAGGTCAACTAAGTCAAAAAAACCAGCTAAACACAGGCAAAAAATCTGGGGTAACCATAGTCAGGTAGCCACCTTCCTACAACCACGCACTCAGCCTCCAGGATTGATGAGGCCTTTCCATAGGAGTGGCTCACAGGTTAATATGTGTCCAGATATAGGTTTAGATATAGGTATACTATATCTAAGCAAGGGGTGATTACACCACCTTACCCCAGCTGAGTGATCAGCCAGTTGTGTCAATTTAAGAACCAGCCAGGGGTGGCAAAAGATATGCTGCAGCCCCTGGTAGGCCTTGGTGGCTCCTATGCCCTGGGCACCTATAGTGCATTATACAGGGGCTGACAAGGAGTCCATTTCCAATTGTGGTATGTACCTAGGGTACATGGAATCCATTTTACAGAGAGAGCAGATGGCCTGGGGCCCTGATTAGCAGGGAACCAGGTCAACTAAGTCAAAAAACCAGCTAAACACAGGCAAAAAATCTGGGGTAACCATAGTCAGGTAGCCACCTTCCTACAGTCCCCCTGGTTGCTCTTGGTCCCCCAGGCTGTGCTTGGTCCCCCAGGCTGTGCTTGGTCCCCCAGGCTGTGCTTGGTCCCCCTGGTTGCTCTTGGTCCCCCAGGCTGTGCTTGGTCCCCCAGGCTGTGCTTGGTCCCCCTGGTTGCTCTTGGTCCCCAAGGCTGTGCTTGGTCCCCCAGGCTGTGCTTGGTCCCCAGGCTGTGCTTGGTCCCTGTGAGAAGTTGGCCTGGTAGGGGATGTTTCCAATTCTGGAACCACCTACTACCTGACCAAACAATCCCCTTATGGTGTCTGGTTGTAAGTCAACCTTATTAGACAAGCTATCCTAGGGGTAGCATGGACTAAGCAGCCTAAAGGCTTCACTTAAGAGGTCGTGTTAAGCGAGCTGTTTTACCACATACAATCCTGTAATACCAAATGAAAGGACACCACACAAGTATATATTATAAAAATATATGTGTTTATTACTAAAAACAATCCCCAGTATTCTTTATGAATAAAGGGGCACAAGCGTTAAATCAAAAGCACTGTTTAAACATACAAGTTGCACAATTATGGATGAGGGCGGGTGGCCACTCAAACCATATACTAAACAAGTGGTATAAGAAAGGCCACTCGAGCAGTGGTTAGGCCTAGGGCCTAGGGAATCGCTGGGAGCAGTCAGGACAAGCAATGCTGAAGTCGGGAATGGCCCTCGGGATTCGGGAGATGTGCGGAAAGCGCACGCATGCACCAATGTTAACCAATGGTGCGTAAAAGTCAAAGAGTTAAAGTTTAAGGACACTTCCGCTGAACCTAGAGGAACAAAACTTAACACACAGACCCTAGAGGTGTGCACCAGTGTGGGAACACCGGCGGAGCAAAGTTACCTCACCCACAGGAAGTGGGTGCACAGGGTCGAAGTGGCGTCGGGTTTTGACACGCAGGCTCTTGGTGCTTGAAGCTGAAAGGGCTGCAGGCAGGGTGAAGACGAAGTGCCCGGTGGAGTCCAAGGGTGGACTCAAGTTGTAGAGTACCTGAAAGCAGAGGGGACAGAGTCTGGGTCACTCAGCAGTGACCAGGGTGGAACCAGGACGGAACCAGGCAATGTTGGGCGCAATCAGGTGGTCGTCGAGGAGCTTCTCTCCGCTGTCACGTGGGCTCTGGGGCATCTGCGACGTCCAGGAGCAGGTCACGATCTGTCCCACGCAGGCTCTCACCGTCGGTGCAGTCGGCTTCAAGTTTGGAGCAAACAAGCCTTGGTAAGAGCAATCCACGCAGGATCGGAAGATTGCTTCTCACTCGGACCAGGAAGGTCAGAGTCGGGGCTCCTTTTCAGGGGAGCTGGTGTGGATCTGGAGCAACCAGAATCACAAGTCTTTTTAGGTAGTTCGTCGGCACAGGGACCACAAGCCAGCTGGCAAGTGACCGGGCCAACGCGTTGAGCCAAATCGTGCCAAAGGGCCCCACGCAGCAATCGTCGAGTGTGGAGGGCTGAACTTCGGCTCAGGAGTAGCTCAGGGTGGGAGCTTCTCAAACCCCGGTGTACAGCTTCGAGGGTCACTCGTGGGCTGCACGGTCAGCGTCTCGTGGTCACTTCAAGATGGCGTGCCCCACGCTTCCGGTTGCCTCCACGGGTCTCAGCTTTGCAGGGACTGTGGATCGGGCTGTTAGAAGCTGAGCAGGCTTGATCTCGTCGATCTCAGTCGCTCGAGTTCCGGCGGGAACTGCAACTAAGTAGACGTCGAGGGCTGGATGGTGCCTGCTGCTGCAGGGTGGTCACTCCTTGACCACAAGGGAGATTCTTCGGGCTTCCACGTTGAGATGGAGGGCGAAGGGTCCAGAATATCGTTTCAAATGTTTCTTCCAGGAAATCTGATGTGCATTGGCACTGCTCCCACTCTTATTCGAATCTGGTGGGCGTGATTACCTGCTAGGTCCCCTCCTATGGGTGGGACCCAGGAAGTGGGTGGATACACCCCCTTCCTTTGATCCAGGCCGCCCTGGCACGAGGGCTGGAGTGCCCCAGAACCGGTTTGGCCGGATTATGCAAGGGGCAGCCTTGTGCGCCCCAGGCAGTGTCTGGTTTCTTTCAAACCTCCCTGCTACAATACACTATCTCCTGTCTGGAGGGCGGTGACACCCTCCTCTGACAGGAAACCCTTTGTCCAGGGCCCCCTTGACTGAGTTTCGGTCAGCTCCAGGGGTCCAGACATTTGTCTGTGGCAGAGGCATCCATTTTGTGGATCTTCAGGCCTTTGGAGAAATCAACCGCATTAAAGGGAAGTAACATGTCTTACCCCTCTAGAGGGGTGGAATGCCATCCCCGTCACCAGAACTGGCGAGGGGATGGTATTCCAAAGCGTATGACACCTTACACGACATGTTTTGATAAAGCCAAACCAAAGTTGCTAAATAACCGCGAGGATTATAAGGCACTTAATAGTATATGGTATGGCATTATCCTGAAACAGCTTAGGGATTTGTTCCCGACGGCTGCAGACAGGCTCAGCTCATGCTAGAGCTCCATCTCACATAAAAACCATGCACCCAGCCTCCAGGATTGGGGAGGCCTGCCTATAGGAGTGGCTCACAGGTTTACATGTGTCCAGATATAGGTTTAGACATAGGTATACTATATCTAAGCAAGGGGTGTGTACACCACCTTACCCCAGCTGAGTGATCAGCCAGTTGTGTCAATTTAAGAACCAGCCAGGGGTGGCAAAAGATATGCTGCAGCCCCTGGTAGGCCTTAGTGGCTCCTGTGCCCTGTGCACCTATAGTGCATTCTACAGGGGCTGACAAGGAGTCCATTTCCAATTGGTATGTGCCTATAGCACATGTGTCATTAATTTAGTGAGAGAACAGCAGGCTGGGGGTCTGATCAGCAGGCCCACAGCCTCAGTAGTCGAAAACCAGTGAAGCAAAAAGCAAAAATTTGGGGTGACCATAGGATAGCAGACCCTACTCTCCTACACAACCCCCCCCAAACGCAGGGACATTAAACTAACCTTGACCAGATAAGTCTTCATGTTCTAAGTGGAAGTACCTGGAGAGACCATCTGCATTACCATGGTCAGTCCCTGGGCGGTGCTCCACTGTAAAGTCCATCCCCTGTAGGGAAATGGACCACCTGAGTAGTTTGGGATTTTCACCCTTCATCTGATTAAGCCATAAGAGGGGCTTATGGTCTGTTTGCACCAGGAAGTGAGTTCTAAACAAGTAGGACCTCAACTTCTTTAATGCCCAAACCACAGCAAAGGCCTCCCTCTCAATGGCTGACCAACGTTTTTCTCTTGGGGTTAGCCTCCTGCTAATGAAAGCAATTGGCTGGTCTTGACCATCTTGATTAAGTTGTGAGAGTACAGCTCCCACCCCCAACTCAGAAGCATCTGTCTGAACAATGAACTGTTTGGAGTAGTCAGGACTCTTTAGGATAGGTGCAGAGCACATGGCCTTCTTCAGGTCTTCAAATGCCTTCTGACAGCTAACTGTCCACTGAACCTTTTTTGGCATCTTCTTGGATGTCAAGTCATTTAATGGTGTCACTATAGACCCATAGTTTTTCACAAACTTTCTGTAATACCCAGTCAGGCCCAAGAAGGCTCTGACTTGTGTCTGGGTAACTGGAGGAGCCCAGTCCTGTATGGCCTGGATTTTGCTTTCCAGTGGCTGAACCTGGCCTCCACCTACTAGGTGGCCCAGGTATACAACCTTACTCTGCCCTATCTGGCACTTTGTGGCCTTGATAGTTAGGCCTGCCTTTTGCAGGGCCTCCAAAACTTTCTTCAGGTGGATCAGGTGATCCTCCCAGGTGGAGCTAAAGACAGCAATATCATCTAGATAAGCTGCACAAAAGTCATCCAACCCAGTAAGGACTTGGTTCACCAACCTTTGGAAAGTGGCAGGTGCATTCTTCAAACCAAAGGGCATTACCACAAACTGATAATGTCCACTAGGGGTAGAGAATGCTGTTTTGGCTTTTGACTCCTCAGCTAGTCTGATTTGCCAGTAGCCAGCTGTCAGATCAAATGTGCTCAGAAACTTGGCAGAAGCCAATCTGTCAATGAGCTCATCTGCTCTTGGAATGGGGTGAGCATCTGTCCTAGTGACAGCATTGAGACCCCTGTAATCCACGCAAAACCTCATTTCTCTCTTACCATCTTGGGTATGAGGTTTTGGCACCAGGACTACTGGGCTGGCCCATGGGCTCTCTGATGGCTCAATCACTCCAAGCTCCAACATCTTTTGCACCTCAGCCTTGATGCAATCCCTGACATGATCAGGTTGCCTGTAGATCTTATTCTTGACAGGCAGACTGTCACCAGTGTCCACAACATGGGTACACCAGTCAGTTTGGCTGGGTGTGAGTGAAAACATTTGCCTGTGAGCCTGCAAAACTTGTCTGCAGTCCCTCTGTTGCTGGTCAGTGAGGCTGCCTGCCAAGGCTACTCCATCAACTGAACCATCATCAGGGTTCTGAGAAAGCAGGTCTGGGAGAGGGTCACTCTCTTCCTCCTGTTCCCCATCTGTGGCCATGAGCAAGCTCATGTCCTCCCTGTCTACAAATGCTTTCAAGCGATTCACATGGATTACCCTGTGAGGGCTCCTGGGTGTTCCAAAGTCTACCAAGTAGGTGACTTCCCCTTTCTTCTCAATAATAGGATAGGGTCCACTCCATTTGTCTTGGAGTGCTGCTGGAGCCACTGGCTCCAGTACCCATACCTTCTGTCCTGGTTGGAACTCTACCAGTACAGCCTTTTGGTCATGCCAAGCTTTCTGCAATTCTTGGCTGGCCTCCAGGTTTTTGGATGCTCTTTCCATGTACTCAGCCATCCTGGAGCGGAGACCAAGTACATAGTCCACTATGTCTAGTTTGGGCTTTTTGAGAGGTAACTCCCATCCTTCCTTCACCAAACACAATGGACCTCTCACAGGGTGGCCAAACAAAAGTTCAAAAGGGCTGTAGCCAACCCCCTTCTGTGGGACCTCTCTGTAAGCAAAGAGCAGGCAGGGTAAAAGAATGTCCCATTTCCGCCTGAGCTTCTCTGGTAATCCTTTTATCATGCCTTTAAGGGTCTTGTTAAATCTCTCCACAAGCCCATTGCATTGTGGATGATATGGGGTGGTAAACTTATAGTTTACTCCACATTCCTTCCACATGGCTTTTAGATAGCTGGACATAAAATTTGTCCCTCTATCTGATAGTACCTCCTTAGGAAAGCCCACTCTTGAGAAAACTGCAATGAGGGCTTTTGCCACCACAGGTGCTGTGGTGGTCCTTAGGGGAATAGCCTCTGGGTACCTGGTGGCATGATCCACTACCACCAGTATGAATCTGTTCCCAGATGCTGTTTGGGGGTCCATTGGACCCACAATATCAATTCCAACTCTCTCAAAGGGGACCCCCACCACAGGTAGTGGTATTAGGGGGGCCTTTGTTGTGCCACCTGACTTACCACTGGCTTGGCAAGTGACACAGGAGCGACAAAACTCCTTGACATCCTCTGACATGTGAGGCCAGTGAAAGTGTGGAACAAGCCTGTCCCATGTCTTGTTCTGGCCTAAGTGTCCTGCAAGGGGAATATCATGGGCCAAGGTAAGGAGGAATCCCCTAAACTGCAGAGGTATCACCAACCTCCTGGTCATGCCAGGCTTGGGGGCTCTAGCCTCTGAGTAAAGGAGTCCCTCATCCCAATACACAGTATGGGTACCTTGGGCATCCCCAGCAGCCTCAGCAGCAGCCTGCTGTCTGAGGGGTTCAAGGGAAGGGCAATCTAATTGAGCCTGCCTCAGGTCTGCCCTTGAGGGTCCCCCTGTCCCCAGAAACTCAACCTGGTCAGGTTCAAGCTCCTCAGAGACAGTCTCCTCTTGGACTGCAGAATCAGTTTCCTCTGAAACCTGATCCTCAACCTGGGGCAAGGTGGAAGGCGAGGCCTTTCCTCTCTTGCTCCTTCTCTTGGGTTGTGGCTGGTCTATTGTCTCAAGATCCACCACTGGTTCAGGAAGGCACTTCTTAGCCTGAGCCCTTGTCATGGCAAGGACATGCTCTGAAATCCCTAGCATTTCTGCATGAGTCCTGTACTCCACTTCTGACCATGCTGAGCTTTCAAGGTCATTGCCTAACAGACAGTCTTCTGGTAGGTCTGCACTCACCACAACTTTCTTTAGGCCATCAACCCCTCCCCAGGAGAAGTTCACAACTGCCACACTATGGGAGGTAGTGGAGTTGCTTGCATTGGTTACTAGGTAGCTCTCTCCTAGTACAATCTGCCCAGGGTCCACAAAGCCAGGGGTCACCATGGTGACACTAGCACATGTGTCCCTGTAAGCTTGAGCCAGTTTCTCATTTATTAAGGGAGTCTGCCTGTATTTGCCCAGGTTAGTGGGGCTTACTGCAGTGGGCAACTCAATGTCCACATCATACAGGAGAACTGCCTGTGTAGGGACTCTGACTAGGCCAGATCCTACTTCAATACCCAGGGTCAACCCAGCTACACCCTTGGACTGTGTTCCACCACTGCTTACTGTACTTGGGGTTGCAGTTGCTTTAGGAGCTGTAGTGGTGGGAACTGGATTTGCCTTGGTGCACTCACTGCCCCAGTGT
This sequence comes from Lissotriton helveticus, assembly GCF_964261635.1. Lineage (NCBI taxonomy): Eukaryota > Metazoa > Chordata > Amphibia > Caudata > Salamandridae > Lissotriton > Lissotriton helveticus. Next base: position 1,401,559 of record NW_027611671.1, on the reverse strand, counting down.
GAAACTGATTTGCAGGTATTGCACCAAGGTGTCTTTGGACCTTTGTTCTTCTTCTTCTTGTTACCGGTTTGGGAACCACCCTCCTTACTATTAGTTTGGGGGCCTGAAGACTTCTGGTCTTTTTCTTTATCTTTCTGATTCTGATTACCACCCTTCTGGTCTGTTTTCTTCTGGTCACCACCTTGGTTCTGGGGTTTCTGCTTAATCCTTGTTCTGACCCATTTGTCTGCCTTCTTTCCCAATTCTTGGGGAGAGGTCAGATCAGAGTCAATAAGGTATTGATGCAACAGCTGGTTTGTACAGTTATTAAGGATCTGTTCTCTCATCATAAGATTGTACAATCCTGTATAGTCTGAAACTTTACTTCCCTGCAACCAACCCTCCAAAGCCTTAGTGGCACACTCCACAAAATCAGTCCAGTCTTGAGTCTGTGCTTTCTGGGTGTCTCTGAACAACAACCTGTATTGCTCAGTGGTTAGGCCATACCCTTCAATGAGAGCACTCTTCAAAACAGAGTAGTTTTTGGCATCCTCAGGTCTAACTGTGAGGAGCCTGTCCCTCCCTTTCTCAGAAAAGGAGTACCATAAAATTGCAGCCCACTGATTCTCAGGAACCTGCTGTACCATGCAGGCTCTCTCAAGAGCAGTCATCCATTTGTGGATGTCATCCCCTTCTTTAAAGGGGGGCACAATTTTGGTCAGGTTTCTATTATCATAGGCCCTGTCTTTTTCTCTTTCTTGGAAAATTGCTGCCACCAGTGACATCTAAGCCACTTAATTTCTGCTCTCTTGCCAAGGCAAGTCTAGCTTGAGCCAAGGCTACCTCCTCCCTCTCTATCTGGAGTTTGACAGCCCTCATTCTGGCCCTATGCTCTAACTTTTGAGAAGCATTCATGCCTCTCTGTGATTCTCTGGAGGCACTAGAAAGATGAGAGTCCCCTGAGGGAGATCTCACTCTTCTGTTGCCTGGGGGAATCATATGTTGGGTTCTGGGGAGGTGCTGGCCCTCTCCATTCCCCAGTAGGTCCAAGTTGGCCTGGCTAAGCCTACCAACTGGAACCTGGCTACCCTGATCCTGTACTCCTAAGTCCTCAACATCTGAGTCCTCATCCAAGTCATCATCATCCTCCTCTTCAAGGGGATCAACTGCAGGGGGGTTCCCTCCAGTTCCTGTATCTAGGGAAGCTGCTTTTGCCTTCTCTAAGTCATCCTGTTCTAGGATTTCTACCAGGATTAGGCAGGTGGGGCTTCTGCCCCTTTTTAACCCTCTTGCTTTGCACAAGGCAATCAAGTCTCTGCGGGTTAGTTTGTCATATCCAAAAGTTGCCTGGGTAGGGTCAACTGTCACAGGACTAGACCCTGAGGCCTTTCCTGTGTCAGACATGGTTACTAGTGAGGTGTAAGTGGTGCACTTACCTACACTAAGTGTTTTCCTACTGGACCTTGCTAGTGAGTTGTAGTCAGGGGTGTGCTACTCCCTTCAACCTACAACTACTAAGTTCAGTAGAACTTAATATGCTAAGCTTTTGATTTATATGTACCTAGAGGTACTTGATGTGATCTTTCAATTTGATATAAAGATTGCAATGGTAAAACAACAGCAAGCTCAAATCCGCACCGCTGCTCACCAATGTGAGAAGTTGGCCTGGTAGGGGATGTTTCCAATTCTGGAACCACCTACTACCTGACCAAACAATCCCCTTATGGTGTCTGGTTGTAAGTCAACCTTATTAGACAAGCTATCCTAGGGGTAGCATGGACTAAGCAGCCTAAAGGCTTAACTTAAGAGGTCGTGTTAAGCGAGCTGTTTTACCACATACAATCCTGTAATACCAAATGAAAGGACACCACACAAGTATATATTATAAAAATATATGTGTTTATTACTAAAAACAATCCCCAGTATTCTTTATGAATAAAGGGGCACAAGCGTTAAATCAAAAGCACTGTTTAAACATACAAGTTGCACAATTATGGATGAGGGCGGGTGGCCACTCAAACCATATACTAAACAAGTGGTATAAGAAAGGCCACTCGAGCAGTGGTTAGGCCTAGGGCCTAGGGAATCGCTGGGAGCAGTCAGGACAAGCAATGCTGAAGTCGGGAATGGCCCTCGGGATTCGGGAGATGTGCGGAAAGCGCACGCATGCACCAATGTTAACCAATGGTGCGTAAAAGTCAAAGAGTTAAAGTTTAAGGACACTTCCGCTGAACCTAGAGGAACAAAACTTAACACACAGACCCTAGAGGTGTGCACCAGTGTGGGAACACCGGCGGAGCAAAGTTACCTCACCCACAGGAAGTGGGTGCACAGGGTCGAAGTGGCGTCGGGTTTTGACACGCAGGCTCTTGGTGCTTGAAGCTGAAAGGGCTGCAGGCAGGGTGAAGACGAAGTGCCCGGTGGAGTCCAAGGGTGGACTCAAGTTGTAGAGTACCTGAAAGCAGAGGGGACAGAGTCTGGGTCACTCAGCAGTGACCAGGGTGGAACCAGGACGGAACCAGGCAATGTCGGGCGCAATCAGGTGGTCGTCGAGGAGCTTCTCTCCGCTGTCACGTGGGCTCTGGGGCATCTGCGACGTCCAGGAGCAGGTCACGATCTGTCCCACGCAGGCTCTCACCGTCGGTGCAGTCGGCTTCAAGTTTGGAGCAAACAAGCCTTGGTAAGAGCAATCCACGCAGGATCGGAAGATTGCTTCTCACTCGGACCAGGAAGGTCAGAGTCGGGGCTCCTTTTCAGGGGAGCTGGTGTGGATCTGGAGCAACCAGAATCACAAGTCTTTTTAGGTAGTTCGTCGGCACAGGGACCACAAGCCAGCTGGCAAGTGACCGGGCCAACGCGTTGAGCCAAATCGTGCCAAAGGGCCCCACGCAGCACTCGTCGAGTGTGGAGGGCTGAACTTCGGCGCAGGAGTAGCTCAGATTGGGGGCTTCTCAAACCCCGGTGTACAGCTTCGAGGGTCACTCGTGGGCTGCACGGTCAGCGTCTCGTGGTCACTTCAAGATGGCGTGCCCCACGCTTCCGGTCGCCTCCACGGGTCTCAGCTTTGCAGGGACTGTGGATCGGGCTGTTAGAAGCTGGGCAGGCTTGATCTCGTCGATCTCAGTCGCTCGAGTTCCGGCGGGAACTGCAACTAAGTAGACGTCGAGGGCTGGATGGTGCCTGCTGCTGCAGGGTGGTCACTCCTTGACCACAAGGGAGATTCTTCGGGCTTCCACGTTGAGATGGAGGGCGAAGGGTCCAGAATATCGTTTCAAATGTTTCTTCCAGGAAATCTGATGTGCATTGGCACTGCTCCCACTCTTATTCGAATCTGGTGGGCGTGATTACCTGCTAGGTCCCCTCCTATGGGTGGGACCCAGGAAGTGGGTGGATACACCCCCTTCCTTTGATCCAGGCCGCCCTGGCACGAGGGCTGGAGTGCCCCAGAACCGGTTTGGCCGGATTATGCAAGGGGCAGCCTTGTGCGCCCCAGGCAGTGTCTGGTTTCTTTCAAACCTCCCTGCTACAATACACTATCTCCTGTCTGGAGGGCGGTGACACCCTCCTGTGACAGGAAACCCTTTGTCCAGGGCCCCCTTGACTGAGTTTCGGTCAGCTCCAGGGGTCCAGACATTTGTCTGTGGCAGAGGCATCCATTTTGTGGATCTTCAGGCCTTTGGAGAAATCAACCGCATTAAAGTGAAGTAACATGTCTTACCCCTCTAGAGGGGTGGAATGCCATCCCCGTCGCCAGAACTGGCGAGGGGATGGTATTCCAAAGCGTATGACACCTTACACGACATGTTTTGATAAAGCCAAACCAAAGTTGCTAAATAACCGCGAGGATTATAAGGCACTTAATAGTATATGGTATGGCATTATCCTGAAACAGCTTAGGGATTTGTTCCCGACGGCTGCAGACAGGCTCAGCTCATGCTAGAGCTCCATCTCACATAAAAACCATGCACCCAGCCTCCAGGATTGGGGAGGCCTGCCTATAGGAGTGGCTCACAGGTTTACATGTGTCCAGATATAGGTTTAGACATAGGTATACTATATCTAAGCAAGGGGTGTGTACACCACCTTACCCCAGCTGAGTGATCAGCCAGTTGTGTCAATTTAAGAACCAGCCAGGGGTGGCAAAAGATATGCTGCAGCCCCTGGTAGGCCTTAGTGGCTCCTGTGCCCTGTGCACCTATAGTGCATTCTACAGGGGCTGACAAGGAGTCCATTTCCAATTGGTATGTGCCTATAGCACATGTGTCATTAATTTAGTGAGAGAACAGCAGGCTGGGGGTCTGATCAGCAGGCCCACAGCCTCAGTAGTCGAAAACCAGTGAAGCAAAAAGCAAAAATTTGGGGTGACCATAGGATAGCAGACCCTACTCTCCTACAGTCCCCCTGGTTGCTCTTGGTCCCCCTGGCTGTGCTTGGTACCCCTGGCTGTGCTTGGCCCCCCTGGTTGCTTTTGGTCCCCAAGGCTGTGCTTGGTCCCCCAGGCTGTGCTTGGTCCCCCTAGTTGCTCTTAGTCCTCCAGGCTGTGCTTGGTACCCCAGGCTGTGCTTGGTCCCCCAGGCTCTGCTTGGTCCCCCTGGTTGCTCTTGGTCCCCCAGACTGTGCTTGGTCCCCCAGACTGTACTTGGTCCCCCAGGCTGTGCTTGGTCCCCCTGGTTGCTCTTGGTCCCCCAGGCTGTGCTTGGTCCCCCAGGCTGTGCTTGGTCCCCCTGGTTGCTCTTGGTCCCCCTGGCTGTGCGTGATACCCCTGGCTGTGCTTGGTCCCCCTGGTTGCTCTTGGTCCCCCAGGCTGTGCTTGGTCCCCCAGGCTGTGCTTGGTCCCCCTGGTTGCTCTTGGTCCCCCAGGCTGTGCTTGGTCCCCCAGGCTGTGCTTGGTCCCCCTGGTTGCTCTTGGTCCCCCTGGCTGTGCTTGGTCCCCCTGGTTGCTCTTGGTCTCCCAGGCTGTGCTTGGTCCCCCAGGCTGTGCTTGGTCCCCCAGGCTGTGCTTGGTCCCCCAGGCTCTGCTTGGTCCCCCAGGCTCTGCTTGGTCCCCCTGGTTGCTCTTGGTCCTTCAGGCTGTGCTTGGTCCCCCAGGCTCTGCTTGGTCCCCCTGGTTGCTCTTGGTCCCCCAGGCTGTGCTTTGTCCCCCAGGCTGTGCTTGGTCCCCCTGGTTGCTCTTGGTCCCCCAGGCTGTGCTTGGTCCCCCAGGCTGTGCTTGGTCCCCCAGGCTGTGCTTGGTCCCCCTGGTTGCTCTTGGTCCCCCAGGCTGTGCTTGGTCCCCCATGCTGTGCTTGGTCCCCCAGGCTGTGCTTGGTCCCCCAGGCTGTGCTTGGTCCCCCTGGTTGCTCTTGGTCCCCCAGGCTGTGCTTGGTCCCCCAGGCTGTGCTTGGTACCCCAGGCTGTGCTTGGTCCTCCTGGTTGCTCTTGGTCCCCCAGGCTGTGCTTGGTCCCCCAGGCTGTTCTTGGTCCCCCAGGCTGTGCTTGGTCCCCCAGGCTGTGCTTGGTCCCCCAGGCTGTGCTTGGTCCCTCCGGTTGCTCTTGGTCCCCCAGGCTGTGCTTGGTCCCCCAGGCTGTGCTTGGTCCCCCTGGTTGCTCTTGGTCCCCCAGGCTGTGCTTTGTCCCCCAGGCTGTGCTTGGTCCCCCAGGCTGTGCTTGGTCCCCAGGCTGTGCTTGGTCCCCCTGGTTGCTCTTGGTCCCCCTGGCTGTGCTTGGTACCCCTGGCTGTGCTTGGTCCCCCTGGTTGCTCTTGGTCCCCCAGGCTGTGCTTGGTCCCCCAGGCTGTGCTTGGTCCCCCTAGTTGCTCTTAGTCCCCCAGGCTGTGCTTGGTACCCCAGGCTGTGCTTGGTCCCCCAGGCTCTGCTTGGTCCCCCTGGTTGCTCTTGGTCCCCCAGGCTGTGCTTGGTCCCCCAGACTGTGCTTGGTCCCCCAGGCTGTGCTTGGTCCCCCTTGTTGCTCTTGGTCCCCCAGGCTGTGCTTGGTCCCCCAGGCTGTGCTTGGTCCCCCTGGTTGCTCTTGGTCCCCCTGGCTGTGCGTGATACCCCTGGCTGTGCTTGGTCCCCCTGGTTGCTCTTGGTCCCCCAGGCTGTGCTTGGTCCCCCAGGCTGTGCTTGGTCCCCCTGGTTGCTCTTGGTCCCCCAGGCTGTGCTTGGTCCCCCAGGCTGTGCTTGGTCCCCCAGGCTGTGCTTGGTCCCACTGGTTGCTCTTGGTCCCCCAGGCTGTGCTTGGTACCCCGGCAGTGCTTGGTCCCCCTGGTTGCTCTTGGTCCCCCAGCCTGTGCTTGGTCCCCCAGGCTGTGCTTGGTCCCCCTGGTTGCTCTTGGTCCCCCTGGCTGTGCTTGGTCCCCCTGGTTGCTCTTGGTCCCCCAGGCTGTGCTTGGTCCCCCAGGCTGTGCTTGGTCCCCCTGGTTGCTCTTGGTCCCCCAGGCTGTGCTAGGTCCCCCAGGCTGTGCTTGGACCCCCAGGCTCTGCTTGGTCCCCCAGGCTCTGCTTGGTCCCCCTGGTTGCTCTTGGTCCTTCAGGCTGTGCTTGGTCCCCCAGGCTGTGCTTGGTCCCCCTGGTTGCTCTTGGTCCCCCAGGCTGTGCTTGGTCCCCCAGGCTGTGCTTGGTCCCCCTGGTTGCTCTTGGTCCCCCAGGCTGTGCTTGGTCCCCCTGGCTGTGCTTGGTCCCCCAGGCTGTGCTTGGTCCCCCTGGTTGCTTTTGGTCCCCCAGGCTGTGCTTGGTCCCCCATGCTGTGCTTGGTCCCCCAGGCTGTGCTTGGTCCCCCAGGCTGTGCTTGGTCCCCCTGGTTGCTCTTGGCCCCCCAGGCTGTGCTTGGTTGTGAGAAGTTGGCCTGGTAGGGGATTTTTCCAATTCTGGAACCACCTACTACCTGACCAAACAATCCCTTATGGTGTCTGGTTGTAAGTCAACCTTATTAGACAAGCTATCCTAGGGGTAGCATGGACTAAGCAGCCTAAAGGCTTAACTTAAGAGGTCGTGTTAAGCGAGCTGTTTTACCACATACAATCCTGTAATACCAAATGAAAGGACACCACACAAGTATATATTATAAAAATATATGTGTTTATTACTAAAAACAATCCCCAGTATTCTTTATGAATAAAGGGGCACAAGCGTTAAATCAAAAGCACTGTTTAAACATACAAAGTTGCACAATTATGGATGAGGGCAGGGGGCCACTCAAACCATATACTAAACAAGTGGTATAAGAAAGGCCACTCGAGCAGTGGTTAGGCCTAGGGCCTAGGGAATCGCTGGGAGCAGTCAGGACAAGCAATGCTGAAGTCGGGAATGGCCCTCGGGATTCGGGAGATGTGCGGAAAGCGCACGCACGCACCAATGTTAACCAATGGTGCGTAAAAGTTGTAAAGTTAAAGTTAAAGGACACTTCCGCTGAACCTAGAGGAACAAAACTTAACACACAGACCCTAGAGATGTGCACCAGTGTGGGAACACCGGCGGAGCAAAGTTACCTCACCCACAGGAAGCGGGTGCACAGGGTCGAAGTGGCGTCGGGTTTTGACACGCAGGTTCTTGGCGCTTGAAGCTGAAGACGCTGCAGGCGATGTGAAGGAGAAGTGTCCGGTGGATCCAAGGGTGGATCTGAAGTGGTGAAGACCTGAAAGCAGAGGGGACAGTGTTCAAAGTCACTGGCCAGTGACCACCGTGGAACCAGATTGGAACCAGGTAAAGTCGGGTGCAAACAGGTGATGAGGTGTTGCTTCTCTCTGCAGCCATGTGGACACGAAGAGGTCAAGGACGTCCAGGAGTCGATCACGAGCTGTCCCTTGAAGGCTCTAGCTGATGGCGGTGTCGCCATCTCGAATGAAGCAAACAAGCCTTGGCTAATGCAAGCCACGGGGAAAGTAAAAAAGGCTTATTACTCGGACCAGCAAGGTCAGAGCGGGTACTCCTTTCTACAGGAGAGAGGGCAGGTCTGGTGCAACCAGACTCACAGTGTAAATCGTAGGTTTCGTCGCCAAGATGGCCGCTGACCACGTGACAAGCGGCCGGGATGGCGAGTCGAGTGGCACAAAGCAAAAGGGCCCCACGCAGATCGTGGAGATGCTGGAGGGCTGATCTTTGGTGCAAATGCTGCTCGATTGTGGGGCTTCTCAAACCCCAAAGCACAGAGTCGAGGGTGCCTCGGGTGCTGCGCAGTCAGCGTCTCGGGGGTCTTTCAAGATGTTTGCTCCCACGTCTCTCGGGGCCTCCACGGGTCCCTTCTTTGTAGGGACTGTGGATCGGGCTGGGAGAAGTCTGGGAAGCTGGGTCTTGTCAGGCTCTGCACTCGGGCTTCGGCGGGAGGCAGCGGCAAAGCAGACATCGAGGTGCTGGGTGGTGCCTGTGTTCACAGGGTGGCCCCTCCTAGGCCACAAGGGAGATTCTCTTCAGTCTTCTATCATCAGAATGTCGAAGTCCAGTCGTCTTCTTAGTTTAAAGGTGATTTCAGGATGATCTGCTGTGCTAGGGCACTGCTCCCACTCTTATTCCAATCTGAGGGGTGGATCTCCTGCTAGGTCCCTCCCTATGGGTGGGACCAGGAAGGGGGGTGGTTACACCCCCTTTCCTTTGTCCAGGTCTCACTGGAGCTGGGGCTGGGCTGCCCCAGAACCGGTTTGACCGGATTATGCAAGGGGAAGCCTTGTGCTCCCCAGGCACTGTCTGGTTTCTTTCAAACCTCCCTGCTACAATACACTATCTCCTGTCTGGAGGGCGGTGACACCCTCCTGTGACAGGAAACCCTTTGTCCAGGACCCATTTGGTCGAGTTTCAGTCAACTGCAGGGGTCCAGACATTTGTCTGTGGCAGAGGCATCCATTTTGTGGATCTTAAGGTCTTTGGAGAAATCAACCGCATTAAAGCAAAGTAACATGTCTTACCCCTCTAGAGGGGTGGACTGCCATCCCCGTCGCCAGAACTGGCGAGGGGATGGTATTCCAAAGCGTATGACACCTTACACGACATGTTTTGATAAAGCCAAACCAAAGTTGCTAAATAACCGCGAGGATTATAAGGCACTTAATAGTATATGGTATGGCATTATCCTGAAACAGCTTAAGGATTTGTTCCCGATGGCTGCAGACAGGCTCAGCTCATGCTAGAGCTCCATCTCACATAAAACCACGCACTCAGCCTCCAGGATTGATGAGGCCTGACTATAGGAGTGGCTCACAGGTTTACATGTGTCCAGATATAGGTTTAGACATAGGTATACTATATCTAAGCAAGGGGTGTGTACACCACCTTACCCCAGCTGAGTGATCAGCCAGTTGTGTCAATTTAAGAACTAGCCAGGGGTGGCAAAAGATATGCTGCAGCCCCTGGTAGGCCTTAGTGGCTCCTATGCCCTGTGCACCTATAGTGCATTCTACAGGGGCTGACAAGGAGTCCATTTCCAATTGTGGTATGTACCTAGGGTACATGGAATCCATTTTACAGAGAGAGCAGATGGCCTGGGGCCCTGATTAGCAGGGAACCAGGTCAACTAAGTCAAAAAACCAGCTAAACACAGGCAAAAAATCTGGGGTAACCATAGTCAGGTAGCCACCTTCCTACATAACCCCCCCCAAACGAAAGGAGATAAGGCTATCCTTGGCCAGGTAAGCCTATATTGCCTGAGTGGCCATATAAGGAAGTACCTGCACTAGCATGGGTACCCCCTGTCTCATGGTCCACTAAGCAGTCCCTCACCCTTTGGGTATTAGAGGGTCTCCACCATAGGGAATCCCTACCTTGGGTGTGTTTATGCAAAGTTAAAGGCTGGTTTGGATATGGAGTTTTGAAGTGAGGCTCTACTAAGTTAGGGCTTGGCTTCCTCCAATTATCTTCCACCATGTGTGCCTTTCTTTCTTTAACTGAGTTGCACTGTGCTCTCAGGGTCAACCTCTGGCTACCTAAAGCTGGAGGCTGGGTCCCTCTGTTTGGCTTGCTGGAGGGACAGTTCAGGTTTGGGCCCTTTGGGTCCCAGGTTTGGCTGTGCCCAACAGAATCCATCTGTGGGAGGTCCCTAACTGTTTTTAAGGGGGCTCCCTCAGGAGTTTTTAAAGTTTTCACCTCACTAGGGCTACTAGTTTTGGTGCCCCTAATCTGTTGATGGGGGAGCTTTATTTGACAGGGGGCCCTCTGGGTCTCACTGTCCTTCTTGTCCTCTGCAGCCCTGGGCTGGCTAAGGCAAGGGAGAGAGGGGCAGGTTACCTGCTCCAGACTGGGTCCCACCTGAGAAGGGTCCACCGCCATCAGAGGCTCTGTCAGGCCAGGCCTAACAACCTCTGGGGCAGTTCCTTCATCAGGGGTGTAGGAGAGTAGGGTCTGCTATCCTATGGTCACCCCAAATTTTTGCTTTTTGCTTCACTGGTTTTCGACTACTGAGGCTGTGGGCCTGCTGATCAGACCCCCAGCCTGCTGTTCTCTCACTAAATTAATGACACATGTGCTATAGGCACATACCAATTGGAAATGGACTCCTTGTCAGCCCCTGTAGAATGCACTATAGGTGCACAGGGCACAGGAGCCACTAAGGCCTACCAGGGGCTGCAGCATATCTTTTGCCACCCCTGGCTGGTTCTTAAATTGACACAACTGGCTGATCACTCAGCTGGGGTAAGGTGGTGTACACACCCCTTGCTTAGATATAGTATACCTATGTCTAAACCTATATCTGGACACATGTAAACCTGTGAGCCACTCCTATAGACAGGCCTCACCAATCCTGGAGGCTGGGTGCATGGTTTTTATGTGAGATGGAGCTCTAGCATGAGCTGAGCCTGTCTGCAGCCGTCGGGAACAAATCCCTAAGCTGTTTCAGGATAATGCCATACCATATACTATTAAGTGCCTTATAATCCTCGCGGTTATTTAGCAACTCTGGTTTGGCTTTATCAAAACATGTCGTGTAAGGTGTCATACGCTTTGGAATACCATCCCCTCGCCAGTTCTGGCGACGGGGATGGCATTCCACCCCTCTAGAGGGGTAAGACATGTTACTTCACTTTAATGCGGTTGATTTCTCCAAAGGCCTTAAGATCCCCAAAATGGATGCCTCTGCCACAGACAAATGTCTGGACCCCTGGAGCTGACCGAAACCCAGTCAAGGGGGTCCTGGACAAAGGGTTTCCTGTCACAGGAGGGTGTCACCGCCCCCCAGACAGGAGATAGTGTATTGTAGCAGGGAGGTTTGAAAGAAACCAGACACTGCCTGGGGCGCACAAGGCTGCCCCTTGCATAATCCGGCCAAACCGGTTCTGGGGCACTCCAGCCCTCGTGCCAGGGCGGCCTGGATCAAAGGAAGGGGGTGTATCCACCCACTTCCTGGGTCCCACCCATAGGAGGGGACCTAGCAGGTAATCACGCCCACCAGATTCGAATAAGAGTGGGAGCAGTGCCAATGCACATCAGATTTCCTGGAAGAAACATTTGAAACGATATTCTGGACCCTTCGCCCTCCATCTCAACGTGGAAGCCCGAAGAATCTCCCTTGTGGTCAAGGAGTGACCACCCTGCAGCAGCAGGCACCATCCAGCCCTCGACGTCTACTTGGTTGCAGTTCCCGCCGGAACTCGAGCGACTGAGATCGACGAGATCAAGCTTGCCCAGCTTCTAACAGCCCGATCCACAGTCCCTGCAAAGCTGAGACCCGTGGAGGCGACCGGAAGCGTGGGGCACGCCATCTTGAAGTGACCACGAGACGCTGACCGTGCAGCCCACGAGTGACCCTCGAAGCTGTACACCGGGGTTTGAGAAGCCCCCACCCTGAGCTACTCCTGAGCCGAAGTTCAGCCCTCCACACTCGACGAGTGCTGCGTGGGGCCCTTTGGCACGATTTGGCTCAACGCGTTGGCCCGGTCACTTGCCAGCTGGCTTGTGGTCCCTGTGCCGACGAACTACAAAAGAAGACTCGTGATTCTGGTTGCTCCAGATCCACACCAGCTCCCCTGAAAGGGAGCCCCGACTCTGACCTTCCTGGTCCGAGTGAGACGCCATCTTCCAATCCCGCGTGGATTGCTCTTACCAAGGCTTGTTTGCTCCAAACCGGAAGCCGACTGCACCGACGGTGAGAGCCTGCGTGGGACAGATCGTGACCTGCTCCTGGACGTCGCAGATGCCCCAGAGCCCACGTGACAGCGAAGAGAAGCGCCTCGACGACCACCTGATTGCGCCCGACATTGCCTGGTTCCGTCCTGGTTCCACCCTGGTCACTGCTGAGTGACCCAGACTCTGTCCCCTCTGCTTTCAGGTACTCTACAACTTGAGTCCACCCTTGGACTCCACCGGACACTTCGTCTTCACCCTGCCTGCAGCCCTTTCAGCTTCAAGCACCAAGAGCCTGCGTGTCAAAACCCGACGCCACTTCGACCCTGTGCACCCACTTCCTGTGGGTGAGGTAACTTTGCTCCGCCGGTGTTCCCACACTGGTGCACACCTCTAGGGTCTGTGTGTTAAGTTCTGTTCCTCTAGGTTCAGCGGAAGTGTCCTTAAACTTTAACTATTTGACTTTTACGCACCATTGGTTAACATTGGTGCATGCGTGCGCTTTCCGCACATCTCCCGAATCCCGAGGGCCATTCCCGACTTCAGCATTGCTTGTCCTGACTGCTCCCAGCGATTCCCTAGGCCCTAGGCCTAACCACTGCTCGAGTGGCCTTTCTTATACCACTTGTTTAGTATATGGTTTGAGTGGCCCCCTGCCCTCATCCATAATTGTGCAACTTTGTATGTTTAAACAGTGCTTTTGATTTAACGCTTGTGCCCCTTTATTCATAAAGAATACTGGGGATTGTTTTTAGTAATAAACACATATATTTTTATAATATATACTTGTGTGGTGTCCTTTCATTTGGTATTACAGGATTGTATGTGGTAAAACAGCTCGCTTAACACGACCTCTTAAGTTAAGCCTTTAGGCTGCTTAGTCCATGCTACCACTAGGATAGCTTGTCTAATAAGGTTGACTTACAACCAGACACCATAAGGGGATTGTTTGGTCAGGTAGTAGGTGGTTCCAGAATTGGAAACATCCCCTACCAGGCCAACTTCTCACATTGGTGAGCAGCGGTGCGGATTTGAGCTTGCTGTTGTTTTACCATTGCAATCTTTATATCAAATTGAAAGATCACATCAAGTACCTCTAGGTACATATAAAATCAAAAGCTTAGCATATTAAGTTCTACTGAACTTAGTAGTTGTAGGTTGAAGGGAGTAGCACACCCCTGACTACAACTCACTAGCAAGGTCCAGTAGGAAAACACTTAGTGTAGGTAAGTGCACCACTTACACCTCACTAGTAACCATGTCCGACACAGGAAAGGCCTCAGGGTCTAGTCCTGTGACAGTTGACCCTACCCAGGCAACTTCTGGATATGACAAACTAACCCGCAGAGACTTGATTGTCTTGTGCAAAGCAAGAGGGTTAAAAAGGGGCAGAAGCCCCACCTGCCTAATTCTGGTAGAACTCCTAGAACAGGATGACTTAGAGAAGGCAAAAGCAGCTTCCCTAGATACAGGAACTGGAGGGAACCCCCCTGCAGTTGATCCCCCTGAAGAGGAGGATGATGATGACTTGGATGAGGACTCAGATGCTGGGGACTTAGAAGTACAGGATCAGGGTAGCCAGGTTCCAGTTGGTAGGCTTAGCCAGGCCAACTTGGACCTACTGGGAAATGGAGAGGGCCAGCACCTCCCCAGATCCCAACAAATGATTCTCCCAGGCAACAGAAGAGTGAGATCTCCCTCAGGGGACTCTCATCTTTCTAGTGCCTCCAGAGAATCAGAGAGAGGCATGAGTGCTTCTCAGAAAGCTGAGCATAGGGCTAGAATGAGGGCTGTCAGACTCCAGATAGAGAGAGAGGAGGTAGCCCTGAGTCAAGCTAAGCTTACCTTAGCTCAAGCTAAACTTGCCTTGGCAAGAGAGCAGAAATTAAGTGGCTTAGATGTCACTGGTGGCAGCAATTTTCCAAGAGAAAAAGACAGGGCCTATGATAATAGAAACCTGACCAAAATTGTGCCCCCCTTTAAAGAAGGGGATGACATCCACAAATGGATGACTGCTCTTGAGAGAGCCTGCATGGTACAGCAGGTTCCTGAGAATCAGTGGGCTGCAATTTTGTGGTACTCCTTTTCTGAGAAAGGGAGAGACAGGCTCCTCACAGTTAGACCTGAGGATGCCAAAAACTACTCTGTTTTGAAGAGTGCTCTCATTGAAGGGTATGGCCTAACCACTGAGCAATACAGGTTGTTGTTCAGAGACACCCAGAAAGCACAGACTCAAGACTGGACTGATTTTGTGGAGTGTGCCACTAAGGCTTTGGAGGGTTGGTTACAGGGAAGTAAAGTTTCAGACTATACAGGATTGTACAATCTTATGATGAGAGAACAGATCCTTAATAACTGTACAAACCAGCTGTTGCATCAATACCTTATTGACTCTGATCTGACCTCTCCCCAAGAATTGGGAAAGAAGGCAGACAAATGGGTCAGAACAAGGATTAAGCAGAAACCCCAGAACCAAGGTGGTGACCAGAAGAAAACAGACCAGAAGGGTGGTAATCAGAATCAGAAAGATAAAGAAAAAGACCAGAAGTCTTCAGGCCCCCAAACTAATAGTAAGGAGGGTGGTTCCCAAAATGGTAACAAGAAGAAGAAGAACAAAGGTCCAAAGACACCTTGGTGTAATACCTGCAAATCAGTTTCACACTGGGGCAGTGAGTGCACCAAGGCAAATCCAGTTCCCACCACTACAGCTCCTAAAGCAACTGCAACCCCAAGTACAGTAAGCAGTGGTGGAACACAGTCCAAGGGTGTAGCTGGGTTGACCCTGGGTATTGAAGTAGGATCTGGCCTAGTCAGAGTCCCTACACAGGCAGTTCTCCTGTATGATGTGGACATTGAGTTGCCCACTGCAGTAAGCCCCACTAACCTGGGCAAATACAGGCAGACTCCCTTAATAAATGAGAAACTGGCTCAAGCTTACAGGGACACATGTGCTAGTGTCACCATGGTGACCCCTGGCTTTGTGGACCCTGGACAGATTGTACTAGGAGAGAGCTACCTAGTAACCAATGCAAGCAACTCCACTACCTCCCATAGTGTGGCAGTTGTGAACTTCTCCTGGGGAGGGGTTGATGGCCTAAAGAAAGTTGTGGTGAGTGCAGACCTACCAGTAGACTGTCTGTTAGGCAATGACCTTGAAAGCTCAGCATGGTCAGAAGTGGAGTACAGGACTCATGCAGAAATGCTAGGGATTTCAGAGCATGTCCTTGCCATGACAAGGGCTCAGGCTAAGAAGTGCCTTCCTGAACCAGTGGTGGATCTTGAGACAATAGACCAGCCACAACCCAAGAGAAGGAGCAAGAGAGGAAAGGCCTCGCCTTCCACCTTGCCCCAGGTTGAGGATCAGGTTTCAGAGGAAACTGATTCTGCAGTCCAAGAGGAGACTGTCTCTGAGGAGCTTGAACCTGACCAGGTTGAGTTTCTGGGGACAGGGGGACCCTCAAGGGCAGACCTGAGGCAGGCTCAATTAGATTGCCCTTCCCTTGAACCCCTCAGACAGCAGGCTGCTGCTGAGGCTGCTGGGGATGCCCAAGGTACCCATACTGTGTATTGGGATGAGGGACTCCTTTACTCAGAGGCTAGAGCCCCCAAGCCTGGCATGACCAGGAGGTTGGTGATACCTCTGCAGTTTAGGGGATTCCTCCTTACCTTGGCCCATGATATTCCCCTTGCAGGACACTTAGGCCAGAACAAGACGTGGGACAGGCTTGTTCCACACTTTCACTGGCCTCACATGTCAGAGGATGTCAAGGAGTTTTGTCGCTCCTGTGTCACTTGCCAAGCCAGTGGTAAGTCAGGTGGCACAACAAAGGCCCCCCTAATACCACTACCTGTGGTGGGGGTCCCCTTTGAGAGAGTTGGAATTGATATTGTGGGTCCAATGGACCCCCAAACAGCATCTGGGAACAGATTCATACTGGTGGTAGTGGATCATGCCACCAGGTACCCAGAGGCTATTCCCCTAAGGACCACCACAGCACCTGTGGTGGCAAAAGCCCTCATTGCAGTTTTCTCAAGAGTGGGCTTTCCTAAGGAGGTACTATCAGATAGAGGGACAAATTTTATGTCCAGCTATCTAAAAGCAATGTGGAAGGAATGTGGAGTAAACTACAAGTTTACCACCCCATATCATCCACAATGCAATGGGCTTGTGGAGAGATTTAACAAGACCCTTAAAGGCATGATAAAAGGATTACCAGAGAAGCTCAGGCGGAAATGGGACATTCTTTTACCCTGCCTGCTCTTTGCTTACAGAGAGGTCCCACAGAAGGGGGTTGGCTACAGCCCTTTTGAACTTTTGTTTGGCCACCCTGTGAGAGGTCCATTGTGTTTGGTGAAGGAAGGATGGGAGTTACCTCTCAAAAAGCCCAAACTAGACATAGTGGACTATGTACTTGGTCTCCGCTCCAGGATGGCTGAGTACATGGAAAGAGCATCCAAAAACCTGGAGGCCAGCCAAGAATTGCAGAAAGCTTGGCATGACCAAAAGGCTGTGCTGGTAGAGTTCCAACCAGGACAGAAGGTATGGGTACTGGAGCCAGTGGCTCCAGCAGCACTCCAAGACAAATGGAGTGGACCCTATCCTATTATTGAGAAGAAAGGGGAAGTCACCTACTTGGTAGACTTTGGAACACCCAGGAGCCCCCACAGGGTAATCCATGTGAATCGCTTGAAAGCATTTGTAGACAGGGAGGACATGAGCTTGCTCATGGCCACAGATGGGGAACAGGAGGAAGAGAGTGACCCTCTCCCAGACCTGCTTTCCCAGAACCCTGATGATGGTTCAGTTGATGGAGTAGCCTTGGCAGGCAGCCTCACTGACCAGCAACAGAGGGACTGCAGACAAGTTTTGCAGGCTCACAGGCAAATGTTTTCACTCACACCCAGCCAAACTGACTGGTGTACCCATGTTGTGGACACTGGTGACAGTCTGCCTGTCAAGAATAAGATCTACAGGCAACCTGATCATGTCAAGGATTGCATCAAGGCTGAGGTGCAAAAGATGTTGGAGCTTGGAGTGATTGAGCCATCAGAGAGCCCATGGGCCAGCCCAGTAGTCCTGGTGCCAAAACCTCATACCCAAGATGGTAAGAGAGAAATGAGGTTTTGCGTGGATTACAGGGGTCTCAATACTGTCACTAGGACAGATGCTCACCCCATTCCAAGAGCAGATGAGCTCATTGACAGATTGGCTTCTGCCAAGTTTCTGAGCACATTTGATCTGACAGCTGGCTACTGGCAAATCAGACTAGCTGAGGAGTCAAAAGCCAAAACAGCATTCTCTACCCCTAGTGGACATTATCAGTTTGTGGTAATGCCCTTTGGTTTGAAGAATGCACCTGCCACTTTTCAAAGGTTGGTGAACCAAGTCCTTACTGGGTTGGATGACTTTTGTGCAGCTTATCTGGATGATATTGCTGTCTTTAGCTCCACCTGGGAGGATCACCTGATCCACCTGAAGAAAGTTTTGGAGGCCCTGCAAAAGGCAGGCCTAACTATCAAGGCCACAAAGTGCCAGATAGGGCAGAGTAAGGTTGTATACCTGGGCCACCTAGTAGGTGGAGGCCAGGTTCAGCCACTGGAAAGCAAAATCCAGGCCATACAGGACTGGGCTCCTCCAGTTACCCAGACACAAGTCAGAGCCTTCTTGGGCCTGACTGGGTATTACAGAAAGTTTGTGAAAAACTATGGGTCTATAGTGACACCATTAAATGACTTGACATCCAAGAAGATGCCAAAAAAGGTTCAGTGGACAGTTAGCTGTCAGAAGGCATTTGAAGACCTGAAGAAGGCCATGTGCTCTGCACCTATCCTAAAGAGTCCTGACTACTCCAAACAGTTCATTGTTCAGACAGATGCTTCTGAGTTGGGGGTGGGAGCTGTACTCTCACAACTTAATCAAGATGGTCAAGACCAGCCAATTGCTTTCATTAGCAGGAGGCTAACCCCAAGAGAAAAACGTTGGTCAGCCATTGAGAGGGAGGCCTTTGCTGTGGTTTGGGCATTAAAGAAGTTGAGGTCCTACTTGTTTGGAACTCACTTCCTGGTGCAAACAGACCATAAGCCCCTCTTATGGCTTAATCAGATGAAGGGTGAAAATCCCAAACTGCTCAGGTGGTCCATTTCCCTACAGGGGATGGACTTTACAGTGGAGCACCGCCCAGGGACTGACCATGGTAATGCAGATGGTCTCTCCAGGTACTTCCACTTAGAACATGAAGACTTATCTGGTCAAGGTTAGTTTAATGTCCCTGCGTTTGGGGGGGGGTTGTGTAGGAGAGTAGGGTCTGCTATCCTATGGTCACCCCAAATTTTTGCTTTTTGCTTCACTGGTTTTCGACTACTGAGGCTGTGGGCCTGCTGATCAGACCCCCAGCCTGCTGTTCTCTCACTAAATTAATGACACATGTGCTATAGGCACATACCAATTGGAAATGGACTCCTTGTCAGCCCCTGTAGAATGCACTATAGGTGCACAGGGCACAGGAGCCACTAAGGCCTACCAGGGGCTGCAGCATATCTTTTGCCACCCCTGGCTGGTTCTTAAATTGACACAACTGGCTGATCACTCAGCTGGGGTAAGGTGGTGTACACACCCCTTGCTTAGATATAGTATACCTATGTCTAAACCTATATCTGGACACATGTAAACCTGTGAGCCACTCCTATAGACAGGCCTCACCAATCCTGGAGGCTGGGTGCATGGTTTTTATGTGAGATGGAGCTCTAGCATGAGCTGAGCCTGTCTGCAGCCGTCGGGAACAAATCCCTAAGCTGTTTCAGGATAATGCCATACCATATACTATTAAGTGCCTTATAATCCTCGCGGTTATTTAGCAACTCTGGTTTGGCTTTATCAAAACATGTCGTGTAAGGTGTCATACGCTTTGGAATACCATCCCCTCGCCAGTTCTGGCGACGGGGATGGCATTCCACCCCTCTAGAGGGGTAAGACATGTTACTTCACTTTAATGCGGTTGATTTCTCCAAAGGCCTTAAGATCCCCAAAATGGATGCCTCTGCCACAGACAAATGTCTGGACCCCTGGAGCTGACCGAAACCCAGTCAAGGGGGTCCTGGACAAAGGGTTTCCTGTCACAGGAGGGTGTCACCGCCCCCCAGACAGGAGATAGTGTATTGTAGCAGGGAGGTTTGAAAGAAACCAGACACTGCCTGGGGCGCACAAGGCTGCCCCTTGCATAATCCGGCCAAACCGGTTCTGGGGCACTCCAGCCCTCGTGCCAGGGCGGCCTGGATCAAAGGAAGGGGGTGTATCCACCCACTTCCTGGGTCCCACCCATAGGAGGGGACCTAGCAGGTAATCACGCCCACCAGATTCGAATAAGAGTGGGAGCAGTGCCAATGCACATCAGATTTCCTGGAAGAAACATTTGAAACGATATTCTGGACCCTTCGCCCTCCATCTCAACGTGGAAGCCCGAAGAATCTCCCTTGTGGTCAAGGAGTGACCACCCTGCAGCAGCAGGCACCATCCAGCCCTCGACGTCTACTTGGTTGCAGTTCCCGCCGGAACTCGAGCGACTGAGATCGACGAGATCAAGCTTGCCCAGCTTCTAACAGCCCGATCCACAGTCCCTGCAAAGCTGAGACCCGTGGAGGCGACCGGAAGCGTGGGGCACGCCATCTTGAAGTGACCACGAGACGCTGACCGTGCAGCCCACGAGTGACCCTCGAAGCTGTACACCGGGGTTTGAGAAGCCCCCACCCTGAGCTACTCCTGAGCCGAAGTTCAGCCCTCCACACTCGACGAGTGCTGCGTGGGGCCCTTTGGCACGATTTGGCTCAACGCGTTGGCCCGGTCACTTGCCAGCTGGCTTGTGGTCCCTGTGCCGACGAACTACAAAAGAAGACTCGTGATTCTGGTTGCTCCAGATCCACACCAGCTCCCCTGAAAGGGAGCCCCGACTCTGACCTTCCTGGTCCGAGTGAGACGCCATCTTCCAATCCCGCGTGGATTGCTCTTACCAAGGCTTGTTTGCTCCAAACCGGAAGCCGACTGCACCGACGGTGAGAGCCTGCGTGGGACAGATCGTGACCTGCTCCTGGACGTCGCAGATGCCCCAGAGCCCACGTGACAGCGAAGAGAAGCGCCTCGACGACCACCTGATTGCGCCCGACATTGCCTGGTTCCGTCCTGGTTCCACCCTGGTCACTGCTGAGTGACCCAGACTCTGTCCCCTCTGCTTTCAGGTACTCTACAACTTGAGTCCACCCTTGGACTCCACCGGACACTTCGTCTTCACCCTGCCTGCAGCCCTTTCAGCTTCAAGCACCAAGAGCCTGCGTGTCAAAACCCGACGCCACTTCGACCCTGTGCACCCACTTCCTGTGGGTGAGGTAACTTTGCTCCGCCGGTGTTCCCACACTGGTGCACACCTCTAGGGTCTGTGTGTTAAGTTCTGTTCCTCTAGGTTCAGCGGAAGTGTCCTTAAACTTTAACTATTTGACTTTTACGCACCATTGGTTAACATTGGTGCATGCGTGCGCTTTCCGCACATCTCCCGAATCCCGAGGGCCATTCCCGACTTCAGCATTGCTTGTCCTGACTGCTCCCAGCGATTCCCTAGGCCCTAGGCCTAACCACTGCTCGAGTGGCCTTTCTTATACCACTTGTTTAGTATATGGTTTGAGTGGCCCCCTGCCCTCATCCATAATTGTGCAACTTTGTATGTTTAAACAGTGCTTTTGATTTAACGCTTGTGCCCCTTTATTCATAAAGAATACTGGGGATTGTTTTTAGTAATAAACACATATATTTTTATAATATATACTTGTGTGGTGTCCTTTCATTTGGTATTACAGGATTGTATGTGGTAAAACAGCTCGCTTAACACGACCTCTTAAGTTAAGCCTTTAGGCTGCTTAGTCCATGCTACCACTAGGATAGCTTGTCTAATAAGGTTGACTTACAACCAGACACCATAAGGGGATTGTTTGGTCAGGTAGTAGGTGGTTCCAGAATTGGAAACATCCCCTACCAGGCCAACTTCTCACAAGGGGTGAGATCAGTTCCCTGAGGAGGCTGATCCTGTCCTAAAGTCTGGTGAGGGGGAGATTTCTCTTCCTCCTCCATGCTCTCAGTTTGTGTGGAGTTATCCATCATTTCAGGTTTCACAACACACATGTCAGTTTGAGTTTGGGCTGTGGCCATCACAGCCCCACCAACCTTTTCAGGAGGAGACTCAGTCTGGGTTTCTGCTGTTATCATAACAGCTTTGCTATTCTGTTCAGGAAGAGCTTTTGCTAAAGATGGGGCAGAGAGTTTCTCAGCCCTACCAACCTTTTCAGGAAGGACATCTTGAATTGGGGCTGTAGCCATTACAGCCCCACTAACCTTTCCATTGGAATTCACCATTCTAGAATGGGTTTCCTGTTCAACCTCAGCCCAGGCTGAGATCTCCAAATCATTACCAAGTAGGCAGTCTACAGGCAAGTTTGGTGACACTGCCACTCTCTTTGGGCCAATGACACCTCCCCAGCTGAGACTTACTACTGCCATGGGATGATTTGTTTGGATTCCATCAATGTTTGTAACCTGGTATGTGGCACCAGGTAAAAGTTGCTTAGAGGGGACTATGCCATCAGCCACCATGGTGATGCTAGCCCCTGTGTCTCTAAAAGCTCCAACTTTCAAACCATTGATGATGGGTTCTTGTCTATACTTGCTCAGAGTATTTGGGCAAGCAGAGAAGTTGGCAAACCCCATGCCAGTCTCATAAACAAGATCATTGGGTGATGGGGACCTGGATAGGCCAGGGTCCACCTGAGCTCCAATAGTAAACCCACCCAGATTCCTGGGTGTGCTTCCACTTCCTGGGGGATTACTGCTGACAGTAACAGGAGGTGTTGAAGCTGGCTTTGGAGGTATATTTTCTTTATTGTTATTCTTGGGACAAATGTTGTCTGTTTTGTAATGCCCAACCTGTTTACAGGTGTAGGAAGGTGGCTACCTGACTATGGTTACCCCGGATTTTTTGCCTGTGTTTAGCTGGTTTTTTGACTTAGTTGACCTGGTTCCCTGCTAATCAGGGCCCCAGGCCATCTGCTCTCTCTGTAAAATGGATTCCATGTACCCTAGGTACATACCACAATTGGAAATGGACTCCTTGTCAGCCCCTGTAGAATGCACTATAGGTGCACAGGGCATAGGAGCCACTAAGGCCTACCAGGGGCTGCAGCATATCTTTTGCCACCCCTGGCTGGTTCTTAAATTGACACAACTGGCTGATCACTCAGCTGGGGTAAGGTGGTGTACACACCCCTTGCTTAGATATAGTATACCTATGTCTAAACCTATATCTGGACACATGTAAACCTGTGAGCCACTCCTATAGACAGGCCTCACCAATCCTGGAGGCTGGGTGCATGGTTTTTATGTGAGATGGAGCTCTAGCATGAGCTGAGCCTGTCTGCAGCCGTCGGGAACAAATCCCTAAGCTGTTTCAGGATAATGCCATACCATATACTATTAAGTGCCTTATAATCCTCGCGGTTATTTAGCAACTCTGGTTTGGCTTTATCAAAACATGTCGTGTAAGGTGTCATACGCTTTGGAATACCATCCCCTCGCCAGTTCTGGCGACGGGGATGGCATTCCACCCCTCTAGAGGGGTAAGACTTGTTACTTCACTTTAATGCGGTTGATTTCTCCAAAGGCCTTAAGATCCACAAAATGGATGCCTCTGCCACAGACAAATGTCTGGACCCCTGGAGCTGACCGAAACCCAGTCAAGGGGGTCCTGGACAAAGGGTTTCCTGTCACAGGAGGGTGTCACCGCCCTCCAGACAGGAGATAGTGTATTGTAGCAGGGAGGTTTGAAAGAAACCAGACACTGCCTGGGGCGCACAAGGCTGCCCCTTGCATAATCCGGCCAAACCGGTTCTGGGGCACTCCAGCCCTCGTGCCAGGGCGGCCTGGATCAAAGGAAGGGGGTGTATCCACCCACTTCCTGGGTCCCACCCATAGGAGGGGACCTAGCAGGTAATCACGCCCACCAGATTCGAATAAGAGTGGGAGCAGTGCCAATGCACATCAGATTTCCTGGAAGAAACATTTGAAACGATATTCTGGACCCTTCGCCCTCCATCTCAACGTGGAAGCCCGAAGAATCTCCCTTGTGGTCAAGGAGTGACCACCCTGCAGCAGCAGGCACCATCCAGCCCTCGACGTCTACTTAGTTGCAGTTCCCGCCGGAACTCGAGCGACTGAGATCGACGAGATCAAGCCTGCCCAGCTTCTAACAGCCCGATCCACAGTCCCTGCAAAGCTGAGACCCGTGGAGGCGACCGGAAGCGTGGGGCACGCCATCTTGAAGTGACCACGAGACGCTGACCGTGCAGCCCACGAGTGACCCTCGAAGCTGTACACCGGGGTTTGAGAAGCCCCCACCCTGAGCTACTCCTGAGCCGAAGTTCAGCCCTCCACACTCGACGAGTGCTGCATGGGGCCCTTTGGCACGATTTGGCTCAACGCGTTGGCCCGGTCACTTGCCAGCTGGCTTGTGGTCCCTGTGCCGACGAACTACCGAAGAAGACTCGTGAATCTGGTTGCTCCAGATCCACACCAGCTCCCCTGAAAAGGAGCCCCGACTCTGACCTTCCTGGTCCGAGTGAGAAGCAATCTTCCGATCCTGCGTGGATTGCTCTTACCAAGGCTTGTTTGCTCCAAACCTGAAGCCGACTGCACCGACGGTGAGAGCCTGCGTGGGACAGATCGTGACCTGCTCCTGGACGTCGCAGATGCCCCAGAGCCCACGTGACAGCGGAGAGAAGCTCCTCGACGACCACCTGATTGCGCCCGACATTGCCTGGTTCCGTCCTGGTTCCACCCTGGTCACTGCTGAGTGACCCAGACTCTGTCCCCTCTGCTTTCAGGTACTCTACAACTTGAGTCCACCCTTGGACTCCACCGGACACTTCGTCTTCACCCTGCCTGCAGCCCTTTCAGCTTCAAGCACCAAGAGCCTGCGTGTCAAAACCCGACGCCACTTCGACCCTGTGCACCCACTTCCTGTGGGTGAGGTAACTTTGCTCCGCCGGTGTTCCCACACTGGTGCACACCTCTAGGGTCTGTGTGTTAAGTTTTGTTCCTCTAGGTTCAGCGGAAGTGTCCTTAAACTTTAACTCTTTGACTTTTACGCACCATTGGTTAACATTGGTGCATGCGTGCGCTTTCCGCACATCTCCCGAATCCCGAGGGCCATTCCCGACTTCAGCATTGCTTGTCCTGACTGCTCCCAGCGATTCCCTAGGCCCTAGGCCTAACCACTGTTCGAGTGGCCTCTCTTATACCACTTGTTTAGTATATGGTTTGAGTGGCCCCCTGCCCTCATCCATAATTGTGCAACTTTGTATGTTTAAACAGTGCTTTTGATTTAACGCTTGTGCCCCTTTATTCATAAAGAATACTGGGGATTGTTTTTAGTAATAAACACATATATTTTTATAATATATACTTGTGTGGTGTCCTTTCATTTGGTATTACAGGATTGTATGTGGTAAAACAGCTCGCTTAACACGACCTCTTAAGTTAAGCCTTTAGGCTGCTTAGTCCATGCTACCCCTAGGATAGCTTGTCTAATAAGGTTGACTTACAACCAGACACCATAAGGGATTGTTTGGTCAGGTAGTAGGTGGTTCCAGAATTGGAAACATCCCCTACCAGGCCAACTTCTCACATTGGTGAGCAGCGGTGCGGATTTGAGCTTGCTGTTGTTTTACCATTGCAATCTTTATATCAAATTGAAAGATCACATCAAGTACCTCTAGGTACATATAAAATCAAAAGCTTAGCATATTAAGTTCTACTGAACTTAGTAGTTGTAGGTTGAAGGGAGTAGCACACCCCTGACTACAACTCACTAGCAAGGTCCAGTAGGAAAACACTTAGTGTAGGTAAGTGCACCACTTACACCTCACTAGTAACCATGTCTGACACAGGAAAGGCCTCAGGGTCTAGTCCTGTGACAGTTGACCCTACCCAGGCAACTTTTGGATATGACAAACTAACCCGCAGAGACTTGATTGCCTTGTGCAAAGCAAGAGGGTTAAAAAGGGGCAGAAGCCCCACCTGCCTAATCCTGGTAGAAATCCTAGAACAGGATGACTTAGAGAAGGCAAAAGCAGCTTCCCTAGATACAGGAACTGGAGGGAACCCCCCTGCAGTTGATCCCCTTGAAGAGGAGGATGATGATGACTTGGATGAGGACTCAGATGTTGAGGACTTAGGAGTACAGGATCAGGGTAGCCAGGTTCCAGTTGGTAGGCTTAGCCAGGCCAACTTGGACCTACTGGGGAATGGAGAGGGCCAGCACCTCCCCAGAACCCAACATATGATTCTCCCAGGCAACAGAAGAGTGAGATCTCCCTCAGGGGACTCTCATCTTTCTAGTGCCTCCAGAGAATCACAGAGAGGCATGAGTGCTTCTCAAAAAGCTGAGCATAGGGCTAGAATGAGGGCTGTCAGACTCCAGATAGAGAGAGAGGAGGTAGCCCTGAGTCAAGCTAAGCTTACCTTAGCTCAAGCTAAACTTGCCTTGGCAAGAGAGCAAAAATTGTGTGGCTTAGATGCCACTGGTGGCAGCAATATTCCTAAAGAGAAACCCAGGTCCTATGATAGTAGAAACCTGACAAAGATTGTGCCCCCCTACAAGGAAGGGGATGACATCCACAAGTGGATAACTGCTCTTGAGAGAGCCTGCATGGTACAGCAGGTTCCTGAGGAACAGTGGGCAGCAATCTTATGGTACTCCTTTTCAGAGAAAGGGAGAGATAAGCTCCTCACTGTCAGACATGAGGATGCAAACAATTACAAAGTCCTGAAGAGTGTCCTAATAGATGGGTTTGGCTTAACCACTGAACAGTACAGGTTGAAGTTCAGAGACACCCAGAAGACACAGACTCAGGACTGGACTGATTTTGTAGATTGTGCTACTAAGGCTCTGGAGGGTTGGCTACATGGCAGCAAGGTACATGACTTTACAGGATTGTATAATTTGATTATGAGGGAGCAGATCCTAAGTAATTGTCAGAACCAGCTCTTACACCAGCACCTGGTAGACTCTGATCTGACCTCTCCCCAAGAATTGGGAAAGAAGGCAGACAAATGGGTCAGAACCAGGATTAGGCCTAAGAATCAGGACAGTAACCAGAAGAAGGAGTCTACCAAGCCTCAAGATAAGGGTGGGGATAAAAATAAAGAAAAGACTTCCCCAGGGCCCCAAAACTCCAAGAATGGGGGTGGGTCCCAAGACACTTCTTCAACTGAAAAAAAGCCTTATTGTTATCCCTGTAAACAGGTGGGGCATTACAAAACAGACAACTGTTGTCCCAAGAATAACAATAAAGAAAATATACCTCCCAAGCCAGCTTCCACACCTCCTGTTACTGTCAGCAGTAATCCCCCAGGAAGTGGAAGCACACCCAGGAATCTGGGTGGGTTTACTGTTGGAGCTCAGGTGGACCCTGGCCTATCCAGGTCCCCATCACCCAATGATCTTGTTTATGAGACTGGCATGGGGTTTGCCAACTTCTCTGCTTGCCCAAATACTTTGAGCAAGTATAGACAAGAACCCATCATCAATGGTTTAAGAGTTGAAGCTTTTAGAGACACAAGGGCTAGCATCACCATGGTGGCTGATGGCATAGTCCCCTCTAAGCAACTTTTACCTGGTGCCACATACCAGGTAATAAACATTGATGGCATCCAAACAAATCATCCCATGGCAGTAGTGAGTCTCAGCTGGGGAGGTGTCACTGGCCCAAAGAGAGTGGCAGTGTCACCAAACTTGCCTGTGGACTGTCTACTGGGTAATGATTTAGAAATCTCAGCCTGGGCTGAGGTTGAACAGGAAACCCATTCTAGAATGGTGAATTCCCATGGAAAGGTTAGTGAGGCTGTGCTGGCTACAGCCCCAATCCAAGATGTCCTTCCTGAAAAGGTTGGTAGGGCTGGGAAACTCTCTGCCCCATCTTTAGTAAAAGCTCTTCCTGAACAGAATAGCAAAGCTGTTATGATAACAGCAGAAACCCCAACTGAGTCTCCTCCTGAAAAGGTTGGTGGGGCTGTGATGGCCACAGCCCAAACTCAAACTGACATGTGTGTTGTGAAACCTGAAATGATGGATAACTCCACACAAACTGAGAGCATGGAGGAGGAAGAGAAATCTCCCCCTCCCCAGACTTTAGGACAGGATCAGCCTCCTCAGGGAACTGATCTTACCCCTGATGAAGGAACTGCCCCAGAGGTGGTTGGGCCTAGCCTGACAGAACCCCTGATGTCAGTGGACCCTTCTCAGGTGGGACCCAGTCTGGAGCAGGTAACCTGCCCCTCTCTACCTTGCCTTAGCCAGCCCAGGGCTGCAGAGGACAAGAAGGACAGTGAGACCCAGAGGGCCCCCTGTCAAATAAAGCACCCCCATCAACAGATTAGGGGCACCAAAACTAGTAGCCCTAGTGAGGTGAAAACTTTAAAAACTCCTGAGGGAGCCCCCTTAAAAACAGTTAGGGACCTCCCACAGATGGATTCTGTTGGGCACAGCCAAACCTGGGACCCAAAGGGCCCAAACCTGAACTGTCCCTCCAGCAAGCCAAACAGAGGGACCCAGCCTCCAGCTTTAGGTAGCCAGAGGTTGACCCTGAGAGCACAGTGCAACTCAGTTAAAGAAAGAAAGGCACACATGGTGGAAGATAATTGGAGGAAGCCAAGCCCTAACTTAGTAGAGCCTCACTTCAAAACTCCATATCCAAACCAGCCTTTAACTTTGCATAAACACACCCAAGGTAGTGATTCCCTATGGTGGAGACCCTCTAATACCCAAAGGGTGAGGGACTGCTTAGTGGACCATGAGACAGGGGGTACCCATGCTAGTGCAGGTACTTCCTTATATGGCCACTCAGGCAATATAGGCTTACCTGGCCAAGGATAGCCTTATCTCCTTTCGTTTGGGGGGGGGTTATGTAGGAAGGTGGCTACCTGACTATGGTTACCCCGGATTTTTTGCCTGTGTTTAGCTGGTTTTTTGACTTAGTTGACCTGGTTCCCTGCTAATCAGGGCCCCAGGCCATCTGCTCTCTCTGTAAAATGGATTCCATGTACCCTAGGTACATACCACAATTGGAAATGGACTCCTTGTCAGCCCCTGTAGAATGCACTATAGGTGCACAGGGCATAGGAGCCACTAAGGCCTACCAGGGGCTGCAGCATATCTTTTGCCACCCCTGGCTGGTTCTTAAATTGACACAACTGGCTGATCACTCAGCTGGGGTAAGGTGGTGTACACACCCCTTGCTTAGATATAGTATACCTATGTCTAAACCTATATCTGGACACATGTAAACCTGTGAGCCACTCCTATAGACAGGCCTCACCAATCCTGGAGGCTGGGTGCATGGTTTTTATGTGAGATGGAGCTCTAGCATGAGCTGAGCCTGTCTGCAGCCGTCGGGAACAAATCCCTAAGCTGTTTCAGGATAATGCCATACCATATACTATTAAGTGCCTTATAATCCTCGCGGTTATTTAGCAACTCTGGTTTGGCTTTATCAAAACATGTCGTGTAAGGTGTCATGCGCTTTGGAATACCATCCCCTCGCCAGTTCTGGCGACGGGGATGGCATTCCACCCCTCTAGAGGGGTAAGACATGTTACTTCACTTTAATGCGGTTGATTTCTCCAAAGGCCTTAAGATCCACAAAATGGATGCCTCTGCCACAGACAAATGTCTGGACCCCTGGAGCTGACCGAAACCCAGTCAAGGGGGTCCTGGACAAAGGGTTTCCTGTCACAGGAGGGTGTCACCGCCCTCCAGACAGGAGATAGTGTATTGTAGCAGGGAGGTTTGAAAGAAACCAGACACTGCCTGGGGCGCACAAGGCTGCCCCTTGCATAATCCGGCCAAACCGGTTCTGGGGCACTCCAGCCCTCGTGCCAGGGCGGCCTGGATCAAAGGAAGGGGGTGTATCCACCCACTTCCTGGGTCCCACCCATAGGAGGGGACCTAGCAGGTAATCACGCCCACCAGATTCGAATAAGAGTGGGAGCAGTGCCAATGCACATCAGATTTCCTGGAAGAAACATTTGAAACGATATTCTGGACCCTTCGCCCTCCATCTCAACGTGGAAGCCCGAAGAATCTCCCTTGTGGTCAAGGAGTGACCACCCTGCAGCAGCAGGCACCATCCAGCCCTCGACGTCTACTTAGTTGCAGTTCCCGCCGGA
This sequence comes from Lissotriton helveticus, assembly GCF_964261635.1. Taxonomy (NCBI): domain Eukaryota; kingdom Metazoa; phylum Chordata; class Amphibia; order Caudata; family Salamandridae; genus Lissotriton; species Lissotriton helveticus. The sequence continues at coordinate 1,372,300 of NW_027611671.1, read as the reverse complement.
ACTCGAGCGACTGAGATCGACGAGATCAAGCCTGCCCAGCTTCTAACAGCCCGATCCACAGTCCCTGCAAAGCTGAGACCCGTGGAGGCGACCGGAAGCGTGGGGCACGCCATCTTGAAGTGACCACGAGACGCTGACCGTGCAGCCCACGAGTGACCCTCGAAGCTGTACACTGGGGTTTGAGAAGCCCCCACCCTGAGCTACTCCTGAGCCGAAGTTCAGCCCTCCACACTCGACGAGTGCTGCGTGGGGCCCTTTGGCACGATTTGGCTCAACGCGTTGGCCCGGTCACTTGCCAGCTGGCTTGTGGTCCCTGTGCCGACGAACTACCAAAGAAGACTCATGAATCTGGTTGCTCCAGATCCACACCAGCTCCCCTGAAAAGGAGCCCCGACTCTGACCTTCCTGGTCCGAGTGAGAAGCAATCTTCCGATCCTGCGTGGATTGCTCTTACCAAGGCTTGTTTGCTCCAAACCTGAAGCCGACTGCACCGACGGTGAGAGCCTGCGTGGGACAGATCGTAACCTGCTCCTGGACGTCGCAGATGCCCCAGAGCCCACGTGACAGCGGAGAGAAGCTCCTCGACGACCACCTGATTGCGCCCGACATTGCCTGGTTCCGTCCTGGTTCCACCCTGGTCACTGCTGAGTGACCCAGACTCTGTCCCCTCTGCTTTCAGGTACTCTACAACTTGAGTCCACCCTTGGACTCCACCGGACACTTCGTCTTCACCCTGCCTGCAGCCCTTTCAGCTTCAAGCACCAAGAGCCTGCGTGTCAAAACCCGACGCCACTTCGACCCTGTGCACCCACTTCCTGTGGGTGAGGTAACTTTGCTCCGCCGGTGTTCCCACACTGGTGCACACCTCTAGGGTCTGTGTGTTAAGTTTTGTTCCTCTAGGTTCAGCGGAAGTGTCCTTAAACTTTAACTCTTTGACTTTTACGCACCATTGGTTAACATTGGTGCATGCGTGCGCTTTCCGCACATCTCCCGAATCCCGAGGGCCATTCCCGACTTCAGCATTGCTTGTCCTGACTGCTCCCAGCGATTCCCTAGGCCCTAGGCCTAACCACTGTTCGAGTGGCCTCTCTTATACCACTTGTTTAGTATATGGTTTGAGTGGCCCCCTGCCCTCATCCATAATTGTGCAACTTTGTATGTTTAAACAGTGCTTTTGATTTAACGCTTGTGCCCCTTTATTCATAAAGAATACTGGGGATTGTTTTTAGTAATAAACACATATATTTTTATAATATATACTTGTGTGGTGTCCTTTCATTTGGTATTACAGGATTGTATGTGGTAAAACAGCTCGCTTAACACGACCTCTTAAGTTAAGCCTTTAGGCTGCTTAGTCCATGCTACCCCTAGGATAGCTTGTCTAATAAGGTTGACTTACAACCAGACACCATAAGGGATTGTTTGGTCAGGTAGTAGGTGGTTCCAGAATTGGAAACATCCCCTACCAGGCCAACTTCTCACAACAGGGATAACAATAAGGCTTTTTCTCAGTTGAAGAAGTGTCTTGGGACCCACCCCCCTTCTTGGAGTTTTGGGGCCCTGGGGAAGTCTTTTCTTTATTTTTATCCCCACCCTTATCTTGAGGCTTGGTAGACTCCTTCTTCTGGTTACTGTCCTGATTCTTAGGCCTAATCCTGGTTCTGACCCACTTGTCTGCCTTCTTTCCCAATTCTTGGGGAGAGGTCAGATCAGAGTCCACCAGGTGCTGGTGTAAGAGCTGGTTCTGACAATTACTTAGGATCTGCTCCCTCATAATCAAATTATACAATCCTGTAAAGTCATGTACTTTGCTGCCATGTAGCCAACCCTCCAGAGCCTTAGTAGCACAATCTACAAAATCAGTCCAGTCCTGAGTCTGTGTCTTCTGGGTATCTCTGAACTTCAACCTGTACTGTTCAGTGGTTAAGCCAAACCCATCTATCAGAACACTCTTCAGGACTTTGTAATTGTTTGCATCCTCATGTCTAACAGTGAGGAGCTTATCTCTCCCTTTCTCTGAAAAGGAGTACCATAAGATTGCTGCCCACTGTTCCTCAGGAACCTGCTGTACCATGCAGGCTCTCTCAAGAGCAGTCATCCATTTGTGGATGTCATCCCCTTCTTTGAAGGGGGGCACAATCTTTGTCAGGTTTCTACTATCATAGGACCTGGGTTTCTCTTTTGGAATATTGCTGCCACCAGTGGCATCTAAGCCACACAATTTCTGCTCTCTTGCCAAGGCAAGTTTAGCTTGGGCCATGGTAAGTTTAGCTTGAGCCAAGGCTACCTTTTCCCTCTCTATCTGGATTTCGACAGCCCTCATTCTGGCCCTATGCTCAGCTTTCTGAGAAGCACTCATGCCTCTCTCTGATTCTCTGGAGGCACTAGAAATATGAGAGTCCCCTGAGGGAGATCTCACTCTTCTGTTGCCTGGGAGAATCACATGTTGGGTTCTGGGGAGGTGCTGGCCCTCTCCATTCCCCAGTAGATCCAAGTTGGCCTGGCTAAGCCTACCAACTGGGACCTGGCTACCCTGATCCTGTACTTCTAAGTCCTCAACATCTGAGTCCTCATCTAAGTCATCATCATCCTCCTCTTCAGGGGGATCAACTACAGGGGGGTTCCCTCCATTTCCTGTGTCTAGGGAAGCTGCTTTTGCCTTCTCTAAGTCATCCTGTTCTAGGATTTCTACCAGGATTAGGCAGGTGGGGCTTCTGCCCCTTTTTAACCCTCTTGCTTTGCACAAGGCAATCAAGTCTCTGCGGGTTAGTTTGTCATATCCAAAAGTTGCCTGGGTAGGGTCAACTGTCACAGGAGCAGACCCTGAGGCTTTTCCTGTGTCAGACATGGTTACTAGTGAGGTGTAAGTGTTGCACTTACCTACACTAAGTGTTTTCCTACTGTACCTTGCTAGTTAGTTGTAGTCAGGGTGTGCTAATCCCTTCAACCTACAACTACTAAGTTCAGTAGAACTTAATATGCTAAGCTTTTGATTTTATATGTACCTAGAGGTACTTGATGTGATCTTTCAATTTGATATAAAGATTGCAATGGTAAAACAACAGCAAGCTCAAATCCGCACCGCTGCTCACCAATGTGAGAAGTTGGCCTGGTAGGGGATGTTTCCAATTCTGGAACCACCTACTACCTGACCAAACAATCCCTTATGGTGTCTGGTTGTAAGTCAACCTTATTAGACAAGCTATCCTAGGGGTAGCATGGACTAAGCAGCCTAAAGGCTTAACTTAAGAGGTCGTGTTAAGCGAGCTGTTTTACCACATACAATCCTGTAATACCAAATGAAAGGACACCACACAAGTATATATTATAAAAATATATGTGTTTATTACTAAAAACAATCCCCAGTATTCTTTATGAATAAAGGGGCACAAGCGTTAAATCAAAAGCACTGTTTAAACATACAAAGTTGCACAATTATGGATGAGGGCAGGGGGCCACTCAAACCATATACTAAACAAGTGGTATAAGAAAGGCCACTCGAGCAGTGGTTAGGCCTAGGGCCTAGGGAATCGCTGGGAGCAGTCAGGACAAGCAATGCTGAAGTCGGGAATGGCCCTCGGGATTCGGGAGATGTGCGGAAAGCGCACGCACGCACCAATGTTAACCAATGGTGCGTAAAAGTTGTAAAGTTAAAGTTAAAGGACACTTCCGCTGAACCTAGAGGAACAAAACTTAACACACAGACCCTAGAGATGTGCACCAGTGTGGGAACACCGGCGGAGCAAAGTTACCTCACCCACAGGAAGCGGGTGCACAGGGTCTGTGAGAAGTTGGCCTGGTAGGGGATGTTTCCAATTCTGGAACCACCTACTACCTGACCAAACAATCCCCTTATGGTGTCTGGTTGTAAGTCAACCTTATTAGACAAGCTATCCTAGGGGTAGCATGGACTAAGCAGCCTAAAGGCTTAACTTAAGAGGTCGTGTTAAGCGAGCTGTTTTACCACATACAATCCTGTAATACCAAATGAAAGGACACCACACAAGTATATATTATAAAAATATATGTATTTATTACTAAAAACAATCCCCAGTATTCTTTATGAATAAAGGGGCACAAGCGTTAAATCAAAAAGCACTGTTTAAACATACAAGTTGCACAATTATGGATGAGGGCGGGTGGCCACTCAAACCATATACTAAACAAGTGGTATAAGAGAGGCCACTCGAACAGTGGTTAGGCCTAGGGCCTAGGGAATCGCTGGGAGCAGTCTGGACAAGCAATGCTGAAGTCGGGAATGGCCCTCGGGATTCGGGAGATGTGCGGAAAGCGCACGCATGCACCAATGTTAACCAATGGTGCGTAAAAGTCAAAGAGTTAAAGTTAAAGGACACTTCCGCTGAACCTAGGAGAACAAAACTTAACACACAGACCCTAGAGGTGTGCACCAGTGTGGGAACACCGGCGGAGCAAAGTTACCTCACCCACAGGAAGTGGGTGCACAGGGTCGAAGTGACGTCGGGTTTTGACTCGCAGGCTCTTGGTGCTTGAAGCTGAAAGGGCTGCAGGCGGGTTGAAGATGAAGTGTCCGGTGGAGTCCAAGGGTGGACTCAAGTTGTAGAGTACCTGAAAGCAGAGGGGACAGAGTCTGGGTCACTCAGCAGTGACCAGGGTGGAACCAGGACGGAACCAGGCAATGTCGGGCGCAATCAGGTGGTCGTCGAGGAGCTTCTCTCCACTGTCACGTGGGCTCTGGGGCATCTGCGATGTCCAGGAGCAGGTCACGATCTGTCCCACGCAGGCTCTCACCGTCGGTGCAGTCGGCTTCCGGTTTGGAGCAAACAAGCCTTGGTAAGAGCAATCCACGCGGGATCGGAAGATTGCTTCTCACTCGGACCAGGAAGGTCAGAGTCGGGGCTCCTTTTCAGGGGAGCTGGTGTGGATCTGGAGCAACCAGATTCACAAGTCTTTTTTGGTAGTTCGTTGGCACAGGGACCACAAGCCAGCTGGCAAGTGACCGGGCCAACGCGTTGAGCCAAAATGTGCCAAAGGGCCCCACGCAGCACTCGTCGAGTGTGGAGGGCTGAACTTCGGCTCAGGAGTAGCTCAGGGTAGGGGCTTCTCAAACCCCGGTGCACAGCTTTGAGGGTCACTCGTGGGCTGCACGGTCAGCGTCTCGTGGTCAATTCAAGATGGCGTGCCCCACGCTTCCGGTCGCCTCCACGGGTCTCAGCTTTGCAGGGACTGTGGATCGGGCTGTTAGAAGCTGGGCAGGCTTGATCTCGTCAATCTCAGTTGCTCGAGTTCCGGCGGGAACTGCAACTAAGTAGACGTCGAGGGCTGGATGGTGCCTGCTGCTGCAGGGTGGTCACTCCTTGACCACAAGGGAGATTCTTCGGGCTTCCAAGTTGAAATGGGAGTCCAAGGGTCCAGAGTTTCGTTTCTAATGTTTCTTCCAGGTAATCTGATGTCCATTGGCACTGCTCCCACTCTTATTCGAATCTGGTGGGCGTGATTACCTGCTAGGTCCCTCCCTATGGGTGGGACCCAGGAAGGGGGTGGATACACCCCTTTCCTTTGATCCAGGCCGCCCTGGCACGAGGGCTGGAGTGCCCCAGAACCGGTTTGGCCGGATTATGCAAGGGGCAGCCTTGTGCGCCCCAAGCAGTGTCTGGTTTCTTTCAAACCTCCCTGCTACAATACACTATCTCCTGTCTGGAGGGCGGTGACACCCTCCTGTGACAGGAAACCCTTTGTCCAGGACCCCCTTGACTGAGTTTCGGTCAGCTCCAGGGGTCCAGACATTTGTCTGTGGCAGAGGCATCCATTTTGTGGATCTTAAGGCCTTTGGAGAAATCAACCGCATTAAAGTAAAGTAACATGTCTTACCCCTCTAGAGGGGTGGAATGCCATCCCCGTCGCCAGAACTGGCGAGGGGATGGTATTCCAAAGCGTATGACACCTTACACGACATGTTTTGATAAAGCCAAACCAAAGTTGCTAAATAACCGCGAGGATTATAAGGCACTTAATAGTATATGGTATGGCATTATCCTGAAACAGCTTAGGGATTTGTTCCCGACGGCTGCAGACAGGCTCAGCTCATGCTAGAGCTCCATCTCACATAAAACCACGCACTCAGCCTCCAGGATTGATGAGGCCTTTCTATAGGAGTGGCTCACAGGTTTACATGTGTCCAGATATAGGGTTAGACATAGGTATACTATATCTAAGCAAGGGGTGTGTACACCACCTTACCCCAGCTGAGTGATCAGCCAGTTGTGTCAATTTAAGAACCAGCCAGGGGTGGCAAAAGATATGCTGCAGCCCCTGGTAGGCCTTAGTGGCTCCTGTGCCCTGTGCACCTATAGTGCATTCTACAGGGGCTGACAAGGAGTCCATTTCCAATTGGTATGTACCTAGGGTACATGGAATCCATTTTACAGAGAGAGCAGATGGCCTGGGGCCCTGATTAGCAGGGAACCAGGTCAACTAAGTAAAAAAAAAACAGCTAAACACAGGCAAAAAAATCTGGGGTAACCATAGTCAGGTAGCCACCTTCCTACATAACCCCCCCCCAAACGAAAGGAGATAAGGCTATCCTTGGCCAGGTAAGCCTATATTGCCTGAGTGGCCATATAAGGAAGTACCTGCACTAGCATGGGTACCCCCTGTCTCATGGTCCACTAAGCAGTCCCTCACCCTTTGGGTATTAGAGGGTCTCCACCATAGGGAATCACTACCTTGGGTGTGTTTATGCAAAGTTAAAGGCTGGTTTGGATATGGAGTATTGAAGCGAGGCTCTACTAATTTAGGGCTTAGCTTCCTCCAATTATCTTCCACCATGTGTGCCTTTCTCTCTTTAACTGAGTTGCATTGTGCTCTCAGGGTCAACCTCTGGCTACCTAAAGCTGGAGGCTGGGTCCCTCTGTTTGGCTTGCTGGAGGGACAGTTCAGGTTTGGGCCCCTTGGGTCCCAGGTTTGGCTGTGCCCAACAGAATCCATCTGTGGGAGGTCCCTAACTGTTTTTAAGGGGGCTCCCTCAGGAGTTTTTAAAGTTTTCACCTTACTAGGGCTACTAGTTTTGGTGCACCTAATCTTTTGATGGGGGTGCTTTATTTGACAGGGGGCCCTCTGGGTCTCACTGTCCTTCTTGTCCTCTGCAGCCCTGGGCTGGCTAAGGCAAGGTAGAGAGGGGCAGGTTACCTGCTCCAGACTGGGTCCCACCTGAGAAGGTTCCACTGACATCAGAGGTTCTGTCAGGCTAGGCCCAACCACCTCTGGGGCAGTTCCTTCATCAGGGGTAAGATCAGTTCCCTGAGGAGGCTGATCCTGTCCTAAAGTCTGGTGAGGGGGAGATTTCTCTTCCTCCTCCATGCTCTCAGTTTGTGTGGAGTTATCCATCATTTCAGGTTTCACAACACACGTGTCAGTTTGAGTTTGGGCTGTGGCCATCACAGCCCCACCAACCTTTTCAGGAGGAGACTCAGTTTGGGTTTCTGCTGCTGTCATAACAGCTTTGCTATTCTGTTCAGGAAGAGCTTTTGCTAAAGATGGGGCAGAGAGTTTCTTAGCCCTACCAACCTTTTCAGGAAGGACATCTTGAATTGGGGCTGTAGCCATTACAGCCCCACTAACCTTTCCATTGGAAATCACCATTCTAGAATGGGTTTCCTGTTCAACCTCAGCCCAGGCTGAGATCTCCAAATCATTACCAAGTAGGCAGTCTACAGGCAAGTTTGGTGACACTGCCACTCTCTTTGGGCCAATGACACCTCCCCAGCTGAGACTTACTACTGCCATGGGATGATTTGTTTGGATTCCATCAATGTTTGTAACCTGGTATGTGGCACCAGGTAGAAGTTGCTTAGAGGGGACTATGCCATCAGCCACCATGGTGATGCTAGCCCCTGTGTCTCTAAAAGCCTCAACTTTCAAACCATTGATGATGGGTTCTTGTCTATACTTGCTCAAGGTATTTGGGCAAGCAGAGAAGTTGGCAAACCCCATGCCAGCCTCATAAACAAGATCATTGGGTGATGGGGACCTGGATAGGCCAGGGTCCACCTGATTTCCAAAAGTAAACCCACCCAGATTCCTGGGTGTGCTTCCACTTCCTGGGGGATTACTGCTGACAGTAACAGGAGGTGTTGAAGCTGGCTTTGGAGGTATATTTTCTTTATTGTTATTCTTGGGACAACAGCTGTCTGTTTTGTAATGCCCCACCTGTTTACAGGGATAACAATAGGGTTTTTTCTCAGTGGAAGAAGTGTCTTGGGACCCACCCCCATCCTTGGAGTTTTGGGGCCCTGGGGAAGTCTTTTCTTTACTTTTATCCCCACCCTTATCTTGAGGCTTGGTAGACTCCTTCTTCTGGTTATTGTCCTGATTCTTAGGCCTAATCCTGGTTCTGACCCATTTGTCTGCCTTCTTTCCCAATTCTTGGGGAGAGGTCAGATCAGAGTCTACCAGGTGCTGGTGTAAGAGCTGGTTCTGACAATTACTTAGGATCTGCTCCCTCATAATCAAATTATACAATCCTGTAAAGTCATGTACTTTGCTGCCATGTAGCCAACCCTCCAGAGCCTTAGTAGCACAATCTACAAAATCAGTCCAGTCCTGAGTCTGTGTCTTCTGGGTGTCTCTGAACTTGAACCTGTACTGTTCAGTGGTTAAGCCAAACCCATCTGTCAGAACACTCTTCAGGACTTTGTAATTGTTTGCATCCTCATGTCTGACAGTGAGGAGCTTGTCCCTCCCTTTCTCTGAAAAGGAGTACCATAAGATTGCTGCCCACTGTTCCTCAGGAACCTGCTGTACCATGCAGGCTCTCTCAAGAGCAGTCATCCATTTGTGGATGTCATCCCCTTCTTTGAAGGGGGGCACAATCTTTGTCAGGTTTCTACTATCATAGGACCTGGGTTTCTCTTTAGGAATATTGCTGCCACCAGTGGCATCTAAGCCACACAATTTTTTTTCTCTTGCCAAGGCAAGTTTAGCTTGGGCCATGCTAAGTTTAGCTTGAGCCAAGGCTACCTCCTCCCTCTCTATTTGGAGTTGGACAGCCCTCATTCTGGCCCTATGCTCAGCCTTCTGAGAAGCAGTCATGCCTCTCTCTGATTCTCTGGAGGCACTAGAAATATGAGAGTCCCCTGAGGGAGATCTCACTCTTCTGTTGCCTGGGAGAATCACATGTTGGGTTCTGGGGAGGTGCTGGCCCTCTCCATTCCCCAGTAGGTCCAAGTTGGCCTGGCTAAGCCTACCAACTGGAACCTGGCTACCCTGATCCTGTACTTCTAAGTCCTCAACCTCTGAGTCCTCATCCAAGTCATCATCATCCTCCTCTTCAGGGGGATCAACTACAGGGGGGTTCCCTGTGTCTAGGGAAGCTGCTTTTGCCTTCTCTAAGTCATCCTGTTCTAGGATTTCTACCAGGATTAGGCAGGTGGGGCTTCTGCCCCTTTTTAACCCTCTTGCTTTGCACAAGGCAATCAAGTCTCTGCGGGTTAGTTTGTCATATCCAAAAGTTGCCTGGGTAGGGTCAACTGTCACAGGAGTAGACCCTGAGGCTTTTCCTGTGTCAGACATGGTTACTAGTGAGGTATAAGTGGTGCACTTACCTACACTAAGTGTTTTCCTACTGGACCTTGCTAGTGAGTTGTAGTCAGGGGTGTGCTACTCCCTTCAACCTACAACTACTAAGTTCAGTAGAACTTAATATGCTAAGCTTTTGATTTATATGTACCTAGAGGTACTTGATGTGATCTTTCAATTTGATATAAAGATTGCAATGGTAAAACAACAGCAAGCTCAAATCCCACCGCTGCCACCAATGTGAGAAGTTGGCCTGGTAGGGGATGTTTCCAATTCTGGAACCACCTACTACCTGACCAAACAATCCCCTTATGGTGTCTGGTTGTAAGTCAACCTTATTAGACAAGCTATCCTAGGGGTAGCATGGACTAAGCAGCCTAAAGGCTTAACTTAGGAGGTCGTGTTAAGCGAGCTGTTTTACCACATACAATCCTGTAATACCAAATGAAAGGACACCACACAAGTATATATTATAAAAATATATGTATTTATTACTAAAAACAATCCCCAGTATTCTTTATGAATAAAGGGGCACAAGCGTTAAATCAAAAAGCACTGTTTAAACATACAAGTTGCACAATTATGGATGAGGGCGGGTGGCCACTCAAACCATATACTAAACAAGTGGTATAAGAGAGGCCACTCGAACAGTGGTTAGGCCTAGGGCCTAGGGAATCGCTGGGAGCAGTCAGGACAAGCAATGCTGAAGTCGGGAATGGCCCTCGGGATTCGGGAGATGTGCGGAAAGCGCACGCATGCACCAATGTTAACCAATGGTGCGTAAAAGTCAAAGAGTTAAAGTTAAAGGACACTTCCGCTGAACCTAGGAGAACAAAACTTAACACACAGACCCTAGAGGTGTGCACCAGTGTGGGAACACCGGCGGAGCAAAGTTACCTCACCCACAGGAAGTGGGTGCACAGGGTCGAAGTGACGTCGGGTTTTGACTCGCAGGCTCTTGGTGCTTGAAGCTGAAAGGGCTGCAGGCGGGTTGAAGATGAAGTGTCCGGTGGAGTCCAAGGGTGGACTCAAGTTGTAGAGTACCTGAAAGCAGAGGGGACAGAGTCTGGGTCACTCAGCAGTGACCAGGGTGGAACCAGGACGGAACCAGGCAATGTCGGGCGCAATCAGGTGGTCGTTGAGGAGCTTCTCTCCGCTGTCACGTGGGCTCTGGGGCATCTGCGACGTCCAGGAGCAGGTCACAATCTGTCCCACGCAGGCTCTCACTGTCGGTGCAGTCGGCTTCCGGTTTGGAGCAAACAAGCCTTGGTAAGAGCAATCCACGCGGGATCGGAAGATTGCTTCTCACTCGGACCAGGAAGGTCAGAGTCGGGGCTCCTTTTCAGGGGAGCTGGTGTGGATCTGGAGCAACCAGATTCACGAGTCTTTTTTGGTAGTTCGTTGGCACAGGGACCACAAGCCAGCTGGCAAGTGACCGGGCCAACGCGTTGAGCCAAAATGTGCCAAAGGGCCCCACGCAGCACTCGTCGAGTGTGGAGGGCTGAACTTCGGCTCAGGAGTAGCTCAGGGTGGGGGCTTCTCAAACCCCGGTGCACAGCTTCGAGGGTCACTCGTGGGCTGCACGGTCAGCGTCTCGTGGTCAATTCAAGATGGCGTGCCCCACGCTTCCGGTCGCCTCCACGGGTCTCAGCTTTGCAGGGACTGTGGATCGGGCTGTTATAAGCTGGGCAGGCTTGATCTCGTCGATCTCAGTCGCTCGAGTTCCGGCGGGAACTGCAACTAAGTAGACGTCGAGGGCTGGATGGTGCCTGCTGCTGCAGGGTGGTCACTCCTTGACCACAAGGGAGATTCTTCGGGCTTCCAAGTTGAAATGGGAGTCCAAGGGTCCAGAGTTTCGTTTCTAATGTTTCTTCCAGGTAATCTGATGTCCATTGGCACTGCTCCCACTCTTATTCGAATCTGGTGGGCGTGATTACCTGCTAGGTCCCTCCCTATGGGTGGGACCCAGGAAGGGGGTGGATACACCCCTTTCCTTTGATCCAGGCCGCCCTGGCACGAGGGCTGGAGTGCCCCAGAACCGGTTTGGCCGGATTATGCAAGGGGCAGCCTTGTGCGCCCCAAGCAGTGTCTGGTTTCTTTCAAACCTCCCTGCTACAATACACTATCTCCTGTCTGGAGGGCGGTGACACCCTCCTGTGACAGGAAACCCTTTGTCCAGGACCCCCTTGACTGAGTTTCGGTCAGCTCCAGGGGTCCAGACATTTGTCTGGGGCAGAGGCATCCATTTTGTGGATCTTAAGGCCTTTGGAGAAATCAACCGCATTAAAGTAAAGTAACATGTCTTACCCCTCTAGAGGGGTGGAATGCCATCCCCGTCGCCAGAACTGGCGAGGGGATGGTATTCCAAAGCGTATGACACCTTACACGACATGTTTTGATAAAGCCAAACCAAAGTTGCTAAATAACCGCGAGGATTATAAGGCACTTAATAGTATATGGTATGGCATTATCCTGAAACAGCTTAGGGATTTGTTCCCGACGGCTGCAGACAGGCTCAGCTCATGCTAGAGCTCCATCTCACATAAAACCACGCACTCAGCCTCCAGGATTGATGAGGCCTTTCTATAGGAGTGGCTCACAGGTTTACATGTGTCCAGATATAGGGTTAGACATAGGTATACTATATCTAAGCAAGGGGTGTGTACACCACCTTACCCCAGCTGAGTGATCAGCCAGTTGTGTCAATTTAAGAACCAGCCAGGGGTGGCAAAAGATATGCTGCAGCCCCTGGTAGGCCTTAGTGGCTCCTGTGCCCTGTGCACCTGTAGTGCATTCTACAGGGGCTGACAAGGAGTCCATTTCCAATTGGTATGTACCTAGGGTACATGGAATCCATTTTACAGAGAGAGCAGATGGCCTGGGGCCCTGATTAGCAGGGAACCAGGTCAACTAAGTCAAAAAAAAACAGCTAAACACAGGCAAAAAAATCTGGGGTAACCATAGTCAGGTAGCCACCTTCCTACAGGGTCGAAGTGGCGTCGGGTTTTGACACGCAGGTTCTTGGCGCTTGAAGCTGAAGACGCTGCAGGCGATGTGAAGGAGAAGTGTCCGGTGGATCCAAGGGTGGATCTGAAGTGGTGAAGACCTGAAAGCAGAGGGGACAGTGTTCAAAGTCACTGGCCAGTGACCACCGTGGAACCAGATTGGAACCAGGTAAAGTCGGGTGCAAACAGGTGATGAGGTGTTGCTTCTCTCTGCAGCCACGTGGACACGAAGAGGTCAAGGACGTCCAGGAGTCGATCACGAGCTGTCCCTCGAAGGCTCTAGCTGATGGCGGTGTCGGCAACTCGATTGAAGCAAACAAGCCTTGGCTAATGCAAGCCACGGGGAAAGTGCAAAAAAGGCTTATTACTCGGACCAGCAAGGTCAGAGCGGGTACTCCTTTCTACAGGAGCGAGGGCAGGTCTGGAGCAACCAGACTCACAGTGTAAATCGTAGGTTTCGTCGCCAAGATGGCCGCTGTGAGAAGTTGGCCTGGTAGGGGATGTTTCCAATTCTGGAACCACCTACTACCTGACCAAACAATCCCCTTATGGTGTCTGGTTGTAAGTCAACCTTATTAGACAAGCTATCCTAGGGGTAGCATGGACTAAGCAGCCTAAAGGCTTAACTTAAGAGGTCGTGTTAAGCGAGCTGTTTTACCACATACAATCCTGTAATACCAAATGAAAGGACACCACACAAGTATATATTATGAAAATATATGTGTTTATTACTAAAAACAATCCCCAGTATTCTTTATGAATAAAGGGGCACAAGCGTTAAATCAAAAGCACTGTTTAAACATACAAAGTTGCACAATTATGGATGAGGGCAGGGGGCCACTCAAACCATATACTAAACAAGTGGTATAAGAGAGGCCACTCGAACAGTGGTTAGGCCTAGGGCCTAGGGAATCGCTGGGAGCAGTCAGGACAAGCAATGCTGAAGTCGGGAATGGCCCTCGGGATTCGGGAGATGTGCGGAAAGCGCACGCATGCACCAATGTTAACCAATGGTGCGTAAAAGTCAAATAGTTAAAGTTTAAGGACACTTCCGCTGAACCTAGAGGAACAAAACTTAACACACAGACCCTAGAGGTGTGCACCAGTGTGGGAACACCGGCGGAGCAAAGTTACCTCACCCACAGGAAGTGGGTGCACAGGGTCGAAGTGGCGTCGGGTTTTGACACGCAGGCTCTTGGTGCTTGAAGCTGAAAGGGCTGCAGGCAGGGTGAAGACGAAGTGTCCGGTGGAGTCCAAGGGTGGACTCAAGTTGTAGAGTACCTGAAAGCAGAGGGGACAGAGTCTGGGTCACTCAGCAGTGACCAGGGTGGAACCAGGACGGAACCAGGCAATGTCGGGCGCAATCAGGTGGTCGTCGAGGCGCTTCTCTTCGCTGTCACGTGGGCTCTGGGGCATCTGCGACGTCCAGGAGCAGGTCACGATCTGTCCCACGCAGGCTCTCACCGTCGGTGCAGTCGGCTTCCGGTTTGGAGCAAACAAGCCTTGGTAAGAGCAATCCACGCGGGATTGGAAGATGGCGTCTTACTCGGACCAGGAAGGTCAGAGTCGGGGCTCCCTTTCAGGGGAGCTGGTGTGGATCTGGAGCAACCAGAATCACGAGTCTTCTTTTGTAGTTCGTCGGCACAGGGACCACAAGCCAGCTGGCAAGTGACCGGGCCAACGCGTTGAGCCAAATCGTGCCAAAGGGCCCCACGCAGCACTCGTCGAGTGTGGAGGGCTGAACTTCGGCTCAGGAGTAGCTCAGGGTGGGGGCTTCTCAAACCCCGGTGTACAGCTTCGTGGGTCACTCGTGGGCTGCACGGTCAGCGTCTCGTGGTCACTTCAAGATGGCGTGCCCCACGCTTCCGGTCGCCTCCACGGGTCTCAGCTTTGCAGGGACTGTGGATCGGGCTGTTAGAAGCTGGGCAGGCTTGATCTCGTCGATCTCAGTCGCTCGAGTTCCGGCGGGAACTGCAACTAAGTAGACGTCGAGGGCTGGATGGTGCCTGCTGCTGCAGGGTGGTCACTCCTTGACCACAAGGGAGATTCTTCGGGCTTCCACGTTGAGAGGGAGGGCGAAGGGTCCAGAATATCGTTTCAAATGTTTCTTCCAGGAAATCTGATGTGCATTGGCACTGCTCCCACTCTTATTCGAATCTGGTGGGCGTGATTACCTGCTAGGTCCCCTCCTATGGGTGGGACCCAGGAAGTGGGTGGATACACCCCCTTCCTTTGATCCAGGCCGCCCTGGCACGAGGGCTGGAGTGCCCCAGAACCGGTTTGGCCGGATTATGCAAGGGGCAGCCTTGTGCGCCCCAGGCAGTGTCTGGTTTCTTTCAAACCTCCCTGCTACAATACACTATCTCCTGTCTGGAGGGCGGTGACACCCTCCTGTGACAGGAAACCCTTTGTCCAGGACCCCCTTGACTGGGTTTCGGTCAGCTCCAGGGGTCCAGACATTTGTCTGTGGCAGAGGCATCCATTTTGTGGATCTTAAGGCCTTTGGAGAAATCAACCGCATTAAAGTGAAGTAACATGTCTTACCCCTCTAGAGGGGTGGAATGCCATCCCCGTCGCCAGAACTGGCGAGGGGATGGTATTCCAAAGCGTATGACACCTTACACGACATGTTTTGATAAAGCCAAACCAGAGTTGCTAAATAACCGCGAGGATTATAAGGCACTTAATAGTATATGGTATGGCATTATCCTGAAACAGCTTAGGGATTTGTTCCCGACGGCTGTAGACAGGCTCAGCTCATGCTAGAGCTCCATCTCACATAAAAACCATGCACCCAGCCTCCAGGATTGGTGAGGCCTGTCTATAGGAGTGGCTCACAGGTTTACATGTGTCCAGATATAGGTTTAGACATAGGTATACTATATCTAAGCAAGGGGTGTGTACACCACCTTACCCCAGCTGAGTGATCAGCCAGTTGTGTCAATTTAAGAACCAGCCAGGGGTGGCAAAAGATATGCTGCAGCCCCTGGTAGGCCTTAGTGGCTCCTGTGCCCTGTGCACCTATAGTGCATTCTACAGGGGCTGACAAGGAGTCCATTTCCAATTGGTATGTACCTAGGGTACATGGAATCCATTTTACAGAGAGAGCAGATGGCCTGGGGCCCTGATTAGCAGGGAACCAGGTCAACTAAGTCAAAAAACCAGCTAAACACAGGCAAAAAATCTGGGGTAACCATAGTCAGGTAGCCACCTTCCTACATAACCCCCCCCCAAACGAAAGGAGATAAGGCTATCCTTGGCCAGGTAAGCCTATATTGCCTGAGTGGCCATATAAGGAAGTACCTGCACTAGCATGGGTACCCCCTGTCTCATGGTCCACTAAGCAGTCCCTCACCCTTTGGGTATTAGAGGGTCTCCACCATAGGGAATCACTACCTTGGGTGTGTTTATGCAAAGTTAAAGGCTGGTTTGGATGTGGAGTATTGAAGCGAGGCTCTACTAATTTAGGGCTTAGCTTCCTCCAATTATCTTCCACCATGTGTGCCTTTCTCTCTTTAACTGAGTTGCACTGTGCTCTCAGGGTCAACCTCTGGCTACCTAAAGCTGGAGGCTGGGTCCCTCTGTTTGGCTTGCTGGAGGGACAGTTCAGGTTTGGGCCCCTTGGGTCCCAGGTTTGGCTGTGCCCAACAGAATCCATCTGTGGGAGGTCCCTAACTGTTTTTAAGGGGGCTCCCTCAGGAGTTTTTAAAGTTTTCACCTTACTAGGGCTACTAGTTTTGGTGCACCTAATCTTTTGATGGGGGTGCTTTATTTGACAGGGGGCCCTCTGGGTCTCACTGTCCTTCTTGTCCTCTGCAGCCCTGGGCTGGCTAAGGCAAGGTAGAGAGGGGCAGGTTACCTGCTCCAGACTGGGTCCCACCTGAGAAGGGTCCACTGACATCAGAGGTTCTGTCAGGCTAGGCCCAACCACCTCTGGGGCAGCTCCTTCATCAGGGGTAAGATCAGTTCCCTGAGGAGGCTGATCCTGTCCTAAAGTCTGGTGAGGGGGAGATTTCTCTTCCTCCTCCATGCTCTCAGTTTGTGCGGAGTTATCCATCATTTCAGGTTTCACAACACACATGTCAGTTTGAGTTTGGGCTGTGGCCATCACAGCCCCACCAACCTTTTCAGGAGGAGACTCAGTTTGGGTTTCTGCTGTTATCATAACAGCTTTGCTATTCTGTTCAGGAAGAGCTTTTACTAAAGATGGGGCAGAGAGTTTCTCAGCCCTACCAACCTTTTCAGGAAGGACATCTTGGATTGGGGCTGTAGCCAGTACAGCCTCACTAACCTTTCCATGGGAATTCACCATTCTAGAATGGGTTTCCTGTTCAACCTCAGCCCAGGCTGAGATTTCTAAATCATTACCCAGTAGACAGTCCACAGGCAAGTTTGGTGACACTGCCACTCTCTTTGGGCCAGTGACACCTCCCCAGCTGAGACTTACTACTGCCATGGGATGATTTGTTTGGATGCCATCAATGTTTATTACCTGGTATGTGGCACCAGGTAAAAGTTGCTTAGAGGGGACTATGCCATCAGCCACCATGGTGATGCTAGCCCCTGTGTCTCTAAAAGCTTCAACTCTTAAACCATTGATGATGGGTTCTTGTCTATACTTGCTCAAAGTATTTGGGCAAGCAGAGAAGTTGGCAAACCCCATGCCAGCCTCATAAACAAGATCATTGGGTGATGGGGACCTGGATAGGCCAGGGTCCACCTGATTTCCAAAAGTAAACCCACCCAGATTCCTGGGTGTGCTCCCACTTCCTGGGGGATTACTGCTGACAGTAACAGGAGGTGTTGAAGCTGGCTTTGGAGGTATATTTTCTTTATTGTTATTCTTGGGACAACAGCTGTCTGTTTTGTAATGCCCCACCTGTTTACAGGGATAACAATAGGGTTTTTTCTCAGTTGAAGAAGTGTCTTGGGACCCACCCCCATCCTTGGAGTTTTGGGGCCCTGGGGAAGTCTTTTCTTTACTTTTATCCCCACCCTTATCTTGAGGCTTGGTAGACTCCTTCTTCTGGTTACTGTCCTGATTCTTAGGCCTAATCCTGGTTCTGACCCATTTGTCTGCCTTCTTTCCCAATTCTTGGGGAGAGGTCAGATCAGAGTCTACCAGGTGCTGGTGTAAGAGCTGGTTCTGACAATTACTTAGGATCTGCTCCCTCATAATCAAATTATACAATCCTGTAAAGTCATGTACTTTGCTGCCATGTAGCCAACCCTCCAGAGCCTTAGTAGCACAATCTACAAAATCAGTCCAGTCCTGAGTCTGTGTCTTCTGGGTGTCTCTGAACTTGAACCTGTACTGTTCAGTGGTTAAGCCAAACCCATCTATCAGAACACTCTTCAGGACTTTGTAATTGTTTGCATCCTCATGTCTGACAGTGAGGAGCTTGTCCCTCCCTTTCTCTGAAAAGGAGTACCATAAGATTGCTGCCCACTGTTCCTCGGGAACCTGCTGTACCATGCAGGCTCTCTCAAGAGCAGTCATCCATTTGTGGATGTCATCCCCTTCTTTGAAGGGGGGCACAATCTTTGTCAGGTTTCTACTATCATAGGACCTGGGTTTCTCTTTAGGAATATTGCTGCCACCAGTGGCATCTAAGCCACACAATTTCTGCTCTCTTGCCAAGGCAAGTTTAGCTTGAGCTAAGGTAAGCTTAGCTTGACTCAGGGCTACCTCCTCTCTCTCTATCTGGAGTCTGACAGCCCTCATTCTAGCCCTATGCTCAGCTTTTTGAGAAGCACTCATGCCTCTCTCTGATTCTCTGGAGGCACTAGAAAGATGAGAGTCCCCTGAGGGAGATCTCACTCTTCTGTTGCCTGGGAGAATCACATGTTGGGTTCTGGGGAGGTGCTGGCCCTCTCCATTCCCCAGTAGGTCCAAGTTGGCCTGGCTAAGCCTACCAACTGGAACCTGGCTACCCTGATCCTGTACTTGTGAGTCCCCACCATCTGAGTCCTCATCCAAGTCATCATCATCCTCCTCTTCAGGGGGATCAACTACAGGGGGGTTCCCTCCAGTTCCTGTATCTAGGGAAGCTGCTTTTGCCTTCTCTAAGTCATCCTGTTCTAGGATTTCTACCAGGATTAGGCAGGTGGGGCTTCTGCCCCTTTTTAACCCTCTTGCTTTGCACAAGGCAATCAAGTCTCTGCGGGTTAGTTTGTCATATCCAAAAGTTGCCTGGGTAGGGTCAACGGTCACAGGACTAGACCCTGAGGCCTTTCCTGTGTCAGACATGGTTACTAGTGAGGTGTAAGTGGTGCACTTACCTACACTAAGTGTTTTCCTACTGGACCTTGCTAGTGAGTTGTAGTCAGGGGTGTGCTACTCCCTTCAACCTACAACTACTAAGTTCAGTAGAACTTAATATGCTAAGCTTTTGATTTTATATGTACCTAGAGGTACTTGATGTGATCTTTCAATTTGATATAAAGATTGCAATGGTAAAACAACAGCAAGCTCAAATCCGCACCGCTGCTCACCAATGTGAGAAGTTGGCCTGGTAGGGGATGTTTCCAATTCTGGAACCACCTACTACCTGACCAAACAATCCCCTTATGGTGTCTGGTTGTAAGTCAACCTTATTAGACAAGCTATCCTAGGGGTAGCATGGACTAAGCAGCCTAAAGGCTTAACTTAAGAGGTCGTGTTAAGCGAGCTGTTTTACCACATACAATCCTGTAATACCAAATGAAAGGACACCACACAAGTATATATTATGAAAATATATGTGTTTATTACTAAAAACAATCCCCAGTATTCTTTATGAATAAAGGGGCACAAGCGTTAAATCAAAAGCACTGTTTAAACATACAAAGTTGCACAATTATGGATGAGGGCAGGGGGCCACTCAAACCATATACTAAACAAGTGGTATAAGAGAGGCCACTCGAACAGTGGTTAGGCCTAGGGCCTAGGGAATCGCTGGGAGCAGTCAGGACAAGCAATGCTGAAGTCGGGAATGGCCCTCGGGATTCGGGAGATGTGCGGAAAGCGCACGCATGCACCAATGTTAACCAATGGTGCGTAAAAGTCAAATAGTTAAAGTTTAAGGACACTTCCGCTGAACCTAGAGGAACAAAACTTAACACACAGACCCTAGAGGTGTGCACCAGTGTGGGAACACCGGCGGAGCAAAGTTACCTCACCCACAGGAAGTGGGTGCACAGGGTCGAAGTGGCGTCGGGTTTTGACACGCAGGCTCTTGGTGCTTGAAGCTGAAAGGGCTGCAGGCAGGGTGAAGACGAAGTGTCCGGTGGAGTCCAAGGGTGGACTCAAGTTGTAGAGTACCTGAAAGCAGAGGGGACAGAGTCTGGGTCACTCAGCAGTGACCAGGGTGGAACCAGGACGGAACCAGGCAATGTCGGGCGCAATCAGGTGGTCGTCGAGGCGCTTCTCTTCGCTGTCACGTGGGCTCTGGGGCATCTGCGACGTCCAGGAGCAGGTCACGATCTGTCCCACGCAGGCTCTCACCGTCGGTGCAGTCGGCTTCCGGTTTGGAGCAAACAAACCTTGGTAAGAGCAATCCATGCGGGATTGGAAGATGGCGTCTTACTCGGACCAGGAAGGTCAGAGTCGGGGCTCCCTTTCAGGGGAGCTGTTGTGGATCTGGAGCAACCAGAATCACGAGTCTTCTTTTGTAGTTCGTCGGCACAGGGACCACAAGCCAGCTGGCAAGTGACCGGGCCAACGCGTTGAGCCAAATCGTGCCAAAGGGCCCCACGCAGCACTCGTCGAGTGTGGAGGGCTGAACTTCGGCTCAGGAGTAGCTCAGGGTGGGGGCTTCTCAAACCCCGGTGTACAGCTTCGTGGGTCACTCGTGGGCTGCACGGTCAGCGTCTCGTGGTCACTTCAAGATGGCGTGCCCCACGCTTCCGGTCGCCTCCACGGGTCTCAGCTTTGCAGGGACTGTGGATCGGGCTGTTAGAAGCTGGGCAGGCTTGATCTCGTCGATCTCAGTCGCTCGAGTTCCGGCGGGAACTGCAACTAAGTAGACGTCGAGGGCTGGATGGTGCCTGCTGCTGCAGGGTGGTCACTCCTTGACCACAAGGGAGATTCTTCGGGCTTCCACGTTGAGAGGGAGGGCGAAGGGTCCAGAATATCGTTTCAAATGTTTCTTCCAGGAAATCTGATGTGCATTGGCACTGCTCCCACTCTTATTCGAATCTGGTGGGCGTGATTACCTGCTAGGTCCCCTCCTATGGGTGGGACCCAGGAAGTGGGTGGATACACCCCCTTCCTTTGATCCAGGCCGCCCTGGCACGAGGGCTGGAGTGCCCCAGAACCGGTTTGGCCGGATTATGCAAGGGGCAGCCTTGTGCGCCCCAGGCAGTGTCTGGTTTCTTTCAAACCTCCCTGCTACAATACACTATCTCCTGTCTGGAGGGCGGTGACACCCTCCTGTGACAGGAAACCCTTTGTCCAGGACCCCCTTGACTGGGTTTTGGTCAGCTCCAGGGGTCCAGACATTTGTCTGTGGCAGAGGCATCCATTTTGTGGATCTTAAGGCCTTTGGAGAAATCAACCGCATTAAAGTGAAGTAACATGTCTTACCCCTCTAGAGGGGTGGAATGCCATCCCCGTCGCCAGAACTGGCGAGGGGATGGTATTCCAAAGCGTATGACACCTTACACGACATGTTTTGATAAAGCCAAACCAGAGTTGCTAAATAACCGCGAGGATTATAAGGCACTTAATAGTATATGGTATGGCATTATCCTGAAACAGCTTAGGGATTTGTTCCCGACGGCTGTAGACAGGCTCAGCTCATGCTAGAGCTCCATCTCACATAAAAACCATGCACCCAGCCTCCAGGATTGGTGAGGCCTGTCTATAGGAGTGGCTCACAGGTTTACATGTGTCCAGATATAGGTTTAGACATAGGTATACTATATCTAAGCAAGGGGTGTGTACACCACCTTACCCCAGCTGAGTGATCAGCCAGTTGTGTCAATTTAAGAACCAGCCAGGGGTGGCAAAAGATATGCTGCAGCCCCTGGTAGGCCTTAGTGGCTCCTGTGCCCTGTGCACCTATAGTGCATTCTACAGGGGCTGACAAGGAGTCCATTTCCAATTGGTATGTACCTAGGGTACATGGAATCCATGTTACAGAGAGAGCAGATGGCCTGGGGCCCTGATTAGCAGGGAACCAGGTCAACTAAGTCAAAAAAACAGCTAAACACAGGCAAAAAATCTGGGGTAACCATAGTCAGGTAGCCACCTTCCTACATAACCCCCCCCCAAACGAAAGGAGATAAGGCTATCCTTGGCCAGGTAAGCCTATATTGCCTGAGTGGCCATATAAGGAAGTACCTGCACTAGCATGGGTACCCCCTGTCTCATGGTCCACTAAGCAGTCCCTCACCCTTTGGGTATTAGAGGGTCTCCACCATAGGGAATCACTACCTTGGGTGTGTTTATGCAAAGTTAAAGGCTGGTTTGGATATGGAGTATTGAAGCGAGGCTCTACTAATTTAGGGCTTAGCTTCCTCCAATTATCTTCCACCATGTGTGCCTTTCTCTCTTTAACTGAGTTGCACTGTGCTCTCAGGGTCAACCTCTGGCTACCTAAAGCTGGAGGCTGGGTCCCTCTGTTTGGCTTGCTGGAGGGACAGTTCAGGTTTGGGCCCCTTGGGTCCCAGGTTTGGCTGTGCCCAACAGAATCCATCTGTGGGAGGTCCCTAACTGTTTTTAAGGGGGCTCCCTCAGGAGTTTTTAAAGTTTTCACCTTACTAGGGCTACTAGTTTTGGTGCACCTAATCTTTTGATGGGGGTGCTTTATTTGACAGGGGGCCCTCTGGGTCTCACTGTCCTTCTTGTCCTCTGCAGCCCTGGGCTGGCTAAGGCAAGGTAGAGAGGGGCAGGTTACCTGCTCCAGACTGGGTCCCACTTGAGAAGGGTCCACTGACATCAGAGGTTCTGTCAGGCTAGGCCCAACCACCTCTGGGGCAGTTCCTTCATCAGGGGTAAGATCAGTTCCCTGAGGAGGCTGATCCTGTCCTAAAGTCTGGTGAGGGGGAGATTTCTCTTCCTCCTCCATGCTCTCAGTTTGTGTGGAGTTATCCATCATTTCAGGTTTCACAACACACGTGTCAGTTTGAGTTTGGGCTGTGGCCATCACAGCCCCACCAACCTTTTCAGGAGGGGACTCAGTTTGGGTTTCTGCTGTTATCATAACAGCTTTGCTATTCTGTTCAGGAAGAGCTTTTGCTAAAGATGGGGCAGAGAGTTTCTCAGCCCTACCAACCTTTTCAGGAAGGACATCTTGAATTGGGGCTGTAGCCATTACAGCCCCACTAACCTTTCCATTGGAATTCACCATTCTAGAATGGGTTTCCTGTTCAACCTCAGCCCAGGCTGAGATCTCCAAATCATTACCAAGTAGGCAGTCTACAGGCAAGTTTGGTGACACTGCCACTCTCTTTGGGCCAATGACACCTCCCCAGCTGAGACTTACTACTGCCATGGGATGATTGGTTTGGATTCCATCAATGTTTGTAACCTGGTATGTGGCACCAGGTAAAAGTTGCTTAGAGGGGACTATGCCATCAGCCACCATGGTGATGCTAGCCCCTGTGTCTCTAAAAGCCTCAACTTTCAAACCATTGATGATGGGTTCTTGTCTATACTTGCTCAAAGTATTTGGGCAAGCAGAGAAGTTGGCAAACCCCATGCCAGTTTCATAAACAAGATCATTGGGTGATGGGGACCTGGATAGGCCAGGGTCCACCTGAGCTCCCACAGTAAACCCACCCAGATTCCTGGGTGTGCTTCCACTTCCTGGGGGATTACTGCTGACAGTAACAGGAGGTGTGGAAGCTGGCTTTGGAGGTATATTTTCTTTATTGTTATTCTTGGGACAACAGTTGTCTGTTTTGTAATGCCCCACCTGTTTACAGGCATAACAATAAGGCTTTTTCTCAGTTGAAGAAGTGTCTTGGGACCCACCCCCATCCTTGGAGTTTTGGGGCCCTGGGGAAGTCTTTTCTTTATTTTTATCCCCACCCTTATCTTGAGGCTTGGTAGACTCCTTCTTCTGGTTACTGTCCTGATTCTTAGGCCTAATCCTGGTTCTGACCCACTTGTCTGCCTTCTTTCCCAATTCTTGGGGAGAGGTCAGATCAGAGTCTACCAGGTGCTGGTGTAAGAGCTGGTTCTGACAATTACTTAGGATCTGCTCCCTCATAATCAAATTATACAATCCTGTAAAGTCATGTACTTTGCTGCCATGTAGCCAACCCTCCAGAGCCTTAGTAGCACAATCTACAAAATCAGTCCAGTCCTGAGTCTGTGTCTTCTGGGTGTCTCTGAACTTCAACCTGTACTGTTCAGTGGTTAAGCCAAACCCATCTATCAGAACACTCTTCAGGACTTTGTAATTGTTTGCATCCTCATGTCTAACAGTGAGGAGCTTATCTCTCCCTTTCTCTGAAAAGGAGTACCATAAGATTGCTGCCCACTGTTCCTCAGGAACCTGCTGTACCATGCAGGCTCTCTCAAGAGCAGTCATCCACTTGTGGATGTCATCCCCTTCCTTGTAGGGGGGCACAATCTTTGTCAGGTCTCTACTATCATAGGACCTGGGTTTCTCTTTTGGAATATTGCTGCCACCAGTGGCATCTAAGCCACACAATTTCTGCTCTCTTGCCAAGGCAAGTTTAGCTTGGGCCATGGTAAGTTTAGCTTGAGCCAAGGCTACCTTCTCCCTCTCTATTTGGAGTTCGACAGCCCTCATTCTGGCCCTATGCTCAGCTTTCTGAGAAGCACTCATGCCTCTCTCTGATTCTCTGGAGGCACTAGAAATATGAGAGTCCCCTGAGGGAGATCTCACTCTTCTGTTGCCTGGGAGAATCATATGTTGGGTTCTGGGGAGGTGCTGGCCCTCTCCATTCCCCAGTAGGTCCAAGTTGGCCTGGCTAAGCCTACCAACTGGAACCTGGCTACCCTGATCCTGTACTTCTAAGTCCTCAACATCTGAGTCCTCATCTAAGTCATCATCATCCTCCTCTTCAGGGGGATCAGTAACAGGGGGGTTCCCTCCACTTCCTGTGTCTAGGGAAGCTGCTTTTGCCTTCTCTAAGTCATCCTGTTCTAGGATTTCTACCAGGATTAGGCAGGTGGGGCTTCTGCCCCTTTTTAACCCTCTTGCTTTGCACAAGGCAATCAAGTCTCTGCGGGTTAACTTGTCATATCCAAAAGTTGCCTGGGTAAGGTCAACTGTCGCAGGACTAGACCCTGAGGCCTTTCCTGTGTCAGACATGGTTACTAGTGAGGTGTAAGTGGTGCACTTACCTACACTAAGTGTTTTCCTACTGGACCTTGCTAGTGAGTTGTAGTCAGGGGTGTGCTACTCCCTTCAACCTACAACTACTAAGTTCAGTAGAACTTAATATGCTAAGCTTTTGATTTTATATGTACCTAGAGGTACTTGATGTGATCTTTCAATTTGATATAAAGATTGCAATGGTAAAACAACAGCAAGCTCAAATCCGCACCGCTGCTCACCAATGTGAGAAGTTGGCCTGGTAGGGGATGTTTCCAATTCTGGAACCACCTACTACCTGACCAAACAATCCCTTATGGTGTCTGGTTGTAAGTCAACCTTATTAGACAAGCTATCCTAGGGGTAGCATGGACTAAGCAGCCTAAAGGCTTAACTTAAGAGGTCGTGTTAAGCGAGCTGTTTTACCACATACAATCCTGTAATACCAAATGAAAGGACACCACACAAGTATATATTATAAAAATATATGTGTTTATTTCTAAAAACAATCCCCAGTATTCTTTATGAATAAAGGGGCACAAGCGTTAAATCAAAAGCACTGTTTAAACATACAAAGTTGCACAATTATGGATGAGGGCAGGGGGCCACTCGAACCATATACTAAACAAGTGGTATAAGAGAGGCCACTCGAACAGTGGTTAGGCCTAGGGCCTAGGGAATCGCTGGGAGCAGTCAGGACAAGCAATGCTGAAGTCGGGAATGGCCCTCGGGATTCGGGAGATGTGCGGAAAGCGCACGCATGCACCAATGTTAACCAATGGTGCGTAAAAGTTGTAAAGTTAAAGTTAAAGGACACTTCCGCTGAACCTAGAGGAACAAAACTTAACACACAGACCCTAGAGGTGTGCACCAGTGTGGGAACACCGGCGGAGCAAAGTTACCTCACCCACAGGAAGTGGGTGCACAGGGTCGAAGTGGCGTCGGGTTTTGACTCGCAGGCTCTTGGTGCTTGAAGCTGAAAGGGCTGCAGGCGGGTTAAAGATGAAGTGTCCGGTGGAGTCCAAGGGTGGACTCAAGTTGTAGAGTACCTGAAAGCAGAGGGGACAGAGTCTGGGTCACTCAGCAGTGACCAGGGTGGAACCAGGACGGAACCAGGCAATGTCGGGCGCAATCAGGTGGTCGTCGAGGAGCTTCTCTCCGCTGTCACGTGGGCTCTGGGGCATCTGCGACGTCCAGGAGCAGGTCACGATCTGCCCACGCAGGCTCTCATTGTCGGTGCAGTCGGCTTCAAGTTTGGAGCAAACAAGCCTTGGCAAGAGCAATCCACGCGGGATCGGAAGATTGCTTCTCACTCGGACCAGGAAGGTCAGAGTCGGGGCTCCTTTTCAGGGGAGCTGGTGTGGATCTGGAGCAACCAGATTCACGAGTCTTCTTAGGTAGTTCGTCGGCACAGGGACCACAAGCCAGCTGGCAAGTGACCGGGCCAACGCGTTGAGCCAAATTGTGCCAAAGGGCCCCACGCAGCACTCGTCGAGTGTGGAGGGCTGAACTTCGGCTCAAGAGTAGCTCAGGGTGGGGGCTTCTCAAACCCCGGTGCACAGCTTCGAGGGTCACTCGTGGGCTGCACGGTCAGCGTCTCGTGGTCAATCCAAGATGGCGTGCCCCACGCTTCCGATCGCCTCCACGGGTCTCAGCTTTGCAGGGACTGTGGATCGGGCTGTTAGAAGCTGGGCAGGCTTGATCTCGTCGATCTCAGTTGCTCGAGTTCCGGCGGGAACTGCAACTAAGTAGACGTCGAGGGCTGGATGGTGCCTGCTGCTGCAGGGTGGTCACTCCTTGACCACAAGGGAGATTCTTCGGGCTTCCAAGTTGAAATGGGAGTCCAAGGGTCCAGAGTTTCGTTTCTAATGTTTCTTCCAGGTAATCTCTTGTGCATTGGCACTGCTCCCACTCTTATTCGAATCTGGTGGGCGTGATTACCTGCTAGGTCCCCTCCTATGGGTGGGACCCAGGAAGTGGGTGGATACACCCCCTTCCTTTGATCCAGGCCGCCCTGGCACGAGGGCTGGAGTGCCCCAGAACCGGTTTGGCCGGATTATGCAAGGGGCAGCCTTGTGCGCCCCAAGCAGTGTCTGGTTTCTTTCAAACCTCCCTGCTACAATACACTATCTCCTGTCTGGAGGGCGGTGACACCCTCCTGTGACAGGAAACCCTTTGTCCAGGACCCCCTTGACTGAGTTTCGGTCAGCTCCAGGGGTCCAGACATTTGTCTGTGGCAGAGGCATCCATTTTGTGGATCTTAAGGTCTTTGGAGAAATCAACCGCATTAAAGTAAAGTAACATGTCTTACCCCTCTAGAGGGGTGGAATGCCATCCCCGTCGCCAGAACTGGCGAGGGGATGGTATTCCAAAGCGTATGACACCTTACACGACATGTTTTGATAAAGCCAAACCAAAGTTGCTAAATAACCGCGAGGATTATAAGGCACTTAATAGTATATGGTATGGCATTATCCTGAAACAGCTTAGGGATTTGTTCCCGACGGCTGCAGACAGGCTCAGCTCATGCTAGAGCTCCATCTCACATAAAACCACGCACTCAGCCTCCAGGATTGATGAGGCCTTTCTATAGGAGTGGCTCACAGGTTTACATGTGTCCAGATATAGGTTTAGACATAGGTATACTATATCTAAGCAAGGGGTGTGTACACCACCTTACCCCAGCTGAGTGATCAGCCAGTTGTGTCAATTTAAGAACCAGCCAGGGGTGGCAAAAGATATGCTGCAGCCCCTGGTAGGCCTTAGTGGCTCCTGTGCCCTGTGCACCTATAGTGCATTCTACAGGGGCTGACAAGGAGTCCATTTCCAATTGGTATGTACCTAGGGTACATGGAATCCATGTTACAGAGAGAGCAGATGGCCTGGGGCCCTGATTAGCAGGGAACCAGGTCAACTAAGTCAAAAAACCAGCTAAACACAGGCAAAAAATCTGGGGTAACCATAGTCAGGTAGCCACCTTCCTACACCCTGCAAAGCTGAGACCCGTGGAGGCGACCGGAAGCGTGGGGCACGCCATCTTGAATTGACCACGAGACGCTGACCGTGCAGCCCACGAGTGATCCTCGAAGCTGTGCACCGGGGTTTGAGAAGCCCCCAACCTGAGCTGCTCCTGAGCCGAAGTTCAGCCCTCCACACTCGACGAGTGCTGCGTGGGGCCCTTTGGCTCTATTTGGCTCAACGCGTTGGCCCGGTCACTTGCCAGCTGGCTAGTGGTCCCTGTGCCGACGAAACGACTAAGAAGACTCGTGAATCTGGTTGCTCCAGATCCACACCAGCTCCCCTGAAAAGGAGCCCCGACTCTGACCTTCCTGGTCCGAGCGAGAAGCAATCTTCTGATCCCGCGTGGATCGCTCTTGCCAAGGCTTGTTTGCTCCAAACTTGAAGCCGACTGCACCGACGGTGAGAGCCTGCGTGGGACAGATCGTGACCTGCTCCTGGACGTCGCAGATGCCCCAGAGCCCACGTGACAGCGGAGAGAAGCTCCTCGACGACCACCTGATTGCGCCCGACATTGCCTGGTTCCGTCCTGGTTCCACCCTGGTCACTGCTGAGTGACCCAGACTCTGTCCCCTCTGCTTTCAGGTACTCTTCGACTTGAGTCCACCCTTGGACTCCACCGGACACTTCATCTTTAACCCGCCTGCAGCCCTTTCAGCTCCAAGCACCAAGAGCCTGCGTGTCAGAACCCGACGCCACTTCGACCCTGTGCACCCACTTCCTGTGGGTGAGGTAACTTTGCTCCGCCGGTGTTCCCACACTGGTGCACACCTCTAGGGTCTGTGTGTTAAGTTTTGTTCCTCTAGGTTCAGCGGAAGTGTCCTTTAACTTTAACTTTACAACTTTTATGCACCATTGGTTAACATTGGTGCGTGCGTGCGCTTCCCGCACCTCTCCCGAATCCCGAGGGCCATTCCCGACTTCAGCATTGCTTGTCCTGACTGCTCCCAGCGATTCCCTAGGCCCTAGGCCTAACCACTGCTCGAGTGGCCTCTCTTATACCACTTGTTTAGTATATGGTTTGAGTGGCCCCCTGCCCTCATCCATAATTGTGCAACTTTGTATGTTTAAACAGTGCTTTTGATTTAACGCTTGTGCCCCTTTATTCATAAAGAATACTGGGGATTGTTTTTAGTAATAAACACATATATTTTTATAATATATACTTGTGTGGTGTCCTTTCATTTGATATTACAGGATTGTATGTGGTAAAACAGCTCGCTTAACACGACCTCTTAAGTTAAGCCTTTAGGCTGCTTAGTCCATGCTACCCCTAGGATAGCTTGTCTAATAAGGTTGACTTACAACCAGACACCATAAGGGATTGTTTGGTCAGGTAGTAGGTGGTTCCAGAATTGGAAACATCCCCTACCAGGCCAACTTCTCACATTGGTGAGCAGCGGTGCGGATTTGAGCTTGCTGTTGTTTTACCATTGCAATCTTTGTATCAAATTGAAAGATCACATCAAGTACCTTTAGGTACATATAAAATCAAAAGCTTAGCATATTAAGTTCTACTGAACTTAGTAGTTGTAGGTTGAAGGGATTAGCACACCCTGACTACAACTCACTAGTAAGGTACAGTAGGAAAACACTTAGTGTAGGTAGGTGCATCACTTACACCACACTAGAGTCATGTCTGACACAGGAAAAGCCTCAGGGTCTGCTCCTGTGACAGTTGACCTTACCCAGGCAACTTCCAGCTATGACAAACTAACCCGAAGGGACTTGATTGCCTTGTGCAAATCAAGAGGGTTAAAAAGGGGCAGAAGTCCCACCTGCCAAATCCTGATAGACATCCTAGAACAGGATGACTTAGAGAAGGTGAATGGAATTCCCTTACAGTCAGGAAGTGGAGAGAAACCCCCTGTAACTGACACCCCTCAGGAGGAAGATGGAGAGGAGGGGGAGGAGGACTCAGATGTTGAGGACACCGAAGATCAGGATCAGAGGGGTAGCCAGGTCCTAGTTGCCAGGCTTAACCAGGCCAACTTAGACCTACTGGGAAATGGAGAGGGCCAGCACCTCCCCAGATCCCACAGTCTTATTCTCCCAGGCAACAGAAGAGTGAGATCTCCCTCAGGGGACTCTCATATTTCTAGTGCCTCCAGAGAATCTGAGAGAGGTATGACTGCCTCTCAAAAGACTGAGCATAGGGCCAGAATGAGGGCTGTCAGACTCCAAATAGAGAGGGAGGAGGTAGCCCTGGCTCAAGCTAAACTTACCTTGGCTCAAGCTAGATTTACCTTGGCAAGAGAGCAGAAATTAAGTGGCTTAGATGCCACTGGTGGCAGCAATTTTCCAAGAGAAAAAGACAGGGGCTATGACAATAGAAACCTGACAAAAATTGTGCCCCCCTTTAAAGAAGGGGATGACATCCACAAATGGATGACTGCTCTGGAGAGAGCCTGCATGGTACAGCAGGTTCCTCAAGATCAGTGGGCTGCAATTTTATGGTACTCCTTTTCTGAGAAAGGGAGGGACAGGCTCCTCACAGTTAGACCTGAGGATGACAAAAACAACTCTGTTTTGAAGAGTGCTCTTATTGAAGGGTTTGGCCTAACCACTGAGCAATACAGGTTGTTGTTCAGAGACACCCAAAAAGCACAGACTCAAGACTGGACTGATTTCGTTGAGTGTGCCACTAAGGCTTTGGAGGGTTGGTTGCAGGGAAGTAAAGTTTCAGACTATACAGGATTGTACAATCTTATAATGAGAGAACAGATCCTTAATAACTGTACAAACCAGCTGTTGCATCAATACCTTATTGACTCTGATCTGACCTCTCCCCAAGAATTGGGAAAGAAGGCGGACAAATGGGTCAGAACAAGGATTAAGCAGAAACCCCAGAACCAAGGTGGTGACCAGAAGAAAACAGACCAGAAGGGTGGTAATCAGAAAGATAAAGAAAAAGACCAGAAGTCTTCAGGCCCCCAAACTAATAGTAAGGAGGGTGGTTCCCAAAATGGAAACAAGAAGAAGAAGAACAAAGGTCCAAAGACACCTTGGTGTAATACCTGCAAATCAGTTTCACACTGGGGCAGTGAATGCACCAAGGCAAATCCAGTCCCCACCACTCCAGCTCCTAAAGCAACTGCAACCCCAAGTACAGTAAGCAGTGGTGGAACACAGTCCAAGGGTGTAGCTGGGTTGACCCTGGGTATTGAAGTAGGATCTGGCCTAGTCAGAATCCCTACACAGGCAGTTCTCCTGTATGATGTGGACATTGAGTTGCCCACTGCAGTAAGCCCCAGTAACCTGGGCAAATACAGACAGACTCCCTTAATTAATGAGAAACTGGCTCAAGCTTACAGGGACACATGTGCCAGTGTCACAATGGTGACACCTGACTTTGTGGACCCTGGACAGATTGTACTAGGTGAGAGCTACCTAGTAACCAATGCAAGCAACTCCACTACTTCCCATAGTGTGGCAGTTGTGAACTTCTCCTGGGGAGGGGTTGATGGCCTAAAGAAGGTTGTGGTGAGTGCAGACCTACCAGTAGACTGTCTGTTAGGAAATGACCTTGAAAGCTCAGCATGGTCAGAAGTGGAGTACAGGACTCATGCAGAAATGCTAGGGATTTCAGAGCATGTCCTTGCCATGACAAGGGCTCAGGCTAAGAAGTGCCTTCCTGAACCAGTGGTGGATCTTGAAACAATAGACCAGCCACAACCCAAGAGAAGGAGCAAGAGAGGAAAGGCTCAGCCTTCCACCTTGCCCCAGGTTGAGGATCAGGTTTCAGAGGAAACTGATTCTGCAGTCCAAGAGGAGACTGTCTCTGAGGAGCTTGAACCTGACCAGGTTGAGTTTCTGGGGACAGGGGGACCCTCAAGGGCAGACCTGAGGCAGGCTCAATTAGATTGCCCTTCCCTTGAACCCCTCAGACAGCAGGCTGCTGCTGAGGCTGCTGGGGATGCCCAAGGTACCCATACTGTGTATTGGGATGATGGACTCCTTTACTCAGAGGCTAGAGCCCCCAAGCCTGGCATGACCAGGAGGTTGGTTATACCTCTGCAGTTTAGGGGGTTCCTCCTTACCTTGGCCCATGATATTCCCCTTGCAGGACACTTAGGCCAGAACAAGACGTGGGACAGGCTTGTTTCACGCTTTCACTGGCCTCACATGTCAGAGGATGTCAAGGAGTTTTGTCGCTCCTGTGTCACTTGCCAAGCCAGTGGTAAGTCAGGTGGCACAACAAAGGCCCCCCTAATACCACTACCTGTGGTGGGAGTTCCCTTTGAAAGAGTTGGAATTGATATTGTGGGTCCAATGGACCCCCAAACAGCATCTGGGAACAGATTCATACTGGTGGTAGTGGATCATGCCACCAGGTATCCAGAGGCTATTCCCCTAAGGACCACCACAGCCCCTGTGGTGGCAAAGGCCCTCATTGCAGTTTTCTCAAGAGTGGGCTTTCCTAAGGAGGTACTATCAGATAGAGGCACGAATTTTATGTCTAGCTATCTGAAAGCAATGTGGAAGGAATGTGGAGTAAACTATAAGTTTACCACCCCATATCATCCACAATGCAATGGGCTTGTGGAGAGATTTAACAAGACCCTAAAAGGCATGATAAAAGGATTACCAGAGAAGCTCAGGCGGAAATGGGACATTCTTTTACCCTGCCTGCTCTTTGCTTACAGAGAGGTCCCACAGAAGGGGGTTGGCTACAGCCCTTTTGAACTTGTTGAACCTGTTTACAGACATGACAATAAGGCTTTTTCTCTGTTGAAGAAGTGTCTTGGGACCCACCCCCATTCTTGGAGTTTTGGGGCCCTGTGGAAGTCTTTTCTTTATTTTTATCCCCACCCTTATCTTGAGGCTTGGTAGACTCCTTCTTCTGGTTACTGTCCTGATTCTTATGCCTAATCCTGGTTCTGACCCACTTGTCTGCCTTCTTTCCCAATTCTTGGGGAGAGGTCAGATCAGAGTCCACCAGGTGCTGGTGTAAGAGCTGGTTCTGACAATTACTTAGGATCTGCTCCCTCATAATCAAATTATACAATCCTGTAAAGTCATGTTCTTTGCTGCCATGTAGCCAACCCTCCAGAGCCTTAGTTGCACAATCAACAAAATCAGTCCAGTCCTGAGTCTGTGTCTTCTGGGTGTCTCTGAACTTCAACCTGTACTGTTCAGTGGTTAAGCCAAACCCATCTATTAGGACACTCTTCAGGACTGT
This sequence comes from Lissotriton helveticus, assembly GCF_964261635.1. Taxonomy (NCBI): domain Eukaryota; kingdom Metazoa; phylum Chordata; class Amphibia; order Caudata; family Salamandridae; genus Lissotriton; species Lissotriton helveticus. The sequence continues at coordinate 1,339,265 of NW_027611671.1, read as the reverse complement.
GAGAAGTTGGCCTGATAGGTGATGTTTCCAATTCTGGAACCACCGGTTATCAGACCAAACAATCCCTTATGGTGTCTGGTTGCAAGTCAACCTTATTAGACAAGCTATCCTAGGGGTAGCATGGACTAAGCAGCCTAAAGGCTTAACTTAAGAGGTCGTGTTAAGCGAGCTGTTTTACCACATACAATCCTGTAATATCAAATGAAAGGACACCACACAAGTATATATTATAAAAATATATGTATTTATTACTAAAAACAATCCCCAGTATTCTTTATGAATAAAGGGGCACAAGCGTTAAATCAAAAGCACAGTTTAAACATACAAAGTTGACAATTATGGATGAGGGCGGGGGGCCACTCAAACCATATACTAAACAAGTGGTATAAGAGATACCAATCGAACAGTGGTTAGGCCTAGGGAATCGCTGGGAGCAGTCGGGACAAGCAGTGCTGAAGTCGGGAAAAGCCCGCGGGATTCGGGTGCAGTGCGGAAAGCGCACGCATGCACCAATGTTAACCAATGGTGCGTAAAAGTTGTAGAGTTAAAGTTTAAGGACACTTCCGCTGAACCTAGAGGAACAAAACTTAAGACACAGACCCTAGAGATGTGTACCAGTGTGGGAACACCGGCGGAGCAAAGTTACCTCACCCACAGGAAGCGGGTGCACAGGGTCGAAGTTGAGTCGGGTTTCGTCACGCAGGCTCTTGGTGCTTGAAGCTGAGAGGGCTGCAGGCGGGGTGAAAGAGAAGTGTCCGGTGGAGTCCAAGGGTGGACTCGAGTCGAAAAGTACCTGAAAGCAGAGGGGACAGAGTCTGGGTCACTCAGCAGTGACCAGGGTTGAACCAGGACGGAACCAGGCAATGTCGGGCGCAATCAGGTGGTCGTCGAGGAGCTTCTCTCCGCTGTCACGTGGGCTCTGGGGCATCTGCGACGTCCAGGAGCGGGTCTCGATCTGTCCCACGAGGGCTCTCACCGTCGGCGCAGTCGGCTTCAAGTTTGGAGCAAACAACACTTGGCAAGAGCAATCCACGCGGAACCGGGAGATTGCTTCTCACTCGAACCAGGAGTGTCAGAGTGGGGGCTCCTTTTCAGGGGAGCCGGTGCAGATCTGGAGCAACCAGAGTTGCAGGTCGAATTTCAAAGTTCGTCGGTACAGGGGCCACTAGCCGGCTGGCAAGTGACCGGGCCAACGTGTTGAGCCAAATGGAGCAGAAGGGCCCCACGCAGCACTCGTCGAGTGTGGAGGGCTGAACTTCGGTGCAAGAGTGGCTCAGGGTTGGGGCTTCTCAAACCCCGGTGTACAGCTTCGAGGGTCACTCGTGGGCTGCACGGTCAGCGTCTTGTGGTCAATTCAAGATGGCATGCCCCATGCTTCTGGTCGCCTCCACGGGTCTCAGCTTTGCAGGGACTGTGGATCGGGCTGTTGGAAGGCAGGCAAGCTTGATCTCGTCGATCTCTGTCGCTTGAGTTCCGGCAGGAACTGCGACAAAGCAGATGTCGATGGCTGGATGGTGCCTGTTTGCACAGGGTGGTCACTCCTTGACCACAAGGGAGATTCTTCAGTCTTCTACGTTGAGTAGGATGTCGAAGGGTCCAGAGTTTCGTTTCTTATGTTTCATCAGGAAATCTGAAGTGCATTGGCACTGCTCCCAGTCTTATACTAATTTTGGGGGCTGGATTACCTGCTAGGTCCCCTCCTATGGGTGGGACCCAGGAAGTGGGTGGATACACCCCCTTCCTTTGATCCAGGCCGCCCTGGCATGAGGGCTGGAGTGCCCCAGAACCGGTTTGGCCTGATTATACAAGGGGCAGCCTTGTGCGCCCCAGGCAGTGTCTGGTTTCTTTCAGACCTCCCTGCTACAATCCACTATCTCCTGTCTGGAGGGTGGTAACACCCCCCTGCGACAGGAAACCCTTTGTCCAGGCCCCATTTGGCTGAGTTTCGGTCAGCTTCAGGGGGTCAGACTCTTGTCTGTGGCAGAGGCATCCATTTTGTGGATCTAAGGTCCTTTTAGAAATTAACCGCATTTAAGTAAAGTAACATGTCTTACCCCTCTAGAGGGGTGGAATGCTATCCCCATCACCAGAACTGGCGAGGGGATAGTATTCCAAATCGTATTACACCTTACACGACATGTTTTGATAAAGCCAAACCAGAGTTGCTATATAACCGCAAGGATTATAATGCACTTAAGAGTATATGGTATGGCATTATCCTGAAACAGCTTAGGGAGTTGTTCCCGACAGCTGCAGACAGGCTCAGCTCATGCTAGAGCTCCATCTCACATTAAACCACGCACACTGCCTCCAGGATTGATGAGGCCTTCCATAGGAGTGGCTCACAGGTTTATATGTGTCCAGATATAGGTTTAGATATAGGTATACTTATCTAAGTAAGGGGTGATTACACCACCTTACCCCAGCTGAGTGATCAGCCAGTTGTGTCAATTTAAGAACCAGCCAGGGGTGGCAAAATATATGCTGCAGCCCCTGGTAGGCCTTGGTGGCCCCTATGCCCTGGGCACCTATAGTGCATTATACAGGGGCTGACAAGGAGTCCATTTCCAATTGTGGTATGTACCTAGGGTACATGGAATCCATTTTACAGAGAGAGCAGATGGCCTGGGGCCCTGATTAGCAGGGAACCAGGTCAACTAAGTCAAAAAACCAGCTAAACACAGGCAAAAAATCTGGGGTAACCATAGTCAGGTAGCCACCTTCCTACAAGGACTTTGTAATTGTTTGCATCCTCATGTCTAACAGTGAGGAGCTTATCTCTCCCTTTCTCTGAAAAGGAGTACCATAAGATTGCTGCCCACTGTTCCTCAGGAACCTGCTGTACCATGCAGGCTCTCTCAAGAGCAGTTATCCACTTGTGGATGTCATCCCCTTCCTTGTAGGGGGGCACAATCTTTGTCAGGTTGCTACTATCATAGGACCTGGGTTTCTCTTTAGGAATATTGCTGCCACCAGTGGCATCTAAGCCACACAATTTTTGCTCTCTTGCCAAGGCAAGTCTAGCTTGAGCCAAGGCTACCTCCTCCCTCTCTATTTGGAGTTTGACAGCCCTCATTCTGGACCTATGCTCTATCTTCTGAGAGGCAGTCATACCTCTCTGAGATTCTCTTGAGGCACTAGAAATATGAGAGTCCCCTGAGGGAGATCTCACTCTTCTGTTGCCTGGGAGAATGATATGGTGGGATCTGGGGAGGTGCTGGCCCTCTCCATTTCCCAGTAGGTCTAAGTTGGCCTGGTTAAGCCTGGCAACTAGGACCTGGCTACCCCTCTGATCCTGATCTTCTGGGTCCTCTACATCTGAGTCCTCCTCCTCCTCTTCTTCCTCCTCTTCTCCTTCCTCTGGAGGGGTATCAGTTACAGGGGGGTTCACTCCATCTCCTGACTCTAAGGGAACTTCATTCGCCTTCTCTAAGTCATCCTGTTCTAGAATGGCTATCAGGATAGGACATGTGGGACTTCTGCCCCTTTTTAACCCTCTTGATATGCACAAGGCAATCAAGTCCTTTCGGGTTAATTTGTCATAGCTGGAAGTTGCCTTGGTAAGGTCAACTGTCACAGGAGCAGACCCTGAGGCTTTTCCTGTGTCAGACATGACTACTAGTGAGGTGTAAGTGGTGCACTTATGTAGGAAGGTGGCTACCTGACTATGGTTACCCCAGATTTTTTGCCTGTGTTTAGCTGGTTTTTTGACTTAGTTGACCTGGTTCCCTGCTAATCAGGGCCCCAGGCCATCTGCTCTCTCTGTAAAATGGATTCCATGTACCCTAGGTACATACCAATTGGAAATGGACTCCTTGTCAGCCCCTGTAGAATGCACTATAGGTGCACAGGGCATAGGAGCCACTAAGGCCTACCAGGGGCTGCAGCATATCTTTTGCCACCCCTGGCTGGTTCTTAAATTGACACAACTGGCTGATCACTCAGCTGGGGTAAGGTGGTGTACACACCCCTTGCTTAGATATAGTATACCTATGTCTAAAACCTATATCTGGACACATGTAAACCTGTGAGCCACTCCTATAGTCAGGCCTCACCAATCCTGGAGGCTGGGTGCATGGTTTTATGTGAGATGGAGCTCTAGCATGAGCTGAGCCTGTCTGCAGCCGTCGGGAACAAATCCCTAAGCTGTTTCAGGATAATGCCATACCATATACTATTAAGTGCCTTATAATCCTCGCGGTTATTTAGCAACTTTGGTTTGGCTTTATCAAAACATGTCGTGTAAGGTGTCATACGCTTTGGAATACCATCCCCTCGCCAGTTCTGGCGACGGGGATGGCATTCCACCCCTCTAGAGGGGTAAGACATGTTACTTCACTTTAATGCGGTTGATTTCTCCAAAGGCCTTAAGATCCACAAAATGGATGCCTCTGCCACAGACAAATGTCTGGACCCCTGGAGCTGACCGAAACTCAGTCAAGGGGGTCCTGGACAAAGGGTTTCCTGTCACAGGAGGGTGTCACCGCCCTCCAGACAGGAGATAGTGTATTGTAGCAGGGAGGTTTGAAAGAAACCAGACACTGCCTGGGGCGCACAAGGCTGCCCCTTGCATAATCCGGCCAAACCGGTTCTGGGGCACTCCAGCCCTCGTGCCAGGGCGGCCTGGATCAAAGGAAGGGGGTGTATCCACCCACTTCCTGGGTCCCACCCCTAGGAGGGGACCTAGCAGGTAATCACGCCCACCAGATTCGAATAAGAGTGGGAGCAGTGCCAATGCACATCAGATTTCCTGGAAGAAACATTTGAAACGATATTCTGGACCCTTTGCCCTCCATCTCAACGTGGAAGCCCGAAGAATCTCCCTTGTGGTCAAGGAGTGACCACCCTGCAGCAGCAGGCACCATCCAGCCCTCGACATCTACTTAGTTGCAGTTCCCGCCGGAACTCGAGCGACTGAGATCGACGAGATCAAGCCTGCCCAGCTTCTAACAGCCCGATCCACAGTCCCTGCAAAGCTGAGACCCGTGGAGGCGAACAGAAGCGTGGGGCACGCCATCTTGAAGTGACCACAAGACGCTGACCGTGCAGCCCACGAGTGACCCTCGAAGCTGTACACCGGGGTTAGAGAAGCCCCCACCCTGAGCTACTCCTGAGCCGAAGTTCAGCCCCCCACACTCGACGAGTGCTGCGTGGGGCCCTTTGGCACGATTTGGCTCAACGCGTTGGCCCGGTCACTTGCCAGCTGGCTTGTGGTCCCTGTGCCGACGAACTACCTAAAAAGACTTGTGATTCTGGTTGCTCCAGATCCACACCAGCTCCCCTGAAAAGGAGCCCCGACTATGACCTTCCTGGTCCGAGTGAGAAGCAATCTTCCGATCCTGCGTGGATTGCTCTTACCAAGGCTTGTTTGCTCCAAACTTGAAGCCGACTGCACCGACGGTGAGAGCCTGCGTGGGATAGATCGTGACCTGCTCCTGGACGTCGCAGATGCCCCAGAGCCCACGTGACAGCGGAGAGAAGCTCCTCAACGACCACCTGATTGCGCCCGACATTGCCTGGTTCCGTCCTGGTTCCACCCTGGTCACTGCTGAGTGACCCAGACTCTGTCCCCTCTGCTTTCAGGTACTCTACAACTTGAGTCCACCCTTGGACTCCACCGGACACTTCGTCTTCACCCTGCCTGCAGCCCTTTCAGCTCCAAGCACCAAGAGCCTGCGTGTCAAAACCCGACGCCACTTCGACCCTGTGCACCCACTTCCTGTGGGTGAGGTAACTTTGCTCCGCCGGTGTTCCCACACTGGTGCACACCTCTAGGGTCTGTGTGTTAAGTTTTGTTCCTCTAGGTTCAGCGGAAGTGTCCTTAAACTTTAACTCTTTGACTTTTACGCACCATTGGTTAACATTGGTGCATGCGTGCGCTTTCCGCACATCTCCCGAATCCCGAGGGCCATTCCCGACTTCAGCATTGCTTGTCCTGACTGCTCCCAGCGATTCCCTAGGCCCTAGGCCTAACCACTGCTCGAGTGGCCTTTCTTATACCACTTGTTTAGTATATGGTTTGAGTGGCCACCCGCCCTCATCCATAATTGTGCAACTTGTATGTTTAAACAGTGCTTTTGATTTAACGCTTGTGCCCCTTTATTCATAAAGAATACTGGGGATTGTTTTTAGTAATAAACACATATATTTTTATAATATATACTTGTGTGGTGTCCTTTCATTTGGTATTACAGGATTGTATGTGGTAAAACAGCTCGCTTAACACGACCTCTTAAGTTAAGCCTTTAGGCTGCTTAGTCCATGCTACCCCTAGGATAGCTTGTCTAATAAGGTTGACTTACAACCAGACACCATAAGGGGATTGTTTGGTCAGGTAGTAGGTGGTTCCAGAATTGGAAACATCCCCTACCAGGCCAACTTCTCACATTGGTGAGCAGCGGTGCGGATTTGAGCTTGCTGTTGTTTTACCATTGCAATCTTTATATCAAATTGAAAGATCACATCAAGTACCTCTAGGTACATATAAAATCAAAAGCTTAGCATATTAAGTTCTACTGAACTTAGTAGTTGTAGGTTGAAGGGAGTAGCACACCCCTGACTACAACTCACTAGCAAGGTCCAGTAGGAAAACACTTAGTGTAGGTAAGTGCACCACTTACACCTCACTAGTAACCATGTCTGACACAGGAAAGGCCTCAGGGTCTAGTCCTGTGACAGTTGACCCTACCCAGGCAACTTTTGGATATGACAAACTAACCCGCAGAGACTTGATTGCCTTGTGCAAAGCAAGAGGGTTAAAAAGGGGCAGAAGCCCCACCTGCCTAATCCTGGTAGAAATCCTAGAACAGGATGACTTAGAGAAGGCAAAAGCAGCTTCCCTAGATACAGGAACTGGAGGGAACCCCCCTGCAGTTGATCCCCCTGAAGAGGAGGATGATGATGACTTGGATGAGGACTCAGAGGTTGAGGACTTAGAAGTACAGGATCAGGGTAGCCAGGTTCCAGTTGGCAGGCTTAGCCAGGCCAACTTGGACCTACTGGGGAATGGAGAGGGCCAGCACCTCCCCAGAACCCAACATATGATTCTCCCAGGCAACAGAAGAGTGAGATCTCCCTCAGGGGACTCTCATCTTTCTAGTGCCTCCAGAGAATCACAGAGAAGCATGGGTGCTTCTCAAAAGCTAGAGCATAGGGCCAGAATGAGGGCTGTCAAACTCCAGATAGAGAGGGAGGAGGTAGCCTTGGCTCAAGCTAGACTTGCCTTGGCAAGAGAGCAAAAATTGTGTGGCTTAGGTGCCACTGGTGGCAGCAATATTCCTAAAGAGAAACCCAGGTCCTATGATAGTAGAAACCTGACAAAGATTGTGCCCCCCTACAAGGAAGGGGATGACATCCACAAATGGATGACTGCTCTTGAAAGAGCCTGCATGGTACAGCAGGTTCCTGAGGAACAGTGGGCAGCAATCTCATGGTACTCCTTTTCAGAGAAAGGGAGAGACAAGCTCCTCACTGTTAGACATGAGGATGCAAACAATTACAAAGTCCTGAAGAGTGTTCTGATAGATGGGTTTGGCTTAACCACTGAACAGTACAGGTTGAAGTTCAGAGACACCCAGAAGACACAGACTCAGGACTGGACTGATTTTGTAGATTGTGCTACTAAGGCTCTGGAGGGTTGGCTACATGGCAGCAAAGTACATGACTTTACAGGATTGTATAATTTGATTATGAGGGAGCAGATCCTAAGTAATTGTCAGAACCAGCTCTTACACCAGCACCTGGTAGACTCTGATCTGACCTCTCCCCAAGAATTGGGAAAGAAGGCAGACAAATGGGTCAGAACCAGGATTAGGCCTAAGAATCAGGACAGTAACCAGAAGAAGGAGTCTACCAAGCCTCAAGATAAGGGTGGGGATAAAAGTAAAGAAAAGACTTCCCCAGGGCCCCAAAACTCCAAGGATGGGGGTGGGTCCCAAGACACTTCTTCAACTGAGAAAAAGCCCTATTGTTATCCCTGTAAACAGGTGGGGCATTACAAAACAGACAGCTGTTGTCCCAAGAATAACAATAAAGAAAATATACCTCCAAAGCCAGCTTCAACACCTCCTGTTACTGTCAGCAGTAATCCCCCAGGAAGTGGAAGCACACCCAGGAATCTGGGTGGGTTTACTTTTGGAAATCAGGTGGACCCTGGCCTATCCAGGTCCCCATCACCCAATGATCTTGTTTATGAGGCTGGCATGGGGTTTGCCAACTTCTCTGCTTGCCCAAATACTTTGAGCAAGTATAGACAAGAACCCATCATCAATGGTTTAAGAGTTGAAGCTTTTAGAGACACAGGGGCTAGCATCACCATGGTGGCTGATGGCATAGTCCCCTCTAAGCAACTTTTACCTGGTGCCACATACCAGGTAATAAACATTGATGGCATCCAAACAAATCATCCCATGGCAGTAGTAAGTCTCAGCTGGGGAGGTGTCACTGGCCCAAAGAGAGTGGCAGTGTCACCAAACTTGCCTGTGGACTGTCTACTGGGTAATGATTTAGAAATCTCAGCCTGGGCTGAGGTTGAACAGGAAACCCATTCTAGAATGGTGAATTCCCATGGAAAGGTTAGTGAGGCTGTACTGGCTACAGCCCCAATCCAAGATGTCCTTCCTGAAAAGGTTGGTAGGGCGGAGAAACTCTCTGCCCCATCTTTAGTAAAAGCTCTTCCTGAACAGAATAGCAAAGCTGTTATGATAACAGCAGAAACCCAAACTGAGTCTCCTCCTGAAAAGGTTGGTGGGGCTGTGATGGCCACAGCCCAAACTCAAACCGACATGTGTGTTGTGAAACCTGAAATGATGGATAACTCCACACAAACTGAGAGCATGGAGGAGGAAGAGAATTCTCCCCCTCACCAGACTTTAGGACAGGGTCAGCCTCCTCAGGGAACTGATCTTACCCCTGATGAAGGAGCTGCCCCAGAGGTGGTTGGGCCTAGCCTGACAGAACCTCTGATGTCAGTGGACCCTTCTCAGGTGGGACCCAGTCTGGAGCAGGTAACCTGCCCCTCTCTACCTTGCCTTAGCCAGCCCAGGGCTGCAGAGGACAAGAAGGACAGTGAGACCCAGAGGGCCCCCTGTCAAATAAAGCACCCCCATCAAAAGATTAGGTGCGCCAAAACTAGTAGCCCTAGTAAGGTGAAAACTTTAAAAACTCCTGAGGGAGCCCCCTTAAAAACAGTTAGGGACCTCCCACAGATGGATTCTGTTGGGCACAGCCAAACCTGGGACCCAAGGGGCCCAAACCTGAACTGTCCCTCCAGCAAGCCAAACAGAGGGACCCAGCCTCCAGCTTTAGGTAGCCAGAGGTTGACCCTGAGAGCACAGTGCAACTCAGTTAAAGAGAGAAAGGCACACATGGTGGAAGATAATTGGAGGAAGCTAAGCCCTAAATTAGTAGAGCCTCGCTTCAATACTCCATATCCAAACCAGCCTTTAACTTTGCATAAACACACCCACGGTAGTGATTCCCTATGGTGGAGACCCTCTAATACCCAAAGGGTGAGGGACTGCTTAGTGGACCATGAGACAGGGGGTACCCATGCTAGTGCAGGTACTTCCTTATATGGCCACTCAGGCAATATAGGCTTACCTGGCCAAGGATAGCCTTATCTCCTTTCGTTTGGGGGGGGGTTATGTAGGAAGGTGGCTACCTGACTATGGTTACCCCAGATTTTTTGCCTGTGTTTAGCTGGTTTTTTGACTTAGTTGACCTGGTTCCCTGCTAATCAGGGCCCCAGGCCATCTGCTCTCTCTGTAAAATGGATTCCATGTACCCTAGGTACATACCAATTGGAAATGGACTCCTTGTCAGCCCCTGTAGAATGCACTATAGGTGCACAGGGCATAGGAGCCACTAAGGCCTACCAGGGGCTGCAGCATATCTTTTGCCACCCCTGGCTGGTTCTTAAATTGACACAACTGGCTGATCACTCAGCTGGGGTAAGGTGGTGTACACACCCCTTGCTTAGATATAGTATACCTATGTCTAAAACCTATATCTGGACACATGTAAACCTGTGAGCCACTCCTATAGTCAGGCCTCACCAATCCTGGAGGCTGGGTGCATGGTTTTATGTGAGATGGAGCTCTAGCATGAGCTGAGCCTGTCTGCAGCCGTCGGGAACAAATCCCTAAGCTGTTTCAGGATAATGCCATACCATATACTATTAAGTGCCTTATAATCCTCGCGGTTATTTAGCAACTTTGGTTTGGCTTTATCAAAACATGTCGTGTAAGGTGTCATACGCTTTGGAATACCATCCCCTCGCCAGTTCTGGCGACGGGGATGGCATTCCACCCCTCTAGAGGGGTAAGACATGTTACTTCACTTTAATGCGGTTGATTTCTCCAAAGGCCTTAAGATCCACAAAATGGATGCCTCTGCCACAGACAAATGTCTGGACCCCTGGAGCTGACCGAAACTCAGTCAAGGGGGTCCTGGACAAAGGGTTTCCTGTCACAGGAGGGTGTCACCGCCCTCCAGACAGGAGATAGTGTATTGTAGCAGGGAGGTTTGAAAGAAACCAGACACTGCCTGGGGCGCACAAGGCTGCCCCTTGCATAATCCGGCCAAACCGGTTCTGGGGCACTCCAGCCCTCGTGCCAGGGCGGCCTGGATCAAAGGAAGGGGGTGTATCCACCCACTTCCTGGGTCCCACCCCTAGGAGGGGACCTAGCAGGTAATCACGCCCACCAGATTCGAATAAGAGTGGGAGCAGTGCCAATGCACATCAGATTTCCTGGAAGAAACATTTGAAACGATATTCTGGACCCTTTGCCCTCCATCTCAACGTGGAAGCCCGAAGAATCTCCCTTGTGGTCAAGGAGTGACCACCCTGCAGCAGCAGGCACCATCCAGCCCTCGACGTCTACTTAGTTGCAGTTCCCGCCGGAACTCGAGCGACTGAGATCGACGAGATTAAGCCTGCCCAGCTTCTAACAGCCCGATCCACAGTCCCTGCAAAGCTGAGACCCGTGGAGGCGACCGGAAGCGTGGGGCACGCCATCTTGAAGTGACCACAAGACGCTGACCGTGCAGCCCACGAGTGACCCTCGAAGCTGTACACCGGGGTTTGAGAAGCCCCCACCCTGAGCTACTCCTGAGCCGAAGTTCAGCCCCCCACACTCGACGAGTGCTGCGTGGGGCCCTTTGGCACGATTTGGCTCAACGCATTGGCCCGGTCACTTGCCAGCTGGCTTGTGGTCCCTGTGCCGACGAACTACCTAAAAAGACTTGTGATTCTGGTTGCTCCAGATCCACACCAGCTCCCCTGAAAAGGAGCCCCGACTCTGACCTTCCTGGTCCGAGTGAGAAGCAATCTTCCGATCCTGCGTGGATTGCTCTTACCAAGGCTTGTTTGCTCCAAACTTGAAGCCGACTGCACCGACGGTGAGAGCTTGCGTGGGATAGATCGTGACCTGCTCCTGGACGTCGCAGATGCCCCAGAGCCCACGTGACAGCGGAGAGAAGCTCCTCAACGACCACCTGATTGCGCCCGACATTGCCTGGTTCCGTCCTGGTTCCACCCTGGTCACTGCTGAGTGACCCAGACTCTGTCCCCTCTGCTTTCAGGTACTCTACAACTTGAGTCCACCCTTGGACTCCACCGGACACTTCGTCTTCACCCTGCCTGCAGCCCTTTCAGCTCCAAGCACCAAGAGCCTGCGTGTCAAAACCCGACGCCACTTCGACCCTGTGCACCCACTTCCTGTGGGTGAGGTAACTTTGCTCCGCCGGTGTTCCCACACTGGTGCACACCTCTAGGGTCTGTGTGTTAAGTTTTGTTCCTCTAGGTTCAGCGGAAGTGTCCTTAAACTTTAACTCTTTGACTTTTACGCACCATTGGTTAACATTGGTGCATGCGTGCGCTTTCCGCACATCTCCCGAATCCCAAGGGCCATTCCCGACTTCAGCATTGCTTGTCCTGACTGCTCCCAGCGATTCCCTAGGCCCTAGGCCTAACCACTGCTCGAGTGGCCTTTCTTATACCACTTGTTTAGTATATGGTTTGAGTGGCCACCCGCCCTCATCCATAATTGTGCAACTTGTATGTTTAAACAGTGCTTTTGATTTAACGCTTGTGCCCCTTTATTCATAAAGAATACTGGGGATTGTTTTTAGTAATAAACACATATATTTTTATAATATATACTTGTGTGGTGTCCTTTCATTTGGTATTACAGGATTGTATGTGGTAAAACAGCTCGCTTAACACGACCTCTTAAGTTAAGCCTTTAGGCTGCTTAGTCCATGCTACCCCTAGGATAGCTTGTCTAATAAGGTTGACTTACAACCAGACACCATAAGGGGATTGTTTGGTCAGGTAGTAGGTGGTTCCAGAATTGGAAACATCCCCTACCAGGCCAACTTCTCACAACTTACCTACACTAAGTGTTTTCCTACTGTACCTTGCTAGTGAGTTGTAGTCAGGGTGTGCTAATCCCTTTAATCTACAACTACTAAGTTCAGTAGAACTTAAATATGCTAAGCTTTTGATTTATATGTACCTTGAGGTACTTGATGTGATCTTTCAATTTGATAAAAGATTGCAATGGTAAAACAACAGCAAGCTCAAATCCCACCGCTGCCACCAATGTGAGAAGTTGGCCTGATAGGTGATGTTTCCAATTCTGGAACCACCGGTTATCAGACCAAACAATCCCTTATGGTGTCTGGTTGTAAGTCAACCTTGTTAGACAAGCTATCCTAGGGGTAGCATGGACTAAGCAGCCTAAAGGCTTAACTTAAGAGGTCGTGTTAAGCGAGCTGTTTTACCACATACAATCCTGTAATACCAAATGAAAGGACACCACACAAGTATATATTATAAAAATATATGTGTTTATTACTAAAAACAATCCCCAGTATTCTTTATGAATAAAGGGGCACAAGCGTTAAATCAAAAGCACAGTTTAAACATACAAAGTTGCACAATTATGGATGAGGGCGGGGGGCCACTCTAACCATATACTAAACAAGTGGTATAAGAGATACCAATCGAACAGTGGTTAGGCCTAGGGCCTAGGGAATCGCTGGGAGCAGTCGAGACAAGCAATGCTGAAGTCGGGAGAGGCCCACGGGATTCGGGAGCAGTGCGGAAAGCGCACGCGTGCACCAATGTTAACCAATGGTGCGTAAAAGTTGTAAAGTTAAAGTTTAAGGACACTTCCGCTGAACCTAGAGGAACAAAACTTAATACACAGACCCTAGAGATGTGTACCAGTGTGGGAACACCGGCGGAGCAAAGTTACCTCACCCACAGGAAGCGGGTGCACAGGGTCGAAGTTGAGTTGGGTTTCGTCACGCAGGCTCTTGGTGCTTGGAGCTGAAAGGGCTGCAGGCGGGGTGAAAGAGAAGTGTCCGGTGGAGTCCAAGGGTGGACTCAAGTCGAAGAGTACCTGAAAGCAGAGGGGACAGAGTCTGGGTCACTCAGCAGTGACCAGGGTGGAACCAGGACGGAACCAGGCAATGTCGGGCGCAATCAGGTGGTCGTCGAGGAGCTTCTCTCCGCTGTCACGTGGGCTCTGGGGCATCTGCGACGTCCAGGAGCGGGTCACGATCTGTCCCACAAGGGCTCTCACCGTCGGCGCAGTCGGCTTCAAGTTTGGAGCAAACAACACTTGGCAAGAGCAATCCATGCGGAACCGGGAGATTGCTTCTCACTTGAACCAGGAGGGTCAGAGTGGGGGCTCCTTTTCAGGGGAGCTGGTGCAGATCTGGAGCAACCAGATTTGCAGGTCGAATTTCAAAGTTCGTCGGTACAGGGGCCACTAGCCGGCTGGCAAGTGAACGGGCCAACGCGTTGAGCCAAATGGAGCAGAAGGGCCCCACGCAGCACTCGTCGAGTGTGGAGGGCTGAACTTCAGTGCAAGAGTGGCTCAGGGTTGGGGCTTCTCAAACCCCGGTGTACAGCTTCGAGGGTCACTCACGGGCTGCACGGTCAGCGTCTCGTGGTCAATTAAAGATGGCGTGCCCCACGCTTCCGGTCGCCTCCACGGGTCTCTGCTCTGCAGGGACTGTGGATCGGGCTGTTGGAAGGCAGGCAAGCTTGATCTCGTCGATCTCTGTCGCTCGGGTTCCGGCGGGAACTGCGACAAAGCAGATGTCGATGGCTGGATGGTGCCTGTTTGCACAGGGTGGTCACTCCTTGACCACAAGGGAGATTCTTCAGTCTTCTACGTTGAGTAGGATGTCGAAGGGTCCAGAGTTTCGTTTCTTATGTTTCATCAGGAAATCTAAAGTGCATTGGCACTGCTCCCAGTCTTATACTAATTTGGGGGGCTGGATTACCTGCTAGGTCCCCTCCTATGGGTGGGACCCAGGAAGTGGGTGGATACACCCCCTTCCTTTGATCCAGGCCGCCCTGGCACGAGGGCTGGAGTGCCCCAGAACTGGTTTGACCGGATTATGCAAGGGGCAGCCTTGTGCGCCCCAAGCAGTGTCTGGTTTCTTTCAAACCTCCCTGCTACAATCCACTATCTCCTGTCTGGAGGGTGGTAACACCCCCCTGCAACAGGAAACCCTTTGTCCAGGCCCCATTTGGCTGAGTTTCGGTCAGCTGCAGGGGGTCAGACTCTTGTCTGTGGCAGAGGCATCCATTTTGTGGATCTAAGGTCCTTTTAGAAATTAACCGCATTTAAGTAAAGTAACATGTCTTACCCCTCTAGAGGGGTGGAATGCTATCCCCGTCGCCAGAACACCTTACACAACATGTTTTGATAAAGCCAAACCAGAGTTGCTATATAACCGCGAGGATTATAAGGCACTTAAGAGTATATGGTATGGCATTATCCTGAAACAGCTTAGGGAGTTGTCCCCGACAGCTGCAGACAGGCTCAGCTCATGCTAGAGCTCCATCTCACATTAAACCACGCACTCTGCCTCCAGGATTGATGAGGCCTTCCATAGGAGTGGCTCACAGGTTTATATGTGTCCAGATATAGGTTTAGATATAGGTATACTATATCTAAGTAAGGGGTGATTACACCACCTTACCCCAGCTGAGTGATCAGCCAGTTGTGTAAATTTAAGAACCAGCCAGGGGTGGCAAAAGATATGCTGCAGCCCCTGGTAGGCCTTGGTGGCTCCTATGCCCTGGGCACCTATAGTGCATTATACAGGGGCTGACAAGGAGTCCATTTTCAATTGTGGTATGTACCTAGGGTACATGGAATCCATTTTACAGAGAGAGCAGATGGCCTGGGGCCCTGATTAGCAGGGAACCAGGTCAACTAAGTCAAAAAACCAGCTAAACACAGGCAACAAATCTGGGGTAACCATAGTCAGGTAGCCACCTTCCTACAGTGTCTAGTGGGGAAGTACCACTTCTAGACATGGCTGTACGTGTGCTGTTATGTTATGTTATGTTGTTATGTTAAGTAGCTTTTATATAGCGTACGGCTACATCCAGCAATTTGGCCGCAACAGGGTCGTCCGCCGTGTCAAGGTGGAAGTTGAAATCACCGGCCACAACACAATGCTGTGTGGTCAGCGCCAGCTCAGAGACGGCTGTCTGCAGATCCTCCAAAAAGGAACCCACCGGGCCTGGTGGTCTATAAACCAACAACCCCTTCAAGGCCTGACCTGGGGACAGTCTGAGCGTGAAGGCGAGCGACTCGGCATTCCCAATGGAGTTCAGGGGAAGCACCGAGCAGGAGACGCTCTTTTTCACCACAACCGCCACTCCCCCTCCCCTGCCCTTAACTCTGTCCTGCCGGAAGATATTGTACGCAGGAGGAATGGCTGAGAAGACGTCCGGATTGGAAGCCTCTCCCAGCCAAGTTTCGGTCAGTAGCAAGCACAGGGGATTTTCCCTGACCAGAAGATCGTAAATGTGCAGGGCGTGGCGCCCTACCGACCTCGTGTTCAGCAGCAGGCAAAGATGCTTCACGCCAGCTGTTGCCGGGTGAGGAACCGTAGCACAAATCCAGGAAGGCGTCCAACCACAGCCCGGACAGCGTCGTTTGCCCCTAAACCGCCCCGGGAAAATGGAGCGGCAAGAGCTAGAATGGCCCCGCATGTCCCGCAATGACGCAGAGGAATAGCAAATCATCTCAGCCAGAGTATTGCCGGACCGGGGTCCCCCGCCGCCCCGACGCCTCCGGGACGCTGACGGGCGCAGACGGGCAGGACTCCAGCACGACTCAGGCTAAGCGAGGGCGTCCACCTGCGCGTCACGCTGCGCGTGAGGGAGCGACTTTAAGTAGGCGCTCCAATCAAGCCTGAGCGTGCGAGTCCGCTCCAAGATGGCGGCCGCCGCTGGCTGAAGTAGCCCAAACAAAGATGGCGCCCAAAATGACCCCCAGGACCCGGACCCACCAAAGTGGTGGTGCTTGGCAGGCAGAAAATGCCGTTTTTAAGGTGCAGGTAAGGGGAGAAGGGGGCGCTGGCAGCAAGCAGGCAGGCTAAAATCAGGGAAGAATGAAACAGAAAAACGAACCCAAATGCAAAACAGGATGTTTTAAAAAGTACTCGGCGCTAGTAACAGCGCGAGCGCGGCAAAGTGGTAGATGGTCTAACCAGCACCATGCTAGAGCCTGCCTTAAGTAGGCGCTCCAATCAAGCCTGAGCGTGCGAGTCCGCTCCAAGATGGCGGCCGCCGCTGGCTGAAGTAGCCCAAACAAAGATGGCGCCCAAAATGACCCCCAGGACCCGGACCCACCAAAGTGGTGGTGCTTGGCAGGCAGAAAATGCCGTTTTTAAGGTGCAGGTAAGGGGAGAAGGGGGCGCTGGCAGCAAGCAGGCAGGCTAAAATCAGGGAAGAATGAAACAGAAAAACGAACCCAAATGCAAAACAGGAAGTTTTAAAAAGTACTCGGCGCTAGTAGCAGCGCGAGCGCGGCGAAGTGGTAGATGGTCTAACCAGCACCACGCTAGAGCCCGCCTTAAGTAGGCGCTCCAATCAAGCCTGAGCGTGCGAGTCCGCTCCAAGATGGCGGCCGCCGCTGGCTGAAGTAGCCCAAACAAATATGGCGCCCAAAATGACCCCCAGGACCCGGACCCACCAAAGTGGTGGTGCTTGGCAGGCAGAAAATGCCGTTTTTAAGGTGCAGGTAAGGGGAGAAGGGGGCGCTGGCAGCAAGCAGGCAGGCTAAAATCAGGGAAGAATGAAACAGAAAAACGAACCCAAATGCAAAACAGGAAGTTTTAAAAAGTACTCGGCGCTAGTAGCAGCGCGAGCGCGGCGAAGTGGTAGATGGTCTAACCAGCACCACGCTAGAGCCCGCCTTCAGTAGGCGCTCCAATCAAGCCTGAGCGTGCGAGTCCGCTCCAAGATGGCGGCCGCCGCTGGCTGAAGTAGCCCAAACAAAGATGGCGCCCAAAATGACCCCCAGGACCCGGACCCACCAAAGTGGTGGTGCTTGGCAGGCAGAAAATGCCGTTTTTAAGGTGCAGGTAAGGGGAGAAGGGGGCGCTGGCAGCAAGCAGGCAGGCTAAAATCAGGGAAGAATGAAACAGAAAAACGAACCCAAATGCAAAACAGGAAGTTTTAAAAAGTACTCGGCGCTAGTAGCAGCGCTAGTAGCAGCGCCAGCGCGGCGAAGTGGTAGATGGCTGTGAGGGTGCTGGTGTGTGATTGGCTGGAGTTGGCTGGGATACCAGGATCCAGGATGTCTGGATGGGTCTGCCCAGTGGTGAGTGCTCAGATCAGCATGCTGATGTGAGGGGAGGGCTGCACCTGGTTCCTGATGGAGCTGGGCTTTCCCCACACAATGCTGGCCCCGCCCCCTGTGGTGCGTCTAACGACCCTAGCCCTGCCAGTGAATAGAGTGAGGTGATGAGCACATCAAGGGTGCTCCAAAACCAGCTGTGACTGTTTTCTCCCCCACCCTGCACCTACAGACAAAGGAATGTGGTGCATAAAAATGGGGCTGTGTCGCCACACAAACTGTTCTCTGCCAGGATCCTGCCTGAGGGGGCTGCTGCTGTTGCTGGGGCCAGGAAGACCGCCACTTGGATTATCTCCCTGGCTGGAGACCCAGTGAGCTGGCTCTGGGCCCAGCCTTGCCCCCTGCCTGCTTTAAGGAACTTTGCTGTGCCCCTAGCGCTTGGGAGCGCTGTGCCTGCACCCCTAGCGCTGAGAGCGCTGCGAATCGTCTTTGAGCGCTGGGAGCGCTTTACTTTCCCTTTTCGTGGCTGCCCACGCCACTTTTTGCCGATTTGACAGTCCCCTGGCAGGTGCCCACCCTGCCAAGGACCTTGTGCTTTACCCTGTCACGAGCGCTTTGGGAGCGCTTTATTGAGCTTAAGGCCGGTGCCCACCCGGCATTGCCCTGTGAAGTTTTCCCCGTCGCCGCCCGGCCGTACAGGAAGTCAGGCAGGCCGTGACCTCATTCCCCAGGCCGCGCTCTGATTGGCTGCCAGCCCGGGACAGGAAGGAGGGAGCCGGAAGCTACCGGGAGCCGACCCTGGGATCCGGTGCACTCACCCAGGAGAGAGAGAAGCCTTCTGTCCAGCAGCGGGGCAACCGTGGTGTGGGGAGAGCCCCGCAGCTGCCGAGGAATAGAAGGAGCCTGGAGACCCTGGGAGCGCCCACCAGAAACCGGGTAAGTGGGGCTCGGTGTTCCCGTCTAGGGAGGAGGGCGTCGGGGCACATTGCCGGCGCCCGCCCTCCCCTCCAGTACCAGGGCTTTGTTGTCAAAGAGCCTGAGAGGCCCCGGGGGGGCCTCCCTGCAGATTTGAGCCCCGGGCGGGCTCCTACGTTACTGGGGCATTTCTTCAGGGCCGCGAGAGGCTCTGGGTGGCATCATTTCCTTTCGAGTCCCCCGAAGAGGGACTCCAACGCCCAGAGCCATTTGTTCTCTTGAGTCCCGGAGGGACTCCAACGGCCGTATTTTGTGTATGAGCCTGAAAGGCTCAAGGGGGCATTTTGATTTACTGAGAGCCCACGAGGGGCTCAGGCGCCACAACTATCTTTGAGAGCCCAGAGATTCTCAGGGGCCATTTGTTTATTCAGAGCCCAGCGAGGCTCCAAAAAGGGGACAGTCATTTCTACAGAGCCTGTGACACTCAGTAACACCAGCAAGTAGCAAACACAGTAAAACATTTTGGCCTGTATCTTTCCGCCGTCTTTGTAAGCCTGTGACACTGTGAGTTTCAGGAATTCCACAAGCAGCACTATAGGTGGACTCACTACTAGTACATACATAGTCAGATAGTACTAAAAAATGCCTTTTTACTTTTTTCTCTTGTTTTGCAAAAGAAATTACTGGTACGTGAACTTGTGGTAGCCGCCATAATGGCAGCTCACTCAGCTTTAACCCAAGAAATACAGACACAGGCCATGATGATGCAGACTCGCAGTACTTTAAGCAGTACATGCAGGTGGGAATAGGAATGTCTTACTTTTCTATAGGGGTGGCACTGCCACTGGCCATACTTCATCCACTCAGCGTCTGCGCTACTACATCATACACCTCTGCTATCGACGAGGAGGATAAAGAAGATAACATCCAGGCTTACAAAGTACGTCTATGATTCTTCTTAATGTCTCAAATGTACCAAAATTTCTTTTTGTTAACAACCAACTTACACCCTTTTCATTATATTTTGGAAACCGCTGTATTCTTTCTTATGTTGAATTGCATTCAACAAAACCATTTTTTACAGTCATAAATAAATATTAAGACTCGCTCGTCCTTCGTTTCACTCTTCTTTAGCTTTTCGTTCTTCACATCCCTAAACTACATCTGATCTGATATGACTTGGCTTTAAAATAAAAATTGGCCAGCTGAGTTCAAGTGAAATAGAGGGGACCATTGGTTACCAGAGAAGTACAGCCACTAATGCTATTACAAGTCAAGGTTGACTGTCTTCTCCGTGATAGCCCAAAAAGTAGTTATAAATTAGTAAATGTTCTTGACAGTACAGTGTACTTATACTAGTGTACTGTGTACTACTGTACAGTACATCATACACTCCTTTACAAGCCTACTCAAAAAAAATATAATAAGTAAGTAGTATAATAACTTACCACCATCCGCCGCCGCTGAGCCTTCCCCCCCAGCTCCTCCTGTTGGCACCGCCGCATCCAGAGTGGACCCCTCCGCACTGCTGGCCCCAGCACGGATGGTCATCTGTGCCGCATCAGATGTTGTGACGTCTAGGAAAAACATGTCATATTTTCAGATGCCATACACAACCCCCTATTTTGTCTCGTAATGGAAGGAAATGTTACATAACACATTTTGTATTACTGGGATTGAAAAAATGTTACGGTTTTGGGGAGGGTGTTAACCTTTTAGATGCTTATTCCATTAAATGCTACACTTCTTCTTTTGACAACTGATTAATGCTTGCTTAACGTGCACCATTTTTCTCATTACAGAAAGAAGATTCCATTGCCCTTCAGCCAGACGATTCACCAACTACTACTGAGTCACCACCAGCAGTACTTAAGTACTTTAAAGAAGGTGGGGGCTCACACACAGTTATTCTACTAATTTCCTGTGTCTGTTAGTGTTAACTATTTTTAAGTTTGAGTCATACTAATTTCATTCATGGGAATGTTGTTTAAAGTAAACTTTAACGTCATCTTCATCCATAAGAATACTACGCTATTAAAAATAAAGAAATAATGTTTTCATTTCTCAATTGAAAATAAAAATTAAAAACTAACAAACACTGTGTGGTTTTTGTTCACGAGTGAGTGAGCGGAATGGTTTGAACTACTGCACTTGGCAGTCATGTTTCAGTAACTCAGATAGGCCAGGACTCGGAGGTAGTCTCTCTTCTTCTGTTCTTCTGGGTCGTAAAATCATTGGTCAGACATTCTAGATAGTCGGTCAGGGGAATGGGGGTTCAACTTCTGTTCGGACTGAGGTATGTCGAAAGTCGAACTGCACCTATCATCAACAATGTCCTATTTATCTTGTTCATACTTCTTTGTGTGAAGAATAGTCCCTGAAACAGTAGCGGTATGGGATGTGCTCCTCTCAAATCAAAAAGGCAACTGCTACCTTTTACTTGGTGTAAACAATGACATTTTGTTGTTGGAAATTGTCAAAGCACTTACATTAAGAAGACTGGAATAGACAGCAAGGGCAACCCAGAGGACTGCACTCAGTGCCTAGAGCTATTGCTGTATCAGAGTTTTGTTTCACACCGTTTGCCGAATGGACAAGCTTAGCTACCTACACAGACCGACTCATAATTGTAAATAGTAGTAGCACAGAGAGTGATGGTAGAGGCAGGATAAGAATGTAGAAAGTAGTTGTGAGAAGTTGGCCTGGTAGGGGATGTTTCCAATTCTGGAACCACCTACTACCTGACCAAACAATCCCCTTATGGTGTCTGGTTGTAAGTCAACCTTATTAGACAAGCTATCCTAGTGGTAGCATGGACTAAGCAGCCTAAAGGCTTAACTTAAGAGGTCGTGTTAAGCGAGCTGTTTTACCACATACAATCCTGTAATACCAAATGAAAGGACACCACACAAGTATATATTATAAAAATATATGTGTTTATTACTAAAAACAATCCCCAGTATTCTTTATGAATAAAGGGGCACAAGCGTTAAATCAAAAGCACTGTTTAAACATACAAGTTGCACAATTATGGATGAGGGCGGGGGGCCACTCAAACCATATACTAAACAAGTGGTATAAGAGAGGCCACTCGAACAGTGGTTAGGCCTAGGGCCTAGGGAATCGCTGGGAGCAGTCAGGACAAGCAATGCTGAAGTCGGGAATGGCCCTCGGGATTCGGGAGATGTGCGGAAAGCGCACGCATGCACCAATGTTAACCAATGGTGCGTAAAAGTCAAATAGTTAAAGTTTAAGGACACTTCCGCTGAACCTAGAGGAACAAAACTTAACACACAGACCCTAGAGGTGTGCACCAGTGTGGGAACACCGGCGGAGCAAAGTTACCTCACCCACAGGAAGTGGGTGCACAGGGTCGAAGTGGCGTCGGGTTTTGACACGCAGGCTCTTGGTGCTTGAAGCTGAAAGGGCTGCAGGCAGGGTGAAGACGAAGTGTCCGGTGGAGTCCAAGGGTGGACTCAAGTTGTAGAGTACCTGAAAGCAGAGGGGACAGAGTCTGGGTCACTCAGCAGTGACCAGGGTGGAACCAGGACGGAACCAGGCAATGTCGGGCGCAATCAGGTGGTCGTCGAGGCGCTTCTCTTCGCTGTCACGTGGGCTCTGGGGCATCTGCGACGTCCAGGAGCAGGTCACGATCTGTCCCACGCAGGCTCTCACCGTCGGTGCAGTCGGCTTCCGGTTTGGAGCAAACAAGCCTTGGTAAGAGCAATCCACGCGGGATTGGAAGATGGCGTCTCACTCGGACCAGGAAGGTCAGAGTCGGGGCTCCCTTTCAGGGGAGCTGGTGTGGATCTGGAGCAACCAGAATCACGAGTCTTCTTTTGTAGTTCGTCGGCACAGGGACCACAAGCCAGCTGGCAAGTGACCGGGCCAACGCGTTGAGCCAAATCGTGCCAAAGGGCCCCACGCAGCACTCGTCGAGTGTGGAGGGCTGAACTTCGGCTCAGGAGTAGCTCAGGGTGGGGGCTTCTCAAACCCCGGTGTACAGCTTCGAGGGTCACTCGTGGGCTGCACGGTCAGCGTCTCGTGGTCACTTCAAGATGGCGTGCCCCACGCTTCCGGTCGCCTCCACGGGTCTCAGCTTTGCAGGGACTGTGGATCGGGCTGTTAGAAGCTGGGCAGGCTTGATCTCGTCGATCTCAGTCGCTCGAGTTCCGGCGGGAACTGCAACCAAGTAGACGTCGAGGGCTGGATGGTGCCTGCTGCTGCAGGGTGGTCACTCCTTGACCACAAGGGAGATTCTTCGGGCTTCCACGTTGAGATGGAGGGCGAAGGGTCCAGAATATCGTTTCAAATGTTTCTTCCAGGAAATCTGATGTGCATTGGCACTGCTCCCACTCTTATTCGAATCTGGTGGGCGTGATTCCCTGCTAGGTCCCCTCCTATGGGTGGGACCCAGGAAGTGGGTGGATACACCCCCTTCCTTTGATCCAGGCCGCCCTGGCACGAGGGCTGGAGTGCCCCAGAACCGGTTTGGCCGGATTATGCAAGGGGCAGCCTTGTGCGCCCCAGGCAGTGTCTGGTTTCTTTCAAACCTCCCTGCTACAATACACTATCTCCTGTCTGGAGGGCGGTGACACCCTCCTGTGACAGGAAACCCTTTGTCCAGGACCCCCTTGACTGGGTTTCGGTCAGCTCCAGGGGTCCAGACATTTGTCTGTGGCAGAGGCATCCATTTTGTGGATCTTAAGGCCTTTGGAGAAATCAACCGCATTAAAGTGAAGTAACATGTCTTACCCCTCTAGAGGGGTGGAATGCCATCCCCGTCGCCAGAACTGGCGAGGGGATGGTATTCCAAAGCGTATGACACCTTACACGACATGTTTTGATAAAGCCAAACCAGAGTTGCTAAATAACCGCGAGGATTATAAGGCACTTAATAGTATATGGTATGGCATTATCCTGAAACAGCTTAGGGATTTGTTCCCGACGGCTGCAGACAGGCTCAGCTCATGCTAGAGCTCCATCTCACATAAAAACCATGCACCCAGCCTCCAGGATTGGTGAGGCCTGTCTATAGGAGTGGCTCACAGGTTTACATGTGTCCAGATATAGGTTTAGACATAGGTATACTATATCTAAGCAAGGGGTGTGTACACCACCTTACCCCAGCTGAGTGATCAGCCAGTTGTGTCAATTTAAGAACCAGCCAGGGGTGGCAAAAGATATGCTGCAGCCCCTGGTAGGCCTTAGTGGCTCCTGTGCCCTGTGCACCTATAGTGCATTCTACAGGGGCTGACAAGGAGTCCATTTCCAATTGGTATGTGCCTATAGCACATGTGTCATTAATTTAGTGAGAGAACAGCAGGCTGGGGGTCTGATCAGCAGGCCCACAGCCTCAGTAGTCGAAAACCAGTGAAGCAAAAAGCAAAAATTTGGGGTGACCATAGGATAGCAGACCCTACTCTCCTACACAACCCCCCCCCAAACGCAGGGACATTAAACTAACCTTGACCAGATAAGTCTTCATGTTCTAAGTGGAAGTACCTGGAGAGACCATCTGCATTACCATGGTCAGTCCCTGGGCGGTGCTCCACTGTAAAGTCCATCCCCTGTAGGGAAATGGACCACCTGAGCAGTTTGGGATTTTCACCCTTCATCTGATTAAGCCATAAGAGGGGCTTATGGTCTGTTTGCACCAGGAAGTGAGTTCCAAACAAGTAGGACCTCAACTTCTTTAATGCCCAAACCACAGCAAAGGCCTCCCTCTCAATGGCTGACCAACGTTTTTCTCTTGGGGTTAGCCTCCTGCTAATGAAAGCAATTGGCTGGTCTTGACCATCTTGATTAAGTTGTGAGAGTACAGCTCCCACCCCCAACTCAGAAGCATCTGTCTGAACAATGAACTGTTTGGAGTAGTCAGGACTCTTTAGGATAGGTGCAGAGCACATGGCCTTCTTCAGGTCTTCAAATGCCTTCTGACAGCTAACTGTCCACTGAACCTTTTTTGGCATCTTCTTGGATGTCAAGTCATTTAATGGTGTCACTATAGACCCATAGTTTTTCACAAACTTTCTGTAATACCCAGTCAGGCCCAAGAAGGCTCTGACTTGTGTCTGGGTAACTGGAGGAGCCCAGTCCTGTATGGCCTGGATTTTGCTTTCCAGTGGCTGAACCTGGCCTCCACCTACTAGGTGGCCCAGGTATACAACCTTACTCTGCCCTATCTGGCACTTTGTGGCCTTGATAGTTAGGCCTGCCTTTTGCAGGGCCTCCAAAACTTTCTTCAGGTGGATCAGGTGATCCTCCCAGGTGGAGCTAAAGACAGCAATATCATCCAGATAAGCTGCACAAAAGTCATCCAACCCAGTAAGGACTTGGTTCACCAACCTTTGAAAAGTGGCAGGTGCATTCTTCAAACCAAAGGGCATTACCACAAACTGATAATGTCCACTAGGGGTAGAGAATGCTGTTTTGGCTTTTGACTCCTCAGCTAGTCTGATTTGCCAGTAGCCAGCTGTCAGATCAAATGTGCTCCGAAACTTGGCAGAAGCCAATCTGTCAATGAGCTCATCTGCTCTTGGAATGGGGTGAGCATCTGTCCTAGTGACAGCATTGAGACCCCTGTAATCCACGCAAAACCTCATTTCTCTCTTACCATCTTGGGTATGAGGTTTTGGCACCAGGACTACTGGGCTGGCCCATGGGCTCTCTGATGGCTCAATCACTCCAAGCTCCAACATCTTTTGCACCTCAGCCTTGATGCAATCCCTGACATGATCAGGTTGCCTGTAGATCTTATTCTTGACAGGCAGACTGTCACCAGTGTCCACAACATGGGTACACCAGTCAGTTTGGCTGGGTGTGAGTGAAAACATTTGCCTGTGAGCCTGCAAAACTTGTCTGCAGTCCCTCTGTTGCTGGTCAGTGAGGCTGCCTGCCAAGGCTACTCCATCAACTGAACCATCATCAGGGTTCTGGGAAAGCAGGTCTGGGAGAGGGTCACTCTCTTCCTCCTGTTCCCCATCTGTGGCCATGAGCAAGCTCATGTCCTCCCTGTCTACAAATGCCTTCAAGCGATTCACATGGATTACCCTGTGAGGGCTCCTGGGTGTTCCAAAGTCTACCAAGTAGGTGACTTCCCCTTTCTTCTCAATAATAGGATAGGGTCCACTCCATTTGTCTTGGAGTGCTGCTGGAGCCACTGGCTCCAGTACCCATACCTTCTGTCCTGGTTGGAACTCTACCAGTACAGCCTTTTGGTCATGCCAAGCTTTCTGCAATTCTTGGCTGGCCTCCAGGTTTTTGGATGCTCTTTCCATGTACTCAGCCATCCTGGAGCGGAGACCAAGTACATAGTCCACTATGTCTAGTTTGGGCTTTTTGAGAGGTAACTCCCATCCTTCCTTCACCAAACACAATGGACCTCTCACAGGGTGGCCAAACAAAAGTTCAAAAGGGCTGTAGCCAACCCCCTTCTGTGGGACCTCTCTGTAAGCAAAGAGCAGGCAGGGTAAAAGAATGTCCCATTTCCGCCTGAGCTTCTCTGGTAATCCTTTTATCATGCCTTTAAGGGTCTTGTTAAATCTCTCCACAAGCCCATTGCATTGTGGATGATATGGGGTGGTAAACTTGTAGTTTACTCCACATTCCTTCCACATTGCTTTTAGATAGCTGGACATAAAATTTGTCCCTCTATCTGATAGTACCTCCTTAGGAAAGCCCACTCTTGAGAAAACTGCAATGAGGGCTTTTGCCACCACAGGTGCTGTGGTGGTCCTTAGGGGAATAGCCTCTGGGTACCTGGTGGCATGATCCACTACCACCAGTATGAATCTGTTCCCAGATGCTGTTTGGGGGTCCATTGGACCCACAATATCAATTCCAACTCTCTCAAAGGGGACCCCCACCACAGGTAGTGGTATTAGGGGGGCCTTTGTTGTGCCACCTGACTTACCACTGGCTTGGCAAGTGACACAGGAGCGACAAAACTCCTTGACATCCTCTGACATGTGAGGCCAGTGAAAGTGTGGAACAAGCCTGTCCCACGTCTTGTTCTGGCCTAAGTGTCCTGCAAGGGGAATATCATGGGCCAAGGTAAGGAGGAATCCCCTAAACTGCAGAGGTATCACCAACCTCCTGGTCATGCCAGGCTTGGGGGCTCTAGCCTCTGAGTAAAGGAGTCCCTCATCCCAATACACAGTATGGGTACCTTGGGCATCCCCAGCAGCCTCAGCAGCAGCCTGCTGTCTGAGGGGTTCAAGGGAAGGGCAATCTAATTGAGCCTGCCTCAGGTCTGCCCTTGAGGGTCCCCCTGTCCCCAGAAACTCAACCTGGTCAGGTTCAAGCTCCTCAGAGACAGTCTCCTCTTGGACTGCAGAATCAGTTTCCTCTGAAACCTGATCCTCAACCTGGGGCAAGGTGGAAGGCGAGGCCTTTCCTCTCTTGCTCCTTCTCTTGGGTTGTGGCTGGTCTATTGTCTCAAGATCCACCACTGGTTCAGGAAGGCACTTCTTAGCCTGGGCCCTTGTCATGGCAAGGACATGCTCTGAAATCCCTAGCATTTCTGCATGAGTCCTGTACTCCACTTCTGACCATGCTGAGCTTTCAAGGTCATTGCCTAACAGACAGTCTACTGGTAGGTCTGCACTCACCACAACTTTCTTTAGGCCATCAACCCCTCCCCAGGAGAAGTTCACAACTGCCACACTATGGGAGGTAGTGGAGTTGCTTGCATTGGTTACTAGGTAGCTCTCTCCTAGTACAATCTGTCCAGGGTCCACAAAGCCAGGGGTCACCATGGTGACACTAGCACATGTGTCCCTGTAAGCTTGAGCCAGTTTCTCATTTATTAAGGGAGTCTGCCTGTATTTGCCCAGGTTAGTGGGGCTTACTGCAGTGGGCAACTCAATGTCCACATCATACAGGAGAACTGCCTGTGTAGGGACTCTGACTAGGCCAGATCCTACTTCAATACCCAGGGTCAACCCAGCTACACCCTTGGACTGTGTTCCACCACTGCTTACTGTACTTGGGGTTGCAGTTGCTTTAGGAGCTGTAGTGGTGGGAACTGGATTCGCCTTGGTGCACTCACTGCCCCAGTGTGAAACTGATTTGCAGGTATTACACCAAGGTGTCTTTGGACCTTTGTTCTTCTTCTTCTTGTTACCATTTTGGGAACCACCCTCCTTACTATTAGTTTGGGGGCCTGAAGACTTCTGGTCTTTTTCTTTATCTTTCTGATTCTGATTACCACCCTTCTGGTCTGTTTTCTTCTGGTCACCACCTTGGTTCTGGGGTTTCTGCTTAATCCTTGTTCTGACCCATTTGTCTGCCTTCTTTCCCAATTCTTGGGGAGAGGTCAGATCAGAGTCAATAAGGTATTGATGCAACAGCTGGTTTGTACAGTTATTAAGGATCTGTTCTCTCATCATAAGATTGTACAATCCTGTATAGTCTGAAACTTTACTTCCCTGTAACCAACCCTCCAAAGCCTTAGTGGCACACTCCACAAAATCAGTCCAGTCTTGAGTCTGTGCTTTCTGGGTGTCTCTGAACAACAACCTGTATTGCTCAGTGGTTAGGCCATACCCTTCAATGAGAGCACTCTTCAAAACAGAGTAGTTTTTGGCATCCTCAGGTCTAACTGTGAGGAGCCTGTCCCTCCCTTTCTCAGAAAAGGAGTACCACAAAATTGCAGCCCACTGATTCTCAGGAACCTGCTGTACCATGCAGGCTCTCTCAAGAGCAGTCATCCATTTGTGGATGTCATCCCCTTCTTTAAAGGGGGGCACAATTTTGGTCAGGTTTCTATTATCATAGGCCCTGTCTTTTTCTCTTGGAAAATTGCTGCCACCAGTGACATCTAAGCCACTTAATTTCTGCTCTCTTGCCAAGGCAAGTCTAGCTTGAGCCAAGGCTACCTCCTCCCTCTCTATCTGGAGTTTGACAGCCCTCATTCTGGCCCTATGCTCTAACTTTTGAGAAGCATTCATGCCTCTCTGTGATTCCCTGGAGGCACTAGAAAGATGAGAGTCTCCTGAGGGAGATCTCACTCTTCTGTTGCCTGGGGGAATCATATGTTGGGTTCTGGGGAGGTGCTGGCCCTCTCCATTCCCCAGTAGGTCCAAGTTGGCCTGGCTAAGCCTACCAACTGGAACCTGGCTACCCTGATCCTGTACTTCTAAGTCCTCAACTTCTGAGTCCTCATCCAAGTCATCATCATCCTCCTCCTCAGGGGGATCAACTGCAGGGGGGTTCCCTTCAGTTCCTGTATCTAGGGAAGCTGCTTTTGCCCTCTCTAAGTCATCCTGTTCTAGGAGTCCTATCAGGATTAGGCAGGTGGGGCTTCTGCCCCTTTTTAACCCTCTTGCTTTGCACAAGACAATCAAGTCTCTGCGGGTTAGTTTGTCATATCCAGAAGTTGCCTGGGTAGGGTCAACTGTCACAGGACTAGACCCTGAGGCCTTTCCTGTGTCGGACATGGTTACTAGTGAGGTGTAAGTGGTGCACTTACCTACACTAAGTGTTTTCCTACTGGACCTTGCTAGTGAGTTGTAGTCAGGGGTGTGCTACTCCTTTCAACCTACAACTACTAAGTTCAGTAGAACTTAATATGCTAAGCTTTTGATTTTATATGTACCTAGAGGTACTTGATGTGATCTTTCAATTTGATATAAAGATTGCAATGGTAAAACAACAGCAAGCTCAAATCCGCACCGCTGCTCACCAATGTGAGAAGTTGGCCTGGTAGGGGATGTTTCCAATTCTGGAACCACCTACTACCTGACCAAACAATCCCCTTATGGTGTCTGGTTGTAAGTCAACCTTATTAGACAAGCTATCCTAGTGGTAGCATGGACTAAGCAGCCTAAAGGCTTAACTTAAGAGGTCGTGTTAAGCGAGCTGTTTTACCACATACAATCCTGTAATACCAAATGAAAGGACACCACACAAGTATATATTATAAAAATATATGTGTTTATTACTAAAAACAATCCCCAGTATTCTTTATGAATAAAGGGGCACAAGCGTTAAATCAAAAGCACTGTTTAAACATACAAGTTGCACAATTATGGATGAGGGCGGGGGGCCACTCAAACCATATACTAAACAAGTGGTATAAGAGAGGCCACTCGAACAGTGGTTAGGCCTAGGGCCTAGGGAATCGCTGGGAGCAGTCAGGACAAGCAATGCTGAAGTCGGGAATGGCCCTCGGGATTCGGGAGATGTGCGGAAAGCGCACGCATGCACCAATGTTAACCAATGGTGCGTAAAAGTCAAATAGTTAAAGTTTAAGGACACTTCCGCTGAACCTAGAGGAACAAAACTTAACACACAGACCCTAGAGGTGTGCACCAGTGTGGGAACACCGGCGGAGCAAAGTTACCTCACCCACAGGAAGTGGGTGCACAGGGTCGAAGTGGCGTCGGGTTTTGACACGCAGGCTCTTGGTGCTTGAAGCTGAAAGGGCTGCAGGCAGGGTGAAGACGAAGTGTCCGGTGGAGTCCAAGGGTGGACTCAAGTTGTAGAGTACCTGAAAGCAGAGGGGACAGAGTCTGGGTCACTCAGCAGTGACCAGGGTGGAACCAGGACGGAACCAGGCAATGTCGGGCGCAATCAGGTGGTCGTCGAGGCGCTTCTCTTCGCTGTCACGTGGGCTCTGGGGCATCTGCGACGTCCAGGAGCAGGTCACGATCTGTCCCACGCAGGCTCTCACCGTCGGTGCAGTCGGCTTCCGGTTTGGAGCAAACAAGCCTTGGTAAGAGCAATCCACGCGGGATTGGAAGATGGCATCTCACTCGGACCAGGAAGGTCAGAGTCGGGGCTCCCTTTCAGGGGAGCTGGTGTGGATCTGGAGCAACCAGAATCACGAGTCTTCTTTTGTAGTTCGTCGGCACAGGGACCACAAGCCAGCTGGCAAGTGACCGGGCCAACGCGTTGAGCCAAATCGTGCCAAAGGGCCCCACGCAGCACTCGTCGAGTGTGGAGGGCTGAACTTCGGCTCAGGAGTAGCTCAGGGTGGGGGCTTCTCAAACCCCGGTGTACAGCTTCGAGGGTCACTCGTGGGCTGCACGGTCAGCGTCTCGTGGTCACTTCAAGATGGCGTGCCCCACGCTTCCGGTCGCCTCCACGGGTCTCAGCTTTGCAGGGACTGTGGATCGGGCTGTTAGAAGCTGGGCAGGCTTGATCTCGTCGATCTCAGTCGCTCGAGTTCCGGCGGGAACTGCAACCAAGTAGACGTCGAGGGCTGGATGGTGCCTGCTGCTGCAGGGTGGTCACTCCTTGACCACAAGGGAGATTCTTCGGGCTTCCACGTTGAGATGGAGGGCGAAGGGTCCAGAATATCGTTTCAAATGTTTCTTCCAGGAAATCTGATGTGCATTGGCACTGCTCCCACTCTTATTCGAATCTGGTGGGCGTGATTCCCTGCTAGGTCCCCTCCTATGGGTGGGACCCAGGAAGTGGGTGGATACACCCCCTTCCTTTGATCCAGGCCGCCCTGGCACGAGGGCTGGAGTGCCCCAGAACCGGTTTGGCCGGATTATGCAAGGGGCAGCCTTGTGCGCCCCAGGCAGTGTCTGGTTTCTTTCAAACCTCCCTGCTACAATACACTATCTCCTGTCTGGAGGGCGGTGACACCCTCCTGTGACAGGAAACCCTTTGTCCAGGACCCCCTTGACTGGGTTTCGGTCAGCTCCAGGGGTCCAGACATTTGTCTGTGGCAGAGGCATCCATTTTGTGGATCTTAAGGCCTTTGGAGAAATCAACCGCATTAAAGTGAAGTAACATGTCTTACCCCTCTAGAGGGGTGGAATGCCATCCCCGTCGCCAGAACTGGCGAGGGGATGGTATTCCAAAGCGTATGACACCTTACACGACATGTTTTGATAAAGCCAAACCAGAGTTGCTAAATAACCGCGAGGATTATAAGGCACTTAATAGTATATGGTATGGCATTATCCTGAAACAGCTTAGGGATTTGTTCCCGACGGCTGCAGACAGGCTCAGCTCATGCTAGAGCTCCATCTCACATAAAAACCATGCACCCAGCCTCCAGGATTGGTGAGGCCTGTCTATAGGAGTGGCTCACAGGTTTACATGTGTCCAGATATAGGTTTAGACATAGGTATACTATATCTAAGCAAGGGGTGTGTACACCACCTTACCCCAGCTGAGTGATCAGCCAGTTGTGTCAATTTAAGAACCAGCCAGGGGTGGCAAAAGATATGCTGCAGCCCCTGGTAGGCCTTAGTGGCTCCTGTGCCCTGTGCACCTATAGTGCATTCTACAGGGGCTGACAAGGAGTCCATTTCCAATTGGTATGTGCCTATAGCACATGTGTCATTAATTTAGTGAGAGAACAGCAGGCTGGGGGTCTGATCAGCAGGCCCACAGCCTCAGTAGTCGAAAACCAGTGAAGCAAAAAGCAAAAATTTGGGGTGACCATAGGATAGCAGACCCTACTCTCCTACAGTAGTCCACATTAGAAGAAGATCAAAGACTATTTTGTAAAACATAGAATTATTAGGAACCAGTTTGTAATGAATAGGAGCTGTAAAAGTTAGGGAAGTATAAGTATTAATATAACAATAGAACAACTTACTGGGGCCAGCAGAAGAGCCTGCAAGGGACTGCTCCTGTTCACCTTCTGCCACCGGAGTCTCTGTCGCCGTCGCCTTGCCCCTGGGAGGTCCTGGTGATCATGAAATAATGAAACACAACATGGATGATTGTTTTTTGGGAAATATTTGATTTCTTTGTACTCAATCTAAAATTATGTCAGGGAAACAAATTGCATCTGATCTGGTCAAGTCCCCCATTCACACCTTCATTCATACTACCGTGCTTCCCATTAGACTCACAGACATTCCGCACCCCGCTCCAGATAGGGGCGGTGCCAGAGTTCTTGGAGCGAAAGGCAAAATTCAATTTGCCTGCAAAGAGAACCCCAGGAATTGCTATTAAAAGTTGTTTACTGCAACTACACGGAACCTCATAAGGCCTTCCCACACCTTATGGAAAGCTCCGTCCCCCCCCACCTCAAAGTGCATCTCTCTGGTGGTCTGCGAGGTGCTGCCTGTTTTCTCCCACTGAACAACCAAACAACACATGGCAGAGGCCTTGAGAGGCAGAACTGCCGCGGCCATCCTGTGAGTCTGATGTTAGCTCAGTGCCCCCAAGTCCCCCATTCACACCTTCATTCATACTACCGTGCTTCCCATTAGACCCACAGACATTCCGCACCCAGCTCCAGATAGGGGCGGTGCCAAAGTTCCTGGCGCTCAAGGCAAAATTCAATTCACCTGCAAAGAGAACCCCAGGAATTGCTATTAAAAGCTGTTTACTGCAACGACAAGGAACCTCATAAGCCCTTACCACACCTTATGGAAGGCTCCGCCCCCACCTCAAAGTGCATCTCTCTGGCGGTCTGCGAGGTGCTGCCTGTTTTCTCCCACTGAACGACCAAACAACACATGGCAGAGGCCACGAGAAGCAAAACTGCCGCGGCCATCCTGTGAGTCTGATGTTAGCTCGGTGCCCCCAAGTCCCCCATTCACCCCTCTTTCACACCATTCATAGCCCAGTCCACAGACTGCACACACACTGCAGGCATCCTCTATATATAGCAAAGAGGTGAATGATGTCATAAAGCCTGCGAGACCCAGGGGTGTGATGTAGTACATGATGTCACAAACCTGCCAGGGTCAGGGGTGTGGTGTAGGAGATGACATCACAACCGATTGATGGGAAATGCTGATAACACTCAAGGCTGCCTTTGGGGACCAGTGATACATTATGTTGGTAGATATAGGTCCATCTTTCGCATAACATCACGGAAGCAGAAGATTGAGCGAAGGAAGTCAGTTACAATAATCGTATTATTAAGGTTTCCTGTTTTCTCTTTATTGCATACATGTTAACAGAATCTGTAAAATCGATGGTGAGATGGGCCTAGTGTACTGCACAGGAATGCACAGCTTGTCATTCTGTTTCTTCCTATCTGCTCTGCCCATTTCACAGGTGTGATTCAGGTATTCAAATGGCAGGGTGGCATCTAAGGGTTAGAAGACACCTTACATCAGTCTTCTGCACTGACTAGCAGAGCCTGGCAGCGGTCTTATGGCTGGGCTCTGAGTCTTCGTCTGTGTTAGCCTGTCTGCTGGCCTGGCCTCCCATAGACTCCTTCTTGTGTAACTATGCACGGCTTCAAGAGCATTGCACACACACATGCATTCAATAGAAGGTAGTTCTGGATACCCTGGGGGGTCAAGGTGCACAAGGAATATGTAGTCTTGGGATGTACTGTTTTCTACTCCCAAAATCAAGATACCACACAAAGCTGCTGGCTGCTTCAACCTTAAAAAAATGAATGTTTTGTGCAAGAGGCATTCCAAATGTAGAATTTGCATTCCATACATAGTTCGAACGTTCCAAATTAGAAGCGCTGTTCCAATCTACATTCTAAAGGAATTCTTTCAATTCCAAATTAGAACTCTCATTCCAAACTTAGAACATCCTTTACAAAATAGAACTGTCAATCTTAGAACTCAAATGTTATTTGAGCAAAAAGCCTGGACATTACATCATGCCTTCATTGTGACACCAAAAACACCTTCATTAACTCTATATATACCAAAGAGGTGAATGATGTCATAAAGCCTGCCAGACCCAGGGGTGTGATGTAGTACATGATGTCACAAACCTGCCAGGGTCAGGGGTGTGGTGTAGGAGATGACATCACAACCGATTGATGGGAAATGCTGATAACACTCAAGGCTGCCTTTGGGGACCAGTGATACATTATGTTGGTAGATATAGGTCCATCTTTCGCATAACATCACGGAAGCAGAAGATTGAGCGAAGGAAGTCAGTTACAATAATCGTATTATTAAGGTTTCCTGTTTTCTCTTTATTGCATACATGTTAACAGAATCTGTAAAGGCGATGGTGAGATGGGCCTAGTGTACTGCACAGGAATGCACAGCTTGTCATTCTGTTTCTTCCTATCTGCTCTGCCCATTTCACAGGTGTGATTCAGGTATTCAAATGGCAGGGTGGGATCTAAGGGTTAGAAGACACCTTACATCAGTCTTCTGCACAGACTAGCAGAGCCTGGCAACGGTCTTATGGCTGGGCTCTGAGTCTTCGTCTGTGTTAGCCTTTCTGCTGGCCTGGCCTCCCATAGACTCCTTCTTGTGTAACTACACACGGCTTCAAGAGCATTGCACACACACATCCATTCAATAGAAGGTAGTTCTGGGTACCCTGGGGGGTCATGGTGCCCAAGGAATATGTAGTCTTGGGATGTACTGTTTCCTACTCCCAAAATTAAGATATCACACATAGCTGCTGGCTGCTTCAACCTTAAAAAAACATGTATGTTTTGTGCAAGAGGCATTCCAAATGTAGAATTTGCATTCCATACATAGTTCGAACGTTCCAAATTAGAAGCGGTGTTCCAATCTACATTCTAAAGGAATTCTTTCAATTCTAAATTAGAACTCTCATTCCAAACTTAGAACATCCTTTACAAAATAGAACTGTCAATCTTAGAACTCAAATGTTATTTGAGCAAAAAGCCTTGACATTACATCATGCCTTCATTGTGACACCAAAAACACCTTCATTACAAGTTTGTAAATTCGATTTTGCGCAGAAACTGGAGTTTCTGATCTAAGGGGTGTTGCAAAAAGAGTAACAGTACTGCACTTTGTGGGTTTCTCATGGACACATTTGGTCAGGTAAAACCTTATGAAACTTGTCCATGGAAAACAGCTCTGTGCTTGGGAAAAACCCAACAAAATCTGGGCAGAAAGGTGGACATCAGCTATAATTCTCCCGTGCTGAGAGGTAATTGCCTAGCAGTGCAATATTCTGCAACGTTGAATGTTTAAACACTACAGTATCGTCGATTGAAGTTATGACATTTCTGATGAGCTGGGCCTTCCTGCGTGCTGTCTGGGCAAGACTGGTCTAGAGCCAGGCATGAGCACCAACATCATATTTAAC
This sequence comes from Lissotriton helveticus, assembly GCF_964261635.1. NCBI lineage: Eukaryota > Metazoa > Chordata > Amphibia > Caudata > Salamandridae > Lissotriton > Lissotriton helveticus. The sequence continues at coordinate 1,303,758 of NW_027611671.1, read as the reverse complement.
CTTGACAGCCTCCATGCTCAATAATGGACCCCATAATATATCTCAGATTATATAAGAAGAGTGGCTAGGGCTCATTTCCAGCCTCCAGGTACATGTCTGACTCCTATTTGTGACATTTTGAGGTGTTTGGTGTCAAATTCTTTTTTTTCCATTATAGCTTCTAGATATCAGAGTCACATCAGATTTCTAGTTCTGGACCCAAGAAGACCATAGTATACCTCAGATGACATACCAAGAGTGTCTAAGACCCATTTCTGGCCTCCAGGGGTGACTTTTTGAAGTTTTTGGGTTTAAGGGGGCAAAGTGACTTTTTCCACCCAGCCCAATGTTCTCAAAATCGGGTACGATATCAGGTGTTTCCCTTGGCTGGTAGCGGAAAAAAAACTTTATATAATATCAAAGTTATATATATCACATGAAAGCATCAGAGCTGACCTTTCTAACAAGTGTATTCGTATCTTGCGCACTCAAACAGTGTCTCTGATATCCATTCTGAGCTATTTGGAAAATTAGCAAATCTTGTCAAAAAAATGTTTTGGACGATTTTTGCTAATTTTCAGTATCAACCCACCTGACTGTTTTTGGGTCCCTGTGGCCACCAGGACCCTATATTATATCTCAGGTGATATAGCAAGAGTGTCTAGGGCTCATTTCCAGCCTCCAGGTACATGTCTGAGTCCTATTTCAGACATTTTGAGGTGTTTGGTGTCAAATTCATTTTTTCCATTATAGGCCTTAGATATCAGAGTCACATCACATTTCTAGTTCTGGACCCAAGAACACCATAGTATACCTCAGATGACATACCAAGAGTGTCTAAGACCCATTTCTGGCCTCCAGGGGTGACTTTTTGAAGTTTTTGGGTTTAAGGGGGCAAAGTAACTTTTTCCACACGAGGTCGTGGAACTCGGAGCTGGGTAAAAGTTTAGCTTGAGTGCCCTCCCCATGGAGGTCAAAAATGTTATTGCATCAAAATCATTTAAAAACTATATAGGTGTAATTGTAGTGCCCTGAATTCTATATGGCTGCATTTGCACCGTTCTAGGTATTTACAAAATGAATTTCTAACACTTTTGAAGTCTCCATGAAGTGAAAAATGACCAAGTCCTAAAACTTCACTGGTGCATCAAAGTGGTCAAAAAAGGTCAACATTGGGTTAAAATTAACAAAACATAGTGCTGCAGTGGTCCAATAGCAGGCTAAAGACATAACGAATGACACAGAATGAACAGTTTTACTAAACACTTTGAAAATTCGATTTTCAATTTCAGGGGGACAAGGTCATGGAAGTCATGGAACTCCGAGCTGGGTAAAAGTTCAGCTTAAGGGCCCTCCCCATGGAGGTCAAAAATGTTATTACATCAAAATCTTTTAAAAACTATATAGGTGTAATTGCAGTGTCCTGAATGCTATGTAACTGCATTTGCACTGTTCTGTGTGCCTCCAAAATGAATTTCTAACACTTTTGAAGTCTCCATGAAGTGAAAAATGACGAAGTACAAAGACATCATTGGTGCATGAAAGTGTTTAAAAACGGTCACAAATGCATAAAAATGAAAAAAACAAAGTGCTACACTGGCCCAATAGCAAGCTAAACACACAATGAATGACCCAGAATGAATATATTTACAAATTACTTGGAAAATGCTATTTTAAATTTCAGGGGGACGAGGTCACAGAAGTCATGGAACTCCGAGCGGGGTAAAAGTTCAAACTTTCCACCCCTCGTGGAGGTCAAAATTTTTAATCCATCAAAATCATTTAAAAACTATATAGGTGTGATTGGAGTGTCCTGATTGCTATATAGGTGCATTTGCACTGTCCTGTGTGCCTCCAAAGTGACTTTCTAACACTTTTGAAGTCTCCATGAAGCAAAAAGTGACTAAGTCCAAAGACCATTTGGAGCATCAAAGTGTTCAAAAACGGTCAAAAATGCATAAAAACGAAAAAAAACAAGTGCTACAGTGGCCCAATAGCATGCTAAACACACAATGAATGACACAGAATGAATAGTTGTACACATTACTTTGAAAATGCAATTTTAAATTTCAGGGGGACAAGGTCACGAAAGTCATGGAACTCCGAGCGTGGTAAAAGTTCAACCTTTCCCCCCTTAAGGAGGTCAAAATTTTAATACATCAAAATCATTTAAAAACTATATAGGTGTGATTGCAGTGTCTTGGATACATCCCACATGAATTTTAAACACATTAGGAGCATCTCTGATCAAAATAACCATAAAAATCCCAAAGCTGCATCAGTGCTTCAAAGTGCTCCAAAACGGTCAAAAATGGACGAAAATGAAAAATATTCTCCATATCTGAGTTTTTATAACATTCCTTAGATAATGTATATCTTGAATTAGTTTTAAATCCTTTTATTAAAAAGTTTCTTTTCTATGCTGCACTGGTGCAACGCCTCAAGTCTGAGAAGCTGCACCAGTGCAGCCGAAGCAGCACTGGTGCAGCCGAAGCAGCACTGGTGCAACAAGAGTCAAGCTGGTAGCCTGACCTTTGACCAATCCGAGAAAAAAAAAGGTGTTTTTTTCCCTGGGCCCCTCCCCCAAACGAAAACACATTGACCTGAAGCCTAAGTGTATTCTGAGTCATAAAAAGTTTATTAGATGAAAAAATATTGTACAGGCACTTTTTTGCACAAAAAGTCACTTTTTGGCACTTTTTTGAGAGAAATAAAATAGTTCGCAGATTTTTTTTAAATCGACCGAATTAAAAAAAAATGCTCTTGTTGGATGGCTTTGGACATAAGGCCGCATAAACAAAAGGAATTTTTCAAATATCTGTTTTTCTCACTTTTTTATTGCTGTTTGAAATTTCTGACTTGACTTTTTGCATCATTAGTGATGCATGTGTTTAACATTGAGCTTGGGAAAATTGAAAAAAAAATAGACTTTGGGGATTGTTTACTAGGGCAAGTGATACATCAAATTAAGACTCATATTAAACTGAATCTCAAGCTGAAAAAAAAAACAAAATAGCATTTACGATCACTTTTTTATAAGCGACTTTAACAATTGTTTTTTAGCTATATTAAAAAACAAGGTAACGCCGTAAATTTTAGAAAAGAGATTTTTTCAAAGTAAAACATAGGTGTGACCTGCCTTCACATTAGGCTTCATAAACAAAAGAAAAAACATCTCTATGTGTTATATTCACTTTTTAATAACACATTTTCGTTTTAGGCACAAGCAAAAAGCAGCATTGGTGATGCATGTGTTTTTCAATGGGGTTTTTTAAAGTCTACCAAAATACGGTTTACCAATACATTTTCATTATTTTCTCTTTGGTATCTCATTATGCACATGTTAATAAACAGGTTCATGCATTATTAGCTAAATAGCATAAAAACACACTGAATTATTAACAATAATCTTTGAGATTTGGGTGACCAGATGGCCGGAAATCGAAAATCGCCTCGTATGGATTCAACTTCCATTTCGTGCACTTTCTATGTGGGCCACATACATAAGAATTGGTACAATAATGCATACGAATCTTAGCTAGAATCTGCAATTGAAATTAAGTCTTTAACTTATATGCTTCAAGAATTATAGGGCACATTCTGCTATGTATAATATCCTATCCATTTCAATGGGACGACCAGATGGCCGCAAATTGAAAATCGCGTCGTATGGAAAGAAAATTTAGCTTGAAACAACCTGGAAAGAAAGGAATGGGAAACGAAATCAGTAAGCCACTGATGAACACAAACTTTTAATTAACATAACAAGCAAGGAACAATAACGCTAGAAACAAGAACGGTAAACTGTAGAAAATGAAAGTCAACAGAACATTCCTCCCCCCCCCCACCCCCCCCCCCCACATTCTGGAACCCTAGGGCAGGGTTACGGCTACGCCCAACTGGCGGCAACCCATATAAGGCGGGCCCTGCTGCCAACACTTGGTCAGGAAATCTTAACATATGGGGGAGCCGGAGGAGAGGCAGGGGCCAGCGGAGTCCAGCCGCTGCGGCCCTGGGTAGTTGCAGGTAGTCCCGCCACATGTCCACCCGGTCCGACCACCCATGGCCAGGGACCGACGGGGGGCCAACTGAGGCCGGCTGCAGCCGATAACCTAAGGAAGCCCGGTCCAGAGAAGAACGAGACACCTCTTCCTTTTCCCCTCCGTGACAGCCGCAGCAGCTCTGGGCGGCGGGATGTCCTGTCCATACCTCTGCAGAAATTTGTCCAAGTTGGGCTGGGAGGGAGAGGCGACGCGGACGAGCCTCTCCCACCTCCACGGATAGGAGGTCTCCCAGCCCCCGGCCCAACGCCGAACTCCCCCAGCCAGGCGGTGGTGCCATATTTTCGTAGCACCGAACATACCATGGTGGTGCCCCAGTACTTGCGCAGCACCGAACGTGCAACGGTGCCCATATTTTCGGAGCACCGAATATGCAATGACTGCACCGATACTTGCGCAGCACCGAACGTGCGCCGCAGGTGGCCATACCTCCGTAGCACTGGGCATGGGCCTTGTGGAGCACAGGGTGTGGAGAGACCATCGTGCATGCCCATGAAAGAGAACGGCCTAGAGTGCACCGGGAGAAGGAGACGGCGCGAACGAGTCTCCCTTGCCCCCCCCAGGCGGGGGCATCACAGCCGCACCCCAGCCGAATGTCACGCTTCCACAACACAGAGTTCCACTCCCTATTTTGTCCTCAGAAAGGTCTCTTCCACTCTTGCAGACTCGATGAGAGGGGACTGCTGCAGGGCCTCAAAATGGCGTCTGGGTCCGCTGGAAGGCGGGTCTCGGCCGCTAGAGTAACTTTGAACAGCAATGTAACTCGGTCGCTTGCCCACCGGGACACGAGCCCCCACCTCCGACAACATCTTCACAGCCTTGAAGAGTCTGCAAAGGTACCCGGCGGAGCCCTCGGCCCCTGCAGGCTTCCGGTAAGGGACAACTGCCTTGATCGCCAACAAAATAAACATGACATTGCCACTCCTTCTGTTAGCATGAATTCTTGAACTGCCGAAAAGGACTCTGGTCCAACTGCCGGTTGTAGGAAACTTTTTCCTGATGCTACTTCCGGACTGACCCGGCCCCGCCCAAAATGGCACCGGTATCAATAGGAACTTACGAACACCTCGTGGTGTTTCTTTTTGCTAAATAAAAAAAAACTTGATGTTCTGAGACATGTATATGATCCTTTGTACACTTGACAAGAAGAAAGGAGAGCTCACTCGATGAACATGTAAAAAGGATCCCGTTAAAAATGATGATTACAAATGTACAATGTATTATATTTTTTATATATATATAGCTGATGTATAACCTCGCTTATGACGCACGCACACGGTATGCATATAGGAAATCTGATTGCAACTAGTCTGACTATGCTTCTAAATTATGAAATAAATGCCCCCGAACCCCCCCAGCCAGTTGATAGACGTTTTAGTTTGCTACAAATGAATTGATAAAACTTTCTAATGTTTTTTATTGCTGCAAAACAACACCCCCCACTGTACGCACTTTAGCCATTGCCGTGTCCGGCCAAATACGACTGCACCCTCATAAATCCACGTACTATGATTTTGCAAAAATAAAGGTTTTCGAAATTATGAACGGGTATTGCATGCTTTATTTGAAATATGGGATCGGCGGGAGAGTTCTTTTCTGTGCACCCTACCCTGCTCTCTCTTTAAGGTTATTAGAAGATGGTTGCCCAGCCCCGGAGGAAGGATCGGATCTACGACACGATACTCTGCCTTCAAGGTACGCGACTGACTCATGAACTCTCGCATGGAGAAAAGACCTCGACTTCTGAGGATGGGTAAAACGAAACGGTATAAATAATGGAATGTAAAAGAAGGGTAAAATAAAACGATGTAAATGTTATAAAGTACGACGCTCAAAGGTATTAGGGAACAGAGCTGACCAAAGAACTGAAGAACCTTAGAACGTCACAGCATTGAAGGAGATTTAAGGATCCCGATAGTGAGATACATCTACTAACTAGATACCTCGCACTAGGTACCTCTGGTTTCCTTTTTACGTTTCCCTGCACATGACCTATAAGGACACACTGCCCCCCCCGACTCCAGAAACCATACCCCAGGGATTCTACCCCGAGGAGGAAAGACGAGTATGAGGTAAGTAAAGGACTCTCGAATCCATGTATTTGATATGCGCGAATGTTGTCCCCCTCCCTTCCCCTCTTTTCCCTCCCTCTACAGGTTACATCAGGGGCCGCAACCGAGGTATGGCGAAGATCTGAAACCTTGCCCCGTCTGATACGCGAAGCGGACCAACGCTGCAAGGTGGCGCCTAAGCACGCCCACAAACTACTCACGTAGCAAACGAGCCCATAAATTTAGTATGATCTGATGAAAAATGATCACCCTTAACCCATGCTGCACGAATGAACCCATGTCACGTATGATTCGAAACTATGAGAGAATGTGTGTGTGTGACTGAAGCGTTGACTCAACTGGTCGAAGGACCAAGAATGCAAGAAAGTGCGACACAGTGGTACCCGTTTTCCTTTTTCTCAAAGCATGTCCCCTCTACCCTGTCTAATGCTCGTCCACCTCAAACTGCATGCTTTCAAGATTCTAACGCAGACCCGTAAATGTCCTTTGCTGTGTAATGCACTAAATAGCCTTTCTTAAATACACTGCCACTCTCCATGTCGCACGTGTACTATTTAGCCTGCTGTTGCACTCTCTCTCTCTCTCTCTCTCTCTCTCTCTCTCTCTCTCTCTCTCTCTCTCTCCTTCACACTCCCACTCTTCCGAGCGATTAGCTCCGAAATTGGCAGACTGCCACCCCTAGCGCACCACCCAATTGGCTCCAAATACCGCCAGTATTTGCACAAAACTTGTCTTTAATAAAATCACCATGAGACCGTGTCACTACCTCTCCTTTCTGCTAAATTGACGAAACCGAGAATTGGCCATAAGGGAAAGGACAGGTAAGACGACTGAGGTTCCCTAATCTGACCCGTAATGAGGGAACTACATGTCAGCGGCTCCTATTATGAGATAAAATGCCTCAGATGACGCGACCTTCCCCGTTCCGAATTGTCGCAATACCCAAACCGTAAAGGTAATCGAAACCTCCCCATCTTCCCAGGACGCACCCAGTATTGCGTTCAGTTGCCCCCGATAAGAGTTTTTAACTATCCTTCACCCCCCGATCGTAAGAGATGGGTCGACTTGCGACTAACGCAGGCCAGCTGTGGTCCCTAGAAATGATTTTTTCGATAGGCAAATTTCAGAGTTTGGAATTCGAGAAATGCCACTGAACGCTCACCAACTGAACTGTGGCCTTCTGCCGATAGTACCCTTATAACCCAAAGTAAGATGATGCCCCCCCATCACAGTTTTCTATGTCCCTAGTTATTTTCCCATGAGACCCCTGTCTTTTCTAATTTAGTAATCAGGCCGCGAGAGGCTGCATAGGAACCAGAATGATGTTTTACAAAGTTAAAGATTAGACCGAAGCGAAGAAAACCATTACAATGAACCTTGTCGAAAGCGAAAATGTTTAGTTAAAAGGCAGGATGCATTGATAAAATGAAAGATGTTTAGCCTATGTTCGTCCCTCAGCGAGATACCTATTAGTACCATGTTGATAGCTCACAACACCCTTTTGTAAATATAAACCCCTAGAGAACGGTATAGCTTTGTCAGGCTTGTATTACGAAGGTGGGTCTCCATCAGATGAACTGTCGTGACTATAGTAAACAGTTGTGAAGGAAAGTCATAGTAAATCCAGCAGGCCCACCATCGATCATTTATATGTCAGTTGTGAACCCTAATATAACGGACGTTTCTATTGTCATTTACCTGGAGCTGGGAGAGAAATAGACTTGTGTGATTACCTTCCTCTGCCCATTCTCTAAAGACTGTCTTTTCAAACTCCTTCAAGGGTACAGCTGTCGGAGGAAAGAAGGACCGGATGTGGGAGCACGTGGCCTGACTACAGACTATGGAACGTCTGCAGCATGGGCCAAGGCGAGACCGCGACAGAACGGAGCTGCAGGACGAGGCACTATTTCCGACAAAACAAGAGGAGAGGGCTGACCTGATGCCCCTGTCCAATGTTCAAATGTGTGCCGAAAGGTCCCCGCTCCCTAAACTCGGTCATAAGCCCGCCTACCTGAAATCTCTCGTTCCCCTAGTTTGTTCCCGACCTGGCCATTGCTCCACCCCCCTTTTTCTCCGACCTACCCTATGGACTATTTGTACACTCTTCTTCCACCTGAACTTTTTGACTATCGACTCCGAAAGACACAGGGCGAAAAAGACCTTTTCGACAAGAAACGCGAGGAAAAGGTCGTGCCCTGCAACACGGGACCTAGAATAGAGCTGGACCCTTAGCTCCACCGCCGGTGCTCCACAGCGCCAACAAAGGACTGAGAACTCAGTAACTTCGAACATTGACACCCTCAATCATCGTTTCTGCTACGTCTCGTTTCTCTCCCAGCCACCATTGTATTGATTATGCTCCAACCAAATATATACGGAGCCTGTATATAATAACCTGTATGCAATGTACTGACTGCTCGCTACAGAATCATTTTTTGTATTACCTTACTATGACTTTCCTGCTAACAAGTTTATCAAAGTTTATCAATAGGCCCGCCTCCTAAAACTAGAGATCTTAAATGTAGTGTTTACGACTCCTTCACCTGGGGTCCTACTGCTTTTTCTTATGCCCACCATAATAGACTTGAATAGGAAATAGATCAGCAAGATGTCTTGAATATGTTAAAGGGAGGACTGTGGAAAATTAGTACGGTTTGGTAAACATTATCTGCGCCATCTTGCCTTTTCCCCTGATGCCACACTTTTGTCGTGCGCGCCCGCCATTTTTTTAGGTGCCTCGATCAGGACCATCCCTTTTGCACGCCACTGGCCCCCAACATAGCCCTTCGCCCTCGCCAAGCCTGCACGCTGACCAACCCCCCCTCGCTCGCACATGCTTTGAGTCATAAACCCCTCTTCAGCGCAGTTCTGCCTCAAAGCCCCATCCTGTTCCCAGCGCGACCCCTCCCTTCATTCTTTTCATAGTCCCCGGCCCTTTGATACAAAAAAACCCCTTTTCCTGTGCCCGTTTGTCTTCCTTGTTCCCAGGCCGACACCTAGCTCTGCCGATACTATTCCTTGCCCCTCCCCGTACAGTTGAAAGCTTCCCTCATCAAAGGACCCCCGAGTTGATCAGAGCCCCCACCCCACGAGATCCGATCGAACCCCCCACACTCCATGAATCGGCGGAATATCCAGCTGCGCGATAACCATCACCTGTTGTGACCGGGGTGGGGACTTCTACTGTAAATGTGTGTGGGAACGGGCCCGAAGGGGAGATTCCGGGAATGTCTTTCCGTACATCAAAGCATTGCCATGAATATGTAAACTGTAATTGTAGGAAGGTGGCTACCTGACTATGGTTACCCCAGATTTTTTGCCTGTGTTTAGCTGGTTTTTTGACTTAGTTGACCTGGTTCCCTGCTAATCAGGGCCCCAGGCCATCTGCTCTCTCTGTAAAATGGATTCCATGTACCCTAGGTACATACCAATTGGAAATGGACTCCTTGTCAGCCCCTGTAGAATGCACTATAGGTGCACAGGGCACAGGAGCCACTAAGGCCTACCAGGGGCTGCAGCATATCTTTTGCCACCCCTGGCTGGTTCTTAAATTGACACAACTGGCTGATCACTCAGCTGGGGTAAGGTGGTGTACACACCCCTTGCTTAGATATAGTATACCTATGTCTAAACCTATATCTGGACACATGTAAACCTGTGAGCCACTCCTATAGACAGGCCTCACCAATCCTGGAGGCTGGGTGCATGGTTTTTATGTGAGATGGAGCTCTAGCATGAGCTGAGCCTGTCTGCAGCCGTCGGGAACAAATCCCTAAGCTGTTTCAGGATAATGCCATACCATATACTATTAAGTGCCTTATAATCCTCGCGGTTATTTAGCAACTCTGGTTTGGCTTTATCAAAACATGTCGTGTAAGGTGTCATACGCTTTGGAATACCATCCCCTCGCCAGTTCTGGCGACGGGGATGGCATTCCACCCCTCTAGAGGGGTAAGACATGTTACTTCACTTTAATGCGGTTGATTTCTCCAAAGGCCTTAAGATCCACAAAATGGATGCCTCTGCCACAGACAAATGTCTGGACCCCTGGAGCTGACCGAAACCCAGTCGAGGGGGTCCTGGACAAAGGGTTTCCTGTCACAGGAGGGTGTCACCGCCCTCCAGACAGGAGATAGTGTATTGTAGCAGGGAGGTTTGAAAGAAACCAGACACTGCCTGGGGCGCACAAGGCTGCCCCTTGCATAATCCGGCCAAACCGGTTCTGGGGCACTCCAGCCCTCGTGCCAGGGCGGCCTGGATCAAAGGAAGGGGGTGTATCCACCCACTTCCTGGGTCCCACCCATAGGAGGGGACCTAGCAGGTAATCACGCCCACCAGATTCGAATAAGAGTGGGAGCAGTGCCAATGCACATCAGATTTCCTGGAAGAAACATTTGAAACGATATTCTGGACCCTTCGCCCTCCATCTCAACGTGGAAGCCCGAAGAATCTCCCTTGTGGTCAAGGAGTGACCACCCTGCAGCAGCAGGCACCATCCAGCCCTCGACGTCTACTTAGTTGCAGTTCCCGCCGGAACTCGAGCGACTGAGATCGACGAGATCAAGCCTGCCCAGCTTCTAACAGCCCGATCCACAGTCCCTGCAAAGCTGAGACCCGTGGAGGCGACCGGAAGCGTGGGGCACGCCATCTTGAAGTGACCACGAGACGCTGATCGTGCAGCCCACGAGTGACCCTCGAAGCTGTACACCGGGGTTTGAGAAGCCCCCACCCTGAGCTACTCCTGAGCCGAAGTTCAGCCCTCCACACTCGACGAGTGCTGCGTGGGGCCCTTTGGCACGATTTGGCTCAACGCGTTGGCCCGGTCACTTGCCAGCTGGCTTGTGGTCCCTGTGCCGACGAACTACAAAAGAAGACTCGTGATTCTGGTTGCTCCAGATCCACACCAGCTCCCCTGAAAGGGAGCCCCGACTCTGACCTTCCTGGTCCGAGTGAGACGCCATCTTCCAATCCCGCGTGGATTGCTCTTACCAAGGCTTGTTTGCTCCAAACTGGAAGCCGACTGCACCGACGGTGAGAGCCTGCGTGGGACAGATAGTGACCTGCTCCTGGACGTCGCAGATGCCCCAGAGCCCACGTGACAGCGAAGAGAAGCGCCTCGACGACCACCTGATTGCGCCCGACATTGCCTGGTTCCGTCCTGGTTCCACCCTGGTCACTGCTGAGTGACCCAGACTCTGTCCCCTCTGCTTTCAGGTACTCTACAACTTGAGTCCACCCTTGGACTCCACCGGACACTTCGTCTTCACCCTGCCTGCAGCCATTTCAGCTTCAAGCACCAAGAGCCTGCGTGTCAAAACCCGACGCCACTTCGACCCTGTGCACCCACTTCCTGTGGGTGAGGTAACTTTGCTCCGCCGGTGTTCCCACACTGGTGCACACCTCTAGGGTCTGTGTGTTAAGTTTTGTTCCTCTAGGTTCAGCGGAAGTGTCCTTAAACTTTAACTATTTGACTTTTACGCACCATTGGTTAACATTGGTGCATGCGTGCGCTTTCCGCACATCTCCCGAATCCCGAGGGCCATTCCCGACTTCAGCATTGCTTGTCCTGACTGCTCCCAGCGATTCCCTAGGCCCTAGGCCTAACCACTGTTCGAGTGGCCTCTCTTATACCACTTGTTTAGTATATGGTTTGAGTGGCCCCCTGCCCTCATCCATAATTGTGCAACTTTGTATGTTTAAACAGTGCTTTTGATTTAACGCTTGTGCCCCTTTATTCATAAAGAATACTGGGGATTGTTTTTAGTAATAAACACATATATTTTTATAATATATACTTGTGTGGTGTCCTTTCATTTGGTATTACAGGATTGTATGTGGTAAAACAGCTCGCTTAACACGACCTCTTAAGTTAAGCCTTTAGGCTGCTTAGTCCATGCTACCCCTAGGATAGCTTGTCTAATAAGGTTGACTTACAACCAGACACCATAAGGGATTGTTTGGTCAGGTAGTAGGTGGTTCCAGAATTGGAAACATCCCCTACCAGGCCAACTTCTCACATTGGTGGCAGCGGTGCGGATTTGAGCTTGCTGTTGTTTTACCATTGCAATCTTTATATCAAATTGAAAGATCACATCAAGTACCTCTAGGTACATATAAAATCAAAAGCTTAGCATATTAAGTTCTACTGAACTTAGTAGTTGTAGGTTGAAGGGAGTAGCACACCCCTGACTACAACTCACTAGCAAGGTCCAGTAGGAAAACACTTAGTGTAGGTAAGTGCACCACTTACACCTCACTAGTAACCATGTCCGACACAGGAAAGGCCTCAGGGTCTAGTCCTGTGACAGTTGACCCTACCCAGGCAACTTCTGGATATGACAAACTAACCCGCAGAGACTTGATTGTCTTGTGCAAAGCAAGAGGGTTAAAAAGGGGCAGAAGCCCCACCTGCCTAATCCTGGTAGAACTCCTAGAACAGGATGACTTAGAGAAGGCAAAAGCAGCTTCCCTAGATACAGGAACTGAAGGGAACCCCCCTGCAGTTGATCCCCCTGAAGAGGAGGATGATGATGACTTGGATGAGGACTCAGATGTTGAGGACTTAGAAGTACAGGATCAGGGTAGCCAGGTTCCAGTTGGTAGGCTTAGCCAGGCCAACTTGGACCTACTGGGGAATGGAGAGGGCCAGCACCTCCCCAGAACCCAACATGTGATTCTCCCAGGCAACAGAAGAGTGAGATCTCCCTCAGGGGACTCTCATCTTTCTAGTGCCTCCAGAGAATCAGAGAGAGGCATGAGTGCTTCTCAGAAAGCTGAGCATAGGGCTAGAATGAGGGCTGTCAGACTCCAGATAGAGAGAGAGGAGGTAGCCCTGAGTCAAGCTAAGCTTACCTTAGCTCAAGCTAAACTTGCCTTGGCAAGAGAGCAGAAATTGTGTGGCTTAGATGCCACTGGTGGCAGCAATATTCCAAAAGAGAAACCCAGGTCCTATGATAGTAGAAACCTGACAAAGATTGTGCCCCCCTTTAAAGAAGGGGATGACATCCACAAATGGATGACTGCTCTTGAGAGAGCCTGCATGGTACAGCAGGTTCCTGAGGAACAGTGGGCAGCAATCTTATGGTACTCCTTTTCAGAGAAAGGGAGAGACAAGCTCCTCACTGTCAGACATGAGGATGCAAACAATTACAAAGTCCTGAAGAGTGTTCTGATAGATGGGTTTGGCTTAACCACTGAACAGTACAGGTTCAAGTTCAGAGACACCCAGAAGACACAGACTCAGGACTGGACTGATTTTGTAGATTGTGCTACTAAGGCTCTGGAGGGTTGGCTACATGGCAGCAAAGTACATGACTTTACAGGATTGTATAATTTGATTATGAGGGAGCAGATCCTAAGTAATTGTCAGAACCAGCTCTTACACCAGCACCTGGTAGACTCTGATCTGACCTCTCCCCAAGAATTGGGAAAGAAGGCAGACAAATGGGTCAGAACCAGGATTAGGCCTAAGAATCAGGACAGTAACCAGAAGAAGGAGTCTACCAAGCCTCAAGATAAGGGGGGGGATAAAAGTAAAGAAAAGACTTCCCCAGGGCCCCAAAACTCCAAGGATGGGGGTGGGTCCCAAGACACTTCTTCAACTGAGAAAAAACCCTATTGTTATCCCTGTAAACAGGTGGGGCATTACAAAACAGACAGCTGTTGTCCCAAGAATAACAATAAAGAAAATATACCTCCAAAGCCAGCTTCAACACCTCCTGTTACTGTCAGCAGTAATCCCCCAGGAAGTGGAAGCACACCCAGGAGTCTGGGTGGGTTTACTTTTGGAAATCAGGTGGACCCTGGCCTATCCAGGTCCCCATCACCCAATGATCTTGTTTATGAGGCTGGCATGGGGTTTGCCAACTTCTCTGCTTGCCCAAATACTTTGAGCAAGTATAGACAAGAACCCATCATCAATGGTTTAAGAGTTGAAGCTTTTAGAGACACAGGGGCTAGCATCACCATGGTGGCTGATGGCATAGTCCCCTCTAAGCAACTTTTACCTGGTGCCACATACCAGGTAATAAACATTGATGGCATCCAAACAAATCATCCCATGGCAGTAGTAAGTCTCAGCTGGGGAGGTGTCACTGGCCCAAAGAGAGTGGCAGTGTCCCCAAACTTGCCTGTAGACTGTCTACTGGGTAATGATTTAGAAATCTCAGCCTGGGCTGGGGTTGAACAGGAAATCCATTCTAGGATGGTAAATTCCAATGGAAAGGTTCGTGGGGCTGTAATGGCTACAGCCCCAATTCAAGATGTCCTTCCTGAAAAGGTTGGTAGGGCGGAGATACTCCCTGCCCCATCTTTAGCAAAAGCTCTTCCTGAACAGAATAGCAAAGCTGTTATGATAACAGCAGAAACCCAAACTGAGTCTCCTCCTGAAAAGGTTGGTGGGGCTGTGATGGCCACAGCCCAAACTCAAACTGACACGTGTGTTGTGAAACCTGAAATGATGGATAACTCCACACAAACTGAGAGCATGGAGGAGGAAGAGAAATCTTCCCCTCACCAGACTTTAGGACAGGATCAGCCTCCTCAGGGAACTGATCTTACCCCTGATGAAGGAACTGCCCCAGAGGTGGTTGGGCCTAGCCTGACAGAACCTCTGATGTCAGTGGACCCTTCTCAGGTGGGACCCAGTCTGGAGCAGGTAACCTGCCCCTCTCTCCCTTGCCTTAGCCAGCCCAGGGCTGCAGAGGACAAGAAGGACAGTGAGACCCAGAGGGCCCCCTGTCAAATAAAGCACCCCCATCAAAAGATTAGGTGCACCAAAACTAGTAGCCCTAGTAAGGTGAAAACTTTAAAAACTCCTGAGGGAGCCCCCTTAAAAACAGTTAGGGACCTCCCCCAGATGGATTCTGTTGGGCACAGCCAAACCTGGGACCCAAAGGGCCCAAACCTGAACTGTCCCTCCAGCAAGCCAAACAGAGGGACCCAGCCTCCAGCTTTAGGTAGCCAGAGGTTGACCCTGAGAGCACAGTGCAACTCAGTTAAAGAAAGAAAGGCACACATGGTGGAAGATAATTGGAGGAAGCTAAGCCCTAAATTAGTAGAGCCTCACTTCAATACTCCATATCCAAACCAGCCTTTAACTTTGCATAAACACACCCAAGGTAGTGATTCCCTATGGTGGAGACCCTCTAATACCCAAAGGGTGAGGGACTGCTTAGTGGACCATGAGACAGGGGGTACCCATGCTAGTGCAGGTACTTCCTTATATGGCCACTCAGGCAATATAGGCTTACCTGGCCAAGGATAGCCTTATCTCCTTTCGTTTGGGGGGGGGTTATGTAGGAAGGTGGCTACCTGACTATGGTTACCCCAGATTTTTTGCCTGTGTTTAGCTGGTTTTTTGACTTAGTTGACCTGGTTCCCTGCTAATCAGGGCCCCAGGCCATCTGCTCTCTCTGTAAAATGGATTCCATGTACCCTAGGTACATACCAATTGGAAATGGACTCCTTGTCAGCCCCTGTAGAATGCACTATAGGTGCACAGGGCACAGGAGCCACTAAGGCCTACCAGGGGCTGCAGCATATCTTTTGCCACCCCTGGCTGGTTCTTAAATTGACACAACTGGCTGATCACTCAGCTGGGGTAAGGTGGTGTACACACCCCTTGCTTAGATATAGTATACCTATGTCTAAACCTATATCTGGACACATGTAAACCTGTGAGCCACTCCTATAGACAGGCCTCACCAATCCTGGAGGCTGGGTGCATGGTTTTTATGTGAGATGGAGCTCTAGCATGAGCTGAGCCTGTCTGCAGCCGTCGGGAACAAATCCCTAAGCTGTTTCAGGATAATGCCATACCATATACTATTAAGTGCCTTATAATCCTCGCGGTTATTTAGCAACTCTGGTTTGGCTTTATCAAAACATGTCGTGTAAGGTGTCATACGCTTTGGAATACCATCCCCTCGCCAGTTCTGGCGACGGGGATGGCATTCCACCCCTCTAGAGGGGTAAGACATGTTACTTCACTTTAATGCGGTTGATTTCTCCAAAGGCCTTAAGATCCACAAAATGGATGCCTCTGCCACAGACAAATGTCTGGACCCCTGGAGCTGACCGAAACCCAGTCGAGGGGGTCCTGGACAAAGGGTTTCCTGTCACAGGAGGGTGTCACCGCCCTCCAGACAGGAGATAGTGTATTGTAGCAGGGAGGTTTGAAAGAAACCAGACACTGCCTGGGGCGCACAAGGCTGCCCCTTGCATAATCCGGCCAAACCGGTTCTGGGGCACTCCAGCCCTCGTGCCAGGGCGGCCTGGATCAAAGGAAGGGGGTGTATCCACCCACTTCCTGGGTCCCACCCATAGGAGGGGACCTAGCAGGTAATCACGCCCACCAGATTCGAATAAGAGTGGGAGCAGTGCCAATGCACATCAGATTTCCTGGAAGAAACATTTGAAACGATATTCTGGACCCTTCGCCCTCCATCTCAACGTGGAAGCCCGAAGAATCTCCCTTGTGGTCAAGGAGTGACCACCCTGCAGCAGCAGGCACCATCCAGCCCTCGACGTCTACTTAGTTGCAGTTCCCGCCGGAACTCGAGCGACTGAGATCGACGAGATCAAGCCTGCCCAGCTTCTAACAGCCCGATCCACAGTCCCTGCAAAGCTGAGACCCGTGGAGGCGACCGGAAGCGTGGGGCACGCCATCTTGAAGTGACCACGAGACGCTGACCGTGCAGCCCACGAGTGACCCTCGAAGCTGTACACCGGGGTTTGAGAAGCCCCCACCCTGAGCTACTCCTGAGCCGAAGTTCAGCCCTCCACACTCGACGAGTGCTGCGTGGGGCCCTTTGGCACGATTTGGCTCAACGCGTTGGCCCGGTCACTTGCCAGCTGGCTTGTGGTCCCTGTGCCGACGAACTACAAAAGAAGACTCGTGATTCTGGTTGCTCCAGATCCACACCAGCTCCCCTGAAAGGGAGCCCCGACTCTGACCTTCCTGGTCCGAGTGAGACGCCATCTTCCAATCCCGCGTGGATTGCTCTTACCAAGGCTTGTTTGCTCCAAACCGGAAGCCGACTGCACCGACGGTGAGAGCCTGCGTGGGACAGATCGTGACCTGCTCCTGGACGTCGCAGATGCCCCAGAGCCCACGTGACAGCGAAGAGAAGCGCCTCGACGACCACCTGATTGCGCCCGACATTGCCTGGTTCCGTCCTGGTTCCACCCTGGTCACTGCTGAGTGACCCAGACTCTGTCCCCTCTGCTTTCAGGTACTCTACAACTTGAGTCCACCCTTGGACTCCACCGGACACTTCGTCTTCACCCTGCCTGCAGCCATTTCAGCTTCAAGCACCAAGAGCCTGCGTGTCAAAACCCGACGCCACTTCGACCCTGTGCACCCACTTCCTGTGGGTGAGGTAACTTTGCTCCGCCGGTGTTCCCACACTGGTGCACACCTCTAGGGTCTGTGTGTTAAGTTTTGTTCCTCTAGGTTCAGCGGAAGTGTCCTTAAACTTTAACTATTTGACTTTTACGCACCATTGGTTAACATTGGTGCATGCGTGCGCTTTCCGCACATCTCCCGAATCCCGAGGGCCATTCCCGACTTCAGCATTGCTTGTCCTGACTGCTCCCAGCGATTCCCTAGGCCCTAGGCCTAACCACTGTTCGAGTGGCCTCTCTTATACCACTTGTTTAGTATATGGTTTGAGTGGCCCCCTGCCCTCATCCATAATTGTGCAACTTTGTATGTTTAAACAGTGCTTTTGATTTAACGCTTGTGCCCCTTTATTCATAAAGAATACTGGGGATTGTTTTTAGTAATAAACACATATATTTTTATAATATATACTTGTGTGGTGTCCTTTCATTTGGTATTACAGGATTGTATGTGGTAAAACAGCTCGCTTAACACGACCTCTTAAGTTAAGCCTTTAGGCTGCTTAGTCCATGCTACCACTAGGATAGCTTGTCTAATAAGGTTGACTTACAACCAGACACCATAAGGGGATTGTTTGGTCAGGTAGTAGGTGGTTCCAGAATTGGAAACATCCCCTACCAGGCCAACTTCTCACAGTAATAAAGCCACAAAAACCTGTATATAAGGGGCCAGGCCTCAGAAATAAGTTAGAGCACCTCATGACGATACCTGCTGTCTGATTTGTCGTGTTCTCCTCCGGAGAGAATAAACCTTGTTTCCTGCCTTCCAGTCTCCAGCGCCTGCCTCTTCATTGATTAATGTTTCGTGGGTTAAAGAGGCGATACCGCCGGGCAAATACCGATTGTCCCCGACCTTAGTTTCTACACTAGCACCATTGGTTTTGCAAATGCTTGCTTGATCTTGTTATTAGCTACTGTTGGTAAGAACTCCTGCAGCAAGCTAGAGCCTCGAAGGGCGGCATGAATCGAGGGATTTGTTATTTGTAGACGTGCAATGAAGTCTGTGCTGGCCAGCCTGTGGCATGTTTATGCAGACTCGAGGTGGCGCTTTTCCTATAGTCCCCACTTTGTTTCTGGAACTCAGAGTTTGTTGCTTCGGCCTGCATGGGGGGGCTCTCAGGGGGCACTGTGGATGGTAATCCCCACCCCAGGTGACCCCTAAATGTACATCATTCAAGGTGATCAGTAAAAGGCGATGTTGATGAGATGATGTCTGAAGGGTGTGATCGTAACCTTGGCTTCCCCACTTGACCACGATTGCATGAACCTGTGACACGAATGTCTCGTCCTGCACCTCTCGCTCTCTACCTGGCGAGCACCGGCAGCAGACTGAACCTCAACATCAAGAGTATCTGTTTGGGACCAGCCATGCCTAGAAGTGTCTCCCTTGCCTTATATTGTACTAGTCTCACTATTCACCATCTGGTGAAGTGAGACCACGAGAGCTGTCTCGTCTGCTACAATAATAACCTTTATGAAGTGCTACGCCGGCGTCTAGGCGCTGTTCATCGGGTGAGGTGCATGCTATGTGGAGGCCACGATCATGAAAGGCTTCTGCTGTGTCTTAAGAGGTTGGCGAGATGCTGCTTGCTTGCGCTGCCGCAGTCCACAGGTGACCGGTCACTTCGACATGTACAGTGGAGTTGTAGTCCGTGTGTGCTGTGCGGTGCATCCTGCTTTTTCCTTCCCCACTGGCTGTTTTGAGTGGAGTGGGAGTTGTAGGCCGTGTGTGCTGTGCAGTGCATCCTGCTTTTTCCTTCCACACCGGCTCTTTTTGAGTGGATTGGGAGTTGTAGTCTGTGTGTATTGTACGGTGCATCCTGCTTTGTCCTTCCACACCCGCTGCTTTTCAGTGGAGTGGGAGTTGTAGTCCGTGTGTGCTGTGCAGTGCATCCTGCTTTTTCCTTCCACACCGGCTGTTTTTGAGTGGAGTGGGAGTTGTAGTCTGTGTGTGCTGTGCAGTGCATCCTGCTTTTTCCTTCCACACCGGCTGCTTTTGAGTAGAGGGGGAGTTGTAGTCCGTGTGTACTGTGCAGTGCATCCTGCTTTTTCCTTCCACACCGGCTGCTTTTGAGTGGAGTGGGAGTTGTAGTCCGTGTGTGCTGTGCGGTGCATCCTGCTTTTTCCTTCACACCGGCTGCTTTTGAGTGGAGTGGGAGTTGTAGTCCGTGTGTGCTGTGCGGTGCATCCTGCTTTTTCCTTCCACACCGGCTGTTTTTGAGTGGAGTGGGTGTTGAAGGCCTTGTAGCTACTTGCTGGTGTCCCTTCTATCCACCTGGCCCACCCCCTCCCATGCATACTGTTTGCACTACGCGCCTGCACCACTGAAATCCTTGCACTGCCCCTACCTGCCCGCCACTGCCAGGGCGTTGAGCTCTGGTGTCTGTTGAATGGCAGAAAGGCAAATTCCTCTTCTTGCCATTACATCTTCGCTGGATGGGGCTTGGAATAAAGCAGATCCTTCTCTGCACCCCTCTTCCAAGTCAGTCATCTATTAAACTTTACTCCTCCCAGAGCAGGGTCTGCTATCCACCCCTGCTAGGGGAGCTCCTGTTGCTCCGGGGTGGACCTTACAAAGCATGTTAACAAATTGCTGTATTTTGTGCATGCCTTCGGGTCCCTCACCTCTGTCCTGAGTAGACTCGGCCTTGGATGCTGTATCCTGTCCTTGCCGTTGGGTGGACAGAGTAGAGAATTTACCGTCTGTAGCCTGTCCCTGTAGAGGGTGCTTCACCGTCACGCCGGTGTGGCCCCGGTACAGCTTTACTGGCTGTCTGTAGTTAGTGTATGACATGGGTTAGTGGAGTTGTTGTTTTTTCTTTACTCCTGGGTGGAGTAAACCGGAGCAATGAAATTCTGACATTCCCATTTCACTTATAATTGGTGATCATAACTAACTCACTCTCAATAACTCACTCGCTAACTCTCTCACTCTCACTAACTAAATCTCACTCACTCTCACTAACTCAATAACTCTCTCTCACTAACTAACTCACTCGCTAACTCTCTCACTCTCACTAACTCTCTCACTAATTTCATCACTCTTACTAACTCTCTCAATCTCTCACTAACTATCTCCCACTAATTAACTCACTAAATCTATCACTCTCAATAACAAAGTAAGTAACCTTCACTCTCCTGTTATTTATACCCACCCCTTTGTGGAAAAGTAAATTTTGCCATGTTGTATGTGCCTACGTGTTCCCTATGTTATGTTATATGTGCATGATCGATATGCATGTATTCCCCTATGATCGATTAAAGACGCAATTATAGTTGTGTCCATCTCTAGTATGCCAGTTTCCAGTTTTCGTGAATACAACGAATATCGGGCCTATGTAAAGCTACGTTGCCACGTTTTACAGTGTGCACGTTAATTCATTGAATTATCCCCGTTTCTAGGCCTCAAAAGGGCCCGGACTTAGATTCAGCGCCTGTTTTCTGAACCCTCTCCAAGGAGCGATACAGCCCCCACCTGTATCCCTGACTCTTAGCTTACTTTCATGCCTCGCAGTGCCCGGCTCGGCCTGGCTCTGCCTCCCAGTCTGCCAAGAATATGTTATGTTT
The DNA here is from genome assembly GCF_964261635.1 of Lissotriton helveticus. Taxonomy (NCBI): domain Eukaryota; kingdom Metazoa; phylum Chordata; class Amphibia; order Caudata; family Salamandridae; genus Lissotriton; species Lissotriton helveticus. The sequence continues at coordinate 1,282,676 of NW_027611671.1, read as the reverse complement.
CTAGTTATCAGTCCAGCCCTCCTTCTCTGCATTCCTAAGCTACTGAATCGCATCAATAGTTTCCGTCATGGTCTAGCCTTTATGTCTCCATGTAAGAGAAATACTGTATTAATATTTATAGAATATTCCCCGCACACGCACTACATGTAGAATTATGCATGCACCAGTCTTAATGTCTGTTAGCCTTTACTCTGATAACTTTTGGATTCTATCAACATGTACTCTAAACACCAGATACTAGATATGCCTGGGTACATGTCGCTCTGACACTCCAGACTTTAGTCTCCTCTTCTAGCGCAGAAGTCATAGCCCCCCAGTTCTCCCTGGTAACACGTCATTGTCAGTTTGCGCGCACCACTAGGTTAGAGGTCCCAGCTGCTCAGGTAGCCCCCTCCATGTTTCCGCCCCGTTTATGACATATTCTGTTTCGTTTACATCACATGTCTGTGTATACGCCCTGTACACGCCTTCTTGTTACCTCATTTTGCCCTTATCTTTCGCGACTGCTACAAACTCCGCCTACTGCTACGCCTACTGTATTGAATGCAATGTATTTTGTTTAACTATATATACTAATGTTCTGTTATTAAAAGTTATGCGCATCATTCCCAGATCCTGCCCCCGGCAGCTGTCGGGCCCTGCCATCCCATTCCCATGCAGGCTGTCCTGTTCCTGTTCTTTTATGCCTGATTAAAGCCTGTACACTCTAGCTACCTCGAATCTTGACTCTTATTTATTGAGCTATCTGTTTGTATGAGTATCCCGAAAAATAGAACCGGTAATTAATTATTTATTTACCACATAATGGCGCCCGAATAGGGACTTGCCCTTTCCCCACGCGCCGGAGAAGCCACGCAGGCCCCCTGATCCTCTGCAGCCGTGACGGAACCATACCGTGCACGTGCAGATATTTCTGCTTCAAGTATCCCTCAGGCCCACGGAGGAGACGGAGGTTGCGGTCCAGCGTCCAGACGAGGTGGTGGAGGAACGCGGCGAGTCCCGACCAGAGCCCAAGCCGAGAGTCCAAGGTCCGAGGTATCCGGAGGCCCACCTGTAACTAAAGTCCGAGGTTCGTCCGTCCGTCGTCGTAGCAGTCCAGTCCAGTCCGAGGCCTTCCGTTCTTGCTGCCTGGTGAGTACCATTGCTGGGGTAGTATCTAGACAGGGTCAATTGATTTGCCTCTGGTCCGTGGGTTTGGGTACACAGATCCAACACGAAGTGTCCACTTAGGTGGATGCGGGTCCTGACGTGTCTCTTTATGGGACCGGTAAGTTTCGTACTGTTTTAGCAGTGCATCTAGTCATTCTAGTAAGTTTCTGTTCCAGTAAGTTCTGTTTTTGAGAAATTCATGTATTCTGTTTTCAGTATTTCAGGTAATATTCTGTCCAAAATGTTATTTCATGTGTTTTCAATGTCGTGGTATGAATGATTCGTTTTTCAGTTATTATTGTGTTTATCGTGTATTGTATTGTGTCCAGACTCCAGCCTAGTTATGCCTCTGTTCTCAAAGTTACGTCAGTTAAAAACTAGAAAAGGTCTGCTCGAGGAAGCAGTTCCTGTCCCGCCTAGGGACAGTCCAGGTCATTTTATGTATCAAAAGCATGGCATAAGTGCCATATTATATCTAGATTTATGGGTGGAGTACACCAAGGAATTAGAGGAAAAGTATAGATGGCCCGTATCAGGTACGTGGGATGCCGAGTGCATCATGCGAGTAGAAGAAGCATTATGGAAAAAGAAAGCCAGACAGTCCCAGAGAGACGCCATCGAGTTATGGCGCAAAGAATCTCATAAAAGAACAGAAAAAGAAATCATAAAGTCTGAATTAAGTAGAGAATCCTCAGAAAGAGCCCAAGAAAGGGAATTAATTGAAGTAGGTGAACGAGTTAAAGCCGAACAGTCAGACAGACAGAGAAATGCCCTCATTAAGGGTATGTATCCTCTTCTTGCCGAGGGTTTGCCAAAAGCAACCCCGGAAGCACCATGTAATTTTCCGCCGCCATTAGTTCCGATTAAGCTACGTCACAAACCGACCGCAGCTGATATTTTTCTCTCGTCCTATTTGGACGACACAGTCCCAGAATATGCGAATCCTGCTCCGCCAGCTCCGGTAAATAATGTAATTCCTGTTCCTCCAGCCACCGGGGCACCTGTTACAGCACCTGTTACGGTACCCCCGGTCCAGTCCATAGTACAAGTTCCCGCTACATCGGTCACTCTGCCAGCACGAAGAGTATCAGTCGACGATTCCAGTTTAGGGGCCGCGGGAGGTGTTCCTCCGGGTACCCCGCCGCCACACAAACGTATAACGTTAGTCGAGTTACATGAACGTGCGTTACAGCGTACGCCCAAACATCAGTCCGTTGCAGATATCAGGCGAGCTCTCACCGAATGCCGTTATGATCCAGTCCCAGGCGATGATAATATGGTTATATATTCATTGCGCGCAAGACGGGTGACTGTAGGAGAGTAGGGTCTGCTATCCTATGGTCACCCCAAATTTTTGCTTTTTGCTTCACTGGTTTTCGACTACTGAGGCTGTGGGCCTGCTGATCAGACCCCCAGCCTGCTGTTCTCTCACTAAATTAATGACACATGTGCTATAGGCACATACCAATTGGAAATGGACTCCTTGTCAGCCCCTGTAGAATGCACTATAGGTGCACAGGGCACAGGAGCCACTAAGGCCTACCAGGGGCTGCAGCATATCTTTTGCCACCCCTGGCTGGTTCTTAAATTGACACAACTGGCTGATCACTCAGCTGGGGAAAGGTGGTGTACACACCCCTTGCTTAGATATAGTATACCTATGTCTAAACCTATATCTGGACACATGTAAACCTGTGAGCCACTCCTATAGTCAGGCCTCACCAATCCTGGAGGCTGGGTGCATGGTTTTATGTGAGATGGAGCTCTAGCATGAGCTGAGCCTGTCTGCAGCCGTCGGGAACAAATCCCTAAGCTGTTTCAGGATAATGCCATACCATATACTATTAAGTGCCTTATAATCCTCGCGGTTATTTAGCAACTTTGGTTTGGCTTTATCAAAACATGTTGTGTAAGGTGTCATACGCTTTGGAATACCATCCCCTCGCCAGTTCTGGCGACGGGGATGGCATTCCACCCCTCTAGAGGGGTAAGACATGTTACTTCACTTTAATGCGGTTGATTTCTCCAAAGGCCTTAAGATCCACAAAATGGATGCCTCTGCCACAGACAAATGTCCGGACCCCTGGAGCTGACCGAAACCCAGTCAAGGGGGTCCTGGACAAAGGGTTTCCCGTCACAGGAGGGTGTCACCGCCCTCCAGACAGGAGATAGTGTATTGTAGCAGGGAGGTTTGAAAGAAACCAGACACTGCCTGGGGCGCACAAGGCTGCCCCTTGCATAATCCGGCCAAACCGGTTCTGGGGCACTCCAGCCCTCGTGCCAGGGCGGCCTGGATCAAAGGAAGGGGGTGTATCCACCCACTTCCTGGGTCCCACCCATAGGAGGGGACCTAGCAGGTAATCACGCCCACCAGATTCGAATAAGAGTGGGAGCAGTGCTAATGCACATCAGATTTCCTGGAAGAAACATTTGAAACGATATTCTGGACCCTTCGCCCTCCATCTCAACGTGGAAGCCCGAAGAATCTCCCTTGTGGTCAAGGAGTGACCACCCTGCAGCAGCAGGCACCATCCAGCCCTCGACGTCTACTTAGTTGCAGTTCCCGCCGGAACTCGAGCGACTGAGATCAACGAGATTAAGCCTGCCCAGCCTCTAACAGCCCGATCCACAGTCCCTGCAAAGCTGAGACCCGTGGAGGCGACCGGAAGCGTGGGGCACGCCATCTTGAAGTGACCACGAGACGCTGACCGTGCAGCCCACGAGTGACCCTCGAAGCTGTACACCGGGGTTTGAGAAGCCCCTACCCTGAGCTACTCCTGAGCCGAAGTTCAGCCCTCCACACTCGACGAGTGCTGCGTGGGGCCCTTTGGCACGATTTGGCTCAACGCGTTGGCCCGGTCACTTGCCAGCTGGCTTGTGGTCCCTGTGCCGACGAACTACCTAAGAAGACTTGTGATTCTGGTTGCTCCAGATCCACACCAGCTCCCCTGAAAAGGAGCCCCGACTCTGACCTTTCTGGTCCGAGTGAGAAGCAATCTTCCGATCCTGCGTGGATTGCTCTTACCAAGGCTTGTTTGCTCCAAACTTGAAGCCGACTGCACCGACGGTGAGAGCCTGCGTGGGACAGATCGTGACCTGCTCCTGGACATCGCAGATGCCCCAGAGCCCACGTGACAGCGGAGAGAAGCTCCTCGACGACCACCTGATTGCGCCCGACATTGCCTGGTTCCGTCCTGGTTCCACCCTGGTCACTGCTGAGTGACCCAGACTCTGTCCCCTCTGCTTTCAGGTACTCTACAACTTGAGTCCACCCTTGGACTCCACCGGACACTTCGTCTTCACCCTGCCTGCAGCCCTTTCAGCTTCAAGCACCAAGAGCCTGCGTGTCAAAACCCGACGCCACTTCGACCCTGTGCACCCACTTCCTGTGGGTGAGGTAACTTTGCTCCGCCGGTGTTCCCACACTGGTGCACACCTCTAGGGTCTGTGTGTTAAGTTTTGTTCCTCTAGGTTCAGCGGAAGTGTCCTTAAACTTTAACTTTGCAACTTTTACGCACCATTGGTTAACATTGGTGCATGCGTGCGCTTTCCGCACATCTCCCGAATCCCGAGGGCCATTCCCGACTTCAGCATTGCTTGTCCTGACTGCTCCCAGCGATTCCCTAGGCCCTAGGCCTAACCACTGCTCGAGTGGCCCTTCTTATACCACTTGTTTAGTATATGGTTTGAGTGGCCACCCGCCCTCATCCATAATTGTGCAACTTGTATGTTTAAACAGTGCTTTTGATTTAACGCTTGTGCCCCTTTATTCATAAAGAATACTGGGGATTGTTTTTAGTAATAAACACATATATTTTTATAATATATACTTGTGTGGTGTCCTTTCATTTGGTATTACAGGATTGTATGTGGTAAAACAGCTCGCTTAACACGACCTCTTAAGTTAAGCCTTTAGGCTGCTTAGTCCATGCTACCCCTAGGATAGCTTGTCTAATAAGGTTGACTTACAACCAGACACCATAAGGGGATTGTTTGGTCAGGTAGTAGGTGGTTCCAGAATTGGAAACATCCCCTACCAGGCCAACTTCTCACATTAGTGAGCAGCGGTGCGGATTTGAGCTTGCTGTTGTTTTACCATTGCAATCTTTATATCAAATTGAAAGATCACATCAAGTACCTCTAGGTACATATAAAATCAAAAGCTTAGCATATTAAGTTCTACTGAACTTAGTAGTTGTAGGTTGAAGGGAGTAGCACACCCCTGACTACAACTCACTAGCAAGGTCCAGTAGGAAAACACTTAGTGTAGGTAAGTGCACCACTTACACCTCACTAGTAACCATGTCTGACACAGGAAAGGCCTCAGGGTCTAGTCCTGTGACAGTTGACCCTACCCAGGCAACTTTTGGATATGACAAACTAACCCGCAGAGACTTGATTGCCTTGTGCAAAGCAAGAGGGTTAAAAAGGGGCAGAAGCCCCACCTGCCTAATCCTGGTAGAAATCCTAGAACAGGATGACTTAGAGAAGGCAAAAGCAGCTTCCCTAGATACAGGAACTGGAGGGAACCCCCCTGCAGTTGATCCCCTTGAAGAAGAGGATGATGATGACTTGGATGAGGACTCAGATGCTGAGGACTTAGGAATACAGGATCAGGGTAGCCAGGTTCCAGTTGGTAGGCTTAGCCAGGCCAACTTGGACCTACTGGGGAATGGAGAGGGCCAGCACCTCCCCAGAACCCAACATATGATTCCCCCAGGCAACAGAAGAGTGAGATCTCCCTCAGGGGACTCTCATCTTTCTAGTGCCTCCAGGGAATCACAGAGAGGCATGAATGCTTCTCAAAAGTTAGAGCATAGGGCCAGAATGAGGGCTGTCAAACTCCAGATAGAGAGGGAGGAGGTAGCCTTGGCTCAAGCTAGACTTGCCTTGGCAAGAGAGCAGAAATTAAGTGGCTTAGATGTCACTGGTGGCAGCAATTTTCCAAGAGAAAAAGACAGGGCCTATGATAATAGAAACCTGACCAAAATTGTGCCCCCCTTTAAAGAAGGGGATGACATCCACAAATGGATGACTGCTCTTGAGAGAGCCTGCATGGTACAGCAGGTTCCTGAGAATCAGTGGGCTGCAATTTTGTGGTACTCCTTTTCTGAGAAAGGGAGGGACAGGCTCCTCACAGTTAGACCTGAGGATGCCAAAAACTACTCTGTTTTGAAGAGTGCTCTCATTGAAGGGTATGGCCTAACCACTGAGCAATACAGGTTGTTGTTCAGAGACACCCAGAAGGCACAGACTCAAGACTGGACTGATTTTGTGGAGTGTGCCACTAAGGCTTTGGAGGGTTGGTTACAGGGAAGTAAAGTTTCAGACTATACAGGATTGTACAATCTTATGATGAGAGAACAGATCCTTAATAACTGTACAAACCAGCTGTTGCATCAATACCTTATTGACTCTGATCTGACCTCTCCCCAAGAATTGGGAAAGAAGGCAGACAAATGGGTCAGAACAAGGATTAAGCAGAAACCCCAGAACCAAGGTGGTGACCAGAAGAAAACAGACCAGAAGGGTGGTAATCAGAATCAGAAAGATAAAGAAAAAGACCAGAAGTCTTCAGGCCCCCAAACTAATAGTAAGGAGGGTGGTTCCCAAACTGGTAACAAGAAGAAGAAGAACAAAGGTCCAAAGACACCTTGGTGCAATACCTGCAAATCAGTTTCACACTGGGGCAGTGAGTGCACCAAGGCAAATCCAGTTCCCACCACTACAGCTCCTAAAGCAACTGCAACCCCAAGTACAGTAAGCAGTGGTGGAACACAGTCCAAGGGTGTAGCTGGGTTGACCCTGGGTATTGAAGTAGGATCTGGCCTAGTCAGAGTCCCTACACAGGCAGTTCTCCTGTATGATGTGGACATTGAGTTGCCCACTGCAGTAAGCCCCACTAACCTGGGCAAATACAGGCAGACTCCCTTAATAAATGAGAAACTGGCTCAAGCTTACAGGGACACATGTGCTAGTGTCACCATGGTGACCCCTGGCTTTGTGGACCCTGGACAGATTGTACTAGGAGAGAGCTACCTAGTAACCAATGCAAGCAACTCCACTACCTCCCATAGTGTGGCAGTTGTGAACTTCTCCTGGGGAGGGGTTGATGGCCTAAAGAAAGTTGTGGTGAGTGCAGACCTACCAGTAGACTGTCTGTTAGGCAATGACCTTGAAAGCTCAGCATGGTCAGAAGTGGAGTACAGGACTCATGCAGAAATGCTAGGGATTTCAGAGCATGTCCTTGCCATGACAAGGGCTCAGGCTAAGAAGTGCCTTCCTGAACCAGTGGTGGATCTTGAGACAATAGACCAGCCACAACCCAAGAGAAGGAGCAAGAGAGGAAAGGCCTCGCCTTCCACCTTGCCCCAGGTTGAGGATCAGGTTTCAGAGGAAACTGATTCTGCAGTCCAAGAGGAGACTGTCTCTGAGGAGCTTGAACCTGACCAGGTTGAGTTTCTGGGGACAGGGGGACCCTCAAGGGCAGACCTGAGGCAGGCTCAATTAGATTGCCCTTCCCTTGAACCCCTCAGACAGCAGGCTGCTGCTGAGGCTGCTGGGGATGCCCAAGGTACCCATACTGTGTATTGGGATGAGGGACTCCTTTACTCAGAGGCTAGAGCCCCCAAGCCTGGCATGACCAGGAGGTTGGTGATACCTCTGCAGTTTAGGGGATTCCTCCTTACCTTGGCCCATGATATTCCCCTTGCAGGACACTTAGGCCAGAACAAGACGTGGGACAGGCTTGTTCCACACTTTCACTGGCCTCACATGTCAGAGGATGTCAAGGAGTTTTGTCGCTCCTGTGTCACTTGCCAAGCCAGTGGTAAGTCAGGTGGCACAACAAAGGCCCCCCTAATACCACTACCTGTGGTGGGGGTCCCCTTTGAGAGAGTTGGAATTGATATTGTGGGTCCAATGGACCCCCAAACAGCATCTGGGAACAGATTCATACTGGTGGTAGTGGATCATGCCACCAGGTACCCAGAGGCTATTCCCCTAAGGACCACCACAGCACCTGTGGTGGCAAAAGCCCTCATTGCAGTTTTCTCCAGAGTGGGCTTTCCTAAGGAGGTACTATCAGATAGAGGGACAAATTTTATGTCCAGCTATCTAAAAGCAATGTGGAAGGAATGTGGAGTAAACTATAAGTTTACCACCCCATATCATCCACAATGCAATGGGCTTGTGGAGAGATTTAACAAGACCCTTAAAGGCATGATAAAAGGATTACCAGAGAAGCTCAGGCGGAAATGGGACATTCTTTTACCCTGCCTGCTCTTTGCTTACAGAGAGGTCCCACAGAAGGGGGTTGGCTACAGCCCTTTTGAACTTTTGTTTGGCCACCCTGTGAGAGGTCCATTGTGTTTGGTGAAGGAAGGATGGGAGTTACCTCTCAAAAAGCCCAAACTAGACATAGTGGACTATGTACTTGGTCTCCGCTCCAGGATGGCTGAGTACATGGAAAGAGCATCCAAAAACCTGGAGGCCAGCCAAGAATTGCAGAAAGCTTGGCATGACCAAAAGGCTGTACTGGTAGAGTTCCAACCAGGACAGAAGGTATGGGTACTGGAGCCAGTGGCTCCAGCAGCACTCCAAGACAAATGGAGTGGACCCTATCCTATTATTGAGAAGAAAGGGGAAGTCACCTACTTGGTAGACTTTGGAACACCCAGGAGCCCTCACAGGGTAATCCATGTGAATCGCTTGAAAGCATTTGTAGACAGGGAGGACATGAGCTTGCTCATGGCCACAGATGGGGAACAGGAGGAAGAGAGTGACCCTCTCCCAGACCTGCTTTCTCAGAACCCTGATGATGGTTCAGTTGATGGAGTAGCCTTGGCAGGCAGCCTCACTGACCAGCAACAGAGGGACTGCAGACAAGTTTTGCAGGCTCACAGGCAAATGTTTTCACTCACACCCAGCCAAACTGACTGGTGTACCCATGTTGTGGACACTGGTGACAGTCTGCCTGTCAAGAATAAGATCTACAGGCAACCTGATCATGTCAGGGATTGCATCAAGGCTGAGGTGCAAAAGATGTTGGAGCTTGGAGTGATTGAGCCATCAGAGAGCCCATGGGCCAGCCCAGTAGTCCTGGTGCCAAAACCTCATACCCAAGATGGTAAGAGAGAAATGAGGTTTTGCGTGGATTACAGGGGTCTCAATGCTGTCACTAAGACAGATGCTCACCCCATTCCAAGAGCAGATGAGCTCATTGACAGATTGGCTTCTGCCAAGTTTCTGAGCACATTTGATCTGACAGCTGGCTACTGGCAAATCAGACTAGCTGAGGAGTCAAAAGCCAAAACAGCATTCTCTACCCCTAGTGGACATTATCAGTTTGTGGTAATGCCCTTTGGGTTGAAGAATGCACCTGCCACTTTCCAAAGGTTGGTGAACCAAGTCCTTACTGGGTTGGATGACTTTTGTGCAGCTTATCTGGATGATATTGCTGTCTTTAGCTCCACCTGGGAGGATCACCTGATCCACCTGAAGAAAGTTTTGGAGGCCCTGCAAAAGGCAGGCCTAACTATCAAGGCCACAAAGTGCCAGATAGGGCAGAGTAAGGTTGTATACCTGGGCCACCTAGTAGGTGGAGGCCAGGTTCAGCCACTGGAAAGCAAAATCCAGGCCATACAGGACTGGGCTCCTCCAGTTACCCAGACACAAGTCAGAGCCTTCTTGGGCCTGACTGGGTATTACAGAAAGTTTGTGAAAAACTATGGGTCTATAGTGACACCATTAAATGACTTGACATCCAAGAAGATGCCAAAAAAGGTTCAGTGGACAGTTAGCTGTCAGAAGGCATTTGAAGACCTGAAGAAGGCCATGTGCTCTGCACCTATCCTAAAGAGTCCTGACTACTCCAAACAGTTCATTGTTCAGACAGATGCTTCTGAGTTGGGGGTGGGAGCTGTACTCTCACAACTTAATCAAGATGGTCAAGACCAGCCAATTGCTTTCATTAGCAGGAGGCTAACCCCAAGAGAAAAACGTTGGTCAGCCATTGAGAGGGAGGCCTTTGCTGTGGTTTGGGCATTAAAGAAGTTGAGGTCCTACTTGTTTGGAACTCACTTCCTGGTGCAAACAGACCATAAGCCCCTCTTATGGCTTAATCAGATGAAGGGTGAAAATCCCAAACTGCTCAGGTGGTCCATTTCCCTACAGGGGATGGACTTTACAGTGGAGCACCGCCCAGGGACTGACCATGGTAATGCAGATGGTCTCTCCAGGTACTTCCACTTAGAACATGAAGACTTATCTGGTCAAGGTTAGTTTAATGTCCCTGCGTTTGGGGGGGGGGTTGTGTAGGAGAGTAGGGTCTGCTATCCTATGGTCACCCCAAATTTTTGCTTTTTGCTTCACTGGTTTTCGACTACTGAGGCTGTGGGCCTGCTGATCAGACCCCCAGCCTGCTGTTCTCTCACTAAATTAATGACACATGTGCTATAGGCACATACCAATTGGAAATGGACTCCTTGTCAGCCCCTGTAGAATGCACTATAGGTGCACAGGGCACAGGAGCCACTAAGGCCTACCAGGGGCTGCAGCATATCTTTTGCCACCCCTGGCTGGTTCTTAAATTGACACAACTGGCTGATCACTCAGCTGGGGCAAGGTGGTGTACACACCCCTTGCTTAGATATAGTATACCTATGTCTAAACCTATATCTGGACACATGTAAACCTGTGAGCCACTCCTATAGTCAGGCCTCACCAATCCTGGAGGCTGGGTGCATGGTTTTATGTGAGATGGAGCTCTAGCATGAGCTGAGCCTGTCTGCAGCCGTCGGGAACAAATCCCTAAGCTGTTTCAGGATAATGCCATACCATATACTATTAAGTGCCTTATAATCCTCGCGGTTATTTAGCAACTTTGGTTTGGCTTTATCAAAACATGTCGTGTAAGGTGTCATACGCTTTGGAATACCATCCCCTCGCCAGTTCTGGCGACGGGGATGGCATTCCATTCCCTCTAGAGGGGTAAGACATGTTACTTCACTTTAATGCGGTTGATTTCTCCAAAGGCCTTAAGATCCACAAAATGGATGCCTCTGCCACAGACAAATGTCTGGACCCCTGGAGCTGACCGAAACCCAGTCAAGGGGGTCCTGGACAAAGGGTTTCCTGTCACAGGAGGGTGTCACCGCCCTCCAGACAGGAGATAGTGTATTGTAGCAGGGAGGTTTGAAAGAAACCAGACACTGCCTGGGGCGCACAAGGCTGCCCCTTGCATAATCCGGCCAAACCGGTTCTGGGGCACTCCAGCCCTCGTGCCAGGGCGGCCTGGATCAAAGGAAGGGGGTGTATCCACCCACTTCCTGGGTCCCACCCATAGGAGGGGACCTAGCAGGTAATCACGCCCACCAGATTCGAATAAGAGTGGGAGCAGTGCTAATGCACATCAGATTTCCTGGAAGAAACATTTGAAACGATATTCTGGACCCTTCGCCCTCCATCTCTTCGTGGAAGCCCGAAGAATCTCCCTTGTGGTCAAGGAGTGACCACCCTGCAGCAGCAGGCACCATCCAGCCCTCGACGTCTACTTAGTTGCAGTTCTCGCCGGAACTCGAGCGACTGAGATCAACGAGATCAAGCCTGCCCAGCCTCTAACAGCCCGATCCACAGTCCCTGCAAAGCTGAGACCCGTGGAGGCGACCGGAAGCGTGGGGCACGCCATCTTGAAGTGACCACGAGACGCTGACCGTGCAGCCCACGAGTGACCCTCGAAGCTGTACACCGGGGTTTGAGAAGCCCCCACCCTGAGCTACTCCTGAGCCGAAGTTCAGCCCTCCACACTCGACGAGTGCTGCGTGGGGCCCTTTGGCACGATTTGGCTCAACGCGTTGGCCCGGTCACTTGCCAGCTGGCTTGTGGTCCCTGTGCCGACGAACTACCTAAGAAGACTTGTGATTCTGGTTGCTCCAGATCCACACCAGCTCCCCTGAAAAGGAGCCCCGACTCTGACCTTCCTGGTCCGAGTGAGAAGCAATCTTCCGATCCTGCGTGGATTGCTCTTACCAAGGCTTGTTTGCTCCAAACTTGAAGCCGACTGCACCGACGGTGAGAGCCTGCGTGGGACAGATCGTGACCTGCTCCTGGACGTCGCAGATGCCCCAGAGCCCACGTGACAGCGGAGAGAAGCTCCTCGACGACCACCTGATTGCGCCCAACATTGCCTGGTTCCGTCCTGGTTCCACCCTGGTCACTGCTGAGTGACCCAGACTCTGTCCCCTCTGCTTTCAGGTACTCTACAACTTGAGTCCACCCTTGGACTCCACCGGACACTTCGTCTTCACCCTGCCTGCAGCCCTTTCAGCTTCAAGCACCAAGAGCCTGCGTGTCAGAACCCGACGCCACTTCGACCCTGTGCACCCACTTCCTGTGGGTGAGGTAACTTTGCTCCGCCGGTGTTCCCACACTGGTGCACACCTCTAGGGTCTGTGTGTTAAGTTTTGTTCCTCTAGGTTCAGCGGAAGTGTCCTTAAACTTTAACTTTGCAACTTTTACGCACCATTGGTTAACATTGGTGCATGCGTGCGCTTTCCGCACATCTCCCGAATCCCGAGGGCCATTCCCGACTTCAGCATTGCTTGTCCTGACTGCTCCCAGCGATTCCCTAGGCCCTAGGCCTAACCACTGCTCGAGTGGCCCTTCTTATACCACTTGTTTAGTATATGGTTTGAGTGGCCACCCGCCCTCATCCATAATTGTGCAACTTGTATGTTTAAACAGTGCTTTTGATTTAACGCTTGTGCCCCTTTATTCATAAAGAATACTGGGGATTGTTTTTAGTAATAAACACATATATTTTTATAATATATACTTGTGTGGTGTCCTTTCATTTGGTATTACAGGATTGTATGTGGTAAAACAGCTCGCTTAACACGACCTCTTAAGTTAAGCCTTTAGGCTGCTTAGTCCATGCTACCCCTAGGATAGCTTGTCTAATAAGGTTGACTTACAACCAGACACCATAAGGGGATTGTTTGGTCAGGTAGTAGGTGGTTCCAGAATTGGAAACATCCCCTACCAGGCCAACTTCTCACAGTGACCGAGTATTTGGACACCCTACCGAATATGAAAGAAGATCTAGACAGAATATATCGTTTCATCCGTACAGGAGAAGATCCAGAAAGTATTGGCGAAATCATGTCTCTAAGGAAAGCTGAGACTCAGCTCATGCTATTAAAGTTTCTAATCAATTGTTTAATAAGGGAACAAGATTATCCAGACAAAGATCCAATCGAAATGAAAGTCCTGACAAAGTGGAGTGATCATATAGCCGAGGGAAGACACAAGACACTCAGTAGTATAGACAGTATGTACAAGAAAATTCGTAAGGAAATAATAAGGTTACACGAGAAACGCAAAACAGCACAAGTAAGCGAGAAAGAAGATAACTCTGATACTGAAGAAGTAGAAGACGAGAATACCGGCAGAATAGCGTATGTAGGTAAATCTAGATTTCCAGACCGACATTCACGCCTAGAACACAAGAAAGTCTTTCATCTTCCAGCACCAGAACAATATTCTCTAGAACAAGTATTTCAAGCTACCGATCACATTCTGAAATCACGAATCGGTTATAGTGAACTTAGTACCATGCATGAACAAGAACTAGCCCGATCAGCAGTCCGATGGATTACTGATTCTACCACTTTTCCAGACGAAATAGTGGCACAAATGTTTCTGAAACTGCCCCCAGCCGAGCAACGACTGGTGGGTATGTATATGATCCAGCACCTCATTACACTATATGAAGGACAACATTCTGATCCAGATCCGTTACATGATATTCTGAACGAGTTACTCCAGTATAAATGGAAAGGTTTAGGTACCGATTTAAGTAGTGTCATTCTAGAACAGCGCCACAAATATAGAACGTTTCTGAACCCGCATTTTGTTCACGTCTCACCTCCAGAAAGTAAACCATTTTACATAGATAGACAGCATCCGTTACGAGAAGTACACCCAGTTAGGACACCGGGTGGTGAAATGCAACGAGTATTTGTTTACACCCCTATCACATAGATGGAACTCTTAGAGATGAAGAAATTAATTCCCTGTCACGACAAAGATCCAGCAGGGTTCCATCGAGAATTAAAAGACATGCTCCGTATGGGAGAATACACGTATCCAGATATCATTAAAATGTTAAAGGTCCTGTTGCCCGCAGGGGTATATGAAAAACTCAAGGAAAAGGAATGGGAGGTGGGAGAGAAAAAGATTGATTGGACAGCTCTAGAAGCTGAAGATAAAATACGAGTACCAGGTACCGGTCTTGGGGACAAATGTAAAGAATTGCCCGAGTTATTGATACAAGTTTTGCCAAGGTTATTAGCCACGAAAAAGGAAGATTGGGATGCAATCTCAGCATGTAAACAGAAACAGGATGAAGATACTAGTGATTTTTATTCTAGATTTGAAAAATGTTTTATTATTAACAGTGGTTTGAAGACAGGTAGCGAGTCATACCCTCATCTTTTTGTTACTAAACTAGTCGAGAATTCAAGCCCACAAGTTAAAAATCGAGTTTTGAAAGTCGAAAGTACCTGGCAAGCTAGTACCCCGTCACAAATGTTACAGATGCTCCAGTATCACCAGAATAGAATCAGGGAAGAGCAAGAACACGAAAGGAGACGTATGAAAGACACGAAAATGAAAGTACTAGTTGCACAATCTGTTCCACAAGACAGTCAGAAGAGGGGTCCGAATCAAGCCAGTCATCCTGCAGCTCCCGTTAAAGGGACATGCAATTATTGTAAACAACCAGGTCATTTTATAAACGAGTGTGCAGTTCTGAAACACAACATAGCAACTGGTAAGACTAAAGAAAGACCACGTCCGCCTAGACAAGAACAAGTTTCACAGACTTCCCAGACACCACAGAATGCACAACAGACAGTTCCAGCACCGCAGCCTATTGCTGCAACACAGCATGTTACACAGCAGATGTACCAGTATGCCCAGACAGAGTATCCAGAATATCAACCGTATTCATGAAACAGCCTAGAGAGGGAGGTAGGCTTGCCTCTCATCGAGATACCTGTAGATCAAGAGGGTCCCTATGTACATAGTCAAGTATTGGGGAAAGACAGAAAGTTTTTGATTGATACAGGGGCAAGTAGGACTACTATCAGTCATGACGAGGTTCCAGGGGCTCCGCTCTCAGGCTCTAGAAATGTTTCCCTTGGATTTTCAGGAAAGCCTATTGTTAACGAGATTTCAAAGCCAGTTACTCTAGAAGTTGGTCCATTGTCCCGAACTACTGATTTGTTACTTACGAAGTCATGTCCAGAAAATTTGTTAGGCATTAAAACATTAAAATAATTAGGTGCAGTTATTTGCTGCTCTCCAGAAGGAATATGATTGTTTTTAAGAGACTTTAAAGGTCATTATGTATTACGTGATTTTGATCCAAGATTGTCCAATGTTCCACAGCATTTATGGGCGCAAGGTCCAACTGATGTAGGTTTTATGCGAATCACACCCCATCGTGTGACCCTCAAGCAAGGTATAGTCTTGCCACGGATCAGACAGTACAGATTGCCACCTGAGGCTGTAGCAGCCTTATCCAAAATTATTGACGAGCTCATTGCTCAAGGAGTAGTCGTAGAAACTGACTCCAATGTATGTAATTATCCTATCATTCCAGTCATGAAACGTACTGATCCAAATGCACCTCCAGTATATCGATTAGTGATTGACCTTCGAGAACTTAATAAATGTATCATACCCCAGTATCCAGTAGTCCCAGATATTTCATCTCTATTGACAGCTATTGATTCTGAAGCTACATTTTTTACTGTTATAGACCTCAAGAATGCATTTTTCAGTGTCCCGATTCATCCAGACAGCCAGTACCTTTTCGGTTTTTGTTTAAATGGAAGGAGCTATAAATTCACACGAGCTCCTCAAGGTTTCACAGAAAGCCCTAGTATTTACAGTCAAGCACTTAAAAGACAACTAGACAATATTCACATGCCAACTGACACTGCCCTGCTCCAGTATGTAGATGATCTACTGATCACAGCCCGTTCTGAACGTGACTGCGAGCGAGCGTCACTTACAGTTCTGTATTTCCTAGCCGAGATGGGGCACAAGGTGTCCCCTTCGAAGCTTCAATTCTGTGTCCAGCAAGTGATCTACTTAGGCCACTTACTGTCCAAGTGGGGTAGGCAGTTGACACCAGACCGTATCCAGTTAATAGCGAGTCTTCCACAGCCCAAGACACAGAAGGAGGTACGTGCTTTTATTGGCCTCACTTCTTATTGCAGACAATGGATTCCTCAGTATGCATTTCTAGCAAAGCCACTGATACAGTTAACGACACAGGAGGCAGCCATATCGACTGTCCTCCCTTGGACATCTGAACATACACTTAGTTTTAATGAGTTAAAGAAAGCTTTATGCCAAGCACCTGTTCTAGCTACACCGAACTACAGTAAGCCTTTTACACTTTTTGTCACAGAACGTGATGGTACTGCATTATCTGTTCTCACACAAGATCAAGCCGGACAGTACAAGCCTTGTGCTTTTTTTTCGAGCACATTAGATCCAGTAGCCCAGACTTTGCCTGCGTGCCTCAAGTCAGTTGCAGCCACAGCTCTAGCAATCAGACAAAGTGATTCCATAGTATTAGGACACTCCCTGACAGTACAAGTTCCACACTCCGTGGAAGTTCTTTTAAACCGAACACAGACTCAGCACTTGACCATTGCACGTTTAACAGGTTATGAACTGACACTGTTCCAGCCACACATAGAAATCAGACGCTGCAACGTTCTAAATCCTGCTACTCTGTTACCGTCAGTTACTTAAAATCCTGCCACACATGACTGTGTGGAAGTCATTAACACTATGACTAAGCCAAGACAAGACCTGACAGACATTGCATTACCTGATCCCGACCTGACACTTTATGTGGATGGTTCATGTATGAGAACGAGTACAGGAGAACTAGTAGCCGCGTATGCAGTGACTACTGACACTGAAGTTATTGAAACACACCGTATTGACACACTGTCTGCTCAAGCAGCAGAGCTAGTTGCTCTGACCCAAGCCTGCATACGTGCCAAGAACCTGAAAGTAAACATATATACAGATTCACGTTACGCATTCGGAGTTGTACACGACTTCGGAGTGCTCTGGCAGGAGAGAGGTTTCATGACTTCTCATGGAACCAAGATTCAGCATGGTCTCCTCATTCAAGCTCTGTTAGATGCAATACATTTACCGACAGCTATCGCTATCATGAAGTGCAAGGCACATACGAAAGTTACTGACATCATTTCCCAAGGTAATGATCTAGCAGACCGAACAGCCAAGCTTACAGCTCAGACACCAGACATTCCAGTTAACAAGACACAGACATCCACTCCAGAACAGATTACTTGTATGACAGTTAAGGACCCTACACAAGATGTCATAGACATACAGTTACATGCTACTCCTGAAGAAATCAAGAAATGGTCCGAACAAGGAGGGGTCCAGACAGATCAGGGATGGTTGACGAAGGGAAAAGCCACATGGTTTCTCCCCGACTCTATGGTTCAAGTCATTATCAATACCTCACATAGTCCAGCACACCTAGGAGAAAAAGCCATGTTAGACAGTATTCAGAACCTTTGGTTTAACAAGCACTTACGAGCTGCAGCCAAGCAGAAAGTCCGTACTTGTATGATATGTTGTCAATTCAATCCAGGTAAAAGTGTCCCGGTGGAACAAGGTGGATTCCAACCTCCTGACCACCCTTTCGAAGTCCTCCAGATGGATTATATTCAGATGGAGCGATGTCGAGGTTTCAAGTATGTCCTTGTAGTTGTATGCGCTTTGTCCAGGTGGACAGAAGCATATCCAGTTCCAGATTACACAGCAGCGACCACTGCCAAGCAGTTGGTTCGTGAATTCTTCCCCCGTTATGGACTCCCTAGGGTCGTGTATTCTGATAACGGCCAGCCATTCTCATCCGAGTTAATGAAACATGTTTCCCTCTTGTTAGGGTACCAGTGGAAGTTCCATTGTGTGCGCCATCCTGAAGCAGCCGGTCTCGTAGAGAGACATAATCAGACCCTGAAAATCCGTATTGCCAAGACATGTAAAGAGAAAGGTGTAGACTGGCTAGTTGCCCTGCCAGTTGCTTTATTCTTTATGCGAATGGTCGCACACTCCAGATCAGGTCTGTCCCCTTATGAGGTCGTATTCGGCCGCCCCCCAAACATGTGGGGTACACCTAGACCCCGCAGTATTACAGATGTTTCCAGTAATATGTTGACAGATTACCTAACTTCCTTGATGTCTGCCCTACACTCTTGTCGTTCACAGGTTGCCGCTACATTCCCAGACAATACTGAAGTGAAACCGCATGAGGTCATTCCAGGCGACCTCGTCCTTGTAAGGAATTTTGATCGTTCAAGTCCGCTGGAGCCTCGTTGGAAGGAGCCACGACTTGTCCTTCTGACCACCCGTACGGCCGTGAAGTTGGAGGGCCGCAAGGGTTGGGTCCATCTGTCCCATATCAAGAAGTTCCATGGAGTCCGGAAAAAGACATTTTTAAAGGACATTTCTAAAGACTGTCTGAAAGACTGCCTGAAACCAGACATTGATCTGAATCCTGAACTGAAAGTTCCTCTGTTAGAGAAAACTCCGCAACAGGAGTATAAGTTAAAGCTCCGGTCTAGTAAAATAAGTCAGCCAGTTTAATTGTCTAAGTCCCTCTCGGGTGAAACGGTTAGACAGGTATCTGACATGTATGAGATAGACCCCCATAGTGAGAGAGTTAGTCAAAACTCTATCCGATGTATCGTTTTTCTAAGTTTTCTATTGTTTCTAAGTTTGATGGTTACCTGCACAAGTTATGCATTGCATTTATGTTTTCCAATTTCTCATGTAAATAAGTTTTCTAATGCTACAGTAGAGCACACATTTAGTGATCTGCCTCCTCACGAGTTATCCTATCGTCTTGCTATGAGAAATAACACATTTGTAAGAATGTTGCACTATTCACACCAGACCAGCAATGCTACTAATTGTTGGGTGTGTGGTCGACTCCCCCCTTTCCAGACACCGAAGGGAGTTCTGCCACTCTTTCCTTATCCGTTTTCACATAATGGTTCGTGTGGAGCATGGTCCATGTTAACGTCATCTTCAAATGATGTGTCCCTTCTGAATAGAACATGTTTTCCAGACAAGCAAGGTCTCCCCCATAGAACAGGGTTAGATCTAGAAAATGAAGTTTACAATTTAGGTAATTATTCTTCGAATTTTATGGTCCTGAATGTTCAGTCTGATACTACTCCAGACTTACCTGCTATTTCAGTACTACCAGTCAAAGGCGAATTATGTGTCCGAAAGAATGGTTCCGCACATGTAGGACATAGTGATTGTACTACTACTGTCGAGTATAGTGACAGTGGGAAATCTATTTTCAAAGCTTCACGTCATTCTTATTTTGTTTGTGGTCAGACCGCATATGTTCGTCTGCCCCTCGATTGGGATGGAACATGTTATATTGCCTTCCTACTGCCACCAGTTTTTCTAGCCCCATCTGATTATCACAGAAACACACATCTAGTACACGTCAGAAATAGACGGGAGATTGAGTCCCCAATTGTCGATCAAACTGAAACTGCTCTAGAACAGTATACAGATTTCAATAGAGGTTTCTTTTTCTTTATAGGACCTGTCCAGAATAGTAAGTCAATCCGTAGGTTAACCAGAACCCTTGAAGCAGTAGTGAATGAGACTACTTCTGCTCTAGGTAACTTAACCGAAGAGCAATCTGCTATGAGATTTGTCGTGCTCCAAAATCGTCTCGTTCTTGACGTCATACTGGCCGATAGAGGAGGAGCATGTAGAGTCATCGGATCTAGTTGCTGCATTTTCATTCCTAATAACGCGCCGTCTGTTTATTCAGCTATAACCAGACTTCATAAAAGTGCCCATCAGTTACACCAGAATCCAGGCTCCTGGACATGGTCCGGTTGGCTCTGGAGTATCATATCTGCCTGGGGATGGAAAGTATTGTCATTCCTAGGTATTGCAGTAATGATCATATTCAGTTGCTGCCTCTGTATACAATGTGGCCCTGCGATTTGCGGCATTTGTGCTACCTCTTGTATTCCTAGTCCTAAGTCCCGTTCCAGGACAATTCGAGACGAGCAAATGATGCTGTATGAAATGATAGATGGTATCATGAATATAGATGTTTCCTGATGGAAACGTAGGGCACAAGGAGGGAATGTGGAAAAGTAAATTTTGCCATGTTGTATGTGCCTACGTGTTCCCTATGTTATGTTATATGTGCATGATCGATATGCATGTATTCCCCTATGATCGATTAAAGAGGCAATTATAGTTGTGTCCATCTCTAGTATGCCAGTTTCCAGTTTTCGTGAATACAACGAATATCGGGCCTATGTAAAGCTACGTTGCCACGTTTTACAGTGTGCACGTTAATTCATTGAATTATCCCCGTTTCTAGGCCTCAAAAGGGCCCGGACTTAGATTCAGCTCCTGTTTTCTGAACCCTCTCCAAGGAGCGATACAGCCCTCACCTGTATCCCTGACTCTTAGCTTACTTTCATGCCTCGCAGTGCCCGGCTCGGCCTGGCTCTGCCTCCCAGTCTGCCAAGAATATGTTATGTTTCTAGTTATCAGTCCAGCCCTCCTTCTCTGCATTCCTAAGCTACTGAATCGCATCAATAGTTTCCGTCATGGTCTAGCCTTTATGTCTCCATGTAAGAGAAATACTGTATTAATATTTATAGAATATTCCCCGCACACGCACTACATGTAGAATTATGCATGCACCAGTCTTAATGTCTGTTAGCCTTTACTCTGATAACTTTTGGATTCTATCAACATGTACTCTAAACACCAGATACTAGATATGCCTGGGTACATGTCGCTCTGACACTCCAGACTTTAGTCTCCTCTTCTAGCGCAGAAGTCATAGCCCCCCAGTTCTCCCTGGTAACACGTCATTGTCAGTTTGCGCGCACCACTAGGTTAGAGGTCCCAGCTGCTCAGGTAGCCCCTCCATGTTTCCGCCCCGTTTATGACATATTCTGTTACGTTTACATCACATGTCTGTGTATACGCCCTGTACACGCCTTCTTGTTACCTCATTTTGCCCTTATCTTTCGCGACTGCTACAAACTCCGCCTACTGCTACGCCTACTGTATTGAATGCAATGTATTTTGTTTAACTATATATACTAATGTTCTGTTATTAAAAGTTATGCGCATCATTCCCAGATCCTGCCCCCGGCAGCTGTCGGGCCCTGCCATCCCATTCCCATGCAGGCTGTCCTGTTCCTGTCCTTTTATGCCTGATTAAAGCCTGTACACTCTAGCTACCTCGAATCTTGACTCTTATTTATTGAGCTATCTGTTTGTATGAGTATCCCGAAAAATAGAACCGGTAATTAATTATTTATTTACCACACCTTTAACAATAAACACCATAAAAAGGCAACGATTAGAACAGGCAGATACAAGGTGCCAGCATTCAAACATAAAAAAACACAAATCATTACTTCTAATTAATAGTTTTTTATCATCGTCATTTTGTTGTACATTATACATCATAAGTAACAAAAATGCTTCTCACACTTCTTTATTATAACATTTCAGCATACGGCAGACTTCTGCACAACACAGCTTAAAAACAAACACAAACTCAATATCTCTGCCTTAACACTTATTAGTTCCCAAAGGCAAGACCTATTGGCTATGCCAATGCTTGTTTTGTTTATTTCAGCAGGATTACTTTTTGTCACTATTAAATTAGCTTCACACATTCCCTTTATTGCTGGATTTTTAGACCCTTCACCAGGGCTCAAGTCCTAAAAAAAGAAGTGGGGGGACTCATCCGAAAAAGAGGTGCTACAGAGTATGTGACTACGGGCCAGCGATGCAGTAACACTGGCAGTAAAAACTGCTTGCAGTTTGATACCAGTGTTAATTTATATCATCTTGTTTACATACTAATAGGTTAGTTCACAAAATGCTAATTTGGAGTAGGTCCCAATCCTGCCTACCTCATTAATATTTATGAGATTAGTTTCACATTGTGACGCACTCTGACTGGCCACAATCATGGGGCTGGTGGCCTGTGCAAGATTCTTCCTACTTGCTGAAATAAAGCTTGAATTCCGCGGACAGGAGATGTGCACGTGTACGGACAGGAGATGTGCACTCTGTACGCATGCACATCTCCTGTTCCCTCCCCCTGTCGGCTCCACGGAGCCAGCTTGTTCATTTTTGCAATTGTGCAACAATCTTGCTGTAGCATGGACTGAAACAAAAAAATATGTTTGCTCCATTTCATTATTACACAAAAAGCAAAACGATGCTAATGTATTTCACAAGCCAAGTGGAGTTTGCTACCACCAGCAGTAACTGTTCCAGCACGAAGTGTTCTGCACACCACAGACTTTCAGAAATGGGGGCCTAAGTTTTTAAAGGGAAGACTTCTTTACAAAACACGCACAGGTCAAACCTTCAAAGGGACAATACGATGAAGGGAATGATATTATTAATTCCAGTTTCTTGCCTTTGCTTAGACTGCATTCCAGGTCATTGTTTTTCACACACTATGCCATTCCAGACAGAGACCACACATATGCAAAGCAGTCTTGCCAAACACATGTTAGAGGCTAGAATGTTTGACAAAATAATATGTTCAATGAACCTGTCCAGAAGCGACTAAAGCAGAGAGAATATCTAAGATTTTATTTGGGGGCATTGGTGATTAAACTGGTCAGCAGATGTAACTGATCACCGGAAGTCAAGGATGTAAAAATATATTAATATATTTTTTGGGATTTTAGACATCTTGCCAACGGACATAATGGAATTCAATCCAAACTTTTGTAAAATATGTTCCTGTGTTGCATGGTCTAAGTCTTCCTCAAAAGCAAACATACAAGTTTATACTTTGCGAAGTCTAACGTCATTAAACCTGCAAGCTTTAATGACATAAGGAAAGATGGAAGCTTCCTCTTCAGGCAGAGAGACTGTGAAACACAGGGACAGTACTGCACACGTGGGATTTCGGATAAGGGGTAGGGAAAGGGTTGCATGATACTCCCTCCATCAGAACTCCTCACCTGATTGAATAAGACATTATTTGTGAACGAGTCAATTAACGCAATCAATTGTAATATTTTATAAACTTGCACTTTGTATGTATAATTTGCTTTTGAATGTCTGTGGTTGAAGTCTTAGAAAAAAACAGTGTTCAAGTTTGTCACTTTATCAGCTGAGGGCACAGCTACGCAGTCCCCGTCTTTTGTGATATAGACATATTAATACAAAATAATAAGGAACGCGTAATGTTTCACACAGTCGTGTTGTGTTTTAGTCTTAGCGATCCTCGCTCAAAAGGGTATGTGGTAATCTGGAT
Organism: Lissotriton helveticus; assembly: GCF_964261635.1. Taxonomy (NCBI): domain Eukaryota; kingdom Metazoa; phylum Chordata; class Amphibia; order Caudata; family Salamandridae; genus Lissotriton; species Lissotriton helveticus. Next base: position 1,259,107 of record NW_027611671.1, on the reverse strand, counting down.
GAGAAGGCTGACTTCAAAGAAGTTGTTTTATTATTCAAAGATGCTCCTGGCAAGTACTGTTCTCGAAGATCTTAAAATTGGTCTGGCCAAAGGTTTCAGCTCACTTGACTCCACGAGAAGGCAAGTACTTGGGGTCTCATTTATAAGGCTATGCCTCACTTTTACGCCACCGATGCGTCACTTTTTGTGACGCACCAGTGGCATAAAAAATGCGCCTTGTTGAGTCATATTTACAAAGAGACGCATCTAGGTAGAATCGTCTCTTTGTAAACCCCTGCGCCACATTATACCTGCGCCAGGTATATGTATGCAAGGGTGGTGTATTGACGCAAGGAAGGGTCGTAAAAGTGACGCAGTGAAATTATGAGATTTCACTGCGTCACTTTTAGGACACCGTTGCGTCAAATTCTTGAGCCTGCCTCACAGCAGGCGTAAGACTGACGCAGGCCCTTTCACATGGGGTTTGCCCCATGTGAAAGGACGCATTGCTGGAGTTGCGTCACTTTTGTGACACACTCTAGCAATGCTTCACTTTTGCGCTTACAGATACGTCAGAAATACTGACGTATCTGTAACTCCTTGCGACATGATGCATCATACATTAAATATGACGCATCAGGAATGTCGCAAGGAGTGCGCACTGAAAAGTGACGCATCGCTGCTTTCACGCAGCGTTGCGTCATTTCTCATAAATGAGGCCCCTGCAATGGAACTCAGAATGTACGCAAGACAACAGCAGTATTTCATAGACCCTAAACCTTATCTGCAGATGAACGGGACCCCTCACTGAGTGGTACTGTTCATCTGCAGATAAGGTTTAGGGTCTATGCAACATCCATTGGGCTCACGGGGCTTCAGCCCCCCCCGTCGTGTCTGTCAGCCCGGGCAGAGACAGCTTCGGGGGCTGGTGACCATCTCGTTGCAGCCGCACCCGAGGACTTAACAGGTCTTTAAAAGACCATTTACTTGTAAATGAGGCTTTTGTTGTGTTTTCGCCCCTTCTTTCAGTCACTCTGTCTATGGTTGGAAGAATTAGCCCCCCCCCTGAAATGTAGCTCTAGTTGCCTGCCTGCCGCTCAGTATCAAGAATATAATTAGGGCTCCTGGTTTATGGTTTTGATATTTTTTAAAGGTAGTAAAAACGAGGTTTGACCAATCCGAGAAAAAAAAGGTGTTTTTTTCCCTGGGCCCCTCCCCCAAACGAAAACACATTGACCTGAAGCCTAAGTGTATTCTGAGTCATAAAAAGTTTATTAGATGAAAAAATATTGTACGGGCACTTTTTTGCACAAAAAGTCACTTTTTGGCACTTTTTTGAGAGAAATAAAATAGTTCGCAGATTTTTTTTAAATCGACCGAATTAAAAAAAAAATGCTCTTGTTGGATGGCTTTGGACATAAGGCCGCAGTCCAGGGATGACTTCTGGCCTCCTGGGATGACTTTTTGAAGTTTTGGGGTTTAAGGGGGCATAGTCACTTCTTCCATCCAGGCTACGTTGCTCAAAATCGGGTACGATGTCAGGTTCTTCCCTTGGCTGGAAGCTGAAAAAACAACTTCAGATAATAGCAAAGGTAGATAGATCAAATGAAAGCATCAGATCTGAGCTTTCTAACAAGTATATTTAGGTCATGGGTACTCACGAAGTGACTGTGATATCCATTCTGAGCTATTTGTTAAATTAGCAAATCTTGTCAAAAAAACTTTTTTTGACGATTTTTGCTAATTTTCGGTATCAACCCTCATGACTGTTTTCGGGTCCCTGTAGCCACCAGGACCCCATAATATATCTCAGATGATATAACAAGAGTGGCTAGGGCTCATTTCCAGCCTCCAGGTACATGTCTGACTCCTATTTGTGACATTTCGAGGTGTTTGGGGTCAAACTCATTTTTTCCATTATAGGCAATATAGCTCAGAGTCACATCACATTGAGCTCAGAGTCACATCAAATTTCTAGTTCTGGACCTAAGGACCCCTTAGTATACCTCAGATGACATACCAGGAGTGTCTAAGACCCATTTCTGGCCTCCAGGGATGACTTTTTGAAGTTTTGGGGTTTAAGGGGGCAAAGTCACTTCTTCCATCCAGCCTAAGGTGCTCAAAATCGGGTACAATGTCAGGTTTTTCCCATGGCTGGAAGCTGAAAAAAAAACTTCAGATAATAGCAAAGGTAGATAGATCAAATGAAAGCATCAGATCTGAGCTTTCTAACAAGTATATTTAGGTCCTGGGTACTCACAAAGTGACTGTGATATCCATTCTGAGCTATTTGGAAAATTAGCAAATCTTGTCAAAAAAACTTTTTTTGACGATTTTTGCTAATTTTCGGTATCAACCCTCATGACAGTTTTCAGGTCCCTGTAGCCACCAAAACTTCACTGGTGCATCAAAGTGGTCAAAAAAGGTCAACATTGGGTTAAAATTAACAAAACATAGTGCTGCAGTGGTCCAATAGCAGGCTAAAGACATAATGAATGACACAGAATGAACAGTTTTACTAAACACTTTGAAAATTCGATTTTCAATTTCAGGGGGACAAGGTCATGGAACTCCGAGCTGGGTAAAAGTTCAGCTTAAGGGCCCTCCCCATGGAGGTCAAAAATGTTATTACATCAAAATCTTTTAAAAACTATATAGGTGTAATTGCAGTCTCCTGAATGCTATGTAACTGCATTTGCACTGTCCTGTGTGCCTCCAAAGTGACTTTTTAACACTTTTGAAATCTCCATGAAGCAAAAAGTGACTAAGTCCAAAGACCATTTGGAGCATCAAAGTGTTCAAAAACGGTCAAAAATGCATAAAAACGAAAAAAAAACAAGTGCTACAGTGGCCCAATAGCATGCTAAACACACAATGAATGACACAGAATGAATAGTTGTACACATTACTTTGAAAATGCAATTTTAAATTTCAGGGGGACAAGGTCACGAAAGTCATGGAACTCCGAGCGGTGTAAAAGTTCAACCTTTCCCCCCTTATGGAGGTCAAAATTTTAATACATCAAAATCATTTAAAAACTATATAGGTGTGATGGCAGTGTCTTGGATACATCCCACATGAATTTTAAACACATTAGGAGCATCTCTGATCAAAATAACCATAAAAATCCCAAAGCTGCATCAGTGCTTCAAAGTGCTCCAAAACGGTCAAAAATGGACGAAAATGAAAAATATTCTCCATATCTGAGTTTTTATAACATTCCTTAGATAATGTATATCTTGAATTAGTTTTAAATCCTTTTATTAAAAAGTTTCTTTTCTATGCTGCACTGGTGCAACGCCTCAAGTCTGAGAAGCTGCACCAGTGCAGCCGAAGCAGCACTGGTGCAGCCGAAGCAGACCTTTGACCAATCCGAGAAAAAAAGGTGTTTTTTTCCCTGGGCCCCTCCCCCAAACGAAAACACATTGACCTGAAGCCTAAGTGTATTCTGAGTCATAAAAAGTTTATTAGATGAAAAAATATTGTACGGGCACTTTTTTGCACAAAAAGTCACTTTTTGGCACTTTTTTGAGAGAAATAAAATAGTTCGCAGATTTTTTTTAAATCGACCGAATAAAAAAAAATGCTCTTGTTGGATGGCTTTGGACATAAGGCCGCATAAACAAAAGGAATTTTTCAAATATCTGTTTTTCTCACTTTTTTATTGCTGTTTGAAATTTCTGACTTCACTTTTTGCATCATTGGTGATGCATGTGTTTAACATTGAGCTTGGGAAAATTGAAAAAAAATAGACTTTGGGGATTGTTTACTAGGGCAAGTGATACATCAAATTAAGACTCATATTAAACTGAACCTCAAGCTGAAAAAAAAAAACAAAATAGCATTTACGATCACTTTTTTATAAGCGACTTTAACAATTGTTTTTTTAGCTGTATTAAAAAACAAGGTAACGCCGTAAATTTTAGAAAAGAGATTTTTTCAAAGTAAAACATAGGTGTGACCTGCCTTCACATTAGGCTTCATAAACAAAAGAAAAAACATCTCTATGTGTTATATTCACTTTTTAATAACACATTTTCGTTTTAGGCACAACCAAAAAGCAGCATTGGTGATGCATGTGTTTTTCAATGGGGTTTTTTAAAGTCTACCAAAATACGGTTTACCAATACATTTTCATTATTTTCTCTTTGGTATCTCATTATGCACATGTTAATAAACAGGTTCATGCATTATTAGCTAAATAGCATAAAAACACACTGAATTATTAACAATAATCTTTGAGATTTGGGTGACCAGATGGCCGGAAATCGAAAATCGCCTCGTATGGATTCAACTTCCATTTCGTGCACTTTCTATGTGGGCCACATGCATAAGAATTGGTACAATAATGCATACGAATCTTAGCTAGAATCTGCAATTGTAATTAAGTCTTTAACTTATATGCTTCAAGAATTATAGGGTACATTCTGCTATGTATAATATCCTATCCATTTCAATGGGACGACCAGATGGCCGCAAATTGAAAATCGCGTCGTATGGATTCATATTGCGTTGTATGTACCTTACGTGTAAGCCACATGCATTTAAAATGACACAATGTAGTACGGTATGCTATAGAATGTGTTGCAGTTGAAAATCAAGCTCTATCTAGTATGGATCATGACTGATGACACAATATACGTGACTCATTTTGCAAAAAATGGAGGCAAATTTTATAAAACATGCGTTTAATCACTGAATGATTCTCACCACTTCTAAGCATGGCACAGGCATGACAATGACCACAGGGCAGTGGCATGATGGTAACTGTATGCTGCACTCAGAATTATGGATCCAGATTGTATGGTTTTAGAATTATGGGCCACAACGTAAGGCATATTTTTTCACACATGTGACGTTATTGAAAAACATCATACATTCAACTTCACATTTTGTAGCCAAAAGCATAAAGTGTTCTTCAACACACATGAAAGTGAAAAATAAAAACTTTTCCTGAAGATTACACTTGATTTGTACCTTGTCCCTATAAGCCACAAATATGAGAGTTACCACTATAAAGTGTAGATGTCTTAGCTACATACTGTGATTGAAATTAGGTCAGTACCTCATATGGTTCAAGATTTATAGTGCACCACATACTATGTAATATATCCTATCCATTTCAATGGGTGACCAGATGGCCGCAAATTAAAAATCGCCTCGTATGGATTCAAATTGCTTTGTATGCACCTTGTGTGTGAGCCACATGCATATAAAATGGCACACTGTAGTAGGCTATGTTATAGAATGTGTTGCAGTTGGAAATCAAGCTCTATCTAATATGGATCTTGACTGATGACATAACATACGTGACACATTTTGCAAAAGCTGGAGGAATTTTTAAAAAAATATGTGTTTAATCGCTGAAAGATTCACACCACTTTGAAGCTTTCCACATGCATGAAAATGAACACAGGACAGTGGCATCATGTTAGCTTAATGCTGCACTTCCAATTATGGATCCAGATTGTATGGTTTTAGAAGTATGGGACAAAATGTAAGGCATACTTTTTCGTACATGCGACGGTATTGAAAAACGTCATACATTCAACCTCAAATTTTGACAACTTTACAATACGCCACACACATAATAATTCACATGGGTAAGATGCACATCACTAGGAACAAAGTGCAGTTTAAATTATGTCTCTATAATGTACAGACTATGAATTATAGCCAAAAGTATAAAGTGTTCTACAACACACATGAAAGTGAAAAATAAAAACTTACCTGAAGGTTACACTTGATTTGTACCTTGTCCCTATAAGCCACAACCATGAGAGTTACCACTATGAATTGTAAATGTCTTAGCTACATACTGCAATTGAAATTAAGTCAGTACATCATATGCTTCAAGAAATAGAGTGCACTACATCCTCTGTAGTATATCCTATCCATTTCAAAGGGTGACCAGATGGCCGCAAATTAAAAATTGCCTCGTATGGATTCAAATTGCTTTGTATGACTGTTTTCAGGTCCCTGTAGGCACCAGGACCCCATAATATATCTCAGATGATATAACAAGAGTGGCTAGGGCTCATTTCCAGCCTCCAGGTACATGTCTGACTCCTATTTGTGACATTTCGAGGTGTTTGGGATCAAACTCATTTTTCCCAATATAGGCCATAGAGCTCAGAGTCACATCACATTGAGCTCAGAGTCACATCAAATTTCTAGTTCTGGACCTAAGGACCCCTTAGTATACCTCAGATGACATACCAGGAGTGTCTAAGACCCATTTCTGGCCTCCAGGGATGACTTTTTGAAGTTTTGGGGTTTAAGGGGGCAAAGTCACTTCTTCCATCCAGCCTAAGGTGCTCAAAATCGGGTACAATGTCAGGTTTTTCCCATGGCTGGAAGCTGAAAAAAAAACTTCAGATAATAGCAAAGGTAGATAGATCAAATGAAAGCATCAGATCTGAGCTTTCTAACAAGTATATTTAGGTCCTGGGTACTCACAAAGTGACTGTGATATCCATTCTGAGCTATTTGGAAAATTAGCAAATCTTGTCAAAAAAACTTTTTTTGACGATTTTTGCTAATTTTCGGTATCAACCCTCATGACTGTTTTCAGGTCCCTGTAGCCACCAGGACCCCATAATATATCTCAGATTATATAACAAGAGTGGCTAGGGCTCATTTCCAGCCTCCAGGTACATGTCTGACTCCTATTTGTGACATTTTGAGGTGTTTGGTGTCAAATTCATTTTTTTCCATTATAGCTCCTAGATATCAGAGTCACATCAGATTTCTAGTTCTGCACCCAAGAAGACCATAGTATACCTCAGATGACATACCAAGAGTGTCTAAGACCCATTTCTGGCCTCCAGGGGTGACCTTTTGAAGTTTTTGGGTTTAAGGGGGCAAAGTGACTTTTTCCACCCAGCCCAATGTTCTCAAAATCGGGTACGATATCAGGTGTTTCCCTTGGTTGGTAGCGGAAAAAAAACTTTATATAATATCAAAGTTATATATATCACATGAAAGCATCAGAGCTGACCTTTCTGACAAGTGTATTCATATCTTGCGCACTCAGACAGTGTCTCTGATATCCATTCTGAGCTATTTGGAAAATTAGCAAATCTTGTCAAAAAATTTTTGGGGACGATTTTTGCTAATTTTCAGTATCAACCCACCTGACTGTTTTTGGGTCCCTGTGGCCACCAGGACCCTATATTATATCTCAGGTGATATAGCAAGAGTGTCTAGGGCTCATTTCCAGCCTCCAGGTACATGTCTGAGTCCTATTTCAGACATTTTGAGGTGTTTGGTGTCAAATTCATTTTTTCCATTATAGGCCCTAGATATCAGAGTCACATCACATTTCTAGTTCTGGACCCAAGAACACCATAGTATACCTCAGATGACATACCAAGAGTGTCTAAGACCCATTTCTGGCCTCCAGGGGTGACTTTTTGAAGTTTTTGGGTTTAAGGGGGCAAGGTCACTTTTTCCACCCGAGGTCGTGGAACTCGGAGCTAGGTAAAAGTTTAGCTTGAGTGCCCTCCCCATGGAGGTCAAAAATGTTATTGCATCAAAATCATTTAAAAACTATATAGGTGTAATTGTTGTGCCCTGAATGCTATATGGCTGCATTTGCACCGTTCTAGGTATTTACAAAATGAATTTCTAACACTTTTGAAGTCACCATAAAGTGAAAAATGACTAAGTCCAAAAACTTCACTGGTGCATCAAAGTGGTCAAAAAAGGTCAACATTGGGTTAAAATTAACAAAACATAGTGCTGCAGTGGTCCAATAGCAGGCTAAAGACATAATGAATGACACAGAATGAACAGTTTTACTAAACACTTTGAAAATTCGATTTTCAATTTCAGGGGGACAAGGTCATGGAACTCCGAGCTGGGTAAAAGTTCAGCTTAAGGGCCCTCCCCATGGAGGTCAAAAATGTTATTACATCAAAATCTTTTAAAAACTATATAGGTGTAATTGCAGTCTCCTGAATGCTATGTAACTGCATTTGCACTGTCCTGTGTGCCTCCAAAGTGACTTTTTAACACTTTTGAAATCTCCATGAAGCAAAAAGTGACTAAGTCCAAAGACCATTTGGAGCATCAAAGTGTTCAAAAACGGTCAAAAATGCATAAAAACGAAAAAAAACAAGTGCTACAGTGGCCCAATAGCATGCTAAACACACAATGAATGACACAGAATGAATAGTTGTACACATTACTTTGAAAATGCAATTTTAAATTTCAGGGGGACAAGGTCACGAAAGTCATGGAACTCCGAGCGGTGTAAAAGTTCAACCTTTCCCCCCTTATGGAGGTCAAAATTTTAATACATCAAAATCATTTAAAAACTATATAGGTGTGATGGCAGTGTCTTGGATACATCCCACATGAATTTTAAACACATTAGGAGCATCTCTGATCAAAATAACCATAAAAATCCCAAAGCTGCATCAGTGCTTCAAAGTGCTCCAAAACGGTCAAAAATGGACGAAAATGAAAAATATTCTCCATATCTGAGTTTTTATAACATTCCTTAGATAATGTATATCTTGAATTAGTTTTAAATCCTTTTATTAAAAAGTTTCTTTTCTATGCTGCACTGGTGCAACGCCTCAAGTCTGAGAAGCTGCACCAGTGCAGCCGAAGCAGCACTGGTGCAGCCGAAGCAGACCTTTGACCAATCCGAGAAAAAAAGGTGTTTTTTTCCCTGGGCCCCTCCCCCAAACGAAAACACATTGACCTGAAGCCTAAGTGTATTCTGAGTCATAAAAAGTTTATTAGATGAAAAAATATTGTACAGGCACTTTTTTGCACAAAAAGTCACTTTTTGGCACTTTTTTGAGAGAAATAAAATAGTTCGCGGATTTTTTTTAAATCGACCGAATAAAAAAAAATGCTCTTGTTGGATGGCTTTGGACATAAGGCCGCATAAACAAAAGGAATTTTTCAAATATCTGTTTTTCTCACTTTTTTATTGCTGTTTGAAATTTCTGACTTCACTTTTTGCATCATTGGTGATGCATGTGTTTAACATTGAGCTTGGGAAAATTGAAAAAAAATAGACTTTGGGGATTGTTTACTAGGGCAAGTGATACATCAAATTAAGACTCATATTAAACTGAACCTCAAGCTGAAAAAAAAAACAAAATAGCATTTACGATCACTTTTTTATAAGCGACTTTAACAATTGTTTTTTTAGCTGTATCAAAAAACAAGGTAACGCCGTAAATTTTAGAAAAGAGATTTTTTCAAAGTAAAACATAGGTGTGACCTGCCTTCACATTAGGCTTCATAAACAAAAGAAAAAACATCTCTATGTGTTATATTCACTTTTTAATAACACATTTTCGTTTTAGGCACAAGCAAAAAGCAGCATTGGTGATGCATGTGTTTTTCAATGGGGTTTTTTAAAGTCTACCAAAATACGGTTTACCAATACATTTTCATTATTTTCTCTTTGGTATCTCATTATGCACATGTTAATAAACAGGTTCATGCATTATTAGCTAAATAGCATAAAAACACACTGAATTATTAACAATAATCTTTGAGATTTGGGTGACCAGATGGCCGGAAATCGAAAATCGCCTCGTATGGATTCAACTTCCATTTCGTGCACTTTCTATGTGGGCCACATGCATAAGAATTGGTACAATAATGCATACGAATCTTAGCTAGAATCTGCAATTGTAATTAAGTCTTTAACTTATATGCTTCAAGAATTATAGGGTACATTCTGCTATGTATAATATCCTATCCATTTCAATGGGACGACCAGATGGCCGCAAATTGAAAATCGCGTCGTATGGATTCATATTGCGTTGTATGTACCTTACGTGTAAGCCACATGCATTTAAAATGACACAATGTAGTAGGGTATGCTATAGAATGTGTTGCAGTTGGAAATCAAGCTCTATCTAGTATGGATCATGACTGATGACACAATATACGTGACTCATTTTGCAAAAAATGGAGGCAAATTTTATAAAACATGCGTTTAATCACTGAATGATTCTCACCACTTCTAAGCATGGCACAGGCATGACAATGACCACAGGGCAGTGGCATGATGGTAACTGTATGCTGCACTCAGAATTATGGATCCAGATTGTATGGTTTTTGTAGGAGAGTAGGGTCTGCTATCCTATGGTCACCCCAAATTTTTGCTTTTTGCTTCACTGGTTTTCGACTACTGAGGCTGTGGGCCTGCTGATCAGACCCCCAGCCTGCTGTTCTCTCACTAAATTAATGACACATGTGCTATAGGCACATACCAATTGGAAATGGACTCCTTGTCAGCCCCTGTAGAATGCACTATAGGTGCACAGGGCACAGGAGCCACTAAGGCCTACCAGGGGCTGCAGCATATCTTTTGCCACCCCTGGCTGGTTCTTAAATTGACACAACTGGCTGATCACTCAGCTGGGGTAAGGTGGTGTACACACCCCTTGCTTAGATATAGTATACCTATGTCTAAACCTATATCTGGACACATGTAAACCTATGAGCCACTCCTATAGACAGGCCTCACCAATCCTGGAGGCTGGGTGCATGGTTTTTATGTGAGATGGAGCTCTAGCATGAGCTGAGCCTGTCTGCAGCCGTCGGGAACAAATCCCTAAGCTGTTTCAGGATAATGCCATACCATATACTATTAAGTGCCTTATAATCCTCGCGGTTATTTAGCAACTCTGGTTTGGCTTTATCAAAACATGTCGTGTAAGGTGTCATACGCTTTGGAATACCATCCCCTCGCCAGTTCTGGCGACGGGGATGGCATTCCACCCCTCTAGAGGGGTAAGACATGTTACTTCACTTTAATGCGGTTGATTTCTCCAAAGGCCTTAAGATCCACAAAATGGATGCCTCTGCCACAGACAAATGTCTGGACCCCTGGAGCTGACCGAAACCCAGTCAAGGGGGTCCTGGACAAAGGGTTTCCTGTCACAGGAGGGTGTCACCGCCCTCCAGACAGGAGATAGTGTATTGTAGCAGGGAGGTTTGAAAGAAACCAGACACTGCCTGGGGCGCACAAGGCTGCCCCTTGCATAATCCGGCCAAACCGGTTCTGGGGCACTCCAGCCCTCGTGCCAGGGCGGCCTGGATCAAAGGAAGGGGGTGTATCCACTAAGCATGGGCGTAAAATCCGCTCCGCTCGCGGATTTTTCGGATTTTCGGCAAATCCGCAATCCGCGAACGCTCGCGAATTTGTCGAAAATCCGTGAATCCGCTCGCGGCGGATTTTTTGCTTGGTTGCGGCGCGCGGCGTGGTGCACGGCGTTCACTTTCCGTCATTTTAGCGTTTGCCGAGTTGTTTTTCTTTGCGAGTGACGCGCCATTTTAGATCTTGCTGCGTGTTCCCGCGGGAGTTTGTCGCCCGCGAATACGTACTCGCGGCTTGCCACCTTGCACAGCACACCTCGCGAGAGTTCGCAATTGCGAACATGTAGTTGCGGCGGAAAGGAACAATCTCGCACTTGCGAAATAGAGATTTTGCAATTTCGCACAAGAAAATCACCAGCAAACAGGATAAACCTTCAGAAAATTATGATTTTTATCAGAATCACTCCTCAGGTTGACATTTGCATGGCCTTTTTTTTTGCAAGGAGTCCATTTTGGGGGGGGGGGGGAGGAAGGAAGTGCCCCACAGTCTCCAACTTCCTGTTCCTGTCCAGCAGGCTCCTCCCAGTGCTTTGTCCATCTCCTGGTCACTTTCATTTGGATCTGGAGCTGGAAGGATTACTTTTTGTGGGTGCTGCTGGATATTTGGATTTGAGGCCTTTTTGACTGTCTTTGGATCACTTTTGGATTAGAAATCAACTTTCACAAGTAAGTTTGTTTGGGGCATTACAGTTGCTGCAAGTACAATTTTGGAACTTTTTCAGAAAATTAAATAAATTATATTGTGGGTAGCCACAGTATCCAGTAGGACCAGGGTTGGTTATGGGTGCGTGATACAACTGTTTTGTTGAATTTAAACACCATTGAGGCCATGGATGGGCTGGGATTGTGCAGATTTTATTGTTTTTTGTCGTTTTTTTGGGCCTGCTGGTGTGGCCCTTTGCCCAGGGGTGGTGAGTGTTGCATGGGCCTAGTCTTTCTGTGGGGTGTCTTCTTGAATTTAAACATAATTGAGGCCATGGATGGGCTGGGATTGTGCTTATTTTATTGTTTTTTGTCGTTTTTGGGGGGCTGCTGGTGTGGCCTTTTGCTTGCCCAGGGGTGGTGGTGGTGCATGGACTGAGTGTGCCTGTGGTGTTGTCTCACTCTCTTTGATGTAAACATCATGGATGGCATTGGATTGTGGTGATTTCTGGCTGTTTTTCTGTTTTTTGGGGGTGTACTGTTGATGTGGTCTGGCCATGTGGGTGGTGGTGGTGGCCATCTTGAGTGCTGGCTGGTACAGGCAACATGTGCTTGGGGTGTAAGGGGGCCATTTTGAGGAGAGGCAGTGTCTGAGGCCTGCACTTATTTTGCCTACTTTTCATCCCTTATGCCCAGGGGTAGTGAGTGTTGCATGGGCCTAGTGTTTCTGTGGGGTGTCTTCTTGAATTTAAACATAATTGAGGCCATGGATGGGCTGGGATTGTGCTTATTTTATTGTTTTTTGTCGTTTTTGGGGGGCTGCTGGTGTGGCCTTTTGCTTGCCCAGGGGTGGTGGTGGTGCATGGACTGAGTGTGCCTGTGGTGTTGTCTCACTCTCTTTGATGTAAACATCATGGATGGCATTGGATTGTGGTGATTTCTGGCTGTTTTTCTGTTTTTTGGGGGTGTACTGTTGATGTGGTCTGGCCATGTGGGTGGTGGTGGTGGCCATCTTGAGTGCTGGCTGGTACAGGCAGCAACATGTGCTTGGGGTGTAAGGGGGCCATTTTGAGGAGAGGCAGTGTCTGAGGCCTGCACTTATTTTGCCTACTTTTCATCCCTTATGCCCAGGGGTAGTGAGTGTTGCATGGGCCTAGTGTTTCTGAGGGGTGTCTTCTTGAATTTAAACACCATTGAGGCCATGGATGGGCTGGGATTGTGCAGATTTTATTGTTTTTTGTCGTTTTTTTGGGCCTGCTGGTGTGGCCCTTTGCCCAGGGGTGGTGAGTGTTGCATGGGCCTAGTCTTTCTGTGGGGTGTCTTCTTGAATTTAAACACCATTGAGGCCATGGATGGGCTGGGATTGTGCAGATTTTATTGTTTTTTGTCGTTTTTTTGGGCCTGCTGGTGTGGCCCTTTGCCCAGGGGTGGTGAGTGTTGCATGGGCCTAGTCTTTCTGTGGGGTGTCTTCTTGAATTTAAACACCATTGAGGCCATGGATGGGCTGGGATTGTGCAGATTTTATTGTTTTTTGTCGTTTTTTTGGGCCTGCTGGTGTGGCCCTTTGCCCAGGGGTGGTGAGTGTTGCATGGACTGAGTGTGCCTGTGGTGTTGTCTCACTCTTTTTGATGTAAACATCATGGATGGCATTGGATTGTGGTGATTTCTGGCTGTTTTTCTGTTTTTTGGGGGTGTACTGTTGATGTGGACTGGCCATGTGGGTGGTGGTGGTGGCCATCTTGAGTGCTGGCTGGTACAGGCAACATGTGCTTGGGGTGTAAGGGGGCCATTTTGAGGAGAGGCAGTGTCTGAGGCCTGCACTTATTTTGCCTACTTTTCATCCCTTATGCCCAGGGGTAGTGAGTGTTGCATGGGCCTAGTGTTTCTGAGGGGTGTCTTCTTGAATTTAAACACCATTGAGGTCATGGATGGACTGGGAATGTGCAGATTTTATTGGTTTTTGTCGTTTTTTTGGGCCTGCTGGTGTGGCCCTTTGCCCAGGGGTGGTGAGTGTTGCATGGGCCTAGTCTTTCTGTGGGGTGTCTTCTTGAATTTAAACACCATTGAGGCCATGGATGGGCTGGGATTGTGCAGATTTTATTGTTTTTTGTCGTTTTTTTGGGCCTGCTGGTGTGGCCCTTTGCCCAGGGGTGGTGAGTGTTGCATGGGCCTAGTCTTTCTGTGGGGTGTCTTCTTGAATTTAAACATAATTGAGGCCATGGATGGGCTGGGATTGTGCTTATTTTATTGTTTTTTGTCGTTTTTGGGGGGCTGCTGGTGTGGCCTTTTGCTTGCCCAGGGGTGGTGGTGGTGCATGGACTGAGTGTGCCTGTGGTGTTGTCTCACTCTCTTTGATGTAAACATCATGGATGGCATTGGATTGTGGTGATTTCTGGCTGTTTTTCTGTTTTTTGGGGGTGTACTGTTGATGTGGACGGGCCATGTGGGTGGTGGTGGTGGCCATCTTGAGTGCTGGCTGGTACAGGCAGCAACATGTGCTTGGGGTGTAAGGGGGCCATTTTGAGGAGAGGCAGTGTCTGAGGCCTGCACTTATTTTGCCTACTTTTCATCCCTTATGCCCAGGGGTAGTGAGTGTTGCATGGGCCTAGTGTTTCTGAGGGGTGTCTTCTTGAATTTAAACACCATTGAGGTCATGGATGGACTGGGAATGTGCAGATTTTATTGGTTTTTGTCGTTTTTTTGGGCCTGCTGGTGTGGCCCTTTGCCCAGGGGTGGTGAGTGTTGCATGGGCCTAGTCTTTCTGTGGGGTGTCTTCTTGAATTTAAACACCATTGAGGCCATGGATGGGCTGGGATTGTGCAGATTTTATTGTTTTTTGTCGTTTTTTTGGGCCTGCTGGTGTGGCCCTTTGCCCAGGGGTGGTGAGTGTTGCATGGGCCTAGTCTTTCTGTGGGGTGTCTTCTTGAATTTAAACATAATTGAGGCCATGGATGGGCTGGGATTGTGCTTATTTTATTTTTTTTTTGTCGTTTTTGGGGGGCTGCTGGTGTGGCCTTTTGCTTGCCCAGGGGTGGTGGTGGTGCATGGACTGAGTGTGCCTGTGGTGTTGTCTCACTCTCTTTGATGTAAACATCATGGATGGCATTGGATTGTGGTGATTTCTGGCTGTTTTTCTGTTTTTTGGGGGTGTACTGTTGATGTGGACTGGCCATGTGGGTGGTGGTGGTGGCCATCTTGAGTGCTGGCTGGTACAGGCAGCAACATGTGCTTGGGGTGTAAGGGGGCCATTTTGAGGAGAGGCAGTGTCTGAGGCCTGCACTTATTTTGCCTACTTTTCATCCCTTATGCCCAGGGGTAGTGAGTGTTGCATACTTGCATGTCCCTAGTCTTTCTGTGGGGTGTCTTCAATGTAAACATCATGGATGGCATGGGATTGTGCTCATTTTTCTGTGTTTTGTCGATTTTTTGGGGTGTATAACTGAACTGATGTTCCTCTGTCTTCCATTGCTTTTAGGTGCACAAGAAGACTCAATAGAACCACCAGTGCCAGGAAGAAGTCCTGCAGCGGTGTGTGCAGCATAACGTCACGCGACGTCACGTCTGGACACAGAACCCTCTGCAACTCGTGCAACTGCTGCCTGCTGACCTGCTCTGAAGAAGATGGCCCCAAAAAAAGTAACCCGTAGCTCCTCTAGCAAGAAAGGTGCCAGTAAGGAGCAGAAGAAGCAAGTTACCAAGGACACTGGTGTGCCGCCCGCCCCTTTTTTTGTGAGTAAAAAAAAAAGTATGCCTGCAGCAGCTGCAGCGGGATCTGCTGGGGACCAAGCTGGCAGCAGCACCCCCGCTCCATTGGGCTCAGTGCCACCACCACCACCACGCCAACTTAAGTCCAAGCCCTTGAGTGCTGCAGAGGCAGCCAGTATACTTCTTCAATCACCATCGACCAGTGATGTTGGCTCATCGCAAGAAAGCAGCAGCAATGTCCCTCAATCAACACAGGTTGTTGTAGCTCATCTGACGAGTGTTGAACAACCACAGCGGCAACAACAATCACATGTGCAAGTACAAGCCCAAGTACATGTGGAAGGAGAGGCAGCGCAAGGAGATGCGCATGCAGAGGTGCATGGAGGGTCACAACAAGTGCCCACAATAGTTGTTCCTCCCGAAGTAGGGGCACATCAGGAAATCGACAATCAAGGCGAGGTATCATTTGAGGAAGCCACTCCTCCTGATGATCCTTCATTGTCTTCCACAACCCTAGCAAGGAAGAGATCAAGGGTGGTGTCTACATCCTCTTCAAGCACACCTCCTTCTGATGATACGGATCAAACTTGGGAACCAGCACCACAGCCGTCTGAGAGTGAGGCAC
Organism: Lissotriton helveticus; assembly: GCF_964261635.1. Lineage (NCBI taxonomy): Eukaryota > Metazoa > Chordata > Amphibia > Caudata > Salamandridae > Lissotriton > Lissotriton helveticus. Next base: position 1,243,020 of record NW_027611671.1, on the reverse strand, counting down.
ACCATGATCCAACAAAGGTACTTAAGCGTAAAAGGAAGCTCGTCCAAAGTCTCAGACTTATGGAGTGTGATGAGGCTCAACAAGAAGTGGCGGATACTGCTGCTGATGAAGACTCTGCCAACGACGACCCAGTCATCATAAAGGTCACTGCAGCCCCAGCGGGCATGCAGCAAACAGACATTTTGACCCTAGCCCGAAGAGCTGCTGCGCGTGATGATGATGATGATGATGTTGTCGATGAGGAGGCAGTGGAAACACCACAATCATTGGAGTTAAGTAGTACACCAACTCGTCCCGCTTCCATATTTCTTTCTGGCAAGAAGAGACCTGCGTCAACCTCGACCTTAATTAGTGGCGGTGAAAGTGGAAAACGTACAAAAGTTGGCCAATCCAGATCCTCCACTTCATCTGGCATTAGCTTCATGACCACCACCACCACCAGTATCGCCGCCTCCTCCAGGTCCCACAGACACTTCAAGTCCCCAGTTTGGGACTTCTTTACTGTTTGTCCCAAAAATCCAAGGTTTGCCATTTGTACCCTTTGTAAGCTTGCAGTTAGTCGTGGTAAGCCAGGTAGCAACTATGGTACCGGCGGCCAGAGTGGTCATCTTGACAGAAAGCACGGTGTCCAATGGTTTGCGCACCTAGCTGCGATCAAGAAAGGCCAAAATCAAGGAAACGTTGATGTTTCATCTGATGTTGACGAGCAGGAAGAAGACGTGTCAAACACTTCCCTTACACCCAGTACCCCTCTCAGCAGCACACCCAATGTGAGGCACACTAAGAGTGTTGGAGCGAGTGAGACACCAACGCACAAAAGTTCACCAGCGAGCAAAATTGGGTCAACGAAGTCATTATCAGCCCGTAAATGCTTGGTCCAGGCCAACATTAGAACAATGCTTACTTCAGACGTGCCATATGAACGCAACCACCCACTGACGCGTCTGTATAACACTAAGCTGGCTAAAATGCTAGCTGTGGACCTTCTACCTTTTTCTTTTGTAGAAGCGGTAGGTTTTCTTGAATTAGTTGCAACGCTCTGCCCTAAATGGAAGGTTCCGAGCCGGTTCTATTTTGCCAGAGTTGCGGTTCCAGCACTACATGAAGATGTGCTGCAGGCGATTGGGGCAGCTTTGCAGAAGAGTGCTGTTCACACAATACATCTGACAACAGACATGTGGACCAGTGGCCCAGGCGATGATTACATGTGCATCACTGCACACTGGGTCTCTTTTTCAGGTGTTATAGCAAAGCTAAACGCAGGTGTTGACCCGGACCAAGTTTTCAAAGCTGCTCGGAAACATGCAACACTAGCCATGTTTGCCTTGGAGAAAAGTCACACAGCAGAAAACCTTTTGGAAGAGTTTGACAAAAAGGTGTTGTCAATGCTATCCCCCCTAAAACGCAAGATTGGTTATGTTTCCACGGATAATGGCGCCAATGTAGTTAAGGCCATGTCACAGGGTCACCATGTTAGAGTGCCGTGTTTGGCGCACTGTATCAACCTGGTAGTTCAAAAATTCTTGAGTGATAAAGAGAGTCCAGCGTTCGAGGTAATGGCCACCTGCCGCAAAATGTGCAACCATTTCAGCCATTCTTTTAAGGCCCGGAAGCATCTGCGGAGACTGCTACTTCAACGTGGAATGCCAGTGAAAGCACTCATCCAGGAGGTGGCAACACGTTGGAACTCAACCTTCTACATGCTTGAGCGTCTGCATGAGCAGTATACGGTACTCGATCACTATTTCTTGACAGAGGCTACATCTCAGAAGGAGGACCTGCGGATGAGTAAGGCGCAATGGGCCATAGTTAAAAGCCTGACAGACATGCTTCGTCCTTTTGAGTTCTTCACGCGTGCAGTCAGCCAGGAGGACTGTAATTTGGGAAAAGCTATCCCATTGTTGTGCATACTGGAGCACCAACTGATGGCGGTTTCTTCTGAGTTTGAAAAAGATGAAAAAAAAAAAAACCATTTCATTTTGTCTGAGAAATTATTACATCGCCTACGTGGTGATGAACGTCTTAAAAACATCAACTCAGATCAGCATTACATTTGTGCTACTATTCTGGATCCACGCTACAAAAAGGCGCTGGCAGACAACGCATTCTTTCCTTTCGCTGATGCAGATGTTCAAAAGTACAAACATTGGTTAGCCTGGTCAGCCAAGAGGTTTGAAAAAGAACGGCAGGTTATTGAAGGAGAAGCCAGTACATCAGCATCAGCATCAGCAGGCCATCCGCAGTCACAAGAATCCACTTCTGCACCTGTGGCTGGGGCACAAGTGACCTCTCAGCCGTTAAAGACACCGGCAACTGGATCATCTGCACCACACACAATGACAACACTAACAGTGGCTGGGGAGGAGGATTGGCTAAGTTTGATGGGGTATGGTTCTCTAAAAAATGTCACAGGCACAGCAAAAAGTAAGCAAAGTGGAGGAACAGTTGATGACCTTGAGTCGATGGTGCAGGACTATCTGAATGACTCAACAGTGGTCTTTCTTAATGAGGAGCCATTGCAGTATTGGCATGGCAAAAAACAATTGTGGCCACAGCTCTACAACCTGGCTATAAACTATTTGTCTTGCCCACTCGCAAGTGTGTCTTCTGAACGTGTTTTCAGTGCTGCTGGTGGCATTGTAACTGCCAAACGGAGCCGCCTATCGCCCAAAAATGTGGAGCGGCTGACAATGATCAAGATGAATCAGCACCTCATACCACCAGATTACAAAGTGCGAGAAAGCACGCCACATGAAGACGATGAGGACAGCAACGTAGATGAGGGGATTTTTTCTCTGTTCGGTGCCACTGACCTCATCCAGCCTGAATTCGCAGAGTATGATGACGAAATCTTGTTCTTATTCCCTGACACCGAGCCCTGAAAATGAGACAATCAATCAAGAACTTTCTTTTTCGTCCTTATTCACTTTTATTCCTGTGTGCTTTGTGTCTCTCTTTCTTTGTTTTGCACAGTTAATTTAATTCAAACTTTAATCACCTAATCCCAAAAAGAAGACCATCATCAGAACTGTCTTCACTTGTTTGCTTATTGATTTGAAGGTGCCGCAGTCTACATTCCTCAGGTTCACAAGTTCTGAAGAACATGCTCCTCTATCCTCCTCCTCCAGACTGCGATTTCCCTCCAAGCAGAGTGCTGGATTACGCACAATGAAGAAAGACTCAGCACTTGTGGGGGTGTTGTACTTCTTTGCGGGTGAGTTGACGGTTTTGGGCCCATTGCTGTGAAGCTCTAATAATGGACAAAAGTGTTTTGGACCAAATATGAGGTGAAAATTTCTTGCCGTTTTTGCTGACTTGCTTGCCTTTGAGGTGCTCTTTGGCGGGGTTCCGGGGGTTTGTGTGTAATTTTTGGTGTCTGTCGAAGCACTGCTGCGACAGTCTAATCTTGATTGCATTTGCTTTTCAGGAAATCCGTGGTGGAAAACAGGAGTTATGATGATTGATGATGACCTAGCTGCACAGCGCGTTACTTTGGACCGAAGGCCGAGAGATATTGTAAGTATGAGATTTAGCTTTTTCGCTGTTTGGGGGTGTTGTCGGGTGTTTTTTTGCGGGTGGGTTGGCGCCGGCGGGTCTTGCCTGGGGCATTCCTGGGAAGGTCTAATACCGGATACAAGTATTTTGGACAAAATCCATAAGGAACAGCCTTTTTTTTGCCATTTCTTCAGACATCTTGCTCAATGTAGCTTTTGGGGGGCTTCCTGCTGTTCGTGGGTGGGTTGCGGCCGGGGTCTCTGTCGAAGCACTGCTGCGACAGTCTAATCTTGATTGCATTTGCTTTTCAGGAAATCCGTGGTGGAAAACAGGAGTTATGATGATTGATGATGATGACGACCTAGCTGCACAGCGCCGCGTTTGGACCGAAGGCCGAGAGACATTGTAAGTATGAGATTTAGCTTTTTCGCTGTTTGGTGGTGTTGTGTCGCGTGTTTTTTTGCGGGTGGGTTGGCGCCGGCAGGTCTTGCCTGGGGCTTTCCTGGGAAGGTCTAATACCGGATACAAGTGTTTTGGACAAAATCCATAAGGAACAGCCTTTTTTTTGCCATTTCTTCAGACATCTTGCTCAATGTAGCGTTTTGGGGGGCTTCCTGCTGTTCGTGGGTGGGTTGCGGCCGGGGTCTCTGTCGAAGCACTGCTGCGACAGTCTAATCTTGATTGCATTTGCTTTTCAGGAAATCCGTGGTGGAAAACAGGAGTTATGATGATTGATGATGATGATGACGACCTAGCTGCACAGCGCCGCGTTTGGACCGAAGGCCGAGAGACATTGTAAGTATGAGATTTAGCTTTTTCGCTGTTTGGTGGTGTTGTGTCGGGTGTTTTTTTGCGGGTGGGTTGGCGGGTCTTGCCTGGGGCATTCCTGGGAAGGTCTAATACCGGCTAGAAGTTAGTTGGACAAAATCCATAAGGAAACACCAGTTTTGGCACTTTGTAAGTTAGGGTTCGTTAGGGTTAGCCCTAGCAGCAGGATTGCATGTGTTTAGGGGGGTTCTATTGCAACGCGGTTCTGTTGTTGTAGAGCACTGTTGGAGCGATGCTGGCTATGGATACTTTTGCTTGCAGGCAAGTGGTTTGAATACAATCCACGGTCTGTATTTGGGTCTACTGTTACTTTCAAAGTACGTTTTGTAACCATTTTTCTGCTAGGCATCATCAAAGTGTGACTTTTTGAACCACACAGCGTACATACCTTTTATTTATTTATCAGTGGTATTGTAATAGCACTTCCTGTTTTCCGTTCAATAATTACAGGCCGGGTTTCAGTCAACATCCGCCAGGCAGGCAGTGGACAGGGTGTCTCTTCTGTCAGTGGTCACCACCACATTGATGGACGAAGCGTCAGCTGGAATGGAGGAGTGCCGCCAATAAGAGGAATTGTTTGCTGCATGCAACTTACTTACCAATTTCAACAGGACAACTCCAACAACATACGCAATACAGATACAGTATCCATTGTTGTCTTTTATTCTATGAGTGTGACTGCATGTGCTTACCTTTACTTTGTAACCAAAGATTGTCTGTAAACTCTGTATCTTCAATTATTGTTTGTCCATGCTCTGCTTTTTTTTTCTTCTCTCAACAAAACCTACCCAAAAAGAAACCCCCATTCCCATCCATTTTACAAACCCTAACCCTCTTCCCCCGGGCTGTGTTGTTTTGCTTGATGTCTGACTAAAATGACATCAATAATTCCACACACTTGCTGGGGAGGATAAGGTGATAGCAGCAACAGGCTGGTGAAGGAATACGAGGATATCTTCTAGACTTACTCAGCTTCAGTACTATATCTTCTAGTAGTAGTAGCCAATGTCAAATAAATTCAACGCAAGTACTAGTTATACTTGCAATACTTTACCATTTGTTAGGCTACATTATGGCACTGTTCTAGTGTACTGTCACCTGCTATTTTCTCGATCGTACCGTAACCGTTGTAATGCTACAGTAAGGAGTACAAACAAGGTTTCGTTTTCTTTTTTTCCATAGGCATGCAACTGCCACTGTGTCACACCACTAGTAACACCGCAATGAGGAAATGTCACCCGCCCAGGAATGACAACGTTAATCCCCATTTCACCTGGAGCCAGCCCTGGGCCTAGCCCTAATTTCTAACACAAATTACAGGTAAGATAAGCGTTTGGTGGGAGGTAGTATAATGGAGTATTATTTCGGAGTAGACAAGAGTTTGACGGTTGTACTACTAAAGTCCTACGACTGTTCAGGAAAACAAAGTTACTGTTACACCCCCGCCCCCCACCCACCAGACTGAAAAGCAGTAAAAAACAGGTATGGTCAGATAAAGTAGTTGAAAAATATATTTATTTATCCCTAACAAAATAATCTCCCTCACCCACCCTAACCCCAACGATTGTCTCTGAAACGTCCCAAAACGATCCCAACTCCCAAATCCCACCCCCCAAAAGTCTATAAAAAAAGGGCAAGGGACACTCCACTACTGGAGGGTGCTGGTGCTGGTGCATGATGCGGCATGGGCATCATACTCCTTGCGGAGGGTGGCAAGCTCGGAGCGGAGGCCCTTAACCAAGGTCTTATACCTCAGGACCTCCTGCTCCAGGTTGGACATGCGGACTCGTAGGCGGTGTTGGCGTTCCTTGCAGCTCCTGTGGGGGGCAGCTGGTGTTTCCGGTGCTTGGCGGTGGCGGTCGGCTTTCTTAGCCCGGCTCGGTCCCGCTGGTTTAGTCACGGAGGAGGATGCAGTCGAAGATGTTGCCCCGCTCGACTGCGTGTCCTCCTCCTCCTCCAGGGCCACCAGCCGCCGATACTCGGCGACTGTGGCCTCCAGCCTCCGTTGCCGGGCCAATCTAGCCTGCTCCCTCCTTGTTGTTGATTTGGAAGAAGGAGCAACTATATGAAGAAAGAAAGACATAGTCTGTAACCAATGCTCCTTATTAATAACACAAAGTGATTGAGCCGAAAGTTGGGTCACAGAGTACAAGTAGCAAATTGAAAGCACAGTACATAACTATTGAGGACAGTATCTATGTAACCCTCCCACTTCTGCATCCTTGCTCTAACAGTAGTGGTAGTTTAATGAACTAATTCTACGACCACTATGGACTTCCATTACAGTCGACTATGACAGTACACCAGTCTTATTCTTCTTCTTCTCTCTTGTTTAGGGAAATGGGTACGTTATCTTATGCAAGCCGGCAGAATGACATGGACACAGCACAGTGAAGTTGCACCCGAGAAAAAAAGTTGCACACCATGATGATGGAGACAGACTTGCGTTACTGTACCGGTCCAGTACATGCAGGTGGTGAAGCTATTACTTTTCTATTACGGGTGGCACTGAGAATACTCTGTTACAAGGGCTACTGCTTAATTAATTTACCTTTCACCCTACAGTGCAAATGAGTACTAGAAAAGGAAACTGAAGAAGCTAACTAATTTGATTATCTATCACTTCACATGGGACGTATTTAATGACAGATGAGATGACTTTAGGTGCTTTGCTTAATATTGAGTGAACACAGTGATACACCCACACATGAATGACGTACTACAAGTAAACTAAAGTTATTAAGAGAGGTACGGAGTGTCCACCGTAATAACCAGATATATGCTGTGAATGCAAACGCAATACAAAGTACTGCTACTATTCATGGAAGTATTGGACACATTTACAATTTCTTTTCCTTGCCTTCCCTGCACTGGGACGGACGTGCGGGTGCGGTGGTACATGCTCTTCAAGGTAACACTTACTTCACCTGGCGACCATCTACTCTCTCTAGATACACATTTGCTATGTAAGAGTCAGAGAATACCATGCTCCAGGCATCCATTCATTCAAAGTATACGCACACATACAGTTTCTGTTTCACCCACCCAGGCTGCTGTCCTTCCACCCATCCTTGCTTCATCATTGACCCAGCCATGCACCATACCATATTCTTTCCTTCCCAGCCACCTCTGGGTCCAAGCAAACACATATCGTTCTTCTTTGCCAGCCATCATACAAGTTCGCGTCCCACTTACTTACACCCTTCTTTCGCTTTTCGTTCATCCCATCCATCACGTTCGTCTAAGAACTTATTGGGATTCTTCTCACCAAAAACTTCACAGCTAAGTCGAAGTACATTTCGAGGAGGCTACTACCTGGTTGATTTGTAATTGTAATACACCCGTGCAGAAAGCACACTATGCAGTCTTCAATCTCAATAAGTAAGGAATATATAGCTTACCTGTTTCCGCCACCACGTTTGATCCCCCACAGGAACGGCCACCAGCTCTTCTACCGCCGCATCCTCCCCAGAGGCCTCCGAGTCCAAGTCCAACACATCAGCCACCTCCGCGCTGGCCCCGTCACCAGATGTTACACCTACAAAGTACATTTAAGAAAGTTAGAATACACCACTCACTACTATATAATATTTGGTCTAGGAGAAATGTTAAAAAAACAGAATACAATGTAATAATTTGTGACTGTCTACTCCATAGTAAAAATGTCCCATTTTCCAGGGAAGGCTGTTGTCTTGCTGCACTTTTATGCACAACTGATGAATGCTTGCTTTTGATTTTTAACACGCACCACTTTTTCTCCTAACAGACAGAAGCTTGACTCCTGAGTCCTAAGAACACGACCAGGATCAAGTTCAAAGTAGGTGAGAGTTCGGCTCGACCACAAGAAATGTGTCCAATTAATCGTCAGCACTAACCACTTTTCCGTTTACAGTTAAATAGTTTTATGACAAAGTAGATTTCAATAAATGTGTTTACTTTTAATAAAGCTTTTACACTTAAATAGACTCTGTGGTTTTTGTTCCTCTAGACTAGAGTGGATGAGCTAAAGGTTTTGGAATTTTTGCAAGCATGAGTGCCTCTGACACTTCTTGACTGTGCTGTGACTCCGTACTACTCTCTTGTCCTGCGTACGATAATCTAGAGATCATTGGGGATCTATAATCGGTGACTTCGGGAGCTGAATGACTCTGCCACACTATCTAGTCAGTAAGGAGACAGTGCATAGAGGTATTGCTGAATATAATGGGAGTCCAATGGAATTGCCAAATGTCCAATCTTAGTTAGCTACACAGACAGACTAATAAGAATAGTCTAGTAATACCACAGGGAGTCATCATATTCGAGGCAGGATAAGAATTTATATCCAGTCTACAAGAAGATCAAAGACGATTTAGAAAAAATCGAATGAGGAACGCTAGGAAAAAATAGGTACTGTTTAGTAAAATGTAAACTTACTGGGGCCAGCAAAGGAGCCCTCGCCTGCCCGATCCTGGCCTGCATCCTCAGCACCCTCCTCCTGTGTCCTCTTGCCCTTGGGGGGAGCTGATGTACAACATGAAAGAAAGAAAAACCATAAAACATGGATGAGATTTTTCAACCAAATCAAACATTTCAAAAGAACAATAACAACATATTTTGGAAAAATAGCAAATAGATAGACAACTATTCCACGGGATCTATCTCATGTGGTATACTACGTTATTCGTATTGCCTGATTTGCGGAACGTTGACTTAGAAAGTTCCTATGTAACTCAATAAACAGACTACTAAAGAGGTTTGCCTAGGCCTGGCACTGCAGGCAGTAGTGCACAACACGTGACAGACAAAGTCCATCCTGCTTGCAGATCAGTGAATACTCAAACTATCAATCCACCCGCCACCACCGCCACTATTTCTTCTGATAGCCATGTGACTGTCTAAAGGAAGGACACTGGACTTCAGTCTGTTGGGGCTGATTTATAAGTCCCTTGCGGAAGTTGCGGCTGATTTTCCTCCATTGTTGCGTGCCTTTTCTGACGCAGCGGCAGAACAAAAGACTCGCCATGGTGTTGGTGCGGCGTATATATTAAAAAAAAAAACACATATGGGCATATGGGCGATGCATCACGTTGTAAAGCCCTGCGCCATCAGGGGGCGTTCCGGCGCAAGGGAGGGCGTACCTGCGCAGGAACGAATCCTAAAAGTGGCTGAGGGAAATCTACAAGATGTCAATCAGTCATTTTTATGACAATGATGCATGACTCAAACCCTGCGCGCTTGAAGCCGACGTACGGCTTGATGCAGCATTGGGGAGATAGGGTACCCCAGAGCATTGCTGGAGCTGCGCCATCGTTGGCACGCAACTCCAGCAATGCGCTGCCTTTACGGCACAGATGCGTAAGGCTTCTGTGACGTTTTGGGCCAATGGGTGGTGGTGGCATGGCACACAATTACTGCCGCATCCCTGCTACTTTGCAGGGATGCGCCGGTAATTGAAAATATGACCCTTACTGTCTAGCATTACGCAGTTCTTTTCTTTACAGTACACTGATACATAATTTCTCAGGCCAATGAAATGCTTCTGAACACAACATACAAAACAAAGAAGCATAGTAGCAAGCAAGGCTACTGAGAAGGAGAGCAGTGCACCTGAAAATGAAATGCATAGAAGATTTTGAAATATAATTTACCTCAATGTAATCGGCAGCATTATTGCTCTTGGTAAAGAACAAAGATTTGCAAATAACAGAGCAGGATAAAACAGAGTAGTAAATGTACTACTACTACTACTCACCAAGCCCGGGGACCTCTACGCCGAGCGCGTCCAGCAAGTCCCGCTCCCGGTCCATGACATCGGTCCAGCGGTGGGTGGCCTGGTTATATGTGCGCCGGACCCCAGAGATCTTGTACATGGCCCGGCACACCTTCTCCCACCGCTGGCGGCGCTCCCGGATGCCATAGCCGGTCGCGATCTTGCCGCCTCCCAGGATCGTCTTGGGGAGGCGGCGCTGGACATGGAAGATCAGTGCCGCCACTTCCTCCGCGCTAAAGATCTCCCTCGGGACCACTTGCTCCCCCCTTAAACGCCCGCACGGGAGCCGGGCACGGGGTGCGGGACCCTTCCCCTTCTCAGGGTGCTTCCCGGCTCCCTTTACCATGGTCTGGGCAGAAATAAACTTAAATGATAAAGAAGAAATAGAATAGTGAAGAAGAAAATAAAAGAGTTTAAAAAAGTAGTTTAAAAGTAACTAAAAGCTGCAGAAAACACAAAAATATAGAGCTAGAAAAATAGAGGGTTAGATAATAAGTAAAATTAGATCAAAAAAACTTCAAACAAGCAAAGGATGGCAGAGATTGAGAGAGGATAGAGAAAGCATGCCCAGAACCATAGCAATGAATGAGAAACAAGATGGCCGCGCCCGTTCACGACCGCGTGGGTAAGTTCGCGCGAGATTTTCCTTGCGAGTACGCGCGAACTTGTACTCGCGAGCAGCACACTTTGCGAGATTACACATAGCGGGCGGAAACGGAATTACGTCACGCCAACAAGATGGCCGCGCCCGTGTACGACCGATAGGGTAACTTGGCAAACGAATAGCTAGAAGCGCCTCGCGAACACGCGCAAGATCACGCGAACATACACGTCGCAACAAAAACAATTTTGTATTCGCACGTATTCGCGGCTTCCGAAATCGATCTCGCACGGATTCGCGCCCCAAATAACGCGCGAAATTGCAAAAAAAACGATTTTAGCTAAAATGAAAGCAATGAGCAGGTGCAAAAGTTCAAACTTAACATTAGTAACATTCAAGGTAGTGCTTCCTGATGGGCCCCTCCAGAGTTTGCAACAATTCTATGACCCTGCTATGACCCAAACAGCAGGCTCATAGAATAGCACCATAAAGGTCCTGTAAAAAAAAAATTTCACTGCAACAAAAAGCAAATTACAGATAAGGAAGGAAGCAGGTGCCAGCCAGACTGGAACTTTCAAAATTACTGACACATTAATGAAACACAAATTAATTGATGGCAGTTGAAGAAGGGCAGGTGTGCTAGCTTTTTTCAACCACCATAATCTACAGTAATAAATAAACCTAATAGGTGCCTGTGAGGATGTACTAGAGGGTGGCATGGGTGTCCCAGAGGGTGGCAGTGGTGAAACAGAGGGTGCTGTGAACCTGTGATGATAAACCAGACGTAGAAACAACATAGTCGCGGCCGTTGCAAGCCGAAAAGTAAGTTCGCAATTGCGAACTTGTCCCAAAATCGGCGCGAACACGCGCCAACACAAAAAACGGAAAAATCCGCAAGTCCGCTAGAGTTCGCGGATCTTCGCGGATTGCGAATCCGTAAATACGCAAGTTCGCGGATTGCCAATCCGCAAAATCCGCCCATGCTTAGTATCCACCCACTTCCTGGGTCCCACCCATAGGAGGGGACCTAGCAGGTAATCACGCCCACCAGATTCGAATAAGAGTGGGAGCAGTGCCAATGCACATCAGATTTCCTGGAAGAAACATTTGAAACGATATTCTGGACCCTTCGCCCTCCATCTCAACGTGGAAGCCCGAAGAATCTCCCTTGTGGTCAAGGAGTGACCACCCTGCAGCAGCAGGCACCATCCAGCCCTCGACGTCTACTTAGTTGCAGTTCCCGCCGGAACTCGAGCGACTGAGATCGACGAGATCAAGCCTGCCCAGCTTCTAACAGCCCGATCCACAGTCCATGCAAAGCTGAGACCCGTGGAGGCGACCGGAAGCGTGGGGCACGCCATCTTGAAGTGACCACGAGACGCTGACCGTGCAGCCCACGAGTGACCCTCGAAGCTGTGCACCGGGGTTTGAGAAGCCCCCACCCTGAGCTACTCCTGAGCCGAAGTTCAGCCCTCCACACTCGACGAGTGCTGCGTGGGGCCCTTTGGCACGATTTGGCTCAACGCGTTGGCCCGGTCACTTGCCAGCTGGCTTGTGGTCCCTGTGCCGACGAACTACAAAAGAAGACTCGTGATTCTGGTTGCTCCAGATCCACACCAGCTCCCCTGAAAGGGAGCCCCGACTCTGACCTTCCTGGTCCGAGTGAGACGCCATCTTCCAATCCCGCGGGGATTGCTCTTACCAAGGCTTGGTTGCTCCAAACCGGAAGCCGACTGCACCGACGGTGAGAGCCTGCGTGGGACAGATCGTGACCTGCTCCTGGACGTCGCAGATGCCCCAGAGCCCACGTGACAGCGAAGAGAAGCGCCTCGACGACCACCTGATTGCGCCCGACATTGCCTGGTTCCGTCCTGGTTCCACCCTGGTCACTGCTGAGTGACCCAGACTCTGTCCCCTCTGCTTTCAGGTACTCTACAACTTGAGTCCACCCTTGGACTCCACCGGACACTTCGTCTTCACCCTGCCTGCAGCCCTTTCAGCTTCAAGCACCAAGAGCCTGCGTGTCAAAACCCGACGCCACTTCGACCCTGTGCACCCACTTCCTGTGGGTGAGGTAACTTTGCTCCGCCGGTGTTTCCACACTGGTGCACACCTCTAGGGTCTGTGTGTTAAGTTTTGTTCCTCTAGGTTCAGCGGAAGTGTCCTTAAACTTTAACTATTTGACTTTTACGCACCATTGGTTAACATTGGTGCATGCGTGCGCTTTCCGCACATCTCCCGAATCCCGAGGGCCATTCCCGACTTCAGCATTGCTTGTCCTGACTGCTCCCAGCGATTCCCTAGGCCCTAGGCCTAACCACTGTTCGAGTGGCCTCTCTTATACCACTTGTTTAGTATATGGTTTGAGTGGCCCCCTGCCCTCATCCATAATTGTGCAACTTTGTATGTTTAAACAGTGCTTTTGATTTAACGCTTGTGCCCCTTTATTCATAAAGAATACTGGGGATTGTTTTTAGTAATAAACACATATATTTTTATAATATATACTTGTGTGGTGTCCTTTCATTTGGTATTACAGGATTGTATGTGGTAAAACAGCTCGCTTAACACGACCTCTTAAGTTAAGCCTTTAGGCTGCTTAGTCCATGCTACCACTAGGATAGCTTGTCTAATAAGGTTGACTTACAACCAGACACCATAAGGGGATTGTTTGGTCAGGTAGTAGGTGGTTCCAGAATTGGAAACATCCCCTACCAGGCCAACTTCTCACATTGGTGAGCAGCGGTGCGGATTTGAGCTTGCTGTTGTTTTACCATTGCAATCTTTATATCAAATTGAAAGATCACATCAAGTACCTCTAGGTACATATAAAATCAAAAGCTTAGCATATTAAGTTCTACTGAACTTAGTAGTTGTAGGTTGAAGGGATTAGCACACCCTGACTACAACTAACTAGCAAGGTACAGTAGGAAAACACTTAGTGTAGGTAAGTGCACCACTTACACCTCACTAGTAACCATGTCTGACACAGGAAAAGCCTCAGGGTCTGCTCCTGTGACAGTTGACCCTACCCAGGCAACTTTTGGATATGACAAACTAACCCGCAGAGACTTGATTGCCTTGTGCAAAGCAAGAGGGTTAAAAAGGGGCAGAAGCCCCACCTGCCTAATCCTGGTAGAAATCCTAGAACAGGATGACTTAGAGAAGGCAAAATCAGCTTCCCTAGATACAGGAACTGGAGGGAACCCCCCTGCAGTTGATCCCCCTGAAGAGGAGGATGATGATGACTTGGATGAGGACTCAGATGGTGGGGACTCACAAGTACAGGATCAGGGTAGCCAGGTTCCAGTTGGTAGGCTTAGCCAGGCCAACTTGGACCTACTGGGGAATGGAGAGGGCCAGCACCTCCCCAGAACCCAACATGTGATTCTCCCAGGCAACAGAAGAGTGAGATCTCCCTCAGGGGACTCTCATCTTTCTAGTGCCTCCAGAGAATCAGAGAGAGGCATGAGTGCTTCTCAGAAAGCTGAGCATAGGGCTAGAATGAGGGCTGTCAGACTCCAGATAGAGAGAGAGGAGGTAGCCCTGAGTCAAGCTAAGCTTACCTTAGCTCAAGCTAAACTTGCCTTGGCAAGAGAGCAGAAATTAAGTGGCTTAGATGTCACTGGTGGCAGCAATTTTCCAAGAGAAAAAGACAGGGCCTATGACAATAGAAACCTGACCAAGATTGTGCCCCCCTTTAAAGAAGGGGATGACATCCACAAATGGATGACTGCTCTTGAGAGAGCCTGCATGGTACAGCAGGTTCCTGAGAATCAGTGGGCTGCAATTTTGTGGTACTCCTTTTCTGAGAAAGGGAGGGACAGGCTCCTCACAGTTAGACCTGAGGATGCCAAAAACTACTCTGTTTTGAAGAGTGCTCTCATTGAAGGGTATGGCCTAACCACTGAGCAATACAGGTTGTTGTTCAGAGACACCCAGAAAGCACAGACTCAAGACTGGACTGATTTTGTGGAGTGTGCCACTAAGGCTTTGGAGGGTTGGTTACAGGGAAGTAAAGTTTCAGACTATACAGGATTGTACAATCTTATGATGAGAGAACAGATCCTTAATAACTGTACAAACCAGCTGTTGCATCAATACCTTATTGACTCTGATCTGACCTCTCCCCAAGAATTGGGAAAGAAGGCAGACAAATGGGTCAGAACAAGGATTAAGCAGAAACCCCAGAACCAAGGTGGTGACCAGAAGAAAACAGACCAGAAGGGTGGTAATCAGAATCAGAAAGATAAAGAAAAAGACCAGAAGTCTTCAGGCCCCCAAACTAATAGTAAGGAGGGTGGTTCCCAAAATGGTAACAAGAAGAAGAAGAACAAAGGTCCAAAGACACCTTGGTGTAATACCTGCAAATCAGTTTCACACTGGGGCAGTGAGTGCACCAAGGCAAATCCAGTTCCCACCACTACAGCTCCTAAAGCAACTGCAACCCCAAGTACAGTAAGCAGTGGTGGAACACAGTCCAAGGGTGTAGCTGGGTTGACCCTGGGTATTGAAGTAGGATCTGGCCTAGTCAGAGTCCCTACACAGGCAGTTCTCCTGTATGATGTGGACATTGAGTTGCCCACTGCAGTAAGCCCCACTAACCTGGGCAAATACAGGCAGACTCCCTTAATAAATGAGAAACTGGCTCAAGCTTACAGGGACACATGTGCTAGTGTCACCATGGTGACCCCTGGCTTTGTGGACCCTGGACAGATTGTACTAGGAGAGAGCTACCTAGTAACCAATGCAAGCAACTCCACTACCTCCCATAGTGTGGCAGTTGTGAACTTCTCCTGGGGAGGGGTTGATGGCCTAAAGAAAGTTGTGGTGAGTGCAGACCTACCAGTAGACTGTCTGTTGGGCAATGACCTTGAAAGCTCAGCATGGTCAGAAGTGGAGTACAGGACTCATGCAGAAATGCTAGGGATTTCAGAGCATGTCCTTGCCATGACAAGGGCTCAGGCTAAGAAGTGCCTTCCTGAACCAGTGGTGGATCTTGAGACAATAGACCAGCCACAACCCAAGAGAAGGAGCAAGAGAGGAAAGGCCTCGCCTTCCACCTTGCCCCAGGTTGAGGATCAGGTTTCAGAGGAAACTGATTCTGCAGTCCAAGAGGAGACTGTCTCTGAGGAGCTTGAACCTGACCAGGTTGAGTTTCTGGGGACAGGGGGACCCTCAAGGGCAGACCTGAGGCAGGCTCAATTAGATTGCCCTTCCCTTGAACCCCTCAGACAGCAGGCTGCTGCTGAGGCTGCTGGGGATGCCCAAGGTACCCATACTGTGTATTGGGATGAGGGACTCCTTTACTCAGAGGCTAGAGCCCCCAAGCCTGGCATGACCAGGAGGTTGGTGATACCTCTGCAGTTTAGGGGATTCCTCCTTACCTTGGCACATGATATTCCCCTTGCAGGACACTTAGGCCAGAACAAGACGTGGGACAGGCTTGTTCCACACTTTCACTGGCCTCACATGTCAGAGGATGTCAAGGAGTTTTGTCGCTCCTGTGTCACTTGCCAAGCCAGTGGTAAGTCAGGTGGCACAACAAAGGCCCCCCTAATACCACTACCTGTGGTGGGGGTCCCCTTTGAGAGAGTTGGAATTGATATTGTGGGTCCAATGGACCCCCAAACAGCATCTGGGAACAGATTCATACTGGTGGTAGTGGATCATGCCACCAGGTACCCAGAGGCTATTCCCCTAAGGACCACCACAGCACCTGTGGTGGCAAAAGCCCTCATTGCAGTTTTCTCAAGAGTGGGCTTTCCTAAGGAGGTACTATCAGATAGAGGGACAAATTTTATGTCCAGCTATCTAAAAGCAATGTGGAAGGAATGTGGAGTAAACTATAAGTTTACCACCCCATATCATCCACAATGCAATGGGCTTGTGGAGAGATTTAACAAGACCCTTAAAGGCATGATAAAAGGATTACCAGAGAAGCTCAGGCGGAAATGGGACATTCTTTTACCCTGCCTGCTCTTTGCTTACAGAGAGGTCCCACAGAAGGGGGTTGGCTACAGCCCTTTTGAACTTTTGTTTGGCCACCCTGTGAGAGGTCCATTGTGTTTGGTGAAGGAAGGATGGGAGTTACCTCTCAAAAAGCCCAAACTAGACATAGTGGACTATGTACTTGGTCTCCGCTCCAGGATGGCTGAGTACATGGAAAGAGCATCCAAAAACCTGGAGGCCAGCCAAGAATTGCAGAAAGCTTGGCATGACCAAAAGGCTGTACTGGTAGAGTTCCAACCAGGACAGAAGGTATGGGTACTGGAGCCAGTGGCTCCAGCAGCACTCCAAGACAAATGGAGTGGACCCTATCCTATTATTGAGAAGAAAGGGGAAGTCACCTACTTGGTAGACTTTGGAACACCCAGGAGCCCTCACAGGGTAATCCATGTGAATCGCTTGAAAGCATTTGTAGACAGGGAGGACATGAGCTTGCTCATGGCCACAGATGGGGAACAGGAGGAAGAGAGTGACCCTCTCCCAGACCTGCTTTCCCAGAACCCTGATGATGGTTCAGTTGATGGAGTAGCCTTGGCAGGCAGCCTCACTGACCAGCAACAGAGGGACTGCAGACAAGTTTTGCAGGCTCACAGGCAAATGTTTTCACTCACACCCAGCCAAACTGACTGGTGTACCCATGTTGTGGACACTGGTGACAGTCTGCCTGTCAAGAATAAGATCTACAGGCAACCTGATCATGTCAGGGATTGCATCAAGGCTGAGGTGCAAAAGATGTTGGAGCTTGGAGTGATTGAGCCATCAGAGAGCCCATGGGCCAGCCCAGTAGTCCTGGTGCCAAAACCTCATACCCAAGATGGTAAGAGAGAAATGAGGTTTTGCGTGGATTACAGGGGTCTCAATGCTGTCACTAGGACAGATGCTCACCCCATTCCAAGAGCAGATGAGCTCATTGACAGATTGGCTTCTGCCAAGTTTCTGAGCACATTTGATCTGACAGCTGGCTACTGGCAAATCAGACTAGCTGAGGAGTCAAAAGCCAAAACAGCATTCTCTACCCCTAGTGGACATTATCAGTTTGTGGTAATGCCCTTTGGTTTGAAGAATGCACCTGCCACTTTCCAAAGGTTGGTGAACCAAGTCCTTACTGGGTTGGATGACTTTTGTGCAGCTTATCTGGATGATATTGCTGTCTTTAGCTCCACCTGGGAGGATCACCTGATCCACCTGAAGAAAGTTTTGGAGGCCCTGCAAAAGGCAGGCCTAACTATCAAGGCCACAAAGTGCCAGATAGGGCAGAGTAAGGTTGTATACCTGGGCCACCTAGTAGGTGGAGGCCAGGTTCAGCCACTGGAAAGCAAAATCCAGGCCATACAGGACTGGGCTCCTCCAGTTACCCAGACACAAGTCAGAGCCTTCTTGGGCCTGACTGGGTATTACAGAAAGTTTGTGAAAAACTATGGGTCTATAGTGACACCATTAAATGACTTGACATCCAAGAAGATGCCAAAAAAGGTTCAGTGGACAGTTAGCTGTCAGAAGGCATTTGAAGACCTGAAGAAGGCCATGTGCTCTGCACCTATCCTAAAGAGTCCTGACTACTCCAAACAGTTCATTGTTCAGACAGATGCTTCTGAGTTGGGGGTGGGAGCTGTACTCTCACAACTTAATCAAGATGGTCAAGACCAGCCAATTGCTTTCATTAGCAGGAGGCTAACCCCAAGAGAAAAACGTTGGTCAGCCATTGAGAGGGAGGCCTTTGCTGTGGTTTGGGCATTAAAGAAGTTGAGGTCCTACTTGTTTGGAACTCACTTCCTGGTGCAAACAGACCATAAGCCCCTCTTATGGCTTAATCAGATGAAGGGTGAAAATCCCAAACTGCTCAGGTGGTCCATTTCCCTACAGGGGATGGACTTTACAGTGGAGCACCGCCCAGGGACTGACCATGGTAATGCAGATGGTCTCTCCAGGTACTTCCACTTAGAACATGAAGACTTATCTGGTCAAGGTTAGTTTAATGTCCCTGCGTTTGGGGGGGGGTTGTGTAGGAGAGTAGGGTCTGCTATCCTATGGTCACCCCAAATTTTTGCTTTTTGCTTCACTGGTTTTCGACTACTGAGGCTGTGGGCCTGCTGATCAGACCCCCAGCCTGCTGTTCTCTCACTAAATTAATGACACATGTGCTATAGGCACATACCAATTGGAAATGGACTCCTTGTCAGCCCCTGTAGAATGCACTATAGGTGCACAGGGCACAGGAGCCACTAAGGCCTACCAGGGGCTGCAGCATATCTTTTGCCACCCCTGGCTGGTTCTTAAATTGACACAACTGGCTGATCACTCAGCTGGGGTAAGGTGGTGTACACACCCCTTGCTTAGATATAGTATACCTATGTCTAAACCTATATCTGGACACATGTAAACCTATGAGCCACTCCTATAGACAGGCCTCACCAATCCTGGAGGCTGGGTGCATGGTTTTTATGTGAGATGGAGCTCTAGCATGAGCTGAGCCTGTCTGCAGCCGTCGGGAACAAATCCCTAAGCTGTTTCAGGATAATGCCATACCATATACTATTAAGTGCCTTATAATCCTCGCGGTTATTTAGCAACTCTGGTTTGGCTTTATCAAAACATGTCGTGTAAGGTGTCATACGCTTTGGAATACCATCCCCTCGCCAGTTCTGGCGACGGGGATGGCATTCCACCCCTCTAGAGGGGTAAGACATGTTACTTCACTTTAATGCGGTTGATTTCTCCAAAGGCCTTAAGATCCACAAAATGGATGCCTCTGCCACAGACAAATGTCTGGACCCCTGGAGCTGACCGAAACCCAGTCAAGGGGGTCCTGGACAAAGGGTTTCCTGTCACAGGAGGGTGTCACCGCCCTCCAGACAGGAGATAGTGTATTGTAGCAGGGAGGTTTGAAAGAAACCAGACACTGCCTGGGGCGCACAAGGCTGCCCCTTGCATAATCCGGCCAAACCGGTTCTGGGGCACTCCAGCCCTCGTGCCAGGGCGGCCTGGATCAAAGGAAGGGGGTGTATCCACCCACTTCCTGGGTCCCACCCATAGGAGGGGACCTAGCAGGTAATCACGCCCACCAGATTCGAATAAGAGTGGGAGCAGTGCCAATGCACATCAGATTTCCTGGAAGAAACATTTGAAACGATATTCTGGACCCTTCGCCCTCCATCTCAACGTGGAAGCCCGAAGAATCTCCCTTGTGGTCAAGGAGTGACCACCCTGCAGCAGCAGGCACCATCCAGCCCTCGACGTCTACTTAGTTGCAGTTCCCGCCGGAACTCGAGCGACTGAGATCGACGAGATCAAGCCTGCCCAGCTTCTAACAGCCCGATCCACAGTCCATGCAAAGCTGAGACCCGTGGAGGCGACCGGAAGCGTGGGGCACGCCATCTTGAAGTGACCACGAGACGCTGACCGTGCAGCCCACGAGTGACCCTCGAAGCTGTGCACCGGGGTTTGAGAAGCCCCCACCCTGAGCTACTCCTGAGCCGAAGTTCAGCCCTCCACACTCGACGAGTGCTGCGTGGGGCCCTTTGGCACGATTTGGCTCAACGCGTTGGCCCGGTCACTTGCCAGCTGGCTTGTGGTCCCTGTGCCGACAAACTACAAAAGAAGACTCGTGATTCTGGTTGCTCCAGATCCACACCAGCTCCCCTGAAAGGGAGCCCCGACTCTGACCTTCCTGGTCCGAGTGAGACGCCATCTTCCAATCCCGCGGGGATTGCTCTTACCAAGGCTTGGTTGCTCCAAACCGGAAGCCGACTGCACCGACGGTGAGAGCCTGCGTGGGACAGATCGTGACCTGCTCCTGGACGTCGCAGATGCCCCAGAGCCCACGTGACAGCGAAGAGAAGCGCCTCGACGACCACCTGATTGCGCCCGACATTGCCTGGTTCCGTCCTGGTTCCACCCTGGTCACTGCTGAGTGACCCAGACTCTGTCCCCTCTGCTTTCAGGTACTCTACAACTTGAGTCCACCCTTGGACTCCACCGGACACTTCGTCTTCACCCTGCCTGCAGCCCTTTCAGCTTCAAGCACCAAGAGCCTGCGTGTCAAAACCCGACGCCACTTCGACCCTGTGCACCCACTTCCTGTGGGTGAGGTAACTTTGCTCCGCCGGTGTTTCCACACTGGTGCACACCTCTAGGGTCTGTGTGTTAAGTTTTGTTCCTCTAGGTTCAGCGGAAGTGTCCTTAAACTTTAACTATTTGACTTTTACGCACCATTGGTTAACATTGGTGCATGCGTGCGCTTTCCGCACATCTCCCGAATCCCGAGGGCCATTCCCGACTTCAGCATTGCTTGTCCTGACTGCTCCCAGCGATTCCCTAGGCCCTAGGCCTAACCACTGTTCGAGTGGCCTCTCTTATACCACTTGTTTAGTATATGGTTTGAGTGGCCCCCTGCCCTCATCCATAATTGTGCAACTTTGTATGTTTAAACAGTGCTTTTGATTTAACGCTTGTGCCCCTTTATTCATAAAGAATACTGGGGATTGTTTTTAGTAATAAACACATATATTTTTATAATATATACTTGTGTGGTGTCCTTTCATTTGGTATTACAGGATTGTATGTGGTAAAACAGCTCGCTTAACACGACCTCTTAAGTTAAGCCTTTAGGCTGCTTAGTCCATGCTACCACTAGGATAGCTTGTCTAATAAGGTTGACTTACAACCAGACACCATAAGGGGATTGTTTGGTCAGGTAGTAGGTGGTTCCAGAATTGGAAACATCCCCTACCAGGCCAACTTCTCACACAATTGGAAATGGACTCCTTGTCAGCCCCTGTAGAATGCACTATAGGTGCACAGGGCACAGGAGCCACTAAGGCCTACCAGGGGCTGCAGCATATCTTTTGCCACCCCTGGCTGGTTCTTAAATTGACACAACTGGCTGATCACTCAGCTGGGGTAAGGTGGTGTACACACCCCTTGCTTAGATATAGTATACCTATGTCTAAACCTATATCTGGACACATGTAAACCTATGAGCCACTCCTATAGACAGGCCTCACCAATCCTGGAGGCTGGGTGCATGGTTTTTATGTGAGATGGAGCTCTAGCATGAGCTGAGCCTGTCTGCAGCCGTCGGGAACAAATCCCTAAGCTGTTTCAGGATAATGCCATACCATATACTATTAAGTGCCTTATAATCCTCGCGGTTATTTAGCAACTCTGGTTTGGCTTTATCAAAACATGTCGTGTAAGGTGTCATACGCTTTGGAATACCATCCCCTCGCCAGTTCTGGCGACGGGGATGGCATTCCCCCCCTCTAGAGGGGTAAGACATGTTACTTCACTTTAATGCGGTTGATTTCTCCAAAGGCCTTAAGATCCACAAAATGGATGCCTCTGCCACAGACAAATGTCTGGACCCCTGGAGCTGACCGAAACCCAGTCAAGGGGGTCCTGGACAAAGGGTTTCCTGTCACAGGAGGGTGTCACCGCCCTCCAGACAGGAGATAGTGTATTGTAGCAGGGAGGTTTGAAAGAAACTAGACACTGCCTGGGGCGCACAAGGCTGCCCCTTGCATAATCCGGCCAAACCGGTTCTGGGGCACTCCAGCCCTCGTGCCAGGGCGGCCTGGATCAAAGGAAGGGGGTGTATCCACCCACTTCCTGGGTCCCACCCATAGGAGGGGACCTAGCAGGTAATCACGCCCACCAGATTCGAATAAGAGTGGGAGCAGTGCCAATGCACATCAGATTTCCTGGAAGAAACATTTGAAACGATATTCTGGACCCTTCGCCCTCCCTCTCAACGTGGAAGCCCGAAGAATCTCCCTTGTGGTCAAGGAGTGACCACCCTGCAGCAGCAGGCACCATCCAGCCCTCGACGTCTACTTAGTTGCAGTTCCCGCCGGAACTCGAGCGACTGAGATCGACGAGATCAAGCCTGCCCAGCTTCTAACAGCCCGATCCACAGTCCCAGCAAAGCTGAGACCCGTGGAGGCGACCGGAAGCGTGGGGCACGCCATCTTGAAGTGACCACGAGACGCTGACCGTGCAGCCCACGAGTGACCCTCGAAGCTGTACACCGGGGTTTGAGAAGCCCCCACCCTGAGCTACTCCTGAGCCGAAGTTCAGCCCTCCACACTCGACGAGTGCTGCGTGGGGCCCTTTGGCACGATTTGGCTCAACGCGTTGGCCCGGTCACTTGCCAGCTGGCTTGTGGTCCCTGTGCCGACGAACTACAAAAGAAGACTCGTGATTCTGGTTGCTCCAGATCCACACCAGCTCCCCTGAAAGGGAGCCCCGACTCTGACCTTCCTGGTCCGAGTAAGACGCCATCTTCCAATCCCGCGTGGATTGCTCTTACCAAGGCTTGTTTGCTCCAAACCGGAAGCCGACTGCACCGACGGTGAGAGCCTGCGTGGGACAGATCGTGACCTGCTCCTGGACGTCGCAGATGCCCCAGAGCCCACGTGACAGCGAAGAGAAGCGCCTCGACGACCACCTGATTGCGCCCGACATTGCCTGGTTCCGTCCTGGTTCCACCCTGGTCACTGCTGAGTGACCCAGACTCTGTCCCCTCTGCTTTCAGGTACTCTACAACTTGAGTCCACCCTTGGACTCCACCGGACACTTCGTCTTCACCCTGCCTGCAGCCCTTTCAGCTTCAAGCACCAAGAGCCTGCGTGTCAAAACCCGACGCCACTTCGACCCTGTGCACCCACTTCCTGTGGGTGAGGTAACTTTGCTCCGCCGGTGTTCCCACACTGGTGCACACCTCTAGGGTCTGTGTGTTAAGTTTTGTTCCTCTAGGTTCAGCGGAAATGTCCTTAAACTTTAACTATTTGACTTTTACGCACCATTGGTTAACATTGGTGCATGCGTGCGCTTTCCGCACATCTCCCGAATCCCGAGGGCCATTCCCGACTTCAGTATTGCTTGTCCTGACTGCTCCCAGCGATTCCCTAGGCCCTAGGCCTAACCACTGTTTGAGTGACCTCTCTTATACCACTTGTTTAGTATATGGTTTGAGTGGCCCCCTGCCCTCATCCATAATTGTGCAACTTTGTATGTTTAAACAGTGCTTTTGATTTAACGCTTGTGCCCCTTTATTCATAAAGAATACTGGGGATTGTTTTTAGTAATAAACACATATATTTTTATAATATATTCTTGTGTGGTGTCCTTTCATTTGGTATTACAGGATTGTATGTGGTAAAACAGCTCGCTTAACACGACCTCTTAAGTTAAGCCTTTAGGCTGCTTAGTCCATGCTACCCCTAGGATAGCTTGTCTAATAAGGTTGACTTACAACCAGACACCATAAGGGGATTGTTTGGTCAGGTAGTAGGTGGTTCCAGAATTGGAAACATCCCCTACCAGGCCAACTTCTCACAGTTTTAGAATTATGGGCCACAACGTAAGGCATATTTTTTCACACATGTGACGTTATTGAAAAACATCATACATTCAACTTCACATTTTGTAGCCAAAAGCATAAAGTGTTCTTCAACACACATGAAAGTGAAAAATAAAAACTTTTCCTGAAGATTACACTTGATTTGTACCTTGTCCCTATAAGCCACAAATATGAGAGTTACCACTATAAAGTGTAGATGTCTTAGCTACATACTGTGATTGAAATTAGGTCAGTACCTCATATGGTTCAAGATTTATAGTGCACCACATACTATGTAATATATCCTATCCATTTCAATGGGTGACCAGATGGCCGCAAATTAAAAATCGCCTCGTATGGATTCAAATTGCTTTGTATGCACCTTGTGTGTGAGCCACATGCATATAAAATGGCACACTGTAGTAGGCTATGTTATAGAATGTGTTGCAGTTGGAAATCAAGCTCTATCTAATATGGATCTTGACTGATGACATAACATACGTGACACATTTTGCAAAAGCTGGAGGAATTTTTTAAAAAATATGTGTTTAATCGCTGAAAGATTCACACCACTTTGAAGCTTTCCACATGCATGAAAATGAACACAGGACAGTGGCATCATGTTAGCTTAATGCTGCACTTCCAATTATGGATCCAGATTGTATGGTTTTAGAAGTATGGGACAAAATGTAAGGCATACTTTTTCGTACATGCGACGGTATTGAAAAACGTCATACATTCAACCTCAAATTTTGACAACTTTACAATACGCCACACACATAATAATTCACATGGGTAAGATGCACATCACTAGGAACAAAGTGCTGTTTAAATTATGTCTCTATAATGTACAGACTATGAATTATAGCCAAAAGTATAAAGTGTTCTACAACACACATGAAAGTGAAAAATAAAAACTTACCTGAAGGTTACACTTGATTTGTACCTTGTCCCTATAAGCCACAACCATGAGAGTTACCACTATGAATTGTAAATGTCTTAGTGTAGGAGAGTAGGGTCTGCTATCCTATGGTCACCCCAAATTTTTGCTTTTTGCTTCACTGGTTTTCGACTACTGAGGCTGTGGGCCTGCTGATCAGACCCCCAGCCTGCTGTTCTCTCACTAAATTAATGACACATGTGCTATAGGCACATACCAATTGGAAATGGACTCCTTGTCAGCCCCTGTAGAATGCACTATAGGTGCACAGGGCACAGGAGCCACTAAGGCCTACCAGGGGCTGCAGCATATCTTTTGCCACCCCTGGCTGGTTCTTAAATTGACACAACTGGCTGATCACTCAGCTGGGGTAAGGTGGTGTACACACCCCTTGCTTAGATATAGTATACCTATGTCTAAACCTATATCTGGACACATGTAAACCTATGAGCCACTCCTATAGACAGGCCTCACCAATCCTGGAGGCTGGGTGCATGGTTTTTATGTGAGATGGAGCTCTAGCATGAGCTGAGCCTGTCTGCAGCCGTCGGGAACAAATCCCTAAGCTGTTTCAGGATAATGCCATACCATATACTATTAAGTGCCTTATAATCCTCGCGGTTATTTAGCAACTCTGGTTTGGCTTTATCAAAACATGTCGTGTAAGGTGTCATACGCTTTGGAATACCATCCCCTCGCCAGTTCTGGCGACGGGGATGGCATTACACCCCTCTAGAGGGGTAAGACATGTTACTTCACTTTAATGCGGTTGATTTCTCCAAAGGCCTTAAGATCCACAAAATGGATGCCTCTGCCACAGACAAATGTCTGGACCCCTGGAGCTGACCGAAACCCAGTCAAGGGGGTCCTGGACAAAGGGTTTCCTGTCACAGGAGGGTGTCACCGCCCTCCAGACAGGAGATAGTGTATTGTAGCAGGGAGGTTTGAAAGAAACCAGACACTGCCTGGGGCGCACAAGGCTGCCCCTTGCATAATCCGGCCAAACCGGTTCTGGGGCACTCCAGCCCTCGTGCCAGGGCGGCCTGGATCAAAGGAAGGGGGTGTATCCACCCACTTCCTGGGTCCCACCCATAGGAGGGGACCTAGCAGGTAATCACGCCCACCAGATTCGAATAAGAGTGGGAGCAGTGCCAATGCACATCAGATTTCCTGGAAGAAACATTTGAAATGATATTCTGGACCCTTCGCCCTCCATCTCAACGTGGAAGCCCGAAGAATGTCCCTTGTGGTCAAGGAGTGACCACCCTGCAGCAGCAGGCACCATCCAGCCCTCGACGTCTACTTAGTTGCAGTTCCCGCCGGAACTCGAGCGACTGAGATCGACGAGATCAAGCCTGCCCAGCTTCTAACAGCCCGATCCACAGTCCCTGCAAAGCTGAGACCCGTGGAGGCGACCGGAAGCGTGGGGCACGCCATCTTGAAGTGACCACGAGACGCTGACCGTGCAGCCCACGAGTGACCCTCGAAGCTGTACACCGGGGTTTGAGAAGCCCCCACCCTGAGCTACTCCTGAGCCGAAGTTCAGCCCTCCACACTCGACGAGTGCTGCGTGGGGCCCTTTGGCACGATTTGGCTCAACGCGTTGGCCCGGTCACTTGCCAGCTGGCTTGTGGTCCCTGTGCCGACGAACTACAAAAGAAGACTCGTGATTCTGGTTGCTCCAGATCCACACCAGCTCCCCTGAAAGGGAGCCCCGACTCTGACCTTCCTGGTCCGAGTGAGACGCCATCTTCCAATCCCGCGTGGATTGCTCTTACCAAGGCTTGTTTGCTCCAAACCGGAAGCCGACTGCACCGACGGTGAGAGCCTGCGTGGGACAGATCGTGACCTGCTCCTGGACGTCGCAGATGCCCCAGAGCCCACGTGACAGCGAAGAGAAGCGCCTCGACGACCACCTGATTGCGCCCGACATTGCCTGGTTCCGTCCTGGTTCCACCCTGGTCACTGCTGAGTGACCCAGACTCTGTCCCCTCTGCTTTCAGGTACTCTACAACTTGAGTCCACCCTTGGACTCCACCGGACACTTCGTCTTCACCCTGCCTGCAGCCCTTTCAGCTTCAAGCACCAAGAGCCTGCGTGTCAAAACCCGACGCCACTTCGACCCTGTGCACCCACTTCCTGTGGGTGAGGTAACTTTGCTCCGCCGGTGTTCCCACACTGGTGCACACCTCTAGGGTCTGTGTGTTAAGTTTTGTTCCTCTAGGTTCAGCGGAAGTGTCCTTAAACTTTAACTATTTGACTTTTACGCACCATTGGTTAACATTGGTGCATGCGTGCGCTTTCCGCACATCTCCCGAATCCCGAGGGCCATTCCCGACTTCAGCATTGCTTGTCCTGACTGCTCCCAGCGATTCCCTAGGCCCTAGGCCTAACCACTGTTCGAGTGGCCTCTCTTATACCACTTGTTTAGTATATGGTTTGAGTGGCCCCCTGCCCTCATCCATAATTGTGCAACTTTGTATGTTTAAACAGTGCTTTTGATTTAACGCTTGTGCCCCTTTATTCATAAAGAATACTGGGGATTGTTTTTAGTAATAAACACATATATTTTTATAATATATACTTGTGTGGTGTCCTTTCATTTGGTATTACAGGATTGTATGTGGTAAAACAGCTCGCTTAACACGACCTCTTAAGTTAAGCCTTTAGGCTGCTTAGTCCATGCTACCCCTAGGATAGCTTGTCTAATAAGGTTGACTTACAACCAGACACCATAAGGGGATTGTTTGGTCAGGTAGTAGGTGGTTCCAGAATTGGAAACATCCCCTACCAGGCCAACTTCTCACATTGGTGAGCAGCGGTGCGGATTTGAGCTTGCTGTTGTTTTACCATTGCAATCTTTATATCAAATTGAAAGATCACATCAAGTACCTCTAGGTACATATAAAATCAAAAGCTTAGCATATTAAGTTCTACTGAACTTAGTAGTTGTAGGTTGAAGGGAGTAGCACACCCCTGACTACAACTCACTAGCAAGGTCCAGTAGGAAAACACTTAGTGTAGGTAAGTGCACCACTTACACCTCACTAGTAACCATGTCTGACACAGGAAAGGCCTCAGGGTCTAGTCCTGTGACAGTTGACCCTACCCAGGCAACTTTTGGATATGACAAACTAACCCGCAGAGACTTGATTGCCTTGTGCAAAGCAAGAGGGTTAAAAAGGGGCAGAAGCCCCACCTGCCTAATCCTGGTAGAAATCCTAGAACAGGATGACTTAGAGAAGGCAAAAGCAGCTTCCCTAGATACAGGAAATGGAGAGAACCCCCCTGTAGTTGATCCCCCTGAAGAGGAGGATGATGATGACTTGGATGAGGACTCAGATGGTGGGGACTCACAAGTACAGGATCAGGGTAGCCAGGTTCCAGTTGGTAGGCTTAGCCAGGCCAACTTGGACCTACTGGGGAATGGAGAGGGCCAGCACCTCCCCAGAACCCAACATGTGATTCTCCCAGGCAACAGAAGAGTGAGATCTCCCTCAGGGGACTCTCATCTTTCTAGTGCCTCCAGAGAATCAGAGAGAGGCATGAGTGCTTCTCAGAAAGCTGAGCATAGGGCTAGAATGAGGGCTGTCAGACTCCAGATAGAGAGAGAGGAGGTAGCCCTGAGTCAAGCTAAGCTTACCTTAGCTCAAGCTAAACTTGCCTTGGCAAGAGAGCAGAAATTAAGTGGCTTAGATGTCACTGGTGGCAGCAATTTTCCAAGAGAAAAAGACAGGGCCTATGACAATAGAAACCTGACCAAGATTGTGCCCCCCTTTAAAGAAGGGGATGACATCCACAAATGGATGACTGCTCTTGAGAGAGCCTGCATGGTACAGCAGGTTCCTGAGAATCAGTGGGCTGCAATTTTGTGGTACTCCTTTTCTGAGAAAGGGAGGGACAGGCTCCTCACAGTTAGACCTGAGGATGCCAAAAACTACTCTGTTTTGAAGAGTGCTCTCATTGAAGGGTATGGCCTAACCACTGAGCAATACAGGTTGTTGTTCAGAGACACCCAGAAAGCACAGACTCAAGACTGGACTGATTTTGTGGAGTGTGCCACTAAGGCTTTGGAGGGTTGGTTACAGGGAAGTAAAGTTTCAGACTATACAGGATTGTACAATCTTATGATGAGAGAACAGATCCTTAATAACTGTACAAACCAGCTGTTGCATCAATACCTTATTGACTCTGATCTGACCTCTCCCCAAGAATTGGGAAAGAAGGCAGACAAATGGGTCAGAACAAGGATTAAGCAGAAACCCCAGAACCAAGGTGGTGACCAGAAGAAAACAGACCAGAAGGGTGGTAATCAGAATCAGAAAGATAAAGAAAAAGACCAGAAGTCTTCAGGCCCCCAAACTAATAGTAAGGAGGGTGGTTCCCAAAATGGTAACAAGAAGAAGAAGAACAAAGGTCCAAAGACACCTTGGTGTAATACCTGCAAATCAGTTTCACACTGGGGCAGTGAGTGCACCAAGGCAAATCCAGTTCCCACCACTACAGCTCCTAAAGCAACTGCAACCCCAAGTACAGTAAGCAGTGGTGGAACACAGTCCAAGGGTGTAGCTGGGTTGACCCTGGGTATTGAAGTAGGATCTGGCCTAGTCAGAGTCCCTACACAGGCAGTTCTCCTGTATGATGTGGACATTGAGTTGCCCACTGCAGTAAGCCCCACTAACCTGGGCAAATACAGGCAGACTCCCTTAATAAATGAGAAACTGGCTCAAGCTTACAGGGACACATGTGCTAGTGTCACCATGGTGACCCCTGGCTTTGTGGACCCTGGACAGATTGTACTAGGAGAGAGCTACCTAGTAACCAATGCAAGCAACTCCACTACCTCCCATAGTGTGGCAGTTGTGAACTTCTCCTGGGGAGGGGTTGATGGCCTAAAGAAAGTTGTGGTGAGTGCAGACCTACCAGTAGACTGTCTGTTAGGCAATGACCTTGAAAGCTCAGCATGGTCAGAAGTGGAGTACAGGACTCATGCAGAAATGCTAGGGATTTCAGAGCATGTCCTTGCCATGACAAGGGCTCAGGCTAAGAAGTGCCTTCCTGAACCAGTGGTGGATCTTGAGACAATAGACCAGCCACAACCCAAGAGAAGGAGCAAGAGAGGAAAGGCCTCGCCTTCCACCTTGCCCCAGGTTGAGGATCAGGTTTCAGAGGAAACTGATTCTGCAGTCCAAGAGGAGACTGTCTCTGAGGAGCTTGAACCTGACCAGGTTGAGTTTCTGGGGACAGGGGGACCCTCAAGGGCAGACCTGAGGCAGGCTCAATTAGATTGCCCTTCCCTTGAACCCCTCAGACAGCAGGCTGCTGCTGAGGCTGCTGGGGATGCCCAAGGTACCCATACTGTGTATTGGGATGAGGGACTCCTTTACTCAGAGGCTAGAGCCCCCAAGCCTGGCATGACCAGGAGGTTGGTGATACCTCTGCAGTTTAGGGGATTCCTCCTTACCTTGGCCCATGATATTCCCCTTGCAGGACACTTAGGCCAGAACAAGACGTGGGACAGGCTTGTTCCACACTTTCACTGGCCTCACATGTCAGAGGATGTCAAGGAGTTTTGTCGCTCCTGTGTCACTTGCCAAGCCAGTGGTAAGTCAGGTGGCACAACAAAGGCCCCCCTAATACCACTACCTGTGGTGGGGGTCCCCTTTGAGAGAGTTGGAATTGATATTGTGGGTCCAATGGACCCCCAAACAGCATCTGGGAACAGATTCATACTGGTGGTAGTGGATCATGCCACCAGGTACCCAGAGGCTATTCCCCTAAGGACCACCACAGCACCTGTGGTGGCAAAAGCCCTCATTGCAGTTTTCTCAAGAGTGGGCTTTCCTAAGGAGGTACTATCAGATAGAGGGACAAATTTTATGTCCAGCTATCTAAAAGCAATGTGGAAGGAATGTGGAGTAAACTATAAGTTTACCACCCCATATCATCCACAATGCAATGGGCTTGTGGAGAGATTTAACAAGACCCTTAAAGGCATGATAAAAGGATTACCAGAGAAGCTCAGGCGGAAATGGGACATTCTTTTACCCTGCCTGCTCTTTGCTTACAGAGAGGTCCCACAGAAGGGGGTTGGCTACAGCCCTTTTGAACTTTTGTTTGGCCACCCTGTGAGAGGTCCATTGTGTTTGGTGAAGGAAGGATGGGAGTTACCTCTCAAAAAGCCCAAACTAGACATAGTGGACTATGTACTTGGTCTCCGCTCCAGGATGGCTGAGTACATGGAAAGAGCATCCAAAAACCTGGAGGCCAGCCAAGAATTGCAGAAAGCTTGGCATGACCAAAAGGCTGTGCTGGTAGAGTTCCAACCAGGACAGAAGGTATGGGTACTGGAGCCAGTGGCTCCAGCAGCACTCCAAGACAAATGGAGTGGACCCTATCCTATTATTGAGAAGAAAGGGGAAGTCACCTACTTGGTAGACTTTGGAACACCCAGGAGCCCTCACAGGGTAATCCATGTGAATCGCTTGAAAGCATTTGTAGACAGGGAGGACATGAGCTTGCTCATGGCCACAGATGGGGAACAGGAGGAAGAGAGTGACCCTCTCCCAGACCTGCTTTCCCAGAACCCTGATGATGGTTCAGTTGATGGAGTAGCCTTGGCAGGCAGCCTCACTGACCAGCAACAGGGGGACTGCAGACAAGTTTTGCAGGCTCACAGGCAAATGTTTTCACTCACACCCAGCCAAACTGACTGGTGTACCCATGTTGTGGACACTGGTGACAGTCTGCCTGTCAAGAATAAGATCTACAGGCAACCTGATCATGTCAGGGATTGCATCAAGGCTGAGGTGCAAAAGATGTTGGAGCTTGGAGTGATTGAGCCATCAGAGAGCCCATGGGCCAGCCCAGTAGTCCTGGTGCCAAAACCTCATACCCAAGATGGTAAGAGAGAAATGAGGTTTTGCGTGGATTACAGGGGTCTCAATGCTGTCACTAGGACAGATGCTCACCCCATTCCAAGAGCAGATGAGCTCATTGACAGATTGGCTTCTGCCAAGTTTCTGAGCACATTTGATCTGACAGCTGGCTACTGGCAAATCAGACTAGCTGAGGAGTCAAAGGCCAAGACAGCATTCTCTACCCCTAGTGGGCATTATCAGTTTGTGGTAATGCCCTTTGGTTTGAAGAATGCACCTGCCACTTTTCAAAGGTTGGTGAACCAAGTCCTTACTGGGTTGGATGACTTTTGTGCAGCTTATCTAGATGATATTGCTGTCTTTAGCTCCACCTGGGAGGATCACCTGATCCACCTGAAGAAAGTTTTGGAGGCCCTGCAAAAGGCAGGCCTAACTATCAAGGCCACAAAGTGCCAGATAGGGCAGAGTAAGGTTGTATACCTGGGCCACCTAGTAGGTGGAGGCCAGGTTCAGCCACTGGAAAGCAAAATCCAGGCCATACAGGACTGGGCTCCTCCAGTTACCCAGACACAAGTCAGAGCCTTCTTGGGCCTGACTGGGTATTACAGAAAGTTTGTGAAAAACTATGGGTCTATAGCGACACCATTAAATGACTTGACATCCAAGAAGATGCCAAAAAAGGTTCAGTGGACAGTTAGCTGTCAGAAGGCATTTGAAGACCTGAAGAAGGCCATGTGCTCTGCACCTATCCTAAAGAGTCCTGACTACTCCAAACAGTTCATTGTTCAGACAGATGCTTCTGAGTTGGGGGTGGGAGCTGTACTCTCACAACTTAATCAAGATGGTCAAGACCAGCCAATTGCTTTCATTAGCAGGAGGCTAACCCCAAGAGAAAAACGTTGGTCAGCCATTGAGAGGGAGGCCTTTGCTGTGGTTTGGGCATTAAAGAAGTTGAGGTCCTACTTGTTTGGAACTCACTTCCTGGTGCAAACAGACCATAAGCCCCTCTTATGGCTTAATCAGATGAAGGGTGAAAATCCCAAACTGCTCAGGTGGTCCATTTCCCTACAGGGGATGGACTTTACAGTGGAGCACCGCCCAGGGACTGACCATGGTAATGCAGATGGTCTCTCCAGGTACTTCCACTTAGAACATGAAGACTTATCTGGTCAAGGTTAGTTTAATGTCCCTGCGTTTGGGGGGGGGTTGTGTAGGAGAGTAGGGTCTGCTATCCTATGGTCACCCCAAATTTTTGCTTTTTGCTTCACTGGTTTTCGACTACTGAGGCTGTGGGCCTGCTGATCAGACCCCCAGCCTGCTGTTCTCTCACTAAATTAATGACACATGTGCTATAGGCACATACCAATTGGAAATGGACTCCTTGTCAGCCCCTGTAGAATGCACTATAGGTGCACAGGGCACAGGAGCCACTAAGGCCTACCAGGGGCTGCAGCATATCTTTTGCCACCCCTGGCTGGTTCTTAAATTGACACAACTGGCTGATCACTCAGCTGGGGTAAGGTGGTGTACACACCCCTTGCTTAGATATAGTATACCTATGTCTAAACCTATATCTGGACACATGTAAACCTATGAGCCACTCCTATAGACAGGCCTCACCAATCCTGGAGGCTGGGTGCATGGTTTTTATGTGAGATGGAGCTCTAGCATGAGCTGAGCCTGTCTGCAGCCGTCGGGAACAAATCCCTAAGCTGTTTCAGGATAATGCCATACCATATACTATTAAGTGCCTTATAATCCTCGCGGTTATTTAGCAACTCTGGTTTGGCTTTATCAAAACATGTCGTGTAAGGTGTCATACGCTTTGGAATACCATCCCCTCGCCAGTTCTGGCGACGGGGATGGCATTCCACCCCTCTAGAGGGGTAAGACATGTTACTTCACTTTAATGCGGTTGATTTCTCCAAAGGCCTTAAGATCCACAAAATGGATGCCTCTGCCACAGACAAATGTCTGGACCCCTGGAGCTGACCGAAACCCAGTCAAGGGGGTCCTGGACAAAGGGTTTCCTGTCACAGGAGGGTGTCACCGCCCTCCAGACAGGAGATAGTGTATTGTAGCAGGGAGGTTTGAAAGAAACCAGACACTGCCTGGGGCGCACAAGGCTGCCCCTTGCATAATCCGGCCAAACCGGTTCTGGGGCACTCCAGCCCTCGTGCCAGGGCGGCCTGGATCAAAGGAAGGGGGTGTATCCACCCACTTCCTGGGTCCCACCCATAGGAGGGGACCTAGCAGGTAATCACGCCCACCAGATTCGAATAAGAGTGGGAGCAGTGCCAATGCACATCAGATTTCCTGGAAGAAACATTTGAAACGATATTCTGGACCCTTCGCCCTCCATCTCAACGTGGAAGCCCGAAGAATCTCCCTTGTGGTCAAGGAGTGACCACCCTGCAGCAGCAGGCACCATCCAGCCCTCGACGTCTACTTAGTTGCAGTTCCCGCCGGAACTCGAGCGACTGAGATCGACGAGATCAAGCCTGCCCAGCTTCTAACAGCCCGATCCACAGTCCCTGCAAAGCTGAGACCCGTGGAGGCGACCGGAAGCGTGGGGCACGCCATCTTGAAGTGACCACGAGACGCTGACCGTGCAGCCCACGAGTGACCCTCGAAGCTGTACACCGGGGTTTGAGAAGCCCCCACCCTGAGCTACTCCTGAGCCGAAGTTCAGCCCTCCACACTCGACGAGTGCTGCGTGGGGCCCTTTGGCACGATTTGGCTCAACGCGTTGGCCCGGTCACTTGCCAGCTGGCTTGTGGTCCCTGTGCCGACGAACTACAAAAGAAGACTCGTGATTCTGGTTGCTCCAGATCCACACCAGCTCCCCTGAAAGGGAGCCCCGACTCTGACCTTCCTGGTCCGAGTGAGACGCCATCTTCCAATCCCGCGTGGATTGCTCTTACCAAGGCTTGTTTGCTCCAAACCGGAAGCCGACTGCACCGACGGTGAGAGCCTGCGTGGGACAGATCGTGACCTGCTCCTGGACGTCGCAGATGCCCCAGAGCCCACGTGACAGCGAAGAGAAGCGCCTCGACGACCACCTGATTGCGCCCGACATTGCCTGGTTCCGTCCTGGTTCCACCCTGGTCACTGCTGAGTGACCCAGACTCTGTCCCCTCTGCTTTCAGGTACTCTACAACTTGAGTCCACCCTTGGACTCCACCGGACACTTCGTCTTCACCCTGCCTGCAGCCCTTTCAGCTTCAAGCACCAAGAGCCTGCGTGTCAAAACCCGACGCCACTTCGACCCTGTGCACCCACTTCCTGTGGGTGAGGTAACTTTGCTCCGCCGGTGTTCCCACACTGGTGCACACCTCTAGGGTCTGTGTGTTAAGTTTTGTTCCTCTAGGTTCAGCGGAAGTGTCCTTAAACTTTAACTATTTGACTTTTACGCACCATTGGTTAACATTGGTGCATGCGTGCGCTTTCCGCACATCTCCCGAATCCCGAGGGCCATTCCCGACTTCAGCATTGCTTGTCCTGACTGCTCCCAGCGATTCCCTAGGCCCTAGGCCTAACCACTGTTCGAGTGGCCTCTCTTATACCACTTGTTTAGTATATGGTTTGAGTGGCCCCCTGCCCTCATCCATAATTGTGCAACTTTGTATGTTTAAACAGTGCTTTTGATTTAACGCTTGTGCCCCTTTATTCATAAAGAATACTGGGGATTGTTTTTAGTAATAAACACATATATTTTTATAATATATACTTGTGTGGTGTCCTTTCATTTGGTATTACAGGATTGTATGTGGTAAAACAGCTCGCTTAACACGACCTCTTAAGTTAAGCCTTTAGGCTGCTTAGTCCATGCTACCCCTAGGATAGCTTGTCTAATAAGGTTGACTTACAACCAGACACCATAAGGGGATTGTTTGGTCAGGTAGTAGGTGGTTCCAGAATTGGAAACATCCCCTACCAGGCCAACTTCTCACACTTAGCTACATACTGCAATTGAAATTAAGTCAGTACATCATATGCTTCAAGAAATAGAGTGCATTACATCCTCTGTAGTATATCCTATCCATTTCAAAGGGTGACCAGATGGCCGCAAATTAAAAATTGCCTCGTATGGATTCAAATTGCTTTGTATGACTGTTTTCAGGTCCCTGTAGGCACCAGGACCCCATAATATATCTCAGATGATATAACAAGAGTGGCTAGGGCTCATTTCCAGCCTCCAGGTACATGTCTGACTCCTATTTGTGACATTTCGAGGTGTTTGGGATCAAACTCATTTTTCCCAATATAGGCCATAGAGCTCAGAGTCACATCACATTGAGCTCAGAGTCACATCAAATTTCTAGTTCTGGACCTAAGGACCCCTTAGTATACCTCAGATGACATACCAGGAGTGTCTAAGACCCATTTCTGGCCTCCAGGGATGACTTTTTGAAGTTTTGGGGTTTAAGGGGGCAAAGTCACTTCTTCCATCCAGCCTAAGGTGCTCAAAATCGGGTACAATGTCAGGTTTTTCCCATGGCTGGAAGCTGAAAAAAAAACTTCAGATAATAGCAAAGGTAGATAGATCAAATGAAAGCATCAGATCTGAGCTTTCTAACAAGTATATTTAGGTCCTGGGTACTCACAAAGTGACTGTGATATCCATTCTGAGCTATTTGGAAAATTAGCAAATCTTGTCAAAAAAACTTTTTTTGACGATTTTTGCTAATTTTCGGTATCAACCCTCATGACTGTTTTCAGGTCCCTGTAGCCACCAGGACCCCATAATATATCTCAGATTATATAACAAGAGTGGCTAGGGCTCATTTCCAGCCTCCAGGTACATGTCTGACTCCTATTTGTGACATTTTGAGGTGTTTGGTGTCAAATTCATTTTTTTCCATTATAGCTCCTAGATATCAGAGTCACATCAGATTTCTAGTTCTGCACCCAAGAAGACCATAGTATACCTCAGATGACATACCAAGAGTGTCTAAGACCCATTTCTGGCTTCCAGGGGTGACCTTTTGAAGTTTTTGGGTTTAAGGGGGCAAAGTGACTTTTTCCACCCAGCCCAATGTTCTCAAAATCGGGTACGATATCAGGTGTTTCCCTTGGTTGGTAGCGGAAAAAAAACTTTATATAATATCAAAGTTATATATATCACATGAAAGCATCAGAGCTGACCTTTCTGACAAGTGTATTCATATCTTGCGCACTCAGACAGTGTCTCTGATATCCATTCTGAGCTATTTGGAAAATTAGCAAATCTTGTCAAAAAAATTTTTGGGACGATTTTTGCTAATTTTCAGTATCAACCCACCTGACTGTTTTTGGGTCCCTGTGGCCACCAGGACCCTATATTATATCTCAGGTGATATAGCAAGAGTGTCTAGGGCTCATTTCCAGCCTCCAGGTACATGTCTGAGTCCTATTTCAGACATTTTGAGGTGTTTGGTGTCAAATTCATTTTTTCCATTATAGGCCCTAGATATCAGAGTCACATCACATTTCTAGTTCTGGACCCAAGAACACCATAGTATACCTCAGATGACATACCAAGAGTGTCTAAGACCCATTTCTGGCCTCCAGGGGTGACTTTTTGAAGTTTTTGGGTTTAAGGGGGCAAGGTCACTTTTTCCACCCGAGGTCGTGGAACTCGGAGCTAGGTAAAAGTTTAGCTTGAGTGCCCTCCCCATGGAGGTCAAAAATGTTATTGCATCAAAATCATTTAAAAACTATATAGGTGTAATTGTTGTGCCCTGAATGCTATATGGCTGCATTTGCACCGTTCTAGGTATTTACAAAATGAATTTCTAACACTTTTGAAGTCACCATAAAGTGAAAAATGACTAAGTCCAAAAACTTCACTGGTGCATCAAAGTGGTCAAAAAAGGTCAACATTGGGTTAAAATTAACAAAACATAGTGCTGCAGTGGTCCAATAGCAGGCTAAAGACATAATGAATGACACAGAATGAACAGTTTTACTAAACACTTTGAAAATTCGATTTTCAATTTCAGGGGGACAAGGTCATGGAACTCCGAGCTGGGTAAAAGTTCAGCTTAAGGGCCCTCCCCATGGAGGTCAAAAATGTTATTACATCAAAATCTTTTAAAAACTATATAGGTGTAATTGCAGTCTCCTGAATGCTATGTAACTGCATTTGCACTGTTCTGTGTGCCTCCAAAATGAATTTCTAACACTTTTGAAATCTCCATGAAGCAAAAAGTCCAAAGACCATTTGGAGCATCAAAGTGTTCAAAAACGGTCAAAAATGCATAAAAACGAAAAAAAACAAGTGCTACAGTGGCCCAATAGCATGCTAAACACACAATGAATGACACAGAATGAATAGTTGTACACATTACTTTGAAAATGCAATTTTAAATTTCAGGGGGACAAGGTCACGAAAGTCATGGAACTCCGAGCGGGGTAAAAGTTCAACCTTTCCCCCCTTATGGAGGTCAAAATTTTAATACATCAAAATCATTTAAAAACTATATAGGTGTGATGGCAGTGTCTTGGATACATCCCACATGAATTTTAAACACATTAGGAGCATCTCTGATCAAAATAACCATAAAAATCCCAAAGCTGCATCAGTGCTTCAAAGTGCTCCAAAACGGTCAAAAATGGACGAAAATGAAAAATATTCTCCATATCTGAGTTTTTATAACATTCCTTAGATAATGTATATCTTGAATTAGTTTTAAATCCTTTTATTAAAAAGTTTCTTTTCTATGCTGCACTGGTGCAACGCCTCAAGTCTGAGAAGCTGCACCAGTGCAGCCGAAGCAGCACTGGTGCAGCCGAAGCCCGAGGGCCATTCCCGACTTCAGCATTGCTTGTCCTGACTGCTCCCAGCGATTCCCTAGGCCCTAGGCCTAACCACTGCTCGAGTGGCATCTCTTATACCACTTGTTTAGTATATG
The DNA here is from genome assembly GCF_964261635.1 of Lissotriton helveticus. Lineage (NCBI taxonomy): Eukaryota > Metazoa > Chordata > Amphibia > Caudata > Salamandridae > Lissotriton > Lissotriton helveticus. Next base: position 1,204,282 of record NW_027611671.1, on the reverse strand, counting down.
GTTTGAGTGGCCACCCGCCCTCATCCATAATTGTGCAACTTGTATGTTTAAACAGTGCTTTTGATTTAACGCTTGTGCCCCTTTATTCATAAAGAATACTGGGGATTGTCTTTAGTAATAAACACATATATTTTTATAATACATACTTGTGTGGTGTCCTTTCATTTGATATTACAGGATTGTATGTGGTAAAACAGCTCGCTTAACACGACCTCTTAAGTTAAGCCTTTAGGCTGCTTAGTCCATGCTACCCCTAGGATAGCTTGTCTAATAAGGTTGACTTACAACCAGACACCATAAGGGATTGTTTGGTCTGATAATAGGTGGTTCCAGAATTGGAAACATCACCTATCAGGCCAACTTCTCACATTAGGCCTTCCATAGGAGTGGCTCACAGGTTGATATGTGTCCAGATATAGGTTTAGATATAGGTATACTATATCTAAGTAAGGGGTGGTTACACCACCTTACCCCAGCTGAGTGATCAGCCAGTTGTGTCAATTTAAGAACCAGCCAGGGGTGGCAAAAGATATGCTGCAGCCCCTGGTAGGTCTTGGTGGCTCCTATGCCCTTGGCACCTATAGTGCATTATACAGGGGCTGACAAGGAGTCCATTTCCAATTGTGGTATGTACCTAGTGTAGGAGAGTAGGGTCTGCTATCCTATGGTCACCCCAAATTTTTGCTTTTTGCTTCACTGGTTTTCGACTACTGAGGCTGTGGGCCTGCTGATCAGACCCCCAGCCTGCTGTTCTCTCACTAAATTAATGACACATGTGCTATAGGCACATACCAATTGGAAATGGACTCCTTGTCAGCCCCTGTAGAATGCACTATAGGTGCACAGGGCACAGGAGCCACTAAGGCCTACCAGGGGCTGCAGCATATCTTTTGCCACCCCTGGCTGGTTCTTAAATTGACACAACTGGCTGATCACTCAGCTGGGGTAAGGTGGTGTACACACCCCTTGCTTAGATATAGTATGCCTATGTCTAAACCTATATCTGGACACATGTAAACCTGTGAGCCACTCCTATAGACAGGCCTCACCAATCCTGGAGGCTGGGTGCTTGGTTTTTATGTGAGATGGAGCTCTAGCATGAGCTGAGCCTGTCTGCAGCCGTCGGGAACAAATCCCTAAGCTGTTTCAGGATAATGCCATACCATATACTATTAAGTGCCTTATAATCCTCGCGGTTATTTAGCAACTCTGGTTTGGCTTTATCAAAACATGTCGTGTAAGGTGTCATACGCTTTGGAATACCATCCCCTCGCCAGTTCTGGCGACGGGGATGGCATTCCACCCCTCTAGAGGGGTAAGACATGTTACTTCACTTTAATGCGGTTGATTTCTCCAAAGGCCTTAAGATCCACAAAATGGATGCCTCTGCCACAGACAAATGTCTGGACCCCTGGAGCTGACCGAAACCCAGTCAAGGGGGTCCTGGACAAAGGGTTTCCTGTCACAGGAGGGTGTCACCGCCCTCCAGACAGGAGATAGTGTATTGTAGCAGGGAGGTTTGAAAGAAACCAGACACTGCCTGGGGCGCACAAGGCTGCCCCTTGCATAATCCGGCCAAACCGGTTCTGGGGCACTCCAGCCCTCGTGCCAGGGCGGCCTGGATCAAAGGAAGGGGGTGTATCCACCCACTTCCTGGGTCCCACCCATAGGAGGGGACCTAGCAGGTAATCACGCCCACCAGATTCGAATAAGAGTGGGAGCAGTGCCAATGCACATCAGATTTCCTGGAAGAAACATTTGAAACGATATTCTGGACCCTTCGCCCTCCATCTCAACGTGGAAGCCCGAAGAATCTCCCTTGTGGTCAAGGAGTGACCACCCTGCAGCAGCAGGCACCATCCAGCCCTCGACGTCTACTTAGTTGCAGTTCCCGCCGGAACTCGAGCGACTGAGATCGACGAGATCAAGCCTGCCCAGCTTCTAACAGCCCGATCCACAGTCCCTGCAAAGCTGAGACCCGTGGAGGCGACCGGAAGCGTGGGGCACGCCATCTTGAAGTGACCACGAGACGCTGACCGTGCAGTCCACGAGTGACCCTCGAAGCTGTACACCGGGGTTTGAGAAGCCCCCACCCTGAGCTACTCCTGAGCCGAAGTTCAGCCCTCCACACTCGACGAGTGCTGCGTGGGGCCCTTTGGCACGATTTGGCTCAACGCGTTGGGCCGGTCACTTGCCAGCTGGCTTGTGGTCCCTGTGCCGACGAACTACCAAAGAAGACTCGTGAATCTGGTTGCTCCAGATCCACACCAGCTCCCCTGAAAAGGAACCCCGACTCTGACCTTCCTGGTCCGAGTGAGAAGCAATCTTCCGATCCTGCGTGGATTGCTCTTACCAAGGCTTGTTTGCTCCAAACCTGAAGCCGACTGCACCGACGGTGAGAGCCTGCGTGGGACAGATCGTGACCTGCTCCTGGACGTCGCAGATGCCCCAGAGCCCACGTGACAGCGGAGAGAAGCTCCTCGACGACCACCTGATTGCGCCCGACATTGCCTGGTTCCGTCCTGGTTCCACCCTGGTCACTGCTGAGTGACCCAGACTCTGTCCCCTCTGCTTTCAGGTACTCTACAACTTGAGTCCACCCTTGGACTCCACCGGACACTTCGTCTTCACCCTGCCTGCAGCCATTTCAGCTTCAAGCACCAAGAGCCTGCGTGTCAAAACCCGACGCCACTTCGACCCTGTGCACCCACTTCCTGTGGGTGAGGTAACTTTGCTCCGCCGGTGTTCCCACACTGGTGCACACCTCTAGGGTCTGTGTGTTAAGTTTTGTTCCTCTAGGTTCAGCGGAAGTGTCCTTAAACTTTAACTATTTGACTTTTACGCACCATTGGTTAACATTGGTGCATGCGTGCGCTTTCCGCACATCTCCCGAATCCCGAGGGCCATTCCCGACTTCAGCATTGCTTGTCCTGACTGCTCCCAGCGATTCCCTAGGCCCTAGGCCTAACCACTGTTCGAGTGGCCTCTCTTATACCACTTGTTTAGTATATGGTTTGAGTGGCCCCCTGCCCTCATCCATAATTGTGCAACTTTGTATGTTTAAACAGTGCTTTTGATTTAACGCTTGTGCCCCTTTATTCATAAAGAATACTGGGGATTGTTTTTAGTAATAAACACATATATTTTTATAATATATACTTGTGTGGTGTCCTTTCGTTTGGTATTACAGGATTGTATGTGGTAAAACAGCGCGCTTAACACGACCTCTTAAGTTAAGCCTTTAGGCTGCTTAGTCCATGCTACCCCTAGGATAGCTTGTCTAATAAGGTTGACTTACAACCAGACACCATAAGGGGATTGTTTGGTCAGGTAGTAGGTGGTTCCAGAATTGGAAACATCCCCTACCAGGCCAACTTCTCACATTGGTGAGCAGCGGTGCGGATTTGAGCTTGCTGTTGTTTTACCATTGCAATCTTTATATCAAATTGAAAGATCACATCAAGTACCTCTAGGTACATATAAAATCAAAAGCTTAGCATATTAAGTTCTACTGAACTTAGTAGTTGTAGGTTGAAGGGAGTAGCACACCCCTGACTACAACTCACTAGCAAGGTCCAGTAGGAAAACACTTAGTGTAGGTAAGTGCACCACTTACACCTCACTAGTAACCATGTCTGACACAGGAAAGGCCTCAGGGTCTAGTCCTATGACAGTTGACCCTACCCAGGCAACTTTTGGATATGACAAACTAACCCGCAGAGACTTGATTGCCTTGTGCAAAGCAAGAGGGTTAAAAAGGGGCAGAAGCCCCACCTGCCTAATCCTGGTAGAAATCCTAGAACAGGATGACTTAGAGAAGGCAAAAGCAGCTTCCCTAGATACAGGAACTGGAGGGAACCCCCCTGTAGTTGATCCCCCTGAAGAGGAGGATGATGATGACTTGGATGAGGACTCAGATGGTGGGGACTCACAAGTACAGGATCAGGGTAGCCAGGTTCCAGTTGGTAGGCTTAGCCAGGCCAACTTGGACCTACTGGGGAATGGAGAGGGCCAGCACCTCCCCAGAACCCAACATGTGATTCTCCCAGGCAACAGAAGAGTGAGATCTCCCTCAGGGGACTCTCATCTTTCTAGTGCCTCCAGAGAATCAGAAAGAGGCATGAGTGCTTCTCAGAAAGCTGAGCATAGGGCTAGAATGAGGGCTGTCAGACTCCAGATAGAGAGAGAGGAGGTAGCCCTGAGTCAAGCTAAGCTTACCTTAGCTCAAGCTAAACTTGCCTTGGCAAGAGAGCAGAAATTAAGTGGCTTAGATGTCACTGGTGGCAGCAATTTTCCAAGAGAAAAAGACAGGGCCTATGACAATAGAAACCTGACCAAGATTGTGCCCCCCTTTAAAGAAGGGGATGACATCCACAAATGGATGACTGCTCTTGAGAGAGCCTGCATGGTACAGCAGGTTCCTGAGAATCAGTGGGCTGCAATTTTGTGGTACTCCTTTTCTGAGAAAGGGAGGGACAGGCTCCTCACAGTTAGACCTGAGGATGCCAAAAACTACTCTGTTTTGAAGAGTGCTCTCATTGAAGGGTATGGCCTAACCACTGAGCAATACAGGTTGTTGTTCAGAGACACCCAGAAAGCACAGACTCAAGACTGGACTGATTTTGTGGAGTGTGCCACTAAGGCTTTGGAGGGTTGGTTACAGGGAAGTAAAGTTTCAGACTATACAGGATTGTACAATCTTATGATGAGAGAACAGATCCTTAATAACTGTACAAACCAGCTGTTGCATCAATACCTTATTGACTCTGATCTGACCTCTCCCCAAGAATTGGGAAAGAAGGCAGACAAATGGGTCAGAACAAGGATTAAGCAGAAACCCCAGAACCAAGGTGGTGACCAGAAGAAAACAGACCAGAAGGGTGGTAATCAGAATCAGAAAGATAAAGAAAAAGACCAGAAGTCTTCAGGCCCCCAAACTAATAGTAAGGAGGGTGGTTCCCAAAATGGTAACAAGAAGAAGAAGAACAAAGGTCCAAAGACACCTTGGTGTAATACCTGCAAATCAGTTTCACACTGGGGCAGTGAGTGCACCAAAGCAAATCCAGTTCCCACCACTACAGCTCCTAAAGCAACTGCAACCCCAAGTACAGTAAGCAGTGGTGGAACACAGTCCAAGGGTGTAGCTGGGTTGACCCTGGGTATTGAAGTAGGATCTGGCCTAGTCAGAGTCCCTACACAGGCAGTTCTCCTGTACGATGTGGACATTGAGTTGCCCACTGCAGTAAGCCCCACTAACCTGGGCAAATACAGGCAGACTCCCTTAATAAATGAGAAACTGGCTCAAGCTTACAGGGACACATGTGCTAGTGTCACCATGGTGACCCCTGGCTTTGTGGACCCTGGACAGATTGTACTAGGAGAGAGCTACCTAGTAACCAATGCAAGCAACTCCACTACCTCCCATAGTGTGGCAGTTGTGAACTTCTCCTGGGGAGGGGTTGATGGCCTAAAGAAAGTTGTGGTGAGTGCAGACCTACCAGTAGACTGTCTGTTAGGCAATGACCTTGAAAGCTCAGCATGGTCAGAAGTGGAGTACAGGACTCATGCAGAAATGCTAGGGATTTCAGAGCATGTCCTTGCCATGACAAGGGCTCAGGCTAAGAAGTGCCTTCCTGAACCAGTGGTGGATCTTGAGACAATAGACCAGCCACAACCCAAGAGAAGGAGCAAGAGAGGAAAGGCCTCGCCTTCCACCTTGCCCCAGGTTGAGGATCAGGTTTCAGAGGAAACTGATTCTGCAGTCCAAGAGGAGACTGTCTCTGAGGAGCTTGAACCTGACCAGGTTGAGTTTCTGGGGACAGGGGGACCCTCAAGGGCAGACCTGAGGCAGGCTCAATTAGATTGCCCTTCCCTTGAACCCCTCAGACAGCAGGCTGCTGCTGAGGCTGCTGGGGATGCCCAAGGTACCCATACTGTGTATTGGGATGAGGGACTCCTTTACTCAGAGGCTAGAACCCCCAAGCCTGGCATGACCAGGAGGTTGGTGATACCTCTGCAGTTTAGGGGATTCCTCCTTACCTTGGCCCATGATATTCCCCTTGCAGGACACTTAGGCCAGAACAAGACGTGGGACAGGCTTGTTCCACACTTTCACTGGCCTCACATGTCAGAGGATGTCAAGGAGTTTTGTCGCTCCTGTGTCACTTGCCAAGCCAGTGGTAAGTCAGGTGGCACAACAAAGGCCCCCCTAATACCACTACCTGTGGTGGGGGTCCCCTTTGAGAGAGTTGGAATTGATATTGTGGGTCCAATGGACCCCCAAACAGCATCTGGGAACAGATTCATACTGGTGGTAGTGGATCATGCCACCAGGTACCCAGAGGCTATTCCCCTAAGGACCACCACAGCCCCTGTGGTGGCAAAAGCCCTCATTGCAGTTTTCTCAAGAGTGGGCTTTCCTAAGGAGGTACTATCAGATAGAGGGACAAATTTTATGTCCAGCTATCTAAAAGCAATGTGGAAGGAATGTGGAGTAAACTATAAGTTTACCACCCCATATCATCCACAATGCAATGGGCTTGTGGAGAGATTTAACAAGACCCTTAAAGGCATGATAAAAGGATTACCAGAGAAGCTCAGGCGGAAATGGGACATTCTTTTACCCTGCCTGCTCTTTGCTTACAGAGAGGTCCCACAGAAGGGGGTTGGCTACAGCCCTTTTGAACTTTTGTTTGGCCACCCTGTGAGAGGTCCATTGTGTTTGGTGAAGGAAGGATGGGAGTTACCTCTCAAAAAGCCCAAACTAGACATAGTGGACTATGTACTTGGTCTCCGCTCCAGGATGGCTGAGTACATGGAAAGAGCATCCAAAAACCTGGAGGCCAGCCAAGAATTGCAGAAAGCTTGGCATGACCAAAAGGCTGTACTGGTAGAGTTCCAACCAGGACAGAAGGTATGGGTACTGGAGCCAGTGGCTCCAGCAGCACTCCAAGACAAATGGAGTGGACCCTATCCTATTATTGAGAAGAAAGGGGAAGTCACCTACTTGGTAGACTTTGGAACACCCAGGAGCCCTCACAGGGTAATCCATGTGAATCGCTTGAAAGCATTTGTAGACAGGGAGGACATGAGCTTGCTCATGGCCACAGATGGGGAACAGGAGGAAGAGAGTGACCCTCTCCCAGACCTGCTTTCCCAGAACCCTGATGATGGTTCAGTTGATGGAGTAGCCTTGGCAGGCAGCCTCACTGACCAGCAACAGAGGGACTGCAGACAAGTTTTGCAGGCTCACAGGCAAATGTTTTCACTCACACCCAGCCAAACTGACTGGTGTACCCATGTTGTGGACACTGGTGACAGTCTGCCTGTCAAGAATAAGATCTACAGGCAACCTGATCATGTCAGGGATTGCATCAAGGCTGAGGTGCAAAAGATGTTGGAGCTTGGAGTGATTGAGCCATCAGAGAGCCCATGGGCCAGCCCAGTAGTCCTGGTGCCAAAACCTCATACCCAAGATGGTAAGAGAGAAATGAGGTTTTGCGTGGATTACAGGGGTCTCAATGCTGTCACTAGGACAGATGCTCACCCCATTCCAAGAGCAGATGAGCTCATTGACAGATTGGCTTCTGCCAAGTTTCTGAGCACATTTGATCTGACAGCTGGCTACTGGCAAATCAGACTAGCTGAGGAGTCAAAGGCCAAGACAGCATTCTCTACCCCTAGTGGGCATTATCAGTTTGTGGTAATGCCCTTTGGTTTGAAGAATGCACCTGCCACTTTCCAAAGGTTGGTGAACCAAGTCCTTACTGGGTTGGATGACTTTTGTGCAGCTTATCTGGATGATATTGCTGTCTTTAGCTCCACCTGGGAGGATCACCTGATCCACCTGAAGAAAGTTTTGGAGGCCCTGCAAAAGGCAGGCCTAACTATCAAGGCCACAAAGTGCCAGATAGGGCAGAGTAAGGTTGTATACCTGGGCCACCTAGTAGGTGGAGGCCAGGTTCAGCCACTGGAAAGCAAAATCCAGGCCATACAGGACTGGGCTCCTCCAGTTACCCAGACACAAGTCAGAGCCTTCTTGGGCCTGACTGGGTATTACAGAAAGTTTGTGAAAAACTATGGGTCTATAGTGACACCATTAAATGACTTGACATCCAAGAAGATGCCAAAAAAGGTTCAGTGGACAGTTAGCTGTCAGAAGGCATTTGAAGACCTGAAGAAGGCCATGTGCTCTGCACCTATCCTAAAGAGTCCTGACTACTCCAAACAGTTCATTGTTCAGACAGATGCTTCTGAGTTGGGGGTGGGAGCTGTACTCTCACAACTTAATCAAGATGGTCAAGACCAGCCAATTGCTTTCATTAGCAGGAGGCTAACCCCAAGAGAAAAACGTTGGTCAGCCATTGAGAGGGAGGCCTTTGCTGTGGTTTGGGCATTAAAGAAGTTGAGGTCCTACTTGTTTGGAACTCACTTCCTGGTGCAAACAGACCATAAGCCCCTCTTATGGCTTAATCAGATGAAGGGTGAAAATCCCAAACTGCTCAGGTGGTCCATTTCCCTACAGGGGATGGACTTTACAGTGGAGCACCGCCCAGGGACTGACCATGGTAATGCAGATGGTCTCTCCAGGTACTTCCACTTAGAACATGAAGACTTATCTGGTCAAGGTTAGTTTAATGTCCCTGCGTTTGGGGGGGGGTTGTGTAGGAGAGTAGGGTCTGCTATCCTATGGTCACCCCAAATTTTTGCTTTTTGCTTCACTGGTTTTCGACTACTGAGGCTGTGGGCCTGCTGATCAGACCCCCAGCCTGCTGTTCTCTCACTAAATTAATGACACATGTGCTATAGGCACATACCAATTGGAAATGGACTCCTTGTCAGCCCCTGTAGAATGCACTATAGGTGCACAGGGCACAGGAGCCACTAAGGCCTACCAGGGGCTGCAGCATATCTTTTGCCACCCCTGGCTGGTTCTTAAATTGACACAACTGGCTGATCACTCAGCTGGGGTAAGGTGGTGTACACACCCCTTGCTTAGATATAGTATGCCTATGTCTAAACCTATATCTGGACACATGTAAACCTGTGAGCCACTCCTATAGACAGGCCTCACCAATCCTGGAGGCTGGGTGCTTGGTTTTTATGTGAGATGGAGCTCTAGCATGAGCTGAGCCTGTCTGCAGCCGTCGGGAACAAATCCCTAAGCTGTTTCAGGATAATGCCATACCATATACTATTAAGTGCCTTATAATCCTCGCGGTTATTTAGCAACTCTGGTTTGGCTTTATCAAAACATGTCGTGTAAGGTGTCATACGCTTTGGAATACCATCCCCTCGCCAGTTCTGGCGACGGGGATGGCATTCCACCCCTCTAGAGGGGTAAGACATGTTACTTCACTTTAATGCGGTTGATTTCTCCAAAGGCCTTAAGATCCACAAAATGGATGCCTCTGCCACAGACAAATGTCTGGACCCCTGGAGCTGACCGAAACCCAGTCAAGGGGGTCCTGGACAAAGGGTTTCCTGTCACAGGAGGGTGTCACCGCCCTCCAGACAGGAGATAGTGTATTGTAGCAGGGAGGTTTGAAAGAAACCAGACACTGCCTGGGGCGCACAAGGCTGCCCCTTGCATAATCCGGCCAAACCGGTTCTGGGGCACTCCAGCCCTCGTGCCAGGGCGGCCTGGATCAAAGGAAGGGGGTGTATCCACCCACTTCCTGGGTCCCACCCATAGGAGGGGACCTAGCAGGTAATCACGCCCACCAGATTCGAATAAGAGTGGGAGCAGTGCCAATGCACATCAGATTTCCTGGAAGAAACATTTGAAACGATATTCTGGACCCTTCGCCCTCCATCTCAACGTGGAAGCCCGAAGAATCTCCCTTGTGGTCAAGGAGTGACCACCCTGCAGCAGCAGGCACCATCCAGCCCTCGACGTCTACTTAGTTGCAGTTCCCGCCGGAACTCGAGCGACTGAGATCGACGAGATCAAGCCTGCCCAGCTTCTAACAGCCCGATCCACAGTCCCTGCAAAGCTGAGACCCGTGGAGGCGACCGGAAGCGTGGGGCACGCCATCTTGAAGTGACCACGAGACGCTGACCGTGCAGTCCACGAGTGACCCTCGAAGCTGTACACCGGGGTTTGAGAAGCCCCCACCCTGAGCTACTCCTGAGCCGAAGTTCAGCCCTCCACACTCGACGAGTGCTGCGTGGGGCCCTTTGGCACGATTTGGCTCAACGCGTTGGGCCGGTCACTTGCCAGCTGGCTTGTGGTCCCTGTGCCGACGAACTACCAAAGAAGACTCGTGAATCTGGTTGCTCCAGATCCACACCAGCTCCCCTGAAAAGGAGCCCCGACTCTGACCTTCCTGGTCCGAGTGAGAAGCAATCTTCCGATCCTGCGTGGATTGCTCTTACCAAGGCTTGTTTGCTCCAAACCTGAAGCCGACTGCACCGACGGTGAGAGCCTGCGTGGGACAGATCGTGACCTGCTCCTGGACGTCGCAGATGCCCCAGAGCCCACGTGACAGCGGAGAGAAGCTCCTCGACGACCACCTGATTGCGCCCGACATTGCCTGGTTCCGTCCTGGTTCCACCCTGGTCACTGCTGAGTGACCCAGACTCTGTCCCCTCTGCTTTCAGGTACTCTACAACTTGAGTCCACCCTTGGACTCCACCGGACACTTCGTCTTCACCCTGCCTGCAGCCTTTTCAGCTTCAAGCACCAAGAGCCTGCGTGTCAAAACCCGACGCCACTTCGACCCTGTGCACCCACTTCCTGTGGGTGAGGTAACTTTGCTCCGCCGGTGTTCCCACACTGGTGCACACCTCTAGGGTCTGTGTGTTAAGTTTTGTTCCTCTAGGTTCAGCGGAAGTGTCCTTAAACTTTAACTATTTGACTTTTACGCACCATTGGTTAACATTGGTGCATGCGTGCGCTTTCCGCACATCTCCCGAATCCCGAGGGCCATTCCCGACTTCAGCATTGCTTGTCCTGACTGCTCCCAGCGATTCCCTAGGCCCTAGGCCTAACCACTGTTCGAGTGGCCTCTCTTATACCACTTGTTTAGTATATGGTTTGAGTGGCCCCCTGCCCTCATCCATAATTGTGCAACTTTGTATGTTTAAACAGTGCTTTTGATTTAACGCTTGTGCCCCTTTATTCATAAAGAATACTGGGGATTGTTTTTAGTAATAAACACATATATTTTTATAATATATACTTGTGTGGTGTCCTTTCGTTTGGTATTACAGGATTGTATGTGGTAAAACAGCGCGCTTAACACGACCTCTTAAGTTAAGCCTTTAGGCTGCTTAGTCCATGCTACCCCTAGGATAGCTTGTCTAATAAGGTTGACTTACAACAAGACACCATAAGGGGATTGTTTGGTCAGGTAGTAGGTGGTTCCAGAATTGGAAACATCCCCTACCAGGCCAACTTCTCACACCTAGGGTACATGGAATCCATTTTACAGAGAGAGCAGATGGCCTGGGGCCCTGATTAGCAGGGAACCAGGTCAACTAAGTCAAAAAACCAGCTAAACACAGGCAAACAATCTGGGGTAACCATAGTCAGGTAGCCACCTTCCTACAGTCCCCCAGGCTGTGCTTGGTCCCCCTGGTTGCTCTTGGTCCCCCAGGCTGTGCTTGGTCCCCCAGGCTGTGCTTGGTCCCCCTGGTTGCTCTTGGTCCCCCTGGCTGTGCTTGGTACCCCTGGCTGTGCTTGGTCCCCAGGCTGCTTGGTCCCCCAGGCTGTGCTTGGTCCCCCTGGTTGCTCTTGGTCCCCAAGCTGTGCTTGGTCCCCCAGGCTGTGCTTGCTCCCCCTGGTTGCTCTTGGTCCCCCAGGCTGTGTTTGGTCCCCCAGGCTGTGCTTGGTCCCCCAGTGTGAGAAGTTGGCCTGGTAGGGGATGTTTCCAATTCTGGAACCACCTACTACCTGACCAAACAATCCCCTTATGGTGTCTGGTTGTAAGTCAACCTTATTAGACAAGCTATCCTAGGGGTAGCATGGACTAAGCAGCCTAAAGGCTTAACTTAAGAGGTCGTGTTAAGCGAGCTGTTTTACCACATACAATCCTGTAATACCAAATGAAAGGACACCACACAAGTATATATTATAAAAATATATGTGTTTATTACTAAAAACAATCCCCAGTATTCTTTATGAATAAAGGGGCACAAGCGTTAAATCAAAAGCACTGTTTAAACATACAAGTTGCACAATTATGGATGAGGGCGGGGGGCCACTCAAACCATATACTAAACAAGTGGTATAAGAGAGGCCACTCGAACAGTGGTTAGGCCTAGGGCCTAGGGAATCGCTGGGAGCAGTCAGGACAAGCAATGCTGAAGTCGGGAATGGCCCTCGGGATTCGGGAGATGTGCGGAAAGCGCACGCATGCACCAATGTTAACCAATGGTGCGTAAAAGTCAAATAGTTAAAGTTTAAGGACACTTCCGCTGAACCTAGAGGAACAAAACTTAACACACAGACCCTAGAGGTGTGCACCAGTGTGGGAACACCGGCGGAGCAAAGTTACCTCACCCACAGGAAGTGGGTGCACAGGGTCGAAGTGGCGTCGGGTTTTGACACGCAGGCTCTTGGTGCTTGAAGCTGAAAGGGCTGCAGGCAGGGTGAAGACGAAGTGTCCGGTGGAGTCCAAGGGTGGACTCAAGTTGTAGAGTACCTGAAAGCAGAGGGGACAGAGTCTGGGTCACTCAGCAGTGACCAGGGTGGAACCAGGACGGAACCAGGCAATGTCGGGCGCAATCAGGTGGTCGTCGAGGCGCTTCTCTTCGCTGTCACGTGGGCTCTGGGGCATCTGCGACGTCCAGGAGCAGGTCACGATCTGTCCCACGCAGGCTCTCACCGTCGGTGCAGTCGGCTTCCGGTTTGGAGCAAACAAGCCTTGGTAAGAGCAATCCACGCGGGATTGGAAGATGGCGTCTCACTCGGACCAGGAAGGTCAGAGTCGGGGCTCCCTTTCAGGGGAGCTGGTGTGGATCTGGAGCAACCAGAATCACGAGTCTTCTTTTGTAGTTCGTCGGCACAGGGACCACAAGGCAGCTGGCAAGTGACCGGGCCAACGCGTTGAGCCAAATCGTGCCAAAGGGCCCCACGCAGCACTCGTCGAGTGTGGAGGGCTGAACTTCGGCTCAGGAGTAGCTCAGGGTGGGGGCTTCTCAAACCCCGGTGTACAGCTTCGAGGGTCACTCGTGGGCTGCACGGTCAGCGTCTCGTGGTCACTTCAAGATGGCGTGCCCCACGCTTCCGGTCGCCTCCACGGGTCTCAGCTTTGCAGGGACTGTGGATCGGGCTGTTAGAAGCTGGGCAGGCTTGATCTCGTCGATCTCAGTCGCTCGAGTTCCGGCGGGAACTGCAACCAAGTAGACGTCGAGGGCTGGATGGTGCCTGCTGCTGCAGGGTGGTCACTCCTTGACCACAAGGGAGATTCTTCGGGCTTCCACGTTGAGATGGAGGGCGAAGGGTCCAGAATATCGTTTCAAATGTTTCTTCCAGGAAATCTGATGTGCATTGGCACTGCTCCCACTCTTATTCGAATCTGGTGGGCGTGATTACCTGCTAGGTCCCCTCCTATGGGTGGGACCCAGGAAGTGGGTGGATACACCCCCTTCCTTTGATCCAGGCCGCCCTGGCACGAGGGCTGGAGTGCCCCAGAACCGGTTTGGCCGGATTATGCAAGGGGCAGCCTTGTGCGCCCCAGGCAGTGTCTGGTTTCTTTCAAACCTCCCTGCTACAATACACTATCTCCTGTCTGGAGGGCGGTGACACCCTCCTGTGACAGGAAACCCTTTGTCCAGGACCCCCTTGACTGGGTTTCGGTCAGCTCCAGGGGTCCAGACATTTGTCTGTGGCAGAGGCATCCATTTTGTGGATCTTAAGGCCTTTGGAGAAATCAACCGCATTAAAGTGAAGTAACATGTCTTACCCCTCTAGAGGGGTGGAATGCCATCCCCGTCGCCAGAACTGGCGAGGGGATGGTATTCCAAAGCGTATGACACCTTACACGACATGTTTTGATAAAGCCAAACCAGAGTTGCTAAATAACCGCGAGGATTATAAGGCACTTAATAGTATATGGTATGGCATTATCCTGAAACAGCTTAGGGATTTGTTCCCGACGGCTGCAGACAGGCTCAGCTCATGCTAGAGCTCCATCTCACATAAAAACCATGCACCCAGCCTCCAGGATTGGTGAGGCCTGTCTATAGGAGTGGCTCACAGGTTTACATGTGTCCAGATATAGGTTTAGACATAGGTATACTATATCTAAGCAAGGGGTGTGTACACCACCTTACCCCAGCTGAGTGATCAGCCAGTTGTGTCAATTTAAGAACCAGCCAGGGGTGGCAAAAGATATGCTGCAGCCCCTGGTAGGCCTTAGTGGCTCCTGTGCCCTGTGCACCTATAGTGCATTCTACAGGGGCTGACAAGGAGTCCATTTCCAATTGGTATGTGCCTATAGCACATGTGTCATTAATTTAGTGAGAGAACAGCAGGCTGGGGGTCTGATCAGCAGGCCCACAGCCTCAGTAGTCGAAAACCAGTGAAGCAAAAAGCAAAAATTTGGGGTGACCATAGGATAGCAGACCCTACTCTCCTACACAACCCCCCCCCAAACGCAGGGACATTAAACTAACCTTGACCAGATAAGTCTTCATGTTCTAAGTGGAAGTACCTGGAGAGACCGTCTGCATTACCATGGTCAGTCCCTGGGCGGTGCTCCACTGTAAAGTCCATCCCCTGTAGGGAAATGGACCACCTGAGCAGTTTGGGATTTTCACCCTTCATCTGATTAAGCCATAAGAGGGGCTTATGGTCTGTTTGCACCAGGAAGTGAGTTCCAAACAAGTAGGACCTCAACTTCTTTAATGCCCAAACCACAGCAAAGGCCTCCCTCTCAATGGCTGACCAACGTTTTTCTCTTGGGGTTAGCCTCCTGCTAATGAAAGCAATTGGCTGGTCTTGACCATCTTGATTAAGTTGTGAGAGTACAGCTCCCACCCCCAACTCAGAAGCATCTGTCTGAACAATGAACTGTTTGGAGTAGTCAGGACTCTTTAGGATAGGTGCAGAGCACATGGCCTTCTTCAGGTCTTCAAATGCCTTCTGACAGCTAACTGTCCACTGAACCTTTTTTGGCATCTTCTTGGATGTCAAGTCATTTAATGGTGTCACTATAGACCCATAGTTTTTCACAAACTTTCTGTAATACCCAGTCAGGCCCAAGAAGGCTCTGACTTGTGTCTGGGTAACTGGAGGAGCCCAGTCCTGTATGGCCTGGATTTTGCTTTCCAGTGGCTGAACCTGGCCTCCACCTACTAGGTGGCCCAGGTATACAACCTTACTCTGCCCTATCTGGCACTTTGTGGCCTTGATAGTTAGGCCTGCCTTTTGCAGGGCCTCCAAAACTTTCTTCAGGTGGATCAGGTGATCCTCCCAGGTGGAGCTAAAGACAGCAATATCATCCAGATAAGCTGCACAAAAGTCATCCAACCCAGTAAGGACTTGGTTCACCAACCTTTGAAAAGTGGCAGGTGCATTCTTCAAACCAAAGGGCATTACCACAAACTGATAATGTCCACTAGGGGTAGAGAATGCTGTTTTGGCTTTTGACTCCTCAGCTAGTCTGATTTGCCAGTAGCCAGCTGTCAGATCAAATGTGCTCAGAAACTTGGCAGAAGCCAATCTGTCAATGAGCTCATCTGCTCTTGGAATGGGGTGAGCATCTGTCCTAGTGACAGCATTGAGACCCCTGTAATCCACGCAAAACCTCATTTCTCTCTTACCATCTTGGGTATGAGGTTTTGGCACCAGGACTACTGGGCTGGCCCATGGGCTCTCTGATGGCTCAATCACTCCAAGCTCCAACATCTTTTGCACCTCAGCCTTGATGCAATCCCTGACATGATCAGGTTGCCTGTAGATCTTATTCTTGACAGGCAGACTGTCACCAGTGTCCACAACATGGGTACACCAGTCAGTTTGGCTGGGTGTGAGTGAAAACATTTGCCTGTGAGCCTGCAAAACTTGTCTGCAGTCCCTCTGTTGCTGGTCAGTGAGGCTGCCTGCCAAGGCTACTCCATCAACTGAACCATCATCAGGGTTCTGGGAAAGCAGGTCTGGGAGAGGGTCACTCTCTTCCTCCTGTTCCCCATCTGTGGCCATGAGCAAGCTCATGTCCTCCCTGTCTACAAATGCTTTCAAGCGATTCACATGGATTACCCTGTGAGGGCTCCTGGGTGTTCCAAAGTCTACCAAGTAGGTGACTTCCCCTTTCTTCTCAATAATAGGATAGGGTCCACTCCATTTGTCTTGGAGTGCTGCTGGAGCCACTGGCTCCATTACCCATACCTTCTGTCCTGGTTGGAACTCTACCAGTACAGCCTTTTGGTCATGCCAAGCTTTCTGCAATTCTTGGCTGGCCTCCAGGTTTTTGGATGCTCTTTCCATGTACTCAGCCATCCTGGAGCGGAGACCAAGTACATAGTCCACTATGTCTAGTTTGGGCTTTTTGAGAGGTAACTCCCATCCTTCCTTCACCAAACACAATGGACCTCTCACAGGGTGGCCAAACAAAAGTTCAAAAGGGCTGTAGCCAACCCCCTTCTGTGGGACCTCTCTGTAAGCAAAGAGCAGGCAGGGTAAAAGAATGTCCCATTTCCGCCTGAGCTTCTCTGGTAATCCTTTTATCATGCCTTTAAGGGTCTTGTTAAATCTCTCCACAAGCCCATTGCATTGTGGATGATATGGGGTGGTAAACTTGTAGTTTACTCCACATTCCTTCCACATTGCTTTTAGATAGCTGGACATAAAATTTGTCCCTCTATCTGATAGTACCTCCTTAGGAAAGCCCACTCTTGAGAAAACTGCAATGAGGGCTTTTGCCACCACAGGTGCTGTGGTGGTCCTTAGGGGAATAGCCTCTGGGTACCTGGTGGCATGATCCACTACCACCAGTATGAATCTGTTCCCAGATGCTGTTTGGGGGTCCATTGGACCCACAATATCAATTCCAACTCTCTCAAAGGGGACCCCCACCACAGGTAGTGGTATTAGGGGGGCCTTTGTTGTGCCACCTGACTTACCACTGGCTTGGCAAGTGACACAGGAGCGACAAAACTCCTTGACATCCTCTGACATGTGAGGCCAGTGAAAGTGTGGAACAAGCCTGTCCCACGTCTTGTTCTGGCCTAAGTGTCCTGCAAGGGGAATATCATGGGCCAAGGTAAGGAGGAATCCCCTAAACTGCAGAGGTATCACCAACCTCCTGGTCATGCCAGGCTTGGGGGTTCTAGCCTCTGAGTAAAGGAGTCCCTCATCCCAATACACAGTATGGGTACCTTGGGCATCCCCAGCAGCCTCAGCAGCAGCCTGCTGTCTGAGGGGTTCAAGGGAAGGGCAATCTAATTGAGCCTGCCTCAGGTCTGCCCTTGAGGGTCCCCCTGTCCCCAGAAACTCAACCTGGTCAGGTTCAAGCTCCTCAGAGACAGTCTCCTCTTGGACTGCAGAATCAGTTTCCTCTGAAACCTGATCCTCAACCTGGGGCAAGGTGGAAGGCGAGGCCTTTCCTCTCTTGCTCCTTCTCTTGGGTTGTGGCTGGTCTATTGTCTCAAGATCCACCACTGGTTCAGGAAGGCACTTCTTAGCCTGAGCCCTTGTCATGGCAAGGACATGCTCTGAAATCCCTAGCATTTCTGCATGAGTCCTGTACTCCACTTCTGACCATGCTGAGCTTTCAAGGTCATTGCCTAACAGACAGTCTACTGGTAGGTCTGCACTCACCACAACTTTCTTTAGGCCATCAACCCCTCCCCAGGAGAAGTTCACAACTGCCACACTATGGGAGGTAGTGGAGTTGCTTGCATTGGTTACTAGGTAGCTCTCTCCTAGTACAATCTGTCCAGGGTCCACAAAGCCAGGGGTCACCATGGTGACACTAGCACATGTGTCCCTGTAAGCTTGAGCCAGTTTCTCATTTATTAAGGGAGTCTGCCTGTATTTGCCCAGGTTAGTGGGGCTTACTGCAGTGGGCAACTCAATGTCCACATCATACAGGAGAACTGCCTGTGTAGGGACTCTGACTAGGCCAGATCCTACTTCAATACCCAGGGTCAACCCAGCTACACCCTTGGACTGTGTTCCACCACTGCTTACTGTACTTGGGGTTGCAGTTGCTTTAGGAGCTGTAGTGGTGGGAACTGGATTTGCCTTGGTGCACTCACTGCCCCAGTGTGAAACTGATTTGCAGGTATTACACCAAGGTGTCTTTGGACCTTTGTTCTTCTTCTTCTTGTTACCATTTTGGGAACCACCCTCCTTACTATTAGTTTGGGGGCCTGAAGACTTCTGGTCTTTTTCTTTATCTTTCTGATTCTGATTACCACCCTTCTGGTCTGTTTTCTTCTGGTCACCACCTTGGTTCTGGGGTTTCTGCTTAATCCTTGTTCTGACCCATTTGTCTGCCTTCTTTCCCAATTCTTGGGGAGAGGTCAGATCAGAGTCAATAAGGTATTGATGCAACAGCTGGTTTGTACAGTTATTAAGGATCTGTTCTCTCATCATAAGATTGTACAATCCTGTATAGTCTGAAACTTTACTTCCCTGTAACCAACCCTCCAAAGCCTTAGTGGCACACTCCACAAAATCAGTCCAGTCTTGAGTCTGTGCTTTCTGGGTGTCTCTGAACAACAACCTGTATTGCTCAGTGGTTAGGCCATACCCTTCAATGAGAGCACTCTTCAAAACAGAGTAGTTTTTGGCATCCTCAGGTCTAACTGTGAGGAGCCTGTCCCTCCCTTTCTCAGAAAAGGAGTACCACAAAATTGCAGCCCACTGATTCTCAGGAACCTGCTGTACCATGCAGGCTCTCTCAAGAGCAGTCATCCATTTGTGGATGTCATCCCCTTCTTTAAAGGGGGGCACAATTTTGGTCAGGTTTCTATTATCATAGGCCCTGTCTTTTTCTCTTGGAAAATTGCTGCCACCAGTGACATCTAAGCCACTTAATTTCTGCTCTCTTGCCAAGGCAAGTTTAGCTTGAGCTAAGGTAAGCTTAGCTTGACTCAGGGCTACCTCCTGTGTAGGAGAGTAGGGTCTGCTATCCTATGGTCACCCCAAATTTTTGCTTTTTGCTTCACTGGTTTTCGACTACTGAGGCTGTGGGCCTGCTGATCAGACCCCCAGCCTGCTGTTCTCTCACTAAATTAATGACACATGTGCTATAGGCACATACCAATTGGAAATGGACTCCTTGTCAGCCCCTGTAGAATGCACTATAGGTGCACAGGGCACAGGAGCCACTAAGGCCTACCAGGGGCTGCAGCATATCTTTTGCCACCCCTGGCTGGTTCTTAAATTGACACAACTGGCTGATCACTCAGCTGGGGTAAGGTGGTGTACACACCCCTTGCTTAGATATAGTATACCTATGTCTAAACCTATATCTGGACACATGTAAACCTGTGAGCCACTCCTATAGACAGGCCTCCCCAATCCTGGAGGCTGGGTGCATGGTTTTTATGTGAGATGGAGCTCTAGCATGAGCTGAGCCTGTCTGCAGCCGTCGGGAACAAATCCCTAAGCTGTTTCAGGATAATGCCATACCATATACCATTAAGTGCCTTATAATCCTCGCGGTTATTTAGCAACTCTGGTTTGGCTTTATCAAAACATGTCGTGTAAGGTGTCATACGCTTTGGAATACCATCCCCTCGCCAGTTCTGGCGACGGGGATGGCATTCCACCCCTCTAGAGGGGTAAGACATGTTACTTCACTTTAATGCGGTTGATTTCTCCAAAGGCCTTAAGATCCACAAAATGGATGCCTCTGCCACAGACAAATGTCTGGACCCCTGGAGCTGACCGAAACCCAGTCAAGGGGGTCCTGGACAAAGGGTTTCCTGTCACAGGAGGGTGTCACCGCCCTCCAGACAGGAGATAGTGTATTGTAGCAGGGAGGTTTGAAAGAAACCAGACACTGCCTGGGGCGCACAAGGCTGCCCCTTGCATAATCCGGCCAAACCGGTTCTGGGGCACTCCAGCCCTCGTGCCAGGGCGGCCTGGATCAAAGGAAGGGGGTGTATCCACCCACTTCCTGGGTCCCACCCATAGGAGGGGACCTAGCAGGTAATCACGCCCACCAGATTCGAATAAGAGTGGGAGCAGTGCCAATGCACATCAGATTTCCTGGAAGAAACATTTGAAATGATATTCTGGACCCTTCGCCCTCCATCTCAACGTGGAAGCCCGAAGAATCTCCCTTGTGGTCAAGGAGTGACCACCCTGCAGCAGCAGGCACCATCCAGCCCTCGACGTCTACTTGGTTGCAGTTCCCGCCGGAACTCGAGCGACTGAGATCGACGAGATCAAGCCTGCCCAGCTTCTAACAGCCCGATCCACAGTCCCTGCAAAGCTGAGACCCGTGGAGGCGACCGGAAGCGTGGGGCACGCCATCTTGAAGTGACCACGAGACGCTGACCGTGCAGCCCACGAGTGACCCTCGAAGCTGTACACCGGGGTTTGAGAAGCCCCCACCCTGAGCTACTACTGAGCCGAAGTTCAGCCCTCCACACTCGACGAGTGCTGCGTGGGGCCCTTTGGCACGATTTGGCTCAACGCGTTGGCCCGGTCACTTGCCAGCTGGCTTGTGGTCCCTGTGCCGACGAACTACAAAAGAAGACTCGTGATTCTGGTTGCTCCAGATCCACACCAGCTCCCCTGAAAGGGAGCCCCGACTCTGACCTTCCTGGTCCGAGTGAGACGCCATCTTCCAATCCCGCGTGGATTGCTCTTACCAAGGCTTGTTTGCTCCAAACCGGAAGCCGACTGCACCGACGGTGAGAGCCTGCGTGGGACAGATCGTGACCTGCTCCTGGACGTCGCAGATGCCCCAGAGCCCACGTGACAGCGAAGAGAAGCGCCTCGACGACCACCTGATTGCGCCCGACATTGCCTGGTTCCGTCCTGGTTCCACCCTGGTCACTGCTGAGTGACCCAGACTCTGTCCCCTCTGCTTTCAGGTACTCTACAACTTGAGTCCACCCTTGGACTCCACCGGACACTTCGTCTTCACCCTGCCTGCAGCCCTTTCAGCTTCAAGCACCAAGAGCCTGCGTGTCAAAACCCGACGCCACTTCGACCCTGTGCACCCACTTCCTGTGGGTGAGGTAACTTTGCTCCGCCGGTGTTCCCACACTGGTGCACACCTCTAGGGTCTGTGTGTTAAGTTTTGTTCCTCTAGGTTCAGCGGAAGTGTCCTTAAACTTTAACTATTTGACTTTTACGCACCATTGGTTAACATTGGTGCATGCGTGCGCTTTCCGCACATCTCCCGAATCCCGAGGGCCATTCCCGACTTCAGCATTGCTTGTCCTGACTGCTCCCAGCGATTCCCTAGGCCCTAGGCCTAACCACTGTTCGAGTGGCCTCTCTTATACCACTTGTTTAGTATATGGTTTGAGTGGCCCCCTGCCCTCATCCATAATTGTGCAACTTTGTATGTTTAAACAGTGCTTTTGATTTAACGCTTGTGCCCCTTTATTCATAAAGAATACTGGGGATTGTTTTTAGTAATAAACACATATATTTTTATAATATATACTTGTGTGGTGTCCTTTCATTTGGTATTACAGGATTGTATGTGGTAAAACAGCTCGCTTAACACGACCTCTTAAGTTAAGCCTTTAGGCTGCTTAGTCCATGCTACCCCTAGGATAGCTTGTCTAATAAGGTTGACTTACAACCAGACACCATAAGGGGATTGTTTGGTCAGGTAGTAGGTGGTTCCAGAATTGGAAACATCCCCTACCAGGCCAACTTCTCACATTGGTGAGCAGCGGTGCGGATTTGAGCTTGCTGTTGTTTTACCATTGCAATCTTTATATCAAATTGAAAGATCACATCAAGTACCTCTAGGTACATATAAAATCAAAAGCTTAGCATATTAAGTTCTACTGAACTTAGTAGTTGTAGGTTGAAGGGAGTAGCACACCCCTGACTACAACTCACTAGCAAGGTCCAGTAGGAAAACACTTAGTGTAGGTAAGTGCACCACTTACACCTCACTAGTAACCATGTCCGACACAGGAAAGGCCTCAGGGTCTAGTCCTGTGACAGTTGACCCTACCCAGGCAACTTCTGGATATGACAAACTAACCCGCAGAGACTTGATTGTCTTGTGCAAAGCAAGAGGGTTAAAAAGGGGCAGAAGCCCCACCTGCCTAATCCTGATAGGACTCCTAGAACAGGATGACTTAGAGAGGGCAAAAGCAGCTTCCCTAGATACAGGAACTGAAGGGAACCCCCCTGCAGTTGATCCCCCTGAAGAGGAGGATGATGATGACTTGGATGAGGACTCAGAAGTTGAGGACTTAGAAGTACAGGATCAGGGTAGCCAG
Source organism: Lissotriton helveticus (assembly GCF_964261635.1). Lineage (NCBI taxonomy): Eukaryota > Metazoa > Chordata > Amphibia > Caudata > Salamandridae > Lissotriton > Lissotriton helveticus. The sequence continues at coordinate 1,181,902 of NW_027611671.1, read as the reverse complement.
GTTCCAGTTGGTAGGCTTAGCCAGGCCAACTTGGACCTACTGGGGAATGGAGAGGGCCAGCACCTCCCCAGAACCCAACATATGATTCCCCCAGGCAACAGAAGAGTGAGATCTCCCTCAGGAGACTCTCATCTTTCTAGTGCCTCCAGGGAATCACAGAGAGGCATGAATGCTTCTCAAAAGTTAGAGCATAGGGCCAGAATGAGGGCTGTCAAACTCCAGATAGAGAGGGAGGAGGTAGCCTTGGCTCAAGCTAGACTTGCCTTGGCAAGAGAGCAGAAATTAAGTGGCTTAGATGTCACTGGTGGCAGCAATTTTCCAAGAGAAAAAGACAGGGCCTATGATAATAGAAACCTGACCAAAATTGTGCCCCCCTTTAAAGAAGGGGATGACATCCACAAATGGATGACTGCTCTTGAGAGAGCCTGCATGGTACAGCAGGTTCCTGAGAATCAGTGGGCTGCAATTTTGTGGTACTCCTTTTCTGAGAAAGGGAGGGACAGGCTCCTCACAGTTAGACCTGAGGATGCCAAAAACTACTCTGTTTTGAAGAGTGCTCTCATTGAAGGGTATGGCCTAACCACTGAGCAATACAGGTTGTTGTTCAGAGACACCCAGAAAGCACAGACTCAAGACTGGACTGATTTTGTGGAGTGTGCCACTAAGGCTTTGGAGGGTTGGTTACAGGGAAGTAAAGTTTCAGACTATACAGGATTGTACAATCTTATGATGAGAGAACAGATCCTTAATAACTGTACAAACCAGCTGTTGCATCAATACCTTATTGACTCTGATCTGACCTCTCCCCAAGAATTGGGAAAGAAGGCAGACAAATGGGTCAGAACAAGGATTAAGCAGAAACCCCAGAACCAAGGTGGTGACCAGAAGAAAACAGACAAGAAGGGTGGTAATCAGAATCAGAAAGATAAAGAAAAAGACCAGAAGTCTTCAGGCCCCCAAACTAATAGTAAGGAGGGTGGTTCCCAAAATGGTAACAAGAAGAAGAAGAACAAAGGTCCAAAGACACCTTGGTGTAATACCTGCAAATCAGTTTCACACTGGGGCAGTGAGTGCACCAAGGCGAATCCAGTTCCCACCACTACAGCTCCTAAAGCAACTGCAACCCCAAGTACAGTAAGCAGTGGTGGAACACAGTCCAAGGGTGTAGCTGGGTTGACCCTGGGTATTGAAGTAGGATCTGGCCTAGTCAGAGTCCCTACACAGGCAGTTCTCCTGTATGATGTGGACATTGAGTTGCCCACTGCAGTAAGCCCCACTAACCTGGGCAAATACAGGCAGACTCCCTTAATAAATGAGAAACTGGCTCAAGCTTACAGGGACACATGTGCTAGTGTCACCATGGTGACCCCCGGCTTTGTGGACCCTGGACAGATTGTACTAGGAGAGAGCTACCTAGTAACCAATGCAAGCAACTCCACTACCTCCCATAGTGTGGCAGTTGTGAACTTCTCCTGGGGAGGGGTTGATGGCCTAAAGAAAGTTGTGGTGAGTGCAGACCTACCAGTAGACTGTCTGTTAGGCAATGACCTTGAAAGCTCAGCATGGTCAGAAGTGGAGTACAGGACTCATGCAGAAATGCTAGGGATTTCAGAGCATGTCCTTGCCATGACAAGGGCTCAGGCTAAGAAGTGCCTTCCTGAACCAGTGGTGGATCTTGAGACAATAGACCAGCCACAACCCAAGAGAAGGAGCAAGAGAGGAAAGGCCTCGCCTTCCACCTTGCCCCAGGTTGAGGATCAGGTTTCAGAGGAAACTGATTCTGCAGTCCAAGAGGAGACTGTCTCTGAGGAGCTTGAACCTGACCAGGTTGAGTTTCTGGGGACAGGGGGACCCTCAAGGGCAGACCTGAGGCAGGCTCAATTAGATTGCCCTTCCCTTGAACCCCTCAGACAGCAGGCTGCTGCTGAGACTGCTGGGGATGCCCAAGGTACCTGTAGGAAGGTGGCTACCTGACTATGGTTACCCCGGATTTTTTGCCTGTGTTTAGCTGGTTTTTGACTTAGTTGACCTGGTTCCCTGCTAATCAGGGCCCCAGGCCATCTGCTCTCTCTGTAAAATGGATTCCATGTACCCTAGGTACATACCACAAATTGGAAATGGACTCCTTGTCAGCCCCTGTATAATGCCCTATAGGTGCCCAGGGCATAGGAGCCACCAAGGCCTACCAGGGGCTGAAGCATATCTTTTGCCACCCCTGGCTGGTTCTTAAATTGACACAACTGGCTGATCACTCAGCTGGGGTAAGGTGGTGTACACACCCCTTGCTTAGATATAGTATACCTATGTCTAAACCTATATCTGGACACATGTAAACCTGTGAGCCACTCCTATAGACAGGCCTCACCAATCCTGGAGGCTGGGTGCATGGTTTTTATGTGAGATGGAGCTCTAGCATGAGCTGAGCCTGTCTGCAGCCGTCGGGAACAAATCCCTAAGCTGTTTCAGGATAATGCCATACCATATACTATTAAGTGCCTTATAATCCTCGCGGTTATTTAGCAACTCTGGTTTGGCTTTATCAAAACATGTCGTGTAAGGTGTCATACGCTTTGGAATACCATCCCCTCGCCAGTTCTGGCGACGGGGATGGCATTCCACCCCTCTAGAGGGGTAAGACATGTTACTTTACTTTAATGCGGTTGATTTCTCCAAAGACCTTAAGATCCCCAAAATGGATGCCTCTGCCACAGACAAATGTCTGGACCCCTGGAGCTGACCGAAACCCAGTCAAGGGGGTCCTGGACAAAGGGTTTCCTGTCACAGGAGGGTGTCACCGCCCTCCAGACAGGAGATAGTGTATTGTAGCAGGGAGGTTTGAAAGAAACCAGACACTGCCTGGGGCGCACAAGGCTGCCCCTTGCATAATCCGGCCAAACCGGTTCTGGGGCACTCCAGCCCTCGTGCCAGGGCGGCCTGGATCAAAGGAAGGGGGTGTATCCACCCACTTCCTGGGTCCCACCCATAGGAGGGGACCTAGCAGGTAATCACGCCCACCAGATTCGAATAAGAGTGGGAGCAGTGCCAATGCACATCAGATTTCCTGGAAGAAACATTTGAAACGATATTCTGGACCCTTCGCCCTCCATCTCAACGTGGAAGCCCGAAGAATCTCCCTTGTGGTCAAGGAGTGACCACCCTGCAGCAGCAGGCACCATCCAGCCCTCGACGTCTACTTGGTTGCAGTTCCCGCCGGAACTCGAGCGACTGAGATCGACGAGATCAAGCCTGCCCAGCTTCTAACAGCCCGATCCACAGTCCCTGCAAAGCTGAGACCCGTGGAGGCGACCGGAAGCGTGGGGCACGCCATCTTGAAGTGACCACGAGACGCTGACCGTGCAGCCCACGAGTGACCCTCGAAGCTGTACACCGGGGTTTGAGAAGCCCCCACCCTGAGCTACTCCTGAGCCGAAGTTCAGCCCTCCACACTCGACGAGTGCTGCGTGGGGCCCTTTGGCACGATTTGGCTCAACGCGTTGGCCCGGTCACTTGCCAGCTGGCTTGTGGTCCCTGTGCCGACGAACTACAAAAGAAGACTCGTGATTCTGGTTGCTCCAGATCCACACCAGCTCCCCTGAAAGGGAGCCCCGACTCTGACCTTCCTGGTCCGAGTGAGACGCCATCTTCCAATCCCGCGTGGATTGCTCTTACCAAGGCTTGTTTGCTCCAAACCGGAAGCCGACTGCACCGACGGTGAGAGCCTGCGTGGGACAGATCGTGACCTGCTCCTGGACGTCGCAGATGCCCCAGAGCCCACGTGACAGCGAAGAGAAGCGCCTCGACGACCACCTGATTGCGCCCGACATTGCCTGGTTCCGTCCTGGTTCCACCCTGGTCACTGCTGAGTGACCCAGACTCTGTCCCCTCTGCTTTCAGGTACTCTACAACTTGAGTCCACCCTTGGACTCCACCGGACACTTCGTCTTCACCCTGCCTGCAGCCCTTTCAGCTTCAAGCACCAAGAGCCTGCGTGTCAAAACCCGACGCCACTTCGACCCTGTGCACCCACTTCCTGTGGGTGAGGTAACTTTGCTCCGCCGGTGTTCCCACACTGGTGCACACCTCTAGGGTCTGTGTGTTAAGTTTTGTTCCTCTAGGTTCAGCGGAAGTGTCCTTAAACTTTAACTATTTGACTTTTACGCACCATTGGTTAACATTGGTGCATGCGTGCGCTTTCCGCACATCTCCCGAATCCCGAGGGCCATTCCCGACTTCAGCATTGCTTGTCCTGACTGCTCCCAGCGATTCCCTAGGCCCTAGGCCTAACCACTGTTCGAGTGGCCTCTCTTATACCACTTGTTTAGTATATGGTTTGAGTGGCCCCCTGCCCTCATCCATAATTGTGCAACTTTGTATGTTTAAACAGTGCTTTTGATTTAACGCTTGTGCCCCTTTATTCATAAAGAATACTGGGGATTGTTTTTAGTAATAAACACATATATTTTTATAATATATACTTGTGTGGTGTCCTTTCATTTGGTATTACAGGATTGTATGTGGTAAAACAGCTCGCTTAACACGACCTCTTAAGTTAAGCCTTTAGGCTGCTTAGTCCATGCTACCACTAGGATAGCTTGTCTAATAAGGTTGACTTACAACCAGACACCATAAGGGGATTGTTTGGTCAGGTAGTAGGTGGTTCCAGAATTGGAAACATCCCCTACCAGGCCAACTTCTCACATTGGTGAGCAGCGGTGCGGATTTGAGCTTGCTGTTGTTTTACCATTGCAATCTTTATATCAAATTGAAAGATCACATCAAGTACCTCTAGGTACATATAAAATCAAAAGCTTAGCATATTAAGTTCTACTGAACTTAGTAGTTGTAGGTTGAAGGGAGTAGCACACCCCTGACTACAACTCACTAGCAAGGTCCAGTAGGAAAACACTTAGTGTAGGTAAGTGCACCACTTACACCTCACTAGTAACCATGTCCGACACAGGAAAGGCCTCAGGGTCTAGTCCTGTGACAGTTGACCCTACCCAGGCAACTTCTGGATATGACAAACTAACCCGCAGAGACTTGATTGTCTTGTGCAAAGCAAGAGGGTTAAAAAGGGGCAGAAGCCCCACCTGCCTAATCCTGATAGAACTCCTAGAACAGGATGACTTAGAGAAGGCAAAAGCAGCTTCCCTAGATACAGGAACTGGAGGGAACCCCCCTGCAGTTGATCCCCCTGAAGAGGAGGATGATGATGACTTGGATGAGGACTCAGAGGTTGAGGACTTAGAAGTACAGGATCAGGGTAGCCAGGTTCCAGTTGGTAGGCTTAGCCAGGCCAACTTGGACCTACTGGGGAATGGAGAGGGCCAGCACCTCCCCAGAACCCAACATATGATTCCCCCAGGCAACAGAAGAGTGAGATCTCCCTCAGGGGACTCTCATATTTCTAGTGCCTCCAGAGAATCACAGAGAAGCATGGGTGCTTCTCAAAAGCTAGAACATAGGGCCAGAATGAGGGCTGTCAAACTCCAGATAGAGAGGGAGGAGGTAGCCTTGGCTCAAGCTAAACTTGCCTTGGCAAGAGAGCAAAAATTGTGTGGCTTAGATGCCACTGGTGGCAGCAATATTCCTAAAGAGAAACCCAGGTCCTATGATAGTAGAAACCTGACAAAGATTGTGCCCCCCTACAAGGAAGGGGATGATATCCACAAATGGATAACTGCTCTTGAGAGAGCCTGCATGGTACAGCAGGTTCCTGAGGAACAGTGGGCAGCAATCTTATGGTACTCCTTTTCAGAGAAAGGGAGAGATAAGCTCCTCACTGTTAGACATGAGGATGCAAACAATTACAAAGTCCTGAAGAGTGTTCTGATAGATGGGTTTGGCTTAACCACTGAACAGTACAGGTTGAAGTTCAGAGACACCCAGAAGACACAGACTCAGGACTGGACTGATTTTGTTGATTGTGCAACTAAGGCTCTGGAGGGTTGGCTACATGGCAGCAAAGTACATGACTTTACAGGATTGTATAATTTGATTATGAGGGAGCAGATCCTAAGTAATTGTCAGAACCAGCTCTTACACCAGCACCTGGTAGACTCTGATCTGACCTCTCCCCAAGAATTGGGAAAGAAGGCAGACAAATGGGTCAGAACCAGGATTAGGCCTAAGAATCAGGACAGTAACCAGAAGAAGGAGTCTACCAAGCCTCAAGATAAGGGTGGGGATAAAAGTAAAGAAAAGACTTCCCCAGGGCCCCAAAACTCCAAGGATGGGGGTGGGTCCCAAGACACTTCTTCAACTGAGAAAAAGCCTTATTGTTATCCCTGTAAACAGGTGGGGCATTACAAAACAGACAACTGTTGTCCCAAGAATAACAATAAAGAAAATATACCTCCAAAGCCAGCTTCCACACCTCCTGTTACTGTCAGCAGTAATCCCCCAGGAAGTGGAAGCACACCCAGGAATCTGGGTGGGTTTACGGTTGGAGCTCAGGTGGACCCTGGCCTATCCAGGTCCCCATCACCCAATGATCTTGTTTATGAGACTGGCATGGGGTTTGCCAACTTCTCTGCTTGCCCAAATACTTTGAGCAAGTATAGACAAGAACCCATCATCAATGGTTTAAGAGTTGAAGCTTTTAGAGACACAGGGGCTAGCATCACCATGGTGGCTGATGGCATAGTCCCCTCTAAGCAACTTTTACCTGGTGCCACATACCAGGTAATAAACATTGATGGCATCCAAACAAATCATCCCATGGCAGTAGTAAGTCTCAGCTGGGGAGGTGTCACTGGCCCAAAGAGAGTGGCAGTGTCCCCAAACTTGCCTGTAGACTGTCTACTGGGGAATGATTTAGAAATCTCAGCCTGGGCTGAGGTTGAACAGGAAACCCATTCTAGAATGGTGAATTCCCATGGAAAGGTTAGTGAGGCTGTACTGGCTACAGCCCCAATCCAAGATGTCCTTCCTGAAAAGGTTGGTAGGGCTGAGAAACTCTCTGCCCCATCTTTAGCAAAAGCTCTTCCTGAACAGAATAGCAAAGCTGTTATGATAACAGCAGAAACCCAAACTGAGTCTCCTCCTGAAAAGGTTGGTGGGGCTGTGATGGCCACAGCCCAAACTCAAACTGACATGTGTGTTGTGAAACCTGAAATGATGGATAACTCCACACAAACTGAGAGCATGGAGGAGGAAGAGAAATCTCCCCCTCACCAGACTTTAGGACAGGATCAGCCTCCTCAGGGAACTGATCTTACCCCTGATGAAGGAGCTGCCCCAGAGGTGGTTGGGCCTAGCCTGACAGAACCTCTGATGTCAGTGGACCCTTCCCAGGTGGGACCCAGTCTGGAGCAGGTAACCTGCCCCTCTCTCCCTTGCCTTAGCCAGCCCAGGGCTGCAGAGGACAAGAAGGACAGTGAGACCCGGAGGGCCCCCTGTCAAATAAAGCACCCCCATCAAAAGATTAGGTGCACCAAAACTAGTAGCCCTAGTAAGGTGAAAACTTTAAAAACTCCTAAGGGAGCCCCCTTAAAAACAGTTAGGGACCTCCCACAGATGGATTCTGTTGGGCACAGCCAAACCTGGGACCCAAAGGGCCCAAACCTGAACTGTCCCTCCAGCAAGCCAAACAGAGGGACCCAGCCTCCAGCTTTAGGTAGCCAGAGGTTGACCCTGAGAGCACAGTGCAACTCAGTTAAAGAAAGAAAGGCACACATGGTGGAAGATAATTGGAGGAAGCCAAGCCCTAACTTAGTAGAGCCTCACTTCAAAACTCCATATCCAAACCAGCCTTTAACTTTGCATAAACACACCCAAGGTAGTGATTCCCTATGGTGGAGACCCTCTAATACCCAAAGGGTGAGGGACTGCTTAGTGGACCATGAGACAGGGGGTACCCATGCTAGTGCAGGTACTTCCTTATATGGCCACTCAGGCAATATAGGCTTACCTGGCCAAGGATAGCCTTATCTCCTTTCGTTTGGGGGGGGGTTATGTAGGAAGGTGGCTACCTGACTATGGTTACCCCGGATTTTTTGCCTGTGTTTAGCTGGTTTTTGACTTAGTTGACCTGGTTCCCTGCTAATCAGGGCCCCAGGCCATCTGCTCTCTCTGTAAAATGGATTCCATGTACCCTAGGTACATACCACAAATTGGAAATGGACTCCTTGTCAGCCCCTGTATAATGCACTATAGGTGCCCAGGGCATAGGAGCCACCAAGGCCTACCAGGGGCTGAAGCATATCTTTTGCCACCCCTGGCTGGTTCTTAAATTGACACAACTGGCTGATCACTCAGCTGGGGTAAGGTGGTGTACACACCCCTTGCTTAGATATAGTATACCTATGTCTAAACCTATATCTGGACACATGTAAACCTGTGAGCCACTCCTATAGACAGGCCTCACCAATCCTGGAGGCTGGGTGCATGGTTTTTATGTGAGATGGAGCTCTAGCATGAGCTGAGCCTGTCTGCAGCCGTCGGGAACAAATCCCTAAGCTGTTTCAGGATAATGCCATACCATATACTATTAAGTGCCTTATAATCCTCGCGGTTATTTAGCAACTCTGGTTTGGCTTTATCAAAACATGTCGTGTAAGGTGTCATACGCTTTGGAATACCATCCCCTCGCCAGTTCTGGCGACGGGGATGGCATTCCACCCCTCTAGAGGGGTAAGACATGTTACTTTACTTTAATGCGGTTGATTTCTCCAAAGACCTTAAGATCCCCAAAATGGATGCCTCTGCCACAGACAAATGTCTGGACCCCTGGAGCTGACCGAAACCCAGTCAAGGGGGTCCTGGACAAAGGGTTTCCTGTCACAGGAGGGTGTCACCGCCCTCCAGACAGGAGATAGTGTATTGTAGCAGGGAGGTTTGAAAGAAACCAGACACTGCCTGGGGCGCACAAGGCTGCCCCTTGCATAATCCGGCCAAACCGGTTCTGGGGCACTCCAGCCCTCGTGCCAGGGCGGCCTGGATCAAAGGAAGGGGGTGTATCCACCCACTTCCTGGGTCCCACCCATAGGAGGGGACCTAGCAGGTAATCACGCCCACCAGATTCGAATAAGAGTGGGAGCAGTGCCAATGCACATCAGATTTCCTGGAAGAAACATTTGAAACGATATTCTGGACCCTTCGCCCTCCATCTCAACGTGGAAGCCCGAAGAATCTCCCTTGTGGTCAAGGAGTGACCACCCTGCAGCAGCAGGCACCATCCAGCCCTCGACGTCTACTTGGTTGCAGTTCCCGCCGGAACTCGAGCGACTGAGATCGACGAGATCAAGCCTGCCCAGCTTCTAACAGCCCGATCCACAGTCCCTGCAAAGCTGAGACCCGTGGAGGCGACCGGAAGCGTGGGGCACGCCATCTTGAAGTGACCACGAGACGCTGACCGTGCAGCCCACGAGTGACCCTCGAAGCTGTACACCGGGGTTTGAGAAGCCCCCACCCTGAGCTACTCCTGAGCCGAAGTTCAGCCCTCCACACTCGACGAGTGCTGCGTGGGGCCCTTTGGCACGATTTGGCTCAACGCGTTGGCCCGGTCACTTGCCAGCTGGCTTGTGGTCCCTGTGCCGACGAACTACAAAAGAAGACTCGTGATTCTGGTTGCTCCAGATCCACACCAGCTCCCCTGAAAGGGAGCCCCGACTCTGACCTTCCTGGTCCGAGTGAGACGCCATCTTCCAATCCCGCGTGGATTGCTCTTACCAAGGCTTGTTTGCTCCAAACCGGAAGCCGACTGCACCGACGGTGAGAGCCTGCGTGGGACAGATCGTGACCTGCTCCTGGACGTCGCAGATGCCCCAGAGCCCACGTGACAGCGAAGAGAAGCGCCTCGACGACCACCTGATTGCGCCCGACATTGCCTGGTTCCGTCCTGGTTCCACCCTGGTCACTGCTGAGTGACCCAGACTCTGTCCCCTCTGCTTTCAGGTACTCTACAACTTGAGTCCACCCTTGGACTCCACCGGACACTTCGTCTTCACCCTGCCTGCAGCCCTTTCAGCTTCAAGCACCAAGAGCCTGCGTGTCAAAACCCGACGCCACTTCGACCCTGTGCACCCACTTCCTGTGGGTGAGGTAACTTTGCTCCGCCGGTGTTCCCACACTGGTGCACACCTCTAGGGTCTGTGTGTTAAGTTTTGTTCCTCTAGGTTCAGCGGAAGTGTCCTTAAACTTTAACTATTTGACTTTTACGCACCATTGGTTAACATTGGTGCATGCGTGCGCTTTCCGCACATCTCCCGAATCCCGAGGGCCATTCCCGACTTCAGCATTGCTTGTCCTGACTGCTCCCAGCGATTCCCTAGGCCCTAGGCCTAACCACTGTTCGAGTGGCCTCTCTTATACCACTTGTTTAGTATATGGTTTGAGTGGCCCCCTGCCCTCATCCATAATTGTGCAACTTTGTATGTTTAAACAGTGCTTTTGATTTAACGCTTGTGCCCCTTTATTCATAAAGAATACTGGGGATTGTTTTTAGTAATAAACACATATATTTTTATAATATATACTTGTGTGGTGTCCTTTCATTTGGTATTACAGGATTGTATGTGGTAAAACAGCTCGCTTAACACGACCTCTTAAGTTAAGCCTTTAGGCTGCTTAGTCCATGCTACCACTAGGATAGCTTGTCTAATAAGGTTGACTTACAACCAGACACCATAAGGGGATTGTTTGGTCAGGTAGTAGGTGGTTCCAGAATTGGAAACATCCCCTACCAGGCCAACTTCTCACAGTACCCATACTGTGTATTGGGATGAGGGACTCCTTTACTCAGAGGCTAGAGCCCCCAAGCCTGGCATGACCAGGAGGTTGGTGATACCTCTGCAGTTTAGGGGATTCCTCCTTACCTTGGCCCATGATATTCCCCTTGCAGGACACTTAGGCCAGAACAAGACGTGGGACAGGCTTGTTCCACACTTTCACTGGCCTCACATGTCAGAGGATGTCAAGGAGTTTTGTCGCTCCTGTGTCACTTGCCAAGCCAGTGGTAAGTCAGGTGGCACAACAAAGGCCCCCCTAATACCACTACCTGTGGTGGGGGTCCCCTTTGAGAGAGTTGGAATTGATATTGTGGGTCCAATGGACCCCCAAACAGCATCTGGGAACAGATTCATACTGGTGGTAGTGGATCATGCCACCAGGTACCCAGAGGCTATTCCCCTAAGGACCACCACAGCACCTGTGGTGGCAAAAGCCCTCATTGCAGTTTTCTCAAGAGTGGGCTTTCCTAAGGAGGTACTATCAGATAGAGGGACAAATTTTATGTCCAGCTATCTAAAAGCAATGTGGAAGGAATGTGGAGTAAACTACAAGTTTACCACCCCATATCATCCACAATGCAATGGGCTTGTGGAGAGATTTAACAAGACCCTTAAAGGCATGATAAAAGGATTACCAGAGAAGCTCAGGCGGAAATGGGACATTCTTTTACCCTGCCTGCTCTTTGCTTACAGAGAGGTCCCACAGAAGGGGGTTGGCTACAGCCCTTTTGAACTTTTGTTTGGCCACCCTGTGAGAGGTCCATTGTGTTTGGTGAAGGAAGGATGGGAGTTACCTCTCAAAAAGCCCAAACTAGACATAGTGGACTATGTACTTGGTCTCCGCTCCAGGATGGCTGAGTACATGGAAAGAGCATCCAAAAACCTGGAGGCCAGCCAAGAATTGCAGAAAGCTTGGCATGACCAAAAGGCTGTACTGGTAGAGTTCCAACCAGGACAGAAGGTATGGGTACTGGAGCCAGTGGCTCCAGCAGCACTCCAAGACAAATGGAGTGGACCCTATCCTATTATTGAGAAGAAAGGGGAAGTCACCTACTTGGTAGACTTTGGAACACCCAGGAGCCCTCACAGGGTAATCCATGTGAATCGCTTGAAGGCATTTGTAGACAGGGAGGACATGAGCTTGCTCATGGCCACAGATGGGGAACAGGAGGAAGAGAGTGACCCTCTCCCAGACCTGCTTTCCCAGAACCCTGATGATGGTTCAGTTGATGGAGTAGCCTTGGCAGGCAGCCTCACTGACCAGCAACAGAGGGACTGCAGACAAGTTTTGCAGGCTCACAGGCAAATGTTTTCACTCACACCCAGCCAAACTGACTGGTGTACCCATGTTGTGGACACTGGTGACAGTCTGCCTGTCAAGAATAAGATCTACAGGCAACCTGATCATGTCAGGGATTGCATCAAGGCTGAGGTGCAAAAGATGTTGGAGCTTGGAGTGATTGAGCCATCAGAGAGCCCATGGGCCAGCCCAGTAGTCCTGGTGCCAAAACCTCATACCCAAGATGGTAAGAGAGAAATGAGGTTTTGCGTGGATTACAGGGGTCTCAATGCTGTCACTAGGACAGATGCTCACCCCATTCCAAGAGCAGATGAGCTCATTGACAGATTGGCTTCTGCCAAGTTTCTGAGCACATTTGATCTGACAGCTGGCTACTGGCAAATCAGACTAGCTGAGGAGTCAAAAGCCAAAACAGCATTCTCTACCCCTAGTGGACATTATCAGTTTGTGGTAATGCCCTTTGGTTTGAAGAATGCACCTGCCACTTTTCAAAGGTTGGTGAACCAAGTCCTTACTGGGTTGGATGACTTTTGTGCAGCTTATCTGGATGATATTGCTGTCTTTAGCTCCACCTGGGAGGATCACCTGATCCACCTGAAGAAAGTTTTGGAGGCCCTGCAAAAGGCAGGCCTAACTATCAAGGCCACAAAGTGCCAGATAGGGCAGAGTAAGGTTGTATACCTGGGCCACCTAGTAGGTGGAGGCCAGGTTCAGCCACTGGAAAGCAAAATCCAGGCCATACAGGACTGGGCTCCTCCAGTTACCCAGACACAAGTCAGAGCCTTCTTGGGCCTGACTGGGTATTACAGAAAGTTTGTGAAAAACTATGGGTCTATAGTGACACCATTAAATGACTTGACATCCAAGAAGATGCCAAAAAAGGTTCAGTGGACAGTTAGCTGTCAGAAGGCATTTGAAGACCTGAAGAAGGCCATGTGCTCTGCACCTATCCTAAAGAGTCCTGACTACTCCAAACAGTTCATTGTTCAGACAGATGCTTCTGAGTTGGGGGTGGGAGCTGTACTCTCACAACTTAATCAAGATGGTCAAGACCAGCCAATTGCTTTCATTAGCAGGAGGCTAACCCCAAGAGAAAAACGTTGGTCAGCCATTGAGAGGGAGGCCTTTGCTGTGGTTTGGGCATTAAAGAAGTTGAGGTCCTACTTGTTTGGAACTCACTTCCTGGTGCAAACAGACCATAAGCCCCTCTTATGGCTTAATCAGATGAAGGGTGAAAATCCCAAACTGCTCAGGTGGTCCATTTCCCTACAGGGGATGGACTTTACAGTGGAGCACCGCCCAGGGACTGACCATGGTAATGCAGATGGTCTCTCCAGGTACTTCCACTTAGAACATGAAGACTTATCTGGTCAAGGTTAGTTTAATGTCCCTGCGTTTGGGGGGGGGTTGTGTAGGAGAGAAGGGTCTGCTATCCTATGGTCACCCCAAATTTTTGCTTTTTGCTTCACTGGTTTTCGACTACTGAGGCTGTGGGCCTGCTGATCAGACCCCCAGCCTGCTGTTCTCTCACTAAATTAATGACACATGTGCTATAGGCACATACCAATTGGAAATGGACTCCTTGTCAGCCCCTGTAGAATGCACTATAGGTGCACAGGGCACAGGAGCCACTAAGGCCTACCAGGGGCTGCAGCATATCTTTTGCCACCCCTGGCTGGTTCTTAAATTGACACAACTGGCTGATCACTCAGCTGGGGTAAGGTGGTGTACACACCCCTTGCTTAGATATAGTATACCTATGTCTAAACCTATATCTGGACACATGTAAACCTGTGAGCCACTCCTATAGACAGGCCTCCCCAATCCTGGAGGCTGGGTGCATGGTTTTTATGTGAGATGGAGCTCTAGCATGAGCTGAGCCTGTCTGCAGCCGTCGGGAACAAATCCCTAAGCTGTTTCAGGATAATGCCATACCATATACCATTAAGTGCCTTATAATCCTCGCGGTTATTTAGCAACTCTGGTTTGGCTTTATCAAAACATGTCGTGTAAGGTGTCATACGCTTTGGAATACCATCCCCTCGCCAGTTCTGGCGACGGGGATGGCATTCCACCCCTCTAGAGGGGTAAGACATGTTACTTCACTTTAATGCGGTTGATTTCTCCAAAGGCCTTAAGATCCACAAAATGGATGCCTCTGCCACAGACAAATGTCTGGACCCCTGGAGCTGACCGAAACCCAGTCAAGGGGGTCCTGGACAAAGGGTTTCCTGTCACAGGAGGGTGTCACCGCCCTCCAGACAGGAGATAGTGTATTGTAGCAGGGAGGTTTGAAAGAAACCAGACACTGCCTGGGGCGCACAAGGCTGCCCCTTGCATAATCCGGCCAAACCGGTTCTGGGGCACTCCAGCCCTCGTGCCAGGGCGGCCTGGATCAAAGGAAGGGGGTGTATCCACCCACTTCCTGGGTCCCACCCATAGGAGGGGACCTAGCAGGTAATCACGCCCACCAGATTCGAATAAGAGTGGGAGCAGTGCCAATGCACATCAGATTTCCTGGAAGAAACATTTGAAACGATATTCTGGACCCTTCGCCCTCCATCTCAACGTGGAAGCCCGAAGAATCTCCCTTGTGGTCAAGGAGTGACCACCCTGCAGCAGCAGGCACCATCCAGCCCTCGACGTCTACTTGGTTGCAGTTCCCGCCGGAACTCGAGCGACTGAGATCGACGAGATCAAGCCTGCCCAGCTTCTAACAGCCCGATCCACAGTCCCTGCAAAGCTGAGACCCGTGGAGGCGACCGGAAGCGTGGGGCACGCCATCTTGAAGTGACCACGAGACGCTGACCGTGCAGCCCACGAGTGACCCTCGAAGCTGTACACCGGGGTTTGAGAAGCCCCCACCCTGAGCTACTACTGAGCCGAAGTTCAGCCCTCCACACTCGACGAGTGCTGCGTGGGGCCCTTTGGCACGATTTGGCTCAACGCGTTGGCCCGGTCACTTGCCAGCTGGCTTGTGGTCCCTGTGCCGACGAACTACAAAAGAAGACTCGTGATTCTGGTTGCTCCAGATCCACACCAGCTCCCCTGAAAGGGAGCCCCGACTCTGACCTTCCTGGTCCGAGTGAGACGCCATCTTCCAATCCCGCGTGGATTGCTCTTACCAAGGCTTGTTTGCTCCAAACCGGAAGCCGACTGCACCGACGGTGAGAGCCTGCGTGGGACAGATCGTGACCTGCTCCTGGACGTCGCAGATGCCCCAGAGCCCACGTGACAGCGAAGAGAAGCGCCTCGACGACCACCTGATTGCGCCCGACATTGCCTGGTTCCGTCCTGGTTCCACCCTGGTCACTGCTGAGTGACCCAGACTCTGTCCCCTCTGCTTTCAGGTACTCTACAACTTGAGTCTACCCTTGGACTCCACCGGACACTTCGTCTTCACCCTGCCTGCAGCCCTTTCAGCTTCAAGCACCAAGAGCCTGCGTGTCAAAACCCGACGCCACTTCGACCCTGTGCACCCACTTCCTGTGGGTGAGGTAACTTTGCTCCGCCGGTGTTCCCACACTGGTGCACACCTCTAGGGTCTGTGTGTTAAGTTTTGTTCCTCTAGGTTCAGCGGAAGTGTCCTTAAACTTTAACTATTTGACTTTTACGCACCATTGGTTAACATTGGTGCATGCGTGCGCTTTCCGCACATCTCCCGAATCCCGAGGGCCATTCCCGACTTCAGCATTGCTTGTCCTGACTGCTCCCAGCGATTCCCTAGGCCCTAGGCCTAACCACTGTTCGAGTGGCCTCTCTTATACCACTTGTTTAGTATATGGTTTGAGTGGCCCCCTGCCCTCATCCATAATTGTGCAACTTTGTATGTTTAAACAGTGCTTTTGATTTAACGCTTGTGCCCCTTTATTCATAAAGAATACTGGGGATTGTTTTTAGTAATAAACACATATATTTTTATAATATATACTTGTGTGGTGTCCTTTCATTTGGTATTACAGGATTGTATGTGGTAAAACAGCTCGCTTAACACGACCTCTTAAGTTAAGCCTTTAGGCTGCTTAGTCCATGCTACCCCTAGGATAGCTTGTCTAATAAGGTTGACTTACAACCAGACACTATAAGGGGATTGTTTGGTCAGGTAGTAGGTGGTTCCAGAATTGGAAACATCCCCTACCAGGCCAACTTCTCACATCCTCTCTCTCTATCTGGAGTCTGACAGCCCTCATTCTAGCCCTATGCTCAGCTTTCTGAGAAGCACTCATGCCTCTCTCTGATTCTCTGGAGGCACTAGAAAGATGAGAGTCCCCTGAGGGAGATCTCACTCTTCTGTTGCCTGGGAGAATCACATGTTGGGTTCTGGGGAGGTGCTGGCCCTCTCCATTCCCCAGTAGGTCCAAGTTGGCCTGGCTAAGCCTACCAACTGGAACCTGGCTACCCTGATCCTGTACTTCTAAGTCCTCAACATCTGAGTCCTCATCCAAGTCATCATCATCCTCCTCTTCAGGGGGATCAACTGCAGGGGGGTTCCCTCCAGTTCCTGTATCTAGGGAAGCTGCTTTTGCCTTCTCTAAGTCATCCTGTTCTAGGAGTTCTACCAGGATTAGGCAGGTGGGGCTTCTGCCCCTTTTTAACCCTCTTGCTTTGCACAAGACAATCAAGTCTCTGCGGGTTAGTTTGTCATATCCAGAAGTTGCCTGGGTAGGGTCAACTGTCACAGGACTAGACCCTGAGGCCTTTCCTGTGTCAGACATGGTTACTAGTGAGGTGTAAGTGGTGCACTTACCTACACTAAGTGTTTTCCTACTGGACCTTGCTAGTGAGTTGTAGTCAGGGGTGTGCTACTCCCTTCAACCTACAACTACTAAGTTCAGTAGAACTTAATATGCTAAGCTTTTGATTTTATATGTACCTAGAGGTACTTGATGTGATCTTTCAATTTGATATAAAGATTGTAATGGTAAAACAACAGCAAGCTCAAATCCGCACCGCTGCTCACCAATGTGAGAAGTTGGCCTGGTAGGGGATGTTTCCAATTCTGGAACCACCTACTACCTGACCAAACAATCCCCTTATGGTGTCTGGTTGTAAGTCAACCTTATTAGACAAGCTATCCTAGGGGTAGCATGGACTAAGCAGCCTAAAGGCTTAACTTAAGAGGTCGTGTTAAGCGAGCTGTTTTACCACATACAATCCTGTAATACCAAATGAAAGGACACCACACAAGTATATATTATAAAAATATATGTGTTTATTACTAAAAACAATCCCCAGTATTCTTTATGAATAAAGGGGCACAAGCGTTAAATCAAAAGCACTGTTTAAACATACAAGTTGCACAATTATGGATGAGGGCGGGGGGCCACTCAAACCATATACTAAACAAGTGGTATAAGAGAGGCCACTCGAACAGTGGTTAGGCCTAGGGCCTAGGGAATCGCTGGGAGCAGTCAGGACAAGCAATGCTGAAGTCGGGAATGGCCCTCGGGATTCGGGAGATGTGCGGAAAGCGCACGCATGCACCAATGTTAACCAATGGTGCGTAAAAGTCAAATAGTTAAAGTTTAAGGACACTTCCGCTGAACCTAGAGGAACAAAACTTAACACACAGACCCTAGAGGTGTGCACCAGTGTGGGAACACCGGCGGAGCAAAGTTACCTCACCCACAGGAAGTGGGTGCACAGGGTCGAAGTGGCGTCGGGTTTTGACACGCAGGCTCTTGGTGCTTGAAGCTGAAAGGGCTGCAGGCAGGGTGAAGACGAAGTGTCCGGTGGAGTCCAAGGGTGGACTCAAGTTGTAGAGTACCTGAAAGCAGAGGGGACAGAGTCTGGGTCACTCAGCAGTGACCAGGGTGGAACCAGGACGGAACCAGGCAATGTCGGGCGCAATCAGGTGGTCGTCGAGGCGCTTCTCTTCGCTGTCACGTGGGCTCTGGGGCATCTGCGACGTCCAGGAGCAGGTCACGATCTGTCCCACGCAGGCTCTCACCGTCGGTGCAGTCGGCTTCCGGTTTGGAGCAAACAAGCCTTGGTAAGAGCAATCCACGCGGGATTGGAAGATGGCGTCTCACTCGGACCAGGAAGGTCAGAGTCGGGGCTCCCTTTCAGGGGAGCTGGTGTGGATCTGGAGCAACCAGAATCACGAGTCTTCTTTTGTAGTTCGTCGGCACAGGGACCACAAGCCAGCTGGCAAGTGACCGGGCCAACGCGTTGAGCCAAATCGTGCCAAAGGGCCCCACGCAGCACTCGTCGAGTGTGGAGGGCTGAACTTCGGCTCAGGAGTAGCTCAGGGTCGGGGCTTCTCAAACCCCGGTGTACAGCTTCGAGGGTCACTCGTGGGCTGCACGGTCAGCGTCTCGTGGTCACTTCAAGATGGCGTGCCCCACGCTTCCGGTCGCCTCCACGGGTCTCAGCTTTGCAGGGACTGTGGATCGGGCTGTTAGAAGCTGGGCAGGCTTGATCTCGTCGATCTCAGTCGCTCGAGTTCCGGCGGGAACTGCAACCAAGTAGACGTCGAGGGCTGGATGGTGCCTGCTGCTGCAGGGTGGTCACTCCTTGACCACAAGGGAGATTCTTCGGGCTTCCACGTTGAGATGGAGGGCGAAGGGTCCAGAATATCGTTTCAAATGTTTCTTCCAGGAAATCTGATGTGCATTGGCACTGCTCCCACTCTTATTCGAATCTGGTGGGCGTGATTACCTGCTAGGTCCCCTCCTATGGGTGGGACCCAGGAAGTGGGTGGATACACCCCCTTCCTTTGATCCAGGCCGCCCTGGCACGAGGGCTGGAGTGCCCCAGAACCGGTTTGGCCGGATTATGCAAGGGGCAGCCTTGTGCGCCCCAGGCAGTGTCTGGTTTCTTTCAAACCTCCCTGCTACAATACACTATCTCCTGTCTGGAGGGCGGTGACACCCTCCTGTGACAGGAAACCCTTTGTCCAGGACCCCCTTGACTGGGTTTCGGTCAGCTCCAGGGGTCCAGACATTTGTCTGTGGCAGAGGCATCCATTTTGTGGATCTTAAGGCCTTTGGAGAAATCAACCGCATTAAAGTGAAGTAACATGTCTTACCCCTCTAGAGGGGTGGAATGCCATCCCCGTCGCCAGAACTGGCGAGGGGATGGTATTCCAAAGCGTATGACACCTTACACGACATGTTTTGATAAAGCCAAACCAGAGTTGCTAAATAACCGCGAGGATTATAAGGCACTTAATAGTATATGGTATGGCATTATCCTGAAACAGCTTAGGGATTTGTTCCCGACGGCTGCAGACAGGCTCAGCTCATGCTAGAGCTCCATCTCACATAAAAACCATGCACCCAGCCTCCAGGATTGGTGAGGCCTGTCTATAGGAGTGGCTCACAGGTTTACATGTGTCCAGATATAGGTTTAGACATAGGTATACTATATCTAAGCAAGGGGTGTGTACACCACCTTACCCCAGCTGAGTGATCAGCCAGTTGTGTCAATTTAAGAACCAGCCAGGGGTGGCAAAAGATATGCTGCAGCCCCTGGTAGGCCTTAGTGGCTCCTGTGCCCTGTGCACCTATAGTGCATTCTACAGGGGCTGACAAGGAGTCCATTTCCAATTGGTATGTGCCTATAGCACATGTGTCATTAATTTAGTGAGAGAACAGCAGGCTGGGGGTCTGATCAGCAGGCCCACAGCCTCAGTAGTCGAAAACCAGTGAAGCAAAAAGCAAAAATTTGGGGTGACCATAGGATAGCAGACCCTACTCTCCTACACCCAGGCTGTGCTTGGTCCCCCTGGTTGCTCTTGGTCCCCCAGGCTGTGCTTGGTCCCCCAGGCTGTGCTTGGTCCACCTGGTTGCTCTTGGTCCCCCAGGCTGTGCTTGGTACCCCTGGCTGTGCTTGGTCCCCCTGGTTGCTCTTGGTCCCCCAGGCTGTGCTTGGTCCCCCAGGCTGTGCTTGGTCCCCCTGGATGCTCTTGGTCCCCCTGGCTATGCTTGGTCTCCCTGGTTCCTCTTGGTCCCCCTGGCTGTGCTTGGTCCCCCAGGCTGTGCTTGGTCTCCCTGGTTGCTCTTGGTCCCCCTGGCTGTGCTTGGTACACCTGGCTGTGCTTGGTCCCCAGGCTGTGCTTGGTCCCCCAGGCTGTGCTTGGTCCCCCTGGTTGCTCTTGGTCCCCCAGGCTGTGCTTGGTCCCCCTGGTGCTCTTGGTCCCCCTGGCTGTGCTTGATCCCCCTGGTTGCTCTTGGTCCCCCTGGCTGTGCTTGGTCCCCCTGGTTGCTCTTGGTCCCCCAGGCTGTGCTTGGTCCCCCAGGCTGTGCTTGGTCCCCCTGGTTGCTCTTGGTCCCCCAGGCTGTGCTTGGTCCCCCTGGTTGCTCTTGGTCCCCCAGGCTGTGCTTGGTCCCCCAGGCTGTGCTTGGACCCCCTGGTTGCTCTTGGTCCTCCAGGCTGTGCTTGGTCCCCCAGGCTGTGCTTGGTCCCCCAGGCTGTGCTTGGTCCCCCTGGTTGCTCTTGGTCCTCCTGGCTGTGCTTGGTACCCCTGGCTGTGCTTGGTCCCCCTGGTTGCTCTTGGTCCCCCAGGCTGTGCTTGGTCCCTCTGGTTGCTCTTGGTCCCCCAGGCTGTGCTTGGTCCCCCAGGCTGTGCTTGTTCCCCCTGGTTGCTCTTGGTCCCCCAGGCTGTGCTTGGTCCCCCAGGCTGTGCTTGGCCCCCCTGGTTGCTCTTGGTCCCCCAGGCTGTGCTTGGTCCCCCAGGCTGTGCTTGGTCCCCCAGGCTGTGCTTGGTCCCCCTGGTTGCTCTTGGTCCCCCAGGCTGTGCTTGGTCCCCCAGGCTGTGCTTGGACCCCCTGGTTGCTCTTGGTCCCCCCAGGCTGTGCTTGGTCCCCCAGGCTGTGCTTGGTCCCCCTGGTTGCTCCTGGTCCCCCTGGCTGTGCTTGGTCCCCCTGGCTGTGCTTGGTCCCCCTGGTTGCTCTTGGTCCCCCAGGCTGTGCTTGGTCCCCCAGGCTGTGCTTGGTCCCCCTGGTTGCTCTTGGTCCCCCAGGCTGTGCTTGGTCCCCCAGGCTGTGCTTGGTCCCCCTGGTTGCTCTTGGTCCCCCAGGCTGTGCTTGGTCCCACAGGCTGTGCTTGGTCCCCCAGGCTGTGCTTGGTCCCCCTGGTTGCTCTTGGTCCCCCAGGCTGTGCTTGGTCCCCCAGGCTGTGCTTGGTCCCCCTGGTTGCTCTTGGTCCCCAAGGCTGTGCTTGGTCCCCCAGGCTGTGCTTGGTCCCCCTGGTTGCTCTTGGTCCCCCAGGCTGTGCTTGGTCCCCCAGGCTGTGCTTGGTCCCCCTAGTTGCTCTTAGTCCCCCAGGCTGTGCTTGGTACCCCAGGCTGTGCTTGGTCCCCCAGGCTCTGCTTGGTCCCCCTGGTTGCTCTTGGTCCCCCAGACTGTGCTTGGTCCCCCAGACTGTACTTGGTCCCCCAGGCTGTGCTTGGTCCCCCTGGTTGCTCTTGGTCCCCCAGGCTGTGCTTGGTCCCCCAGGCTGTGCTTGGTCCCCCTGGTTGCTCTTGGTCCCCCTGGCTGTGCGTGATACCCCGGCTGTGCTTGGTCCCCCTGGTTGCTCTTGGTCCCCCAGGCTGTGCTTGGTCCCCCAGGCTGTGCTTGGTCCCCCTGGTTGCTCTTGGTCCCCCAGGCTGTGCTTGGTCCCCCAGGCTGTGCTTGGTCCCCCTGGTTGCTCTTGGTCCCCCTGGCTGTGCTTGGTCCCCCTGGTTGCTCTTGGTCCCCCAGGCTGTGCTTGGTCCCCCAGGCTGTGCTTGGTCCACCAGGCTGTGCTTGGTCCCCCAGGCTCTGCTTGGTCCCCCAGGCTCTGCTTGGTCCCCCTGGTTGCTCTTGGTCCTTCAGGCTGTGCTTTGTCCCCCAGGCTGTCCTTGGTCCCCCTGGTTGCTCTTGGTCCCCCAGGCTGTGCTTGGTCCCCCAGGCTGTGCTTGGTCCCCCAGGCTGTGCTTGGTCCCCCTGGTTGCTCTTGGTCCCCCAGGCTGTGCTTGGTCCCCCATGCTGTGCTTGGTCCCCCAGGCTGTGCTTGGTCCCCCAGGCTGTGCTTGGTCCCCCTGGTTGCTCTTGGTCCCCCAGGCTGTGCTTGGTCCCCCAGGCTGTGCTTGGTACCCCAGGCTGTGCTTGGTCCTCCTGGTTGCTCTTGGTCCCCCAGGCTGTGCTTGGTCCCCCAGGCTGTTCTTGGTCCCCCAGACTGTGCTTGGTCCCCCAGGCTGTGCTTGGTCCCCCAGGCTGTGCTTGGTCCCTCCGGTTGCTCTTGGTCCCCCAGGCTGTGCTTGGTCCCCCAGGCTGTGCTTGGTCCCCCTGGTTGCTCTTGGTCCCCCAGGCTGTGCTTGGTACCCCAGGCTCTGCTTGGTCCCCCAGGCTCTGCTTGGCCCCCCAGGCTCTGCTTGGTCCCCCTGGTTGCTCTTGGTCCCTCAGGCTGTGCTTGGTCCCCCAGGCTGTGCTTGGTCCCCCGGGCTGTGCTTGGTCCCCCAGGCTGTGCTTGGTCCCCCTGGTTGCTCTTGGTCCCCCTGGCTGTGCATGGTACCCCTGGCTGTGCTTGGTCCCCCTGGTTGCTCTTGGTCCACCAGGCTGTGCTTGGTCCCCCAGGCTGTGCTTGGTCCCCCTGGTTGCTCTTGGTCCCCCAGGCTGTGCTTGGTCCCCCAGGCTGTGCTTGGTCCCCCAGGCTGTGCTTGGTCCCCCTGGTTGCTTTTGGTCCCCCAGGCTGTGCTTGGTACCCCTGGCTGTGCTTGGTCCCCCTGGTTGCTCTTGGTCCCCCAGGCTGTGCTTGGGTCCCCATGGTTGCTCCTGGTCCCCCAGGCTGTGCTTGGTCCCCCAGGCTGTGCTTGGTCCCCCAGCTGTGCTTGGTCCCCCTGGTTGCTCATGGTCCCCCAGGCTGTGCTTGGTCCCCCAGGCTGTGCTTGGTCCCCCAGGCTGTGCTTGGTCCCCCTGGTTGCTCTTGGTCCCCCAGGCTTGTGCTTGGTCCCCCAGGCTGTGCTTGGTCCCCCTGGTTGCTCTTGGTCCCCCAGGCTTGTGCTTGGTCCCCCAGGCTGTGCTTGGTCCCCCTGGTTGCTCTTGGTCCCCCAGGCTGTGCTTTGTCCCCCAGGCTGTGCTTGGTCCCCCAGGCTGTGCTTGGTCCCCAGGCTGTGCTTGGTCCCCCTGGTTGCTCTTGGTCCCCCTGGCTGTGCTTGGTACCCCTGGCTGTGCTTGGTCCCCCTGGTTGCTCTTGGTCCCCCAGGCTGTGCTTGGTCCCCCAGGCTGTGCTTGGTCCCCCTAGTTGCTCTTAGTCCCCCAGGCTGTGCTTGGTACCCCAGGCTCTGCTTGGTCCCCCAGGCTCTGCTTGGTCCCCCTGGTTGCTCTTGGTCCCCCAGGCTGTGCTTGGTCCCCCAGACTGTGCTTGGTCCCCCAGGCTGTGCTTGGTCCCCCTTGTTGCTCTTGGTCCCCCAGGCTGTGCTTGGTCCCCCAGGCTGTGCTTGGTCCCCCTGGTTGCTCTTGGTCCCCCTGGCTGTGCGTGATACCCCTGGCTGTGCTTGGTCCCCCTGGTTGCTCTTGGTCCCCCAGGCTGTGCTTGGTCCCCCAGGCTGTGCTTGGTCCCCCTGGTTGCTCTTGGTCCCCCAGGCTGTGCTTGGTCCCCCAGGCTGTGCGTGGTCCCCCAGGCTGTGCTTGGTCCCACTGGTTGCTCTTGGTCCCCCAGGCTGTGCTTGGTACCCCGGCAGTGCTTGGTCCCCCTGGTTGCTCTTGGTCCCCCAGCCTGTGCTTGGTCCCCCAGGCTGTGTTTGGTCCCCCTGGTTGCTCTTGGTCCCCCTGGCTGTGCTTGGTCCCCCTGGTTGCTCTTGGTCCCCCAGGCTGTGCTTGGTCCCCCAGGCTGTGCTTGGTCCCCCTGGTTGCTCTTGGTCCCCCAGGCTGTGCTAGGTCCCCCAGGCTGTGCTTGGACCCCCAGGCTCTGCTTGGTCCCCCAGGCTCTGCTTGGTCCCCCTGGTTGCTCTTGGTCCTTCAGGCTGTGCTTGGTCCCCCAGGCTGTGCTTGGTCCCCCTGGTTGCTCTTGGTCCCCCAGGCTGTGCTTGGTCCCCCAGGCTGTGCTTGGTCCCCCTGGCTGCTCTTGGTCCCCCAGGCTGTGCTTGGTCCCCCTGGCTGTGCTTGGTCCCCCAGGCTGTGCTTGGTCCCCCTGGTTGCTTTTGATCCCCCAGGCTGTGCTTGGTCCCCCATGCTGTGCTTGGTCCCCCAGGCTGTGCTTGGTCCCCCAGGCTGTGCTTGGTCCCCCTGGTTGCTCTTGGCCCCCCAGGCTGTGCTTGGTCCCCCAGGCTGTGCTTGGTACCCCAGGCTGTGCTTGGTCCTCCTGGTTGCTCTTGGTCCCCCAGGCTGTGCTTGGTCCCCCAGGCTGTTCTTGGTCCCCCAGGCTGTGCTTGGTCCCCCAGGCTGTGCTTGGTCCCCCAGGCTGTGCTTGGTCCCTCCAGTTGCTCTTGGTCCATGTGAGAAGTTGGCCTGGTAGGGGATGTTTCCAATTCTGGAACCACCTACTACCTGACCAAACAATCCCCTTATGGTGTCTGGTTGTAAGTCAACCTTATTAGACAAGCTATCCTAGGGGTAGCATGGACTAAGCAGCCTAAAGGCTTAACTTAAGAGGTCGTGTTAAGCGAGCTGTTTTACCACATACAATCCTGTAATACCAAATGAAAGGACACCACACAAGTATATATTATAAAAATATATGTGTTTATTACTAAAAACAATCCCCAGTATTCTTTATGAATAAAGGGGCACAAGCGTTAAATCAAAAGCACTGTTTTAACATACAAGTTGCACAATTATGGATGAGGGCGGGGGGCCACTCAAACCATATACTAAACAAGTGGTATAAGAGAGGCCACTCGAACAGTGGTTAGGCCTAGGGCCTAGGGAATCGCTGGGAGCAGTCAGGACAAGCAATGCTGAAGTCGGGAATGGCCCTCGGGATTCGGGAGATGTGCGGAAAGCGCACGCATGCACCAATGTTAACCAATGGTGCGTAAAAGTCAAATAGTTAAAGTTTAAGGACACTTCCGCTGAACCTAGAGGAACAAAACTTAACACACAGACCCTAGAGGTGTGCACCAGTGTGGGAACACCGGCGGAGCAAAGTTACCTCACCCACAGGAAGTGGGTGCACAGGGTCGAAGTGGCGTCGGGTTTTGACACGCAGGCTCTTGGTGCTTGAAGCTGAAAGGGCTGCAGGCAGGGTGAAGACGAAGTGTCCGGTGGAGTCCAAGAGTGGACTCAAGTTGTAGAGTACCTGAAAGCAGAGGGGACAGAGTCTGGGTCACTCAGCAGTGACCAGGGTGGAACCAGGACGGAACCAGGCAATGTCGGGCGCAATCAGGTGGTCGTCGAGGCGCTTCTCTTCGCTGTCACGTGGGCTCTGGGGCATCTGCGATGTCCAGGAGCAGGTCACGATCTGTCCCACGCAGGCTCTCACCGTCGGTGCAGTCGGCTTCCGGTTTGGAGCAAACAAGCCTTGGTAAGAGCAATCCACGCGGGATTGGAAGATGGCGGCTCACTCGGACCAGGAAGGTCAGAGTCGGGGCTCCCTTTCAGGGGAGCTGGTGTGGATCTGGAGCAACCAGAATCACGAGTCTTCTTTTGTAGTTCGTCGGCACAGGGACCACAAGCCAGCTGGCAAGTGACCGGGCCAACGCGTTGAGCCAAATCGTGCCAAAGGGCCCCACGCAGCACTCGTCGAGTGTGGAGGGCTGAACTTCGGCTCAGGAGTAGCTCAGGGTGGGGGCTTCTCAAACCCCGGTGTACAGCTTCGAGGGTCACTCGTGGGCTGCACGGTCAGCGTCTCGTGGTCACTTCAAGATGGCGTGCCCCACGCTTCCGGTCGCCTCCACGGGTCTCAGCTTTGCAGGGACTGTGGATCGGGCTGTTAGAAGCTGGGCAGGCCTGATCACGTCGATCTCAGTCGCTCGAGTTCCGGCGGGAACTGCAACCAAGTAGACGTCGAGGGCTGGATGGTGCCTGCTGCTGCAGGGTGGTCACTCCTTGACCACAAGGGAGATTCTTCGGGCTTCCACGTTGAGATGGAGGGCGAAGGGTCCAGAATATCGTTTCAAATGTTTCTTCCAGGAAATCTGATGTGCATTGGCACTGCTCCCACTCTTATTCGAATCTGGTGGGCGTGATTACCTGCTAG
Source organism: Lissotriton helveticus (assembly GCF_964261635.1). Lineage (NCBI taxonomy): Eukaryota > Metazoa > Chordata > Amphibia > Caudata > Salamandridae > Lissotriton > Lissotriton helveticus. The sequence continues at coordinate 1,155,769 of NW_027611671.1, read as the reverse complement.
GTCCCCTCCTATGGGTGGGACCCAGGAAGTGGGTGGATACACCCCCTTCCTTTGATCCAGGCCGCCCTGGCACGAGGGCTGGAGTGCCCCAGAACCGGTTTGGCCGGATTATGCAAGGGGCAGCCTTGTGCGCCCCAGGCAGTGTCTGGTTTCTTTCAAACCTCCCTGCTACAATACACTATCTCCTGTCTGGAGGGCGGTGACACCCTCCTGTGACAGGAAACCCTTTGTCCAGGACCCCCTTGACTGGGTTTCGGTCAGCTCCAGGGGTCCAGACATTTGTCTGTGGCAGAGGCATCCATTTTGTGGATCTTAAGGCCTTTGGAGAAATCAACCGCATTGAAGTGAAGTAACATGTCTTACCCCTCTAGAGGGGTGGAATGCCATCCCCGTCGCCAGAACTGGCGAGGGGATGGTATTCCAAAGCGTATGACACCTTACACGACATGTTTTGATAAAGCCAAACCAGAGTTGCTAAATAACCGCGAGGATTATAAGGCACTTAATAGTATATGGTATGGCATTATCCTGAAACAGCTTAGGGATTTGTTCCCGACGGCTGCAGACAGGCTCAGCTCATGCTAGAGCTCCACCTCACATAAAAACCATGCACCCAGCCTCCAGGATTGGTGAGGCCTGTCTATAGGAGTGGCTCACAGGTTTACATGTGTCCAGATATAGGTTTAGACATAGGTATACTATATCTAAGCAAGGGGTGTGTACACCACCTTACCCCAGCTGAGTGATCAGCCAGTTGTGTCAATTTAAGAACCAGCCAGGGGTGGCAAAAGATATGCTGCAGCCCCTGGTAGGCCTTAGTGGCTCCTGTGCCCTGTGCACCTATAGTGCATTCTACAGGGGCTGACAAGGAGTCCATTTCCAATTGGTATGTACCTAGGGTACATGGAATCCATTTTACAGAGAGAGCAGATGGCCTGGGGCCCTGATTAGCAGGGAACCAGGTCAACTAAGTCAAAAAACCAGCTAAACACAGGCAAAAAATCTGGGGTAACCATAGTCAGGTAGCCACCTTCCTACATAACCCCCCCCCAAACGAAAGGAGATAAGGCTATTGTGAGAAGTTGGCCTGGTAGGGGATGTTTCCAATTCTGGAACCACCTACTACCTGACCAAACAATCCCCTTATGGTGTCTGGTTGTAAGTCAACCTTATTAGACAAGCTATCCTAGGGGTAGCATGGACTAAGCAGCCTAAAGGCTTAACTTAAGAGGTCGTGTTAAGCGAGCTGTTTTACCACATACAATCCTGTAATACCAAATGAAAGGACACCACACAAGTATATATTATAAAAATATATGTGTTTATTACTAAAAACAATCCCCAGTATTCTCTATGAATAAAGGGGCACAAGCGTTAAATCAAAAGCACTGTTTAAACATACAAGTTGCACAATTATGGATGAGGGCGGGTGGCCACTCAAACCATATACTAAACAAGTGGTATAAGAAAGGCCACTCGAGCAGTGGTTAGGCCTAGGGCCTAGGGAATCGCTGGGAGCAGTCAGGACAAGCAATGCTGAAGTCGGGAATGGCCCTGGGGATTCGGGAGATGTGCGGAAAGCGCACGCATGCACCAATGTTAACCAATGGTGCGTAAAAGTCAAAGAGTTAAAGTTTAAGGACACTTCCGCTGAACCTAGAGGAACAAAACTTAACACACAGACCCTAGAGGTGTGCACCAGTGTGGGAACACCGGCGGAGCAAAGTTACCTCACCCACAGGAAGTGGGTGCACAGGGTCGAAGTGGCGTCGGGTTTTGACACGCAGGCTCTTGGTGCTTGAAGCTGAAAGGGCTGCAGGCAGGGTGAAGACGAAGTGTCCGGTGGAGTCCAAGGGTGGACTCAAGTTGTAGAGTACCTGAAAGCAGAGGGGACAGAGTCTGGGTCACTCAGCAGTGACCAGGGTGGAACCAGGACGGAACCAGGCAATGTCGGGTGCAATCAGGTGGTCGTCGAGGAGCTTCTCTCCGCTGTCACGTGGGCTCTGGGGCATCTGCGACGTCCAGGAGCAGGTCACGATCTGTCCCACGCAGGCTCTCACCGTCGGTGCAGTCGGCTTCAAGTTTGGAGCAAACAAGCCTTGGTAAGAGCAATCCACGCAGGATCGGAAGATTGCTTCTCACTCGGACCAGGAAGGTCAGAGTCGGGGCTCCTTTTCAGGGGAGCTGGTGTGGATCTGGAGCAACCAGAATCAAAAGTCTTTTTAGGTAGTTCGTCGGCACAGGGACCACAAGCCAGCTGGCAAGTGACCGGGCCAACGCGTTGAGCCAAATCGTGCCAAAGGGCCCCACGCAGCACTCGTCGAGTGTGGAGGGCTGAACTTCGGCTCAGGAGTAGCTCAGGGTGGGGGCTTCTCAAACCCCGGTGTACAGCTTCGAGGGTCACTCGTGGGCTGCACGGTCAGCGTCTCGTGGTCACTTCAAGATGGCGTGCCCCACGCTTCCGGTCGCCTCCACGGGTCTCAGCTTTGCAGGGACTGTGGATCGGGCTGTTAGAAGCTGGGCAGGCTTGATCTCGTCGATCTCAGTTGCTCGAGTTCCGGCGGGAACTGCAACTAAGTAGACATCGAGGGCTGGATGGTGCCTGCTGCTGCAGGGTGGTCACTCCTTGACCACAAGGGAGATTCTTCGGGCTTCCACGTTGAGATGGAGGGCGAAGGGTCCAGAATATCGTTTCAAATGTTTCTTCCAGGAAATCTGATGTGCATTGGCACTGCTCCCACTCTTATTCGAATCTGGTGGGCGTGATTACCTGCTAGGTCCCCTCCTATGGGTGGGACCCAGGAAGTGGGTGGTTACACCCCCTTCCTTTGATCCAGGCCGCCCTGGCACGAGGGCTGGAGTGCCCCAGAACCGGTTTGGCCGGATTATGCAAGGGGCAGCCTTGTGCGCCCCAGGCAGTGTCTGGTTTCTTTCAAACCTCCCTGCTACAATACACTATCTCCTGTCTGGAGGGCGGTGACACCCTCCTGTGACAGGAAACCCTTTGTCCAGGACCCCCTTGACTGGGTTTCGGTCAGCTCCAGGGGTCCAGACATTTGTCTGTGGCAGAGGCATCCATTTTGTGGATCTTAAGGCCTTTGGAGAAATCAACCGCATTAAAGTGAAGTAACATGTCTTACCCCTCTAGAGGGGTGGAATGCCATCCCCGTCGCCAGAACTGGCGAGGGGATGGTATTCCAAAGCGTATGACACCTTACACGACATGTTTTGATAAAGCCAAACCAGAGTTGCTAAATAACCGCGAGGATTATAAGGCACTTAATAGTATATGGTATGGCATTATCCTGAAACAGCTTAGGGATTTGTTCCCGACGGCTGCAGACAGGCTCAGCTCATGCTAGAGCTCCATCTCACATAAAAACCAAGCACCCAGCCTCCAGGATTGGTGAGGCCTGTCTATAGGAGTGGCTCACAGGTTTACATGTGTCCAGATATAGGTTTAGACATAGGTATACTATATCTAAGCAAGGGGTGTGTACACCACCTTACCCCAGCTGAGTGATCAGCCAGTTGTGTCAATTTAAGAACCAGCCAGGGGTGGCAAAAGATATGCTGCAGCCCCTGGTAGGCCTTAGTGGCCCCTATGCCCTGTGCACCTATAGTGCATTCTACAGGGGCTGACAAGGAGTCCATTTCCAATTGGTATGTACCTAGGGTACATGGAATCCATTTTACAGAGAGAGCAGATGGCCTGGGGCCCTGATTAGCAGGGAACCAGGTCAACTAAGTCAAAAAACCAGCTAAACACAGGCAAAAAATCTGGGGTAACCATAGTCAGGTAGCCACCTTCCTACATAACCCCCCCCCAAACGAAAGGAGATAAGGCTATCCTTGGCCAGGTAAGCCTATATTGCCTGAGTGGCCATATAAGGAAGTACCTGCACTAGCATGGGTACCCCCTGTCTCATGGTCCACTAAGCAGTCCCTCACCCTTTGGGTATTAGAGGGTCTCCACCATAGGGAATCACTACCTTGGGTGTGTTTATGCAAAGTTAAAGGCTGGTTTGAATATGGAGTATTGAAGTAAGGCTCTACTAATTTAGGGCTTAGCTTCCTCCAATTATCTTCCACCATGTGTGCCTTTCTTTCTTTAACTGAGTTGCACTGTGCTCTCAGGGTCAACCTCTGGCTACCTAAAGCTGGAGGCTGGGTCCCTCTGTTTGGCTTGCTGGAGGGACAGTTCAGGTTTGGGCCCTTTGGGTCCCAGGTTTGGCTGTGCCCAACAGAATCCATCTGGGGGAGGTCCCTAACTGTTTTTAAGGGGGCTCCCTCAGGAGTTTTTAAAGTTTTCACCTTACTAGGGCTACTAGTTTTGGTGCACCTAATCTTTTGATGGGGGTGCTTTATTTGACAGGGGGCCCTCTGGGTCTCACTGTCCTTCTTGTCCTCTGCAGCCCTGGGCTGGCTAAGGCAAGGGAGAGAGGGGCAGGTTACCTGCTCCAGACTGGGTCCCACCTGAGAAGGGTCCACTGACATCAGAGGTTCTGTCAGGCTACGCCCAACCACCTCTGGGGCAGTTCCTTCATCAGGGGTAAGATCAGTTCCCTGAGGAGGCTGATCCTGTCCTAAAGTCTGGTGAGGGGGAGATTTCTCTTCCTCCTCCATGCTCTCAGTTTGTGTGGAGTTATCCATCATTTCAGGTTTCACAACACACGTGTCAGTTTGAGTTTGGGCTGTGGCCATCACAGCCCCACCAACCTTTTCAGGAGGAGACTCAGTTTGGGTTTCTGCTGTTATCATAACAGCTTTGCTATTCTGTTCAGGAAGAGCTTTTGCTAAAGATGGGGCAGGGAGTATCTCCGCCCTACCAACCTTTTCAGGAAGGACATCTTGAATTGGGGCTGTAGCCATTACAGCCCCACTAACCTTTCCATTGGAATTTACCATTCTAGAATGGATTTCCTGTTCAACCCCAGCCCAGGCTGAGATTTCTAAATCATTACCCAGTAGACAGTCTACAGGCAAGTTTGGGGACACTGCCACTCTCTTTGGGCCAGTGACACCTCCCCAGCTGAGACTTACTACTGCCATGGGATGATTTGTTTGGATGCCATCAATGTTTATTACCTGGTATGTGGCACCAGGTAAAAGTTGCTTAGAGGGGACTATGCCATCAGCCACCATGGTGATGCTAGCCCCTGTGTCTCTAAAAGCTTCAACTCTTAAACCATTGATGATGGGTTCTTGTCTATACTTGCTCAAAGTATTTGGGCAAGCAGAGAAGTTGGCAAACCCCATGCCAGCCTCATAAACAAGATCATTGGGTGATGGGGACCTGGATAGGCCAGGGTCCACTTGATTTCCAAAAGTAAACCCACCCAGATTCCTGGGTGTGCCTCCACTTCCTGGGGGATTACTGCTGACAGTAACAGGAGGTGTTGAAGCTGGCTTTGGAGGTATATTTTCTTTATTGTTATTCTTGGGACAACAGCTGTCTGTTTTGTAATGCCCCACCTGTTTACAGGGATAACAATAGGGTTTTTTCTCAGTTGAAGAAGTGTCTTGGGACCCACCCCCATCCTTGGAGTTTTGGGGCCCTGGGGAAGTCTTTTCTTTACTTTTATCCCCACCCTTATCTTGAGGCTTGGTAGACTCCTTCTTCTGGTTATTGTCCTGATTCTTAGGCCTAATCCTGGTTCTGACCCATTTGTCTGCCTTCTTTCCCAATTCTTGGGGAGAGGTCAGATCAGAGTCTACCAGGTGCTGGTGTAAGAGCTGGTTCTGACAATTACTTAGGATCTGCTCCCTCATAATCAAATTATACAATCCTGTAAAGTCATGTACTTTGCTGCCATGTAGCCAACCCTCCAGAGCCTTAGTAGCACAATCTACAAAATCAGTCCAGTCCTGAGTCTGTGTCTTCTGGGTGTCTCTGAACTTGAACCTGTACTGTTCAGTGGTTAAGCCAAACCCATCTATCAGAACACTCTTCAGGACTTTGTAATTGTTTGCATCCTCATGTCTGACAGTGAGGAGCTTGTCCCTCCCTTTCTCTGAAAAGGAGTACCATAAGATTGCTGCCCACTGTTCCTCAGGAACCTGCTGTACCATGCAGGCTCTCTCAAGAGCAGTCATCCATTTGTGGATGTCATCCCCTTCTTTGAAGGGGGGCACAATCTTTGTCAGGTTTCTACTATCATAGGACCTGGGTTTCTCTTTAGGAATATTGCTGCCACCAGTGGCATCTAAGCCACACAATTTCTGCTCTCTTGCCAAGGCAAGTTTAGCTTGGGCTAAGGTAAGCTTAGCTTGACTCAGGGCTACCTCCTCTCTCTCTATCTGGAGTCTGACAGCCCTCATTCTAGCCCTATGCTCAGCTTTCTGAGAAGCACTCATGCCTCTCTCTGATTCTCTGGAGGCACTAGAAAGATGAGAGTCCCCTGAGGGAGATCTCACTCTTCTGTTGCCTGGGAGAATCACATGTTGGGTTCTGGGGAGGTGCTGGCCCTCTCCATTCCCCAGTAGGTCCAAGTTGGCCTGGCTAAGCCTACCAACTGGAACCTGGCTACCCTGATCCTGTACTTCTAAGTCCTCAACCTCTGAGTCCTCATCCAAGTCATCATCATCCTCCTCTTCAGGGGGATCAACTGCAGGGGGGTTCCCTCCAGTTCCTGTATCTAGGGAAGCTGCTTTTGCCTTCTCTAAGTCATCCTGTTCTAGGAGTTCTACCAGGATTAGGCAGGTGGGGCTTCTGCCCCTTTTTAACCCTCTTGCTTTGCACAAGACAATCAAGTCTCTGCGGGTTAGTTTGTCATATCCAAAAGTTGCCTTGGTAGGGTCAACTGTCACAGGACTAGACCCTGAGGCCTTTCCTGTGTCAGACATGGTTACTAGTGAGGTGTAAGTGGTGCACTTACCTACACTAAGTGTTTTCCTACTGGACCTTGCTAGTGAGTTGTAGTCAGGGGTGTGCTACTCCCTTCAACCTACAACTACTAAGTTCAGTAGAACTTAATATGCTAAGCTTTTGATTTTATATGTACCTAGAGGTACTTGATGTGATCTTTCAATTTGATATAAAGATTGTAATGGTAAAACAACAGCAAGCTCAAATCCGCACCGCTGCTCACCAATGTGAGAAGTTGGCCTGGTAGGGGATGTTTCCAATTCTGGAACCACCTACTACCTGACCAAACAATCCCCTTATGGTGTCTGGTTGTAAGTCAACCTTATTAGACAAGCTATCCTAGGGGTAGCATGGACTAAGCAGCCTAAAGGCTTAACTTAAGAGGTCGTGTTAAGCGAGCTGTTTTACCACATACAATCCTGTAATACCAAATGAAAGGACACCACACAAGTATATATTATAAAAATATATGTGTTTATTACTAAAAACAATCCCCAGTATTCTCTATGAATAAAGGGGCACAAGCGTTAAATCAAAAGCACTGTTTAAACATACAAGTTGCACAATTATGGATGAGGGCGGGTGGCCACTCAAACCATATACTAAACAAGTGGTATAAGAAAGGCCACTCGAGCAGTGGTTAGGCCTAGGGCCTAGGGAATCGCTGGGAGCAGTCAGGACAAGCAATGCTGAAGTCGGGAATGGCCCTGGGGATTCGGGAGATGTGCGGAAAGCGCACGCATGCACCAATGTTAACCAATGGTGCGTAAAAGTCAAAGAGTTAAAGTTTAAGGACACTTCCGCTGAACCTAGAGGAACAAAACTTAACACACAGACCCTAGAGGTGTGCACCAGTGTGGGAACACCGGCGGAGCAAAGTTACCTCACCCACAGGAAGTGGGTGCACAGGGTCGAAGTGGCGTCGGGTTTTGACACGCAGGCTCTTGGTGCTTGAAGCTGAAAGGGCTGCAGGCAGGGTGAAGACGAAGTGTCCGGTGGAGTCCAAGGGTGGACTCAAGTTGTAGAGTACCTGAAAGCAGAGGGGACAGAGTCTGGGTCACTCAGCAGTGACCAGGGTGGAACCAGGACGGAACCAGGCAATGTCGGGTGCAATCAGGTGGTCGTCGAGGAGCTTCTCTCCGCTGTCACGTGGGCTCTGGGGCATCTGCGACGTCCAGGAGCAGGTCACGATCTGTCCCACGCAGGCTCTCACCGTCGGTGCAGTCGGCTTCAAGTTTGGAGCAAACAAGCCTTGGTAAGAGCAATCCACGCAGGATCGGAAGATTGCTTCTCACTCGGACCAGGAAGGTCAGAGTCGGGGCTCCTTTTCAGGGGAGCTGGTGTGGATCTGGAGCAACCAGAATCAAAAGTCTTTTTAGGTAGTTCGTCGGCACAGGGACCACAAGCCAGCTGGCAAGTGACCGGGCCAACGCGTTGAGCCAAATCGTGCCAAAGGGCCCCACGCAGCACTCGTCGAGTGTGGAGGGCTGAACTTCGGCTCAGGAGTAGCTCAGGGTGGGGGCTTCTCAAACCCCGGTGTACAGCTTCGAGGGTCACTCGTGGGCTGCACGGTCAGCGTCTCGTGGTCACTTCAAGATGGCGTGCCCCACGCTTCCGGTCGCCTCCACGGGTCTCAGCTTTGCAGGGACTGTGGATCGGGCTGTTAGAAGCTGGGCAGGCTTGATCTCGTCGATCTCAGTCGCTCGAGTTCCGGCGGGAACTGCAACTAAGTAGACATCGAGGGCTGGATGGTGCCTGCTGCTGCAGGGTGGTCACTCCTTGACCACAAGGGAGATTCTTCGGGCTTCCACGTTGAGATGGAGGGCGAAGGGTCCAGAATATCGTTTCAAATGTTTCTTCCAGGAAATCTGATGTGCATTGGCACTGCTCCCACTCTTATTCGAATCTGGTGGGCGTGATTACCTGCTAGGTCCCCTCCTATGGGTGGGACCCAGGAAGTGGGTGGTTACACCCCCTTCCTTTGATCCAGGCCGCCCTGGCACGAGGGCTGGAGTGCCCCAGAACCGGTTTGGCCGGATTATGCAAGGGGCAGCCTTGTGCGCCCCAGGCAGTGTCTGGTTTCTTTCAAACCTCCCTGCTACAATACACTATCTCCTGTCTGGAGGGCGGTGACACCCTCCTGTGACAGGAAACCCTTTGTCCAGGACCCCCTTGACTGGGTTTCGGTCAGCTCCAGGGGTCCAGACATTTGTCTGTGGCAGAGGCATCCATTTTGTGGATCTTAAGGCCTTTGGAGAAATCAACCGCATTAAAGTGAAGTAACATGTCTTACCCCTCTAGAGGGGTGGAATGCCATCCCCGTCGCCAGAACTGGCGAGGGGATGGTATTCCAAAGCGTATGACACCTTACACGACATGTTTTGATAAAGCCAAACCAGAGTTGCTAAATAACCGCGAGGATTATAAGGCACTTAATAGTATATGGTATGGCATTATCCTGAAACAGCTTAGGGATTTGTTCCCGACGGCTGCAGACAGGCTCAGCTCATGCTAGAGCTCCATCTCACATAAAAACCAAGCACCCAGCCTCCAGGATTGGTGAGGCCTGTCTATAGGAGTGGCTCACAGGTTTACATGTGTCCAGATATAGGTTTAGACATAGGTATACTATATCTAAGCAAGGGGTGTGTACACCACCTTACCCCAGCTGAGTGATCAGCCAGTTGTGTCAATTTAAGAACCAGCCAGGGGTGGCAAAAGATATGCTGCAGCCCCTGGTAGGCCTTAGTGGCCCCTATGCCCTGTGCACCTATAGTGCATTCTACAGGGGCTGACAAGGAGTCCATTTCCAATTGGTATGTACCTAGGGTACATGGAATCCATTTTACAGAGAGAGCAGATGGCCTGGGGCCCTGATTAGCAGGGAACCAGGTCAACTAAGTCAAAAAACCAGCTAAACACAGGCAAAAAATCTGGGGTAACCATAGTCAGGTAGCCACCTTCCTACAGCTATCCTTGGCCAGGTAAGCCTATATTGCCTGAGTGGCCATATAAGGAAGTACCTGCACTAGCATGGGTACCCCCTGTCTCATGGTCCACTAAGCAGTCCCTCACCCTTTGGGTATTAGAGGGTCTCCACCATAGGGAATCACTACCTTGGGTGTGTTTATGCAAAGTTAAAGGCTGGTTTGGATATGGAGTATTGAAGTGAGGCTCTACTAATTTAGGGCTTAGCTTCCTCCAATTATCTTCCACCATGTGTGCCTTTCTTTCTTTAACTGAGTTGCACTGTGCTCTCAGGGTCAACCTCTGGCTACCTAAAGCTGGAGGCTGGGTCCCTCTGTTTGGCTTGCTGGAGGGACAGTTCAGGTTTGGGCCCTTTGGGTCCCAGGTTTGGCTGTGCCCAACAGAATCCATCTGGGGGAGGTCCCTAACTGTTTTTAAGGGGGCTCCCTCAGGAGTTTTTAAAGTTTTCACCTTACTAGGGCTACTAGTTTTGGTGCACCTAATCTTTTGATGGGGGTGCTTTATTTGACAGGGGGCCCTCTGGGTCTCACTGTCCTTCTTGTCCTCTGCAGCCCTGGGCTGGCTAAGGCAAGGGAGAGAGGGGCAGGTTACCTGCTCCAGACTGGGTCCCACCTGAGAAGGGTCCACTGACATCAGAGGTTCTGTCAGGCTAGGCCCAACCACCTCTGGGGCAGCTCCTTCATCAGGGGTAAGATCAGTTCCCTGAGGAGGCTGATCCTGTCCTAAAGTCTGGTGAGGGGGAGATTTCTCTTCCTCCTCCATGCTCTCAGTTTGTGTGGAGTTGTCCATCATTTCAGGTTTCACAACACACATGTCAGTTTGAGTTTGGGCTGTGGCCATCACAGCCCCACCAACCTTTTCAGGAGGAGACTCAGTTTGGGTTTCTGCTGTTATCATAACAGCTTTGCTATTCTGTTCAGGAAGAGCTTTTGCTAAAGATGGGGCAGGGAGTATCTCCGCCCTACCAACCTTTTCAGGAAGGACATCTTGAATTGGGGCTGTAGCCATTACAGCCCCACTAACCTTTCCATTGGAATTTACCATTCTAGAATGGATTTCCTGTTCAACCCCAGCCCAGGCTGAGATTTCTAAATCATTACCCAGTAGACAGTCTACAGGCAAGTTTGGGGACACTGCCACTCTCTTTGGGCCAGTGACACCTCCCCAGCTGAGACTTACTACTGCCATGGGATGATTTGTTTGGATGCCATCAATGTTTATTACCTGGTATGTGGCACCAGGTAAAAGTTGCTTAGAGGGGACTATGCCATCAGCCACCATGGTGATGCTAGCCCCTGTGTCTCTAAAAGCTTCAACTCTTAAACCATTGATGATGGGTTCTTGTCTATACTTGCTCAAAGTATTTGGGCAAGCAGAGAAGTTGGCAAACCCCATGCCAGCCTCATAAACAAGATCATTGGGTGATGGGGACCTGGATAGGCCAGGGTCCACCTGATTTCCAAAAGTAAACCCACCCAGATTCCTGGGTGTGCTTCCACTTCCTGGGGGATTACTGCTGACAGTAACAGGAGGTGTTGAAGCTGGCTTTGGAGGTATATTTTCTTTATTGTTATTCTTGGGACAACAGCTGTCTGTTTTGTAATGCCCCACCTGTTTACAGGGATAACAATAGGGTTTTTTCTCAGTTGAAGAAGTGTCTTGGGACCCACCCCCATCCTTGGAGTTTTGGGGCCCTGGGGAAGTCTTTTCTTTACTTTTATCCCCACCCTTATCTTGAGGCTTGGTAGACTCCTTCTTCTGGTTACTGTCCTGATTCTTAGGCCTAATCCTGGTTCTGACCCATTTGTCTGCCTTCTTTCCCAATTCTTGGGGAGAGGTCAGATCAGAGTCTACCAGGTGCTGGTGTAAGAGCTGGTTCTGACAATTACTTAGGATCTGCTCCCTCATAATCAAATTATACAATCCTGTAAAGTCATGTACTTTGCTGCCATGTAGCCAACCCTCCAGAGCCTTAGTAGCACAATCTACAAAATCAGTCCAGTCCTGAGTCTGTGTCTTCTGGGTGTCTCTGAACTTGAACCTGTACTGTTCAGTGGTTAAGCCAAACCCATCTATCAGAACACTCTTCAGGACTTTGTAATTGTTTGCATCCTCATGTCTGACAGTGAGGAGCTTGTCCCTCCCTTTCTCTGAAAAGGAGTACCATAAGATTGCTGCCCACTGTTCCTCAGGAACCTGCTGTACCATGCAGGCTCTCTCAAGAGCAGTCATCCATTTGTGGATGTCATCCCCTTCTTTGAAGGGGGGCAAAATCTTTGTCAGGTTTCTACTATCATAGGACCTGGGTTTCTCTTTAGGAATATTGCTGCCACCAGTGGCATCTAAGCCACACAATTTCTGCTCTCTTGCCAAGGCAAGTTTAGCTTGAGCTAAGGTAAGCTTAGCTTGACTCAGGGCTACCTCCTCTCTCTCTATCTGGAGTCTGACAGCCCTCATTCTAGCCCTATGCTCAGCTTTCTGAGAAGCACTCATGCCTCTCTCTGATTCTCTGGAGGCACTAGAAAGATGAGAGTCCCCTGAGGGAGATCTCACTCTTCTGTTGCCTGGGAGAATCACATGTTGGGTTCTGGGGAGGTGCTGGCCCTCTCCATTCCCCAGTAGGTCCAAGTTGGCCTGGCTAAGCCTACCAACTGGAACCTGGCTACCCTGATCCTGTACTTCTAAGTCCTCAACATCTGAGTCCTCATCCAAGTCATCATCATCCTCCTCTTCAGGGGGATCAACTGCAGGGGGGTTCCCTCCAGTTCCTGTGTCTAGGGAAGCTGCTTTTGCCTTCTCTAAGTCATCCTGTTCTAGGATTTCTACCAGGATTAGGCAGGTGGGGCTTCTGCCCCTTTTTAACCCTCTTGCTTTGCACAAGGCAATCAAGTCTCTGCGGGTTAGTTTGTCATATCCAAAAGTTGCCTGGGTAGGGTCAACTGTCACAGGACTAGACCCTGAGGCCTTTCCTGTGTCAGACATGGTTACTAGTGAGGTGTAAGTGGTGCACTTACCTACACTAAGTGTTTTCCTACTGGACCTTGCTAGTGAGTTGTAGTCAGGGGTGTGCTACTCCCTTCAACCTACAACTACTAAGTTCAGTAGAACTTAATATGCTAAGCTTTTGATTTTATATGTACCTAGAGGTACCTGATGTGATCTTTCAATTTGATATAAAGATTGCAATGGTAAAACAACAGCAAGCTCAAATCCGCACCGCTGCTCACCAATGTGAGAAGTTGGCCTGGTAGGGGATGTTTCCAATTCTGGAACCACCTACTACCTGACCAAACAATCCCCTTATGGTGTCTGGTTGTAAGTCAACCTTATTAGACAAGCTATCCTAGGGGTAGCATGGACTAAGCAGCCTAAAGGCTTAACTTAAGAGGTCGTGTTAAGCGAGCTGTTTTACCACATACAATCCTGTAATACCAAATGAAAGGACACCACACAAGTATATATTATAAAAATATATGTGTTTATTACTAAAAACAATCCCCAGTATTCTTTATGAATAAAGGGGCACAAGCGTTAAATCAAAAGCACTGTTTTAACATACAAGTTGCACAATTATGGATGAGGGCGGGGGGCCACTCAAACCATATACTAAACAAGTGGTATAAGAGAGGCCACTCGAACAGTGGTTAGGCCTAGGGCCTAGGGAATCGCTGGGAGCAGTCAGGACAAGCAATGCTGAAGTCGGGAATGGCCCTCGGGATTCGGGAGATGTGCGGAAAGCGCACGCATGCACCAATGTTAACCAATGGTGCGTAAAAGTCAAATAGTTAAAGTTTAAGGACACTTCCGCTGAACCTAGAGGAACAAAACTTAACACACAAACCCTAGAGGTGTGCACCAGTGTGGGAACACCGGCGGAGCAAAGTTACCTCACCCACAGGAAGTGGGTGCACAGGGTCGAAGTGGCGTCGGGTTTTGACACGCAGGCTCTTGGTGCTTGAAGCTGAAAGGGCTGCAGGCAGGGTGAAGACGAAGTGTCCGGTGGAGTCCAAGAGTGGACTCAAGTTGTAGAGTACCTGAAAGCAGAGGGGACAGAGTCTGGGTCACTCAGCAGTGACCAGGGTGGAACCAGGACGGAACCAGGCAATGTCGGGCGCAATCAGGTGGTCGTCGAGGCGCTTCTCTTCGCTGTCACGTGGGCTCTGGGGCATCTGCGACGTCCAGGAGCAGGTCACGATCTGTCCCACGCAGGCTCTCACCGTCGGTGCAGTCGGCTTCCGGTTTGGAGCAAACAAGCCTTGGTAAGAGCAATCCACGCGGGATTGGAAGATGGCGGCTCACTCGGACCAGGAAGGTCAGAGTCGGGGCTCCCTTTCAGGGGAGCTGGTGTGGATCTGGAGCAACCAGAATCACGAGTCTTCTTTTGTAGTTCGTCGGCACAGGGACCACAAGCCAGCTGGCAAGTGACCGGGCCAACGCGTTGAGCCAAATCGTGCCAAAGGGCCCCACGCAGCACTCGTCGAGTGTGGAGGGCTGAACTTCGGCTCAGGAGTAGCTCAGGGTGGGGGCTTCTCAAACCCCGGTGTACAGCTTCGAGGGTCACTCGTGGGCTGCACGGTCAGCGTCTCGTGGTCACTTCAAGATGGCGTGCCCCACGCTTCCGGTCGCCTCCACGGGTCTCAGCTTTGCAGGGACTGTGGATCGGGCTGTTAGAAGCTGGGCAGGCCTGATCACGTCGATCTCAGTCGCTCGAGTTCCGGCGGGAACTGCAACCAAGTAGACGTCGAGGGCTGGATGGTGCCTGCTGCTGCAGGGTGGTCACTCCTTGACCACAAGGGAGATTCTTCGGGCTTCCACGTTGAGATGGAGGGCGAAGGGTCCAGAATATCATTTCAAATGTTTCTTCCAGGAAATCTGATGTGCATTGGCACTGCTCCCACTCTTATTCGAATCTGGTGGGCGTGATTACCTGCTAGGTCCCCTCCTATGGGTGGGACCCAGGAAGTGGGTGGATACACCCCCTTCCTTTGATCCAGGCCGCCCTGGCACGAGGGCTGGAGTGCCCCAGAACCGGTTTGGCCGGATTATGCAAGGGGCAGCCTTGTGCGCCCCAGGCAGTGTCTGGTTTCTTTCAAACCTCCCTGCTACAATACACTATCTCCTGTCTGGAGGGCGGTGACACCCTCCTGTGACAGGAAACCCTTTGTCCAGGACCCCCTTGACTGGGTTTCGGTCAGCTCCAGGGGTCCAGACATTTGTCTGTGGCAGAGGCATCCATTTTGTGGATCTTAAGGCCTTTGGAGAAATCAACCGCATTGAAGTGAAGTAACATGTCTTACCCCTCTAGAGGGGTGGAATGCCATCCCCGTCGCCAGAACTGGCGAGGGGATGGTATTCCAAAGCGTATGACACCTTACACGACATGTTTTGATAAAGCCAAACCAGAGTTGCTAAATAACCGCGAGGATTATAAGGCACTTAATAGTATATGGTATGGCATTATCCTGAAACAGCTTAGGGATTTGTTCCCGACGGCTGCAGACAGGCTCAGCTCATGCTAGAGCTCCATCTCACATAAAAACCATGCACCCAGCCTCCAGGATTGGTGAGGCCTGTCTATAGGAGTGGCTCACAGGTTTACATGTGTCCAGATATAGGTTTAGACATAGGTATACTATATCTAAGCAAGGGGTGTGTACACCACCTTACCCCAGCTGAGTGATCAGCCAGTTGTGTCAATTTAAGAACCAGCCAGGGGTGGCAAAAGATATGCTGCAGCCCCTGGTAGGCCTTAGTGGCTCCTGTGCCCTGTGCACCTATAGTGCATTCTACAGGGGCTGACAAGGAGTCCATTTCCAATTGGTATGTACCTAGGGTACATGGAATCCATTTTACAGAGAGAGCAGATGGCCTGGGGCCCTGATTAGCAGGGAACCAGGTCAACTAAGTCAAAAAACCAGCTAAACACAGGCAAAAAATCTGGGGTAACCATAGTCAGGTAGCCACCTTCCTACAGTCCACCAGGCTGTGCTTGGTCCCCCAGGCTGTGCTTGGTCCCCCAGGCTGTGCTTGGTCCCCCAGGCTGTGCTTGGTCCCCCTGGTTGCTCTTGGTCCCCCAGGCTGTGCTTGGTCCCCCTGGTTGCTCTTGGTCCCCCTGGCTGTGCTTGGTACCCCTGGCTGTGCTTGGTCCCCCTGGTTGCTCTTGGTACCCCCGGCTGTGCTTGGTCCCCCAGGCTGTGCTTGGTCCCCCTGGTTGCTCTTGGTCCCCCAGGCTGTGCTTGGTACCCCAGGCTGTGCTTGGTCCCCCAGGCTCTGCTTGGTCCCCCAGGCTCTGCTTGGTCCCCCTGGTTGCTCTTGGTCCCTCAGGCTGTGCTTGGTCCCCCAGGCTGTGCTTGGTCCCCCGGGCTGTGCTTGGTCCCCCAGGCTGTGCTTGGTCCCCCTGGTTGCTCTTGGTCCCCCTGGCTGTGCATGGTACCCCTGGCTGTGCTTGGTCCCCCTGGTTGCTCTTGGTCCACCAGGCTGTGCTTGGTCCCCCAGGCTGTGCTTGGTCCCCCTGGTTGCTCTAGGTCCCCCAGGCTGTGTGTGAGAAGTTGGCCTGATAGGTGATGTTTCCAATTCTGGAACCACCTATTATCAGACCAAACAATCCCTTATGGTGTCTGGTTGTAAGTCAACCTTATTAGACAAGCTATCCTAGGGGTAGCATGGACTAAGCAGCCTAAAGGCTTAACTTAAGAGGTCGTGTTAAGCGAGCTGTTTTACCACATACAATCCTGTAATATCAAATGAAAGGACACCACACAAGTATATATTATAAAAATATATGTGTTTATTACTAAAAACAATCCCCAGTATTCTTTATGAATAAAGGGGCACAAGCGTTAAATCAAAAGCACTGTTTAAACATACAAGTTGCATAATTATGGATGAGGGCGGGTGGCCACTCAAACCATATACTAAACAAGTGGTATAAGAGATGCCACTCGAGCAGTGGTTAGGCCTAGGGCCTAGGGAATCGCTGGGAGCAGTCAGGACAAGCAATGCTACACAGGCAGTTCTCCTGTATGATGTGGACATTGAGTTGCCCACTGCAGTAAGCCCCAGTAACCTGGGCAAATACAGACAGACTCCCTTAATTAATGAGAAACTGGCTCAAGCTTACAGGGACACATGTGCCAGTGTCACAATGGTGACACCTGACTTTGTGGACCCTGGACAGATTGTACTAGGTGAGAGCTACCTAGTAACCAATGCAAGCAACTCCACTACTTCCCATAGTGTGGCAGTTGTGAACTTCTCCTGGGGAGGGGTTGATGGCCTAAAGAAGGTTGTGGTGAGTGCAGACCTACCAGTAGACTGTCTGTTAGGCAATGACCTTGAAAGCTCAGCATGGTCAGAAGTGGAGTACAGGACTCATGCAGAAATGCTAGGGATTTCAGAGCATGTCCTTGCCATGACAAGGGCTCAGGCTAAGAAGTGCCTTCCTGAACCAGTGGTGGATCTTGAAACAATAGACCAGCCACAACCCAAGAGAAGGAGCAAGAGAGGAAAGGCTCAGCCTTCCACCTTGCCCCAGGTTGAGGATCAGGTTTCAGAGGAAACTGATTCTGCAGTCCAAGAGGAGACTGTCTCTGAGGAGCTTGAACCTGACCAGGTTGAGTTTCTGGGGACAGAGGGACCCTCAAGGGCAGACCTGAGGCAGGCTCAATTAGATTGCCCTTCCCTTGAACCCCTCAGACAGCAGGCTGCTGCTGAGGCTGCTGGGGATGCCCAAGGTACCCATACTGTGTATTGGGATGATGGACTCCTTTACTCAGAGGCTAGAGCCCCCAAGCCTGGCATGACCAGGAGGTTGGTTATACCTCTGCAGTTTAGGGGGTTCCTCCTTACCTTGGCCCATGATATTCCCCTTGCAGGACACTTAGGCCAGAACAAGACGTGGGACAGGCTTGTTTCACACTTTCACTGGCCTCACATGTCAGAGGATGTCAAGGAGTTTTGTCGCTCCTGTGTCACTTGCCAAGCCAGTGGTAAGTCAGGTGGCACAACAAAGGCCCCCCTAATACCACTACCTGTGGTGGGAGTTCCCTTTGAAAGAGTTGGAATTGATATTGTGGGTCCAATGGACCCCCAAACAGCATCTGGGAACAGATTCATACTGGTGGTAGTGGATCATGCCACCAGGTATCCAGAGGCTATTCCCCTAAGGACCACCACAGCCCCTGTGGTGGCAAAGGCCCTCATTGCAGTTTTCTCAAGAGTGGGCTTTCCTAAGGAGGTACTATCAGATAGAGGCACGAATTTTATGTCTAGCTATCTGAAAGCAATGTGGAAGGAATGTGGAGTAAACTATAAGTTTACCACCCCATATCATCCCCAATGCAATGGGCTTGTGGAGAGATTTAACAAGACCCTAAAAGGCATGATAAAAGGATTACCAGAGAAGCTCAGGCGGAAATGGGACATTCTTTTACCCTGCCTGCTCTTTGCTTACAGAGAGGTCCCACAGAAGGGGGTTGGCTACAGCCCTTTTGAACTTTTGTTTGGCCACCCTGTGAGGGGTCCATTGTGTTTGGTGAAGGAAGGATGGGAGTTACCTCTCAAAAAGCCCAAACTAGACATAGTGGACTATGTACTTGGTCTCCGCTCCAGGATGGCTGAGTACATGGAAAGAGCATCCAAAAACCTGGAGGCCAGCCAAGAATTACAGAAAGCTTGGCATGACCAAAAGGCTGTGCTGGTAGAGTTCCAACCAGGACAGAAGGTGTGGGTACTGGAGCCAGTGGCTCCAGCAGCACTCCAAGACAAATGGAGTGGACCCTATCCTATTATTGAGAAGAAGGGGGAAGTCACCTACTTGGTGGACTTTGGAACACCCAGGAGCCCTCACAGGGTAATCCATGTGAATCGCTTGAAAGCATTTGTGGACAGGGAGGACATGAGCTTGCTCATGGCCACAGATGGGGAACAGGAGGAAGAGAGTGACCCTCTCCCAGACCTGCTTTCTCAGAACCCTGATGATGGTTCAGTGGATGGAGTAGCCTTGGCAGGCAGCCTCACTGACCAGCAACAGATGGACTGCAGACAAGTTTTGCAGGCCCACAGGCATTTGTTTTCACTCACACCCAGCCAGACTGACTGGTGTACCCATGTAGTGGACACTGGTGACAGTCTGCCTGTCAAGAATAAGATCTACAGGCAACCTGACCATGTCAGGGATTGCATCAAGGCTGAGGTGCAAAAGATGTTGGAGCATGGAGTGATTGAGCCATCAGAGAGCCCATGGGCCAGCCCAGTAGTCCTGGTGCCAAAACCTCATACCCAAGATGGAAAGAGAGAAATGAGGTTTTGCGTGGATTACAGGGGTCTCAATGCTGTCACTAGGACAGATGCTCACCCCATTCCAAGAGCAGATGAGCTCATTGACAGATTGGCTTCTGCCAAGTTTCTGAGCACATTCGATCTGACAGCTGGCTACTGGCAAATCAGACTAGCTGAGGAGTCAAAAGCCAAAACAGCATTCTCTACCCCTAGTGGTCATTATCAGTTTGTGGTAATGCCCTTTGGTTTGAAGAATGCACCTGCCACTTTCCAAAGGTTGGTGAACCAAGTCCTTACTGGGTTGGATGACTTTTGCGCAGCATATCTAGATGATATTGCTGTCTTTAGCTCCACCTGGGAGGATCACCTGATCCACCTGAAGAAAGTTTTGGAGGCCCTGCAGAAGGCAGGTGTAGGAGAGTAGGGTCTGCTATCCTATGGTCACCCCAAATTTTTGCTTTTTGCTTCACTGGTTTTCGACTACTGAGGCTGTGGGCCTGCTGATCAGACCCCCAGCCTGCTGTTCTCTCACTAAATTACTGACACATGTGCTATAGGCACATACCAATTGGAAATGGACTCCTTGTCAGCCCCTGTATAATGCACTATAGGTGCCCAGGGCATAGGGGCCACCAAGGCCTACCAGGGGCTGCAGCCTATCTTTTGCCACCCCTGGCTGGTTCTTAAATTGACACAACTGGCTGATCACTCAGCTGGGGTAAGGTGGTGTACACACCCCTTGCTTAGATATAGTATACCTATGTCTAAACCTATATCTGGACACATGTAAACCTGTGAGCCACTCCTATGGAAGGCCTCATCAATCCTGGAGGCAGAGTGCGTGGTTTTATGTGAGATGGAGCTCTAGCATGAGCTGAGCCTGTCTGCAGCTGTCGGGAACAACTCCCTAAGCTGTTTCAGGATAATGCCATACCATATACTCTTAAGTGCCTTATAATCCTCGCGGTTAAATAGCAACTTTGGTTTGGCTTTATCAAAACATGTCGTGTAAGGTGTCATACGATTTGGAATACCATCCCCTCGCCAGTTCTGGCGACGGGGATGGCATTCCACCCCTCTAGAGGGGTAAGACATGTTACTTCACTTAAATGCGGTTAATTTCTCCAAAGACCTTAAGATCCACAAAATGGATGCCTCTGCCACAGACAAATGTCTGGACCCCTGCAGTTGACCGAAACTCAACCAAATGGGTCCTGGACAAAGGGTTTCCTGTCACAGGAGGGTGTCACCGCCCTCCAGACAGGAGATAGTGTATTGTAGCAGGGAGGTTTGAAAGAAACCAGACACTGCTTGGGGCGCACAAGGCTGCCCCTTGCATAATCCGGCCAAACCGGTTCTGGGGCACTCCAGCCCTCGTGCCAGGGCGGCCTGGATCAAAGGAAGGGGGTGTATCCACCCACTTCCTGGGTCCCACCCATAGGAGGGGACCTAGCAGGTAATCACGCCCCCCAGATTCGAATAAGAGTGGGAGCAGTGCCAATGCACATCAGATTTCCTGGAAGAAACATTTGAAACGAAATTCTGGACCCTTCGCCCTCCATCTCAACGTGGAAGCCCGAAGAATCTCCCTTGTGGTCAAGGAGTGACCACCCTGCAGCAGCAGGCACCATCCAGCCCTCGACGTCTACTTAGTTGCAGTTCCCGCCGGAACTCGAGCGACTGAGATTGACGAGATCAAGCCTGCCTGCCTTCTAACAGCCCGATCCACAGTCCCTGCAAAGCTGAGACCCGTGGAGGCGACCGGAAGCGTGGGGCACGCCATCTTGAATTGACCACGAGACGCTGACCGTGCAGCCCACGAGTGATCCTCGAAGCTGTGCACCGGGGTTTGAGAAGCCCCCACCCTGAGCTGCTCCTGAGCCGAAGTTCAGCCCTCCACACTCGACGAGTGCTGCGTGGGGCCCTTTGGCTCTATTTGGCTCAACGCGTTGGCCCGGTCACTTGCCAGCTGGCTAGTGGTCCCTGTGCCGACGAAACGACTAAGAAGACTCGTGAATCTGGTTGCTCCAGATCCACACCAGCTCCCCTGAAAAGGAGCCCCGACTCTGACCTTCCTGGTCCGAGTGAGAAGCAATCTTCTGATCCCGCCTGGATCGCTCTTGCCAAGGCTTGTTTGCTCCAAACTTGAAGCTGACTGCACCGACGGTGAGAGCCTGCGTGGGACAGATCGTGACCTGCTCCTGGACGTCGCAGATGCCCCAGAGCCCACGTGACAGCGGAGAGAAGCTCCTCGACGACCACCTGATTGCGCCCGACATTGCCTGGTTCCGTCCTGGTTCCACCCTGGTCACTGCTGAGTGACCCAGACTCTGTCCCCTCTGCTTTCAGGTACTCTTCGACTTGAGTCCACCCTTGGACTCCACCGGACACTTCATCTTTAACCCGCCTGCAGCCCTTTCAGCTCCAAGCACCAAGAGCCTGCGTGTCAGAACCCGACGCCACTTCGACCCTGTGCACCCACTTCCTGTGGGTGAGGTAACTTTGCTCCGCCGGTGTTCCCACACTGGTGCACACCTCTAGGGTCTGTGTGTTAAGTTTTGTTCCTCTAGGTTCAGCGGAAGTGTCCTTTAACTTTAACTTTACAACTTTTACGCACCATTGGTTAACATTGGTGCGTGCGTGAGCTTCCCGCACCTCTCCCGAATCCCGAGGGCCATTCCCGACTTAAGCATTGCTTGTCCTGACTGCTCCCAGCGATTCCCTAGGCCCTAGGCCTAACCACTGCTCGAGTGGCCTCTCTTATACCACTTGTTTAGTATATGGTTTGAGTGGCCCCCTGCCCTCATCCATAATTGTGCAACTTTGTATGTTTAAACAGTGCTTTTGATTTAACGCTTGTGCCCCTTTATTCATAAAGAATACTGGGGATTGTTTTTAGTAATAAACACATATATTTTTATAATATATACTTGTGTGGTGTCCTTTCATTTGATATTACAGGATTGTATGTGGTAAAACAGCTCGCTTAACACGACCTCTTAAGTTAAGCCTTTAGGCTGCTTAGTCCATGCTACCCCTAGGATAGCTTGTCTAATAAGGTTGACTTACAACCAGACACCATAAGGGATTGTTTGGTCAGGTAGTAGGTGGTTCCAGAATTGGAAACATCCCCTACCAGGCCACCTTCTCACATTGGTGAGCAGCGGTGCGGATTTGAGCTTGCTGTTGTTTTACCATTGCAATCTTTGTATCAAATTGAAAGATCACATCAAGTACCTCTAGGTACATATAAAATCAAAAGCTTAGCATATTAAGTTCTACTGAACTTAGTAGTTGTAGGTTGAAGGGATTAGCACACCCTGACTACAACTCACTAGTAAGGTACAGTAGGAAAACACTTAGTGTAGGTAGGTGCATCACTTACACCACACTAGAGTCATGTCTGACACAGGAAAAGCCTCAGGGTCTGCTCCTGTGACAGTTGACCTTACCCAGGCAACTTCCAGCTATGACAAACTAACCCGAAGGGACTTGATTGCCTTGTGCAAATCAAGAGGGTTAAAAAGGGGCAGAAGTCCCACCTGCCAAATCCTGATAGACATCCTAGAACAGGATGACTTAGAGAAGGTGAATGGAATTCCCTTACAGTCAGGAAGTGGAGAGAAACCCCCTGTAACTGACACCCCTCAGGAGGAAGATGGAGAGGAGGGGGAGGAGGACTCAGATGTTGAGGACACCGAAGATCAGGATCAGAGGGGTAGCCAGGTCCTAGTTGCCAGGCTTAACCAGGCCAACTTAGACCTACTGGGAAATGGAGAGGGCCAGCACCTCCCCAGATCCCACAGTCTTATTCTCCCAGGCAACAGAAGAGTGAGATCTCCCTCAGGGGACTCTCATATTTCTAGTGCCTCCAGAGAATCTGAGAGAGGTATGACTGCCTCTCAAAAGACTGAGCATAGGGCCAGAATGAGGGCTGTCAGACTCCAAATAGAGAGGGAGGAGGTAGCCCTGGCTCAAGCTAAACTTACCTTGGCTCAAGCTAGATTTACCTTGGCAAGAGAGCAGAAATTAAGTGGCTTAGATGCCACTGGTGGCAGCAATTTTCCAAGAGAAAAAGACAGGGGCTATGACAATAGAAACCTGACAAAAATGGTGCCCCCCTTTAAAGAAGGGGATGACATCCACAAATGGATGACTGCTCTGGAGAGAGCCTGCATGGTACAGCAGGTTCCTCAAGATCAGTGGGCTGCAATTTTATGGTACTCCTTTTCTGAGAAAGGGAGGGACAGGCTCCTCACAGTTAGACCTGAGGATGACAAAAACGACTCTGTTTTGAAGAGTGCTCTTATTGAAGGGTTTGGCCTAACCACTGAGCAATACAGGTTGTTGTTCAGAGACACCCAAAAAGCACAGACTCAAGACTGGACTGATTTTGTTGAGTGTGCCACTAAGGCTTTGGAGGGTTGGTTGCAGGGAAGTAAAGTTTCAGACTATACAGGATTGTACAATCTTATAATGAGAGAACAGATCCTTAATAACTGTACAAACCAGCTGTTGCATCAATACCTTATTGACTCTGATCTGACCTCTCCCCAAGAATTGGGAAAGAAGGCGGACAAATGGGTCAGAACAAGGATTAAGCAGAAACCCCAGAACCAAGGTGGTGACCAGAAGAAAACAGACCAGAAGGGTGGTAATCAGAAAGATAAAGAAAAAGACCAGAAGTCTTCAGGCCCCCAAACTAATAGTAAGGAGGGTGGTTCCCAAAATGGAAACAAGAAGAAGAAGAACAAAGGTCCAAAGACACCTTGGTGTAATACCTGCAAATCAGTTTCACACTGGGGCAGTGAATGCACCAAGGCAAATCCAGTCCCCACCACTCCAGCTCCTAAAGCAACTGCAACCCCAAGTACAGTAAGCAGTGGTGGAACACAGTCCAAGGGTGTAGCTGGGTTGACCCTGGGTATTGAAGTAGGATCTGGCCTAGTCAGAATCCCTACACAGGCAGTTCTCCTGTATGATGTGTGTAGGAAGGTGGCTACCTGACTATGGTTACCCCAGATTTTTTGCCTGTGTTTAGCTGGTTTTTTTGACTTAGTTGACCTGGTTCCCTGCTAATCAGGGCCCCAGGCCATCTGCTCTCTCTGTAAAATGGATTCCATGTACCCTAGGTACATACCAATTGGAAATGGACTCCTTGTCAGCCCCTGTAGAATGCACTATAGGTGCACAGGGCACAGGAGCCACTAAGGCCTACCAGGGGCTGCAGCATATCTTTTGCCACCCCTGGCTGGTTCTTAAATTGACACAACTGGCTGATCACTCAGCTGGGGTAAGGTGGTGTACACACCCCTTGCTTAGATATAGTATACCTATGTCTAAACCTATATCTGGACACATGTAAACCTGTGAGCCACTCCTATAGACAGGCCTCACCAATCCTGGAGGCTGGGTGCATGGTTTTTATGTGAGATGGAGCTCTAGCATGAGCTGAGCCTGTCTGCAGCCGTCGGGAACAAATCCCTAAGCTGTTTCAGGATAATGCCATACCATATACTATTAAGTGCCTTATAATCCTCGCGGTTATTTAGCAACTTTGGTTTGGCTTTATCAAAACATGTCGTGTAAGGTGTCATACGCTTTGGAATACCATCCCCTCGCCAGTTCTGGCGACGGGGATGGCATTCCACCCCTCTAGAGGGGTAAGACATGTTACTTTGCTTTAATGCGGTTGATTTCTCCAAAGGCCTTAAGATCCACAAAATGGATGCCTCTGCCACAGACAAATGTCTGGACCCCTGGAGCTGACCGAAACCCAGTCAAGGGGGTCCTGGACAAAGGGTTTCCTGTCACAGGAGGGTGTCACCGCCCTCCAGACAGGAGATAGTGTATTGTAGCAGGGAGGTTTGAAAGAAACCAGACACTGCCTGGGGCGCACAAGGCTGCCCCTTGCATAATCCGGCCAAACCGGTTCTGGGGCACTCCAGCCCTCGTGCCAGGGCGGCCTGGATCAAAGGAAGGGGGTGTATCCACCCACTTCCTGGGTCCCACCCATAGGAGGGGACCTAGCAGGTAATCACGCCCACCAGATTCGAATAAGAGTGGGAGCAGTGCCAATGCACATCAGATTTCCTGGAAGAAACATTTGAAACGATATTCTGGACCCTTCGCCCTCCATCTCAACGTGGAAGCCCGAAGAATCTCCCTTGTGGTCAAGGAGTGACCACCCTGCAGCAGCAGGCACCATCCAGCCCTCGACGTCTACTTAGTTGCAGTTCCCGCCGGAACTCGAGCGACTGAGATCGACGAGATCAAGCCTGCCCAGCTTCTAACAGCCCGATCCACAGTCCCTGCAAAGCTGAGACCCGTGGAGGCGACCGGAAGCGTGGGGCACGCCATCTTGAAGTGACCACGAGACGCTGACCGTGCAGCCCACGAGTGACCCTCGAAGCTGTACACCGGGGTTTGAGAAGCCCCCACCCTGAGCTACTCCTGAGCCGAAGTTCAGCCCTCCACACTCGACGAGTGCTGTGTGGGGCCCTTTGGCACGATTTGGCTCAACGCGTTGACCCGGTCACTTGCCAGCTGGCTTGTGGTCCCTGTGCCGACGAACTACAAAAGAAGACTCGTGATTCTGGTTGCTCCAGATCCACACCAGCTCCCCTGAAAGGGAGCCCCGACTCTGACCTTCCTGGTCCGAGTGAGACGCCATCTTCCAATCCCGCGTGGATTGCTCTTACCAAGGCTTGTTTGCTCCAAACCGGAAGCCGACTGCACCGACGGTGAGAGCCTGCGTGGGACAGATCGTGACCTGCTCCTGGACGTCGCAGATGCCCCAGAGCCCACGTGACAGCGAAGAGAAGCGCCTCGACGACCACCTGATTGCGCCCGACATTGCCTGGTTCCGTCCTGGTTCCACCCTGGTCACTGCTGAGTGACCCAGACTCTGTCCCCTCTGCTTTCAGGTACTCTACAACTTGAGTCCACCCTTGGACTCCACCGGACACTTCGTCTTCACCCTGCCTGCAGCCCTTTCAGCTCCAAGCACCAAGAGCCTGCGTGTCAAAACCCGACGCCACTTCGACCCTGTGCACCCACTTCCTGTGGGTGAGGTAACTTTGCTCCGCCGGTGTTCCCACACTGGTGCACACCTCTAGGGTCTGTGTGTTAAGTTTTGTTCCTCTAGGTTCAGCGGAAGTGTCCTTAAACTTTAACTATTTGACTTTTACGCACCATTGGTTAACATTGGTGCATGCGTGCGCTTTCCGCACATCTCCCGAATCCCGAGGGCCATTCCCGACTTCAGCATTGCTTGTCCTGACTGCTCCCAGCGATTCCCTAGGCCCTAGGCCTAACCACTGTTCGAGTGGCCTCTCTTATACCACTTGTTTAGTATATGGTTTGAGTGGCCCCCTGCCCTCATCCATAATTGTGCAACTTTGTATGTTTAAACAGTGCTTTTGATTTAACGCTTGTGCCCCTTTATTCATAAAGAATACTGGGGATTGTTTTTAGTAATAAACACATATATTTTTATAATATATACTTGTGTGGTGTCCTTTCATTTGGTATTACAGGATTGTATGTGGTAAAACAGCTCGCTTAACACGACCTCTTAAGTTAAGCCTTCAGGCTGCTTAGTCCATGCTACCCCTAGGATAGCTTGTCTAATAAGGTTGACTTACAACCAGACACCATAAGGGGATTGTTTGGTCAGGTAGTAGGTGGTTCCAGAATTGGAAACATCCCCTACCAGGCCAACTTCTCACATTGGTGAGCAGCGGTGCGGATTTGAGCTTGCTGTTGTTTTACCATTGCAATCTTTATATCAAATTGAAAGATCACATCAAGTACCTCTAGGTACATATAAAATCAAAAGCTTAGCATATTAAGTTCTACTGAACTTAGTAGTTGTAGGTTGAAGGGAGTAGCACACCCCTGACTACAACTCACTAGCAAGGTCCAGTAGGAAAACACTTAGTGTAGGTAAGTGCACCACTTACACCTCACTAGTAACCATGTCTGACACAGGAAAGGCCTCAGGGTCTAGTCCTGTGACAGTTGACCCTACCCAGGCAACTTTTGGATATGACAAACTAACCCGCAGAGACTTGATTGCCTTGTGCAAAGCAAGAGGGTTAAAAAGGGGCAGAAGCCCCACCTGCCTAATCCTGGTAGAAATCCTAGAACAGGATGACTTAGAGAAGGCAAAAGCAGCTTCCCTAGATACAGGAACTGGAGGGAACCCCCCTGCAGTTGATCCCCTTGAAGAGGAGGATGATGATGACTTGGATGAGGACTCAGATGTTGAGGACTTAGGAGTACAGGATCAGGGTAGCCAGGTTCCAGTTGGTAGGCTTAGCCAGGCCAACTTGGACCTACTGGGGAATGGAGAGGGCCAGCACCTCCCCAGAACCCAACATATGATTCTCCCAGGCAACAGAAGAGTGAGATCTCCCTCAGGGGACTCTCATCTTTCTAGTGCCTCCAGAGAATCAGAGAGAGGCATGAGTGCTTCTCAGAAAGCTGAGCATAGGGCTAGAATGAGGGCTGTCAGACTCCAGATAGAGAGAGAGGAGGTAGCCCTGAGTCAAGCTAAGCTTACCTTAGCTCAAGCTAAACTTGCCTTGGCAAGAGAGCAGAAATTGTGTGGCTTAGATGCCACTGGTGGCAGCAATATTCCAAAAGAGAAACCCAGGTCCTATGATAGTAGAAACCTGACAAAGATTGTGCCCCCCTTCAAAGAAGGGGATGACATCCACAAATGGATGACTGCTCTTGAGAGAGCCTGCATGGTACAGCAGGTTCCTGAGGAACAGTGGGCAGCAATCTTATGGTACTCCTTTTCAGAGAAAGGGAGAGATAAGCTCCTCACTGTTAGACATGAGGATGCAAACAATTACAAAGTCCTGAAGAGTGTTCTGATAGATGGGTTTGGCTTAACCACTGAACAGTACAGGTTGAAGTTCAGAGACACCCAGAAGACACAGACTCAGGACTGGACTGATTTTGTAGATTGTGCTACTAAGGCTCTGGAGGGTTGGCTACATGGCAGCAAAGTACATGACTTTACAGGATTGTATAATTTGATTATGAGGGAGCAGATCCTAAGTAATTGTCAGAACCAGCTCTTACACCAGCACCTGGTAGACTCTGATCTGACCTCTCCCCAAGAATTGGGAAAGAAGGCAGACAAATGGGTCAGAACCAGGATTAGGCCTAAGAATCAGGACAGTAACCAGAAGAAGGAGTCTACCAAGCCTCAAGATAAGGGTGGGGATAAAAGTAAAGAAAAGACTTCCCCAGGGCCCCAAAACTCCAAGGATGGGGGTGGGTCCCAAGACACTTCTTCAACTGAGAAAAAGCCTTATTGTTATGCCTGTAAACAGGTGGGGCATTACAAAACAGATAACTGTTGTCCCAAGAATAACAATAAAGAAAATATACCTCCAAAGCCAGCTTCAACACCTCCTGTTACTGTCAGCAGTAATCCCCCAGGAAGTGGGAGCACATCCAGGAATCTGGGTGGGTTTACTTTTGGAAATCAGGTGGACCCTGGCCTATCCAGGTCCCCATCACCCAATGATCTTGTTTATGAGACTGGCATGGGGTTTGCCAACTTCTCTGCTTGCCCAAATACTTTGAGTAAGTATAGACAAGAACCCATCATCAATGGTTTAAGAGTTGAAGCTTTTAGAGACACAGGGGCTAGCATCACCATGGTGGCTGATGGCATAGTCCCCTCTAAGCAACTTTTACCTGGTGCCACATACCAGGTAATAAACATTGATGGCATCCAAACAAATCATCCCATGGCAGTAGTAAGTCTCAGCTGGGGAGGTGTCACTGGCCCAAAGAGAGTGGCAGTGTCACCAAACTTGCCTGTGGACTGTCTACTGGGTAATGATTTAGAAATCTCAGCCTGGGCTGAGGTTGAACAGGAAACCCATTCTAGAATGGTGAATTCCCATGGAAAGGTTAATGAGGCTGTACTGGCTACAGCCCCAATCCAAGATGTCCTTCCTGAAAAGGTTGGTAGGGCTGAGAAACTCTCTGCCCCATCTTTAGTAAAAGCTCTTCCTGAACAGAATAGCAAAGCTGTTATGATAACAGCAGAAACCCAAACTGAGTCTCCTCCTGAAAAGGTTGGTGGGGCTGTGATGGCCACAGCCCAAACTCAAACTGACATGTGTGTTGTGAAACCTGAAATGATGGATAACTCCACACAAACTGAGAGCATGGAGGAGGAAGAGAAATCTCCCCCTCACCAGACTTTAGGACAGGATCAGCCTCCTCAGGGAACTGATCTTACCCCTGATGAAGGAGCTGCCCCAGAGGTGGTTGGGCCTAGCCTGACAGAACCTCTGATGTCAGTGGACCCTTCTCAGGTGGGACCCAGTCTGGAGCAGGTAACCTGCCCCTCTCTCCCTTGCCTTAGCCAGCCCAGGGCTGCAGAGGACAAGAAGGACAGTGAGACCCAGAGGGCCCCCTGTCAAATAAAGCACCCCCATCAAAAGATTAGGTGCACCAAAACTAGTAGCCCTAGTAAGGTGAAAACTTTAAAAACTCCTGAGGGAGCCCCCTTAAAAACAGTTAGGGACCTCCCCCAGATGGATTCTGTTGGGCACAGCCAAACCTGGGACCCAAAGGGCCCAAACCTGAACTGTCCCTCCAGCAAGCCAAACAGAGGGACCCAGCCTCCAGCTTTAGGTAGCCAGAGGTTGACCCTGAGAGCACAGTGCAACTCAGTTAAAGAAAGAAAGGCACACATGGTGGAAGATAATTGGAGGAAGCTAAGCCCTAAATTAGTAGAGCCTCACTTCAATACTCCATATCCAAACCAGCCTTTAACTTTGCATAAACACACCCAAGGTAGTGATTCCCTATGGTGGAGACCCTCTAATACCCAAAGGGTGAGGGACTGCTTAGTGGACCATGAGACAGGGGGTACCCATGCTAGTGCAGGTACTTCCTTATATGGCCACTCAGGCAATATAGGCTTACCTGGCCAAGGATAGCCTTATCTCCTTTCGTTTGGGGGGGGGTTATGTAGGAAGGTGGCTACCTGACTATGGTTACCCCAGATTTTTTGCCTGTGTTTAGCTGGTTTTTTGACTTAGTTGACCTGGTTCCCTGCTAATCAGGGCCCCAGGCCATCTGCTCTCTCTGTAAAATGGATTCCATGTACCCTAGGTACATACCAATTGGAAATGGACTCCTTGTCAGCCCCTGTAGAATGCACTATAGGTGCACAGGGCACAGGAGCCACTAAGGCCTACCAGGGGCTGCAGCATATCTTTTGCCACCCCTGGCTGGTTCTTAAATTGACACAACTGGCTGATCACTCAGCTGGGGTAAGGTGGTGTACACACCCCTTGCTTAGATATAGTATACCTATGTCTAAACCTATATCTGGACACATGTAAACCTGTGAGCCACTCCTATAGACAGGCCTCACCAATCCTGGAGGCTGGGTGCATGGTTTTTATGTGAGATGGAGCTCTAGCATGAGCTGAGCCTGTCTGCAGCCGTCGGGAACAAATCCCTAAGCTGTTTCAGGATAATGCCATACCATATACTATTAAGTGCCTTATAATCCTCGCGGTTATTTAGCAACTTTGGTTTGGCTTTATCAAAACATGTCATGTAAGGTGTCATACGCTTTGGAATACCATCCCCTCGCCAGTTCTGGCGACGGGGATGGCATTCCACCCCTCTAGAGGGGTAAGACATGTTACTTTGCTTTAATGCGGTTGATTTCTCCAAAGGCCTTAAGATCCACAAAATGGATGCCTCTGCCACAGACAAATGTCTGGACCCCTGGAGCTGACCGAAACCCAGTCAAGGGGGTCCTGGACAAAGGGTTTCCTGTCACAGGAGGGTGTCACCGCCCTCCAGACAGGAGATAGTGTATTGTAGCAGGGAGGTTTGAAAGAAACCAGACACTGCCTGGGGCGCACAAGGCTGCCCCTTGCATAATCCGGCCAAACCGGTTCTGGGGCACTCCAGCCCTCGTGCCAGGGCGGCCTGGATCAAAGGAAGGGGGTGTATCCACCCACTTCCTGGGTCCCACCCATAGGAGGGGACCTAGCAGGTAATCACGCCCACCAGATTCGAATAAGAGTGGGAGGAGTGCCAATGCACATCAGATTTCCTGGAAGAAACATTTGAAACGATATTCTGGACCCTTCGCCCTCCATCTCAACGTGGAAGCCCGAAGAATCTCCCTTGTGGTCAAGGAGTGACCACCCTGCAGCAGCAGGCACCATCCAGCCCTCGACGTCTACTTAGTTGCAGTTCCCGCCGGAACTCGAGCGACTGAGATCGACGAGATCAAGCCTGCCCAGCTTCTAACAGCCCGATCCACAGTCCCTGCAAAGCTGAGACCCGTGGAGGCGACCGGAAGCGTGGGGCACGCCATCTTGAAGTGACCACGAGACGCTGACCGTGCAGCCCACGAGTGACCCTCGAAGCTGTACACCGGGGTTTGAGAAGCCCCCACCCTGAGCTACTCCTGAGCCGAAGTTCAGCCCTCCACACTCGACGAGTGCTGCGTGGGGCCCTTTGGCACGATTTGGCTCAACGTGTTGGCCCGGTCACTTGCCAGCTGGCTTGTGGTCCCTGTGCCGACGAACTACAAAAGAAGACTCGTGATTCTGGTTGCTCCAGATCCACACCAGCTCCCCTGAAAGGGAGCCCCGACTCTGACCTTCCTGGTCCGAGTGAGACGCCATCTTCCAATCCCGCGTGGATTGCTCTTACCAAGGCTTGTTTGCTCCAAACCGGAAGCCGACTGCACCGACGGTGAGAGCCTGCGTGGGACAGATCGTGACCTGCTCCTGGACGTCGCAGATGCCCCAGAGCCCACGTGACAGCGAAGAGAAGCGCCTCAACGACCACCTGATTGCGCCCGACATTGCCTGGTTCCGTCCTGGTTCCACCCTGGTCACTGCTGAGTGACCCAGACTCTGTCCCCTCTGCTTTCAGGTACTCTACAACTTGAGTCCACCCTTGGACTCCACCGGACACTTCGTCTTCACCCTGCCTGCAGCCCTTTCAGCTCCAAGCACCAAGAGCCTGCGTGTCAAAACCCGACGCCACTTCGACCCTGTGCACCCACTTCCTGTGGGTGAGGTAACTTTGCTCCGCCGGTGTTCCCACACTGGTGCACACCTCTAGGGTCTGTGTGTTAAGTTTTGTTCCTCTAGGTTCAGCGGAAGTGTCCTTAAACTTTAACTATTTGACTTTTACGCACCATTGGTTAACATTGGTGCATGCGTGCGCTTTCCGCACATCTCCCGAATCCCGAGGGCCATTCCCGACTTCAGCATTGCTTGTCCTGACTGCTCCCAGCGATTCCCTAGGCCCTAGGCCTAACCACTGTTCGAGTGGCCTCTCTTATACCACTTGTTTAGTATATGGTTTGAGTGGCCCCCTGCCCTCATCCATAATTGTGCAACTTTGTATGTTTAAACAGTGCTTTTGATTTAACGCTTGTGCCCCTTTATTCATAAAGAATACTGGGGATTGTTTTTAGTAATAAACACATATATTTTTATAATATATACTTGTGTGGTGTCCTTTCATTTGGTATTACAGGATTGTATGTGGTAAAACAGCTCGCTTAACACGACCTCTTAAGTTAAGCCTTTAGGCTGCTTAGTCCATGCTACCCCTAGGATAGCTTGTCTAATAAGGTTGACTTACAACCAGACACCATAAGGGGATTGTTTGGTCAGGTAGTAGGTGGTTCCAGAATTGGAAACATCCCCTACCAGGCCAACTTCTCACAATGTGGACATTGAGTTGCCCACTGCAGTAAGCCCCAGTAACCTGGGCAAATACAGACAGACTCCCTTAATTAATGAGAAACTGGCTCAAGCTTACAGGGACACATGTGCCAGTGTCACAATGGTGACACCTGACTTTGTGGACCCTGGACAGATTGTACTAGGTGAGAGCTACCTAGTAACCAATGCAAGCAACTCCACTACTTCCCATAGTGTGGCAGTTGTGAACTTCTCCTGGGGAGGGGTTGATGGCCTAAAGAAGGTTGTGGTGAGTGCAGACCTACCAGTAGACTGTCTGTTAGGCAATGACCTTGAAAGCTCAGCATGGTCAGAAGTGGAGTACAGGACTCATGCAGAAATGCTAGGGATTTCAGAGCATGTCCTTGCCATGACAAGGGCTCAGGCTAAGAAGTGCCTTCCTGAACCAGTGGTGGATCTTGAAACAATAGACCAGCCACAACCCAAGAGAAGGAGCAAGAGAGGAAAGGCTCAGCCTTCCACCTTGCCCCAGGTTGAGGATCAGGTTTCAGAGGAAACTGATTCTGCAGTCCAAGAGGAGACTGTCTCTGAGGAGCTTGAACCTGACCAGGTTGAGTTTCTGGGGACAGAGGGACCCTCAAGGGCAGACCTGAGGCAGGCTCAATTAGATTGCCCTTCCCTTGAACCCCTCAGACAGCAGGCTGCTGCTGAGGCTGCTGGGGATGCCCAAGGTACCCATACTGTGTATTGGGATGATGGACTCCTTTACTCAGAGGCTAGAGCCCCCAAGCCTGGCATGACCAGGAGGTTGGTTATACCTCTGCAGTTTAGGGGGTTCCTCCTTACCTTGGCCCATGATATTCCCCTTGCAGGACACTTAGGCCAGAACAAGACGTGGGACAGGCTTGTTTCACACTTTCACTGGCCTCACATGTCAGAGGATGTCAAGGAGTTTTGTCGCTCCTGTGTCACTTGCCAAGCCAGTGGTAAGTCAGGTGGCACAACAAAGGCCCCCCTAATACCACTACCTGTGGTGGGAGTTCCCTTTGAAAGAGTTGGAATTGATATTGTGGGTCCAATGGACCCCCAAACAGCATCTGGGAACAGATTCATACTGGTGGTAGTGGATCATGCCACCAGGTATCCAGAGGCTATTCCCCTAAGGACCACCACAGCCCCTGTGGTGGCAAAGGCCCTCATTGCAGTTTTCTCAAGAGTGGGCTTTCCTAAGGAGGTACTATCAGATAGAGGCACGAATTTTATGTCTAGCTATCTGAAAGCAATGTGGAAGGAATGTGGAGTAAACTATAAGTTTACCACCCCATATCATCCACAATGCAATGGGCTTGTGGAGAGATTTAACAAGACCCTAAAAGGCATGATAAAAGGATTACCAGAGAAGCTCAGGCGGAAATGGGACATTCTTTTACCCTGCCTGGTCTTTGCTTACAGAGAGGTCCCACAGAAGGGGGTTGGCTACAGCCCTTTTGAACTTGTTGAACCTGTTTACAGACATGACAATAAGGCTTTTTCTCTGTTGAAGAAGTGTCTTGGGACCCACCCCCATTCTTGGAGTTTTGGGGCCCTGTGGAAGTCTTTTCTTTATTTTTATCCCCACCCTTATCTTGAGGCTTGGTAGACTCCTTCTTCTGGTTACTGTCCTGATTCTTATGCCTAATCCTGGTTCTGACCCACTTGTCTGCCTTCTTTCCCAATTCTTGGGGAGAGGTCAGATCAGAGTCCACCAGGTGCTGGTGTAAGAGCTGGTTCTGACAATTACTTTGGATCTGCTCCCTCATAATCAAATTATACAATCCTGTAAAGTCATGTTCTTTGCTGCCATGTAGCCAACCCTCCAGAGCCTTAGTTGCACAATCAACAAAATCAGTCCAGTCCTGAGTCTGTGTCTTCTGGGTGTCTCTGAACTTCAACCTGTACTGTTCAGTGGTTAAGCCAAACCCATCTATTAGGACACTCTTCAGGACTGTGAGAAGTTGGCCTGATAGGTGATGTTTCCAATTCTGGAACCACCGGTTATCAGACCAAACAATCCCTTATGGTGTCTGGTTGCAAGTCAACCTTATTAGACAAGCTATCCTAGGGGTAGCATGGACTAAGCAGCCTAAAGGCTTAACTTAAGAGGTCGTGTTAAGCGAGCTGTTTTACCACATACAATCCTGTAATATCAAATGAAAGGACACCACACAAGTATATATTATAAAAATATATGTATTTATTACTAAAAACAATCCCCAGTATTCTTTATGAATAAAGGGGCACAAGCGTTAAATCAAAAGCACAGTTTAAACATACAAAGTTGACAATTATGGATGAGGGCGGGGGGCCACTCAAACCATATACTAAACAAGTGGTATAAGAGATACCAATCGAACAGTGGTTAGGCCTAGGGCCTAGGGAATCGCTGGGAGCAGTCGGGAAAAGCAGTGCTGAAGTCGGGAAAAGCCCGCGGGATTCGGGTGCAGTGCGGAAAGCGCACGCATGCACCAATGTTAACCAATGGTGCGTAAAAGTTGTAGAGTTAAAGTTTAAGGACACTTCCGCTGAACCTAGAGGAACAAAACTTAAGACACAGACCCTAGAGATGTGTACCAGTGTGGGAACACCAGCGGAGCAAAGTTACCTCACCCACAGGAAGCGGGTGCACAGGGTCGAAGTTGAGTCGGGTTTCGTCACGCAGGCTCTTGGTGCTTGAAGCTGAAAGGGCTGCAGGCGGGGTGAAAGAGAAGTGTCCGGTGGAGTCCAAGGGTGGACTCGAGTCGAAAAGTACCTGAAAGCAGAGGGGACAGAGTCTGGGTCACTCAGCAGTGACCAGGGTGGAACCAGGACGGAACCAGGCAATGTCGGGCGCAATCAGGTGGTCGTCGAGGAGCTTCTCTCCGCTGTCACGTGGGCTCTGGGGCATCTGCGACGTCCAGGAGCGGGTCACGATCTGTCCCACGAGGGCTCTCACCGTCGGCGCAGTCGGCTTCAAGTTTGGAGCAAACAACACTTGGCAAGAGCAATCCACGCGGAACCGGGAGATTGCTTCTCACTCGAACCAGGAGGGTCAGAGTGGGGGCTCCTTTTCAGGGGAGCTGGTGCAGATCTGGAGCAACCAGAGTTGCAGGTCGAATTTCAAAGTTCGTCGGTACAGGGGCCACTAGCCAGCTGGCAAGTGACCGGGCCAACGTGTTGAGCCAAATGGAGCAGAAGGGCCCCACGCAGCACTCGTCGAGTGTGGAGGGCTGAACTTCGGTGCAAGAGTGGCTCAGGGTTGGGGCTTCTCAAACGCCGGTGTACAGCTTCGAGGGTCACTCGTGGGCTGCACGGTCAGCGTCTTGTGGTCAATTCAATATGGCATGCCCCACGCTTCTGGTCGCCTCCACGGGTCTCAGCTCTGCAGGGACTGTGGATCGGGCTGTTGGAAGGCAGGCAAGCTTGATCTCGTCGATCTCTGTCGCTTGAGTTCCGGCAGGAACTGCGACAAAGCAGACGTCGATGGCTGGATGGTGCCTGTTTGCACAGGGTGGTCACTCCTTGACCACAAGGGAGATTCTTCAGTCTTCTACGTTGAGTAGGATGTCGAAGGGTCCAGAGTTTCGTTTCTTATGTTTCATCAGGAAATCTGAAGTGCATTGGCACTGCTCCCAGTCTTATACTAATTTTGGGGGCTGGATTACCTGCTAGGTCCCCTCCTATGGGTGGGACCCAGGAAGTGGGTGGATACACCCCCTTCCTTTGATCCAGGCCGCCCTGGCATGAGGGCTGGAGTGCCCCAGAACCGGTTTGGCCTGATTATACAAGGGGCAGCCTTGTGCGCCCCAGGCAGTGTCTGGTTTCTTTCAGACCTCCCTGCTACAATCCACTATCTCCTGTCTGGAGGGTGGTAACACCCCCCTTCGACAGGAAACCCTTTGTCCAGGCCCCATTTGGCTGAGTTTCGGTCAGCTTCAGGGGGTCAGACTCTTGTCTGTGGCAGAGGCATCCATTTTGTGGATCTAAGGTCCTTTTAGAAATTAACCGCATTTAAGTAAAGTAACATGTCTTACCCCTCTAGAGGGGTGGAATGCTATCCCCATCGCCAGAACTGGCGAGGGGATAGTATTCCAAATCGTATTACACCTTACACGACATGTTTTGATAAAGCCAAACCAGAGTTGCTATATAACCGCAAGGATTATAATGCACTTAAGAGTATATGGTATGGCATTATCCTGAAACAGCTTAGGGAGTTGTTCCCGACAGCTGCAGACAGGCTCAGCTCATGCTAGAGCTCCATCTCACATTAAACCACGCACTCTGCCTCCAGGATTGATGAGGCCTTCCATAGGAGTGGCTCACAGGTTTATATGTGTCCAGATATAGGTTTAGATATAGGTATACTATATCTAAGTAAGGGGTGATTACACCACCTTACCCCAGCTGAGTGATCAGCCAGTTGTGTCAATTTAAGAACCAGCCAGGGGTGGTGTAGGAAGGTGGCTACCTGACTATGGTTACCCCAGATTTTTTGCCTGTGTTTAGCTGGTTTTTTGACTTAGTTGACCTGGTTCCCTGCTAATCAGGGCCCCAGGCCATCTGCTCTCTCTGTAAAATGGATTCCATGTACCCTAGGTACATACCACAATTGGAAATGGACTCCTTGTCAGCCCCTGTATAATGCACTATAGGTGCCCAGGGCATAGGAGCCACCAAGGCCTACCAGGGGCTGCAGCATATCTTTTGCCACCCCTGGCTGGTTCTTAAATTGACACAACTGGCTGATCACTCAGCTGGGGTAAGGTGGTGTAAGCACCCCTTGCTTAGATATAGTATACCTATGTCTAAACCTATATCTGGACACATGTAAACCTGTGAGCCACTCCTATAGGCAGGCCTCCCCAATCCTGGAGGCTGGGTGCATGGTTTTTATGTGAGATGGAGCTCTAGCATGAGCTGAGCCTGTCTGCAGCCGTCGGGAACAAATCCCTAAGCTGTTTCAGGATAATGCCATACCATATACTATTAAGTGCCTTATAATCCTCGCGGTTATTTAGCAACTTTGGTTTGGCTTTATCAAAACATGTCGTGTAAGGTGTCATACGCTTTGGAATACCATCCCCTCGCCAGTTCTGGCGACGGGGATGGCATTCCACCCCTCTAGAGGGGTAAGACATGTTACTTCACTTTAATGCGGTTGATTTCTCCAAAGGCCTTAAGATCCACAAAATGGATGCCTCTGCCACAGACAAATGTCTGGACCCCTGGAGCTGACCGAAACTCAGTCAAGGGGGTCCTGGACAAAGGGTTTCCTGTCACAGGAGGGTGTCACCGCCCTCCAGACAGGAGATAGTGTATTGTAGCAGGGAGGTTTGAAAGAAACCAGACACTGCCTGGGGCGCACAAGGCTGCCCCTTGCATAATCCGGCCAAACCGGTTCTGGGGCACTCCAGCCCTCGTGCCAGGGCGGCCTGGATCAAAGGAAGGGGGTGTATCCACCCACTTCCTGGGTCCCACCCATAGGAGGGGACCTAGCAGGTAATCACGCCCACCAGATTCGAATAAGAGTGGGAGCAGTGCCAATGCACATCAGATTTCCTGGAAGAAACATTTGAAACGATATTCTGGACCCTTCGCCCTCCATCTCAACGTGGAAGCCCGAAGAATCTCCCTTGTGGTCAAGGAGTGACCACCCTGCAGCAGCAGGCACCATCCAGCCCTCGACGTCTACTTAGTTGCAGTTCCCGCCGGAACTCAAGCGACTGAGATCGACGAGATCAAGCCTGCCCAGCTTCTAACAGCCCGATCCACAGTCCATGCAAAGCTGAGACCCGTGGAGGCGACCGGAAGCGTGGGGCACGCCATCTTGAAGTGACCACGAGACGCTGACCGTGCAGCCCACGAGTGACCCTCGAAGCTGTACACCGGGGTTTGAGAAGCCCCCACCCTGAGCTACTCCTGAGCCGAAGTTCAGCCCTCCACACTCGACGAGTGCTGCGTGGGGCCCTTTGGCACGATTTGGCTCAACGCGTTGGCCCGGTCACTTGCCAGCTGGCTTGTGGTCCCTGTGCCGACGAACTACAAAAGAAGACTCGTGATTCTGGTTGCTCCAGATCCACACCAGCTCCCCTGAAAGGGAGCCCCGACTCTGACCTTCCTGGTCCGAGTGAGACGCCATCTTCCAATCCCGCGTGGATTGCTCTTACCAAGGCTTGTTTGCTCCAAACCGGAAGCCGACTGCACCGACGGTGAGAGCCTGCGTGGGACAGATCGTGACCTGCTCCTGGACGTCGCAGATGCCCCAGAGCCCACGTGACAGCGAAGAGAAGCGCCTCAACGACCACCTGATTGCGCCCGACATTGCCTGGTTCCGTCCTGGTTCCACCCTGGTCACTGCTGAGTGACCCAGACTCTGTCCCCTCTGCTTTCAGGTACTCTACAACTTGAGTCCACCCTTGGACTCCACCGGACACTTCGTCTTCACCCTGCCTGCAGCCCTTTCAGCTTCAAGCACCAAGAGCCTGCGTGTCAAAACCCGACGCCACTTCGACCCTGTGCACCCACTTCCTGTGGGTGAGGTAACTTTGCTCCGCCGGTGTTCCCACACTGGTGCACACCTCTAGGGTCTGTGTGTTAAGTTTTGTTCCTCTAGGTTCAGCGGAAGTGTCCTTAAACTTTAACTATTTGACTTTTACGCACCATTGGTTAACATTGGTGCATGCGTGCGCTTTCCGCACATCTCCCGAATCCCGAGGGCCATTCCCGACTTCAGCATTGCTTGTCCTGACTGCTCCCAGCGATTCCCTAGGCCCTAGGCCTAACCACTGTTCGAGTGGCCTCTCTTATACCACTTGTTTAGTATATGGTTTGAGTGGCCCCCCGCCCTCATCCATAATTGTGCAACTTGTATGTTTAAACAGTGCTTTTTGATTTAACGCTTGTGCCCCTTTATTCATAAAGAATACTGGGGATTGTTTTTAGTAATAAACACATATATTTTTATAATATATACTTGTGTGGTGTCCTTTCATTTGGTATTACAGGATTGTATGTGGTAAAACAGCTCGCTTAACACGACCTCTTAAGTTAAGCCTTTAGGCTGCTTAGTCCATGCTACCCCTAGGATAGCTTGTCTAATAAGGTTGACTTACAACCAGACACCATAAGGGGATTGTTTGGTCAGGTAGTAGGTGGTTCCAGAATTGGAAACATCCCCTACCAGGCCAACTTCTCACATTGGTGAGCAGCGGTGCGGATTTGAGCTTGCTGTTGTTTTACCATTGCAATCTTTATATCAAATTGAAAGATCACATCAAGTACCTCTAGGTACATATAAAATCAAAAGCTTAGCATATTAAGTTCTACTGAACTTAGTAGTTGTAGGTTGAAGGGATTAGCACACCCTGACTACAACTAACTAGCAAGGTACAGTAGGAAAACACTTAGTGTAGGTAAGTGCACCACTTACAACTCACTAGTAACCATGTCTGACACAGGAAAAGCCTCAGGGTCTGCTCCTGTGACAGTTGACCCTACCCAGGCAACTTTTGGATATGACAAACTAACCCGCAGAGACTTGATTGCCTTGTGCAAAGCAAGAGGGTTAAAAAGGGGCAGAAGCCCCACCTGCCTAATCCTGGTAGAAATCCTAGAACAGGATGACTTAGAGAAGGCTAAAGCAGCTTCCCTAGACACAGGAAATGGAGAGAACCCCCCTGTAGTTGATCCCCCTGAAGAGGAGGATGATGATGACTTGGATGAGGACTCAGATGTTGAGGACTTAGAAGTACAGGATCAGGGTAGCCAGGTTCCAGTTGGTAGGCTTAGCCAGGCCAACTTGGACCTACTGGGGAATGGAGAGGGCCAGCACCTCCCCAGAACCCAACATGTGATTCTCCCAGGCAACAGAAGAGTGAGATCTCCCTCAGGGGACTCTCATCTTTCTAGTGCCTCCAGAGAATCAGAGAGAGGCATGAGTGCTTCTCAGAAAGCTGAGCATAGGGCTAGAATGAGGGCTGTCAGACTCCAGATAGAGAGAGAGGAGGTAGCCCTGAGTCAAGCTAAGCTTACCTTAGCTCAAGCTAAACTTGCCTTGGCAAGAGAGCAGAAATTGTGTGGCTTAGATGCCACTGGTGGCAGCAATATTCCAAAAGAGAAACCCAGGTCCTATGATAGTAGAAACCTGACAAAGATTGTGCCCCCCTTCAAAGAAGGGGATGACATCCACAAATGGATGACTGCTCTTGAGAGAGCCTGCATGGTACAGCAGGTTCCTGAGGAACAGTGGGCAGCAATCTTATGGTACTCCTTTTCAGAGAAAGGGAGAGATAAGCTCCTCACTGTTAGACATGAGGATGCAAACAATTACAAAGTCCTGAAGAGTGTTCTGATAGATGGGTTTGGCTTAACCACTGAACAGTACAGGTTGAAGTTCAGAGACACCCAGAAGACACAGACTCAGGACTGGACTGATTTTGTTGATTGTGCAACTAAGGCTCTGGAGGGTTGGCTACATGGCAGCAAAGTACATGACTTTACAGGATTGTATAATTTGATTATGAGGGAGCAGATCCTAAGTAATTGTCAGAACCAGCTCTTACACCAGCACCTGGTGGACTCTGATCTGACCTCTCCCCAAGAATTGGGAAAGAAGGCAGACAAGTGGGTCAGAACCAGGATTAGGCCTAAGAATCAGGACAGTAACCAGAAGAAGGAGTCTACCAAGCCTCAAGATAAGGGTGGGGATAAAAGTAAAGAAAAGACTTCCCCAGGGCCCCAAAACTCCAAGGATGGGGGTGGGTCCCAAGACACTTCTTCAACTGAGAAAAAACCCTATTGTTATCCCTGTAAACAGGTGGGGCATTACAAAACAGACAGCTGTTGTCCCAAGAATAACAATAAAGAAAATATACCTCCAAAGCCAGCTTCAACACCTCCTGTTACTGTCAGCAGTAATCCCCCAGGAAGTGGGAGCACACCCAGGAATCTGGGTGGGTTTACTTTTGGAAATCAGGTGGACCCTGGCCTATCCAGGTCCCCATCACCCAATGATCTTGTTTATGAGGCTGGCATGGGGTTTGCCAACTTCTCTGCTTGCCCAAATACTTTGAGCAAGTATAGACAAGAACCCATCATCAATGGTTTAAGAGTTGAAGCTTTTAGAGACACAGGGGCTAGCATCACCATGGTGGCTGATGGCATAGTCCCCTCTAAGCAACTTTTACCTGGTGCCACATACCAGGTAATAAACATTGATGGCATCCAAACAAATCATCCCATGGCAGTAGTAAGTCTCAGCTGGGGAGGTGTCACTGGCCCAAAGAGAGTGGCAGTGTCACCAAACTTGCCTGTGGACTGTCTACTGGGTAATGATTTAGAAATCTCAGCCTGGGCTGAGGTTGAACAGGAAACCCATTCTAGAATGGTGAATTCCCATGGAAAGGTTAGAGAGGCTGTACTGGCTACAGCCCCAATCCAAGATGTCCTTCCTGAAAAGGTTGGTAGGGCTGAGAAAATCTCTGCCCCATCTTTAGTAAAAGCTCTTCCTGAACAGAATAGCAAAACTGTTATGATAACAGCAGAAACCCAAACTGAGTCTCCTCCTGAAAAGGTTGGTGGGGCTGTGATGGCCACAGCCCAAACTCAAACTGACAGGTGTGTTGTGAAACCTGAAATGATGGATAACTCCACACAAACTGAGAGCATGGAGGAGGAAGAGAAATCTCCCCCTCACCAGACTTTAGGACAGGATCAGCCTCCTCAGGGAACTGATCTTACCCCTGATGAAGGAGCTGCCCCAGAGGTGGTTGGGCCTAGCCTGACAGAACCTCTGATGTCAGTGGACCCTTCTCAGGTGGGACCCAGTCTGGAGCAGGTAACCTGCCCCTCTCTACCTTGCCTTAGCCAGCCCAGGGCTGCAGAGGACAAGAAGGACAGTGAGACCCAGAGGGCCCCCTGTCAAATAAAGCACCCCCATCAAAAGATTAGGTGCACCAAAACTAGTAGCCCTAGTAAGGTGAAAACTTTAAAAACTCCTGAGGGAGCCCCCTTAAAAACAGTTAGGGACCTCCCACAGATGGATTCTGTTGGGCACAGCCAAACCTGGGACCCAAGGGGCCCAAACCTGAACTGTCCCTCCAGCAAGCCAAACAGAGGGACCCAGCCTCCAGCTTTAGGTAGCCAGAGGTTGACCCTGAGAGCACAGTGCAACTCAGTTAAAGAGAGAAAGGCACACATGGTGGAAGATAATTGGAGGAAGCTAAGCCCTAAATTAGTAGAGCCTCGCTTCAATACTCCATATCCAAACCAGCCTTTAACTTTGCATAAACACACCCAAGGTAGTCATTCCCTATGGTGGAGACCCTCTAATACCCAAAGGGTGAGGGACTGCTTAGTGGACCATGAGACAGGGGGTACCCATGCTAGTGCAGGTACTTCCTTATATGGCCACTCAGGCAATATAGGCTTACCTGGCCAAGGATAGCCTTATCTCCTTTCGTTTGGGGGGGGGTTATGTAGGAAGGTGGCTACCTGACTATGGTTACCCCAGATTTTTTGCCTGTGTTTAGCTGGTTTTTTGACTTAGTTGACCTGGTTCCCTGCTAATCAGGGCCCCAGGCCATCTGCTCTCTCTGTAAAATGGATTCCATGTACCCTAGGTACATACCACAATTGGAAATGGACTCCTTGTCAGCCCCTGTATAATGCACTATAGGTGCCCAGGGCATAGGAGCCACCAAGGCCTACCAGGGGCTGCAGCATATCTTTTGCCACCCCTGGCTGGTTCTTAAATTGACACAACTGGCTGATCACTCAGCTGGGGTAAGGTGGTGTAAGCACCCCTTGCTTAGATATAGTATACCTATGTCTAAACCTATATCTGGACACATGTAAACCTGTGAGCCACTCCTATAGGCAGGCCTCCCCAATCCTGGAGGCTGGGTGCATGGTTTTTATGTGAGATGGAGCTCTAGCATGAGCTGAGCCTGTCTGCAGCCGTCGGGAACAAATCCCTAAGCTGTTTCAGGATAATGCCATACCATATACTATTAAGTGCCTTATAATCCTCGCGGTTATTTAGCAACTTTGGTTTGGCTTTATCAAAACATGTCGTGTAAGGTGTCATACGCTTTGGAATACCATCCCCTCGCCAGTTCTGGCGACGGGGATGGCATTCCACCCCTCTAGAGGGGTAAGACATGTTACTTCACTTTAATGCGGTTGATTTCTCCAAAGGCCTTAAGATCCACAAAATGGATGCCTCTGCCACAGACAAATGTCTGGACCCCTGGAGCTGACCGAAACTCAGTCAAGGGGGTCCTGGACAAAGGGTTTCCTGTCACAGGAGGGTGTCACCGCCCTCCAGACAGGAGATAGTGTATTGTAGCAGGGAGGTTTGAAAGAAACCAGACACTGCCTGGGGCGCACAAGGCTGCCCCTTGCATAATCCGGCCAAACCGGTTCTGGGGCACTCCAGCCCTCGTGCCAGGGCGGCCTGGATCAAAGGAAGGGGGTGTATCCACCCACTTCCTGGGTCCCACCCATAGGAGGGGACCTAGCAGGT
Organism: Lissotriton helveticus; assembly: GCF_964261635.1. NCBI lineage: Eukaryota > Metazoa > Chordata > Amphibia > Caudata > Salamandridae > Lissotriton > Lissotriton helveticus. The sequence continues at coordinate 1,111,362 of NW_027611671.1, read as the reverse complement.
AATCACGCCCACCAGATTCGAATAAGAGTGGGAGCAGTGCCAATGCACATCAGATTTCCTGGAAGAAACATTTGAAACGATATTCTGGACCCTTCGCCCTCCATCTCAACGTGGAAGCCCGAAGAATCTCCCTTGTGGTCAAGGAGTGACCACCCTGCAGCAGCAGGCACCATCCAGCCCTCGACGTCTACTTAGTTGCAGTTCCCGCCGGAACTCGAGCGACTGAGATCGACGAGATCAAGCCTGCCCAGCTTCTAACAGCCCGATCCACAGTCCATGCAAAGCTGAGACCCGTGGAGGCGACCGGAAGCGTGGGGCACGCCATCTTGAAGTGACCACGAGACGCTGACCGTGCAGCCCACGAGTGACCCTCGAAGCTGTACACCGGGGTTTGAGAAGCCCCCACCCTGAGCTACTCCTGAGCCGAAGTTCAGCCCTCCACACTCGACGAGTGCTGCGTGGGGCCCTTTGGCACGATTTGGCTCAACGCGTTGGCCCGGTCACTTGCCAGCTGGCTTGTGGTCCCTGTGCCGACGAACTACAAAAGAAGACTCGTGATTCTGGTTGCTCCAGATCCACACCAGCTCCCCTGAAAGGGAGCCCCGACTCTGACCTTCCTGGTCTGAGTGAGACGCCATCTTCCAATCCCGCGTGGATTGCTCTTACCAAGGCTTGTTTGCTCCAAACCGGAAGCCGACTGCACCGACGGTGAGAGCCTGCGTGGGACAGATCGTGACCTGCTCCTGGACGTCGCAGATGCCCCAGAGCCCACGTGACAGTGAAGAGAAGCGCCTCAACGACCACCTGATTGCGCCCGACATTGCCTGGTTCCGTCCTGGTTCCACCCTGGTCACTGCTGAGTGACCCAGACTCTGTCCCCTCTGCTTTCAGGTACTCTACAACTTGAGTCCACCCTTGGACTCCACCGGACACTTCGTCTTCACCCTGCCTGCAGCCCTTTCAGCTTCAAGCACCAAGAGCCTGCGTGTCAAAACCCGACGCCACTTCGACCCTGTGCACCCACTTCCTGTGGGTGAGGTAACTTTGCTCCGCCGGTGTTCCCACACTGGTGCACACCTCTAGGGTCTGTGTGTTAAGTTTTGTTCCTCTAGGTTCAGCGGAAGTGTCCTTAAACTTTAACTATTTGACTTTTACGCACCATTGGTTAACATTGGTGCATGCGTGCGCTTTCCGCACATCTCCCGAATCCCGAGGGCCATTCCCGACTTCAGCATTGCTTGTCCTGACTGCTCCCAGCGATTCCCTAGGCCCTAGGCCTAACCACTGTTCGAGTGGCCTCTCTTATACCACTTGTTTAGTATATGGTTTGAGTGGCCCCCCGCCCTCATCCATAATTGTGCAACTTGTATGTTTAAACAGTGCTTTTTGATTTAACGCTTGTGCCCCTTTATTCATAAAGAATACTGGGGATTGTTTTTAGTAATAAACACATATATTTTTATAATATATACTTGTGTGGTGTCCTTTCATTTGGTATTACAGGATTGTATGTGGTAAAACAGCTCGCTTAACACGACCTCTTAAGTTAAGCCTTTAGGCTGCTTAGTCCATGCTACCCCTAGGATAGCTTGTCTAATAAGGTTGACTTACAACCAGACACCATAAGGGGATTGTTTGGTCAGGTAGTAGGTGGTTCCAGAATTGGAAACATCCCCTACCAGGCCAACTTCTCACAGGTGGCAAAATATATGCTGCAGCCCCTGGTAGGCCTTGGTGGCCCCTATGCCCTGGGCACCTATAGTGCATTATACAGGGGCTGACAAGGAGTCCATTTCCAATTGTGGTATGTACCTAGGGTACATGGAATCCATTTTACAGAGAGAGCAGATGGCCTGGGGCCCTGATTAGCAGGGTACCAGGTCAACTAAGTCAAAAAACCAGCTAAACACAGGCAAAAAATCTGGGGTAACCATAGTCAGGTAGCCACCTTCCTACAAGGACTTTGTAATTGTTTGCATCCTCATGTCTAACAGTGAGGAGCTTATCTCTCCCTTTCTCTGAAAAGGAGTACCATAAGATTGCTGCCCACTGTTCCTCAGGAACCTGCTGTACCATGCAGGCTCTCTCAAGAGCAGTTATCCACTTGTGGATGTCATCCCCTTCCTTGTAGGGGGGCACAATCTTTGTCAGGTTTCTACTATCATAGGACCTGGGTTTCTCTTTAGGAATATTGCTGCCACCAGTGGCATCTAAGCCACACAATTTTTGCTCTCTTGCCAAGGCAAGTCTAGCTTGAGCCAAGGCTACCTCCTCCCTCTCTATTTGGAGTTTGACAGCCCTCATTCTGGACCTATGCTCTATCTTCTGAGAGGCAGTCATACCTCTCTGAGATTCTCTTGAGGCACTAGAAATATGAGAGTCCCCTGAGGGAGATCTCACTCTTCTGTTGCCTGGGAGAATGATATGGTGGGATCTGGGGAGGTGCTGGTCCTCTCCATTTCCCAGTAGGTCTAAGTTGGCCTGGTTAAGCCTGGCAACTAGGACCTGGCTACCCCTCTGATCCTGATCTTCTGGGTCCTCTACATCTGAGTCCTCCTCCTCCTCTTCTTCCTCCTCTTCTCCTTCCTCTGGAGGGGTATCAGTTACAGGGGGGTTCACTCCATCTCCTGACTCTAAGGGAACTTCATTCGCCTTCTCTAAGTCATCCTGTTCTAGAATGGCTATCAGGATAGGACATGTGGGACTTCTGCCCCTTTTTAAGCCTCTTGATATGCACAAGGCAATCAAGTCCTTTCGGGTTAATTTGTCATAGCTGGAAGTTGCCTTGGTAAGGTCAACTGTCACAGGAGCAGACCCTGAGGCTTTTCCTGTGTCAGACATGACTACTAGTGAGGTGTAAGTGGTGCACTTACCTACACTAAGTGTTTTCCTACTGTACCTTGCTAGTGAGTTGTAGTCAGGGTGTGCTAATCCCTTTAATCTACAACTACTAAGTTCAGTAGAACTTAAATATGCTAAGCTTTTGATTTATATGTACCTTGAGGTACTTGATGTGATCTTTCAATTTGATAAAAGATTGCAATGGTAAAACAACAGCAAGCTCAAATCCCACCGCTGCCACCAATGTGAGAAGTTGGCCTGATAGGTGATGTTTCCAATTCTGGAACCACCGGTTATCAGACCAAACAATCCCTTATGGTGTCTGGTTGTAAGTCAACCTTGTTAGACAAGCTATCCTAGGGGTAGCATGGACTAAGCAGCCTAAAGGCTTAACTTAAGAGGTCGTGTTAAGCGAGCTGTTTTACCACATACAATCCTGTAATATCAAATGAAAGGACACCACACAAGTATATATTATAAAAATATATGTATTTATTACTAAAAACAATCCCCAGTATTCTTTATGAATAAAGGGGCACAAGCGTTAAATCAAAAGCACAGTTTAAACATACAAAGTTGCACAATTATCGATGAGGGCGGGGGGCCACTCTAACCATATACTAAACAAGTGGTATAAGAGATACCAATCGAACAGTGGTTAGGCCTAGGGCCTAGGGAATCGCTGGGAGCAGTCGAGACAAGCAATGCTGAAGTCGGGAGAGGCCCACGGGATTCGGGAGCAGTGCGGAAAGCGCACGCGTGCACCAATGTTAACCAATGGTGCGTAAAAGTTGTAAAGTTAAAGTTTAAGGACACTTCAGCTGAACCTAGAGGAACAAAACTTAAGACACAGACCCTAGAGATGTGTACCAGTGTGGGAACACCGGCGGAGCAAAGTTACCTCACCCACAGGAAGCGGGTGCACAGGGTCGAAGTTGAGTCGGGTTTCGTCACGCAGGCTCTTGGTGCTTGGAGCTGAAAGGGCTGCAGGCGGGGTGAAAGAGAAGTGTCCGGTGGAGTCCAAGGGTGGACTCGAGTCGAAAAGTACCTGAAAGCAGAGGGGACAGAGTCTGGGTCACTCAGCAGTGACCAGGGTGGAACCAGGACGGAACCAGGCAATGTCGGGCGCAATAAGGTGGTCGTCGAGGAGCTTCTCTCCGCTGTCACGTGGGCTCTGGGGCATCTGCGACGTCCAGGAGCGGGTCACGATCTGTCCCACAAGGGCTCTCACCGTCGGCGCAGTCGGCTTCAAGTTTGGAGCAAACAACACTTGGCAAGAGCAATCCATGCGGAACCGGGAGATTGCTTCTCACTCGAACCAGGAGGGTCAGAGTGGGGGCTCCTTTTCAGGGGAGCTGGTGCAGATCTGGAGCAACCAGATTTGCAGGTCGAATTTCAAAGTTCATCGGTACAGGGGCCACTAGCCAGCTGGCAAGTGACCGGGCCAACGCGTTGAGCCAAATGGAGCAGAAGGGCCCCACGCAGCACTCGTCGAGTGTGGAGGGCTGAACTTCAGTGCAAGAGTGGCTCAGGGTTGGGGCTTCTCAAACCCCGGTGTACAGCTTCGAGGGTCACTCACGGGCTGCACGGTCAGCGTCTCGTGGTCAATTAAAGATGGCGTGCCCCACGCTTCCGGTCGCCTCCACGGGTCTCTGCTCTGCAGGGACTGTGGATCGGGCTGTTGGAAGGCAGGCAAGCTTGATCTCGTCGATCTCTGTCGCTCGGGTTCCGGCGGGAACTGCGACAAAGCAGATGTCGATGGCTGGATGGTGCCTGTTTGCACAGGGTGGTCACTCCTTGACCACAAGGGAGATTCTTCAGTCTTCTACGTTGAGTAGGATGTCGAAGGGTCCAGAGTTTCGTTTCTTATGTTTCATCAGGAAATCTAAAGTGCATTGGCACTGCTCCCAGTCTTATACTAATTTGGGGGGCTGGATTACCTGCTAGGTCCCCTCCTATGGGTGGGACCCAGGAAGTGGGTGGATACACCCCCTTCCTTTGATCCAGGCCGCCCTGGCACGAGGGCTGGAGTGCCCCAGAACTGGTTTGACCGGATTATGCAAGGGGCAGCCTTGTGCGCCCCAAGCAGTGTCTGGTTTCTTTCAAACCTCCCTGCTACAATCCACTATCTCCTGTCTGGAGGGTGGTAACACCCCCCTGCGACAGGAAACCCTTTGTCCAGGCCCCATTTGGCTGAGTTTCGGTCAGCTGCAGGGGGTCAGACTCTTGTCTGTGGCAGAGGCATCCATTTTGTGGATCTAAGGTCCTTTTAGAAATTAACCGCATTTAAGTAAAGTAACATGTCTTACCCCTCTAGAGGGGTGGAATGCTATCCCCGTCGCCAGAACACCTTACACAACATGTTTTGATAAAGCCAAACCAGAGTTGCTATATAACCGCGAGGATTATAAGGCACTTAAGAGTATATGGTATGGCATTATCCTGAAACAGCTTAGGGAGTTGTTCCCGACAGCTGCAGACAGACTCAGCTCATGCTAGAGCTCCATCTCACATTAAACCACGCACTCTGCCTCCAGGATTGATGAGGCCTTCCATAGGAGTGGCTCACAGGTTTATATGTGTCCAGATATAGGTTTAGATATAGGTATACTATATCTAAGTAAGGGGTGATTACACCACCTTACCCCAGCTGAGTGATCAGCCAGTTGTGTAAATTTAAGAACCAGCCAGGGGTGGCAAAAGATATGCTGCAGCCCCTGGTAGGCCTTGGTGGCTCCTATGCCCTGGGCACCTATAGTGCATTATACAGGGGCTGACAAGGAGTCCATTTTCAATTGTGGTATGTACCTAGGGTACATGGAATCCATTTTACAGAGAGAGCAGATGGCCTGGGGCCCTGATTAGCAGGGAACCAGGTCAACTAAGTCAAAAAACCAGCTAAACACAGGCAACAAATCTGGGGTAACCATAGTCAGGTAGCCACCTTCCTACAGTGTCTAGTGGGGAAGTACCACTTCTAGACATGGCTGTACGTGTGCTGTTATGTTATGTTATGTTGTTATGTTAAGTAGCTTTTATATAGCGTACGGCTACATCCAGCAATTTGGCCGCAACAGGGTCGTCCGCCGTGTCAAGGTGGAAGTTGAAATCACCGGCCACAACACAATGCTGTGTGGTCAGCGCCAGCTCAGAGACGGCTGTCTGCAGATCCTCCAAAAAGGAACCCACCGGGCCTGGTGGTCTATAAACCAACAACCCCTTCAAGGCCTGACCTGGGGACAGTCTGAGCGTGAAGGCGAGCGACTCGGCATTCCCAATGGAGTTCAGGGGAAGCACCGAGCAGGAGACGCTCTTTTTCACCACAACCGCCACTCCCCCTCCCCTGCCCTTAACTCTGTCCTGCCGGAAGATATTGTACGCAGGAGGAATGGCTGAGAAGACGTCCGGATTGGAAGCCTCTCCCAGCCAAGTTTCGGTCAGTAGCAAGCACAGGGGATTTTCCCTGACCAGAAGATCGTAAATGTGCAGGGCGTGGCGCCCTACCGACCTCGTGTTCAGCAGCAGGCAAAGATGCTTCACGCCAGCTGTTGCCGGGTGAGGAACCGTAGCACAAATCCAGGAAGGCGTCCAACCACAGCCCGGACAGCGTCGTTTGCCCCTAAACCGCCCCGGGAAAATGGAGCGGCAAGAGCTAGAATGGCCCCGCATGTCCCGCAATGACGCAGAGGAATAGCAAATCATCTCAGCCAGAGTATTGCCGGACCGGGGTCCCCCGCCGCCCCGACGCCTCCGGGACGCTGACGGGCGCAGACGGGCAGGACTCCGGCACGACTCAGGCTAAGCGAGGGCGTCCACCTGCGCGTCACGCTGCGCGTGAGGGAGCGACTTTAAGTAGGCGCTCCAATCAAGCCTGAGCGTGCGAGTCCGCTCCAAGATGGCGGCCGCCGCTGGCTGAAGTAGCCCAAACAAAGATGGCGCCCAAAATGACCCCCAGGACCCGGACCCACCAAAGTGGTGGTGCTTGGCAGGCAGAAAATGCCGTTTTTAAGGTGCAGGTAAGGGGAGAAGGGGGCGCTGGCAGCAAGCAGGCAGGCTAAAATCAGGGAAGAATGAAACAGAAAAACGAACCCAAATGCAAAACAGGATGTTTTAAAAAGTACTCGGCGCTAGTAGCAGCGCGAGCGCGGCGAAGTGGTAGATGGTCTAACCAGCACCATGCTAGAGCCTGCCTTAAGTAGGCGCTCCAATCAAGCCTGAGCGTGTGAGTCCGCTCCAAGATGGCGGCCGCCGCTGGCTGAAGTAGCCCAAACAAAGATGGCGCCCAAAATGACCCCCAGGACCCGGACCCACCAAAGTGGTGGTGCTTGGCAGGCAGAAAATGCCGTTTTTAAGGTGCAGGTAAGGGGAGAAGGGGGCGCTGGCAGCAAGCAGGCAGGCTAAAATCAGGGAAGAATGAAACAGAAAAACGAACCCAAATGCAAAACAGGAAGTTTTAAAAAGTACTCGGCGCTAGTAGCAGCGCGAGCGCGGCGAAGTGGTAGATGGTCTAACCAGCACCACGCTAGAGCCCGCCTTAAGTAGGCGCTCCAATCAAGCCTGAGCGTGCGAGTCCGCTCCAAGATGGCGGCCGCCGCTGGCTGAAGTAGCCCAAACAAATATGGCGCCCAAAATGACCCCCAGGACCCGGACCCACCAAAGTGGTGGTGCTTGGCAGGCAGAAAATGCCGTTTTTAAGGTGCAGGTAAGGGGAGAAGGGGGCGCTGGCAGCAAGCAGGCAGGCTAAAATCAGGGAAGAATGAAACAGAAAAACGAACCCAAATGCAAAACAGGAAGTTTTAAAAAGTACTCGGCGCTAGTAGCAGCGCGAGCGCGGCGAAGTGGTAGATGGTCTAACCAGCACCACGCTAGAGCCCGCCTTCAGTAGGCGCTCCAATCAAGCCTGAGCGTGCGAGTCCACTCCAAGATGGCGGCCGCCGCTGGCTGAAGTAGCCCAAACAAAGATGGCGCCCAAAATGACCCCCAGGACCCGGACCCACCAAAGTGGTGGTGCTTGGCAGGCAGAAAATGCCGTTTTTAAGGTGCAGGTAAGGGGAGAAGGGGGCGCTGGCAGCAAGCAGGCAGGCTAAAATCAGGGAAGAATGAAACAGAAAAACGAACCCAAATGCAAAACAGGAAGTTTTAAAAAGTACTCGGCGCTAGTAGCAGCGCTAGTAGCAGCGCCAGCGCGGCGAAGTGGTAGATGGCTGTGAGAAGTTGGCCTGGTAGGGGATGTTTCCAATTCTGGAACCACCTACTACCTGACCAAACAATCCCCTTATGGTGTCTGGTTGTAAGTCAACCTTATTAGACAAGCTATCCTAGGGGTAGCATGGACTAAGCAGCCTAAAGGCTTAACTTAAGAGGTCGTGTTAAGCGAGCTGTTTTACCACATACAATCCTGTAATACCAAATGAAAGGACACCACACAAGTATATATTATAAAAATATATGTGTTTATTACTAAAAACAATCCCCAGTATTCTTTATGAATAAAGGGGCACAAGCGTTAAATCAAAAGCACTGTTTAAACATACAAAGTTGCACAATTATGGATGAGGGCAGGGGGCCACTCAAACCATATACTAAACAAGTGGTATAAGAGAGGCCACTCGAACAGTGGTTAGGCCTAGGGCCTAGGGAATCGCTGGGAGCAGTCAGGACAAGCAATGCTGAAGTCGGGAATGGCCCTCGGGATTCGGGAGATGTGCGGAAAGCGCACGCATGCACCAATGTTAACCAATGGTGCGTAAAAGTCAAATAGTTAAAGTTTAAGGACACTTCCGCTGAACCTAGAGGAACAAAACTTAACACACAGACCCTAGAGGTGTGCACCAGTGTGGGAACACCGGCGGAGCAAAGTTACCTCACCCACAGGAAGTGGGTGCACAGGGTCGAAGTGGCGTCGGGTTTTGACACGCAGGCTCTTGGTGCTTGAAGCTGAAAGGGCTGCAGGCAGGGTGAAGACGAAGTGTCCGGTGGAGTCCAAGGGTGGACTCAAGTTGTAGAGTACCTGAAAGCAGAGGGGACAGAGTCTGGGTCACTCAGCAGTGACCAGGGTGGAACCAGGACGGAACCAGGCAATGTCGGGCGCAATCAGGTGGTCGTCGAGGCGCTTCTCTTCGCTGTCACGTGGGCTCTGGGGCATCTGCGACGTCCAGGAGCAGGTCACGATCTGTCCCACGCAGGCTCTCACCGTCGGTGCAGTCGGCTTCCGGTTTGGAGCAAACAAGCCTTGGTAAGAGCAATCCACGCGGGATTGGAAGATGGCGTCTCACTCGGACCAGGAAGGTCAGAGTCGGGGCTCCCTTTCAGGGGAGCTGGTGTGGATCTGGAGCAACCAGAATCACGAGTCTTCTTTTGTAGTTCGTCGGCACAGGGACCACAAGCCAGCTGGCAAGTGACCGGGCCAACGCGTTGAGCCAAATCGTGCCAAAGGGCCCCACGCAGCACTCGTCGAGTGTGGAGGGCTGAACTTCGGCTCAGGAGTAGCTCAGGGTGGGGGCTTCTCAAACCCCGGTGTACAGCTTCGAGGGTCACTCGTGGGCTGCACGGTCAGCGTCTCGTGGTCACTTCAAGATGGCGTGCCCCACGCTTCCGGTCGCCTCCACGGGTCTCAGCTTTGCAGGGACTGTGGATCGGGCTGTTAGAAGCTGGGCAGGCTTGATCTCGTCGATCTCAGTCGCTCGAGTTCCGGCGGGAACTGCAACTAAGTAGACGTCGAGGGCTGGATGGTGCCTGCTGCTGCAGGGTGGTCACTCCTTGACCACAAGGGAGATTCTTCGGGCTTCCACGTTGAGATGGAGGGCGAAGGGTCCAGAATATCGTTTCAAATGTTTCTTCCAGGAAATCTGATGTGCATTGGCACTGCTCCCACTCTTATTCGAATCTGGTGGGCGTGATTACCTGCTAGGTCCCCTCCTATGGGTGGGACCCAGGAAGTGGGTGGATACACCCCCTTCCTTTGATCCAGGCCGCCCTGGCACGAGGGCTGGAGTGCCCCAGAACCGGTTTGGCCGGATTATGCAAGGGGCAGCCTTGTGCGCCCCAGGCAGTGTCTGGTTTCTTTCAAACCTCCCTGCTACAATACACTATCTCCTGTCTGGAGGGCGGTGACACCCTCCTGTGACAGGAAACCCTTTGTCCAGGACCCCCTTGACTGGGTTTCGGTCAGCTCCAGGGGTCCAGACATTTGTCTGTGGCAGAGGCATCCATTTTGTGGATCTTAAGGCCTTTGGAGAAATCAACCGCATTAAAGTAAAGTAACATGTCTTACCCCTCTAGAGGGGTGGAATGCCATCCCCGTCGCCAGAACTGGCGAGGGGATGGTATTCCAAAGCGTATGACACCTTACACGACATGTTTTGATAAAGCCAAACCAGAGTTGCTAAATAACCGCGAGGATTATAAGGCACTTAATAGTATATGGTATGGCATTATCCTGAAACAGCTTAGGGATTTGTTCCCGACGGCTGCAGACAGGCTCAGCTCATGCTAGAGCTCCATCTCACATGAAAACCATGCACCCAGCCTCCAGGATTGGTGAGGCCTGTCTATAGGAGTGGCTCACAGGTTTACATGTGTCCAGATATAGTTTTAGACATAGGTATACTATATCTAAGCAAGGGGTGTGTACACCACCTTACCCCAGCTGAGTGATCAGCCAGTTGTGTCAATTTAAGAACCAGCCAGGGGTGGCAAAAGATATGCTGCAGCCCCTGGTAGGCCTTAGTGGCTCCTATGCCCTGGGCACCTATAGTGCATTATACAGGGGCTGACAAGGAGTCCATTTCCAATTGTGGTATGTACCTAGGGTACATGGAATCCATTTTACAGAGAGAGCAGATGGCCTGGGGCCCTGATTAGCAGGGAACCAGGTCAACTAAGTCAAAAAAAACAGCTAAACACAGGCAAAAAATCTGGGGTAACCATAGTCAGGTAGCCACCTTCCTACATAACCCCCCCCCAAACGAAAGGAGATAAGGCTATCCTTGGCCAGGTAAGCCTATATTGCCTGAGTGGCCATATAAGGAAGTACCTGCACTAGCATGGGTACCCCCTGTCTCATGGTCCACTAAGCAGTCCCTCACCCTTTGGGTATTAGAGGGTCTCCACCATAGGGAATCACTACCTTGGGTGTGTTTATGCAAAGTTAAAGGCTGGTTTGGATATGGAGTTTTGAAGTGAGGCTCTACTAAGTTAGGGCTTGGCTTCCTCCAATTATCTTCCACCATGTGTGCCTTTCTCTCTTTAACTGAGTTGCACTGTGCTCTCAGGGTCAACCTCTGGCTACCTAAAGCTGGAGGCTGGGTCCCTCTGTTTGGCTTGCTGGAGGGACAGTTCAGGTTTGGGCCCCTTGGGTCCCAGGTTTGGCTGTGCCCAACAGAATCCATCTGTGGGAGGTCCCTAACTGTTTTTAAGGGGGCTCCCTCAGGAGTTTTTAAAGTTTTCACCTTACTAGGGCTACTAGTTTTGGTGCACCTAATCTTTTGATGGGGGTGCTTTATTTGACAGGGGGCCCTCTGGGTCTCACTGTCCTTCTTGTCCTCTGCAGCCCTGGGCTGGCTAAGGCAAGGTAGAGAGGGGCAGGTTACCTGCTCCAGACTGGGTCCCACCTGAGAAGGGTCCACTGACATCAGAGGTTCTGTCAGGCTAGGCCCAACCACCTCTGGGGCAGCTCCTTCATCAGGGGTAAGATCAGTTCCCTGAGGAGGCTGATCCTGTCCTAAAGTCTGGTGAGGGGGAGATTTCTCTTCCTCCTCCATGCTCTCAGTTTGTGTGGAGTTATCCATCATTTCAGGTTTCACAACACACATGTCAGTTTGAGTTTGGGCTGTGGCCATCACAGCCCCACCAACCTTTTCAGGAGGAGACTCAGTTTGGGTTTCTGCTGTTATCATAACAGCTTTGCTATTCTGTTCAGGAAGAGCTTTTACTAAAGATGGGGCAGAGAGTTTCTCAGCCCTACCAACCTTTTCAGGAAGGACATCTTGGATTGGGGCTGTAGCCAGTACAGCCTCACTAACCTTTCCATGGGAATTCACCATTCTAGAATGGGTTTCCTGTTCAACCTCAGCCCAGGCTGAGATTTCTAAATCATTACCCAGTAGACAGTCCACAGGCAAGTTTGGTGACACTGCCACTCTCTTTGGGCCAGTGACACCTCCCCAGCTGAGACTTACTACTGCCATGGGATGATTTGTTTGGATGCCATCAATGTTTATTACCTGGTATGTGGCACCAGGTAAAAGTTGCTTAGAGGGGACTATGCCATCAGCCACCATGGTGATGCTAGCCCCTGTGTCTCTAAAAGCTTCAACTCTTAAACCATTGATGATGGGTTCTTGTCTATACTTGCTCAAAGTATTTGGGCAAGCAGAGAAGTTGGCAAACCCCATGCCAGCCTCATAAACAAGATCATTGGGTGATGGGGACCTGGATAGGCCAGGGTCCACCTGATTTCCAAAAGTAAACCCACCCAGATTCCTGGGTGTGCTCCCACTTCCTGGGGGATTACTGCTGACAGTAACAGGAGGTGTTGAAGCTGGCTTTGGAGGTATATTTTCTTTATTGTTATTCTTGGGACAACAGCTGTCTGTTTTGTAATGCCCCACCTGTTTACAGGGATAACAATAGGGTTTTTTCTCAGTTGAAGAAGTGTCTTGGGACCCACCCCCATCCTTGGAGTTTTGGGGCCCTGGGGAAGTCTTTTCTTTACTTTTATCCCCACCCTTATCTTGAGGCTTGGTAGACTCCTTCTTCTGGTTACTGTCCTGATTCTTAGGCCTAATCCTGGTTCTGACCCATTTGTCTGCCTTCTTTCCCAATTCTTGGGGAGAGGTCAGATCAGAGTCTACCAGGTGCTGGTGTAAGAGCTGGTTCTGACAATTACTTAGGATCTGCTCCCTCATAATCAAATTATACAATCCTGTAAAGTCATGTACTTTGCTGCCATGTAGCCAACCCTCCAGAGCCTTAGTAGCACAATCTACAAAATCAGTCCAGTCCTGAGTCTGTGTCTTCTGGGTGTCTCTGAACTTGAACCTGTACTGTTCAGTGGTTAAGCCAAACCCATCTATCAGAACACTCTTCAGGACTTTGTAATTGTTTGCATCCTCATGTCTGACAGTGAGGAGCTTGTCCCTCCCTTTCTCTGAAAAGGAGTACCATAAGATTGCTGCCCACTGTTCCTCAGGAACCTGCTGTACCATGCAGGCTCTCTCAAGAGCAGTCATCCATTTGTGGATGTCATCCCCTTCTTTGAAGGGGGGCACAATCTTTGTCAGGTTTCTACTATCATAGGACCTGGGTTTCTCTTTAGGAATATTGCTGCCACCAGTGGCATCTAAGCCACACAATTTCTGCTCTCTTGCCAAGGCAAGTTTAGCTTGAGCTAAGGTAAGCTTAGCTTGACTCAGGGCTACCTCCTCTCTCTCTATCTGGAGTCTGACAGCCCTCATTCTAGCCCTATGCTCAGCTTTCTGAGAAGCACTCATGCCTCTCTCTGATTCTCTGGAGGCACTAGAAAGATGAGAGTCCCCTGAGGGAGATCTCACTCTTCTGTTGCCTGGGAGAATCACATGTTGGGTTCTGGGGAGGTGCTGGCCCTCTCCATTCCCCAGTAGGTCCAAGTTGGCCTGGCTAAGCCTACCAACTGGAACCTGGCTACCCTGATCCTGTACTTCTAAGTCCTCAACATCTGAGTCCTCATCCAAGTCATCATCATCCTCCTCTTCAGGGGGATCAACTGCAGGGGGGTTCCCTCCAGTTCCTGTATCTAGGGAAGCTGCTTTTGCCTTCTCTAAGTCATCCTGTTCTAGGAGTTCTACCAGGATTAGGCAGGTGGGGCTTCTGCCCCTTTTTAACCCTCTTGCTTTGCACAAGACAATCAAGTCTCTGCGGGTTAGTTTGTCATATCCAGAAGTTGCCTGGGTAGGGTCAACTGTCACAGGACTAGACCCTGAGGCCTTTCCTGTGTCAGACATGGTTACTAGTGAGGTGTAAGTGGTGCACTTACCTACACTAAGTGTTTTCCTACTGGACCTTGCTAGTGAGTTGTAGTCAGGGGTGTGCTACTCCCTTCAACCTACAACTACTAAGTTCAGTAGAACTTAATATGCTAAGCTTTTGATTTTATATGTACCTAGAGGTACTTGATGTGATCTTTCAATTTGATATAAAGATTGTAATGGTAAAACAACAGCAAGCTCAAATCCGCACCGCTGCTCACCAATGTGAGAAGTTGGCCTGGTAGGGGATGTTTCCAATTCTGGAACCACCTACTACCTGACCAAACAATCCCCTTATGGTGTCTGGTTGTAAGTCAACCTTATTAGACAAGCTATCCTAGGGGTAGCATGGACTAAGCAGCCTAAAGGCTTAACTTAAGAGGTCGTGTTAAGCGAGCTGTTTTACCACATACAATCCTGTAATACCAAATGAAAGGACACCACACAAGTATATATTATAAAAATATATGTGTTTATTACTAAAAACAATCCCCAGTATTCTTTATGAATAAAGGGGCACAAGCGTTAAATCAAAAGCACTGTTTAAACATACAAAGTTGCACAATTATGGATGAGGGCAGGGGGCCACTCAAACCATATACTAAACAAGTGGTATAAGAGAGGCCACTCGAACAGTGGTTAGGCCTAGGGCCTAGGGAATCGCTGGGAGCAGTCAGGACAAGCAATGCTGAAGTCGGGAATGGCCCTCGGGATTCGGGAGATGTGCGGAAAGCGCACGCATGCACCAATGTTAACCAATGGTGCGTAAAAGTCAAATAGTTAAAGTTTAAGGACACTTCCGCTGAACCTAGAGGAACAAAACTTAACACACAGACCCTAGAGGTGTGCACCAGTGTGGGAACACCGGCGGAGCAAAGTTACCTCACCCACAGGAAGTGGGTGCACAGGGTCGAAGTGGCGTCGGGTTTTGACACGCAGGCTCTTGGTGCTTGAAGCTGAAAGGGCTGCAGGCAGGGTGAAGACGAAGTGTCCGGTGGAGTCCAAGGGTGGACTCAAGTTGTAGAGTACCTGAAAGCAGAGGGGACAGAGTCTGGGTCACTCAGCAGTGACCAGGGTGGAACCAGGACGGAACCAGGCAATGTCGGGCGCAATCAGGTGGTCGTCGAGGCGCTTCTCTTCGCTGTCACGTGGGCTCTGGGGCATCTGCGACGTCCAGGAGCAGGTCACGATCTGTCCCACGCAGGCTCTCACCGTCGGTGCAGTCGGCTTCCGGTTTGGAGCAAACAAGCCTTGGTAAGAGCAATCCACGCGGGATTGGAAGATGGCGTCTCACTCGGACCAGGAAGGTCAGAGTCGGGGCTCCCTTTCAGGGGAGCTGGTGTGGATCTGGAGCAACCAGAATCACGAGTCTTCTTTTGTAGTTCGTCGGCACAGGGACCACAAGCCAGCTGGCAAGTGACCGGGCCAATGCGTTGAGCCAAATCGTGCCAAAGGGCCCCACGCAGCACTCGTCGAGTGTGGAGGGCTGAACTTCGGCTCAGGAGTAGCTCAGGGTGGGGGCTTCTCAAACCCCGGTGTACAGCTTCGAGGGTCACTCGTGGGCTGCACGGTCAGCGTCTCGTGGTCACTTCAAGATGGCGTGCCCCACGCTTCCGGTCGCCTCCACGGGTCTCAGCTTTGCAGGGACTGTGGATCGGGCTGTTAGAAGCTGGGCAGGCTTGATCTCGTCGATCTCAGTCGCTCGAGTTCCGGCGGGAACTGCAACTAAGTAGACGTCGAGGGCTGGATGGTGCCTGCTGCTGCAGGGTGGTCACTCCTTGACCACAAGGGAGATTCTTCGGGCTTCCACGTTGAGATGGAGGGCGAAGGGTCCAGAATATCGTTTCAAATGTTTCTTCCAGGAAATCTGATGTGCATTGGCACTGCTCCCACTCTTATTCGAATCTGGTGGGCGTGATTACCTGCTAGGTCCCCTCCTATGGGTGGGACCCAGGAAGTGGGTGGATACACCCCCTTCCTTTGATCCAGGCCGCCCTGGCACGAGGGCTGGAGTGCCCCAGAACCGGTTTGGCCGGATTATGCAAGGGGCAGCCTTGTGCGCCCCAGGCAGTGTCTGGTTTCTTTCAAACCTCCCTGCTACAATACACTATCTCCTGTCTGGAGGGCGGTGACACCCTCCTGTGACAGGAAACCCTTTGTCCAGGACCCCCTTGACTGGGTTTCGGTCAGCTCCAGGGGTCCAGACATTTGTCTGTGGCAGAGGCATCCATTTTGTGGATCTTAAGGCCTTTGGAGAAATCAACCGCATTAAAGTAAAGTAACATGTCTTACCCCTCTAGAGGGGTGGAATGCCATCCCCGTCGCCAGAACTGGCGAGGGGATGGTATTCCAAAGCGTATGACACCTTACACGACATGTTTTGATAAAGCCAAACCAGAGTTGCTAAATAACCGCGAGGATTATAAGGCACTTAATAGTATATGGTATGGCATTATCCTGAAACAGCTTAGGGATTTGTTCCCGACGGCTGCAGACAGGCTCAGCTCATGCTAGAGCTCCATCTCACATGAAAACCATGCACCCAGCCTCCAGGATTGGTGAGGCCTGTCTATAGGAGTGGCTCACAGGTTTACATGTGTCCAGATATAGTTTTAGACATAGGTATACTATATCTAAGCAAGGGGTGTGTACACCACCTTACCCCAGCTGAGTGATCAGCCAGTTGTGTCAATTTAAGAACCAGCCAGGGGTGGCAAAAGATATGCTGCAGCCCCTGGTAGGCCTTAGTGGCTCCTATGCCCTGGGCACCTATAGTGCATTATACAGGGGCTGACAAGGAGTCCATTTCCAATTGTGGTATGTACCTAGGGTACATGGAATCCATTTTACAGAGAGAGCAGATGGCCTGGGGCCCTGATTAGCAGGGAACCAGGTCAACTAAGTCAAAAAAACCAGCTAAACACAGGCAAAAAATCTGGGGTAACCATAGTCAGGTAGCCACCTTCCTACAATGGCTGTGAGGGTGCTGGTGTGTGATTGGCTGGAGTTGGCTGGGATACCAGGATCCAGGATGTCTGGATGGGTCTGCCCAGTGGTGAGTGCTCAGATCAGCATGCTGATGTGAGGGGAGGGCTGCACCTGGTTCCTGATGGGGCTGGGCTTTCCCCACACAATGCTGGCCCCGCCCCCTGTGGTGCGTCTAACGACCCTAGCCCTGCCAGTGAATAGAGTGAGGTGATGAGCACATCAAGGGTGCTCCAAAACCAGCTGTGACTGTTTTCTCCCCCACCCTGCACCTACAGACAAAGGAATGTGGTGCATAAAAATGGGGCTGTGTCGCCACACAAACTGTTCTCTGCCAGGATCCTGCCTGAGGGGGCTGCTGCTGTTGCTGGGGCCAGGAAGACCGCCACTTGGATTATCTCCCTGCCTGGAGACCCAGTGAGCTGGCTCTGGGCCCAGCCTTGCCCCCTGCCTGCTTTAAGGAACTTTGCTGTGCCCCTAGCGCTTGGGAGCGCTGTGCCTGCACCCCTAGCGCTGAGAGCGCTGCGAATCGTCTTTGAGCGCTGGGAGCGCTTTACTTTCCCTTTTCGTGGCTGCCCACGCCACTTTTTGCCGATTTGACAGTCCCCTGGCAGGTGCCCACCCTGCCAAGGACCTTGTGCTTTACCCTGTCACGAGCGCTTTGGGAGCGCTTTATTGAGCTTAAGGCCGGTGCCCACCCGGCATTGCCCTGTGAAGTTTTCCCCGTCGCCGCCCGGCCGTACAGGAAGTCAGGCAGGCCGTGACCTCATTCCCCAGGCCGCGCTCTGATTGGCTGCCAGCCCGGGACAGGAAGGAGGGAGCCGGAAGCTACCGGGAGCCGACCCTGGGATCCGGTGCACTCACCCAGGAGAGAGAGAAGCCTTCTGTCCAGCAGCGGGGCAACCGTGGTGTGGGGAGAGCCCCGCAGCTGCCGAGGAAGAGAAGGAGCCTGGAGACCCTGGGAGCGCCCACCAGAAACCGGGTAAGTGGGGCTCGGTGTTCCCGTCTAGGGAGGAGGGCGTCGGGGCACATTGCCGGCGCCCGCCCTCCCCTCCAGGACCAGGGCTTTGTTGTCAAAGAGCCTGAGAGGCCCCGGGGGGGCCTCCCTGCAGATTTGAGCCCTGGGCGGGCTCCTACGTTACTGGGGCATTTCTTCAGGGCCGCGAGAGGCTCTGGGTGGCATCATTTCCTTTCGAGTCCCCCGAAGAGGGACTCCAACGCCCAGAGCCATTTGTTCTCTTGAGTCCCGGAGGGACTCCAACGGCCGTATTTTGTGTATGAGCCTGAAAGGCTCAAGGGGGCATTTTGATTTACTGAGAGCCCACGAGGGGCTCAGGCGCCACAACTATCTTTGAGAGCCCAGAGATTCTCAGGGGCCATTTGTTTATTCAGAGCCCAGCGAGGCTCCAAAAAGGGGACAGTCATTTCTACAGAGCCTGTGACACTCAGTAACACCAGCAAGTAGCAAACACAGTAAAACATTTTGGCCTGTATCTTTCCGCCGTCTTTGTAAGCCTGTGACACTGTGAGTTTCAGGAATTCCACAAGCAGCACTATAGGTGGACTCACTACTAGTACATACATAGTCAGATAGTACTAAAAAATGCCTTTTTACTTTTTTCTCTTGTTTTGCAAAAGAAATTACTGGTACGTAAACTTGTGGTAGCCGCCATAATGGCAGCTCACTCAGCTTTAACCCAAGAAATACAGACACAGGCCATGATGATGCAGACTCGCAGTACTTTAAGCAGTACATGCAGGTGGGAATAGGAATGTCTTACTTTTCTATAGGGGTGGCACTGCCACTGGCCATACTTCATCCACTCAGCGTCTGCGCTACTACATCATACACCTCTGCTATCGACGAGGAGGATAAAGAAGATAACATCCAGGCTTACAAAGTACGTCTATGATTCTTCTTAATGTCTCAAATGTACCAAAATTTCTTTTTGTTAACAACCAACTTACACCCTTTTCAATATATTTTGGAAACCGCTGTATTCTTTCTTATGTTGAATTGCATTCAACAAAACCATTTTTTACAGTCATAAATAAATATTAAGACTCGCTCGTCCTTCGTTTCACTCTTCTTTAGCTTTTCGTTCTTCACATCCCTAAACTACATCTGATCTGATATGACTTGGCTTTAAAATAAAAATTGGCCAGCTGAGTTCAAGTGAAATAGAGGGGACCATTGGTTACCAGAGAAGTACAGCCACTAATGCTATTACAAGTCAAGGTTGACTGTCTTCTCCGTGATAGCCCAAAAAGTAGTTATAAATTAGTAAATGTTCTTGACAGTACAGTGTACTTATACTAGTGTACTGTGTACTACTGTACAGTACATCATACACTCCTTTACGAGCCTACTCAAAAAAAATATAATAAGTAAGTAGTATAATAACTTACCACCATCCGCCGCCGCTGAGCCTTCCCCCCCAGCTCCTCCTGTTGGCACCGCCGCATCCAGAGTGGACCCCTCCGCACTGCTGGCCCCAGCACGGATGGTCATCTGTGCCGCATCAGATGTTGTGACGTCTAGGAAAAACATGTCATATTTTCAGATGCCATACACAACCCCCTATTTTGTCTCGTAATGGAAGGAAATGTTACATAACACATTTTGTATTACTGGGATTGAAAAAATGTTACGGTTTTGGGGAGGGTGTTAACCTTTTAGATGCTTATTCCATTAAATGCTACACTTCTTCTTTTGACAACTGATTAATGCTTGCTTAACGTGTGTGAGAAGTTGGCCTGGTAGGGGATGTTTCCAATTCTGGAACCACCTACTACCTGACCAAACAATCCCCTTATGGTGTCTGGTTGTAAGTCAACCTTATTAGACAAGCTATCCTAGTGGTAGCATGGACTAAGCAGCCTAAAGGCTTAACTTAAGAGGTCGTGTTAAGCGAGCTGTTTTACCACATACAATCCTGTAATACCAAATGAAAGGACACCACACAAGTATATATTATAAAAATATATGTGTTTATTACTAAAAACAATCCCCAGTATTCTTTATGAATAAAGGGACACAAGCGTTAAATCAAAAGCACTGTTTAAACATACAAAGTTGCACAATTATGGATGAGGGCAGGGGGCCACTCAAACCATATACTAAACAAGTGGTATAAGAGAGGCCACTCGAACAGTGGTTAGGCCTAGGGCCTAGGGAATCGCTGGGAGCAGTCAGGACAAGCAATGCTGAAGTCGGGAATGGCCCTCGGGATTCGGGAGATGTGCGGAAAGCGCACGCATGCACCAATGTTAACCAATGGTGCGTAAAAGTCAAATAGTTAAAGTTTAAGGACACTTCCGCTGAACCTAGAGGAACAAAACTTAACACACGGACCCTAGAGGTGTGCACCAGTGTGGGAACACCGGCGGAGCAAAGTTACCTCACCCACAGGAAGTGGGTGCACAGGGTCGAAGTGGCGTCGGGTTTTGACACGCAGGCTCTTGGTGCTTGAAGCTGAAATGGCTGCAGGCAGGGTGAAGACGAAGTGTCCGGTGGAGTCCAAGGGTGGACTCAAGTTGTAGAGTACCTGAAAGCAGAGGGGACAGAGTCTGGGTCACTCAGCAGTGACCAGGGTGGAACCAGGACGGAACCAGGCAATGTCGGGCGCAATCAGGTGGTCGTCGAGGCGCTTCTCTTCGCTGTCACGTGGGCTCTGGGGCATCTGCGACGTCCAGGAGCAGGACACGATCTGTCCCACGCAGGCTCTCACCGTCGGTGCAGTCGGCTTCCGGTTTGGAGCAAACAAGCCTTGGTAAGAGCAATCCACGCGGGATTGGAAGATGGCGTCTCACTCGGACCAGGAAGGTCAGAGTCGGGGCTCCCTTTCAGGGGAGCTGGTGTGGATCTGGAGCAACCAGAATCACGAGTCTTCTTTTGTAGTTCGTCGGCACAGGGACCACAAGCCAGCTGGCAAGTGACCGGGCCAACGCGTTGAGCCAAATCGTGCCAAAGGGCCCCACGCAGCACTCGTCGAGTGTGGAGGGCTGAACTTCGGCTCAGGAGTAGCTCAGGGTGGGGGCTTCTCAAACCCCGGTGTACAGCTTCGAGGGTCACTCGTGGGCTGCACGGTCAGCGTCTCGTGGTCACTTCAAGATGGCGTGCCCCACGCTTCCGGTCGCCTCCACGGGTCTCAGCTTTGCAGGGACTGTGGATCGGGCTGTTAGAAGCTGGGCAGGCTTGATCTCGTCGATCTCAGTCGCTCGAGTTCCGGCGGGAACTGCAACTAAGTAGACGTCGAGGGCTGGATGGTGCCTGCTGCTGCAGGGTGGTCACTCCTTGACCACAAGGGAGATTCTTCGGGCTTCCACGTTGAGATGGAGGGCGAAGGGTCCAGAATATCGTTTCAAATGTTTCTTCCAGGAAATCTGATGTGCATTGGCACTGCTCCCACTCTTATTCGAATCTGGTGGGCGTGATTACCTGCTAGGTCCCCTCCTATGGGTGGGACCCAGGAAGTGGGTGGATACACCCCCTTCCTTTGATCCAGGCCGCCCTGGCACGAGGGCTGGAGTGCCCCAGAACCGGTTTGGCCGGATTATGCAAGGGGCAGCCTTGTGCGCCCCAGGCAGTGTCTGGTTTCTTTCAAACCTCCCTGCTACAATACACTATCTCCTGTCTGGAGGGCGGTGACACCCTCCTGTGACAGGAAACCCTTTGTCCAGGACCCCCTCGACTGGGTTTCGGTCAGCTCCAGGGGTCCAGACATTTGTCTGTGGCAGAGGCATCCATTTTGTGGATCTTAAGGCCTTTGGAGAAATCAACCGCATTAAAGTGAAGTAACATGTCTTACCCCTCTAGAGGGGTGGAATGCCATCCCCGTCACCAGAACTGGCGAGGGGATGGTATTCCAAAGCGTATGACACCTTACACGACATGTTTTGATAAAGCCAAACCAGAGTTGCTAAATAACCGCGAGGATTATAAGGCACTTAATAGTATATGGTATGGCATTATCCTGAAACAGCTTAGGGATTTGTTCCCGACGGCTGCAGACAGGCTCAGCTCATGCTAGAGCTCCATCTCACATAAAAACCATGCACCCAGCCTCCAGGATTGGTGAGGCCTGTCTATAGGAGTGGCTCACAGGTTTACATGTGTCCAGATATAGGTTTAGACATAGGTATACTATATCTAAGCAAGGGGTGTGTACACCACCTTACCCCAGCTGAGTGATCAGCCAGTTGTGTCAATTTAAGAACCAGCCAGGGGTGGCAAAAGATATGCTGCAGCCCCTGGTAGGCCTTAGTGGCTCCTGTGCCCTGTGCACCTATAGTGCATTCTACAGGGGCTGACAAGGAGTCCATTTCCAATTGGTATGTACCTAGGGTACATGGAATCCATTTTACAGAGAGAGCAGATGGCCTGGGGCCCTGATTAGCAGGGAACCAGGTCAACTAAGTCAAAAAACCAGCTAAACACAGGCAAAAAATCTGGGGTAACCATAGTCAGGTAGCCACCTTCCTACATAACCCCCCCCCCAAACGAAAGGAGATAAGGCTATCCTTGGCCAGGTAAGCCTATATTGCCTGAGTGGCCATATAAGGAAGTACCTGCACTAGCATGGGTACCCCCTGTCTCATGGTCCACTAAGCAGTCCCTCACCCTTTGGGTATTAGAGGGTCTCCACCATAGGGAATCACTACCTTGGGTGTGTTTATGCAAAGTTAAAGGCTGGTTTGGATATGGAGTATTGAAGTGAGGCTCTACTAATTTAGGGCTTAGCTTCCTCCAATTATCTTCCACCATGTGTGCCTTTCTTTCTTTAACTGAGTTGCACTGTGCTCTCAGGGTCAACCTCTGGCTACCTAAAGCTGGAGGCTGGGTCCCTCTGTTTGGCTTGCTGGAGGGACAGTTCAGGTTTGGGCCCTTTGGGTCCCAGGTTTGGCTGTGCCCAACAGAATCCATCTGGGGGAGGTCCCTAACTGTTTTTAAGGGGGCTCCCTCAGGAGTTTTTAAAGTTTTCACCTTACTAGGGCTACTAGTTTTGGTGCACCTAATCTTTTGATGGGGGTGCTTTATTTGACAGGGGGCCCTCTGGGTCTCACTGTCCTTCTTGTCCTCTGCAGCCCTGGGCTGGCTAAGGCAAGGGAGAGAGGGGCAGGTTACCTGCTCCAGACTGGGTCCCACCTGAGAAGGGTCCACTGACATCAGAGGTTCTGTCAGGCTAGGCCCAACCACCTCTGGGGCAGTTCCTTCATCAGGGGTAAGATCAGTTCCCTGAGGAGGCTGATCCTGTCCTAAAGTCTGGTGAGGGGAAGATTTCTCTTCCTCCTCCATGCTCTCAGTTTGTGTGGAGTTATCCATCATTTCAGGTTTCACAACACACGTGTCAGTTTGAGTTTGGGCTGTGGCCATCACAGCCCCACCAACCTTTTCAGGAGGAGACTCAGTTTGGGTTTCTGCTGTTATCATAACAGCTTTGCTATTCTGTTCAGGAAGAGCTTTTGCTAAAGATGGGGCAGGGAGTATCTCCGCCCTACCAACCTTTTCAGGAAGGACATCTTGAATTGGGGCTGTAGCCATTACAGCCCCACGAACCTTTCCATTGGAATTTACCATCCTAGAATGGATTTCCTGTTCAACCCCAGCCCAGGCTGAGATTTCTAAATCATTACCCAGTAGACAGTCTACAGGCAAGTTTGGGGACACTGCCACTCTCTTTGGGCCAGTGACACCTCCCCAGCTGAGACTTACTACTGCCATGGGATGATTTGTTTGGATGCCATCAATGTTTATTACCTGGTATGTGGCACCAGGTAAAAGTTGCTTAGAGGGGACTATGCCATCAGCCACCATGGTGATGCTAGCCCCTGTGTCTCTAAAAGCTTCAACTCTTAAACCATTGATGATGGGTTCTTGTCTATACTTGCTCAAAGTATTTGGGCAAGCAGAGAAGTTGGCAAACCCCATGCCAGCCTCATAAACAAGATCATTGGGTGATGGGGACCTGGATAGGCCAGGGTCCACCTGATTTCCAAAAGTAAACCCACCCAGACTCCTGGGTGTGCTTCCACTTCCTGGGGGATTACTGCTGACAGTAACAGGAGGTGTTGAAGCTGGCTTTGGAGGTATATTTTCTTTATTGTTATTCTTGGGACAACAGCTGTCTGTTTTGTAATGCCCCACCTGTTTACAGGGATAACAATAGGGTTTTTTCTCAGTTGAAGAAGTGTCTTGGGACCCACCCCCATCCTTGGAGTTTTGGGGCCCTGGGGAAGTCTTTTCTTTACTTTTATCCCCCCCCTTATCTTGAGGCTTGGTAGACTCCTTCTTCTGGTTACTGTCCTGATTCTTAGGCCTAATCCTGGTTCTGACCCATTTGTCTGCCTTCTTTCCCAATTCTTGGGGAGAGGTCAGATCAGAGTCTACCAGGTGCTGGTGTAAGAGCTGGTTCTGACAATTACTTAGGATCTGCTCCCTCATAATCAAATTATACAATCCTGTAAAGTCATGTACTTTGCTGCCATGTAGCCAACCCTCCAGAGCCTTAGTAGCACAATCTACAAAATCAGTCCAGTCCTGAGTCTGTGTCTTCTGGGTGTCTCTGAACTTGAACCTGTACTGTTCAGTGGTTAAGCCAAACCCATCTATCAGAACACTCTTCAGGACTTTGTAATTGTTTGCATCCTCATGTCTGACAGTGAGGAGCTTGTCTCTCCCTTTCTCTGAAAAGGAGTACCATAAGATTGCTGCCCACTGTTCCTCAGGAACCTGCTGTACCATGCAGGCTCTCTCAAGAGCAGTCATCCATTTGTGGATGTCATCCCCTTCTTTAAAGGGGGGCACAATCTTTGTCAGGTTTCTACTATCATAGGACCTGGGTTTCTCTTTTGGAATATTGCTGCCACCAGTGGCATCTAAGCCACACAATTTCTGCTCTCTTGCCAAGGCAAGTTTAGCTTGAGCTAAGGTAAGCTTAGCTTGACTCAGGGCTACCTCCTCTCTCTCTATCTGGAGTCTGACAGCCCTCATTCTAGCCCTATGCTCAGCTTTCTGAGAAGCACTCATGCCTCTCTCTGATTCTCTGGAGGCACTAGAAAGATGAGAGTCCCCTGAGGGAGATCTCACTCTTCTGTTGCCTGGGAGAATCACATGTTGGGTTCTGGGGAGGTGCTGGCCCTCTCCATTCCCCAGTAGGTCCAAGTTGGCCTGGCTAAGCCTACCAACTGGAACCTGGCTACCCTGATCCTGTACTTCTAAGTCCTCAACATCTGAGTCCTCATCCAAGTCATCATCATCCTCCTCTTCAGGGGGATCAACTGCAGGGGGGTTCCCTTCAGTTCCTGTATCTAGGGAAGCTGCTTTTGCCTTCTCTAAGTCATCCTGTTCTAGGAGTTCTACCAGGATTAGGCAGGTGGGGCTTCTGCCCCTTTTTAACCCTCTTGCTTTGCACAAGACAATCAAGTCTCTGCGGGTTAGTTTGTCATATCCAGAAGTTGCCTGGGTAGGGTCAACTGTCACAGGACTAGACCCTGAGGCCTTTCCTGTGTCGGACATGGTTACTAGTGAGGTGTAAGTGGTGCACTTACCTACACTAAGTGTTTTCCTACTGGACCTTGCTAGTGAGTTGTAGTCAGGGGTGTGCTACTCCCTTCAACCTACAACTACTAAGTTCAGTAGAACTTAATATGCTAAGCTTTTGATTTTATATGTACCTAGAGGTACTTGATGTGATCTTTCAATTTGATATAAAGATTGCAATGGTAAAACAACAGCAAGCTCAAATCCGCACCGCTGCCACCAATGTGAGAAGTTGGCCTGGTAGGGGATGTTTCCAATTCTGGAACCACCTACTACCTGACCAAACAATCCCCTTATGGTGTCTGGTTGTAAGTCAACCTTATTAGACAAGCTATCCTAGTGGTAGCATGGACTAAGCAGCCTAAAGGCTTAACTTAAGAGGTCGTGTTAAGCGAGCTGTTTTACCACATACAATCCTGTAATACCAAATGAAAGGACACCACACAAGTATATATTATAAAAATATATGTGTTTATTACTAAAAACAATCCCCAGTATTCTTTATGAATAAAGGGACACAAGCGTTAAATCAAAAGCACTGTTTAAACATACAAAGTTGCACAATTATGGATGAGGGCAGGGGGCCACTCAAACCATATACTAAACAAGTGGTATAAGAGAGGCCACTCGAACAGTGGTTAGGCCTAGGGCCTAGGGAATCGCTGGGAGCAGTCAGGACAAGCAATGCTGAAGTCGGGAATGGCCCTCGGGATTCGGGAGATGTGCGGAAAGCGCACGCATGCACCAATGTTAACCAATGGTGCGTAAAAGTCAAATAGTTAAAGTTTAAGGACACTTCCGCTGAACCTAGAGGAACAAAACTTAACACACGGACCCTAGAGGTGTGCACCAGTGTGGGAACACCGGCGGAGCAAAGTTACCTCACCCACAGGAAGTGGGTGCACAGGGTCGAAGTGGCGTCGGGTTTTGACACGCAGGCTCTTGGTGCTTGAAGCTGAAATGGCTGCAGGCAGGGTGAAGACGAAGTGTCCGGTGGAGTCCAAGGGTGGACTCAAGTTGTAGAGTACCTGAAAGCAGAGGGGACAGAGTCTGGGTCACTCAGCAGTGACCAGGGTGGAACCAGGACGGAACCAGGCAATGTCGGGCGCAATCAGGTGGTCGTCGAGGCGCTTCTCTTCGCTGTCACGTGGGCTCTGGGGCATCTGCGACGTCCAGGAGCAGGTCACGATCTGTCCCACGCAGGCTCTCACCGTCGGTGCAGTCGGCTTCCGGTTTGGAGCAAACAAGCCTTGGTAAGAGCAATCCACGCGGGATTGGAAGATGGCGTCTCACTCGGACCAGGAAGGTCAGAGTCGGGGCTCCCTTTCAGGGGAGCTGGTGTGGATCTGGAGCAACCAGAATCACGAGTCTTCTTTTGTAGTTCGTCGGCACAGGGACCACAAGCCAGCTGGCAAGTGACCGGGCCAACGCGTTGAGCCAAATCGTGCCAAAGGGCCCCACGCAGCACTCGTCGAGTGTGGAGGGCTGAACTTCGGCTCAGGAGTAGCTCAGGGTGGGGGCTTCTCAAACCCCGGTGTACAGCTTCGAGGGTCACTCGTGGGCTGCACGGTCAGCGTCTCGTGGTCACTTCAAGATGGCGTGCCCCACGCTTCCGGTCGCCTCCACGGGTCTCAGCTTTGCAGGGACTGTGGATCGGGCTGTTAGAAGCTGGGCAGGCTTGATCTCGTCGATCTCAGTCGCTCGAGTTCTGGCGGGAACTGCAACTAAGTAGACGTCGAGGGCTGGATGGTGCCTGCTGCTGCAGGGTGGTCACTCCTTGACCACAAGGGAGATTCTTCGGGCTTCCACGTTGAGATGGAGGGCGAAGGGTCCAGAATATCGTTTCAAATGTTTCTTCCAGGAAATCTGATGTGCATTGGCACTGCTCCCACTCTTATTCGAATCTGGTGGGCGTGATTACCTGCTAGGTCCCCTCCTATGGGTGGGACCCAGGAAGTGGGTGGATACACCCCCTTCCTTTGATCCAGGCCGCCCTGGCACGAGGGCTGGAGTGCCCCAGAACCGGTTTGGCCGGATTATGCAAGGGGCAGCCTTGTGCGCCCCAGGCAGTGTCTGGTTTCTTTCAAACCTCCCTGCTACAATACACTATCTCCTGTCTGGAGGGCGGTGACACCCTCCTGTGACAGGAAACCCTTTGTCCAGGACCCCCTCGACTGGGTTTCGGTCAGCTCCAGGGGTCCAGACATTTGTCTGTGGCAGAGGCATCCATTTTGTGGATCTTAAGGCCTTTGGAGAAATCAACCGCATTAAAGTGAAGTAACATGTCTTACCCCTCTAGAGGGGTGGAATGCCATCCCCGTCGCCAGAACTGGCGAGGGGATGGTATTCCAAAGCGTATGACACCTTACACGACATGTTTTGATAAAGCCAAACCAGAGTTGCTAAATAACCGCGAGGATTATAAGGCACTTAATAGTATATGGTATGGCATTATCCTGAAACAGCTTAGGGATTTGTTCCCGACGGCTGCAGACAGGCTCAGCTCATGCTAGAGCTCCATCTCACATAAAAACCATGCACCCAGCCTCCAGGATTGGTGAGGCCTGTCTATAGGAGTGGCTCACAGGTTTACATGTGTCCAGATATAGGTTTAGACATAGGTATACTATATCTAAGCAAGGGGTGTGTACACCACCTTACCCCAGCTGAGTGATCAGCCAGTTGTGTCAATTTAAGAACCAGCCAGGGGTGGCAAAAGATATGCTGCAGCCCCTGGTAGGCCTTAGTGGCTCCTGTGCCCTGTGCACCTATAGTGCATTCTACAGGGGCTGACAAGGAGTCCATTTCCAATTGGTATGTACCTAGGGTACATGGAATCCATTTTACAGAGAGAGCAGATGGCCTGGGGCCCTGATTAGCAGGGAACCAGGTCAACTAAGTCAAAAAACCAGCTAAACACAGGCAAAAAATCTGGGGTAACCATAGTCAGGTAGCCACCTTCCTACAACGTGCACCATTTTTCTCATTACAGAAAGAAGATTCCATTGCCCTTCAGCCAGACGATTCGCCAACTACTACTGAGTCACCACCAGCAGTACTTAAGTACTTTAAAGAAGGTGGGGGCTCACACACAGTTATTCTACTAATTTCCTGTGTCTGTTAGTGTTAACTATTTTTAAGTTTGAGTCATACTAATTTCATTCATGGGAATGTTGTTTAAAGTAAACTTTAACGTCATCTTCATCCATAAGAATACTACGCTATTAAAAAAAAAGAAATAATGTTTTCATTTCTCAATTGAAAATAAAAATTAAAAACTAACAAACACTGTGTGGTTTTTGTTCACGAGTGAGTGAGCGGAATGGTTTGAACTACTGCACTTGGCAGTCATGTTTCAGTAACTCAGATAGGCCAGGACTCGGAGGTAGTCTCTCTTCTTCTGTTCTTCTGGGTCGTAAAATCATTGGTCAGACATTCTAGATAGTCGGTCAGGGGAATGGGGGTTCAACTTCTGTTCGGACTGAGGTATGTCGAAAGTCGAACTGCACCTATCATCAACAATGTCCTATTTATCTTGTTCATACTTCTTTGTGTGAAGAATAGTCCCTGAAACAGTAGCGGTATGGGATGTGCTCCTCTCAAATCAAAAAGGCAACTGCTACCTTTTACTTGGTGTAAACAATGATATTTTGTTGTTGGAAATTGTCAAAGCACTTACATTAAGAAGACTGGAATAGACAGCAAGGGCAACCCAGAGGACTGCACTCAGTGCCTAGAGCTATTGCTGTATCAGAGTTTTGTTTCACACCGTTTGCCGAATGGACAAGCTTAGCTACCTACACAGACCGACTCATAATTGTAAATAGTAGTAGCACAGAGAGTGATGGTAGAGGCAGGATAAGAATGTAGAAAGTAGTCCACATTAGAAGAAGATCAAAGACTATTTTGTAAAACATAGAATTATTAGGAACCAGTTTGTAATGAATAGGAGCTGTAAAAGTTAGGGAAGTATAAGTATTAATATAACAATAGAACAACTTACTGGGGCCAGCAGAAGAGCCTGCAAGGGACTGCTCCTGTTCACCTTCTGCCACCGGAGTCTCTGTCGCCGTCGCCTTGCCCCTGGGAGGTCCTGGTGATCATGAAATAATGAAACACAACATGGATGATTGTTTTTTGGGAAATATTTGATTTCTTTGTACTCAATCTAAAATTATGTCAGGGAAACAAATTGCATCTGATCTGGTCAAGTCCCCCATTCACACCTTCATTCATACTACCGTGCTTCCCATTAGACTCACAGACATTCCGCACCCCGCTCCAGATAGGGGCGGTGCCAGAGTTCTTGGAGCGAAAGGCAAAATTCAATTTGCCTGCAAAGAGAACCCCAGGAATTGCTATTAAAAGTTGTTTACTGCAACTACACGGAACCTCATAAGGCCTTCCCACACCTTATGGAAAGCTCCGTCCCCCCCCACCTCAAAGTGCATCTCTCTGGTGGTCTGCGAGGTGCTGCCTGTTTTCTCCCACTGAACAACCAAACAACACATGGCAGAGGCCTTGAGAGGCAGAACTGCCGCGGCCATCCTGTGAGTCTGATGTTAGCTCAGTGCCCCCAAGTCCCCCATTCACACCTTCATTCATACTACCGTGCTTCCCATTAGACCCACAGACATTCCGCACCCAGCTCCAGATAGGGGCGGTGCCAAAGTTCCTGGCGCTCAAGGCAAAATTCAATTCACCTGCAAAGAGAACCCCAGGAATTGCTATTAAAAGCTGTTTACTGCAACGACAAGGAACCTCATAAGCCCTTACCACACCTTATGGAAGGCTCCGCCCCCACCTCAAAGTGCATCTCTCTGGCGGTCTGCGAGGTGCTGCCTGTTTTCTCCCACTGAACGACCAAACAACACATGGCAGAGGCCACGAGAAGCAAAACTGCCGCGGCCATCCTGTGAGTCTGATGTTAGCTCGGTGCCCCCAAGTCCCCCATTCACCCCTCTTTCACACCATTCATAGCCCAGTCCACAGACTGCACACACACTGCAGGCATCCCCGACTATGCCTCTATATATAGCAAAGAGGTGAATGATGTCATAAAGCCTGCGAGACCCAGGGGTGTGATGTAGTACATGATGTCACAAACCTGCCAGGGTCAGGGGTGTGGTGTAGGAGATGACATCACAACCGATTGATGGGAAATGCTGATAACACTCAAGGCTGCCTTTGGGGACCAGTGATACATTATGTTGGTAGATATAGGTCCATCTTTCGCATAACATCACGGAAGCAGAAGATTGAGCGAAGGAAGTCAGTTACAATAATCGTATTATTAAGGTTTCCTGTTTTCTCTTTATTGCATACATGTTAACAGAATCTGTAAAATCGATGGTGAGATGGGCCTAGTGTACTGCACAGGAATGCACAGCTTGTCATTCTGTTTCTTCCTATCTGCTCTGCCCATTTCACAGGTGTGATTCAGGTATTCAAATGGCAGGGTGGCATCTAAGGGTTAGAAGACACCTTACATCAGTCTTCTGCACTGACTAGCAGAGCCTGGCAGCGGTCTTATGGCTGGGCTCTGAGTCTTCGTCTGTGTTAGCCTGTCTGCTGGCCTGGCCTCCCATAGACTCCTTCTTGTGTAACTATGCACGGCTTCAAGAGCATTGCACACATACATGCATTCAATAGAAGGTAGTTCTGGATACCCTGGGGGGTCAAGGTGCACAAGGAATATGTAGTCTTGGGATGTACTGTTTTCTACTCCCAAAATCAAGATACCACACAAAGCTGCTGGCTGCTTCAACCTTAAAAAAATGAATGTTTTGTGCAAGAGGCATTCCAAATGTAGAATTTGCATTCCATACATAGTTCGAACGTTCCAAATTAGAAGCGCTGTTCCAATCTACATTCTAAAGGAATTCTTTCAATTCCAAATTAGAACTCTCATTCCAAACTTAGAACATCCTTTACAAAATAGAACTGTCAATCTTAGAACTCAAATGTTATTTGAGCAAAAAGCCTGGACATTACATCATGCCTTCATTGTGACACCAAAAACACCTTCATTAACTCTATATATACCAAAGAGGTGAATGATGTCATAAAGCCTGCCAGACCCAGGGGTGTGATGTAGTACATGATGTCACAAACCTGCCAGGGTCAGGGGTGTGGTGTAGGAGATGACATCACAACCGATTGATGGGAAATGCTGATAACACTCAAGGCTGCCTTTGGGGACCAGTGATACATTATGTTGGTAGATATAGGTCCATCTTTCGCATAACATCACGGAAGCAGAAGATTGAGCGAAGGAAGTCAGTTACAATAATCTTATTATTAAGGTTTCCTGTTTTCTCTTTATTGCATACATGTTAACAGAATCTGTAAAGGCGATGGTGAGATGGGCCTAGTGTACTGCATAGGAATGCACAGCTTGTCATTCTGTTTCTTCCTATCTGCTCTGCCCATTTCACAGGTGTGATTCAGGTATTCAAATGGCAGGGTGGGATCTAAGGGTTAGAAGACACCTTACATCAGTCTTCTGCACAGACTAGCAGAGCCTGGCAACGGTCTTATGGCTGGGCTCTGAGTCTTCGTCTGTGTTAGCCTTTCTGCTGGCCTGGCCTCCCATAGACTCCTTCTTGTGTAACTACACACGGCTTCAAGAGCATTGCACACACACATCCATTCAATAGAAGGTAGTTCTGGATACCCTGGGGCGTCAAGGTGCCCAAGGAATATGTAGTCTTGGGATGTACTGTTTCCTACTCCCAAAATTAAGATATCACACATAGCTGCTGGCTGCTTCAACCTTAAAAAAACATGTATGTTTTGTGCAAGAGGCATTCCAAATGTAGAATTTGCATTCCATACATAGTTCGAACGTTCCAAATTAGAAGCGGTGTTCCAATCTACATTCTAAAGGAATTCTTTCAATTCTAAATTAGAACTCTCATTCCAAACTTAGAACATCCTTTACAAAATAGAACTGTCAATCTTAGAACTCAAATGTTATTTGAGCAAAAAGCCTTGACATTACATCATGCCTTCATTGTGAGACCAAAAACACCTTCATTACAAGTTTGTAAATTCGATTTTGCACAGAAACTGGAGTTTCTGATCTAAGGGGTGTTGCAAAAAGAGTAACAGTACTGCACTTTGTGGGTTTCTCATGGACACATTTGGTCAGGTAAAACCTTATGAAACTTGTCCATGGAAAACAGCTCTGTGCTTGGGAAAAACCCAACAAAATCTGGGCAGAAAGGTGGACATCAGCTATAATTCTCCCGTGCTGAGAGGTAATTGCCTAGCAGTGCAATATTCTGCAACGTTGAATGTTTAAACACTACAGTATCGTCGATTGAAGTTATGACATTTCTGATGAGCTGGGCCTTCCTGCGTGCTGTCTGGGCAAGACTGGTCTAGAGCCAGGCATGAGCACCAACATCATATTTAACCTTGACAGCCTCCATGCTCAATAATGGACCCCATAATATATCTCAGATTATATAACAAGAGTGGCTAGGGCTCATTTCCAGCCTCCAGGTACATGTCTGACTCCTATTTGTGACATTTTGAGGTGTTTGGTGTCAAATTCTTTTTTTTCCATTATAGCTTCTAGATATCAGAGTCACATCACATTTCTAGTTCTGGACCCAAGAAGACCATAGTATACCTCAGATGACATACCAAGAGTGTCTAAGACCCATTTCTGGCCTCCAGGGGTGACTTTTTGAAGTTTTTGGGTTTAAGGGGGCAAAGTGACTTTTTCCACCCAGCCCAATGTTCTCAAAATCGGGTACGATATCAGGTGTTTCCCTTGGCTGGTAGCGGAAAAAAAACTTTATATAATATCAAAGTTATATATATCACATGAAAGCATCAGAGCTGACCTTTCTAACAAGTGTATTCGTATCTTGCGCACTCAAACAGTGTCTCTGATATCCATTCTGAGCTATTTGGAAAATTAGCAAATCTTGTCAAAAAAATGTTTTGGACGATTTTTGCTAATTTTCAGTATCAACCCACCTGACTGTTTTTGGGTCCCTGTGGCCACCAGGACCCTATATTATATCTCAGGTGATATAGCAAGAGTGTCTAGGGCTCATTTCCAGCCTCCAGGTACATGTCTGAGTCCTATTTCAGACATTTTGAGGTGTTTGGTGTCAAATTCATTTTTTCCATTATAGGCCTTAGATATCAGAGTCACATCACATTTCTAGTTCTGGACCCAAGAACACCATAGTATACCTCAGATGACATACCAAGAGTGTCTAAGACCCATTTCTGGCCTCCAGGGGTGACTTTTTGAAGTTTTTGGGTTTAAGGGGGCAAAGTCACTTTTTCCACCCGAGGTCGTGGAACTCGGAGCTGGGTAAAAGTTTAGCTTGAGTGCCCTCCCCATGGAGGTCAAAAATGTTATTGCATCAAAATCATTTAAAAACTATATAGGTGTAATTGTAGTGCCCTGAATTCTATATGGCTGCATTTGCACCGTTCTAGGTATTTACAAAATGAATTTCTAACACTTTTGAAGTCTCCATGAAGTGAAAAATGACCAAGTCCTAAAACTTCACTGGTGCATCAAAGTGGTCAAAAAAGGTCAACATTGGGTTAAAATTAACAAAACATAGTGCTGCAGTGGTCCAATAGCAGGCTAAAGACATAACGAATGACACAGAATGAACAGTTTTACTAAACACTTTGAAAATTCGATTTTCAATTTCAGGGGGACAAGGTCATGGAAGTCATGGAACTCCGAGCTGGGTAAAAGTTCAGCTTAAGGGCCCTCCCCATGGAGGTCAAAAATGTTATTACATCAAAATCTTTTAAAAACTATATAGGTGTAATTGCAGTGTCCTGAATGCTATGTAACTGCATTTGCACTGTTCTGTGTGCCTCCAAAATGAATTTCTAACACTTTTGAAGTCCCCATGAAGTGAAAAATGACGAAGTACAAAGACATCATTGGTGCATGAAAGTGTTTAAAAACGGTCACAAATGCATAAAAATGAAAAAAACAAAGTGCTACACTGGCCCAATAGCAAGCTAAACACACAATGAATGACCCAGAATGAATATATTTACAAATTACTTGGAAAATGCTATTTTAAATTTCAGGGGGACGAGGTCACAGAAGTCATGGAACTACGAGCGGGTTAAAAGTTCAAACTTTCCACCCCTCATGGAGGTCAAAATTTGTAATCCATCACAATCATTTAAAAACTATATAGGTGTGATTGGAGTGTCCTGATTGCTATATAGGTGCATTTGCACTGTCCTGTATGCCTCCAAAGTGACTTTCTAACACTTTTGAAGTCTCCATGAAGCAAAAAGTGACTAAGTCCAAAGACCATTTGGAGCATCAAAGTGTTCAAAAACGGTCAAAAATGCATAAAAACGAAAAAAAAACAAGTGCTACAGTGGCCCAATAGCATGCTAAACACACAATGAATGACACAGAATGAATAGTTGTACACATTACTTTGAAAATGCAATTTTAAATTTCAGGGGGACAAGGTCACGAAAGTCATGGAACTCCGAGCGGGGTAAAAGTTCAACCTTTCCCCCCTTAAGGAGGTCAAAATTTTAATACATCAAAATCATTTAAAACTATATAGGTGTGATTGCAGTGTCTTGGATACATCCCACATGAATTTTAAACACATTAGGAGCATCTCTGATCAAAATAACCATAAAAATCCCAAAGCTGCATCAGTGCTTCAAAGTGCTCCAAAACGGTCAAAAATGGACAAAAATGAAAAATATTCTCCATATCTGAGTTTTTATAACATTCCTTAGATAATGTATATCTTGAATTAGTTTTAAATCCTTTTATTAAAAAGTTTCTTTTCTATGCTGCACTGGTGCAACGCCTCAAGTCTGAGAAGCTGCACCAGTGCAGCCGAAGCAGCACTGGTGCAGCCGAAGCAGCACTGGTGCAACAAGAGTCAAGCTGGTAGCCTGACCTTTGACCAATCCGAGAAAAAAAAAGGTGTTTTTTTCCCTGGGCCCCTCCCCCAAACGAAAACACATTGACCTGAAGCCTAAGTGTATTCTGAGTCATAAAACGTTTATTAGATGAAAAAATATTGTACAGGCACTTTTTTGCACAAAAAGTCACTTTTTGGCACTTTTTTGAGAGAAATAAAATAGTTCGCAGATTTTTTTTAAATCGACCGAATAAAAAAAAAATGCTCTTGTTGGATGGCTTTGGACATAAGGCCGCATAAACAAAAGGAATTTTTCAAATATCTGTTTTTCTCACTTTTTTATTGCTGTTTGAAATTTCTGACTTGACTTTTTGCATCATTGGTGATGCATGTGTTTAACATTGAGCTTGGGAAAATTGAAAAAAAAATAGACTTTGGGGATTGTTTACTAGGGCAAGTGATACATCAAATTAAGACTCATATTAAACTGAACCTCAAGCTGAAAAAAAAAAAAATTGCATTTACGATCACTTTTTTATAAGCGACTTTAACAATTGTTTTTTAGCTATATTAAAAAACAAGGTAACGCCGTAAATTTTAGAAAAGAGATTTTTTCAAAGTAAAACATAGGTGTGACCTGCCTTCACATTAGGCTTCATAAACAAAAGAAAAAACATCTCTATGTGTTATATTCACTTTTTAATAACACATTTTCGTTTTAGGCACAAGCAAAAAGCAGCATTGGTGATGCATGTGTTTTTCAATGGGGTTTTTTAAAGTCTACCAAAATACGGTTTACCAATACATTTTCATTATTTTCTCTTTGGTATCTCATTATGCACATGTTAATAAACAGGTTCATGCATTATTAGCTAAATAGCATAAAAACACACTGAATTATTAACAATAATCTTTGAGATTCGGGTGACCAGATGGCCGGAAATCGAAAATCGCCTCGTATGGATTCAACTTCCATTTCGTGCACTTTCTATGTGGGCCACATGCATAAGAATTGGTACAATAATGCATACGAATCTTAGCTAGAATCTGCAATTGAAATTAAGTCTTTAACTTATATGCTTCAAGAATTATAGGGCACATTCTGCTATGTATAATATCCTATCCATTTCAATGGGACGACCAGATGGCCGCAAATTGAAAATCGCGTCGTATGGAAAGAAAATTTAGCTTGAAACAACCTGGAAAGAAAGGAATGGGAAACGAAATCAGTAAGCCACTGATGAACACAAACTTTTAATTAACATAACAAGCAAGGAACAATAACGCTAGAAACAAGAACGGTAAACTGTAGAAAATGAAAGTCAACAGAACATTCCTCCCCCCCCCCCACCCCCCCCCACATTCTGGAACCTTCCAAAGTAGGGCAGGGTTACGGCTACGCCCAACTGGCGGCAACCCATATAAGGCGGGCCCTGCTGCCAACACTTGGTCAGGAAATCTTAACATATGGGGGAGCCGGAGGAGAGGCAGGGGCCAGCGGAGTGCAGCCGCAGCGGCCCTGGGTAGTTGCAGGTAGTCCCGCCACATGTCCACCCGGTCCGACCACCCATGGCCAGGGACCGACGGGGGGCCAACTGAGGCCGGCTGCAGCCGATAACCTAAGGAAGCCCGGTCCAGAGAAGAACGAGACACCTCTTCCTTTTCCCCTCCGTGACAGCCGCAGCAGCTCTGGGCGGCGGGATGTCCTGTCCATACCTCTGCAGAAATTTGTCCAAGTTGGGCTGGGAGGGAGAGGCGACGCGGACGAGCCTCTCCCACCTCCACGGATAGGAGGTCTCCCAGCCCCCGGCCCAACGCCGAACTCCCCCAGCCAGGCGGTGGTGCCATATTTTCGTAGCACCGAACATACCATGGTGGTGCCCCAGTACTTGCGCAGCACCGAACGTGCAACGGTGCCCATATTTTCGGAGCACCGAATATGCAATGACTGCACCGATACTTGCGCAGCACCGAACGTGCGCCGCAGGTGGCCATACCTCCGTAGCACTGGGCATGGGCCTTGTGGAGCACAGGGTGTGGAGAGACCATCGTGCATGCCCATGAAAGAGAACGGCCTAGAGTGCACCGGGAGAAGGAGACGGCGCGAACGAGTCTCCCTTGCCCCCCCCAGGCGGGGGCATCACAGCCGCACCCCAGCCGAATGTCCCGCTTCCACAACACAGAGTTCCACTCCCTATTTTGTCCTCAGAAAGGTCTCTTCCACTCTTGCAGACTCGATGAGAGGGGACTGCTGCAGGGCCTCAAAATGGCGTCTGGGTCCGCTGGAAGGCGGGTCTCGGCCGCTAGAGTAACTTTGAACAGCAATGTAACTCGGTCGCTTGCCCACCGGGACACGAGCCCCCACCTCCGACAACATCTCCACAGCCTTGAAGAGTCTGCAAAGGTACCCGGCGGAGCCCTCGGCCCCTGCAGGCTTCCGTTAAGGGACAACTGCCTTGATCGCCAACAAAATAAACATGACATTGCCACTCCTTCTGTTAGCATGAATTCTTGAACTGCCGAAAAGGACTCTGGTCCAACTGCCGGTTGTAGGAAACTTTTTCCTGATGCTACTTCCGGACTGACCCGGCCCCGCCCAAAATGGCGCCGGTATCAATAGGAACTTACGAACACCTCGTGGTGTTTCTTTTTGCTAAATAAAAAAAAACTTGATGTTCTGAGACATGTATATGATCCTTTGTACACTTGACAAGAAGAAAGGAGAGCTCACTCGACGAACATGTAAAAAGGATCCCGTTAAAAATGATGATTACAAATGTACAATGTATTATATTTTTTATATATATATAGCTGATGTATAACCTCGCTTATGACGCACGCACACGGTATGCATATAGGAAATCTGATTGCAACTAGTCTGACTATGCTTCTAAATTATGAAATAAATGCCCCCGAACCCCCCCAGCCAGTTGATAGACGTTTTAGTTTGCTACAAATGAATTGATAAAACTTTCTAATGTTTTTTATTGCTGCAAAACAACACCCCCCACTGTACGCACTTTAGCCATTGCCGTGTCCGGCCAAATACGACTGCACCCTCATAAATCCACGTACTATGATTTTGCAAAAATAAAGGTTTTCGAAATTATGAACGGGTATTGCATGCTTTATTTGAAATATGGGATCGGCGGGAGAGTTCTTATCTGTGCACCCTACCCTGCTCTCTCTTTAAGGTTATTAGAAGATGGTTGCCCAGCCCCGGAGGAAGGATCGGATCTACGACACGATACTCTGCCTTCAAGGTACGCGACTGACTCATGAACTCTCGCGTGGAGAAAAGACCTCGTCTTCTGAGGATGGGTAAAACGAAACGGTATAAATAATGGAATGTAAAAGAAGGGTAAAATAAAACGATGTAAATGTTATAAAGTACAACGCTCAAAGGTATTAGGGAACAGAGCTGACCAAAGAACTGAAGAACCTTAGAACGTCACAGCATTGAAGGAGATTTAAGGATCCCGATAGTGAGATACATCTACTAACTAGATACCTCGCACTAGGTACCTCTGGTTTCCTTTTTACGTTTCCCTGCACACGACCTATAAGGACACACTGCCCCCCCCCCGACTCCAGAAACCATACCCCAGGGATTCTACCCCGAGGAGGAAAGACGAGTATGAGGTAAGTAAAGGACTCTCGAATCCATGTATTTGATATGCGCGAATGTTGTCCCCCTCCCTTCCCCTCTTTTCCCTCCCTCTACAGGTTACATCAGGGGCCGCAACCGAGGTATGGCGAAGATCTGAAGCCTTGCCCCGTCTGATACGCGAAGCGGACCAACGCTGCAAGGTGGCGCCTAAGCACGCCCACAAACTACTCACGTAGCAAACGAGCCCATAAATTTAGTATGATCTGATGAAAAATGATCACCCTTAACCCATGCTGCACGAATGAACCCATGTCACGTATGATTCGAAACTATGAGAGAATGTGTGTGTGTGACTGAAGCGTTGACTCAACTGGTCGAAGGACCAAGAATGCAAGAAAGTGCGACACAGTGGTACCCGTTTTCCTTTTTCTCAAAGCATGTCCCCTCTACCCTGTCTAATGCTCGTCCACCTCAAACTGCATGCTTTCAAGATTCTAACGCAGACCCGTAAATGTCCTTTGCTGTGTAATGCACTAAATAGCCTTTCTTAAATACACTGCCACTCTCCATGTCGCACGTGTACTATTTAGCCTGCTGTTGCACTCTCTCTCTCTCTCTCTCTCTCTCTCTCTCTCTCTCTCTCTCTCTCTCTCTCTCTCCTTCACACTCCCACTCTTCCGAGCGATTAGCTCCGAAATTGGCAGACTGCCACCCCTAGCGCACCACCCAATTGGCTCCAAATACCGCCAGTATTTGCACAAAACTTGTCTTTAATAAAATCACCATGAGACCGTGTCACTACCTCTCCTTTCTGCTAAATTGACGAAACCGAGAATTGGCCATAAGGGAAAGGACAGGTAAGACGACTGAGGTTCCCTAATCTGACCCGTAATGAGGGAACTACATGTCAGCGGCTCCTATTATGAGATAAAATGCCTCAGATGACGCGACCTTCCCCGTTCCGAATTGTCGCAATACCCAAACCGTAAAGGTAATCGAAACCTCCCCATCTTCCCAGGACGCACCCAGTATTGCGTTCAGTTGCCCCCGATAAGAGTTTTTAACTATCCTTCACCCCCCGATCGTAAGAGATGGGTCGACTTGCGACTAACGCAGGCCAGCTGTGGTCCCTAGAAATGATTTTTTCGATAGGCAAATTTCAGAGTTTGGAATTCGAGAAATGCCACTGAACGCTCACCAACTGAACTGTGGCCTTCTGCCGATAGTACCCTTATAACCCAAAGTAAGATGATGCCCCCCCATCACAGTTTTCTATGTCCCTAGTTATTTTCCCATGAGACCCCTGTCTTTTCTAATTTAGTAATCAGGCCGCGAGAGGCTGCATAGGAACCAGAATGATGTTTTACAAAGTTAAAGATTAGACCGAAGCGAAGAAAACCATTACAATGAACCTTGTCGAAAGCGAAAATGTTTAGTTAAAAGGCAGGATGCATTGATAAAATGAAAGATGTTTAGCCTATGTTCGTCCCTCAGCGAGATACCTATTAGTACCATGTTGATAGCTCACAACACCCTTTTGTAAATATAAACCCCTAGAGAACGGTATAGCTTTGTCAGGCTTGTATTACGAAGGTGGGTCTCCATCAGAGGAACTGTCGTGACTATAGTAAACAGTTGTGAAGGAAAGTCATAGTAAATCCAGCAGGCCCACCATCGATCATTTATATGTCAGTTGTGAACCCTAATATAACGGACGTTTCTATTGTCATTTACCTGGAGCTGGGAGAGAAATAGACTTGTGTGATTACCTTCCTCTGCCCATTCTCTAAAGACTGTCTTTTCAAACTCCTTCAAGGGTACAGCTGTCGGAGGAAAGAAGGACCGGATGTGGGAGCACGTGGCCTGACTACAGACTATGGAACGTCTGCGGCATGGGCCAAGGCGAGACCGCGACAGAACGGAGCTGCAGGACGAGGCACTATTTCCGACAAAACAAGAGGAGAGGGCTGACCTGATGCCCCTGTCCAATGTTCAAATGTGTGCCGAAAGGTCCCCGCTCCCTAAACTCGGTCATAAGCCCGCCTACCTGAAATCTCTCGTTCCCCTAGTTTGTTCCCGACCTGGCCATTGCTCCACCCCCCTTTTTCTCCGACCTACCCTATGGACTATTTGTACACTCTTCTTCCACCTGAACTTTTTGACTATCGACTCCGAAAGACACAGGGCGAAAAAGACCTTTTCGACCAGAAACGCGAGGAAAAGGTCGTGCCCTGCAACACGGGACCTAGAATAGAGCTGGACCCTTAGCTCCACCGCCGGTGCTCCACAGCGCCAACAAAGGACTGAGAACTCAGTAACTTCGAACATTGACACCCTCAATCATCGTTTCTGCTACGTCTCGTTTCTCTCCCAGCCACCATTGTATTGATTATGCTCCAACCAAATATATACGGAGCCTGTATATAATAACCTGTATGCAATGTACTGACTGCTCGCTACAGAATCATTTTTTGTATTACCTTACTATGACTTTCCTGCTAACAAGTTTATCAAAGTTTATCAATAGGCCCGCCTCCTAAAACTAGAGATCTTAAATGTAGTGTTTACGACTCCTTCACCTGGGGTCCTACTGCTTTTTCTTATGCCCACCATAATAGACTTGAATAGGAAATAGATCAGCAAGATGTCTTGAATATGTTAAAGGGAGGACTGTGGAAAATTAGTACGGTTTGGTAAACATTATCTGCGCCATCTTGCCTTTTCCCCTGATGCCACACTTTTGTCGTGCGCGCCCGCCATTTTTTTAGGTGCCTCGATCAGGACCATCCCTTTTGCACGCCACTGGCCCCCAACATAGCCCTTTGCCCTCGCCAAGCCTGCACGCTGACCAACCCCCCCTCGCTCGCACATGCTTTGAGTCATAAACCCCTCTTCAGCGCAGTTCTGCCTCAAAGCCCCATCCTGTTCCCATCGCGACCCCTCCCTTCATTCTTTTCATAGTCCCCGGCCCTTTGATACAAAAAAAACCCCTTTTCCTGTGCCCGTTTGTCTTCCTTGTTCCCAGGCCGACACCTAGCTCTGCCGATACTATTCCTTGCCCCTCCCCGTACAGTTGAAAGCTTCCCTCATCAAAGGACCCCCGAGTTGATCAGAGACCCCACCCCACGAGATCCGATCGAACCCCCCACACTCCATGAATCGGCGGAATATCCAGCTGCGCGATAACCATCACCTGTTGTGACCGGGGTGGGGACTTCTACTGTAAATGTGTGTGGGAACGGGCCCGAAGGGGAGATTCCGGGAATGTCTTTCCGTACATCAAAGCATTGCCATGAATATGTAAACTGTAATAAAGCCACAAAAACCTGTATATAAGGGGCCAGGCCTCAGAAATAAGTTAGAGCACCTCATGACGATACCTGCTGTCTGATTTGTCGTGTTCTCCTCCGGAGAGAATAAACCTTGTTTCCTGCCTTCCAGTCTCCAGCGCCTGCCTCTTCATTGATTAATGTTTCGTGGGTTAAAGAGGCGATACCGCCGGGCAAATACCGATTGTCCCCGACCTTAGTTTCTACACTAGCACCATTGGTTTTGCAAATGCTTGCTTGATCTTGTTATTAGCTACTGTTGGTAAGAACTCCTGCAGCAAGCTAGAGCCTCGAAGGGCGGCATGAATCGAGGGATTTGTTATTTGTAGACGTGCAATGAAGTCTGTGCTGGCCAGCCTGTGGCATGTTTATGCAGACTCGAGGTGGCGCTT
The DNA here is from genome assembly GCF_964261635.1 of Lissotriton helveticus. Lineage (NCBI taxonomy): Eukaryota > Metazoa > Chordata > Amphibia > Caudata > Salamandridae > Lissotriton > Lissotriton helveticus. The sequence goes on along the minus strand of NW_027611671.1, from coordinate 1,068,761 downwards.
TTCCTATAGTCCCCACTTTGTTTCTGGAACTCAGAGTTTGTTGCTTCGGCCTGCATGGGGGGGCTCTCAGGGGGCACTGTGGATGGTAATCCCCACCCCAGGTGACCCCTAAATGTACATCATTCAAGGTGATCAGTAAAAGGCGATGTTGATGAGATGATGTCTGAAGGGTGTGATCGTAACCTTGGCTTCCCCACTTGACCACGATTGCATGAACCTGTGACACGAATGTCTCGTCCTGCACCTCTCGCTCTCTACCTGGCGAGCACCGGCAGCAGACTGAACCTCAACATCAAGAGTATCTGTTTGGGACCAGCCATGCCTAGAAGTGTCTCCCTTGCCTTATATTGTACTAGTCTCACTATTCACCATCTGGTGAAGTGAGACCACGAGAGCTGTCTCGTCTGCTACAATAATAACCTTTATGAAGTGCTACGCCGGCGTCTAGGCGCTGTTCATCGGGTGAGGTGCATGCTATGTGGAGGCCACGATCATGAAAGGCTTCTGCTGTGTCTTAAGAGGTTGGCGAGATGCTGCTTGCTTGCGCTGCCGCAGTCCACAGGTGACCGGTCACTTCGACATTGTGAGAAGTTGGCCTGGTAGGGGATGTTTCCAATTCTGGAACCACCTACTACCTGACCAAACAACTCCCTTATGGTGTCTGGTTGTAAGTCAACCTTATTAGACAAGCTATCCTAGGGGTAGCATGGACTAAGCAGCCTAAAGGCTTAACTTAAGAGGTCGTGTTAAGCGAGCTGTTTTACCACATACAATCCTGTAATACCAAATGAAAGGACACCACACAAGTATATATTATAAAAATATATGTATTTATTACTAAAAACAATCCCCAGTATTCTTTATGAATAAAGGGGCACAAGCGTTAAATCAAAAGCACTGTTTAAACATACAAAGTTGCACAATTATGGATGAGGGCAGGGGGCCACTCGAACCATATACTAAACAAGTGGTATAAGAGAGGCCACTCGAACAGTGGTTAGGCCTAGGGCCTAGGGAATCGCTGGGAGCAGTCAGGACAAGCAATGCTGAAGTCGGGAATGGCCCTCGGGATTCGGGAGAGGTGCGGAAAGCGCACGCATGCACCAATGTTAACCAATGGTGCGTAAAAGTCAAAGAGTTAAAGTTAAAGGACACTTCCGCTGAACCTAGGAGAACAAAACTTAACACACAGACCCTAGAGGTGTGCACCAGTGTGGGAACACCGGCGGAGCAAAGTTACCTCACCCACAGGAAGTGGGTGCACAGGGTCGAAGTGACGTCGGGTTTTGACTCGCAGGCTCTTGGTGCTTGAAGCTGAAAGGGCTGCAGGCGGGTTGAAGATGAAGTGTCCGGTGGAGTCCAAGGGTGGACTCAAGTTGTAGAGTACCTGAAAGCAGAGGGGACAGAGTCTGGGTCACTCAGCAGTGACCAGGGTGGAACCAGGACGGAACCAGGCAATGTCGGGCGCAATCAGGTGGTCGTCGAGGAGCTTCTCTCCGCTGTCACATGGGCTCTGGGGCATCTGCGACATCCAGGAGCAGGTCACGATCTGTCCCACGCAGGCTCTCACCGTCGGTGCAGTCGGCTTCCGGTTTGGAGCAAACAAGCCTTGGTAAGAGCAATCCACGCGGGATCGGAAGATTGCTTCTCACTCGGACCAGGAAGGTCAGAGTCGGGGCTCCTTTTCAGGGGAGCTGGTGTGGATCTAGAGCAACCAGAATCACAAGTCTTCTTCGATAGTTCGTCGGCACAGGGACCACAAGCCAGCTGGCAAGTGACCGGGCCAACGCGTTGAGCCAAATCGTGCCAAAGGGCCCCACGCAGCACTCGTCGAGTGTGGAGGGCTGAACTTCGGCTCAGGAGTAGCTCAGGGTGGGGGCTTCTCAAACCCCGGTGCACAGCTTCGAGGGTCACTCGTGGGCTGCACGGTCAGCGTCTCGTGGTCAATTCAAGATGGCGTGCCCCACGCTTCCGGTCGCCTCCATGGGTCTCAGCTTTGCAGGGACTGTGGATCGGGCTGTTAGAAGCTGGGCAGGCTTAATCTCGTTGATCTCAGTCGCTCGAGTTCCGGCGGGAACTGCAACTAAGTAGACGTCGAGGGCTGGATGGTGCCTGCTGCTGCAGGGTGGTCACTCCTTGACCACAAGGGAGATTCTTCGGGCTTCCAAGTTGAAATGGGAGTCCAAGGGTCCAGAGTTTCGTTTCTAATGTTTCTTCCAGGAAATCTGATGTGCATTGGCACTGCTCCCACTCTTATTCCAATCTGGGGGGCGTGATTACCTGCTAGGTCCCCTCCTATGGGTGGGACCCAGGAAGTGGGTGGATACACCCCCTTCCTTTGATCCAGGCCGCCCTGGCACGAGGGCTGGAGTGCCCCAGAACCGGTTTGGCCGGATTATGCAAGGGGCAGCCTTGTGCGCCCCAAGCAGTGTCTGGTTTCTTTCAAACCTCCCTGCTACAATACACTATCTCCTGTCTGGAGGGCGGTGACACCCTCCTGTGACAGGAAACCCTTTGTCCAGGACCCCCTTGACTGAGTTTCGGTCAGCTCCAGGGGTCCAGACATTTGTCTGTGGCAGAGGCATCCATTTTGTGGATCTTAAGGTCTTTGGAGAAATTAACCGCATTAAAGCAAAGTAACATGTCTTACCCCTCTAGAGGGGTGGAATGCCATCCACGTCGCCAGAACTGGCGAGGGGATGGTATTCCAAAGCGTATGACACCTTACACGACATGTTTTGATAAAGCCAAACCAAAGTTGCTAAATAACCGCGAGGATTATAAGGCACTTAATAGTATATGGTATGGCATTATCCTGAAACAGCTTAGGGATTTGTTCCCGACGGCTGCAGACAGGCTCAGCTCATGCTAGAGCTCCATCTCACATAAAACCACGCACTCAGCCTCCAGGATTGATGAGGCCTTTCTATAGGAGTGGCTCACAGGTTTACATGTGTCCAGATATAGGTTTAGACATAGGTATACTATATCTAAGCAAGGGGTGTGTACACCACCTTACCCCAGCTGAGTGATCAGCCAGTTGTGTCAATTTAAGAACCAGCCAGGGGTGGCAAAAGATATGCTGCAGCCCCTGGTAGGCCTTAGTGGCTCCTGTGCCCTGTGCACCTATAGTGCATTCTACAGGGGCTGACAAGGAGTCCATTTCCAATTGGTATGTACCTAGGGTACATGGAATCCATTTTACAGAGAGAGCAGATGGCCTGGGGCCCTGATTAGCAGGGAACCAGGTCAACTAAGTCAAAAAACCAGCTAAACACAGGCAAAAAATCTGGGGTAACCATAGTCAGGTAGCCACCTTCCTACATAACCCCCCCCCCAAACGAAAGGAGATAAGGCTATCCTTGGCCAGGTAAGCCTATATTGCCTGAGTGGCCATATAAGGAAGTACCTGCACTAGCATGGGTACCCCCTGTCTCATGGTCCACTAAGCAGTCCCTCACCCTTTGGGTATTAGAGGGTCTCCACCATAGGGAATCACTACCTTGGGTGTGTTTATGCAAAGTTAAAGGCTGGTTTGGATATGGAGTATTGAAGCGAGGCTCTACTAATTTAGGGCTTAGCTTCCTCCAATTATCTTCCACCCTGTGTGCCTTTCTCTCTTTAACTGAGTTGCACTGTGCTCTCAGGGTCAACCTCTGGCTACCTAAAGCTGGAGGCTGGGTCCCTCTGTTTGGCTTGCTGGAGGGACAGTTCAGGTTTGGGCCCCTTGGGTCCCAGGTTTGGCTGTGCCCAACAGAATCCATCTGTGGGAGGTCCCTAACTGTTTTTAAGGGGGCTCCCTCAGGAGTTTTTAAAGTTTTCACCTTACTAGGGCTACTAGTTTTGGTGCACCTAATCTTTTGATGGGGGTGCTTTATTTGACAGGGGGCCCTCTGGGTCTCACTGTCCTTCTTGTCCTCTGCAGCCCTGGGCTGGCTAAGGCAAGGTAGAGAGGGGCAGGTTACCTGCTCCAGACTGGGTCCCACCTGAGAAAGGTCCACTGACATCAGAGGTTCTGTCAGGCTAGGCCCAACCACCTCTGGGGCAGCTCCTTCATCAGGGGTAAGATCAGTTCCCTGAGGAGGCTGATCCTGTCCTAAAGTCTGGTGAGGGGGAGATTTCTCTTCCTCCTCCATGCTCTCAGTTTGTGTGGAGTTATCCATCATTTCAGGTTTCACAACACACATGTCAGTTTGAGTTTGGGCTGTGGCCATCACAGCCCCACCAACCTTTTCAGGAGGAGACTCAGTTTGGGTTTCTGCTGTTATCATAACAGCTTTGCTATTCTGTTCAGGAAGAGCTTTGGCTAGAGATGGGGCAGAGAGTTTCTCAGCCCTACCAACCTTTTCAGGAAGGACATCTTGAATTGGGGCTGTAGCCATTACAGCCCCACTGACCTTTCCATTGGAGTTCACCATTCTAGAATGGGTTTCCTGTTCAACCTCAGCCCAGGCTGAGATCTCCAAATCATTACCAAGTAGGCAGTCTACAGGCAAGTTTGGTGACACTGCCACTCTCTTTGGGCCAATGACACCTCCCCAGCTGAGACTTACTACTGCCATGGGATGATTTGTTTGGATTCCATCAATGTTTGTAACCTGGTATGTGGCACCAGGTAGAAGTTGCTTAGAGGGGACTATGCCATCAGCCACCATGGTGATGCTAGCCCCTGTGTCTCTAAAAGCCTCAACTTTCAAACCATTGATGATGGGTTCTTGTCTATACTTGCTCAAGGTATTTGGGCAAGCAGAGAAGTTGGCAAACCCCATGCCAGTCTCATAGACAAGATCATTGGGTGATGGGGACCTGGATAGGCCAGGGTCCACCTGAGCTCCAACAGTAAACCCACCCAGATTCCTGGGTGTGCTTCCACTTCCTGGGGGATTACTGCTGACAGTAACAGGAGGTGTGGAGGCTGGCTTTGGAGGTATATTTTCTTTATTGTTATTCTTGGGACAACAGTTGTCTGTTTTGTAATGCCCCACCTGTTTACAGGCATAACAATAAGGCTTTTTCTCAGTTGAAGAAGTGTCTTGGGACCCACCCCCATCCTTGGAGTTTTGGGGCCCTGGGGAAGTCTTTTCTTTATTTTTATCCCCACCCTTATCTTGAGGCTTGGTAGACTCCTTCTTCTGGTTACTGTCCTGATTCTTAGGCCTAATCCTGGTTCTGACCCATTTGTCTGCCTTCTTTCCCAATTCTTGGGGAGAGGTCAGATCAGAGTCCACCAGGTGCTGGTGTAAGAGCTGGTTCTGACAATTACTTAGGATCTGCTCCCTCATAATCAAATTATACAATCCTGTAAAGTCATGTACTTTGCTGCCATGTAGCCAACCCTCCAGAGCCTTAGTAGCACAATCTACAAAATCAGTCCAGTCCTGAGTCTGTGTCTTCTGGGTATCTCTGAACTTCAACCTGTACTGTTCAGTGGTTACGCCAAACCCATCTATCAGAACACTCTTCAGGACTTTGTAATTGTTTGCATCCTCATGTCTGACAGTGAGGAGCTTGTCTCTCCCTTTCTCTGAAAAGGAGTACCATAAGATTGCTGCCCACTGTTCCTCAGGAACCTGCTGTACCATGCAGGCTCTCTCAAGAGCAGTCATCCATTTGTGGATGTCATCCCCTTCTTTGAAGGGGGGCACAATCTTTGTCAGGTTTCTACTATCATAGGACCTGGGTTTCTCTTTAGGAATATTGCTGCCACCAGTGGCATCTAAGCCACACAATTTCTGCTCTCTTGCCAAGGCAAGTTTAGCTTGGGCCATGGTAAGTTTAGCTTGAGCCAAGGCTACCTTCTCCCTCTCTATTTGGAGTTCGACAGCCCTCATTCTGGCCCTATGCTCAGCTTTCTGAGAAGCAGTCATGCCTCTCTCTGATTCTTTGGAGGCACTAGAAATATGAGAGTCCCCTGAGGGAGATCTCACTCTTCTGTTGCCTGGGAGAATCACATGTTGGGTTCTGGGGAGGGGCTGGCCCTCTCCATTCCCCAGTAGGTCCAAGTTGGCCTGGCTAAGCCTACCAACTGGAACCTGGCTACCCTGATCCTGTACTTCTAAGTCCTCAACATCTGAGTCCTCATCCAAGTCATCATCATCCTCCTCTTCAGGGGGATCAACTGCAGGGCGGTTCCCTCCAGTTCCTGTGTCTAGGGAAGCTGCTTTTGCCTTCTCTAAGTCATCCTGTTCTAGGATTTCTACCAGGATTAGGCAGGTGGGGCTTCTGCCCCTTTGTAACACTCTTGCTTTGCACAAGGCAATCAAGTCTCTGCGGGTTAACTTGTCATATCCAAAAGTTGCCTGGGTAGGGTCAACTGTCACAGGACTAGACCCTGAGGCCTTTCCTGTGTCAGACATGGTTACTAGTGAGGTGTAAGTGGTGCACTTACCTACACTAAGTGTTTTCCTACTGGACCTTGCTAGTGAGTTGTAGTCAGGGGTGTGCTACTCCCTTCAACCTACAACTACTAAGTTCAGTAGAACTTAATATGCTAAGCTTTTGATTTTATATGTACCTAGAGGTACTTGATGTGATCTTTCAATTTGATATAAAGATTGCAATGGTAAAACAACAGCAAGCTCAAATCCGCACCGCTGCTCACCAATGTGAGAAGTTGGCCTGGTAGGGGATGTTTCCAATTCTGGAACCACCTACTACCTGACCAAACAACCCCCTTATGGTGTCTGGTTGTAAGTCAACCTTATTAGACAAGCTATCCTAGGGGTAGCATGGACTAAGCAGCCTAAAGGCTTAACTTAAGAGGTCGTGTTAAGCGAGCTGTTTTACCACATACAATCCTGTAATACCAAATGAAAGGACACCACACAAGTATATATTATAAAAATATATGTATTTATTACTAAAAACAATCCCCAGTATTCTTTATGAATAAAGGGGCACAAGCGTTAAATCAAAAGCACTGTTTAAACATACAAAGTTGCACAATTATGGATGAGGGCAGGGGGCCACTCGAACCATATACTAAACAAGTGGTATAAGAGAGGCCACTCGAACAGTGGTTAGGCCTAGGGCCTAGGGAATCGCTGGGAGCAGTCAGGACAAGCAATGCTGAAGTCGGGAATGGCCCTCGGGATTCGGGAGAGGTGCGGAAAGCGCACGCATGCACCAATGTTAACCAATGGTGCGTAAAAGTCAAAGAGTTAAAGTTAAAGGACACTTCCGCTGAACCTAGGAGAACAAAACTTAACACACAGACCCTAGAGGTGTGCACCAGTGTGGGAACACCGGCGGAGCAAAGTTACCTCACCCACAGGAAGTGGGTGCACAGGGTCGAAGTGACGTCGGGTTTTGACTCGCAGGCTCTTGGTGCTTGAAGCTGAAAGGGCTGCAGGCGGGTTGAAGATGAAGTGTCCGGTGGAGTCCAAGGGTGGACTCAAGTTGTAGAGTACCTGAAAGCAGAGGGGACAGAGTCTGGGTCACTCAGCAGTGACCAGGGTGGAACCAGGACGGAACCAGGCAATGTCGGGCGCAATCAGGTGGTCGTTGAGGAGCTTCTCTCCGCTGTCACGTGGGCTCTGGGGCATCTGCGACGTCCAGGAGCAGGTCACGATCTGTCCCACGCAGGCTCTCACCGTCGGTGCAGTCGGCTTCCGGTTTGGAGCAAACAAGCCTTGGTAAGAGCAATCCACGTGGGATCGGAAGATTGCTTCTCACTCGGACCAGGAAGGTCAGAGTCGGGGCTCCTTTTCAGGGGAGCTGGTGTGGATCTGGAGCAACCAGAATCACAAGTCTTCTTTGATAGTTCGTCGGCACAGGGACCACAAGCCAGCTGGCAAGTGACCGGGCCAACGCGTTGAGCCAAATCGTGCCAAAGGGCCCCACGCAGCACTCGTCGAGTGTGGAGGGCTGAACTTCGGCTCAGGAGTAGCTCAGGGTGGGGGCTTCTCAAACCCCGGTGCACAGCTTCGAGGGTCACTCGTGGGCTGCACGGTCAGCATCTCGTGGTCAATTCGAGATGGCGTGCCCCACGCTTCCGGTCGCCTCCACGGGTCTCAGCTTTGCAGGGACTGTGGATCGGGCTGTTAGAAGCTGGGCAGGCTTGATCTCGTCGATCTCAGTCGCTCGAGTTCCGGCGGGAACTGCAACTAAGTAGACATCGAGGGCTGGATGGTGCCTGCTGCTGCAGGGTGGTCACTCCTTGACCACAAGGGAGATTCTTCGGGCTTCCAAGTTGAAATGGGAGTCCAAGGGTCCAGAGTTTCGTTTCTAATGTTTCTTCCAGGAAATCTGATGTGCATTGGCACTGCTCCCACTCTTATTCCAATCTGGGGGGCGTGATTACCTGCTAGGTCCCCTCCTATGGGTGGGACCCAGGAAGTGGGTGGATACACCCCCTTCCTTTGATCCAGGCCGCCCTGGCACGAGGGCTGGAGTGCCCCAGAACCGGTTTGGCCGGATTATGCAAGGGGCAGCCTTGTGCGCCCCAAGCAGTGTCTGGTTTCTTTCAAACCTCCCTGCTACAATACACTATCTCCTGTCTGGAGGGCGGTGACACCCTCCTGTGACAGGAAACCCTTTGTCCAGGACCCCCTTGACTGAGTTTCGGTCAGCTCCAGGGGTCCAGACATTTGTCTGTGGCAGAGGCATCCATTTTGTGGATCTTAATGTCTTTGGAGAAATTAACCGCATTAAAGCAAAGTAACATGTCTTACCCCTCTAGAGGGGTGGAATGCCATCCCCGTCGCCAGAACTGGCGAGGGGATGGTATTCCAAAGCGTATGACACCTTACACGACATGTTTTGATAAAGCCAAACCAAAGTTGCTAAATAACCGCGAGGATTATAAGGCACTTAATAGTATATGGTATGGCATTATCCTGAAACAGCTTAGGGATTTGTTCCCGACGGCTGCAGACAGGCTCAGCTCATGCTAGAGCTCCATCTCACATAAAACCACGCACTCAGCCTCCAGGATTGATGAGGCCTTTCTATAGGAGTGGCTCACAGGTTTACATGTGTCCAGATATAGGTTTAGACATAGGTATACTATATCTAAGCAAGGGGTGTGTACACCACCTTACCCCAGCTGAGTGATCAGCCAGTTGTGTCAATTTAAGAACCAGCCAGGGGTGGCAAAAGATATGCTGCAGCCCCTGGTAGGCCTTAGTGGCTCCTGTGCCCTGTGCACCTATAGTGCATTCTACAGGGGCTGACAAGGAGTCCATTTCCAATTGGTATGTACCTAGGGTACATGGAATCCATTTTACAGAGAGAGCAGATGGCCTGGGGCCCTGATTAGCAGGGAACCAGGTCAACTAAGTCAAAAAACCAGCTAAACACAGGCAAAAAATCTGGGGTAACCATAGTCAGGTAGCCACCTTCCTACAGACATGTACAGTGGAGTTGTAGTCCGTGTGTGCTGTGCGGTGCATCCTGCTTTTTCCTTCCACACCGGCTGTTTTTGAGTGGAGTTGGAGTTGTAGTCCGTGTTTGCTGTGCGGTGCATCCTGCTTTTTCCTTCCACACCGGCTGTTTTTGAGTGGAGTGGGAGTTGTAGTCCATGTGTGCTGTGCGGTGCATCCTGCTTTTTCCTTTCACACTGACTGTTTTTGAAAGGAGTGGGAGTTGTAGGCCGTGCGTGCTGTACGGTGCATCCTGCTTTTTCCTTCCCCACCGGCTGTTTTTGAGTGGAGTGGGAGTTGTAGGCCGTGTGTGCTGTGCGGTGCATCCTGCTTTTTCCTTCCCCACTGGCTGTTTTGAGTGGAGTGGGAGTTGTAGGCCGTGTGTGCTGTGCAGTGCATCCTGCTTTTTCCTTCCACACCGGCTCTTTTTGAGTGGATTGGGAGTTGTAGTCTGTGTGTATTGTACGGTGCATCCTGCTTTGTCCTTCCACACCCGCTGCTTTTCAGTGGAGTGGGAGTTGTAGTCCGTGTGTGCTGTGCAGTGCATCCTGCTTTTTCCTTCCACACCGGCTGTTTTTGAGTGGAGTGGGAGTTGTAGTCCGTGTGTGCTGTGCAGTGCATCCTGCTTTTTCCTTCCACACCGGCTGCTTTTGAGTAGAGGGGGAGTTGTAGTCCGTGTGTACTGTGCAGTGCATCCTGCTTTTTCCTTCCACACCGGCTGCTTTTGAGTGGAGTGGGAGTTGTAGTCCGTGTGTGCTGTGCGGTGCATCCTGCTTTTTCCTTCATACCGGCTGCTTTTGAGTGGAGTGGGAGTTGTAGTCCGTGTGTGCTGTGCGGTGCATCCTGCTTTTTCCTTCCACACCGGCTGTTTTTGAGTGGAGTGGGTGTTGAAGGCCTTGTAGCTACCTGCTGGTGTCCCTTCTATCCACCTGGCCCACCCCCTCCCATGCATACTGTTTGCACTACGCGCCTGCACCACTGAAATCCTTGCACTGCCCCTACCTGCCCGCCACTGCCAGGGCGTTGAGCTCTGTTGTCTGTTGAATGGCAGAAAGGCAAATTCCTCTTCTTGCCATTACATCTTCGCTGGATGGGGCTTGGAATAAAGCAGATCCTTCTCTGCACCCCTCTTCTCAGTCAGTCATCTATTAAACTTTACTCCTCCCAGAGCAGGGTCTGCTATCCACCCCTGCTAGGGGAGCTCCTGTTGCTCCGGGGTGGACCTTACAAAGCATGTTAACAAATTGCTGTATTTTGTGCATGCCTTCGGGTCCCTCACCTCTGTCCTGAGTAGACTCGGCCTTGGATGCTGTATCCTGTCCTTGCCGTTGGGTGGACAGAGTAGAGAATTTACCGTCTGTAGCCTGTCCCTGTAGAGGGTGCTTCACCGTCACGCCGGTGTGGCCCCGGTACAGCTTTACTGGCTGTCTGTAGTTAGTGTATGACATGGGTTAGTGGAGTTGTTGTTTTTTCTTTACTCCTGGGTGGAGTAAACCGGAGCAATGAAATTCTGACATTCCCATTTCACTTATAATTGGTGATCATAACTAACTCACTGTCAATAACTCACTCGCTAACTCTCTCACTCTCACTAACTAAATCTCACTCACTCTCACTAACTCAATAACTCTCTCTCACTAACTAACTCACTCGCTAACTCTCTCACTCTCACTAACTCTCTCACTAATTTCATCACTCTTACTAACTCTCTCAATCTCTCACTAACTATCTCCCACTAATTAACTCACTAAATCTATCACTCTCAATAACAAAGTAAGTAACCTTCACTCTCCTGTTATTTATACCCACCCCTTTGTGGAAAAGTAAATTTTGCCATGTTGTATGTGCCTACGTGTTCCCTATGTTATGTTATATGTGCATGATGGATATGCATGTATTCCCCTATGATCGATTAAAGACGCAATTATAGTTGTGTCCATCTCTAGCATGCCAGTTTCCAGTTTTCGTGAATACAACGAATATCGGGCCTATGTAAAGCTACGTTGCCACGTTTTACAGTGTGCACGTTAATTCATTGAATTATCCCCGTTTCTAGGCCTCAAAAGGGCCCGGACTTAGATTCAGCGCCTGTTTTCTGAACCCTCTCCAAGGAGCGATACAGCCCCCACCTGTATCCCTGACTCTTAGCTTACTTTCATGCCTCGCAGTGCCCGGCTCGGCCTGGCTCTGCCTCCCAGTCTGCCAAGAATATGTTATGTTTCTAGTTATCAGTCCAGCCCTCCTTCTCTGCATTCCTAAGCTACTGAATCGCATCAATAGTTTCCGTCATCGTCTAGCCTTTATGTCTCCATGTAAGAGAAATACTGTATTAATATTTATAGAATATTCCCCGCACACGCACTACATGTAGAATTATGCATGCACCAGTCTTAATGTCTGTTAGCCTTTACTCTGATAACTTTTGGATTCTATCAACATGTACTCTAAACACCAGATACTAGATATGCCTGGGTACATGTCGCTCTGACACTCCAGACTTTAGTCTCCTCTTCTAGCGCAGAAGTCATAGCCCCCCAGTTCTCCCTGGTAACACGTCATTGTCAGTTTGCGCGCACCACTAGGTTAGAGGTCCCAGCTGCTCAGGTAGCCCCCTCCATGTTTCCGCCCCGTTTATGACATATTCTGTTACGTTTACATCACATGTCTGTGTATACGCCCTGTACACGCCTTCTTGTTACCTCATTTTGCCCTTATCTTTCGCGACTGCGACAAACTCCGCCTACTGCTACGCCTACTGTATTGAATGCAATGTATTTTGTTTAACTATATATACTAATGTTCTGTTATTAAAAGTTATGCGCATCATTCCCAGATCCTGCCCCCGGCAGCTGTCGGGCCCTGCCATCCCATTCCCATGCAGGCTGTCCTGTTCCTGTCCTTTTATGCCTGATTAAAGCCTGTACACTCTAGCTACCTCGAATCTTGACTCTTATTTATTGAGCTATCTGTTTGTATGAGTATCCCGAAAAATAGAACCGGTAATTAATTATTTATTTACCACATAATGGCGCCCGAATAGGGACTTGCCCTTTCCCCACGCGCCGGAGAAGCCACGCAGGCCCCCTGATCCTCTGCAGCCGTGACGGAACCATACCGTGCACGTGCAGATATTTCTGCTTCAAGTATCCCTCAGGCCCACGGAGGAGATGGAGGTTGCGGTCCAGCGTCCAGACGAGGTGGTGGAGGAACGCGGCGAGTCCCGACCAGAGCCCAAGCCGAGAGTCCAAGGTCCGAGGTATCCGGAGGCCCACCTGTAACTAAAGTCCGAGGTTCGTCCGTCCGTCGTCGTAGCAGTCCAGTCCAGTCCGAGGCCTTCCGTTCTTGCTGCCCGGTGAGTACCATTGCTGGGGTAGTATCTAGACAGGGTCAATTGATTTGTCTCTGGTCCGTGGGTTTGGGTACACAGATCCAACACGAAGTGTCCACTTAGGTGGATGCGGGTCCTGACGTGTCTCTTTATGGGACCGGTAAGTTTCGTACTGTTTTAGCAGTGCATCTAGTCATTCTAGTAAGTTTCTGTTCCAGTAAGTTCTGTTTTTGAGAAATTCATGTATTCTGTTTTCAGTATTTCAGGTAATATTCTGTCCAAAATGTTATTTCATGTGTTTTCAATGTCGTGGTATGAATGATTCGTTTTTCAGTTATTATTGTGTTTATCGTGTATTGTATTGTGTCCAGACTCCAGCCTAGTTATGCCTCTGTTCTCAAAGTTACGTCAGTTAAAAACTAGAAAAGGTCTGCTCGAGGAAGCAGTTCCTGTCCCGCCTAGGGACAGTCCAGGTCATTTTATGTATCAAAAGCATGGCATAAGTGCCATATTATATCTAGATTTATGGGTGGAGTACACCAAGGAATTAGAGGAAAAGTATAGATGGCCCGTATCAGGTACGTGGGATGCCGAGTGCATCATGCGAGTAGAAGAAGCATTATGGAAAAAGAAAGCCAGACAGTCCCAGAGAGACGCCATCGAGTTATGGCGCAAAGAATCTCATAAAAGAACAGAAAAAGAAATCATAAAGTCTGAATTAAGTAGAGAATCCTCAGAAAGAGCCCAAGAAATGGAATTAATTGAAGTAGGTGAACGAGTTAAAGCCGAACAGTCAGACAGACAGAGAAATGCCCTCATTAAGGGTATGTATCCTCTTCTTGCCGAGGGTTTGCCAAAAGCAACCCCGGAAGCACCATGTAATTTTCCGCCGCCATTAGTTCCGATTAAGCTACGTCACAAACCGACCGCAGCTGATATTTTTCTCTCATCCTATTTGGACGACACAGTCCCAGAATATGCGAATCCTGCTCCGCCAGCTCCGGTAAATAATGTAATTCCTGTTCCTCCAGCCACCGGGGCACCTGTTACAGCACCTGTTACGGTACCCCCGGTCCAGTCCATAGTACAAGTTCCCGCTACATCGGTCACTCTGCCAGCACAAAGAGTATCAGTCGACGATTCCAGTTTAGGGGCCGCGGGAGGAGGTCCTCCGGGTACCCCGCCGCCACACAAACGTATAACGTTAGTCGAGTTACATGAACGTGCGTTACAGCGTACGCCCAAACATCAGTCCGTTGCAGATATCAGGCGAGCTCTCACCGAATGCCGTTATGATCCAGTCCCAGGCGATGATAATATGGTTATATATTCATTGCGCGCAAGACGGGTGACCGAGTATTTGGACACCCTACCGAATATGAAAGAAGATCTAGACAGAATATATCGTTTCATCCGTACAGGAGAAGATCCAGAAAGTATTGGCGAAATCATGTCTCTAAGGAAAGCTGAGACTCAGCTCATGCTATTAAAGTTTCTAATCAATTGTTTAATAAGGGAACAAGATTATCCAGACAAAGATCCAATCGAAATGAAAGTCCTGACAAAGTGGAGTGATCATATAGCCGAGGGAAGACACAAGACACTCAGTAGTATAGACAGTATGTACAAGAAAATTCGTAAGGAAATAATAAGGTTACACGAGAAACGCAAAACAGCACAAGTAAGCGAGAAAGAAGATAACTCTGATACTGAAGAAGTAGAAGACGAGAATACCGCCAGAATAGCGTATGTAGGTAAATCTAGATTTCCAGACCGACATTCACGCCTAGAACACAAGAAAGTCTTTCATCTTCCAGCACCAGAACAATATTCTCTAGAACAAGTATTTCAAGCTACCGATCACATTCTGAAATCACGAATCGGTTATAGTGAACTTAGTACCATGCATGAACAAGAACTAGCCCGATCAGCAGTCCGATGGATTACTGATTCTACCACTTTTCCAGACGAAATAGTGGCACAAATGTTTCTGAAACTGCCCCCAGCCGAGCAACGACTGGTGGGTATGTATATGATCCAGCACCTCATTACACTATATGAAGGACAACATTCTGATCCAGATCCGTTACATGATATTCTGAACGAGTTACTCCAGAATAAATGGAAAGGTTTAGGTACCGATTTAAGTAGTGTCATTCTAGAACAGCGCCACAAATATAGAACGTTTCTGAACCCGCATTTTGTTCACGTCTCACCTCCAGAAAGTAAACCATTTTACATAGATAGACAGCATCCGTTACGAGAAGTACACCCAGTTAGGACACCGGGTGGTGAAATGCAACGAGTATTTGTTTACACCCCTATCACATAGATGGAACTCTTAGAGATGAAGAAATTAATTCCCTGTCACGACAAAGATCCAGCAGGGTTCCATCGAGAATTAAAAGACATGCTCCGTATGGGAGAATACACGTATCCAGATATCATTAAAATGTTAAAGGTCCTGTTGCCCGCAGGGGTATATGAAAAACTCAAGGAAAAGGAATGGGAGGTGGGAGAGAAAAAGATTGATTGGACAGCTCTAGAAGCTGAAGATAAAATACGAGTACCAGGTACCGGTCTTGGGGACAAATGTAAAGAATTGCCCGAGTTATTGATACAAGTTTTGCCAAGGTTATTAGCCACGAAAAAGGAAGATTGGGATGCAATCTCAGCATGTAAACAGAAACAGGATGAAGATACTAGTGATTTTTATTCTAGATTTGAATTTTTTTTTATTATTAACAGTGGTTTGAAGACAGGTAGCGAGTCATACCCTCATCTTTTTGTTACTAAACTAGTCGAGAATTCAAGCCCACAAGTTAAAAATCGAGTTTTGAAAGTCGAAAGTACCTGGCAAGCTAGTACCCCGTCACAAATGTTACAGATGCTCCAGTATCACCAGAATAGAATCAGGGAAGAGCAAGAACACGAAAGGAGACGTATGAAAGACACGAAAATGAAAGTACTAGTTGCACAATCTGTTCCACAAGACAGTCAGAAGAGGGGTCCGAATCAAGCCAGTCATCCTGCAGCTCCCGTTAAAGGGACATGCAATTATTGTAAACAACCAGGTCATTTTATAAACGAGTGTGCAGTTCTGAAACACAACATAGCAACTGGTAAGACTAAAGAAAGACCACGTCCGCCTAGACAAGAACAAGTTTCACAGACTTCCCAGACACCACAGAATGCACAACAGACAGTTCCAGCACCGCAGCCTATTGCTGCAACACAGCATGTTACACAGCAGATGTACCAGTATGCCCAGACAGAGTATCCAGAGTATCAACCGTATTCATGAAACAGCCTAGAGAGGGAGGTAGGCTTGCCTCTCATCGAGATACCTGTAGATCAAGAGGGTCCCTATGTACATAGTCAAGTATTGGGGAAAGACAGAAAGTTTTTGATTGATACAGGGGCAAGTAGGACTACTATCAGTCATGACGAGGTTCCAGGGGCTCCGCTCTCAGGCTCTAGAAATGTTTCCCTTGGATTTTCAGGAAAGCCTATTGTTAACGAGATTTCAAAGCCAGTTACTCTAGAAGTTGGTCCATTGTCCCGAACTACTGATTTGTTACTTACGAAGTCATGTCCAGAAAATTTGTTAGGCATTAAAACATTAAAAGAATTAGGTGCAGTTATTTGCTGCTCTCCAGAAGGAATACGATTGTTTTTAAGAGACTTTAAAGGTCATTATGTATTACGTGATTTTGATCCAAGATTGTCCAATGTTCCACAGCATTTATGGGCGCAAGGTCCAACTGATGTAGGTTTTATGCGAATCACACCCCATCGTGTGACCCTCAAGCAAGGTATAGTCTTGCCACGGATCAGACAGTACAGATTGCCACCTGAGGCTGTAGCAGCCTTATCCAAAATTATTGACGAGCTCATTGCTCAAGGAGTAGTCGTAGAAACTGACTCCAATGTATGTAATTATCCTATCATTCCAGTCATGAAACGTACTGATCCAAATGCACCTCCAGTATATCGATTAGTGATTGACCTTCGAGAACTTAATAAATGTATCATACCCCAGTATCCAGTAGTCCCAGATATTTCATCTCTATTGACAGCTATTGATTCTGAAGCTACATTTTTTACTGTTATAGACCTCAAGAATGCATTTTTCAGTGTCCCGATTCATCCAGACAGCCAGTACCTTTTCGGTTTTTGTTTAAATGGAAGGAGCTATAAATTCACACGAGCTCCTCAAGGTTTCACAGAAAGCCCTAGTATTTACAGTCAAGCACTTAAAAGACAACTAGACAATATTCACATGCCAACTGACACTGCCCTGCTCCAGTATGTAGATGATCTACTGATCACAGCCCGTTCTGAACGTGACTGCGAGCGAGCGTCACTTACAGTTCTGTATTTCCTAGCCGAGATGGGGCACAAGGTGTCCCCTTCGAAGCTTCAATTCTGTGTCCAGCAAGTGATCTACTTAGGCCACTTACTGTCCAAGTGGGGTAGGCAGTTGACACCAGACCGTATCCAGTTAATAGCGAGTCTTCCACAGCCCAAGACACAGAAGGAGGTACGTGCTTTTATTGGCCTCACTTCTTATTGCAGACAATGGATTCCTCAGTATGCATTTCTAGCAAAGCCACTGATACAGTTAACGACACAGGAGGCAGCCATATCGACTGTCCTCCCTTGGACATCTGAACATACACTTAGTTTTAATGAGTTAAAGAAAGCTTTATGCCAAGCACCTGTTCTAGCTACACCGAACTACAGTAAGCCTTTTACACTTTTTGTCACAGAACGTGATGGTACTGCATTATCTGTTCTCACACAAGATCAAGCCGGACAGTACAAGCCTTGTGCTTTTTTTTCGAGCACATTAGATCCAGTAGCCCAGACTTTGCCTGCGTGCCTCAAGTCAGTTGCAGCCACAGCTCTAGCAATCAGACAAAGTGATTCCATAGTATTAGGACACTCCCTGACAGTACAAGTTCCACACTCCGTGGAAGTTCTTTTAAACCGAACACAGACTCAGCACTTGACCATTGCACGTTTAACAGGTTATGAACTGACACTGTTCCAGCCACACATAGAAATCAGACGCTGCAACGTTCTAAATCCTGCTACTCTGTTACCGTCAGTTACTTAAAATCCTGCCACACATGACTGTGTGGAAGTCATTAACACTATGACTAAGCCAAGACAAGACCTGACAGACATTGCATTACCTGATCCCGACCTGACACTTTATGTGGATGGTTCATGTATGAGAACGAGTACAGGAGAACTAGTAGCCGCGTATGCAGTGACTACTGACACTGAAGTTATTGAAACACACCGTATTGACACACTGTCTGCTCAAGCAGCAGAGCTAGTTGCTCTGACCCAAGCCTGCATACGTGCCAAGAACCTGAAAGTAAACATATATACAGATTCACGTTACGCATTCGGAGTTGTACACGACTTCGGAGTGCTCTGGCAGGAGAGAGGTTTCATGACTTCTCATGGAACCAAGATTCAGCATGGTCTCCTCATTCAAGCTCTGTTAGATGCAATACATTTACCGACAGCTATCGCTATCATGAAGTGCAAGGCACATACGAAAGTTACTGACATCATTTCCCAAGGTAATGATCTAGCAGACCGAACAGCCAAGCTTACAGCTCAGACACCAGACATTCCAGTTAACAAGACACAGACATCCACTCCAGAACAGATTACTTGTATGACAGTTAAGGACCCTACACAAGATGTCATAGACATACAGTTACATGCTACTCCTGAAGAAATCAAGAAATGGTCCGAACAAGGAGGGGTCCAGACAGATCAGGGATGGTTGACGAAGGGAAAAGCCACATGGTTTCTCCCCGACTCTATGGTTCAAGTCATTATCAATACCGCACATAGTCCAGCACACCTAGGAGAAAAAGCCATGTTAGACAGTATTCAGAACCTTTGGTTTAACAAGCACTTACGAGCTGCAGCCAAGCAGAAAGTCCGTACTTGTATGATATGTTGTCAATTCAATCCAGGTAAAAGTGTCCCGGTGGAACAAGGTGGATTCCAACCTCCTGACCACCCTTTCGAAGTCCTCCAGATGGATTATATTCAGATGGAGCGATGTCGAGGTTTCAAGTATGTCCTTGTAGTTGTATGCGCTTTGTCCAGGTGGACAGAAGCATATCCAGTTCCAGATTACACAGCAGCGACCACTGCCAAGCAGTTGGTTCGTGAATTCTTCCCCCGTTATGGACTCCCTAGGGTTGTGTATTCTGATAACGGCCAGCCATTCTCATCCGAGTTAATGAAACATGTTTCCCTCTTGTTAGGGTACCAGTGGAAGTTCCATTGCGTGCGCCATCCTGAAGCAGCCGGTCTCGTAGAGAGACATAATCAGACCCTGAAAATCCGTATTGCCAAGACATGTAAAGAGAAAGGTGTAGACTGGCTAGTTGCCCTGCCAGTTGCTTTATTCTTTATGCGAATGGTCGCACACTCCAGATCAGGTCTGTCCCCTTATGAGGTCGTATTCGGCCGCCCCCCAAACATGTGGGGTACACCTAGACCCCGCAGTATTACAGATGTTTCCAGTAATATGTTGACAGATTACCTAGCTTCCTTGATGTCTGCCCTACACTCTTGTCGTTCACAGGTTGCCGCTACATTCCCAGACAATACTGAAGTGAAACCGCATGAGGTCATTCCAGGCGACCTCGTCCTTGTAAGGAATTTTGATCGTTCAAGTCCGCTGGAGCCTCGTTGGAAGGAGCCACGACTTGTCCTTCTGACCACCCGTACGGCCGTGAAGTTGGAGGGCCGCAAGGGTTGGGTCCATCTGTCCCATATCAAGAAGTTCCATGGAGTCCGGAAAAAGACATTTTTAAAGGACATTTCTAAAGACTGTCTGAAAGACTGCCTGAAACCAGACATTGATCTGAATCCTGAACTGAAAGTTCCTCTGTTAGAGAAAACTCCGCAACAGGAGTATAAGTTAAAGCTCCGGTCTAGTAAAATAAGTCAGCCAGTTTAATTGTCTAAGTCCCTCTCGGGTGAAACGGTTAGACAGGTATCTGACATGTATGAGATAGACCCCCATAGTGAGAGAGTTAGTCAAAACTCTATCCGATGTATCGTTTTTCTAAGTTTTCTATTGTTTCTAAGTTTGATGGTTACCTGCACAAGTTATGCATTGCATTTATGTTTTCCAATTTCTCATGTAAATAAGTTTTCTAATGCTACAGTAGAGCACACATTTAGTGATCTGCCTCCTCACGAGTTATCCTATCGTCTTGCTATGAGAAATAACACATTTGTAAGAATGTTGCACTATTCACACCAGACCAGCAATGCTACTAATTGTTGGGTGTGTGGTCGACTCCCCCCTTTCCAGACACCGAAGGGAGTTCTGCCACTCTTTCCTTATCCGTTTTCACATAATGGTTCGTGTGGAGCATGGTCCATGTTAACGTCATCTTCAAATGATGTGTCCCTTCTGAATAGAACATGTTTTCCAGACAAGCAAGGTCTCCCCCATAGAACAGGGTTAGATCTAGAAAATGAAGTTTACAATTTAGGTAATTATTCTTCGAATTTTATGGTCCTGAATGTTCAGTCTGATACTACTCCAGACTTACCTGCTATTTCAGTACTACCAGTCAAAGGCGAATTATGTGTCCGAAAGAATGGTTCCGCACATGTAGGACATAGTGATTGTACTACTACTGTCGCGTATAGTGACAGTGGGAAATCTATTTTCAAAGCTTCACGTCATTCTTATTTTGTTTGTGGTCAGACCGCATATGTTCGTCTGCCCCTCGATTGGGATGGAACATGTTATATTGCCTTCCTACTGCCACCAGTTTTTCTAGCCCCATCTGATTATCACAGAAACACACATCTAGTACACGTCAGAAATAGACGGGAGATTGAGTCCCCAATTGTCGATCAAACTGAAACTGCTCTAGAACAGTATACAGATTTCAATAGAGGTTTCTTTTTCTTTATAGGACCTGTCCAGAATAGTAAGTCAATCCGTAGGTTAACCAGAACCCTTGAAGCAGTAGTGAATGAGACTACTTCTGCTCTAGGTAACTTAACCGAAGAGCAATCTGCTATGAGATTTGTCGTGCTCCAAAATCGTCTCGTTCTTGACGTCATACTGGCCGATAGAGGAGGAGCATGTAGAGTCATCGGATCTAGTTGCTGCATTTTCATTCCTAATAACGCGCCGTCTGTTTATTCAGCTATAACCAGACTTCATAAAAGTGCCCATCAGTTACACCAGAATCCAGGCTCCTGGACATGGTCCGGTTGGCTCTGGAGTATCATATCTGCCTGGGGATGGAAAGTATTGTCATTCCTAGGTATTGCAGTAATGATCATATTCAGTTGCTGCCTCTGTATACAATGTGGCCCTGCGATTTGCGGCATTTGTGCTACCTCTTGTATTCCTAGTCCTAAGTCCCGTTCCAGGACAATTCGAGACGAGCAAATGATGCTGTATGAAATGATAGATGGTATCATGAATATAGATGTTTCCTGATGGAAACGTAGGGCACAAGGAGGGAATGTGGAAAAGTAAATTTTGCCATGTTGTATGTGCCTACGTGTTCCCTATGTTATGTTATATGTGCATGATCGATATGCATGTATTCCTCTATGATCGATTAAAGACGCAATTATAGTTGTGTCCATCTCTAGTATGCCAGTTTCCAGTTTTCGTGAATACAACGAATATCGGGCCTATGTAAAGCTACGTTGCCACGTTTTACAGTGTGCACGTTAATTCATTGAATTATCCCCGTTTCTAGGCCTCAAAAGGGCCCGGACTTAGATTCAGCTCCTGTTTTCGGAACCCTCTCCAAGGAGCGATACAGCCCCCACCTGTATCCCTGACTCTTAGCTTACTTTCATGCCTCGCAGTGCCCGGCTCGGCCTGGCTCTGCCTCCCAGTCTGCCAAGAATATGTTATGTTTCTAGTTATCAGTCCAGCCCTCCTTCTCTGCATTCCTAAGCTACTGAATCGCATCAATAGTTTCCGTCATGGTCTAGCCTTTATGTCTCCATGTAAGAGAAATACTGTATTAATATTTATAGAATATTCCCCGCACACGCACTACATGTAGAATTATGCATGCACCAGTCTTAATGTCTGTTAGCCTTTACTCTGATAACTTTTGGATTCTATCAACATGTACTCTAAACACCAGATACTAGATATGCCTGGGTACATGTCGCTCTGACACTCCAGACTTTAGTCTCCTCTTCTAGCGCAGAAGTCATAGCCCCCCAGTTCTCCCTGGTAACACGTCATTGTCAGTTTGCGCGCACCACTAGGTTAGAGGTCCCAGCTGCTCAGGTAGCCCCCTCCATGTTTCCGCCCCGTTTATGACATATTCTGTTACGTTTACATCACATGTCTGTGTATACGCCCTGTACACGCCTTCTTGTTACCTCATTTTGCCCTTATCTTTCGCGACTGCTACAAACTCCGCCTACTGCTACGCCTACTGTATTGAATGCAATGTATTTTGTTTAACTATATATACTAATGTTCTGTTATTAAAAGTTATGCGCATCATTCCCAGATCCTGCCCCCGGCAGCTGTCGGGCCCTGCCATCCCATTCCCATGCAGGCTGTCCTGTTCCTGTCCTTTTATGCCTGATTAAAGCCTGTACACTCTAGCTACCTCGAATCTTGACTCTTATTTATTGAGCTATCTGTTTGTATGAGTATCCCGAAAAATAGAACCGGTAATTAATTATTTATTTACCACACCTTTAACAATAAACACCATAAAAAGGCAACGATTAGAACAGGCAGATACAAGGTGCCAGCATTCAAACATAAAAAAACACAAATCATTACTTCTAATTAATAGTTTTTTATCATCGTCATTTTGTTTTACATTATACATCATAAGTAACAAAAATGCTTCTCACACTTCTTTATTATAACATTTCAGCATACTGCAGACTTCTGCACAACACAGCTTAAAAACAAACACAAACTCAATATCTCTGCCTTAACACTTATTAGTTCCCAAAGGCAAGACCTATTGGCTATGCCAATGCTTGTTTTGTTTATTTCAGCAGGATTACTTTTTGTCACTATTAAATTAGCTTCACACATTCCCTTTATTGCTGGATGTTGAGACCCTTCATCAGGGCTCAAGTCCTAAAAAAAGAAGTGGGGGGACTCATCCGAAAAAGAGGTGCTACAGAGTATGTGACTACGGGCCAGGGATGCAGTAACACTGGCAGTAAAAACTGCTTGCAGTTTGATACCAGTGTTGATTTATATCATCTTGTTTACATACTAATAGGTTAGTTCACAAAATGCTAATTTGGAGTAGGTCCCAATCCTGCCTACCTCATTAATATTTATGAGATTAGTTTCACATTGTGACGCACTCTGACTGGCCACAATCATGGGGCTGGTGGCCTGTGCAAGATTCTTCCTACTTGCTGAAATAAAGCTTGAATTCCGCGGACAGGAGATGTGCACGTGTACGGACAGGAGATGTGCACTCTGTACGCATGCACATCTCCTGTTCCCTCCCCCTGTCGGCTCCACGGAGCCAGCTTGTTCATTTTTGCAATTGTGCAACAATCTTGCTGTAGCATGGACTGAAACAAAAAAATATGTTTGCTCCATTTCATTATTACACAAAAAGCAAAACGATGCTAATGTATTTCACAAGCCAAGTGGAGTTTGCTACCACCAGCAGTAACTGTTCCAGCACGAAGTGTTCTGCACACCACAGACTTTCAGAAATGGGGGCCTAAGTTTTTAAAGGGAAGACTTCTTTACAAAACACGCACAGGTCAAACCTTCAAAGGGACAATACGATGAAGGGAATGATATTATTAATTCCAGTTTCTTGCCTTTGCTTAGACTGCATTCCAGGTCATTGTTTTTCACACACTATGCCATTCCAGACAGAGACCACACATATGCAAAGCAGTCTTGCCAAACACATGTTAGAGGCTAGAATGTTTGACAAAATAATATGTTCAATGAACCTGTCCAGAAGCGACTAAAGCAGAGAGAATATCTAAGATTTTATTTGGGGGCATTGGTGATTAAACTGGTCAGCAGATGTAACTGATCACCGGAAGTCAAGGATGTAAAAATATATTAATATATTTTTTGGGATTTTAGACATCTTGCCAACGGATATAATGGAATTCAATCCAAACTTTTGTAAAATATGTTCCTGTGTTGCATGGTCTAAGTCTTCCTCAAAAGCAAACATACAAGTTTATACTTTGCGAAGTCTAACGTCATTAAACCTGCAAGCTTTAATGACATAAGGAAAGATGGAAGCTTCCTCTTCAGGCAGAGAGACTGTGAAACACAGGGACAGTACTGCACACGTGGGATTTCGGATAAGGGGTAGGGAAAGGGTTGCATGATACTCCCTCCATCAGAACTCCTCACCTGATTGAATAAGACATTATTTGTGAACGAGTCAATTAACGCAATCAATTGTAATATTTTATAAACTTGCACTGTGTATGTATAATTTGCTTTTGAATGTCTGTGGTTGAAGTCTTAGAAAAAAACAGTGTTCAAGTTTGTCACTTTATCAGCTGAGGGCACAGCTACGCAGTCCCCGTCTTTTGTGATATAGACATATTAATACAAAATAATAAGGAACGCGTAATGTTTCACACAGTCGTGTTGTGTTTTAGTCTTAGCGATCCTCGCTCAAAAGGGTATGTGGTAATCTGGATGAGAAGGCTGACTTCAAAGAAGTTGTTTTATTATTCAAAGATGCTCCTGGCAAGTACTGTTCTCGAAGATCTTAAAATTGGTCTGGCCAAAGGTTTCAGCTCACTTGACTCCACGAGAAGGCAAGTACTTGGGGTCTCATTTATAAGGCTATGCCTCACTTTTACGCCACCGATGCGTCACTTTTTGTGACGCACCAGTGGCATAAAAAATGCGCCTTGTTGAGTCATATTTACAAAGAGACGCATCTAGGTAGAATCGTCTCTTTGTAAACCCCTGCGCCACATTATACCTGCGCCAGGTATATGTATGCAAGGGTGGTGTATTGACGCAAGGAAGGGTCGTAAAAGTGACGCAGTGAAATTATGAGATTTCACTGCGTCACTTTCAGGACACCGTTGCGTCAAATTCTTGAGCCTGCCTCACAGCAGGCGTAAGACTGACGCAGGCCCTTTCACATGGGGTTTGCCCCATGTGAAAGGACGCATTGCTGGAGTTGCGTCACTTTTGTGACACACTCTAGCAATGCTTCACTTTTGCGCTTACAGATACGTCAGAAATACTGACGTATCTGTAACTCCTTGCGACATGATGCATCATACATTAAATATGACGCATCAGGAATGTCGCAAGGAGTGCGCACTGAAAAGTGACGCATCGCTGCTTTCACGCAGCGTTGCGTCATTTCTCATAAATGAGGCCCCTGCAATGGAACTCAGAATGTACGCAAGACAACAGCAGTATTTCATAGACCCTAAACCTTATCTGCAGATGAACGGGACCCCTCACTGAGTGGTACTGTTCATCTGCAGATAAGGTTTAGGGTCTATGCAACATCCATTGGGCTCACGGGGCTTCAGCCCCCCCCGTCGTGTCTGTCAGCCCGGGCAGAGACAGCTTCGGGGGCTGGTGACCATCTTGTTGCAGCCGCACCCGAGGACTTAACAGGTCTTTAAAAGACCATTTACTTGTAAATGAGGCTTTTGTTGTGTTTTCGCCCCTTCTTTCAGTCACTCTGTCTATGGTTGGAAGAATTAGCCCCCCCCCTGAAATGTAGCTCTAGTTGCCTGCCTGCCGCTCAGTATCAAGAATATAATTAGGGCTCCTGGTTTATGGTTTTGATATTTTTTAAAGGTAGTAAAAACGAGGTTTGACCAATCCGAGAAAAAAAAGGTGTTTTTTTCCCTGGGCCCCTCCCCCAAACGAAAACACATTGACCTGAAGCCTAAGTGTATTCTGAGTCATAAAAAGTTTATTAGATGAAAAAATATTGTACGGGCACTTTTTTGCACAAAAAGTCACTTTTTGGCACTTTTTTGAGAGAAATAAAATAGTTCGCAGATTTTTTTTAAATCGACCGAATTAAAAAAAAAATGCTCTTGTTGGATGGCTTTGGACATAAGGCCGCAGTCCAGGGATGACTTCTGGCCTCCTGGGATGACTTTTTGAAGTTTTGGGGTTTAAGGGGGCATAGTCACTTCTTCCATCCAGGCTACGTTGCTCTAAATCGGGTACGATGTCAGGTTCTTCCCTTGGCTGGAAGCTGAAAAAAAAACTTCAGATAATAGCAAAGGTAGATAGATCAAATGAAAGCATCAGATCTGAGCTTTCTAACAAGTATATTTAGGTCATGGGTACTCACGAAGTGACTGTGATATCCATTCTGAGCTATTTGTTAAATTAGCAAATCTTGTCAAAAAAACTTTTTTTGACGATTTTTGCTAATTTTCGGTATCAACCCTCATGACTGTTTTCGGGTCCCTGTAGCCACCAGGACCCCATAATATATCTCAGATGATATAACAAGAGTGGCTAGGGCTCATTTCCAGCCTCCAGGTACATGTCTGACTCCTATTTGTGACATTTCGAGGTGTTTGGGGTCAAACTCATTTTTTCCATTATAGGCCATATAGCTCAGAGTCACATCACATTGAGCTCAGAGTCACATCAAATTTCTAGTTCTGGACCTAAGGACCCCTTAGTATACCTCAGATGACATACCAGGAGTGTCTAAGACCCATTTCTGGCATCCAGGGATGACTTTTTGAAGTTTTGGGGTTTAAGGGGGCAAAGTCACTTCTTCCATCCAGCCTAAGGTGCTCAAAATCGGGTACAATGTCAGGTTTTTCCCATGGCTGGAAGCTGAAAAAAAAACTTCAGATAATAGCAAAGGTAGATAGATCAAATTAAAGCATCAGATCTGAGCTTTCTAACAAGTATATTTAGGTCCTGGGTACTCACAAAGTGACTGTGATATCCATTCTGAGCTATTTGGAAAATTAGCAAATCTTGTCAAAAAAACTTTTTTTGACGATTTTTGCTAATTTTCGGTATCAACCCTCATGACTGTTTTCAGGTCCCTGTAGCCACCAGGACCCCATAATATATCTCAGATTATATAACAAGAGTGGCTAGGGCTCATTTCCAGCCTCCAGGTACATGTCTGACTCCTATTTGTGACATTTTGAGGTGTTTGGTGTCAAATTCATTTTTTTCCATTATAGCTCCTAGATATCAGAGTCACATCAGATTTCTAGTTCTGGACCCAAGAAGACCATAGTATACCTCAGATGACATACCAAGAGTGTCTAAGACCCATTTCTGGCCTCCAGGGGTGACTTTTTGAAGTTTTTGGGTTTAAGGGGGCAAAGTGACTTTTTCCACCCAGCCCAATGTTCTCAAAATCGGGTACGATATCAGGTGTTTCCCTTGGTTGGTAGCGGAAAAAAAACTTTATATAATATCAAAGTTATATATATCACATGAAAGCATCAGAGCTGACCTTTCTAACAAGTGTATTCATATCTTGCGCACTCAAACAGTGTCTCTGATATCCATTCTGAGCTATTTGGAAAATTAGCAAATCTTGTCAAAAAAATTTTGGGACGATTTTTGCTAATTTTCAGTATCAACCCACCTGACTGTTTTTGGGTCCCTGTGGCCACCAGGACCCTATATTATATCTCAGGTGATATAGCAAGAGTGTCTAGGGCTCATTTCCAGCCTCCAGGTACATGTCTGAGTCCTATTTCAGACATTTTGAGGTGTTTGGTGTCAAATTCATTTTTTCCATTATAGGCCCTAGATATCAGAGTCACATCACATTTCTAGTTCTGGACCCAAGAACACCATAGTATACCTCAGATGACATACCAAGAGTGTCTAAGACCCGTTTCTGGCCTCCAGGGGTGACTTTTTGAAGTTTTTGGGTTTAAGGGGGCAAAGTCACTTTTTCCACCCGAGGTCGTGGAACTCGGAGCTGGGTAAAAGTTTAGCTTGAGTGCCCTCCCCATGGAGGTCAAAAATGTTATTGCATCAAAATCATTTAAAAACTATATAGGTGTAATTGTAGTGCCCTGAATGCTATATGGCTGCATTTGCACCGTTCTAGGTATTTACAAAATGAATTTCTAACACTTTTGAAGTCTCCATGAAGTGAAAATTGACTAAGTCCAAAAACTTCACTGGTGCATCAAAGTGGTCAAAAAAGGTCAACATTGGGTTAAAATTAACAAAACATAGTGCTGCAGTGGTCCAATAGCAGGCTAAAGACATAATGAATGACACAGAATGAACAGTTTTACTAAACACTTTGAAAATTCGATTTTCAATTTCAGGGGGACAAGGTCATGGAACTCCGAGCTGGGTAAAAGTTCAGCTTAAGGGCCCTCCCCATGGAGGTCAAAAATGTTATTACATCAAAATCTTTTAAAAACTATATAGGTGTAATTGCAGTCTCCTGAATGCTATGTAACTGCATTTGCACTGTTCTGTGTGCCTCCAAAATGAATTTCTAACACTTTTGAAGTCCCCATGAAGTGAAAAATGACGAAGTACAAAGACATCATTGGTGCATGAAAGTGTTTAAAAACGGTCACAAATGCATAAAAATGAAAAAAAACAAAGTGCTACACTGGCCCAATAGCAAGCTAAACACACAATGAATGACCCAGAATGAATATATTTACAAATTACTTGGAAAATGCTATTTTAAATTTCAGGGGGACGAGGTCACAGAAGTCATGGAACTCCGAGCGGGGTAAAAGTTCAAACTTTCCACCCCTCATGGAGGTCAAAATGTTTAATTCATCAAAATCATTTTAAAACTATATAGGTGTGATTGGAGTGTCCTGATTGCTATATAGGTGCATTTGCACTGTCCTGTGTGCCTCCAAAGTGACTTTTTAACACTTTTGAAATCTCCATGAAGCAAAAAGTGACTAAGTCCAAAGACCATTTGGAGCATCAAAGTGTTCAAAAACGGTCAAAAATGCATAAAAACGAAAAAAAAACAAGTGCTACAGTGGCCCAATAGCATGCTAAACACACAATGAATGACACAGAATGAATAGTTGTACACATTACTTTGAAAATGCAATTTTAAATTTCAGGGGGACAAGGTCACGAAAGTCATGGAACTCCGAGCGGGGTAAAAGTTCAAACTTTCCCCCCTTATAGAGGTCAAAATTTTAATACATCAAAATCATTTAAAAACTATATAGGTGTGATGGCAGTGTCTTGGATACATCCCACATGAATTTTAAACACATTAGGAGCATCTCTGATCAAAATAACCATAAAAATCCCAAAGCTGCATCAGTGCTTCAAAGTGCTCCAAAACGGTCAAAAATGGACGAAAATGAAAAATATTCTCCATATCTGAGTTTTTATAACATTCCTTAGATAATGTATATCTTGAATTAGTTTTAAATCCTTTTATTAAAAAGTTTCTTTTCTATGCTGCACTGGTGCAACGCCTCAAGTCTGAGAAGCTGCACCAGTGCAGCCGAAGCAGCACTGGTGCAGCCGAAGCAGACCTTTGACCAATCCGAGAAAAAAAGGTGTTTTTTTCCCTGGGCCCCTCCCCCAAACGAAAACACATTGACCTGAAGCCTAAGTGTATTCTGAGTCATAAAAAGTTTATTAGATGAAAAAATATTGTACGGGCACTTTTTTGCACAAAAAGTCACTTTTTGGCACTTTTTTGAGAGAAATAAAATAGTTCGCAGATTTTTTTTAAATCGACCGAATAAAAAAAAAATGCTCTTGTTGGATGGCTTTGGACATAAGGCCGCATAAACAAAAGGAATTTTTCAAATATCTGTTTTTCTCACTTTTTTATTGCTGTTTGAAATTTCTGACTTCACTTTTTGCATCATTGGTGATGCATGTGTTTAACATTGAGCTTGGGAAAATTGAAAAAAAATAGACTTTGGGGATTGTTTACTAGGGCAAGTGATACATCAAATTAAGACTCATATTAAACTGAACCTCAAGCTGAAAAAAAAAACAAAATAGCATTTACGATCACTTTTTTATAAGCGACTTTAACAATTGTTTTTTTAGCTGTATTAAAAAACAAGGTAACGCCGTAAATTTTAGAAAAGAGATTTTTTCAAAGTAAAACATAGGTGTGACCTGCCTTCACATTAGGCTTCATAAACAAAAGAAAAAACATCTCTATGTGTTATATTCACTTTTTAATAACACATTTTCGTTTTAGGCACAAGCAAAAAGCAGCATTGGTGATGCATGTGTTTTTCAATGGGGTTTTTTAAAGTCTACCAAAATACGGTTTACCAATACATTTTCATTATTTTCTCTTTGGTATCTCATTATGCACATGTTAATAAACAGGTTCATGCATTATTAGCTAAATAGCATAAAAACACACTGAATTATTAACAATAATCTTTGAGATGTGGGTGACCAGATGGCCGGAAATCGAAAATCGCCTCGTATGGATTCAACTTCCATTTCATGCACTTTCTATGTGGGCCACATGCATAAGAATTGGTACAATAATGCATACGAATCTTAGCTAGAATCTGCAATTGAAATTAAGTCTTTAACTTATATGCTTCAAGAATTATAGGGCACATTCTGCTATGTATAATATCCTATCCATTTCAATGGGACGACCAGATGGCCGCAAATTGAAAATCGCGTCGTATGGATTCATATTGCGTTGTATGTACCTTACGTATAAGCCACATGCATTTAAAATGACACAATGTAGTAGGGTATGCTATAGAATGTGTTGCAGTTGGAAATCAAGCTCTATCTAGTATGGATCATGACTGATGACACAATATACGTGACTCATTTTGCAAAAAATGGAGGCAAATTATATAAAACATGTGTTTAATCACTGAATGATTCTCACCACTTCTAAGCATGGCACAGGCATGACAATGACCACAGGGCAGTGGCATGATGGTAACTGTATGCTGCACTCAGAATTATGGATCCAGATTGTATGGTTTTAGAATTATGGGCCACAACGTAAGGCATATTTTTTCACACATGTGACGTTATTGAAAAACATCATACATTCAACTTCACATTTTGTAGCCAAAAGCATAAAGTGTTCTTCAACACACATGAAAGTGAAAAATAAAAACTTTTCCTGAAGATTACACTTGATTTGTACCTTGTCCCTATAAGCCACAAATATGAGAGTTACCACTATAAAGTGTAGATGTCTTAGCTACATACTGTGATTGAAATTAGGTCAGTACCTCATATGGTTCAAGATTTATAGTGCACCACATACTATGTAATATATCCTATCCATTTCAATGGGTGACCAGATGGCCGCAAATTAAAAATCGCCTCGTATGGATTCAAATTGCTTTGTATGCACCTTGTGTGTGAGCCACATGCATATAAAATGGCACACTGTAGTAGGCTATGTTATAGAATGTGTTGCAGTTGGAAATCAAGCTCTATCTAATATGGATCTTGACTGATGACATAACATACGTGACACATTTTGCAAAAGCTGGAGGAATTTTTTAAAAAATATGTGTTTAATCGCTGAAAGATTCACACCACTTTGAAGCTTTCCACATGCATGAAAATGAACACAGGACAGTGGCATCATGTTAGCTTAATGCTGCACTTCCAATTATGGATCCAGATTGTATGGTTTTAGAAGTATGGGACAAAATGTAAGGCATACTTTTTCGTACATGCGACGGTATTGAAAAACGTCATACATTCAACCTCAAATTTTGACAACTTTACAATACGCCACACACATAATAATTCACATGGGTAAGATGCACATCACTAGGAACAAAGTGCTGTTTAAATTATGTCTCTATAATGTACAGACTATGAATTATAGACAAAAGTATAAAGTGTTCTACAACACACATGAAAGTGAAAAATAAAAACTTACCTGAAGGTTACACTTGATTTGTACCTTGTCCCTATAAGCCACAACCATGAGAGTTACCACTATGAATTGTAAATGTCTTAGCTACATACTGCAATTGAAATTAAGTCAGTACATCATATGCTTCAAGAAATAGAGTGCACTACATCCTCTGTAGTATATCCTATCCATTTCAAAGGGTGACCAGATGGCCGCAAATTAAAAATTGCCTCGTATGGATTCAAATTGCTTTGTATGACTGTTTTCAGGTCCCTGTAGCCACCAGGACCCCATAATATATCTCAGATGATATAACAAGAGTGGCTAGGGCTCATTTCCAGCCTCCAGGTACATGTCTGACTCCTATTTGTGACATTTCGAGGTGTTTGGGATCAAACTCATTTTTCCCAATATAGGCCATAGAGCTCAGAGTCACATCACATTGAGCTCAGAGTGTGAGAAGTTGGCCTGGTAGGGGATGTTTCCAATTCTGGAACCACCTACTACCTGACCAAACAATCCCTTATGGTGTCTGGTTGTAAGTCAACCTTATTAGACAAGCTATCCTAGGGGTAGCATGGACTAAGCAGCCTAAAGGCTTAACTTAAGAGGTCGTGTTAAGCGAGCTGTTTTACCACATACAATCCTGTAATACCAAATGAAAGGACACCACACAAGTATATATTATAAAAATATATGTGTTTATTACTAAAAACAATCCCCAGTATTCTTTATGAATAAAGGGGCACAAGCGTTAAATCAAAAGCACTGTTTAAACATACAAAGTTGCACAATTATGGATGAGGGTAGGGGCCACTCAAACCATATACTAAACAAGTGGTATAAGAGATGCCACTCGAGCAGTGGTTAGGCCTAGGGCCTAGGGAATCGCTGGGAGCAGTCAGGACAAGCAATGCTGAAGTCGGGAATGGCCCTCGGGATTCGGGAGATGTGCGGAAAGCGCACGCATGCACCAATGTTAACCAATGGTGCGTAAAAGTTGTAAAGTTAAAGTTAAAGGACACTTCCGCTGAACCTAGAGGAACAAAACTTAACACACAGACCCTAGAGGTGTGCACCAGTGTGGGAACACCGGCGGAGCAAAGTTACCTCACCCACAGGAAGTGGGTGCACAGGGTCGAAGTGGCGTCGGGTTTTGACACGCAGGCTCTTGGTGCTTGAAGCTGAAAGGGCTGCAGGCGGGTTAAAGATGAAGTGTCCGGTGGAGTCCAAGGGTGGACTCAAGTTGTAGAGTACCTGAAAGCAGAGGGGACAGAGTCTGGGTCACTCAGCAGTGACCAGGGTGGAACCAGGACGGAACCAGGCAATGTCGGGCGCAATCAGGTGGTCGTCAAGGAGCTTCTCTCCGCTGTCACGTGGGCTCTGGGGCATCTGCGACGTCCAGGAGCAGGTCACGATCTGTCCCACGCAGTCTCTCACCGTCGGTGCAGTCGGCTTCAAGTTTGGAGCCAACAAGCCTTGGCAAGAGCAATCCACGCAGGATCGGAAGATTGCTTCTCACTCGGACCAGGAAGGTCAGAATCGGGGCTCCTTTTCAGGGGAGCTGGTGTGGATCTGGAGCAACCAGATTCACGAGTCTTCTTAGGTAGTTCGTCGGCACAGGGACCACAAGCCAGCTGGCAAGTGACCGGGCCAACGCGTTGAGCCAAATTGTGCCAAAGGGCCCCACGCAGCACTCGTCGAGTGTGGAGGGCTGAACTTCGGCTCAGGAGTAGCTCAGGGTGGGGGCTTCTCAAACCCCGGTGCACAGCTTCGAGGGTCACTCGTGGGCTGCGCGGTCAGCGTCTCGTGGTCAATTCAAGATGGCGTGCCCCACGCTTCCGGTCGCCTCCACGGGTCTCAGCTTTGCAGGGACTGTGGATCGGGCTGTTAGAAGCTGGGCAGGCTTGATCTCGTCGATCTCAGTCGCTCGAGTTCCGGCGGGAACTGCAACTAAGTAGACATCGAGGGCTGGATGGTGCCTGCTGCTGCAGGGTGGTCACTCCTTGACCACAAGGGAGATTCTTCGGGCTTCCACGTTGGAATGGAGGTCCAAGGGTCCAGAGTTTCGTTTCAAATGTTTCTTCCAGGAAATCTGATGTGCCTTGGCACTGCTCCCACTCTTATTCGAATCTGGTGGGCGTGATTACCTGCTAGGTCCCCTCCTATGGGTGGGACCCAGGAAGTGGGTGGATACACCCCCTTCCTTTGATCCAGGCCGCCCTGGCACGAGGGCTGGAGTGCCCCAGAACCGGTTTGGCCGGATTATGCAAGGGGCAGCCTTGTGCGCCCCAAGCAGTGTCTGGTTTCTTTCAAACCTCCCTGCTACAATACACTATCTCCTGTCTGGAGGGCGGTGACACCCTCCTGTGACAGGAAACCCTTTGTCCAGGACCCCCTTGACTGAGTTTCGGTCAGCTCCAGGGGTCCAGACATTTGTCTGTGGCAGAGGCATCCATTTTGTGGATCTTAAGGTCTTTGGAGAAATCAACCGCATTAAAGTAAAGTAACATGTCTTACCCCTCTAGAGGGGTGGAATGCCATCCCCGTCGCCAGAACTGGCGAGGGGATGGTATTCCAAAGCGTATGACACCTTACACGACTGTGAGAAGTTGGCCTGGTAGGGGATGTTTCCAATTCTGGAACCACCTACTACCTGACCAAACAATCCCCTTATGGTGTCTGGTTGTAAGTCAACCTTATTAGACAAGCTATCCTAGTGGTAGCATGGACTAAGCAGCCTAAAGGCTTAACTTAAGAGGTCGTGTTAAGCGAGCTGTTTTACCACATACAATCCTGTAATACCAAATGAAAGGACACCACACAAGTATATATTATAAAAATATATGTGTTTATTACTAAAAACAATCCCCAGTATTCTTTATGAATAAAGGGGCACAAGCGTTAAATCAAAAGCACTGTTTAAACATACAAAGTTGCACAATTATGGATGAGGGCGGGGGGCCACTCAAACCATATACTAAACAAGTGGTATAAGAGAGGCCACTCGAACAGTGGTTAGGCCTAGGGCCTAGGGAATCGCTGGGAGCAGTCAGGACAAGCAATGCTGAAGTCGGGAATGGCCCTCGGGATTCGGGAGATGTGCGGAAAGCGCACGCATGCACCAATGTTAACCAATGGTGCGTAAAAGTCAAATAGTTAAAGTTTAAGGACACTTCCGCTGAACCTAGAGGAACAAAACTTAACACACAGACCCTAGAGGTGTGCACCAGTGTGGGAACACCGGCGGAGCAAAGTTACCTCACCCACAGGAAGTGGGTGCACAGGGTCGAAGTGGCGTCGGGTTTTGACACGCAGGCTCTTGGTGCTTGAAGCTGAAAGGGCTGCAGGCAGGGTGAAGACGAAGTGTCCGGTGGAGTCCAAGGGTGGACTCAAGTTGTAGAGTACCTGAAAGCAGAGGGGACAGAGTCTGGGTCACTCAGCAGTGACCAGGGTGGAACCAGGACGGAACCAGGCAATGTCGGGCGCAATCAGGTGGTCGTCGAGGCGCTTCTCTTCGCTGTCACGTGGGCTCTGGGGCATCTGCGACGTCCAGGAGCAGGTCACGATCTGTCCCACGCAGGCTCTCACTGTCGGTGCAGTCGGCTTCCGGTTTGGAGCAAACAAGCCTTGGTAAGAGCAATCCACGCGGGATTGGAAGATGGCGTCTCACTCGGACCAGGAAGGTCAGAGTCGGGGCTCCCTTTCAGGGGAGCTGGTGTGGATCTGGAGCAACCAGAATCACGAGTCTTCTTTTGTAGTTCGTCGGCACAGGGACCACAAGCCAGCTGGCAAGTGACCGGGCCAACGCGTTGAGCCAAATCGTGCCAAAGGGCCCCACGCAGCACTCGTCAAGTGTGGAGGGCTGAACTTCGGCTCAGGAGTAGCTCAGGGTGGGGGCTTCTCAAACCCCGGTGTACAGCTTCGAGGGTCACTCGTGGGCTGCACGGTCAGCGTCTCGTGGTCACTTCAAGATGGCGTGCCCCACGCTTCCGGTCGCCTCCACGGGTCTCAGCTTTGCAGGGACTGTGGATCGGGCTGTTAGAAGCTGGGCAGGCTTGATCTCGTCTATCTCAGTCGCTCGAGTTCCGGCGGGAACTGCAACTAAGTAGACGTCGAGGGCTGGATGGTGCCTGCTGCTGCAGGGTGGTCACTCCTTGACCACAAGGGAGATTCTTCGGGCTTCCACGTTGAGATGGAGGGCGAAGGGTCCAGAATATCGTTTCAAATGTTTCTTCCAGGAAATCTGATGTGCATTGGCACTGCTCCCACTCTTATTCGAATCTGGTGGGCGTGATTACCTGCTAGGTCCCCTCCTATGGGTGGGACCCAGGAAGTGGGTGGATACACCCCCTTCCTTTGATCCAGGCCGCCCTGGCACGAGGGCTGGAGTGCCCCAGAACCGGTTTGGCCGGATTATGCAAGGGGCAGTGTAGGAGAGTAGGGTCTGCTATCCTATGGTCACCCCAAATTTTTGCTTTTTGCTTCACTGGTTTTCGACTACTGAGGCTGTGGGCCTGCTGATCAGACCCCCAGCCTGCTGTTCTCTCACTAAATTAATGACACATGTGCTATAGGCACATACCAATTGGAAATGGACTCCTTGTCAGCCCCTGTAGAATGCACTATAGGTGCACAGGGCACAGGAGCCACTAAGGCCTACCAGGGGCTGCAGCATATCTTTTGCCACCCCTGGCTGGTTCTTAAATTGACACAACTGGCTGATCACTCAGCTGGGGTAAGGTGGTGTACACACCCCTTGCTTAGATATAGTATACCTATGTCTAAACCTATATCTGGACACATGTAAACCTGTGAGCCACTCCTATAGACAGGCCTCACCAATCCTGGAGGCTGGGTGCTTGGTTTTTATGTGAGATGGAGCTCTAGCATGAGCTGAGCCTGTCTGCAGCCGTCGGGAACAAATCCCTAAGCTGTTTCAGGATAATGCCATACCATATACTATTAAGTGCCTTATAATCCTCGCGGTTATTTAGCAACTCTGGTTTGGCTTTATCAAAACATGTCGTGTAAGGTGTCATACGCTTTGGAATACCATCCCCTCGCCAGTTCTGGCGACGGGGATGGCATTCCACCCCTCTAGAGGGGTAAGACATGTTACTTCACTTTAATGCGGTTGATTTCTCCAAAGGCCTTAAGATCCACAAAATGGATGCCTCTGCCACAGACAAATGTCTGGACCCCTGGAGCTGACCGAAACCCAGTCAAGGGGGTCCTGGACAAAGGGTTTCCTGTCACAGGAGGGTGTCACCGCCCTCCAGACAGGAGATAGTGTATTGTAGCAGGGAGGTTTGAAAGAAACCAGACACTGCCTGGGGCGCACAAGGCTGCCCCTTGCATAATCCGGCCAAACCGGTTCTGGGGCACTCCAGCCCTCGTGCCAGGGCGGCCTGGATCAAAGGAAGGGGGTGTATCCACCCACTTCCTGGGTCCCACCCATAGGAGGGGACCTAGCAGGTAATCACGCCCACCAGATTCGAATAAGAGTGGGAGCAGTGCCAATGCACATCAGATTTCCTGGAAGAAACATTTGAAACGATATTCTGGACCCTTCGCCCTCCATCTCAACGTGGAAGCCCGAAGAATCTCCCTTGTGGTCAAGGAGTGACCACCCTGCAGCAGCAGGCACCATCCAGCCCTCGACGTCTACTTAGTTGCAGTTCCCGCCGGAACTCGAGCGACTGAGATCGACGAGATCAAGCCTGCCCAGCTTCTAACAGCCCGATCCACAGTCCCTGCAAAGCTGAGACCCGTGGAGGCGACCGGAAGCGTGGGGCACGCCATCTTGAAGTGACCACGAGACGCTGACCGTGCAGCCCACGAGTGACCCTCGAAGCTGTACACCGGGGTTTGAGAAGCCCCCACCCTGAGCTACTCCTGAGCCGAAGTTCAGCCCTCCACACTCGACGAGTGCTGCGTGGGGCCCTTTGGCACGATTTGGCTCAACGCGTTGGCCCGGTCACTTGCCAGCTGGCTTGTGGTCCCTGTGCCGACGAACTACAAAAGAAGACTCGTGATTCTGGTTGCTCCAGATCCACACCAGCTCCCCTGAAAGGGAGCCCCGACTCTGACCTTCCTGGTCCGAGTAAGACGCCATCTTCCAATCCCGCGTGGATTGCTCTTACCAAGGCTTGTTTGCTCCAAACCGGAAGCCGACTGCACCGACGGTGAGAGCCTGCGTGGGACAGATCGTGACCTGCTCCTGGACGTCGCAGATGCCCCAGAGCCCACGTGACAGCGAAGAGAAGCGCCTCGACGACCACCTGATTGCGCCCGACATTGCCTGGTTCCGTCCTGGTTCCACCCTGGTCACTGCTGAGTGACCCAGACTCTGTCCCCTCTGCTTTCAGGTACTCTACAACTTGAGTCCACCCTTGGACTCCACCGGACACTTCGTCTTCACCCTGCCTGCAGCCCTTTCAGCTTCAAGCACCAAGAGCCTGCGTGTCAAAACCCGACGCCACTTCGACCCTGTGCACCCACTTCCTGTGGGTGAGGTAACTTTGCTCCGCCGGTGTTCCCACACTGGTGCACACCTCTAGGGTCTGTGTGTTAAGTTTTGTTCCTCTAGGTTCAGCGGAAGTGTCCTTAAACTTTAACTATTTGACTTTTACGCACCATTGGTTAACATTGGTGCATGCGTGCGCTTTCCGCACATCTCCCGAATCCCGAGGGCCATTCCCGACTTCAGCATTGCTTGTCCTGACTGCTCCCAGCGATTCCCTAGGCCCTAGGCCTAACCACTGTTCGAGTGGCCTCTCTTATACCACTTGTTTAGTATATGGTTTGAGTGGCCCCCTGCCCTCATCCATAATTGTGCAACTTTGTATGTTTAAACAGTGCTTTTGATTTAACGCTTGTGCCCCTTTATTCATAAAGAATACTGGGGATTGTTTTTAGTAATAAACACATATATTTTTATAATATATACTTGTGTGGTGTCCTTTCATTTGGTATTACAGGATTGTATGTGGTAAAACAGCTCGCTTAACACGACCTCTTAAGTTAAGCCTTTAGGCTGCTTAGTCCATGCTACCACTAGGATAGCTTGTCTAATAAGGTTGACTTACAACCAGACACCATAAGGGGATTGTTTGGTCAGGTAGTAGGTGGTTCCAGAATTGGAAACATCCCCTACCAGGCCAACTTCTCACATTGGTGAGCAGCGGTGCGGATTTGAGCTTGCTGTTGTTTTACCATTACAATCTTTATATCAAATTGAAAGATCACATCAAGTACCTCTAGGTACATATAAAATCAAAAGCTTAGCATATTAAGTTCTACTGAACTTAGTAGTTGTAGGTTGAAGGGAGTAGCACACCCCTGACTACAACTCACTAGCAAGGTCCAGTAGGAAAACACTTAGTGTAGGTAAGTGCACCACTTACACCTCACTAGTAACCATGTCCGACACAGGAAAGGCCTCAGGGTCTAGTCCTGTGACAGTTGACCCTACCCAGGCAACTTCTGGAT
The DNA here is from genome assembly GCF_964261635.1 of Lissotriton helveticus. Lineage (NCBI taxonomy): Eukaryota > Metazoa > Chordata > Amphibia > Caudata > Salamandridae > Lissotriton > Lissotriton helveticus. The sequence continues at coordinate 1,029,705 of NW_027611671.1, read as the reverse complement.
ATGACAAACTAACCCGCAGAGACTTGATTGTCTTGTGCAAAGCAAGAGGGTTAAAAAGGGGCAGAAGCCCCACCTGCCTAATCCTGGTACAACTCCTAGAACAGGATGACTTAGAGAAGGCAAAAGCAGCTTCCCTAGATACAGGAACTGGAGGGAACCCCCCTGCAGTTGATCCCCCTGAAGAGGAGGATGATGATGACTTGGATGAGGACTCAGAAGTTGAGGACTTAGAAGTACAGGATCAGGGTAGCCAGGTTCCAGTTGGTAGGCTTAGCCAGGCCAACTTGGACCTACTGGGGAATGGAGAGGGCCAGCACCTCCCCAGAACCCAACATGTGATTCTCCCAGGCAACAGAAGAGTGAGATCTCCCTCAGGGGACTCTCATCTTTCTAGTGCCTCCAGAGAATCAGAGAGAGGCATGAGTGCTTCTCAGAAAGCTGAGCATAGGGCTAGAATGAGGGCTGTCAGACTCCAGATAGAGAGAGAGGAGGTAGCCCTGAGTCAAGCTAAGCTTACCTTAGCTCAAGCTAAACTTGCCTTGGCAAGAGAGCAGAAATTAAGTGGCTTAGATGTCACTGGTGGCAGCAATTTTCCAAGAGAAAAAGACAGGGCCTATGATAATAGAAACCTGACCAAAATTGTGCCCCCCTTTAAAGAAGGGGATGACATCCACAAATGGATGACTGCTCTTGAGAGAGCCTGCATGGTACAGCAGGTTCCTGAGAACCAGTGGGCTGCAATTTTGTGGTACTCCTTTTCTGAGAAAGGGAGAGACAGGCTCCTCACAGTTAGACCTGAGGATGCCAAAAACTACTCTGTTTTGAAGAGTGCTCTCATTGAAGGGTATGGCCTAACCACTGAGCAATACAGGTTGTTGTTCAGAGACACCCAGAAAGCACAGACTCAAGACTGGACTGATTTTGTGGAGTGTGCCACTAAGGCTTTGGAGGGTTGGTTACAGGGAAGTAAAGTTTCAGACTATACAGGATTGTACAATCTTATGATGAGAGAACAGATCCTTAATAACTGTACAAACCAGCTGTTGCATCAATACCTTATTGACTCTGATCTGACCTCTCCCCAAGAATTGGGAAAGAAGGCAGACAAATGGGTCAGAACAAGGATTAAGCAGAAACCCCAGAACCAAGGTGGTGACCAGAAGAAAACAGACCAGAAGGGTGGTAATCAGAATCAGAAAGATAAAGAAAAAGACCAGAAGTCTTCAGGCCCCCAAACTAATAGTAAGGAGGGTGGTTCCCAAAATGGTAACAAGAAGAAGAAGAACAAAGGTCCAAAGACACCTTGGTGTAATACCTGCAAATCAGTTTCTCACTGGGGCAGTGAGTGCACCAAGGCAAATCCAGTTCCCACCACTACAGCTCCTAAAGCAACTGCAACCCCAAGTACAGTAAGCAGTGGTGGAACACAGTCCAAGGGTGTAGCTGGGTTGACCCTGGGTATTGAAGTAGGATCTGGCCTAGTCAGAGTCCCTACACAGGCAGTTCTCCTGTATGATGTGGACATTGAGTTGCCCACTGCAGTAAGCCCCACTAACCTGGGCAAATACAGGCAGACTCCCTTAATAAATGAGAAACTGGCTCAAGCTTACAGGGACACATGTGCTAGTGTCACCATGGTGACCCCTGGCTTTGTGGACCCTGGACAGATTGTACTAGGAGAGAGCTACCTAGTAACCAATGCAAGCAACTCCACTACCTCCCATAGTGTGGCAGTTGTGAACTTCTCCTGGGGAGGGGTTGATGGCCTAAAGAAAGTTGTGGTGAGTGCAGACCTACCAGTAGACTGTCTGTTAGGCAATGACCTTGAAAGCTCAGCATGGTCAGAAGTGGAGTACAGGACTCATGCAGAAATGCTAGGGATTTCAGAGCATGTCCTTGCCATGACAAGGGCTCAGGCTAAGAAGTGCCTTCCTGAACCAGTGGTGGATCTTGAGACAATAGACCAGCCACAACCCAAGAGAAGGAGCAAGAGAGGAAAGGCCTCGCCTTCCACCTTGCCCCAGGTTGAGGATCAGGTTTCAGAGGAAACTGATTCTGCAGTCCAAGAGGAGACTGTCTCTGAGGAGCTTGAACCTGACCAGGTTGAGTTTCTGGGGACAGGGGGACCCTCAAGGGCAGACCTGAGGCAGGCTCAATTAGATTGCCCTTCCCTTGAACCCCTCAGACAGCAGGCTGCTGCTGAGGCTGCTGGGGATGCCCAAGGTACCCATACTGTGTATTGGGATGAGGGACTCCTTTACTCAGAGGCTAGAACCCCCAAGCCTGGCATGACCAGGAGGTTGGTGATACCTCTGCAGTTTAGGGGATTCCTCCTTACCTTGGCCCATGATATTCCCCTTGCAGGACACTTAGGCCAGAACAAGACGTGGGACAGGCTTGTTCCACACTTTCACTGGCCTCACATGTCAGAGGATGTCAAGGAGTTTTGTCGCTCCTGTGTCACTTGCCAAGCCAGTGGTAAGTCAGGTGGCACAACAAAGGCCCCCCTAATACCACTACCTGTGGTGGGGGTCCCCTTTGAGAGAGTTGGAATTGATATTGTGGGTCCAATGGACCCCCAAACAGCATCTGGGAACAGATTCATACTGGTGGTAGTGGATCATGCCACCAGGTACCCAGAGGCTATTCCCCTAAGGACCACCACAGCACCTGTGGTGGCAAAAGCCCTCATTGCAGTTTTCTCAAGAGTGGGCTTTCCTAAGGAGGTACTATCAGATAGAGGGACAAATTTTATGTCCAGCTATCTAAAAGCAATGTGGAAGGAATGTGGAGTAAACTACAAGTTTACCACCCCATATCATCCACAATGCAATGGGCTTGTGGAGAGATTTAACAAGACCCTTAAAGGCATGATAAAAGGATTACCAGAGAAGCTCAGGCGGAAATGGGACATTCTTTTACCCTGCCTGCTCTTTGCTTACAGAGAGGTCCCACAGAAGGGGGTTGGCTACAGCCCTTTTGAACTTTTGTTTGGCCACCCTGTGAGAGGTCCATTGTGTTTGGTGAAGGAAGGATGGGAGTTACCTCTCAAAAAGCCCAAACTAGACATAGTGGACTATGTACTTGGTCTCCGCTCCAGGATGGCTGAGTACATGGAAAGAGCATCCAAAAACCTGGAGGCCAGCCAAGAATTGCAGAAAGCTTGGCATGACCAAAAGGCTGTACTGGTAGAGTTCCAACCAGGACAGAAGGTATGGGTACTGGAGCCAGTGGCTCCAGCAGCACTCCAAGACAAATGGAGTGGACCCTATCCTATTATTGAGAAGAAAGGGGAAGTCACCTACTTGGTAGACTTTGGAACACCCAGGAGCCCTCACAGGGTAATCCATGTGAATCGCTTGAAAGCATTTGTAGACAGGGAGGACATGAGCTTGCTCATGGCCACAGATGGGGAACAGGAGGAAGAGAGTGACCCTCTCCCAGACCTGCTTTCCCAGAACCCTGATGATGGTTCAGTTGATGGAGTAGCCTTGGCAGGCAGCCTCACTGACCAGCAACAGAGGGACTGCAGACAAGTTTTGCAGGCTCACAGGCAAATGTTTTCACTCACACCCAGCCAAACTGACTGGTGTACCCATGTTGTGGACACTGGTGACAGTCTGCCTGTCAAGAATAAGATCTACAGGCAACCTGATCATGTCAGGGATTGCATCAAGGCTGAGGTGCAAAAGATGTTGGAGCTTGGAGTGATTGAGCCATCAGAGAGCCCATGGGCCAGCCCAGTAGTCCTGGTGCCAAAACCTCATACCCAAGATGGTAAGAGAGAAATGAGGTTTTGCGTGGATTACAGGGGTCTCAATGCTGTCACTAGGACAGATGCTCACCCCATTCCAAGAGCAGATGAGCTCATTGACAGATTGGCTTCTGCCAAGTTTCTGAGCACATTTGATCTGACAGCTGGCTACTGGCAAATCAGACTAGCTGAGGAGTCAAAAGCCAAAACAGCATTCTCTACCCCTAGTGGACATTATCAGTTTGTGGTAATGCCCTTTGGTTTGAAGAATGCACCTGCCACTTTCCAAAGGTTGGTGAACCAAGTCCTTACTGGGTTGGATGACTTTTGTGCAGCTTATCTGGATGATATTGCTGTCTTTAGCTCCACCTGGGAGGATCACCTGATCCACCTGAAGAAAGTTTTGGAGGCCCTGCAAAAGGCAGGCCTAACTATCAAGGCCACAAAGTGCCAGATAGGGCAGAGTAAGGTTGTATACCTGGGCCACCTAGTAGGTGGAGGCCAGGTTCAGCCACTGGAAAGCAAAATCCAGGCCATACAGGACTGGGCTCCTCCAGTTACCCAGACACAAGTCAGAGCCTTCTTGGGCCTGACTGGGTATTACAGAAAGTTTGTGAAAAACTATGGGTCTATAGTGACACCATTAAATGACTTGACATCCAAGAAGATGCCAAAAAAGGTTCAGTGGACAGTTAGCTGTCAGAAGGCATTTGAAGACCTGAAGAAGGCCATGTGCTCTGCACCTATCCTAAAGAGTCCTGACTACTCCAAACAGTTCATTGTTCAGACAGATGCTTCTGAGTTGGGGGTGGGAGCTGTACTCTCACAACTTAATCAAGATGGTCAAGACCAGCCAATTGCTTTCATTAGCAGGAGGCTAACCCCAAGAGAAAAACGTTGGTCAGCCATTGAGAGGGAGGCCTTTGCTGTGGTTTGGGCATTAAAGAAGTTGAGGTCCTACTTGTTTGGAACTCACTTCCTGGTGCAAACAGACCATAAGCCCCTCTTATGGCTTAATCAGATGAAGGGTGAAAATCCCAAACTGCTCAGGTGGTCCATTTCCCTACAGGGGATGGACTTTACAGTGGAGCACCGCCCAGGGACTGACCATGGTAATGCAGATGGTCTCTCCAGGTACTTCCACTTAGAACATGAAGACTTATCTGGTCAAGGTTAGTTTAATGTCCCTGCGTTTGGGGGGGGGTTGTGTAGGAGAGTAGGGTCTGCTATCCTATGGTCACCCCAAATTTTTGCTTTTTGCTTCACTGGTTTTCGACTACTGAGGCTGTGGGCCTGCTGATCAGACCCCCAGCCTGCTGTTCTCTCACTAAATTAATGACACATGTGCTATAGGCACATACCAATTGGAAATGGACTCCTTGTCAGCCCCTGTAGAATGCACTATAGGTGCACAGGGCACAGGAGCCACTAAGGCCTACCAGGGGCTGCAGCATATCTTTTGCCACCCCTGGCTGGTTCTTAAATTGACACAACTGGCTGATCACTCAGCTGGGGTAAGGTGGTGTACACACCCCTTGCTTAGATATAGTATACCTATGTCTAAACCTATATCTGGACACATGTAAACCTGTGAGCCACTCCTATAGACAGGCCTCACCAATCCTGGAGGCTGGGTGCTTGGTTTTTATGTGAGATGGAGCTCTAGCATGAGCTGAGCCTGTCTGCAGCCGTCGGGAACAAATCCCTAAGCTGTTTCAGGATAATGCCATACCATATACTATTAAGTGCCTTATAATCCTCGCGGTTATTTAGCAACTCTGGTTTGGCTTTATCAAAACATGTCGTGTAAGGTGTCATACGCTTTGGAATACCATCCCCTCGCCAGTTCTGGCGACGGGGATGGCATTCCACCCCTCTAGAGGGGTAAGACATGTTACTTCACTTTAATGCGGTTGATTTCTCCAAAGGCCTTAAGATCCACAAAATGGATGCCTCTGCCACAGACAAATGTCTGGACCCCTGGAGCTGACCGAAACCCAGTCAAGGGGGTCCTGGACAAAGGGTTTCCTGTCACAGGAGGGTGTCACCGCCCTCCAGACAGGAGATAGTGTATTGTAGCAGGGAGGTTTGAAAGAAACCAGACACTGCCTGGGGCGCACAAGGCTGCCCCTTGCATAATCCGGCCAAACCGGTTCTGGGGCACTCCAGCCCTCGTGCCAGGGCGGCCTGGATCAAAGGAAGGGGGTGTATCCACCCACTTCCTGGGTCCCACCCATAGGAGGGGACCTAGCAGGTAATCACGCCCACCAGATTCGAATAAGAGTGGGAGCAGTGCCAATGCACATCAGATTTCCTGGAAGAAACATTTGAAACGATATTCTGGACCCTTCGCCCTCCATCTCAACGTGGAAGCCCGAAGAATCTCCCTTGTGGTCAAGGAGTGACCACCCTGCAGCAGCAGGCACCATCCAGCCCTCGACGTCTACTTAGTTGCAGTTCCCGCCGGAACTCGAGCGACTGAGATCGACGAGATCAAGCCTGCCCAGCTTCTAACAGCCCGATCCACAGTCCCTGCAAAGCTGAGACCCGTGGAGGCGACCGGAAGCGTGGGGCACGCCATCTTGAAGTGACCACGAGACGCTGACCGTGCAGCCCACGAGTGACCCTCGAAGCTGTACACCGGGGTTTGAGAAGCCCCCACCCTGAGCTACTCCTGAGCCGAAGTTCAGCCCTCCACACTCGACGAGTGCTGCGTGGGGCCCTTTGGCACGATTTGGCTCAACGCGTTGGCCCGGTCACTTGCCAGCTGGCTTGTGGTCCCTGTGCCGACGAACTACAAAAGAAGACTCGTGATTCTGGTTGCTCCAGATCCACACCAGCTCCCCTGAAAGGGAGCCCCGACTCTGACCTTCCTGGTCCGAGTAAGACGCCATCTTCCAATCCCGCGTGGATTGCTCTTACCAAGGCTTGTTTGCTCCAAACCGGAAGCCGACTGCACCGACGGTGAGAGCCTGCGTGGGACAGATCGTGACCTGCTCCTGGACGTCGCAGATGCCCCAGAGCCCACGTGACAGCGAAGAGAAGCGCCTCGACGACCACCTGATTGCGCCCGACATTGCCTGGTTCCGTCCTGGTTCCACCCTGGTCACTGCTGAGTGACCCAGACTCTGTCCCCTCTGCTTTCAGGTACTCTACAACTTGAGTCCACCCTTGGACTCCACCGGACACTTCGTCTTCACCCTGCCTGCAGCCCTTTCAGCTTCAAGCACCAAGAGCCTGCGTGTCAAAACCCGACGCCACTTCGACCCTGTGCACCCACTTCCTGTGGGTGAGGTAACTTTGCTCCGCCGGTGTTCCCACACTGGTGCACACCTCTAGGGTCTGTGTGTTAAGTTTTGTTCCTCTAGGTTCAGCGGAAGTGTCCTTAAACTTTAACTATTTGACTTTTACGCACCATTGGTTAACATTGGTGCATGCGTGCGCTTTCCGCACATCTCCCGAATCCCGAGGGCCATTCCCGACTTCAGCATTGCTTGTCCTGACTGCTCCCAGCGATTCCCTAGGCCCTAGGCCTAACCACTGTTCGAGTGGCCTCTCTTATACCACTTGTTTAGTATATGGTTTGAGTGGCCCCCTGCCCTCATCCATAATTGTGCAACTTTGTATGTTTAAACAGTGCTTTTGATTTAACGCTTGTGCCCCTTTATTCATAAAGAATACTGGGGATTGTTTTTAGTAATAAACACATATATTTTTATAATATATACTTGTGTGGTGTCCTTTCATTTGGTATTACAGGATTGTATGTGGTAAAACAGCTCGCTTAACACGACCTCTTAAGTTAAGCCTTTAGGCTGCTTAGTCCATGCTACCACTAGGATAGCTTGTCTAATAAGGTTGACTTACAACCAGACACCATAAGGGGATTGTTTGGTCAGGTAGTAGGTGGTTCCAGAATTGGAAACATCCCCTACCAGGCCAACTTCTCACAGGCAGCCTTGTGCGCCCCAGGCAGTGTCTGGTTTCTTTCAAACCTCCCTGCTACAATACACTATCTCCTGTCTGGAGGGCGGTGACACCCTCCTGTGACAGGAAACCCTTTGTCCAGGACCCCCTTGACTGGGTTTCGGTCAGCTCCAGGGGTCCAGACATTTGTCTGTGGCAGAGGCATCCATTTTGTGGATCTTAAGGCCTTTGGAGAAATCAACCGCATTAAAGTGAAGTAACATGTCTTACCCCTCTAGAGGGGTGGAATGCCATCCCCGTCGCCAGAACTGGCGAGGGGATGGTATTCCAAAGCGTATGACACCTTACACGACATGTTTTGATAAAGCCAAACCAGAGTTGCTAAATAACCGCGAGGATTATAAGGCACTTAATAGTATATGGTATGGCATTATCCTGAAACAGCTTAGGGATTTGTTCCCGACGGCTGCAGACAGGCTCAGCTCATGCTAGAGCTCCATCTCACATAAAACCACGCACTCAGCCTCCAGGATTGATGAGGCCTTTCTATAGGAGTGGCTCACAGGTTTACATGTGTCCAGATATAGGTTTAGACATAGGTATACTATATCTAAGCAAGGGGTGTGTACACCACCTTACCCCAGCTGAGTGATCAGCCAGTTGTGTCAATTTAAGAACCAGCCAGGGGTGGCAAAAGATATGCTGCAGCCCCTGGTAGGCCTTAGTGGCTCCTGTGCCCTGTGCACCTATAGTGCATTCTACAGGGGCTGACAAGGAGTCCATTTCCAATTGGTATGTACCTAGGGTACATGGAATCCATTTTACAGAGAGAGCAGATGGCCTGGGGCCCTGATTAGCAGGGAACCAGGTCAACTAAGTCAAAAAACCAGCTAAACACAGGCAAAAAATCTGGGGTAACCATAGTCAGGTAGCCACCTTCCTACATAACCCCCCCCCAAACGAAAGGAGATAAGGCTATCCTTGGCCAGGTAAGCCTATATTGCCTGAGTGGCCATATAAGGAAGTACCTGCACTAGCATGGGTACCCCCTGTCTCATGGTCCACTAAGCAGTCCCTCACCCTTTGGGTATTAGAGGGTCTCCACCATAGGGAATCACTACCTTGGGTGTGTTTATGCAAAGTTAAAGGCTGGTTTGGATATGGAGTATTGAAGTTAGGCTCTACTAAGTTAGGGCTTGGCTTCCTCCAATTATCTTCCACCAGGTGTGCCTTTCTTTCTTTAACTGAGTTGCACTGTGCTCTCAGGGTCAGCCTCTGGCTACCTAAAGCTGGAGGCTGGGTCCCTCTGTTTGGCTTGCTGGAGGGACAGTTCAGGTTTGGGCCCCTTGGGTCCCAGGTTTGGCTGTGCCCAACAGAATCCATCTGTGGGAGGTCCCTAACTACTTTTAAGGGGGCTTCCTCAGGAGTTTTTAAAGTTTTCACCTTACTAGGGCTACTAGTTTTGGTGCACCTAATCTTTTGATGGGGGTGCTGTATTTGACAGGGGGCCCTCTGGGTCTCACTGTCCTTCTTGTCCTCTGCAGCCCTGGGCTGGCTAAGGCAAGGTAGAGAGGGGCAGGTTACCTGCTCCAGACTGGGTCCCACCTGAGAAGGGTCCACTGACATCAGAGGTTCTGTCAGGCTAGGCCCAACCACCTCTGGGGCAGCTCCTTCATCAGGGGTAAGATCAGTTCCCTGAGGAGGCTGATCCTGTCCTAAAGTCTGGTGAGGGGGAGATTTCTCTTCCTCCTCCATGCTCTCAGTTTGTGTGGAGTTATCCATCATTTCAGGTTTCACAACACACATGTCAGTTTGAGTTTGGGCTGTGGCCATCACAGCCCCACCAACCTTTTCAGGAGGAGACTCAGTTTGGGTTTCTGCTGTTATCATAACAGCTTTGCTATTCTGTTCAGGAAGAGCTTTTACTAAAGATGGGGCAGAGAGTTTCTCAGCCCTACCAACCTTTTCAGGAAGGACATCTTGGATTGGGGCTGTAGCCAGTACAGCCTCACTAACCTTTCCATGGGAATTCACCATTCTAGAATGGGTTTCCTGTTCAACCTCAGCCCAGGCTGAGATTTCTAAATCATTCCCCAGTAGACAGTCTACAGGCAAGTTTGGGGACACTGCCACTCTTTTTGGGCCAGTGACACCTCCCCAGCTGAGACTTACTACTGCCATGGGATGATTTGTTTGGATGCCATCAATGTTTATTACCTGGTATGTGGCACCAGGTAAAAGTTGCTTAGAGGGGACTATGCAATCAGCCACCATGGTGATGCTAGCCCCTGTGTCTCTAAAAGCTTCAACTCTTAAACCATTGATGATGGGTTCTTGTCTATACTTGCTCAAAGTATTTGGGCAAGCAGAGAAGTTGGCAAACCCCATGCCAGCCTCATAAACAAGATTAGTGGGTGATGGGGACCTGGATAGGCCAGGGTCCACCTGAGTTCCAAAAGTAAACCCACCCAGATTCCTGGGTGTGCTTCCACTTCCTGGGGGATTACTGCTGACAGTAACAGGAGGTGTTGAAGCTGGTTTTGGAGGTATATTTTCTTTATTGTTATTCTTGGGACAACAGTTGTCTGTTTTGTAATGCCCCACCTGTTTACAGGCATAACAATAAGGCTTTTTCTCAGTTGAAGAAGTGTCTTGGGACCCACCCCCATTCTTGGAGTTTTGGGGCCCTGGGGAAGTCTTTTCTTTATTTTTATCCCCACCCTTATCTTGAGGCTTGGTAGACTCCTTCTTCTGGTTACTGTCCTGATTCTTAGGCCTAATCCTGGTTCTGACCCATTTGTCCGCCTTCTTTCCCAATTCTTGGGGAGAGGTCAGATCAGAGTCTACCAGGTGCTGGTGTAAGAGCTGGTTCTGACAATTACTTAGGATCTGCTCCCTCATAATCAAATTATACAATCCTGTAAAGTCATGTACTTTGCTGCCATGTAGCCAACCCTCCAGAGCCTTAGTAGCACAATCTACAAAATCAGTCCAGTCCTGAGTCTGTGTCTTCTGGGTATCTCTGAACTTCAACCTGTACTGTTCAGTGGTTAAGCCAAACCCATCTATCAGAACACTCTTCAGGACTTTGTAATTGTTTGCATCCTCATGTCTAACAGTGAGGAGCTTATCTCTCCCTTTCTCTGAAAAGGAGTACCATAAGATTGCTGCCCACTGTTCCTCAGGAACCTGCTGTACCATGCAGGCTCTCTCAAGAGCAGTCATCCATTTGTGGATGTCATCCCCTTCTTTGAAGGGGGGCACAATCTTTGTCAGGTTTCTACTATCATAGGACCTGGGTTTCTCTTTTGGAATATTGCTGCCACCAGTGGCATCTAAGCCACACAATTTCTGCTCTCTTGCCAAGGCAAGTTTAGCTTGAGCTAAGGTAAGCTTAGCTTGACTCAGGGCTACCTCCTCTCTCTCTATCTGGAGTCTGACAGCCCTCATTCTAGCCCTATGCTCAGCTTTCTGAGAAGCACTCATGCCTCTCTCTGATTCTCTGGAGGCACTAGAAAGATGAGAGTCCCCTGAGGGAGATCTCACTCTTCTGTTGCCTGGGAGAATCACATGTTGGGTTCTGGGGAGGTGCTGGCCCTCTCCATTCCCCAGTAGGTCCAAGTTGGCCTGGCTAAGCCTACCAACTGGAACCTGGCTACCCTGATCCTGTACTTGTGAGTCCCCACCATCTGAGTCCTCATCCAAGTCATCATCATCCTCCTCTTCAGGGGGATCAACTACAGGGGGGTTCCCTCCAGTTCCTGTATCTAGGGAAGCTGCTTTTGCCTTCTCTAAGTCATCCTGTTCTAGGATTTCTACCAGGATTAGGCAGGTGGGGCTTCTGCCCCTTTTTAACCCTCTTGCTTTGCACAAGGCAATCAAGTCTCTGCGGGTTAGTTTGTCATATCCAAAAGTTGCCTGGGTAGGGTCAACTGTCACAGGACTAGACCCTGAGGCCTTTCCTGTGTCAGACATGGTTACTAGTGAGGTGTAAGTGGTGCACTTACCTACACTAAGTGTTTTCCTACTGGACCTTGCTAGTGAGTTGTAGTCAGGGGTGTGCTACTCCCTTCAACCTACAACTACTAAGTTCAGTAGAACTTAATATGCTAAGCTTTTGATTTTATATGTACCTAGAGGTACTTGATGTGATCTTTCAATTTGATATAAAGATTGCAATGGTAAAACAACAGCAAGCTCAAATCCGCACCGCTGCTCACCAATGTGAGAAGTTGGCCTGGTAGGGGATGTTTCCAATTCTGGAACCACCTACTACCTGACCAAACAATCCCCTTATGGTGTCTGGTTGTAAGTCAACCTTATTAGACAAGCTATCCTAGTGGTAGCATGGACTAAGCAGCCTAAAGGCTTAACTTAAGAGGTCGTGTTAAGCGAGCTGTTTTACCACATACAATCCTGTAATACCAAATGAAAGGACACCACACAAGTATATATTATAAAAATATATGTGTTTATTACTAAAAACAATCCCCAGTATTCTTTATGAATAAAGGGGCACAAGCGTTAAATCAAAAGCACTGTTTAAACATACAAAGTTGCACAATTATGGATGAGGGCGGGGGGCCACTCAAACCATATACTAAACAAGTGGTATAAGAGAGGCCACTCGAACAGTGGTTAGGCCTAGGGCCTAGGGAATCGCTGGGAGCAGTCAGGACAAGCAATGCTGAAGTCGGGAATGGCCCTCGGGATTCGGGAGATGTGCGGAAAGCGCACGCATGCACCAATGTTAACCAATGGTGCGTAAAAGTCAAATAGTTAAAGTTTAAGGACACTTCCGCTGAACCTAGAGGAACAAAACTTAACACACAGACCCTAGAGGTGTGCACCAGTGTGGGAACACCGGCGGAGCAAAGTTACCTCACCCACAGGAAGTGGGTGCACAGGGTCGAAGTGGCGTCGGGTTTTGACACGCAGGCTCTTGGTGCTTGAAGCTGAAAGGGCTGCAGGCAGGGTGAAGACGAAGTGTCCGGTGGAGTCCAAGGGTGGACTCAAGTTGTAGAGTACCTGAAAGCAGAGGGGACAGAGTCTGGGTCACTCAGCAGTGACCAGGGTGGAACCAGGACGGAACCAGGCAATGTCGGGCGCAATCAGGTGGTCGTCGAGGCGCTTCTCTTCGCTGTCACGTGGGCTCTGGGGCATCTGCGACGTCCAGGAGCAGGTCACGATCTGTCCCACGCAGGCTCTCACCGTCGGTGCAGTCGGCTTCCGGTTTGGAGCAAACAAGCCTTGGTAAGAGCAATCCACGCGGGATTGGAAGATGGCGTCTCACTCGGACCAGGAAGGTCAGAGTCGGGGCTCCCTTTCAGGGGAGCTGGTGTGGATCTGGGGCAACCAGAATCACGAGTCTTCTTTTGTAGTTCGTCGGCACAGGGACCACAAGCCAGCTGGCAAGTGACCGGGCCAACGCGTTGAGCCAAATCGTGCCAAAGGGCCCCACGCAGCACTCGTCGAGTGTGGAGGGCTGAACTTCGGCTCAGGAGTAGCTCAGGGTGGGGGCTTCTCAAACCCCGGTGTACAGCTTCGAGGGTCACTCGTGGGCTGCACGGTCAGCGTCTCGTGGTCACTTCAAGATGGCGTGCCCCACGCTTCCGGTCGCCTCCACGGGTCTCAGCTTTGCAGGGACTGTGGATCGGGCTGTTAGAAGCTGGGCAGGCTTGATCTCGTCTATCTCAGTCGCTCGAGTTCCGGCGGGAACTGCAACTAAGTAGACGTCGAGGGCTGGATGGTGCCTGCTGCTGCAGGGTGGTCACTCCTTGACCACAAGGGAGATTCTTCGGGCTTCCACGTTGAGATGGAGGGCGAAGGGTCCAGAATATCGTTTCAAATGTTTCTTCCAGGAAATCTGATGTGCATTGGCACTGCTCCCACTCTTATTCGAATCTGGTGGGCGTGATTACCTGCTAGGTCCCCTCCTATGGGTGGGACCCAGGAAGTGGGTGGATACACCCCCTTCCTTTGATCCAGGCCGCCCTGGCACGAGGGCTGGAGTGCCCCAGAACCGGTTTGGCCGGATTATGCAAGGGGCAGCCTTGTGCGCCCCAGGCAGTGTCTGGTTTCTTTCAAACCTCCCTGCTACAATACACTATCTCCTGTCTGGAGGGCGGTGACACCCTCCTGTGACAGGAAACCCTTTGTCCAGGACCCCCTTGACTGGGTTTCGGTCAGCTCCAGGGGTCCAGACATTTGTCTGTGGCAGAGGCATCCATTTTGTGGATCTTAAGGCCTTTGGAGAAATCAACCGCATTAAAGTGAAGTAACATGTCTTACCCCTCTAGAGGGGTGGAATGCCATCCCCGTCGCCAGAACTGGCGAGGGGATGGTATTCCAAAGCGTATGACACCTTACACGACATGTTTTGATAAAGCCAAACCAGAGTTGCTAAATAACCGCGAGGATTATAAGGCACTTAATAGTATATGGTATGGCATTATCCTGAAACAGCTTAGGGATTTGTTCCCGACGGCTGCAGACAGGCTCAGCTCATGCTAGAGCTCCATCTCACATAAAACCACGCACTCAGCCTCCAGGATTGATGAGGCCTTTCTATAGGAGTGGCTCACAGGTTTACATGTGTCCAGATATAGGTTTAGACATAGGTATACTATATCTAAGCAAGGGGTGTGTACACCACCTTACCCCAGCTGAGTGATCAGCCAGTTGTGTCAATTTAAGAACCAGCCAGGGGTGGCAAAAGATATGCTGCAGCCCCTGGTAGGCCTTAGTGGCTCCTGTGCCCTGTGCACCTATAGTGCATTCTACAGGGGCTGACAAGGAGTCCATTTCCAATTGGTATGTACCTAGGGTACATGGAATCCATTTTACAGAGAGAGCAGATGGCCTGGGGCCCTGATTAGCAGGGAACCAGGTCAACTAAGTCAAAAAACCAGCTAAACACAGGCAAAAAATCTGGGGTAACCATAGTCAGGTAGCCACCTTCCTACAACGACATGTTTTGATAAAGCCTGTGAGAAGTTGGCCTGGTAGGGGATGTTTCCAATTCTGGAACCACCTACTACCTGACCAAACAATCCCTTATGGTGTCTGGTTGTAAGTCAACCTTATTAGACAAGCTATCCTAGGGGTAGCATGGACTAAGCAGCCTAAAGGCTTAACTTAAGAGGTCGTGTTAAGCGAGCTGTTTTACCACATACAATCCTGTAATACCAAATGAAAGGACACCACACAAGTATATATTATAAAAATATATGTGTTTATTACTAAAAACAATCCCCAGTATTCTTTATGAATAAAGGGGCACAAGCGTTAAATCAAAAGCACTGTTTAAACATACAAAGTTGCACAATTATGGATGAGGGCAGGGGGCCACTCAAACCATATACTAAACAAGTGGTATAAGAGATGCCACTCGAGCAGTGGTTAGGCCTAGGGCCTAGGGAATCGCTGGGAGCAGTCAGGACAAGCAATGCTGAAGTCGGGAATGGCCCTCGGGATTCGGGAGATGTGCGGAAAGCGCACGCACGCACCAATGTTAACCAATGGTGCGTAAAAGTTGTAAAGTTAAAGTTAAAGGACACTTCCGCTGAACCTAGATGAACAAAACTTAACACACAGACCCTAGAGATGTGTACCAGTGTGGGAACACCGGCGGAGCAAAGTTACCTCACCCACAGGAAGCGGGTGCACAGGGTCGAAGTGGCGTCGGGTTTTGACACGCAGGTTCTTGGCGCTTGAAGCTGAAGACGCTGCAGGCGATGTGAAGGAGAAGTGTCCGGTGGATCCAAGGGTGGATCTGAAGTGGTGAAGACCTGAAAGCAGAGGGGACAGTGTTCAAAGTCACTGGCCAGTGACCACCGTGGAACCAGATTGGAACCAGGCAAAGTCGGGTGCAAACAGGTGATGAGGGGTTGCTTCTCTCTGCAGCCACGTGGACACGAAGAGGTCAAGGACGTCCAGGAGTCAATCACGAGCTGTCCCTTTAAAGGCTCTAGCTGATGGCGGTGTCGGCAACTCGATTGAAGCAAACAAGCCTTGGCTAATGCAAGCCACGGGGAAAGTGAAAAAGGCCTATTACTCGGACCAGCAAGGTCAGAGCGGGTACTCCTTTCTACAGGAGCGAGGGCAGGTCTGGAGCAACCAGACCCACAGTGTAAATTGTAGGTTTCGTCGCCAAGATGGCCGCTGACCACGTGACAAGCGGCCGGGATGGCGAGTCGAGTGGCACAAAGCAAAAGGGCCCCACGCAGATCGTGGAGATGCTGGAGGGCTGATCTTTGGTGCAAATGCTGCTCGATTGTGGGGCTTCTTAAACCCCAAAGCACAGAGTCGAGGGTGCCTCGGGTGCTGCGCAGTCAGCGTCTCGGGGGTCTTTCAAGATGTCCGCTCCCACGTCTCTCGGTGCCTCCACGGGTCCCTTCTTTGCAGGGACTGTGGATCGGGCTAGGAGAAGTCTAATAAGCTGGGTCTTGTCAGGCTCTGCACTCGGGCTCCGGCGGGAGGCGGCGGCAAAGCAGACGTCGAGGTGCTGGGTGGTGCCTGTGTTCACAGGGTGGCCCCTCCTAGGCCACAAGGGAGATTCTCTTCAGTCTTCTATCATCAGAATGTCGAAGTCCAGTCGTCTTCTTAGTTTAAAGGTGATTTCAGGATGATCTCTTGTGCTAGGGCACTGCTCCCACTCTTATTCCAATCTGAGGGGTGGATATCCTGCTAGGTCCCTCCCTATGGGCGGGACCAGGAAGGGGGGTGGTTACACCCCCTTTCCTTTGTCCAGGTCTCACTGGAGCTGGGGCTGGGCTGCCCCAGAACCGGTTTGACCGGATTATGCAAGGGGAAGCCTTGTGCTCCCCAGGCACTGTCTGGTTTCTTTCAAACCTCCCTGCTACAATACACTATCTCCTGTCTGGAGGGCGGTGACACCCTCCTGTGACAGGAAACCCTTTGTCCAGGACCCATTTGGTCGAGTTTCAGTCAACTGCAGGGGTCCAGACATTTGTCTGTGGCAGAGGCATCCATTTTGTGGATCTTAAGGTCTTTGGAGAAATCAACCGCATTAAAGCAAAGTAACATGTCTTACCCCTCTAGAGGGGTGGAATGCCATCCCCGTCGCCAGAACTGGCGAGGGGATGGTATTCCAAAGCGTATGACACCTTACACGACATGTTTTGATAAAGCCAAACCAAAGTTGCTAAATAACCGCGAGGATTATAAGGCACTTAATAGTATATGGTATGGCATTATCCTGAAACAGCTTAGGGATTTGTTCCCGATGGCTGCAGACAGGCTCAGCTCATGCTAGAGCTCCATCTCACATAAAACCACGCACTCAGCCTCCAGGATTGATGAGGCCTGACTATAGGAGTGGCTCACAGGTTTACATGTGTCCAGATATAGGTTTAGACATAGGTATACTATATCTAAGCAAGGGGTGTGTACACCACCTTACCCCAGCTGAGTGATCAGCCAGTTGTGTCAATTTAAGAACCAGCCAGGGGTGGCAAAAGATATGCTGCAGCCCCTGGTAGGCCTTAGTGGCTCCTATGCCCTGTGCACCTATAGTGCATTCTACAGGGGCTGACAAGGAGTCCATTTCCAATTGTGGTATGTACCTAGGGTACATGGAATCCATTTTACAGAGAGAGCAGATGGCCTGGGGCCCTGATTAGCAGGGAACCAGGTCAACTAAGTCAAAAAACCAGCTAAACACAGGCAAAAAATCCGGGGTAACCATAGTCAGGTAGCCACCTTCCTACATAACCCCCCCCCCAAACGAAAGGAGATAAGGCTATCCTTGGCCAGGTAAGCCTATATTGCCTGAGTGGCCATATAAGGAAGTACCTGCACTAGCATGGGTACCCCCTGTCTCATGGTCCACTAAGCAGTCCCTCACCCTTTGGGTATTAGAGGGTCTCCACCATAGGGAATCACTACCTTGGGTGTGTTTATGCAAAGTTAAAGGCTGGTTTGGATATGGAGTTTTGAAGTGAGGCTCTACTAAGTTAGGGCTTGGCTTCCTCCAATTATCTTCCACCATGTGTGCCTTTCTTTCTTTAACTGAGTTGCACTGTGCTCTCAGGGTCAACCTCTGGCTACCTAAAGCTGGAGGCTGGGTCCCTCTGTTTGGCTTGCTGGAGGGACAGTTCAGGTTTGGGCCCTTTGGGTCCCAGGTTTGGCTGTGCCCAACAGAATCCATCTGTGGGAGGTCCCTAACTGTTTTTAAGGGGGCTCCCTCAGGAGTTTTTAAAGTTTTCACCTCACTAGGGCTACTAGTTTTGGTGCCCCTAATCTGTTGATGGGGGTGCTTTATTTGACAGGGGGCCCTCTGGGTCTCACTGTCCTTCTTGTCCTCCGCAGCCCTGGGCTGGCTAAGGTAAGGTAGAGAGGGGCAGGTTACCTGCTCCAGACTGGGTCCCACCTGAGAAGGGTCCACTGACATCAGGGGTTCTGTCAGGCTAGGCCCAACCACCTCTGGGGCAGTTCCTTCATCAGGGGTAAGATCAGTTCCCTGAGGAGGCTGATCCTGTCCTAAAGTCTGGTGAGGGGGAGATTTCTCTTCCTCCTCCATGCTCTCAGTTTGTGTGGAGTTATCCATCATTTCAGGTTTCACAACACACATCTCAGTTTGAGTTTGGGCTGTGGCCATCACAGCCCCACCAACCTTTTCAGGAGGAGACTCAGTTTGGGTTTCTGCTGTTATCATAACAGCTTTGCTATTCTGTTCAGGAAGAGCTTTTGCTAAAGATGGGGCAGAGAGTTTCTCAGCCCTACCAACCTTTTCAGGAAGGACATCTTGGATTGGGGCTGTAGCCATTACAGCCCCACTAACCTTTCCATTGGAATTCACCATTCTAGAATGGGTTTCCTGTTCAACCTCAGCCCAGGCTGAGATCTCCAAATCATTACCAAGTAGGCAGTCTACAGGCAAGTTTGGTGACACTGCCACTCTCTTTGGGCCAATGACACCTCCCCAGCTGAGACTTACTACTGCCATGGGATGATTTGTTTGGATTCCATCAATGTTTGTAACCTGGTATGTGGCACCAGGTAAAAGTTGCTTAGAGGGGACTATGCCATCAGCCACCATGGTGATGCTAGCCCCTGTGTCTCTAAAAGCTTCAACTTTCAAACCATTGATGATGGGTTCTTGTCTATACTTGCTCAGAGTATTTGGGCAAGCAGAGAAGTTGGTAAAACCCCATGCCAGTCTCATAAACAAGATCATTGGGTGATGGGGACCTGGATAGGCCAGGGTCCACCTGAGCTCCAACAGTAAACCCACCCAGATTCCTGGGTGTGCTTCCACTTCCTGGGGGATTACTGCTGACAGTAACAGGAGGTGTTGAAGCTGGCTTTGGAGGTATATTTTCTTTATTGTTATTCTTGGGACAACAGTTGTCTGTTTTGTAATGCCCAACCTGTTTACAGGGATAACAATAAGGCTTTTTTTCAGTTGAAGAAGTGTCTTGGGACCCACCCCCATTCTTGGAGTTTTGGGGCCCTGGGGAAGTCTTTTCTTTATTTTTATCCCCACCCTTATCTTGAGGCTTGGTAGACTCCTTCTTCTGGTTACTGTCCTGATTCTTAGGCCTAATCCTGGTTCTGACCCATTTGTCTGCCTTCTTTCCCAATTCTTGGGGAGAGGTCAGATCAGAGTCTACCAGGTGCTGGTGTAAGAGCTGGTTCTGACAATTACTTAGGATCTGCTCCCTCATAATCAAATTATACAATCCTGTAAAGTCATGTACCTTGCTGCCATGTAGCCAACCCTCCAGAGCCTTAGTAGCACAATCTACAAAATCAGTCCAGTCCTGAGTCTGTGTCTTCTGGGTGTCTCTGAACTTCAACCTGTACTGTTCAGTGGTTAAGCCAAACCCATCTATTAGGACACTCTTCAGGACTTTGTAATTGTTTGCATCCTCATGTCTGACAGTGAGGAGCTTATCTCTCCCTTTCTCTGAAAAGGAGTACCATAAGATTGCTGCCCACTGTTCCTCAGGAACCTGCTGTACCATGCAGGCTCTCTCAAGAGCAGTTATCCACTTGTGGATGTCATCCCCTTCCTTGTAGGGGGGCACAATCTTTGTCAGGTTTCTACTATCATAGGACCTGGGTTTCTCTTTAGGAATATTGCTGCCACCAGTGGCATCTAAGCCACACAATTTTTGCTCTCTTGCCAAGGCAAGTTTAGCTTGAGCTAAGGTGAGTCTTGCTTGACTCAGGGCTACCTCCTCTCTCTCTATCTGGAGTTTGACAGCCCTCATTCTAGCCCTATGCTCAGCTTTCTGAGAAGCAGTCATGCCTCTCTCTGATTCTCTGGAGGCACTAGAAATATGAGAGTCCCCTGAGGGAGATCTCACTCTTCTGTTGCCTGGGAGAATCACATGTTGGGTTCTGGGGAGGTGCTGGCCCTCTCCATTCCCCAGTAGGTCCAAGTTGGCCTGGCTAAGCCTACCAACTGGAACCTGGCTACCCTGATCCTGTACTTCTAAGTCCTCAACCTCTGAGTCCTCATCCAAGTCATCATCATCCTCCTCTTCAGGGGGATCAACTACAGGGGGGTTCCCTGTGTCTAGGGAAGCTGCTTTTGCCTTCTCTAAGTCATCCTGTTCTAGGATTTCTACCAGGATTAGGCAGGTGGGGCTTCTGCCCCTTTTTAACCCTCTTGCTTTGCACAAGGCAATCAAGTCTCCGCGGGTTAGTTTGTCATATCCAAAAGTTGCCTGGGTAGGGTCAACTGTCACAGGAGTAGACCCTGAGGCTTTTCCTGTGTCAGACATGGTTACTAGTGAGGTGTAAGTGGTGCACTTACCTACACTAAGTGTTTTCCTACTGGACCTTGCTAGTGAGTTGTAGTCAGGGGTGTGCTACTCCCTTCAACCTACAACTACTAAGTTCAGTAGAACTTAATATGCTAAGCTTTTGATTTTATATGTACCTAGAGGTACTTGATGTGATCTTTCAATTTGATATAAAGATTGCAATGGTAAAACAACAGCAAGCTCAAATCCGCACCGCTGCTCACCAATGTGAGAAGTTGGCCTGGTAGGGGATGTTTCCAATTCTGGAACCACCTACTACCTGACCAAACAATCCCTTATGGTGTCTGGTTGTAAGTCAACCTTATTAGACAAGCTATCCTAGGGGTAGCATGGACTAAGCAGCCTAAAGGCTTAACTTAAGAGGTCGTGTTAAGCGAGCTGTTTTACCACATACAATCCTGTAATACCAAATGAAAGGACACCACACAAGTATATATTATAAAAATATATGTGTTTATTACTAAAAACAATCCCCAGTATTCTTTATGAATAAAGGGGCACAAGCGTTAAATCAAAAGCACTGTTTAAACATACAAAGTTGCACAATTATGGATGAGGGTAGGGGCCACTCAAACCATATACTAAACAAGTGGTATAAGAGATGCCACTCGAGCAGTGGTTAGGCCTAGGGCCTAGGGAATCGCTGGGAGCAGTCAGGACAAGCAATGCTGAAGTCGGGAATGGCCCTCGGGATTCGGGAGATGTGCGGAAAGCGCACGCACGCACCAATGTTAACCAATGGTGCGTAAAAGTTGTAAAGTTAAAGTTAAAGGACACTTCCGCTGAACCTAGAGGAACAAAACTTAACACACAGACCCTAGAGATGTGTACCAGTGTGGGAACACCGGCGGAGCAAAGTTACCTCACCCACAGGAAGCGGGTGCACAGGGTCGAAGTGGCGTCGGGTTTTGACACGCAGGTTCTTGGCGCTTGAAGCTGAAGACGCTGCAGGCGATGTGAAGGAGAAGTGTCCGGTGGATCCAAGGGTGGATCTGAAGTGGTGAAGACCTGAAAGCAGAGGGGACAGTGTTCAAAGTCACTGGCCAGTGACCACCGTGGAACCAGATTGGAACCAGGCAAAGTCGGGTGCAAACAGGTGATGAGGGGTTGCTTCTCTCTGCAGCCACGTGGACACGAAGAGGTCAAGGACGTCCAGGAGTCAATCACGAGCTGTCCCTTTAAAGGCTCTAGCTGATGGCGGTGTCGGCAACTCGATTGAAGCAAACAAGCCTTGGCTAATGCAAGCCACGGGGAAAGTGAAAAAGGCCTATTACTCGGACCAGCAAGGTCAGAGCGGGTACTCCTTTCTACAGGAGCGAGGGCAGGTCTGGAGCAACCAGACCCACAGTGTAAATTGTAGGTTTCGTCGCCAAGATGGCCGCTGACCACGTGACAAGCGGCCGGGATGGCGAGTCGAGTGGCACAAAGCAAAAGGGCCCCACGCAGATCGTGGAGATGCTGGAGGGCTGATCTTTGGTGCAAATGCTGCTCGATTGTGGGGCTTCTTAAACCCCAAAGCACAGAGTCGAGGGTGCCTCGGGTGCTGCGCAGTCAGCGTCTCGGGGGTCTTTCAAGATGTCCGCTCCCACGTCTCTCGGTGCCTCCACGGGTCCCTTCTTTGCAGGGACTGTGGATCGGGCTGGGAGAAGTCTAATAAGCTGGGTCTTGTCAGGCTCTGCACTTGGGCTCCGGCGGGAGGCGGCGGCAAAGCAGACGTCGAGGTGCTGGGTGGTGCCTGTGTTCACAGGGTGGCCCCTCCTAGGCCACAAGGGAGATTCTCTTCAGTCTTCTATCATCAGAATGTCGAAGTCCAGTCGTCTTCTTAGTTTAAAGGTGATTTCAGGATGATCTCTTGTGCTAGGGCACTGCTCCCACTCTTATTCCAATCTGAGGGGTGGATATCCTGCTAGGTCCCTCCCTATGGGCGGGACCAGGAAGGGGGGTGGTTACACCCCCTTTCCTTTGTCCAGGTCTCACTGGAGCTGGGGCTGGGCTGCCCCAGAACCGGTTTGACCGGATTATGCAAGGGGAAGCCTTGTGCTCCCCAGGCACTGTCTGGTTTCTTTCAAACCTCCCTGCTACAATACACTATCTCCTGTCTGGAGGGCGGTGACACCCTCCTGTGACAGGAAACCCTTTGTCCAGGACCCATTTGGTCGAGTTTCAGTCAACTGCAGGGGTCCAGACATTTGTCTGTGGCAGAGGCATCCATTTTGTGGATCTTAAGGTCTTTGGAGAAATCAACCGCATTAAAGCAAAGTAACATGTCTTACCCCTCTAGAGGGGTGGAATGCCATCCCCGTCGCCAGAACTGGCGAGGGGATGGTATTCCAAAGCGTATGACACCTTACACGACATGTTTTGATAAAGCCAAACCAAAGTTGCTAAATAACCGCGAGGATTATAAGGCACTTAATAGTATATGGTATGGCATTATCCTGAAACAGCTTAGGGATTTGTTCCCGATGGCTGCAGACAGGCTCAGCTCATGCTAGAGCTCCATCTCACATAAAACCACGCACTCAGCCTCCAGGATTGATGAGGCCTGACTATAGGAGTGGCTCACAGGTTTACATGTGTCCAGATATAGGTTTAGACATAGGTATACTATATCTAAGCAAGGGGTGTGTACACCACCTTACCCCAGCTGAGTGATCAGCCAGTTGTGTCAATTTAAGAACCAGCCAGGGGTGGCAAAAGATATGCTGCAGCCCCTGGTAGGCCTTAGTGGCTCCTATGCCCTGTGCACCTATAGTGCATTCTACAGGGGCTGACAAGGAGTCCATTTCCAATTGTGGTATGTACCTAGGGTACATGGAATCCATTTTACAGAGAGAGCAGATGGCCTGGGGCCCTGATTAGCAGGGAACCAGGTCAACTAAGTCAAAAAACCAGCTAAACACAGGCAAAAAATCCGGGGTAACCATAGTCAGGTAGCCACCTTCCTACATAACCCCCCCCCAAACGAAAGGAGATAAGGCTATCCTTGGCCAGTGTGAGAAGTTGGCCTGGTAGGGGATGTTTCCAATTCTGGAACCACCTACTACCTGACCAAACAATCCCCTTATGGTGTCTGGTTGTAAGTCAACCTTATTAGACAAGCTATCCTAGTGGTAGCATGGACTAAGCAGCCTAAAGGCTTAACTTAAGAGGTCGTGTTAAGCGAGCTGTTTTACCACATACAATCCTGTAATACCAAATGAAAGGACACCACACAAGTATATATTATAAAAATATATGTGTTTATTACTAAAAACAATCCCCAGTATTCTTTATGAATAAAGGGGCACAAGCGTTAAATCAAAAGCACTGTTTAAACATACAAAGTTGCACAATTATGGATGAGGGCAGGGGGCCACTCAAACCATATACTAAACAAGTGGTATAAGAGAGGCCACTCGAACAGTGGTTAGGCCTAGGGCCTAGGGAATCGCTGGGAGCAGTCAGGACAAGCAATGCTGAAGTCGGGAATGGCCCTCGGGATTCGGGAGATGTGCGGAAAGCGCACGCATGCACCAATGTTAACCAATGGTGCGTAAAAGTCAAATAGTTAAAGTTTAAGGACACTTCCGCTGAACCTAGAGGAACAAAACTTAACACACAGACCCTAGAGGTGTGCACCAGTGTGGGAACACCGGCGGAGCAAAGTTACCTCACCCACAGGAAGTGGGTGCACAGGGTCGAAGTGGCGTCGGGTTTTGACACGCAGGCTCTTGGTGCTTGAAGCTGAAAGGGCTGCAGGCAGGGTGAAGACGAAGTGTCCGGTGGAGTCCAAGTTGTAGAGTACCTGAAAGCAGAGGGGACAGAGTCTGGGTCACTCAGCAGTGACCAGGGTGGAACCAGGACGGAACCAGGCAATGTCGGGCGCAATCAGGTGGTCGTCGAGGCGCTTCTCTTCGCTGTCACGTGGGCTCTGGGGCATCTGCG
Source organism: Lissotriton helveticus (assembly GCF_964261635.1). NCBI lineage: Eukaryota > Metazoa > Chordata > Amphibia > Caudata > Salamandridae > Lissotriton > Lissotriton helveticus. The sequence continues at coordinate 1,005,300 of NW_027611671.1, read as the reverse complement.
ACGTCCAGGAGCAGGTCACGATCTGTCCCACGCAGGCTCTCACCGTCGGTGCAGTCGGCTTCCGGTTTGGAGCAAACAAGCCTTGGTAAGAGCAATCCACGCGGGATTGGAAGATGGCGTCTCACTCGGACCAGGAAGGTCAGAGTCGGGGCTCCCTTTCAGGGGAGCTGGTGTGGATCTGGAGCAACCAGAATCATGAGTCTTCTTTTGTAGTTCGTCGGCACAGGGACCACAAGCCAGCTGGCAAGTGACCGGGCCAACGCGTTGAGCCAAATCGTGCCAAAGGGCCCCACGCAGCACTCGTCGAGTGTGGAGGGCTGAACTTCGGCTCAGGAGTAGCTCAGGGTGGGGGCTTCTCAAACCCCGGTGTACAGCTTCGAGGGTCACTCGTGGGCTGCACGGTCAGCGTCTCGTGGTCACTTCAAGATGGCGTGCCCCACGCTTCCGGTCGCCTCCACGGGTCTCAGCTTTGCAGGGACTGTGGATCGGGCTGTTAGAAGCTGGGCAGGCTTGATCTCGTTGATCTCAGTCGCTCGAGTTCCGGCGGGAACTGCAACCAAGTAGACGTCGAGGGCTGGATGGTGCCTGCTGCTGCAGGGTGGTCACTCCTTGACCACAAGGGAGATTCTTCGGGCTTCCACGTTGAGATGGAGGGCGAAGGGTCCAGAATATCGTTTCAAATGTTTCTTCCAGGAAATCTGATGTGCATTGGCACTGCTCCCACTCTTATTCGAATCTGGTGGGCGTGATTACCTGCTAGGTCCCCTCCTATGGGTGGGACCCAGGAAGTGGGTGGATACACCCCCTTCCTTTGATCCAGGCCGCCCTGGCACGAGGGCTGGAGTGCCCCAGAACCGGTTTGGCCGGATTATGCAAGGGGCAGCCTTGTGCGCCCCAGGCAGTGTCTGGTTTCTTTCAAACCTCCCTGCTACAATACACTATCTCCTGTCTGGAGGGCGGTGACACCCTCCTGTGACAGGAAACCCTTTGTCCAGGACCCCCTTGACTGGGTTTCGGTCAGCTCCAGGGGTCCAGACATTTGTCTGTGGCAGAGGCATCCATTTTGTGGATCTTAAGGCCTTTGGAGAAATCAACCGCATTAAAGTGAAGTAACATGTCTTACCCCTCTAGAGGGGTGGAATGCCATCCCCGTCGCCAGAACTGGCGAGGGGATGGTATTCCAAAGCGTATGACACCTTACACGACATGTTTTGATAAAGCCAAACCAGAGTTGCTAAATAACCGCGAGGATTATAAGGCACTTAATAGTATATGGTATGGCATTATCCTGAAACAGCTTAGGGATTTGTTCCCGACGGCTGCAGACAGGCTCAGCTCATGCTAGAGCTCCATCTCAAATAAAAACCAAGCACCCAGCCTCCAGGATTGGTGAGGCCTGTCTATAGGAGTGGCTCACAGGTTTACATGTGTCCAGATATAGGTTTAGACATAGGTATACTATATCTAAGCAAGGGGTGTGTACACCACCTTACCCCAGCTGAGTGATCAGCCAGTTGTGTCAATTTAAGAACCAGCCAGGGGTGGCAAAAGATATGCTGCAGCCCCTGGTAGGCCTTAGTGGCTCCTGTGCCCTGTGCACCTATAGTGCATTCTACAGGGGCTGACAAGGAGTCCATTTCCAATTGGTATGTACCTAGGGTACATGGAATCCATTTTACAGAGAGAGCAGATGGCCTGGGGCCCTGATTAGCAGGGAACCAGGTCAACTAAGTCAAAAAACCAGCTAAACACAGGCAAAAAAATCTGGGGTAACCATAGTCAGGTAGCCACCTTCCTACATAACCCCCCCCCAAACGAAAGGAGATAAGGCTATCCTTGGCCAGGTAAGCCTATATTGCCTGAGTGGCCATATAAGGAAGTACCTGCACTAGCATGGGTACCCCCTGTCTCATGGTCCACTAAGCAGTCCCTCACCCTTTGGGTATTAGAGGGTCTCCACCATAGGGAATCACTACCTTGGGTGTGTTTATGCAAAGTTAAAGGCTGGTTTGGATATGGAGTATTGAAGTGAGGCTCTACTAATTTAGGGCTTAGCTTCCTCCAATTACCCTCCACCATGTGTGCCTTTCTTTCTTTAACTGAGTTGCACTGTGCTCTCAGGGTCAACCTCTGGCTACCTAAAGCTGGAGGCTGGGTCCCTCTGTTTGGCTTGCTGGAGGGACAGTTCAGGTTTGGGCCCTTTGGGTCCCAGGTTTGGCTGTGCCCAACAGAATCCATCTGTGGGAGGTCCCTAACTGTTTTTAAGGGGGCTCCCTCAGGAGTTTTTAAAGTTTTCACCTTACTAGGGCTACTAGTTTTGGGGCACCTAATCTTTTGATGGAGGTGCTTTATTTGACAGGGGGCCCTCTGGGTCTCACTGTCCTTCTTGTCCTCTGCAGCCCTGGGCTGGCTAAGGCAAGGTAGAGAGGGGCAGGTTACCTGCTCCAGACTGGGTCCCACCTGAGAAGGGTCCACTGACATCAGAGGTTCTGTCAGGCTAGGCCCAACCACCTCTGGGGCAGCTCCTTCATCAGGGGTAAGATCAGTTCCCTGAGGAGGCTGATCCTGTCCTAAAGTCTGGTGAGGGGGAGATTTCTCTTCCTCCTCCATGCTCTCAGTTTGTGTGGAGTTATCCATCATGTCAGGTTTCACAACACACATGTCAGTTTGAGTTTGGGCTGTGGCCATCACAGCCCCCCCAACCTTTTCAGGAGGAGACTCAGTTTGGGTTTCTGCTGTTATCATAACAGCTTTGCTATTCTGTTCAGGAAGAGCTTTTACTAAAGATGGGGCAGAGAGTTTCTCAGCCCTACCAACCTTTTCAGGAAGGACATCTTGGATTGGGGCTGTAGCCAGTACAGCCTCACTAACCTTTCCATGGGAATTCACCATTCTAGAATGGGTTTCCTGTTCAACCTCAGCCCAGGCTGAGATTTCTAAATCATTACCCAGTAGACAGTCCACAGGCAAGTTTGGTGACACTGCCACTCTCTTTGGGCCAGTGACACCTCCCCAGCTGAGACTTACTACTGCCATGGGATGATTTGTTTGAATGCCATCAATGTTTATTACCTGGTATGTGGCACCAGGTAAAAGTTGCTTAGAGGGGACTATGCCATCAGCCACCATGGTGATGCTAGCCCCTGTGTCTCTAAAAGCTTCAACTCTTAAACCATTGATGATGGGTTCTTGTCTATACTTGCTCAAAGTATTTGGGCAAGCAGAGAAGTTGGCAAACCCCATGCCAGCCTCATAAACAAGATCATTGGGTGATGGGGACCTGGATAGGCCAGGGTCCACCTGATTTCCAAAAGTAAACCCACCCAGATTCCTGGGTGTGCTTCCACTTCCTGGGGGATTACTGCTGACAGTAACAGGAGGTGTTGAAGCTGGCTTTGGAGGTATATTTTCTTTATTGTTATTCTTGGGACAACAGCTGTCTGTTTTGTAATGCCCCACCTGTTTACAGGGATAACAATAGGGTTTTTTCTCAGTTGAAGAAGTGTCTTGGGACCCACCCCCATCCTTGGAGTTTTGGGGCCCTGGGGAAGTCTTTTCTTTACTTTTATCCCCACCCTTATCTTGAGGCTTGGTAGACTCCTTCTTCTGGTTATTGTCCTGATTCTTAGGCCTAATCCTGGTTCTGACCCATTTGTCTGCCTTCTTTCCCAATTCTTGGGGAGAGGTCAGATCAGAGTCTACCAGGTGCTGGTGTAAGAGCTGGTTCTGACAATTACTTAGGATCTGCTCCCTCATAATCAAATTATACAATCCTGTAAAGTCATGTACTTTGCTGCCATGTAGCCAACCCTCCAGAGCCTTAGTAGCACAATCTACAAAATCAGTCCAGTCCTGAGTCTGTGTCTTCTGGGTGTCTCTGAACTTGAACCTGTACTGTTCAGTGGTTAAGCCAAACCCATCTATCAGAACACTCTTCAGGACTTTGTAATTGTTTGCATCCTCATGTCTGACAGTGAGGAGCTTGTCCCTCCCTTTCTCTGAAAAGGAGTACCATAAGATTGCTGCCCACTGTTCCTCAGGAACCTGCTGTACCATGCAGGCTCTCTCAAGAGCAGTCATCCATTTGTGGATGTCATCCCCTTCTTTGAAGGGGGGCACAATCTTTGTCAGGTTTCTACTATCATAGGACCTGGGTTTCTCTTTGGGAATATTGCTGCCACCAGTGGCATCTAAGCCACACAATTTCTGCTCTCTTGCCAAGGCAAGTTTAGCTTGAGCTAAGGTAAGCTTAGCTTGACTCAGGGCTACCTCCTCTCTCTCTATCTGGAGTCTGACAGCCCTCATTCTAGCCCTATGCTCAGCTTTCTGAGAAGCACTCATGCCTCTCTCTGATTCTCTGGAGGCACTAGAAAGATGAGAGTCCCCTGAGGGAGATCTCACTCTTCTGTTGCCTGGGAGAATCATATGTTGGGTTCTGGGGAGGTGCTGGCCCTCTCCATTCCCCAGTAGGTCCAAGTTGGCCTGGCTAAGCCTACCAACTGGAACCTGGCTACCCTGATCCTGTACTTCTAAGTCCTCAACATCTGAGTCCTCATCCAAGTCATCATCATCCTCCTCTTCAGGGGGATCAACTGCAGGGGGGTTCCCTCCAGTTCCTGTATCTAGGGAAGCTGCTTTTGCCTTCTCTAAGTCATCCTGTTCTAGGAGTTCTACCAGGATTAGGCAGGTGGGGCTTCTGCCCCTTTTTAACCCTCTTGCTTTGCACAAGACAATCAAGTCTCTGCGGGTTAGTTTGTCATATCCAGAAGTTGCCTGGGTAGGGTCAACTGTCACAGGACTAGACCCTGAGGCCTTTCCTGTGTCAGACATGGTTACTAGTGAGGTGTAAGTGGTGCACTTACCTACACTAAGTGTTTTCCTACTGGACCTTGCTAGTGAGTTGTAGTCAGGGGTGTGCTACTCCCTTCAACCTACAACTACTAAGTTCAGTAGAACTTAATATGCTAAGCTTTTGATTTTATATGTACCTAGAGGTACTTGATGTGATCTTTCAATTTGATATAAAGATTGTAATGGTAAAACAACAGCAAGCTCAAATCCGCACCGCTGCTCACCAATGTGAGAAGTTGGCCTGGTAGGGGATGTTTCCAATTCTGGAACCACCTACTACCTGACCAAACAATCCCCTTATGGTGTCTGGTTGTAAGTCAACCTTATTAGACAAGCTATCCTAGTGGTAGCATGGACTAAGCAGCCTAAAGGCTTAACTTAAGAGGTCGTGTTAAGCGAGCTGTTTTACCACATACAATCCTGTAATACCAAATGAAAGGACACCACACAAGTATATATTATAAAAATATATGTGTTTATTACTAAAAACAATCCCCAGTATTCTTTATGAATAAAGGGGCACAAGCGTTAAATCAAAAGCACTGTTTAAACATACAAAGTTGCACAATTATGGATGAGGGCAGGGGGCCACTCAAACCATATACTAAACAAGTGGTATAAGAGAGGCCACTCGAACAGTGGTTAGGCCTAGGGCCTAGGGAATCGCTGGGAGCAGTCAGGACAAGCAATGCTGAAGTCGGGAATGGCCCTCGGGATTCGGGAGATGTGCGGAAAGCGCACGCATGCACCAATGTTAACCAATGGTGCGTAAAAGTCAAATAGTTAAAGTTTAAGGACACTTCCGCTGAACCTAGAGGAACAAAACTTAACACACAGACCCTAGAGGTGTGCACCAGTGTGGGAACACCGGCGGAGCAAAGTTACCTCACCCACAGGAAGTGGGTGCACAGGGTCGAAGTGGCGTCGGGTTTTGACACGCAGGCTCTTGGTGCTTGAAGCTGAAAGGGCTGCAGGCAGGGTGAAGACGAAGTGTCCGGTGGAGTCCAAGTTGTAGAGTACCTGAAAGCAGAGGGGACAGAGTCTGGGTCACTCAGCAGTGACCAGGGTGGAACCAGGACGGAACCAGGCAATGTCGGGCGCAATCAGGTGGTCGTCGAGGCGCTTCTCTTCGCTGTCACGTGGGCTCTGGGGCATCTGCGACGTCCAGGAGCAGGTCACGATCTGTCCCACGCAGGCTCTCACCGTCGGTGCAGTCGGCTTCCGGTTTGGAGCAAACAAGCCTTGGTAAGAGCAATCCACGCGGGATTGGAAGATGGCGTCTCACTCGGACCAGGAAGGTCAGAGTCGGGGCTCCCTTTCAGGGGAGCTGGTGTGGATCTGGAGCAACCAGAATCACGAGTCTTCTTTTGTAGTTCATCGGCACAGGGACCACAAGCCAGCTGGCAAGTGACCGGGCCAACGCGTTGAGCCAAATCGTGCCAAAGGGCCCCACGCAGCACTCGTCGAGTGTGGAGGGCTGAACTTCGGCTCAGGAGTAGCTCAGGGTGGGGGCTTCTCAAACCCCGGTGTACAGCTTCGAGGGTCACTCGTGGGCTGCACGGTCAGCGTCTCGTGGTCACTTCAAGATGGCGTGCCCCACGCTTCCGGTCGCCTCCACGGGTCTCAGCTTTGCAGGGACTGTGGATCGGGCTGTTAGAAGCTGGGCAGGCTTGATCTCGTCGATCTCAGTCGCTCGAGTTCCGGCGGGAACTGCAACCAAGTAGACGTCGAGGGCTGGATGGTGCCTGCTGCTGCAGGGTGGTCACTCCTTGACCACAAGGGAGATTCTTCGGGCTTCCACGTTGAGATGGAGGGCGAAGGGTCCAGAATATCGTTTCAAATGTTTCTTCCAGGAAATCTGATGTGCATTGGCACTGCTCCCACTCTTATTCGAATCTGGTGGGCGTGATTACCTGCTAGGTCCCCTCCTATGGGTGGGACCCAGGAAGTGGGTGGATACACCCCCTTCCTTTGATCCAGGCCGCCCTGGCACGAGGGCTGGAGTGCCCCAGAACCGGTTTGGCCGGATTATGCAAGGGGCAGCCTTGTGCGCCCCAGGCAGTGTCTGGTTTCTTTCAAACCTCCCTGCTACAATACACTATCTCCTGTCTGGAGGGCGGTGACACCCTCCTGTGACAGGAAACCCTTTGTCCAGGACCCCCTTGACTGGGTTTCGGTCAGCTCCAGGGGTCCAGACATTTGTCTGTGGCAGAGGCATCCATTTTGTGGATCTTAAGGCCTTTGGAGAAATCAACCGCATTAAAGTGAAGTAACATGTCTTACCCCTCTAGAGGGGTGGAATGCCATCCCCGTCGCCAGAACTGGCGAGGGGATGGTATTCCAAAGCGTATGACACCTTACACGACATGTTTTGATAAAGCCAAACCAGAGTTGCTAAATAACCGCGAGGATTATAAGGCACTTAATAGTATATGGTATGGCATTATCCTGAAACAGCTTAGGGATTTGTTCCCGACGGCTGCAGACAGGCTCAGCTCATGCTAGAGCTCCATCTCACATAAAAACCAAGCACCCAGCCTCCAGGATTGGTGAGGCCTGTCTATAGGAGTGGCTCACAGGTTTACATGTGTCCAGATATAGGTTTAGACATAGGTATACTATATCTAAGCAAGGGGTGTGTACACCACCTTACCCCAGCTGAGTGATCAGCCAGTTGTGTCAATTTAAGAACCAGCCAGGGGTGGCAAAAGATATGCTGCAGCCCCTGGTAGGCCTTAGTGGCTCCTGTGCCCTGTGCACCTATAGTGCATTCTACAGGGGCTGACAAGGAGTCCATTTCCAATTGGTATGTACCTAGGGTACATGGAATCCATTTTACAGAGAGAGCAGATGGCCTGGGGCCCTGATTAGCAGGGAACCAGGTCAACTAAGTCAAAAAACCAGCTAAACACAGGCAAAAAAATCTGGGGTAACCATAGTCAGGTAGCCACCTTCCTACAGCCAGGTAAGCCTATATTGCCTGAGTGGCCATATAAGGAAGTACCTGCACTAGCATGGGTACCCCCTGTCTCATGGTCCACTAAGCAGTCCCTCACCCTTTGGGTATTAGAGGGTCTCCACCATAGGGAATCACTACCTTGGGTGTGTTTATGCAAAGTTAAAGGCTGGTTTGGATATGGAGTTTTGAAGTGAGGCTCTACTAAGTTAGGGCTTGGCTTCCTCCAATTATCTTCCACCATGTGTGCCTTTCTTTCTTTAACTGAGTTGCACTGTGCTCTCAGGGTCAACCTCTGGCTACCTAAAGCTGGAGGCTGGGTCCCTCTGTTTGGCTTGCTGGAGGGACAGTTCAGGTTTGGGCCCTTTGGGTCCCAGGTTTGGCTGTGCCCAACAGAATCCATCTGTGGGAGGTCCCTAACTGTTTTTAAGGGGGCTCCCTCAGGAGTTTTTAAAGTTTTCACCTCACTAGGGCTACTAGTTTTGGTGCCCCTAATCTGTTGATGGGGGTGCTTTATTTGACAGGGGGCCCTCTGGGTCTCACTGTCCTTCTTGTCCTCTGCAGCCCTGGGCTGGCTAAGGTAAGGTAGAGAGGGGCAGGTTACCTGCTCCAGACTGGGTCCCACCTGAGAAGGGTCCACTGACATCAGGGGTTCTGTCAGGCTAGGCCCAACCACCTCTGGGGCAGTTCCTTCATCAGGGGTAAGATCAGTTCCCTGAGGAGGCTGATCCTGTCCTAAAGTCTGGTGAGGGGGAGATTTCTCTTCCTCCTCCATGCTCTCAGTTTGTGTGGAGTTATCCATCATTTCAGGTTTCACAACACACATCTCAGTTTGAGTTTGGGCTGTGGCCATCACAGCCCCACCAACCTTTTCAGGAGGAGACTCAGTTTGGGTTTCTGCTGTTATCATAACAGCTTTGCTATTCTGTTCAGGAAGAGCTTTTGCTAAAGATGGGGCAGAGAGTTTCTCAGCCCTACCAACCTTTTCAGGAAGGACATCTTGGATTGGGGCTGTAGCCATTACAGCCCCACTAACCTTTCCATTGGAATTCACCATTCTAGAATGGGTTTCCTGTTCAACCTCAGCCCAGGCTGAGATCTCCAAATCATTACCAAGTAGGCAGTCTACAGGCAAGTTTGGTGACACTGCCACTCTCTTTGGGCCAATGACACCTCCCCAGCTGAGACTTACTACTGCCATGGGATGATTTGTTTGGATTCCATCAATGTTTGTAACCTGGTATGTGGCACCAGGTAAAAGTTGCTTAGAGGGGACTATGCCATCAGCCACCATGGTGATGCTAGCCCCTGTGTCTCTAAAAGCTTCAACTTTCAAACCATTGATGATGGGTTCTTGTCTATACTTGCTCAGAGTATTTGGGCAAGCAGAGAAGTTGGTAAAACCCCATGCCAGTCTCATAAACAAGATCATTGGGTGATGGGGACCTGGATAGGCCAGGGTCCACCTGAGCTCCAACAGTAAACCCACCCAGATTCCTGGGTGTGCTTCCACTTCCTGGGGGATTACTGCTGACAGTAACAGGAGGTGTTGAAGATGGCTTTGGAGGTATATTTTCTTTATTGTTATTCTTGGGACAACAGTTGTCTGTTTTGTAATGCCCAACCTGTTTACAGGGATAACAATAAGGCTTTTTTTCAGTTGAAGAAGTGTCTTGGGACCCACCCCCATTCTTGGAGTTTTGGGGCCCTGGGGAAGTCTTTTCTTTATTTTTATCCCCACCCTTATCTTGAGGCTTGGTAGACTCCTTCTTCTGGTTACTGTCCTGATTCTTAGGCCTAATCCTGGTTCTGACCCATTTGTCTGCCTTCTTTCCCAATTCTTGGGGAGAGGTCAGATCAGAGTCTACCAGGTGCTGGTGTAAGAGCTGGTTCTGACAATTACTTAGGATCTGCTCCCTCATAATCAAATTATACAATCCTGTAAAGTCATGTACCTTGCTGCCATGTAGCCAACCCTCCAGAGCCTTAGTAGCACAATCTACAAAATCAGTCCAGTCCTGAGTCTGTGTCTTCTGGGTGTCTCTGAACTTCAACCTGTACTGTTCAGTGGTTAAGCCAAACCCATCTATTAGGACACTCTTCAGGACTTTGTAATTGTTTGCATCCTCATGTCTGACAGTGAGGAGCTTATCTCTCCCTTTCTCTGAAAAGGAGTACCATAAGATTGCTGCCCACTGTTCCTCAGGAACCTGCTGTACCATGCAGGCTCTCTCAAGAGCAGTTATCCACTTGTGGATGTCATCCCCTTCCTTGTAGGGGGGCACAATATTTGTCAGGTTTCTACTATCATAGGACCTGGGTTTCTCTTTAGGAATATTGCTGCCACCAGTGGCATCTAAGCCACACAATTTTTGCTCTCTTGCCAAGGCAAGTTTAGCTTGAGCTAAGGTGAGTCTTGCTTGACTCAGGGCTACCTCCTCTCTCTCTATCTGGAGTTTGACAGCCCTCATTCTAGCCCTATGCTCAGCTTTCTGAGAAGCAGTCATGCCTCTCTCTGATTCTCTGGAGGCACTAGAAATATGAGAGTCCCCTGAGGGAGATCTCACTCTTCTGTTGCCTGGGAGAATCACATGTTGGGTTCTGGGGAGGTGCTGGCCCTCTCCATTCCCCAGTAGGTCCAAGTTGGCCTGGCTAAGCCTACCAACTGGAACCTGGCTACCCTGATCCTGTACTTCTAAGTCCTCAACCTCTGAGTCCTCATCCAAGTCATCATCATCCTCCTCTTCAGGGGGATCAACTACAGGGGGGTTCCCTGTGTCTAGGGAAGCTGCTTTTGCCTTCTCTAAGTCATCCTGTTCTAGGATTTCTACCAGGATTAGGCAGGTGGGGCTTCTGCCCCTTTTTAACCCTCTTGCTTTGCACAAGGCAATCAAGTCTCTGCGGGTTAGTTTGTCATATCCAAAAGTTGCCTGGGTAGGGTCAACTGTCACAGGAGTAGACCCTGAGGCTTTTCCTGTGTCAGACATGGTTACTAGTGAGGTGTAAGTGGTGCACTTACCTACACTAAGTGTTTTCCTACTGGACCTTGCTAGTGAGTTGTAGTCAGGGGTGTGCTACTCCCTTCAACCTACAACTACTAAGTTCAGTAGAACTTAATATGCTAAGCTTTTGATTTTATATGTACCTAGAGGTACTTGATGTGATCTTTCAATTTGATATAAAGATTGCAATGGTAAAACAACAGCAAGCTCAAATCCGCACCGCTGCTCACCAATGTGAGAAGTTGGCCTGGTAGGGGATGTTTCCAATTCTGGAACCACCTACTACCTGACCAAACAATCCCTTATGGTGTCTGGTTGTAAGTCAACCTTATTAGACAAGCTATCCTAGGGGTAGCATGGACTAAGCAGCCTAAAGGCTTAACTTAAGAGGTCGTGTTAAGCGAGCTGTTTTACCACATACAATCCTGTAATACCAAATGAAAGGACACCACACAAGTATATATTATAAAAATATATGTGTTTATTACTAAAAACAATCCCCAGTATTCTTTATGAATAAAGGGGCACAAGCGTTAAATCAAAAGCACTGTTTAAACATACAAAGTTGCACAATTATGGATGAGGGTAGGGGCCACTCAAACCATATACTAAACAAGTGGTATAAGAGATGCCACTCGAGCAGTGGTTAGGCCTAGGGCCTAGGGAATCGCTGGGAGCAGTCAGGACAAGCAATGCTGAAGTCGGGAATGGCCCTCGGGATTCGGGAGATGTGCGGAAAGCGCACGCACGCACCAATGTTAACCAATGGTGCGTAAAAGTTGTAAAGTTAAAGTTAAAGGACACTTCCGCTGAACCTAGAGGAACAAAACTTAACACACAGACCCTAGAGATGTGTACCAGTGTGGGAACACCGGCGGAGCAAAGTTACCTCACCCACAGGAAGCGGGTGCACAGGGTCGAAGTGGCGTCGGGTTTTGACACGCAGGTTCTTGGCGCTTGAAGCTGAAGACGCTGCAGGCGATGTGAAGGAGAAGTGTCCGGTGGATCCAAGGGTGGATCTGAAGTGGTGAAGACCTGAAAGCAGAGGGGACAGTGTTCAAAGTCACTGGCCAGTGACCACCGTGGAACCAGATTGGAACCAGGCAAAGTCGGGTGCAAACAGGTGATGAGGGGTTGCTTCTCTCTGCAGCCACGTGGACACGAAGAGGTCAAGGACGTCCAGGAGTCAATCACGAGCTGTCCCTTTGAAGGCTCTAGCTGATGGCGGTGTCGGCAACTCGATTGAAGCAAACAAGCCTTGGCTAATGCAAGCCACGGGGAAAGTGAAAAAAGCCTATTACTCAGACCAGCAAGGTCAGAGCGGGTACTCCTTTCTACAGGAGCGAGGGCAGGTTTGGAGCAACCAGACCCACAGTGTAAATTGTAGGTTTCGTCGCCAAGATGGCCGCTGACCACGTGACAAGCGGCCGGGATGGCGAGTCGAGTGGCACAAAGCAAAAGGGCCCCACGCAGATCGTGGAGATTCTGGAGGGCTGATCTTTGGTGCAAATGCTGCTCGATTGTGGGGCTTCTTAAACCCCAAAGCACAGAGTCGAGGGTGCCTCGGATGCTGCGCAGTCAGCGTCTCGGGGGTCTTTCAAGATGTCCGCTCCCACGTCTCTCGGTGCCTCCACGGGTCCCTTCTTTGCAGGGACTGTGGATCGGGCTGGGAGAAGTCTAATAAGCTGGGTCTTGTCAGGCTCTGCACTCGGGCTCCGGCGGGAGGCGGCGGCAAAGCAGACGTCGAGGTGCTGGGTGGTGCCTGTGTTCACAGGGTGGCCCCTCCTAGGCCACAAGGGAGATTCTCTTCAGTCTTCTATCATCAGAATGTCGAAGTCCAGTCGTCTTCTTAGTTTAAAGGTGATTTCAGGATGATCTCTTGTGCTAGGGCACTGCTCCCACTCTTATTCCAATCTGAGGGGTGGATATCCTGCTAGGTCCCTCCCTATGGGCGGGACCAGGAAGGGGGGTGGTTACACCCCCTTTCCTTTGTCCAGGTCTCACTGGAGCTGGGGCTGGGCTGCCCCAGAACCGGTTTGACCGGATTATGCAAGGGGAAGCCTTGTGCTCCCCAGGCACTGTCTGGTTTCTTTCAAACCTCCCTGCTACAATACACTATCTCCTGTCTGGAGGGCGGTGACACCCTCCTGTGACAGGAAACCCTTTGTCCAGGACCCATTTGGTCGAGTTTCAGTCAACTGCAGGGGTCCAGACATTTGTCTGTGGCAGAGGCATCCATTTTGTGGATCTTAAGGTCTTTGGAGAAATCAACCGCATTAAAGCAAAGTAACATGTCTTACCCCTCTAGAGGGGTGGAATGCCATCCCCGTCGCCAGAACTGGCGAGGGGATGGTATTCCAAAGCGTATGACACCTTACACGACATGTTTTGATAAAGCCAAACCAAAGTTGCTAAATAACCGCGAGGATTATAAGGCACTTAATAGTATATGGTATGGCATTATCCTGAAACAGCTTAGGGATTTGTTCCCGATGGCTGCAGACAGGCTCAGCTCATGCTAGAGCTCCATCTCACATAAAACCACGCACTCAGCCTCCAGGATTGATGAGGCCTGACTATAGGAGTGGCTCACAGGTTTACATGTGTCCAGATATAGGTTTAGACATAGGTATACTATATCTAAGCAAGGGGTGTGTACACCACCTTACCCCAGCTGAGTGATCAGCCAGTTGTGTCAATTTAAGAACCAGCCAGGGGTGGCAAAAGATATGCTGCAGCCCCTGGTAGGCCTTAGTGGCTCCTATGCCCTGTGCACCTATAGTGCATTCTACAGGGGCTGACAAGGAGTCCATTTCCAATTGTGGTATGTACCTAGGGTACATGGAATCCATTTTACAGAGAGAGCAGATGGCCTGGGGCCCTGATTAGCAGGGAACCAGGTCAACTAAGTCAAAAAACCAGCTAAACACAGGCAAAAAATCCGGGGTAACCATAGTCAGGTAGCCACCTTCCTACATAACCCCCCCCCAAACGAAAGGAGATAAGGCTATCCTTGGCCAGGTAAGCCTATATTGCCTGAGTGGCCATATAAGGAAGTACCTGCACTAGCATGGGTACCCCCTGTCTCATGGTCCACTAAGCAGTCCCTCACCCTTTGGGTATTAGAGGGTCTCCACCATAGGGAATCACTACCTTGGGTGTGTTTATGCAAAGTTAAAGGCTGGTTTGGATATGGAGTTTTGAAGTGAGGCTCTACTAAGTTAGGGCTTGGCTTCCTCCAATTATCTTCCACCATGTGTGCCTTTCTTTCTTTAACTGAGTTGCACTGTGCTCTCAGGGTCAACCTCTGGCTACCTAAAGCTGGAGGCTGGGTCCCTCTGTTTGGCTTGCTGGAGGGACAGTTCAGGTTTGGGCCCTTTGGGTCCCAGGTTTGGCTGTGCCCAACAGAATCCATCTGTGGGAGGTCCCTAACTGTTTTTAAGGGGGCTCCCTCAGGAGTTTTTAAAGTTTTCACCTCACTAGGGCTACTAGTTTTGGTGCCCCTAATCTGTTGATGGGGGTGCTTTATTTGACAGGGGGCCCTCTGGGTCTCACTGTCCTTCTTGTCCTCTGCAGCCCTGGGCTGGCTAAGGTAAGGTAGAGAGGGGCAGGTTACCTGCTCCAGACTGGGTCCCACCTGAGAAGGGTCCACTGACATCAGGGGTTCTGTCAGGCTAGGCCCAACCACCTCTGGGGCAGTTCCTTCATCAGGGGTAAGATCAGTTCCCTGAGGAGGCTGATCCTGTCCTAAAGTCTGGTGAGGGGGAGATTTCTCTTCCTCCTCCATGCTCTCAGTTTGTGTGGAGTTATCCATCATTTCAGGTTTCACAACACACATCTCAGTTTGAGTTTGGGCTGTGGCCATCACAGCCCCACCAACCTTTTCAGGAGGAGACTCAGTTTGGGTTTCTGCTGTTATCATAACAGCTTTGCTATTCTGTTCAGGAAGAGCTTTTGCTAAAGATGGGGCAGAGAGTTTCTCAGCCCTACCAACCTTTTCAGGAAGGACATCTTGGATTGGGGCTGTAGCCATTACAGCCCCACTAACCTTTCCATTGGAATTCACCATTCTAGAATGGGTTTCCTGTTCAACCTCAGCCCAGGCTGAGATCTCCAAATCATTACCAAGTAGGCAGTCTACAGGCAAGTTTGGTGACACTGCCACTCTCTTTGGGCCAATGACACCTCCCCAGCTGAGACTTACTACTGCCATGGGATGATTTGTTTGGATTCCATCAATGTTTGTAACCTGGTATGTGGCACCAGGTAAAAGTTGCTTAGAGGGGACTATGCCATCAGCCACCATGGTGATGCTAGCCCCTGTGTCTCTAAAAGCTTCAACTTTCAAACCATTGATGATGGGTTCTTGTCTATACTTGCTCAGAGTATTTGGGCAAGCAGAGAAGTTGGTAAAACCCCATGCCAGTCTCATAAACAAGATCATTGGGTGATGGGGACCTGGATAGGCCAGGGTCCACCTGAGCTCCAACAGTAAACCCACCCAGATTCCTGGGTGTGCTTCCACTTCCTGGGGGATTACTGCTGACAGTAACAGGAGGTGTTGAAGCTGGCTTTGGAGGTATATTTTCTTTATTGTTATTCTTGGGACAACAGTTGTCTGTTTTGTAATGCCCAACCTGTTTACAGGGATAACAATAAGGCTTTTTTTCAGTTGAAGAAGTGTCTTGGGACCCACCCCCATTCTTGGAGTTTTGGGGCCCTGGGGAAGTCTTTTCTTTATTTTTATCCCCACCCTTATCTTGAGGCTTGGTAGACTCCTTCTTCTGGTTACTGTCCTGATTCTTAGGCCTAATCCTGGTTCTGACCCATTTGTCTGCCTTCTTTCCCAATTCTTGGGGAGAGGTCAGATCAGAGTCTACCAGGTGCTGGTGTAAGAGCTGGTTCTGACAATTACTTAGGATCTGCTCCCTCATAATCAAATTATACAATCCTGTAAAGTCATGTACCTTGCTGCCATGTAGCCAACCCTCCAGAGCCTTAGTAGCACAATCTACAAAATCAGTCCAGTCCTGAGTCTGTGTCTTCTGGGTGTCTCTGAACTTCAACCTGTACTGTTCAGTGGTTAAGCCAAACCCATCTATTAGGACACTCTTCAGGACTTTGTAATTGTTTGCATCCTCATGTCTGACAGTGAGGAGCTTATCTCTCCCTTTCTCTGAAAAGGAGTACCATAAGATTGCTGCCCACTGTTCCTCAGGAACCTGCTGTACCATGCAGGCTCTCTCAAGAGCAGTTATCCACTTGTGGATGTCATCCCCTTCCTTGTAGGGGGGCACAATCTTTGTCAGGTTTCTACTATCATAGGACCTGGGTTTCTCTTTAGGAATATTGCTGCCACCAGTGGCATCTAAGCCACACAATTTTTGCTCTCTTGCCAAGGCAAGTTTAGCTTGAGCTAAGGTGAGTCTTGCTTGACTCAGGGCTACCTCCTCTCTCTCTATCTGGAGTTTGACAGCCCTCATTCTAGCCCTATGCTCAGCTTTCTGAGAAGCAGTCATGCCTCTCTCTGATTCTCTGGAGGCACTAGAAATATGAGAGTCCCCTGAGGGAGATCTCACTCTTCTGTTGCCTGGGAGAATCACATGTTGGGTTCTGGGGAGGTGCTGGCCCTCTCCATTCCCCAGTAGGTCCAAGTTGGCCTGGCTAAGCCTACCAACTGGAACCTGGCTACCCTGATCCTGTACTTCTAAGTCCTCAACCTCTGAGTCCTCATCCAAGTCATCATCATCCTCCTCTTCAGGGGGATCAACTACAGGGGGGTTCCCTGTGTCTAGGGAAGCTGCTTTTGCCTTCTCTAAGTCATCCTGTTCTAGGATTTCTACCAGGATTAGGCAGGTGGGGCTTCTGCCCCTTTTTAACCCTCTTGCTTTGCACAAGGCAATCAAGTCTCTGCGGGTTAGTTTGTCATATCCAAAAGTTGCCTGGGTAGGGTCAACTGTCACAGGAGTAGACCCTGAGGCTTTTCCTGTGTCAGACATGGTTACTAGTGAGGTGTAAGTGGTGCACTTACCTACACTAAGTGTTTTCCTACTGGACCTTGCTAGTGAGTTGTAGTCAGGGGTGTGCTACTCCCTTCAACCTACAACTACTAAGTTCAGTAGAACTTAATATGCTAAGCTTTTGATTTTATATGTACCTAGAGGTACTTGATGTGATCTTTCAATTTGATATAAAGATTGCAATGGTAAAACAACAGCAAGCTCAAATCCGCACCGCTGCTCACCAATGTGAGAAGTTGGCCTGGTAGGGGATGTTTCCAATTCTGGAACCACCTACTACCTGACCAAACAATCCCTTATGGTGTCTGGTTGTAAGTCAACCTTATTAGACAAGCTATCCTAGGGGTAGCATGGACTAAGCAGCCTAAAGGCTTAACTTAAGAGGTCGTGTTAAGCGAGCTGTTTTACCACATACAATCCTGTAATACCAAATGAAAGGACACCACACAAGTATATATTATAAAAATATATGTGTTTATTACTAAAAACAATCCCCAGTATTCTTTATGAATAAAGGGGCACAAGCGTTAAATCAAAAGCACTGTTTAAACATACAAAGTTGCACAATTATGGATGAGGGTAGGGGCCACTCAAACCATATACTAAACAAGTGGTATAAGAGATGCCACTCGAGCAGTGGTTAGGCCTAGGGCCTAGGGAATCGCTGGGAGCAGTCAGGACAAGCAATGCTGAAGTCGGGAATGGCCCTCGGGATTCGGGAGATGTGCGGAAAGCGCACGCACGCACCAATGTTAACCAATGGTGCGTAAAAGTTGTAAAGTTAAAGTTAAAGGACACTTCCGCTGAACCTAGAGGAACAAAACTTAACACACAGACCCTAGAGATGTGTACCAGTGTGGGAACACCGGCGGAGCAAAGTTACCTCACCCACAGGAAGCGGGTGCACAGGGTCGAAGTGGCGTCGGGTTTTGACACGCAGGTTCTTGGCGCTTGAAGCTGAAGACGCTGCAGGCGATGTGAAGGAGAAGTGTCCGGTGGATCCAAGGGTGGATCTGAAGTGGTGAAGACCTGAAAGCAGAGGGGACAGTGTTCAAAGTCACTGGCCAGTGACCACCGTGGAACCAGATTGGAACCAGGCAAAGTCGGGTGCAAACAGGTGATGAGGGGTTGCTTCTCTCTGCAGCCACGTGGACACGAAGAGGTCAAGGACGTCCAGGAGTCGATCACGAACTGTCCCTCGAAGGCTCTAGCTGATGGCGGTGTCGGCAACTCGATTGAAGCAAACATGCCTTGGCTAATGCAAGCCACGGGGAAAGTGAAAAAGGCCTATTACTCGGACCAGCAAGGTCAGAGCGGGTACTCCTTTCTACAGGAGCGAGGGCAGGTCTGGAGCAACCAGACCCACAGTGTAAATTGTAGGTTTCGTCGCCAAGATGGCCGCTGACCACGTGACAAGCGGCCGGGATGGCGAGTCGAGTGGCACAAAGCAAAAGGGCCCCACGCAGATCGTGGAGATGCTGGAGGGCTGATCTTTGGTGCAAATGCTGCTCGATTGTGGGGCTTCTCAAACCCCAAAGCACAGAGTCGAGGGTGCCTCGGGTGCTGCGCAGACAGCGTCTCGGGGGTCTTTCAAGATGTCCGCTCCCACGTCTCTCGGTGCCTCCACGGGTCCCTTCTTTGCAGGGACTGTGGATCGGGCTGGGAGAAGTCTGAAAAGCTGGGTCTTGTCAGGCTCTGCACTCGGGCTCCGGCGGGAGGCGGCGGCAAAGCAGACGTCAAGGTGCTGGGTGGTGCCTGTGTTCACAGGGTGGCCCCTCTTAGGCCACAAGGGAGATTCTCTTCAGTCTTCTATCATCAGAATGTCGAAGTCCAGTCGTCTTCTTAGTTTGAAGGTGATTTCAGGATGATCTCTTGTGCTAGGGCACTGCTCCCACTCTTATTCCAATCTGAGGGGTGGATCTCCTGCTAGGTCCCTCCCTATGGGCGGGACCAGGAAGGGGGGTGGTTACACCCCCTTTCCTTTGTCCAGGTCTCACTGGAGCTGGGGCTGGGCTGCCCCAGAACCGGTTTGACCGGATTATGCAAGGGGAAGCCTTGTGCTCCCCAGGCACTGTCTGGTTTCTTTCAAACCTCCCTGCTACAATACACTATCTCCTGTCTGGAGGGCGGTGACACCCTCCTGTGACAGGAAACCCTTTGTCCAGGACCCATTTGGTCGAGTTTCAGTCAACTGCAGGGGTCCAGACATTTGTCTGTGGCAGAGGCATCCATTTTGTGGATCTTAAGGTCTTTGGAGAAATCAACCGCATTAAAGCAAAGTAACATGTCTTACCCCTCTAGAGGGGTGGAATGCCATCCCCGTCGCCAGAACTGGCGAGGGGATGGTATTCCAAAGCGTATGACACCTTACACGACATGTTTTGATAAAGCCAAACCAAAGTTGCTAAATAACCGCGAGGATTATAAGGCACTTAATAGTATATGGTATGGCATTATCCTGAAACAGCTTAGGGATTTGTTCCCGATGGCTGCAGACAGGCTCAGCTCATGCTAGAGCTCCATCTCACATAAAACCACGCACTCAGCCTCCAGGATTGATGAGGCCTGACTATAGGAGTGGCTCACAGGTTTACATGTGTCCAGATATAGGTTTAGACATAGGTATACTATATCTAAGCAAGGGGTGTGTACACCACCTTACCCCAGCTGAGTGATCAGCCAGTTGTGTCAATTTAAGAACCAGCCAGGGGTGGCAAAAGATATGCTGCAGCCCCTGGTAGGCCTTAGTGGCTCCTATGCCCTGTGCACCTATAGTGCATTCTACAGGGGCTGACAAGGAGTCCATTTCCAATTGTGGTATGTACCTAGGGTACATGGAATCCATTTTACAGAGAGAGCAGATGGCCTGGGGCCCTGATTAGCAGGGAACCAGGTCAACTAAGTCAAAAAACCAGCTAAACACAGGCAAAAAATCCGGGGTAACCATAGTCAGGTAGCCACCTTCCTACAAAGCCAAACCAAAGTTGCTAAATAACCGCGAGGATTATAAGGCACTTAATAGTATATGGTATGGCATTATCCTGAAACAGCTTAGGGATTTGTTCCCGACGGCTGTAGACAGGCTCAGCTCATGCTAGAGCTCCATCTCACATAAAACCACGCACTCAGCCTCCAGGATTGATGAGGCCTTTCTATAGGAGTGGCTCACAGGTTTACATGTGTCCAGATATAGGTTTAGACATAGGTATACTATATCTAAGCAAGGGGTGTGTACACCACCTTACCCCAGCTGAGTGATCAGCCAGTTGTGTCAATTTAAGAACCAGCCAGGGGTGGCAAAAGATATGCTGCAGCCCCTGGTAGGCCTTAGTGGCTCCTATGCCCTGTGCACCTATAGTGCATTCTACAGGGGCTGACAAGGAGTCCATTTCCAATTGTGGTATGTACCTAGGGTACATGGAATCCATTTTACAGAGAGAGCAGATGGCCTGGGGCCCTGATTAGCAGGGAACCAGGTCAACTAAGTCAAAAAACCAGCTAAACACAGGCAAAAAATCTGGGGTAACCATAGTCAGGTAGCCACCTTCCTACATAACCCCCCCCAAACGAAAGGAGATAAGGCTATCCTTGGCCAGGTAAGCCTATATTGCCTGAGTGGCCATATAAGGAAGTACCTGCACTAGCATGGGTACCCCCTGTCTCATGGTCCACTAAGCAGTCCCTCACCCTTTGGGTATTAGACGGTCTCCACCATAGGGAATCACTACCTTGGGTGTGTTTATGCAAAGTTAAAGGCTGGTTTGGATATGGAGTATTGAAGCGAGGCTCTACTAATTTAGGGCTTAGCTTCCTCCAATTATCTTCCACCATGTGTGCCTTTCTCTCTTTAACTGAGTTGCACTGTGCTCTCAGGGTCAACCTCTGGCTACCTAAAGCTGGAGGCTGGGTCCCTCTGTTTGGCTTGCTGGAGGGACAGTTCAGGTTTGGGCCCCTTGGGTCCCAGGTTTGGCTGTGCCCAACAGAATCCATCTGTGGGAGGTCCCTAACTGTTTTTAAGGGGGCTCCCTCAGGAGTTTTTAAAGTTTTCACCTTACTAGGGCTACTAGTTTTGGTGCACCTAATCTTTTGATGGGGGTGCTTTATTTGACAGGGGGCCCTCTGGGTCTCACTGTCCTTCTTGTCCTCTGCAGCCCTGGGCTGGCTAAGGCAAGGTAGAGAGGGGCAGGTTACCTGCTCCAGACTGGGTCCCACCTGAGAAGGGTCCACTGACATCAGAGGTTCTGTCAGGCTAGGCCCAACCACCTCTGGGGCAGTTCCTTCATCAGGGGTAAGATCAGTTCCCGGAGGAGGCTGATCCTGTCCTAAAGTCTGGTGAGGGGGAGATTTCTCTTCCTCCTCCATGCTCTCAGTTTGTGTGGAGTTATCCATCATTTCAGGTTTCACAACACACGTGTCAGTTTGAGTTTGGGCTGTGGCCATCACAGCCCCACCAACCTTTTCAGGAGGAGACTCAGTTTGGGTTTCTGCTGTTATCATAACAGCTTTGCTATTCTGTTCAGGAAGAGCTTTTGCTAAAGATGGGGCAGAGAGTTTCTCAGCCCTACCAACCTTTTCAGGAAGGACATCTTGAATTGGGGCTGTAGCCATTACAGCCCCACTAACCTTTCCATTGGAATTCACCATTCTAGAATGGGTTTCCTGTTCAACCTCAGCCCAGGCTGAGATCTCCAAATCATTACCAAGTAGGCAGTCTACAGGCAAGTTTGGTGACACTGCCACTCTCTTTGGGCCAATGACACCTCCCCAGCTGAGACTTACTACTGCCATGGGATGATTTGTTTGGATTCCATCAATGTTTGTAACCTGGTATGTGGCACCAGGTAAAAGTTGCTTAGAGGGGACTAGGCCATCAGCCACCATGGTGATGCTAGCCCCTGTGTCTCTAAAAGCCTCAACTTTCAAACCATTGATGATGGGTTCTTGTCTATACTTGCTCAAAGTATTTGGGCAAGCAGAGAAGTTGGCAAACCCCATGCCAGTTTCATAAACAAGATCATTGGGTGAGGGGGACCTGGATAGGCCAGGGTCCACCTGAGCTCCAACAGTAAACCCACCCAAATTCCTGGGTGTGCTTCCACTTCCTGGGGGATTACTGCTGACAGTAACAGGAGGTGTGGAGGCTGGCTTGGGAGGTATATTTTCTTTATTGTTATTCTTGGGACAACAGCTGTCTGTTTTGTAATGCCCCACCTGTTTACAGGGATAACAATAAGGCTTTTTCTCAGTTGAAGAAGTGTCTTGGGACCCACCCCCATTCTTGGAGTTTTGGGGCCCTGGGGAAGTCTTTTCTTTATTTCTATCCCCACCCTTATCTTGAGGCTTGGTAGACTCCTTCTTCTGGTTACTGTCCTGATTCTTAGGCCTAATCCTGGTTCTGACCCATTTGTCTGCCTTCTTTCCCAATTCTTGGGGAGAGGTCAGATCAGAGTCTACCAGGTGCTGGTGTAAGAGCTGGTTCTGACAATTACTTAGGATCTGCTCCCTCATAATCAAATTATACAATCCTGTAAAGTCATGTACTTTGCTGCCATGTAGCCAACCCTCCAGAGCCTTAGTAGCACAATCTACAAAATCAGTCCAGTCCTGAGTCTGTGTCTTCTGGGTATCTCTGAACTTCAACCTGTACTGTTCAGTGGTTAAGCCAAACCCATCTATCAGAACACTCTTCAGGACTTTGTAATTGTTTGCATCCTCATGTCTAACAGTGAGGAGCTTATCTCTCCCTTTCTCTGAAAAGGAGTACCATAAGATTGCTGCCCACTGTTCCTCAGGAACCTGCTGTACCATGCAGGCTCTCTCGAGAGCAGTCATCCACTTGTGGATGTCATCCCCTTCCTTGTAGGGGGGCACAATCTTTGTCAGGTTTCTACTATCATAGGACCTGGGTTTCTCTTTAGGAATATTGCTGCCACCAGTGGCATCTAAGCCACACAATTTCTGCTCTCTTGCCAAGGCAAGTTTAGCTTGGGCCAAGGCTACCTTTTCCCTCTCTATTTGGAGTTCGACAGCCCTCATTCTGGCCCTATGCTCAGCTTTCTGAGAAGCACTCATGCTTCTCTGTGATTCTCTGGAGGCACTAGAAATATGAGAGTCCCCTGAGGGGGATCTCACCCTTCTGTTGCCTGGGAGAATAACATGTTGGGTTCTGGGGAGGTGCTGGCCCTCTCCATTCCCCAGTAGGTCCAAGTTGGCCTGGCTAAGCCTACCAACTGGAACCTGGCGACCCTGATCCTGTACTTCTAAGTCCTCAACCTCTGAGTCCTCATCCAAGTCATCATCATCCTCCTCTTCAGGGGGATCAACTACAGGGGGGTTCCCTGTGTCTAGGGAAGCTGCTTTTGCCTTTTCTAAGTCATCCTGTTCTAGGATTTCTACCAGGATTAGGCAGGTGGGGCTTCTGCCCCTTTTTAACCCTCTTTGTGAGAAGTTGGCCTGGTAGGGGATGTTTCCAATTCTGGAACCACCTACTACCTGACCAAACAATCCCCTTATGGTGTCTGGTTGTAAGTCAACCTTATTAGACAAGCTATCCTAGTGGTAGCATGGACTAAGCAGCCTAAAGGCTTAACTTAAGAGGTCGTGTTAAGCGAGCTGTTTTACCACATACAATCCTGTAATACCAAATGAAAGGACACCACACAAGTATATATTATAAAAATATATGTGTTTATTACTAAAAACAATCCCCAGTATTCTTTATGAATAAAGGGGCACAAGCGTTAAATCAAAAGCACTGTTTAAACATACAAAGTTGCACAATTATGGATGAGGGCAGGGGGCCACTCAAACCATATACTAAACAAGTGGTATAAGAGAGGCCACTCGAACAGTGGTTAGGCCTAGGGCCTAGGGAATCGCTGGGAGCAGTCAGGACAAGCAATGCTGAAGTCGGGAATGGCCCTCGGGATTCGGGAGATGTGCGGAAAGCGCACGCATGCACCAATGTTAACCAATGGTGCGTAAAAGTCAAATAGTTAAAGTTTAAGGACACTTCCGCTGAACCTAGAGGAACAAAACTTAACACACAGACCCTAGAGGTGTGCACCAGTGTGGGAACACCGGCGGAGCAAAGTTACCTCACCCACAGGAAGTGGGTGCACAGGGTCGAAGTGGCGTCGGGTTTTGACACGCAGGCTCTTGGTGCTTGAAGCTGAAAGGGCTGCAGGCAGGGTGAAGACGAAGTGTCCGGTGGAGTCCAAGGGTGGACTCAAGTTGTAGAGTACCTGAAAGCAGAGGGGACAGAGTCTGGGTCACTCAGCAGTGACCAGGGTGGAACCAGGACGGAACCAGGCAATGTCGGGCGCAATCAGGTGGTCGTCGAGGCGCTTCTCTTCGCTGCCACGTGGGCTCTGGGGCATCTGCGACGTCCAGGAGCAGGTCACGATCTGTCCCACGCAGGCTCTCACCGTCGGTGCAGTCGGCTTCCGGTTTGGAGCAAACAAGCCTTGGTAAGAGCAATCCACGCGGGATTGGAAGATGGCGTCTCACTCGGACCAGGAAGGTCAGAGTCGGGGCTCCCTTTCAGGGGAGCTGGTGTGGATCTGGAGCAACCAGAATCACGAGTCTTCTTTGGTAGTTCGTCGGCACAGGGACCACAAGCCAGCTGGCAAGTGACCGGGCCAACGCGTTGAGCCAAATCGTGCCAAAGGGCCCCACGCAGCACTCGTCGAGTGTGGAGGGCTGAACTTCGGCTCAGGAGTAGCTCAGGGTGGGGGCTTCTCAAACCCCGGTGTACAGCTTCGAGGGTCACTCGTGGGCTGCACGGTCAGCATCTCGTGGTCACTTCAAGATGGCGTGCCCCACGCTTCCGGTCGCCTCCACGGGTCTCAGCTTTGCAGGGACTGTGGATCGGGCTGTTAGAAGCTGGGCAGGCTTGATCTCGTCGATCTCAGTCGCTCGAGTTCCGGCGGGAACTGCAACCAAGTAGACGTCGAGGGCTGGATGGTGCCTGCTGCTGCAGGGTGGTCACTCCTTGACCACAAGGGAGATTCTTCGGGCTTCCACGTTGAGATGGAGGGCGAAGGGTCCAGAATATCGTTTCAAATGTTTCTTCCAGGAAATCTGATGTGCATTGGCACTGCTCCCACTCTTATTCGAATCTGGTGGGCGTGATTACCTGCTAGGTCCCCTCCTATGGGTGGGACCCAGGAAGTGGGTGGATACACCCCCTTCCTTTGATCCAGGCCGCCCTGGCACGAGGGCTGGAGTGCCCCAGAACCGGTTTGGCCGGATTATGCAAGGGGCAGCCTTGTGCGCCCCAGGCAGTGTCTGGTTTCTTTCAAACCTCCCTGCTACAATACACTATCTCCTGTCTGGAGGGCGGTGACACCCTCCTGTGACAGGAAACCCTTTGTCCAGGACCCCCTTGACTGGGTTTCGGTCAGCTCCAGGGGTCCAGACATTTGTCTGTGGCAGAGGCATCCATTTTGTGGATCTTAAGGCCTTTGGAGAAATCAACCGCATTAAAGTGAAGTAACATGTCTTACCCCTCTAGAGGGGTGGAATGCCATCCCCGTCGCCAGAACTGGCGAGGGGATGGTATTCCAAAGCGTATGACACCTTACACGACATGTTTTGATAAAGCCAAACCAGAGTTGCTAAATAACCGCGAGGATTATAAGGCACTTAATAGTATATGGTATGGCATTATCCTGAAACAGCTTAGGGATTTGTTCCCGACGGCTGCAGACAGGCTCAGCTCATGCTAGAGCTCCATCTCACATAAAAACCATGCACCCAGCCTCCAGGATTGGTGAGGCCTGTCTATAGGAGTGGCTCACAGGTTTACATGTGTCCAGATATAGGTTTAGACATAGGTATACTATATCTAAGCAAGGGGTGTGTACACCACCTTACCCCAGCTGAGTGATCAGCCAGTTGTGTCAATTTAAGAACCAGCCAGGGGTGGCAAAAGATATGCTGCAGCCCCTGGTAGGCCTTAGTGGCTCCTGTGCCCTGTGCACCTATAGTGCATTCTACAGGGGCTGACAAGGAGTCCATTTCCAATTGGTATGTGCCTATAGCACATGTGTCATTAATTTAGTGAGAGAACAGCAGGCTGGGGGTCTGATCAGCAGGCCCACAGCCTCAGTAGTCGAAAACCAGTGAAGCAAAAAGCAAAAATTTGGGGTGACCATAGGATAGCAGACCCTACTCTCCTACACTCTTGCTTTGCACAAGGCAATCAAGTCTCTGCGGGTTAGTTTGTCATATCCAAAAGTTGCCTGGGTAGGGTCAACTGTCA
This sequence comes from Lissotriton helveticus, assembly GCF_964261635.1. Taxonomy (NCBI): domain Eukaryota; kingdom Metazoa; phylum Chordata; class Amphibia; order Caudata; family Salamandridae; genus Lissotriton; species Lissotriton helveticus. The sequence continues at coordinate 979,206 of NW_027611671.1, read as the reverse complement.
CAGGAGTAGACCCTGAGGCTTTTCCTGTGTCAGACATGGTTACTAGTGAGGTGTAAGTGGTGCACTTACCTACACTAAGTGTTTTCCTACTGGACCTTGCTAGTGAGTTGTAGTCAGGGGTGTGCTACTCCCTTCAACCTACAACTACTAAGTTCAGTAGAACTTAATATGCTAAGCTTTTGATTTTATATGTACCTAGAGGTACTTGATGTGATCTTTCAATTTGATATAAAGATTGCAATGGTAAAACAACAGCAAGCTCAAATCCGCACCGCTGCTCACCAATGTGAGAAGTTGGCCTGGTAGGGGATGTTTCCAATTCTGGAACCACCTACTACCTGACCAAACAATCCCTTATGGTGTCTGGTTGTAAGTCAACCTTATTAGACAAGCTATCCTAGGGGTAGCATGGACTAAGCAGCCTAAAGGCTTAACTTAAGAGGTCGTGTTAAGCGAGCTGTTTTACCACATACAATCCTGTAATACCAAATGAAAGGACACCACACAAGTATATATTATAAAAATATATGTGTTTATTACTAAAAACAATCCCCAGTATTCTTTATGAATAAAGGGGCACAAGCGTTAAATCAAAAGCACTGTTTAAACATACAAAGTTGCACAATTATGGATGAGGGTAGGGGCCACTCAAACCATATACTAAACAAGTGGTATAAGAGATGCCACTCGAGCAGTGGTTAGGCCTAGGGCCTAGGGAATCGCTGGGAGCAGTCAGGACAAGCAATGCTGAAGTCGGGAATGGCCCTCGGGATTCGGGAGATGTGCGGAAAGCGCACGCATGCACCAATGTTAACCAATGGTGCGTAAAAGTTGTAAAGTTAAAGTTAAAGGACACTTCCGCTGAACCTAGAGGAACAAAACTTAACACACAGACCCTAGAGGTGTGCACCAGTGTGGGAACACCGGCGGAGCAAAGTTACCTCACCCACAGGAAGTGGGTGCACAGGGTCGAAGTGGCGTCGGGTTTTGACACGCAGGCTCTTGGTGCTTGAAGCTGAAAGGGCTGCAGGCGGGTTAAAGATGAAGTGTCCGGTGGAGTCCAAGGGTGGACTCAAGTTGTAGAGTACCTGAAAGCAGAGGGGACAGAGTCTGGGTCACTCAGCAGTGACCAGGGTGGAACCAGGACGGAACCAGGCAATGTCGGGCGCAATCAGGTGGTCTTCGAGGAGCTTCTCTCCGCTGTCACGTGGGCTCTGGGGCATCTGCGACGTCCAGGAGCAGGTCACGATCTGTCCCACGCAGGCTCTCACCGTTGGTGCAGTCGGCTTCAAGTTTGGAGCCAACAAGCCTTGGCAAGAGCAATCCACGCAGGATCGGAAGATTGCTTCTCACTCGGACCAGGAAGGTCAGAGTCTGGGCTCCTTTTCAGGGGAGCTGGTGTGGATCTGGAGCAACCAGATTCATGAGTCTTCTTAGGTAGTTCGTCGGCACAGGGACCACAAGCCAGCTGGCAAGTGACCGGGCCAACGCGTTGAGCCAAATTGTGCCAAAGGGCCCCACGCAGCACTCGTCGAGTGTGGAGGGCTGAACTTCGGCTCAGGAGTAGCTCAGGGTGGGGGCTTCTCAAACCCCGGTGCACAGCTTCGAGGGTCACCCGTGGGCTGCGCGGTCAGCGTCTCGTGGTCAATTCAAGATGGCGTGCCCCACGCTTCCGGTCGCCTCCACGGGTCTCAGCTTTGCAGGGACTGTGGATCGGGCTGTTAGAAGCTGGGCAGGCTTGATCTCGTCGATCTCAGTCGCTCGAGTTCTGGCGGGAACTGCAACTAAGTAGATGTCGAGGGCTGGATGGTGCCTGCTGCTGCAGGGTGGTCACTCCTTGACCACAAGGGAGATTCTTCGGGCTTCCACGTTGGAGTGGAGGTCCAAGGGTCCAGAGTTTCGTTTCAAATGTTTCTTCCAGGAAATCTGATGTGCCTTGGCACTGCTCCCACTCTTATTCGAATCTGGTGGGCGTGATTACCTGCTAGGTCCCCTCCTATGGGTGGGACCCAGGAAGTGGGTGGATACACCCCCTTCCTTTGATCCAGGCCGCCCTGGCACGAGGGCTGGAGTGCCCCAGAACTGGTTTGGCCGGATTATGCAAGGGGCAGCCTTGTGCGCCCCAAGCAGTGTCTGGTTTCTTTCAAACCTCCCTGCTACAATACACTATCTCCTGTCTGGAGGGCGGTGACACCCTCCTGTGACAGGAAACCCTTTGTCCAGGACCCCCTTGACTGAGTTTCGGTCAGCTCCAGGGGTCCAGACATTTGTCTGTGGCAGAGGCATCCATTTTGTGGATCTTAAGGTCTTTGGAGAAATCAACCGCATTAAAGTAAAGTAACATGTCTTACCCCTCTAGAGGGGTGGAATGCCATCCCCGTCGCCAGAACTGGCGAGGGGATGGTATTCCAAAGCGTATGACACCTTACACGACATGTTTTGATAAAGCCAAACCAAAGTTGCTAAATAACCGCGAGGATTATAAGGCACTTAATAGTATATGGTATGGCATTATCCTGAAACAGCTTAGGGATTTGTTCCCGACGGCTGTAGACAGGCTCAGCTCATGCTAGAGCTCCATCTCACATAAAACCACGCACTCAGCCTCCAGGATTGATGAGGCCTTTCTATAGGAGTGGCTCACAGGTTTACATGTGTCCAGATATAGGTTTAGACATAGGTATACTATATCTAAGCAAGGGGTGTGTACACCACCTTACCCCAGCTGAGTGATCAGCCAGTTGTGTCAATTTAAGAACCAGCCAGGGGTGGCAAAAGATATGCTGCAGCCCCTGGTAGGCCTTAGTGGCTCCTATGCCCTGTGCACCTATAGTGCATTCTACAGGGGCTGACAAGGAGTCCATTTCCAATTGTGGTATGTACCTAGGGTACATGGAATCCATTTTACAGAGAGAGCAGATGGCCTGGGGCCCTGATTAGCAGGGAACCAGGTCAACTAAGTCAAAAAACCAGCTAAACACAGGCAAAAAATCTGGGGTAACCATAGTCAGGTAGCCACCTTCCTACACAGAGTCACATCAAATTTCTAGTTCTGGACCTAAGGACCCCTTAGTATACCTCAGATGACATACCAGGAGTGTCTAAGACCCATTTCTGGCCTCCAGGGATGACTTTTTGAAGTTTTGGGGTTTAAGGGGGCATAGTCACTTCTTCCATCCAGGCTACGTTGCTCAAAATCGGGTACGATGTCAGGTTCTTCCCTTGGCTGGAAGCTGAAAAAAAACCTTCAGATAATAGCAAAGGTAGATAGATAAAATGAAAGCATCAGATCTGAGCTTTCTAACAAGTATATTTAGGTCATGGGTACTCACAAAGTGACTGTGATATCCATTCTGAGCTATTTGGAAAATTAGCAAATCTTGTCAAAAAAACTTTTTTTGACGATTTTTGCTAATTTTCGGTATCAACCCTCATGACTGTTTTCGGGTCCCTGTAGCCACCAGGACCCCATAATATATCTCAGATGATATAACAAGAGTGGCTAGGGCTCATTTCCAGCCTCCAGGTACATGTCTGACTCCTATTTGTGACATTTCGAGGTGTTTGGGGTCAAACTCATTTTTTCCATTATAGGCCATATAGCTCAGAGTCACATCACATTGAGCTCAGAGTCACATCAAATTTCTAGTTCTGGACCTAAGGACCCCTTAGTATACCTCAGATGACATACCAGGAGTGTCTAAGACCCATTTCTGGCCTCCAGGGATGACTTTTTGAAGTTTTGGGGTTTAAGGGGGCAAAGTCACTTCTTCCATCCAGCCTAAGGTGCTCAAAATCGGGTACAATGTCAGGTTTTTCCCATGGCTGGAAGCTGAAAAAAAAACTTCAGATAATAGCAAAGGTAGATAGATCAAATGAAAGCATCAGATCTGAGCTTTCTAACAAGTATATTTAGGTCCTGGGTACTCACAAAGTGACTGTGATATCCATTCTGAGCTATTTGGAAAATTAGCAAATCTTGTCAAAAAAACTTTTTTTGACGATTTTTGCTAATTTTCGGTATCAACCCTCATGACTGTTTTCAGGTCCCTGTAGCCACCAGGACCCCATAATATATCTCAGATTATATAACAAGAGTGGCTAGGGCTCATTTCCAGCCTCCAGGTACATGTCTGACTCCTATTTGTGACATTTTGAGGTGTTTGGTGTCAAATTCATTTTTTTCCATTATAGCTCCTAGATATCAGAGTCACATCAGATTTCTAGTTCTGGACCCAAGAAGACCATAGTATACCTCAGATGACATACCAAGAGTGTCTAAGACCCATTTCTGGCCTCCAGGGGTGACCTTTTGAAGTTTTTGGGTTTAAGGGGGCAAAGTGACTTTTTCCACCCAGCCCAATGTTCTCAAAATCGGGTACGATATCAGGTGTTTCCCTTGGTTGGTAGCGGAAAAAAAACTTTATATAATATCAAAGTTATATATATCACATGAAAGCATCAGAGCTGACCTTTCTGACAAGTGTATTCATATCTCGCGCACTCAGACAGTGTCTCTGATATCCATTCTGAGCTATTTGAAAAATTAGCAAATCTTGTCAAAAAAATTTTTGGGACGATTTTTGCTAATTTTCAGTATCAACCCACCTGACTGTTTTTGGGTCCCTGTGGCCACCAGGACCCTATATTATATCTCAGGTGATATAGCAAGAGTGTCTAGGGCTCATTTCCAGCCTCCAGGTACATGTCTGAGTCCTATTTCAGACATTTTGAGGTGTTTGGTGTCAAATTCATTTTTTCCATTATAGGCCCTAGATATCAGAGTCACATCACATTTCTAGTTCTGGACCCAAGAACACCATAGTATACCTCAGATGACATACCAAGAGTGTCTAAGACCCATTTCTGGCCTCCAGGGGTGACTTTTTGAAGTTTTTGGGTTTAAGGGGGCAAAGTCACTTTTTCCACCCGAGGTCGTGGAACTCGGAGCTAGGTAAAAGTTTAGCTTGAGTGCCCTCCCCATGGAGGTCAAAAATGTTATTGCATCAAAATCATTTAAAAACTATATAGGTGTAATTGTTGTGCCCTGAATGCTATATGGCTGCATTTGCACCGTTCTAGGTATTTACAAAATGAATTTCTAACACTTTTGAAGTCACCATAAAGTGAAAAATGACTAAGTCCAAAAACTTCACTGGTGCATCAAAGTGGTCAAAAAAGGTCAACATTGGGTTAAAATTAACAAAACATAGTGCTGCAGTGGTCCAATAGCAGGCTAAAGACATAATGAATGACACAGAATGAACAGTTTTACTAAACACTTTGAAAATTCGATTTTCAATTTCAGGGGGACAAGGTCATGGAACTCCGAGCTGGGTAAAAGTTCAGCTTAAGGGCCCTCCCCATGGAGGTCAAAAATGTTATTACATCAAAATCTTTTAAAAACTATATAGGTGTAATTGCAGTCTCCTGAATGCTATGTAACTGCATTTGCACTGTTCTGTGTGCCTCCAAAATGAATTTCTAACACTTTTGAAGTCCCCATGAAGTGAAAAATGACGAAGTACAAAGACATCATTGGTGCATGAAAGTGTTTAAAAACGGTCACAAATGCATAAAAATGAAAAAAACAAAGTGCTACACTGGCCCAATAGCATGCTAAACACACAATGAATGACCCAGAATGAATATATTTACAAATTACTTGGAAAATGCTATTTTAAATTTCAGGGGGACGAGGTCACAGAGGTCATGGAACTCCGAGCGGGGTAAAAGTTCAAACTTTCCACCCCTCATGGAGGTCAAAATGTTTAATTCATCAAAATCATTTAAAAACTATATAGGTGTGATTGGAGTGTCCTGGTTGCTATATAGGTGCATTTGCACTGTCCTGTGTGCCTCCAAAGTGACTTTCTAACACTTTTGAAATCTCCATGAAGCAAAAAGTGACTAAGTCCAAAGACCATTTGGAGCATCAAAGTGTTCAAAAACGGTCAAAAATGCATAAAAACGAAAAAAAACAAGTGCTACAGTGGCCCAATAGCATGCTAAACACACAATGAATGACACAGAATGAATAGTTGTACACATTACTTTGAAAATGCAATTTTAAATTTCAGGAGGACAAGGTCACGAAAGTCATGGAACTCCGAGCGGGGTAAAAGTTCAACCTTTCCCCCCTTATGGAGGTCAAAATTTTAATACATCAAAATCATTTAAAAACTATATAGGTGTGATGGCAGTGTCTTGGATACATCCCACATGAATTTTAAACACATTAGGAGCATCTCTGATCAAAATAACCATAAAAATCCCAAAGCTGCATCAGTGCTTCAAAGTGCTCCAAAACGGTCAAAAATGGACGAAAATGAAAAATATTCTCCATATCTGAGTTTTTATAACATTCCTTAGATAATGTATATCTTGAATTAGTTTTAAATCCTTTTATTAAAAAGTTTCTTTTCTATGCTGCACTGGTGCAACGCCTCAAGTCTGAGAAGCTGCACCAGTGCAGCCGAAGCAGCACTGGTGCAGCCGAAGCCCGAGGGCCATTCCCGACTTCAGCATTGCTTGTCCTGACTGCTCCCAGCGATTCCCTAGGCCCTAGGCCTAACCACTGCTCGAGTGGCATCTCTTATACCACTTGTTTAGTATATGGTTTGAGTGGCCACCCGCCCTCATCCATAATTGTGCAACTTGTATGTTTAAACAGTGCTTTTGATTTAACGCTTGTGCCCCTTTATTCATAAAGAATACTGGGGATTGTCTTTAGTAATAAACACATATATTTTTATAATATATACTTGTGTGGTGTCCTTTCATTTGATATTACAGGATTGTATGTGGTAAAACAGCTCGCTTAACACGACCTCTTAAGTTAAGCCTTTAGGCTGCTTAGTCCATGCTACCCCTAGGATAGCTTGTCTAATAAGGTTGACTTACAACCAGACACCATAAGGGATTGTTTGGTCTGATAATAGGTGGTTCCAGAATTGGAAACATCACCTATCAGGCCAACTTCTCACATTAGGCCTTCCATAGGAGTGGCTCACAGGTTGATATGTGTCCAGATATAGGTTTAGATATAGGTATACTATATCTAAGTAAGGGGTGGTTACACCACCTTACCCCAGCTGAGTGATCAGCCAGTTGTGTCAATTTAAGAACCAGCCAGGGGTGGCAAAAGATATGCTGCAGCCCCTGGTAGGCCTTGGTGGCTCCTATGCCCTTGGCACCTATAGTGCATTATACAGGGGCTGACAAGGAGTCCATTTCCAATTGTGGTATGTACCTAGGGTACATGGAATCCATTTTACAGAGAGAGCAGATGGCCTGGGGCCCTGATTAGCAGGGAACCAGGTCAACTAAGTCAAAAAACCAGCTAAACACAGGCAAAAAATCTGGGGTAACCATAGTCAGGTAGCCACCTTCCTACAGTCCCCCAGGCTGTGCTTGGTCCCCCAGGCTGTGCTTGGTCCCCCTGGTTGCTCTTGGTCCCCCAGGCTGTGCTTGGTCCCCCAGGCTGTGCTTGGTCCCCCTGGTTGCTCTTGGTCCCCCTGGCTGTGCTTGGTACCCCTGGCTGTGCTTGGTCCCCCAGGCTGCTTGGTCCCCCAGGCTGTGCTTGGTCCCCCTGGTTGCTCTTGGTCCCCAAGCTGTGCTTGGTCCCCCAGGCTGTGCTTGCTCCCCCTGGTTGCTCTTGGTCCCCCAGGCTGTGTTTGGTCCCGCCGGCTGTGCTTGGTCCCCCAGGCTGTGCTTGGTCCCCCTGGTTGCTCTTGGTCCCCCAGGCTGTGCTTGGTCCCCCAGGCTGTGCTTGGTCCACCTGGTTGCTCTTGGTCCCCCAGGCTGTGCTTGGTACCCCTGGCTGTGCTTGGTCCCCCTGGTTGCTCTTGGTCCCCCAGGCTGTGCTTGGTCCCCCAGGCTGTGCTTGGTCCCCCTGGATGCTCTTGGTCCCCCTGGCTATGCTTGGTCTCCCTGGTTCCTCTTGGTCCCCCTGGCTGTGCTTGGTCCCCCAGGCTGTGCTTGGTCTCCCTGGTTGCTCTTGGTCCCCCTGGCTGTGCTTGGTACACCTGGCTGTGCTTGGTCCCCAGGCTGTGCTTGGTCCCCCAGGCTGTGCTTGGTCCCCCTGGTTGCTCTTGGTCCCCCAGGCTGTGCTTGGTCCCCCTGGTGCTCTTGGTCCCCCTGGCTGTGCTTGGTCCCCCTGGTTGCTCTTGGTCCCCCTGGCTGTGCTTGGTCCCCCTGGTTGCTCTTGGTCCCCCAGGCTGTGCTTGGTCCCCCAGGCTGTGCTTGGTCCCCCTGGTTGCTCTTGGTCCCCCAGGCTGTGCTTGGTCCCCCAGGCTGTGCTTGGTCCCCCTGGTTGCTCTTGGTCCCCCAGGCTGTGCTTGGTCCCCCAGGCTGTGCTTGGACCCCCTGGTTGCTCTTGGTCCTCCAGGCTGTGCTTGGTCCCCCAGGCTGTGCTTGGTCCCCCAGGCTGTGCTTGGTCCCCCTGGTTGCTCTTGGTCCCCCTGGCTGTGCTTGGTACCCCTGGCTGTGCTTGGTCCCCCTGGTTGCTCTTGGTCCCCCAGGCTGTGCTTGGTCCCTCTGGTTGCTCTTGGTCCCCCAGGCTGTGCTTGGTCCCCCAGGCTGTGCTTGTTCCCCCTGGTTGCTCTTGGTCCCCCAGGCTGTGCTTGGTCCCCCAGGCTGTGCTTGGCCCCCCTGGTTGCTCTTGGTCCCCCAGGCTGTGCTTGGTCCCCCAGGCTGTGCTTGGTCCCCCTGGTTGCTCTTGGTCCCCCAGGCTGTGCTTGGTCCCCCAGGCTGTGCTTGGACTCCCTGGTTGCTCTTGGTCCCCCCAGGCTGTGCTTGGTCCCCCAGGCTGTGCTTGGTCCCCCAGGCTGTGCTTGGTCCCCCTGGTTGCTCCTGGTCCCCCTGGCTGTGCTTGGTCCCCCTGGCTGTGCTTGGTCCCCCTGGTTGCTCTTGGTCCCCCAGGCTGTGCTTGGTCCCCCAGGCTGTGCTTGGTCCCCCTGGTTGCTCTTGGTCCCCCAGGCTGTGCTTGGTCCCCCAGGCTGTGCTTGGTCCCCCTGGTTGCTCTTGGTCCCCCAGGCTGTGCTTGGTCCCCCAGGCTGTGCTTGGTCCCCCAGGCTGTGCTTGGTCCCCCTGGTTGCTCTTGGTCCCCCAGGCTGTGCTTGGTCCCCCTGGTTGCTCTTGGTCCCCAAGGCTGTGCTTGGTCCCCCAGGCTGTGCTTGGTGCCCAGGCTGTGCTTGGTCCCCCTGGTTGCTCTTGGTCCCCCTGGCTGTGCTTGGTACCCCTGGCTGTGCTTGCCCCCCCTGGTTGCTCTTGGTCCCCAAGGCTGTGCTTGGTCCCCCAGGCTGTGCTTGGTCCCCCTAGTTGCTCTTAGTCCCCCAGGCTGTGCTTGGTACCCCAGGCTGTGCTTGGTCCCCCAGGCTCTGCTTGGTCCCCCTGGTTGCTCTTGGTCCCCCAGACTGTGCTTGGTCCCCCAGACTGTACTTGGTCCCCCAGGCTGTGCTTGGTCCCCCTGGTTGCTCTTGGTCCCCCAGGCTGTGCTTGGTCCCCCAGGCTGTGCTTGGTCCCCCTGGTTGCTCTTGGTCCCCCTGGCTGTGCGTGATACCCCTGGCTGTGCTTGGTCCCCCTGGTTGCTCTTGGTCCCCCAGGCTGTGCTTGGTCCCCCAGGCTGTGCTTGGTCCCCCTGGTTGCTCTTGGTCCCCCAGGCTGTGCTTGGTCCCCCAGGCTGTGCTTGGTCCCCCTGGTTGCTCTTGGTCCCCCTGGCTGTGCTTGGTCCCCCTGGTTGCTCTTGGTCCCCCAGGCTGTGCTTGGTCCCCCAGGCTGTGCTTGGTCCCCCAGGCTGTGCTTGGTCCCCCAGGCTCTGCTTGGTCCCCCAGGCTCTGCTTGGTCCCCCTGGTTGCTCTTGGTCCTTCAGGCTGTGTGTGAGAAGTTGGCCTGGTAGGGGATGTTTCCAATTCTGGAACCACCTACTACCTGACCAAACAATCCCTTATGGTGTCTGGTTGTAAGTCAACCTTATTAGACAAGCTATCCTAGGGGTAGCATTGACTAAGCAGCCTAAAGGCTTAACTTAAGAGGTCGTGTTAAGCGAGCTGTTTTACCACATACAATCCTGTAATACCAAATGAAAGGACACCACACAAGTATATATTATAAAAATATATGTGTTTATTACTAAAAACAATCCCCAGTATTCTTTATGAATAAAGGGGCACAAGCGTTAAATCAAAAGCACTGTTTAAACATACAAAGTTGCACAATTATGGATGAGGGCAGGGGGCCACTCAAACCATATACTAAACAAGTGGTATAAGAGATGCCACTCGAGCAGTGGTTAGGCCTAGGGCCTAGGGAATCGCTGGGAGCAGTCAGGACAAGCAATGCTGAAGTCGGGAATGGCCCTCGGGATTCGGGAGATGTGCGGAAAGCGCACGCACGCACCAATGTTAACCAATGGTGCGTAAAAGTTGTAAAGTTAAAGTTAAAGGACACTTCCGCTGAACCTAGAGGAACAAAACTTAACACACAGACCCTAGAGGTGTGCACCAGTGTAGGAACACCGGCGGAGCAAAGTTACCTCACCCACAGGAAGTGGGTGCACAGGGTCGAAGTGGCGTCGGGTTTTGACTCGCAGGCTCTTGGTGCTTGAAGCTGAAAGGGCTGCAGGCGGGTTAAAGATGAAGTGTCCGGTGGAGTCCAAGGGTGGACTCAAGTTGTAGAGTACCTGAAAGCAGAGGGGACAGAGTCTGGGTCACTCAGCAGTGACCAGGGTGGAACCAGGACGGAACCAGGCAATGTCGGGCGCAATCAGGTGGTCGTCGAGGAGCTTCTCTCCGCTGTCACGTGGGCTCTGGGGCATCTGCGACGTCCAGGAGCAGGTCACGATCTGTCCCACGCAGGCTCTCACCGTCGGTGCAGTCGGCTTCAAGTTTGGAGCAAACAAGCCTTGGCAAGAGCAATCCACGCGGGATCGGAAGATTGCTTCTCACTCGGACCAGGAAGGTCAGAGTCGGGGCTCCTTTTCAGGGGAGCTGTTGTGGATCTGGAGCAACCAGATTCACGAGTCTTCTTAGTTAGTTCGTCGGCACAGGGACCACTAGCCAGCTGGCAAGTGACCGGGCCAACGCGTTGAGCCAAATAGAGCCAAAGGGCCCCACGCAGCACTCGTCGAGTGTGGAGGGCTGAACTTCGGCTCAGAAGCAGCTCAGGGTGGGGGCTTCTCAAACCCCGGTGCACAGCTTCGAGGATCACTCGTGGGCTGCACGGTCAGCGTCTCGTGGTCAATTCAAGATGGCGTGCCCCACGCTTCCGGTCGCCTCCACGGGTCTCAGCTTTGCAGGGACTGTGGATCGGGCTGTTAGAAGGCAGGCAGGCTTGATCTCGTCGATCTCAGTCGCTCGAGTTCCGGCGGGAACTGCAACTAAGTAGACGTCGAGGGCTGGATGGTGCCTGCTGCTGCAGGGTGGTCACTCCTTGACCACAAGGGAGATTCTTCGGGCTTCCACGTTGAAGTGGAGGTCCAAGGGTCCAGAGTTTCGTTTCAAATGTTTCTTCCAGGAAATCTGATGTGCCTTGGCACTGCTCCCACTCTTATTCGAATCTGGTGGGCGTGATTACCTGCTAGGTCCCCTCCTATGGGTGGGACCCAGGAAGTGGGTGGATACACCCCCTTCCTTTGATCCAGGCCGCCCTGGCATGAGGGCTGGAGTGCCCCAGAACCGGTTTGGCCGGATTATGCAAGGGGCAGCCTTGTGCGCCCCAAGCAGTGTCTGGTTTCTTTCAAACCTCCCTGCTACAATACACTATCTCCTGTCTGGAGGGCGGTGACACCCTCCTGTGACAGGAAACCCTTTGTCCAGGACCCCCTTGACTGAGTTTCGGTCAGCTCCAGGGGTCCAGACATTTGTCTGTGGCAGAGGCATCCATTTTGTGGATCTTAAGGTCTTTGGAGAAATCAACCGCATTAAAGTAAAGTAACATGTCTTACCCCTCTAGAGGGGTGGAATGCCATCCCCGTCGCCAGAACTGGCGAGGGGATGGTATTCCAAAGCGTATGACACCTTACACGACATGTTTTGATAAAGCCAAACCAAAGTTGCTAAATAACCGCGAGGATTATAAGGCACTTAATAGTATATGGTATGGCATTATCCTGAAACTGCTTAGGGATTTGTTCCCGACGGCTGCAGACAGGCTCAGCTCATGCTAGAGCTCCATCTCACATAAAACCACGCACTCAGCCTCCAGGATTGATGAGGCCTTTCTATAGGAGTGGCTCACAGGTTTACATGTGTCCAGATATAGGGTTAGACATAGGTATACTATATCTAAGCAAGGGGTGTGTACACCACCTTACCCCAGCTGTGTCAATTTAAGAACCAGCCAGGGGTGGCAAAAGATATGCTGCAGCCCCTGGTAGGCCTTAGTGGCTCCTATGCCCTGGGCACCTATAGTGCATTATACAGGGGCTGACAAGGAGTCCATTTCCAATTGTGGTATGTACCTAGGGTACATGGAATCCATTTTACAGAGAGAGCAGATGGCCTGGGGCCCTGATTAGCAGGGAACCAGGTCAACTAAGTCAAAAAACCAGCTAAACACAGGCAAAAAATCTGGGGTAACCATAGTCAGGTAGCCACCTTCCTACATAACCCCCCCCCCCCCCAAACGAAAGGAGATAAGGCTATCCTTGGCCAGGTAAGCCTATATTGCATGAGTGGCCATATAAGGAAGTACCTGCACTAGCATGGGTACCCCCTGTCTCATGGTCCACTAAGCAGTCCCTCACCCTTTGGGTATTAGAGGGTCTCCACCATAGGGAATCACTACCTTGGGTGTGTTTATGCAAAGTTAAAGGCTGGTTTGGATATGGAGTTTTGAAGTGAGGCTCTACTAAGTTAGGGCTTGGCTTCCTCCAATTATCTTCCACCATGTGTGCCTTTCTTTCTTTAACTGAGTTGCACTGTGCTCTCAGGGTCAACCTCTGGCTACCTAAAGCTGGAGGCTGGGTCCCTCTGTTTGGCTTGCTGGAGGGACAGTTCAGGTTTGGGCCCTTTGGGTCCCAGGTTTGGCTGTGCCCAACAGAATCCATCTGTGGGAGGTCCCTAACTGTTTTTAAGGGGGCTCCCTCAGGAGTTTTTAAAGTTTTCACCTCACTAGGGCTACTAGTTTTGGTGCCCCTAATCTGTTGATGGGGGTGCTTTATTTGACAGGGGGCCCTCTGGGTCTCACTGTCTTTCTTGTCCTCTGCAGCCCTGGGCTGGCTAAGGCAAGGGAGAGAGGGGCAGGCTACCTGCTCCAGACTGGGTCCCACCTGAGAAGGGTCCACTGACATCAGGGGTTCTGTCAGGCTAGGCCCAACCACCTCTGGGGCAGTTTCTTCATCAGGGGTAAGATCAGTTCCCTGAGGAGGCTGATCCTGTCCTAAAGTCTGGTGAGGGGGAGATTTCTCTTCCTCCTCCATGCTCTCAGTTTGTGTGGAGTTATCCATCATTTCAGGTTTCACAACACACATCTCAGTTTGAGTTTGGGCTGTGGCCATCACAGCCCCACCAACCTTTTCAGGAGGAGACTCAGTTTGGGTTTCTGCTGTTACCATAACAGCTTTGCTATTCTGTTCAGGAAGAGCTTTTGCTACAGATGGGGCAGAGAGTTTCTCAGCCCTACCAACCTTTTCAGGAAGGACATCTTGCATTGGGGCTGTAGCCATTACAGCCCCACTAACCTTTCCATTGGAATTTACCATTCTAGAATGGGTTTCCTGTTCAACCTCAGCCCAGGCTGAGATCTCCAAATCATTACCAAGTAGGCAGTCTACAGGCAAGTTTGGTGACACTGCCACTCTCTTTGGGCCAATGACACCTCCCCAGCTGAGACTTACTACTGCCATGGGATGATTTGTTTGGATTCCATCAATGTTTGTAACCTGGTATGTGGCACCAGGTAAAAGTTGCTTAGAGGGGACTATGCCATCAGCCACCATGGTGATGCTAGCCCCTGTGTCTCTAAAAGCTTCAACTTTCAAACCATTGATGATGGGTTCTTGTCTATACTTGCTTGTAGGAGAGTAGGGTCTGCTATCCTATGGTCACCCCAAATTTTTGCTTTTTGCTTCACTGGTTTTCGACTACTGAGGCTGTGGGCCTGCTGATCAGACCCCCAGCCTGCTGTTCTCTCACTAAATTAATGACACATGTGCTATAGGCACATACCAATTGGAAATGGACTCCTTGTCAGCCCCTGTAGAATGCACTATAGGTGCACAGGGCACAGGAGCCACTAAGGCCTACCAGGGGCTGCAGCATATCTTTTGCCACCCCTGGCTGGTTCTTAAATTGACACAACTGGCTGATCACTCAGCTGGGGTAAGGTGGTGTACACACCCCTTGCTTAGATATAGTATGCCTATGTCTAAACCTATATCTGGACACATGTAAACCTGTGAGCCACTCCTATAGACAGGCCTCACCAATCCTGGAGGCTGGGTGCTTGGTTTTTATGTGAGATGGAGCTCTAGCATGAGCTGAGCCTGTCTGCAGCCGTCGGGAACAAATCCCTAAGCTGTTTCAGGATAATGCCATACCATATACTATTAAGTGCCTTATAATCCTCGCGGTTATTTAGCAACTCTGGTTTGGCTTTATCAAAACATGTCGTGTAAGGTGTCATACGCTTTGGAATACCATCCCCTCGCCAGTTCTGGCGACGGGGATGGCATTCCACCCCTCTAGAGGGGTAAGACATGTTACTTCACTTTAATGCGGTTGATTTCTCCAAAGGCCTTAAGATCCACAAAATGGATGCCTCTGCCACAGACAAATGTCTGGACCCCTGGAGCTGACCGAAACCCAGTCAAGGGGGTCCTGGACAAAGGGTTTCCTGTCACAGGAGGGTGTCACCGCCCTCCAGACAGGAGATAGTGTATTGTAGCAGGGAGGTTTGAAAGAAACCAGACACTGCCTGGGGCGCACAAGGCTGCCCCTTGCATAATCCGGCCAAACCGGTTCTGGGGCACTCCAGCCCTCGTGCCAGGGCGGCCTGGATCAAAGGAAGGGGGTGTATCCACCCACTTCCTGGGTCCCACCCATAGGAGGGGACCTAGCAGGTAATCACGCCCACCAGATTCGAATAAGAGTGGGAGCAGTGCCAATGCACATCAGATTTCCTGGAAGAAACATTTGAAACGATATTCTGGACCCTTCGCCCTCCATCTCAACGTGGAAGCCCGAAGAATCTCCCTTGTGGTCAAGGAGTGACCACCCTGCAGCAGCAGGCACCATCCAGCCCTCGACGTCTACTTAGTTGCAGTTCCTGCCGGAACTCGAGCGACTGAGATCGACGAGATCAAGCCTGCCCAGCTTCTAACAGCCCGATCCACAGTCCCTGCAAAGCTGAGACCCGTGGAGGCGACCGGAAGCGTGGGGCACGCCATCTTGAAGTGACCACGAGATGCTGACCGTGCAGCCCACGAGTGACCCTCGAAGCTGTACACCGGGGTTTGAGAAGCCCCCACCCTGAGCTACTCCTGAGCCGAAGTTCAGCCCTCCACACTCGACGAGTGCTGCGTGGGGCCCTTTGGCACGATTTGGCTCAACGCGTTGGCCCGGTCACTTGCCAGCTGGCTTGTGGTCCCTGTGCCGACGAACTACCAAAGAAGACTCGTGAATCTGGTTGCTCCAGATCCACACCAGCTCCCCTGAAAAGGAGCCCCGACTCTGACCTTCCTGGTCCGAGTGAGAAGCAATCTTCCGATCCTGCGTGGATTGCTCTTACCAAGGCTTGTTTGCTCCAAACCTGAAGCCGACTGTACCGACGGTGAGAGCCTGCGTGGGACAGATCGTGACCTGCTCCTGGACGTCGCAGATGCCCCAGAGCCCACGTGACAGCGGAGAGAAGCTCCTCGACGACCACCTGATTGCGCCCGACATTGCCTGGTTCCGTCCTGGTTCCACCCTGGTCACTGCTGAGTGACCCAGACTCTGTCCCCTCTGCTTTCAGGTACTCTACAACTTGAGTCCACCCTTGGACTCCACCGGACACTTCGTCTTCACCCTGCCTGCAGCCATTTCAGCTTCAAGCACCAAGAGCCTGCGTGTCAAAACCTGACGCCACTTCGACCCTGTTCACCCACTTCCTGTGGGTGAGGTAACTTTGCTCCGCCGGTGTTCCCACACTGGTGCACACCTCTAGGGTCTGTGTGTTAAGTTTTGTTCCTCTAGGTTCAGCGGAAGTGTCCTTAAACTTTAACTATTTGACTTTTACGCACCATTGGTTAACATTGGTGCATGCGTGCGCTTTCCGCACATCTCCCGAATCCCGAGGGCCATTCCCGACTTCAGCATTGCTTGTCCTGACTGCTCCCAGCGATTCCCTAGGCCCTAGGCCTAACCATTGTTCGAGTGGCCTCTCTTATACCACTTGTTTAGTATATGGTTTGAGTGGCCCCCTGCCCTCATCCATAATTGTGCAACTTGTATGTTTAAACAGTGCTTTTGATTTAACGCTTGTGCCCCTTTATTCATAAAGAATACTGGGGATTGTTTTTAGTAATAAACACATATATTTTTATAATATATACTTGTGTGGTGTCCTTTCATTTGGTATTACAGGATTGTATGTGTAAAACAGCTCGCTTAACACGACCTCTTAAGTTAAGCCTTTAGGCTGCTTAGTCCATGCTACCCCTAGGATAGCTTGTCTAATAAGGTTGACTTACAACCAGACACCATAAGGGGATTGTTTGGTCAGTGTGAGAAGTTGGCCTGGTAGGGGATGTTTCCAATTCTGGAACCACCTACTACCTGACCAAACAATCCCCTTATGGTGTCTGGTTGTAAGTCAACCTTATTAGACAAGCTATCCTAGTGGTAGCATGGACTAAGCAGCCTAAAGGCTTAACTTAAGAGGTCGTGTTAAGCGAGCTGTTTTACCACATACAATCCTGTAATACCAAATGAAAGGACACCACACAAGTATATATTATAAAAATATATGTGTTTATTACTAAAAACAATCCCCAGTATTCTTTATGAATAAAGGGGCACAAGCGTTAAATCAAAAGCACTGTTTAAACATACAAAGTTGCACAATTATGGATGAGGGCAGGGGGCCACTCAAACCATATACTAAACAAGTGGTATAAGAGAGGCCACTCGAACAGTGGTTAGGCCTAGGGCCTAGGGAATCGCTGGGAGCAGTCAGGACAAGCAATGCTGAAGTCGGGAATGGCCCTCGGGATTCGGGAGATGTGCGGAAAGCGCACGCATGCACCAATGTTAACCAATGGTGCGTAAAAGTCAAATAGTTAAAGTTTAAGGACACTTCCGCTGAACCTAGAGGAACAAAACTTAACACACAGACCCTAGAGGTGTGCACCAGTGTGGGAACACCGGCGGAGCAAAGTTACCTCACCCACAGGAAGTGGGTGCACAGGGTCGAAGTGGCGTCGGGTTTTGACACGCAGGCTCTTGGTGCTTGAAGCTGAAATGGCTGCAGGCAGGGTGAAGACGAAGTGTCCGGTGGAGTCCAAGGGTGGACTCAAGTTGTAGAGTACCTGAAAGCAGAGGGGACAGAGTCTGGGTCACTCAGCAGTGACCAGGGTGGAACCAGGACGGAACCAGGCAATGTCGGGCGCAATCAGGTGGTCGTCGAGGCGCTTCTCTTCGCTGTCACGTGGGCTCTGGGGCATCTGCGACGTCCAGGAGCAGGTCACGATCTGTCCCACGCAGGCTCTCACCGTCGGTGCAGTCGGCTTCCGGTTTGGAGCAAACAAGCCTTGGTAAGCGCAATCTACGCGGGATTGGAAGATGGCGTCTCACTCGGACCAGGAAGGTCAGAGTCGGGGCTCCCTTTCAGGGGAGCTGGTGTGGATCTGGAGCAACCAGAATCACGAGTCTTCTTTTGTAGTTCGTCGGCACAGGGACCACAAGCCAGCTGGCAAGTGACCGGGCCAACGCGTTGAGCCAAATCGTGCCAAAGGGCCCCACGCAGCACTCGTCGAGTGTGGAGGGCTGAACTTCGGCTCAGGAGTAGCTCAGGGTGGGGGCTTCTCAAACCCCGGTGTACAGCTTCGAGGGTCACTCGTGGGCTGCACGGTCAGCGTCTCGTGGTCACTTCAAGATGGCGTGCCCCACGCTTCCGGTCGCCTCCACGGGTCTCAGCTTTGCAGGGACTGTGGATCGGGCTGTTAGAAGCTGGGCAGGCTTGATCTCGTCGATCTCAGTCGCTCGAGTTCCGGCGGGAACTGCAACTAAGTAGACGTCGAGGGCTGGATGGTGCCTGCTGCTGCAGGGTGGTCACTCCTTGACCACAAGGGAGATTCTTCGGGCTTCCACGTTGAGATGGAGGGCGAAGGGTCCAGAATATCGTTTCAAATGTTTCTTCCAGGAAATCTGATGTGCATTGGCACTGCTCCCACTCTTATTCCAATCTGGG
This sequence comes from Lissotriton helveticus, assembly GCF_964261635.1. Lineage (NCBI taxonomy): Eukaryota > Metazoa > Chordata > Amphibia > Caudata > Salamandridae > Lissotriton > Lissotriton helveticus. Next base: position 960,816 of record NW_027611671.1, on the reverse strand, counting down.
GGGCGTGATTACCTGCTAGGTCCCCTCCTATGGGTGGGACCCAGGAAGTGGGTGGATACACCCCCTTCCTTTGATCCAGGCCGCCCTGGCACGAGGGCTGGAGTGCCCCAGAACCGGTTTGGCCGGATTATGCAAGGGGCAGCCTTGTGCGCCCCAGGCAGTGTCTGGTTTCTTTCAAACCTCCCTGCTACAATACACTATCTCCTGTCTGGAGGGCGGTGACACCCTCCTGTGACAGGAAACCCTTTGTCCAGGACCCCCTTGACTGGGTTTCGGTCAGCTCCAGGGGTCCAGACATTTGTCTGTGGCAGAGGCATCCATTTTGTGGATCTTAAGGCCTTTGGAGAAATCAACCGCATTAAAGTGAAGTAACATGTCTTACCCCTCTAGAGGGGTGGAATGCCATCCCCGTCGCCAGAACTGGCGAGGGGATGGTATTCCAAAGCGTATGACACCTTACACGACATGTTTTGATAAAGCCAAACCAGAGTTGCTAAATAACCGCGAGGATTATAAGGCACTTAATAGTATATGGAATGGCATTATCCTGAAACAGCTTAGGGATTTGTTCCCGACGGCTGTAGACAGGCTCAGCTCATGCTAGAGCTCCATCTCACATAAAAACCATGCACCCAGCCTCCAGGATTGGTGAGGCCTGTCTATAGGAGTGGCTCACAGGTTTACATGTGTCCAGATATAGGTTTAGACATAGGTATACTATATCTAAGCAAGGGGTGTGTACACCACCTTACCCCAGCTGAGTGATCAGCCAGTTGTGTCAATTTAAGAATGTAGGAGAGTAGGGTCTGCTATCCTATGGTCACCCCAAATTTTTGCTTTTTGCTTCACTGGTTTTCGACTACTGAGGCTGTGGGCCTGCTGATCAGACCCCCAGCCTGCTGTTCTCTCACTAAATTAATGACACATGTGCTATAGGCACATACCAATTGGAAATGGACTCCTTGTCAGCCCCTGTAGAATGCACTATAGGTGCACAGGGCACAGGAGCCACTAAGGCCTACCAGGGGCTGCAGCATATCTTTTGCCACCCCTGGCTGGTTCTTAAATTGACACAACTGGCTGATCACTCAGCTGGGGTAAGGTGGTGTACACACCCCTTGCTTAGATATAGTATACCTATGTCTAAACCTATATCTGGACACATGTAAACCTGTGAGCCACTCCTATAGACAGGCCTCACCAATCCTGGAGGCTGGGTGCATGGTTTTTATGTGAGATGGAGCTCTAGCATGAGCTGAGCCTGTCTGCAGCCGTCGGGAACAAATCCCTAAGCTGTTTCAGGATAATGCCATACCATATACTATTAAGTGCCTTATAATCCTCGCGGTTATTTAGCAACTCTGGTTTGGCTTTATCAAAACATGTCGTGTAAGGTGTCATACGCTTTGGAATACCATCCCCTCGCCAGTTCTGGCGACGGGGATGGCATTCCACCCCTCTAGAGGGGTAAGACATGTTACTTCACTTTAATGCGGTTGATTTCTCCAAAGGCCTTAAGATCCCCAAAATGGATGCCTCTGCCACAGACAAATGTCTGGACCCCTGGAGCTGACCGAAACCCAGTCAAGGGGGTCCTGGACAAAGGGTTTCCTGTCACAGGAGGGTGTCACCGCCCTCCAGACAGGAGATAGTGTATTGTAGCAGGGAGGTTTGAATGAAACCAGACACTGCCTGGGGCGCACAAGGCTACCCCTTGCATAATCCGGCCAAACCGGTTCTGGGGCACTCCAGCCCTCGTGCCAGGGCGGCCTGGATCAAAGGAAGGGGGTGTATCCACCCACTTCCTGGGTCCCACCCATAGGAGGGGACCTAGCAGGTAATCACGCCCACCAGATTCGAATAAGAGTGGGAGCAGTGCCAATGCACATCAGATTTCCTGGAAGAAACATTTGAAACGATATTCTGGACCCTTCGCCCTCCATCTCAACGTGGAAGCCCGAAGAATCTCCCTTGTGGTCAAGGAGTGACCACCCTGCAGCAGCAGGCACCATCCAGCCCTCGACGTCTACTTGGTTGCAGTTCCCGCCGGAACTCGAGCGACTGAGATCGACGAGATCAAGCCTGCCCAGCTTCTAACAGCCCGATCCACAGTCCCTGCAAAGCTGAGACCCGTGGAGGCGACCGGAAGCGTGGGGCACGCCATCTTGAAGTGACCACGAGACGCTGACCGTGCAGCCCACGAGTGACCCTCGAAGCTGTACACCGGGGTTTGAGAAGCCCCCACCCTGAGCTACTCCTGAGCCGAAGTTCAGCCCTCCACACTCGACGAGTGCTGCGTGGGGCCCTTTGGCACGATTTGGCTCAACGCGTTGGCCCGGTCACTTGCCAGCTGGCTTGTGGTCCCTGTGCCGACGAACTACAAAAGAAGACTCGTGATTCTAGTTGCTCTAGATCCACACCAGCTCCCCTGAAAGGGAGCCCCGACTCTGACCTTCCTGGTCCGAGTGAGACGCCATCTTCCAATCCCGCGTGGATTGCTCTTACCAAGGCTTGTTTGCTCCAAACCGGAAGCCGACTGCACCGACGGTGAGAGCCTGCGTGGGACAGATCGTGACCTGCTCCTGGACGTCGCAGATGCCCCAGAGCCCACGTGACAGCGAAGAGAAGCGCCTCGACGACCACCTGATTGCGCCCGACATTGCCTGGTTCCGTCCTGGTTCCACCCTGGTCACTGCTGAGTGACCCAGACTCTGTCCCCTCTGCTTTCAGGTACTCTACAACTTGAGTCCACCCTTGGACTCCACCGGACACTTCGTCTTCACCCTGCCTGCAGCCCTTTCAGCTTCAAGCACCAAGAGCCTGCGTGTCAAAACCCGACGCCACTTCGACCCTGTGCACCCACTTCCTGTGGGTGAGGTAACTTTGCTCCGCCGGTGTTCCCACACTGGTGCACACCTCTAGGGTCTGTGTGTTAAGTTTTGTTCCTCTAGGTTCAGCGGAAGTGTCCTTAAACTTTAACTATTTGACTTTTACGCACCATTGGTTAACATTGGTGCATGCGTGCGCTTTCCGCACATCTCCCGAATCCCGAGGGCCATTCCCGACTTCAGCATTGCTGGTCCTGACTGCTCCCAGCGATTCCCTAGGCCCTAGGCCTAACCACTGTTCGAGTGGCCTCTCTTATACCACTTGTTTAGTATATGGTTTGAGTGGCCCCCTGCCCTCATCCATAATTGTGCAACTTTGTATGTTTAAACAGTGCTTTTGATTTAACGCTTGTGCCCCTTTATTCATAAAGAATACTGGGGATTGTTTTTAGTAATAAACACATATATTTTTATAATATATACTTGTGTGGTGTCCTTTCATTTGGTATTACAGGATTGTATGTGGTAAAACAGCTCGCTTAACACGACCTCTTAAGTTAAGCCTTTAGGCTGCTTAGTCCATGCTACCACTAGGATAGCTTGTCTAATAAGGTTGACTTACAACCAGACACCATAAGGGGATTGTTTGGTCAGGTAGTAGGTGGTTCCAGAATTGGAAACATCCCCTACCAGGCCAACTTCTCACATTGGTGAGCAGCGGTGCGGATTTGAGCTTGCTGTTGTTTTACCATTGCAATCTTTATATCAAATTGAAAGATCACATCAAGTACCTCTAGGTACATATAAAATCAAAAGCTTAGCATATTAAGTTCTACTGAACTTAGTAGTTGTAGGTTGAAGGGAGTAGCACACCCCTGACTACAACTCACTAGCAAGGTCCAGTAGGAAAACACTTAGTGTAGGTAAGTGCACCACTTACACCTCACTAGTAACCATGTCCGACACAGGAAAGGCCTCAGGGTCTAGTCCTGTGACAGTTGACCCTACCCAGGCAACTTCTGGATATGACAAACTAACCCGCAGAGACTTGATTGTCTTGTGCAAAGCAAGAGGGTTAAAAAGGGGCAGAAGCCCCACCTGCCTAATTCTGGTAGAACTCCTAGAACAGGATGACTTAGAGAAGGCAAAAGCAGCTTCCCTAGATACAGGAACTGGAGGGAACCCCCCTGCAGTTGATCCCCCTGAAGAGGAGGATGATGATGACTTGGATGAGGACTCAGATGCTGGGGACTTAGAAGTACAGGATCAGGGTAGCCAGGTTCCAGTTGGTAGGCTTAGCCAGGCCAACTTGGACCTACTGGGAAATGGAGAGGGCCAGCACCTCCCCAGATCCCAACAAATGATTCTCCCAGGCAACAGAAGAGTGAGATCTCCCTCAGGGGACTCTCATCTTTCTAGTGCCTCCAGAGAATCAGAGAGAGGCATGAGTGCTTCTCAGAAAGCTGAGCATAGGGCTAGAATGAGGGCTGTCAGACTCCAGATAGAGAGAGAGGAGGTAGCCCTGAGTCAAGCTAAGCTTACCTTAGCTCAAGCTAAACTTGCCTTGGCAAGAGAGCAGAAATTAAGTGGCTTAGATGTCACTGGTGGCAGCAATTTTCCAAGAGAAAAAGACAGGGCCTATGATAATAGAAACCTGACCAAAATTGTGCCCCCCTTTAAAGAAGGGGATGACATCCACAAATGGATGACTGCTCTTGAGAGAGCCTGCATGGTACAGCAGGTTCCTGAGAATCAGTGGGCTGCAATTTTGTGGTACTCCTTTTCTGAGAAAGGGAGAGACAGGCTCCTCACAGTTAGACCTGAGGATGCCAAAAACTACTCTGTTTTGAAGAGTGCTCTCATTGAAGGGTATGGCCTAACCACTGAGCAATACAGGTTGTTGTTCAGAGACACCCAGAAAGCACAGACTCAAGACTGGACTGATTTTGTGGAGTGTGCCACTAAGGCTTTGGAGGGTTGGTTACAGGGAAGTAAAGTTTCAGACTATACAGGATTGTACAATCTTATGATGAGAGAACAGATCCTTAATAACTGTACAAACCAGCTGTTGCATCAATACCTTATTGACTCTGATCTGACCTCTCCCCAAGAATTGGGAAAGAAGGCAGACAAATGGGTCAGAACAAGGATTAAGCAGAAACCCCAGAACCAAGGTGGTGACCAGAAGAAAACAGACCAGAAGGGTGGTAATCAGAATCAGAAAGATAAAGAAAAAGACCAGAAGTCTTCAGGCCCCCAAACTAATAGTAAGGAGGGTGGTTCCCAAAATGGTAACAAGAAGAAGAAGAACAAAGGTCCAAAGACACCTTGGTGTAATACCTGCAAATCAGTTTCACACTGGGGCAGTGAGTGCACCAAGGCAAATCCAGTTCCCACCACTACAGCTCCTAAAGCAACTGCAACCCCAAGTACAGTAAGCAGTGGTGGAACACAGTCCAAGGGTGTAGCTGGGTTGACCCTGGGTATTGAAGTAGGATCTGGCCTAGTCAGAGTCCCTACACAGGCAGTTCTCCTGTATGATGTGGACATTGAGTTGCCCACTGCAGTAAGCCCCACTAACCTGGGCAAATACAGGCAGACTCCCTTAATAAATGAGAAACTGGCTCAAGCTTACAGGGACACATGTGCTAGTGTCACCATGGTGACCCCTGGCTTTGTGGACCCTGGACAGATTGTACTAGGAGAGAGCTACCTAGTAACCAATGCAAGCAACTCCACTACCTCCCATAGTGTGGCAGTTGTGAACTTCTCCTGGGGAGGGGTTGATGGCCTAAAGAAAGTTGTGGTGAGTGCAGACCTACCAGTAGACTGTCTGTTAGGCAATGACCTTGAAAGCTCAGCATGGTCAGAAGTGGAGTACAGGACTCATGCAGAAATGCTAGGGATTTCAGAGCATGTCCTTGCCATGACAAGGGCTCAGGCTAAGAAGTGCCTTCCTGAACCAGTGGTGGATCTTGAGACAATAGACCAGCCACAACCCAAGAGAAGGAGCAAGAGAGGAAAGGCCTCGCCTTCCACCTTGCCCCAGGTTGAGGATCAGGTTTCAGAGGAAACTGATTCTGCAGTCCAAGAGGAGACTGTCTCTGAGGAGCTTGAACCTGACCAGGTTGAGTTTCTGGGGACAGGGGGACCCTCAAGGGCAGACCTGAGGCAGGCTCAATTAGATTGCCCTTCCCTTGAACCCCTCAGACAGCAGGCTGCTGCTGAGGCTGCTGGGGATGCCCAAGGTACCCATACTGTGTATTGGGATGAGGGACTCCTTTACTCAGAGGCTAGAGCCCCCAAGCCTGGCATGACCAGGAGGTTGGTGATACCTCTGCAGTTTAGGGGATTCCTCCTTACCTTGGCCCATGATATTCCCCTTGCAGGACACTTAGGCCAGAACAAGACGTGGGACAGGCTTGTTCCACACTTTCACTGGCCTCACATGTCAGAGGATGTCAAGGAGTTTTGTCGCTCCTGTGTCACTTGCCAAGCCAGTGGTAAGTCAGGTGGCACAACAAAGGCCCCCCTAATACCACTACCTGTGGTGGGGGTCCCCTTTGAGAGAGTTGGAATTGATATTGTGGGTCCAATGGACCCCCAAACAGCATCTGGGAACAGATTCATACTGGTGGTAGTGGATCATGCCACCAGGTACCCAGAGGCTATTCCCCTAAGGACCACCACAGCACCTGTGGTGGCAAAAGCCCTCATTGCAGTTTTCTCAAGAGTGGGCTTTCCTAAGGAGGTACTATCAGATAGAGGGACAAATTTTATGTCCAGCTATCTAAAAGCAATGTGGAAGGAATGTGGAGTAAACTACAAGTTTACCACCCCATATCATCCACAATGCAATGGGCTTGTGGAGAGATTTAACAAGACCCTTAAAGGCATGATAAAAGGATTACCAGAGAAGCTCAGGCGGAAATGGGACATTCTTTTACCCTGCCTGCTCTTTGCTTACAGAGAGGTCCCACAGAAGGGGGTTGGCTACAGCCCTTTTGAACTTTTGTTTGGCCACCCTGTGAGAGGTCCATTGTGTTTGGTGAAGGAAGGATGGGAGTTACCTCTCAAAAAGCCCAAACTAGACATAGTGGACTATGTACTTGGTCTCCGCTCCAGGATGGCTGAGTACATGGAAAGAGCATCCAAAAACCTGGAGGCCAGCCAAGAATTGCAGAAAGCTTGGCATGACCAAAAGGCTGTGCTGGTAGAGTTCCAACCAGGACAGAAGGTATGGGTACTGGAGCCAGTGGCTCCAGCAGCACTCCAAGACAAATGGAGTGGACCCTATCCTATTATTGAGAAGAAAGGGGAAGTCACCTACTTGGTAGACTTTGGAACACCCAGGAGCCCCCACAGGGTAATCCATGTGAATCGCTTGAAAGCATTTGTAGACAGGGAGGACATGAGCTTGCTCATGGCCACAGATGGGGAACAGGAGGAAGAGAGTGACCCTCTCCCAGACCTGCTTTCCCAGAACCCTGATGATGGTTCAGTTGATGGAGTAGCCTTGGCAGGCAGCCTCACTGACCAGCAACAGAGGGACTGCAGACAAGTTTTGCAGGCTCACAGGCAAATGTTTTCACTCACACCCAGCCAAACTGACTGGTGTACCCATGTTGTGGACACTGGTGACAGTCTGCCTGTCAAGAATAAGATCTACAGGCAACCTGATCATGTCAGGGATTGCATCAAGGCTGAGGTGCAAAAGATGTTGGAGCTTGGAGTGATTGAGCCATCAGAGAGCCCATGGGCCAGCCCAGTAGTCCTGGTGCCAAAACCTCATACCCAAGATGGTAAGAGAGAAATGAGGTTTTGCGTGGATTACAGGGGTCTCAATGCTGTCACTAGGACAGATGCTCACCCCATTCCAAGAGCAGATGAGCTCATTGACAGATTGGCTTCTGCCAAGTTTCTGAGCACATTTGATCTGACAGCTGGCTACTGGCAAATCAGACTAGCTGAGGAGTCAAAAGCCAAAACAGCATTCTCTACCCCTAGTGGACATTATCAGTTTGTGGTAATGCCCTTTGGTTTGAAGAATGCACCTGCCACTTTTCAAAGGTTGGTGAACCAAGTCCTTACTGGGTTGGATGACTTTTGTGCAGCTTATCTGGATGATATTGCTGTCTTTAGCTCCACCTGGGAGGATCACCTGATCCACCTGAAGAAAGTTTTGGAGGCCCTGCAAAAGGCAGGCCTAACTATCAAGGCCACAAAGTGCCAGATAGGGCAGAGTAAGGTTGTATACCTGGGCCACCTAGTAGGTGGAGGCCAGGTTCAGCCACTGGAAAGCAAAATCCAGGCCATACAGGACTGGGCTCCTCCAGTTACCCAGACACAAGTCAGAGCCTTCTTGGGCCTGACTGGGTATTACAGAAAGTTTGTGAAAAACTATGGGTCTATAGTGACACCATTAAATGACTTGACATCCAAGAAGATGCCAAAAAAGGTTCAGTGGACAGTTAGCTGTCAGAAGGCATTTGAAGACCTGAAGAAGGCCATGTGCTCTGCACCTATCCTAAAGAGTCCTGACTACTCCAAACAGTTCATTGTTCAGACAGATGCTTCTGAGTTGGGGGTGGGAGCTGTACTCTCACAACTTAATCAAGATGGTCAAGACCAGCCAATTGCTTTCATTAGCAGGAGGCTAACCCCAAGAGAAAAACGTTGGTCAGCCATTGAGAGGGAGGCCTTTGCTGTGGTTTGGGCATTAAAGAAGTTGAGGTCCTACTTGTTTGGAACTCACTTCCTGGTGCAAACAGACCATAAGCCCCTCTTATGGCTTAATCAGATGAAGGGTGAAAATCCCAAACTGCTCAGGTGGTCCATTTCCCTACAGGGGATGGACTTTACAGTGGAGCACCGCCCAGGGACTGACCATGGTAATGCAGATGGTCTCTCCAGGTACTTCCACTTAGAACATGAAGACTTATCTGGTCAAGGTTAGTTTAATGTCCCTGCGTTTGGGGGGGGGTTGTGTAGGAGAGTAGGGTCTGCTATCCTATGGTCACCCCAAATTTTTGCTTTTTGCTTCACTGGTTTTCGACTACTGAGGCTGTGGGCCTGCTGATCAGACCCCCAGCCTGCTGTTCTCTCACTAAATTAATGACACATGTGCTATAGGCACATACCAATTGGAAATGGACTCCTTGTCAGCCCCTGTAGAATGCACTATAGGTGCACAGGGCACAGGAGCCACTAAGGCCTACCAGGGGCTGCAGCATATCTTTTGCCACCCCTGGCTGGTTCTTAAATTGACACAACTGGCTGATCACTCAGCTGGGGTAAGGTGGTGTACACACCCCTTGCTTAGATATAGTATACCTATGTCTAAACCTATATCTGGACACATGTAAACCTGTGAGCCACTCCTATAGACAGGCCTCACCAATCCTGGAGGCTGGGTGCATGGTTTTTATGTGAGATGGAGCTCTAGCATGAGCTGAGCCTGTCTGCAGCCGTCGGGAACAAATCCCTAAGCTGTTTCAGGATAATGCCATACCATATACTATTAAGTGCCTTATAATCCTCGCGGTTATTTAGCAACTCTGGTTTGGCTTTATCAAAACATGTCGTGTAAGGTGTCATACGCTTTGGAATACCATCCCCTCGCCAGTTCTGGCGACGGGGATGGCATTCCACCCCTCTAGAGGGGTAAGACATGTTACTTCACTTTAATGCGGTTGATTTCTCCAAAGGCCTTAAGATCCCCAAAATGGATGCCTCTGCCACAGACAAATGTCTGGACCCCTGGAGCTGACCGAAACCCAGTCAAGGGGGTCCTGGACAAAGGGTTTCCTGTCACAGGAGGGTGTCACCGCCCTCCAGACAGGAGATAGTGTATTGTAGCAGGGAGGTTTGAATGAAACCAGACACTGCCTGGGGCGCACAAGGCTACCCCTTGCATAATCCGGCCAAACCGGTTCTGGGGCACTCCAGCCCTCGTGCCAGGGCGGCCTGGATCAAAGGAAGGGGGTGTATCCACCCACTTCCTGGGTCCCACCCATAGGAGGGGACCTAGCAGGTAATCACGCCCACCAGATTCGAATAAGAGTGGGAGCAGTGCCAATGCACATCAGATTTCCTGGAAGAAACATTTGAAACGATATTCTGGACCCTTCGCCCTCCATCTCAACGTGGAAGCCCGAAGAATCTCCCTTGTGGTCAAGGAGTGACCACCCTGCAGCAGCAGGCACCATCCAGCCCTCGACGTCTACTTGGTTGCAGTTCCCGCCGGAACTCGAGCGACTGAGATCGACGAGATCAAGCCTGCCCAGCTTCTAACAGCCCGATCCACAGTCCCTGCAAAGCTGAGACCCGTGGAGGCGACCGGAAGCGTGGGGCACGCCATCTTGAAGTGACCACGAGACGCTGACCGTGCAGCCCACGAGTGACCCTCGAAGCTGTACACCGGGGTTTGAGAAGCCCCCACCCTGAGCTACTCCTGAGCCGAAGTTCAGCCCTCCACACTCGACGAGTGCTGCGTGGGGCCCTTTGGCACGATTTGGCTCAACGCGTTGGCCCGGTCACTTGCCAGCTGGCTTGTGGTCCCTGTGCCGACGAACTACAAAAGAAGACTCGTGATTCTAGTTGCTCTAGATCCACACCAGCTCCCCTGAAAGGGAGCCCCGACTCTGACCTTCCTGGTCCGAGTGAGACGCCATCTTCCAATCCCGCGTGGATTGCTCTTACCAAGGCTTGTTTGCTCCAAACCGGAAGCCGACTGCACCGACGGTGAGAGCCTGCGTGGGACAGATCGTGACCTGCTCCTGGACGTCGCAGATGCCCCAGAGCCCACGTGACAGCGAAGAGAAGCGCCTCGACGACCACCTGATTGCGCCCGACATTGCCTGGTTCCGTCCTGGTTCCACCCTGGTCACTGCTGAGTGACCCAGACTCTGTCCCCTCTGCTTTCAGGTACTCTACAACTTGAGTCCACCCTTGGACTCCACCGGACACTTCGTCTTCACCCTGCCTGCAGCCCTTTCAGCTTCAAGCACCAAGAGCCTGCGTGTCAAAACCCGACGCCACTTCGACCCTGTGCACCCACTTCCTGTGGGTGAGGTAACTTTGCTCCGCCGGTGTTCCCACACTGGTGCACACCTCTAGGGTCTGTGTGTTAAGTTTTGTTCCTCTAGGTTCAGCGGAAGTGTCCTTAAACTTTAACTATTTGACTTTTACGCACCATTGGTTAACATTGGTGCATGCGTGCGCTTTCCGCACATCTCCCGAATCCCGAGGGCCATTCCCGACTTCAGCATTGCTGGTCCTGACTGCTCCCAGCGATTCCCTAGGCCCTAGGCCTAACCACTGTTCGAGTGGCCTCTCTTATACCACTTGTTTAGTATATGGTTTGAGTGGCCCCCTGCCCTCATCCATAATTGTGCAACTTTGTATGTTTAAACAGTGCTTTTGATTTAACGCTTGTGCCCCTTTATTCATAAAGAATACTGGGGATTGTTTTTAGTAATAAACACATATATTTTTATAATATATACTTGTGTGGTGTCCTTTCATTTGGTATTACAGGATTGTATGTGGTAAAACAGCTCGCTTAACACGACCTCTTAAGTTAAGCCTTTAGGCTGCTTAGTCCATGCTACCACTAGGATAGCTTGTCTAATAAGGTTGACTTACAACCAGACACCATAAGGGGATTGTTTGGTCAGGTAGTAGGTGGTTCCAGAATTGGAAACATCCCCTACCAGGCCAACTTCTCACAAAGAACCAGCCAGGGGTGGCAAAAGGTATGCTGCAGCCCCTGGTAGGCCTTAGTGGCTCCTATGCCCTGGGCACCTATAGTGCATTATACAGGGGCTGACAAGGAGTCCATTTCCAATTTGTGGTATGTACCTAGGGTACATGGAATCCATTTTACAGAGAGAGCAGATGGCCTGGGGCCCTGATTAGCAGGGAACCAGGTCAACTAAGTCAAAAACCAGCTAAACACAGGCAAAAAATCCGGGGTAACCATAGTCAGGTAGCCACCTTCCTACATAACCCCCCCCCAAACGAAAGGAGATAAGGCTATCCTTGGCCAGGTAAGCCTATATTGCCTGAGTGGCCATATAAGGAAGTACCTGCACTAGCATGGGTACCCCCTGTCTCATGGTCCACTAAGCAGTCCCTCACCCTTTGGGTATTAGAGGGTCTCCACCATAGGGAATCACTACCTTGGGTGTGTTTATGCAAAGTTAAAGGCTGGTTTGGATATGGAGTTTTGAAGTGAGGCTCTACTAAGTTAGGGCTTGGCTTCCTCCAATTATCTTCCACCATGTGTGCCTTTCTTTCTTTAACTGAGTTGCACTGTGCTCTCAGGGTCAACCTCTGGCTACCTAAAGCTGGAGGCTGGGTCCCTCTGTTTGGCTTGCTGGAGGGACAGTTCAGGTTTGGGCCCTTTTGGTCCCAGGTTTGGCTGTGCCCAACAGAATCCATCTGTGGGAGGTCCCTAACTGTTTTTAAGGGGGCTCCCTTAGGAGTTTTTAAAGTTTTCACCTTACTAGGGCTACTAGTTTTGGTGCACCTAATCTTTTGATGGGGGTGCTTTATTTGACAGGGGGCCCTCTGGGTCTCACTGTCCTTCTTGTCCTCTGCAGCCCTGGGCTGGCTAATGCAAGGTAGAGAGGGGCAGGTTACCTGCTCCAGACTGGGTCCCACCTGAGAAGGTTCCACTGACATCAGAGGTTCTGTCAGGCTAGGCCCAACCACCTCTGGGGCAGTTCCTTCATCAGGGGTAAGATCAGTTCCCTGAGGAGGCTGATCCTGTCCTAAAGTCTGGTGAGGGGGAGATTTCTCTTCCTCCTCCATGCTCTCAGTTTGTGTGGAGTTATCCATCATTTCAGGTTTCACAACACACGTGTCAGTTTGAGTTTGGGCTGTGGCCATCACAGCCCCACCAACCTTTTCAGGAGGAGACTCAGTTTGGGTTTCTGCTGTTACCATAACAGCTTTGCTATTCTGTTCAGGAAGAGCTTTTGCTAAAGATGGGGCAGAGAGTTTCTCAGCCCTACCAACCTTTTCAGGAAGGACATCTTGAATTGGGGCTGTAGCCATTACAGCCCCACTAACCTTTCCATTGGAATTCACCATTCTAGAATGGGTTTCCTGTTCAACCTCAGCCCAGGCTGAGATCTCCAAATCATTACCAAGTAGGCAGTCTACAGGCAAGTTTGGTGACACTGCCACTCTCTTTGGGCCAATGACACCTCCCCAGCTGAGACTTACTACTGCCATGGGATGATTTGTTTGGATTCCATCAATGTTTGTAACCTGGTATGTGGCACCAGGTAAAAGTTGCTTAGAGGGGACTAGGCCATCAGCCACCATGGTGATGCTAGCCCCTGTGTCTCTAAAAGCCTCAACTTTCAAACCATTGATGATGGGTTCTTGTCTATACTTGCTCAAAGTATTTGGGCAAGCAGAGAAGTTGGCAAACCCCATGCCAACCTCATAAACAAGATCATTGGGTGATGGGGACCTGGATAGGCCAGGGTCCCCCTGATTTCCAAAAGTAAACCCACCCAGATTCCTGGGTGTGCTTCCACTTCCTGGGGGATTACTGCTGACAGTAACAGGAGGTGTTGAAGCTGGCTTTGGAGGTATATTTTCTTTATTGTTATTCTTGGGACAACAGCTGTCTGTTTTGTAATGCCCCACCTGTTTACAGGGATAACAATAGGGTTTTTTCTCAGTTGAAGAAGTGTCTTGGGACCCACCCCCATCCTTGGAGTTTTGGGGCCCTGGGGAAGTCTTTTCTTTACTTTTATCCCCACCCTTATCTTGAGGCTTGGTAGACTCCTTCTTCTGGTTATTGTCCTGATTCTTAGGCCTAATCCTGGTTCTGACCCATTTGTCTGCCTTCTTTCCCAATTCTTGGGGAGAGGTCAGATCAGAGTCTACCAGGTGCTGGTGTAAGAGCTGGTTCTGACAATTACTTAGGATCTGCTCCCTCATAATCAAATTATACAATCCTGTAAAGTCATGTACTTTGCTGCCATGTAGCCAACCCTCCAGAGCCTTAGTTGCACAATCAACAAAATCAGTCCAGTCCTGAGTCTGTGTCTTCTGGGTGTCTCTGAACTTCAACCTGTACTGTTCAGTGGTTAAGCCAAACCCATCTATCAGAACACTCTTCAGGACTTTGTAATTGTTTGCATCCTCATGTCTAACAGTGAGGAGCTTATCTCTCCCTTTCTCTGAAAAGGAGTACCATAAGATTGCTGCCCACTGTTCCTCAGGAACCTGCTGTACCATGCAGGCTCTCTCAAGAGCAGTTATCCATTTGTGGATATCATCCCCTTCCTTGTAGGGGGGCACAATCTTTGTCAGGTTTCTACTATCATAGGACCTGGGTTTCTCTTTAGGAATATTGCTGCCACCAGTGGCATCTAAGCCACACAATTTCTGCTCTCTTGCCAAGGCAAGTTTAGCTTGGGCTAAGGTAAGCTTAGCTTGACTCAGGGCTACCTCCTCTCTCTCTATCTGGAGTCTGACAGCCCTCATTCTAGCCCTATGCTCAGCTTTTTGAGAAGCACTCATGCCTCTCTCTGATTCTCTGGAGGCACTAGAAAGATGAGAGTCCCCTGAGGGAGATCTCACTCTTCTGTTGCCTGGGAGAATCACATGTTGGGTTCTGGGGAGGTGCTGGCCCTCTCCATTCCCCAGTAGGTCCAAGTTGGCCTGGCTAAGCCTACCAACTGGAACCTGGCTACCCTGATCCTGTACTTCTAAGTCCTCAACCTCTGAGTCCTCATCCAAGTCATCATCATCCTCCTCTTCAGGGGGATCAACTACAGGGGGGTTCCCTGTGTCTAGGGAAGCTGCTTTTGCCTTCTCTAAGTCATCCTGTTCTAGGATTTCTACCAGGATTAGGCAGGTGGGGCTTCTGCCCCTTTTTAACCCTCTTGCTTTGCACAAGGCAATCAAGTCTCTGCGGGTTAGTTTGTCATATCCAAAAGTTGCCTGGGTAGGGTCAACTGTCACAGGACTAGACCCTGAGGCCTTTCCTGTGTCAGACATGGTTACTAGTGAGGTGTAAGTGGTGCACTTACCTACACTAAGTGTTTTCCTACTGGACCTTGCTAGTGAGTTGTAGTCAGGGGTGTGCTACTCCCTTCAACCTACAACTACTAAGTTCAGTAGAACTTAATATGCTAAGCTTTTGATTTTATATGTACCTAGAGGTACTTGATGTGATCTTTCAATTTGATATAAAGATTGCAATGGTAAAACAACAGCAAGCTCAAATCCGCACCGCTGCTCACCAATGTGAGAAGTTGGCCTGGTAGGGGATGTTTCCAATTCTGGAACCACCTACTACCTGACCAAACAATCCCCTTATGGTGTCTGGTTGTAAGTCAACCTTATTAGACAAGCTATCCTAGTGGTAGCATGGACTAAGCAGCCTAAAGGCTTAACTTAAGAGGTCGTGTTAAGCGAGCTGTTTTACCACATACAATCCTGTAATACCAAATGAAAGGACACCACACAAGTATATATTATAAAAATATATGTGTTTATTACTAAAAACAATCCCCAGTATTCTTTATGAATAAAGGGGCACAAGCGTTAAATCAAAAGCACTGTTTAAACATACAAAGTTGCACAATTATGGATGAGGGCAGGGGGCCACTCAAACCATATACTAAACAAGTGGTATAAGAGAGGCCACTCGAACAGTGGTTAGGCCTAGGGCCTAGGGAATCGCTGGGAGCAGTCAGGACAAGCAATGCTGAAGTCGGGAATGGCCCTCGGGATTCGGGAGATGTGCGGAAAGCGCACGCATGCACCAATGTTAACCAATGGTGCGTAAAAGTCAAATAGTTAAAGTTTAAGGACACTTCCGCTGAACCTAGAGGAACAAAACTTAACACACAGACCCTAGAGGTGTGCACCAGTGTGGGAACACCGGCGGAGCAAAGTTACCTCACCCACAGGAAGTGGGTGCACAGGGTCGAAGTGGCGTCGGGTTTTGACACGCAGGCTCTTGGTGCTTGAAGCTGAAATGGCTGCAGGCAGGGTGAAGACGAAGTGTCCGGTGGAGTCCAAGGGTGGACTCAAGTTGTAGAGTACCTGAAAGCAGAGGGGACAGAGTCTGGGTCACTCAGCAGTGACCAGGGTGGAACCAGGACGGAACCAGGCAATGTCGGGCGCAATCAGGTGGTCGTCGAGGCGCTTCTCTTCGCTGTCACGTGGGCTCTGGGGCATCTGCGACGTCCAGGAGCAGGTCACGATCTGTCCCACGCAGGCTCTCACCGTCGGTGCAGTCGGCTTCCGGTTTGGAGCAAACAAGCCTTGGTAAGCGCAATCCACGCGGGATTGGAAGATGGCGTCTCACTCGGACCAGGAAGGTCAGAGTCGGGGCTCCCTTTCAGGGGAGCTGGTGTGGATCTGGAGCAACCAGAATCACGAGTCTTCTTTTGTAGTTCGTCGGCACAGGGACCACAAGCCAGCTGGCAAGTGACCGGGCCAACGCGTTGAGCCAAATCGTGCCAAAGGGCCCCACGCAGCACTCGTCGAGTGTGGAGGGCTGAACTTCGGCTCAGGAGTAGCTCAGGGTGGGGGCTTCTCAAACCCCGGTGTACAGCTTCGAGGGTCACTCGTGGGCTGCACGGTCAGCGTCTCGTGGTCACTTCAAGATGGCGTGCCCCACGCTTCCGGTCGCCTCCACGGGTCTCAGCTTTGCAGGGACTGTGGATCGGGCTGTTAGAAGCTGGGCAGGCTTGATCTCGTCGATCTCAGTCGCTCGAGTTCCGGCGGGAACTGCAACTAAGTAGACGTCGAGGGCTGGATGGTGCCTGCTGCTGCAGGGTGGTCACTCCTTGACCACAAGGGAGATTCTTCGGGCTTCCACGTTGAGATGGAGGGCGAAGGGTCCAGAATATCGTTTCAAATGTTTCTTCCAGGAAATCTGATGTGCATTGGCACTGCTCCCACTCTTATTCCAATCTGGGGGGCGTGATTACCTGCTAGGTCCCCTCCTATGGGTGGGACCCAGGAAGTGGGTGGATACACCCCCTTCCTTTGATCCAGGCCGCCCTGGCACGAGGGCTGGAGTGCCCCAGAACCGGTTTGGCCGGATTATGCAAGGGGCAGCCTTGTGCGCCCCAGGCAGTGTCTGGTTTCTTTCAAACCTCCCTGCTACAATACACTATCTCCTGTCTGGAGGGCGGTGACACCCTCCTGTGACAGGAAACCCTTTGTCCAGGACCCCCTTGACTGGGTTTCGGTCAGCTCCAGGGGTCCAGACATTTGTCTGTGGCAGAGGCATCCATTTTGTGGATCTTAAGGCCTTTGGAGAAATCAACCGCATTAAAGTGAAGTAACATGTCTTACCCCTCTAGAGGGGTGGAATGCCATCCCCGTCGCCAGAACTGGCGAGGGGATGGTATTCCAAAGCGTATGACACCTTACACGACATGTTTTGATAAAGCCAAACCAGAGTTGCTAAATAACCGCGAGGATTATAAGGCACTTAATAGTATATGGAATGGCATTATCCTGAAACAGCTTAGGGATTTGTTCCCGACGGCTGTAGACAGGCTCAGCTCATGCTAGAGCTCCATCTCACATAAAAACCATGCACCCAGCCTCCAGGATTGGTGAGGCCTGTCTATAGGAGTGGCTCACAGGTTTACATGTGTCCAGATATAGGTTTAGACATAGGTATACTATATCTAAGCAAGGGGTGTGTACACCACCTTACCCCAGCTGAGTGATCAGCCAGTTGTGTCAATTTAAGAACCAGCCAGGGGTGGCAAAAGGTATGCTGCAGCCCCTGGTAGGCCTTAGTGGCTCCTATGCCCTGGGCACCTATAGTGCATTATACAGGGGCTGACAAGGAGTCCATTTCCAATTTGTGGTATGTACCTAGGGTACATGGAATCCATTTTACAGAGAGAGCAGATGGCCTGGGGCCCTGATTAGCAGGGAACCAGGTCAACTAAGTCAAAAACCAGCTAAACACAGGCAAAAAATCCGGGGTAACCATAGTCAGGTAGCCACCTTCCTACAGTCAGGTAGTAGGTGGTTCCAGAATTGGAAACATCCCCTACCAGGCCAACTTCTCACATTGGTGAGCAGCGGTGCGGATTTGAGCTTGCTGTTGTTTTACCATTGCAATCTTTATATCAAATTGAAAGATCACATCAAGTACCTCTAGGTACATATAAAATCAAAAGCTTAGCATATTAATGTGAGAAGTTGGCCTGGTAGGGGATGTTTCCAATTCTGGAACCACCTACTACCTGACCAAACAATCCCTTATGGTGTCTGGTTGTAAGTCAACCTTATTAGACAAGCTATCCTAGGGGTAGCATGGACTAAGCAGCCTAAAGGCTTAACTTAAGAGGTCGTGTTAAGCGAGCTGTTTTACCACATACAATCCTGTAATACCAAATGAAAGGACACCACACAAGTATATATTATAAAAATATATGTGTTTATTACTAAAAACAATCCCCAGTATTCTTTATGAATAAAGGGGCACAAGCGTTAAATCAAAAGCACTGTTTAAACATACAAAGTTGCACAATTATGGATGAGGGCAGGGGGCCACTCAAACCATATACTAAACAAGTGGTATAAGAGAGGCCACTCGAACAGTGGTTAGGCCTAGGGCCTAGGGAATCGCTGGGAGCAGTCAGGACAAGCAATGCTGAAGTCGGGAATGGCCCTCGGGATTCGGGAGATGTGCGGAAAGCGCACGCATGCACCAATGTTAACCAATGGTGCGTAAAAGTCAAATAGTTAAAGTTTAAGGACACTTCCGCTGAACCTAGAGGAACAAAACTTAACACACAGACCCTAGAGGTGTGCACCAGTGTGGGAACACCGGCGGAGCAAAGTTACCTCACCCACAGGAAGTGGGTGCACAGGGTCGAAGTGGCGTCGGGTTTTGACACGCAGGCTCTTGGTGCTTGAAGCTGAAAGGGCTGCAGGCAGGGTGAAGACGAAGTGTCCGGTGGAGTCCAAGGGTGGACCCAAGTTGTAGAGTACCTGAAAGCAGAGGGGACAGAGTCTGGGTCACTCAGCAGTGACCAGGGTGGAACCAGGACGGAACCAGGCAATGTCGGGCGCAATCAGGTGGTCGTCGAGGCGCTTCTCTTCGCTGTCACGTGGGCTCTGGGGCATCTGCGACGTCCAGGAGCAGGTCACGATCTGTCCCACGCAGGCTCTCACCGTCGGTGCAGTCGGCTTCCGGTTTGGAGCAAACAAGCCTTGGTAAGAGCAATCCACGCGGGATTGGAAGATGGCGTCTTACTCGGACCAGGAAGGTCAGAGTCGGGGCTCCCTTTCAGGGGAGCTGGTGTGGATCTGGAGCAACCAGAATCACGAGTCTTCTTTTGTAGTTCGTCGGCACAGGGACCACAAGCCAGCTGGCAAGTGACCGGGCCAACGCGTTGAGCCAAATCGTGCCAAAGGGCCCCACGCAGCACTCGTCGAGTGTGGAGGGCTGAACTTCGGCTCAGGAGTAGCTCAGGGTGGGGGCTTCTCAAACCCCGGTGTACAGCTTCGAGGGTCACTCGTGGGCTGCACGGTCAGCGTCTCGTGGTCACTTCAAGATGGCGTGCCCCACGCTTCCGGTCGCCTCCACGGGTCTCAGCTTTGCAGGGACTGTGGATCGGGCTGTTAGAAGCTGGGCAGGCTTGATCTCGTCGATCTCAGTCGCTCGAGTTCCGGCGGGAACTGCAACTAAGTAGACGTCGAGGGCTGGATGGTGCCTGCTGCTGCAGGGTGGTCACTCCTTGACCACAAGGGAGATTCTTCGGGCTTCCACGTTGAGATGGAGGGCGAAGGGTCCAGAATATCGTTTCAAATGTTTCTTCCAGGAAATCTGATGTGCATTGGCACTGCTCCCACTCTTATTCGAATCTGGTGGGCGTGATTACCTGCTAGGTCCCCTCCTATGGGTGGGACCCAGGAAGTGGGTGGATACACCCCCTTCCTTTGATCCAGGCCGCCCTGGCACGAGGGCTGGAGTGCCCCAGAACCGGTTTGGCCGGATTATGCAAGGGGCAGCCTTGTGCGCCCCAGGCAGTGTCTGGTTTCTTTCAAACCTCCCTGCTACAATACACTATCTCCTGTCTGGAGGGCGGTGACACCCTCCTGTGACAGGAAACCCTTTGTCCAGGACCCCCTTGACTGGGTTTCGGTCAGCTCCAGGGGTCCAGACATTTGTCTGTGGCAGAGGCATCCATTTTGTGGATCTTAAGGCCTTTGGAGAAATCAACCGCATTAAAGTGAAGTAACATGTCTTACCCCTCTAGAGGGGTGGAATGCCATCCCCGTCGCCAGAACTGGCGAGGGGATGGTATTCCAAAGCGTATGACACCTTACACGACATGTTTTGATAAAGCCAAACCAGAGTTGCTAAATAACCGCGAGGATTATAAGGCACTTAATAGTATATGGTATGGCATTATCCTGAAACAGCTTAGGGATTTGTTCCCGACGGCTGCAGACAGGCTCAGCTCATGCTAGAGCTCCATCTCACATGAAAACCATGCACCCAGCCTCCAGGATTGGTGAGGCCTGTCTATAGGAGTGGCTCACAGGTTTACATGTGTCCAGATATAGGTTTAGACATAGGTATACTATATCTAAGCAAGGGGTGTGTACACCACCTTACCCCAGCTGAGTGATCAGCCAGTTGTGTCAATTTAAGAACCAGCCAGGGGTGGCAAAAGATATGCTGCAGCCCCTGGTAGGCCTTAGTGGCTCCTGTGCCCTGTGCACCTATAGTGCATTCTACAGGGGCTGACAAGGAGTCCATTTCCAATTGTGGTATGTACCTAGGGTACATGGAATCCATTTTACAGAGAGAGCAGATGGCCTGGGGCCCTGATTAGCAGGGAACCAGGTCAACTAAGTCAAAAAACCAGCTAAACACAGGCAAAAAATCTGGGGTAACCATAGTCAGGTAGCCACCTTCCTACATAACCCCCCCCCAAACGAAAGGAGATAAGGCTATCCTTGGCCAGGTAAGCCTATATTGCCTGAGTGGCCATATAAGGAAGTACCTGCACTAGCATGGGTACCCCCTGTCTCATGGTCCACTAAGCAGTCCCTCACCCTTTGGGTATTAGAGGGTCTCCACCATAGGGAATCACTACCTTGGGTGTGTTTAGGCAAAGTTAAAGGCTGGTTTGGATATGGAGTATTGAAGCGAGGCTCTACTAATTTAGGGCTTAGCTTCCTCCAATTATCTTCCACCATGTGTGCCTTTCTCCCTTTAACTGAGTTGCACTGTGCTCTCAGGGTCAACCTCTGGCTACCTAAAGCTGGAGGCTGGGTCCCTCTGTTTGGCTTGCTGGAGGGACAGTTCAGGTTTGGGCCCCTTGGGTCCCAGGTTTGGCTGTGCCCAACAGAATCCATCTGTGGGAGGTCCCTAACTGTTTTTAAGGGGGCTCCCTCAGGAGTTTTTAAAGTTTTCACCTTACTAGGGCTACTAGTTTTGGTGCACCTAATCTTTTGATGGGGGTGCTTTATTTGACAGGGGGCCCTCTGGGTCTCACTGTCCTTCTTGTCCTCTGCAGCCCTGGGCTGGCTAAGGCAAGATAGAGAGGGGCAGGTTACCTGCTCCAGACTGGGTCCCACCTGAGAAGGTTCCACTGACATCAGAGGTTCTGTCAGGCTAGGCCCAACCACCTCTGGGGCAGTTCCTTCATCAGGGGTAAGATCAGTTCCCTGAGGAGGCTGATCCTGTCCTAAAGTCTGGTGAGGGGGAGATTTCTCTTCCTCCTCCATGCTCTCAGTTTGTGTGGAGTTATCCATCATTTCAGGTTTCACAACACACGTGTCAGTTTGAGTTTGGGCTGTGGCCATCACAGCCCCACCAACCTTTTCAGGAGGAGACTCAGTTTGGGTTTCTGCTGTTACCATAACAGCTTTGCTATTCTGTTCAGGAAGAGCTTTTGCTAAAGATGGGGCAGAGAGTTTCTCAGCCCTACCAACCTTTTCAGGAAGGACATCTTGAATTGGGGCTGTAGCCATTACAGCCCCACTAACCTTTCCATTGGAATTCACCATTCTAGAATGGGTTTCCTGTTCAACCTCAGCCCAGGCTGAGATCTCCAAATCATTACCAAGTAGGCAGTCTACAGGCAAGTTTGGTGACACTGCCACTCTCTTTGGGCCAATGACACCTCCCCAGCTGAGACTTACTACTGCCATGGGATGATTTGTTTGGATGCCATCAATGTTTATTACCTGGTATGTGGCACCAGGTAAAAGTTGCTTAGAGGGGACTATGCCATCAGCCACCATGGTGATGCTAGCCCCTGTGTCTCTAAAAGCTTCAACTCTTAAACCATTGATGATGGGTTCTTGTCTATACTTGCTCAAAGTATTTGGGCAAGCAGAGAAGTTGGCAAACCCCATGCCAGCCTCATAAACAAGATCATTGGGTGATGGGGACCTGGATAGGCCAGGGTCCACCTGATTTCCAAAAGTAAACCCACCCAGATTCCTGGGTGTGCTTCCACTTCCTGGGGGATTACTGCTGACAGTAACAGGAGGTGTTGAAGCTGGCTTTGGAGGTATATTTTCTTTATTGTTATTCTTGGGACAACAGCTGTCTGTTTTGTAATGCCCCACCTGTTTACAGGGATAACAATAAGGTTTTTTCTCAGTGGAAGAAGTGTCTTGGGACCCACCCCCATCCTTGGAGTTTTGGGGCCCTGGGGAAGTCTTTTCTTTACTTTTATCCCCACCCTTATCTTGAGGCTTGGTAGACTCCTTCTTCTGGTTACTGTCCTGATTCTTAGGCCTAATCCTGGTTCTGACCCATTTGTCTGCCTTCTTTCCCAATTCTTGGGGAGAGGTCAGATCAGAGTCTACCAGGTGCTGGTGTAAGAGCTGGTTCTGACAATTACTTAGGATCTGCTCCCTCATAATCAAATTATACAATCCTGTAAAGTCATGTACTTTGCTGCCATGTAGCCAACCCTCCAGAGCCTTAGTTGCACAATCAACAAAATCAGTCCAGTCCTGAGTCTGTGTCTTCTGGGTGTCTCTGAACTTCAACCTGTACTGTTCAGTGGTTAAGCCAAACCCATCTATCAGAACACTCTTCAGGACTTTGTAATTGTTTGCATCCTCATGTCTAACAGTGAGGAGCTTGTCTCTCCCTTTCTCTGAAAAGGAGTACCATAAGATTGCTGCCCACTGTTCCTCAGGAACCTGCTGTACCATGCAGGCTCTCTCAAGAGCAGTCATCCATTTGTGGATGTCATCCCCTTCTTTGAAGGGGGGCACAATCTTTGTCAGGTTTCTACTATCATAGGACCTGGGTTTCTCTTTAGGAATATTGCTGCCACCAGTGGCATCTAAGCCACACAATTTCTGCTCTCTTGCCAAGGCAAGTTTAGCTTGAGCTAAGGTAAGCTTAGCTTGACTCAGGGCTACCTCCTCTCTCTCTATCTGGAGTCTGACAGCCCTCATTCTAGCCCTATGCTCAGCTTTTTGAGAAGCACTCATGCCTCTCTCTGATTCTCTGGAGGCACTAGAAAGATGAGAGTCCCCTGAGGGAGATCTCACTCTTCTGTTGCCTGGGAGAATCACATGTTGGGTTCTGGGGAGGTGCTGGCCCTCTCCATTCCCCAGTAGGTCCAAGTTGGCCTGGCTAAGCCTACCAACTGGAACCTGGCTACCCTGATCCTGTACTTCTAAGTCCCCAGCATCTGAGTCTTCATCCAAGTCATCATCATCCTCCTCTTCAAGGGGATCAACTGCAGGGGGGTTCCCTCCAGTTCCTGTATCTAGGGAAGCTGCTTTTGCCTTCTCTAAGTCATCCTGTTCTAGGAGTTCTACCAGGATTAGGCAGGTGGGGCTTCTGCCCCTTTTTAACCCTCTTGCTTTGCACAAGACAATCAAGTCTCTGCGGGTTAGTTTGTCATATCCAAAAGTTGCCTGGGTAGGGTCAACTGTCACAGGACTAGACCCTGAGGCCTTTCCTGTGTCAGACATGGTTACTAGTGAGGTGTAAGTGGTGCACTTACCTACACTAAGTGTTTTCCTACTGGACCTTGCTAGTGAGTTGTAGTCAGGGGTGTGCTACTCCCTTCAACCTACAACTACTAAGTTCAGTAGAACTTAATATGCTAAGCTTTTGATTTTATATGTACCTAGAGGTACTTGATGTGATCTTTCAATTTGATATAAAGATTGCAATGGTAAAACAACAGCAAGCTCAAATCCGCACCGCTGCTCACCAATGTGAGAAGTTGGCCTGGTAGGGGATGTTTCCAATTCTGGAACCACCTACTACCTGACCAAACAATCCCTTATGGTGTCTGGTTGTAAGTCAACCTTATTAGACAAGCTATCCTAGGGGTAGCATGGACTAAGCAGCCTAAAGGCTTAACTTAAGAGGTCGTGTTAAGCGAGCTGTTTTACCACATACAATCCTGTAATACCAAATGAAAGGACACCACACAAGTATATATTATAAAAATATATGTGTTTATTACTAAAAACAATCCCCAGTATTCTTTATGAATAAAGGGGCACAAGCGTTAAATCAAAAGCACTGTTTAAACATACAAAGTTGCACAATTATGGATGAGGGCAGGGGGCCACTCAAACCATATACTAAACAAGTGGTATAAGAGAGGCCACTCGAACAGTGGTTAGGCCTAGGGCCTAGGGAATCGCTGGGAGCAGTCAGGACAAGCAATGCTGAAGTCGGGAATGGCCCTCGGGATTCGGGAGATGTGCGGAAAGCGCACGCATGCACCAATGTTAACCAATGGTGCGTAAAAGTCAAATAGTTAAAGTTTAAGGACACTTCCGCTGAACCTAGAGGAACAAAACTTAACACACAGACCCTAGAGGTGTGCACCAGTGTGGGAACACCGGCGGAGCAAAGTTACCTCACCCACAGGAAGTGGGTGCACAGGGTCGAAGTGGCGTCGGGTTTTGACACGCAGGCTCTTGGTGCTTGAAGCTGAAAGGGCTGCAGGCAGGGTGAAGACGAAGTGTCCGGTGGAGTCCAAGGGTGGACCCAAGTTGTAGAGTACCTGAAAGCAGAGGGGACAGAGTCTGGGTCACTCAGCAGTGACCAGGGTGGAACCAGGACGGAACCAGGCAATGTCGGGCGCAATCAGGTGGTCGTCGAGGCGCTTCTCTTCGCTGTCACGTGGGCTCTGGGGCATCTGCGACGTCCAGGAGCAGGTCACGATCTGTCCCACGCAGGCTCTCACCGTCGGTGCAGTCGGCTTCCGGTTTGGAGCAAACAAGCCTTGGTAAGAGCAATCCACGCGGGATTGGAAGATGGCGTCTTACTCGGACCAGGAAGGTCAGAGTCGGGGCTCCCTTTCAGGGGAGCTGGTGTGGATCTGGAGCAACCAGAATCACGAGTCTTCTTTTGTAGTTCGTCGGCACAGGGACCACAAGCCAGCTGGCAAGTGACCGGGCCAACGCGTTGAGCCAAATCGTGCCAAAGGGCCCCACGCAGCACTCGTCGAGTGTGGAGGGCTGAACTTCGGCTCAGGAGTAGCTCAGGGTGGGGGCTTCTCAAACCCCGGTGTACAGCTTCGAGGGTCACTCGTGGGCTGCACGGTCAGCATCTCGTGGTCACTTCAAGATGGCGTGCCCCACGCTTCCGGTCGCCTCCACGGGTCTCAGCTTTGCAGGGACTGTGGATCGGGCTGTTAGAAGCTGGGCAGGCTTGATCTCGTCGATCTCAGTCGCTCGAGTTCCGGCGGGAACTGCAACTAAGTAGACGTCGAGGGCTGGATGGTGCCTGCTGCTGCAGGGTGGTCACTCCTTGACCACAAGGGAGATTCTTCGGGCTTCCACGTTGAGATGGAGGGCGAAGGGTCCAGAATATCGTTTCAAATGTTTCTTCCAGGAAATCTGATGTGCATTGGCACTGCTCCCACTCTTATTCGAATCTGGTGGGCGTGATTACCTGCTAGGTCCCCTCCTATGGGTGGGACCCAGGAAGTGGGTGGATACACCCCCTTCCTTTGATCCAGGCCGCCCTGGCACGAGGGCTGGAGTGCCCCAGAACCGGTTTGGCCGGATTATGCAAGGGGCAGCCTTGTGCGCCCCAGGCAGTGTCTGGTTTCTTTCAAACCTCCCTGCTACAATACACTATCTCCTGTCTGGAGGGCGGTGACACCCTCCTGTGACAGGAAACCCTTTGTCCAGGACCCCCTTGACTGGGTTTCGGTCAGCTCCAGGGGTCCAGACATTTGTCTGTGGCAGAGGCATCCATTTTGTGGATCTTAAGGCCTTTGGAGAAATCAACCGCATTAAAGTGAAGTAACATGTCTTACCCCTCTAGAGGGGTGGAATGCCATCCCCGTCGCCAGAACTGGCGAGGGGATGGTATTCCAAAGCGTATGACACCTTACACGACATGTTTTGATAAAGCCAAACCAGAGTTGCTAAATAACCGCGAGGATTATAAGGCACTTAATAGTATATGGTATGGCATTATCCTGAAACAGCTTAGGGATTTGTTCCCGACGGCTGCAGACAGGCTCAGCTCATGCTAGAGCTCCATCTCACATGAAAACCATGCACCCAGCCTCCAGGATTGGTGAGGCCTGTCTATAGGAGTGGCTCACAGGTTTACATGTGTCCAGATATAGGTTTAGACATAGGTATACTATATCTAAGCAAGGGGTGTGTACACCACCTTACCCCAGCTGAGTGATCAGCCAGTTGTGTCAATTTAAGAACCAGCCAGGGGTGGCAAAAGATATGCTGCAGCCCCTGGTAGGCCTTAGTGGCTCCTGTGCCCTGTGCACCTATAGTGCATTCTACAGGGGCTGACAAGGAGTCCATTTCCAATTGTGGTATGTACCTAGGGTACATGGAATCCATTTTACAGAGAGAGCAGATGGCCTGGGGCCCTGATTAGCAGGGAACCAGGTCAACTAAGTCAAAAAACCAGCTAAACACAGGCAAAAAATCTGGGGTAACCATAGTCAGGTAGCCACCTTCCTACAATTAAGTTCTACTGAACTTAGTAGTTGTAGGTTGAAGGGAGTAGCACACCCCTGACTACAACTCACTAGCAAGGTCCAGTAGGAAAACACTTAGTGTAGGTAAGTGCACCACTTACACCTCACTAGTAACCATGTCTGACACAGGAAAGGCCTCAGGGTCTAGTCCTGTGACAGTTGACCCTACCCAGGCAACTTTTGGATATGACAAACTAACCCGCAGAGACTTGATTGCCTTGTGCAAAGCAAGAGGGTTAAAAAGGGGCAGAAGCCCCACCTGCCTAATCCTGGTAGAAATCCTAGAACAGGATGACTTAGAGAAGGCAAAAGCAGCTTCCCTAGATACAGGAACTGGAGGGAACCCCCCTGTAGTTGATCCCCCTGAAGAGGAGGATGATGATGACTTGGATGAGGACTCAGATGGTGGGGACTCACAAGTACAGGATCAGGGTAGCCAGGTTCCAGTTGGTAGGCTTAGCCAGGCCAACTTGGACCTACTGGGGAATGGAGAGGGCCAGCACCTCCCCAGAACCCAACATGTGATTCTCCCAGGCAACAGAAGAGTGAGATCTCCCTCAGGGGACTCTCATCTTTCTAGTGCCTCCAGAGAATCAGAGAGAGGCATGAGTGCTTCTCAGAAAGCTGAGCATAGGGCTAGAATGAGGGCTGTCAGACTCCAGATAGAGAGAGAGGAGGTAGCCCTGAGTCAAGCTAAGCTTACCTTAGCTCAAGCTAAACTTGCCTTGGCAAGAGAGCAGAAATTAAGTGGCTTAGATGTCACTGGTGGCAGCAATTTTCCAAGAGAAAAAGACAGGGCCTATGACAATAGAAACCTGACCAAGATTGTGCCCCCCTTTAAAGAAGGGGATGACATCCACAAATGGATGACTGCTCTTGAGAGAGCCTGCATGGTACAGCAGGTTCCTGAGAATCAGTGGGCTGCAATTTTGTGGTACTCCTTTTCTGAGAAAGGGAGGGACAGGCTCCTCACAGTTAGACCTGAGGATGCCAAAAACTACTCTGTTTTGAAGAGTGCTCTCATTGAAGGGTATGGCCTAACCACTGAGCAATACAGGTTGTTGTTCAGAGACACCCAGAAAGCACAGACTCAAGACTGGACTGATTTTGTGGAGTGTGCCACTAAGGCTTTGGAGGGTTGGTTACAGGGAAGTAAAGTTTCAGACTATACAGGATTGTACAATCTTATGATGAGAGAACAGATCCTTAATAACTGTACAAACCAGCTGTTGCATCAATACCTTATTGACTCTGATCTGACCTCTCCCCAAGAATTGGGAAAGAAGGCAGACAAATGGGTCAGAACAAGGATTAAGCAGAAACCCCAGAACCAAGGTGGTGACCAGAAGAAAACAGACCAGAAGGGTGGTAATCAGAATCAGAAAGATAAAGAAAAAGACCAGAAGTCTTCAGGCCCCCAAACTAATAGTAAGGAGGGTGGTTCCCAAAATGGTAACAAGAAGAAGAAGAACAAAGGTCCAAAGACACCTTGGTGTAATACCTGCAAATCAGTTTCACACTGGGGCAGTGAGTGCACCAAAGCAAATCCAGTTCCCACCACTACAGCTCCTAAAGCAACTGCAACCCCAAGTACAGTAAGCAGTGGTGGAACACAGTCCAAGGGTGTAGCTGGGTTGACCCTGGGTATTGAAGTAGGATCTGGCCTAGTCAGAGTCCCTACACAGGCAGTTCTCCTGTACGATGTGGACATTGAGTTGCCCACTGCAGTAAGCCCCACTAACCTGGGCAAATACAGGCAGACTCCCTTAATAAATGAGAAACTGGCTCAAGCTTACAGGGACACATGTGCTAGTGTCACCATGGTGACCCCTGGCTTTGTGGACCCTGGACAGATTGTACTAGGAGAGAGCTACCTAGTAACCAATGCAAGCAACTCCACTACCTCCCATAGTGTGGCAGTTGTGAACTTCTCCTGGGGAGGGGTTGATGGCCTAAAGAAAGTTGTGGTGAGTGCAGACCTACCAGTAGACTGTCTGTTAGGCAATGACCTTGAAAGCTCAGCATGGTCAGAAGTGGAGTACAGGACTCATGCAGAAATGCTAGGGATTTCAGAGCATGTCCTTGCCATGACAAGGGCTCAGGCTAAGAAGTGCCTTCCTGAACCAGTGGTGGATCTTGAGACAATAGACCAGCCACAACCCAAGAGAAGGAGCAAGAGAGGAAAGGCCTCGCCTTCCACCTTGCCCCAGGTTGAGGATCAGGTTTCAGAGGAAACTGATTCTGCAGTCCAAGAGGAGACTGTCTCTGAGGAGCTTGAACCTGACCAGGTTGAGTTTCTGGGGACAGGGGGACCCTCAAGGGCAGACCTGAGGCAGGCTCAATTAGATTGCCCTTCCCTTGAACCCCTCAGACAGCAGGCTGCTGCTGAGGCTGCTGGGGATGCCCAAGGTACCCATACTGTGTATTGGGATGAGGGACTCCTTTACTCAGAGGCTAGAACCCCCAAGCCTGGCATGACCAGGAGGTTGGTGATACCTCTGCAGTTTAGGGGATTCCTCCTTACCTTGGCCCATGATATTCCCCTTGCAGGACACTTAGGCCAGAACAAGACGTGGGACAGGCTTGTTCCACACTTTCACTGGCCTCACATGTCAGAGGATGTCAAGGAGTTTTGTCGCTCCTGTGTCACTTGCCAAGCCAGTGGTAAGTCAGGTGGCACAACAAAGGCCCCCCTAATACCACTACCTGTGGTGGGGGTCCCCTTTGAGAGAGTTGGAATTGATATTGTGGGTCCAATGGACCCCCAAACAGCATCTGGGAACAGATTCATACTGGTGGTAGTGGATCATGCCACCAGGTACCCAGAGGCTATTCCCCTAAGGACCACCACAGCCCCTGTGGTGGCAAAAGCCCTCATTGCAGTTTTCTCAAGAGTGGGCTTTCCTAAGGAGGTACTATCAGATAGAGGGACAAATTTTATGTCCAGCTATCTAAAAGCAATGTGGAAGGAATGTGGAGTAAACTATAAGTTTACCACCCCATATCATCCACAATGCAATGGGCTTGTGGAGAGATTTAACAAGACCCTTAAAGGCATGATAAAAGGATTACCAGAGAAGCTCAGGCGGAAATGGGACATTCTTTTACCCTGCCTGCTCTTTGCTTACAGAGAGGTCCCACAGAAGGGGGTTGGCTACAGCCCTTTTGAACTTTTGTTTGGCCACCCTGTGAGAGGTCCATTGTGTTTGGTGAAGGAAGGATGGGAGTTACCTCTCAAAAAGCCCAAACTAGACATAGTGGACTATGTACTTGGTCTCCGCTCCAGGATGGCTGAGTACATGGAAAGAGCATCCAAAAACCTGGAGGCCAGCCAAGAATTGCAGAAAGCTTGGCATGACCAAAAGGCTGTACTGGTAGAGTTCCAACCAGGACAGAAGGTATGGGTACTGGAGCCAGTGGCTCCAGCAGCACTCCAAGACAAATGGAGTGGACCCTATCCTATTATTGAGAAGAAAGGGGAAGTCACCTACTTGGTAGACCTTGGAACACCCAGGAGCCCTCACAGGGTAATCCATGTGAATCGCTTGAAAGCATTTGTAGACAGGGAGGACATGAGCTTGCTCATGGCCACAGATGGGGAACAGGAGGAAGAGAGTGACCCTCTCCCAGACCTGCTTTCCCAGAACCCTGATGATGGTTCAGTTGATGGAGTAGCCTTGGCAGGCAGCCTCACTGACCAGCAACAGAGGGACTGCAGACAAGTTTTGCAGGCTCACAGGCAAATGTTTTCACTCACACCCAGCCAAACTGACTGGTGTACCCATGTTGTGGACACTGGTGACAGTCTGCCTGTCAAGAATAAGATCTACAGGCAACCTGATCATGTCAGGGATTGCATCAAGGCTGAGGTGCAAAAGATGTTGGAGCTTGGAGTGATTGAGCCATCAGAGAGCCCATGGGCCAGCCCAGTAGTCCTGGTGCCAAAACCTCATACCCAAGATGGTAAGAGAGAAATGAGGTTTTGCGTGGATTACAGGGGTCTCAATGCTGTCACTAGGACAGATGCTCACCCCATTCCAAGAGCAGATGAGCTCATTGACAGATTGGCTTCTGCCAAGTTTCTGAGCACATTTGATCTGACAGCTGGCTACTGGCAAATCAGACTAGCTGAGGAGTCAAAGGCCAAGACAGCATTCTCTACCCCTAGTGGGCATTATCAGTTTGTGGTAATGCCCTTTGGTTTGAAGAATGCACCTGCCACTTTCCAAAGGTTGGTGAACCAAGTCCTTACTGGGTTGGATGACTTTTGTGCAGCTTATCTGGATGATATTGCTGTCTTTAGCTCCACCTGGGAGGATCACCTGATCCACCTGAAGAAAGTTTTGGAGGCCCTGCAAAAGGCAGGCCTAACTATCAAGGCCACAAAGTGCCAGATAGGGCAGAGTAAGGTTGTATACCTGGGCCACCTAGTAGGTGGAGGCCAGGTTCAGCCACTGGAAAGCAAAATCCAGGCCATACAGGACTGGGCTCCTCCAGTTACCCAGACACAAGTCAGAGCCTTCTTGGGCCTGACTGGGTATTACAGAAAGTTTGTGAAAAACTATGGGTCTATAGTGACACCATTAAATGACTTGACATCCAAGAAGATGCCAAAAAAGGTTCAGTGGACAGTTAGCTGTCAGAAGGCATTTGAAGACCTGAAGAAGGCCATGTGCTCTGCACCTATCCTAAAGAGTCCTGACTACTCCAAACAGTTCATTGTTCAGACAGATGCTTCTGAGTTGGGGGTGGGAGCTGTACTCTCACAACTTAATCAAGATGGTCAAGACCAGCCAATTGCTTTCATTAGCA
Source organism: Lissotriton helveticus (assembly GCF_964261635.1). NCBI lineage: Eukaryota > Metazoa > Chordata > Amphibia > Caudata > Salamandridae > Lissotriton > Lissotriton helveticus. The sequence goes on along the minus strand of NW_027611671.1, from coordinate 929,192 downwards.
GGAGGCTAACCCCAAGAGAAAAACGTTGGTCAGCCATTGAGAGGGAGGCCTTTGCTGTGGTTTGGGCATTAAAGAAGTTGAGGTCCTACTTGTTTGGAACTCACTTCCTGGTGCAAACAGACCATAAGCCCCTCTTATGGCTTAATCAGATGAAGGGTGAAAATCCCAAACTGCTCAGGTGGTCCATTTCCCTACAGGGGATGGACTTTACAGTGGAGCACCGCCCAGGGACTGACCATGGTAATGCAGATGGTCTCTCCAGGTACTTCCACTTAGAACATGAAGACTTATCTGGTCAAGGTTAGTTTAATGTCCCTGCGTTTGGGGGGGGGTTGTGTAGGAGAGTAGGGTCTGCTATCCTATGGTCACCCCAAATTTTTGCTTTTTGCTTCACTGGTTTTCGACTACTGAGGCTGTGGGCCTGCTGATCAGACCCCCAGCCTGCTGTTCTCTCACTAAATTAATGACACATGTGCTATAGGCACATACCAATTGGAAATGGACTCCTTGTCAGCCCCTGTAGAATGCACTATAGGTGCACAGGGCACAGGAGCCACTAAGGCCTACCAGGGGCTGCAGCATATCTTTTGCCACCCCTGGCTGGTTCTTAAATTGACACAACTGGCTGATCACTCAGCTGGGGTAAGGTGGTGTACACACCCCTTGCTTAGATATAGTATGCCTATGTCTAAACCTATATCTGGACACATGTAAACCTGTGAGCCACTCCTATAGACAGGCCTCACCAATCCTGGAGGCTGGGTGCTTGGTTTTTATGTGAGATGGAGCTCTAGCATGAGCTGAGCCTGTCTGCAGCCGTCGGGAACAAATCCCTAAGCTGTTTCAGGATAATGCCATACCATATACTATTAAGTGCCTTATAATCCTCGCGGTTATTTAGCAACTCTGGTTTGGCTTTATCAAAACATGTCGTGTAAGGTGTCATACGCTTTGGAATACCATCCCCTCGCCAGTTCTGGCGACGGGGATGGCATTCCACCCCTCTAGAGGGGTAAGACATGTTACTTCACTTTAATGCGGTTGATTTCTCCAAAGGCCTTAAGATCCACAAAATGGATGCCTCTGCCACAGACAAATGTCTGGACCCCTGGAGCTGACCGAAACCCAGTCAAGGGGGTCCTGGACAAAGGGTTTCCTGTCACAGGAGGGTGTCACCGCCCTCCAGACAGGAGATAGTGTATTGTAGCAGGGAGGTTTGAAAGAAACCAGACACTGCCTGGGGCGCACAAGGCTGCCCCTTGCATAATCCGGCCAAACCGGTTCTGGGGCACTCCAGCCCTCGTGCCAGGGCGGCCTGGATCAAAGGAAGGGGGTGTATCCACCCACTTCCTGGGTCCCATCCATAGGAGGGGACCTAGCAGGTAATCACGCCCACCAGATTCGAATAAGAGTGGGAGCAGTGCCAATGCACATCAGATTTCCTGGAAGAAACATTTGAAACGATATTCTGGACCCTTCGCCCTCCATCTCAACGTGGAAGCCCGAAGAATCTCCCTTGTGGTCAAGGAGTGACCACCCTGCAGCAGCAGGCACCATCCAGCCCTCGACGTCTACTTAGTTGCAGTTCCCGCCGGAACTCGAGCGACTGAGATCGACGAGATCAAGCCTGCCCAGCTTCTAACAGCCCGATCCACAGTCCCTGCAAAGCTGAGACCCGTGGAGGCGACCGGAAGCGTGGGGCACGCCATCTTGAAGTGACCACGAGACGCTGACCGTGCAGCCCACGAGTGACCCTCGAAGCTGTACACCGGGGTTTGAGAAGCCCCCACCCTGAGCTACTCCTGAGCCGAAGTTCAGCCCTCCACACTCGACGAGTGCTGCGTGGGGCCCTTTGGCACGATTTGGCTCAACGCGTTGGCCCGGTCACTTGCCAGCTGGCTTGTGGTCCCTGTGCCGACGAACTACCAAAGAAGACTCGTGAATCTGGTTGCTCCAGATCCACACCAGCTCCCCTGAAAAGGAGCCCCGACTCTGACCTTCCTGGTCCGAGTGAGAAGCAATCTTCCGATCCTGCGTGGATTGCTCTTACCAAGGCTTGTTTGCTCCAAACCTGAAGCCGACTGTACCGACGGTGAGAGCCTGCGTGGGACAGATCGTGACCTGCTCCTGGACGTCGCAGATGCCCCAGAGCCCACGTGACAGCGGAGAGAAGCTCCTCGACGACCACCTGATTGCGCCCGACATTGCCTGGTTCCGTCCTGGTTCCACCCTGGTCACTGCTGAGTGACCCAGACTCTGTCCCCTCTGCTTTCAGGTACTCTACAACTTGAGTCCACCCTTGGACTCCACCGGACACTTCGTCTTCACCCTGCCTGCAGCCATTTCAGCTTCAAGCACCAAGAGCCTGCGTGTCAAAACCCGACGCCACTTCGACCCTGTGCACCCACTTCCTGTGGGTGAGGTAACTTTGCTCCGCCGGTGTTCCCACACTGGTGCACACCTCTAGGGTCTGTGTGTTAAGTTTTGTTCCTCTAGGTTCAGCGGAAGTGTCCTTAAACTTTAACTATTTGACTTTTACGCACCATTGGTTAACATTGGTGCATGCGTGCGCTTTCCGCACATCTCCCGAATCCCGAGGGCCATTCCCGACTTCAGCATTGCTTGTCCTGACTGCTCCCAGCGATTCCCTAGGCCCTAGGCCTAACCACTGTTCGAGTGGCCTCTCTTATACCACTTGTTTAGTATATGGTTTGAGTGGCCCCCTGCCCTCATCCATAATTGTGCAACTTGTATGTTTAAACAGTGCTTTTGATTTAACGCTTGTGCCCCTTTATTCATAAAGAATACTGGGGATTGTTTTTAGTAATAAACACATATATTTTTATAATATATACTTGTGTGGTGTCCTTTCATTTGGTATTACAGGATTGTATGTGGTAAAACAGCTCGCTTAACACGACCTCTTAAGTTAAGCCTTTAGGCTGCTTAGTCCATGCTACCCCTAGGATAGCTTGTCTAATAAGGTTGACTTACAACCAGACACCATAAGGGGATTGTTTGGTCAGGTAGTAGGTGGTTCCAGAATTGGAAACATCCCCTACCAGGCCAACTTCTCACATTGCTTAGAGTATTTGGGCAAGCAGAGAAGTTGGCAAACCCCATGCCAGTCTCATAAACAAGATCATTGGGTGATGGGGACCTGGATAGGCCAGGGTCCACCTGAGCTCCAACAGTAAACCCACCCAGATTCCTGGGTGTGCTTCCACTTCCTGGGGGATTACTGCTGACAGTAACAGGAGGTGTTGAAGCTGGCTTTGGAGGTATATTTTCTTTATTGTTATTCTTGGGACAACAGTTGTCTGTTTTGTAATGCCCAACCTGTTTACAGGGATAACAATAAGGCTTTTTCTCAGTTGAAGAAGTGTCTTGGGACCCACCCCCATTCTTGGAGTTTTGGGGCCCTGGGGAAGTCTTTTCTTTATTTTTATCCCCACCCTTATCTTGAGGCTTGGTAGACTCCTTCTTCTGGTTACTGTCCTGATTCTTAGGCCTAATCCTGGTTCTGACCCACTTGTCTGCCTTCTTTCCCAATTCTTGGGGAGAGGTCAGATCAGAGTCCACCAGGTGCTGGTGTAAGAGCTGGTTCTGACAATTACTTAGGATCTGCTCCCTCATAATCAAATTATACAATCCTGTAAAGTCATGTACTTTGCTGCCATGTAGCCACCCCTCCAGAGCCTTAGTAGCACAATCTACAAAATCAGTCCAGTCCTGAGTCTGTGTCTTCTGGGTATCTCTGAACTTCAACCTGTACTGTTCAGTGGTTAAGCCAAACCCATCTATCAGAACACTCTTCAGGACTTTGTAATTGTTTGCATCCTCATGTCTAACAGTGAGGAGCTTATCTCTCCCTTTCTCTGAAAAGGAGTACCATAAGATTGCTGCCCACTGTTCCTCAGGAACCTGCTGTACCATGCAGGCTCTCTCAAGAGCAGTTATCCACTTGTGGATGTCATCCCCTTCCTTGTAGGGGGGCACAATCTTTGTCAGGTTTCTACTATCATAGGACCTGGGTTTCTCTTTAGGAATATTGCTGCCACCAGTGGCATCTAAGCCACACAATTTTTGCTCTCTTGCCAAGGCAAGTCTAGCTTGAGCCAAGGCTACCTCCTCCCTCTCTATCTGGAGTTTGACAGCCCTCATTCTGGCCCTATGCTCTAGCTTTTGAGAAGCACTCATGCCTCTCTGTGATTCTCTGGAGGCACTAGAAACATGAGAGTCCCCTGAGGGAGATCTCACTCTTCTGTTGCCTGGGAGAATAACATGTTGGGTTCTGGGGAGGTGCTGGCCCTCTCCATTCCCCAGTAGGTCCAAGTTGGCCTGGCTAAGCCTGGCAACTGGAACCTGGCTACCCTGATCCTGAACTTCTAAGTCCTCAACATCTGAGTCCTCATCTAAGTCATCATCATCCTCCTCCTCCTGAGGGGGATCAGTTTCAGGGGGGTTCCCTCCATTTCCTGTGTCTAGGGAAGCTGCCTTTGCCTTCTCTAAGTCATCCTGTTCTAGGATTTCTACCAGGATTTGGCAGGTGGGGCTTCTGCCCCTTTTTAACCCTCTTGCTTTGCACAAGGCAATCAAGTCTCTGCGGGTTAGTTTGTCATATCCAAAAGTTGCCTGGGTAGGGTCAACTGTCACAGGAGCAGACCCTGAGGCTTTTCCTGTGTCAGACATGGTTACTAGTGAGGTGTAAGTGGTGCACTTACCTACACTAAGTGTTTTCCTACTGTACCTTGCTAGTTAGTTGTAGTCAGGGTGTGCTAATCCCTTCAACCTACAACTACTAAGTTCAGTAGAACTTAATATGCTAAGCTTTTGATTTTATATGTACCTAGAGGTACTTGATGTGATCTTTCAATTTGATACAAAGATTGCAATGGTAAAACAACAGCAAGCTCAAATCCGCACCGCTGCTCACCAATGTGAGAAGTTGGCCTGGTAGGGGATGTTTCCAATTCTGGAACCACCTACTACCTGACCAAACAATCCCTTATGGTGTCTGGTTGTAAGTCAACCTTATTAGACAAGCTATCCTAGGGGTAGCATGGACTAAGCAGCCTAAAGGCTTAACTTAAGAGGTCGTGTTAAGCGAGCTGTTTTACCACATACAATCCTGTAATACCAAATGAAAGGACACCACACAAGTATATATTATAAAAATATATGTGTTTATTACTAAAAACAATCCCCAGTATTCTTTATGAATAAAGGGTCACAAGCGTTAAATCAAAAGCACTGTTTAAACATACAAAGTTGCACAATTATGGATGAGGGCAGGGGGCCACTCAAACCATATACTAAACAAGTGGTATAAGAGATGCCACTCGAGCAGTGGTTAGGCCTAGGGCCTAGGGAATCGCTGGGAGCAGTCAGGACAAGCAATGCTGAAGTCGGGAATGGCCCTCGGGATTCGGGAGATGTGAGGAAAGCGCACGCACGCACCAATGTTAACCAATGGTGCGTAAAAGTTGTAAAGTTAAAGTTAAAGGACACTTCCGCTGAACCTAGAGGAACAAAACTTAACACACAGACCCCAGAGGTGTGCACCAGTGTAGGAACACCGGCGGAGCAAAGTTACCTCACCCACAGGAAGTGGGTGCACAGGGTCGAAGTGGCGTCGGGTTTTGACTCGCAGGCTCTTGGTGCTTGAAGCTGAAAGGGCTGCAGGCGGGTTAAAGATGAAGTGTCCGGTGGAGTCCAAGGGTGGACTCAAGTTGTAGAGTACCTGAAAGCAGAGGGGACAGAGTCTGGGTCACTCAGCAGTGACCAGGGTGGAACCAGGACGGAACCAGGCAATGTCGGGCGCAATCAGGTGGTCGTCAAAGAGCTTCTCTCCGCTGTCACGTGGGCTCTGGGGCATCTGCGACGTCCAGGAGCAGGTCACGATCTGTCCCACGCAGGCTCTCACCGTCGGTGCAGTCGGCTTCAAGTTTGGAGCAAACAAGCCTTGGCAAGAGCAATCCACGCGGGATCGGAAGATTGCTTCTCACTCGGACCAGGAAGGTCAGAGTCGGGGCTCCTTTTCAGGGGAGCTGGTGTAGATCTGGAGCAACCAGATTCACGAGTCTTCTTAGTTAGTTCGTCGGCACAGGGACCACTAGCCAGCTGGCAAGTGACCGGGCCAACGCGTTGAGCCAAATAGAGCCAAAGGGCCCCACGCAGCACTCGTCGAGTGTGGAGGGCTGAACTTCGGCTCAGGAGCAGCTCAGGGTGAGGGCTTCTCAAACCCCGGTGCACAGCTTCGAGGATCACTCGTGGGCTGCACGGTCAGCGTCTCGTGGTCAATTCAAGATGGCGTGCCCCACGCTTCCGGTCGCCTCCACGGGTCTCAGCTTTGCAGGGACTGTGGATCGGGCTGTTAGAAGGCAGGCAGGCTTGATCTCGTCGATCTCAGTCGCTCGAGTTCCGGCGGGAACTGCAACTAAGTAGACGTCGAGGGCTGGATGGTGCCTGCTGCTGCAGGGTGGTCACTCCTTGACCACAAGGGAGATTCTTCGGGCTTCCACGTTGAAGTGGAGGTCCAAGGGTCCAGAGTTTCGTTTCAAATGTTTCTTCCAGGAAATCTGATGTGCCTTGGCACTGCTCCCACTCTTATTCGAATCTGGTGGGCGTGATTACCTGCTAGGTCCCCTCCTATGGGTGGGACCCAGGAAGTGGGTGGATACACCCCCTTCCTTTGATCCAGGCCGCCCTGGCACGAGGGCTGGAGTGCCCCAGAACCGGTTTGGCCGGATTATGCAAGGGGCAGCCTTGTGCGCCCCAAGCAGTGTCTGGTTTCTTTCAAACCTCCCTGCTACAATACACTATCTCCTGTCTGGAGGGCGGTGACACCCTCCTGTGACAGGAAACCCTTTGTCCAGGACCCCCTTGACTGAGTTTCGGTCAGCTCCAGGGGTCCAGACATTTGTCTGTGGCAGAGGCATCCATTTTGTGGATCTTAAGGTCTTTGGAGAAATCAACCGCATTAAAGTAAAGTAACATGTCTTACCCCTCTAGAGGGGTGGAATGCCATCCCCGTCGCCAGAACTGGCGAGGGGATGGTATTCCAAAGCGTATGACACCTTACACGACATGTTTTGATAAAGCCAAACCAAAGTTGCTAAATAACCGCGAGGATTATAAGGCACTTAATAGTATATGGTATGGCATTATCCTGAAACAGCTTAGGGATTTGTTCCCGACGGCTGCAGACAGGCTCAGCTCATGCTAGAGCTCCATCTCACATAAAACCACGCACTCAGCCTCCAGGATTGATGAGGCCTTTCTATAGGAGTGGCTCACAGGTTTACATGTGTCCAGATATAGGGTTAGACATAGGTATACTATATCTAAGCAAGGGGTGTGTACACCACCTTACCCCAGCTGTGTCAATTTAAGAACCAGCCAGGGGTGGCAAAAGATATGCTGCAGCCCCTGGTAGGCCTTAGTGGCTCCTATGCCCTGGGCACCTATAGTGCATTATACAGGGGCTGACAAGGAGTCCATTTCCAATTGTGGTATGTACCTAGGGTACATGGAATCCATTTTACAGAGAGAGCAGATGGCCTGGGGCCCTGATTAGAAGGGAACCAGGTCAACTAAGTCAAAAAACCAGCTAAACACAGGCAAAAAATCTGGGGTAACCATAGTCAGGTAGCCACCTTCCTACATAACCCCCCCCCCCAAACGAAAGGAGATAAGGCTATCCTTGGCCAGGTAAGCCTATATTGCCTGAGTGGCCATATAAGGAAGTACCTGCACTAGCATGGGTACCCCCTGTCTCATGGTCCACTAAGCAGTCCCTCACCCTTTGGGTATTAGAGGGTCTCCACCATAGGGAATCACTACCTTGGGTGTGTTTATGCAAAGTTAAAGGCTGGTTTGGATATGGAGTTTTGAAGTGAGGCTCTACTAAGTTAGGGCTTGGCTTCCTCCAATTATCTTCCACCATGTGTGCCTTTCTTTCTTTAACTGAGTTGCACTGTGCTCTCAGGGTCAACCTCTGGCTACCTAAAGCTGGAGGCTGGGTCCCTCTGTTTGGCTTGCTGGAGGGACAGTTCAGGTTTGGGCCCTTTGGGTCCCAGGTTTGGCTGTGCCCAACAGAATCCATCTGTGGGAGGTCCCTAACTGTTTTTAAGGGGGCTCCCTCAGGAGTTTTTAAAGTTTTCACCTCACTAGGGCTACTAGTTTTGGTGCCCCTAATCTGTTGATGGGGGTGCTTTATTTGACAGGGGGCCCTCTGGGTCTCACTGTCCTTCTTGTCCTCTGCAGCCCTGGGCTGGCTAAGGCAAGGGAGAGAGGGGCAGGCTACCTGCTCCAGACTGGGTCCCACCTGAGAAGGGTCCACTGACATCAGGGGTTCTGTCAGGCTAGGCCCAACCACCTCTGGGGCAGTTTCTTCATCAGGGGTAAGATCAGTTCCCTGAGGAGGCTGATCCTGTCCTAAAGTTTCACTTCCACCTCTTCTCAGACGGGTGAAATCTGGTTCCCCCGCTGATGTTTGCCCAGCTCACATATTAAGCCAGATCTTTCTAGATTGCCCCTCCCCTGCCCTCACCCTGCTAAATAAATCATTTGAACAGGGTGCTGTCCCGCCTTCTTTCAAGGCCGCTACAATCATCCCGATACTGAAGAAACCGGGGGCGGACCCTGGCGTCCCGGCTAATTACCGTCCAATCTCCCTCCTCCCCTTCCTTGGGAAGATTGCCGAGTCCCATCTCACGCAGGTCCTTAGCTCCTTTATCGAGGATAGCAATTATCTTGCTCCCTGCCAAGCGGGTTTTCGTCCCCGCCACTCCACAGAGAAGGTGGTCATTTCAGTTCTGGACCGACTCAGGGAGGGATTGGACTCCAACGTACCTCAGGCCCTCGTTTTATTAGACCTGTCCGCCGCCTTTGACACGGTGGATCACTCCATCCTCTTACGCCGTGTCAGGTTGGCGGGCATCGAGGGCCCTCCTTTGGTTTGGCTGGAGTCCTTCCTGTCTGGTCGCTCCCAGGCTGTCCATCTGGCAGAATTTGCTGCCCCTTCTCGTGAAATCACGTGCGGGGTCCCTCAGGGCTCTTCGCTGTCCCCTTTACTTTTTAATTTATATATTTTTCCCCTTATTTTTGCTTTACAGCATATGGAGGTCGCGGTGTACAATTACGCCGACGACCTCCAACTCATTTTTGATTTATCCCCGACCTCGCCAGGTCAAACCAGCTTCCAGTCCGTGATGCTTTTCATCCGTGATTGGATGAATACTAACCATCTCAAATTAAATCCGGACAAAACGGAGCTGGTTTTGACGGGCGGGGTCGCAAATCCATGGTCACCTCTTTTTTGGCCCCCATCCTTAGGCACCCCTCCCATTCCTTCCCCTTCAGTTAAAACGCTGGGCATTACTCTTAATCACCAACTCACCTTACATTCACATATTAGTTCAGTTGTTTCTTCTTGTTTCTTTTCCCTACGGACTATTAGGAAAATTTCCCGTTTTTTTTCTGTGTCAGCACTTAAACTGATCGTTATGGCCATGGTACTGTCAAAAATTGATTATGGGAACATCGTCTTCAATGGTGCCCCCGCATACGCCCTTCACCGTCTACAGCTGGTCCAGAACCAGGCAGCCCGCCTGGTTTATGGCCTGGCTAAGTCACACCATTCCACCCCCCTTTTAAAAAACCTTCACTGGCTCCCTATCAAGCAACGGGCACTGTTCAAATTAGGATGCCTTACATTTCAAGCCCGAGCGGGCACAGCTCCGGCATTTATCAACTCTGCCGTTACAAACTATTGCCCGCCGAGAGCCCTTCGTTCCTCTTCTTTGGGCCTGCTAGTAGTACCCCGTTTTAAAAAGAAAAGAGCCGGTGGTCAGAAATTCACAGTTCTGGCCCCCACTTTTTGGAACGCCCTTCCCCCTTCAATTAGACTCCTACCATCCTATATGGAATACCGTAGGGCCTTAAAAACCCTCTTGTTCCAGCAAGCATTTACTGGTTAGTTGCGCCCCCCGTTTGCTTGTTTTTACCACTGTAGCTCCCAGCGCCAAGAAACTGCTTTAGTATACGAGCGCTCTATAAATGTTTTTAAATTCAAATTCAAATTCTAAAGTCTAGTGAGGGGGAGATTTCTCTTCCTCCTCCATGCTCTCAGTTTGTGTGGAGTTATCCATCATTTCAGGTTTCACAACACACATCTCAGTTTGAGTTTGGGCTGTGGCCATCACAGCCCCACCAACCTTTTCAGGAGGAGACTCAGTTTGGGTTTCTGCTGTTACCATAACAGCTTTGCTATTCTGTTCAGGAAGAGCTTTTGCTACAGATGGGGCAGAGAGTTTCTCAGCCCTACCAACCTTTTCAGGAAGGACATCTTGCATTGGGGCTGTAGCCATTACAGCCCCACTAACCTTTCCATTGGAATTTACCATTCTAGAATGGGTTTCCTGTTCAACCTCAGCCCAGGCTGAGATCTCCAAATCATTACCAAGTAGGCAGTCTACAGGCAAGTTTGGTGACACTGCCACTCTCTTTGGGCCAATGACACCTCCCCAGCTGAGACTTACTACTGCCATGGGATGATTTGTTTGGATTCCATCAATGTTTGTAACCTGGTATGTGGCACCAGGTAAAAGTTGCTTAGAGGGGACTATGCCATCAGCCACCATGGTGATGCTAGCCCCTGTGTCTCTAAAAGCTTCAACTTTCAAACCATTGATGATGGGTGTAGGAGAGTAGGGTCTGCTATCCTATGGTCACCCCAAATTTTTGCTTTTTGCTTCACTGGTTTTCGACTACTGAGGCTGTGGGCCTGCTGATCAGACCCCCAGCCTGCTGTTCTCTCACTAAATTAATGACACATGTGCTATAGGCACATACCAATTGGAAATGGACTCCTTGTCAGCCCCTGTAGAATGCACTATAGGTGCACAGGGCACAGGAGCCACTAAGGCCTACCAGGGGCTGCAGCATATCTTTTGCCACCCCTGGCTGGTTCTTAAATTGACACAACTGGCTGATCACTCAGCTGGGGTAAGGTGGTGTACACACCCCTTGCTTAGATATAGTATACCTATGTCTAAACCTATATCTGGACACATGTAAACCTGTGAGCCACTCCTATAGACAGGCCTCACCAATCCTGGAGGCTGGGTGCTTGGTTTTTATGTGAGATGGAGCTCTAGCATGAGCTGAGCCTGTCTGCAGCCGTCGGGAACAAATCCCTAAGCTGTTTCAGGATAATGCCATACCATATACTATTAAGTGCCTTATAATCCTCGCGGTTATTTAGCAACTCTGGTTTGGCTTTATCAAAACATGTCGTGTAAGGTGTCATACGCTTTGGAATACCATCCCCTCGCCAGTTCTGGCGACGGGGATGGCATTCCACCCCTCTAGAGGGGTAAGACATGTTACTTTACTTTAATGCGGTTGATTTCTCCAAAGACCTTAAGATCCCCAAAATGGATGCCTCTGCCACAGACAAATGTCTGGACCCCTGGAGCTGACCGAAACCCAGTCAAGGGGGTCCTGGACAAAGGGTTTCCTGTCACAGGAGGGTGTCACCGCCCTCCAGACAGGAGATAGTGTATTGTAGCAGGGAGGTTTGAAAGAAACCAGACACTGCCTGGGGCGCACAAGGCTGCCCCTTGCATAATCCGGCCAAACCGGTTCTGGGGCACTCCAGCCCTCGTGCCAGGGCGGCCTGGATCAAAGGAAGGGGGTGTATCCACCCACTTCCTGGGTCCCACCCATAGGAGGGGACCTAGCAGGTAATCACGCCCCCCAGATTCGAATAAGAGTGGGAGCAGTGCCAAGGCACATCAGATTTCCTGGAAGAAACATTTGAAACGATATTCTGGACCCTTCGCCCTCCATCTCAACGTGGAAGCCCGAAGAATCTCCCTTGTGGTCAAGGAGTGACCACCCTGCAGCAGCAGGCACCATCCAGCCCTCGACGTCTACTTAGTTGCAGTTCCCGCCGGAACTCGAGCGACTGAGATCGACGAGATCAAGCCTGCCCAGCTTCTAACAGCCCGATCCACAGTCCCTGCAAAGCTGAGACCCGTGGAGGCGACCGGAAGCGTGGGGCACGCCATCTTGAAGTGACCACGAGACGCTGACCGTGCAGCCCACGAGTGACCCTCGAAGCTGTACACCGGGGTTTGAGAAGCCCCTACCCTGAGCTACTCCTGAGCCGAAGTTCAGCCCTCCACACTCGACGAGTGCTGCGTGGGGCCCTTTGGCACGATTTGGCTCAACGCGTTGGCCCGGTCACTTGCCAGCTGGCTTGTGGTCCCTGTGCCGACGAACTACAAAAGAAGACTCGTGATTCTGGTTGCTCCAGATCCACACCAGCTCCCCTGAAAGGGAGCCCCGACTCTGACCTTCCTGGTCCGAGTGAGACGCCATCTTCCAATCCCGCGTGGATTGCTCTTACCAAGGCTTGTTTGCTCCAAACCGGAAGCCGACTGCACCGACGGTGAGAGCCTGCGTGGGACAGATCGTGACCTGCTCCTGGACGTCGCAGATGCCCCAGAGCCCACGTGACAGCGAAGAGAAGCGCCTCGACGACCACCTGATTGCGCCCGACATTGCCTGGTTCCGTCCTGGTTCCACCCTGGTCACTGCTGAGTGACCCAGACTCTGTCCCCTCTGCTTTCAGGTACTCTACAACTTGAGTCCACCCTTGGACTCCACCGGACACTTCGTCTTCACCCTGCCTGCAGCCCTTTCAGCTTCAAGCACCAAGAGCCTGCGTGTCAAAACCCGACGCCACTTCGACCCTGTGCACCCACTTCCTGTGGGTGAGGTAACTTTGCTCCGCCGGTGTTCCCACACTGGTGCACACCTCTAGGGTCTGTGTGTTAAGTTTTGTTCCTCTAGGTTCAGCGGAAGTGTCCTTAAACTTTAACTATTTGACTTTTACGCACCATTGGTTAACATTGGTGCATGCGTGCGCTTTCCGCACATCTCCCGAATCCCGAGGGCCATTCCCGACTTCAGCATTGCTTGTCCTGACTGCTCCCAGCGATTCCCTAGGCCCTAGGCCTAACCACTGTTCGAGTGGCCTCTCTTATACCACTTGTTTAGTATATGGTTTGAGTGGCCCCCTGCCCTCATCCATAATTGTGCAACTTTGTATGTTTAAACAGTGCTTTTGATTTAACGCTTGTGCCCCTTTATTCATAAAGAATACTGGGGATTGTTTTTAGTAATAAACACATATATTTTTATAATATATACTTGTGTGGTGTCCTTTCATTTGGTATTACAGGATTGTATGTGGTAAAACAGCTCGCTTAACATGACCTCTTAAGTTAAGCCTTTAGGCTGCTTAGTCCATGCTACCACTAGGATAGCTTGTCTAATAAGGTTGACTTACAACCAGACACCATAAGGGGATTGTTTGGTCAGGTAGTAGGTGGTTCCAGAATTGGAAACATCCCCTACCAGGCCAACTTCTCACATTGGTGGCAGCGGTGCGGATTTGAGCTTGCTGTTGTTTTACCATTGCAATCTTTATATCAAATTGAAAGATCACATCAAGTACCTCTAGGTACATATAAAATCAAAAGCTTAGCATATTAAGTTCTACTGAACTTAGTAGTTGTAGGTTGAAGGGAGTAGCACACCCCTGACTACAACTCACTAGCAAGGTCCAGTAGGAAAACACTTAGTGTAGGTAAGTGCACCACTTACACCTCACTAGTAACCATGTCCGACACAGGAAAGGCCTCAGGGTCTAGTCCTGTGACAGTTGACCCTACCCAGGCAACTTCTGGATATGACAAACTAACCCGCAGAGACTTGATTGTCTTGTGCAAAGCAAGAGGGTTAAAAAGGGGCAGAAGCCCCACCTGCCTAATCCTGATAGGACTCCTAGAACAGGATGACTTAGAGAGGGCAAAAGCAGCTTCCCTAGATACAGGAACTGGAGGGAACCCCCCTGCAGTTGATCCCCCTGAAGAGGAGGATGATGATGACTTGGATGAGGACTCAGATGCTGGGGACTTAGAAGTACAGGATCAGGGTAGCCAGGTTCCAGTTGGTAGGCTTAGCCAGGCCAACTTGGACCTACTGGGAAATGGAGAGGGCCAGCACCTCCCCAGATCCCAACAAATGATTCTCCCAGGCAACAGAAGAGTGAGATCTCCCTCAGGAGACTCTCATCTTTCTAGTGCCTCCAGGGAATCACAGAGAGGCATGAATGCTTCTCAAAAGTTAGAGCATAGGGCCAGAATGAGGGCTGTCAAACTCCAGATAGAGAGGGAGGAGGTAGCCTTGGCTCAAGCTAGACTTGCCTTGGCAAGAGAGCAGAAATTAAGTGGCTTAGATGTCACTGGTGGCAGCAATTTTCCAAGAGAAAAAGACAGGGCCTATGACAATAGAAACCTGACCAAGATTGTGCCCCCCTTTAAAGAAGGGGATGACATCCACAAATGGATGACTGCTCTTGAGAGAGCCTGCATGGTACAGCAGGTTCCTGAGAACCAGTGGGCTGCAATTTTGTGGTACTCCTTTTCTGAGAAAGGGAGAGACAGGCTCCTCACAGTTAGACCTGAGGATGCCAAAAACTACTCTGTTTTGAAGAGTGCTCTCATTGAAGGGTATGGCCTAACCACTGAGCAATACAGGTTGTTGTTCAGAGACACCCAGAAAGCACAGACTCAAGACTGGACTGATTTTGTGGAGTGTGCCACTAAGGCTTTGGAGGGTTGGTTACAGGGAAGTAAAGTTTCAGACTATACAGGATTGTACAATCTTATGATGAGAGAACAGATCCTTAATAACTGTACAAACCAGCTGTTGCATCAATACCTTATTGACTCTGATCTGACCTCTCCCCAAGAATTGGGAAAGAAGGCAGACAAATGGGTCAGAACAAGGATTAAGCAGAAACCCCAGAACCAAGGTGGTGACCAGAAGAAAACAGACCAGAAGGGTGGTAATCAGAATCAGAAAGATAAAGAAAAAGACCAGAAGTCTTCAGGCCCCCAAACTAATAGTAAGGAGGGTGGTTCCCAAAATGGTAACAAGAAGAAGAAGAACAAAGGTCCAAAGACACCTTGGTGTAATACCTGCAAATCAGTTTCACACTGGGGCAGTGAGTGCACCAAGGCAAATCCAGTTCCCACCACTACAGCTCCTAAAGCAACTGCAACCCCAAGTACAGTAAGCAGTGGTGGAACACAGTCCAAGGGTGTAGCTGGGTTGACCCTGGGTATTGAAGTAGGATCTGGCCTAGTCAGAGTCCCTACACAGGCAGTTCTCCTGTATGATGTGGACATTGAGTTGCCCACTGCAGTAAGCCCCACTAACCTGGGCAAATACAGGCAGACTCCCTTAATAAATGAGAAACTGGCTCAAGCCTACAGGGACACATGTGCTAGTGTCACCATGGTGACCCCTGGCTTTGTGGACCCTGGACAGATTGTACTAGGAGAGAGCTACCTAGTAACCAATGCAAGCAACTCCACTACCTCCCATAGTGTGGCAGTTGTGAACTTCTCCTGGGGAGGGGTTGATGGCCTAAAGAAAGTTGTGGTGAGTGCAGACCTACCAGTAGACTGTCTGTTAGGCAATGACCTTGAAAGCTCAGCATGGTCAGAAGTGGAGTACAGGACTCATGCAGAAATGCTAGGGATTTCAGAGCATGTCCTTGCCATGACAAGGGCTCAGGCTAAGAAGTGCCTTCCTGAACCAGTGGTGGATCTTGAGACAATAGACCAGCCACAACCCAAGAGAAGGAGCAAGAGAGGAAAGGCCTCGCCTTCCACCTTGCCCCAGGTTGAGGATCAGGTTTCAGAGGAAACTGATTCTGCAGTCCAAGAGGAGACTGTCTCTGAGGAGCTTGAACCTGACCAGGTTGAGTTTCTGGGGACAGGGGGACCCTCAAGGGCAGACCTGAGGCAGGCTCAATTAGATTGCCCTTCCCTTGAACCCCTCAGACAGCAGGCTGCTGCTGAGGCTGCTGGGGATGCCCAAGGTACCCATACTGTGTATTGGGATGAGGGACTCCTTTACTCAGAGGCTAGAACCCCCAAGCCTGGCATGACCAGGAGGTTGGTGATACCTCTGCAGTTTAGGGGATTCCTCCTTACCTTGGCCCATGATATTCCCCTTGCAGGACACTTAGGCCAGAACAAGACGTGGGACAGGCTTGTTCCACACTTTCACTGGCCTCACATGTCAGAGGATGTCAAGGAGTTTTGTCGCTCCTGTGTCACTTGCCAAGCCAGTGGTAAGTCAGGTGGCACAACAAAGGCCCCCCTAATACCACTACCTGTGGTGGGGGTCCCCTTTGAGAGAGTTGGAATTGATATTGTGGGTCCAATGGACCCCCAAACAGCATCTGGGAACAGATTCATACTGGTGGTAGTGGATCATGCCACCAGGTACCCAGAGGCTATTCCCCTAAGGACCACCACAGCACCTGTGGTGGCAAAAGCCCTCATTGCAGTTTTCTCAAGAGTGGGCTTTCCTAAGGAGGTACTATCAGATAGAGGGACAAATTTTATGTCCAGCTATCTAAAAGCAATGTGGAAGGAATGTGGAGTAAACTACAAGTTTACCACCCCATATCATCCACAATGCAATGGGCTTGTGGAGAGATTTAACAAGACCCTTAAAGGCATGATAAAAGGATTACCAGAGAAGCTCAGGCGGAAATGGGACATTCTTTTACCCTGCCTGCTCTTTGCTTACAGAGAGGTCCCACAGAAGGGGGTTGGCTACAGCCCTTTTGAACTTTTGTTTGGCCACCCTGTGAGAGGTCCATTGTGTTTGGTGAAGGAAGGATGGGAGTTACCTCTCAAAAAGCCCAAACTAGACATAGTGGACTATGTACTTGGTCTCCGCTCCAGGATGGCTGAGTACATGGAAAGAGCATCCAAAAACCTGGAGGCCAGCCAAGAATTGCAGAAAGCTTGGCATGACCAAAAGGCTGTACTGGTAGAGTTCCAACCAGGACAGAAGGTATGGGTACTGGAGCCAGTGGCTCCAGCAGCACTCCAAGACAAATGGAGTGGACCCTATCCTATTATTGAGAAGAAAGGGGAAGTCACCTACTTGGTAGACTTTGGAACACCCAGGAGCCCTCACAGGGTAATCCATGTGAATCGCTTGAAAGCATTTGTAGACAGGGAGGACATGAGCTTGCTCATGGCCACAGATGGGGAACAGGAGGAAGAGAGTGACCCTCTCCCAGACCTGCTTTCCCAGAACCCTGATGATGGTTCAGTTGATGGAGTAGCCTTGGCAGGCAGCCTCACTGACCAGCAACAGAGGGACTGCAGACAAGTTTTGCAGGCTCACAGGCAAATGTTTTCACTCACACCCAGCCAAACTGACTGGTGTACCCATGTTGTGGACACTGGTGACAGTCTGCCTGTCAAGAATAAGATCTACAGGCAACCTGATCATGTCAGGGATTGCATCAAGGCTGAGGTGCAAAAGATGTTGGAGCTTGGAGTGATTGAGCCATCAGAGAGCCCATGGGCCAGCCCAGTAGTCCTGGTGCCAAAACCTCATACCCAAGATGGTAAGAGAGAAATGAGGTTTTGCGTGGATTACAGGGGTCTCAATGCTGTCACTAGGACAGATGCTCACCCCATTCCAAGAGCAGATGAGCTCATTGACAGATTGGCTTCTGCCAAGTTTCTGAGCACATTTGATCTGACAGCTGGCTACTGGCAAATCAGACTAGCTGAGGAGTCAAAAGCCAAAACAGCATTCTCTACCCCTAGTGGACATTATCAGTTTGTGGTAATGCCCTTTGGTTTGAAGAATGCACCTGCCACTTTTCAAAGGTTGGTGAACCAAGTCCTTACTGGGTTGGATGACTTTTGTGCAGCTTATCTGGATGATATTGCTGTCTTTAGCTCCACCTGGGAGGATCACCTGATCCACCTGAAGAAAGTTTTGGAGGCCCTGCAAAAGGCAGGCCTAACTATCAAGGCCACAAAGTGCCAGATAGGGCAGAGTAAGGTTGTATACCTGGGCCACCTGGTAGGTGGGGGCCAGGTTCAGCCACTGGAAAGCAAAATCCAGGCCATACAGGACTGGGCTCCTCCAGTTACCCAGACACAAGTCAGAGCCTTCTTGGGCCTGACTGGGTATTACAGAAAGTTTGTGAAAAACTATGGGTCTATAGTGACACCATTAAATGACTTGACATCCAAGAAGATGCCAAAAAAGGTTCAGTGGACAGTTAGCTGTCAGAAGGCATTTGAAGACCTGAAGAAGGCCATGTGCTCTGCACCTATCCTAAAGAGTCCTGACTACTCCAAACAGTTCATTGTTCAGACAGATGCTTCTGAGTTGGGGGTGGGAGCTGTACTCTCACAACTTAATCAAGATGGTCAAGACCAGCCAATTGCTTTCATTAGCAGGAGGCTAACCCCAAGAGAAAAACGTTGGTCAGCCATTGAGAGGGAGGCCTTTGCTGTGGTTTGGGCATTAAAGAAGTTGAGGTCCTACTTGTTTGGAACTCACTTCCTAGTGCAAACAGACCATAAGCCCCTCTTATGGCTTAATCAGATGAAGGGTGAAAATCCCAAACTGCTCAGGTGGTCCATTTCCCTACAGGGGATGGACTTTACAGTGGAGCACCGCCCAGGGACTGACCATGGTAATGCAGATGGTCTCTCCAGGTACTTCCACTTAGAACATGAAGACTTATCTGGTCAAGGTTAGTTTAATGTCCCTGCGTTTGGGGGGGGGTTGTGTAGGAGAGTAGGGTCTGCTATCCTATGGTCACCCCAAATTTTTGCTTTTTGCTTCACTGGTTTTCGACTACTGAGGCTGTGGGCCTGCTGATCAGACCCCCAGCCTGCTGTTCTCTCACTAAATTAATGACACATGTGCTATAGGCACATACCAATTGGAAATGGACTCCTTGTCAGCCCCTGTAGAATGCACTATAGGTGCACAGGGCACAGGAGCCACTAAGGCCTACCAGGGGCTGCAGCATATCTTTTGCCACCCCTGGCTGGTTCTTAAATTGACACAACTGGCTGATCACTCAGCTGGGGTAAGGTGGTGTACACACCCCTTGCTTAGATATAGTATACCTATGTCTAAACCTATATCTGGACACATGTAAACCTGTGAGCCACTCCTATAGACAGGCCTCACCAATCCTGGAGGCTGGGTGCTTGGTTTTTATGTGAGATGGAGCTCTAGCATGAGCTGAGCCTGTCTGCAGCCGTCGGGAACAAATCCCTAAGCTGTTTCAGGATAATGCCATACCATATACTATTAAGTGCCTTATAATCCTCGCGGTTATTTAGCAACTCTGGTTTGGCTTTATCAAAACATGTCGTGTAAGGTGTCATACGCTTTGGAATACCATCCCCTCGCCAGTTCTGGCGACGGGGATGGCATTCCACCCCTCTAGAGGGGTAAGACATGTTACTTTACTTTAATGCGGTTGATTTCTCCAAAGACCTTAAGATCCCCAAAATGGATGCCTCTGCCACAGACAAATGTCTGGACCCCTGGAGCTGACCGAAACCCAGTCAAGGGGGTCCTGGACAAAGGGTTTCCTGTCACAGGAGGGTGTCACCGCCCTCCAGACAGGAGATAGTGTATTGTAGCAGGGAGGTTTGAAAGAAACCAGACACTGCCTGGGGCGCACAAGGCTGCCCCTTGCATAATCCGGCCAAACCGGTTCTGGGGCACTCCAGCCCTCGTGCCAGGGCGGCCTGGATCAAAGGAAGGGGGTGTATCCACCCACTTCCTGGGTCCCACCCATAGGAGGGGACCTAGCAGGTAATCACGCCCCCCAGATTCGAATAAGAGTGGGAGCAGTGCCAAGGCACATCAGATTTCCTGGAAGAAACATTTGAAACGATATTCTGGACCCTTCGCCCTCCATCTCAACGTGGAAGCCCGAAGAATCTCCCTTGTGGTCAAGGAGTGACCACCCTGCAGCAGCAGGCACCATCCAGCCCTCGACGTCTACTTAGTTGCAGTTCCCGCCGGAACTCGAGCGACTGAGATCGACGAGATCAAGCCTGCCCAGCTTCTAACAGCCCGATCCACAGTCCCTGCAAAGCTGAGACCCGTGGAGGCGACCGGAAGCGTGGGGCACGCCATCTTGAAGTGACCACGAGACGCTGACCGTGCAGCCCACGAGTGACCCTCGAAGCTGTACACCGGGGTTTGAGAAGCCCCTACCCTGAGCTACTCCTGAGCCGAAGTTCAGCCCTCCACACTCGACGAGTGCTGCGTGGGGCCCTTTGGCACGATTTGGCTCAACGCGTTGGCCCGGTCACTTGCCAGCTGGCTTGTGGTCCCTGTGCCGACGAACTACAAAAGAAGACTCGTGATTCTGGTTGCTCCAGATCCACACCAGCTCCCCTGAAAGGGAGCCCCGACTCTGACCTTCCTGGTCCGAGTGAGACGCCATCTTCCAATCCCGCGTGGATTGCTCTTACCAAGGCTTGTTTGCTCCAAACCGGAAGCCGACTGCACCGACGGTGAGAGCCTGCGTGGGACAGATCGTGACCTGCTCCTGGACGTCGCAGATGCCCCAGAGCCCACGTGACAGCGAAGAGAAGCGCCTCGACGACCACCTGATTGCGCCCGACATTGCCTGGTTCCGTCCTGGTTCCACCCTGGTCACTGCTGAGTGACCCAGACTCTGTCCCCTCTGCTTTCAGGTACTCTACAACTTGAGTCCACCCTTGGACTCCACCGGACACTTCGTCTTCACCCTGCCTGCAGCCCTTTCAGCTTCAAGCACCAAGAGCCTGCGTGTCAAAACCCGACGCCACTTCGACCCTGTGCACCCACTTCCTGTGGGTGAGGTAACTTTGCTCCGCCGGTGTTCCCACACTGGTGCACACCTCTAGGGTCTGTGTGTTAAGTTTTGTTCCTCTAGGTTCAGCGGAAGTGTCCTTAAACTTTAACTATTTGACTTTTACGCACCATTGGTTAACATTGGTGCATGCGTGCGCTTTCCGCACATCTCCCGAATCCCGAGGGCCATTCCCGACTTCAGCATTGCTTGTCCTGACTGCTCCCAGCGATTCCCTAGGCCCTAGGCCTAACCACTGTTCGAGTGGCCTCTCTTATACCACTTGTTTAGTATATGGTTTGAGTGGCCCCCTGCCCTCATCCATAATTGTGCAACTTTGTATGTTTAAACAGTGCTTTTGATTTAACGCTTGTGCCCCTTTATTCATAAAGAATACTGGGGATTGTTTTTAGTAATAAACACATATATTTTTATAATATATACTTGTGTGGTGTCCTTTCATTTGGTATTACAGGATTGTATGTGGTAAAACAGCTCGCTTAACATGACCTCTTAAGTTAAGCCTTTAGGCTGCTTAGTCCATGCTACCACTAGGATAGCTTGTCTAATAAGGTTGACTTACAACCAGACACCATAAGGGGATTGTTTGGTCAGGTAGTAGGTGGTTCCAGAATTGGAAACATCCCCTACCAGGCCAACTTCTCACAATGGGTTCTTGTCTATACTTGCTTAGAGTATTTGGGCAAGCAGAGAAGTTGGCAAACCCCATGCCAGTCTCATAAACAAGATCATTGGGTGATGGGGACCTGGATAGGCCAGGGTCCACCTGAGCTCCAACAGTAAACCCACCCAGATTCCTGGGTGTGCTTCCACTTCCTGGGGGATTACTGCTGACAGTAACAGGAGGTGTTGAAGCTGGCTTTGGAGGTATATTTTCTTTATTGTTATTCTTGGGACAACAGTTGTCTGTTTTGTAATGCCCAACCTGTTTACAGGTGTAGGAAGGTGGCTACCTGACTATGGTTACCCCGGATTTTTGCCTGTGTTTAGCTGTTTTTTTTGACTTAGTTGACCTGGTTCCCTGCTAATCAGGGCCCCAGGCCATCTGCTCTCTCTGTAAAATGGATTCCATGTACCCTAGGTACATACCACAATTGGAAATGGACTCCTTGTCAGCCCCTGTAGAATGCACTATAGGTGCACAGGGCATAGGAGCCACTAAGGCCTACCAGGGGCTGCAGCATATCTTTTGCCACCCCTGGCTGGTTCTTAAATTGACACAACTGGCTGATCCCTCAGCTGGGGTAAGGTGGTGTACACACCCCTTGCTTAGATATAGTATACCTATGTCTAAACCTATATCTGGACACATGTAAACCTGTGAGCCACTCCTATAGTCAGGCCTCATCAATCCTGGAGGCTGAGTGCGTGGTTTTATGTGAGATGGAGCTCTAGCATGAGCTGAGCCTGTCTGCAGCCATCGGGAACAAATCCCTAAGCTGTTTCAGGATAATGCCATACCATATACTATTAAGTGCCTTATAATCCTCGCGGTTATTTAGCAACTTTGGTTTGGCTTTATCAAAACATGTCGTGTAAGGTGTCATACGCTTTGGAATACCATCCCCTCGCCAGTTCTGGCGACGGGGATGGCATTCCACCCCTCTAGAGGGGTAAGACATGTTACTTTGCTTTAATGCGGTTGATTTCTCCAAAGACCTTAAGATCCACAAAATGGATGCCTCTGCCACAGACAAATGTCTGGACCCCTGCAGTTGACTGAAACTCGACCAAATGGGTCCTGGACAAAGGGTTTCCTGTCACAGGAGGGTGTCACCGCCCTCCAGACAGGAGATAGTGTATTGTAGCAGGGAGGTTTGAAAGAAACCAGACAGTGCCTGGGGAGCACAAGGCTTCCCCTTGCATAATCCGGTCAAACCGGTTCTGGGGCAGCCCAGCCCCAGCTCCAGTGAGACCTGGACAAAGGAAAGGGGGTGTAACCACCCCCCTTCCTGGTCCCACCCATAGGGAGGGACCTAGCAGGAGATCCACCCCTCAGATTGGAATAAGAGTGGGAGCAGTGCCCTAGCACAGCAGATCATCCTGAAATCACCTTTAAACTAAGAAGACGACTGGACTTCGACATTCTGATGATAGAAGACTGAAGAGAATCTCCCTTGTGGCCTAGGAGGGGCCACCCTGTGAACACAGGCACCACCCAGCACCTCGACGTCTGCTTTGCCGCCGCCTCCCGCCGGAGCCCGAGTGCAGAGCCTGACAAGACCCAGCTTCCCAGACTTCTCCCAGCCCGATCCACAGTCCCTGCAAAGAAGGGACCCGTGGAGGCACTGAGAGACGTGGGAGCGGACATCTTGAAAGACCCCCGAGACGCTGACTGCGCAGCACCCGAGGCACCCTCGACTCTGTGCTTTGGGGTTTGAGAAGATCCTCAATCGAGCAGCATTTGCACCAAAGATCAGCCCTCCAGCATCTCCACGATCTGCGTGGGGCCCTTTTGCTTTGTGCCACTCGACTCGCCATCCCGGCCGCTTGTCACGTGGTCAGCGGCCATCTTGGCGACGAAACCTACGATTTACACTGTAGGTCTGGGTGCTCGAGACCTGCCCTCGCTCCTGTAGAAAGGAGTACCCGCTCTGACCTTGCTGGTCCGAGTAATAAGCCTTTTTCATTTTCCCCGTGGCTTGTATTAGCCAAGGCTTGTTTGCTTCAATCGAGTTGCCGACACCGCCATCAGCTAGAACCTTTGAGGGACAGCTCTTGATCGACTCCTGGATGTCCTTGACCTCTTCGTGTCCACGTGGCTGCAGAGAGAAGCAACCCCTCATCACCTGTTTGCACCCAACTTTGCCTGGTTCCAATCTGGTTCCACGGTGGTCACTGGCCAGTGACTTTGAACACTGTCCCCTCTGCTTTCAGGTCTTCACCACTTCAGATCCACCCTTGGATCCACCGGACACTTCTCCTTCACATCGCCTGCAGCGTCTTCAGCTTCAAGCGCCAAGAACCTGCGTGTCAAAACCCGACGCCACTTCGACCCTGTGCACCCGCTTCCTGTGGGTGAGGTAACTTTGCTCCGCCGGTGTTCCCACACTGGTACACATCTCTAGGGTCTGTGTCTTAAGTTTTGTTCCTCTAGGTTCAGCGGAAGTGTCCTTAAACTTTAACTTTATGACTTTTACGCATCATTGGTTAACATTGGTGCATGCGTGCGCTTTCCGCACATCTCCCGAATCCCGAGGGCCATTCCCGACTTCAGCATTGCTTGTCCTGACTGCTCCCAGCGATTCCCTAGGCCCTAGGCCTAACCACTACTCGAGTGGCCTCTCTTATACCACTTGTTTAGTATATGGTTTGAGTGGCCCCCGCCCTCATCCATAATTGTGCAACTTTGTATGTTTAAACAGTGCTTTTGATTTAACGCTTGTGCCCCTTTATTCATAAAGAATACTGGGGATTGTTTTTAGTAATAAACACATATATTTTTATAATATATACTTGTGTGGTGTCCTTTCATTTGGTATTACAGGATTGTATGTGGTAAAACAGCTCGCTTAACACAACCTCTTAAGTTAAGCCTTTAGGCTGCTTAGTCCATGCTACCCCTAGGATAGCTTGTCTAATAAGGTTGACTTACAACCAGACACCATAAGGGATTGTTTGGTCAGGTAGTAGGTGGATCCAGAATTGGAAACATCCCCTACCAGGCCAACTTCTCACATTGGTGAGCAGCGGTGCGGATTTGAGCTTGCTGTTGTTTTACCATTGCAATCTTTATATCAAATTGAAAGATCACATCAAGTACCTCTAGGTACATATAAAATCAAAAGCTTAGCATATTAAGTTCTACTGAACTTAGTAGTTGTAGGTTGAAGGGAGTAGCACACCCCTGACTACAACTCACTAGCAAGGTCCAGTAGGAAAACACTTAGTGTAGGTAAGTGCACCACTTACACCTCACTAGTAACCATGTCTGACACAGGAAAAGCCTCAGGGTCTACTCCTGTGACAGTTGACCTTACCCAGGCAACTTTTGGATATGACAAGTTAACCCGCAGAGACTTGATTGCCTTGTGCAAAGCAAGAGGGTTAAAAAGGGGCAGAAGCCCCACCTGCCTAATCCTGGTAGAAATCCTAGAACAGGATGACTTAGAGAAGGCAAAAGCAGCTTCCTTAGACACAGGAAGTGGAGGGAACCCCCCTGTAGTTGATCCCCCTGAAGAGGAGGATGATGATGACTTGGATGAGGACTCAGATGTTGAGGACTTAGAAGTACAGGATCAGGGTAGCCAGGTTCCAGTTGGTAGGCTTAGCCAGGCCAACTTGGACCTACTGGGGAATGGAGAGGGCCAGCACCTCCCCAGAACCCAACATGTTATTCTCCCAGGCAACAGAAGAGTGAGATCCCCCTCAGGGGACTCTCATATTTCTAGTGCCTCCAGAGAATCACAGAGAGGCATGAATGCTTCTCAAAAACTAGAGCATAGGGCCAGAATGAGGGCTGTCAAACTCCAGATAGAGAGGGAGGAGGTAGCCTTGGCTCAAGCTAGACTTGCCTTGGCAAGAGAGCAGAAATTGTGTGGCTTAGATGCCACTGGTGGCAGCAATATTCCTAAAGAGAAACCCAGGTCCTATGATAGTAGAAACCTGACAAAGATTGTGCCCCCCTACAAGGAAGGGGATGACATCCACAAGTGGATAACTGCTCTTGAGAGAGCCTGCATGGTACAGCAGGTTCCTGAGGAACAGTGGGCAGCAATCTTATGGTACTCCTTTTCAGAGAAAGGGAGAGATAAGCTCCTCACTGTTAGACATGAGGATGCAAACAATTACAAAGTCCTGAAGAGTGTTCTGATAGATGGGTTTGGCTTAACCACTGAACAGTACAGGTTGAAGTTCAGAGATACCCAGAAGACACAGACTCAGGACTGGACTGATTTTGTAGATTGTGCTACTAAGGCTCTGGAGGGTTGGCTACATGGCAGCAAAGTACATGACTTTACAGGATTGTATAATTTGATTATGAGGGAGCAGATCCTAAGTAATTGTCAGAACCAGCTCTTACACCAGCACCTGGTGGACTCTGATCTGACCTCTCCCCAAGAATTGGGAAAGAAGGCAGACAAGTGGGTCAGAACCAGGATTAGGCCTAAGAATCAGGACAGTAACCAGAAGAAGGAGTCTACCAAGCCTCAAGATAAGGGTGGGGATAAAAATAAAGAAAAGACTTCCCCAGGGCCCCAAAACTCCAAGAATGGGGGTGGGTCCCAAGACACTTCTTCAACTGAGAAAAAGCCTTATTGTTATCCCTGTAAACAGGTTGGGCATTACAAAACAGACAACTGTTGTCCCAAGAATAACAATAAAGAAAATATACCTCCAAAGCCAGCTTCAACACCTCCTGTTACTGTCAGCAGTAATCCCCCAGGAAGTGGAAGCACACCCAGGAATCTGGGTGGGTTTACTGTTGGAGCTCAGGTGGACCCTGGCCTATCCAGGTCCCCATCACCCAATGATCTTGTTTATGAGACTGGCATGGGGTTTGCCAACTTCTCTGCTTGCCCAAATACTCTGAGCAAGTATAGACAAGAACCCATCATCAATGGTTTGAAAGTTGAAGCTTTCAGAGACACAGGGGCTAGCATCACCATGGTGGCTGATGGCATAGTCCCCTCTAAGCAACTTTTACCTGGTGCCACATACCAGGTTACAAACATTGATGGAATCCAAACAAATCATCCCATGGCAGTAGTAAGTCTCAGCTGGGGAGGTGTCATTGGCCCAAAGAGAGTGGCAGTGTCACCAAACTTGCCTGTAGACTGCCTACTTGGTAATGATTTGGAGATCTCAGCCTGGGCTGAGGTTGAACAGGAAACCCATTCTAGAATGGTGAATTCCAATGGAAAGTTTAGTGGGGCTGTAATGGCTACCGCCCCAATTCAAGATGTCCTTCCTGAAAAGGTTGGTAGGGCTGAGAAACTCTCTGCCCCATCTTTAGCAAAAGCTCTTCCTGAACAGAATAGCAAAGCTGTTATGATAACAGCAGAAACCCAAACTGAGTCTCCTCCTGAAAAGGTTGGTGGGGCTGTGATGGCCACAGCCCAAACTCAAACTGACATGTGTGTTGTGAAACCTGAAATGATGGATAACTCCACACAAACTGAGAGCATGGAGGAGGAAGAGAAATCTCCCCCTCACCAGACTTTAGGACAGGATCAGCCTCCTCAGGGAACTGATCTTACCCCTGATGAAGGAACTGCCCCAGAGGTGGTTGGGCCTAGCCTGACAGAACCTCTGATGTCAGTGGACCCTTCTCAGGTGGGACCCAGTCTGGAGCAGGTAACCTGCCCCTCTCTCCCTTGCCTTAGCCAGCCCAGGGCTGCAGAGGACAAGAAGGACAGTGAGACCCAGAGGGCCCCCTGTCAAATAAAGCACCCCCATCAAAAGATTAGGTGCACCAAAACTAGTAGCCCTAGTAAGGTGAAAACTTTAAAAACTCCTGAGGGAGCCCCCTTAAAAACAGTTAGGGACCTCCCACAGATGGATTCTGTTGGGCACAGCCAAACCTGGGACCCAAGGGGCCCAAACCTGAACTGTCCCTCCAGCAAGCCAAACAGAGGGACCCAGCCTCCAGCTTTAGGTAGCCAGAGGTTGACCCTGAGAGCACAGTGCAACTCAGTTAAAGAGAGAAAGGCACACATGGTGGAAGATAATTGGAGGAAGCTAAGCCCTAAATTAGTAGAGCCTCACTTCAATACTCCATATCCAAACCAGCCTTTAACTTTGCATAAACACACCCAAGGTAGTGATTCCCTATGGTGGAGACCCTCTAATACCCCAAGGGTGAGGGACTGCTTAGTGGACCATGAGACAGGGGGTACCCATGCTAGTGCAGGTACTTCCTTATATGGCCACTCAGGCAATATAGGCTTACCTGGCCAAGGATAGCCTTATCTCCTTTCGTTTGGGGGGGGGTTATGTAGGAAGGTGGCTACCTGACTATGGTTACCCCGGATTTTTGCCTGTGTTTAGCTGGTTTTTTGACTTAGTTGACCTGGTTCCCTGCTAATCAGGGCCCCAGGCCATCTGCTCTCTCTGTAAAATGGATTCCATGTACCCTAGGTACATACCACAATTGGAAATGGACTCCTTGTCAGCCCCTGTAGAATGCACTATAGGTGCACAGGGCATAGGAGCCACTAAGGCCTACCAGGGGCTGCAGCATATCTTTTGCCACCCCTGGCTGGTTCTTAAATTGACACAACTGGCTGATCCCTCAGCTGGGGTAAGGTGGTGTACACACCCCTTGCTTAGATATAGTATACCTATGTCTAAACCTATATCTGGACACATGTAAACCTGTGAGCCACTCCTATAGTCAGGCCTCATCAATCCTGGAGGCTGAGTGCGTGGTTTTATGTGAGATGGAGCTCTAGCATGAGCTGAGCCTGTCTGCAGCCATCGGGAACAAATCCCTAAGCTGTTTCAGGATAATGCCATACCATATACTATTAAGTGCCTTATAATCCTCGCGGTTATTTAGCAACTTTGGTTTGGCTTTATCAAAACATGTCGTGTAAGGTGTCATACACTTTGGAATACCATCCCCTCGCCAGTTCTGGCGACGGGGATGGCATTCCACCCCTCTAGAGGGGTAAGACATGTTACTTTGCTTTAATGCGGTTGATTTCTCCAAAGACCTTAAGATCCACAAAATGGATGCCTCTGCCACAGACAAATGTCTGGACCCCTGCAGTTGACTGAAACTCGACCAAATGGGTCCTGGACAAAGGGTTTCCTGTCACAGGAGGGTGTCACCGCCCTCCAGACAGGAGATAGTGTATTGTAGCAGGGAGGTTTGAAAGAAACCAGACAGTGCCTGGGGAGCACAAGGCTTCCCCTTGCATAATCCGGTCAAACCGGTTCTGGGGCAGCCCAGCCCCAGCTCCAGTGAGACCTGGACAAAGGAAAGGGGGTGTAACCACCCCCCTTCCTGGTCCCACCCATAGGGAGGGACCTAGCAGGAGATCCACCCCTCAGATTGGAATAAGAGTGGGAGCAGTGCCCTAGCACAGCAGATCATCCTGAAATCACCTTTAAACTAAGAAGACGACTGGACTTCGACATTCTGATGATAGAAGACTGAAGAGAATCTCCCTTGTGGCCTAGGAGGGGCCACCCTGTGAACACAGGCACCACCCAGCACCTAGACGTCTGCTTTGCCGCCGCCTCCCGCCGGAGCCCGAGTGCAGAGCCTGACAAGACCCAGCTTACCAGACTTTTCCCAGCCCGATCCACAGTCCCTGCAAAGAAGGGACCCGTGGAGGCACCGAGAGACGTGGGAGCGGACATCCTGAAAGACCCCCGAGACGCTGACTGCGCAGCACCCGAGGCACCCTCGACTCTGTGCTTTGGTGTTTAAGAAGCCCCACAATAGATCAGCATTTGCACCAAAGATCTGCCCTCCAGCATCTCCACGATCTGCGTGGGGCCCTTTTGCTTTGTGCCACTCGACTCGCCATCCCGGCCGCTTGTCACGTGGTCAGCGGCCATCTTGGCGACAAAACCTACGATTTACACTGTGGGTCTGGTTGCTCCAGATCTGCCCTCGCTCCTGTAGAAAGGAGTACCCGCTCTGACCTTGCTGTTCCGAGTAATAAGCCTTTTTCATTTTCCCCGTGGCTTGTATTAGCCAAGGCTTGTTTGCTTCAATCGAGTTGCCGACACCGCCATCAGCTAGAACCTTCAAGGGACAGCTCGTGATCGACTCCTGGACGTCCTTGACCTCTTCGTGTCCACGTGGCTGCAGAGAGAAGCAACCCCTCATCACCTGTTTGCACCCGACTTTGCCTGGTTCCAATCTGGTTCCACGGTGGTCACTGGCCAGTGACTTTGAACACTGTCCCCTCTGCTTTCAGGTCTTCACCACTTCAGATCCACCCTTGGATCCACCGGACACTTCTCCTTCACATCGCCTGCAGCGTCTTCAGCTTCAAGCGCCAAGAACCTGCGTGTCAAAACCCGACGCCACTTCGACCCTGTGCACCCGCTTCCTGTGGGTGAGGTAACTTTGCTCCGCCGGTGTTCCCACACTGGTACACATCTCTAGGGTCTGTGTCTTAAGTTTTGTTCCTCTAGGTTCAGCGGAAGTGTCCTTAAACTTTAACTTTATGACTTTTACGCACCATTGGTTAACATTGGTGCATGCGTGCGCTTTCCGCACATCTCCCGAATCCCGAGGGCCATTCCTGACTTCAGCATTGCTTGTCCTGACTGCTCCCAGCGATTCCCTAGGCCCTAGGCCTAACCACTACTCGAGTGGCCTCTCTTATACCACTTGTTTAGTATATGGTTTGAGTGGCCCCCGCCCTCATCCATAATTGTGCAACTTTGTATGTTTAAACAGTGCTTTTGATTTAACGCTTGTGCCCCTTTATTCATAAAGAATACTGGGGATTGTTTTTAGTAATAAACACATATTTTTTTATAATATATACTTGTGTGGTGTCCTTTCATTTGGTATTACAGGATTGTATGTGGTAAAACAGCTCGCTTAACACGACCTCTTAAGTTAAGCCTTTAGGCTGCTTAGTCCATGCTACCCCTAGGATAGCTTGTCTAATAAGGTTGACTTACAACCAGACACCATAAGGGATTGTTTGGTCAGGTAGTAGGTGGATCCAGAATTGGAAACATCCCCTACCAGGCCAACTTCTCACATTGGTGAGCAGCGGTGCGGATTTGAGTGGTGCACTTACCTACACTAAGTGTTTTCCTACTGTACCTTGCTAGTTAGTTGTAGTCAGGGTGTGCTAATCCCTTCAACCTACAACTACTAAGTTCAGTAGAACTTAATATGCTAAGCTTTTGATTTTATATGTACCTAGAGGTACTTGATGTGATCTTTCAATTTGATACAAAGATTGCAATGGTAAAACAACAGCAAGCTCAAATCCGCACCGCTGCTCACCAATGTGAGAAGTTGGCCTGGTAGGGGATGTTTCCAATTCTGGAACCACCTACTACCTGACCAAACAATCCCTTATGGTGTCTGGTTGTAAGTCAACCTTATTAGACAAGCTATCCTAGGGGTAGCATGGACTAAGCAGCCTAAAGGCTTAACTTAAGAGGTCGTGTTAAGCGAGCTGTTTTACCACATACAATCCTGTAATACCAAATGAAAGGACACCACACAAGTATATATTATAAAAATATATGTGTTTATTACTAAAAACAATCCCCAGTATTCTTTATGAATAAAGGGGCACAAGCGTTAAATCAAAAGCACTGTTTAAACATACAAAGTTGCACAATTATGGATGAGGGCAGGGGGCCACTCAAACCATATACTAAACAAGTGGTATAACAGATGCCACTCGAGCAGTGGTTAGGCCTAGGGCCTAGGGAATCGCTGGGAGCAGTCAGGACAAGCAATGCTGAAGTCGGGAATGGCCCTCGGGATTCGGGAGATGTGCGGAAAGCGCACGCACGCACCAATGTTAACCAATGGTGCGTAAAAGTTGTAAAGTTAAAGTTAAAGGACACTTCCGCTGAACCTAGAGGAACAAAACTTAACACACAGACCCCAGAGGTGGGCACCAGTGTAGGAACACCGGCGGGGCAAAGTTACCTCACCCACAGGAAGTGGGTGCACAGGGTCGAAGTGGCGTCGGGTTTTGACTCGCAGGCTCTTGGTGCTTGAAGCTGAAAGGGCTGCAGGCGGGTTAAAGATGAAGTGTCCGGTGGAGTCCAAGGGTGGACTCAAGTTGTAGAGTACCTGAAAGCAGAGGGGACAGAGTCTGGGTCACTCAGCAGTGACCAGGGTGGAACCAGGACGGAACCAGGCAATGTCGGGCGCAATCAGGTGGTCGTCGAGGAGCTTCTCTCTGCTGTCACGTGGGCTCTGGGGCATCTGCGACGTCCAGGAGCAGGTCACGATCTGTCCCACGCAGGCTCTCACCGTCGGTGCAGTCGGCTTCAAGTTTGGAGCAAACAAGCCTTGGCAAGAGCAATCCACGCGGGATCGGAAGATTGCTTCTCACTCGGACCAGGAAGGTCAGAGTCGGGGCTCCTTTTCAGGGGAGCTGGTGTGGATCTGGAGCAACCAGATTCACGAGTCTTCTTAGTTAGTTCGTTGGCACAGGGACCACTAGCCAGCTGGCAAGTGACCGGGCCAACGCGTTGAGCCAAATAGAGCCAAAGGGCCCCACGCAGCACTCGTCGAGTGTGGAGGGCTGAACTTCGGCTCAGGAGCAGCTCAGGGTGGGGGCTTCTCAAACCCCAGTGCACAGCTTCGAGGATCACTCGTGGGCTGCACGGTCAGCGTCTCGTGGTCAATTCAAGATGGCGTGCCCCACGCTTCCAGTCGCCTCCACGGGTCTCAGCTTTGCAGGGACTGTGGATCGGGCTGTTAGAAGGCAGGCAGGCTTGATCTCGTCGATCTCAGTCGCTCGAGTTCTGGCGGGAACTGCAACTAAGTAGATGTCGAGGGCTGGATGGTGCCTGCTGCTGCAGGGTGGTCACTCCTTGACCACAAGGGAGATTCTTCGGGCTTCCACGTTGAAGTGGAGGTCCAAGGGTCCAGAGTTTCGTTTCAAATGTTTCTTCCAGGAAATCTGATGTGCCTTGGCACTGCTCCCACTCTTATTCGAATCTGGTGGGCGTGATTACCTGCTTAGTCCCCTCCTATGGGTGGGACCCAGGAAGTGGGTGGATACACCCCCTTCCTTTGATCCAGGCCGCCCTGGCACGAGGGCTGGAGTGCCCCAGAACCGGTTTGGCCGGATTATGCAAGGGGCAGCCTTGTGCGCCCCAAGCAGTGTCTGGTTTCTTTCAAACCTCCCTGCTACAATACACTATCTCCTGTCTGGAGGGCGGTGACACCCTCCTGTGACAGGAAACCCTTTGTCCAGGACCCCCTTGACTGAGTTTCGGTCAGCTCCAGGGGTCCAGACATTTGTCTGTGGCAGAGGCATCCATTTTGTGGATCTTAAGGTCTTTGGAGAAATCAACCGCATTAAAGTAAAGTAACATGTCTTACCCCTCTAGAGGGGTGGAATGCCATCCCCGTCGCCAGAACTGGCGAGGGGATGGTATTCCAAAGCGTATGACACCTTACACGACATGTTTTGATAAAGCCAAACCAAAGTTGCTAAATAACCGCGAGGATTATAAGGCACTTAATAGTATATGGTATGGCATTATCCTGAAACAGCTTAGGGATTTGTTCCCGACGGCTGCAGACAGGCTCAGCTCATGCTAGAGCTCCATCTCACATAAAACCACGCACTCAGCCTCCAGGATTGATGAGGCCTTTCTATAGGAGTGGCTCACAGGTTTACATGTGTCCAGATATAGGGTTAGACATAGGTATACTATATCTAAGCAAGGGGTGTGTACACCACCTTACCCCAGCTGTGTCAATTTAATAACCAGCCAGGGGTGGCAAAAGATATGCTGCAGCCCCTGGTAGGCCTTAGTGGCTCCTATGCCCTGGGCACCTATAGTGCATTATACAGGGGCTGACAAGGAGTCCATTTCCAATTGTGGTATGTACCTAGGGTACATGGAATCCATTTTACAGAGAGAACAGATGGCCTGGGGCCCTGATTAGCAGGGAACCAGGTCAACTAAGTCAAAAAACCAGCTAAACACAGGCAAAAAAATCTGGGGTAACCATAGTCAGGTAGCCACCTTCCTACACTGTGCTTGGTCCCCCAGGCTCTGCTTGGTCCCCCTGGTTGCTCTTGGTCCCCCAGGCTGTGCTTTGTCCCCCAGGCTGTGCTTGGTCCCCCTGGTTGCTCTTGGTCCCCCAGGCTGTGCTTGGTCCCCCAGGCTGTGCTTGGTCCCCCAGGCTGTGCTTGGTCCCCCTGGTTGCTCTTGGTCCCCCAGGCTGTGCTTGGTCCCCCATGCTGTGCTTGGTCCCCCAGGCTGTGCTTGGTCCCCCAGGCTGTGCTTGGTACCCCAGGCTGTGCTTGGTCCTCCTGGTTGCTCTTGGTCCCCCAGGCTGTGCTTGGTCCCCCAGGCTGTTCTTGGTCCCCCAGGCTGTGCTTGGTCCCCCAGGCTGTGCTTGGTCCCCCAGGCTGTGCTTGGTCCCTCCGGTTGCTCTTGGTCCCCCAGGCTGTGCTTGGTCCCCCAGGCTGTGCTTGGTCCCCCTGGTTGCTCTTGGTCCCCCAGGCTGTGCTTGGTACCCCAGGCTCTGCTTGGTCCCCCAGGCTCTGCTTGGTCCCCCATGCTCTGCTTGGTCCCCCTGGTTGCTCTTGGTCCCTCAGGCTGTGCTTGGTCCCCCAGGCTGTGCTTGGTCCCCCGGGCTGTGCTTGGTCCCCCAGGCTGTGCTTGGTCCCCCTGGTTGCTCTTGGTCCCCCTGGCTGTGCATGGTACCCCTGGCTGTGCTTGGTCCCCCTGGTTGCTCTTGGTCCACCAGGCTGTGCTTGGTCCCCCAGGCTGTGCTTGGTCCCCCTGGTTGCTCTTGGTCCCCCAGGCTGTGCTTGGTCCCCCAGGCTGTGCTTGGTCCCCCAGGCTGTGCTTGGTCCCCCTGGTTGCTTTTGGTCCCCCAGGCTGTGCTTGGTACCCCTGGCTGTGCTTGGTCCCCCTGGTTGCTCTTGGTCCCCCAGGCTGTGCTTGGGTCCCCATGGTTGCTCCTGGTCCCCCAGGCTTGTGCTTGGTCCCCCAGGCTGTGCTTGGTCCCCCTGGCTGCTCTTGGTCCCCCAGGCTTGTGCTTGGTCCCCCAGGCTGTGCTTGGTCCCCCTGGTTGCTCTTGGTCCCCCAGGCTGTGCTTTGTCCCCCAGGCAGTGCTTGGTCCCCCAGGCTGTGCTTGGTCCCCAGGCTGTGCTTGGTCCCCCTGGTTGCTCTTGGTCCCCCTGGCTGTGCTTGGTCCCCCAGGCTGTGCTTGGTCCCCCTAGTTGCTCTTAGTCCCCCAGGCTGTGCTTGGTACCCCAGGCTGTGCTTGGTCCCCCAGGCTCTGCTTGGTCCCCCTGGTTGCTCTTGGTCCCCCAGGCTGTGCTTGGTCCCTGTGAGAAGTTGGCCTGGTAGGGGATGTTTCCAATTCTGGAACCACCTACTACCTGACCAAACAATCCCCTTATGGTGTCTGGTTGTAAGTCAACCTTATTAGACAAGCTATCCTAGGGGTAGCATGGACTAAGCAGCCTAAAGGCTTAACTTAAGAGGTCGTGTTAAGCGAGCTGTTTTACCACATACAATCCTGTAATACCAAATGAAAGGACACCACACAAGTATATATTATAAAAATATATGTGTTTATTACTAAAAACAATCCCCAGTATTCTTTATGAATAAAGGGGCACAAGCGTTAAATCAAAAGCACTGTTTAAACATACAAGTTGCACAATTATGGATGAGGGCGGGGGGCCACTCAAACCATATACTAAACAAGTGGTATAAGAGAGGCCACTCGAACAGTGGTTAGGCCTAGGGCCTAGGGAATCGCTGGGAGCAGTCAGGACAAGCAATGCTGAAGTCGGGAATGGCCCTCGGGATTCGGGAGATGTGCGGAAAGCGCACGCATGCACCAATGTTAACCAATGGTGCGTAAAAGTCAAATAGTTAGAGTTTAAGGACACTTCCGCTGAACCTAGAGGAACAAAACTTAACACACAGACCCTAGAGGTGTGCACCAGTGTGGGAACACCGGCGGAGCAAAGTTACCTCACCCACAGGAAGTGGGTGCACAGGGTCGAAGTGGCGTCGGGTTTTGACACGCAGGCTCTTGGTGCTTGAAGCTGAAAGGGCTGCAGGCAGGGTGAAGACGAAGTGTCCGGTGGAGTCCAAGGGTGGACTCAAGTTGTAGAGTACCTGAAAGCAGAGGGGACACAGTCTGGGTCACTCAGCAGTGACCAGGGTGGAACCAGGACGGAACCAGGCAATGTCGGGCGCAATCAGGTGGTCGTCGAGGAGCTTCTCTCCGCTGTCACGTGGGCTCTGGGGCATCTGCGACGTCCAGGAGCAGGTCACGATCTGTCCCACGCAGGCTCTCACTGTCGGTGCAGTCGGCTTCAGGTTTGGAGCAAACAAGCCTTGGTAAGAGCAATCCACGCAGGATCGGAAGATTGCTTCTCACTCGGACCAGGAAGGTCAGAGTCGGGGCTCCTTTTCAGGGGAGCTGGTGTGGATCTGGAGCAACCAGATTCACGAGTCTTCTTTGGTAGTTCGTCGGCACAGGGACCACAAGCCAGCTGGCAAGTGACCGGGCCAACGCGTTGAGCCAAATCGTGCCAAAGGGCCCCACGCAGCACTCGTCGAGTGTGGAGGGCTGAACTTCGGCTCAGGAGTAGCTCAGGGTGGGGGCTTCTCAAACCCCGGTGTACAGCTTCGAGGGTCACTCGTGGGCTGCACGGTCAGCGTCTCGTGGTCACTTCAAGATGGCGTGCCCCACGCTTCCGGTCGCCTCCACGGGTCTCAGCTTTGCAGGGACTGTGGATCGGGCTGTTAGAAGCGGGGCAGGCTTAATCTCGTCGATCTCAGTCGCTCGAGTTCCGGCGGGAACTGCAACTAAGTAGACGTCGAGGGCTGGATGGTGCCTGCTGCTGCAGGGTGGTCACTCCTTGACCACAAGGGAGATTCTTCGGGCTTCCACGTTGAGATGGAGGGCGAAGGGTCCAGAATATCGTTTCAAATGTTTCTTCCAGGAAATCTGATGTGCATTGGCACTGCTCCCACTCTTATTCGAATCTGGTGGGCGTGATTACCTGCTAGGTCCCCTCCTATGGGTGGGACCCAGGAAGTGGGTGGATACACCCCCTTCCTTTGATCCAGGCCACCCTGGCACGAGGGCTGGAGTGCCCCAGAACCGGTTTGGCCGGATTATGCAAGGGGCAGCCTTGTGCGCCCCAGGCAGTGTCTGGTTTCTTTCAAACCTCCCTGCTACAATACACTATCTCCTGTCTGGAGGGCGGTGACACCCTCCTGTGACAGGAAACCCTTTGTCCAGGACCCCCTTGACTGGGTTTCGGTCAGCTCCAGGGGTCCAGACATTTGTCTGTGGCAGAGGCATCCATTTTGTGGATCTTAAGGCCTTTGGAGAAATCAACCGCATTAAAGTGAAGTAACATGTCTTACCCCTCTAGAGGGGTGGAATGCCATCCCCGTCGCCAGAACTGGCGAGGGGATGGTATTCCAAAGCGTATGACACCTTACACGACATGTTTTGATAAAGCCAAACCAGAGTTGCTAAATAACCGCGAGGATTATAAGGCACTTAATAGTATATGGTAGGGCATTATCCTGAAACAGCTTAGGGATTTGTTCCCGACGGCTGCAGACAGGCTCAGCTCATGCTAGAGCTCCATCTCACATAAAAACCATGCACCCAGCCTCCAGGATTGGTGAGGCCTGTCTATAGGAGTGGCTCACAGGTTTACATGTGTCCAGATATAGGTTTAGACATAGGTATACTATATCTAAGCAAGGGGTGTGTACACCACCTTACCCCAGCTGAGTGATCAGCCAGTTGTGTCAATTTAAGAACCAGCCAGGGGTGGCAAAAGATATGCTGCAGCCCCTGGTAGGCCTTAGTGGCTCCTGTGCCCTGTGCACCTATAGTGCATTCTACAGGGGCTGACAAGGAGTCCATTTCCAATTGGTATGTGCCTATAGCACATGTGTCATTAATTTAGTGAGAGAACAGCAGGCTGGGGGTCTGATCAGCAGGCCCACAGCCTCAGTAGTCGAAAACCAGTGAAGCAAAAAGCAAAAATTTGGGGTGACCATAGGATAGCAGACCCTACTCTCCTACACAACCCCCCCCCAAACGCAGGGACATTAAACTAACCTTGACCAGATAAGTCTTCATGTTCTAAGTGGAAGTACCTGGAGAGACCATCTGCATTACCATGGTCAGTCCCTGGGCGGTGCTCCACTGTAAAGTCCATCCCCTGTAGGGAAATGGACCACCTGAGCAGTTTGGGATTTTCACCCTTCATCTGATTAAGCCATAAGAGGGGCTTATGGTCTGTTTGCACCAGGAAGTGAGTTCCAAACAAGTAGGACCTCAACTTCTTTAATGCCCAAACCACAGCAAAGGCCTCCCTCTCAATGGCTGACCAACGTTTTTCTCTTGGGGTTAGCCTCCTGCTAATGAAAGCAATTGGCTGGTCTTGACCATCTTGATTAAGTTGTGAGAGTACAGCTCCCACCCCCAACTCAGAAGCATCTGTCTGAACAATGAACTGTTTGGAGTAGTCAGGACTCTTTAGGATAGGTGCAGAGCACATGGCCTTCTTCAGGTCTTCAAATGCCTTCTGACAGCTAACTGTCCACTGAACCTTTTTTGGCATCTTCTTGGATGTCAAGTCATTTAATGGTGTCACTATAGACCCATAGTTTTTCACAAACTTTCTGTAATACCCAGTCAGGCCCAAGAAGGCTCTGACTTGTGTCTGGGTAACTGGAGGAGCCCAGTCCTGTATGGCCTGGATTTTGCTTTCCAGTGGCTGAACCTGGCCTCCACCTACTAGGTGGCCCAGGTATACAACCTTACTCTGCCCTATCTGGCACTTTGTGGCCTTGATAGTTAGGCCTGCCTTTTGCAGGGCCTCCAAAACTTTCTTCAGGTGGATCAGGTGATCCTCCCAGGTGGAGCTAAAGACAGCAATATCATCCAGATAAGCTGCACAAAAGTCATCCAACCCAGTAAGGACTTGGTTCACCAACCTTTGGAAAGTGGCAGGTGCATTCTTCAAACCAAAGGGCATTACCACAAACTGATAATGCCCACTAGGGGTAGAGAATGCTGTCTTGGCCTTTGACTCCTCAGCTAGTCTGATTTGCCAGTAGCCAGCTGTCAGATCAAATGTGCTCAGAAACTTGGCAGAAGCCAATCTGTCAATGAGCTCATCTGCTCTTGGAATGGGGTGAGCATCTGTCCTAGTGACAGCATTGAGACCCCTGTAATCCACGCAAAACCTCATTTCTCTCTTACCATCTTGGGTATGAGGTTTTGGCACCAGGACTACTGGGCTGGCCCATGGGCTCTCTGATGGCTCAATCACTCCAAGCTCCAACATCTTTTGCACCTCAGCCTTGATGCAATCCCTGACATGATCAGGTTGCCTGTAGATCTTATTCTTGACAGGCAGACTGTCACCAGTGTCCACAACATGGGTACACCAGTCAGTTTGGCTGGGTGTGAGTGAAAACATTTGCCTGTGAGCCTGCAAAACTTGTCTGCAGTCCCTCTGTTGCTGGTCAGTGAGGCTGCCTGCCAAGGCTACTCCATCAACTGAACCATCATCAGGGTTCTGGGAAAGCAGGTCTGGGAGAGGGTCACTCTCTTCCTCCTGTTCCCCATCTGTGGCCATGAGCAAGCTCATGTCCTCCCTGTCTACAAATGCTTTCAAGCGATTCACATGGATTACCCTGTGAGGGCTCCTGGGTGTTCCAAAGTCTACCAAGTAGGTGACTTCCCCTTTCTTCTCAATAATAGGATAGGGTCCACTCCATTTGTCTTGGAGTGCTGCTGGAGCCACTGGCTCCAGTACCCATACCTTCTGTCCTGGTTGGAACTCTACCAGTACAGCCTTTTGGTCATGCCAAGCTTTCTGCAATTCTTGGCTGGCCTCCAGGTTTTTGGATGCTCTTTCCATGTACTCAGCCATCCTGGAGCGGAGACCAAGTACATAGTCCACTATGTCTAGTTTGGGCTTTTTGAGAGGTAACTCCCATCCTTCCTTCACCAAACACAATGGACCTCTCACAGGGTGGCCAAACAAAAGTTCAAAAGGGCTGTAGCCAACCCCCTTCTGTGGGACCTCTCTGTAAGCAAAGAGCAGGCAGGGTAAAAGAATGTCCCATTTCCGCCTGAGCTTCTCTGGTAATCCTTTTATCATGCCTTTAAGGGTCTTGTTAAATCTCTCCACAAGCCCATTGCATTGTGGATGATATGGGGTGGTAAACTTATAGTTTACTCCACATTCCTTCCACATTGCTTTTAGATAGCTGGACATAAAATTTGTCCCTCTATCTGATAGTACCTCCTTAGGAAAGCCCACTCTTGAGAAAACTGCAATGAGGGCTTTTGCCACCACAGGTGCTGTGGTGGTCCTTAGGGGAATAGCCTCTGGGTACCTGGTGGCATGATCCACTACCACCAGTATGAATCTGTTCCCAGATGCTGTTTGGGGGTCCATTGGACCCACAATATCAATTCCAACTCTCTCAAAGGGGACCCCCACCACAGGTAGTGGTATTAGGGGGGCCTTTGTTGTGCCACCTGACTTACCACTGGCTTGGCAAGTGACACAGGAGCGACAAAACTCCTTGACATCCTCTGACATGTGAGGCCAGTGAAAGTGTGGAACAAGCCTGTCCCACGTCTTGTTCTGGCCTAAGTGTCCTGCAAGGGGAATATCATGGGCCAAGGTAAGGAGGAATCCCCTAAACTGCAGAGGTATCACCAACCTCCTGGTCATGCCAGGCTTGGGGGCTCTAGCCTCTGAGTAAAGGAGTCCCTCATCCCAATACACAGTATGGGTACCTTGGGCATCCCCAGCAGCCTCAGCAGCAGCCTGCTGTCTGAGGGGTTCAAGGGAAGGGCAATCTAATTGAGCCTGCCTCAGGTCTGCCCTTGAGGGTCCCCCTGTCCCCAGAAACTCAACCTGGTCAGGTTCAAGCTCCTCAGAGACAGTCTCCTCTTGGACTGCAGAATCAGTTTCCTCTGAAACCTGATCCTCAACCTGGGGCAAGGTGGAAGGCGAGGCCTTTCCTCTCTTGCTCCTTCTCTTGGGTTGTGGCTGGTCTATTGTCTCAAGATCCACCACTGGTTCAGGAAGGCACTTCTTAGCCTGAGCCCTTGTCATGGCAAGGACATGCTCTGAAATCCCTAGCATTTCTGCATGAGTCCTGTACTCCACTTCTGACCATGCTGAGCTTTCAAGGTCATTGCCTAACAGACAGTCTACTGGTAGGTCTGCACTCACCACAACTTTCTTTAGGCCATCAACCCCTCCCCAGGAGAAGTTCACAACTGCCACACTATGGGAGGTAGTGGAGTTGCTTGCATTGGTTACTAGGTAGCTCTCTCCTAGTACAATCTGTCCAGGGTCCACAAAGCCAGGGGTCACCATGGTGACACTAGCACATGTGTCCCTGTAAGCTTGAGCCAGTTTCTCATTTATTAAGGGAGTCTGCCTGTATTTGCCCAGGTTAGTGGGGCTTACTGCAGTGGGCAACTCAATGTCCACATCATACAGGAGAACTGCCTGTGTAGGGACTCTGACTAGGCCAGATCCTACTTCAATACCCAGGGTCAACCCAGCTACACCCTTGGACTGTGTTCCACCACTGCTTACTGTACTTGGGGTTGCAGTTGCTTTAGGAGCTGTAGTGGTGGGAACTGGATTTGCCTTGGTGCACTCACTGCCCCAGTGTGAAACTGATTTGCAGGTATTACACCAAGGTGTCTTTGGACCCTTGTTCTTCTTCTTCTTGTTACCATTTTGGGAACCACCCTCCTTACTATTAGTTTGGGGGCCTGAAGACTTCTGGTCTTTTTCTTTATCTTTCTGATTCTGATTACCACCCTTCTGGTCTGTTTTCTTCTGGTCACCACCTTGGTTCTGGGGTTTCTGCTTAATCCTTGTTCTGACCCATTTGTCTGCTGTAGGAGAGTAGGGTCTGCTATCCTATGGTCACCCCAAATTTTTGCTTTT
Organism: Lissotriton helveticus; assembly: GCF_964261635.1. NCBI lineage: Eukaryota > Metazoa > Chordata > Amphibia > Caudata > Salamandridae > Lissotriton > Lissotriton helveticus. The sequence continues at coordinate 887,765 of NW_027611671.1, read as the reverse complement.
TGCTTCACTGGTTTTCGACTACTGAGGCTGTGGGCCTGCTGATCAGACCCCCAGCCTGCTGTTCTCTCACTAAATTAATGACACATGTGCTATAGGCACATACCAATTGGAAATGGACTCCTTGTCAGCCCCTGTAGAATGCACTATAGGTGCACAGGGCACAGGAGCCACTAAGGCCTACCAGGGGCTGCAGCATACCTTTTGCCACCCCTGGCTGGTTCTTAAATTGACACAACTGGCTGATCACTCAGCTGGGGTAAGGTGGTGTACACACCCCTTGCTTAGATATAGTATACCTATGTCTAAACCTATATCTGGACACATGTAAACCTGTGAGCCACTCCTATAGACAGGCCTCACCAATCCTGGAGGCTGGGTGCATGGTTTTTATGTGAGATGGAGCTCTAGCATGAGCTGAGCCTGTCTGCAGCCGTCGGGAACAAATCCCTAAGCTGTTTCAGGATAATGCCATACCATATACTATTAAGTGCCTTATAATCCTCGCGGTTATTTAGCAACTCTGGTTTGGCTTTATCAAAACATGTCGTGTAAGGTGTCATACGCTTTGGAATACCATCCCCTCGCCAGTTCTGGCGACGGGGATGGCATTCCACCCCTCTAGAGGGGTAAGACATGTTACTTCACTTTAATGCGGTTGATTTCTCCAAAGGCCTTAAGATCCACAAAATGGATGCCTCTGCCACAGACAAATGTCTGGACCCCTGGAGCTGACCGAAACCCAGTCAAGGGGGTCCTGGACAAAGGGTTTCCTGTCACAGGAGGGTGTCACCGCCCTCCAGACAGGAGATAGTGTATTGTAGCAGGGAGGTTTGAAAGAAACCAGACACTGCCTGGGGCGCACAAGGCTGCCCCTTGCATAATCCGGCCAAACCGGTTCTGGGGCACTCCAGCCCTCGTGCCAGGGCGGCCTGGATCAAAGGAAGGGGGTGTATCCACCCACTTCCTGGGTCCCACCCATAGGAGGGGACCTAGCAGGTAATCACGCCCACCAGATTCGAATAAGAGTGGGAGCAGTGCCAATGCACAGCAGATTTCCTGGAAGAAACATTTGAAACGATATTCTGGACCCTTCGCCCTCCATCTCAACGTGGAAGCCCGAAGAATCTCCCTTGTGGTCAAGGAGTGACCACCCTGCAGCAGCAGGCACCATCCAGCCCTCGACGTCTACTTGGTTGCAGTTCCCGCCGGAACTCGAGCGACTGAGATCGACGAGATCAAGCCTGCCCAGCTTCTAACAGCCCGATCCACAGTCCCTGCAAAGCTGAGACCCGTGGAGGCGACCGGAAGCGTGGGGCACGCCATCTTGAAGTGACCACGAGACGCTGACCGTGCAGCCCACGTGTGACCCTCGAAGCTGTACACCGGGGTTTGAGAAGCCCCCACCCTGAGCTACTCCTGAGCCGAAGTTCAGCCCTCCACACTCGACGAGTGCTGCGTGGGGCCCTTTGGCACGATTTGGCTCAACGCGTTGGCCCGGTCACTTGCCAGCTGGCTTGTGGTCCCTGTGCCGACGAACTACAAAAGAAGACTCGTGATTCTGGTTGCTCCAGATCCACACCAGCTCCCCTGAAAGGGAGCCCCGACTCTGACCTTCCTGGTCCGAGTGAGACGCCATCTTCCAATCCCGCGTGGATTGCTCTTACCAAGGCTTGTTTGCTCCAAACCGGAAGCCGACTGCACCGACGGTGAGAGCCTGCGTGGGACAGATCGTGACCTGCTCCTGGACGTCGCAGATGCCCCAGAGCCCACGTGACAGCGAAGAGAAGCGCCTCGACGACCACCTGATTGCGCCCGACATTGCCTGGTTCCGTCCTGGTTCCACCCTGGTCACTGCTGAGTGACCCAGACTCTGTCCCCTCTGCTTTCAGGTACTCTACAACTTGAGTCCACCCTTGGACTCCACCGGACACTTCGTCTTCACCCTGCCTGCAGCCCTTTCAGCTTCAAGCACCAAGAGCCTGCGTGTCAAAACCCGACGCCACTTCGACCCTGTGCACCCACTTCCTGTGGGTGAGGTAACTTTGCTCCGCCGGTGTTCCCACACTGGTGCACACCTCTAGGGTCTGTGTGTTAAGTTTTGTTCCTCTAGGTTCAGCGGAAGTGTCCTTAAACTTTAACTATTTGACTTTTACGCACCATTGGTTAACATTGGTGCATGCGTGCGCTTTCCGCACATCTCCCGAATCCCGAGGGCCATTCCCGACTTCAGCATTGCTTGTCCTGACTGCTCCCAGCGATTCCCTAGGCCCTAGGCCTAACCACTGTTCGAGTGGCCTCTCTTATACCACTTGTTTAGTATATGGTTTGAGTGGCCCCCTGCCCTCATCCATAATTGTGCAACTTTGTATGTTTAAACAGTGCTTTTGATTTAACGCTTGTGCCCCTTTATTCATAAAGAATACTGGGGATTGTTTTTAGTAATAAACACATATATTTTTATAATATATACTTGTGTGGTGTCCTTTCATTTGGTATTACAGGATTGTATGTGGTAAAACAGCTCGCTTAACACGACCTCTTAAGTTAAGCCTTTAGGCTGCTTAGTCCATGCTACCACTAGGATAGCTTGTCTAATAAGGTTGACTTACAACCAGACACCATAAGGGGATTGTTTGGTCAGGTAGTAGGTGGTTCCAGAATTGGAAACATCCCCTACCAGGCCAACTTCTCACATTGGTGAGCAGCGGTGCGGATTTGAGCTTGCTGTTGTTTTACCATTGCAATCTTTATATCAAATTGAAAGATCACATCAAGTACCTCTAGGTACATATAAAATCAAAAGCTTAGCATATTAAGTTCTACTGAACTTAGTAGTTGTAGGTTGAAGGGAGTAGCACACCCCTGACTACAACTCACTAGCAAGGTCCAGTAGGAAAACACTTAGTGTAGGTAAGTGCACCACTTACACCTCACTAGTAACCATGTCCGACACAGGAAAGGCCTCAGGGTCTAGTCCTGTGACAGTTGACCCTACCCAGGCAACTTCTGGATATGACAAACTAACCCGCAGAGACTTGATTGTCTTGTGCAAAGCAAGAGGGTTAAAAAGGGGCAGAAGCCCCACCTGCCTAATCCTGATAGGACTCCTAGAACAGGATGACTTAGAGAGGGCAAAAGCAGCTTCCCTAGATACAGGAACTGAAGGGAACCCCCCTGCAGTTGATCCCCCTGAAGAGGAGGATGATGATGACTTGGATGAGGACTCAGAAGTTGAGGACTTAGAAGTACAGGATCAGGGTAGCCAGGTTCCAGTTGGTAGGCTTAGCCAGGCCAACTTGGACCTACTGGGGAATGGAGAGGGCCAGCACCTCCCCAGAACCCAACATATGATTCCCCCAGGCAACAGAAGAGTGAGATCTCCCTCAGGAGACTCTCATCTTTCTAGTGCCTCCAGGGAATCACAGAGAGGCATGAATGCTTCTCAAAAGTTAGAGCATAGGGCCAGAATGAGGGCTGTCAAACTCCAGATAGAGAGGGAGGAGGTAGCCTTGGCTCAAGCTAGACTTGCCTTGGCAAGAGAGCAGAAATTAAGTGGCTTAGATGTCACTGGTGGCAGCAATTTTCCAAGAGAAAAAGACAGGGCCTATGATAATAGAAACCTGACCAAAATTGTGCCCCCCTTTAAAGAAGGGGATGACATCCACAAATGGATGACTGCTCTTGAGAGAGCCTGCATGGTACAGCAGGTTCCTGAGAATCAGTGGGCTGCAATTTTGTGGTACTCCTTTTCTGAGAAAGGGAGGGACAGGCTCCTCACAGTTAGACCTGAGGATGCCAAAAACTACTCTGTTTTGAAGAGTGCTCTCATTGAAGGGTATGGCCTAACCACTGAGCAATACAGGTTGTTGTTCAGAGACACCCAGAAAGCACAGACTCAAGACTGGACTGATTTTGTGGAGTGTGCCACTAAGGCTTTGGAGGGTTGGTTACAGGGAAGTAAAGTTTCAGACTATACAGGATTGTACAATCTTATGATGAGAGAACAGATCCTTAATAACTGTACAAACCAGCTGTTGCATCAATACCTTATTGACTCTGATCTGACCTCTCCCCAAGAATTGGGAAAGAAGGCAGACAAATGGGTCAGAACAAGGATTAAGCAGAAACCCCAGAACCAAGGTGGTGACCAGAAGAAAACAGACCAGAAGGGTGGTAATCAGAATCAGAAAGATAAAGAAAAAGACCAGAAGTCTTCAGGCCCCCAAACTAATAGTAAGGAGGGTGGTTCCCAAAATGGTAACAAGAAGAAGAAGAACAAAGGTCCAAAGACACCTTGGTGTAATACCTGCAAATCAGTTTCACACTGGGGCAGTGAGTGCACCAAGACGAATCCAGTTCCCACCACTACAGCTCCTAAAGCAACTGCAACCCCAAGTACAGTAAGCAGTGGTGGAACACAGTCCAAGGGTGTAGCTGGGTTGACCCTGGGTATTGAAGTAGGATCTGGCCTAGTCAGAGTCCCTACACAGGCAGTTCTCCTGTATGATGTGGACATTGAGTTGCCCACTGCAGTAAGCCCCACTAACCTGGGCAAATACAGGCAGACTCCCTTAATAAATGAGAAACTGGCTCAAGCTTACAGGGACACATGTGCTAGTGTCACCATGGTGACCCCCGGCTTTGTGGACCCTGGACAGATTGTACTAGGAGAGAGCTACCTAGTAACCAATGCAAGCAACTCCACTACCTCCCATAGTGTGGCAGTTGTGAACTTCTCCTGGGGAGGGGTTGATGGCCTAAAGAAAGTTGTGGTGAGTGCAGACCTACCAGTAGACTGTCTGTTAGGCAATGACCTTGAAAGCTCAGCATGGTCAGAAGTGGAGTACAGGACTCATGCAGAAATGCTAGGGATTTCAGAGCATGTCCTTGCCATGACAAGGGCTCAGGCTAAGAAGTGCCTTCCTGAACCAGTGGTGGATCTTGAGACAATAGACCAGCCACAACCCAAGAGAAGGAGCAAGAGAGGAAAGGCCTCGCCTTCCACCTTGCCCCAGGTTGAGGATCAGGTTTCAGAGGAAACTGATTCTGCAGTCCAAGAGGAGACTGTCTCTGAGGAGCTTGAACCTGACCAGGTTGAGTTTCTGGGGACAGGGGGACCCTCAAGGGCAGACCTGAGGCAGGCTCAATTAGATTGCCCTTCCCTTGAACCCCTCAGACAGCAGGCTGCTGCTGAGGCTGCTGGGGATGCCCAAGGTACCCATACTGTGTATTGGGATGAGGGACTCCTTTACTCAGAGGCTAGAGCCCCCAAGCCTGGCATGACCAGGAGGTTGGTGATACCTCTGCAGTTTAGGGGATTCCTCCTTACCTTGGCCCATGATATTCCCCTTGCAGGACACTTAGGCCAGAACAAGACGTGGGACAGGCTTGTTCCACACTTTCACTGGCCTCACATGTCAGAGGATGTCAAGGAGTTTTGTCGCTCCTGTGTCACTTGCCAAGCCAGTGGTAAGTCAGGTGGCACAACAAAGGCCCCCCTAATACCACTACCTGTGGTGGGGGTCCCCTTTGAGAGAGTTGGAATTGATATTGTGGGTCCAATGGACCCCCAAACAGCATCTGGGAACAGATTCATACTGGTGGTAGTGGATCATGCCACCAGGTACCCAGAGGCTATTCCCCTAAGGACCACCACAGCACCTGTGGTGGCAAAAGCCCTCATTGCAGTTTTCTCAAGAGTGGGCTTTCCTAAGGAGGTACTATCAGATAGAGGGACAAATTTTATGTCCAGCTATCTAAAAGCAATGTGGAAGGAATGTGGAGTAAACTACAAGTTTACCACCCCATATCATCCACAATGCAATGGGCTTGTGGAGAGATTTAACAAGACCCTTAAAGGCATGATAAAAGGATTACCAGAGAAGCTCAGGCGGAAATGGGACATTCTTTTACCCTGCCTGCTCTTTGCTTACAGAGAGGTCCCACAGAAGGGGGTTGGCTACAGCCCTTTTGAACTTTTGTTTGGCCACCCTGTGAGAGGTCCATTGTGTTTGGTGAAGGAAGGATGGGAGTTACCTCTCAAAAAGCCCAAACTAGACATAGTGGACTATGTACTTGGTCTCCGCTCCAGGATGGCTGAGTACATGGAAAGAGCATCCAAAAACCTGGAGGCCAGCCAAGAATTGCAGAAAGCTTGGCATGACCAAAAGGCTGTACTGGTAGAGTTCCAACCAGGACAGAAGGTATGGGTACTGGAGCCAGTGGCTCCAGCAGCACTCCAAGACAAATGGAGTGGACCCTATCCTATTATTGAGAAGAAAGGGGAAGTCACCTACTTGGTAGACTTTGGAACACCCAGGAGCCCTCACAGGGTAATCCATGTGAATCGCTTGAAAGCATTTGTAGACAGGGAGGACATGAGCTTGCTCATGGCCACAGATGGGGAACAGGAGGAAGAGAGTGACCCTCTCCCAGACCTGCTTTCCCAGAACCCTGATGATGGTTCAGTTGATGGAGTAGCCTTGGCAGGCAGCCTCACTGACCAGCAACAGAGGGACTGCAGACAAGTTTTGCAGGCTCACAGGCAAATGTTTTCACTCACACCCAGCCAAACTGACTGGTGTACCCATGTTGTGGACACTGGTGACAGTCTGCCTGTAAAGAATAAGATCTACAGGCAACCTGATCATGTCAGGGATTGCATCAAGGCTGAGGTGCAAAAGATGTTGGAGCTTGGAGTGATTGAGCCATCAGAGAGCCCATGGGCCAGCCCAGTAGTCCTGGTGCCAAAACCTCATACCCAAGATGGTAAGAGAGAAATGAGGTTTTGCGTGGATTACAGGGGTCTCAATGCTGTCACTAGGACAGATGCTCACCCCATTCCAAGAGCAGATGAGCTCATTGACAGATTGGCTTCTGCCAAGTTTCTGAGCACATTTGATCTGACAGCTGGCTACTGGCAAATCAGACTAGCTGAGGAGTCAAAAGCCAAAACAGCATTCTCTACCCCTAGTGGACATTATCAGTTTGTGGTAATGCCCTTTGGTTTGAAGAATGCACCTGCCACTTTTCAAAGGTTGGTGAACCAAGTCCTTACTGGGTTGGATGACTTTTGTGCAGCTTATCTGGATGATATTGCTGTCTTTAGCTCCACCTGGGAGGATCACCTGATCCACCTGAAGAAAGTTTTGGAGGCCCTGCAAAAGGCAGGCCTAACTATCAAGGCCACAAAGTGCCAGATAGGGCAGAGTAAGGTTGTATACCTGGGCCACCTAGTAGGTGGAGGCCAGGTTCAGCCACTGGAAAGCAAAATCCAGGCCATACAGGACTGGGCTCCTCCAGTTACCCAGACACAAGTCAGAGCCTTCTTGGGCCTGACTGGGTATTACAGAAAGTTTGTGAAAAACTATGGGTCTATAGTGACACCATTAAATGACTTGACATCCAAGAAGATGCCAAAAAAGGTTCAGTGGACAGTTAGCTGTCAGAAGGCATTTGAAGACCTGAAGAAGGCCATGTGCTCTGCACCTATCCTAAAGAGTCCTGACTACTCCAAACAGTTCATTGTTCAGACAGATGCTTCTGAGTTGGGGGTGGGAGCTGTACTCTCACAACTTAATCAAGATGGTCAAGACCAGCCAATTGCTTTCATTAGCAGGAGGCTAACCCCAAGAGAAAAACGTTGGTCAGCCATTGAGAGGGAGGCCTTTGCTGTGGTTTGGGCATTAAAGAAGTTGAGGTCCTACTTGTTTGGAACTCACTTCCTGGTGCAAACAGACCATAAGCCCCTCTTATGGCTTAATCAGATGAAGGGTGAAAATCCCAAACTGCTCAGGTGGTCCATTTCCCTACAGGGGATGGACTTTACAGTGGAGCACCGCCCAGGGACTGACCATGGTAATGCAGATGGTCTCTCCAGGTACTTCCACTTAGAACATGAAGACTTATCTGGTCAAGGTTAGTTTAATGTCCCTGCGTTTGGGGGGGGGTTGTGTAGGAGAGTAGGGTCTGCTATCCTATGGTCACCCCAAATTTTTGCTTTTTGCTTCACTGGTTTTCGACTACTGAGGCTGTGGGCCTGCTGATCAGACCCCCAGCCTGCTGTTCTCTCACTAAATTAATGACACATGTGCTATAGGCACATACCAATTGGAAATGGACTCCTTGTCAGCCCCTGTAGAATGCACTATAGGTGCACAGGGCACAGGAGCCACTAAGGCCTACCAGGGGCTGCAGCATACCTTTTGCCACCCCTGGCTGGTTCTTAAATTGACACAACTGGCTGATCACTCAGCTGGGGTAAGGTGGTGTACACACCCCTTGCTTAGATATAGTATACCTATGTCTAAACCTATATCTGGACACATGTAAACCTGTGAGCCACTCCTATAGACAGGCCTCACCAATCCTGGAGGCTGGGTGCATGGTTTTTATGTGAGATGGAGCTCTAGCATGAGCTGAGCCTGTCTGCAGCCGTCGGGAACAAATCCCTAAGCTGTTTCAGGATAATGCCATACCATATACTATTAAGTGCCTTATAATCCTCGCGGTTATTTAGCAACTCTGGTTTGGCTTTATCAAAACATGTCGTGTAAGGTGTCATACGCTTTGGAATACCATCCCCTCGCCAGTTCTGGCGACGGGGATGGCATTCCACCCCTCTAGAGGGGTAAGACATGTTACTTCACTTTAATGCGGTTGATTTCTCCAAAGGCCTTAAGATCCACAAAATGGATGCCTCTGCCACAGACAAATGTCTGGACCCCTGGAGCTGACCGAAACCCAGTCAAGGGGGTCCTGGACAAAGGGTTTCCTGTCACAGGAGGGTGTCACCGCCCTCCAGACAGGAGATAGTGTATTGTAGCAGGGAGGTTTGAAAGAAACCAGACACTGCCTGGGGCGCACAAGGCTGCCCCTTGCATAATCCGGCCAAACCGGTTCTGGGGCACTCCAGCCCTCGTGCCAGGGCGGCCTGGATCAAAGGAAGGGGGTGTATCCACCCACTTCCTGGGTCCCACCCATAGGAGGGGACCTAGCAGGTAATCACGCCCACCAGATTCGAATAAGAGTGGGAGCAGTGCCAATGCACAGCAGATTTCCTGGAAGAAACATTTGAAACGATATTCTGGACCCTTCGCCCTCCATCTCAACGTGGAAGCCCGAAGAATCTCCCTTGTGGTCAAGGAGTGACCACCCTGCAGCAGCAGGCACCATCCAGCCCTCGACGTCTACTTGGTTGCAGTTCCCGCCGGAACTCGAGCGACTGAGATCGACGAGATCAAGCCTGCCCAGCTTCTAACAGCCCGATCCACAGTCCCTGCAAAGCTGAGACCCGTGGAGGCGACCGGAAGCGTGGGGCACGCCATCTTGAAGTGACCACGAGACGCTGACCGTGCAGCCCACGAGTGACCCTCGAAGCTGTACACCGGGGTTTGAGAAGCCCCCACCCTGAGCTACTCCTGAGCCGAAGTTCAGCCCTCCACACTCGACGAGTGCTGCGTGGGGCCCTTTGGCACGATTTGGCTCAACGCGTTGGCCCGGTCACTTGCCAGCTGGCTTGTGGTCCCTGTGCCGACGAACTACAAAAGAAGACTCGTGATTCTGGTTGCTCCAGATCCACACCAGCTCCCCTGAAAGGGAGCCCCGACTCTGACCTTCCTGGTCCGAGTGAGACGCCATCTTCCAATCCCGCGTGGATTGCTCTTACCAAGGCTTGTTTGCTCCAAACCGGAAGCCGACTGCACCGACGGTGAGAGCCTGCGTGGGACAGATCGTGACCTGCTCCTGGACGTCGCAGATGCCCCAGAGCCCACGTGACAGCGAAGAGAAGCGCCTCGACGACCACCTGATTGCGCCCGACATTGCCTGGTTCCGTCCTGGTTCCACCCTGGTCACTGCTGAGTGACCCAGACTCTGTCCCCTCTGCTTTCAGGTACTCTACAACTTGAGTCCACCCTTGGACTCCACCGGACACTTCGTCTTCACCCTGCCTGCAGCCCTTTCAGCTTCAAGCACCAAGAGCCTGCGTGTCAAAACCCGACGCCACTTCGACCCTGTGCACCCACTTCCTGTGGGTGAGGTAACTTTGCTCCGCCGGTGTTCCCACACTGGTGCACACCTCTAGGGTCTGTGTGTTAAGTTTTGTTCCTCTAGGTTCAGCGGAAGTGTCCTTAAACTTTAACTATTTGACTTTTACGCACCATTGGTTAACATTGGTGCATGCGTGCGCTTTCCGCACATCTCCCGAATCCCGAGGGCCATTCCCGACTTCAGCATTGCTTGTCCTGACTGCTCCCAGCGATTCCCTAGGCCCTAGGCCTAACCACTGTTCGAGTGGCCTCTCTTATACCACTTGTTTAGTATATGGTTTGAGTGGCCCCCTGCCCTCATCCATAATTGTGCAACTTTGTATGTTTAAACAGTGCTTTTGATTTAACGCTTGTGCCCCTTTATTCATAAAGAATACTGGGGATTGTTTTTAGTAATAAACACATATATTTTTATAATATATACTTGTGTGGTGTCCTTTCATTTGGTATTACAGGATTGTATGTGGTAAAACAGCTCGCTTAACACGACCTCTTAAGTTAAGCCTTTAGGCTGCTTAGTCCATGCTACCACTAGGATAGCTTGTCTAATAAGGTTGACTTACAACCAGACACCATAAGGGGATTGTTTGGTCAGGTAGTAGGTGGTTCCAGAATTGGAAACATCCCCTACCAGGCCAACTTCTCACATCTGCCTTCTTTCCCAATTCTTGGGGAGAGGTCAGATCAGAGTCAATAAGGTATTGATGCAACAGCTGGTTTGTACAGTTATTAAGGATCTGTTCTCTCATCATAAGATTGTACAATCCTGTATAGTCTGAAACTTTACTTCCCTGTAACCAACCCTCCAAAGCCTTAGTGGCACACTCCACAAAATCAGTCCAGTCTTGAGTCTGTGCTTTCTGGGTGTCTCTGAACAACAACCTGTATTGCTCAGTGGTTAGGCCATACCCTTCAATGAGAGCACTCTTCAAAACAGAGTAGTTTTTGGCATCCTCAGGTCTAACTGTGAGGAGCCTGTCCCTCCCTTTCTCAGAAAAGGAGTACCACAAAATTGCAGCCCACTGATTCTCAGGAACCTGCTGTACCATGCAGGCTCTCTCAAGAGCAGTCATCCATTTGTGGATGTCATCCCCTTCTTTAAAGGGGGGCACAATCTTGGTCAGGTTTCTATTGTCATAGGCCCTGTCTTTTTCTCTTGGAAAATTGCTGCCACCAGTGACATCTAAGCCACTTAATTTCTGCTCTCTTGCCAAGGCAAGTTTAGCTTGAGCTAAGGTAAGCTTAGCTTGACTCAGGGCTACCTCCTCTCTCTCTATCTGGAGTCTGACAGCCCTCATTCTAGCCCTATGCTCAGCTTTCTGAGAAGCACTCATGCCTCTCTCTGATTCTCTGGAGGCACTAGAAAGATGAGAGTCCCCTGAGGGAGATCTCACTCTTCTGTTGCCTGGGAGAATCATATGTTGGGTTCCGGGGAGGTGCTGGCCCTCTCCATTCCCCAGTAGGTCCAAGTTGGCCTGGCTAAGCCTACCAACTGGAACCTGGCTACCCTGATCTTGTACTCCTAAGTCCTCAACATCTGAGTCCTCATCCAAGTCATCATCATCCTCCTCTTCAAGGGGATCAACTGCAGGGGGGTTCCCTCCAGTTCCTGTATCTAGGGAAGCTGCTTTTGCCTTCTCTAAGTCATCCTGTTCTAGGATTTCTACCAGGATTAGGCAGGTGGGGCTTCTGCCCCTTTTTAACCCTCTTGCTTTGCACAAGGCAATCAAGTCTCTGCAGGTTAGTTTGTCATATCCAAAAGTTGCCTGGGTAGGGTCAACTGTCACAGGACTAGACCCTGAGGCCTTTCCTGTGTCAGACATGGTTACTAGTGAGGTGTAAGTGGTGCACTTACCTACACTAAGTGTTTTCCTACTGGACCTTGCTAGTGAGTTGTAGTCAGGGGTGTGCTACTCCCTTCAACCTACAACTACTAAGTTCAGTAGAACTTAATATGCTAAGCTTTTGATTTTATATGTACCTAGAGGTACTTGATGTGATCTTTCAATTTGATATAAAGATTGCAATGGTAAAACAACAGCAAGCTCAAATCCGCACCGCTGCTCACCAATGTGAGAAGTTGGCCTGGTAGGGGATGTTTCCAATTCTGGAACCACCTACTACCTGACCAAACAATCCCCTTATGGTGTCTGGTTGTAAGTCAACCTTATTAGACAAGCTATCCTAGGGGTAGCATGGACTAAGCAGCCTAAAGGCTTAACTTAAGAGGTCGTGTTAAGCGAGCTGTTTTACCACATACAATCCTGTAATACCAAATGAAAGGACACCACACAAGTATATATTATAAAAATATATGTGTTTATTACTAAAAACAATCCCCAGTATTCTTTATGAATAAAGGGGCACAAGCGTTAAATCAAAAGCACTGTTTAAACATACAAGTTGCACAATTATGGATGAGGGCGGGGGGCCACTCAAACCATATACTAAACAAGTGGTATAAGAGAGGCCACTCGAACAGTGGTTAGGCCTAGGGCCTAGGGAATCGCTGGGAGCAGTCAGGACAAGCAATGCTGAAGTCGGGAATGGCCCTCGGGATTCGGGAGATGTGCGGAAAGCGCACGCATGCACCAATGTTAACCAATGGTGCGTAAAAGTCAAATAGTTAGAGTTTAAGGACACTTCCGCTGAACCTAGAGGAACAAAACTTAACACACAGACCCTAGAGGTGTGCACCAGTGTGGGAACACCGGCGGAGCAAAGTTACCTCACCCACAGGAAGTGGGTGCACAGGGTCGAAATGGCGTCGGGTTTTGACACGCAGGCTCTTGGTGCTTGAAGCTGAAAGGGCTGCAGGCAGGGTGAAGACGAAGTGTCCGGTGGAGTCCAAGGGTGGACTCAAGTTGTAGAGTACCTGAAAGCAGAGGGGACAGAGTCTGGGTCACTCAGCAGTGACCAGGGTGGAACCAGGACGGAACCAGGCAATGTCGGGCGCAATCAGGTGGTCGTCGAGGAGCTTCTCTCCGCTGTCACGTGGGCTCTGGGGCATCTGCGACGTCCAGGAGCAGGTCACGATCTGTCCCACGCAGGCTCTCACCGTCGAAGCAGTCGGCTTCAGGTTTGGAGCAAACAAGCCTTGGTAAGAGCAATCCACGCAGGATCGGAAGATTGCTTCTCACTCGGACCAGGAAGGTCAGAGTCGGGGCTCCTTTTCAGGGGAGCTGGTGTGGATCTGGAGCAACCAGATTCACGAGTCTTCTTCGGTAGTTCGTCGGCACAGGGACCACAAGCCAGCTGGCAAGTGACCGGGCCAACGCGTTGAGCCAAATCGTGCCAAAGGGCCCCACGCAGCACTCGTCGAGTGTGGAGGGCTGAACTTCGGCACAGAAGTAGCTCAGGGTGGGGGCTTCTCAAACCCCGGTGTACAGTTTCGAGGGTCACTCGTGGGCTGCACGGTCAGCGTCTCGTGGTCACTTCAAGATGGCGTGCCCCACGCTTCCGGTCGCCTCCACGGGTCTCAGCTTTGCAGGGACTGTGGATCGGGCTGTTAGAAGCGGGGCAGGCTTGATCTCGTCGATCTCAGTTGCTCGAGTTCCGGCGGGAACTGCAACTAAGTAGACGTCGAGGGCTGGATGGTGCCTGCTGCTGCAGGGTGGTCACTCCTTGACCACAAGGGAGATTCTTCGGGCTTCCACGTTGAGATGGAGGGCGAAGGGTCCAGAATATCGTTTCAAATGTTTCTTCCAGGAAATCTGATGTGCATTGGCACTGCTCCCACTCTTATTCGAATCTGGTGGGCGTGATTACCTGCTAGGTCCCCTCCTATGGGTGGGACCCAGGAAGTGGGTGGATACACCCCCTTCCTTTGATCCAGGCCGCCCTGGCACGAGGGCTGGAGTGCCCCAGAACCGGTTTGGCCGGATTATGCAAGGGGCAGCCTTGTGCGCCCCAGGCAGTGTCTGGTTTCTTTCAAACCTCCCTGCTACAATACACTATCTCCTGTCTGGAGGGCGGTGACACCCTCCTGTGACAGGAAACCCTTTGTCCAGGACCCCCTTGACTGAGTTTCGGTCAGCTCCAGGGGTCCAGACATTTGTCTGTGGCAGAGGCATCCATTTTGTGGATCTTAAGGCCTTTGGAGAAATCAACCGCATTAAAGTGAAGTAACATGTCTTACCCCTCTAGAGGGGTGGAATGCCATCCCCGTCGCCAGAACTGGCGAGGGGATGGTATTCCAAAGCGTATGACACCTTACACGACATGTTTTGATAAAGCCAAACCAGAGTTGCTAAATAACCGCGAGGATTATAAGGCACTTAATAGTATATGGTAGGGCATTATCCTGAAACAGCTTAGGGATTTGTTCCCGACGGCTGCAGACAGGCTCAGCTCATGCTAGAGCTCCATCTCACATAAAAACCATGCACCCAGCCTCCAGGATTGGTGAGGCCTGTCTATAGGAGTGGCTCACAGGTTTACATGTGTCCAGATATAGGTTTAGACATAGGTATACTATATCTAAGCAAGGGGTGTGTACACCACCTTACCCCAGCTGAGTGATCAGCCAGTTGTGTCAATTTAAGAACCAGCCAGGGGTGGCAAAAGATATGCTGCAGCCCCTGGTATGCCTTAGTGGCTCCTGTGCCCTGTGCACCTATAGTGCATTCTACAGGGGCTGACAAGGAGTCCATTTCCAATTGGTATGTGCCTATAGCACATGTGTCATTAATTTAGTGAGAGAACAGCAGGCTGGGGGTCTGATCAGCAGGCCCACAGCCTCAGTAGTCGAAAACCAGTGAAGCAAAAAGCAAAAATTTGGGGTGACCATAGGATAGCAGACCCTACTCTCCTACAGTCCCCCAGACTGTGCTTGGTCCCCCAGGCTGTGCTTGGTCCCCCTTGTTGCTCTTGGTCCCCCAGGCTGTGCTTGGTCCCCCAGGCTGTGCTTGGTCCCCCTGGTTGCTCTTGGTCCCCCTGGCTGTGCGTGATACCCCTGGCTGTGCTTGGTCCCCCTGGTTGCTCTTGGTCCCCCAGGCTGTGCTTGGTCCCCCAGGCTGTGCTTGGTCCCCCTGGTTGCTCTTGGTCCCCCAGGCTGTGCTTGGTCCCCCAGGCTGTGCTTGGTCCCCCAGGCTGTGCTTGGTCCCACTGGTTGCTCTTGGTCCCCCAGGCTGTGCTTGGTACCCCGGCAGTGCTTGGTCCCCCTGGTTGCTCTTGGTCCCCCAGCCTGTGCTTGGTCCCCCAGGCTGTGCTTGGTCCCCCTGGTTGCTCTTGGTCCCCCTGGCTGTGCTTGGTCCCCCTGGTTGCTCTTGGTCCCCCAGGCTGTGCTTGGTCCCCCAGGCTGTGCTTGGTCCCCCTGGTTGCTCTTGGTCCCCCAGGCTGTGCTAGGTCCCCCAGGCTGTGCTTGGACCCCCAGGCTCTGCTTGGTCCCCCAGGCTCTGCTTGGTCCCCCTGGTTGCTCTTGGTCCTTCAGGCTGTGCTTGGTCCCCCAGGCTGTGCTTGGTCCCCCTGGTTGCTCTTGGTCCCCCAGGCTGTGCTTGGTCCCCCAGGCTGTGCTTGGTCCCCCTGGTTGCTCTTGGTCCCCCAGGCTGTGCTTGGTACCCCTGGCTGTGCTTGGTCCCCCAGGCTGTGCTTGGTCCCCCTGGTTGCTTTTGGTCCCCCAGGCTGTGCTTGGTCCCCCATGCTGTGCTTGGTCCCCCAGGCTGTGCTTGGTCCCCCAGGATGTGCTTGGTCCCCCTGGTTGCTCTTGGCCCCCCAGGCTGTGCTTGGTCCCCCAGGCTGTGCTTGGTACCCCAGGCTGTGCTTGGTCCTCCTGGTTGCTCTTGGTCCCCCAGGCTGTGCTTGGTCCCCCAGGCTGTTCTTGGTCCCCCAGGCTGTGCTTGGTCCCCCAGGCTGTGCTTGGTCCCCCAGGCTGTGCTTGGTCCCTCCAGTTGCTCTTGGTCCCCCAGGCTGTGCTTGGTCCCCCAGGCTGTGCTTGGTCCCCCAGGCTGTGCTTGGTCCCCCAGGCTGTGCTTGGTCCCCCAGGTTGCTCTTGGTCCCCCAGGCTGTGCTTGGTCCCCCTGGTTGCTCTTGGTCCCCCTGGCTGTGCTTGGTACCCCTGGCTGTGCTTGGTCCCCCTGGTTGCTCTTGGTACCCCCGGCTGTGCTTGGTCCCCCAGGCTGTGCTTGGTCCCCCTGGTTGCTCTTGGTCCCCCAGGCTGTGCTTGGTACCCCAGGCTGTGCTTGGTCCCCCAGGCTCTGCTTGGTCCCCCAGGCTCTGCTTGGTCCCCCTGGTTGCTCTTGGTCCCTCAGGCTGTGCTTGGTCCCCCAGGCTGTGCTTGGTCCCCCGGGCTGTGCTTGGTCCCCCAGGCTGTGCTTGGTCCCCCTGGTTGCTCTTGGTCCCCCTGGCTGTGCATGGTACCCCTGGCTGTGCTTGGTCCCCCTGGTTGCTCTTGGTCCACCAGGCTGTGCTTGGTCCCCCAGGCTGTGCTTGGTCCCCCTGGTTGCTCTTGGTCCCCCAGGCTGTGTGTGAGAAGTTGGCCTGATAGGTGATGTTTCCAATTCTGGAACCACCTATTATCAGACCAAACAATCCCTTATGGTGTCTGGTTGTAAGTCAACCTTATTAGACAAGCTATCCTAGGGGTAGCATGGACTAAGCAGCCTAAAGGCTTAACTTAAGAGGTCGTGTTAAGCGAGCTGTTTTACCACATACAATCCTGTAATATCAAATGAAAGGACACCACACAAGTATATATTATAAAAATATATGTGTTTATTACTAAAAACAATCCCCAGTATTCTTTATGAATAAAGGGGCACAAGCGTTAAATCAAAAGCACTGTTTAAACATACAAGTTGCACAATTATGGATGAGGGCGGGTGGCCACTCAAACCATATACTAAACAAGTGGTATAAGAGATGCCACTTGAGCAGTGGTTAGGCCTAGGGCCTAGGGAATCGCTGGGAGCAGTCAGGACAAGCAATGCTACACAGGCAGTTCTCCTGTATGATGTGGACATTGAGTTGCCCACTGCAGTAAGCCCCAGTAACCTGGGCAAATACAGACAGACTCCCTTAATTAATGAGAAACTGGCTCAAGCTTACAGGGACACATGTGCCAGTGTCACAATGGTGACACCTGACTTTGTGGACCCTGGACAGATTGTACTAGGTGAGAGCTACCTAGTAACCAATGCAAGCAACTCCACTACTTCCCATAGTGTGGCAGTTGTGAACTTCTCCTGGGGAGGGGTTGATGGCCTAAAGAAGGTTGTGGTGAGTGCAGACCTACCAGTAGACTGTCTGTTAGGCAATGACCTTGAAAGCTCAGCATGGTCAGAAGTGGAGTACAGGACTCATGCAGAAATGCTAGGGATTTCAGAGCATGTCCTTGCCATGACAAGGGCTCAGGCTAAGAAGTGCCTTCCTGAACCAGTGGTGGATCTTGAAACAATAGACCAGCCACAACCCAAGAGAAGGAGCAAGAGAGGAAAGGCTCAGCCTTCCACCTTGCCCCAGGTTGAGGATCAGGTTTCAGAGGAAACTGATTCTGCAGTCCAAGAGGAGACTGTCTCTGAGGAGCTTGAACCTGACCAGGTTGAGTTTCTGGGGACAGAGGGACCCTCAAGGGCAGACCTGAGGCAGGCTCAATTAGATTGCCCTTCCCTTGAACCCCTCAGACAGCAGGCTGCTGCTGAGGCTGCTGGGGATGCCCAAGGTACCCATACTGTGTATTGGGATGATGGACTCCTTTACTCAGAGGCTAGAGCCCCCAAGCCTGGCATGACCAGGAGGTTGGTTATACCTCTGCAGTTTAGGGGGTTCCTCCTTACCTTGGCCCATGATATTCCCCTTGCAGGACACTTAGGCCAGAACAAGACGTGGGACAGGCTTGTTTCACACTTTCACTGGCCTCACATGTCAGAGGATGTCAAGGAGTTTTGTCGCTCCTGTGTCACTTGCCAAGCCAGTGGTAAGTCAGGTGGCACAACAAAGGCCCCCCTAATACCACTACCTGTGGTGGGAGTTCCCTTTGAAAGAGTTGGAATTGATATTGTGGGTCCAATGGACCCCCAAACAGCATCTGGGAACAGATTCATACTGGTGGTAGTGGATCATGCCACCAGGTATCCAGAGGCTATTCCCCTAAGGACCACCACAGCCCCTGTGGTGGCAAAGGCCCTCATTGCAGTTTTCTCAAGAGTGGGCTTTCCTAAGCAGGTACTATCAGATAGAGGCACGAATTTTATGTCTAGCTATCTGAAAGCAATGTGGAAGGAATGTGGAGTAAACTATAAGTTTACCACCCCATATCATCCCCAATGCAATGGGCTTGTGGAGAGATTTAACAAGACCCTAAAAGGCATGATAAAAGGATTACCAGAGAAGCTCAGGCGGAAATGGGACATTCTTTTACCCTGCCTGCTCTTTGCTTACAGAGAGGTCCCACAGAAGGGGGTTGGCTACAGCCCTTTTGAACTTTTGTTTGGCCACCCTGTGAGGGGTCCATTGTGTTTGGTGAAGGAAGGATGGGAGTTACCTCTCAAAAAGCCCAAACTAGACATAGTGGACTATGTACTTGGTCTCCGCTCCAGGATGGCTGAGTACATGGAAAGAGCATCCAAAAACCTGGAGGCCAGCCAAGAATTACAGAAAGCTTGGCATGACCAAAAAGCTGTGCTGGTAGAGTTCCAACCAGGACAGAAGGTGTGGGTACTGGAGCCAGTGGCTCCAGCAGCACTCCAAGACAAATGGAGTGGACCCTATCCTATTATTGAGAAGAAGGGGGAAGTCACCTACTTGGTGGACTTTGGAACACCCAGGAGCCCTCACAGGGTAATCCATGTGAATCGCTTGAAAGCATTTGTGGACAGGGAGGACATGAGCTTGCTCATGGCCACAGATGGGGAACAGGAGGAAGAGAGTGACCCTCTCCCAGACCTGCTTTCTCAGAACCCTGATGATGGTTCAGTGGATGGAGTAGCCTTGGCAGGCAGCCTCACTGACCAGCAACAGATGGACTGCAGACAAGTTTTGCAGGCCCACAGGCATTTGTTTTCACTCACACCCAGCCAGACTGACTGGTGTACCCATGTAGTGGACACTGGTGACAGTCTGCCTGTCAAGAATAAGATCTACAGGCAACCTGACCATGTCAGGGATTGCATCAAGGCTGAGGTGCAAAAGATGTTGGAGCTTGGAGTGATTGAGCCACCAGAGAGCCCATGGGCCAGCCCAGTAGTCCTGGTGCCAAAACCCCATACCCAAGATGGAAAGAGAGAAATGAGGTTTTGCGTGGATTACAGGGGTCTCAATGCTGTCACTAGGACAGATGCTCACCCCATTCCAAGAGCAGATGAGCTCATTGACAGATTGGCTTCTGCCAAGTTTCTGAGCACATTCGATCTGACAGCTGGCTACTGGCAAATCAGACTAGCTGAGGAGTCAAAAGCCAAAACAGCATTCTCTACCCCTAGTGGTCATTATCAGTTTGTGGTAATGCCCTTTGGTTTGAAGAATGCACCTGCCACTTTCCAAAGGTTGGTGAACCAAGTCCTTACTGGGTTGGATGACTTTTGCGCAGCATATCTAGATGATTTTGCTGTCTTTAGCTCCACCTGGGAGGATCACCTGATCCACCTGAAGAAAGTTTTGGAGGCCCTGCAGAAGGCAGGTGTAGGAGAGTAGGGTCTGCTATCCTATGGTCACCCCAAATTTTTGCTTTTTGCTTCACTGGTTTTCGACTACTGAGGCTGTGGGCCTGCTGATCAGACCCCCAGCCTGCTGTTCTCTCACTAAATTACTGACACATGTGCTATAGGCACATACCAATTGGAAATGGACTCCTTGTCAGCCCCTGTATAATGCACTATAGGTGCCCAGGGCATAGGGGCCACCAAGGCCTACCAGGGGCTGCAGCCTATCTTTTGCCACCCCTGGCTGGTTCTTAAATTGACACAACTGGCTGATCACTCAGCTGGGGTAAGGTGGTGTACACACCCCTTGCTTAGATATAGTATACCTATGTCTAAACCTATATCTGGACACATGTAAACCTGTGAGCCACTCCTATGGAAGGCCTCATCAATCCTGGAGGCAGAGTGCGTGGTTTTATGTGAGATGGAGCTCTAGCATGAGCTGAGCCTGTCTGCAGCTGTCGGGAACAACTCCCTAAGCTGTTTCAGGATAATGCCATACCATATACTCTTAAGTGCCTTATAATCCTCGCGGTTAAATAGCAACTTTGGTTTGGCTTTATCAAAACATGTCGTGTAAGGTGTCATACGATTTGGAATACCATCCCCTCGCCAGTTCTGGCGACGGGGATGGCATTCCACCCCTCTAGAGGGGTAAGACATGTTACTTCACTTAAATGCGGTTAATTTCTCCAAAGACCTTAAGATCCACAAAATGGATGCCTCTGCCACAGACAAATGTCTGGACCCCTGCAGTTGACCGAAACTCAACCAAATGGGTCCTGGACAAAGGGTTTCCTGTCACAGGAGGGTGTCACCGCCCTCCAGACAGGAGATAGTGGATTGTAGCAGGGAGGTTTGAAAGAAACCAGACACTGCTTGGGGCGCACAAGGCTGCCCCTTGCATAATCCGGCCAAACCGGTTCTGGGGCACTCCAGCCCTCGTGCCAGGGCGGCCTAGATCAAAGGAAGGGGGTGTATCCACCCACTTCCTGGGTCCCACCCATAGGAGGGGACCTAGCAGGTAATCACGCCCCCCAGATTCGAATAAGAGTGGGAGCAGTGCAAATGCACATCAGATTTCCTGGAAGAAACATTTGAAACGAAATTCTGGACCCTTCGCCCTCCATCTCAACGTGGAAGCCCGAAGAATCTCCCTTGTGGTCAAGGAGTGACCACCCTGCAGCAGCAGGCACCATCCAGCCCTCGACATCTACTTAGTTGCAGTTCTCGCCGGAACTCGAGCGACTGAGATTGACGAGATGAAGCCTGCCTGCCTTCTAACAGCCCGATCCACAGTCCCTGCAAAGCTGAGACCCGTGGAGGCGACCGGAAGCGTGGGGCACGCCATCTTGAATTGACCACGAGACGCTGACCGTGCAGCCCACGAGTGATCCTCGAAGCTGTGCACCGGGGTTTGAGAAGCCCCCACCCTGAGCTGCTCCTGAGCCGAAGTTCAGCCCTCCACACTCAACGAGTGCTGCGTGGGGCCCTTTGGCTCTATTTGGCTCAACGCGTTGGCCCGGTCACTTGCCAGCTGGCTAGTGGTCCCTGTGCCGACGAAACGACTAAGAAGACTTGTGAATCTGGTTGCTCCAGATCTACACCAGCTCCCCTGAAAAGGAGCCCCGACTCTGACCTTCCTGGTCTGAGTGAGAAGCAATCTTCTGATCCCGCGTAGATCGCTCTTGCCAAGGCTTGTTTGCTCCAAACTTGAAGCCGACTGCACCGACGGTGAGAGCCTGCGTGGGACAGATCGTGACCTGCTCCTGGACGTCGCAGATGCCCCAGAGCCCACGTGACAGCGGAGAGAAGCTCCTCGACGACCACCTGATTGCGCCCGACATTGCCTGGTTCCGTCCTGGTTCCACCCTGGTCACTGCTGAGTGACCCAGACTCTGTCCCCTCTGCTTTCAGGTACTCTTCGACTTGAGTCCACCCTTGGACTCCACCGGACACTTCATCTTTAACCCGCCTGCAGCCCTTTCAGCTCCAAGCACCAAGAGCCTGCGTGTCAGAACCCGACGCCACTTCGACCCTGTGCACCCACTTCCTGTGGGTGAGGTAACTTTGCTCCGCCGGTGTTCCCACACTGGTGCACACCTCTAGGGTCTGTGTGTTAAGTTTTGTTCCTCTAGGTTCAGCGGAAGTGTCCTTTAACTTTAACTTTACAACTTTTACGCACCATTGGTTAACATTGGTGCGTGCGTGCGCTTCCCGCACCTCTCCCGAATCCCGAGGGCCATTCCCGACTTCAGCATTGCTTGTCCTGACTGCTCCCAGCGATTCCCTAGGCCCTAGGCCTAACCACTGCTCGAGTGGCCTCTCTTATACCACTTGTTTAGTATATGGTTTGAGTGGCCCCCTGCCCTCATCCATAATTGTGCAACTTTGTATGTTTAAACAGTGCTTTTGATTTAACGCTTGTGCCCCTTTATTCATAAAGAATACTGGGGATTGTTTTTAGTAATAAACACATATATTTTTATAATATATACTTGTGTGGTGTCCTTTCATTTGATATTACAGGATTGTATGTGGTAAAACAGCTCGCTTAACACGACCTCTTAAGTTAAGCCTTTAGGCTGCTTAGTCCATGCTACCCCTAGGATAGCTTGTCTAATAAGGTTGACTTACAACCAGACACCATAAGGGATTGTTTGGTCAGGTAGTAGGTGGTTCCAGAATTGGAAACATCCCCTACCAGGCCAACTTCTCACATTGGTGAGCAGCGGTGCGGATTTGAGCTTGCTGTTGTTTTACCATTGCAATCTTTGTATCAAATTGAAAGATCACATCAAGTACCTCTAGGTACATATAAAATCAAAAGCTTAGCATATTAAGTTCTACTGAACTTAGTAGTTGTAGGTTGAAGGGATTAGCACACCCTGACTACAACTCACTAGTAAGGTACAGTAGGAAAACACTTAGTGTAGGTAGGTGCATCACTTACACCACACTAGAGTCATGTCTGACACAGGAAAAGCCTCAGGGTCTGCTCCTGTGACAGTTGACCTTACCCAGGCAACTTCCAGCTATGACAAACTAACCCGAAGGGACTTGATTGCCTTGTGCAAATCAAGAGGGTTAAAAAGGGGCAGAAGTCCCACCTGCCAAATCCTGATAGACATCCTAGAACAGGATGACTTAGAGAAGGTGAATGGAATTCCCTTA
This sequence comes from Lissotriton helveticus, assembly GCF_964261635.1. Classification (NCBI taxonomy): domain Eukaryota; kingdom Metazoa; phylum Chordata; class Amphibia; order Caudata; family Salamandridae; genus Lissotriton; species Lissotriton helveticus. Next base: position 864,907 of record NW_027611671.1, on the reverse strand, counting down.
CAGTCAGGAAGTGGAGAGAAACCCCCTGTAACTGACACCCCTCAGGAGGAAGATGGAGAGGAGGGGGAGGAGGACTCAGATGTTGAGGACACCGAAGATCAGGATCAGAGGGGTAGCCAGGTCCTAGTTGCCAGGCTTAACCAGGCCAACTTAGACCTACTGGGAAATGGAGAGGGCCAGCACCTCCCCAGATCCCACAGTCTTATTCTCCCAGGCAACAGAAGAGTGAGATCTCCCTCAGGGGACTCTCATATTTCTAGTGCCTCCAGAGAATCTGAGAGAGGTATGACTGCCTCTCAATAGACTGAGCATAGGGCCAGAATGAGGGCTGTCAGACTCCAAATAGAGAGGGAGGAGGTATCCCTGGCTCAAGCTAAACTTACCTTGGCTCAAGCTAGATTTACCTTGGCAAGAGAGCAGAAATTAAGTGGCTTAGATGCCACTGGTGGCAGCAATTTTCCAAGAGAAAAAGACAGGGGCTATGACAATAGAAACCTGACAAAAATTGTGCCCCCCTTTAAAGAAGGGGATGACATCCACAAATGGATGACTGCTCTGGAGAGAGCCTGCATGGTACAGCAGGTTCCTCAAGATCAGTGGGCTGCAATTTTATGGTACTCCTTTTCTGAGAAAGGGAGGGACAGGCTCCTCACAGTTAGACCTGAGGATGACAAAAACGACTCTGTTTTGAAGAGTGCTCTTATTGAAGGGTTTGGCCTAACCACTGAGCAATACAGGTTGTTGTTCAGAGACACCCAAAAAGCACAGACTCAAGACTGGACTGATTTCGTTGAGTGTGCCACTAAGGCTTTGGAGGGTTGGTTGCAGGGAAGTAAAGTTTCAGACTATACAGGATTGTACAATCTTATAATGAGAGAACAGATCCTTAATAACTGTACAAACCAGCTGTTGCATCAATACCTTATTGACTCTGATCTGACCTCTCCCCAAGAATTGGGAAAGAAGGCGGACAAATGGGTCAGAACAAGGATTAAGCAGAAACCCCAGAACCAAGGTGGTGACCAGAAGAAAACAGACCAGAAGGGTGGTAATCAGAAAGATAAAGAAAAAGACCAGAAGTCTTCAGGCCCCCAAACTAATAGTAAGGAGGGTGGTTCCCAAAATGGAAACAAGAAGAAGAAGAACAAAGGTCCAAAGACACCTTGGTGTAATACCTGCAAATCAGTTTCACACTGGGGCAGTGAATGCACCAAGGCAAATCCAGTCCCCACCACTCCAGCTCCTAAAGCAACTGCAACCCCAAGTACAGTAAGCAGTGGTGGAACACAGTCCAAGGGTGTAGCTGGGTTGACCCTGGGTATTGAAGTAGGATCTGGCCTAGTCAGAATCCCTACACAGGCAGTTCTCCTGTATGATGTGGACATTGAGTTGCCCACTGCAGTAAGCCCCAGTAACCTGGGCAAATACAGACAGACTCCCTTAATTAATGAGAAACTGGCTCAAGCTTACAGGGACACATGTGCCAGTGTCACAATGGTGACACCTGACTTTGTGGACCCTGGACAGATTGTACTAGGTGAGAGCTACCTAGTAACCAATGCAAGCAACTCCACTACTTCCCATAGTGTGGCAGTTGTGAACTTCTCCTGGGGAGGGGTTGATGGCCTAAAGAAGGTTGTGGTGAGTGCAGACCTACCAGTAGACTGTCTGTTAGGAAATGACCTTGAAAGCTCAGCATGGTCAGAAGTGGAGTACAGGACTCATGCAGAAATGCTAGGGATTTCAGAGCATGTCCTTGCCATGACAAGGGCTCAGGCTAAGAAGTGCCTTCCTGAACCAGTGGTGGATCTTGAAACAATAGACCAGCCACAACCCAAGAGAAGGAGCAAGAGAGGAAAGGCTCAGCCTTCCACCTTGCCCCAGGTTGAGGATCAGGTTTCAGAGGAAACTGATTCTGCAGTCCAAGAGGAGACTGTCTCTGAGGAGCTTGAACCTGACCAGGTTGAGTTTCTGGGGACAGGGGGACCCTCAAGGGCAGACCTGAGGCAGGCTCAATTAGATTGCCCTTCCCTTGAACCCCTCAGACAGCAGGCTGCTGCTGAGGCTGCTGGGGATGCCCAAGGTACCCATACTGTGTATTGGGATGATGGACTCCTTTACTCAGAGGCTAGAGCCCCCAAGCCTGGCATGACCAGGAGGTTGGTTATACCTCTGCAGTTTAGGGGGTTCCTCCTTACCTTGGCCCATGATATTCCCCTTGCAGGACACTTAGGCCAGAACAAGACGTGGGACAGGCTTGTTTCACACTTTCACTGGCCTCACATGTCAGAGGATGTCAAGGAGTTTTGTCGCTCCTGTGTCACTTGCCAAGCCAGTGGTAAGTCAGGTGGCACAACAAAGGCCCCCCTAATACCACTACCTGTGGTGGGAGTTCCCTTTGAAAGAGTTGGAATTGATATTGTGGGTCCAATGGACCCCCAAACAGCATCTGGGAACAGATTCATACTGGTGGTAGTGGATCATGCCACCAGGTATCCAGAGGCTATTCCCCTAAGGACCACCACAGCCCCTGTGGTGGCAAAGGCCCTCATTGCAGTTTTCTCAAGAGTGGGCTTTCCTAAGGAGGTACTATCAGATAGAGGCACGAATTTTATGTCTAGCTATCTGAAAGCAATGTGGAAGGAATGTGGAGTAAACTATAAGTTTACCACCCCATATCATCCACAATGCAATGGGCTTGTGGAGAGATTTAAAAAGACCCTAAAAGGCATGATAAAAGGATTACCAGAGAAGCTCAGGCAGAAATGGGACATTCTTTTACCCTGCCTGCTCTTTGCTTACAGAGAGGTCCCACAGAAGGGGGTTGGCTACAGCCCTTTTGAACTTGTTGAACCTGTTTACAGACATGACAATAAGGCTTTTTCTCTGTTGAAGAAGTGTCTTGGGACCCACCCCCATTCTTGGAGTTTTGGGGCCCTGTGGAAGTCTTTTCTTTATGTTTATCCCCACCCTTATCTTGAGGCTTGGTAGACTCCTTCTTCTGGTTACTGTCCTGATTCTTATGCCTAATCCTGGTTCTGACCCACTTGTCTGCCTTCTTTCCCAATTCTTGGGGAGAGGTCAGATCAGAGTCCACCAGGTGCTGGTGTAAGAGCTGGTTCTGACAATTACTTAGGATCTGCTCCCTCATAATCAAATTATACAATCCTGTAAAGTCATGTTCTTTGCTGCCATGTAGCCAACCCTCCAGAGCCTTAGTTGCACAATCAACAAAATCAGTCCAGTCCTGAGTCTGTGTCTTCTGGGTGTCTCTGAACTTCAACCTATACTGTTCAGTGGTTAAGCCAAACCCATCTATTAGGACACTCTTCAGGACTGTGAGAAGTTGGCCTGATAGGTGATGTTTCCAATTCTGGAACCACCGGTTATCAGACCAAACAATCCCTTATGGTGTCTGGTTGCAAGTCAACCTTATTAGACAAGCTATCCTAGGGGTAGCATGGACTAAGCAGCCTAAAGGCTTAACTTAAGAGGTCGTGTTAAGCGAGCTGTTTTACCACATACAATCCTGTAATATCAAATGAAAGGACACCACACAAGTATATATTATAAAAATATATGTATTTATTACTAAAAACAATCCCCAGTATTCTTTATGAATAAAGGGGCACAAGCGTTAAATCAAAAGCACAGTTTAAACATACAAAGTTGACAATTATGGATGAGGGCGGGGGGCCACTCAAACCATATACTAAACAAGTGGTATAAGAGATACCAATCGAACAGTGGTTAGGCCTAGGGCCTAGGGAATCGCTGGGAGCAGTCGGGACAAGCAGTGCTGAAGTCGGGAAAAGCCCGCGGGATTCGGGTGCAGTGCGGAAAGCGCACGCATGCACCAATGTTAACCAATGGTGCGTAAAAGTTGTAGAGTTAAAGTTTAAGGACACTTCCGCTGAACCTAGAGGAACAAAACTTAAGACACAGACCCTAGAGATGTGTACCAGTGTGGGAACACCGGCGGAGCAAAGTTACCTCACCCACAGGAAGCGGGTGCACAGGGTCGAAGTTGAGTCGGGTTTCGTCACGCAGGCTCTTGGTGCTTGAAGCTGAAAGGGCTGCAGGCGGGGTGAAAGAGAAGTGTCCGGTGGAGTCCAAGGGTGGACTCGAGTCGAAAAGTACCTGAAAGCAGAGGGGACAGAGTCTGGGTCACTCAGCAGTGACCAGGGTGAAACCAGGACGGAACCAGGCAATGTCGGGCGCAATCAGGTGGTCGTCGAGGAGCTTCTCTCCGCTGTCACGTGGGCTCTGGGGCATCTGCGACGTCCAGGAGCGGGTCACGATCTGTCCCACGAGGGCTCTCACCGTCGGCGCAGTCGGCTTCAAGTTTGGAGCAAACAACACTTGGCAAGAGCAATCCACGCGGAACCGGGAGATTGCTTCTCACTCGAACCAGGAGGGTCAGAGTGGGGGCTCCTTTTCAGGGGAGCTGGTGCAGATCTGGAGCAACCAGAGTTGCAGGTCGAATTTCAAAGTTCGTCGGTACAGTGGCCACTAGCCGGCTGGCAAGTGACCGGGCCAATGTGTTGAGCCAAATGGAGCAGAAGGGCCCCACGCAGCACTCGTCGAGTGTGGAGGGCTGAACTTCGGTGCAAGAGTGGCTCAAGGTTGGGGCTTCTCAAACCCCGGTGTACAGCTTCGAGGGTCACTCGTGGGCTGCACGGTCAGCGTCTTTTGGTCAATTCAAGATGGCATGCCCCACGCTTCTGGTCGCCTCCACGGGTCTCAGCTCTGCAGGGACTGTGGATCGGGCTGTTGGAAGGCAGGCAAGCTTGATCTCGTCGATCTCTGTCACTTGAGTTCCGGCAGGAACTGCGACAAAGCAGACGTTGATGGCTGGATGGTGCCTGTTTGCACAGGGTGGTCACTCCTTGACCACAAGGGAGATTCTTCAGTCTTCTACGTTGAGTAGGATGTCGAAGGGTCCAAAGTTTCGTTTCTTATGTTTCATCAGGAAATCTGAAGTGCATTGGCACTGCTCCCAGTCTTATACTAATTTTGGGGGCTGGATTACCTGCTAGGTCCCCTCCTATGGGTGGGACCCAGGAAGTGGGTGGATACACCCCCTTCCTTTGATCCAGGCCGCCCTGGCATGAGGGCTGGAGTGCCCCAGAACCGGTTTGGCCTGATTATACAAGGGGCAGCCTTGTGCGCCCCAGGCAGTGTCTGGTTTCTTTCAGACCTCCCTGCTACAATCCACTATCTCCTGTCTGGAGGGTGGTAACACCCCCCTGCGACAGGAAACCCTTTGTCCAGGCCCCATTTGGCTGAGTTTCGGTCAGCTTCAGGGGGTCAGACTCTTGTCTGTGGCAGAGGCATCCATTTTGTGGATCTAAGGTCCTTTTAGAAATTAACCGCATTTAAGTAAAGTAACATGTCTTACCCCTCTAGAGGGGTGGAATGCTATCCCCATCGCCAGAACTGGCGAGGGGATAGTATTCCAAATCGTATTACACCTTACACGACATGTTTTGATAAAGCCAAACCAGAGTTGCTATATAACCGCAAGGATTATAATGCACTTAAGAGTATATGGTATGGCATTATCCTGAAACAGCTTAGGGAGTTGTTCCCGACAGCTGCAGACAGGCTCAGCTCATGCTAGAGCTCCATCTCACATTAAACCACGCACTCTGCCTCCAGGATTGATGAGGCCTTCCATAGGAGTGGCTCACAGGTTTATATGTGTCCAGATATAGGTTTAGATATAGGTATACTATATCTAAGTAAGGGGTGATTACACCACCTTACCCCAGCTGAGTGATCAGCCAGTTGTGTCAATTTAAGAACCAGCCAGGGGTGGCAAAATATATGCTGCAGCCCCTGGTAGGCCTTGGTGGCCCCTATGCCCTGGGCACCTATAGTGCATTATACAGGGGCTGACAAGGAGTCCATTTCCAATTGTGGTATGTACCTAGGGTACATGGAATCCATTTTACAGAGAGAGCAGATGGCCTGGGGCCCTGATTAGCAGGGAACCAGGTCAACTAAGTCAAAAAACCAGCTAAACACAGGCAAAAAATCTGGGGTAACCATAGTCAGGTAGCCACCTTCCTACAAGGACTTTGTAATTGTTTGCATCCTCATGTCTAACAGTGAGGAGCTTATCTCTCCCTTTCTCTGAAAAGGAGTACCATAAGATTGCTGCCCACTGTTCCTCAGGAACCTGCTGTACCATGCAGGCTCTCTCAAGAGCAGTTATCCACTTGTGGATGTCATCCCCTTCCTTGTAGGGGGGCACAATCTTTGTCAGGTTTCTACTATCATAGGACCTGGGTTTCTCTTTAGGAATATTGCTGCCACCAGTGGCATCTAAGCCACACAATTTTTGCTCTCTTGCCAAGGCAAGTCTAGCTTGAGCCAAGGCTACCTCCTCCCTCTCTATTTGGAGTTTGACAGCCCTCATTCTGGACCTATGCTCTATCTTCTGAGAGGCAGTCATACCTCTCTGAGATTCTCTTGAGGCACTAGAAATATGAGAGTCCCCTGAGGGAGATCTCACTCTTCTGTTGCCTGGGAGAATGATATGGTGGGATCTGGGGAGGTGCTGGCCCTCTCCATTTCCCAGTAGGTCTAAGTTGGCCTGGTTAAGCCTGGCAACTAGGACCTGGCTACCCCTCTGATCCTGATCTTCTGGGTCCTCTACATCTGAGTCCTCCTCCTCCTCTTCTTCCTCCTCTTCTCCTTCCTCTGGAGGGGTATCAGTTACAGGGGGGTTCACTCCATCTCCTGACTCTAAGGGAACTTCATTCGCCTTCTCTAAGTCATCCTGTTCTAGAATGGCTATCAGGATAGGACATGTGGGACTTCTGCCCCTTTTTAACCCTCTTGATATGCACAAGGCAATCAAGTCCTTTCGGGTTAATTTGTCATAGCTGGAAGTTGCCTTGGTAAGGTCAACTGTCACAGGAGCAGACCCTGAGGCTTTTCCTGTGTCAGACATGACTACTAGTGAGGTGTAAGTGGTGCACTTACCTACACTAAGTGTTTTCCTACTGTACCTTGCTAGTGAGTTGTAGTCAGGGTGTGCTAATCCCTTTAATCTACAACTACTAAGTTCAGTAGAACTTAAATATGCTAAGCTTTTGATTTATATGTACCTTGAGGTACTTGATGTGATCTTTCAATTTGATAAAAGATTGCAATGGTAAAACAACAGCAAGCTCAAATCCCACCGCTGCCACCAATGTGAGAAGTTGGCCTGATAGGTGATGTTTCCAATTCTGGAACCACCGGTTATCAGACCAAACAATCCCTTATGGTGTCTGGTTGTAAGTCAACCTTGTTAGACAAGCTATCCTAGGGGTAGCATGGACTAAGCAACCTAAAGGCTTAACTTAAGAGGTCGTGTTAAGCGAGCTGTTTTACCACATACAATCCTGTAATATCAAATGAAAGGACACCACACAAGTATATATTATAAAAATATATGTATTTATTACTAAAAACAATCCCCAGTATTCTTTATGAATAAAGGGGCACAAGCGTTAAATCAAAAGCACAGTTTAAACATACAAAGTTGCACAATTATGGATGAGGGCGGGGGGCCACTCTAACCATATACTAAACAAGTGGTATAAGAGATACCAATCGAACAGTGGTTAGGCCTAGGGCCTAGGGAATCGCTGGGAGCAGTCGAGACAAGCAATGCTGAAGTCGGGAGAGGCCCACGGGATTCGGGAGCAGTGCGGAAAGCGCACGCGTGCACCAATGTTAACCAATGGTGCGTAAAAGTTGTAAAGTTAAAGTTTAAGGACACTTCCGCTGAACCTAGAGGAACAAAACTTAAGACACAGACCCTAGAGATGTGTACCAGTGTGGGAACACCGGCGGAGCAAAGTTACCTCACCCACAGGAAGCGGGTGCACAGGGTCGAAGTTGAGTCGGGTTTCGTCACGCAGGCTCTTGGTGCTTGGAGTAAGCAGTGGTGGAACACAGTCCAAGGGTGTAGCTGGGTTGACCCTGGGTATTGAAGTAGGATCTGGCCTAGTCAGAATCCCTACACAGGCAGTTCTCCTGTATGATGTGGACATTGAGTTGCCCACTGCAGTAAGCCCCAGTAACCTGGGCAAATACAGACAGACTCCCTTAATTAATGAGAAACTGGCTCAAGCTTACAGGGACACATGTGCCAGTGTCACAATGGTGACACCTGACTTTGTGGACCCTGGACAGATTGTACTAGGTGAGAGCTACCTAGTAACCAATGCAAGCAACTCCACTACTTCCCATAGTGTGGCAGTTGTGAACTTCTCCTGGGGAGGGGTTGATGGCCTAAAGAAGGTTGTGGTGAGTGCAGACCTACCAGTAGACTGTCTGTTAGGAAATGACCTTGAAAGCTCAGCATGGTCAGAAGTGGAGTACAGGACTCATGCAGAAATGCTAGGGATTTCAGAGCATGTCCTTGCCATGACAAGGGCTCAGGCTAAGAAGTGCCTTCCTGAACCAGTGGTGGATCTTGAAACAATAGACCAGCCACAACCCAAGAGAAGGAGCAAGAGAGGAAAGGCTCAGCCTTCCACCTTGCCCCAGGTTGAGGATCAGGTTTCAGAGGAAACTGATTCTGCAGTCCAAGAGGAGACTGTCTCTGAGGAGCTTGAACCTGACCAGGTTGAGTTTCTGGGGACAGGGGGACCCTCAAGGGCAGACCTGAGGCAGGCTCAATTAGATTGCCCTTCCCTTGAACCCCTCAGACAGCAGGCTGCTGCTGAGGCTGCTGGGGATGCCCAAGGTACCCATACTGTGTATTGGGATGATGGACTCCTTTACTCAGAGGCTAGAGCCCCCAAGCCTGGCATGACCAGGAGGTTGGTTATACCTCTGCAGTTTAGGGGGTTCCTCCTTACCTTGGCCCATGATATTCCCCTTGCAGGACACTTAGGCCAGAACAAGACGTGGGACAGGCTTGTTTCACACTTTCACTGGCCTCACATGTCAGAGGATGTCAAGGAGTTTTGTCGCTCCTGTGTCACTTGCCAAGCCAGTGGTAAGTCAGGTGGCACAACAAAGGCCCCCCTAATACCACTACCTGTGGTGGGAGTTCCCTTTGAAAGAGTTGGAATTGATATTGTGGGTCCAATGGACCCCCAAACAGCATCTGGGAACAGATTCATACTGGTGGTAGTGGATCATGCCACCAGGTATCCAGAGGCTATTCCCCTAAGGACCACCACAGCCCCTGTGGTGGCAAAGGCCCTCATTGCAGTTTTCTCAAGAGTGGGCTTTCCTAAGGAGGTACTATCAGATAGAGGCACGAATTTTATGTCTAGCTATCTGAAAGCAATGTGGAAGGAATGTGGAGTAAACTATAAGTTTACCACCCCATATCATCCACAATGCAATGGGCTTGTGGAGAGATTTAAAAAGACCCTAAAAGGCATGATAAAAGGATTACCAGAGAAGCTCAGGCAGAAATGGGACATTCTTTTACCCTGCCTGCTCTTTGCTTACAGAGAGGTCCCACAGAAGGGGGTTGGCTACAGCCCTTTTGAACTTGTTGAACCTGTTTACAGACATGACAATAAGGCTTTTTCTCTGTTGAAGAAGTGTCTTGGGACCCACCCCCATTCTTGGAGTTTTGGGGCCCTGTGGAAGTCTTTTCTTTATGTTTATCCCCACCCTTATCTTGAGGCTTGGTAGACTCCTTCTTCTGGTTACTGTCCTGATTCTTATGCCTAATCCTGGTTCTGACCCACTTGTCTGCCTTCTTTCCCAATTCTTGGGGAGAGGTCAGATCAGAGTCCACCAGGTGCTGGTGTAAGAGCTGGTTCTGACAATTTCTTAGGATCTGCTCCCTCATAATCAAATTATACAATCCTGTAAAGTCATGTTCTTTGCTGCCATGTAGCCAACCCTCCAGAGCCTTAGTTGCACAATCAACAAAATCAGTCCAGTCCTGAGTCTGTGTCTTCTGGGTGTCTCTGAACTTCAACCTATACTGTTCAGTGGTTAAGCCAAACCCATCTATTAGGACACTCTTCAGGACTGTGAGAAGTTGGCCTGATAGGTGATGTTTCCAATTCTGGAACCACCGGTTATCAGACCAAACAATCCCTTATGGTGTCTGGTTGCAAGTCAACCTTATTAGACAAGCTATCCTAGGGGTAGCATGGACTAAGCAGCCTAAAGGCTTAACTTAAGAGGTCGTGTTAAGCGAGCTGTTTTACCACATACAATCCTGTAATATCAAATGAAAGGACACCACACAAGTATATATTATAAAAATATATGTATTTATTACTAAAAACAATCCCCAGTATTCTTTATGAATAAAGGGGCACAAGCGTTAAATCAAAAGCACAGTTTAAACATACAAAGTTGACAATTATGGATGAGGGCGGGGGGCCACTCAAACCATATACTAAACAAGTGGTATAAGAGATACCAATCGAACAGGGGTTAGGCCTAGGGCCTAGGGAATCGCTGGGAGCAGTCGGGACAAGCAGTGCTGAAGTCGGGAAAAGCCCGCGGGATTCGGGTGCAGTGCGGAAAGCGCACGCATGCACCAATGTTAACCAATGGTGCGTAAAAGTTGTAGAGTTAAAGTTTAAGGACACTTCCGCTGAACCTAGAGGAACAAAACTTAAGACACAGACCCTAGAGATGTGTACCAGTGTGGGAACACCGGCGGAGCAAAGTTACCTCACCCACAGGAAGCGGGTGCACAGGGTCGAAGTTGAGTCGGGTTTCGTCACGCAGGCTCTTGGTGCTTGAAGCTGAAAGGGCTGCAGGCGGGGTGAAAGAGAAGTGTCCGGTGGAGTCCAAGGGTGGACTCGAGTCGAAAAGTACCTGAAAGCAGAGGGGACAGAGTCTGGGTCACTCAGCAGTGACCAGGGTGAAACCAGGACGGAACCAGGCAATGTCGGGCGCAATCAGGTGGTCGTCGAGGAGCTTCTCTCCGCTGTCACGTGGGCTCTGGGGCATCTGCGACGTCCAGGAGCGGGTCACGATCTGTCCCACGAGGGCTCTCACCGTCGGCGCAGTCGGCTTCAAGTTTGGAGCAAACAACACTTGGCAAGAGCAATCCACGCGGAACCGGGAGATTGCTTCTCACTCGAACCAGGAGGGTCAGAGTGGGGGCTCCTTTTCAGGGGAGCTGGTGCAGATCTGGAGCAACCAGAGTTGCAGGTCGAATTTCAAAGTTCGTCGGTACAGTGGCCACTAGCCGGCTGGCAAGTGACCGGGCCAATGTGTTGAGCCAAATGGAGCAGAAGGGCCCCACGCAGCACTCGTCGAGTGTGGAGGGCTGAACTTCGGTGCAAGAGTGGCTCAAGGTTGGGGCTTCTCAAACCCCGGTGTACAGCTTCGAGGGTCACTCGTGGGCTGCACGGTCAGCGTCTTTTGGTCAATTCAAGATGGCATGCCCCACGCTTCTGGTCGCCTCCATGGGTCTCAGCTCTGCAGGGACTGTGGATCGGGCTGTTGGAAGGCAGGCAAGCTTGATCTCGTCGATCTCTGTCACTTGAGTTCCGGCAGGAACTGCGACAAAGCAGACGTTGATGGCTGGATGGTGCCTGTTTGCACAGGGTGGTCACTCCTTGACCACAAGGGAGATTCTTCAGTCTTCTACGTTGAGTAGGATGTCGAAGGGTCCAAAGTTTCGTTTCTTATGTTTCATCAGGAAATCTGAAGTGCATTGGCACTGCTCCCAGTCTTATACTAATTTTGGGGGCTGGATTACCTGCTAGGTCCCCTCCTATGGGTGGGACCCAGGAAGTGGGTGGATACACCCCCTTCCTTTGATCCAGGCCGCCCTGGCATGAGGGCTGGAGTGCCCCAGAACCGGTTTGGCCTGATTATACAAGGGGCAGCCTTGTGCGCCCCAGGCAGTGTCTGGTTTCTTTCAGACCTCCCTGCTACAATCCACTATCTCCTGTCTGGAGGGTGGTAACACCCCCCTGCGACAGGAAACCCTTTGTCCAGGCCCCATTTGGCTGAGTTTCGGTCAGCTTCAGGGGGGTCAGACTCTTGTCTGTGGCAGAGGCATCCATTTTGTGGATCTAAGGTCCTTTTAGAAATTAACCGCATTTAAGTAAAGTAACATGTCTTACCCCTCTAGAGGGGTGGAATGCTATCCCCATCGCCAGAACTGGCGAGGGGATAGTATTCCAAATCGTATTACACCTTACACGACATGTTTTGATAAAGCCAAACCAGAGTTGCTATATAACCGCAAGGATTATAATGCACTTAAGAGTATATGGTATGGCATTATCCTGAAACAGCTTAGGGAGTTGTTCCCGACAGCTGCAGACAGGCTCAGCTCATGCTAGAGCTCCATCTCACATTAAACCACGCACTCTGCCTCCAGGATTGATGAGGCCTTCCATAGGAGTGGCTCACAGGTTTATATGTGTCCAGATATAGGTTTAGATATAGGTATACTATATCTAAGTAAGGGGTGATTACACCACCTTACCCCAGCTGAGTGATCAGCCAGTTGTGTCAATTTAAGAACCAGCCAGGGGTGGCAAAATATATGCTGCAGCCCCTGGTAGGCCTTGGTGGCCCCTATGCCCTGGGCACCTATAGTGCATTATACAGGGGCTGACAAGGAGTCCATTTCCAATTGTGGTATGTACCTAGGGTACATGGAATCCATTTTACAGAGAGAGCAGATGGCCTGGGGCCCTGATTAGCAGGGAACCAGGTCAACTAAGTCAAAAAACCAGCTAAACACAGGCAAAAAATCTGGGGTAACCATAGTCAGGTAGCCACCTTCCTACAAGGACTTTGTAATTGTTTGCATCCTCATGTCTAACAGTGAGGAGCTTATCTCTCCCTTTCTCTGAAAAGGAGTACCATAAGATTGCTGCCCACTGTTCCTCAGGAACCTGCTGTACCATGCAGGCTCTCTCAAGAGCAGTTATCCACTTGTGGATGTCATCCCCTTCCTTGTAGGGGGGCACAATCTTTGTCAGGTTTCTACTATCATAGGACCTGGGTTTCTCTTTAGGAATATTGCTGCCACCAGTGGCATCTAAGCCACACAATTTTTGCTCTCTTGCCAAGGCAAGTCTAGCTTGAGCCAAGGCTACCTCCTCCCTCTCTATTTGGAGTTTGACAGCCCTCATTCTGGACCTATGCTCTATCTTCTGAGAGGCAGTCATACCTCTCTGAGATTCTCTTGAGGCACTAGAAATATGAGAGTCCCCTGAGGGAGATCTCACTCTTCTGTTGCCTGGGAGAATGATATGGTGGGATCTGGGGAGGTGCTGGCCCTCTCCATTTCCCAGTAGGTCTAAGTTGGCCTGGTTAAGCCTGGCAACTAGGACCTGGCTACCCCTCTGATCCTGATCTTCTGGGTCCTCTACATCTGAGTCCTCCTCCTCCTCTTCTTCCTCCTCTTCTCCTTCCTCTGGAGGGGTATCAGTTACAGGGGGGTTCACTCCATCTCCTGACTCTAAGGGAACTTCATTTGCCTTCTCTAAGTCATCCTGTTCTAGAATGGCTATCAGGATAGGACATGTGGGACTTCTGCCCCTTTTTAACCCTCTTGATATGCACAAGGCAATCAAGTCCTTTCGGGTTAATTTGTCATAGCTGGAAGTTGCCTTGGTAAGGTCAACTGTCACAGGAGCAGACCCTGAGGCTTTTCCTGTGTCAGACATGACTACTAGTGAGGTGTAAGTGGTGCACTTACCTACACTAAGTGTTTTCCTACTGTACCTTGCTAGTGAGTTGTAGTCAGGGTGTGCTAATCCCTTTAATCTACAACTACTAAGTTCAGTAGAACTTAAATATGCTAAGCTTTTGATTTATATGTACCTTGAGGTACTTGATGTGATCTTTCAATTTGATAAAAGATTGCAATGGTAAAACAACAGCAAGCTCAAATCCCACCGCTGCCACCAATGTGAGAAGTTGGCCTGATAGGTGATGTTTCCAATTCTGGAACCACCGGTTATCAGACCAAACAATCCCTTATGGTGTCTGGTTGTAAGTCAACCTTGTTAGACAAGCTATCCTAGGGGTAGCATGGACTAAGCAACCTAAAGGCTTAACTTAAGAGGTCGTGTTAAGCGAGCTGTTTTACCACATACAATCCTGTAATATCAAATGAAAGGACACCACACAAGTATATATTATAAAAATATATGTATTTATTACTAAAAACAATCCCCAGTATTCTTTATGAATAAAGGGGCACAAGCGTTAAATCAAAAGCACAGTTTAAACATACAAAGTTGCACAATTATGGATGAGGGCGGGGGGCCACTCTAACCATATACTAAACAAGTGGTATAAGAGATACCAATCGAACAGTGGTTAGGCCTAGGGCCTAGGGAATCGCTGGGAGCAGTCGAGACAAGCAATGCTGAAGTCGGGAGAGGCCCACGGGATTCGGGAGCAGTGCGGAAAGCGCACGCGTGCACCAATGTTAACCAATGGTGCGTAAAAGTTGTAAAGTTAAAGTTTAAGGACACTTCCGCTGAACCTAGAGGAACAAAACTTAAGACACAGACCCTAGAGATGTGTACCAGTGTGGGAACACCGGCGGAGCAAAGTTACCTCACCCACAGGAAGCGGGTGCACAGGGTCGAAGTTGAGTCGGGTTTCGTCACGCAGGCTCTTGGTGCTTGGAGCTGAAAGGGCTGCAGGCGGGGTGAAAGAGAAGTGTCCGGTGGAGTCCAAGGGTGGACTCGAGTCGAAAAGTACCTGAAAGCAGAGGGGACAGAGTCTGGGTCACTCAGCAGTGACCAGGGTGGAACCAGGACGGAACCAGGCAATGTCGGGCGCAATCAGGTGGTCGTTGAGGAGCTTCTCTCCGCTGTCACGTGAGCTCTGGGGCATCTGCGACGTCCAGGAGCAGGTCACGATCTGTCCCACAAGGGCTCTCACCGTCGGCGCAGTCGGCTTCAAGTTTGGAGCAAACAACACTTGGCAAGAGCAATCCATGCGGAACCGGGAGATTGCTTCTCACTCAAACCAGGAGGGTCAGAGTGGGGGCTCCTTTTCAGGGGAGCTGGTGCAGATCTGGAGCAACCAGATTTGCAGGTCGAATTTCAAAGTTCGTCGGTACAGGGGCCACTAGCCGGCTGGCAAGTGACCGGGCCAACGCGTTGAGCCAAATGGAGCAGAAGGGCCCCACGCAGCACTCGTCGAGTGTGGAGGGCTGAACTTCAGTGCAAGAGTGGCTCAGGGTTGGGGCTTCTCAAACCCCGGTGTACAGCTTCGAGGGTCACTCATGGGCTGCACGGTCAGCGTCTCGTGGTCAATTAAAGATGGCGTGCCCCACGCTTCCGGTCGCCTCCACGGGTCTCTGCTCTGCAGGGACTGTGGATCGGGCTGTTGGAAGGCAGGCAAGCTTGATCTCGTCGATCTCTGTCGCTCGGGTTCCGGCGGGAACTGCGACAAAGCAGATGTCGATGGCTGGATGGTGCCTGTTTGCACAGGGTGGTCACTCCTTGACCACAAGGGAGATTCTTCAGTCTTCTACGTTGAGTAGGATGTCGAAGGGTCCAGAGTTTCGTTTCTTATGTTTCATCAGGAAATCTAAAGTGCATTGGCACTGCTCCCAGTCTTATACTAATTTGGGGGGCTGGATTACCTGCTAGGTCCCCTCCTATGGGTGGGACCCAGGAAGTGGGTGGATACACCCCCTTCCTTTGATCCAGGCCGCCCTGGCACGAGGGCTGGAGTGCCCCAGAACTGGTTTGACCGGATTATGCAAGGGGCAGCCTTGTGCGCCCCAAGCAGTGTCTGGTTTCTTTCAAACCTCCCTGCTACAATCCACTATCTCCTGTCTGGAGGGTGGTAACACCCCCCTGCGACAGGAAACCCTTTGTCCAGGCCCCATTTGGCTGAGTTTCGGTCAGCTGCAGGGGGTCAGACTCTTGTCTGTGGCAGAGGCATCCATTTTGTGGATCTAAGGTCCTTTTAGAAATTAACCGCATTTAAGTAAAGTAACATGTCTTACCCCTCTAGAGGGGTGGAATGCTATCCCCGTCGCCAGAACACCTTACACAACATGTTTTGATAAAGCCAAACCAGAGTTGCTATATAACCGCGAGGATTATAAGGCACTTAAGAGTATATGGTATGGCATTATCCTGAAACAGCTTAGGGAGTTGTTCCCGACAGCTGCAGACAGGCTCAGCTCATGCTAGAGCTCCATCTCACATTAAACCACGCACTCTGCCTCCAGGATTGATGAGGCCTTCCATAGGAGTGGCTCACAGGTTTATATGTGTCCAGATATAGGTTTAGATATAGGTATACTATATCTAAGTAAGGGGTGATTACACCACCTTACCCCAGCTGAGTGATCAGCCAGTTGTGTAAATTTAAGAACCAGCCAGGGGTGGCAAAAGATATGCTGCAGCCCCTGGTAGGCCTTGGTGGCTCCTATGCCCTGGGCACCTATAGTGCATTATACAGGGGCTGACAAGGAGTCCATTTTCAATTGTGGTATGTACCTAGGGTACATGGAATCCATTTTACAGAGAGAGCAGATGGCCTGGGGCCCTGATTAGCAGGGAACCAGGTCAACTAAGTCAAAAAACCAGCTAAACACAGGCAACAAATCTGGGGTCAGGTAGCCACCTTCCTACAGTGTCTAGTGGGGAAGTACCACTTCTAGACATGGCTGTACGTGTGCTGTTATGTTATGTTATGTTGTTATGTTAAGTAGCTTTTATATAGCGTACGGCTACATCCAGCAATTTGGCCGCAACAGGGTCGTCCGCCGTGTCAAGGTGGAAGTTGAAATCACCGGCCACAACACAATGCTGTGTGGTCAGCGCCAGCTCAGAGACGGCTGTCTGCAGATCCTCCAAAAAGGAACCCACCGGGCCTGGTGGTCTATAAACCAACAACCCCTTCAAGGCCTGACCTGGGGACAGTCTGAGTGTGAAGGCGAGCGACTCGGCATTCCCAATGGAGTTCAGGGGAAGCACCGAGCAGGAGACGCTCTTTTTCACCACAACCGCCACTCCCCCTCCCCTGCCCTTAACTCTGTCCTGCCGGAAGATATTGTACGCAGGAGGAATGGCTGAGAAGACGTCCGGATTGGAAGCCTCTCCCAGCCAAGTTTCGGTCAGTAGCAAGCACAGGGGATTTTCCCTGACCAGAAGATCGTAAATGTGCAGGGCGTGGCGCCCTACCGACCTCGTGTTCAGCAGCAGGCAAAGATGCTTCACGCCAGCTGTTGCCGGGTGAGGAACCGTAGCACAAATCCAGGAAGGCGTCCAACCACAGCCCGGACAGCGTCGTTTGCCCCTAAACCGCCCCGGGAAAATGGAGCGGCAAGAGCTAGAATGGCCCCGCATGTCCCGCAATGACGCAGAGGAATAGCAAATCATCTCAGCCAGAGTATTGCCGGACCGGGGTCCCCCGCCGCCCCGACGCCTCCGGGACGCTGACGGGCGCAGACGGGCAGGACTCCGGCACGACTCAGGCTAAGCGAGGGCGTCCACCTGCGCGTCACGCTGCGCGTGAGGGAGCGACTTTAAGTAGGCGCTCCAATCAAGCCTGAGCGTGCGAGTCCGCTCCAAGATGGCGGCCGCCGCTGGCTGAAGTAGCCCAAACAAAGATGGCGCCCAAAATGACCCCCAGGACCCGGACCCACCAAAGTGATGGTGCTTGGCAGGCAGAAAATGCCGTTTTTAAGGTGCAGGTAAGGGGAGAAGGGGGCGCTGGCAGCAAGCAGGCAGGCTAAAATCAGGGAAGAATGAAACAGAAAAACGAACCCAAATGCAAAACAGGATGTTTTAAAAAGTACTCGGCGCTAGTAGCAGCGCGAGCGCGGCGAAGTGGTAGATGGTCTAACCAGCACCATGCTAGAGCCTGCCTTAAGTAGGCGCTCCAATCAAGCCTGAGCGTGCGAGTCCGCTCCAAGATGGCGGCCGCCGCTGGCTGAAGTAGCCCAAACAAAGATGGCGCCCAAAATGACCCCCAGGACCCGGACCCACCAAAGTGGTGGTGCTTGGCAGGCAGAAAATGCCGTTTTTAAGGTGCAGGTAAGGGGAGAAGGGGGCGCTGGCAGCAAGCAGGCAGGCTAAAATCAGGGAAGAATGAAACAGAAAAACGAACCCAAATGCAAAACAGGAAGTTTTAAAAAGTACTCGGCGCTAGTAGCAGCGCGAGCGCGGCGAAGTGGTAGATGGTCTAACCAGCACCACGCTAGAGCCCGCCTTAAGTAGGCGCTCCAATCAAGCCTGAGCGTGCGAGTCCGCTCCAAGATGGCGGCCGCCGCTGGCTGAAGTAGCCCAAACAAATATGGCGCCCAAAATGACCCCCAGGACCCGGACCCACCAAAGTGGTGGTGCTTGGCAGGCAGAAAATGCCGTTTTTAAGGTGCAGGTAAGGGGAGAAGGGGGCGCTGGCAGCAAGCAGGCAGGCTAAAATCAGGGAAGAATGAAACAGAAAAACGAACCCAAATGCAAAACAGGAAGTTTTAAAAAGTACTCGGCGCTAGTAGCAGCGCGAGCGCGGCGAAGTGGTAGATGGTCTAACCAGCACCACGCTAGAGCCCGCCTTCAGTAGGCGCTCCAATCAAGCCTGAGCGTGCGAGTCCGCTCCAAGATGGCGGCCGCCGCTGGCTGAAGTAGCCCAAACAAAGATGGCGCCCAAAATGACCCCCAGGACCCGGACCCACCTAAGTGGTGGTGCTTGGCAGGCAGAAAATGCCGTTTTTAAGGTGCAGGTAAGGGGAGTGGGGGCGCTGGCAGCAAGCAGGCAGGCTAAAATCAGGGAAGAATGAAACAGAAAAACAAACCCAAATGCAAAACAGGAAGTTTTAAAAAGTACTCGGCGCTAGTAGCAGCGCTAGTAGCAGCGCCAGCGCGGCGAAGTGGTAGATGGCTGTGAGGGTGCTGGTGTGTGATTGGCTGGAGTTGGCTGGGATACCAGGATCCAGGATGTCTGGATGGGTCTGCCCAGTGGTGAGTGCTCAGATCAGCATGCTGATGTGAGGGGAGGGCTGCACCTGGTTCCTGATGGGGCTGGGCTTTCCCCACACAATGCTGGCCCCGCCCCCTGTGGTGCGTCTAACGACCCTAGCCCTGCCAGTGAATAGAGTGAGGTGATGAGCACATCAAGGGTGCTCCAAAACCAGCTGTGACTGTTTTCTCCCCCACCCTGCACCTACAGACAAAGGAATGTGGTGCATAAAAATGGGGCTGTGTCGCCACACAAACTGTTCTCTGCCAGGATCCTGCCTGAGGGGGCTGCTGCTGTTGCTGGGGCCAGGAAGACCGCCACTTGGATTATCTCCCTGCCTGGAGACCCAGTGAGCTGGCTCTGGGCCCAGCCTTGCCCCCTGCCTGCTTTAAGGAACTTTGCTGTGCCCCTAGCGCTTGGGAGCGCTGTGCCTGCACCCCTAGCGCTGAGAGCGCTGCGAATCGTCTTTGAGCGCTGGGAGCGCTTTACTTTCCCTTTTCGTGGCTGCCCACGCCACTTTTTGCCGATTTGACAGTCCCCTGGCAGGTGCCCACCCTGCCAAGGACCTTGTGCTTTACCCTGTCACGAGCGCTTTGGGAGCGCTTTATTGAGCTTAAGGCCGGTGCCCACCCGGCATTGCCCTGTGAAGTTTTCCCCGTCGCCGCCCGGCCGTACAGGAAGTCAGGCAGGCCGTGACCTCATTCCCCAGGCCGCGCTCTGATTGGCTGCCAGCCCGGGACAGGAAGGAGGGAGCCGGAAGCTACCGGGAGCCGACCCTGGGATCCGGTGCACTCACCCAGGAGAGAGAGAAGCCTTCTGTCCAGCAGCGGGGCAACCGTGGTGTGGGGAGAGCCCCGCAGCTGCCGAGGAAGAGAAGGAGCCTGGAGACCCTGGGAGCGCCCACCAGAAACCGGGTAAGTGGGGCTCGGTGTTCCCGTCTAGGGAGGAGGGCGTCGGGGCACATTGCCGGCGCCCGCCCTCCCCTCCAGTACCAGGGCTTTGTTGTCAAAGAGCCTGAGAGGCCCCGGGGGGGCCTCCCTGCAGATTTGAGCCCCGGGCGGGCTCCTACGTTACTGGGGCATTTCTTCAGGGCCGCGAGAGGCTCTGGGTGGCATCATTTCCTTTCGAGTCCCCCGAAGAGGGACTCCAACGCCCAGAGCCATTTGTTCTCTTGAGTCCCGGAGGGACTCCAACGGCCGTATTTTGTGTATGAGCCTGAAAGGCTCAAGGGGGCATTTTGATTTACTGAGAGCCCACGAGGGGCTCAGGCGCCACAACTATCTTTGAGAGCCCAGAGATTCTCAGGGGCCATTTGTTTATTCAGAGCCCAGCGAGGCTCCAAAAAGGGGACAGTCATTTCTACAGAGCCTGTGACACTCAGTAACACCAGCAAGTAGCAAACACAGTAAAACATTTTGGCCTGTATCTTTCCGCCGTCTTTGTAAGCCTGTGACACTGTGAGTTTCAGGAATTCCACAAGCAGCACTATAGGTGGACTCACTACTAGTACATACATAGTCAGATAGTACTAAAAAATGCCTTTTTACTTTTTTCTCTTGTTTTGCAAAAGAAATTACTGGTACGTGAACTTGTGGTAGCCGCCATAATGGCAGCTCACTCAGCTTTAACCCAAGAAATACAGACACAGGCCATGATGATGCAGACTCGCAGTACTTTAAGCAGTACATGCAGGTGGGAATAGGAATGTCTTACTTTTCTATAGGGGTGGCACTGCCACTGGCCATACTTCATCCACTCAGCGTCTGCGGCACTACATCATACACCTCTGCTATCGACGAGGAGGATAAAGAAGATAACATCCAGGCTTACAAAGTACGTCTATGATTCTTCTTAATGTCTCAAATGTACCAAAATTTCTTTTTGTTAACAACCAACTTACACCCTTTTCATTATATTTTGGAAACCGCTGTATTCTTTCTTATGTTGAATTGCATTCAACAAAACCATTTTTTACAGTCATAAATAAATATTAAGACTCGCTCGTCCTTCGTTTCACTCTTCTTTAGCTTTTCGTTCTTCACATCCCTAAACTACATCTGATCTGATATGACTTGGCTTTAAAATAAAAATTGGCCAGCTGAGTTCAAGTGAAATAGAGGGGACCATTGGTTACCAGAGAAGTACAGCCACTAATGCTATTACAAGTCAAGGTTGACTGTCTTCTCCGTGATAGCCCAAAAAGTAGTTATAAATTAGTAAATGTTCTTGACAGTACAGTGTACTTATACTAGTGTACTGTGTACTACTGTACAGTACATCATACACTCCTTTACGAGCCTACTCAAAAAAAATTCAATAAGTAAGTAGTATAATAACTTACCACCATCCGCCGCCGCTGAGCCTTCCCCCCCAGCTCCTCCTGTTGGCACCGCCGCATCCAGAGTGGACCCCTCCGCACTGCTGGCCCCAGCACGGATGGTCATCTGTGCCGCATCAGATGTTGTGACGTCTAGGAAAAACATGTCATATTTTCAGATGCCATACACAACCCCCTATTTTGTCTCGTAATGGAAGGAAATGTTACATAACACATTTTGTATTACTGGGATTGAAAAAATGTTACGGTTTTGGGGAGGGTGTTAACCTTTTAGATGCTTATTCCATTAAATGCTACACTTCTTCTTTTGACAACTGATTAATGCTTGCTTAACGTGCACCATTTTTCTCATTACAGAAAGAAGATTCCATTGCCCTTCAGCCAGACGATTCACCAACTACTACTGAGTCACCACCAGCAGTACTTAAGTACTTTAAAGAAGGTGGGGGCTCACACACAGTTATTCTACTAATTTCCTGTGTCTGTTAGTGTTAACTATTTTTAAGTTTGAGTCATACTAATTTCATTCATGGGAATGTTGTTTAAAGTAAACTTTAACGTCATCTTCATCCATAAGAATACTACGCTATTAAAAATAAAGAAATAATGTTTTCATTTCTCAATTGAAAATAAAAATTAAAAACTAACAAACACTGTGTGGTTTTTGTTCACGAGTGAGTGAGCGGAATGGTTTGAACTACTGCACTTGGCAGTCATGTTTCAGTAACTCAGATAGGCCAGGACTCGGAGGTAGTCTCTCTTCTTCTGTTCTTCTGGGTCGTAAAATCATTGGTCAGACATTCTAGATAGTCGGTCAGGGGAATGGGGGTTCAACTTCTGTTCGGACTGAGGTATGTCGAAAGTCGAACTGCACCTATCATCAACAATGTCCTATTTATCTTGTTCATACTTCTTTGTGTGAAGAATAGTCCCTGAAACAGTAGCGGTATGGGATGTGCTCCTCTCAAATAAAAAAGGCAACTGCTACCTTTTACTTGGTGTAAACAATGACATTTTGTTGTTGGAAATTGTCAAAGCACTTACATTAAGAAGACTGGAATAGACAGCAAGGGCAACCCAGAGGACTGCACTCAGTGCCTAGAGCTATTGCTGTATCAGAGTTTTGTTTCACACCGTTTGCCGAATGGACAAGCTTAGCTACCTACACAGACCGACTCATAATTGTAAATAGTAGTAGCACAGAGAGTGATGGTAGAGGCAGGATAAGAATGTAGAAAGTAGTCCACATTAGAAGAAGATCAAAGACTATTTTGTAAAACATAGAATTATTAGGAACCAGTTTGTAATGAATAGGAGCTGTAAAAGTTAGGGAAGTATAAGTATTAATATAACAATAGAACAACTTACTGGGGCCAGCAGAAGAGCCTGCAAGGGACTGCTCCTGTTCACCTTCTGCCACCGGAGTCTCTGTCGCCGTCGCCTTGCCCCTGGGAGGTCCTGGTGATCATGAAATAATGAAACACAACATGGATGATTGTTTTTTGGGAAATATTTGATTTCTTTGTACTCAATCTAAAATTATGTCAGGGAAACAAATTGCATCTGATCTGGTCAAGTCCCCCATTCACACCTTCATTCATACTACCGTGCTTCCCATTAGACTCACAGACATTCCGCACCCCGCTCCAGATAGGGGCGGTGCCAGAGTTCTTGGAGCGAAAGGCAAAATTCAATTTGCCTGCAAAGAGAACCCCAGGAATTGCTATTAAAAGTTGTTTACTGCAACTACACGGAACCTCATAAGGCCTTCCCACACCTTATGGAAAGCTCCGTCCCCCCCCACCTCAAAGTGCATCTCTCTGGTGGTCTGCGAGGTGCTGCCTGTTTTCTCCCACTGAACAACCAAACAACACATGGCAGAGGCCTTGAGAGGCAGAACTGCCGCGGCCATCCTGTGAGTCTGATGTTAGCTCAGTGCCCCCAAGTCCCCCATTCACACCTTCATTCATACTACCGTGCTTCCCATTAGACCCACAGACATTCCGCACCCAGCTCCAGATAGGGGCGGTGCCAAAGTTCCTGGCGCTCAAGGCAAAATTCAATTCACCTGCAAAGAGAACCCCAGGAATTGCTATTAAAAGCTGTTTACTGCAACGACAAGGAACCTCATAAGCCCTTACCACACCTTATGGAAGGCTCCGCCCCCACCTCAAAGTGCATCTCTCTGGCGGTCTGCGAGGTGCTGCCTGTTTTCTCCCACTGAACGACCAAACAACACATGGCAGAGGCCACGAGAAGCAAAACTGCCGCGGCCATCCTGTGAGTCTGATGTTAGCTCGGTGCCCCCAAGTCCCCCATTCACCCCTCTTTCACACCATTCATAGCCCAGTCCACAGACTGCACACACACTGCAGGCATCCCCGACTATGCCTCTATATATAGCAAAGAGGTGAATGATGTCATAAAGCCTGCGAGACCCAGGGGTGTGATGTAGTACATGATGTCACAAACCTGCCAGGGTCAGGGGTGTGGTGTAGGAGATGACATCACAACCGATTGATGGGAAATGCTGATAACACTCAAGGCTGCCTTTGGGGACCAGTGATACATTATGTTGGTAGATATAGGTCCATCTTTCGCATAACATCACGGAAGCAGAAGATTGAGCGAAGGAAGTCAGTTACAATAATCGTATTATTAAGGTTTCCTGTTTTCTCTTTATTGCATACATGTTAACAGAATCTGTAAAGGCGATGGTGAGATGGGCCTAGTGTACTGCACAGGAATGCACAGCTTGTCATTCTGTTTCTTCCTATCTGCTCTGCCCATTTCACAGGTGTGATTCAGGTATTCAAATGGCAGGGTGGGATCTAAGGGTTAGAAGACACCTTACATCAGTCTTCTGCACAGACTAGCAGAGCCTGGCAGCGGTCTTATGGCTGGGCTCTGAGTCTTCGTCTGTGTTAGCCTTTCTGCTGGCCTGGCCTCCCATAGACTCCTTCTTGTGTAACTACACACGGCTTCAAGAGCATTGCACACACACATCCATTCAATAGAAGGTAGTTCTGGGTACCCTGGGGGGTCATGGTGCCCAAGGAATATGTAGTCTTGGGATGTACTGTTTCCTACTCCCAAAATTAAGATATCACACATAGCTGCTGGCTGCTTCAACCTTAAAAAAACATGTATGTTTTGTGCAAGAGGCATTCCAAATGTAGAATTTGCATTCCATACATAGTTCGAACGTTCCAAATTAGAAGCGGTGTTCCAATCTACATTCTAAAGGAATTCTTTCAATTCTAAATTAGAACTCTCATTCCAAACTTAGAACATCCTTTACAAAATAGAACTGTCAATCTTAGAACTCAAATGTTATTTGAGCAAAAAGCCTTGACATTACATCATGCCTTCATTGTGACACCAAAAACACCTTCATTACAAGTTTGTAAATTCGATTTTGCGCAGAAACTGGAGTTTCTGATCTAAGGGGTGTTGCAAAAAGAGTAACAGTACTGCACTTTGTGGGTTTCTCATGGACACATTTGGTCAGGTAAAACCTTATGAAACTTGTCCATGGAAAACAGCTCTGTGCTTGGGAAAAACCCAACAAAATCTGGGCAGAAAGGTGGACATCAGCTATAATTCTCCCGTGCTGAGAGGTAATTGCCTAGCAGTGCAATATTCTGCAACGTTGAATGTTTAAACAATACAGTATCGTCGATTGAAGTTATGACATTTCTGATGAGCTGGGCCTTCCTGCGTGCTGTCTGGGCAAGACTGGTCTAGAGCCAGGCATGAGCACCAACATCATATTTAACCTTGACAGCCTCCATGCTCAATAATGGACCCCATAATATATCTCAGATTATATAAGAAGAGTGGCTAGGGCTCATTTCCAGCCTCCAGGTACATGTCTGACTCCTATTTGTGACATTTTGAGGTGTTTGGTGTCAAATTCTTTTTTTTCCATTATAGCTTCTAGATATCAGAGTCACATCAGATTTCTAGTTCTGGACCCAAGAAGACCATAGTATACCTCCGATGACATACCAAGAGTGTCTAAGACCCATTTCTGGCCTCCAGGGGTGACTTTTTGAAGTTTTTGGGTTTAAGGGGGCAAAGTGACTTTTTCCACCCAGCCCAATGTTCTCAAAATCGGGTACGATATCAGGTGTTTCCCTTGGCTGGTAGCGGAAAAAAAACTTTATATAATATCAAAGTTATATATATCACATGAAAGCATCAGAGCTGACCTTTCTAACAAGTGTATTCGTATGTTGCGCACTCAAACAGTGTCTCTGATATCCATTCTGAGCTATTTGGAAAATTAGCAAATCTTGTCAAAAAAATGTTTTGGACGATTTTTGCTAATTTTCAGTATCAACCCACCTGACTGTTTTTGGGTCCCTGTGGCCACCAGGACCCTATATTATATCTCAGGTGATATAGCAAGAGTGTCTAGGGCTCATTTCCAGCCTCCAGGTACATGTCTGAGTCCTATTTCAGACATTTTGAGGTGTTTGGTGTCAAATTCATTTTTTCCATTATAGGCCTTAGATATCAGAGTCACATCACATTTCTAGTTCTGGACCCAAGAACACCATAGTATACCTCAGATGACATACCAAGAGTGTCTAAGACCCATTTCTGGCCTCCAGGGGTGACTTTTTGAAGTTTTTGGGTTTAAGGGGGCAAAGTCACTTTTTCCACCCGAGGTCGTGGAACTCGGAGCTGGGTAAAAGTTTAGCTTGAGTGCCCTCCCCATGGAGGTCAAAAATGTTATTGCATCAAAATCATTTAAAAACTATATAGGTGTAATTGTAGTGCCCTGAATTCTATATGGCTGCATTTGCACCGTTCTAGGTATTTACAAAATGAATTTCTAACACTTTTGAAGTCTCCATGAAGTGAAAAATGACCAAGTCCTAAAACTTCACTGGTGCATCAAAGTGGTCAAAAAAGGTCAACATTGGGTTAAAATTAACAAAACATAGTGCTGCAGTGGTCCAATAGCAGGCTAAAGACATAACGAATGACACAGAATGAACAGTTTTACTAAACACTTTGAAAATTCGATTTTCAATTTCAGGGGGACAAGGTCATGGAAGTCATGGAACTCCGAGCTGGGTAAAAGTTCAGCTTAAGGGCCCTCCCCATGGAGGTCAAAAATGTTATTACATCAAAATCTTTTAAAAACTATATAGGTGTAATTGCAGTGTCCTGAATGCTATGTAACTGCATTTGCACTGTTCTGTGTGCCTCCAAAATGAATTTCTAACACTTTTGAAGTCTCCATGAAGTGAAAAATGACGAAGTACAAAGACATCATTGGTGCATGAAAGTGTTTAAAAACGGTCACAAATGCATAAAAATGAAAAAAACAAAGTGCTACACTGGCCCAATAGCAAGCTAAACACACAATGAATGACCCAGAATGAATATATTTACAAATTACTTGGAAAATGCTATTTTAAATTTCAGGGGGACGAGGTCACAGAAGTCATGGAACTCCGAGCGGGGTAAAAGTTCAAACTTTCCACCCCTCATGGAGGTCAAAATTTTTAATCCATCAAAATCATTTAAAAACTATATAGGTGTGATTGGAGTGTCCTGATTGCTATATAGGTGCATTTGCACTGTCCTGTGTGCCTCCAAAGTGACTTTCTAACACTTTTGAAGTCTCCATGAAGCAAAAAGTGACTAAGTCCAAAGACCATTTGGAGCATCAAAGTGTTCAAAAACGGTCAAAAATGCATAAAAACGAAAAAAAACAAGTGCTACAGTGGCCCAATAGCATGCTAAACACACAATGAATGACACAGAATGAATAGTTGTACACATTACTTTGAAAATGCAATTTTAAATTTCAGGGGGACAAGGTCACGAAAGTCATGGAACTCCGAGCGGGGTAAAAGTTCAACCTTTCCCCCCTTAAGGAGGTCAAAATTTTAATACATCAAAATCATTTAAAAACTATATAGGTGTGATTGCAGTGTCTTGGATACATCCCACATGAATTTTAAACACATTAGGAGCATCTCTGATCAAAATAACCATAAAAATCCCAAAGCTGCATCAGTGCTTCAAAGTGCTCCAAAACGGTCAAAAATGGACGAAAATGAAAAATATTCTCCATATCTGAGTTTTTATAACATTCCTTAGATAATGTATATCTTGAATTAGTTTTAAATCCTTTTATTAAAAAGTTTCTTTTCTATGCTGCACTGGTGCAACGCCTCAAGTCTGAGAAGCTGCACCAGTGCAGCCGAAGCAGCACTGGTGCAGCCGAAGCAGCACTGGTGCAACAAGAGTCAAGCTGGTAGCCTGACCTTTGACCAATCCGAGAAAAAAAAAGGTGTTTTTTTCCCTGGGCCCCTCCCCCGAACAAAAACACATTGACCTGAAGCCTAAGTGTATTCTGAGTCATAAAAAGTTTATTAGATGAAAAAATATTGTACAGGCACTTTTTTGCACAAAAAGTCACTTTTTGGCACTTTTTTGAGAGAAATAAAATAGTTCGCAGATTTTTTTTAAATCGACCGAATTAAAAAAAAATGCTCTTGTTGGATGGCTTTGGACATAAGGCCGCATAAACAAAAGGAATTTTTCAAATATCTGTTTTTCCTCACTTTTTTATTGCTGTTTGAAATTTCTGACTTGACTTTTTGCATCATTGGTGATGCATGTGTTTAACATTGAGCTTGGGAAAATTGAAAAAAAAATAGACTTTGGGGATTGTTTACTAGGGCAAGTGATACATCAAATTAAGACTCATATTAAACTGAACCTCAAGCTGAAAAAAAAAACAAAATAGCATTTACGATCACTTTTTTATAAGCGACTTTAACAATTGTTTTTTAGCTATATTAAAAAACAAGGTAACGCCGTAAATTTTAGAAAAGAGATTTTTTCAAAGTAAAACATAGGTGTGACCTGCCTTCACATTAGGCTTCATAAACAAAAGAAAAAACATCTCTATGTGTTATATTCACTTTTTAATAACACATTTTCGTTTTAGGCACAAGCAAAAAGCAGCATTGGTGATGCATGTGTTTTTCAATGGGGTTTTTTAAAGTCTACCAAAATACGGTTTACCAATACATTTTCATTATTTTCTCTTTGGTATCTCATTATGCACATGTTAATAAACAGGTTCATGCATTATTAGCTAAATAGCATAAAAACACACTGAATTATTAACAATAATCTTTGAGATTCGGGTGACCAGATGGCCGGAAATCGAAAATCGCCTCGTATGGATTCAACTTCCATTTCGTGCACTTTCTATGTGGGCCACATGCATAAGAATTGGTACAATAATGCATACGAATCTTAGCTAGAATCTGCAATTGAAATTAAGTCTTTAACTTATATGCTTCAAGAATTATAGGGCACATTCTGCTATGTATAATATCCTATCCATTTCAATGGGACGACCAGATGGCCGCAAATTGAAAATCGCGTCGTATGGAAAGAAAATTTAGCTTGAAACAACCTGGAAAGAAAGGAATGGGAAACGAAATCAGTAAGCCACTGATGAACACAAACTTTTAATTAACATAACAAGCAAGGAACAATAACGCTAGAAACAAGAACGGTAAACTGTAGAAAATGAAAGTCAACAGAACATTCCTCCCCCCCCCCACCCCCCCCACATTCTGGAACCTTCCAAAGTAGGGCAGGGTTACGGCTACGCCCAACTGGCGGCAACCCATATAAGGCGGGCCCTGCTGCCAACACTTGGTCAGGAAATCTTAACATATGGGGGAGCCGGAGGAGAGGCAGGGGCCAGCGGAGTCCAGCCGCAGCGGCCCTGGGTAGTTGCAGGTAGTCCCGCCACATGTCCACCCGGTCCGACCACCCATGGCCAGGGACCGACGGGGGGCCAACTGAGGCCGGCTGCAGCCGATAACCTAAGGAAGCCCGGTCCAGAGAAGAACGAGACACCTCTTCCTTTTCCCCTCCGTGACAGCCGCAGCAGCTCTGGGCGGCGGGATGTCCTGTCCATACCTCTGCAGAAATTTGTCCAAGTTGGGCTGGGAGGGAGAGGCGACGCGGACGAGCCTCTCCCACCTCCACGGATAGGAGGTCTCCCAGCCCCCGGCCCAACGCCGAACTCCCCCAGCCAGGCGGTGGTGCCATATTTTCGTAGCACCGAACATACCATGGTGGTGCCCCAGTACTTGCGCAGCACCGAACGTGCAACGGTGCCCATATTTTCGGAGCACCGAATATGCAATGACTGCACCGATACTTGCGCAGCACCGAACGTGCGCCGCAGGTGGCCATACCTCCGTAGCACTGGGCATGGGCCTTGTGGAGCACAGGGTGTGGAGAGACCATCGTGCATGCCCATGAAAGAGAACGGCCTAGAGTGCACCGGGAGAAGGAGACGGCGCGAACGAGTCTCCCTTGCCCAACCCAGGCGGGGGCATCACAGCCGCACCCCAGCCGAATGTCCCGCTTCCACAACACAGAGTTCCACTCCCTATTTTGTCCTCAGAAAGGTCTCTTCCACTCTTGCAGACTCGATGAGAGGGGACTGCTGCAGGGCCTCAAAATGGCGTCTGGGTCCGCTGGAAGGCGGGTCTCGGCCGCTAGAGTAACTTTGAACAGCAATGTAACTCGGTCGCTTGCCCACCGGGACACGAGCCCCCACCTCCGACAACATCTCCACAGCCTTGAAGAGTCTGCAAAGGTACCCGGCGGAGCCCTCGGCCCCTGCAGGCTTCCGGTAAGGGACAACTGCCTTGATCGCCAACAAAATAAACATGACATTGCCACTCCTTCTGTTAGCATGAATTCTTGAACTGCCGAAAAGGACTCTGGTCCAACTGCCGGTTGTAGGAAACTTTTTCCTGATGCTACTTCCGGACTGACCCGGCCCCGCCCAAAATGGCGCCGGTATCAATAGGAACTTACGAACACCTCGTGGTGTTTCTTTTTGCTAAATAAAAAAAAACTTGATGTTCTGAGACATGTATATGATCCTTTGTACACTTGACAAGAAGAAAGGAGAGCTCACTCGATGAACATGTAAAAAGGATCCCGTTAAAAATGATGATTACAAATGTACAATGTATTATATTTTTTATATATATATAGCTGATGTATAACCTCGCTTATGACGCACGCACACGGTATGCATATAGGAAATCTGATTGCAACTAGTCTGACTATGCTTCTAAATTATGAAATAAATGCCCCCGAACCCCCCCAGCCAGTTGATAGACGTTTTAGTTTGCTACAAATGAATTGATAAAACTTTCTAATGTTTTTTATTGCTGCAAAACAACACCCCCCACTGTACGCACTTTAGCCATTGCCGTGTCCGGCCAAATACGACTGCACCCTCATAAATCCACGTACTATGATTTTGCAAAAATAAAGGTTTTCGAAATTATGAACGGGTATTGCATGCTTTATTTGAAATATGGGATCGGCGGGAGAGTTCTTTTCTGTGCACCCTACCCTGCTCTCTCTTTAAGGTTATTAGAAGATGGTTGCCCAGCCCCGGAGGAAGGATCGGATCTACGACACGATACTCTGCCTTCAAGGTACGCGACTGACTCATGAACTCTCGCGTGGAGAAAAGACCTCGACTTCTGAGGATGGGTAAAACGAAACGGTATAAATAATGGAATGTAAAAGAAGGGTAAAATAAAACGATGTAAATGTTATAAAGTACGACGCTCAAAGGTATTAGGGAACAGAGCTGACCAAAGAACTGAAGAACCTTAGAACGTCACAGCATTGAAGGAGGTTTAAGGATCCCGATAGTGAGATACATCTACTAACTAGATACCTCGCACTAGGTACCTCTGGTTTCCTTTTTACGTTTCCCTGCACACGACCTATAAGGACACACTGCCCCCCCCGACTCCAGAAACCATACCCCAGGGATTCTACCCCGAGGAGGAAAGACGAGTATGAGGTAAGTAAAGGACTCTCGAATCCATGTATTTGATATGCGCGAATGTTGTCCCCCTCCCTTCCCCTCTTTTCCCTCCCTCTACAGGTTACATCAGGGGCCGCAACCGAGGTATGGCGAAGATCTGAAGCCTTGCCCCGTCTGATACGCGAAGCGGACCAACGCTGCAAGGTGGCGCCTAAGCACGCCCACAAACTACTCACGTAGCAAACGAGCCCATAAATTTAGTATGATCTGATGAAAAATGATCACCCTTAACCCATACTGCACGAATGAACCCATGTCACGTATGATTCGAAACTATGAGAGAATGTGTGTGTGTGACTGAAGCGTTGACTCAACTGGTCGAAGGACCAAGAATGCAAGAAAGTGCGACACAGTGGTACCCGTTTTCCTTTTTCTCAAAGCATGTCCCCTCTACCCTGTCTAATGCTCGTCCACCTCAAACTGCATGCTTTCAAGATTCTAACGCAGACCCGTAAATGTCCTTTGCTGTGTAATGCACTAAATAGCCTTTCTTAAATACACTGCCACTCTCCATGTCGCACGTGTACTATTTAGCCTGCTGTTGCACTCTCTCTCTCTCTCTCTCTCTCTCTCTCTCTCTCTCTCTCTCTCTCTCTCTCTCTCTCTCTCTCTCTCTCCTTCACACTCCCACTCTTCCGAGCGATTAGCTCCGAAATTGGCAGACTGCCACCCCTAGCGCACCACCCAATTGGCTCCAAATACCGCCAGTATTTGCACAAAACTTGTCTTTAATAAAATCACCATGAGACCGTGTCACTACCTCTCCTTTCTGCTAAATTGACGAAACCGAGAATTGGCCATAAGGGAAAGGACAGGTAAGACGACTGAGGTTCCCTAATCTGACCCGTAATGAGGGAACTACATGTCAGCGGCTCCTATTATGAGATAAAATGCCTCAGATGACGCGACCTTCCCCGTTCCGAATTGTCGCAATACCCAAACCGTAAAGGTAATCGAAACCTCCCCATCTTCCCAGGACGCACCCAGTATTGCGTTCAGTTGCCCCCGATAAGAGTTTTTAACTATCCTTCACCCCCCGATCGTAAGAGATGGGTCGACTTGCGACTAACGCAGGCCAGCTGTGGTCCCTAGAAATGATTTTTTCGATAGGCAAATTTCAGAGTTTGGAATTCGAGAAATGCCACTGAACGCTCACCAACTGAACTGTGGCCTTCTGCCGATAGTACCCTTATAACCCAAAGTAAGATGATGCCCCCCCATCACAGTTTTCTATGTCCCTAGTTATTTTCCCATGAGACCCCTGTCTTTTCTAATTTAGTAATCAGGCCGCGAGAGGCTGCATAGGAACCAGAATGATGTTTTACAAAGTTAAAGATTAGACCGAAGCGAAGAAAACCATTACAATGAACCTTGTCGAAAGCGAAAATGTTTAGTTAAAAGGCAGGATGCATTGATAAAATGAAAGATGTTTAGCCTATGTTCGTCCCTCAGCGAGATACCTATTAGTACCATGTTGATAGCTCACAACACCCTTTTGTAAATATAAACCCCTAGAGAACGGTATAGCTTTGTCAGGCTTGTATTACGAAGGTGGGTCTCCATCAGATGAACTGTCGTGACTATAGTAAACAGTTGTGAAGGAAAGTCATAGTAAATCCAGCAGGCCCACCATCGATCATTTATATGTCAGTTGTGAACCCTAATATAACGGACGTTTCTATTGTCATTTACCTGGAGCTGGGAGAGAAATAGACTTGTGTGATTACCTTCCTCTGCCCATTCTCTAAAGACTGTCTTTTCAAACTCCTTCAAGGGTACAGCTGTCGGAGGAAAGAAGGACCGGATGTGGGAGCACGTGGCCTGACTACAGACTATGGAACGTCTGCGGCATGGGCCAAGGCGAGACCGCGACAGAACGGAGCTGCAGGACGAGGCACTATTTCCGACAAAACAAGAGGAGAGGGCTGACCTGATGCCCCTGTCCAATGTTCAAATGTGTGCCGAAAGGTCCCCGCTCCCTAAACTCGGTCATAAGCCCGCCTACCTGAAATCTCTCGTTCCCCTAGTTTGTTCCCGACCTGGCCATTGCTCCACCCCCCTTTTTCTCCGACCTACCCTATGGACTATTTGTACACTCTTCTTCCACCTGAACTTTTTGACTATCGACTCCGAAAGACACAGGGCGAAAAAGACCTTTTCGACCAGAAACGCGAGGAAAAGGTCGTGCCCTGCAACACGGGACCTAGAATAGAGCTGGACCCTTAGCTCCACCGCCGGTGCTCCACAGCGCCAACAAAGGACTGAGAACTCAGTAACTTCGAACATTGACACCCTCAATCATCGTTTCTGCTACGTCTCGTTTCTCTCCCAGCCACCATTGTATTGATTATGCTCCAACCAAATATATACGGAGCCTGTATATAATAACCTGTATGCAATGTACTGACTGCTCGCTACAGAATCATTTTTTGTATTACCTTACTATGACTTTCCTGCTAACAAGTTTATCAAAGTTTATCAATAGGCCCGCCTCCTAAAACTAGAGATCTTAAATGTAGTGTTTACGACTCCTTCACCTGGGGTCCTACTGCTTTTTCTTATGCCCACCATAATAGACTTGAATAGGAAATAGATCAGCAAGATGTCTTGAATATGTTAAAGGGAGGACTGTGGAAAATTAGTACGGTTTGGTAAACATTATCTGCGCCATCTTGCCTTTTCCCCTGATGCCACACTTTTGTCGTGCGCGCCCGCCATTTTTTTAGGTGCCTCGATCAGGACAATCCCTTTTGCACGCCACTGGCCCCCAACATAGCCCTTCGCCCTCGCCAAGCCTGCACGCTGACCAACCCCCCCTCGCTCGCACATGCTTTGAGTCATAAACCCCTCTTCAGCGCAGTTCTGCCTCAAAGCCCCATCCTGTTCCCAGCGCGACCCCTCCCTTCATTCTTTTCATAGTCCCCGGCCCTTTGATACAAAAAAACCCCCTTTTCCTGTGCCCGTTTGTCTTCCTTGTTCCCAGGCCGACACCTAGCTCTGCCGATACTATTCCTTGCCCCTCCCCGTACAGTTGAAAGCTTCCCTCATCAAAGGACCCCCGAGTTGATCAGAGCCCCCACCCCACGAGATCCGATCGAACCCCCCACACTCCATGAATCGGCGGAATATCCAGCTGCGCGATAACCATCACCTGTTGTGACCGGGGTGGGGACTTCTACTGTAAATGTGTGTGGGAACGGGCCCGAAGGGGAGATTCCGGGAATGTCTTTCCGTACATCAAAGCATTGCCATGAATATGTAAACTGTAATAAAGCCACAAAAACCTGTATATAAGGGGCCAGGCCTCAGAAATAAGTTAGAGCACCTCATGACGATACCTGCTGTCTGATTTGTCGTGTTCTCCTCCGGAGAGAATAAACCTTGTTTCCTGCCTTCCAGTCTCCAGCGCCTGCCTCTTCATTGATTAATGTTTCGTGGGTTAAAGAGGCGATACCGCCGGGCAAATACCGATTGTCCCCGACCTTAGTTTCTACACTAGCACCATTGGTTTTGCAAATGCTTGCTTGATCTTGTTATTAGCTACTGTTGGTAAGAACTCCTGCAGCAAGCTAGAGCCTCGAAGGGCGGCATGAATCGAGGGATTTGTTATTTGTAGACGTGCAATGAAGTCTGTGCTGGCCAGCCTGTGGCATGTTTATGCAGACTCGAGGTGGCGCTTTTCCTATAGTCCCCACTTTGTTTCTGGAACTCAGAGTTTGTTGCTTCGGCCTGCATGGGGGGGCTCTCAGGGGGCACTGTGGATGGTAATCCCCACCCCAGGTGACCCCTAAATGTACATCACTCAAGGTGATCAGTAAAAGGCGATGTTGATGAGATGATGTCTGAAGGGTGTGATCGTAACCTTGGCTTCCCCACTTGACCACGATTGCATGAACCTGTAGCTACCTGCTGGTGTCCCTTCTATCCACCTGGCCCACCCCCTCCCATGCATACTGTTTGCACTACGCGCCTGCACCACTGAAATCCTTGCACTGCCCCTACCTGCCCGCCACTGCCAGGGCGTTGAGCTCTGGTGTCTGTTGAATGGCAGAAAGGCAAATTCCTCTTCTTGCCATTACATCTTCGCTGGATGGGGCTTGGAATAAAGCAGATCCTTCTCTGCACCCCTCTTCCAAGTCAGTCATCTATTAAACTTTACTCCTCCCAGAGCAGGGTCTGCTATCCACCCCTGCTAGGGGAGCTCCTGTTGCTCCGGGGTGGACCTTACAAAGCATGTTAACAAATTGCTGTATTTTGTGCATGCCTTCGGGTCCCTCACCTCTGTCCTGAGTAGACTCGGCCTTGGATGCTGTATCCTGTCCTTGCCGTTGGGTGGACAGAGTAGAGAATTTACCGTCTGTAGCCTGTCCCTGTAGAGGGTGCTTCACCGTCACGCCGGTGTGGCCCCGGTACAGCTTTACTGGCTGTCTGTAGTTAGTGTATGACATGGGTTAGTGGAGTTGTTGTTTTTTCTTTACTCCTGGGTGGAGTAAACCGGAGCAATGAAATTCTGACATTCCCATTTCACTTATAATTGGTGATCATAACTAACTCACTCTCAATAACTCACTCGCTAACTCTCTCACTCTCACTAACTAAATCTCACTCACTCTCACTAACTCAATAACTCTCTCTCACTAACTAAC
Source organism: Lissotriton helveticus (assembly GCF_964261635.1). Lineage (NCBI taxonomy): Eukaryota > Metazoa > Chordata > Amphibia > Caudata > Salamandridae > Lissotriton > Lissotriton helveticus. The sequence goes on along the minus strand of NW_027611671.1, from coordinate 829,104 downwards.
TCACTCGCTAACTCTCTCACTCTCACTAACTCTCTCACTAATTTCATCACTCTTACTAACTCTCTCAATCTCTCACTAACTATCTCCCACTAATTAACTCACTAAATCTATCACTCTCAATAACAAAGTAAGTAACCTTCACTCTCCTGTTATTTATACCCACCCCTTTGTGGAAAAGTAAATTTTGCCATGTTGTATGTGCCTACGTGTTCCCTATGTTATGTTATATGTGCATGATCGATATGCATGTATTCCCCTATGATCGATTAAAGACGCAATTATAGTTGTGTCCATCTCTAGTATGCCAGTTTCCAGTTTTCGTGAATACAACGAATATCGGGCCTATGTAAAGCTACGTTGCCACGTTTTACAGTGTGCACGTTAATTCATTGAATTATCCCCGTTTCTAGGCCTCAAAAGGGCCCGGACTTAGATTCAGCGCCTGTTTTCTGAACCCTCTCCAAGGAGCGATACAGCCCCCACCTGTATCCCTGACTCTTAGCTTACTTTCATGCCTCGCAGTGCCCGGCTCGGCCTGGCTCTGCCTCCCAGTCTGCCAAGAATATGTTATGTTTCTAGTTATCAGTCCAGCCCTCCTTCTCTGCATTCCTAAGCTACTGAATCGCATCAATAGTTTCCGTCATGGTCTAGCCTTTATGTCTCCATGTAAGAGAAATACTGTATTAATATTTATAGAATATTCCCCGCACACGCACTACATGTAGAATTATGCATGCACCAGTCTTAATGTCTGTTAGCCTTTACTCTGATAACTTTTGGATTCTATCAACATGTACTCTAAACACCAGATACTAGATAGGCCTGGGTACATGTCGCTCTGACACTCCAGACTTTAGTCTCCTCTTCTAGCGCAGAAGTCATAGCCCCCCAGTTCTCCCTGGTAACACGTCATTGTCAGTTTGCGCGCACCACTAGGTTAGAGGTCCCAGCTGCTCAGGTAGCCCCCTCCATGTTTCCGCCCCGTTTATGACATATTCTGTTACGTTTACATCACATGTCTGTGTATACGCCCTGTACACGCCTTCTTGTTACCTCATTTTGCCCTTATCTTTCGCGACTGCTACAAACTCCGCCTACTGCTACGCCTACTGTATTGAATGCAATGTATTTTGTTTAACTATATATACTAATGTTCTGTTATTAAAAGTTATGCGCATCATTCCCAGATCCTGCCCCCGGCAGCTGTCGGGCCCTGCCATCCCATTCCCATGCAGGCTGTCCTGTTCCTGTCCTTTTATGCCTGATTAAAGCCTGTACACTCTAGCTACCTCGAATCTTGACTCTTATTTATTGAGCTATCTGTTTGTATGAGTATCCCGAAAAATAGAACCGGTAATTAATTATTTATTTACCACATAATGGCGCCCGAATAGGGACTTGCCCTTTCCCCACGCGCCGGAGAAGCCACGCAGGCCCCCTGATCCTCTGCAGCCGTGACGGAACCATACCGTGCACGTGCAGATATTTCTGCTTCAAGTATCCCTCAGGCCCACGGAGGAGACGGAGGTTGCGGTCCAGCGTCCAGACGAGGTGGTGGAGGAACGCGGCGAGTCCCGACCAGAGCCCAAGCCGAGAGTCCAAGGTCCGAGGTATCCGGAGGCCCACCTGTAACTAAAGTCCGAGGTTCGTCCGTCCGTCGTCGTAGCAGTCCAGTCCAGTCCGAGGCCTTCCGTTCTTGCTGCCCGGTGAGTACCATTGCTGGGGTAGTATCTAGACAGGGTCAATTGATTTGCCTCTGGTCCGTGGGTTTGGGTACACAGATCCAACACGAAGTGTCCACTTAGGTGGATGCGGGTCCTGACGTGTCTCTTTATGGGACCGGTAAGTTTTGTACTGTTTTAGCAGTGCATCTAGTCATTCTAGTAAGTTTCTGTTCCAGTAAGTTCTGTTTTTGAGAAATTCATGTATTCTGTTTTCAGTATTTCAGGTAATATTCTGTCCAAAATGTTATTTCATGTGTTTTCAATGTCGTGGTATGAATGATTCGTTTTTCAGTTATTATTGTGTTTATCGTGTATTGTATTGTGTCCAGACTCCAGCCTAGTTATGCCTCTGTTCTCAAAGTTACGTCAGTTAAAAACTAGAAAAGGTCTGCTCGAGGAAGCAGTTCCTGTCCCGCCTAGGGACAGTCCAGGTCATTTTATGTATCAAAAGCATGGCATAAGTGCCATATTATATCTAGATTTATGGGTGGAGTACACCAAGGAATTAGAGGAAAAGTATAGATGGCCCGTATCAGGTACGTGGGATGCCGAGTGCATCATGCGAGTAGAAGAAGCATTATGGAAAAAGAAAGCCAGACAGTCCCAGAGAGACGCCATCGAGTTATGGCGCAAAGAATCTCATAAAAGAACAGAAAAAGAAATCATAAAGTCTGAATTAAGTAGAGAATCCTCAGAAAGAGCCCAAGAAAGGGAATTAATTGAAGTAGGTGAACGAGTTAAAGCCGAACAGTCAGACAGACAGAGAAATGCCCTCATTAAGGGTATGTATCCTCTTCTTGCCGAGGGTTTGCCAAAAGCAACCCCGGAAGCACCATGTAATTTTCCGCCGCCATTAGTTCCGATTAAGCTACGTCACAAACCGACCGCAGCTGATATTTTTCTCTCGTCCTATTTGGACGACACAGTCCCAGAATATGCGAATCCTGCTCCGCCAGCTCCGGTAAATAATGTAATTCCTGTTCCTCCAGCCACCGGGGCACCTGTTACAGCACCTGTTACGGTACCCCCGGTCCAGTCCATAGTACAAGTTCCCGCTACATCGGTCACTCTGCCAGCACAAAGAGTATCAGTCGACGATTCCAGTTTAGGGGCCGCGGGAGGAGGTCCTCCGGGTACCCCGCCGCCACACAAACGTATAACGTTAGTCGAGTTACATGAACGTGCGTTACAGCGTACGCCCAAACATCAGTCCGTTGCAGATATCAGGCGAGCTCTCACCGAATGCCCTTATGATCCAGTCCCAGGCGATGATAATATGGTTATATATTCATTGCGCGCAAGACGGGTGACCGAGTATTTGGACACCCTACCGAATATGAAAGAAGATCTAGACAGAATATATCGTTTCATCCGTACAGGAGAAGATCCAGAAAGTATTGGCGAAATCATGTCTCTAAGGAAAGCTGAGACTCAGCTCATGCTATTAAAGTTTCTAATCAATTGTTTAATAAGGGAACAAGATTATCCAGACAAAGATCCAATCGAAATGAAAGTCCTGACAAAGTGGAGTGATCATATAGCCGAGGGAAGACACAAGACACTCAGTAGTATAGACAGTATGTACAAGAAAATTCGTAAGGAAATAATAAGGTTACACGAGAAACGCAAAACAGCACAAGTAAGCGAGAAAGAAGATAACTCTGATACTGAAGAAGTAGAAGACGAGAATACCGCCAGAATAGCGTATGTAGGTAAATCTAGATTTCCAGACCGACATTCACGCCTAGAACACAAGAAAGTCTTTCATCTTCCAGCACCAGAACAATATTCTCTAGAACAAGTATTTCAAGCTACCGATCACATTCTGAAATCACGAATCGGTTATAGTGAACTTAGTACCATGCATGAACAAGAACTAGCCCGATCAGCAGTCCGATGGATTACTGATTCTACCACTTTTCCAGACGAAATAGTGGCACAAATGTTTCTGAAACTGCCCCCAGCCGAGCAACGACTGGTGGGTATGTATATGATCCAGCACCTCATTACACTATATGAAGGACAACATTCTGATCCAGATCCGTTACATGATATTCTGAACGAGTTACTCCAGTATAAATGGAAAGGTTTAGGTACCGATTTAAGTAGTGTCATTCTAGAACAGCGCCACAAATATAGAACGTTTCTGAACCCGCATTTTGTTCACGTCTCACCTCCAGAAAGTAAACCATTTTACATAGATAGACAGCATCCGTTACGAGAAGTACACCCAGTTAGGACACCGGGTGGTGAAATGCAACGAGTATTTGTTTACACCCCTATCACATAGATGGAACTCTTAGAGATGAAGAAATTAATTCCCTGTCACGACAAAGATCCAGCAGGGTTCCATCGAGAATTAAAAGACATGCTCCGTATGGGAGAATACACGTATCCAGATATCATTAAAATGTTAAAGGTCCTGTTGCCCGCAGGGGTATATGAAAAACTCAAGGAAAAGGAATGGGAGGTGGGAGAGAAAAAGATTGATTGGACAGCTCTAGAAGCTGAAGATAAAATACGAGTACCAGGTACCGGTCTTGGGGACAAATGTAAAGAATTGCCCGAGTTATTGATACAAGTTTTGCCAAGGTTATTAGCCACGAAAAAGGAAGATTGGGATGCAATCTCAGCATGTAAACAGAAACAGGATGAAGATACTAGTGATTTTTATTCTAGATTTGAAAAATGTTTTATTATTAACAGTGGTTTGAAGACAGGTAGCGAGTCATACCCTCATCTTTTTGTTACTAAACTAGTCGAGAATTCAAGCCCACAAGTTAAAAATCGAGTTTTGAAAGTCGAAAGTACCTGGCAAGCTAGTACCCCGTCACAAATGTTACAGATGCTCCAGTATCACCAGAATAGAATCAGGGAAGAGCAAGAACACGAAAGGAGACGTATGAAAGACACGAAAATGAAAGTACTAGTTGCACAATCTGTTCCACAAGACAGTCAGAAGAGGGGTCCGAATCAAGCCAGTCATCCTGCAGCTCCCGTTAAAGGGACATGCAATTATTGTAAACAACCAGGTCATTTTATAAACGAGTGTGCAGTTCTGAAACACAACATAGCAACTGGTAAGACTAAAGAAAGACCACGTCCGCCTAGACAAGAACAAGTTTCACAGACTTCCCAGACACCACAGAATGCACAACAGACAGTTCCAGCACCGCAGCCTATTGCTGCAACACAGCATGTTACACAGCAGATGTACCAGTATGCCCAGACAGAGTATCCAGAATATCAACCGTATTCATGAAACAGCCTAGAGAGGGAGGTAGGCTTGCCTCTCATCGAGATACCTGTAGATCAAGAGGGTCCCTATGTACATAGTCAAGTATTGGGGAAAGACAGAAAGTTTTTGATTGATACAGGGGCAAGTAGGACTACTATCAGTCATGACGAGGTTCCAGGGGCTCCGCTCTCAGGCTCTAGAAATGTTTCCCTTGGATTTTCAGGAAAGCCTATTGTTAACGAGATTTCAAAGCCAGTTACTCTAGAAGTTGGTCCATTGTCCCGAACTACTGATTTGTTACTTACGAAGTCATGTCCAGAAAATTTGTTAGGCATTAAAACATTAAAAGAATTAGGTGCAGTTATTTGCTGCTCTCCAGAAGGAATATGATTGTTTTTAAGAGACTTTAAAGGTCATTATGTATTACGTGATTTTGATCCAAGATTGTCCAATGTTCCACAGCATTTATGGGCGTAAGGTCCAACTGATGTAGGTTTTATGCGAATCACACCCCATCGTGTGACCCTCAAGCAAGGTATAGTCTTGCCACGGATCAGACAGTACAGATTGCCACCTGAGGCTGTAGCAGCCTTATCCAAAATTATTGACGAGCTCATTGCTCAAGGAGTAGTCGTAGAAACTGACTCCAATGTATGTAATTATCCTATCATTCCAGTCATGAAACGTACTGATCCAAATGCACCTCCAGTATATCGATTAGTGATTGACCTTCGAGAACTTAATAAATGTATCATACCCCAGTATCCAGTAGTCCCAGATATTTCATCTCTATTGACAGCTATTGATTCTGAAGCTTCATTTTTTACTGTTATAGACCTCAAGAATGCATTTTTCAGTGTCCCGATTCATCCAGACAGCCAGTACCTTTTCGGTTTTTGTTTAAATGGAAGGAGCTATAAATTCACACGAGCTCCTCAAGGTTTCACAGAAAGCCCTAGTATTTACAGTCAAGCACTTAAAAGACAACTAGACAATATTCACATGCCAACTGACACTGCCCTGCTCCAGTATGTAGATGATCTACTGATCACAGCCCGTTCTGAACGTGACTGCGAGCGAGCGTCACTTACAGTTCTGTATTTCCTAGCCGAGATGGGGCACAAGGTGTCCCCTTCGAAGCTTCAATTCTGTGTCCAGCAAGTGATCTACTTAGGCCACTTACTGTCCAAGTGGGGTAGGCAGTTGACACCAGACCGTATCCAGTTAATAGCGAGTCTTCCACAGCCCAAGACACAGAAGGAGGTACGTGCTTTTATTGGCCTCACTTCTTATTGCAGACAATGGATTCCTCAGTATGCATTTCTAGCAAAGCCACTGATACAGTTAACGACACAGGAGGCAGCCATATCGACTGTCCTCCCTTGGACATCTGAACATACACTTAGTTTTAATGAGTTAAAGAAAGCTTTATGCCAAGCACCTGTTCTAGCTACACCGAACTACAGTAAGCCTTTTACACTTTTTGTCACAGAACGTGATGGTACTGCATTATCTGTTCTCACACAAGATCAAGCCGGACAGTACAAGCCTTGTGCTTTTTTTTTGAGCACATTAGATCCAGTAGCCCAGACTTTGCCTGCGTGCCTCAAGTCAGTTGCAGCCACAGCTCTAGCAATCAGACAAAGTGATTCCATAGTATTAGGACACTCCCTGACAGTACAAGTTCCACACTCCGTGGAAGTTCTTTTAAACCGAACACAGACTCAGCACTTGACCATTGCACGTTTAACAGGTTATGAACTGACACTGTTCCAGCCACACATAGAAATCAGACGCTGCAACGTTCTAAATCCTGCTACTCTGTTACCGTCAGTTACTTAAAATCCTGCCACACATGACTGTGTGGAAGTCATTAACACTATGACTAAGCCAAGACAAGACCTGACAGACATTGCATTACCTGATCCCGACCTGACACTTTATGTGGATGGTTCATGTATGAGAACGAGTACAGGAGAACTAGTAGCCGCGTATGCAGTGACTACTGACACTGAAGTTATTGAAACACACCGTATTGACACACTGTCTGCTCAAGCAGCAGAGCTAGTTGCTCTGACCCAAGCCTGCATACGTGCCAAGAACCTGAAAGTAAACATATATGCAGATTCACGTTACGCATTCGGAGTTGTACACGACTTCGGAGTGCTCTGGCAGGAGAGAGGTTTCATGACTTCTCATGGAACCAAGATTCAGCATGGTCTCCTCATTCAAGCTCTGTTAGATGCAATACATTTACCGACAGCTATCGCTATCATGAAGTGCAAGGCACATACGAAAGTTACTGACATCATTTCCCAAGGTAATGATCTAGCAGACCGAACAGCCAAGCTTACAGCTCAGACACCAGACATTCCAGTTAACAAGACACAGACATCCACTCCAGAACAGATTACTTGTATGACAGTTAAGGACCCTACACAAGATGTCATAGACATACAGTTACATGCTACTCCTGAAGAAATCAAGAAATGGTCCGAACAAGGAGGGGTCCAGACAGATCAGGGATGGTTGACGAAGGGAAAAGCCACATGGTTTCTCCCCGACTCTATGGTTCAAGTCATTATCAATACCGCACATAGTCCAGCACACCTAGGAGAAAAAGCCATGTTAGACAGTATTCAGAACCTTTGGTTTAACAAGCACTTACGAGCTGCAGCCAAGCAGAAAGTCCGTACTTGTATGATATGTTGTCAATTCAATCCAGGTAAAAGTGTCCCGGTGGAACAAGGTGGATTCCAACCTCCTGACCACCCTTTCGAAGTCCTCCAGATGGATTATATTCAGATGGAGCGATGTCGAGGTTTCAAGTATGTCCTTGTAGTTGTATGCGCTTTGTCCAGGTGGACAGAAGCATATCCAGTTCCAGATTACACAGCAGCGACCACTGCCAAGCAGTTGGTTCGTGAATTCTTCCCCCGTTATGGACTCCCTAGGGTCGTGTATTCTGATAACGGCCAGCCATTCTCATCCGAGTTAATGAAACATGTTTCCCTCTTGTTAGGGTACCAGTGGAAGTTCCATTGTGTGCGCCATCCTGAAGCAGCCGGTCTCGTAGAGAGACATAATCAGACCCTGAAAATCCGTATTGCCAAGACATGTAAAGAGAAAGGTGTAGACTGGCTAGTTGCCCTGCCAGTTGCTTTATTCTTTATGCGAATGGTCGCACACTCCAGATCAGGTCTGTCCCCTTATGAGGTCGTATTCGGCCGCCCCCCAAACATGTGGGGTACACCTAGACCCCGCAGTATTACAGATGTTTCCAGTAATATGTTGACAGATTACCTAGCTTCCTTGATGTCTGCCCTACACTCTTGTCGTTCACAGGTTGCCGCTACATTCCCAGACAATACTGAAGTGAAACCGCATGAGGTCATTCCAGGCGACCTCGTCCTTGTAAGGAATTTTGATCGTTCAAGTCCGCTGGAGCCTCGTTGGAAGGAGCCACGACTTGTCCTTCTGACCACCCGTACGGCCGTGAAGTTGGAGGGCCGCAAGGGTTGGGTCCATCTGTCCCATATCAAGAAGTTCCATGGAGTCCGGAAAAAGACATTTTTAAAGGACATTTCTAAAGACTGTCTGAAAGACTGCCTGAAACCAGACATTGATCTGAATCCTGAACTGAAAGTTCCTCTGTTAGAGAAAACTCCGCAACAGGAGTATAAGTTAAAGCTCCGGTCTAGTAAAATAAGTCAGCCAGTTTAATTGTCTAAGTCCCTCTCGGGTGAAACGGTTAGACAGGTATCTGACATGTATGAGATAGACCCCCATAGTGAGAGAGTTAGTCAAAACTCTATCCGATGTATCGTTTTTCTAAGTTTTCTATTGTTTCTAAGTTTGATGGTTACCTGCACAAGTTATGCATTGCATTTATGTTTTCCAATTTCTCATGTAAATAAGTTTTCTAATGCTACAGTAGAGCACACATTTAGTGATCTGCCTCCTCACGAGTTATCCTATCGTCTTGCTATGAGAAATAACACATTTGTAAGAATGTTGCACTATTCACACCAGACCAGCAATGCTACTAATTGTTGGGTGTGTGGTCGACTCCCCCCTTTCCAGACACCGAAGGGAGTTCTGCCACTCTTTCCTTATCCGTTTTCACATAATGGTTCGTGTGGAGCATGGTCCATGTTAACGTCATCTTCAAATGATGTGTCCCTTCTGAATAGAACATGTTTTCCAGACAAGCAAGGTCTCCCCCATAGAACAGGGTTAGATCTAGAAAATGAAGTTTACAATTTAGGTAATTATTCTTCGAATTTTATGGTCCTGAATGTTCAGTCTGATACTACTCCAGACTTACCTGCTATTTCAGTACTACCAGTCAAAGGCGAATTATGTGTCCGAAAGAATGGTTCCGCACATGTAGGACATAGTGATTGTACTACTACTGTCGAGTATAGTGACAGTGGGAAATCTATTTTCAAAGCTTCACGTCATTCTTATTTTGTTTGTGGTCAGACCGCATATGTTCGTCTGCCCCTCGATTGGGATGGAACATGTTATATTGCCTTCCTACTGCCACCAGTTTTTCTAGCCCCATCTGATTATCACAGAAACACACATCTAGTACACGTCAGAAATAGACGGGAGATTGAGTCCCCAATTGTCGATCAAACTGAAACTGCTCTAGAACAGTATACAGATTTCAATAGAGGTTTCTTTTTCTTTATAGGACCTGTCCAGAATAGTAAGTCAATCCGTAGGTTAACCAGAACCCTTGAAGCAGTAGTGAATGAGACTACTTCTGCTCTAGGTAACTTAACCGAAGAGCAATCTGCTATGAGATTTGTCGTGCTCCAAAATCGTCTCGTTCTTGACGTCATACTGGCCGATAGAGGAGGAGCATGTAGAGTCATCGGATCTAGTTGCTGCATTTTCATTCCTAATAACGCGCCGTCTGTTTATTCAGCTATAACCAGACTTCATAAAAGTGCCATCAGTTACACCAGAATCCAGGCTCCTGGACATGGTCCGGTTGGCTCTGGAGTATCATATCTGCCTGGGGATGGAAAGTATTGTCATTCCTAGGTATTGCAGTAATGATCATATTCAGTTGCTGCCTCTGTATACAATGTGGCCCTGCGATTTGCGGCATTTGTGCTACCTCTTGTATTCCTAGTCCTAAGTCCCGTTCCAGGACAATTCGAGACGAGCAAATGATGCTGTATGAAATGATAGATGGTATCATGAATATAGATGTTTCCTGATGGAAACGTAGGGCACAAGGAGGGAATGTGGAAAAGTAAATTTTGCCATGTTGTATGTGCCTACGTGTTCCCTATGTTATGTTATATGTGCATGATCGATATGCATGTATTCCCCTATGATCGATTAAAGACGCAATTATAGTTGTGTCCATCTCTAGTATGCCAGTTTCCAGTTTTCGTGAATACAACGAATATCGGGCCTATGTAAAGCTACGTTGCCACGTTTTACAGTGTGCACGTTAATTCATTGAATTATCCCCGTTTCTAGGCCTCAAAAGGGCCCGGACTTAGATTCAGCTCCTGTTTTCTGAACCCTCTCCAAGGAGCGATACAGCCCCCACCTGTATCCCTGACTCTTAGCTTACTTTCATGCCTCGCAGTGCCCGGCTCGGCCTGGCTCTGCCTCCCAGTCTGCCAAGAATATGTTATGTTTCTAGTTATCAGTCCAGCCCTTCTTCTCTGCATTCCTAAGCTACTGAATCGCATCAATAGTTTCCGTCATGGTCTAGCCTTTATGTCTCCATGTAAGAGAAATACTGTATTAATATTTATAGAATATTCCCCGCACACGCACTACATGTAGAATTATGCATGCACCAGTCTTAATGTCTGTTAGCCTTTACTCTGATAACTTTTGGATTCTATCAACATGTACTCTAAACACCAGATACTAGATATGCCTGGGTACATGTCGCTCTGACACTCCAGACTTTAGTCTCCTCTTCTAGCGCAGAAGTCATAGCCCCCCAGTTCTCCCTGGTAACACGTCATTGTCAGTTTGCGCGCACCACTAGGTTAGAGGTCCCAGCTGCTCAGGTAGCCCCCTCCATGTTTCCGCCCCGTTTATGACATATTCTGTTACGTTTACATCACATGTCTGTGTATACGCCCTGTACACGCCTTCTTGTTACCTCATTTTGCCCTTATCTTTCGCGACTGCTACAAACTCCGCCTACTGCTACGCCTACTGTATTGAATGCAATGTATTTTGTTTAACTATATATACTAATGTTCTGTTATTAAAAGTTATGCGCATCATTCCCAGATCCTGCCCCCGGCAGCTGTCGGGCCCTGCCATCCCATTCCCATGCAGGCTGTCCTGTTCCTGTCCTTTTATGCCTGATTAAAGCCTGTACACTCTAGCTACCTCGAATCTTGACTCTTATTTATTGAGCTATCTGTTTGTATGAGTATCCCGAAAAATAGAACCGGTAATTAATTATTTATTTACCACACCTTTAACAATAAACACCATAAAAAGGCAACGATTAGAACAGGCAGATACAAGGTGCCAGCATTCAAACATAAAAAAACACAAATCATTACTTCTAATTAATAGTTTTTTATCATCGTCATTTTGTTGTACATTATACATCATAAGTAACAAAAATGCTTCTCACACTTCTTTATTATAACATTTCAGCATACTGCAGACTTCTGCACAACACAGCTTAAAAACAAACACAAACTCAATATCTCTGCCTTAACACTTATTAGTTCCCAAAGGCAAGACCTATTGGCTATGCCAATGCTTGTTTTGTTTATTTCAGCAGGATTACTTTTTGTCACTATTAAATTAGCTTCACACATTCCCTTTATTGCTGGATTTTGAGACCCTTCACCAGGGCTCAAGTCCTAAAAAAAGAAGTGGGGGGACTCATCCGAAAAAGAGGTGCTACAGAGTATGTGACTACGGGCCAGCGATGCAGTAACACTGGCAGTAAAAACTGCTTGCAGTTTGATACCAGTGTTGATTTATATCATCTTGTTTACATACTAATAGGTTAGTTCACAAAATGCTAATTTGGAGTAGGTCCCAATCCTGCCTACCTCATTAATATTTATGAGATTAGTTTCACATTGTGACGCACTCTGACTGGCCACAATCATGGGGCTGGTGGCCTGTGCAAGATTCTTCCTACTTGCTGAAATAAAGCTTGAATTCCGCGGACAGGAGATGTGCACGTGTACGGACAGGAGATGTGCACTCTGTACGCATGCACATCTCCTGTTCCCTCCCCCTGTCGGCTCCACGGAGCCAGCTTGTTCATTTTTGCAATTGTGCAACAATCTTGCTGTAGCATGGACTGAAACAAAAAAATATGTTTGCTCCATTTCATTATTACACAAAAAGCAAAACGATGCTAATGTATTTCACAAGCCAAGTGGAGTTTGCTACCACCAGCAGTAACTGTTCCAGCACGAAGTGTTCTGCACACCACAGACTTTCAGAAATGGTGGCCTAAGTTTTTAAAGGGAAGACTTCTTTACAAAACACGCACAGGTCAAACCTTCAAAGGGACAATACGATGAAGGGAATGATATTATTAATTCCAGTTTCTTGCCTTTGCTTAGACTGCATTCCAGGTCATTGTTTTTCACACACTATGCCATTCCAGACAGAGACCACACATATACAAAGCAGTCTTGCCAAACACATGTTAGAGGCTAGAATGTTTGACAAAATAATATGTTCAATGAACCTGTCCAGAAGCGACTAAAGCAGAGAGAATATCTAAGATTTTATTTGGGGGCATTGGTGATTAAACTGGTCAGCAGATGTAACTGATCACCGGAAGTCAAGGATGTAAAAATATATTAATATATTTTTTGGGATTTTAGACATCTTGCCAACGGATATAATGGAATTCAATCCAAACTTTTGTAAAATATGTTCCTGTGTTGCATGGTCTAAGTCTTCCTCAAAAGCAAACATACAAGTTTATACTTTGCGAAGTCTAACGTCATTAAACCTGCAAGCTTTAATGACATAAGGAAAGATGGAAGCTTCCTCTTCAGGCAGAGAGACTGTGGAACACAGGGACAGTACTGCACACGTGGGATTTCGGATAAGGGGTAGGGAAAGGGTTGCATGATACTCCCTCCATCAGAACTCCTCACCTGATTGAATAAGACATTATTTGTGAACGAGTCAATTAACGCAATCAATTGTAATATTTTATAAACTTGCACTGTGTATGTATAATTTGCTTTTGAATGTCTGTGGTTGAAGTCTTAGAAAAAAACAGTGTTCAAGTTTGTCACTTTATCAGCTGAGGGCACAGCTACGCAGTCCCCGTCTTTTGTGATATAGACATATTAATACAAAATAATAAGGAACGCGTAATGTTTCACACAGTCGTGTTGTGTTTTAGTCTTAGCGATCCTCGCTCAAAAGGGTATGTGGTAATCTGGATGAGAAGGCTGACTTCAAAGAAGTTGTTTTATTATTCAAAGATGCTCCTGGCAAGTACTGTTCTCGAAGATCTTAAAATTGGTCTGGCCAAAGGTTTCAGCTCACTTGACTCCACGAGAAGGCAAGTACTTGGGGTCTCATTTATAAGGCTATGCCTCACTTTTACGCCACCGATGCGTCACTTTTTGTGACGCACCAGTGGCATAAAAAATGCGCCTTGTTGAGTCATATTTACAAAGAGACGCATCTAGGTAGAATCGTCTCTTTGTAAACCCCTGCGCCACATTATACCTGCGCCAGGTATATGTATGCAAGGGTGGTGTATTGACGCAAGGAAGGGTCGTAAAAGTGACGCAGTGAAATTATGAGATTTCACTGCGTCACTTTTAGGACACCGTTGCGTCAAATTCTTGAGCCTGCCTCACAGCAGGCGTAAGACTGACGCAGGCCCTTTCACATGGGGTTTGCCCCATGTGAAAGGACGCATTGCTGGAGTTGCGTCACTTTTGTGACACACTCTAGCAATGCTTCACTTTTGCGCTTACAGATACGTCAGAAATACTGACGTATCTGTAACTCCTTGCGACATGATGCATCATACATTAAATATGACGCATCAGGAATGTCGCAAGGAGTGCGCACTGAAAAGTGACGCATCGCTGCTTTCACGCAGCGTTGCGTCATTTCTCATAAATGAGGCCCCTGCAATGGAACTCAGAATGTACACAAGACAACAGCAGTATTTCATAGACCCTAAACCTTATCTGCAGATGAACGGGACCCCTCACTGAGTGGTACTGTTCATCTGCAGATAAGGTTTAGGGTCTATGCAACATCCATTGGGCTCACGGGGCTTCAGCCCCCCCCGTCGTGTCTGTCAGCCCGGGCAGAGACAGCTTCGGGGGCTGGTGACCATCTCGTTGCAGCCGCACCCGAGGACTTAACAGGTCTTTAAAAGACCATTTACTTGTAAATGAGGCTTTTGTTGTGTTTTCGCCCCTTCTTTCAGTCACTCTGTCTATGGTTGGAAGAATTAGCCCCCCCCTGAAATGTAGCTCTAGTTGCCTGCCTGCCGCTCAGTATCAAGAATATAATTAGGGCTCCTGGTTTATGGTTTTGATATTTTTTAAAGGTAGTAAAAACGAGGTTTGACCAATCCGAGAAAAAAAAGGTGTTTTTTTCCCTGGGCCCCTCCCCCAAACGAAAACACATTGACCTGAAGCCTAAGTGTATTCTGAGTCATAAAAAGTTTATTAGATGAAAAAATATTATACGGGCACTTTTTTGCACAAAAAGTCACTTTTTGGCACTTTTTTGAGAGAAATAAAATAGTTCGCAGATTTTTTTTAATCGACCAAATTAAAAAAAAAATGCTCTTGTTGGATGGCTTTGGACATAAGGCCGCAGTCCAGGGATGACTTCTGGCCTCCTGGGATGACTTTTGGAAGTTTTGGGGTTTAAGGGGGCATAGTCACTTCTTCCATCCAGGCTACGTTGCTCAAAATCGGGTACGATGTCAGGTTCTTCCCTTGGCTGGAAGCTGAAAAAACAACTTCAGATAATAGCAAAGGTAGATAGATCAAATGAAAGCATCAGATCTGAGCTTTCTAACAAGTATATTTAGGTCATGGGTACTCACGAAGTGACTGTGATATCCATTCTGAGCTATTTGTTAAATTAGCAAATCTTGTCAAAAAAACTTTTTTTGACGATTTTTGCTAATTTTCGGTATCAACCCTCATGACTGTTTTCGGGTCCCTATAGCCACCAGGACCCCATAATATATCTCAGATGATATAACAAGAGTGGCTAGGGCTCATTTCCAGCCTCCAGGTACATGTCTGACTCCTATTTGTGACATTTCGAGGTGTTTGGGGTCAAACTCATTTTTTCCATTATAGGCCATATAGCTCAGAGTCACATCACATTGAGCTCAGAGTCACATCAAATTTCTAGTTCTGGACCTAAGGACCCCTTAGTATACCTCAGATGACATACCAGGAGTGTCTAAGACCCATTTCTGGCCTCCAGGGATGACTTTTTGAAGTTTTGGGGTTTAAGGGGGCAAAGTCACTTCTTCCATCCAGCCTAAGGTGCTCAAAATCGGGTACAATGTCAGGTTTTTCCCATGGCTGGAAGCTGAAAAAAAAACTTCAGATAATAGCAAAGGTAGATAGATCAAATGAAAGCATCAGATCTGAGCTTTCTAACAAGTATATTTAGGTCCTGGGTACTCACAAAGTGACTGTGATATCCATTCTGAGCTATTTGGAAAATTAGCAAATCTTGTCAAAAAAACTTTTTTTGACGATTTTTGCTAATTTTCGGTATCAACCCTCATGACTGTTTTCAGGTCCCTGTAGCCACCAGGACCCCATAATATATCTCAGATTGTATAACAAGAGTGGCTAGGGCTCATTTCCAGCCTCCAGGTACATGTCTGACTCCTATTTGTGACATTTTGAGGTGTTTGGTGTCAAATTCATTTTTTTCCATTATAGCTCCTAGATATCAGAGTCACATCAGATTTCTAGTTCTGGACCCAAGAAGACCATAGTATACCTCAGATGACATACCAAGAGTGTCTAAGACCCATTTCTGGCCTCCAGGGGTGACCTTTTGAAGTTTTTGGGTTTAAGGGGGCAAAGTGACTTTTTCCACCCAGCCCAATGTTCTCAAAATCGGGTACGATATCAGGTGTTTCCCTTGGTTGGTAGCGGAAAAAAAACTTTATATAATATCAAAGTTATATATATCACATGAAAGCATCAGAGCTGACCTTTCTGACAAGTGTATTCATATCTTGCGCACTCAGACAGTGTCTCTGATATCCATTCTGAGCTATTTGGAAAATTAGCAAATCTTGTCAAAAAAATTTTTGGGACGATTTTTGCTAATTTTCAGTATCAACCCACCTGACTGTTTTTGGGTCCCTGTGGCCACCAGGACCCTATATTATATCTCAGGTGATATAGCAAGAGTGTCTAGGGCTCATTTCCAGCCTCCAGGTACATGTCTGAGTCCTATTTCAGACATTTTGAGGTGTTTGGTGTCAAATTCATTTTTTCCATTATAGGCCCTAGATATCAGAGTCACATCACATTTCTAGTTCTGGACCCAAGAACACCATAGTATACCTCAGATGACATACCAAGAGTGTCTAAGACCCATTTCTGGCCTCCAGGGGTGACTTTTTGAAGTTTTTGGGTTTAAGGGGGCAAAGTCACTTTTTCCACCCGAGGTCGTGGAACTCGGAGCTAGGTAAAAGTTTAGCTTGAGTGCCCTCCCCATGGAGGTCAAAAATGTTATTGCATCAAAATCATTTAAAAACTATATAGGTGTAATTGTTGTGCCCTGAATGCTATATGGCTGCATTTGCACCGTTCTAGGTATTTACAAAATGAATTTCTAACACTTTTGAAGTCACCATAAAGTGAAAAATGACTGTGAGAAGTTGGCCTGGTAGGGGATGTTTCCAATTCTGGAACCACCTGCTACCTGACCAAACAATCCCCTTATGGTGTCTGGTTGTAAGTCAACCTTATTAGACAAGCTATCCTAGGGGTAGCATGGACTAAGCAGCCTAAAGGCTTAACTTAAGAGGTCGTGTTAAGCGAGCTGTTTTACCACATACAATCCTGTAATACCAAATGAAAGGACACCACACAAGTATATATTATAAAAATATATGTGTTTATTACTAAAAACAATCCCCAGTATTCTTTATGAATAAAGGGGCACAAGCGTTAAATCAAAAGCACTGTTTAAACATACAAGTTGCACAATTATGGATGAGGGCGGGGGCCCACTCAAACCATATACTAAACAAGTGGTATAAGAGAGGCCACTCGAACAGTGGTTAGGCCTAGGGCCTAGGGAATCGCTGGGAGCAGTCAGGACAAGCAATGCTGAAGTCGGGAATGGCCCTCGGGATTCGGGAGATGTGCGGAAAGCGCACGCATGCACCAATGTTAACCAATGGTGCGTAAAAGTCAAATAGTTAAAGTTTAAGGACACTTCAAGTGAACCTAGAGGAACAAAACTTAACACACAGACCCTAGAGGTGTGCACCAGTGTGGGAACACCGGCGGAGCAAAGTTACCTCACCCACAGGAAGTGGGTGCACAGGGTCGAAGTGGCGTCGGGTTTTGACACGCAGGCTCTTGGTGCTTGAAGCTGAAAGGGCTGCAGGCAGGGTGAAGACGAAGTGTCCGGTGGAGTCCAAGGGTGGACTCAAGTTGTAGAGTACCTGAAAGCAGAGGGGACAGAGTCTGGGTCACTCAGCAGTGACCAGGGTGGAACCAGGACGGAACCAGGCAATGTCGGGCGCAATCAGGTGGTCGTCGAGGAGCTTCTCTCCGCTGTCACGTGGGCTCTGGGGCATCTGCGACGTCCAGGAGCAGGTCACGATCTGTCCCACGCAGGCTCTCACCGTCGGTGCAGTCGGCTTCAGGTTTGGAGCAAACAAGCCTTGGTAAGAGCAATCCACGCAGGATCGGAAGATTGCTTCTCACTCGGACCAGGAAGGTCAGAGTCGGGGCTCCTTTTCAGGGGAGCTGGTGTGGATCTGGAGCAACCAGATTCACGAGTCTTCTTTGGTAGTTCGTCGGCACAGGGACCACAAGCCAGCTGGCAAGTGACCGGGCCAACGCGTTGAGCCAAATCGTGCCAAAGGGCCCCACGCAGCACTCGTCGAGTGTGGAGGGCTGAACTTCGGCTCAGGAGTACCTCAGGGTGGGGGCTTCTCAAACCCCGGTGTACAGCTTCGAGGGTCACTCGTGGGCTGCACGGTCAGCGTCTCGTGGTCACTTCAAGATGGCGTGCCCCACGCTTCCGGTCGCCTCCACGGGTCTCAGCTTTGCATGGACTGTGGATCGGGCTGTTAGAAGGTGGGCAGGCTTGATCTCGTCGATCTCAGTCGCTCGAGTTCCGGCGGGAACTGCAACTAAGTAGACGTCGAGGGCTGGATGGTGCCTGCTGCTGCAGGGTGGTCACTCCTTGACCACAAGGGAGATTCTTCGGGCTTCCACGTTGAGATGGAGGGCGAAGGGTCCAGAATATTGTTTCAAATGTTTCTTCCAGGAAATCTGCTGTGCATTGGCACTGCTCCCACTCTTATTCGAATCTGGTGGGCGTGATTACCTGCTAGGTCCCCTCCTATGGGTGGGACCCAGGAAGTGGGTGGATACACCCCCTTCCTTTGATCCAGGCCGCCCTGGCACGAGGGCTGGAGTGCCCCAGAACCGGTTTGGCCGGATTATGCAAGGGGCAGCCTTGTGCGCCCCAGGCAGTGTCTGGTTTCTTTCAAACCTCCCTGCTACAATACACTATCTCCTGTCTGGAGGGCGGTGACACCCTCCTGTGACAGGAAACCCTTTGTCCAGGACCCCCTTGACTGGGTTTCGGTCAGCTCCAGGGGTCCAGACATTTGTCTGTGGCAGAGGCATCCATTTTGTGGATCTTAAGGCCTTTGGAGAAATCAACCGCATTAAAGTGAAGTAACATGTCTTACCCCTCTAGAGGGGTGGAATGCCATCCCCGTCGCCAGAACTGGCGAGGGGATGGTATTCCAAAGCGTATGACACCTTACACGACATGTTTTGATAAAGCCAAACCAGAGTTGCTAAATAACCGCGAGGATTATAAGGCACTTAATAGTATATGGTATGGCATTATCCTGAAACAGCTTAGGGATTTGTTCCCGACGGCTGCAGACAGGCTCAGCTCATGCTAGAGCTCCATCTCACATAAAAACCATGCACCCAGCCTCCAGGATTGGTGAGGCCTGTCTATAGGAGTGGCTCACAGGTTTACATGTGTCCAGATATAGGTTTAGACATAGGTATACTATATCTAAGCAAGGGGTGTGTACACCACCTTACCCCAGCTGAGTGATCAGCCAGTTGTGTCAATTTAAGAACCAGCCAGGGGTGGCAAAAGATATGCTGCAGCCCCTGGTAGGCCTTAGTGGCTCCTGTGCCCTGTGCACCTATAGTGCATTCTACAGGGGCTGACAAGGAGTCCATTTCCAATTGGTATGTGCCTATAGCACATGTGTCATTAATTTAGTGAGAGAACAGCAGGCTGGGGGTCTGATCAGCAGGCCCACAGCCTCAGTAGTCGAAAACCAGTGAAGCAAAAAGCAAAAATTTGGGGTGACCATAGGATAGCAGACCCTACTCTCCTACACAACCCCCCCCCAAACGCAGGGACATTAAACTAACCTTGACCAGATAAGTCTTCATGTTCTAAGTGGAAGTACCTGGAGAGACCATCTGCATTACCATGGTCAGTCCCTGGGCGGTGCTCCACTGTAAAGTCCATCCCCTGTAGGGAAATGGACCACCTGAGCAGTTTGGGATTTTCACCCTTCATCTGATTAAGCCATAAGAGGGGCTTATGGTCTGTTTGCACCAGGAAGTGAGTTCCAAACAAGTAGGACCTCAACTTCTTTAATGCCCAAACCACAGCAAAGGCCTCCCTCTCAATGGCTGACCAACGTTTTTCTCTTGGGGTTAGCCTCCTGCTAATGAAAGCAATTG
This sequence comes from Lissotriton helveticus, assembly GCF_964261635.1. Lineage (NCBI taxonomy): Eukaryota > Metazoa > Chordata > Amphibia > Caudata > Salamandridae > Lissotriton > Lissotriton helveticus. The sequence continues at coordinate 809,170 of NW_027611671.1, read as the reverse complement.
GCTGGTCTTGACCATCTTGATTAAGTTGTGAGAGTACAGCTCCCACCCCCAACTCAGAAGCATCTGTCTGAACAATGAACTGTTTGGAGTAGTCAGGACTCTTTAGGATAGGTGCAGAGCACATGGCCTTCTTCAGGTCTTCAAATGCCTTCTGACAGCTAACTGTCCACTTGTAGGAGAGTAGGGTCTGCTATCCTATGGTCACCCCAAATTTTTGCTTTTTGCTTCACTGGTTTTCGACTACTGAGGCTGTGGGCCTGCTGATCAGACCCCCAGCCTGCTGTTCTCTCACTAAATTAATGACACATGTGCTATAGGCACATACCAATTGGAAATGGACTCCTTGTCAGCCCCTGTAGAATGCACTATAGGTGCACAGGGCACAGGAGCCACTAAGGCCTACCAGGGGCTGCAGCATATCTTTTGCCACCCCTGGCTGGTTCTTAAATTGACACAACTGGCTGATCACTCAGCTGGGGTAAGGTGGTGTACACACCCCTTGCTTAGATATAGTATACCTATGTCTAAACCTATATCTGGACACATGTAAACCTGTGAGCCACTCCTATAGACAGGCCTCACCAATCCTGGAGGCTGGGTGCTTGGTTTTTATGTGAGATGGAGCTCTAGCATGAGCTGAGCCTGTCTGCAGCCGTCGGGAACAAATCCCTAAGCTGTTTCAGGATAATGCCATACCATATACTATTAAGTGCCTTATAATCCTCGCGGTTATTTAGCAACTCTGGTTTGGCTTTATCAAAACATGTCGTGTAAGGTGTCATACGCTTTGGAATGCCATCCCCTCGCCAGTTCTGGCGACGGGGATGGCATTCCACCCCTCTAGAGGAGTAAGACATGTTACTTCACTTTAATGCGGTTGATTTCTCCAAAGGCCTTAAGATCCACAAAATGGATGCCTCTGCCACAGACAAATGTCTGGACCCCTGGAGCTGACCGAAACCCAGTCAAGGGGGTCCTGGACAAAGGGTTTCCTGTCACAGGAGGGTGTCACCGCCCTCCAGACAGGAGATAGTGTATTGTAGCAGGGAGGTTTGAAAGAAACCAGACACTGCCTGGGGCGCACAAGGCTGCCCCTTGCATAATCCGGCCAAACCGGTTCTGGGGCACTCCAGCCCTCGTGCCAGGGCGGCCTGGATCAAAGGAAGGGGGTGTATCCACCCACTTCCTGGGTCCCACCCATAGGAGGGGACCTAGCAGGTAATCACGCCCACCAGATTCGAATAAGAGTGGGAGCAGTGCCAATGCACATCAGATTTCCTGGAAGAAACATTTGAAACGATATTCTGGACCCTTCGCCCTCCATCTCAACGTGGAAGCCCGAAGAATCTCCCTTGTGGTCAAGGAGTGACCACCCTGCAGCAGCAGGCACCATCCAGCCCTCGACGTCTACTTGGTTGCAGTTCCCGCCGGAACTCGAGCGACTGAGATCAACGAGATCAAGCCTGCCCAGCTTCTAACAGCCCGATCCACAGTCCCTGCAAAGCTGAGACCCGTGGAGGCGACCGGAAGCGTGGGGCACGCCATCTTGAAGTGACCACGAGACGCTGACCGTGCAGCCCACGAGTGACCCTCGAAGCTGTACACCGGGGTTTGAGAAGCCCCCACCCTGAGCTACTCCTGAGCCGAAGTTCAGCCCTCCACACTCGACGAGTGCTGCGTGGGGCCCTTTGGCACGATTTGGCTCAACGCGTTGGCCCGGTCACTTGCCAGCTGGCTTGTGGTCCCTGTGCCGACGAACTACAAAAGAAGACTCGTGATTCTGGTTGCTCCAGATCCACACCAGCTCCCCTGAAAGGGAGCCCCGACTCTGACCTTCCTGGTCCGAGTGAGACGCCATCTTCCAATCCCGCGTGGATTGCTCTTACCAAGGCTTGTTTGCTCCAAACCGGAAGCCGACTGCACCGACGGTGAGAGCCTGCGTGGGACAGATCGTGACCTGCTCCTGGACGTCGCAGATGCCCCAGAGCCCACGTGACAGCGAAGAGAAGCGCCTCGACGACCACCTGATTGCGCCCGACATTGCCTGGTTCCGTCCTGGTTCCACCCTGGTCACTGCTGAGTGACCCAGACTCTGTCCCCTCTGCTTTCAGGTACTCTACAACTTGAGTCCACCCTTGGACTCCACCGGACACTTCGTCTTCACCCTGCCTGCAGCCCTTTCAGCTTCAAGCACCAAGAGCCTGCGTGTCAAAACCCGACGCCACTTCGACCCTGTGCACCCACTTCCTGTGGGTGAGGTAACTTTGCTCCGCCGGTGTTCCCACACTGGTGCACACCTCTAGGGTCTGTGTGTTAAGTTTTGTTCCTCTAGGTTCAGCGGAAGTGTCCTTAAACTTTAACTATTTGACTTTTACGCACCATTGGTTAACATTGGCGCATGCGTGCGCTTTCCGCACATCTCCCGAATCCCGAGGGCCATTCCCGACTTCAGCATTGCTTGTCCTGACTGCTCCCAGCGATTCCCTAGTCCCTAGGCCTAACCACTGTTCGAGTGGCCTCTCTTATACCACTTGTTTAGTATATGGTTTGAGTGGCCCCCTGCCCTCATCCATAATTGTGCAACTTTGTATGTTTAAACAGTGCTTTTGATTTAACGCTTGTGCCCCTTTATTCATAAAGAATACTGGGGATTGTTTTTAGTAATAAACACATATATTTTTATAATATATACTTGTGTGGTGTCCTTTCATTTGGTATTACAGGATTGTATGTGGTAAAACAGCTCGCTTAACACGACCTCTTAAGTTAAGCCTTTAGGCTGCTTAGTCCATGCTACCCCTAGGATAGCTTGTCTAATAAGGTTGACTTACAACCAGACACCATAAGGGGATTGTTTGGTCAGGTAGTAGGTGGTTCCAGAATTGGAAACATCCCCTACCAGGCCAACTTCTCACATTGGTGAGCAGCGGTGCGGATTTGAGCTTGCTGTTGTTTTACCATTGCAATCTTTATATCAAATTGAAAGATCACATCAAGTACCTCTAGGTACATATAAAATCAAAAGCTTAGCATATTAAGTTCTACTGAACTTAGTAGTTGTAGGTTGAAGGGAGTAGCACACCCCTGACTACAACTAACTAGCAAGGTACAGTAGGAAAACACTTAGTGTAGGTAAGTGCACCACTTACACCTCACTAGTAACCATGTCTGACACAGGAAAAGCCTCAGGGTCTGCTCCTGTGACAGTTGACCCTACCCAGGCAACTTTTGGATATGACAAACTAACCCGCAGAGACTTGATTGCCTTGTGCAAAGCAAGAGGGTTAAAAAGGGGCAGAAGCCCCACCTGCCTAATCCTGGTAGAAATCCTAGAACAGGATGACTTAGAGAAGGCAAAAGCAGCTTCCCTAGATACAGGAACTGGAGGGAACCCCCCTGTAGTTGATCCCCCTGAAGAGGAGGATGATGATGACTTGGATGAGGACTCAGATGGTGGGGACTCACAAGTACAGGATCAGGGTAGCCAGGTTCCAGTTGGTAGGCTTAGCCAGGCCAACTTGGACCTACTGGGGAATGGAGAGGGCCAGCACCTCCCCAGAACCCAACATGTGATTCTCCCAGGCAACAGAAGAGTGAGATCTCCCTCAGGGAACTCTCATCTTTCTAGTGCCTCCAGAGAATCAGAGAGAGGCATGAGTGCTTCTCAGAAAGCTGAGCATAGGGCTAGAATGAGGGCTGTCAGACTCCAGATAGAGAGAGAGGAGGTAGCCCTGAGTCAAGCTAAGCTTACCTTAGCTCAAGCTAAACTTGCCTTGGCAAGAGAGCAGAAATTAAGTGGCTTAGATGTCACTGGTGGCAGCAATTTTCCAAGAGAAAAAGACAGGGCCTATGACAATAGAAACCTGACCAAGATTGTGCCCCCCTTTAAAGAAGGGGATGACATCCACAAATGGATGACTGCTCTTGAGAGAGCCTGCATGGTACAGCAGGTTCCTGAGAATCAGTGGGCTGCAATTTTGTGGTACTCCTTTTCTGAGAAAGGGAGGGACAGGCTCCTCACAGTTAGACCTGAGGATGCCAAAAACTACTCTGTTTTGAAGAGTGCTCTCATTGAAGGGTATGGCCTAACCACTGAGCAATACAGGTTGTTGTTCAGAGACACCCAGAAAGCACAGACTCAAGACTGGACTGATTTTGTGGAGTGTGCCACTAAGGCTTTGGAGGGTTGGTTACAGGGAAGTAAAGTTTCAGACTATACAGGATTGTACAATCTTATGATGAGAGAACAGATCCTTAATAACTGTACAAACCAGCTGTTGCATCAATACCTTATTGACTCTGATCTGACCTCTCCCCAAGAATTGGGAAAGAAGGCAGACAAATGGGTCAGAACAAGGATTAAGCAGAAACCCCAGAACCAAGGTGGTGACCAGAAGAAAACAGACCAGAAGGGTGGTAATCAGAATCAGAAAGATAAAGAAAAAGACCAGAAGTCTTCAGGCCCCCAAACTAATAGTAAGGAGGGTGGTTCCCAAAATGGTAACAAGAAGAAGAAGAACAAAGGTCCAAAGACACCTTGGTGTAATACCTGCAAATCAGTTTCACACTGGGGCAGTGAGTGCACCAAGGCAAATCCAGTTCCCACCACTACAGCTCCTAAAGCAACTGCAACCCCAAGTACAGTAAGCAGTGGTGGAACACAGTCCAAGGGTGTAGCTGGGTTGACCCTGGGTATTGAAGTAGGATCTGGCCTAGTCAGAGTCCCTACACAGGCAGTTCTCCTGTATGATGTGGACATTGAGTTGCCCACTGCAGTAAGCCCCACTAACCTGGGCAAATACAGGCAGACTCCCTTAATAAATGAGAAACTGGCTCAAGCTTACAGGGACACATGTGCTAGTGTCACCATGGTGACCCCTGGCTTTGTGGACCCTGGACAGATTGTACTAGGAGAGAGCTACCTAGTAACCAATGCAAGCAACTCCACTACCTCCCATAGTGTGGCAGTTGTGAACTTCTCCTGGGGAGGGGTTGATGGCCTAAAGAAGGTTGTGGTGAGTGCAGACCTACCAGAAGACTGTCTGTTAGGCAATGACCTTGAAAGCTCAGCATGGTCAGAAGTGGAGTACAGGACTCATGCAGAAATGCTAGGGATTTCAGAGCATGTCCTTGCCATGACAAGGGCTCAGGCTAAGAAGTGCCTTCCTGAACCAGTGGTGGATCTTGAGACAATAGACCAGCCACAACCCAAGAGAAGGAGCAAGAGAGGAAAGGCCTCGCCTTCCACCTTGCCCCAGGTTGAGGATCAGGTTTCAGAGGAAACTGATTCTGCAGTCCAAGAGGAGACTGTCTCTGAGGAGCTTGAACCTGACCAGGTTGAGTTTCTGGGGACAGGGGGACCCTCAAGGGCAGACCTGAGGCAGGCTCAATTAGATTGCCCTTCCCTTGAACCCCTCAGACAGCAGGCTGCTGCTGAGGCTGCTGGGGATGCCCAAGGTACCCATACTGTGTATTGGGATGAGGGACTCCTTTACTCAGAGGCTAGAGCCCCCAAGCCTGGCATGACCAGGAGGTTGGTGATACCTCTGCAGTTTAGGGGATTCCTCCTTACCTTGGCCCATGATATTCCCCTTGCAGGACACTTAGGCCAGAACAAGACGTGGGACAGGCTTGTTCCACACTTTCACTGGCCTCACATGTCAGAGGATGTCAAGGAGTTTTGTCGCTCCTGTGTCACTTGCCAAGCCAGTGGTAAGTCAGGTGGCACAACAAAGGCCCCCCTAATACCACTACCTGTGGTGGGGGTCCCCTTTGAGAGAGTTGGAATTGATATTGTGGGTCCAATGGACCCCCAAACAGCATCTGGGAACAGATTCATACTGGTGGTAGTGGATCATGCCACCAGGTACCCAGAGGCTATTCCCCTAAGGACCACCACAGCACCTGTGGTGGCAAAAGCCCTCATTGCAGTTTTCTCAAGAGTGGGCTTTCCTAAGGAGGTACTATCAGATAGAGGGACACATTTTATGTCCAGCTATCTAAAAGCAATGTGGAAGGAATGTGGAGTAAACTATAAGTTTACCACCCCATATCATCCACAATGCAATGGGCTTGTGGAGAGATTTAACAAGACCCTAAAAGGCATGATAAAAGGATTACCAGAGAAGCTCAGGCGGAAATGGGACATTCTTTTACCCTGCCTGCTCTTTGCTTACAGAGAGGTCCCACAGAAGGGGGTTGGCTACAGCCCTTTTGAACTTTTGTTTGGCCACCCTGTGAGAGGTCCATTGTGTTTGGTGAAGGAAGGATGGGAGTTACCTCTCAAAAAGCCCAAACTAGACATAGTGGACTATGTACTTGGTCTCCGCTCCAGGATGGCTGAGTACATGGAAAGAGCATCCAAAAACCTGGAGGCCAGCCAAGAATTGCAGAAAGCTTGGCATGACCAAAAGGCTGTACTGGTAGAGTTCCAACCAGGACAGAAGGTATGGGTACTGGAGCCAGTGGCTCCAGCAGCACTCCAAGACAAATGGAGTGGACCCTATCCTATTATTGAGAAGAAAGGGGAAGTCACCTACTTGGTAGACTTTGGAACACCCAGGAGCCCTCACAGGGTAATCCATGTGAATCGCTTGAAAGCATTTGTAGACAGGGAGGACATGAGCTTGCTCATGGCCACAGATGGGGAACAGGAGGAAGAGAGTGACCCTCTCCCAGACCTGCTTTCCCAGAACCCTGATGATGGTTCAGTTGATGGAGTAGCCTTGGCAGGCAGCCTCACTGACCAGCAACAGAGGGACTGCAGACAAGTTTTGCAGGCTCACAGGCAAATGTTTTCACTCACACCCAGCCAAACTGACTGGTGTACCCATGTTGTGGACACTGGTGACAGTCTGCCTGTCAAGAATAAGATCTACAGGCAACCTGATCATGTCAGGGATTGCATCAAGGCTGAGGTGCAAAAGATGTTGGAGCTTGGAGTGATTGAGCCATCAGAGAGCCCATGGGCCAGCCCAGTAGTCCTGGTGCCAAAACCTCATACCCAAGATGGTAAGAGAGAAATGAGGTTTTGCGTGGATTACAGGGGTCTCAATGCTGTCACTAGGACAGATGCTCACCCCATTCCAAGAGCAGATGAGCTCATTGACAGATTGGCTTCTGCCAAGTTTCTGAGCACATTTGATCTGACAGCTGGCTACTGGCAAATCAGACTAGCTGAGGAGTCAAAAGAAAAAACAGCATTCTCTACCCCTAGTGGACATTATCAGTTTGTGGTAATGCCCTTTGGTTTGAAGAATGCACCTGCCACTTTCCAAAGGTTGGTGAACCAAGTCCTTACTGGGTTGGATGACTTTTGTGCAGCTTATCTGGATGATATTGCTGTCTTTAGCTCCACCTGGGAGGATCACCTGATCCACCTGAAGAAAGTTTTGGAGGCCCTGCAAAAGGCAGGCCTAACTATCAAGGCCACAAAGTGCCAGATAGGGCAGAGTAAGGTTGTATACCTGGGCCACCTAGTAGGTGGAGGCCAGGTTCAGCCACTGGAAAGCAAAATCCAGGCCATACAGGACTGGGCTCCTCCAGTTACCCAGACACAAGTCAGAGCCTTCTTGGGCCTGACTGGGTATTACAGAAAGTTTGTGAAAAACTATGGGTCTATAGTGACACCATTAAATGACTTGACATCCAAGAAGATGCCAAAAAAGGTTCAGTGGACAGTTAGCTGTCAGAAGGCATTTGAAGACCTGAAGAAGGCCATGTGCTCTGCACCTATCCTAAAGAGTCCTGACTACTCCAAACAGTTCATTGTTCAGACAGATGCTTCTGAGTTGGGGGTGGGAGCTGTACTCTCACAACTTAATCAAGATGGTCAAGACCAGCCAATTGCTTTCATTAGCAGGAGGCTAACCCCAAGAGAAAAACGTTGGTCAGCCATTGAGAGGGAGGCCTTTGCTGTGGTTTGGGCATTAAAGAAGTTGAGGTCCTACTTGTTTGGAACTCACTTCCTGGTGCAAACAGACCATAAGCCCCTCTTATGGCTTAATCAGATGAAGGGTGAAAATCCCAAACTGCTCAGGTGGTCCATTTCCCTACAGGGGATGGACTTTACAGTGGAGCACCGCCCAGGGACTGACCATGGTAATGCAGATGGTCTCTCCAGGTACTTCCACTTAGAACATGAAGACTTATCTGGTCAAGGTTAGTTTAATGTCCCTGCGTTTGGGGGGGGGTTGTGTAGGAGAGTAGGGTCTGCTATCCTATGGTCACCCCAAATTTTTGCTTTTTGCTTCACTGGTTTTCGACTACTGAGGCTGTGGGCCTGCTGATCAGACCCCCAGCCTGCTGTTCTCTCACTAAATTAATGACACATGTGCTATAGGCACATACCAATTGGAAATGGACTCCTTGTCAGCCCCTGTAGAATGCACTATAGGTGCACAGGGCACAGGAGCCACTAAGGCCTACCAGGGGCTGCAGCATATCTTTTGCCACCCCTGGCTGGTTCTTAAATTGACACAACTGGCTGATCACTCAGCTGGGGTAAGGTGGTGTACACACCCCTTGCTTAGATATAGTATACCTATGTCTAAACCTATATCTGGACACATGTAAACCTGTGAGCCACTCCTATAGACAGGCCTCACCAATCCTGGAGGCTGGGTGCTTGGTTTTTATGTGAGATGGAGCTCTAGCATGAGCTGAGCCTGTCTGCAGCCGTCGGGAACAAATCCCTAAGCTGTTTCAGGATAATGCCATACCATATACTATTAAGTGCCTTATAATCCTCGCGGTTATTTAGCAACTCTGGTTTGGCTTTATCAAAACATGTCGTGTAAGGTGTCATACGCTTTGGAATGCCATCCCCTCGCCAGTTCTGGCGACGGGGATGGCATTCCACCCCTCTAGAGGAGTAAGACATGTTACTTCACTTTAATGCGGTTGATTTCTCCAAAGGCCTTAAGATCCACAAAATGGATGCCTCTGCCACAGACAAATGTCTGGACCCCTGGAGCTGACCGAAACCCAGTCAAGGGGGTCCTGGACAAAGGGTTTCCTGTCACAGGAGGGTGTCACCGCCCTCCAGACAGGAGATAGTGTATTGTAGCAGGGAGGTTTGAAAGAAACCAGACACTGCCTGGGGCGCACAAGGCTGCCCCTTGCATAATCCGGCCAAACCGGTTCTGGGGCACTCCAGCCCTCGTGCCAGGGCGGCCTGGATCAAAGGAAGGGGGTGTATCCACCCACTTCCTGGGTCCCACCCATAGGAGGGGACCTAGCAGGTAATCACGCCCACCAGATTCGAATAAGAGTGGGAGCAGTGCCAATGCACATCAGATTTCCTGGAAGAAACATTTGAAACGATATTCTGGACCCTTCGCCCTCCATCTCAACGTGGAAGACCGAAGAATCTCCCTTGTGGTCAAGGAGTGACCACCCTGCAGCAGCAGGCACCATCCAGCCCTCGACGTCTACTTGGTTGCAGTTCCCGCCGGAACTCGAGCGACTGAGATCGACGAGATCAAGCCTGCCCAGCTTCTAACAGCCCGATCCACAGTCCCTGCAAAGCTGAGACCCGTGGAGGCGACCGGAAGCGTGGGGCACGCCATCTTGAAGTGACCACGAGACGCTGACCGTGCAGCCCACGAGTGACCCTCGAAGCTGTACACCGGGGTTTGAGAAGCCCCCACCCTGAGCTACTCCTGAGCCGAAGTTCAGCCCTCCACACTCGACGAGTGCTGCGTGGGGCCCTTTGGCACGATTTGACTCAACGCGTTGGCCCGGTCACTTGCCAGCTGGCTTGTGGTCCCTGTGCCGACGAACTACAAAAGAAGACTCGTGATTCTGGTTGCTCCAGATCCACACCAGCTCCCCTGAAAGGGAGCCCCGACTCTGACCTTCCTGGTCCGAGTGAGACGCCATCTTCCAATCCCGCGTGGATTGCTCTTACCAAGGCTTGTTTGCTCCAAACCGGAAGCCGACTGCACCGACGGTGAGAGCCTGCGTGGGACAGATCGTGACCTGCTCCTGGACGTCGCAGATGCCCCAGAGCCCACGTGACAGCGAAGAGAAGCGCCTCGACGACCACCTGATTGCGCCCGACATTGCCTGGTTCCGTCCTGGTTCCACCCTGGTCACTGCTGAGTGACCCAGACTCTGTCCCCTCTGCTTTCAGGTACTCTACAACTTGAGTCCACCCTTGGACTCCACCGGACACTTCGTCTTCACCCTGCCTGCAGCCCTTTCAGCTTCAAGCACCAAGAGCCTGCGTGTCAAAACCCGACGCCACTTCGACCCTGTGCACCCACTTCCTGTGGGTGAGGTAACTTTGCTCCGCCGGTGTTCCCACACTGGTGCACACCTCTAGGGTCTGTGTGTTAAGTTTTGTTCCTCTAGGTTCAGCGGAAGTGTCCTTAAACTTTAACTATTTGACTTTTACGCACCATTGGTTAACATTGGCGCATGCGTGCGCTTTCCGCACATCTCCCGAATCCCGAGGGCCATTCCCGACTTCAGCATTGCTTGTCCTGACTGCTCCCAGCGATTCCCTAGGCCCTAGGCCTAACCACTGTTCGAGTGGCCTCTCTTATACCACTTGTTTAGTATATGGTTTGAGTGGCCCCCTGCCCTCATCCATAATTGTGCAACTTTGTATGTTTAAACAGTGCTTTTGATTTAACGCTTGTGCCCCTTTATTCATAAAGAATACTGGGGATTGTTTTTAGTAATAAACACATATATTTTTATAATATATACTTGTGTGGTGTCCTTTCATTTGGTATTACAGGATTGTATGTGGTAAAACAGCTCGCTTAACACGACCTCTTAAGTTAAGCCTTTAGGCTGCTTAGTCCATGCTACCCCTAGGATAGCTTGTCTAATAAGGTTGACTTACAACCAGACACCATAAGGGGATTGTTTGGTCAGGTAGTAGGTGGTTCCAGAATTGGAAACATCCCCTACCAGGCCAACTTCTCACACCACTGAACCTTTTTTGGCATCTTCTTGGATGTCAAGTCATTTAATGGTGTCACTATAGACCCATAGTTTTTCACAAACTTTCTGTAATACCCAGTCAGGCCCAAGAAGGCTCTGACTTGTGTCTGGGTAACTGGAGGAGCCCAGTCCTGTATGGCCTGGATTTTGCTTTCCAGTGGCTGAACCTGGCCTCCACCTACTAGGTGGCCCAGGTATACAACCTTACTCTGCCCTATCTGGCACTTTGTGGCCTTGATAGTTAGGCCTGCCTTTTGCAGGGCCTCCAAAACTTTCTTCAGGTGGATCAGGTGATCCTCCCAGGTGGAGCTAAAGACAGCAATATCATCCAGATAAGCTGCACAAAAGTCATCCAACCCAGTAAGGACTTGGTTCACCAACCTTTGGAAAGTGGCAGGTGCATTCTTCAACCCAAAGGGCATTACCACAAACTGATAATGTCCACTAGGGGTAGAGAATGCTGTTTTGGCTTTTGACTCCTCAGCTAGTCTGATTTGCCAGTAGCCAGCTGTCAGATCAAATGTGCTCAGAAACTTGGCAGAAGCCAATCTGTCAATGAGCTCATCTGCTCTTGGAATGGGGTGAGCATCTGTCCTAGTGACAGCATTGAGACCCCTGTAATCCACGCAAAACCTCATTTCTCTCTTACCATCTTGGGTATGAGGTTTTGGCACCAGGACTACTGGGCTGGCCCATGGGCTCTCTGATGGCTCAATCACTCCAAGCTCCAACATCTTTTGCACCTCAGCCCTGATGCAATCCCTGACATGATCAGGTTGCCTGTAGATCTTATTCTTGACAGGCAGACTGTCACCAGTGTCCACAACATGGGTACACCAGTCAGTTTGGCTGGGTGTGAGTGAAAACATTTGCCTGTGAGCCTGCAAAACTTGTCTGCAGTCCCTCTGTTGCTGGTCAGTGAGGCTGCCTGCCAAGGCTACTCCATCAACTGAACCATCATCAGGGTTCTGAGAAAGCAGGTCTGGGAGAGGGTCACTCTCTTCCTCCTGTTCCCCATCTGTGGCCATGAGCAAGCTCATGTCCTCCCTGTCTACAAATGCTTTCAAGCGATTCACATGGATTACCCTGTGAGGGCTCCTGGGGGTTCCAAAGTCTACCAAGTAGGTGACTTCCCCTTTCTTCTCAATAATAGGTTAGGGTCCACTCCACTTGTCTTGGATTGCTGCTGGAGCCACTGGCTCCAGTACCCATACCTTCTGTCCTGGTTGGAACTCTACCAGCACAGCCTTTTGGTCATGCCAAGCTTTCTGCAATTCTTGGCTGGCCTCCAGGTTTTTGGATGCTCTTTCCATGTACTCAGCCATCCTGGAGCGGAGACCAAGTACATAGTCCACTATGTCTAGTTTGGGCTTTTTGAGAGGTAACTCCCATCCTTCCTTCACCAAACACAATGGACCTCTCACAGGGTGGCCAAACAAAAGTTCAAAAGGGCTGTAGCCAACCCCCTTCTGTGGGACCTCTCTGTAAGCAAAGAGCAGGCAGGGTAAAAGAATGTCCCATTTCCGCCTGAGCTTCTCTGGTAATCCTTTTATCATGCCTTTAAGGGTCTTGTTAAATCTCTCCACAAGCCCATTGCATTGTGGATGATATGGGGTGGTAAACTTATAGTTTACTCCACATTCCTTCCACATTGCTTTTAGATAGCTGGACATGAAATTTGTCCCTCTATCTGATAGTACCTCCTTAGGAAAGCCCACTCTTGAGAAAACTGCAATGAGGGCTTTTGCCACCACAGGTGCTGTGGTGGTCCTTAGGGGAATAGCCTCTGGGTACCTGGTGGCATGATCCACTACCACCAGTATGAATCTGTTCCCAGATGCTGTTTGGGGGTCCATTGGACCCACAATATCAATTCCAACTCTCTCAAAGGGGACCCCCACCACAGGTAGTGGTATTAGGGGGGCCTTTGTTGTGCCACCTGACTTACCACTGGCTTGGCAAGTGACACAGGAGCGACAAAACTCCTTGACATCCTCTGACATGTGAGGCCAGTGGAAGTGTGGAACAAGCCTGTCCCACGTCTTGTTCTGGCCTAAGTGTCCTGCAAGGGGAATATCATGGGCCAAGGTAAGGAGGAATCCCCTAAACTGCAGAGGTATCACCAACCTCCTGGTCATGCCAGGCTTGGGGGCTCTAGCCTCTGAGTAAAGGAGTCCCTCATCCCAATACACAGTATGGGTACCTTGGGCATCCCCAGCAGCCTCAGCAGCAGCCTGCTGTCTGAGGGGTTCAAGGGAAGGGCAATCTAATTGAGCCTGCCTCAGGTCTGCCCTTGAGGGTCCCCCTGTCCCCAGAAACTCAACCTGGTCAGGTTCAAGCTCCTCAGAGACAGTCTCCTCTTGGACTGCAGAATCAGTTTCCTCTGAAACCTGATCCTCAACCTGGGGCAAGGTGGAAGGCGAGGCCTTTCCTCTCTTGCTCCTTCTCTTGGGTTGTGGCTGGTCTATTGTCTCAAGATCCACCACTGGTTCAGGAAGGCACTTCTTAGCCTGAGCCCTTGTCATGGCAAGGACATGCTCTGAAATCCCTAGCATTTCTGCATGAGTCCTGTACTCCACTTCTGACCATGCTGAGCTTTCAAGGTCATTGCCTAACAGACAGTCTACTGGTAGGTCTGCACTCACCACAACCTTCTTTAGGCCATCAACCCCTCCCCAGGAGAAGTTCACAACTGCCACACTATGGGAGGTAGTGGAGTTGCTTGCATTGGTTACTAGGTAGCTCTCTCCTAGTACAATCTGTCCAGGGTCCACAAAGCCAGGGGTCACCATGGTGACACTAGCACATGTGTCCCTGTAAGCTTGAGCCAGTTTCTCATTTATTAAGGGAGTCTGCCTGTATTTGCCCAGGTTAGTGGGGCTTACTGCAGTGGGCAACTCAATGTCCACATCATACAGGAGAACTGCCTGTGTAGGGACTCTGACTAGGCCAGATCCTACTTCAATACCCAGGGTCAACCCAGCTACACCCTTGGACTGTGTTCCACCACTGCTTACTGTACTTGGGGTTGCAGTTGCTTTAGGAGCTGTAGTGGTGGGAACTGGATTTGCCTTGGTGCACTCACTGCCCCAGTGTGAAACTGATTTGCAGGTATTGCACCAAGGTGTCTTTGGACCTTTGTTCTTCTTCTTCTTGTTACCAGTTTGGGAACCACCCTCCTTACTATTAGTTTGGGGGCCTGAAGACTTCTGGTCTTTTTCTTTATCTTTCTGATTCTGATTACCACCCTTCTGGTCTGTTTTCTTCTGGTCACCACCTTGGTTCTGGGGTTTCTGCTTAATCCTTGTTCTGACCCATTTGTCTGCATTCTTTCCCAATTCTTGGGGAGAGGTCAGATCAGAGTCAATAAGGTATTGATGCAACAGCTGGTTTGTACAGTTGTGAGAAGTTGGCCTGGTAGGGGATGTTTCCAATTCTGGAACCACCTACTACCTGACCAAACAATCCCCTTATGGTGTCTGGTTGTAAGTCAACCTTATTAGACAAGCTATCCTAGTGGTAGCATGGACTAAGCAGCCTAAAGGCTTAACTTAAGAGGTCGTGTTAAGCGAGCTGTTTTACCACATACAATCCTGTAATACCAAATGAAAGGACACCACACAAGTATATATTATAAAAATATATGTGTTTATTACTAAAAACAATCCCCAGTATTCTTTATGAATAAAGGGGCACAAGCGTTAAATCAAAAGCACTGTTTAAACATACAAGTTGCACAATTATGGATGAGGGCAGGGGGCCACTCAAACCATATACTAAACAAGTGGTATAAGAGAGGCCACTCGAACAGTGGTTAGGCCTAGGGCCTAGGGAATCGCTGGGAGCAGTCAGGACAAGCAATGCTGAAGTCGGGAATGGCCCTCGGGATTCGGGAGATGTGCGGAAAGCGCACGCATGCACCAATGTTAACCAATGGTGCGTAAAAGTCAAATAGTTAAAGTTTAAGGACACTTCCGCTGAACCTAGAGGAACAAAACTTAACACACAGACCCTAGAGGTGTGCACCAGTGTGGGAACACCGGCGGAGCAAAGTTACCTCACCCACAGGAAGTGGGTGCACAGGGTCGAAGTGGCGTCGGGTTTTGACACGCAGGCTCTTGGTGCTTGAAGCTGAAAGGGCTGCAGGCAGGGTGAAGACGAAGTGTCCGGTGGAGTCCAAGGGTGGACTCAAGTTGTAGAGTACCTGAAAGCAGAGGGGACAGAGTCTGGGTCACTCAGCAGTGACCAGGGTGGAACCAGGACGGAACCAGGCAATGTCGGGCGCAATCAGGTGGTCGTCGAGGCGCTTCTCTTCGCTGTCACGTGGGCTCTGGGGCATCTGCGACGTCCAGGAGCAGGTCACGATCTGTCCCACGCAGGCTCTCACCGTCGGTGCAGTCGGCTTCCGGTTTGGAGCAAACAAGCCTTGGTAAGAGCAATCCACGCGGGATTGGAAGATGGCGTCTCACTCGGACCAGGAAGGTCAGAGTCGGGGCTCCCTTTCAGGGGAGCTGGTGTGGATCTGGAGCAACCAGAATCACGAGTCTTCTTTTGTAGTTCGTCGGCACAGGGACCACAAGCCAGCTGGCAAGTGACCGGGCCAACGCGTTGAGCCAAATCGTGCCAAAGGGCCCCACGCAGCACTCGTCGAGTGTGGAGGGCTGAACTTCGGCTCAGGAGTAGCTCAGGGTGGGGGCTTCTCAAACCCCGGTGTACAGCTTCGAGGGTCACTCGTGGGCTGCACGGTCAGCGTCTCGTGGTCACTTCAAGATGGCGTGCCCCACGCTTCCGGTCGCCTCCACGGGTCTCAGCTTTGCATGGACTGTGGATCGGGCTGTTAGAAGCTGGGCAGGCTTGATCTCGTCGATCTCAGTCGCTCGAGTTCCGGCGGGAACTGCAACTAAGTAGACGTCGAGGGCTGGATGGTGCCTGCTGCTGCAGGGTGGTCACTCCTTGACCACAAGGGAGATTCTTCGGGCTTCCACGTTGAGATGGAGGGCGAAGGGTCCAGAATATCGTTTCAAATGTTTCTTCCAGGAAATCTGATGTGCATTGGCACTGCTCCCACTCTTATTCGAATCTGGTGGGCGTGATTACCTGCTAGGTCCCCTCCTATGGGTGGGACCCAGGAAGTGGGTGGATACACCCCCTTCCTTTGATCCAGGCCGCCCTGGCACGAGGGCTGGAGTGCCCCAGAACCGGTTTGGCCGGATTATGCAAGGGGCAGCCTTGTGCGCCCCAGGCAGTGTCTGGTTTCTTTCAAACCTCCCTGCTACAATACACTATCTCCTGTCTGGAGGGCGGTGACACCCTCCTGTGACAGGAAACCCTTTGTCCAGGACCCCCTTGACTGGGTTTCGGTCAGCTCCAGGGGTCCAGACATTTGTCTGTGGCAGAGGCATCCATTTTGTGGATCTTAAGGCCTTTGGAGAAATCAACCGCATTAAAGTGAAGTAACATGTCTTACCCCTCTAGAGGGGTGGAATGCCATCCCCGTCGCCAGAACTGGCGAGGGGATGGTATTCCAAAGCGTATGACACCTTACACGACATGTTTTGATAAAGCCAAACCAGAGTTGCTGTAGGAAGGTGGCTACCTGACTATGGTTACCCCAGATTTTTTGCCTGTGTTTAGCTGGTTTTTTGACTTAGTTGACCTGGTTCCCTGCTAATCAGGGCCCCAGGCCATCTGCTCTCTCTGTAAAATGGATTCCATGTACCCTAGGTACATACCAATTGGAAATGGACTCCTTGTCAGCCCCTGTAGAATGCACTATAGGTGCACAGGGCACAGGAGCCACTAAGGCCTACCAGGGGCTGCAGCATATCTTTTGCCACCCCTGGCTGGTTCTTAAATTGACACAACTGGCTGATCACTCAGCTGGGGTAAGGTGGTGTACACACCCCTTGCTTAGATATAGTATACCTATGTCTAAACCTATATCTGGACACATGTAAACCTGTGAGCCACTCCTATAGACAGGCCTCACCAATCCTGGAGGCTGGGTGCTTGGTTTTTATGTGAGATGGAGCTCTAGCATGAGCTGAGCCTGTCTGCAGCCGTCGGGAACAAATCCCTAAGCTGTTTCAGGATAATGCCATACCATATACTATTAAGTGCCTTATAATCCTCGCGGTTATTTAGCAACTCTGGTTTGGCTTTATCAAAACATGTCGTGTAAGGTGTCATACGCTTTGGAATACCATCCCCTCGCCAGTTCTGGCGACGGGGATGGCATTCCACCCCTCTAGGGGGTAAGACATGTTACTTCACTTTAATGCGGTTGATTTCTCCAAAGGCCTTAAGATCCACAAAATGGATGCCTCTGCCACAGACAAATGTCTGGACCCCTGGAGCTGACCGAAACCCAGTCAAGGGGGTCCTGGACAAAGGGTTTCCTGTCACAGGAGGGTGTCACCGCCCTCCAGACAGGAGATAGTGTATTGTAGCAGGGAGGTTTGAAAGAAACCAGACACTGCCTGGGGCGCACAAGGCTGCCCCTTGCATAATCCGGCCAAACCGGTTCTGGGGCACTCCAGCCCTCGTGCCAGGGCGGCCTGGATCAAAGGAAGGGGGTGTATCCACCCACTTCCTGGGTCCCACCCATAGGAGGGGACCTAGCAGGTAATCACGCCCACCAGATTCGAATAAGAGTGGGAGCAGTGCCAATGCACATCAGATTTCCTGGAAGAAACATTTGAAACGATATTCTGGACCCTTCGCCCTCCATCTCAACGTGGAAGCCCGAAGAATCTCCCTTGTGGTCAAGGAGTGACCACCCTGCAGCAGCAGGCACCATCCAGCCCTCGACATCTACTTGGTTGCAGTTCCCGCCGGAACTCGAGCGACTGAGATCGACGAGATCAAGCCTGCCCAGCTTCTAACAGCCCGATCCACAGTCCCTGCAAAGCTGAGACCCGTGGAGGCGACCGGAAGCGTGGGGCACGCCATCTTGAAGTGACCACGAGACGCTGACCGTGCAGCCCACGAGTGACCCTCGAAGCTGTACACCGGGGTTTGAGAAGCCCCCACCCTGAGCTACTCCTGAGCCGAAGTTCAGCCCTCCACACTCGACGAGTGCTGCGTGGGGCCCTTTGGCACGATTTGGCTCAACGCGTTGGCCCGGTCACTTGCCAGCTGGCTTGTGGTCCCTGTGCCGACGAACTACAAAAGAAGACTCGTGATTCTGGTTGCTCCAGATCCACACCAGCTCCCCTGAAAGGGAGCCCCGACTCTGACCTTCCTGGTCCGAGTGAGACGCCATCTTCCAATCCCGCGTGGATTGCTCTTACCAAGGCTTGTTTGCTCCAAACCGGAAGCCGACTGCACCGACGGTGAGAGCCTGCGTGGGACAGATCGTGACCTGCTCCTGGACGTCGCAGATGCCCCAGAGCCCACGTGACAGCGAAGAGAAGCGCCTCGACGACCACCTGATTGCGCCCGACATTGCCTGGTTCCGTCCTGGTTCCACCCTGGTCACTGCTGAGTGACCCAGACTCTGTCCCCTCTGCTTTCAGGTACTCTACAACTTGAGTCCACCCTTGGACTCCACCGGACACTTCGTCTTCACCCTGCCTGCAGCCCTTTCAGCTTCAAGCACCAAGAGCCTGCGTGTCAAAACCCGACGCCACTTCGACCCAGTGCACCCACTTCCTGTGGGTGAGGTAACTTTGCTCCGCCGGTGTTCCCACACTGGTGCACACCTCTAGGGTCTGTGTGTTAAGTTTTGTTCCTCTAGGTTCAGCGGAAGTGTCCTTAAACTTTAACTCTTTGACTTTTACGCACCATTGGTTAACATTGGTGCATGCGTGCGCTTTCCGCACATCTCCCGAATCCCGAGGGCCATTCCCGACTTCAGCATTGCTTGTCCTGACTGCTCCCAGCGATTCCCTAGGCCCTAGGCCTAACCACTGTTCGAGTGGCCTCTCTTATACCACTTGTTTAGTATATGGTTTGAGTGGCCCCCCGCCCTCATCCATAATTGTGCAACTTGTATGTTTAAACAGTGCTTTTGATTTAACGCTTGTGCCCCTTTATTCATAAAGAATACTGGGGATTGTTTTTAGTAATAAACACATATATTTTTATAATATATACTTGTGTGGTGTCCTTTCATTTGGTATTACAGGATTGTATGTGGTAAAACAGCTCGCTTAACACGACCTCTTAAGTTAAGCCTTTAGGCTGCTTAGTCCATGCTACCCCTAGGATAGCTTGTCTAATAAGGTTGACTTACAACCAGACACCATAAGGGGATTGTTTGGTCAGGTAGTAGGTGGTTCCAGAATTGGAAACATCCCCTACCAGGCCAACTTCTCACATTGGTGAGCAGCGGTGCGGATTTGAGCTTGCTGTTGTTTTACCATTACAATCTTTATATCAAATTGAAAGATCACATCAAGTACCTCTAGGTACATATAAAATCAAAAGCTTAGCATATTAAGTTCTACTGAACTTAGTAGTTGTAGGTTGAAGGGAGTAGCACACCCCTGACTACAACTCACTAGCAAGGTCCAGTAGGAAAACACTTAGTGTAGGTAAGTGCACCACTTACACCTCACTAGTAACCATGTCCGACACAGGAAAGGCCTCAGGGTCTAGTCCTGTGACAGTTGACCCTACCCAGGCAACTTCTGGATATGACAAACTAACCCGCAGAGACTTGATTGTCTTGTGCAAAGCAAGAGGGTTAAAAAGGGGCAGAAGCCCCACCTGCCTAATCCTGGTAGAACTCCTAGAACAGGATGACTTAGAGAAGGCAAAAGCAGCTTCCCTAGATACAGGAACTGGAGGGAACCCCCCTGCAGTTGATCCCCCTGAAGAGGAGGATGATGATGACTTGGATGAGGACTCAGAGGTTGAGGACTTAGAAGTACAGGATCAGGGTAGCCAGGTTCCAGTTGGTAGGCTTAGCCAGGCCAACTTGGACCTACTGGGGAATGGAGAGGGCCAGCACCTCCCCAGAACCCAACATGTGATTCTCCCAGGCAACAGAAGAGTGAGATCTCCCTCAGGGGACTCTCATCTTTCTAGTGCCTCCAGAGAATCAGAGAGAGGCATGAGTGCTTCTCAGAAAGCTGAGCATAGGGCTAGAATGAGGGCTGTCAGACTCCAGATAGAGAGAGAGGAGGTAGCCCTGAGTCAAGCTAAGCTTACCTTAGCTCAAGCTAAACTTGCCTTGGCAAGAGAGCAGAAATTGTGTGGCTTAGATGCCACTGGTGGCAGCAATATTCCTAAAGAGAAACCCAGGTCCTATGATAGTAGAAACCTGACAAAGATTGTGCCCCCCTTCAAAGAAGGGGATGACATCCACAAATGGATGACTGCTCTTGAGAGAGCCTGCATGGTACAGCAGGTTCCTGAGGAACAGTGGGCAGCAATCTTATGGTACTCCTTTTCAGAGAAAGGGAGGGACAAGCTCCTCACTGTCAGACATGAGGATGCAAACAATTACAAAGTCCTGAAGAGTGTTCTGATAGATGGGTTTGGCTTAACCACTGAACAGTACAGGTTCAAGTTCAGAGACACCCAGAAGACACAGACTCAGGACTGGACTGATTTTGTAGATTGTGCTACTAAGGCTCTGGAGGGTTGGCTACATGGCAGCAAAGTACATGACTTTACAGGATTGTATAATTTGATTATGAGGGAGCAGATCCTAAGTAATTGTCAGAACCAGCTCTTACACCAGCACCTGGTAGACTCTGATCTGACCTCTCCCCAAGAATTGGGAAAGAAGGCAGACAAATGGGTCAGAACCAGGATTAGGCCTAAGAATCAGGACAGTAACCAGAAGAAGGAGTCTACCAAGCCTCAAGATAAGGGTGGGGATAAAAGTAAAGAAAAGACTTCCCCAGGGCCCCAAAACTCCAAGGATGGGGGGGGGTCCCAAGACACTTCTTCAACTGAGAAAAAACCCTATTGTTACCCCTGTAAACAGGTGGGGCATTACAAAACAGACAGCTGTTGTCCCAAGAATAACAATAAAGAAAATATACCTCCAAAGCCAGCTTCAACACCTCCTGTTACTGTCAGCAGTAATCCCCCAGGAAGTGGAAGCACACCCAGGAATCTGGGTGGGTTTACTTTTGGAAATCAGGTGGACCCTGGCCTATCCAGGTCCCCATCACCCAATGATCTTGTTTATGAGGCTGGCATGGGGTTTGCCAACTTCTCTGCTTGCCCAAATACTTTGAGCAAGTATAGACAAGAACCCATCATCAATGGTTTAAGGGTTGAAGCTTTTAGAGACACAGGGGCTAGCATCACCATGGTGGCTGATGGCATAGTCCCCTCTAAGCAACTTTTACCTGGTGCCACATACCAGGTAATAAACATTGATGGCATCCAAACAAATCATCCCATGGCAGTAGTAAGTCTCAGCTGGGGAGGTGTCACTGGCCCAAAGAGAGTGGCAGTGTCCCCAAACTTGCCTGTAGACTGTCTACTGGGTAATGATTTAGAAATCTCAGCCTGGGCTGGGGTTGAACAGGAAATCCATTCTAGAATGGTAAATTCCAATGGAAAGGTTAGTGGGGCTGTAATGGCTACAGCCCCAATTCAAGATGTCCTTCCTGAAAAGGTTGGTAGGGCGGAGATACTCCCTGCCCCATCTTTAGCAAAAGCTCTTCCTGAACAGAATAGCAAAGCTGTTATGATAACAGCAGAAACCCAAACTGAGTCTCCTCCTGAAAAGGTTGGTGGGGCTGTGATGGCCACAGCCCAAACTCAAACTGACACGTGTGTTGTGAAACCTGAAATGATGGATAACTCCACACAAACTGAGAGCATGGAGGAGGAAGAGAAATCTCCCCCTCACCAGACTTTAGGACAGGATCAGCCTCCTCAGGGAACTGATCTTACCCCTGATGAAGGAACTGCCCCAGAGGTGGTTGGGCCTAGCCTGACAGAACCTCTGATGTCAGTGGAACCTTCTCAGGTGGGACCCAGTCTGGAGCAGGTAACCTGCCCCTCTCTACCTTGCCTTAGCCAGCCCAGGGCTGCAGAGGACAAGAAGGACAGTGAGACCCAGAGGGCCCCCTGTCAAATAAAGCACCCCCATCAAAAGATTAGGTGCACCAAAACTAGTAGCCCTAGTAAGGTGAAAACTTTAAAAACTCCTGAGGGAGCCCCCTTAAAAACAGTTAGGGACCTCCCACAGATGGATTCTGTTGGGCACAGCCAAACCTGGGACCCAAGGGGCCCAAACCTGAACTGTCCCTCCAGCAAGCCAAACAGAGGGACCCAGCCTCCAGCTTTAGGTAGCCAGAGGTTGACCCTGAGAGCACAGTGCAACTCAGTTAAAGAGAGAAAGGCACACATGGTGGAAGATAATTGGAGGAAGCTAAGCCCTAAATTAGTAGAGCCTCGCTTCAATACTCCATATCCAAACCAGCCTTTAACTTTGCATAAACACACCCAAGGTAGTGATTCCCTATGGTGGAGACCCTCTAATACCCAAAGGGTGAGGGACTGCTTAGTGGACCATGAGACAGGGGGTACCCATGCTAGTGCAGGTACTTCCTTATATGGCCACTCAGGCAATATAGGCTTACCTGGCCAAGGATAGCCTTATCTCCTTTCGTTTGGGGGGGGGTTATGTAGGAAGGTGGCTACCTGACTATGGTTACCCCAGATTTTTTGCCTGTGTTTAGCTGGTTTTTTGACTTAGTTGACCTGGTTCCCTGCTAATCAGGGCCCCAGGCCATCTGCTCTCTCTGTAAAATGGATTCCATGTACCCTAGGTACATACCAATTGGAAATGGACTCCTTGTCAGCCCCTGTAGAATGCACTATAGGTGCACAGGGCACAGGAGCCACTAAGGCCTACCAGGGGCTGCAGCATATCTTTTGCCACCCCTGGCTGGTTCTTAAATTGACACAACTGGCTGATCACTCAGCTGGGGTAAGGTGGTGTACACACCCCTTGCTTAGATATAGTATACCTATGTCTAAACCTATATCTGGACACATGTAAACCTGTGAGCCACTCCTATAGACAGGCCTCACCAATCCTGGAGGCTGGGTGCTTGGTTTTTATGTGAGATGGAGCTCTAGCATGAGCTGAGCCTGTCTGCAGCCGTCGGGAACAAATCCCTAAGCTGTTTCAGGATAATGCCATACCATATACTATTAAGTGCCTTATAATCCTCGCGGTTATTTAGCAACTCTGGTTTGGCTTTATCAAAACATGTCGTGTAAGGTGTCATACGCTTTGGAATACCATCCCCTCGCCAGTTCTGGCGACGGGGATGGCATTCCACCCCTCTAGAGGGGTAAGACATGTTACTTCACTTTAATGCGGTTGATTTCTCCAAAGGCCTTAAGATCCACAAAATGGATGCCTCTGCCACAGACAAATGTCTGGACCCCTGGAGCTGACCGAAACCCAGTCAAGGGGGTCCTGGACAAAGGGTTTCCTGTCACAGGAGGGTGTCACCGCCCTCCAGACAGGAGATAGTGTATTGTAGCAGGGAGGTTTGAAAGAAACCAGACACTGCCTGGGGCGCACAAGGCTGCCCCTTGCATAATCCGGCCAAACCGGTTCTGGGGCACTCCAGCCCTCGTGCCAGGGCGGCCTGGATCAAAGGAAGGGGGTGTATCCACCCACTTCCTGGGTCCCACCCATAGGAGGGGACCTAGCAGGTAATCACGCCCACCAGATTCGAATAAGAGTGGGAGCAGTGCCAATGCACATCAGATTTCCTGGAAGAAACATTTGAAACGATATTCTGGACCCTTCGCCCTCCATCTCAACGTGGAAGCCCGAAGAATCTCCCTTGTGGTCAAGGAGTGACCACCCTGCAGCAGCAGGCACCATCCAGCCCTCGACGTCTACTTGGTTGCAGTTCCCGCCGGAACTCGAGCGACTGAGATCGACGAGATCAAGCCTGCCCAGCTTCTAACAGCCCGATCCACAGTCCCTGCAAAGCTGAGACCCGTGGAGGCGACCGGAAGCGTGGGGCACGCCATCTTGAAGTGACCACGAGACGCTGACCGTGCAGCCCACGAGTGACCCTCGAAGCTGTACACCGGGGTTTGAGAAGCCCCCACCCTGAGCTACTCCTGAGCCGAAGTTCAGCCCTCCACACTCGACGAGTGCTGCGTGGGGCCCTTTGGCACGATTTGGCTCAACGCGTTGGCCCGGTCACTTGCCAGCTGGCTTGTGGTCCCTGTGCCGACGAACTACAAAAGAAGACTCGTGATTCTGGTTGCTCCAGATCCACACCAGCTCCCCTGAAAGGGAGCCCCGACTCTGACCTTCCTGGTCCGAGTGAGACGCCATCTTCCAATCCCGCGTGGATTGCTCTTACCAAGGCTTGTTTGCTCCAAACCGGAAGCCGACTGCACCGACGGTGAGAGCCTGCGTGGGACAGATCGTGACCTGCTCCTGGACGTCGCAGATGCCCCAGAGCCCACGTGACAGCGAAGAGAAGCGCCTCGACGACCACCTGATTGCGCCCGACATTGCCTGGTTCCGTCCTGGTTCCACCCTGGTCACTGCTGAGTGACCCAGACTCTGTCCCCTCTGCTTTCAGGTACTCTACAACTTGAGTCCACCCTTGGACTCCACCGGACACTTCGTCTTCACCCTGCCTGCAGCCCTTTCAGCTTCAAGCACCAAGAGCCTGCGTGTCAAAACCCGACGCCACTTCGACCCAGTGCACCCACTTCCTGTGGGTGAGGTAACTTTGCTCCGCCGGTGTTCCCACACTGGTGCACACCTCTAGGGTCTGTGTGTTAAGTTTTGTTCCTCTAGGTTCAGCGGAAGTGTCCTTAAACTTTAACTCTTTGACTTTTACGCACCATTGGTTAACATTGGTGCATGCGTGCGCTTTCCGCACATCTCCCGAATCCCGAGGGCCATTCCCGACTTCAGCATTGCTTGTCCTGACTGCTCCCAGCGATTCCCTAGGCCCTAGGCCTAACCACTGTTCGAGTGGCCTCTCTTATACCACTTGTTTAGTATATGGTTTGAGTGGCCCCCCGCCCTCATCCATAATTGTGCAACTTGTATGTTTAAACAGTGCTTTTGATTTAACGCTTGTGCCCCTTTATTCATAAAGAATACTGGGGATTGTTTTTAGTAATAAACACATATATTTTTATAATATATACTTGTGTGGTGTCCTTTCATTTGGTATTACAGGATTGTATGTGGTAAAACAGCTCGCTTAACACGACCTCTTAAGTTAAGCCTTTAGGCTGCTTAGTCCATGCTACCCCTAGGATAGCTTGTCTAATAAGGTTGACTTACAACCAGACACCATAAGGGGATTGTTTGGTCAGGTAGTAGGTGGTTCCAGAATTGGAAACATCCCCTACCAGGCCAACTTCTCACAGTTGCTAAATAACCGCGAGGATTATAAGGCACTTAATAGTATATGGTATGGCATTATCCTGAAACAGCTTAGGGATTTGTTCCCGACGGCTGCAGACAGGCTCAGCTCATGCTAGAGCTCCATCTCACATAAAAACCAAGCACCCAGCCTCCAGGATTGGTGAGGCCTGTCTATAGGAGTGGCTCACAGGTTTACATGTGTCCAGATATAGGTTTAGACATAGGTATACTATATCTAAGCAAGGGGTGTGTACACCACCTTACCCCAGCTGAGTGGTCAGCCAGTTGTGTCAATTTAAGAACCAGCCAGGGGTGGCAAAAGATATGCTGCAGCCCCTGGTAGGCCTTAGTGGCTCCTGTGCCCTGTGCACCTATAGTGCATTCTACAGGGGCTGACAAGGAGTCCATTTCCAATTGGTATGTGCCTATAGCACATGTGTCATTAATTTAGTGAGAGAACAGCAGGCTGGGGGTCTGATCAGCAGGCCCACAGCCTCAGTAGTCGAAAACCAGTGAAGCAAAAAGCAAAAATTTGGGGTGACCATAGGATAGCAGACCCTACTCTCCTACACAACCCCCCCCCAAACGCAGGGACATTAAACTAACCTTGACCAGATAAGTCTTCATGTTCTAAGTGGAAGTACCTGGAGAGACCATCTGCATTACCATGGTCAGTCCCTGGGCGGTGCTCCACTGTAAAGTCCATCCCCTGTAGGGAAATGGACCACCTGAGCAGTTTGGGATTTTCACCCTTCATCTGATTAAGCCATAAGAGGGGCTTATGGTCTGTTTGCACCAGGAAGTGAGTTCCAAACAAGTAGGACCTCAACTTCTTTAATGCCCAAACCACAGCAAAGGCCTCCCTCTCAATGGCTGACCAACGTTTTTCTCTTGGGGTTAGCCTCCTGCTAATGAAAGCAATTGGCTGGTCTTGACCATCTTGATTAAGTTGTGAGAGTACAGCTCCCACCCCCAACTCAGAAGCATCTGTCTGAACAATGAACTGTTTGGAGTAGTCAGGACTCTTTAGGATAGGTGCAGAGCACATGGCCTTCTTCAGGTCTTCAAATGCCTTCTGACAGCTGTAGGAAGGTGGCTACCTGACTATGGTTACCCCAGATTTTTTGCCTGTGTTTAGCTGGTTTTTTGACTTAGTTGACCTGGTTCCCTGCTAATCAGGGCCCCAGGCCATCTGCTCTCTCTGTAAAATGGATTCCATGTACCCTAGGTACATACCAATTGGAAATGGACTCCTTGTCAGCCCCTGTAGAATGCACTATAGGTGCACAGGGCACAGGAGCCACTAAGGCCTACCAGGGGCTGCAGCATATCTTTTGCCACCCCTGGCTGGTTCTTAAATTGACACAACTGGCTGATCACTCAGCTGGGGTAAGGTGGTGTACACACCCCTTGCTTAGATATAGTATACCTATGTCTAAACCTATATCTGGACACATGTAAACCTGTGAGCCACTCCTATAGACAGGCCTCACCAATCCTGGAGGCTGGGTGCATGGTTTTTATGTGAGATGGAGCTCTAGCATGAGCTGAGCCTGTCTGCAGCCGTCGGGAACAAATCCCTAAGCTGTTTCAGGATAATGCCATACCATATACTATTAAGTGCCTTATAATCCTCGCGGTTATTTAGCAACTTTGGTTTGGCTTTATCAAAACATGTCGTGTAAGGTGTCATACGCTTTGGAATACCATCCCCTCGCCAGTTCTGGCGACGGGGATGGCATTCCACCCCTCTAGAGGGGTAAGACATGTTACTTTGCTTTAATGCGGTTGATTTCTCCAAAGGCCTTAAGATCCACAAAATGGATGCCTCTGCCACAGACAAATGTCTGGACTCCTGGAGCTGACCGAAACCCAGTCAAGGGGGTCCTGGACAAAGGGTTTCCTGTCACAGGAGGGTGTCACCGCCCTCCAGACAGGAGATAGTGTATTGTAGCAGGGAGGTTTGAAAGAAACCAGACACTGCCTGGGGCGCACAAGGCTGCCCCTTGCATAATCCGGCCAAACCGGTTCTGGGGCACTCCAGCCCTCGTGCCAGGGCGGCCTGGATCAAAGGAAGGGGGTGTATCCACCCACTTCCTGGGTCCCACCCATAGGAGGGGACCTAGCAGGTAATCACGCCCACCAGATTCGAATAAGAGTGGGAGCAGTGCCAATGCACATCAGATTTCCTGGAAGAAACATATGAAACGATATTCTGGACCCTTCGTCCTCCATCTCAACGTGGAAGCCCGAAGAATCTCCCTTGTGGTCAAGGAGTGACCACCCTGCAGCAGCAGGCACCATCCAGCCCTCGACGTCTACTTGGTTGCAGTTCCCGCCGGAACTCGAGCGACTGAGATCGACGAGATCAAGCCTGCCCAGCTTCTAACAGCCCGATCCACAGTCCCTGCAAAGCTGAGACCCGTGGAGGCGACCGGAAGCGTGGGGCACGCCATCTTGAAGTGACCACGAGACGCTGACCGTGCAGCCCACGAGTGACCCTCGAAGCTGTACACCGGGGTTTGAGAAGCCCCCACCCTGAGCTACTCCTGAGCCGAAGTTCAGCCCTCCACACTCGACGAGTGCTGCGTGGGGCCCTTTGGCACGATTTGGCTCAACGCGTTGGCCCGGTCACTTGCCAGCTGGCTTGTGGTCCCTGTGCCGACGAACTACAAAAGAAGACTCGTGATTCTGGTTGCTCCAGATCCACACCAGCTCCCCTGAAAGGGAGCCCCGACTCTGACCTTCCTGGTCCGAGTGAGACGCCATCTTCCAATCCCGCGTGGATTGCTCTTACCAAGGCTTGTTTGCTCCAAACCGGAAGCCGACTGCACCGACGGTGAGAGCCTGCGTGGGACAGATCGTGACCTGCTCCTGGACGTCGCAGATGCCCCAGAGCCCACGTGACAGCGAAGAGAAGCGCCTCGACGACCACCTGATTGCGCCCGACATTGCCTGGTTCCGTCCTGGTTCCACCCTGGTCACTGCTGAGTGACCCAGACTCTGTCCCCTCTGCTTTCAGGTACTCTACAACTTGAGTCCACCCTTGGACTCCACCGGACACTTCGTCTTCACCCTGCCTGCAGCCCTTTCAGCTTCAAGCACCAAGAGCCTGCGTGTCAAAACCCGACGCCACTTCGACCCTGTGCACCCACTTCCTGTGGGTGAGGTAACTTTGCTCCGCCGGTGTTCCCACACTGGTGCACACCTCTAGGGTCTGTGTGTTAAGTTTTGTTCCTCTAGGTTCAGCGGAAGTGTCCTTAAACTTTAACTATTTGACTTTTACGCACCATTGGTTAACATTGGTGCATGCGTGCGCTTTCCGCACATCTCCCGAATCCCGAGGGCCATTCCCGACTTCAGCATTGCTTGTCCTGACTGCTCCCAGCGATTCCCTAGGCCCTAGGCCTAACCACTGTTCGAGTGGCCTCCCTTATACCACTTGTTTAGTATATGGTTTGAGTGGCCCCCTGCCCTCATCCATAATTGTGCAACTTGTATGTTTAAACAGTGCTTTTGATTTAACGCTTGTGCCCCTTTATTCATAAAGAATACTGGGGATTGTTTTTAGTAATAAACACATATATTTTTATAATATATACTTGTGTGGTGTCCTTTCATTTGGTATTACAGGATTGTATGTGGTAAAACAGCTCGCTTAACACGACCTCTTAAGTTAAGCCTTTAGGCTGCTTAGTCCATGCTACCACTAGGATAGCTTGTCTAATAAGGTTGACTTACAACCAGACACCATAAGGGGATTGTTTGGTCAGGTAGTAGGTGGTTCCAGAATTGGAAACATCCCCTACCAGGCCAACTTCTCACATTGGTGAGCAGCGGTGCGGATTTGAGCTTGCTGTTGTTTTACCATTGCAATCTTTATATCAAATTGAAAGATCACATCAAGTACCTCTAGGTACATATAAAATCAAAAGCTTAGCATATTAAGTTCTACTGAACTTAGTAGTTGTAGGTTGAAGGGAGTAGCACACCCCTGACTACAACTCACTAGCAAGGTCCAGTAGGAAAACACT
Organism: Lissotriton helveticus; assembly: GCF_964261635.1. Lineage (NCBI taxonomy): Eukaryota > Metazoa > Chordata > Amphibia > Caudata > Salamandridae > Lissotriton > Lissotriton helveticus. Next base: position 779,839 of record NW_027611671.1, on the reverse strand, counting down.
TAGTGTAGGTAAGTGCACCACTTACACCTCACTAGTAACCATGTCCGACACAGGAAAGGCCTCAGGGTCTAGTCCTGTGACAGTTGACCCTACCCAGGCAACTTCTGGATATGACAAACTAACCCGCAGAGACTTGATTGTCTTGTGCAAAGCAAGAGGGTTAAAAAGGGGCAGAAGCCCCACCTGCCTAATCCTGATAGAACTCCTAGAACAGGATGACTTAGAGAAGGCAAAAGCAGCTTCCCTAGATACAGGAACTGGAGGGAACCCCCCTGCAGTTGATCCCCCTGAAGAGGAGGATGATGATGACTTGGATGAGGACTCAGAGGTTGAGGACTTAGAAGTACAGGATCAGGGTAGCCAGGTTCCAGTTGGTAGGCTTAGCCAGGCCAACTTGGACCTACTGGGGAATGGAGAGGGCCAGCACCTCCCCAGGACCCAACATATGATTCCCCCAGGCAACAGAAGAGTGAGATCTCCCTCAGGAGACTCTCATCTTTCTAGTGCCTCCAGGGAATCACAGAGAGGCATGAATGCTTCTCAAAAGTTAGAGCATAGGGCCAGAATGAGGGCTGTCAAACTCCAGATAGAGAGGGAGGAGGTAGCCTTGGCTCAAGCTAGACTTGCCTTGGCAAGAGAGCAAAAATTGTGTGGCTTAGATGCCACTGGTGGCAGCAATATTCCTAAAGAGAAACCCAGGTCCTATGATAGTAGAAACCTGACAAAGATTGTGCCCCCCTTCAAAGAAGGGGATGACATCCACAAATGGATGACTGCTCTTGAGAGAGCCTGCATGGTACAGCAGGTTCCTGAGGAACAGTGGGCAGCAATCTTATGGTACTCCTTTTCAGAGAAAGGGAGGGACAAGCTCCTCACTGTCAGACATGAGGATGCAAACAATTACAAAGTCCTGAAGAGTGTTCTGATAGATGGGTTTGGCTTAACCACTGAACAGTACAGGTTCAAGTTCAGAGACACCCAGAAGACACAGACTCAGGACTGGACTGATTTTGTAGATTGTGCTACTAAGGCTCTGGAGGGTTGGCTACATGGCAGCAAAGTACATGACTTTACAGGATTGTATAATTTGATTATGAGGGAGCAGATCCTAAGTAATTGTCAGAACCAGCTCTTACACCAGCACCTGGTAGACTCTGATCTGACCTCTCCCCAAGAATTGGGAAAGAAGGCAGACAAATGGGTCAGAACCAGGATTAGGCCTAAGAATCAGGACAGTAACCAGAAGAAGGAGTCTACCAAGCCTCAAGATAAGGGTGGGGATAAAAGTAAAGAAAAGACTTCCCCAGGGCCCCAAAACTCCAAGGATGGGGGTGGGTCCCAAGACACTTCTTCAACTGAGAAAAAACCCTATTGTTATCCCTGTAAACAGGTGGGGCATTACAAAACAGACAGCTGTTGTCCCAAGAATAACAATAAAGAAAATATACCTCCAAAGCCAGCTTCAACACCTCCTGTTACTGTCAGCAGTAATCCCCCAGGAAGTGGGAGCACACCCAGGAATCTGGGTGGGTTTACTTTTGGAAATCAGGTGGACCCTGGCCTATCCAGGTCCCCATCACCCAATGATCTTGTTTATGAGGCTGGCATGGGGTTTGCCAACTTCTCTGCTTGCCCAAATACTTTGAGCAAGTATAGACAAGAACCCATCATCAATGGTTTAAGAGTTGAAGCTTTTAGAGACACAGGGGCTAGCATCACCATGGTGGCTGATGGCATAGTCCCCTCTAAGCAACTTTTACCTGGTGCCACATACCAGGTAATAAACATTGATGGCATCCAAACAAATCATCCCATGGCAGTAGTAAGTCTCAGCTGGGGAGGTGTCACTGGCCCAAAGAGAGTGGCAGTGTCCCCAAACTTGCCTGTAGACTGTCTACTGGGTAATGATTTAGAAATCTCAGCCTGGGCTGGGGTTGAACAGGAAATCCATTCTAGGATGGTAAATTCCAATGGAAAGGTTAGTGGGGCTGTAATGGCTACAGCCCCAATTCAAGATGTCCTTCCTGAAAAGGTTGGTAGGGCGGAGATACTCCCTGCCCCATCTTTTGCAAAAGCTCTTCCTGAACAGAATAGCAAAGCTGTTATGATAACAGCAGAAACCCAAACTGAGTCTCCTCCTGAAAAGGTTGGTGGGGCTGTGATGGCCACAGCCCAAACTCAAACTGACATGTGTGTTGTGAAACCTGAAATGATGGATAACTCCACACAAACTGAGAGCATGGAGGAGGAAGAGAAATCTCCCCCTCACCAGACTTTAGGACAGGATCAGCCTCCTCAGGGAACTGATCTTACCCCTGATGAAGGAGCTGCCCCAGAGGTGGTTGGGCCTAGCCTGACAGAACCTCTGATGTCAGTGGACTCTTCTCAGGTGGGACCCAGTCTGGAGCAGGTAACCTGCCCCTCTCTACCTTGCCTTAGCCAGCCCAGGGCTGCAGAGGACAAGAAGGACAGTGAGACCCAGAGGGCCCCCTGTCAAATAAAGCACCCCCATCAAGAGATTAGGTGCACCAAAACTAGTAGCCCTAGTAAGGTGAAAACTTTAAAAACTCCTAAGGGAGCCCCCTTAAAAACAGTTAGGGACCTCCCACAGATGGATTCTGTTGGGCACAGCCAAACCTGGGACCCAAAGGGCCCAAACCTGAACTGTCCCTCCAGCAAGCCAAACAGAGGGACCCAGCCTCCAGCTTTAGGTAGCCAGAGGCTGACCCTGAGAGCACAGTGCAACTCAGTTAAAGAAAGAAAGGCACACCTGGTGGAAGATAATTGGAGGAAGCCAAGCCCTAACTTAGTAGAGCCTAACTTCCATACTCCATATCCAAACCAGCCTTTAACTTTGCATAAACACACCCAAGGTAGTGATTCCCTATGGTGGAGACCCTCTAATACCCAAAGGGCGAGGGACTGCTTAGTGGACCATGAGACAGGGGGTACCCATGCTAGTGCAGGTACTTCCTTATATGGCCACTCAGGCAATATAGGCTTACCTGGCCAAGGATAGCCTTATCTCCTTTCGTTTGGGGGGGGGTTATGTAGGAAGGTGGCTACCTGACTATGGTTACCCCAGATTTTTTGCCTGTGTTTAGCTGGTTTTTTGACTTAGTTGACCTGGTTCCCTGCTAATCAGGGCCCCAGGCCATCTGCTCTCTCTGTAAAATGGATTCCATGTACCCTAGGTACATACCAATTGGAAATGGACTCCTTGTCAGCCCCTGTAGAATGCACTATAGGTGCACAGGGCACAGGAGCCACTAAGGCCTACCAGGGGCTGCAGCATATCTTTTGCCACCCCTGGCTGGTTCTTAAATTGACACAACTGGCTGATCACTCAGCTGGGGTAAGGTGGTGTACACACCCCTTGCTTAGATATAGTATACCTATGTCTAAACCTATATCTGGACACATGTAAACCTGTGAGCCACTCCTATAGACAGGCCTCACCAATCCTGGAGGCTGGGTGCATGGTTTTTATGTGAGATGGAGCTCTAGCATGAGCTGAGCCTGTCTGCAGCCGTCGGGAACAAATCCCTAAGCTGTTTCAGGATAATGCCATACCATATACTATTAAGTGCCTTATAATCCTCGCGGTTATTTAGCAACTTTGGTTTGGCTTTATCAAAACATGTCGTGTAAGGTGTCATACGCTTTGGAATACCATCCCCTCGCCAGTTCTGGCGACGGGGATGGCATTCCACCCCTCTAGAGGGGTAAGACATGTTACTTTGCTTTAATGCGGTTGATTTCTCCAAAGGCCTTAAGATCCACAAAATGGATGCCTCTGCCACAGACAAATGTCTGGACCCCTGGAGCTGACCGAAACCCAGTCAAGGGGGTCCTGGACAAAGGGTTTCCTGTCACAGGAGGGTGTCACCGCCCTCCAGACAGGAGATAGTGTATTGTAGCAGGGAGGTTTGAAAGAAACCAGACACTGCCTGGGGCGCACAAGGCTGCCCCTTGCATAATCCGGCCAAACCGGTTCTGGGGCACTCCAGCCCTCGTGCCAGGGCGGCCTGGATCAAAGGAAGGGGGTGTATCCACCCACTTCCTGGGTCCCACCCATAGGAGGGGACCTAGCAGGTAATCACGCCCACCAGATTCGAATAAGAGTGGGAGCAGTGCCAATGCACATCAGATTTCCTGGAAGAAACATATGAAACGATATTCTGGACCCTTCGTCCTCCATCTCAACGTGGAAGCCCGAAGAATCTCCCTTGTGGTCAAGGAGTGACCACCCTGCAGCAGCAGGCACCATCCAGCCCTCGACGTCTACTTGGTTGCAGTTCCCGCCGGAACTCGAGCGACTGAGATCGACGAGATCAAGCCTGCCCAGCTTCTAACAGCCCGATCCACAGTCCCTGCAAAGCTGAGACCCGTGGAGGCGACCGGAAGCGTGGGGCACGCCATCTTGAAGTGACCACGAGACGCTGACCGTGCAGCCCACGAGTGACCCTCGAAGCTGTACACCGGGGTTTGAGAAGCCCCCACCCTGAGCTACTCCTGAGCCGAAGTTCAGCCCTCCACACTCGACGAGTGCTGCGTGGGGCCCTTTGGCACGATTTGGCTCAACGCGTTGGCCCGGTCACTTGCCAGCTGGCTTGTGGTCCCTGTGCCGACGAACTACAAAAGAAGACTCGTGATTCTGGTTGCTCCAGATCCACACCAGCTCCCCTGAAAGGGAGCCCCGACTCTGACCTTCCTGGTCCGAGTAAGACGCCATCTTCCAATCCCGCGTGGATTGCTCTTACCAAGGCTTGTTTGCTCCAAACCGGAAGCCGACTGCACCGACGGTGAGAGCCTGCGTGGGACAGATCGTGACCTGCTCCTGGACGTCGCAGATGCCCCAGAGCCCACGTGACAGCGAAGAGAAGCGCCTCGACGACCACCTGATTGCGCCCGACATTGCCTGGTTCCGTCCTGGTTCCACCCTGGTCACTGCTGAGTGACCCAGACTCTGTCCCCTCTGCTTTCAGGTACTCTACAACTTGAGTCCACCCTTGGACTCCACCGGACACTTCGTCTTCACCCTGCCTGCAGCCCTTTCAGCTTCAAGCACCAAGAGCCTGCGTGTCAAAACCCGACGCCACTTCGACCCTGTGCACCCACTTCCTGTGGGTGAGGTAACTTTGCTCCGCCGGTGTTCCCACACTGGTGCACACCTCTAGGGTCTGTGTGTTAAGTTTTGTTCCTCTAGGTTCAGCGGAAGTGTCCTTAAACTTTAACTATTTGACTTTTACGCACCATTGGTTAACATTGGTGCATGCGTGCGCTTTCCGCACATCTCCCGAATCCCGAGGGCCATTCCCGACTTCAGCATTGCTTGTCCTGACTGCTCCCAGCGATTCCCTAGGCCCTAGGCCTAACCACTGTTCGAGTGGCCTCCCTTATACCACTTGTTTAGTATATGGTTTGAGTGGCCCCCTGCCCTCATCCATAATTGTGCAACTTGTATGTTTAAACAGTGCTTTTGATTTAACGCTTGTGCCCCTTTATTCATAAAGAATACTGGGGATTGTTTTTAGTAATAAACACATATATTTTTATAATATATACTTGTGTGGTGTCCTTTCATTTGGTATTACAGGATTGTATGTGGTAAAACAGCTCGCTTAACACGACCTCTTAAGTTAAGCCTTTAGGCTGCTTAGTCCATGCTACCACTAGGATAGCTTGTCTAATAAGGTTGACTTACAACCAGACACCATAAGGGGATTGTTTGGTCAGGTAGTAGGTGGTTCCAGAATTGGAAACATCCCCTACCAGGCCAACTTCTCACAACAGCTAACTGTCCACTGAACCTTTTTTGGCATCTTCTTGGATGTCAAGTCATTTAATGGTGTCACTATAGACCCATAGTTTTTCACAAACTTTCTGTAATACCCAGTCAGGCCCAAGAAGGCTCTGACTTGTGTCTGGGTAACTGGAGGAGCCCAGTCCTGTATGGCCTGGATTTTGCTTTCCAGTGGCTGAACCTGGCCTCCACCTACTAGGTGGCCCAGGTATACAACCTTACTCTGCCCTATCTGGCACTTTGTGGCCTTGATAGTTAGGCCTGCCTTTTGCAGGGCCTCCAAAACTTTCTTCAGGTGGATCAGGTGATCCTCCCAGGTGGAGCTAAAGACAGCAATATCATCCAGATAAGCTGCACAAAAGTCATCCAACCCAGTAAGGACTTGGTTCACCAACCTTTGGAAAGTGGCAGGTGCATTCTTCAAACCAAAGGGCATTACCACAAACTGATAATGTCCACTAGGGGTAGAGAATGCCGTTTTGGCTTTTGACTCCTCAGCTAGTCTGATTTGCCAGTAGCCAGCTGTCAGATCAAATGTGCTCAGAAACTTGGCAGAAGCCAATCTGTCAATGAGCTCATCTGCTCTTGGAATGGGGTGAGCATCTGTCCTAGTGACAGCATTGAGACCCCTGTAATCCACGCAAAACCTCATTTCTCTCTTACCATCTTGGGTATGAGGTTTTGGCACCAGGACTACTGGGCTGGCCCATGGGCTCTCTGATGGCTCAATCACTCCAAGCTCCAACATCTTTTGCACCTCAGCCTTGATGCAATCCCTGACATGATCAGGTTGCCTGTAGATCTTATTCTTGACAGGCAGACTGTCACCAGTGTCCACAACATGGGTACACCAGTCAGTTTGGCTGGGTGTGAGTGAAAACATTTGCCTGTGAGCCTGCAAAACTTGTCTGCAGTCCCTCTGTTGCTGGTCAGTGAGGCTGCCTGCCAAGGCTACTCCATCAACTGAACCATCATCAGGGTTCTGGGAAAGCAGGTCTGGGAGAGGGTCACTCTCTTCCTCCTGTTCCCCATCTGTGGCCATGAGCAAGCTCATGTCCTCCCTGTCTACAAATGCTTTCAAGCGATTCACATGGATTACCCTGTGAGGGCTCCTGGGTGTTCCAAAGTCTACCAAGTAGGTGACTTCCCCTTTCTTCTCAATAATAGGATAGGGTCCACTCCATTTGTCTTGGAGTGCTGCTGGAGCCACTGGCTCCAGTACCCATACCTTCTGTCCTGGTTGGAACTCTACCAGTACAGCCTTTTGGTCATGCCAAGCTTTCTGCAATTCTTGGCTGGCCTCCAGGTTTTTGGATGCTCTTTCCATGTACTCAGCCATCCTGGAGCGGAGACCAAGTACATAGTCCACTATGTCTAGTTTGGGCTTTTTGAGAGGTAACTCCCATCCTTCCTTCACCAAACACAATGGACCTCTCACAGGGTGGCCAAACAAAAGTTCAAAAGGGCTGTAGCCAACCCCCTTCTGTGGGACCTCTCTGTAAGCAAAGAGCAGGCAGGGTAAAAGAATGTCCCATTTCCGCCTGAGCTTCTCTGGTAATCCTTTTATCATGCCTTTTAGGGTCTTGTTAAATCTCTCCACAAGCCCATTGCATTGTGGATGATATGGGGTGGTAAACTTATAGTTTACTCCACATTCCTTCCACATTGCTTTTAGATAGCTGGACATAAAATTTGTCCCTCTATCTGATAGTACCTCCTTAGGAAAGCCCACTCTTGAGAAAACTGCAATGAGGGCTTTTGCCACCACAGGTGCTGTGGTGGTCCTTAGGGGAATAGCCTCTGGGTACCTGGTGGCATGATCCACTACCACCAGTATGAATCTGTTCCCAGATGCTGTTTGGGGGTCCATTGGACCCACAATATCAATTCCAACTCTCTCAAAGGGGACCCCCACCACAGGTAGTGGTATTAGGGGGGCCTTTGTTGTGCCACCTGACTTACCACTGGCTTGGCAAGTGACACAGGAGCGACAAAACTCCTTGACATCCTCTGACATGTGAGGCCAGTGAAAGTGTGGAACAAGCCTGTCCCACGTCTTGTTCTGGCCTAAGTGTCCTGCAAGGGGAATATCATGGGCCAAGGTAAGGAGGAATCCCCTAAACTGCAGAGGTATCACCAACCTCCTGGTCATGCCAGGCTTGGGGGCTCTAGCCTCTGAGTAAAGGAGTCCCTCATCCCAATACACAGTATGGGTACCTTGGGCATCCCCAGCAGCCTCAGCAGCAGCCTGCTGTCTGAGGGGTTCAAGGGAAGGGCAATCTAATTGAGCCTGCCTCAGGTCTGCCCTTGAGGGTCCCCCTGTCCCCAGAAACTCAACCTGGTCAGGTTCAAGCTCCTCAGAGACAGTCTCCTCTTGGGCTGCAGAATCAGTTTCCTCTGAAAGCTGATCCTCAACCTGGGGCAAGGTGGAAGGCGAGGCCTTTCCTCTCTTGCTCCTTCTCTTGGGTTGTGGCTGGTCTATTGTCTCAAGATCCACCACTGGTTCAGGAAGGCACTTCTTAGCCTGAGCCCTTGTCATGGCAAGGACATGCTCTGAAATCCCTAGCATTTCTGCATGAGTCCTGTACTCCACTTCTGACCATGCTGAGCTTTCAAGGTCATTGCCTAACAGACAGTCTACTGGTAGGTCTGCACTCACCACAACTTTCTTTAGGCCATCAACCCCTCCCCAGGAGAAGTTCACAACTGCCACACTATGGGAGGTAGTGGAGTTGCTTGCATTGGTTACTAGGTAGCTCTCTCCTAGTACAATCTGTCCAGGGTCCACAAAGCCAGGGGTCACCATGGTGACACTAGCACATGTGTCCCTGTAAGCTTGAGCCAGTTTCTCATTTATTAAGGGAGTCTGCCTGTATTTGCCCAGGTTAGTGGGGCTTACTGCAGTGGGCAACTCAATGTCCACATCATACAGGAGAACTGCCTGTGTAGGGACTCTGACTAGGCCAGATCCTACTTCAATACCCAGGGTCAACCCAGCTACACCCTTGGACTGTGTTCCACCACTGCTTACTGTACTTGGGGTTGCAGTTGCTTTAGGAGCTGTAGTGGTGGGAACTGGATTTGCCTTGGTGCACTCACTGCCCCAGTGTGAAACTGATTTGCAGGTATTGCACCAAGGTGTCTTTGGACCTTTGTTCTTCTTCTTCTTGTTACCATTTTGGGAACCACCCTCCTTACTATTAGTTTGGGGGCCTGAAGACTTCTGGTCTTTTTCTTTATCTTTCTGATTCTGATTACCACCCTTCTGGTCTGTTTTCTTCTGGTCACCACCTTGGTTCTGGGGTTTCTGCTTAATCCTTGTTCTGACCCATTTGTCTGCCTTCTTTCCCAATTCTTGGGGAGAGGTCAGATCAGAGTCAATAAGGTATTGATGCAACAGCTGGTTTGTACAGTTATTAAGGATCTGTTCTCTCATCATAAGATTGTACAATCCTGTATAGTCTGAAACTTTACTTCCCTGTAACCAACCCTCCAAAGCCTTAGTGGCACACTCCACAAAATCAGTCCAGTCTTGAGTCTGTGCTTTCTGGGTGTCTCTGAACAACAACCTGTATTGCTCAGTGGTTAGGCCATACCCTTCAATGAGAGCACTCTTCAAAACAGAGTAGTTTTTGGCATCCTCAGGTCTAACTGTGAGGAGCCTGTCCCTCCCTTTCTCAGAAAAGGAGTACCACAAAATTGCAGCCCACTGATTCTCAGGAACCTGCTGTACCATGCAGGCTCTCTCAAGAGCAGTCATCCATTTGTGGATGTCATCCCCTTCTTTAAAGGGGGGCACAATCTTGGTCAGGTTTCTATTGTCATAGGCCCTGTCTTTTTCTCTTGGAAAATTGCTGCCACCAGTGACATCTAAGCCACTTAATTTCTGCTCTCTTGCCAAGGCAAGTTTAGCTTGAGCTAAGGTAAGCTTAGCTTGACTCAGGGCTACCTCCTCTCTCTCTATCTGGAGTCTGACAGCCCTCATTCTAGCCCTATGCTCAGCTTTCTGAGAAGCACTCATGCCTCTCTCTGATTCTCTGGAGGCACTAGAAAGATGAGAGTCCCCTGAGGGAGATCTCACTCTTCTGTTGCCTGGGAGAATCACATGTTGGGTTCTGGGGAGGTGCTGGCCCTCTCCATTCCCCAGTAGGTCCAAGTTGGCCTGGCTAAGCCTACCAACTGGAACCTGGCTACCCTGATCCTGTACTTGTGAGTCCCCACCATCTGAGTCCTCATCCAAGTCATCATCATCCTCCTCTTCAGGGGGATCAACCACAGGGGGGTTCCCTCCAGTTCCTGTATCTAGGGAAGCTGCTTTTGCCTTCTCTAAGTCATCCTGTTCTAGGATTTCTACCAGGATTAGGCAAGTGGGGCTTCTGCCCCTTTTTAACCCTCTTGCTTTGCACAAGGCAATCAAGTCTCTGCGGGTTAGTTTGTCATATCCAAAAGTTGCCTGGGTAGGGTCAACTGTCACAGGAGCAGACCCTGAGGCTTTTCCTGTGTCAGACATGGTTACTAGTGAGGTGTAAGTGGTGCACTTACCTACACTAAGTGTTTTCCTACTGTACCTTGCTAGTTAGTTGTAGTCAGGGTGTGCTAATCCCTTCAACCTACAACTACTAAGTTCAGTAGAACTTAATATGCTAAGCTTTTGATTTTATATGTACCTAGAGGTACTTGATGTGATCTTTCAATTTGATATAAAGATTGCAATGGTAAAACAACAGCAAGCTCAAATCCGCACCGCTGCTCACCAATGTGAGAAGTTGGCCTGGTAGGGGATGTTTCCAATTCTGGAACCACCTACTACCTGACCAAACAATCCCCTTATGGTGTCTGGTTGTAAGTCAACCTTATTAGACAAGCTATCCTAGTGGTAGCATGGACTAAGCAGCCTAAAGGCTTAACTTAAGAGGTCGTGTTAAGCGAGCTGTTTTACCACATACAATCCTGTAATACCAAATGAAAGGACACCACACAAGTATATATTATAAAAATATATGTGTTTATTACTAAAAACAATCCCCAGTATTCTTTATGAATAAAGGGGCACAAGCGTTAAATCAAAAGCACTGTTTAAACATACAAGTTGCACAATTATGGATGAGGGCAGGGGGCCACTCAAACCATATACTAAACAAGTGGTATAAGAGAGGCCACTCGAACAGTGGTTAGGCCTAGGGCCTAGGGAATCGCTGGGAGCAGTCAGGACAAGCAATGCTGAAGTCGGGAATGGCCCTCGGGATTCGGGAGATGTGCGGAAAGCGCACGCATGCACCAATGTTAACCAATGGTGCGTAAAAGTCAAATAGTTAAAGTTTAAGGACACTTCCGCTGAACCTAGAGGAACAAAACTTAACACACAGACCCTAGAGGTGTGCACCAGTGTGGGAACACCGGCGGAGCAAAGTTACCTCACCCACAGGAAGTGGGTGCACAGGGTCGAAGTGGCGTCGGGTTTTGACACGCAGGCTCTTGGTGCTTGAAGCTGAAAGGGCTGCAGGCAGGGTGAAGACGAAGTGTCCGGTGGAGTCCAAGGGTGGACTCAAGTTGTAGAGTACCTGAAAGCAGAGGGGACAGAGTCTGGGTCACTCAGCAGTGACCAGGGTGGAACCAGGACGGAACCAGGCAATGTCGGGCGCAATCAGGTGGTCGTCGAGGCGCTTCTCTTCGCTGTCACGTGGGCTCTGGGGCATCTGCGACGTCCAGGAGCAGGTCACGATCTGTCCCACGCAGGCTCTCACCGTCGGTGCAGTCGGCTTCCGGTTTGGAGCAAACAAGCCTTGGTAAGAGCAATCCACGCGGGATTGGAAGATGGCGTCTCACTCGGACCAGGAAGGTCAGAGTCGGGGCTCCCTTTCAGGGGAGCTGGTGTGGATCTGGAGCAACCAGAATCACGAGTCTTCTTTTGTAGTTCGTCGGCACAGGGACCACAAGCCAGCTGGCAAGTGACCGGGCCAACGCGTTGAGCCAAATCGTGCCAAAGGGCCCCACGCAGCACTCGTCGAGTGTGGAGGGCTGAACTTCGGCTCAGGAGTAGCTCAGGGTGGGGGCTTCTCAAACCCCGGTGTACAGCTTCGAGGGTCACTCGTGGGCTGCACGGTCAGCGTCTCGTGGTCACTTCAAGATGGCGTGCCCCACGCTTCCGGTCGCCTCCACGGGTCTCAGCTTTGCATGGACTGTGGATCGGGCTGTTAGAAGCTGGGCAGGCTTGATCTCGTCGATCTCAGTCGCTCGAGTTCCGGCGGGAACTGCAACTAAGTAGACGTCGAGGGCTGGATGGTGCCTGCTGCTGCAGGGTGGTCACTCCTTGACCACAAGGGAGATTCTTCGGGCTTCCACGTTGAGATGGAGGGCGAAGGGTCCAGAATATCGTTTCAAATGTTTCTTCCAGGAAATCTGATGTGCATTGGCACTGCTCCCACTCTTATTCGAATCTGGTGGGCGTGATTACCTGCTAGGTCCCCTCCTATGGGTGGGACCCAGGAAGTGGGTGGATACACCCCCTTCCTTTGATCCAGGCCGCCCTGGCACGAGGGCTGGAGTGCCCCAGAACCGGTTTGGCCGGATTATGCAAGGGGCAGCCTTGTGCGCCCCAGGCAGTGTCTGGTTTCTTTCAAACCTCCCTGCTACAATACACTATCTCCTGTCTGGAGGGCGGTGACACCCTCCTGTGACAGGAAACCCTTTGTCCAGGACCCCCTTGACTGGGTTTCGGTCAGCTCCAGGGGTCCAGACATTTGTCTGTGGCAGAGGCATCCATTTTGTGGATCTTAAGGCCTTTGGAGAAATCAACCGCATTAAAGTGAAGTAACATGTCTTACCCCTCTAGAGGGGTGGAATGCCATCCCCGTCGCCAGAACTGGCGAGGGGATGGTATTCCAAAGCGTATGACACCTTACACGACATGTTTTGATAAAGCCAAACCAGAGTTGCTAAATAACCGCGAGGATTATAAGGCACTTAATAGTATATGGTATGGCATTATCCTGAAACAGCTTAGGGATTTGTTCCCGACGGCTGCAGACAGGCTCAGCTCATGCTAGAGCTCCATCTCACATAAAAACCAAGCACCCAGCCTCCAGGATTGGTGAGGCCTGTCTATAGGAGTGGCTCACAGGTTTACATGTGTCCAGATATAGGTTTAGACATAGGTATACTATATCTAAGCAAGGGGTGTGTACACCACCTTACCCCAGCTGAGTGGTCAGCCAGTTGTGTCAATTTAAGAACCAGCCAGGGGTGGCAAAAGATATGCTGCAGCCCCTGGTAGGCCTTAGTGGCTCCTGTGCCCTGTGCACCTATAGTGCATTCTACAGGGGCTGACAAGGAGTCCATTTCCAATTGGTATGTGCCTATAGCACATGTGTCATTAATTTAGTGAGAGAACAGCAGGCTGGGGGTCTGATCAGCAGGCCCACAGCCTCAGTAGTCGAAAACCAGTGAAGCAAAAAGCAAAAATTTGGGGTGACCATAGGATAGCAGACCCTACTCTCCTACAACAGTTATTAAGGATCTGTTCTCTCATCATAAGATTGTACAATCCTGTATAGTCTGAAACTTTACTTCCCTGTAACCAACCCTCCAAAGCCTTAGTGGCACACTCCACAAAATCAGTCCAGTCTTGAGTCTGTGCTTTCTGGGTGTCTCTGAACAACAACCTGTATTGCTCAGTGGTTAGGCCATACCCTTCAATGAGAGCACTCTTCAAAACAGAGTAGTTTTTGGCATCCTCAGGTCTAACTGTGAGGAGCCTGTCCCTCCCTTTCTCAGAAAAGGAGTACCACAAAATTGCAGCCCACTGATTCTCAGGAACCTGCTGTACCATGCAGGCTCTCTCAAGAGCAGTCATCCATTTGTGGATGTCATCCCCTTCTTTAAAGGGGGGCACAATCTTGGTCAGGTTTCTATTATCATAGGCCCTGTCTTTTTCTCTTGGAAAATTGCTGCCACCAGTGACATCTAAGCCACTTAATTTCTGCTCTCTTGCCAAGGCAAGTCTAGCTTGAGCCAAGGCTACCTCCTCCCTCTCTATCTGGAGTTTGACAGCCCTCATTCTGGCCCTATGCTCTAACTTTTGAGAAGCATTCATGCCTCTCTGTGATTCTCTGGAGGCACTAGAAAGATGAGAGTCCCCTGAGGGAGATCTCACTCTTCTGTTGCCTGGGGGAATCATATGTTGGGTTCTGGGGAGGTGCTGGCCCTCTCCAGTCCTCAGTAGGTCCAAGTTGGCCTGGCTAAGCCTACCAACTGGAACCTGGCTACCCTGATCCTGTACTCCTAAGTCCTCAACATCTGAGTCCTCATCCAAGTCATCATCATCCTCCTCTTCAAGGGGATCAACTGCAGGGGGGTTCCCTCCAGTTCCTGTATCTAGGGAAGCTGCTTTTGCCTTCTCTAAGTCATCCTGTTCTAGGATTTCTACCAGGATTAGGCAGGTGGGGCTTCTGCCCCTTTTTAACCCTCTTGCTTTGCACAAGGCAATCAAGTCTCTGCGGGTTAGTTTGTCATATCCAAAAGTTGCCTGGTGTGAGAAGTTGGCCTGGTAGGGGATGTTTCCAATTCTGGAACCACCTACTACCTGACCAAACAATCCCCTTATGGTGTCTGGTTGTAAGTCAACCTTATTAGACAAGCTATCCTAGTGGTAGCATGGACTAAGCAGCCTAAAGGCTTAACTTAAGAGGTCGTGTTAAGCGAGCTGTTTTACCACATACAATCCTGTAATACCAAATGAAAGGACACCACACAAGTATATATTATAAAAATATATGTGTTTATTACTAAAAACAATCCCCAGTATTCTTTATGAATAAAGGGGCACAAGCGTTAAATCAAAAGCACTGTTTAAACATACAAAGTTGCACAATTATGGATGAGGGCAGGGGGCCACTCAAACCATATACTAAACAAGTGGTATAAGAGAGGCCACTCGAACAGTGGTTAGGCCTAGGGCCTAGGGAATCGCTGGGAGCAGTCAGGACAAGCAATGCTGAAGTCGGGAATGGCCCTCGGGATTCGGGAGATGTGCGGAAAGCGCACGCATGCACCAATGTTAACCAATGGTGCGTAAAAGTCAAATAGTTAAAGTTTAAGGACACTTCCGCTGAACCTAGAGGAACAAAACTTAACACACAGACCCTAGAGGTGTGCACCAGTGTGGGAACACCGGCGGAGCAAAGTTACCTCACCCACAGGAAGTGGGTGCACAGGGTCGAAGTGGCGTCGGGTTTTGACACGCAGGCTCTTGGTGCTTGAAGCTGAAAGGGCTGCAGGCAGGGTGAAGACGAAGTGTCCGGTGGAGTCCAAGGGTGGACTCAAGTTGTAGAGTACCTGAAAGCAGAGGGGACAGAGTCTGGGTCACTCAGCAGTGACCAGGGTGGAACCAGGACGGAACCAGGCAATGTCGGGCGCAATCAGGTGGTCGTCGAGGCGCTTCTCTTCGCTGTCACGTGGGCTCTGGGGCATCTGCGACGTCCAGGAGCAGGTCACGATCTGTCCCACGCAGGCTCTCACCGTCGGTGCAGTCGGCTTCCGGTTTGGAGCAAACAAGCCTTGGTAAGAGCAATCCACGCGGGATTGGAAGATGGCGTCTCACTCGGACCAGGAAGGTCAGAGTCGGGGCTCCCTTTCAGGGGAGCTGGTGTGGATCTGGAGCAACCAGAATCACGAGTCTTCTTTTGTAGTTCGTCGGCACAGGGACCACAAGCCAGCTGGCAAGTGACCGGGCCAACGCGTTGAGCCAAATCGTGCCAAAGGGCCCCACGCAGCACTCGTCGAGTGTGGAGGGCTGAACTTCGGCTCAGGAGTAGCTCAGGGTGGGGGCTTCTCAAACCCCGGTGTACAGCTTCGAGGGTCACTCGTGGGCTGCACGGTCAGCGTCTCGTGGTCACTTCAAGATGGCGTGCCCCACGCTTCCGGTCGCCTCCACGGGTCTCAGCTTTGCAGGGACTGTGGATCGGGCTGTTAGAAGCTGGGCAGGCTTGATCTCGTCGATCTCAGTCGCTCGAGTTCCGGCGGGAACTGCAACTAAGTAGACGTCGAGGGCTGGATGGTGCCTGCTGCTGCAGGGTGGTCACTCCTTGACCACAAGGGAGATTCTTCGGGCTTCCACGTTGAGATGGAGGGCGAAGGGTCCAGAATATCGTTTCAAATGTTTCTTCCAGGAAATCTGATGTGCATTGGCACTGCTCCCACTCTTATTCGAATCTGGTGGGCGTGATTACCTGCTAGGTCCCCTCCTATGGGTGGGACCCAGGAAGTGGGTGGATACACCCCCTTCCTTTGATCCAGGCCGCCCTGGCACGAGGGCTGGAGTGCCCCAGAACCGGTTTGGCCGGATTATGCAAGGGGCAGCCTTGTGCGCCCCAGGCAGTGTCTGGTTTCTTTCAAACCTCCCTGCTACAATACACTATCTCCTGTCTGGAGGGCGGTGACACCCTCCTGTGACAGGAAACCCTTTGTCCAGGACCCCCTTGACTGGGTTTCGGTCAGCTCCAGGGGTCCAGACATTTGTCTGTGGCAGAGGCATCCATTTTGTGGATCTTAAGGCCTTTGGAGAAATCAACCGCATTAAAGTGAAGTAACATGTCTTACCCCTCTAGAGGGGTGGAATGCCATCCCCGTCGCCAGAACTGGCGAGGGGATGGTATTCCAAAGCGTATGACACCTTACACGACATGTTTTGATAAAGCCAAACCAGAGTTGCTAAATAACCGCGAGGATTATAAGGCACTTAATAGTATATGGTATGGCATTATCCTGAAACAGCTTAGGGATTTGTTCCCGACGGCTGCAGACAGGCTCAGCTCATGCTAGAGCTCCATCTCACATAAAAACCATGCACCCAGCCTCCAGGATTGGTGAGGCCTGTCTATAGGAGTGGCTCACAGGTTTACATGTGTCCAGATATAGGTTTAGACATAGGTATACTATATCTAAGCAAGGGGTGTGTACACCACCTTACCCCAGCTGAGTGATCAGCCAGTTGTGTCAATTTAAGAACCAGCCAGGGGTGGCAAAAGATATGCTGCAGCCCCTGGTAGGCCTTAGTGGCTCCTGTGCCCTGTGCACCTATAGTGCATTCTACAGGGGCTGACAAGGAGTCCATTTCCAATTGGTATGTGTAGGAGAGTAGGGTCTGCTATCCTATGGTCACCCCAAATTTTTGCTTTTTGCTTCACTGGTTTTCGACTACTGAGGCTGTGGGCCTGCTGATCAGACCCCCAGCCTGCTGTTCTCTCACTAAATTAATGACACATGTGCTATAGGCACATACCAATTGGAAATGGACTCCTTGTCAGCCCCTGTAGAATGCACTATAGGTGCACAGGGCACAGGAGCCACTAAGGCCTACCAGGGGCTGCAGCATATCTTTTGCCACCCCTGGCTGGTTCTTAAATTGACACAACTGGCTGATCACTCAGCTGGGGTAAGGTGGTGTACACACCCCTTGCTTAGATATAGTATACCTATGTCTAAACCTATATCTGGACACATGTAAACCTGTGAGCCACTCCTATAGACAGGCCTCACCAATCCTGGAGGCTGGGTGCTTGGTTTTTATGTGAGATGGAGCTCTAGCATGAGCTGAGCCTGTCTGCAGCCGTCGGGAACAAATCCCTAAGCTGTTTCAGGATAATGCCATACCATATACTATTAAGTGCCTTATAATCCTCGCGGTTATTTAGCAACTCTGGTTTGGCTTTATCAAAACATGTCGTGTAAGGTGTCATACGCTTTGGAATACCATCCCCTCGCCAGTTGTGGCGACGGGGATGGCATTCCACCCCTCTAGAGGGGTAAGACATGTTACTTCACTTTAATGCGGTTGATTTCTCCAAAGGCCTTAAGATCCACAAAATGGATGCCTCTGCCACAGACAAATGTCTGGACCCCTGGAGCTGACCGAAACCCAGTCAAGGGGGTCCTGGACAAAGGGTTTCCTGTCACAGGAGGGTGTCACCGCCCTCCAGACAGGAGATAGTGTATTGTAGCAGGGAGGTTTGAAAGAAACCAGACACTGCCTGGGGCGCACAAGGCTGCCCCTTGCATAATCCGGCCAAACCGGTTCTGGGGCACTCCAGCCCTCGTGCCAGGGCGGCCTGGATCAAAGGAAGGGGGTGTAACCACCCACTTCCTGGGTCCCACCCATAGGAGGGGACCTAGCAGGTAATCACGCCCACCAGATTCGAATAAGAGTGGGAGCAGTGCCAATGCACATCAGATTTCCTGGAAGAAACATTTGAAACGATATTCTGGACCCTTCGCCCTCCATCTCAACGTGGAAGCCCGAAGAATCTCCCTTGTGGTCAAGGAGTGACCACCCTGCAGCAGCAGGCACCATCCAGCCCTCGACGTCTACTTAGTTGCAGTTCCCGCCGGAACTCGAGCGACTGAGATCGACGAGATCAAGCCTGCCCAGCTTCTAACAGCCCGATCCACAGTCCCTGCAAAGCTGAGACCCGTGGAGGCGACCGGAAGCGTGGGGCACGCCATCTTGAAGTGACCACGAGACGCTGACCGTGCAGCCCACGAGTGACCCTCGAAGCTGTACACCGGGGTTTGAGAAGCCCCCACCCTGAGCTACTCCTGAGCCGAAGTTCAGCCCTCCACACTCGACGAGTGCTGCGTGGGGCCCTTTGGCACGATTTGGCTCAACGCGTTGGCCCGGTCACTTGCCAGCTGGCTTGTGGTCCCTGTGCCGACGAACTACAAAAGAAGACTCGTGATTCTGGTTGCTCCAGATCCACACCAGCTCCCCTGAAAGGGAGCCCCGACTCTGACCTTCCTGGTCCGAGTGAGACGCCATCTTCCAATCCCGCGTGGATTGCTCTTACCAAGGCTTGTTTGCTCCAAACCGGAAGCCGACTGCACCGACGGTGAGAGCCTGCGTGGGACAGATCGTGACCTGCTCCTGGACGTCGCAGATGCCCCAGAGCCCACGTGACAGCGAAGAGAAGCGCCTCGACGACCACCTGATTGCGCCCGACATTGCCTGGTTCCGTCCTGGTTCCACCCTGGTCACTGCTGAGTGACCCAGACTCTGTCCCCTCTGCTTTCAGGTACTCTACAACTTGAGTCCACCCTTGGACTCCACCGGACACTTCGTCTTCACCCTGCCTGCAGCCCTTTCAGCTTCAAGCACCAAGAGCCTGCGTGTCAAAACCCGACGCCACTTCGACCCTGTGCACCCACTTCCTGTGGGTGAGGTAACTTTGCTCCGCCGGTGTTCCCACACTGGTGCACACCTCTAGGGTCTGTGTGTTAAGTTTTGTTCCTCTAGGTTCAGCGGAAGTGTCCTTAAACTTTAACTATTTGACTTTTACGCACCATTGGTTAACATTGGTGCATGCGTGCGCTTTCCGCACATCTCCCGAATCCCGAGGGCCATTCCCGACTTCAGCATTGCTTGTCCTGACTGCTCCCAGCGATTCCCTAGGCCCTAGGCCTAACCACTGTTCGAGTGGCCTCTCTTATACCACTTGTTTAGTATATGGTTTGAGTGGCCCCCTGCCCTCATCCATAATTGTGCAACTTTGTATGTTTAAACAGTGCTTTTGATTTAACGCTTGTGCCCCTTTATTCATAAAGAATACTGGGGATTGTTTTTAGTAATAAACACATATATTTTTATAATATATACTTGTGTGGTGTCCTTTCATTTGGTATTACAGGATTGTATGTGGTAAAACAGCTCGCTTAACACGACCTCTTAAGTTAAGCCTTTAGGCTGCTTAGTCCATGCTACCACTAGGATAGCTTGTCTAATAAGGTTGACTTACAACCAGACACCATAAGGGGATTGTTTGGTCAGGTAGTAGGTGGTTCCAGAATTGGAAACATCCCCTACCAGGCCAACTTCTCACATTGGTGAGCAGCGGTGCGGATTTGAGCTTGCTGTTGTTTTACCATTGCAATCTTTATATCAAATTGAAAGATCACATCAAGTACCTCTAGGTACATATAAAATCAAAAGCTTAGCATATTAAGTTCTACTGAACTTAGTAGTTGTAGGTTGAAGGGATTAGCACACCCTGACTACAACTAACTAGCAAGGTACAGTAGGAAAACACTTAGTGTAGGTAAGTGCACCACTTACACCTCACTAGTAACCATGTCTGACACAGGAAAGGCCTCAGGGTCTAGTCCTGTGACAGTTGACCCTACCCAGGCAACTTTTGGATATGACAAACTAACCCGCAGAGACTTGATTGCCTTGTGCAAAGCAAGAGGGTTAAAAAGGGGCAGAAGCCCCACCTGCCTAACCCTGGTAGAAATCCTAGAACAGGATGACTTAGAGAAGGCTAAAACAGCTTCCCTAGACACAGGAAATGGAGAGAACCCCCCTGTAGTTGATCCCCCTGAAGAGGAGGATGATGATGACTTGGATGGGGACTCAGATGCTGGGGACTTAGAAGTACAGGATCAGGGTAGCCAGGTTCCAGTTGGTAGGCTTAGCCAGGCCAACTTGGACCTACTGGGGAATGGAGAGGGCCAGCACCTCCCCAGAACCCAACATGTGATTCTCCCAGGCAACAGAAGAGTGAGATCTCCCTCAGGGGACTCTCATCTTTCTAGTGCCTCCAGAGAATCAGAGAGAGGCATGAGTGCTTCTCAGAAAGCTGAACATAGGGCTAGAATGAGGGCTGTCAGACTCCAGATAGAGAGAGAGGAGGTAGCCCTGAGTCAAGCTAAGCTTACCTTAGCTCAAGCTAAACTTGCCTTGGCAAGAGAGCAGAAATTAAGTGGCTTAGATGTCACTGGTGGCAGCAATTTTCCAAGAGAAAAAGACAGGGCCTATGATAATAGAAACCTGACCAAAATTGTGCCCCCCTTTAAAGAAGGGGATGACATCCACAAATGGATGACTGCTCTTGAGAGAGCCTGCATGGTACAGCAGGTTCCTGAGAATCAGTGGGCTGCAATTTTGTGGTACTCCTTTTCTGAGAAAGGGAGGGACAGGCTCCTCACAGTTAGACCTGAGGATGCCAAAAACTACTCTGTTTTGAAGAGTGCTCTCATTGAAGGGTATGGCCTAACCACTGAGCAATACAGGTTGTTGTTCAGAGACACCCAGAAAGCACAGACTCAAGACTGGACTGATTTTGTGGAGTGTGCCACTAAGGCTTTGGAGGGTTGGTTACAGGGAAGTAAAGTTTCAGACTATACAGGATTGTACAATCTTATGATGAGAGAACAGATCCTTAATAACTGTACAAACCAGCTGTTGCATCAATACCTTATTGACTCTGATCTGACCTCTCCCCAAGAATTGGGAAAGAAGGCAGACAAATGGGTCAGAACAAGGATTAAGCAGAAACCCCAGAACCAAGGTGGTGACCAGAAGAAAACAGACCAGAAGGGTGGTAATCAGAATCAGAAAGATAAAGAAAAAGACCAGAAGTCTTCAGGCCCCCAAACTAATAGTAAGGAGGGTGGTTCCCAAAATGGTAACAAGAAGAAGAAGAACAAAGGTCCAAAGACACCTTGGTGTAATACCTGCAAATCAGTTTCACACTGGGGCAGTGAGTGCACCAAGGCAAATCCAGTTCCCACCACTACAGCTCCTAAAGCAACTGCAACCCCAAGTACAGTAAGCAGTGGTGGAACACAGTCCAAGGGTGTAGCTGGGTTGACCCTGGGTATTGAAGTAGGATCTGGCCTAGTCAGAGTCCCTACACAGGCAGTTCTCCTGTATGATGTGGACATTGAGTTGCCCACTGCAGTAAGCCCCACTAACCTGGGCAAATACAGGCAGACTCCCTTAATAAATGAGAAACTGGCTCAAGCTTACAGGGACACATGTGCTAGTGTCACCATGGTGACCCCTGGCTTTGTGGACCCTGGACAGATTGTACTAGGAGAGAGCTACCTAGTAACCAATGCAAGCAACTCCACTACCTCCCATAGTGTGGCAGTTGTGAACTTCTCCTGGGGAGGGGTTGATGGCCTAAAGAAAGTTGTGGTGAGTGCAGACCTACCAGTAGACTGTCTGTTAGGCAATGACCTTGAAAGCTCAGCATGGTCAGAAGTGGAGTACAGGACTCATGCAGAAATGCTAGGGATTTCAGAGCATGTCCTTGCCATGACAAGGGCTCAGGCTAAGAAGTGCCTTCCTGAACCAGTGGTGGATCTTGAGACAATAGACCAGCCACAACCCAAGAGAAGGAGCAAGAGAGGAAAGGCCTCGCCTTCCACCTTGCCCCAGGTTGAGGATCAGGTTTCAGAGGAAACTGATTCTGCAGTCCAAGAGGAGACTGTCTCTGAGGAGCTTGAACCTGACCAGGTTGAGTTTCTGGGGACAGGGGGACCCTCAAGGGCAGACCTGAGGCAGGCTCAATTAGATTGCCCTTCCCTTGAACCCCTCAGACAGCAGGCTGCTGCTGAGGCTGCTGGGGATGCCCAAGGTACCCATACTGTGTATTGGGATGAGGGACTCCTTTACTCAGAGGCTAGAACCCCCAAGCCTGGCATGACCAGGAGGTTGGTGATACCTCTGCAGTTTAGGGGATTCCTCCTTACCTTGGCCCATGATATTCCCCTTGCAGGACACTTAGGCCAGAACAAGACGTGGGACAGGCTTGTTCCACACTTTCACTGGCCTCACATGTCAGAGGATGTCAAGGAGTTTTGTCGCTCCTGTGTCACTTGCCAAGCCAGTGGTAAGTCAGGTGGCACAACAAAGGCCCCCCTAATACCACTACCTGTGGTGGGGGTCCCCTTTGAGAGAGTTGGAATTGATATTGTGGGTCCAATGGACCCCCAAACAGCATCTGGGAACAGATTCATACTGGTGGTAGTGGATCATGCCACCAGGTACCCAGAGGCTATTCCCCTAAGGACCACCACAGCACCTGTGGTGGCAAAAGCCCTCATTGCAGTTTTCTCAAGAGTGGGCTTTCCTAAGGAGGTACTATCAGATAGAGGGACAAATTTTATGTCCAGCTATCTAAAAGCCATGTGGAAGGAATGTGGAGTAAACTATAAGTTTACCACCCCATATCATCCACAATGCAATGGGCTTGTGGAGAGATTTAACAAGACCCTTAAAGGCATGATAAAAGGATTACCAGAGAAGCTCAGGCGGAAATGGGACATTCTTTTACCCTGCCTGCTCTTTGCTTACAGAGAGGTCCCACAGAAGGGGGTTGGCTACAGCCCTTTTGAACTTTTGTTTGGCCACCCTGTGAGAGGTCCATTGTGTTTGGTGAAGGAAGGATGGGAGTTACCTCTCAAAAAGCCCAAACTAGACATAGTGGACTATGTACTTGGTCTCCGCTCCAGGATGGCTGAGTACATGGAAAGAGCATCCAAAAACCTGGAGGCCAGCCAAGAATTGCAGAAAGCTTGGCATGACCAAAAGGCTGTACTGGTAGAGTTCCAACCAGGACAGAAGGTATGGGTACTGGAGCCAGTGGCTCCAGCAGCACTCCAAGACAAATGGAGTGGACCCTATCCTATTATTGAGAAGAAAGGGGAAGTCACCTACTTGGTAGACTTTGGAACACCCAGGAGCCCTCACAGGGTAATCCATGTGAATCGCTTGAAAGCATTTGTAGACAGGGAGGACATGAGCTTGCTCATGGCCACAGATGGGGAACAGGAGGAAGAGAGTGACCCTCTCCCAGACCTGCTTTCCCAGAACCCTGATGATGGTTCAGTTGATGGAGTAGCCTTGGCAGGCAGCCTCACTGACCAGCAACAGAGGGACTGCAGACAAGTTTTGCAGGCTCACAGGCAAATGTTTTCACTCACACCCAGCCAAACTGACTGGTGTACCCATGTTGTGGACACTGGTGACAGTCTGCCTGTCAAGAATAAGATCTACAGGCAACCTGATCATGTCAGGGATTGCATCAAGGCTGAGGTGCAAAAGATGTTGGAGCTTGGAGTGATTGAGCCATCAGAGAGCCCATGGGCCAGCCCAGTAGTCCTGGTGCCAAAACCTCATACCCAAGATGGTAAGAGAGAAATGAGGTTTTGCGTGGATTACAGGGGTCTCAATGCTGTCACTAGGACAGATGCTCACCCCATTCCGAGAGCAGATGAGCTCATTGACAGATTGGCTTCTGCCAAGTTTCTGAGCACATTTGATCTGACAGCTGGCTACTGGCAAATCAGACTAGCTGAGGAGTCAAAGGCCAAGACAGCATTCTCTACCCCTAGTGGGCATTACAGTTTTTGGTAATGCCCTTTGGTTGAAAGAATGCACCTGCACTTTTCAAAGTTTGGTGAACCAAGTCCTTATGGGTTGGATGACTTTTGTGCAGCTTATCTGGATGATATTGCTGTCCTTTAGCTCCACCTGGGAGGATCACCTGATCCACCTGAAGAAAGTTTTGGAGGCCCTGCAAAAGGCAGCCTAACTATCAAGGCCACAAAGTGCCAGATAGGGCAGAGTAAGGTTGTATACCTGGGCCACCTAGTAGGTGGAGGCCAGGTTCAGCCACTGGAAAGCAAAATCCAGGCCATACAGGACTGGCTCCTCCAGTTACCCAGACACAAGTCAGAGCCTTCTTGGGCCTGACTGGGTATTACAGAAAGTTTGTGAAAAACTATGGGTCTATAGTGACACCATTAAATGACTTGACATCCAAGAAGATGCCAAAAAGGTTCAGTGGACAGTTAGCTGTCAGAAGGCATTTGAAGACCTGAAGAAGGCCATGTGGCTCTGCACCTATCCTAAAGAGTCCTGACTACTCCAAACAGTTCATTGTTCAGACAGATGCTTCTGAGTTGGGGGTGGGAGCTGTACTCTCACAACTTAATCAAGATGGTCAAGACCAGCCAATTGCTTTCATTAGCAGGAGAGCTAACCCCAAGAGAAAAACGTTGGTCAGCCATTGAGAGGGAGGCCTTTGCTGTGGTTTGGGCATTAAAGAAGTTGAGGTCTACTTGTTTGGAACTCACTTCCTGGTGCAAACAGACCATAAGCCCCTCTTATGGCTTAATCAGATGAAGGGTGAAAATCCCAAACTGCTCAGGTGGTCCATTTCCCTACAGGGGATGGACTTTACAGTGGAGCACCGCCCAGGGACTGACCATGGTAATGCAGATGGTCTCTCCAGGTACTTCCACTTAGAACATGAAGACTTATCTGGTCAAGGTTAGTTTAATGTCCCTGCGTTTGGGGGGGGGTTGTGTAGGAGAGTAGGGTCTGCTATCCTATGGTCACCCCAAATTTTTGCTTTTTGCTTCACTGGTTTTCGACTACTGAGGCTGTGGGCCTGCTGATCAGACCCCCAGCTGCTGTTCTCTCACTAAATTAATGACACATGTGCTATAGGCACATACCAATTGGAAATGGACTCCTTGTCAGCCCCTGTAGAATGCACTATAGGTGCACAGGGCACAGGAGCCACTAAGGCCTACCAGGGGCTGCAGCATATCTTTTGCCACCCCTGGCTGGTTCTTAAATTGACACAACTGGCTGATCACTCAGCTGGGGTAAGGTGGTGTACACACCCCTTGCTTAGATATAGTATACCTATGTCTAAACCTATATCTGGACACATGTAAACCTGTGAGCCACTCCTATAGACAGGCCTCACCAATCCTGGAGGCTGGGTGCTTGGTTTTTATGTGAGATGGAGCTCTAGCATGAGCTGAGCCTGTCTGCAGCCGTCGGGAACAAATCCCTAAGCTGTTTCAGGATAATGCCATACCATATACTATTAAGTGCCTTATAATCCTCGCGGTTATTTAGCAACTCTGGTTTGGCTTTATCAAAACATGTCGTGTAAGGTGTCATACGCTTTGGAATACCATCCCCTCGCCAGTTCTGGCGACGGGGATGGCATTCCACCCCTCTAGAGGGGTAAGACATGTTACTTCACTTTAATGCGGTTGATTTCTCCAAAGGCCTTAAGATCCACAAAATGGATGCCTCTGCCACAGACAAATGTCTGGACCCCTGGAGCTGACCGAAACCCAGTCAAGGGGGTCCTGGACAAAGGGTTTCCTGTCACAGGAGGGTGTCACCGCCCTCCAGACAGGAGATAGTGTATTGTAGCAGGGAGGTTTGAAAGAAACCAGACACTGCCTGGGGCGCACAAGGCTGCCCCTTGCATAATCCGGCCAAACCGGTTCTGGGGCACTCCAGCCCTCGTGCCAGGGCGGCCTGGATCAAAGGAAGGGGGTGTAACCACCCACTTCCTGGGTCCCACCCATAGGAGGGGACCTAGCAGGTAATCACGCCCACCAGATTCGAATAAGAGTGGGAGCAGTGCCAATGCACATCAGATTTCCTGGAAGAAACATTTGAAACGATATTCTGGACCCTTCGCCCTCCATCTCAACGTGGAAGCCCGAAGAATCTCCCTTGTGGTCAAGGAGTGACCACCCTGCAGCAGCAGGCACCATCCAGCCCTCGACGTCTACTTAGTTGCAGTTCCCGCCGGAACTCGAGCGACTGAGATCGACGAGATCAAGCCTGCCCAGCTTCTAACAGCCCGATCCACAGTCCCTGCAAAGCTGAGACCCGTGGAGGCGACCGGAAGCGTGGGGCACGCCATCTTGAAGTGACCACGAGACGCTGACCGTGCAGCCCACGAGTGACCCTCGAAGCTGTACACCGGGGTTTGAGAAGCCCCCACCCTGAGCTACTCCTGAGCCGAAGTTCAGCCCTCCACACTCGACGAGTGCTGCGTGGGGCCCTTTGGCACGATTTGGCTCAACGCGTTGGCCCGGTCACTTGCCAGCTGGCTTGTGGTCCCTGTGCCGACGAACTACAAAAGAAGACTCGTGATTCTGGTTGCTCCAGATCCACACCAGCTCCCCTGAAAGGGAGCCCCGACTCTGACCTTCCTGGTCCGAGTGAGACGCCATCTTCCAATCCCGCGTGGATTGCTCTTACCAAGGCTTGTTTGCTCCAAACCGGAAGCCGACTGCACCGACGGTGAGAGCCTGCGTGGGACAGATCGTGACCTGCTCCTGGACGTCGCAGATGCCCCAGAGCCCACGTGACAGCGAAGAGAAGCGCCTCGACGACCACCTGATTGCGCCCGACATTGCCTGGTTCCGTCCTGGTTCCACCCTGGTCACTGCTGAGTGACCCAGACTCTGTCCCCTCTGCTTTCAGGTACTCTACAACTTGAGTCCACCCTTGGACTCCACCGGACACTTCGTCTTCACCCTGCCTGCAGCCCTTTCAGCTTCAAGCACCAAGAGCCTGCGTGTCAAAACCCGACGCCACTTCGACCCTGTGCACCCACTTCCTGTGGGTGAGGTAACTTTGCTCCGCCGGTGTTCCCACACTGGTGCACACCTCTAGGGTCTGTGTGTTAAGTTTTGTTCCTCTAGGTTCAGCGGAAGTGTCCTTAAACTTTAACTATTTGACTTTTACGCACCATTGGTTAACATTGGTGCATGCGTGCGCTTTCCGCACATCTCCCGAATCCCGAGGGCCATTCCCGACTTCAGCATTGCTTGTCCTGACTGCTCCCAGCGATTCCCTAGGCCCTAGGCCTAACCACTGTTCGAGTGGCCTCTCTTATACCACTTGTTTAGTATATGGTTTGAGTGGCCCCCTGCCCTCATCCATAATTGTGCAACTTTGTATGTTTAAACAGTGCTTTTGATTTAACGCTTGTGCCCCTTTATTCATAAAGAATACTGGGGATTGTTTTTAGTAATAAACACATATATTTTTATAATATATACTTGTGTGGTGTCCTTTCATTTGGTATTACAGGATTGTATGTGGTAAAACAGCTCGCTTAACACGACCTCTTAAGTTAAGCCTTTAGGCTGCTTAGTCCATGCTACCACTAGGATAGCTTGTCTAATAAGGTTGACTTACAACCAGACACCATAAGGGGATTGTTTGGTCAGGTAGTAGGTGGTTCCAGAATTGGAAACATCCCCTACCAGGCCAACTTCTCACAGTATGTGCCTATAGCACATGTGTCATTAATTTAGTGAGAGAACAGCAGGCTGGGGGTCTGATCAGCAGGCCCACAGCCTCAGTAGTCGAAAACCAGTGAAGCAAAAAGCAAAAATTTGGGGTGACCATAGGATAGCAGACCCTACTCTCCTACACAACCCCCCCCCAAACGCAGGGACATTAAACTAACCTTGACCAGATAAGTCTTCATGTTCTAAGTGGAAGTACCTGGAGAGACCATCTGCATTACCATGGTCAGTCCCTGGGCGGTGCTCCACTGTAAAGTCCATCCCCTGTAGGGAAATGGACCACCTGAGCAGTTTGGGATTTTCACCCTTCATCTGATTAAGCCATAAGAGGGGCTTATGGTCTGTTTGCACCAGGAAGTGAGTTCCAAACAAGTAGGACCTCAACTTCTTTAATGCCCAAACCACAGCAAAGGCCTCCCTCTCAATGGCTGACCAACGTTTTTCTCTTGGGGTTAGCCTCCTGCTAATGAAAGCAATTGGCTGGTCTTGACCATCTTGATTAAGTTGTGAGAGTACAGCTCCCACCCCCAACTCAGAAGCATCTGTCTGAACAATGAACTGTTTGGAGTAGTCAGGACTCTTTAGGATAGGTGCAGAGCACATGGCCTTCTTCAGGTCTTCAAATGCCTTCTGACAGCTAACTGTCCACTGAACCTTTTTTGGCATCTTCTTGGATGTCAAGTCATTTAATGGTGTCACTATAGACCCATAGTTTTTCACAAACTTTCTGTAATACCCAGTCAGGCCCAAGAAGGCTCTGACTTGTGTCTGGGTAACTGGAGGAGCCCAGTCCTGTATGGCCTGGATTTTGCTTTCCAGTGGCTGAACCTGGCCTCCACCTACTAGGTGGCCCAGGTATACAACCTTACTCTGCCCTATCTGGCACTTTGTGGCCTTGATAGTTAGGCCTGCCTTTTGCAGGGCCTCCAAAACTTTCTTCAGGTGGATCAGGTGATCCTCCCAGGTGGAGCTAAAGACAGCAATATCATCCAGATAAGCTGCACAAAAGTCATCCAACCCAGTAAGGACTTGGTTCACCAACCTTTGAAAAGTGGCAGGTGCATTCTTCAAACCAAAGGGCATTACCACAAACTGATAATGTCCACTAGGGGTAGAGAATGCTGTTTTGGCTTTTGACTCCTCAGCTAGTCTGATTTGCCAGTAGCCAGCTGTCAGATCAAATGTGCTCAGAAACTTGGCAGAAGCCAATCTGTCAATGAGCTCATCTGCTCTTGGAATGGGGTGAGCATCTGTCCTAGTGACAGCATTGAGACCCCTGTAATCCACGCAAAACCTCATTTCTCTCTTACCATCTTGGGTATGAGGTTTTGGCACCAGGACTACTGGGCTGGCCCATGGGCTCTCTGATGGCTCAATCACTCCAAGCTCCAACATCTTTTGCACCTCAGCCTTGATGCAATCCCTGACATGATCAGGTTGCCTGTAGATCTTATTCTTGACAGGCAGACTGTCACCAGTGTCCACAACATGGGTACACCAGTCAGTTTGGCTGGGTGTGAGTGAAAACATTTGCCTGTGAGCCTGCAAAACTTGTCTGCAGTCCCTCTGTTGCTGGTCAGTGAGGCTGCCTGCCAAGGCTACTCCATCAACTGAACCATCATCAGGGTTCTGGGAAAGCAGGTCTGGGAGAGGGTCACTCTCTTCCTCCTGTTCCCCATCTGTGGCCATGAGCAAGCTCATGTCCTCCCTGTCTACAAATGCTTTCAAGCGATTCACATGGATTACCCTGTGAGGGCTCCTGGGTGTTCCAAAGTCTACCAAGTAGGTGACTTCCCCTTTCTTCTCAATAATAGGATAGGGTCCACTCCATTTGTCTTGGAGTGCTGCTGGAGCCACTGGCTCCAGTACCCATACCTTCTGTCCTGGTTGGAACTCTACCAGTACAGCCTTTTGGTCATGCCAAGCTTTCTGCAATTCTTGGCTGGCCTCCAGGTTTTTGGATGCTCTTTCCATGTACTCAGCCATCCTGGAGCGGAGACCAAGTACATAGTCCACTATGTCTAGTTTGGGCTTTTTGAGAGGTAACTCCCATCCTTCCTTCACCAAACACAATGGACCTCTCACAGGGTGGCCAAACAAAAGTTCAAAAGGGCTGTAGCCAACCCCCTTCTGTGGGACCTCTCTGTAAGCAAAGAGCAGGCAGGGTAAAAGAATGTCCCATTTCCGCCTGAGCTTCTCTGGTAATCCTTTTATCATGCCTTTAAGGGTCTTGTTAAATCTCTCCACAAGCCCATTGCATTGTGGATGATATGGGGTGGTAAACTTGTAGTTTACTCCACATTCCTTCCACATTGCTTTTAGATAGCTGGACATAAAATTTGTCCCTCTATCTGATAGTACCTCCTTAGGAAAGCCCACTCTTGAGAAAACTGCAATGAGGGCTTTTGCCACCACAGGCGCTGTGGTGGTCCTTAGGGGAATAGCCTCTGGGTACCTGGTGGCATGATCCACTACCACCAGTATGAATCTGTTCCCAGATGCTGTTTGGGGGTCCATTGGACCCACAATATCAATTCCAACTCTCTCAAAGGGGACCCCCACCACAGGTAGTGGTATT
This sequence comes from Lissotriton helveticus, assembly GCF_964261635.1. NCBI lineage: Eukaryota > Metazoa > Chordata > Amphibia > Caudata > Salamandridae > Lissotriton > Lissotriton helveticus. The sequence goes on along the minus strand of NW_027611671.1, from coordinate 749,540 downwards.
AGGGGGGCCTTTGTTGTGCCACCTGACTTACCACTGGCTTGGCAAGTGACACAGGAGCGACAAAACTCCTTGACATCCTCTGACATGTGAGGCCAGTGAAAGTGTGGAACAAGCCTGTCCCACGTCTTGTTCTGGCCTAAGTGTCCTGCAAGGGGAATATCATGGGCCAAGGTAAGGAGGAATCCCCTAAACTGCAGAGGTATCACCAACCTCCTGGTCATGCCAGGCTTGGGGGCTCTAGCCTCTGAGTAAAGGAGTCCCTCATCCCAATACACAGTATGGGTACCTTGGGCATCCCCAGCAGCCTCAGCAGCAGCCTGCTGTCTGAGGGGTTCAAGGGAAGGGCAATCTAATTGAGCCTGCCTCAGGTCTGCCCTTGAGGGTCCCCCTGTCCCCAGAAACTCAACCTGGTCAGGTTCAAGCTCCTCAGAGACAGTCTCCTCTTGGACTGCAGAATCAGTTTCCTCTGAAACCTGATCCTCAACCTGGGGCAAGGTGGAAGGCGAGGCCTTTCCTCTCTTGCTCCTTCTCTTGGGTTGTGGCTGGTCTATTGTCTCAAGATCCACCACTGGTTCAGGAAGGCACTTCTTAGCCTGAGCCCTTGTCATGGCAAGGACATGCTCTGAAATCCCTAGCATTTCTGCATGAGTCCTGTACTCCACTTCTGACCATGCTGAGCTTTCAAGGTCATTGCCTAACAGACAGTCTACTGGTAGGTCTGCACTCACCACAACTTTCTTTAGGCCATCAACCCCTCCCCAGGAGAAGTTCACAACTGCCACACTATGGGAGGTAGTGGAGTTGCTTGCATTGGTTACTAGGTAGCTCTCTCCTAGTACAATCTGTCCAGGGTCCACAAAGCCAGGGGTCACCATGGTGACACTAGCACATGTGTCCCTGTAAGCTTGAGCCAGTTTCTCATTTATTAAGGGAGTCTGCCTGTATTTGCCCAGGTTAGTGGGGCTTACTGCAGTGGGCAACTCAATGTCCACATCATACAGGAGAACTGCCTGTGTAGGGACTCTGACTAGGCCAGATCCTACTTCAATACCCAGGGTCAACCCAGCTACACCCTTGGACTGTGTTCCACCACTGCTTACTGTACTTGGGGTTGCAGTTGCTTTAGGAGCTGTAGTGGTGGGAACTGGATTCGCCTTGGTGCACTCACTGCCCCAGTGTGAAACTGATTTGCAGGTATTACACCAAGGTGTCTTTGGACCTTTGTTCTTCTTCTTCTTGTTACCATTTTGGGAACCACCCTCCTTACTATTAGTTTGGGGGCCTGAAGACTTCTGGTCTTTTTCTTTATCTTTCTGATTCTGATTACCACCCTTCTGGTCTGTTTTCTTCTGGTCACCACCTTGGTTCTGGGGTTTCTGCTTAATCCTTGTTCTGACCCATTTGTCTGCCTTCTTTCCCAATTCTTGGGGAGAGGTCAGATCAGAGTCAATAAGGTATTGATGCAACAGCTGGTTTGTACAGTTATTAAGGATCTGTTCTCTCATCATAAGATTGTACAATCCTGTATAGTCTGAAACTTTACTTCCCTGTAACCAACCCTCCAAAGCCTTAGTGGCACACTCCACAAAATCAGTCCAGTCTTGAGTCTGTGCTTTCTGGGTGTCTCTGAACAACAACCTGTATTGCTCAGTGGTTAGGCCATACCCTTCAATGAGAGCACTCTTCAAAACAGAGTAGTTTTTGGCATCCTCAGGTCTAACTGTGAGGAGCCTGTCCCTCCCTTTCTCAGAAAAGGAGTACCACAAAATTGCAGCCCACTGATTCTCAGGAACCTGCTGTACCATGCAGGCTCTCTCAAGAGCAGTCATCCATTTGTGGATGTCATCCCCTTCTTTAAAGGGGGGCACAATTTTGGTCAGGTTTCTATTATCATAGGCCCTGTCTTTTTCTCTTGGAAAATTGCTGCCACCAGTGACATCTAAGCCACTTAATTTCTGCTCTCTTGCCAAGGCAAGTCTAGCTTGAGCCAAGGCTACCTCCTCCCTCTCTATCTGGAGTTTGACAGCCCTCATTCTGGCCCTATGCTCTAACTTTTGAGAAGCATTCATGCCTCTCTGTGATTCCCTGGAGGCACTAGAAAGATGAGAGTCCCCTGAGGGAGATCTCACTCTTCTGTTGCCGGGGGGAATCATATGTTGGGTTCTGGGGAGGTGCTGGCCCTCTCCATTCCCCAGTAGGTCCAAGTTGGCCTGGCTAAGCCTACCAACTGGAACCTGGCTACCCTGATCCTGTACTTCTAAGTCCTCAGCTTCTGAGTCCTCATCCAAGTCATCATCATCCTCCTCTTCAGGGGGATCAACTGCAGGGGGGTTCCCTTCAGTTCCTGTATCTAGGGAAGCTGCTTTTGCCCTCTCTAAGTCATCCTGTTCTAGGAGTCCTATCAGGATTAGGCAGGTGGGGCTTCTGCCCCTTTTTAACCCTCTTGCTTTGCACAAGACAATCAAGTCTCTGCGGGTTAGTTTGTCATATCCAGAAGTTGCCTGGGTAGGGTCAACTGTCACAGGACTAGACCCTGAGGCCTTTCCTGTGTCGGACATGGTTACTAGTGAGGTGTAAGTGGTGCACTTACCTACACTAAGTGTTTTCCTACTGGACCTTGCTAGTGAGTTGTAGTCAGGGGTGTGCTACTCCCTTCAACCTACAACTACTAAGTTCAGTAGAACTTAATATGCTAAGCTTTTGATTTTATATGTACCTAGAGGTACTTGATGTGATCTTTCAATTTGATATAAAGATTGCAATGGTAAAACAACAGCAAGCTCAAATCCGCACCGCTGCTCACCAATGTGAGAAGTTGGCCTGGTAGGGGATGTTTCCAATTCTGGAACCACCTACTACCTGACCAAACAATCCCCTTATGGTGTCTGGTTGTAAGTCAACCTTATTAGACAAGCTATCCTAGTGGTAGCATGGACTAAGCAGCCTAAAGGCTTAACTTAAGAGGTTGTGTTAAGCGAGCTGTTTTACCACATACAATCCTGTAATACCAAATGAAAGGACACCACACAAGTATATATTATAAAAATATATGTGTTTATTACTAAAAACAATCCCCAGTATTCTTTATGAATAAAGGGGCACAAGCGTTAAATCAAAAGCACTGTTTAAACATACAAAGTTGCACAATTATGGATGAGGGCAGGGGGCCACTCAAACCATATACTAAACAAGTGGTATAAGAGAGGCCACTCGAACAGTGGTTAGGCCTAGGGCCTAGGGAATCGCTGGGAGCAGTCAGGACAAGCAATGCTGAAGTCGGGAATGGCCCTCGGGATTCGGGAGATGTGCGGAAAGCGCACGCATGCACCAATGTTAACCAATGGTGCGTAAAAGTCAAATAGTTAAAGTTTAAGGACACTTCCGCTGAACCTAGAGGAACAAAACTTAACACACAGACCCTAGAGGTGTGCACCAGTGTGGGAACACCGGCGGAGCAAAGTTACCTCACCCACAGGAAGTGGGTGCACAGGGTCGAAGTGGCGTCGGGTTTTGACACGCAGGCTCTTGGTGCTTGAAGCTGAAAGGGCTGCAGGCAGGGTGAAGACGAAGTGTCCGGTGGAGTCCAAGGGTGGACTCAAGTTGTAGAGTACCTGAAAGCAGAGGGGACAGAGTCTGGGTCACTCAGCAGTGACCAGGGTGGAACCAGGACGGAACCAGGCAATGTCGGGCGCAATCAGGTGGTCGTCGAGGCGCTTCTCTTCGCTGTCACGTGGGCTCTGGGGCATCTGCGACGTCCAGGAGCAGGTCACGATCTGTCCCACGCAGGCTCTCACCGTCGGTGCAGTCGGCTTCCGGTTTGGAGCAAACAAGCCTTGGTAAGAGCAATCCACGCGGGATTGGAAGATGGCGTCTCACTCGGACCAGGAAGGTCAGAGTCGGGGCTCCCTTTCAGGGGAGCTGGTGTGGATCTGGAGCAACCAGAATCACGAGTCTTCTTTTGTAGTTCGTCGGCACAGGGACCACAAGCCAGCTGGCAAGTGACCGGGCCAACGCGTTGAGCCAAATCGTGCCAAAGGGCCCCACGCAGCACTCGTCGAGTGTGGAGGGCTGAACTTCGGCTCAGGAGTAGCTCAGGGTGGGGGCTTCTCAAACCCCGGTGTACAGCTTCGAGGGTCACTCGTGGGCTGCACGGTCAGCGTCTCGTGGTCACTTCAAGATGGCGTGCCCCACGCTTCCGGTCGCCTCCACGGGTCTCAGCTTTGCAGGGACTGTGGATCGGGCTGTTAGAAGCTGGGCAGGCTTGATCTCGTCGATCTCAGTCGCTCGAGTTCCGGCGGGAACTGCAACTAAGTAGACGTCGAGGGCTGGATGGTGCCTGCTGCTGCAGGGTGGTCACTCCTTGACCACAAGGGAGATTCTTCGGGCTTCCACGTTGAGATGGAGGGCGAAGGGTCCAGAATATCGTTTCAAATGTTTCTTCCAGGAAATCTGATGTGCATTGGCACTGCTCCCACTCTTATTCGAATCTGGTGGGCGTGATTACCTGCTAGGTCCCCTCCTATGGGTGGGACCCAGGAAGTGGGTGGATACACCCCCTTCCTTTGATCCAGGCCGCCCTGGCACGAGGGCTGGAGTGCCCCAGAACCGGTTTGGCCGGATTATGCAAGGGGCAGCCTTGTGCGCCCCAGGCAGTGTCTGGTTTCTTTCAAACCTCCCTGCTACAATACACTATCTCCTGTCTGGAGGGCGGTGACACCCTCCTGTGACAGGAAACCCTTTGTCCAGGACCCCCTTGACTGGGTTTCGGTCAGCTCCAGGGGTCCAGACATTTGTCTGTGGCAGAGGCATCCATTTTGTGGATCTTAAGGCCTTTGGAGAAATCAACCGCATTAAAGTGAAGTAACATGTCTTACCCCTCTAGAGGGGTGGAATGCCATCCCCGTCGCCAGAACTGGCGAGGGGATGGTATTCCAAAGCGTATGACACCTTACACGACATGTTTTGATAAAGCCAAACCAGAGTTGCTAAATAACCGCGAGGATTATAAGGCACTTAATAGTATATGGTATGGCATTATCCTGAAACAGCTTAGGGATTTGTTCCCGACGGCTGCAGACAGGCTCAGCTCATGCTAGAGCTCCATCTCACATAAAAACCATGCACCCAGCCTCCAGGATTGGTGAGGCCTGTCTATAGGAGTGGCTCACAGGTTTACATGTGTCCAGATATAGGTTTAGACATAGGTATACTATATCTAAGCAAGGGGTGTGTACACCACCTTACCCCAGCTGAGTGATCAGCCAGTTGTGTCAATTTAAGAACCAGCCAGGGGTGGCAAAAGATATGCTGCAGCCCCTGGTAGGCCTTAGTGGCTCCTGTGCCCTGTGCACCTATAGTGCATTCTACAGGGGCTGACAAGGAGTCCATTTCCAATTGGTATGTGCCTATAGCACATGTGTCATTAATTTAGTGAGAGAACAGCAGGCTGGGGGTCTGATCAGCAGGCCCACAGCCTCAGTAGTCGAAAACCAGTTGTAGGAAGGTGGCTACCTGACTATGGTTACCCCAGATTTTTTGCCTGTGTTTAGCTGGTTTTTTGACTTAGTTGACCTGGTTCCCTGCTAATCAGGGCCCCAGGCCATCTGCTCTCTCTGTAAAATGGATTCCATGTACCCTAGGTACATACCAATTGGAAATGGACTCCTTGTCAGCCCCTGTAGAATGCACTATAGGTGCACAGGGCACAGGAGCCACTAAGGCCTACCAGGGGCTGCAGCATATCTTTTGCCACCCCTGGCTGGTTCTTAAATTGACACAACTGGCTGATCACTCAGCTGGGGTAAGGTGGTGTACACACCCCTTGCTTAGATATAGTATACCTATGTCTAAACCTATATCTGGACACATGTAAACCTGTGAGCCACTCCTATAGACAGGCCTCACCAATCCTGGAGGCTGGGTGCATGGTTTTTATGTGAGATGGAGCTCTAGCATGAGCTGAGCCTGTCTGCAGCCGTCGGGAACAAATCCCTAAGCTGTTTCAGGATAATGCCATACCATATACTATTAAGTGCCTTATAATCCTCGCGGTTATTTAGCAACTCTGGTTTGGCTTTATCAAAACATGTCGTGTAAGGTGTCATACGCTTTGGAATACCATCCCCTCGCCAGTTCTGGCGACGGGGATGGCATTCCACCCCTCTAGAGGGGTAAGACATGTTACTTTGCTTTAATGCGGTTGATTTCTCCAAAGGCCTTAAGATCCCCAAAATGGATGCCTCTGCCACAGACAAATGTCTGGACCCCTGGAGCTGACCGAAACCCAGTCAAGGGGGTCCTGGACAAAGGGTTTCCTGTCACAGGAGGGTGTCACCGCCCTCCAGACAGGAGATAGTGTATTGTAGCAGGGAGGTTTGAAAGAAACCAGACACTGCCTGGGGCGCACAAGGCTGCCCCTTGCATAATCCGGCCAAACCGGTTCTGGGGCACTCCAGCCCTCGTGCCAGGGCGGCCTGGATCAAAGGAAGGGGGTGTATCCACCCACTTCCTGGGTCCCACCCATAGGAGGGGACCTAGCAGGTAATCACGCCCACCAGATTCGAATAAGAGTGGGAGCAGTGCCAATGCACATCAGATTTCCTGGAAGAAACATTTGAAACGATATTCTGGACCCTTCGCCCTCCATCTCAACGTGGAAGCCCGAAGAATCTCCCTTGTGGTCAAGGAGTGACCACCCTGCAGCAGCAGGCACCATCCAGCCCTCGACGTCTACTTAGTTGCAGTTCCCGCCGGAACTCGAGCGACTGAGATCGACGAGATCAAGCCTGCCCAGCTTCTAACAGCCCGATCCACAGTCCCTGCAAAGCTGAGACCCGTGGAGGCGACCGGAAGCGTGGGGCACGCCATCTTGAAGTGACCACGAGACGCTGACCGTGCAGCCCACGAGTGACCCTCGAAGCTGTACACCGGGGTTTGAGAAGCCCCCACCCTGAGCTACTCCTGAGCCGAAGTTCAGCCCTCCACACTCGACGAGTGCTGCGTGGGGCCCTTTGGCACGATTTGGCTCAACGCGTTGGCCCGGTCACTTGCCAGCTGGCTTGTGGTCCCTGTGCCGACGAACTACAAAAGAAGACTCGTGATTCTGGTTGCTCCAGATCCACACCAGCTCCCCTGAAAGGGAGCCCCGACTCTGACCTTCCTGGTCCGAGTGAGACGCCATCTTCCAATCCCGCGTGGATTGCTCTTACCAAGGCTTGTTTGCTCCAAACCGGAAGCCGACTGCACCGACGGTGAGAGCCTGCGTGGGACAGATCGTGACCTGCTCCTGGACGTCGCAGATGCCCCAGAGCCCACGTGACAGCGAAGAGAAGCGCCTCGACGACCACCTGATTGCGCCCGACATTGCCTGGTTCCGTCCTGGTTCCACCCTGGTCACTGCTGAGTGACCCAGACTCTGTCCCCTCTGCTTTCAGGTACTCTACAACTGGAGTCCACCCTTGGACTCCACCGGACACTTCGTCTTCACCCTGCCTGCAGCCCTTTCAGCTTCAAGCACCAAGAGCCTGCTTGTCAAAACCCGACGCCACTTCGACCCTGTGCACCCACTTCCTGTGGGTGAGGTAACTTTGCTCCGCCGGTGTTCCCACACTGGTGCACACCTCTAGGGTCTGTGTGTTAAGTTTTGTTCCTCTAGGTTCAGCGGAAGTGTCCTTAAACTTTAACTATTTGACTTTTACGCACCATTGGTTAACATTGGTGCATGCGTGCGCTTTCCGCACATCTCCCGAATCCCGAGGGCCATTCCCGACTTCAGCATTGCTTGTCCTGACTGCTCCCAGCGATTCCCTAGGCCCTAGGCCTAACCACTGTTCGAGTGGCCTCTCTTATACCACTTGTTTAGTATATGGTTTGAGTGGCCCCCTGCCCTCATCCATAATTGTGCAACTTTGTATGTTTAAACAGTGCTTTTGATTTAACGCTTGTGCCCCTTTATTCATAAAGAATACTGGGGATTGTTTTTAGTAATAAACACATATATTTTTATAATATATACTTGTGTGGTGTCCTTTCATTTGGTATTACAGGATTGTATGTGGTAAAACAGCTCGCTTAACACGACCTCTTAAGTTAAGCCTTTAGGCTGCTTAGTCCATGCTACCCCTAGGATAGCTTGTCTAATAAGGTTGACTTACAACCAGACACCATAAGGGGATTGTTTGGTCAGGTAGTAGGTGGTTCCAGAATTGGAAACATCCCCTACCAGGCCAACTTCTCACATTGGTGAGCAGCGGTGCGGATTTGAGCTTGCTGTTGTTTTACCATTGCAATCTTTATATCAAATTGAAAGATCACATCAAGTACCTCTAGGTACATATAAAATCAAAAGCTTAGCATATTAAGTTCTACTGAACTTAGTAGTTGTAGGTTGAAGGGAGTAGCACACCCCTGACTACAACTCACTAGCAAGGTCCAGTAGGAAAACACTTAGTGTAGGTAAGTGCACCACTTACACCTCACTAGTAACCATGTCCGACACAGGAAAGGCCTCAGGGTCTAGTCCTGTGACAGTTGACCCTACCCAGGCAACTTCTGGATATGACAAACTAACCCGCAGAGACTTGATTGTCTTGTGCAAAGCAAGAGGGTTAAAAAGGGGCAGAAGCCCCACCTGCCTAATCCTGATAGGACTCCTAGAACAGGATGACTTAGAGAGGGCAAAAGCAGCTTCCCTAGATACAGGAACTGAAGGGAACCCCCCTGCAGTTGATCCCCCTGAAGAGGAGGATGATGATGACTTGGATGAGGACTCAGAGGTTGAGGACTTAGAAGTACAGGATCAGGGTAGCCAGGTTCCAGTTGGTAGGCTTAGCCAGGCCAACTTGGACCTACTGGGGAATGGAGAGGGCCAGCACCTCCCCAGAACCCAACATATGATTCCCCCAGGCAACAGAAGAGTGAGATCTCCCTCAGGAGACTCTCATCTTTCTAGTGCCTCCAGGGAATCACAGAGAGGCATGAATGCTTCTCAAAAGTTAGAGCATAGGGCCAGAATGAGGGCTGTCAAACTCCAGATAGAGAGGGAGGAGGTAGCCTTGGCTCAAGCTAAACTTGCCTTGGCAAGAGAGCAGAAATTGTGTGGCTTAGATGCCACTGGTGGCAGCAATATCCCTAAAGAGAAACCCAGGTCCTATGATAGTAGAAACCTGACAAAGATTGTGCCCCCCTACAAGGAAGGGGATGACATCCACAAATGGATGACTGCTCTTGAGAGAGCCTGCATGGTACAGCAGGTTCCTGAGGAACAGTGGGCAGCAATCTTATGGTACTCCTTTTCAGAGAAAGGGAGGGACAAGCTCCTCACTGTCAGACATGAGGATGCAAACAATTACAAAGTCCTGAAGAGTGTTCTGATAGATGGGTTTGGCTTAACCACTGAACAGTACAGGTTCAAGTTCAGAGACACCCAGAAGACACAGACTCAGGACTGGACTGATTTTGTAGATTGTGCTACTAAGGCTCTGGAGGGTTGGCTACATGGCAGCAAAGTACATGACTTTACAGGATTGTATAATTTGATTATGAGGGAGCAGATCCTAAGTAATTGTCAGAACCAGCTCTTACACCAGCACCTGGTAGACTCTGATCTGACCTCTCCCCAAGAATTGGGAAAGAAGGCAGACAAATGGGTCAGAACCAGGATTAGGCCTAAGAATCAGGACAGTAACCAGAAGAAGGAGTCTACCAAGCCTCAAGATAAGGGTGGGGATAAAAGTAAAGAAAAGACTTCCCCAGGGCCCCAAAACTCCAAGGATGGGGGTGGGTCCCAAGACACTTCTTCAACTGAGAAAAAACCCTATTGTTATCCCTGTAAACAGGTGGGGCATTACAAAACAGACAGCTGTTGTCCCAAGAATAACAATAAAGAAAATATACCTCCAAAGCCAGCTTCAACACCTCCTGTTACTGTCAGCAGTAATCCCCCAGGAAGTGGAAGCACACCCAGGAATCTGGGTGGGTTTACTTTTGGAAATCAGGTGGACCCTGGCCTATCCAGGTCCCCATCACCCCATGATCTTGTTTATGAGGCTGGCATGGGGTTTGCCAACTTCTCTGCTTGCCCAAATACTTTGAGCAAGTATAGACAAGAACCCATCATCAATGGTTTAAGAGTTGAAGCTTTTAGAGACACAGGGGCTAGCATCACCCTGGTGGCTGATGGCATAGTCCCCTCTAAGCAACTTTTACCTGGTGCCACATACCAGGTAATAAACATTGATGGCATCCAAACAAATCATCCCATGGCAGTAGTAAGTCTCCGCTGGGGAGGTGTCACTGGCCCAAAGAGAGTGGCAGTGTCCCCAAACTTGCCTGTAGACTGTCTACTGGGTAATGATTTAGAAATCTCAGCCTGGGCTGGGGTTGAACAGGAAATCCATTCTAGAATGGTTGTGAGAAGTTGGCCTGGTAGGGGATGTTTCCAATTCTGGAACCACCTACTACCTGACCAAACAATCCCCTTATGGTGTCTGGTTGTAAGTCAACCTTATTAGACAAGCTATCCTAGTGGTAGCATGGACTAAGCAGCCTAAAGGCTTAACTTAAGAGGTCGTGTTAAGCGAGCTGTTTTACCACATACAATCCTGTAATACCAAATGAAAGGACACCACACAAGTATATATTATAAAAATATATGTGTTTATTACTAAAAACAATCCCCAGTATTCTTTATGAATAAAGGGGCACAAGCGTTAAATCAAAAGCACTGTTTAAACATACAAAGTTGCACAATTATGGATGAGGGCAGGGGGCCACTCAAACCATATACTAAACAAGTGGTATAAGAAAGGCCACTCGAGCAGTGGTTAGGCCTAGGGCCTAGGGAATCGCTGGGAGCAGTCAGGACAAGCAATGCTGAAGTCGGGAATGGCCCTCGGGATTCGGGAGATGTGCGGAAAGCGCACGCATGCACCAATGTTAACCAATGGTGCGTAAAAGTCAAATAGTTAAAGTTTAAGGACACTTCCGCTGAACCTAGAGGAACAAAACTTAACACACAGACCCTAGAGGTGTGCACCAGTGTGGGAACACCGGCGGAGCAAAGTTACCTCACCCACAGGAAGTGGGTGCACAGGGTCGAAGTGGCGTCGGGTTTTGACACGCAGGCTCTTGGTGCTTGAAGCTGAAAGGGCTGCAGGCAGGGTGAAGACGAAGTGTCCGGTGGAGTCCAAGGGTGGACTCAAGTTGTAGAGTACCTGAAAGCAGAGGGGACAGAGTCTGGGTCACTCAGCAGTGACCAGGGTGGAACCAGGACGGAACCAGGCAATGTCGGGCGCAATCAGGTGGTCGTCGAGGCGCTTCTCTTCGCTGTCACGTGGGCTCTGGGGCATCTGCGACGTCCAGGAGCAGGTCACGATCTGTCCCACGCAGGCTCTCACCGTCGGTGCAGTCGGCTTCCGGTTTGGAGCAAACAAGCCTTGGTAAGAGCAATCCACGCGGGATTGGAAGATGGCGTCTCACTCGGACCAGGAAGGTCAGAGTCGGGGCTCCCTTTCAGGGGAGCTGGTGTGGATCTGGAGCAACCAGAATCACGAGTCTTTCTTTGTAGTTCGTCGGCACAGGGACCACAAGCCAGCTGGCAAGTGACCGGGCCAACGCGTTGAGCCAAATCGTGCCAAAGGGCCCCACGCAGCACTCGTCGAGTGTGGAGGGCTGAACTTCGGCTCAGGAGTAGCTCAGGGTGGGGGCTTCTCAAACCCCGGTGTACAGCTTCGAGGGTCACTCGTGGGCTGCACGGTCAGCGTCTCGTGGTCACTTCAAGATGGCGTGCCCCACGCTTCCGGTCGCCTCCACGGGTCTCAGCTTTGCAGGGACTGTGGATCGGGCTGTTAGAAGCTGGGCAGGCTTGATCTCGTCGATCTCAGTCGCTCGAGTTCCGGCGGGAACTGCAACTAAGTAGACGTCGAGGGCTGGATGGTGCCTGCTGCTGCAGGGTGGTCACTCCTTGACCACAAGGGAGATTCTTCGGGCTTCCACGTTGAGATGGAGGGCGAAGGGTCCAGAATATCGTTTCAAAATGTTTCTTCCAGGAAATCTGATGTGCATTGGCACTGCTCCCACTCTTATTCGAATCTGGTGGGCGTGATTACCTGCTAGGTCCCCTCCTATGGGTGGGACCCAGGAAGTGGGTGGATACACCCCCTTCCTTTGATCCAGGCCGCCCTGGCACGAGGGCTGGAGTGCCCCAGAACCGGTTTGGCCGGATTATGCAAGGGGCAGCCTTGTGCGCCCCAGGCAGTGTCTGGTTTCTTTCAAACCTCCCTGCTACAATACACTATCTCCTGTCTGGAGGGCGGTGACACCCTCCTGTGACAGGAAACCCTTTGTCCAGGACCCCCTTGACTGGGTTTCGGTCAGCTCCAGGGGTCCAGACATTTGTCTGTGGCAGAGGCATCCATTTTGGGGATCTTAAGGCCTTTGGAGAAATCAACCGCATTAAAGTGAAGTAACATGTCTTACCCCTCTAGAGGGGTGGAATGCCATCCCCGTCGCCAGAACTGGCGAGGGGATGGTATTCCAAAGCGTATGACACCTTACACGACATGTTTTGATAAAGCCAAACCAGAGTTGCTAAATAACCGCGAGGATTATAAGGCACTTAATAGTATATGGTATGGCATTATCCTGAAACAGCTTAGGGATTTGTTCCCGACGGCTGCAGACAGGCTCAGCTCATGCTAGAGCTCCATCTCACATAAAAACCATGCACCCAGCCTCCAGGATTGGTGAGGCCTGTCTATAGGAGTGGCTCACAGGTTTACATGTGTCCAGATATAGGTTTAGACATAGGTATACTATATCTAAGCAAGGGGTGTGTACACCACCTTACCCCAGCTGAGTGATCAGCCAGTTGTGTCAATTTAAGAACCAGCCAGGGGTGGCAAAAGATATGCTGCAGCCCCTGGTAGGCCTTAGTGGCTCCTGTGCCCTGTGCACCTATAGTGCATTCTACAGGGGCTGACAAGGAGTCCAGTTCCAATTGGTATGTGCCTATAGCACATGTGTCATTAATTTAGTGAGAGAACAGCAGGCTGGGGGTCTGATCAGCAGGCCCACAGCCTCAGTAGTCGAAAACCAGTGAAGCAAAAAGCAAAAATTTGGGGTGACCATAGGATAGCAGACCCTACTCTCCTACACAACCCCCCCCCAAACGCAGGGACATTAAACTAACCTTGACCAGATAAGTCTTCATGTTCTAAGTGGAAGTACCTGGAGAGACCATCTGCATTACCATGGTCAGTCCCTGGGCGGTGCTCCACTGTAAAGTCCATCCCCTGTAGGGAAATGGACCACCTGAGCAGTTTGGGATTTTCACCCTTCATCTGATTAAGCCATAAGAGGGGCTTATGGTCTGTTTGCACCAGGAAGTGAGTTCCAAACAAGTAGGACCTCAACTTCTTTAATGCCCAAACCACAGCAAAGGCCTCCCTCTCAATGGCTGACCAACGTTTTTCTCTTGGGGTTAGCCTCCTGCTAATGAAAGCAATTGGCTGGTCTTGACCATCTTGATTAAGTTGTGAGAGTACAGCTCCCACCCCCAACTCAGAAGCATCTGTCTGAACAATGAACTGTTTGGAGTAGTCAGGACTCTTTAGGATAGGTGCAGAGCACATGGCCTTCTTCAGGTCTTCAAATGCCTTCTGACAGCTAACTGTCCACTGAACCTTTTTTGGCATCTTCTTGGATGTCAAGTCATTTAATGGTGTCACTATAGACCCATAGTTTTTCACAAACTTTCTGTAATACCCAGTCAGGCCCAAGAAGGCTCTGACTTGTGTCTGGGTAACTGGAGGAGCCCAGTCCTGTATGGCCTGGATTTTGCTTTCCAGTGGCTGAACCTGGCCTCCACCTACTAGGTGGCCCAGGTATACAACCTTACTCTGCCCTATCTGGCACTTTGTGGCCTTGATAGTTAGGCCTGCCTTTTGCAGGGCCTCCAAAACTTTCTTCAGGTGGATCAGGTGATCCTCCCAGGTGGAGCTAAAGACAGCAATATCATCCAGATAAGCTGCACAAAAGTCATCCAACCCAGTAAGGACTTGGTTCACCAACCTTTGAAAAGTGGCAGGTGCATTCTTCAAACCAAAGGGCATTACCACAAACTGATAATGTCCACTAGGGGTAGAGAATGCTGTTTTGGCTTTTGACTCCTCAGCTAGTCTGATTTGCCAGTAGCCAGCTGTCAGATCAAATGTGCTCAGAAACTTGGCAGAAGCCAATCTGTCAATGAGCTCATCTGCTCTTGGAATGGGGTGAGCATCTGTCCTAGTGACAGCATTGAGACCCCTGTAATCCACGCAAAACCTCATTTCTCTCTTACCATCTTGGGTATGAGGTTTTGGCACCAGGACTACTGGGCTGGCCCATGGGCTCTCTGATGGCTCAATCACTCCAAGCTCCAACATCTTTTGCACCTCAGCCTTGATGCAATCCCTGACATGATCAGGTTGCCTGTAGATCTTATTCTTGACAGGCAGACTGTCACCAGTGTCCACAACATGGGTACACCAGTCAGTTTGGCTGGGTGTGAGTGAAAACATTTGCCTGTGAGCCTGCAAAACTTGTCTGCAGTCCCTCTGTTGCTGGTCAGTGAGGCTGCCTGCCAAGGCTACTCCATCAACTGAACCATCATCAGGGTTCTGGGAAAGCAGGTCTGGGAGAGGGTCACTCTCTTCCTCCTGTTCCCCATCTGTGGCCATGAGCAAGCTCATGTCCTCCCTGTCTACAAATGCTTTCAAGCGATTCACATGGATTACCCTGTGGGGGCTCCTGGGTGTTCCAAAGTCTACCAAGTAGGTGACTTCCCCTTTCTTCTCAATAATAGGATAGGGTCCACTCCATTTGTCTTGGAGTGCTGCTGGAGCCACTGGCTCCAGTACCCATACCTTCTGTCCTGGTTGGAACTCTACCAGCACAGCCTTTTGGTCATGCCAAGCTTTCTGCAATTCTTGGCTGGCCTCCAGGTTTTTGGATGCTCTTTCCATGTACTCAGCCATCCTGGAGCGGAGACCAAGTACATAGTCCACTATGTCTAGTTTGGGCTTTTTGAGAGGTAACTCCCATCCTTCCTTCACCAAACACAATGGACCTCTCACAGGGTGGCCAAACAAAAGTTCAAAAGGGCTGTAGCCAACCCCCTTCTGTGGGACCTCTCTGTAAGCAAAGAGCAGGCAGGGTAAAAGAATGTCCCATTTCCGCCTGAGCTTCTCTGGTAATCCTTTTATCATGCCTTTAAGGGTCTTGTTAAATCTCTCCACAAGCCCATTGCATTGTGGATGATATGGGGTGGTAAACTTGTAGTTTACTCCACATTCCTTCCACATTGCTTTTAGATAGCTGGACATAAAATTTGTCCCTCTATCTGATAGTACCTCCTTAGGAAAGCCCACTCTTGAGAAAACTGCAATGAGGGCTTTTGCCACCACAGGTGCTGTGGTGGTCCTTAGGGGAATAGCCTCTGGGTACCTGGTGGCATGATCCACTACCACCAGTATGAATCTGTTCCCAGATGCTGTTTGGGGGTCCATTGGACCCACAATATCAATTCCAACTCTCTCAAAGGGGACCCCCACCACAGGTAGTGGTATTAGGGGGGCCTTTGTTGTGCCACCTGACTTACCACTGGCTTGGCAAGTGACACAGGAGCGACAAAACTCCTTGACATCCTCTGACATGTAAGGCCAGTGAAAGTGTGGAACAAGCCTGTCCCACGTCTTGTTCTGGCCTAAGTGTCCTGCAAGGGGAATATCATGGGCCAAGGTAAGGAGGAATCCCCTAAACTGCAGAGGTATCACCAACCTCCTGGTCATGCCAGGCTTGGGGGCTCTAGCCTCTGAGTAAAGGAGTCCCTCATCCCAATACACAGTATGGGTACCTTGGGCATCCCCAGCAGCCTCAGCAGCAGCCTGCTGTCTGAGGGGTTCAAGGGAAGGGCAATCTAATTGAGCCTGCCTCAGGTCTGCCCTTGAGGGTCCCCCTGTCCCCAGAAACTCAACCTGGTCAGGTTCAAGCTCCTCAGAGACAGTCTCCTCTTGGACTGCAGAATCAGTTTCCTCTGAAACCTGATCCTCAACCTGGGGCAAGGTGGAAGGCGAGGCCTTTCCTCTCTTGCTCCTTCTCTTGGGTTGTGGCTGGTCTATTGTCTCAAGATCCACCACTGGTTCAGGAAGGCACTTCTTAGCCTGAGCCCTTGTCATGGCAAGGACATGCTCTGAAATCCCTAGCATTTCTGCATGAGTCCTGTACTCCACTTCTGACCATGCTGAGCTTTCAAGGTCATTGCCTAACAGACAGTCTACTGGTAGGTCTGCACTCACCACAACTTTCTTTAGGCCATCAACCCCTCCCCAGGAGAAGTTCACAACTGCCACACTATGGGAGGTAGTGGAGTTGCTTGCATTGGTTACTAGGTAGCTCTCTCCTAGTACAATCTGTCCAGGGTCCACAAAGCCAGGGGTCACCATGGTGACACTAGCACATGTGTCCCTGTAAGCTTGAGCCAGTTTCTCATTTATTAAGGGAGTCTGCCTGTATTTGCCCAGGTTAGTGGGGCTTACTGCAGTGGGCAACTCAATGTCCACATCATACAGGAGAACTGCCTGTGTAGGGACTCTGACTAGGCCAGATCCTACTTCAATACCCAGGGTCAACCCAGCTACACCCTTGGACTGTGTTCCACCACTGCTTACTGTACTTGGGGTTGCAGTTGCTTTAGGAGCTGTAGTGGTGGGAACTGGATTTGCCTTGGTGCACTCACTGCCCCAGTGTGAAACTGATTTGCAGGTATTACACCAAGGTGTCTTTGGACCTTTGTTCTTCTTCTTCTTGTTACCATTTTGGGAACCACCCTCCTTACTATTAGTTTGGGGGCCTGAAGACTTCTGGTCTTTTTCTTTATCTTTCTGATTCTGATTACCACCCTTCTGGTCTGTTTTCTTCTGGTCACCACCTTGGTTCTGGGGTTTCTGCTTAATCCTTGTTCTGACCCATTTGTCTGCCTTCTTTCCCAATTCTTGGGGAGAGGTCAGATCAGAGTCAATAAGGTATTGATGCAACAGCTGGTTTGTACAGTTATTAAGGATCTGTTCTCTCATCATAAGATTGTACAATCCTGTATAGTCTGAAACTTTACTTCCCTGTAACCAACCCTCCAAAGCCTTAGTGGCACACTCCACAAAATCAGTCCAGTCTTGAGTCTGTGCTTTCTGGGTGTCTCTGAACAACAACCTGTATTGCTCAGTGGTTAGGCCATACCCTTCAATGAGAGCACTCTTCAAAACAGAGTAGTTTTTGGCATCCTCAGGTCTAACTGTGAGGAGCCTGTCTCTCCCTTTCTCAGAAAAGGAGTACCACAAAATTGCAGCCCACTGATTCTCAGGAACCTGCTGTACCATGCAGGCTCTCTCAAGAGCAGTCATCCATTTGTGGATGTCATCCCCTTCTTTAAAGGGGGGCACAATTTTGGTCAGGTTTCTATTATCATAGGCCCTGTCTTTTTCTCTTGGAAAATTGCTGCCACCAGTGACATCTAAGCCACTTAATTTCTGCTCTCTTGCCAAGGCAAGTTTAGCTTGAGCTAAGGTAAGCTTAGCTTGACTCAGGGCTACCTCCTCTCTCTCTATCTGGAGTCTGACAGCCCTCATTCTAGCCCTATGCTCAGCTTTCTGAGAAGCACTCATGCCTCTCTCTGATTCTCTGGAGGCACTAGAAAGATGAGAGTCCCCTGAGGGAGATCTCACTCTTCTGTTGCCTGGGAGAATCATTTGTTGGGATCTGGGGAGGTGCTGGCCCTCTCCATTTCCCAGTAGGTCCAAGTTGGCCTGGCTAAGCCTACCAACTGGAACCTGGCTACCCTGATCCTGTACTTCTAAGTCCCCAGCATCTGAGTCCTCATCCAAGTCATCATCATCCTCCTCTTCAGGGGGATCAACTGCAGGGGGGTTCCCTCCAGTTCCTGTATCTAGGGAAGCTGCTTTTGCCTTCTCTAAGTCATCCTGTTCTAGGAGTTCTACCAGAATTAGGCAGGTGGGGCTTCTGCCCCTTTTTAACCCTCTTGCTTTGCACAAGACAATCAAGTCTCTGCGGGTTAGTTTGTCATATCCAGAAGTTGCCTGGGTAGGGTCAACTGTCACAGGACTAGACCCTGAGGCCTTTCCTGTGTCGGACATGGTTACTAGTGAGGTGTAAGTGGTGCACTTACCTACACTAAGTGTTTTCCTACTGGACCTTGCTAGTGAGTTGTAGTCAGGGGTGTGCTACTCCCTTCAACCTACAACTACTAAGTTCAGTAGAACTTAATATGCTAAGCTTTTGATTTTATATGTACCTAGAGGTACTTGATGTGATCTTTCAATTTGATATAAAGATTGCAATGGTAAAACAACAGCAAGCTCAAATCCGCACCGCTGCTCACCAATGTGAGAAGTTGGCCTGGTAGGGGATGTTTCCAATTCTGGAACCACCTACTACCTGACCAAACAATCCCCTTATGGTGTCTGGTTGTAAGTCAACCTTATTAGACAAGCTATCCTAGTGGTAGCATGGACTAAGCAGCCTAAAGGCTTAACTTAAGAGGTCGTGTTAAGCGAGCTGTTTTACCACATACAATCCTGTAATACCAAATGAAAGGACACCACACAAGTATATATTATAAAAATATATGTGTTTATTACTAAAAACAATCCCCAGTATTCTTTATGAATAAAGGGGCACAAGCGTTAAATCAAAAGCACTGTTTAAACATACAAAGTTGCACAATTATGGATGAGGGCAGGGGGCCACTCAAACCATATACTAAACAAGTGGTATAAGAAAGGCCACTCGAGCAGTGGTTAGGCCTAGGGCCTAGGGAATCGCTGGGAGCAGTCAGGACAAGCAATGCTGAAGTCGGGAATGGCCCTCGGGATTCGGGAGATGTGCGGAAAGCGCACGCATGCACCAATGTTAACCAATGGTGCGTAAAAGTCAAATAGTTAAAGTTTAAGGACACTTCCGCTGAACCTAGAGGAACAAAACTTAACACACAGACCCTAGAGGTGTGCACCAGTGTGGGAACACCGGCGGAGCAAAGTTACCTCACCCACAGGAAGTGGGTGCACAGGGTCGAAGTGGCGTCGGGTTTTGACACGCAGGCTCTTGGTGCTTGAAGCTGAAAGGGCTGCAGGCAGGGTGAAGACGAAGTGTCCGGTGGAGTCCAAGGGTGGACTCAAGTTGTAGAGTACCTGAAAGCAGAGGGGACAGAGTCTGGGTCACTCAGCAGTGACCAGGGTGGAACCAGGACGGAACCAGGCAATGTCGGGCGCAATCAGGTGGTCGTCGAGGCGCTTCTCTTCGCTGTCACGTGGGCTCTGGGGCATCTGCGACGTCCAGGAGCAGGTCACGATCTGTCCCACGCAGGCTCTCACCGTCGGTGCAGTCGGCTTCCGGTTTGGAGCAAACAAGCCTTGGTAAGAGCAATCCACGCGGGATTGGAAGATGGCGTCTCACTCGGACCAGGAAGGTCAGAGTCGGGGCTCCCTTTCAGGGGAGCTGGTGTGGATCTGGAGCAACCAGAATCACGAGTCTTTCTTTGTAGTTCGTCGGCACAGGGACCACAAGCCAGCTGGCAAGTGACCGGGCCAACGCGTTGAGCCAAATCGTGCCAAAGGGCCCCACGCAGCACTCGTCGAGTGTGGAGGGCTGAACTTCGGCTCAGGAGTAGCTCAGGGTGGGGGCTTCTCAAACCCCGGTGTACAGCTTCGAGGGTCACTCGTGGGCTGCACGGTCAGCGTCTCGTGGTCACTTCAAGATGGCGTGCCCCACGCTTCCGGTCGCCTCCACGGGTCTCAGCTTTGCAGGGACTGTGGATCGGGCTGTTAGAAGCTGGGCAGGCTTGATCTCGTCGATCTCAGTCGCTCGAGTTCCGGCGGGAACTGCAACTAAGTAGACGTCGAGGGCTGGATGGTGCCTGCTGCTGCAGGGTGGTCACTCCTTGACCACAAGGGAGATTCTTCGGGCTTCCACGTTGAGATGGAGGGCGAAGGGTCCAGAATATCGTTTCAAAATGTTTCTTCCAGGAAATCTGATGTGCATTGGCACTGCTCCCACTCTTATTCGAATCTGGTGGGCGTGATTACCTGCTAGGTCCCCTCCTATGGGTGGGACCCAGGAAGTGGGTGGATACACCCCCTTCCTTTGATCCAGGCCGCCCTGGCACGAGGGCTGGAGTGCCCCAGAACCGGTTTGGCCGGATTATGCAAGGGGCAGCCTTGTGCGCCCCAGGCAGTGTCTGGTTTCTTTCAAACCTCCCTGCTACAATACACTATCTCCTGTCTGGAGGGCGGTGACACCCTCCTGTGACAGGAAACCCTTTGTCCAGGACCCCCTTGACTGGGTTTCGGTCAGCTCCAGGGGTCCAGACATTTGTCTGTGGCAGAGGCATCCATTTTGGGGATCTTAAGGCCTTTGGAGAAATCAACCGCATTAAAGTGAAGTAACATGTCTTACCCCTCTAGAGGGGTGGAATGCCATCCCCGTCGCCAGAACTGGCGAGGGGATGGTATTCCAAAGCGTATGACACCTTACACGACATGTTTTGATAAAGCCAAACCAGAGTTGCTAAATAACCGCGAGGATTATAAGGCACTTAATAGTATATGGTATGGCATTATCCTGAAACAGCTTAGGGATTTGTTCCCGACGGCTGCAGACAGGCTCAGCTCATGCTAGAGCTCCATCTCACATAAAAACCATGCACCCAGCCTCCAGGATTGGTGAGGCCTGTCTATAGGAGTGGCTCACAGGTTTACATGTGTCCAGATATAGGTTTAGACATAGGTATACTATATCTAAGCAAGGGGTGTGTACACCACCTTACCCCAGCTGAGTGATCAGCCAGTTGTGTCAATTTAAGAACCAGCCAGGGGTGGCAAAAGATATGCTGCAGCCCCTGGTAGGCCTTAGTGGCTCCTGTGCCCTGTGCACCTATAGTGCATTCTACAGGGGCTGACAAGGAGTCCAGTTCCAATTGGTATGTGCCTATAGCACATGTGTCATTAATTTAGTGAGAGAACAGCAGGCTGGGGGTCTGATCAGCAGGCCCACAGCCTCAGTAGTCGAAAACCAGTGAAGCAAAAAGCAAAAATTTGGGGTGACCATAGGATAGCAGACCCTACTCTCCTACAATGGTAAATTCCAATGGAAAGGTTAGTGGGGCTGTAATGGCTACAGCCCCAATTCAAGATGTCCTTCCTGAAAAGGTTGGTAGGGCGGAGATACTCCCTGCCCCATCTTTAGCAAAAGCTCTTCCTGAACAGAATAGCAAAGCTGTTATGATAACAGCAGAAACCCAAACTGAGTCTCCTCCTGAAAAGGTTGGTGGGGCTGTGATGGCCACAGCCCAAACTCAAACTGACACGTGTGTTGTGAAACCTGAAATGATGGATAACTCCACACAAACTGAGAGCATGGAGGAGGAAGAGAAATCTCCCCCTCACCAGACTTTAGGACAGGATCAGCCTCCTCAGGGAACTGATCTTACCCCTGATGAAGGAACTGCCCCAGAGGTGGTTGGGCCTAGCCTGACAGAACCTCTGATGTCAGTGGACCCTTCTCAGGTGGGACCCAGTCTGGAGCAGGTAACCTGCCCCTCTCTACCTTGCCTTAGCCAGCCCAGGGCTGCAGAGGACAAGAAGGACAGTGAGACCCAGAGGGCCCCCTGTCAAATAAAGCACCCCCATCAAAAGATTAGGTGCACCAAAACTAGTAGCCCTAGTAAGGTGAAAACTTTAAAAACTCCTGAGGGAGCCCCCTTAAAAACAGTTAGGGACCTCCCACAGATGGATTCTGTTGGGCACAGCCAAACCTGGGACCCAAGGGGCCCAAACCTGAACTGTCCCTCCAGCAAGCCAAACAGAGGGACCCAGCCTCCAGCTTTAGGTAGCCAGAGGTTGACCCTGAGAGCACAGTGCAACTCAGTTAAAGAAAGAAAGGCACACCTGGTGGAAGATAATTGGAGGAAGCCAAGCCCTAACTTAGTAGAGCCTAACTTCAATACTCCATATCCAAACCAGCCTTTAACTTTGCATAAACACACCCAAGGTAGTGATTCCCTATGGTGGAGACCCTCTAATACCCAAAGGGTGAGGGACTGCTTAGTGGACCATGAGACAGGGGGTACCCATGCTAGTGCAGGTACTTCCTTATATGGCCACTCAGGCAATATAGGCTTACCTGGCCAAGGATAGCCTTATCTCCTTTCGTTTGGGGGGGGGTTATGTAGGAAGGTGGCTACCTGACTATGGTTACCCCAGATTTTTTGCCTGTGTTTAGCTGGTTTTTTGACTTAGTTGACCTGGTTCCCTGCTAATCAGGGCCCCAGGCCATCTGCTCTCTCTGTAAAATGGATTCCATGTACCCTAGGTACATACCAATTGGAAATGGACTCCTTGTCAGCCCCTGTAGAATGCACTATAGGTGCACAGGGCACAGGAGCCACTAAGGCCTACCAGGGGCTGCAGCATATCTTTTGCCACCCCTGGCTGGTTCTTAAATTGACACAACTGGCTGATCACTCAGCTGGGGTAAGGTGGTGTACACACCCCTTGCTTAGATATAGTATACCTATGTCTAAACCTATATCTGGACACATGTAAACCTGTGAGCCACTCCTATAGACAGGCCTCACCAATCCTGGAGGCTGGGTGCATGGTTTTTATGTGAGATGGAGCTCTAGCATGAGCTGAGCCTGTCTGCAGCCGTCGGGAACAAATCCCTAAGCTGTTTCAGGATAATGCCATACCATATACTATTAAGTGCCTTATAATCCTCGCGGTTATTTAGCAACTCTGGTTTGGCTTTATCAAAACATGTCGTGTAAGGTGTCATACGCTTTGGAATACCATCCCCTCGCCAGTTCTGGCGACGGGGATGGCATTCCACCCCTCTAGAGGGGTAAGACATGTTACTTTGCTTTAATGCGGTTGATTTCTCCAAAGGCCTTAAGATCCCCAAAATGGATGCCTCTGCCACAGACAAATGTCTGGACCCCTGGAGCTGACCGAAACCCAGTCAAGGGGGTCCTGGACAAAGGGTTTCCTGTCACAGGAGGGTGTCACCGCCCTCCAGACAGGAGATAGTGTATTGTAGCAGGGAGGTTTGAAAGAAACCAGACACTGCCTGGGGCGCACAAGGCTGCCCCTTGCATAATCCGGCCAAACCGGTTCTGGGGCACTCCAGCCCTCGTGCCAGGGCGGCCTGGATCAAAGGAAGGGGGTGTATCCACCCACTTCCTGGGTCCCACCCATAGGAGGGGACCTAGCAGGTAATCACGCCCACCAGATTCGAATAAGAGTGGGAGCAGTGCCAATGCACATCAGATTTCCTGGAAGAAACATTTGAAACGATATTCTGGACCCTTCGCCCTCCATCTCAACGTGGAAGCCCGAAGAATCTCCCTTGTGGTCAAGGAGTGACCACCCTGCAGCAGCAGGCACCATCCAGCCCTCGACGTCTACTTAGTTGCAGTTCCCGCCGGAACTCGAGCGACTGAGATCGACGAGATCAAGCCTGCCCAGCTTCTAACAGCCCGATCCACAGTCCCTGCAAAGCTGAGACCCGTGGAGGCGACCGGAAGCGTGGGGCACGCCATCTTGAAGTGACCACGAGACGCTGACCGTGCAGCTCACGAGTGACCCTCGAAGCTGTACACCGGGGTTTGAGAAGCCCCCACCCTGAGCTACTCCTGAGCCGAAGTTCAGCCCTCCACACTCGACGAGTGCTGCGTGGGGCCCTTTGGCACGATTTGGCTCAACGCGTTGGCCCGGTCACTTGCCAGCTGGCTTGTGGTCCCTGTGCCGACGAACTACAAAAGAAGACTCGTGATTCTGGTTGCTCCAGATCCACACCAGCTCCCCTGAAAGGGAGCCCCGACTCTGACCTTCCTGGTCCGAGTGAGACGCCATCTTCCAATCCCGCGTGGATTGCTCTTACCAAGGCTTGTTTGCTCCAAACCGGAAGCCGACTGCACCGACGGTGAGAGACTGCGTGGGACAGATCGTGACCTGCTCCTGGACGTCGCAGATGCCCCAGAGCCCACGTGACAGCGAAGAGAAGCGCCTCGACGACCACCTGATTGCGCCCGACATTGCCTGGTTCCGTCCTGGTTCCACCCTGGTCACTGCTGAGTGACCCAGACTCTGTCCCCTCTGCTTTCAGGTACTCTACAACTGGAGTCCACCCTTGGACTCCACCGGACACTTCGTCTTCACCCTGCCTGCAGCCCTTTCAGCTTCAAGCACCAAGAGCCTGCTTGTCAAAACCCGACGCCACTTCGACCCTGTGCACCCACTTCCTGTGGGTGAGGTAACTTTGCTCCGCCGGTGTTCCCACACTGGTGCACACCTCTAGGGTCTGTGTGTTAAGTTTTGTTCCTCTAGGTTCAGCGGAAGTGTCCTTAAACTTTAACTATTTGACTTTTACGCACCATTGGTTAACATTGGTGCATGCGTGCGCTTTCCGCACATCTCCCGAATCCCGAGGGCCATTCCCGACTTCAGCATTGCTTGTCCTGACTGCTCCCAGCGATTCCCTAGGCCCTAGGCCTAACCACTGTTCGAGTGGCCTCTCTTATACCACTTGTTTAGTATATGGTTTGAGTGGCCCCCTGCCCTCATCCATAATTGTGCAACTTTGTATGTTTAAACAGTGCTTTTGATTTAACGCTTGTGCCCCTTTATTCATAAAGAATACTGGGGATTGTTTTTAGTAATAAACACATATATTTTTATAATATATACTTGTGTGGTGTCCTTTCATTTGGTATTACAGGATTGTATGTGGTAAAACAGCTCGCTTAACACGACCTCTTAAGTTAAGCCTTTAGGCTGCTTAGTCCATGCTACCCCTAGGATAGCTTGTCTAATAAGGTTGACTTACAACCAGACACCATAAGGGGATTGTTTGGTCAGGTAGTAGGTGGTTCCAGAATTGGAAACATCCCCTACCAGGCCAACTTCTCACACCAGTGAAGCAAAAAGCAAAAATTTGGGGTGACCATAGGATAGCAGACCCTACTCTCCTACACCTGGGTAGGGTCAACTGTCACAGGACTAGACCCTGAGGCCTTTCCTGTGTCAGACATGGTTACTAGTGAGGTGTAAGTGGTGCACTTACCTACACTAAGTGTTTTCCTACTGGACCTTGCTAGTGAGTTGTAGTCAGGGGTGTGCTACTCCCTTCAACCTACAACTACTAAGTTCAGTAGAACTTAATATGCTAAGCTTTTGATTTTATATGTACCTAGAGGTACTTGATGTGATCTTTCAATTTGATATAAAGATTGCAATGGTAAAACAACAGCAAGCTCAAATCCGCACCGCTGCTCACCAATGTGAGAAGTTGGCCTGGTAGGGGATGTTTCCAATTCTGGAACCACCTACTACCTGACCAAACAATCCCCTTATGGTGTCTGGTTGTAAGTCAACCTTATTAGACAAGCTATCCTAGGGGTAGCATGGACTAAGCAGCCTAAAGGCTTAACTTAAGAGGTCGTGTTAAGCGAGCTGTTTTACCACATACAATCCTGTAATACCAAATGAAAGGACACCACACAAGTATATTATAAAAATATATGTGTTTATTACTAAAAACAATCCCCAGTATTCTTTATGAATAAAGGGGCACAAGCGTTAAATCAAAAGCACTGTTTAAACATACAAGTTGCACAATTATGGATGAGGGCGGGGGCCCACTCAAACCATATACTAAACAAGTGGTATAAGAGAGGCCACTCGAACAGTGGTTAGGCCTAGGGCCTAGGGAATCGCTGGGAGCAGTCAGGACAAGCAATGCTGAAGTCGGGAATGGCCCTCGGGATTCGGGAGATGTGCGGAAAGCGCACGCATGCACCAATGTTAACCAATGGTGCGTAAAAGTCAAATAGTTAAAGTTTAAGGACACTTCCGCTGAACCTAGAGGAACAAAACTTAACACACAGACCCTAGAGGTGTGCACCAGTGTGGGAACACCGGCGGAGCAAAGTTACCTCACCCACAGGAAGTGGGTGCACAGGGTCGAAGTGGCGTCGGGTTTTGACACGCAGGCTCTTGGTGCTTGAAGCTGAAAGGGCTGCAGGCAGGGTGAAGACGAAGTGTCCGGTGGAGTCCAAGGGTGGACTCAAGTTGTAGAGTACCTGAAAGCAGAGGGGACAGAGTCTGGGTCACTCAGCAGTGACCAGGGTGGAACCAGGACGGAACCAGGCAATGTCGGGCGCAATCAGGTGGTCGTCGAGGAGCTTCTCTCCGCTGTCACGTGGGCTCTGGGGCATCTGCGACGTCCAGGAGCAGGTCACGATCTGTCCCACGCAGGCTCTCACCGTCGGTCCAGTCGGCTTCAGGTTTGGAGCAAACAAGCCTTGGTAAGAGCAATCCACGCAGGATCGGAAGATTGCTTCTCACTCGGACCAGGAAGGTTAGAGTCGGGGCTCCTTTTCAGGGGAGCTGGTGTGGATCTGGAGCAACCAGATTCACGAGTCTTCTTCGGTAGTTCGTCGGCACAGGGACCACAAGCCAGCTGGCAAGTGACCGGGCCAACGCGTTGAGCCAAATCGTGCCAAAGGGCCCCACGCAGCACTCGTCGAGTGTGGAGGGCTGAACTTCGGCTCAGGAGTAGCTCAGGGTGGGGGCTTCTCAAACCCCGGTGTACAGCTTCGAGAGTCACTCGTGGGATGCACGGTCAGCGTCTCGTGGTCACTTCAAGATGGCGTGCCCCACGCTTCCGGTCGCCTCCACGGGTCTCAGCTTTGCATGGACTGTGGATCGGGCTGTTAGAAGCTGGGCAGGCTTGATCTCGTTGATCTCAGTCGCTCGAGTTCCGGCGGGAACTGCAACTAAGTAGACGTCGAGGGCTGGATGGTGCCTGCTGCTGCAGGGTGGTCACTCCTTGACCACAAGGGAGATTCTTCGGGCTTCCACGTTGAGATGGAGGGCGAAGGGTCCAGAATATCGTTTCAAATGTTTCTTCCAGGAAATCTGCTGTGCATTGGCACTGCTCCCACTCTTATTCGAATCTGGTGGGCGTGATTACCTGCTAGGTCCCCTCCTATGGGTGGGACCCAGGAAGTGGGTGGATACACCCCCTTCCTTTGATCCAGGCCGCCCTGGCACGAGGGCTGGAGTGCCCCAGAACCGGTTTGGCCGGATTATGCAAGGGGCAGCCTTGTGCGCCCCAGGCAGTGTCTGGTTTCTTTCAAACCTCCCTGCTACAATACACTATCTCCTGTCTGGAGGGCGGTGACACCCTCCTGTGACAGGAAACCCTTTGTCCAGGACCCCCTTGACTGGGTTTCGGTCAGCTCCAGGGGTCCAGACATTTGTCTGTGGCAGAGGCATCCATTTTGTGGATCTTAAGGCCTTTGGAGAAATCAACCGCATTAAAGTGAAGTAACATGTCTTACCCCTCTAGAGGGGTGGAATGCCATCCCCGTCGCCAGAACTGGCGAGGGGATGGTATTCCAAAGCGTATGACACCTTACACGACATGTTTTGATAAAGCCAAACCAGAGTTGCTAAATAACCGCGAGGATTATAAGGCACTTAATAGTATATGGTATGGCATTATCCTGAAACAGCTTAGGGATTTGTTCCCGACGGCTGCAGACAGGCTCAGCTCATGCTAGAGCTCCATCTCACATAAAAACCATGCACCCAGCCTCCAGGATTGGTGAGGCCTGTCTATAGGAGTGGCTCACAGGTTTACATGTGTCCAGATATAGGTTTAGACATAGGTATACTATATCTAAGCAAGGGGTGTGTACACCACCTTACCCCAGCTGAGTGATCAGCCAGTTGGTTCAATTTAAGAACCAGCCAGGGGTGGCAAAAGATATGCTGCAGCCCCTGGTAGGCCTTAGTGGCTCCTGTGCCCTGTGCACCTATAGTGCATTCTACAGGGGCTGACAAGGAGTCCATTTCCAATTGGTATGTGCCTATAGCACATGTGTCATTAATTTAGTGAGAGAACAGCAGGCTGGGGGTCTGATCAGCAGGCCCACAGCCTCAGTAGTCGAAAACCAGTGAAGCAAAAAGCAAAAATTTGGGGTGACCATAGGATAGCAGACCCTACTCTCCTACAATGACTAAGTCCAAAAACTTCACTGGTGCATCAAAGTGGTCAAAAAAGGTCAACATTGGGTTAAAATTAACAAAACATAGTGCTGCAGTGGTCCAATAGCAGGCTAAAGACATAATGAATGACACAGAATGAACAGTTTTACTAAACACTTTGAAAATTCGATTTTCAATTTCAGGGGGACAAGGTCATGGAACTCCGAGCTGGGTAAAAGTTCAGCTTAAGGGCCCTCCCCATGGAGGTCAAAAATGTTATTACATCAAAATCTTTTAAAAACTATATAGGTGTAATTGCAGTCTCCTGAATGCTATGTAACTGCATTTGCACTGTTCTGTGTGCCTCCAAAATGAATTTCTAACACTTTTGAAATCTCCATGAAGCAAAAAGTCCAAAGACCATTTGGAGCATCAAAGTGTTCAAAAACGGTCAAAAATGCATAAAAACGAAAAAAAACAAGTGCTACAGTGGCCCAATAGCATGCTAAAC
This sequence comes from Lissotriton helveticus, assembly GCF_964261635.1. Taxonomy (NCBI): domain Eukaryota; kingdom Metazoa; phylum Chordata; class Amphibia; order Caudata; family Salamandridae; genus Lissotriton; species Lissotriton helveticus. The sequence continues at coordinate 720,932 of NW_027611671.1, read as the reverse complement.
ACACAATGAATGACACAGAATGAATAGTTGTACACATTACTTTGAAAATGCAATTTTAAATTTCAGGGGGACAAGGTCACGAAAGTCATGGAACTCCGAGCGGGGTAAAAGTTCAACCTTTCCCCCCTTATGGAGGTCAAAATTTTAATACATCAAAATCATTTAAAAACTATATAGGTGTGATGGCAGTGTCTTGGATACATCCCACATGAATTTTAAACACATTAGGAGCATCTCTGATCAAAATAACCATAAAAATCCCAAAGCTGCATCAGTGCTTCAAAGTGCTCCAAAACGGTCAAAAATGGACGAAAATGAAAAATATTCTCCATATCTGAGTTTTTATAACATTCCTTAGATAATGTATATCTTGAATTAGTTTTAAATCCTTTTATTAAAAAGTTTCTTTTCTATGCTGCACTGGTGCAACGCCTCAAGTCTGAGAAGCTGCACCAGTGCAGCCGAAGCAGCACTGGTGCAGCCGAAGCCCGAGGGCCATTCCCGACTTCAGCATTGCTTGTCCTGACTGCTCCCAGCGATTCCCTAGGCCCTAGGCCTAACCACTGCTCGAGTGGCATCTCTTATACCACTTGTTTAGTATATGGTTTGAGTGGCCACCCGCCCTCATCCATAATTGTGCAACTTGTATGTTTAAACAGTGCTTTTGATTTAACGCTTGTGCCCCTTTATTCATAAAGAATACTGGGGATTGTCTTTAGTAATAAACACATATATTTTTATAATACATACTTGTGTGGTGTCCTTTCATTTGATATTACAGGATTGTATGTGGTAAAACAGCTCGCTTAACACGACCTCTTAAGTTAAGCCTTTAGGCTGCTTAGTCCATGCTACCCCTAGGATAGCTTGTCTAATAAGGTTGACTTACAACCAGACACCATAAGGGATTGTTTGGTCTGATAATAGGTGGTTCCAGAATTGGAAACATCACCTATCAGGCCAACTTCTCACATTAGGCCTTCCATAGGAGTGGCTCACAGGTTGATATGTGTCCAGATATAGGTTTAGATATAGGTATACTATATCTAAGTAAGGGGTGGTTACACCACCTTACCCCAGCTGAGTGATCAGCCAGTTGTGTCAATTTAAGAACCAGCCAGGGGTGGCAAAAGATATGCTGCAGCCCCTGGTAGGCCTTGGTGGCTCCTATGCCCTTGGCACCTATAGTGCATTATACAGGGGCTGACAAGGAGTCCATTTCCAATTGTGGTATGTACCTAGGGTACATGGAATCCATTTTACAGAGAGAGCAGATGGCCTGGGGCCCTGATTAGCAGGGAACCAGGTCAACTAAGTCAAAAAACCAGCTAAACACAGGCAAAAAATCTGGGGTAACCATAGTCAGGTAGCCACCTTCCTACAGTCCCCCAGGCTGTGCTTGGTCCCCCAGGCTGTGCTTGGTCCCCCTGGTTGCTCTTGGTCCCCCAGGCTGTGCTTGGTCCCCCAGGCTGTGCTTGGTCCCCCTGGTTGCTCTTGGTCCCCCTGGCTGTGCTTGGTACCCCTGGCTGTGCTTGGTCCCCCAGGCTGCTTGGTCCCCCAGGCTGTGCTTGGTCCCCCTGGTTGCTCTTGGTCCCCAAGCTGTGCTTGGTCCCCCAGGCTGTGCTTGCTCCCCCTGGTTGCTCTTGGTCCCCCAGGCTGTGTTTGGTCCCCCAGGCTGTGCTTGGTCCCCCAGGCTGTGCTTGGTCCCCCTGGTTGCTCTTGGTCCCCCAGGCTGTGCTTGGTCCCCCAGGCTGTGCTTGGTCCACCTGGTTGCTCTTGGTCCCGCAGGCTGTGCTTGGTACCCCTGGCTGTGCTTGGTCCCCCTGGTTGCTCTTGGTCCCCCAGGCTGTGCTTGGTCCCCCAGGCTGTGCTTGGTCCCCCTGGATGCTCTTGGTCCCCCTGGCTATGCTTGGTCTCCCTGGTTCCTCTTGGTCCCCCTGGCTGTGCTTGGTCCCCCAGGCTGTGCTTGGTCTCCCTGGTTGCTCTTGGTCCCCCTGGCTGTGCTTGGTACACCTGGCTGTGCTTGGTCCCCAGGCTGTGCTTGGTCCCCCAGGCTGTGCTTGGTCCCCCTGGTTGCTCTTGGTCCCCCAGGCTGTGCTTGGTCCCCCTGGTGCTCTTGGTCCCCCTGGCTGTGCTTGGTCCCCCTGGTTGCTCTTGGTCCCCCTGGCTGTGCTTGGTCCCCCTGGTTGCTCTTGGTCCCCCAGGCTGTGCTTGGTCTCCCAGGCTGTGCTTGGTCCCCCTGGTTGCTCTTGGTCCCCCAGGCTGTGCTTGGTCCCCCAGGCTGTGCTTGGTCCCCCTGGTTGCTCTTGGTCCCCCAGGCTGTGCTTGGTCCCCCAGGCTGTGCTTGGACCCCCTGGTTGCTCTTGGTCCTCCAGGCTGTGCTTGGTCCCCCAGGCTGTGCTTGGTCCCCCAGGCTGTGCTTGGTCCCCCTGGTTGCTCTTGGTCCTCCTGGCTGTGCTTGGTACCCCTGGCTGTGCTTGGTCCCCCTGGTTGCTCTTGGTCCCCCAGGCTGTGCTTGGTCCCTCTGGTTGCTCTTGGTCCCCCAGGCTGTGCTTGGTCCCCCAGGCTGTGCTTGTTCCCCCTGGTTGCTCTTGGTCCCCCAGGCTGTGCTTGGTCCCCCAGGCTGTGCTTGGCCCCCCTGGTTGCTCTTGGTCCCCCAGGCTGTGCTTGGTCCCCCAGGCTGTGCTTGGTCCCCCAGGCTGTGCTTGGTCCCCCTGGTTGCTCTTGGTCCCCCAGGCTGTGCTTGGTCCCCCAGGCTGTGCTTGGACCCCCTGGTTGCTCTTGGTCCCCCCAGGCTGTGCTTGGTCCCCCAGGCTGTGCTTGGTCCCCCAGGCTGTGCTTGGTCCCCCTGGTTGCTCCTGGTCCCCCTGGCTGTGCTTGGTCCCCCTGGCTGTGCTTGGTCCCCCTGGTTGTTCTTGGTCCCCCAGGCTGTGCTTGGTCCCCCAGGCTGTGCTTGGTACCCCTGGTTGCTCTTGGTCCCCCAGGCTGTGCTTGGTCCCCCAGGCTGTGCTTGGTCCCCCTGGTTGCTCTTGGTCCCCCAGGCTGTGCTTGGTCCCACAGGCTGTGCTTGGTCCCCCAGGCTGTGCTTGGTCCCCCTGGTTGCTCTTGGTCCCCCAGGCTGTGCTTGGTCCCCCAGGCTGTGCTTGGTCCCCCTGGTTGCTCTTGGTCCCCAAGGCTGTGCTTGGTCCCCCAGGCTGTGCTTGGTCGCCAGGCTGTGCTTGGTCCCCCTGGTTGCTCTTGGTCCCCCTGGCTGTGCTTGGTACCCCTGGCTGTGCTTGGCCCCCCTGGTTGCTCTTGGTCCCCAAGGCTGTGCTTGGTCCCCCAGGCTGTGCTTGGTCCCCCTAGTTCCTCTTAGTCCCCCAGGCTGTGCTTGGTACCCCAGGCTGTGCTTGGTCCCCCAGGCTCTGCTTGGTCCCCCTGGTTGCTCTTGGTCCCCCAGACTGTGCTTGGTCCCCCAGACTGTACTTGGTCCCCCAGGCTGTGCTTGGTCCCCCTGTGTGAGAAGTTGGCCTGGTAGGGGATGTTTCCAATTCTGGAACCACCTACTACCTGACCAAACAATCCCCTTATGGTGTCTGGTTGTAAGTCAACCTTATTAGACAAGCTATCCTAGTGGTAGCATGGACTAAGCAGCCTAAAGGCTTAACTTAAGAGGTCGTGTTAAGCGAGCTGTTTTACCACATACAATCCTGTAATACCAAATGAAAGGACACCACACAAGTATATATTATAAAAATATATGTGTTTATTACTAAAAACAATCCCCAGTATTCTTTATGAATAAAGGGGCACAAGCGTTAAATCAAAAGCACTGTTTAAACATACAAAGTTGCACAATTATGGATGAGGGCAGGGGGCCACTCAAACCATATACTAAACAAGTGGTATAAGAAAGGCCACTCGAGCAGTGGTTAGGCCTAGGGCCTAGGGAATCGCTGGGAGCAGTCAGGACAAGCAATGCTGAAGTCGGGAATGGCCCTCGGGATTCGGGAGATGTGCGGAAAGCGCACGCATGCACCAATGTTAACCAATGGTGCGTAAAAGTCAAATAGTTAAAGTTTAAGGACACTTCCGCTGAACCTAGAGGAACAAAACTTAACACACAGACCCTAGAGGTGTGCACCAGTGTGGGAACACCGGCGGAGCAAAGTTACCTCACCCACAGGAAGTGGGTGCACAGGGTCGAAGTGGCGTCGGGTTTTGACACGCAGGCTCTTGGTGCTTGAAGCTGAAAGGGCTGCAGGCAGGGTGAAGACGAAGTGTCCGGTGGAGTCCAAGGGTGGACTCAAGTTGTAGAGTACCTGAAAGCAGAGGGGACAGAGTCTGGGTCACTCAGCAGTGACCAGGGTGGAACCAGGACGGAACCAGGCAATGTCGGGCGCAATCAGGTGGTCGTCGAGGCGCTTCTCTTCGCTGTCACGTGGGCTCTGGGGCATCTGCGACGTCCAGGAGCAGGTCACGATCTGTCCCACGCAGGCTCTCACCGTCGGTGCAGTCGGCTTCCGGTTTGGAGCAAACAAGCCTTGGTAAGAGCAATCCACGCGGGATTGGAAGATGGCGTCTCACTCGGACCAGGAAGGTCAGAGTCGGGGCTCCCTTTCAGGGGAGCTGGTGTGGATCTGGAGCAACCAGAATCACGAGTCTTTCTTTGTAGTTCGTCGGCACAGGGACCACAAGCCAGCTGGCAAGTGACCGGGCCAACGCGTTGAGCCAAATCGTGCCAAAGGGCCCCACGCAGCACTCGTCGAGTGTGGAGGGCTGAACTTCGGCTCAGGAGTAGCTCAGGGTGGGGGCTTCTCAAACCCCGGTGTACAGCTTCGAGGGTCACTCGTGGGCTGCACGGTCAGCGTCTCGTGGTCACTTCAAGATGGCGTGCCCCACGCTTCCGGTCGCCTCCACGGGTCTCAGCTTTGCAGGGACTGTGGATCGGGCTGTTAGAAGCTGGGCAGGCTTGATCTCGTCGATCTCAGTCGCTCGAGTTCCGGCGGGAACTGCAACTAAGTAGACGTCGAGGGCTGGATGGTGCCTGCTGCTGCAGGGTGGTCACTCCTTGACCACAAGGGAGATTCTTCGGGCTTCCACGTTGAGATGGAGGGCGAAGGGTCCAGAATATCGTTTCAAAATGTTTCTTCCAGGAAATCTGATGTGCATTGGCACTGCTCCCACTCTTATTCGAATCTGGTGGGCGTGATTACCTGCTAGGTCCCCTCCTATGGGTGGGACCCAGGAAGTGGGTGGATACACCCCCTTCCTTTGATCCAGGCCGCCCTGGCACGAGGGCTGGAGTGCCCCAGAACCGGTTTGGCCGGATTATGCAAGGGGCAGCCTTGTGCGCCCCAGGCAGTGTCTGGTTTCTTTCAAACCTCCCTGCTACAATACACTATCTCCTGTCTGGAGGGCGGTGACACCCTCCTGTGACAGGAAACCCTTTGTCCAGGACCCCCTTGACTGGGTTTCGGTCAGCTCCAGGGGTCCAGACATTTGTCTGTGGCAGAGGCATCCATTTTGGGGATCTTAAGGCCTTTGGAGAAATCAACCGCATTAAAGTGAAGTAACATGTCTTACCCCTCTAGAGGGGTGGAATGCCATCCCCGTCGCCAGAACTGGCGAGGGGATGGTATTCCAAAGCGTATGACACCTTACACGACATGTTTTGATAAAGCCAAACCAGAGTTGCTAAATAACCGCGAGGATTATAAGGCACTTAATAGTATATGGTATGGCATTATCCTGAAACAGCTTAGGGATTTGTTCCCGACGGCTGCAGACAGGCTCAGCTCATGCTAGAGCTCCATCTCACATAAAAACCATGCACCCAGCCTCCAGGATTGGTGAGGCCTGTCTATAGGAGTGGCTCACAGGTTTACATGTGTCCAGATATAGGTTTAGACATAGGTATACTATATCTAAGCAAGGGGTGTGTACACCACCTTACCCCAGCTGAGTGATCAGCCAGTTGTGTCAATTTAAGACCCAGCCAGGGGTGGCAAAAGATATGCTGCAGCCCCTGGTAGGCCTTAGTGGCTCCTGTGCCCTGTGCACCTATAGTGCATTCTACAGGGGCTGACAAGGAGTCCATTTCCAATTGGTATGTGCCTATAGCACATGTGTCATTAATTTAGTGAGAGAACAGCAGGCTGGGGGTCTGATCAGCAGGCCCACAGCCTCAGTAGTCGAAAACCAGTGAAGCAAAAAGCAAAAATTTGGGGTGACCATAGGATAGCAGACCCTACTCTCCTACACAACCCCCCCCCAAACGCAGGGACATTAAACTAACCTTGACCAGATAAGTCTTCATGTTCTAAGTGGAAGTACCTGGAGAGACCATCTGCATTACCATGGTCAGTCCCTGGGCGGTGCTCCACTGTAAAGTCCATCCCCTGTAGGGAAATGGACCACCTGAGCAGTTTGGGATTTTCACCCTTCATCTGATTAAGCCATAAGAGGGGCTTATGGTCTGTTTGCACCAGGAAGTGAGTTCCAAACAAGTAGGACCTCAACTTCTTTAATGCCCAAACCACAGCAAAGGCCTCCCTCTCAATGGCTGACCAACGTTTTTCTCTTGGGGTTAGCCTCCTGCTAATGAAAGCAATTGGCTGGTCTTGACCATCTTGATTAAGTTGTGAGAGTACAGCTCCCACCCCCAACTCAGAAGCATCTGTCTGAACAATGAACTGTTTGGAGTAGTCAGGACTCTTTAGGATAGGTGCAGAGCACATGGCCTTCTTCAGGTCTTCAAATGCCTTCTGACAGCTAACTGTCCACTGAACCTTTTTTGGCATCTTCTTGGATGTCAAGTCATTTAATGGTGTCACTATAGACCCATAGTTTTTCACAAACTTTCTGTAATACCCAGTCAGGCCCAAGAAGGCTCTGACTTGTGTCTGGGTAACTGGAGGAGCCCAGTCCTGTATGGCCTGGATTTTGCTTTCCAGTGGCTGAACCTGGCCTCCACCTACTAGGTGGCCCAGGTATACAACCTTACTCTGCCCTATCTGGCACTTTGTGGCCTTGATAGTTAGGCCTGCCTTTTGCAGGGCCTCCAAAACTTTCTTCAGGTGGATCAGGTGATCCTCCCAGGTGGAGCTAAAGACAGCAATATCATCCAGATAAGCTGCACAAAAGTCATCCAACCCAGTAAGGACTTGGTTCACCAACCTTTGAAAAGTGGCAGGTGCATTCTTCAAACCAAAGGGCATTACCACAAACTGATAATGTCCACTAGGGGTAGAGAATGCTGTTTTGGCTTTTGACTCCTCAGCTAGTCTGATTTGCCAGTAGCCAGCTGTCAGATCAAATGTGCTCAGAAACTTGGCAGAAGCCAATCTGTCAATGAGCTCATCTGCTCTTGGAATGGGGTGAGCATCTGTCCTAGTGACAGCATTGAGACCCCTGTAATCCACGCAAAACCTCATTTCTCTCTTACCATCTTGGGTATGAGGTTTTGGCACCAGGACTACTGGGCTGGCCCATGGGCTCTCTGATGGCTCAATCACTCCAAGCTCCAACATCTTTTGCACCTCAGCCTTGATGCAATCCCTGACATGATCAGGTTGCCTGTAGATCTTATTCTTGACAGGCAGACTGTCACCAGTGTCCACAACATGGGTACACCAGTCAGTTTGGCTGGGTGTGAGTGAAAACATTTGCCTGTGAGCCTGCAAAACTTGTCTGCAGTCCCTCTGTTGCTGGTCAGTGAGGCTGCCTGCCAAGGCTACTCCATCAACTGAACCATCATCAGGGTTCTGGGAAAGCAGGTCTGGGAGAGGGTCACTCTCTTCCTCCTGTTCCCCATCTGTGGCCATGAGCAAGCTCATGTCCTCCCTGTCTACAAATGCTTTCAAGCGATTCACATGGATTACCCTGTGGGGGCTCCTGGGTGTTCCAAAGTCTACCAAGTAGGTGACTTCCCCTTTCTTCTCAATAATAGGATAGGGTCCACTCCATTTGTCTTGGAGTGCTGCTGGAGCCACTGGCTCCAGTACCCATACCTTCTGTCCTGGTTGGAACTCTACCAGCACAGCCTTTTGGTCATGCCAAGCTTTCTGCAATTCTTGGCTGGCCTCCAGGTTTTTGGATGCTCTTTCCATGTACTCAGCCATCCTGGAGCGGAGACCAAGTACATAGTCCACTATGTCTAGTTTGGGCTTTTTGAGAGGTAACTCCCATCCTTCCTTCACCAAACACAATGGACCTCTCACAGGGTGGCCAAACAAAAGTTCAAAAGGGCTGTAGCCAACCCCCTTCTGTGGGACCTCTCTGTAAGCAAAGAGCAGGCAGGGTAAAAGAATGTCCCATTTCCGCCTGAGCTTCTCTGGTAATCCTTTTATCATGCCTTTAAGGGTCTTGTTAAATCTCTCCACAAGCCCATTGCATTGTGGATGATATGGGGTGGTAAACTTGTAGTTTACTCCACATTCCTTCCACATTGCTTTTAGATAGCTGGACATAAAATTTGTCCCTCTATCTGATAGTACCTCCTTAGGAAAGCCCACTCTTGAGAAAACTGCAATGAGGGCTTTTGCCACCACAGGTGCTGTGGTGGTCCTTAGGGGAATAGCCTCTGGGTACCTGGTGGCATGATCCACTACCACCAGTATGAATCTGTTCCCAGATGCTGTTTGGGGGTCCATTGGACCCACAATATCAATTCCAACTCTCTCAAAGGGGACCCCCACCACAGGTAGTGGTATTAGGGGGGCCTTTGTTGTGCCACCTGACTTACCACTGGCTTGGCAAGTGACACAGGAGCGACAAAACTCCTTGACATCCTCTGACATGTGAGGCCAGTGAAAGTGTGGAACAAGCCTGTCCCACGTCTTGTTCTGGCCTAAGTGTCCTGCAAGGGGAATATCATGGGCCAAGGTAAGGAGGAATCCCCTAAACTGCAGAGGTATCACCAACCTCCTGGTCATGCCAGGCTTGGGGGCTCTAGCCTCTGAGTAAAGGAGTCCCTCATCCCAATACACAGTATGGGTACCTTGGGCATCCCCAGCAGCCTCAGCAGCAGCCTGCTGTCTGAGGGGTTCAAGGGAAGGGCAATCTAATTGAGCCTGCCTCAGGTCTGCCCTTGAGGGTCCCCCTGTCCCCAGAAACTCAACCTGGTCAGGTTCAAGCTCCTCAGAGACAGTCTCCTCTTGGACTGCAGAATCAGTTTCCTCTGAAACCTGATCCTCAACCTGGGGCAAGGTGGAAGGCGAGGCCTTTCCTCTCTTGCTCCTTCTCTTGGGTTGTGGCTGGTCTATTGTCTCAAGATCCACCACTGGTTCAGGAAGGCACTTCTTAGCCTGAGCCCTTGTCATGGCAAGGACATGCTCTGAAATCCCTAGCATTTCTGCATGAGTCCTGTACTCCACTTCTGACCATGCTGAGCTTTCAAGGTCATTGCCTAACAGACAGTCTACTGGTAGGTCTGCACTCACCACAACTTTCTTTAGGCCATCAACCCCTCCCCAGGAGAAGTTCACAACTGCCACACTATGGGAGGTAGTGGAGTTGCTTGCATTGGTTACTAGGTAGCTCTCTCCTAGTACAATCTGTCCAGGGTCCACAAAGCCAGGGGTCACCATGGTGACACTAGCACATGTGTCCCTGTAAGCTTGAGCCAGTCTCTCATTTATTAAGGGAGTCTGCCTGTATTTGCCCAGGTTAGTGGGGCTTACTGCAGTGGGCAACTCAATGTCCACATCATACAGGAGAACTGCCTGTGTAGGGACTCTGACTAGGCCAGATCCTACTTCAATACCCAGGGTCAACCCAGCTACACCCTTGGACTGTGTTCCACCACTGCTTACTGTACTTGGGGTTGCAGTTGCTTTAGGAGCTGTAGTGGTGGGAACTGGATTTGCCTTGGTGCACTCACTGCCCCAGTGTGAAACTGATTTGCAGGTATTACACCAAGGTGTCTTTGGACCTTTGTTCTTCTTCTTCTTGTTACCATTTTGGGAACCACCCTCCTTACTATTAGTTTGGGGGCCTGAAGACTTCTGGTCTTTTTCTTTATCTTTCTGATTCTGATTACCACCCTTCTGGTCTGTTTTCTTCTGGTCACCACCTTGGTTCTGGGGTTTCTGCTTAATCCTTGTTCTGACCCATTTGTCTGCCTTCTTTCCCAATTCTTGGGGAGAGGTCAGATCAGAGTCAATAAGGTATTGATGCAACAGCTGGTTTGTACAGTTATTAAGGATCTGTTCTCTCATCATAAGATTGTACAATCCTGTATAGTCTGAAACTTTACTTCCCTGTAACCAACCCTCCAAAGCCTTAGTGGCACACTCCACAAAATCAGTCCAGTCTTGAGTCTGTGCTTTCTGGGTGTCTCTGAACAACAACCTGTATTGCTCAGTGGTTAGGCCATACCCTTCAATGAGAGCACTCTTCAAAACAGAGTAGTTTTTGGCATCCTCAGGTCTAACTGTGAGGAGCCTGTCTCTCCCTTTCTCAGAAAAGGAGTACCACAAAATTGCAGCCCACTGATTCTCAGGAACCTGCTGTACCATGCAGGCTCTCTCAAGAGCAGTCATCCATTTGTGGATGTCATCCCCTTCTTTAAAGGGGGGCACAATTTTGGTCAGGTTTCTATTATCATAGGCCCTGTCTTTTTCTCTTGGAAAATTGCTGCCACCAGTGACATCTAAGCCACTTAATTTCTGCTCTCTTGCCAAGGCAAGTTTAGCTTGAGCTAAGGTAAGCTTAGCTTGACTCAGGGCTACCTCCTCTCTCTCTATCTGGAGTCTGACAGCCCTCATTCTAGCCCTATGCTCAGCTTTCTGAGAAGCACTCATGCCTCTCTCTGATTCTCTGGAGGCACTAGAAAGATGAGAGTCCCCTGAGGGAGATCTCACTCTTCTGTTGCCTGGGAGAATCATTTGTTGGGATCTGGGGAGGTGCTGGCCCTCTCCATTTCCCAGTAGGTCCAAGTTGGCCTGGCTAAGCCTACCAACTGGAACCTGGCTACCCTGATCCTGTACTTCTAAGTCCCCAGCATCTGAGTCCTCATCCAAGTCATCATCATCCTCCTCTTCAGGGGGATCAACTGCAGGGGGGTTCCCTCCAGTTCCTGTATCTAGGGAAGCTGCTTTTGCCTTCTCTAAGTCATCCTGTTCTAGGAGTTCTACCAGAATTAGGCAGGTGGGGCTTCTGCCCCTTTTTAACCCTCTTGCTTTGCACAAGACAATCAAGTCTCTGCGGGTTAGTTTGTCATATCCAGAAGTTGCCTGGGTAGGGTCAACTGTCATAGGACTAGACCCTGAGGCCTTTCCTGTGTCGGACATGGTTACTAGTGAGGTGTAAGTGGTGCACTTACCTACACTAAGTGTTTTCCTACTGGACCTTGCTAGTGAGTTGTAGTCAGGGGTGTGCTACTCCCTTCAACCTACAACTACTAAGTTCAGTAGAACTTAATATGCTAAGCTTTTGATTTTATATGTACCTAGAGGTACTTGATGTGATCTTTCAATTTGATATAAAGATTGCAATGGTAAAACAACAGCAAGCTCAAATCCGCACCGCTGCTCACCAATGTGAGAAGTTGGCCTGGTAGGGGATGTTTCCAATTCTGGAACCACCTACTACCTGACCAAACAATCCCCTTATGGTGTCTGGTTGTAAGTCAACCTTATTAGACAAGCTATCCTAGTGGTAGCATGGACTAAGCAGCCTAAAGGCTTAACTTAAGAGGTCGTGTTAAGCGAGCTGTTTTACCACATACAATCCTGTAATACCAAATGAAAGGACACCACACAAGTATATATTATAAAAATATATGTGTTTATTACTAAAAACAATCCCCAGTATTCTTTATGAATAAAGGGGCACAAGCGTTAAATCAAAAGCACTGTTTAAACATACAAAGTTGCACAATTATGGATGAGGGCAGGGGGCCACTCAAACCATATACTAAACAAGTGGTATAAGAAAGGCCACTCGAGCAGTGGTTAGGCCTAGGGCCTAGGGAATCGCTGGGAGCAGTCAGGACAAGCAATGCTGAAGTCGGGAATGGCCCTCGGGATTCGGGAGATGTGCGGAAAGCGCACGCATGCACCAATGTTAACCAATGGTGCGTAAAAGTCAAATAGTTAAAGTTTAAGGACACTTCCGCTGAACCTAGAGGAACAAAACTTAACACACAGACCCTAGAGGTGTGCACCAGTGTGGGAACACCGGCGGAGCAAAGTTACCTCACCCACAGGAAGTGGGTGCACAGGGTCGAAGTGGCGTCGGGTTTTGACACGCAGGCTCTTGGTGCTTGAAGCTGAAAGGGCTGCAGGCAGGGTGAAGACGAAGTGTCCGGTGGAGTCCAAGGGTGGACTCAAGTTGTAGAGTACCTGAAAGCAGAGGGGACAGAGTCTGGGTCACTCAGCAGTGACCAGGGTGGAACCAGGACGGAACCAGGCAATGTCGGGCGCAATCAGGTGGTCGTCGAGGCGCTTCTCTTCGCTGTCACGTGGGCTCTGGGGCATCTGCGACGTCCAGGAGCAGGTCACGATCTGTCCCACGCAGGCTCTCACCGTCGGTGCAGTCGGCTTCCGGTTTGGAGCAAACAAGCCTTGGTAAGAGCAATCCACGCGGGATTGGAAGATGGCGTCTCACTCGGACCAGGAAGGTCAGAGTCGGGGCTCCCTTTCAGGGGAGCTGGTGTGGATCTGGAGCAACCAGAATCACGAGTCTTTCTTTGTAGTTCGTCGGCACAGGGACCACAAGCCAGCTGGCAAGTGACCGGGCCAACGCGTTGAGCCAAATCGTGCCAAAGGGCCCCACGCAGCACTCGTCGAGTGTGGAGGGCTGAACTTCGGCTCAGGAGTAGCTCAGGGTGGGGGCTTCTCAAACCCCGGTGTACAGCTTCGAGGGTCACTCGTGGGCTGCACGGTCAGCGTCTCGTGGTCACTTCAAGATGGCGTGCCCCACGCTTCCGGTCGCCTCCACGGGTCTCAGCTTTGCAGGGACTGTGGATCGGGCTGTTAGAAGCTGGGCAGGCTTGATCTCGTCGATCTCAGTCGCTCGAGTTCCGGCGGGAACTGCAACTAAGTAGACGTCGAGGGCTGGATGGTGCCTGCTGCTGCAGGGTGGTCACTCCTTGACCACAAGGGAGATTCTTCGGGCTTCCACGTTGAGATGGAGGGCGAAGGGTCCAGAATATCGTTTCAAAATGTTTCTTCCAGGAAATCTGATGTGCATTGGCACTGCTCCCACTCTTATTCGAATCTGGTGGGCGTGATTACCTGCTAGGTCCCCTCCTATGGGTGGGACCCAGGAAGTGGGTGGATACACCCCCTTCCTTTGATCCAGGCCGCCCTGGCACGAGGGCTGGAGTGCCCCAGAACCGGTTTGGCCGGATTATGCAAGGGGCAGCCTTGTGCGCCCCAGGCAGTGTCTGGTTTCTTTCAAACCTCCCTGCTACAATACACTATCTCCTGTCTGGAGGGCGGTGACACCCTCCTGTGACAGGAAACCCTTTGTCCAGGACCCCCTTGACTGGGTTTCGGTCAGCTCCAGGGGTCCAGACATTTGTCTGTGGCAGAGGCATCCATTTTGGGGATCTTAAGGCCTTTGGAGAAATCAACCGCATTAAAGTGAAGTAACATGTCTTACCCCTCTAGAGGGGTGGAATGCCATCCCCGTCGCCAGAACTGGCGAGGGGATGGTATTCCAAAGCGTATGACACCTTACACGACATGTTTTGATAAAGCCAAACCAGAGTTGCTAAATAACCGCGAGGATTATAAGGCACTTAATAGTATATGGTATGGCATTATCCTGAAACAGCTTAGGGATTTGTTCCCGACGGCTGCAGACAGGCTCAGCTCATGCTAGAGCTCCATCTCACATAAAAACCATGCACCCAGCCTCCAGGATTGGTGAGGCCTGTCTATAGGAGTGGCTCACAGGTTTACATGTGTCCAGATATAGGTTTAGACATAGGTATACTATATCTAAGCAAGGGGTGTGTACACCACCTTACCCCAGCTGAGTGATCAGCCAGTTGTGTCAATTTAAGACCCAGCCAGGGGTGGCAAAAGATATGCTGCAGCCCCTGGTAGGCCTTAGTGGCTCCTGTGCCCTGTGCACCTATAGTGCATTCTACAGGGGCTGACAAGGAGTCCATTTCCAATTGGTATGTGCCTATAGCACATGTGTCATTAATTTAGTGAGAGAACAGCAGGCTGGGGGTCTGATCAGCAGGCCCACAGCCTCAGTAGTCGAAAACCAGTGAAGCAAAAAGCAAAAATTTGGGGTGACCATAGGATAGCAGACCCTACTCTCCTACACCCTGGTTGCTCTTGGTCCCCCAGGCTGTGCTTGGTCCCCCAGGCTGTGCTTGGTCCCCCTGGTTGCTCTTGGTCCCCCTGGCTGTGCGTGATACCCCTGGCTGTGCTTGGTCCCCCTGGTTGCTCTTGGTCCCCCAGGCTGTGCTTGGTCCCCCAGGCTGTGCTTGGTCCCCCTGGTTGCTCTTGGTCGCCCAGGCTGTGCTTGGTCCCCCAGGCTGTGCTTGGTCCCCCTGGTTGCTCTTGGTCCCCCTGGCTGTGCTTGGTCCCCCTGGTTGCTCTTGGTCCCCCAGGCTGTGCTTGGTCCCCCAGGCTGTGCTTGGTCCCCCAGGCTCTGCTTGGTCCCCCAGGCTCTGCTTGGTCCCCCTGGTTGCTCTTGGTCCTTCAGGCTGTGCTTGGTCCCCCAGGCTCTGCTTGGTCCCCCTGGTTGCTCTTGGTCCCCCAGGCTGTGCTTTGTCCCCCAGGCTGTCCTTGGTCCCCCTGGTTGCTCTTGGTCCCCCAGGCTGTGCTTGGTCCCCCAGGCTGTGCTTGGTCCCCCAGGCTGTGCTTGGTCCCCCTGGTTGCTCTTGGTCCCCCAGGCTGTGCTTGGTCCCCCATGCTGTGCTTGGTCCCCCAGGCTGTGCTTGGTCCCTCCGGTTGCTCTTGGTCCCCCAGGCTGTGCTTGGTCCCCCAGGCTGTGCTTGGTCCCCCTGGTTGCTCTTGGTCCCCCAGGCTGTGCTTGGTACCCCAGGCTCTGCTTGGTCCCCCAGGCTCTGCTTGGTCCCCCAGGCTGTGCTTGGTCCCCCAGGCTGTGCTTGGTCCCTCCGGTTGCTCTTGGTCCCCCAGGCTGTGCTTGGTCCCCCAGGCTGTGCTTGGTCCCCCTGGTTGCTCTTGGTCCCCCAGGCTGTGCTTGGTACCCCAGGCTCTGCTTGGTCCCCCAGGCTCTGCTTGGTCCCCCAGGCTCTGCTTGGTCCCCCTGGTTGCTCTTGGTCCCTCAGGCTGTGCTTGGTCCCCCAGGCTGTGCTTGGTCCCCCGGGCTGTGCTTGGTCCCCCAGGCTGTGCTTGGTCCCCCTGGTTGCTCTTGGTCCCCCTGGCTGTGCATGGTACCCCTGGCTGTGCTTGGTCCCCCTGGTTGCTCTTGGTCCACCAGGCTGTGCTTGGTCCCCCAGGCTGTGCTTGGTCCCCCTGGTTGCTCTTGGTCCCCCAGGCTGTGCTTGGTCCCCCAGGCTGTGCTTGGTCCCCCAGGCTGTGCTTGGTCCCCCTGGTTGCTTTTGGTCCCCCAGGCTGTGCTTGGTACCCCTGGCTGTGCTTGGTCCCCCTGGTTGCTCTTGGTCCCCCAGGCTGTGCTTGGGTCCCCATGGTTGCTCCTGGTCCCCCAGGCTGTGCTTGGTCCCCCAGGCTGTGCTTGGTCCCCCAGCTGTGCTTGGTGCCCCTGGTTGCTCATGGTCCCCCAGGCTGTGCTTGGTCCCCCAGGCTGTGCTTGGTCCCCCAGGCTGTGCTTGGTCCCCCTGGTTGCTCTTGGTCCCCCAGGCTTGTGCTTGGTCCCCCAGGCTGTGCTTGGTCCCCCTGGTTGCTCTTGGTCCCCCAGGCTTGTGCTTGGTCCCCCAGGCTGTGCTTGGTCCCCCTGGTTGCTCTTGGTCCCCCAGGCTGTGCTTTGTCCCCCAGGCTGTGCTTGGTCCCCCAGGCTGTGCTTGGTCCCCAGGCTGTGCTTGGTCCCCCTGGTTGCTCTTGGTCCCCCTGGCTGTGCTTGGTACCCCTGGCTGTGCTTGGTCCCCCTGGTTGCTCTTGGTCCCCCAGGCTGTGCTTGGTCCCCCAGGCTGTGCTTGGTCCCCCTAGTTGCTCTTAGTCCCCCAGGCTGTGCTTGGTACCCCAGGCTGTGCTTGGTCCCCCAGGCTCTGCTTGGTCCCCCTGGTTGCTCTTGGTCCCCCAGGCTGTGCTTGGTCCCCCAGACTGTGCTTGGTCCCCCAGGCTGTGCTTGGTCCCCCTTGTTGCTCTTGGTCCCCCAGGCTGTGCTTGGTCCCCCAGGCTGTGCTTGGTCCCCCTGGTTGCTCTTGGTCCCCCTGGCTGTGCGTGATACCCCTGGCTGTGCTTGGTCCCCCTGGTTGCTCTTGGTCCCCCAGGCTGTGCTTGGTCCCCCAGGCTGTGCTTGGTCCCCCTGGTTGCTCTTGGTCCCCCAGGCTGTGCTTGGTCCCCCAGGCTGTGCTTGGTCCCCCAGGCTGTGCTTGGTCCCACTGGTTGCTCTTGGTCCCCCAGGCTGTGCTTGGTACCCCGGCAGTGCTTGGTCCCCCTGGTTGCTCTTGGTCCCCCAGCCTGTGCTTGGTCCCCCAGGCTGTGTTTGGTCCCCCTGGTTGCTCTTGGTTCCCCCTGGCTGTGCTTGGTCCCCCTGGTTGCTCTTGGTCCCCCAGGCTGTGCTTGGTCCCCCAGGCTGTGCTTGGTCCCCCTGGTTGCTCTTGGTCCCCCAGGCTGTGCTAGGTCCCCCAGGCTGTGCTTGGACCCCCAGGCTCTGCTTGGTCCCCCAGGCTCTGCTTGGTCCCCCTGGTTGCTCTTGGTCCTTCAGGCTGTGCTTGGTCCCCCAGGCTGTGCTTGGTCCCCCTGGTTGCTCTTGGTCCCCCAGGCTGTGCTTGGTCCCCCAGGCTGTGCTTTGTCCCCCTGGTTGCTCTTGGTCCCCCAGGCTGTGCTTGGTCCCCCTGGCTGTGCTTGGTCCCCCAGGCTGTGCTTGGTCCCCCTGGTTGCTTTTGGTCCCCCAGGCTGTGCTTGGTCCCCCATGCTGTGCTTGGTCCCCCAGGCTGTGCTTGGTCCCCCAGGCTGTGCTTGGTCCCCCTGGTTGCTCTTGGCCCCCCAGGCTGTGCTTGGTCCCCCAGGCTGTGCTTGGTACCCCAGGCTGTGCTTGGTCCTCCTGGTTGCTCTTGGTCCCCCAGGCTGTGCTTGGTCCCCCAGGCTGTTCTTGGTCCCCCAGGCTGTGCTTGGTCCCCCAGGCTGTGCTTGGTCCCTGTAGGAAGGTGGCTACCTGACTATGGTTACCCCGGATTTTTTCGCCTGCGTTTAGCTGGTTTTTTGACTTAGTTGACCTGGTTCCCTGCTAATCAGGGCCCCAGGCCATCTGCTCTCTCTGTAAAATGGATTCCATGTACCCTAGGTACATACCCCAATTGGAAATGGACCCCTTGTCAGCCCCTGTATAATGCACTATAGGTGCCCAGGGCATAGGGGCCACCAAGGCCTACCAGGGGCTGCAGCATATCTTTTGCCACCCCTGGCTGGTTCTTAAATTGACACAACTGGCTGATCACTCAGCTGGGGTAAGGTGGTGTAATCACCCCTTGCTTAGATATAGTATACCTGTAGGAAGGTGGCTACCTGACTATGTGTAGGAGAGTAGGGTCTGCTATCCTATGGTCACCCCAAATTTTTGCTTTTTTGCTTCACTGGTTTTCGACTACTGAGGCTGTGGGCCTGCTGATCAGACCCCCAGCCTGCTGTTCTCTCACTAAATTAATGACACATGTGCTATAGGCACATACCAATTGGAACTGGACTCCTTGTCAGCCCCTGTAGAATGCACTATAGGTGCACAGGGCACAGGAGCCACTAAGGCCTACCAGGGGCTGCAGCATATCTTTTGCCACCCCTGGCTGGTTCTTAAATTGACACAACTGGCTGATCACTCAGCTGGGGTAAGGTGGTGTACACACCCCTTGCTTAGATATAGTATACCTATGTCTAAACCTATATCTGGACACATGTAAACCTGTGAGCCACTCCTATAGACAGGCCTCACCAATCCTGGAGGCTGGGTGCATGGTTTTTATGTGAGATGGAGCTCTAGCATGAGCTGAGCCTGTCTGCAGCCGTCGGGAACAAATCCCTAAGCTGTTTCAGGATAATGCCATACCATATACTATTAAGTGCCTTATAATCCTCGCGGTTATTTAGCAACTCTGGTTTGGCTTTATCAAAACATGTCGTGTAAGGTGTCATACGCTTTGGAATACCATCCCCTCGCCAGTTCTGGCGACGGGGATGGCATTCCACCCCTCTAGAGGGGTAAGACATGTTACTTCACTTTAATGCGGTTGATTTCTCCAAAGGCCTTAAGATCCCCAAAATGGATGCCTCTGCCACAGACAAATGTCTGGACCCCTGGAGCTGACCGAAACCCAGTCAAGGGGGTCCTGGACAAAGGGTTTCCTGTCACAGGAGGGTGTCACCGCCCTCCAGACAGGAGATAGTGTATTGTAGCAGGGAGGTTTGAAAGAAACCAGACACTGCCTGGGGCGCACAAGGCTGCCCCTTGCATAATCCGGCCAAACCGGTTCTGGGGCACTCCAGCCCTCGTGCCAGGGCGGCCTGGATCAAAGGAAGGGGGTGTATCCACCCACTTCCTGGGTCCCACCCATAGGAGGGGACCTAGCAGGTAATCACGCCCACCAGATTCGAATAAGAGTGGGAGCAGTGCCAATGCACATCAGATTTCCTGGAAGAAACATTTTGAAACGATATTCTGGACCCTTCGCCCTCCATCTCAACGTGGAAGCCCGAAGAATCTCCCTTGTGGTCAAGGAGTGACCACCCTGCAGCAGCAGGCACCATCCAGCCCTCGACGTCTACTTAGTTGCAGTTCCCGCCGGAACTCGAGCGACTGAGATCGACGAGATCAAGCCTGCCCAGCTTCTAACAGCCCGATCCACAGTCCCTGCAAAGCTGAGACCCGTGGAGGCGACCGGAAGCGTGGGGCACGCCATCTTGAAGTGACCACGAGACGCTGACCGTGCAGCCCACGAGTGACCCTCGAAGCTGTACACCGGGGTTTGAGAAGCCCCCACCCTGAGCTACTCCTGAGCCGAAGTTCAGCCCTCCACACTCGACGAGTGCTGCGTGGGGCCCTTTGGCACGATTTGGCTCAACGCGTTGGCCCGGTCACTTGCCAGCTGGCTTGTGGTCCCTGTGCCGACGAACTACAAAGAAAGACTCGTGATTCTGGTTGCTCCAGATCCACACCCGCTCCCCTGAAAGGGAGCCCCGACTCTGACCTTCCTGGTCCGAGTGAGACGCCATCTTCCAATCCCGCGTGGATTGCTCTTACCAAGGCTTGTTTGCTCCAAACCGGAAGCCGACTGCACCGACGGTGAGAGCCTGCGTGGGACAGATCGTGACCTGCTCCTGGACGTCGCAGATGCCCCAGAGCCCACGTGACAGCGAAGAGAAGCGCCTCGACGACCACCTGATTGCGCCCGACATTGCCTGGTTCCGTCCTGGTTCCACCCTGGTCACTGCTGAGTGACCCAGACTCTGTCCCCTCTGCTTTCAGGTACTCTACAACTTGAGTCCACCCTTGGACTCCACCGGACACTTCGTCTTCACCCTGCCTGCAGCCCTTTCAGCTTCAAGCACCAAGAGCCTGCGTGTCAAAACCCGACGCCACTTCGACCCTGTGCACCCACTTCCTGTGGGTGAGGTAACTTTGCTCCGCCGGTGTTCCCACACTGGTGCACACCTCTAGGGTCTGTGTGTTAAGTTTTGTTCCTCTAGGTTCAGCGGAAGTGTCCTTAAACTTTAACTATTTGACTTTTACGCACCATTGGTTAACATTGGTGCATGCGTGCGCTTTCCGCACATCTCCCGAATCCCGAGGGCCATTCCCGACTTCAGCATTGCTTGTCCTGACTGCTCCCAGCGATTCCCTAGGCCCTAGGCCTAACCACTGCTCGAGTGGCCTTTCTTATACCACTTGTTTAGTATATGGTTTGAGTGGCCCCCTGCCCTCATCCATAATTGTGCAACTTTGTATGTTTAAACAGTGCTTTTGATTTAACGCTTGTGCCCCTTTATTCATAAAGAATACTGGGGATTGTTTTTAGTAATAAACA
The DNA here is from genome assembly GCF_964261635.1 of Lissotriton helveticus. Taxonomy (NCBI): domain Eukaryota; kingdom Metazoa; phylum Chordata; class Amphibia; order Caudata; family Salamandridae; genus Lissotriton; species Lissotriton helveticus. Next base: position 700,822 of record NW_027611671.1, on the reverse strand, counting down.
CATATATTTTTATAATATATACTTGTGTGGTGTCCTTTCATTTGGTATTACAGGATTGTATGTGGTAAAACAGCTCGCTTAACACGACCTCTTAAGTTAAGCCTTTAGGCTGCTTAGTCCATGCTACCACTAGGATAGCTTGTCTAATAAGGTTGACTTACAACCAGACACCATAAGGGGATTGTTTGGTCAGGTAGTAGGTGGTTCCAGAATTGGAAACATCCCCTACCAGGCCAACTTCTCACATTGGTGAGCAGCGGTGCGGATTTGAGCTTGCTGTTGTTTTACCATTGCAATCTTTATATCAAATTGAAAGATCACATCAAGTACCTCTAGGTACATATAAAATCAAAAGCTTAGCATATTAAGTTCTACTGAACTTAGTAGTTGTAGGTTGAAGGGAGTAGCACACCCCTGACTACAACTCACTAGCAAGGTCCAGTAGGAAAACACTTAGTGTAGGTAAGTGCACCACTTACACCTCACTAGTAACCATGTCCGACACAGGAAAGGCCTCAGGGTCTAGTCCTGTGACAGTTGACCCTACCCAGGCAACTTCTGGATATGACAAACTAACCCGCAGAGACTTGATTGTCTTGTGCAAAGCAAGAGGGTTAAAAAGGGGCAGAAGCCCCACCTGCCTGACCCTGATAGAACTCCTAGAACAGGATGACTTAGAGAGGGCAAAAGCAGCTTCCCTAGATACAGGAACTGGAGGGAACCCCCCTGCAGTTGATCCCCCTGAAGAGGAGGATGATGATGACTTGGATGAGGACTCAGATGCTGGGGACTTAGAAGTACAGGATCAGGGTAGCCAGGTTCCAGTTGGTAGGCTTAGCCAGGCCAACTTGGACCTACTGGGGAATGGAGAGGGCCAGCACCTCCCCAGAACCCAAAATGTGATTCTCCCAGGCAACAGAAGAGTGAGATCTCCCTCAGGGGACTCTCATCTTTCTAGTGCCTCCAGAGAATCAGAGAGAGGCATGAGTGCTTCTCAGAAAGCTGAGCATAGGGCTAGAATGAGGGCTGTCAGACTCCAGATAGAGAGAGAGGAGGTAGCCCTGAGTCAAGCTAAGCTTACCTTAGCTCAAGCTAAACTTGCCTTGGCAAGAGAGCAGAAATTGTGTGGCTTAGATGCCACTGGTGGCAGCAATTTTCCAAGAGAAAAAGACAGGGCCTATGATAATAGAAACCTGACCAAAATTGTGCCCCCCTTTAAAGAAGGGGATGACATCCACAAATGGATGACTGCTCTTGAGAGAGCCTGCATGGTACAGCAGGTTCCTGAGAATCAGTGGGCTGCAATTTTGTGGTACTCCTTTTCTGAGAAAGGGAGAGACAGGCTCCTCACAGTTAGACCTGAGGATGCCAAAAACTACTCTGTTTTGAAGAGTGCTCTCATTGAAGGGTATGGCCTAACCACTGAGCAATACAGGTTGTTGTTCAGAGACACCCAGAAAGCACAGACTCAAGACTGGACTGATTTTGTGGAGTGTGCCACTAAGGCTTTGGAGGGTTGGTTACAGGGAAGTAAAGTTTCAGACTATACAGGATTGTACAATCTTATGATGAGAGAACAGATCCTTAATAACTGTACAAACCAGCTGTTGCATCAATACCTTATTGACTCTGATCTGACCTCTCCCCAAGAATTGGGAAAGAAGGCAGACAAATGGGTCAGAACAAGGATTAAGCAGAAACCCCAGAACCAAGGTGGTGACCAGAAGAAAACAGACCAGAAGGGTGGTAATCAGAATCAGAAAGATAAAGAAAAAGACCAGAAGTCTTCAGGCCCCCAAACTAATAGTAAGGAGGGTGGTTCCCAAAATGGTAACAAGAAGAAGAAGAACAAAGGTCCAAAGACACCTTGGTGTAATACCTGCAAATCAGTTTCACACTGGGGCAGTGAGTGCACCAAGGCAAATCCAGTTCCCACCACTACAGCTCCTAAAGCAACTGCAACCCCAAGTACAGTAAGCAGTGGTGGAACACAGTCCAAGGGTGTAGCTGGGTTGACCCTGGGTATTGAAGTAGGATCTGGCCTAGTCAGAGTCCCTACACAGGCAGTTCTCCTGTATGATGTGGACATTGAGTTGCCCACTGCAGTAAGCCCCACTAACCTGGGCAAATACAGGCAGACTCCCTTAATAAATGAGAAACTGGCTCAAGCTTACAGGGACACATGTGCTAGTGTCACCATGGTGACCCCTGGCTTTGTGGACCCTGGACAGATTGTACTAGGAGAGAGCTACCTAGTAACCAATGCAAGCAACTCCACTACCTCCCATAGTGTGGCAGTTGTGAACTTCTCCTGGGGAGGGGTTGATGGCCTAAAGAAAGTTGTGGTGAGTGCAGACCTACCAGTAGACTGTCTGTTAGGCAATGACCTTGAAAGCTCAGCATGGTCAGAAGTGGAGTACAGGACTCATGCAGAAATGCTAGGGATTTCAGAGCATGTCCTTGCCATGACAAGGGCTCAGGCTAAGAAGTGCCTTCCTGAACCAGTGGTGGATCTTGAGACAATAGACCAGCCACAACCCAAGAGAAGGAGCAAGAGAGGAAAGGCCTCGCCTTCCACCTTGCCCCAGGTTGAGGATCAGGTTTCAGAGGAAACTGATTCTGCAGTCCAAGAGGAGACTGTCTCTGAGGAGCTTGAACCTGACCAGGTTGAGTTTCTGGGGACAGGGGGACCCTCAAGGGCAGACCTGAGGCAGGCTCAATTAGATTGCCCTTCCCTTGAACCCCTCAGACAGCAGGCTGCTGCTGAGGCTGCTGGGGATGCCCAAGGTACCCATACTGTGTATTGGGATGAGGGACTCCTTTACTCAGAGGCTAGAGCCCCCAAGCCTGGCATGACCAGGAGGTTGGTGATACCTCTGCAGTTTAGGGGATTCCTCCTTACCTTGGCCCATGATATTCCCCTTGCAGGACACTTAGGCCAGAACAAGACGTGGGACAGGCTTGTTCCACACTTTCACTGGCCTCACATGTCAGAGGATGTCAAGGAGTTTTGTCGCTCCTGTGTCACTTGCCAAGCCAGTGGTAAGTCAGGTGGCACAACAAAGGCCCCCCTAATACCACTACCTGTGGTGGGGGTCCCCTTTGAGAGAGTTGGAATTGATATTGTGGGTCCAATGGACCCCCAAACAGCATCTGGGAACAGATTCATACTGGTGGTAGTGGATCATGCCACCAGGTACCCAGAGGCTATTCCCCTAAGGACCACCACAGCACCTGTGGTGGCAAAAGCCCTCATTGCAGTTTTCTCAAGAGTGGGCTTTCCTAAGGAGGTACTATCAGATAGAGGGACAAATTTTATGTCCAGCTATCTAAAAGCAATGTGGAAGGAATGTGGAGTAAACTACAAGTTTACCACCCCATATCATCCACAATGCAATGGGCTTGTGGAGAGATTTAACAAGACCCTTAAAGGCATGATAAAAGGATTACCAGAGAAGCTCAGGCGGAAATGGGACATTCTTTTACCCTGCCTGCTCTTTGCTTACAGAGAGGTCCCACAGAAGGGGGTTGGCTACAGCCCTTTTGAACTTTTGTTTGGCCACCCTGTGAGAGGTCCATTGTGTTTGGTAAAGGAAGGATGGGAGTTACCTCTCAAAAAGCCCAAACTAGACATAGTGGACTATGTACTTGGTCTCCGCTCCAGGATGGCTGAGTACATGGAAAGAGCATCCAAAAACCTGGAGGCCAGCCAAGAATTGCAGAAAGCTTGGCATGACCAAAAGGCTGTGCTGGTAGAGTTCCAACCAGGACAGAAGGTATGGGTACTGGAGCCAGTGGCTCCAGCAGCACTCCAAGACAAATGGAGTGGACCCTATCCTATTATTGAGAAGAAAGGGGAAGTCACCTACTTGGTAGACTTTGGAACACCCAGGAGCCCCCACAGGGTAATCCATGTGAATCGCTTGAAAGCATTTGTAGACAGGGAGGACATGAGCTTGCTCATGGCCACAGATGGGGAACAGGAGGAAGAGAGTGACCCTCTCCCAGACCTGCTTTCCCAGAACCCTGATGATGGTTCAGTTGATGGAGTAGCCTTGGCAGGCAGCCTCACTGACCAGCAACAGAGGGACTGCAGACAAGTTTTGCAGGCTCACAGGCAAATGTTTTCACTCACACCCAGCCAAACTGACTGGTGTACCCATGTTGTGGACACTGGTGACAGTCTGCCTGTCAAGAATAAGATCTACAGGCAACCTGATCATGTCAGGGATTGCATCAAGGCTGAGGTGCAAAAGATGTTGGAGCTTGGAGTGATTGAGCCATCAGAGAGCCCATGGGCCAGCCCAGTAGTCCTGGTGCCAAAACCTCATACCCAAGATGGTAAGAGAGAAATGAGGTTTTGCGTGGATTACAGGGGTCTCAATGCTGTCACTAGGACAGATGCTCACCCCATTCCAAGAGCAGATGAGCTCATTGACAGATTGGCTTCTGCCAAGTTTCTGAGCACATTTGATCTGACAGCTGGCTACTGGCAAATCAGACTAGCTGAGGAGTCAAAAGCCAAAACAGCATTCTCTACCCCTAGTGGACATTATCAGTTTGTGGTAATGCCCTTTGGTTTGAAGAATGCACCTGCCACTTTTCAAAGGTTGGTGAACCAAGTCCTTACTGGGTTGGATGACTTTTGTGCAGCTTATCTGGATGATATTGCTGTCTTTAGCTCCACCTGGGAGGATCACCTGATCCACCTGAAGAAAGTTTTGGAGGCCCTGCAAAAGGCAGGCCTAACTATCAAGGCCACAAAGTGCCAGATAGGGCAGAGTAAGGTTGTATACCTGGGCCACCTAGTAGGTGGAGGCCAGGTTCAGCCACTGGAAAGCAAAATCCAGGCCATACAGGACTGGGCTCCTCCAGTTACCCAGACACAAGTCAGAGCCTTCTTGGGCCTGACTGGGTATTACAGAAAGTTTGTGAAAAACTATGGGTCTATAGTGACACCATTAAATGACTTGACATCCAAGAAGATGCCAAAAAAGGTTCAGTGGACAGTTAGCTGTCAGAAGGCATTTGAAGACCTGAAGAAGGCCATGTGCTCTGCACCTATCCTAAAGAGTCCTGACTACTCCAAACAGTTCATTGTTCAGACAGATGCTTCTGAGTTGGGGGTGGGAGCTGTACTCTCACAACTTAATCAAGATGGTCAAGACCAGCCAATTGCTTTCATTAGCAGGAGGCTAACCCCAAGAGAAAAACGTTGGTCAGCCATTGAGAGGGAGGCCTTTGCTGTGGTTTGGGCATTAAAGAAGTTGAGGTCCTACTTGTTTGGAACTCACTTCCTGGTGCAAACAGACCATAAGCCCCTCTTATGGCTTAATCAGATGAAGGGTGAAAATCCCAAACTGCTCAGGTGGTCCATTTCCCTACAGGGGATGGACTTTACAGTGGAGCACCGCCCAGGGACTGACCATGGTAATGCAGATGGTCTCTCCAGGTACTTCCACTTAGAACATGAAGACTTATCTGGTCAAGGTTAGTTTAATGTCCCTGCGTTTGGGGGGGGGTTGTGTAGGAGAGTAGGGTCTGCTATCCTATGGTCACCCCAAATTTTTGCTTTTTTGCTTCACTGGTTTTCGACTACTGAGGCTGTGGGCCTGCTGATCAGACCCCCAGCCTGCTGTTCTCTCACTAAATTAATGACACATGTGCTATAGGCACATACCAATTGGAACTGGACTCCTTGTCAGCCCCTGTAGAATGCACTATAGGTGCACAGGGCACAGGAGCCACTAAGGCCTACCAGGGGCTGCAGCATATCTTTTGCCACCCCTGGCTGGTTCTTAAATTGACACAACTGGCTGATCACTCAGCTGGGGTAAGGTGGTGTACACACCCCTTGCTTAGATATAGTATACCTATGTCTAAACCTATATCTGGACACATGTAAACCTGTGAGCCACTCCTATAGACAGGCCTCACCAATCCTGGAGGCTGGGTGCATGGTTTTTATGTGAGATGGAGCTCTAGCATGAGCTGAGCCTGTCTGCAGCCGTCGGGAACAAATCCCTAAGCTGTTTCAGGATAATGCCATACCATATACTATTAAGTGCCTTATAATCCTCGCGGTTATTTAGCAACTCTGGTTTGGCTTTATCAAAACATGTCGTGTAAGGTGTCATACGCTTTGGAATACCATCCCCTCGCCAGTTCTGGCGACGGGGATGGCATTCCACCCCTCTAGAGGGGTAAGACATGTTACTTCACTTTAATGCGGTTGATTTCTCCAAAGGCCTTAAGATCCCCAAAATGGATGCCTCTGCCACAGACAAATGTCTGGACCCCTGGAGCTGACCGAAACCCAGTCAAGGGGGTCCTGGACAAAGGGTTTCCTGTCACAGGAGGGTGTCACCGCCCTCCAGACAGGAGATAGTGTATTGTAGCAGGGAGGTTTGAAAGAAACCAGACACTGCCTGGGGCGCACAAGGCTGCCCCTTGCATAATCCGGCCAAACCGGTTCTGGGGCACTCCAGCCCTCGTGCCAGGGCGGCCTGGATCAAAGGAAGGGGGTGTATCCACCCACTTCCTGGGTCCCACCCATAGGAGGGGACCTAGCAGGTAATCACGCCCACCAGATTCGAATAAGAGTGGGAGCAGTGCCAATGCACATCAGATTTCCTGGAAGAAACATTTTGAAACGATATTCTGGACCCTTCGCCCTCCATCTCAACGTGGAAGCCCGAAGAATCTCCCTTGTGGTCAAGGAGTGACCACCCTGCAGCAGCAGGCACCATCCAGCCCTCGACGTCTACTTAGTTGCAGTTCCCGCCGGAACTCGAGCGACTGAGATCGACGAGATCAAGCCTGCCCAGCTTCTAACAGCCCGATCCACAGTCCCTGCAAAGCTGAGACCCGTGGAGGCGACCGGAAGCGTGGGGCACGCCATCTTGAAGTGACCACGAGACGCTGACCGTGCAGCCCACGAGTGACCCTCGAAGCTGTACACCGGGGTTTGAGAAGCCCCCACCCTGAGCTACTCCTGAGCCGAAGTTCAGCCCTCCACACTCGACGAGTGCTGCGTGGGGCCCTTTGGCACGATTTGGCTCAACGCGTTGGCCCGGTCACTTGCCAGCTGGCTTGTGGTCCCTGTGCCGACGAACTACAAAGAAAGACTCGTGATTCTGGTTGCTCCAGATCCACACCCGCTCCCCTGAAAGGGAGCCCCGACTCTGACCTTCCTGGTCCGAGTGAGACGCCATCTTCCAATCCCGCGTGGATTGCTCTTACCAAGGCTTGTTTGCTCCAAACCGGAAGCCGACTGCACCGACGGTGAGAGCCTGCGTGGGACAGATCGTGACCTGCTCCTGGACGTCGCAGATGCCCCAGAGCCCACGTGACAGCGAAGAGAAGCGCCTCGACGACCACCTGATTGCGCCCGACATTGCCTGGTTCCGTCCTGGTTCCACCCTGGTCACTGCTGAGTGACCCAGACTCTGTCCCCTCTGCTTTCAGGTACTCTACAACTTGAGTCCACCCTTGGACTCCACCGGACACTTCGTCTTCACCCTGCCTGCAGCCCTTTCAGCTTCAAGCACCAAGAGCCTGCGTGTCAAAACCCGACGCCACTTCGACCCTGTGCACCCACTTCCTGTGGGTGAGGTAACTTTGCTCCGCCGGTGTTCCCACACTGGTGCACACCTCTAGGGTCTGTGTGTTAAGTTTTGTTCCTCTAGGTTCAGCGGAAGTGTCCTTAAACTTTAACTATTTGACTTTTACGCACCATTGGTTAACATTGGTGCATGCGTGCGCTTTCCGCACATCTCCCGAATCCCGAGGGCCATTCCCGACTTCAGCATTGCTTGTCCTGACTGCTCCCAGCGATTCCCTAGGCCCTAGGCCTAACCACTGCTCGAGTGGCCTTTCTTATACCACTTGTTTAGTATATGGTTTGAGTGGCCCCCTGCCCTCATCCATAATTGTGCAACTTTGTATGTTTAAACAGTGCTTTTGATTTAACGCTTGTGCCCCTTTATTCATAAAGAATACTGGGGATTGTTTTTAGTAATAAACACATATATTTTTATAATATATACTTGTGTGGTGTCCTTTCATTTGGTATTACAGGATTGTATGTGGTAAAACAGCTCGCTTAACACGACCTCTTAAGTTAAGCCTTTAGGCTGCTTAGTCCATGCTACCACTAGGATAGCTTGTCTAATAAGGTTGACTTACAACCAGACACCATAAGGGGATTGTTTGGTCAGGTAGTAGGTGGTTCCAGAATTGGAAACATCCCCTACCAGGCCAACTTCTCACACTATGGTTACCCCAGATTTTTTGCCTGTGTTTAGCTGGTTTTTTGACTTAGTTGACCCGGTTCCCTGCTAATCAGGGCCCCAGGCCATCTGCTCTCTCTGTAAAATGGATTCCATGTACCCTAGTGTGAGAAGTTGGCCTGGTAGGGGATGTTTCCAATTCTGGAACCACCTACTACCTGACCAAACAATCCCCTTATGGTGTCTGGTTGTAAGTCAACCTTATTAGACAAGCTATCCTAGTGGTAGCATGGACTAAGCAGCCTAAAGGCTTAACTTAAGAGGTCGTGTTAAGCGAGCTGTTTTACCACATACAATCCTGTAATACCAAATGAAAGGACACCACACAAGTATATATTATAAAAATATATGTGTTTATTACTAAAAACAATCCCCAGTATTCTTTATGAATAAAGGGGCACAAGCGTTAAATCAAAAGCACTGTTTAAACATACAAAGTTGCACAATTATGGATGAGGGCAGGGGGCCACTCAAACCATATACTAAACAAGTGGTATAAGAAAGGCCACTCGAGCAGTGGTTAGGCCTAGGGCCTAGGGAATCGCTGGGAGCAGTCAGGACAAGCAATGCTGAAGTCGGGAATGGCCCTCGGGATTCGGGAGATGTGCGGAAAGCGCACGCATGCACCAATGTTAACCAATGGTGCGTAAAAGTCAAATAGTTAAAGTTTAAGGACACTTCCGCTGAACCTAGAGGAACAAAACTTAACACACAGACCCTAGAGGTGTGCACCAGTGTGGGAACACCGGCGGAGCAAAGTTACCTCACCCACAGGAAGTGGGTGCACAGGGTCGAAGTGGCGTCGGGTTTTGACACGCAGGCTCTTGGTGCTTGAAGCTGAAAGGGCTGCAGGCAGGGTGAAGACGAAGTGTCCGGTGGAGTCCAAGGGTGGACTCAAGTTGTAGAGTACCTGAAAGCAGAGGGGACAGAGTCTGGGTCACTCAGCAGTGACCAGGGTGGAACCAGGACGGAACCAGGCAATGTCGGGCGCAATCAGGTGGTCGTCGAGGCGCTTCTCTTCGCTGTCACGTGGGCTCTGGGGCATCTGCGACGTCCAGGAGCAGGTCACGATCTGTCCCACGCAGGCTCTCACCGTCGGTGCAGTCGGCTTCCGGTTTGGAGCAAACAAGCCTTGGTAAGAGCAATCCACGCGGGATTGGAAGATGGCGTCTCACTCGGACCAGGAAGGTCAGAGTCGGGGCTCCCTTTCAGGGGAGCTGGTGTGGATCTGGAGCAACCAGAATCACGAGTCTTTCTTTGTAGTTCGTCGGCACAGGGACCACAAGCCAGCTGGCAAGTGACCGGGCCAACGCGTTGAGCCAAATCGTGCCAAAGGGCCCCACGCAGCACTCGTCGAGTGTGGAGGGCTGAACTTCGGCTCAGGAGTAGCTCAGGGTGGGGGCTTCTCAAACCCCGGTGTACAGCTTCGAGGGTCACTCGTGGGCTGCACGGTCAGCGTCTCGTGGTCACTTCAAGATGGCGTGCCCCACGCTTCCGGTCGCCTCCACGGGTCTCAGCTTTGCAGGGACTGTGGATCGGGCTGTTAGAAGCTGGGCAGGCTTGATCTCGTCGATCTCAGTCGCTCGAGTTCCGGCGGGAACTGCAACTAAGTAGACGTCGAGGGCTGGATGGTGCCTGCTGCTGCAGGGTGGTCACTCCTTGACCACAAGGGAGATTCTTCGGGCTTCCACGTTGAGATGGAGGGCGAAGGGTCCAGAATATCGTTTCAAAATGTTTCTTCCAGGAAATCTGATGTGCATTGGCACTGCTCCCCCTCTTATTCGAATCTGGTGGGCGTGATTACCTGCTAGGTCCCCTCCTATGGGTGGGACCCAGGAAGTGGGTGGATACACCCCCTTCCTTTGATCCAGGCCGCCCTGGCACGAGGGCTGGAGTGCCCCAGAACCGGTTTGGCCGGATTATGCAAGGGGCAGCCTTGTGCGCCCCAGGCAGTGTCTGGTTTCTTTCAAACCTCCCTGCTACAATACACTATCTCCTGTCTGGAGGGCGGTGACACCCTCCTGTGACAGGAAACCCTTTGTCCAGGACCCCCTTGACTGGGTTTCGGTCAGCTCCAGGGGTCCAGACATTTGTCTGTGGCAGAGGCATCCATTTTGGGGATCTTAAGGCCTTTGGAGAAATCAACCGCATTAAAGTGAAGTAACATGTCTTACCCCTCTAGAGGGGTGGAATGCCATCCCCGTCGCCAGAACTGGCGAGGGGATGGTATTCCAAAGCGTATGACACCTTACACGACATGTTTTGATAAAGCCAAACCAGAGTTGCTAAATAACCGCGAGGATTATAAGGCACTTAATAGTATATGGTATGGCATTATCCTGAAACAGCTTAGGGATTTGTTCCCGACGGCTGCAGACAGGCTCAGCTCATGCTAGAGCTCCATCTCACATAAAAACCAAGCACCCAGCCTCCAGGATTGGTGAGGCCTGTCTATAGGAGTGGCTCACAGGTTTACATGTGTCCAGATATAGGTTTTAGACATAGGTATACTATATCTAAGCAAGGGGTGTGTACACCACCTTACCCCAGCTGAGTGATCAGCCAGTTGTGTCAATTTAAGAACCAGCCAGGGGTGGCAAAAGATATGCTGCAGCCCCTGGTAGGCCTTAGTGGCTCCTGTGCCCTGTGCACCTATAGTGCATTCTACAGGGGCTGACAAGGAGTCCATTTCCAATTGGTATGTGCCTATAGCACATGTGTCATTAATTTAGTGAGAGAACAGCAGGCTGGGGGTCTGATCAGCAGGCCCACAGCCTCAGTAGTCGAAAACCAGTGAAGCAAAAAGCAAAAATTTGGGGTGACCATAGGATAGCAGACCCTACTCTCCTACACAACCCCCCCCCAAACGCAGGGACATTAAACTAACCTTGACCAGATAAGTCTTCATGTTCTAAGTGGAAGTACCTGGAGAGACCATCTGCATTACCATGGTCAGTCCCTGGGCGGTGCTCCACTGTAAAGTCCATCCCCTGTAGGGAAATGGACCACCTGAGCAGTTTGGGATTTTCACCCTTCATCTGATTAAGCCATAAGAGGGGCTTATGGTCTGTTTGCACCAGGAAGTGAGTTCCAAACAAGTAGGACCTCAACTTCTTTAATGCCCAAACCACAGCAAAGGCCTCCCTCTCAATGGCTGACCAACGTTTTTCTCTTGGGGTTAGCCTCCTGCTAATGAAAGCAATTGGCTGGTCTTGACCATCTTGATTAAGTTGTGAGAGTACAGCTCCCACCCCCAACTCAGAAGCATCTGTCTGAACAATGAACTGTTTGGAGTAGTCAGGACTCTTTAGGATAGGTGCAGAGCACATGGCCTTCTTCAGGTCTTCAAATGCCTTCTGACAGCTAACTGTCCACTGAACCTTTTTTGGCATCTTCTTGGATGTCAAGTCATTTAATGGTGTCACTATAGACCCATAGTTTTTCACAAACTTTCTGTAATACCCAGTCAGGCCCAAGAAGGCTCTGACTTGTGTCTGGGTAACTGGAGGAGCCCAGTCCTGTATGGCCTGGATTTTGCTTTCCAGTGGCTGAACCTGGCCTCCACCTACTAGGTGGCCCAGGTATACAACCTTACTCTGCCCTATCTGGCACTTTGTGGCCTTGATAGTTAGGCCTGCCTTTTGCAGGGCCTCCAAAACTTTCTTCAGGTGGATCAGGTGATCCTCCCAGGTGGAGCTAAAGACAGCAATATCATCCAGATAAGCTGCACAAAAGTCATCCAACCCAGTAAGGACTTGGTTCACCAACCTTTGAAAAGTGGCAGGTGCATTCTTCAAACCAAAGGGCATTACCACAAACTGATAATGTCCACTAGGGGTAGAGAATGCTGTTTTGGCTTTTGACTCCTCAGCTAGTCTGATTTGCCAGTAGCCAGCTGTCAGATCAAATGTGCTCAGAAACTTGGCAGAAGCCAATCTGTCAATGAGCTCATCTGCTCTTGGAATGGGGTGAGCATCTGTCCTAGTGACAGCATTGAGACCCCTGTAATCCACGCAAAACCTCATTTCTCTCTTACCATCTTGGGTATGAGGTTTTGGCACCAGGACTACTGGGCTGGCCCATGGGCTCTCTGATGGCTCAATCACTCCAAGCTCCAACATCTTTTGCACCTCAGCCTTGATGCAATCCCTGACATGATCAGGTTGCCTGTAGATCTTATTCTTGACAGGCAGACTGTCACCAGTGTCCACAACATGGGTACACCAGTCAGTTTGGCTGGGTGTGAGTGAAAACATTTGCCTGTGAGCCTGCAAAACTTGTCTGCAGTCCCTCTGTTGCTGGTCAGTGAGGCTGCCTGCCAAGGCTACTCCATCAACTGAACCATCATCAGGGTTCTGGGAAAGCAGGTCTGGGAGAGGGTCACTCTCTTCCTCCTGTTCCCCATCTGTGGCCATGAGCAAGCTCATGTCCTCCCTGTCTACAAATGCTTTCAAGCGATTCACATGGATTACCCTGTGGGGGCTCCTGGGTGTTCCAAAGTCTACCAAGTAGGTGACTTCCCCTTTCTTCTCAATAATAGGATAGGGTCCACTCCATTTGTCTTGGAGTGCTGCTGGAGCCACTGGCTCCAGTACCCATACCTTCTGTCCTGGTTGGAACTCTACCAGCACAGCCTTTTGGTCATGCCAAGCTTTCTGCAATTCTTGGCTGGCCTCCAGGTTTTTGGATGCTCTTTCCATGTACTCAGCCATCCTGGAGCGGAGACCAAGTACATAGTCCACTATGTCTAGTTTGGGCTTTTTGAGAGGTAACTCCCATCCTTCCTTCACCAAACACAATGGACCTCTCACAGGGTGGCCAAACAAAAGTTCAAAAGGGCTGTAGCCAACCCCCTTCTGTGGGACCTCTCTGTAAGCAAAGAGCAGGCAGGGTAAAAGAATGTCCCATTTCCGCCTGAGCTTCTCTGGTAATCCTTTTATCATGCCTTTAAGGGTCTTGTTAAATCTCTCCACAAGCCCATTGCATTGTGGATGATATGGGGTGGTAAACTTGTAGTTTACTCCACATTCCTTCCACATTGCTTTTAGATAGCTGGACATAAAATTTGTCCCTCTATCTGATAGTACCTCCTTAGGAAAGCCCACTCTTGAGAAAACTGCAATGAGGGCTTTTGCCACCACAGGTGCTGTGGTGGTCCTTAGGGGAATAGCCTCTGGGTACCTGGTGGCATGATCCACTACCACCAGTATGAATCTGTTCCCAGATGCTGTTTGGGGGTCCATTGGACCCACAATATCAATTCCAACTCTCTCAAAGGGGACCCCCACCACAGGTAGTGGTATTAGGGGGGCCTTTGTTGTGCCACCTGACTTACCACTGGCTTGGCAAGTGACACAGGAGCGACAAAACTCCTTGACATCCTCTGACATGTGAGGCCAGTGAAAGTGTGGAACAAGCCTGTCCCACGTCTTGTTCTGGCCTAAGTGTCCTGCAAGGGGAATATCATGGGCCAAGGTAAGGAGGAATCCCCTAAACTGCAGAGGTATCACCAACCTCCTGGTCATGCCAGGCTTGGGGGCTCTAGCCTCTGAGTAAAGGAGTCCCTCATCCCAATACACAGTATGGGTACCTTGGGCATCCCCAGCAGCCTCAGCAGCAGCCTGCTGTCTGAGGGGTTCAAGGGAAGGGCAATCTAATTGAGCCTGCCTCAGGTCTGCCCTTGAGGGTCCCCCTGTCCCCAGAAACTCAACCTGGTCAGGTTCAAGCTCCTCAGAGACAGTCTCCTCTTGGACTGCAGAATCAGTTTCCTCTGAAACCTGATCCTCAACCTGGGGCAAGGTGGAAGGCGAGGCCTTTCCTCTCTTGCTCCTTCTCTTGGGTTGTGGCTGGTCTATTGTCTCAAGATCCACCACTGGTTCAGGAAGGCACTTCTTAGCCTGAGCCCTTGTCATGGCAAGGACATGCTCTGAAATCCCTAGCATTTCTGCATGAGTCCTGTACTCCACTTCTGACCATGCTGAGCTTTCAAGGTCATTGCCTAACAGACAGTCTACTGGTAGGTCTGCACTCACCACAACTTTCTTTAGGCCATCAACCCCTCCCCAGGAGAAGTTCACAACTGCCACACTATGGGAGGTAGTGGAGTTGCTTGCATTGGTTACTAGGTAGCTCTCTCCTAGTACAATCTGTCCAGGGTCCACAAAGCCAGGGGTCACCATGGTGACACTAGCACATGTGTCCCTGTAAGCTTGAGCCAGTTTCTCATTTATTAAGGGAGTCTGCCTGTATTTGCCCAGGTTAGTGGGGCTTACTGCAGTGGGCAACTCAATGTCCACATCATACAGGAGAACTGCCTGTGTAGGGACTCTGACTAGGCCAGATCCTACTTCAATACCCAGGGTCAACCCAGCTACACCCTTGGACTGTGTTCCACCACTGCTTACTGTACTTGGGGTTGCAGTTGCTTTAGGAGCTGTAGTGGTGGGAACTGGATTTGCCTTGGTGCACTCACTGCCCCAGTGTGAAACTGATTTGCAGGTATTACACCAAGGTGTCTTTGGACCTTTGTTCTTCTTCTTCTTGTTACCATTTTGGGAACCACCCTCCTTACTATTAGTTTGGGGGCCTGAAGACTTCTGGTCTTTTTCTTTATCTTTCTGATTCTGATTACCACCCTTCTGGTCTGTTTTCTTCTGGTCACCACCTTGGTTCTGGGGTTTCTGCTTAATCCTTGTTCTGACCCATTTGTCTGCCTTCTTTCCCAATTCTTGGGGAGAGGTCAGATCAGAGTCAATAAGGTATTGATGCAACAGCTGGTTTGTACAGTTATTAAGGATCTGTTCTCTCATCATAAGATTGTACAATCCTGTATAGTCTGAAACTTTACTTCCCTGTAACCAACCCTCCAAAGCCTTAGTGGCACACTCCACAAAATCAGTCCAGTCTTGAGTCTGTGCTTTCTGGGTGTCTCTGAACAACAACCTGTATTGCTCAGTGGTTAGGCCATACCCTTCAATGAGAGCACTCTTCAAAACAGAGTAGTTTTTGGCATCCTCAGGTCTAACTGTGAGGAGCCTGTCTCTCCCTTTCTCAGAAAAGGAGTACCACAAAATTGCAGCCCACTGATTCTCAGGAACCTGCTGTACCATGCAGGCTCTCTCAAGAGCAGTCATCCATTTGTGGATGTCATCCCCTTCTTTAAAGGGGGGCACAATTTTGGTCAGGTTTCTATTATCATAGGCCCTGTCTTTTTCTCTTGGAAAATTGCTGCCACCAGTGACATCTAAGCCACTTAATTTCTGCTCTCTTGCCAAGGCAAGTTTAGCTTGAGCTAAGGTAAGCTTAGCTTGACTCAGGGCTACCTCCTCTCTCTCTATCTGGAGTCTGACAGCCCTCATTCTAGCCCTATGCTCAGCTTTCTGAGAAGCACTCATGCCTCTCTCTGATTCTCTGGAGGCACTAGAAAGATGAGAGTCCCCTGAGGGAGATCTCACTCTTCTGTTGCCTGGGAGAATCATTTGTTGGGATCTGGGGAGGTGCTGGCCCTCTCCATTTCCCAGTAGGTCCAAGTTGGCCTGGCTAAGCCTACCAACTGGAACCTGGCTACCCTGATCCTGTACTTCTAAGTCCCCAGCATCTGAGTCCTCATCCAAGTCATCATCATCCTCCTCTTCAGGGGGATCAACTGCAGGGGGGTTCCCTCCAGTTCCTGTATCTAGGGAAGCTGCTTTTGCCTTCTCTAAGTCATCCTGTTCTAGGAGTTCTACCAGAATTAGGCAGGTGGGGCTTCTGCCCCTTTTTAACCCTCTTGCTTTGCACAAGACAATCAAGTCTCTGCGGGTTAGTTTGTCATATCCAGAAGTTGCCTGGGTAGGGTCAACTGTCACAGGACTAGACCCTGAGGCCTTTCCTGTGTCGGACATGGTTACTAGTGAGGTGTAAGTGGTGCACTTACCTACACTAAGTGTTTTCCTACTGGACCTTGCTAGTGAGTTGTAGTCAGGGGTGTGCTACTCCCTTCAACCTACAACTACTAAGTTCAGTAGAACTTAATATGCTAAGCTTTTGATTTTATATGTACCTAGAGGTACTTGATGTGATCTTTCAATTTGATATAAAGATTGCAATGGTAAAACAACAGCAAGCTCAAATCCGCACCGCTGCTCACCAATGTGAGAAGTTGGCCTGGTAGGGGATGTTTCCAATTCTGGAACCACCTACTACCTGACCAAACAATCCCCTTATGGTGTCTGGTTGTAAGTCAACCTTATTAGACAAGCTATCCTAGTGGTAGCATGGACTAAGCAGCCTAAAGGCTTAACTTAAGAGGTCGTGTTAAGCGAGCTGTTTTACCACATACAATCCTGTAATACCAAATGAAAGGACACCACACAAGTATATATTATAAAAATATATGTGTTTATTACTAAAAACAATCCCCAGTATTCTTTATGAATAAAGGGGCACAAGCGTTAAATCAAAAGCACTGTTTAAACATACAAAGTTGCACAATTATGGATGAGGGCAGGGGGCCACTCAAACCATATACTAAACAAGTGGTATAAGAAAGGCCACTCGAGCAGTGGTTAGGCCTAGGGCCTAGGGAATCGCTGGGAGCAGTCAGGACAAGCAATGCTGAAGTCGGGAATGGCCCTCGGGATTCGGGAGATGTGCGGAAAGCGCACGCATGCACCAATGTTAACCAATGGTGCGTAAAAGTCAAATAGTTAAAGTTTAAGGACACTTCCGCTGAACCTAGAGGAACAAAACTTAACACACAGACCCTAGAGGTGTGCACCAGTGTGGGAACACCGGCGGAGCAAAGTTACCTCACCCACAGGAAGTGGGTGCACAGGGTCGAAGTGGCGTCGGGTTTTGACACGCAGGCTCTTGGTGCTTGAAGCTGAAAGGGCTGCAGGCAGGGTGAAGACGAAGTGTCCGGTGGAGTCCAAGGGTGGACTCAAGTTGTAGAGTACCTGAAAGCAGAGGGGACAGAGTCTGGGTCACTCAGCAGTGACCAGGGTGGAACCAGGACGGAACCAGGCAATGTCGGGCGCAATCAGGTGGTCGTCGAGGCGCTTCTCTTCGCTGTCACGTGGGCTCTGGGGCATCTGCGACGTCCAGGAGCAGGTCACGATCTGTCCCACGCAGGCTCTCACCGTCGGTGCAGTCGGCTTCCGGTTTGGAGCAAACAAGCCTTGGTAAGAGCAATCCACGCGGGATTGGAAGATGGCGTCTCACTCGGACCAGGAAGGTCAGAGTCGGGGCTCCCTTTCAGGGGAGCTGGTGTGGATCTGGAGCAACCAGAATCACGAGTCTTTCTTTGTAGTTCGTCGGCACAGGGACCACAAGCCAGCTGGCAAGTGACCGGGCCAACGCGTTGAGCCAAATCGTGCCAAAGGGCCCCACGCAGCACTCGTCGAGTGTGGAGGGCTGAACTTCGGCTCAGGAGTAGCTCAGGGTGGGGGCTTCTCAAACCCCGGTGTACAGCTTCGAGGGTCACTCGTGGGCTGCACGGTCAGCGTCTCGTGGTCACTTCAAGATGGCGTGCCCCACGCTTCCGGTCGCCTCCACGGGTCTCAGCTTTGCAGGGACTGTGGATCGGGCTGTTAGAAGCTGGGCAGGCTTGATCTCGTCGATCTCAGTCGCTCGAGTTCCGGCGGGAACTGCAACTAAGTAGACGTCGAGGGCTGGATGGTGCCTGCTGCTGCAGGGTGGTCACTCCTTGACCACAAGGGAGATTCTTCGGGCTTCCACGTTGAGATGGAGGGCGAAGGGTCCAGAATATCGTTTCAAAATGTTTCTTCCAGGAAATCTGATGTGCATTGGCACTGCTCCCCCTCTTATTCGAATCTGGTGGGCGTGATTACCTGCTAGGTCCCCTCCTATGGGTGGGACCCAGGAAGTGGGTGGATACACCCCCTTCCTTTGATCCAGGCCGCCCTGGCACGAGGGCTGGAGTGCCCCAGAACCGGTTTGGCCGGATTATGCAAGGGGCAGCCTTGTGCGCCCCAGGCAGTGTCTGGTTTCTTTCAAACCTCCCTGCTACAATACACTATCTCCTGTCTGGAGGGCGGTGACACCCTCCTGTGACAGGAAACCCTTTGTCCAGGACCCCCTTGACTGGGTTTCGGTCAGCTCCAGGGGTCCAGACATTTGTCTGTGGCAGAGGCATCCATTTTGGGGATCTTAAGGCCTTTGGAGAAATCAACCGCATTAAAGTGAAGTAACATGTCTTACCCCTCTAGAGGGGTGGAATGCCATCCCCGTCGCCAGAACTGGCGAGGGGATGGTATTCCAAAGCGTATGACACCTTACACGACATGTTTTGATAAAGCCAAACCAGAGTTGCTAAATAACCGCGAGGATTATAAGGCACTTAATAGTATATGGTATGGCATTATCCTGAAACAGCTTAGGGATTTGTTCCCGACGGCTGCAGACAGGCTCAGCTCATGCTAGAGCTCCATCTCACATAAAAACCAAGCACCCAGCCTCCAGGATTGGTGAGGCCTGTCTATAGGAGTGGCTCACAGGTTTACATGTGTCCAGATATAGGTTTTAGACATAGGTATACTATATCTAAGCAAGGGGTGTGTACACCACCTTACCCCAGCTGAGTGATCAGCCAGTTGTGTCAATTTAAGAACCAGCCAGGGGTGGCAAAAGATATGCTGCAGCCCCTGGTAGGCCTTAGTGGCTCCTGTGCCCTGTGCACCTATAGTGCATTCTACAGGGGCTGACAAGGAGTCCATTTCCAATTGGTATGTGCCTATAGCACATGTGTCATTAATTTAGTGAGAGAACAGCAGGCTGGGGGTCTGATCAGCAGGCCCACAGCCTCAGTAGTCGAAAACCAGTGAAGCAAAAAGCAAAAATTTGGGGTGACCATAGGATAGCAGACCCTACTCTCCTACACCTAGGTACATACCAATTGGAAATGGACTCCTTGTCAGCCCCTGTAGAATGCACTATAGGTGCACAGGGCACAGGAGCCACTAAGGCCTACCAGGGGCTGCAGCATATCTTTTGCCACCCCTGGCTGGTTCTTAAATTGACACAACTGGCTGATCCCTCAGCTGGGGTAAGGTGGTGTACACACCCCTTGCTTAGATATAGTATACCTATGTCTAAACCTATATCTGGACACATGTAAACCTGTGAGCCACTCCTATAGACAGGCCTCACCAATCCTGGAGGCTGGGTGCATGGTTTTTATGTGAGATGGAGCTCTAGCATGAGCTGAGCCTGTCTGCAGCCGTCGGGAACAAATCCCTAAGCTGTTTCAGGATAATGCCATACCATATACTATTAAGTGCCTTATAATCCTCGCGGTTATTTAGCAACTCTGGTTTGGCTTTATCAAAACATGTCGTGTAAGGTGTCATACGCTTTGGAATACCATCCCCTCGCCAGTTCTGGCGACGGGGATGGCATTCCACCCCTCTAGAGGGGTAAGACATGTTACTTCACTTTAATGCGGTTGATTTCTCCAAAGGCCTTAAGATCCACAAAATGGATGCCTCTGCCACAGACAAATGTCTGGACCCCTGGAGCTGACCGAAACCCAGTCAAGGGGGTCCTGGACAAAGGGTTTCCTGTCACAGGAGGGTGTCACCGCCCTCCAGACAGGAGATAGTGTATTGTAGCAGGGAGGTTTGAAAGAAACCAGACACTGCCTGGGGCGCACAAGGCTGCCCCTTGCATAATCCGGCCAAACCGGTTCTGGGGCACTCCAGCCCTCGTGCCAGGGCGGCCTGGATCAAAGGAAGGGGGTGTATTGGTCCCCCAGGCTCTGCTTGGTCCCCCAGGCTCTGCTTGGTCCCCCTGGTTGCTCTTGGTCCTTCAGGCTGTGCTTGGTCCCCCAGGCTCTGCTTGGTCCCCCTGGTTGCTCTTGGTCCCCCAGGCTGTGCTTTGTCCCCCAGGCTGTCCTTGGTCCCCCTGGTTGCTCTTGGTCCCCCAGGCTGTGCTTGGTCCCCCAGGCTGTGCTTGGTCCCCCAGGCTGTGCTTGGTCCCCCTGGTTGCTCTTGGTCCCCCAGGCTGTGCTTGGTCCCCCATGCTGTGCTTGGTCCCCCAGGCTGTGCTTGGTCCCTCCGGTTGCTCTTGGTCCCCCAGGCTGTGCTTGGTCCCCCAGGCTGTGCTTGGTCCCCCTGGTTGCTCTTGGTCCCCCAGGCTGTGCTTGGTACCCCAGGCTCTGCTTGGTCCCCCAGGCTCTGCTTGGTCCCCCAGGCTGTGCTTGGTCCCCCAGGCTGTGCTTGGTCCCTCCGGTTGCTCTTGGTCCCCCAGGCTGTGCTTGGTCCCCCAGGCTGTGCTTGGTCCCCCTGGTTGCTCTTGGTCCCCCAGGCTGTGCTTGGTACCCCAGGCTCTGCTTGGTCCCCCAGGCTCTGCTTGGTCCCCCAGGCTCTGCTTGGTCCCCCTGGTTGCTCTTGGTCCCTCAGGCTGTGCTTGGTCCCCCAGGCTGTGCTTGGTCCCCCGGGCTGTGCTTGGTCCCCCAGGCTGTGCTTGGTCCCCCTGGTTGCTCTTGGTCCCCCTGGCTGTGCATGGTACCCCTGGCTGTGCTTGGTCCCCCTGGTTGCTCTTGGTCCACCAGGCTGTGCTTGGTCCCCCAGGCTGTGCTTGGTCCCCCTGGTTGCTCTTGGTCCCCCAGGCTGTGCTTGGTCCCCCAGGCTGTGCTTGGTCCCCCAGGCTGTGCTTGGTCCCCCTGGTTGCTTTTGGTCCCCCAGGCTGTGCTTGGTACCCCTGGCTGTGCTTGGTCCCCCTGGTTGCTCTTGGTCCCCCAGGCTGTGCTTGGGTCCCCATGGTTGCTCCTGGTCCCCCAGGCTGTGCTTGGTCCCCCAGGCTGTGCTTGGTCCCCCAGCTGTGCTTGGTGCCCCTGGTTGCTCATGGTCCCCCAGGCTGTGCTTGGTCCCCCAGGCTGTGCTTGGTCCCCCAGGCTGTGCTTGGTCCCCCTGGTTGCTCTTGGTCCCCCAGGCTTGTGCTTGGTCCCCCAGGCTGTGCTTGGTCCCCCTGGTTGCTCTTGGTCCCCCAGGCTTGTGCTTGGTCCCCCAGGCTGTGCTTGGTCCCCCTGGTTGCTCTTGGTCCCCCAGGCTGTGCTTTGTCCCCCAGGCTGTGCTTGGTCCCCCAGGCTGTGCTTGGTCCCCAGGCTGTGCTTGGTCCCCCTGGTTGCTCTTGGTCCCCCTGGCTGTGCTTGGTACCCCTGGCTGTGCTTGGTCCCCCTGGTTGCTCTTGGTCCCCCAGGCTGTGCTTGGTCCCCCAGGCTGTGCTTGGTCCCCCTAGTTGCTCTTAGTCCCCCAGGCTGTGCTTGGTACCCCAGGCTGTGCTTGGTCCCCCAGGCTCTGCTTGGTCCCCCTGGTTGCTCTTGGTCCCCCAGGCTGTGCTTGGTCCCCCAGACTGTGCTTGGTCCCCCAGGCTGTGCTTGGTCCCCCTTGTTGCTCTTGGTCCCCCAGGCTGTGCTTGGTCCCCCAGGCTGTGCTTGGTCCCCCTGGTTGCTCTTGTTCCCCCTGGCTGTGCGTGATACCCCTGGCTGTGCTTGGTCCCCCTGGTTGCTCTTGGTCCCCCAGGCTGTGCTTGGTCCCCCAGGCTGTGCTTGGTCCCCCTGGTTGCTCTTGGTCCCCCAGGCTGTGCTTGGTCCCCCAGGCTGTGCTTGGTCCCCCAGGCTGTGCTTGGTCCCACTGGTTGCTCTTGGTCCCCCAGGCTGTGCTTGGTACCCCGGCAGTGCTTGGTCCCCCTGGTTGCTCTTGGTCCCCCAGCCTGTGCTTGGTCCCCCAGGCTGTGTTTGGTCCCCCTGGTTGCTCTTGGTTCCCCCTGGCTGTGCTTGGTCCCCCTGGTTGCTCTTGGTCCCCCAGGCTGTGCTTGGTCCCCCAGGCTGTGCTTGGTCCCCCTGGTTGCTCTTGGTCCCCCAGGCTGTGCTAGGTCCCCCAGGCTGTGCTTGGACCCCCAGGCTCTGCTTGGTCCCCCAGGCTCTGCTTGGTCCCCCTGGTTGCTCTTGGTCCTTCAGGCTGTGCTTGGTCCCCCAGGCTGTGCTTGGTCCCCCTGGTTGCTCTTGGTCCCCCAGGCTGTGCTTGGTCCCCCAGGCTGTGCTTGGTCCCCCTGGTTGCTCTTGGTCCCCCAGGCTGTGCTTGGTCCCCCTGGCTGTGCTTGGTCCCCCAGGCTGTGCTTGGTCCCCCTGGTTGCTTTTGGTCCCCCAGGCTGTGCTTGGTCCCCCATGCTGTGCTTGGTCCCCCAGGCTGTGCTTGGTCCCCCAGGCTGTGCTTGGTCCCCCTGGTTGCTCTTGGCCCCCCAGGCTGTGCTTGGTCCCCCAGGCTGTGCTTGGTACCCCAGGCTGTGCTTGGTCCTCCTGGTTGCTCTTGGTCCCCCAGGCTGTGCTTGGTCCCCCAGGCTGTTCTTGGTCCCCCAGGCTGTGCTTGGTCCCCCAGGCTGTGCTTGGTCCCTGTAGGAAGGTGGCTACCTGACTATGGTTACCCCGGATTTTTTCGCCTGTGTTTAGCTGGTTTTTTGACTTAGTTGACCTGGTTCCCTGCTAATCAGGGCCCCAGGCCATCTGCTCTCTCTGTAAAATGGATTCCATGTACCCTAGTGTAGGAAGGTGGCTACCTGACTATGGTTACCCCAGATTTTTTGCCTGTGTTTAGCTGGTTTTTTGACTTAGTTGACCTGGTTCCCTGCTAATCAGGGCCCCAGGCCATCTGCTCTCTCTGTAAAATGGATTCCATGTACCCTAGGTACATACCAATTGGAAATGGACTCCTTGTCAGCCCCTGTAGAATGCACTATAGGTGCACAGGGCACAGGAGCCACTAAGGCCTACCAGGGGCTGCAGCATATCTTTTGCCACCCCTGGCTGGTTCTTAAATTGACACAACTGGCTGATCACTCAGCTGGGGTAAGGTGGTGTACACACCCCTTGCTTAGATATAGTATACCTATGTCTAAACCTATATCTGGACACATGTAAACCTGTGAGCCACTCCTATAGACAGGCCTCACCAATCCTGGAGGCTGGGTGCATGGTTTTTATGTGAGATGGAGCTCTAGCATGAGCTGAGCCTGTCTGCAGCCGTCGGGAACAAATCCCTAAGCTGTTTCAGGATAATGCCATACCATATACTATTAAGTGCCTTATAATCCTCGCGGTTATTTAGCAACTCTGGTTTGGCTTTATCAAAACATGTCGTGTAAGGTGTCATACGCTTTGGAATACCATCCCCTCGCCAGTTCTGGCGACGGGGATGGCATTCCACCCCTCTAGAGGGGTAAGACATGTTACTTCACTTTAATGCGGTTGATTTCTCCAAAGGCCTTAAGATCCACAAAATGGATGCCTCTGCCACAGACAAATGTCTGGACCCCTGGAGCTGACCGAAACCCAGTCAAGGGGGTCCTGGACAAAGGGTTTCCTGTCACAGGAGGGTGTCACCGCCCTCCAGACAGGAGATAGTGTATTGTAGCAGGGAGGTTTGAAAGAAACCAGACACTGCCTGGGGCGCACAAGGCTGCCCCTTGCATAATCCGGCCAAACCGGTTCTGGGGCACTCCAGCCCTCGTGCCAGGGCGGCCTGGATCAAAGGAAGGGGGTGTATCCACCCACTTCCTGGGTCCCACCCATAGGAGGGGACCTAGCAGGTAATCACGCCCACCAGATTCGAATAAGAGTGGGAGCAGTGCCAATGCACATCAGATTTCCTGGAAGAAACATTTGAAACGATATTCTGGACCCTTCGCCCTCCATCTCAACGTGGAAGCCCGAAGAATCTCCCTTGTGGTCAAGGAGTGACCACCCTGCAGCAGCAGGCACCATCCAGCCCTCGACGTCTACTTGGTTGCAGTTCCCGCCGGAACTCGAGCGACTGAGATCGACGAGATCAAGCCTGCCCAGCTTCTAACAGCCCGATCCACAGTCCCTGCAAAGCTGAGACCCGTGGAGGCGACCGGAAGCGTGGGGCACGCCATCTTGAAGTGACCACGAGACGCTGACCGTGCAGCCCACGAGTGACCCTCGAAGCTGTACACCGGGGTTTGAGAAGCCCCCACCCTGAGCTACTACTGAGCCGAAGTTCAGCCCTCCACACTCGACGAGTGCTGCGTGGGGCCCTTTGGCACGATTTGGCTCAACGCGTTGGCCCGGTCACTTGCCAGCTGGCTTGTGGTCCCTGTGCCGACGAACTACAAAAGAAGACTCGTGATTCTGGTTGCTCCAGATCCACACCAGCTCCCCTGAAAGGGAGCCCCGACTCTGACCTTCCTGGTCCGAGTGAGACGCCATCTTCCAATCCCGCGTGGATTGCTCTTACCAAGGCTTGTTTGCTCCAAACCGGAAGCCGACTGCACCGACGGTGAGAGCCTGCGTGGGACAGATCGTGACCTGCTCCTGGACGTCGCAGATGCCCCAGAGCCCACGTGACAGCGAAGAGAAGCGCCTCGACGACCACCTGATTGCGCCCGACATTGCCTGGTTCCGTCCTGGTTCCACCCTGGTCACTGCTGAGTGACCCAGACTCTGTCCCCTCTGCTTTCAGGTACTCTACAACTTGAGTCCACCCTTGGACTCCACCGGACACTTCGTCTTCACCCTGCCTGCAGCCCTTTCAGCTTCAAGCACCAAGAGCCTGCGTGTCAAAACCCGACGCCACTTCGACCCTGTGCACCCACTTCCTGTGGGTGAGGTAACTTTGCTCCGCCGGTGTTCCCACACTGGTGCACACCTCTAGGGTCTGTGTGTTAAGTTTTGTTCCTCTAGGTTCAGCGGAAGTGTCCTTAAACTTTAACTATTTGACTTTTACGCACCATTGGTTAACATTGGTGCATGCGTGCGCTTTCCGCACATCTCCCGAATCCCGAGGGCCATTCCCGACTTCAGCATTGCTTGTCCTGACTGCTCCCAGCGATTCCCTAGGCCCTAGGCCTAACCACTGTTCGAGTGGCCTCTCTTATACCACTTGTTTAGTATATGGTTTGAGTGGCCCCCTGCCCTCATCCATAATTGTGCAACTTTGTATGTTTAAACAGTGCTTTTGATTTAACGCTTGTGCCCCTTTATTCATAAAGAATACTGGGGATTGTTTTTAGTAATAAACACATATATTTTTATAATATATACTTGTGTGGTGTCCTTTCATTTGGTATTACAGGATTGTATGTGGTAAAACAGCTCGCTTAACACGACCTCTTAAGTTAAGCCTTTAGGCTGCTTAGTCCATGCTACCACTAGGATAGCTTGTCTAATAAGGTTGACTTACAACCAGACACCATAAGGGGATTGTTTGGTCAGGTAGTAGGTGGTTCCAGAATTGGAAACATCCCCTACCAGGCCAACTTCTCACATTGGTGAGCAGCGGTGCGGATTTGAGCTTGCTGTTGTTTTACCATTGCAATCTTTATATCAAATTGAAAGATCACATCAAGTACCTCTAGGTACATATAAAATCAAAAGCTTAGCATATTAAGTTCTACTGAACTTAGTAGTTGTAGGTTGAAGGGAGTAGCACACCCCTGACTACAACTCACTAGCAAGGTCCAGTAGGAAAACACTTAGTGTAGGTAAGTGCACCACTTACACCTCACTAGTAACCATGTCTGACACAGGAAAGGCCTCAGGGTCTAGTCCTGTGACAGTTGACCCTACCCAGGCAACTTCTGGATATGACAAACTAACCCGCAGAGACTTGATTGTCTTGTGCAAAGCAAGAGGGTTAAAAAGGGGCAGAAGCCCCACCTGCCTAATCCTGGTAGAACTCCTAGAACAGGATGACTTAGAGAAGGCAAAAGCAGCTTCCCTAGATACAGGAACTGGAGGGAACCCCCCTGCAGTTGATCCCCCTGAAGAGGAGGATGATGATGACTTGGATGAGGACTCAGATGTTGAGGACTTAGAAGTACAGGATCAGGGTAGCCAGGTTCCAGTTGGTAGGCTTAGCCAGGCCAACTTGGACCTACTGGGGAGTGGAGAGGGCCAGCACCTCCCCAGAACCCAACATGTGATTCTCCCAGGCAACAGAAGAGTGAGATCTCCCTCAGGGGACTCTCATCTTTCTAGTGCCTCCAGAGAATCAGAGAGAGGCATGAGTGCTTCTCAGAAAGCTGAGCATAGGGCTAGAATGAGGGCTGTCAGACTCCAGATAGAGAGAGAGGAGGTAGCCCTGAGTCAAGCTAAGCTTACCTTAGCCCAAGCTAAACTTGCCTTGGCAAGAGAGCAAAAATTGTGTGGCTTAGATGCCACTGGTGGCAGCAATATTCCTAAAGAGAAACCCAGGTCCTATGATAGTAGAAACCTGACAAAGATTGTGCCCCCCTACAAGGAAGGGGATGACATCCACAAATGGATGACTGCTCTTGAGAGAGCCTGCATGGTACAGCAGGTTCCTGAGGAACAGTGGGCAGCAATCTTATGGTACTCCTTTTCAGAGAAAGGGAGAGACAAGCTCCTCACTGTTAGACATGAGGATGCAAACAATTACAAAGTCCTGAAGAGTGTTCTGATAGATGGGTTTGGCTTAACCACTGAACAGTACAGGTTCAAGTTCAGAGACACCCAGAAGACACAGACTCAGGACTGGACTGATTTTGTTGATTGTGCAACTAAGGCTCTGGAGGGTTGGCTACATGGCAGCAAAGTACATGACTTTACAGGATTGTATAATTTGATTATGAGGGAGCAGATCCTAAGTAATTGTCAGAACCAGCTCTTACACCAGCACCTGGTAGACTCTGATCTGACCTCTCCCCAAGAATTGGGAAAGAAGGCAGACAAATGGGTCAGAACCAGGATTAGGCCTAAGAATCAGGACAGTAACCAGAAGAAGGAGTCTACCAAGCCTCAAGATAAGGGTGGGGATAAAAGTAAAGAAAAGACTTCCCCAGGGCCCCAAAACTCCAAGGATGGGGGTGGGTCCCAAGACACTTCTTCAACTGAGAAAAAACCCTATTGTTATCCCTGTAAACAGGTGGGGCATTACAAAACAGACAACTGTTGTCCCAAGAATAACAATAAAGAAAATATACCTCCAAAGCCAGCTTCAACACCTCCTGTTACTGTCAGCAGTAATCCTCCAGGAAGTGGAAGCACACCCAGGAATCTGGGTGGGTTTACTTTTGGAAATCAGGTGGACCCTGGCCTATCCAGGTCCCCATCACCCAATGATCTTGTTTATGAGGTTGGCATGGGGTTTGCCAACTTCTCTGCTTGCCCAAATACTTTGAGCAAGTATAGACAAGAACCCATCATCAATGGTTTGAAAGTTGAGGCTTTTAGAGACACAGGGGCTAGCATCACCATGGTGGCTGATGGCCTAGTCCCCTCTAAGCAACTTTTACCTGGTGCCACATACCAGGTTACAAACATTGATGGAATCCAAACAAATCATCCCATGGCAGTAGTAAGTCTCAGCTGGGGAGGTGTCATTGGCCCAAAGAGAGTGGCAGTGTCACCAAACTTGCCTGTAGACTGCCTACTTGGTAATGATTTGGAGATCTCAGCCTGGGCTGAGGTTGAACAGGAAACCCATTCTAGAATGGTGAATTCCAATGGAAAGGTTAGTGGGGCTGTAATGGCTACAGCCCCAATTCAAGATGTCCTTCCTGAAAAGGTTGGTAGGGCTGAGAAACTCTCTGCCCCATCTTTAGCAAAAGCTCTTCCTGAACAGAATAGCAAAGCTGTTATGATAACAGCAGAAACCCAAACTGAGTCTCCTCCTGAAAAGGTTGGTGGGGCTGTGATGGCCACAGCCCAAACTCAAACTGACATGTGTGTTGTGAAACCTGAAATGATGGATAACTCCACACAAACTGAGAGCATGGAGGAGGAAGAGAAATCTCCCCCTCACCAGACTTTAGGACAGGATCAGCCTCCTCAGGGAACTGATCTTACCCCTGATGAAGGAACTGCCCCAGAGGTGGTTGGGCCTAGCCTGACAGAACCTCTGATGTCAGTGGACCCTTCTCAGGTGGGACCCAGTCTGGAGCAGTGTAGGAAGGTGGCTACCTGACTATGGTTACCCCAGATTTTTTGCCTGTGTTTAGCTGGTTTTTTGACTTAGTTGACCTGGTTCCCTGCTAATCAGGGCCCCAGGCCATCTGCTCTCTCTGTAAAATGGATTCCATGTACCCTAGGTACATACCAATTGGAAATGGACTCCTTGTCAGCCCCTGTAGAATGCACTATAGGTGCACAGGGCACAGGAGCCACTAAGGCCTACCAGGGGCTGCAGCATATCTTTTGCCACCCCTGGCTGGTTCTTAAATTGACACAACTGGCTGATCACTCAGCTGGGGTAAGGTGGTGTACACACCCCTTGCTTAGATATAGTATACCTATGTCTAAACCTATATCTGGACACATGTAAACCTGTGAGCCACTCCTATAGACAGGCCTCACCAATCCTGGAGGCTGGGTGCTTGGTTTTTATGTGAGATGGAGCTCTAGCATGAGCTGAGCCTGTCTGCAGCCGTCGGGAACAAATCCCTAAGCTGTTTCAGGATAATGCCATACCATATACTATTAAGTGCCTTATAATCCTCGCGGTTATTTAGCAACTCTGGTTTGGCTTTATCAAAACATGTCGTGTAAGGTGTCATACGCTTTGGAATACCATCCCCTCGCCAGTTCTGGCGACGGGGATGGCATTCCACCCCTCTAGAGGGGTAAGACATGTTACTTCACTTTAATGCGGTTGATTTCTCCAAAGGCCTTAAGATCCACAAAATGGATGCCTCTGCCACAGACAAATGTCTGGACCCCTGGAGCTGACCGAAACCCAGTCAAGGGGGTCCTGGACAAAGGGTTTCCTGTCACAGGAGGGTGTCACCGCCCTCCAGACAGGAGATAGTGTATTGTAGCAGGGAGGTTTGAAAGAAACCAGACACTGCCTGGGGCGCACAAGGCTGCCCCTTGCATAATCCGGCCAAACCGGTTCTGGGGCACTCCAGCCCTCGTGCCAGGGCGGCCTGGATCAAAGGAAGGGGGTGTATCCACCCACTTCCTGGGTCCCACCCATAGGAGGGGACCTAGCAGGTAATCACGCCCACCAGATTCGAATAAGAGTGGGAGCAGTGCCAATGCACATCAGATTTCCTGGAAGAAACATTTGAAACGATATTCTGGACCCTTCGCCCTCCATCTCAACGTGGAAGCCCGAAGAATCTCCCTTGTGGTCAAGGAGTGACCACCCTGCAGCAGCAGGCACCATCCAGCCCTCGACGTCTACTTGGTTGCAGTTCCCGCCGGAACTCGAGCGACTGAGATCGACGAGATCAAGCCTGCCCAGCTTCTAACAGCCCGATCCACAGTCCCTGCAAAGCTGAGACCCGTGGAGGCGACCGGAAGCGTGGGGCACGCCATCTTGAAGTGACCACGAGACGCTGACCGTGCAGCCCACGAGTGACCCTCGAAGCTGTACACCGGGGTTTGAGAAGCCCCCACCCTGAGCTACTCCTGAGCCGAAGTTCAGCCCTCCACACTCGACGAGTGCTGCGTGGGGCCCTTTGGCACGATTTGGCTCAACGCGTTGGCCCGGTCACTTGCCAGCTGGCTTGTGGTCCCTGTGCCGACGAACTACAAAAGAAGACTCGTGATTCTGGTTGCTCCAGATCCACACCAGCTCCCCTGAAAGGGAGCCCCGACTCTGACCTTCCTGGTCCGAGTGAGACGCCATCTTCCAATCCCGCGTGGATTGCTCTTACCAAGGCTTGTTTGCTCCAAACCGGAAGCCGACTGCACCGACGGTGAGAGCCTGCGTGGGACAGATCGTGACCTGCTCCTGGACGTCGCAGATGCCCCAGAGCCCACGTGACAGCGAAGAGAAGCGCCTCGACGACCACCTGATTGCGCCCGACATTGCCTGGTTCCGTCCTGGTTCCACCCTGGTCACTGCTGAGCGACCCAGACTCTGTCCCCTCTGCTTTCAGGTACTCTACAACTTGAGTCCACCCTTGGACTCCACCGGACACTTCGTCTTCACCCTGCCTGCAGCCCTTTCAGCTTCAAGCACCAAGAGCCTGCGTGTCAAAACCCGACGCCACTTCGACCCTGTGCACCCACTTCCTGTGGGTGAGGTAACTTTGCTCCGCCGGTGTTCCCACACTGGTGCACACCTCTAGGGTCTGTGTGTTAAGTTTTGTTCCTCTAGGTTCAGCGGAAGTGTCCTTAAACTTTAACTATTTGACTTTTACGCACCATTGGTTAACATTGGTGCATGCGTGCGCTTTCCGCACATCTCCCGAATCCCGAGGGCCATTCCCGACTTCAGCATTGCTTGTCCTGACTGCTCCCAGCGATTCCCTAGGCCCTAGGCCTAACCACTGTTCGAGTGGCCTCTCTTATACCACTTGTTTAGTATATGGTTTGAGTGGCCCCCTGCCCTCATCCATAATTGTGCAACTGTGTATGTTTAAACAGTGCTTTTGATTTAACGCTTGTGCCCCTTTATTCATAAAGAATACTGGGGATTGTTTTTAGTAATAAACACATATATTTTTATAATATATACTTGTGTGGTGTCCTTTCATTTGGTATTACAGGATTGTATGTGGTAAAACAGCTCGCTTAACACGACCTCTTAAGTTAAGCCTTTAGGCTGCTTAGTCCATGCTACCACTAGGATAGCTTGTCTAATAAGGTTGACTTACAACCAGACACCATAAGGGGATTGTTTGGTCAGGTAATAGGTGGTTCCAGAATTGGAAACATCCCCTACCAGGCCAACTTCTCACATTGGTGAGCAGCGGTGCGGATTTGAGCTTGCTGTTGTTTTACCATTGCAATCTTTATATCAAATTGAAAGATCACATCAAGTACCTCTAGGTACATATAAAATCAAAAGCTTAGCATATTAAGTTCTACTGAACTTAGTAGTTGTAGGTTGAAGGGAGTAGCACACCCCTGACTACAACTCACTAGCAAGGTCCAGTAGGAAAACACTTAGTGTAGGTAAGTGCACCACTTACACCTCACTAGTAACCATGTCCGACACAGGAAAGGCCTCAGGGTCTAGTCCTGTGACAGTTGACCCTACTGTAGGAAGGTGGCTACCTGACTATGGTTACCCCAGATTTTTTGCCTGTGTTTAGCTGGTTTTTTGACTTAGTTGACCTGGTTCCCTGCTAATCAGGGCCCCAGGCCATCTGCTCTCTCTGTAAAATGGATTCCATGTACCCTAGGTACATACCAATTGGAAATGGACTCCTTGTCAGCCCCTGTAGAATGCACTATAGGTGCACAGGGCACAGGAGCCACTAAGGCCTACCAGGGGCTGCAGCATATCTTTTGCCACCCCTGGCTGGTTCTTAAATTGACACAACTGGCTGATCACTCAGCTGGGGTAAGGTGGTGTACACACCCCTTGCTTAGATATAGTATACCTATGTCTAAAACCTATATCTGGACACATGTAAACCTGTGAGCCACTCCTATAGACAGGCCTCACCAATCCTGGAGGCTGGGTGCTTGGTTTTTATGTGAGATGGAGCTCTAGCATGAGCTGAGCCTGTCTGCAGCCGTCGGGAACAAATCCCTAAGCTGTTTCAGGATAATGCCATACCATATACTATTAAGTGCCTTATAATCCTCGCGGTTATTTAGCAACTCTGGTTTGGCTTTATCAAAACATGTCGTGTAAGGTGTCATACGCTTTGGAATACCATCCCCTCGCCAGTTCTGGCGACGGGGATGGCATTCCACCCCTCTAGAGGGGTAAGACATGTTACTTCACTTTAATGCGGTTGATTTCTCCAAAGGCCTTAAGATCCCCAAAATGGATGCCTCTGCCACAGACAAATGTCTGGACCCCTGGAGCTGACCGAAACCCAGTCAAGGGGGTCCTGGACAAAGGGTTTCCTGTCACAGGAGGGTGTCACCGCCCTCCAGACAGGAGATAGTGTATTGTAGCAGGGAGGTTTGAAAGAAACCAGACACTGCCTGGGGCGCACAAGGCTGCCCCTTGCATAATCCGGCCAAACCGGTTCTGGGGCACTCCAGCCCTCGTGCCAGGGCGGCCTGGATCAAAGGAAGGGGGTGTATCCACCCACTTCCTGGGTCCCACCCATAGGAGGGGACCTAGCAGGTAATCACGCCCACCAGATTCGAATAAGAGTGGGAGCAGTGCCAATGCACATCAGATTTCCTGGAAGAAACATTTTGAAACGATATTCTGGACCCTTCGCCCTCCATCTCAACGTGGAAGCCCGAAGAATCTCCCTTGTGGTCAAGGAGTGACCACCCTGCAGCAGCAGGCACCATCCAGCCCTCGACGTCTACTTAGTTGCAGTTCCCGCCGGAACTCGAGCGACTGAGATCGACGAGATCAAGCCTGCCCAGCTTCTAACAGCCCGATCCACAGTCCCTGCAAAGCTGAGACCCGTGGAGGCGACCGGAAGCGTGGGGCACGCCATCTTGAAGTGACCACGAGACGCTGACCGTGCAGCCCACGAGTGACCCTCGAAGCTGTACACCGGGGTTTGAGAAGCCCCCACCCTGAGCTACTCCTGAGCCGAAGTTCAGCCCTCCACACTCGAAGAGTGCTGCGTGGGGCCCTTTGGCACGATTTGGCTCAACGCGTTGGCCCGGTCACTTGCCAGCTGGCTTGTGGTCCCTGTGCCGACGAAACTACTAAGAAGACTCGTGAATCTGGTTGCTCCAGATCCACACCAGCTCCCCTGAAAAGGAGCCCCGACTCTGACCTCCCTGGTCCGAGTGAGAAGCAATCTTCCGATCCCGCGTGGATTGCTCTTGCCAAGGCTTGTTTGCTCCAAACTTGAAGCCGACTGCACCGACGGTGAGAGCCTGCGTGGGACAGATCGTGACCTGCTCCTGGACGTCGCAGATGCCCCAGAGCCCACGTGACAGCGGAGAGAAGCTCCTCGACGACCACCTGATTGCGCCCGACATTGCCTGGTTCCGTCCTGGTTCCACCCTGGTCACTGCTGAGTGACCCAGACTCTGTCCCCTCTGCTTTCAGGTACCCTTCGACTTGAGTCCACCCTTGGACTCCACCGGACACTTCATCTTTAACCCGCCTGCAGCCCTTTCAGCTTCAAGCACCAAGAGCCTGCGTGTCAAAACCCGACGCCACTTCGACCCTGTGCACCCACTTCCTGTGGGTGAGGTAACTTTGCTCCGCCGGTGTTCCCACACTGGTGCACATCTCTAGGGTCTGTGTGTTAAGTTTTGTTCCTCTAGGTCCAGCGGAAGTGTCCTTAAACTTTAACTTTATGACTTTTACGCACCATTGGTTAACATTGGTGCATGCGTGCGCTTTCCGCACATCTCCCGAATCCCGAGGGCCATTCCCGACTTCAGCATTGCCTGTCCTGACTGCTCCCAGCGATTCCCTAGGCCCTAGGCCTAACCACTGCTCGAGTGGCATCTCTTATACCACTTGTTTAGTATATGGTTTGAGTGGCCACCCGCCCTCATCCATAATTGTGCAACTTGTATGTTTAAACAGTGCTTTTGATTTAACGCTTGTGCCCCTTTATTCATAAAGAATACTGGGGATTGTTTTTAGTAATAAACACATATATTTTTATAATATATACTTGTGTGGTGTCCTTTCATTTGGTATTACAGGATTGTATGTGGTAAAACAGCTCGCTTAACACGACCTCTTAAGTTAAGCCTTTAGGCTGCTTAGTCCATGCTACCACTAGGATAGCTTGTCTAATAAGGTTGACTTACAACCAGACACCATAAGGGGATTGTTTGGTCAGGTAGTAGGTGGTTCCAGAATTGGAAACATCCCCTACCAGGCCAACTTCTCACATTGGTGAGCAGCGGTGCGGATTTGAGCTTGCTGTTGTTTTACCATTGCAATCTTTATATCAAATTGAAAGATCACATCAAGTACCTCTAGGTACATATAAAATCAA
The DNA here is from genome assembly GCF_964261635.1 of Lissotriton helveticus. Lineage (NCBI taxonomy): Eukaryota > Metazoa > Chordata > Amphibia > Caudata > Salamandridae > Lissotriton > Lissotriton helveticus. The sequence goes on along the minus strand of NW_027611671.1, from coordinate 666,716 downwards.
AAGCTTAGCATATTAAGTTCTACTGAACTTAGTAGTTGTAGGTTGAAGGGAGTAGCACACCCCTGACTACAACTCACTAGCAAGGTCCAGTAGGAAAACACTTAGTGTAGGTAAGTGCACCACTTACACCTCACTAGTAACCATGTCCGACACAGGAAAGGCCTCAGGGTCTAGTCCTGTGACAGTTGACCCTACCCAGGCAACTTCTGGATATGACAAACTAACCCGCAGAGACTTGATTGTCTTGTGCAAAGCAAGAGGGTTAAAAAGGGGCAGAAGCCCCACCTGCCTAATTCTGGTAGAACTCCTAGAACAGGATGACTTAGAGAAGGCAAAAGCAGCTTCCCTAGATACAGGAACTGGAGGGAACCCCCCTGCAGTTGATCCCCCTGAAGAGGAGGATGATGATGACTTGGATGAGGACTCAGATGCTGGGGACTTAGAAGTACAGGATCAGGGTAGCCAGGTTCCAGTTGGTAGGCTTAGCCAGGCCAACTTGGACCTACTGGGAAATGGAGAGGGCCAGCACCTCCCCAGATCCCAACAAATGATTCTCCCAGGCAACAGAAGAGTGAGATCTCCCTCAGGGGACTCTCATCTTTCTAGTGCCTCCAGAGAATCAGAGAGAGGCATGAGTGCTTCTCAGAAAGCTGAGCATAGGGCTAGAATGAGGGCTGTCAGACTCCAGATAGAGAGAGAGGAGGTAGCCCTGAGTCAAGCTAAGCTTACCTTAGCTCAAGCTAAACTTGCCTTGGCAAGAGAGCAGAAATTGTGTGGCTTAGATGCCACTGGTGGCAGCAATATTCCTAAAGAGAAACCCAGGTCCTATGATAGTAGAAACCTGACAAAGATTGTGCCCCCCTTCAAAGAAGGGGATGACATCCACAAATGGATGACTGCTCTTGAGAGAGCCTGCATGGTACAGCAGGTTCCTGAGGAACAGTGGGCAGCAATCTTATGGTACTCCTTTTCAGAGAAAGGGAGGGACAAGCTCCTCACTGTCAGACATGAGGATGCAAACAATTACAAAGTCCTGAAGAGTGTTCTGATAGATGGGTTTGGCTTAACCACTGAACAGTACAGGTTCAAGTTCAGAGACACCCAGAAGACACAGACTCAGGACTGGACTGATTTTGTAGATTGTGCTACTAAGGCTCTGGAGGGTTGGCTACATGGCAGCAAAGTACATGACTTTACAGGGTTGTATAATTTGATTATGAGGGAGCAGATCCTAAGTAATTGTCAGAACCAGCTCTTACACCAGCACCTGGTCGACTCTGATCTGACCTCTCCCCAAGAATTGGGAAAGAAGGCAGACAAATGGGTCAGAACCAGGATTAGGCCTAAGAATCAGGACAGTAACCAGAAGAAGGAGTCTACCAAGCCTCAAGATAAGGGTGGGGATAAAAGTAAAGAAAAGACTTCCCCAGGGCCCCAAAACTCCAAGGATGGGGGTGGGTCCCAAGACACTTCTTCAACTGAGAAAAAACCCTATTGTTATCCCTGTAAACAGGTGGGGCATTACAAAACAGACAGCTGTTGTCCCAAGAATAACAATAAAGAAAATATACCTCCAAAGCCAGCTTCAACACCTCCTGTTACTGTCAGCAGTAATCCCCCAGGAAGTGGAAGCACACCCAGGAATCTGGGTGGGTTTACTTTTGGAAATCAGGTGGACCCTGGCCTATCCAGGTCCCCATCACCCAATGATCTTGTTTATGAGGCTGGCATGGGGTTTGCCAACTTCTCTGCTTGCCCAAATACTTTGAGCAAGTATAGACAAGAACCCGTCATCAATGGTTTAAGAGTTGAAGCTTTTAGAGACACAGGGGCTAGCATCACCATGGTGGCTGATGGCATAGTCCCCTCTAAGCAACTTTTACCTGGTGCCACATACCAGGTAATAAACATTGATGGCATCCAAACGAATCATCCCATGGCAGTAGTAAGTCTCAGCTGGGGAGGTGTCACTGGCCCAAAGAGAGTGGCAGTGTCCCCAAACTTGCCTGTAGACTGTCTACTGGGTAATGATTTAGAAATCTCAGCCTGGGCTGGGGTTGAACAGGAAATCCATTCTAGAATGGTAAATTCCAATGGAAAGGTTAGTGGGGCTGTAATGGCTACAGCCCCAATTCAAGATGTCCTTCCTGAAAAGGTTGGTAGGGCGGAGATACTCCCTGCCCCATCTTTAGCAAAAGCTCTTCCTGAACAGAATAGCAAAGCTGTTATGATAACAGCAGAAACCCAAACTGAGTCTCCTCCTGAAAAGGTTGGTGGGGCTGTGATGGCCACAGCCCAAACTCAAACTGACACGTGTGTTGTGAAACCTGAAATGATGGATAACTCCACACAAACTGAGAGCATGGAGGAGGAAGAGAAATCTCCCCCTCACCAGACTTTAGGACAGGATCAGCCTCCTCAGGGAACTGATCTTACCCCTGATGAAGGAACTGCCCCAGAGGTGGTTGGGCCTAGCCTGACAGAACCTCTGATGTCAGTGGACCCTTCTCAGGTGGGACCCAGTCTGGAGCAGGTAACCTGCCCCTCTCTCCCTTGCCTTAGCCAGCCCAGGGCTGCAGAGGTCAAGAAGGACAGTGAGACCCAGAGGGCCCCCTGTCAAATAAAGCACCCCCATCAAAAGATTAGGTGCACCAAAACTAGTAGCCCTAGTAAGGTGAAAACTTTAAAAACTCCTGAGGGAGCCCCCTTAAAAACAGTTAGGGACCTCCCACAGATGGATTCTGTTGGGCACAGCCAAACCTGGGACCCAAGGGGCCCAAACCTGAACTGTCCCTCCAGCAAGCCAAACAGAGGGACCCAGCCTCCAGCTTTAGGTAGCCAGAGGTTGACCCTGAGAGCACAGTGCAACTCAGTTAAAGAAAGAAAGGCACACCTGGTGGAAGATAATTGGAGGAAGCCAAGCCCTAACTTAGTGGAGCCTAACTTCAATACTCCATATCCAAACCAGCCTTTAACTTTGCATAAACACACCCAAGGTAGTGATTCCCTATGGTGGAGACCCTCTAATACCCAAAGGGTGAGGGACTGCTTAGTGGACCATGAGACAGGGGGTACCCATGCTAGTGCAGGTACTTCCTTATATGGCCACTCAGGCAATATAGGCTTACCTGGCCAAGGATAGCCTTATCTCCTTTCGTTTGGGGGGGGGTTATGTAGGAAGGTGGCTACCTGACTATGGTTACCCCAGATTTTTTGCCTGTGTTTAGCTGGTTTTTTGACTTAGTTGACCTGGTTCCCTGCTAATCAGGGCCCCAGGCCATCTGCTCTCTCTGTAAAATGGATTCCATGTACCCTAGGTACATACCAATTGGAAATGGACTCCTTGTCAGCCCCTGTAGAATGCACTATAGGTGCACAGGGCACAGGAGCCACTAAGGCCTACCAGGGGCTGCAGCATATCTTTTGCCACCCCTGGCTGGTTCTTAAATTGACACAACTGGCTGATCACTCAGCTGGGGTAAGGTGGTGTACACACCCCTTGCTTAGATATAGTATACCTATGTCTAAAACCTATATCTGGACACATGTAAACCTGTGAGCCACTCCTATAGACAGGCCTCACCAATCCTGGAGGCTGGGTGCTTGGTTTTTATGTGAGATGGAGCTCTAGCATGAGCTGAGCCTGTCTGCAGCCGTCGGGAACAAATCCCTAAGCTGTTTCAGGATAATGCCATACCATATACTATTAAGTGCCTTATAATCCTCGCGGTTATTTAGCAACTCTGGTTTGGCTTTATCAAAACATGTCGTGTAAGGTGTCATACGCTTTGGAATACCATCCCCTCGCCAGTTCTGGCGACGGGGATGGCATTCCACCCCTCTAGAGGGGTAAGACATGTTACTTCACTTTAATGCGGTTGATTTCTCCAAAGGCCTTAAGATCCCCAAAATGGATGCCTCTGCCACAGACAAATGTCTGGACCCCTGGAGCTGACCGAAACCCAGTCAAGGGGGTCCTGGACAAAGGGTTTCCTGTCACAGGAGGGTGTCACCGCCCTCCAGACAGGAGATAGTGTATTGTAGCAGGGAGGTTTGAAAGAAACCAGACACTGCCTGGGGCGCACAAGGCTGCCCCTTGCATAATCCGGCCAAACCGGTTCTGGGGCACTCCAGCCCTCGTGCCAGGGCGGCCTGGATCAAAGGAAGGGGGTGTATCCACCCACTTCCTGGGTCCCACCCATAGGAGGGGACCTAGCAGGTAATCACGCCCACCAGATTCGAATAAGAGTGGGAGCAGTGCCAATGCACATCAGATTTCCTGGAAGAAACATTTTGAAACGATATTCTGGACCCTTCGCCCTCCATCTCAACGTGGAAGCCCGAAGAATCTCCCTTGTGGTCAAGGAGTGACCACCCTGCAGCAGCAGGCACCATCCAGCCCTCGACGTCTACTTAGTTGCAGTTCCCGCCGGAACTCGAGCGACTGAGATCGACGAGATCAAGCCTGCCCAGCTTCTAACAGCCCGATCCACAGTCCCTGCAAAGCTGAGACCCGTGGAGGCGACCGGAAGCGTGGGGCACGCCATCTTGAAGTGACCACGAGACGCTGACCGTGCAGCCCACGAGTGACCCTCGAAGCTGTACACCGGGGTTTGAGAAGCCCCCACCCTGAGCTACTCCTGAGCCGAAGTTCAGCCCTCCACACTCGAAGAGTGCTGCGTGGGGCCCTTTGGCACGATTTGGCTCAACGCGTTGGCCCGGTCACTTGCCAGCTGGCTTGTGGTCCCTGTGCCGACGAAACTACTAAGAAGACTCGTGAATCTGGTTGCTCCAGATCCACACCAGCTCCCCTGAAAAGGAGCCCCGACTCTGACCTCCCTGGTCCGAGTGAGAAGCAATCTTCCGATCCCGCGTGGATTGCTCTTGCCAAGGCTTGTTTGCTCCAAACTTGAAGCCGACTGCACCGACGGTGAGAGCCTGCGTGGGACAGATCGTGACCTGCTCCTGGACGTCGCAGATGCCCCAGAGCCCACGTGACAGCGGAGAGAAGCTCCTCGACGACCACCTGATTGCGCCCGACATTGCCTGGTTCCGTCCTGGTTCCACCCTGGTCACTGCTGAGTGACCCAGACTCTGTCCCCTCTGCTTTCAGGTACCCTTCGACTTGAGTCCACCCTTGGACTCCACCGGACACTTCATCTTTAACCCGCCTGCAGCCCTTTCAGCTTCAAGCACCAAGAGCCTGCGTGTCAAAACCCGACGCCACTTCGACCCTGTGCACCCACTTCCTGTGGGTGAGGTAACTTTGCTCCGCCGGTGTTCCCACACTGGTGCACATCTCTAGGGTCTGTGTGTTAAGTTTTGTTCCTCTAGGTCCAGCGGAAGTGTCCTTAAACTTTAACTTTATGACTTTTACGCACCATTGGTTAACATTGGTGCATGCGTGCGCTTTCCGCACATCTCCCGAATCCCGAGGGCCATTCCCGACTTCAGCATTGCCTGTCCTGACTGCTCCCAGCGATTCCCTAGGCCCTAGGCCTAACCACTGCTCGAGTGGCATCTCTTATACCACTTGTTTAGTATATGGTTTGAGTGGCCACCCGCCCTCATCCATAATTGTGCAACTTGTATGTTTAAACAGTGCTTTTGATTTAACGCTTGTGCCCCTTTATTCATAAAGAATACTGGGGATTGTTTTTAGTAATAAACACATATATTTTTATAATATATACTTGTGTGGTGTCCTTTCATTTGGTATTACAGGATTGTATGTGGTAAAACAGCTCGCTTAACACGACCTCTTAAGTTAAGCCTTTAGGCTGCTTAGTCCATGCTACCACTAGGATAGCTTGTCTAATAAGGTTGACTTACAACCAGACACCATAAGGGGATTGTTTGGTCAGGTAGTAGGTGGTTCCAGAATTGGAAACATCCCCTACCAGGCCAACTTCTCACACCTACCCAGGCAACTTCTGGATATGACAAACTAACCCGCAGAGACTTGATTGTCTTGTGCAAAGCAAGAGGGTTAAAAAGGGGCAGAAGCCCCACCTGCCTAATCCTGATAGGACTCCTAGAACAGGATGACTTAGAGAGGGCAAAAGCAGCTTCCCTAGATACAGGAACTGAAGGGAACCCCCCTGCAGTTGATCCCCCTGAAGAGGAGGATGATGATGACTTGGATGAGGACTCAGAAGTTGAGGACTTAGAAGTACAGGATCAGGGTAGCCAGGTTCCAGTTGGTAGGCTTAGCCAGGCCAACTTGGACCTACTGGGGAATGGAGAGGGCCAGCACCTCCCCAGAACCCAACATATGATTCCCCCAGGCAACAGAAGAGTGAGATCTCCCTCAGGAGACTCTCATCTTTCTAGTGCCTCCAGGGAACCACAGAGAGGCATGAATGCTTCTCAAAAGTTAGAGCATAGGGCCTGAATGAGGGCTGTCAAACTCCAGATAGAGAGGGAGGAGGTAGCCTTGGCTCAAGCTAAACTTGCCTTGGCAAGAGAGCAGAAATTGTGTGGCTTAGATGCCACTGGTGGCAGCAATATTCCTAAAGAGAAACCCAGGTCCTATGATAGTAGAAACCTGACAAAGATTGTGCCCCCCTTCAAAGAAGGGGATGACATCCACAAATGGATGACTGCTCTTGAGAGAGCCTGCATGGTACAGCAGGTTCCTGAGGAACAGTGGGCAGCAATCTTATGGTACTCCTTTTCAGAGAAAGGGAGGGACAAGCTCCTCACTGTCAGACATGAGGATGCAAACAATTACAAAGTCCTGAAGAGTGTTCTGATAGATGGGTTTGGCTTAACCACTGAACAGTACAGGTTCAAGTTCAGAGACACCCAGAAGACACAGACTCAGGACTGGACTGATTTTGTAGATTGTGCTACTAAGGCTCTGGAGGGTTGGCTACATGGCAGCAAAGTACATGACTTTACAGGATTGTATAATTTGATTATGAGGGAGCAGATCCTAAGTAATTGTCAGAACCAGCTCTTACACCAGCACCTGGTAGACTCTGATCTGACCTCTCCCCAAGAATTGGGAAAGAAGGCAGACAAATGGGTCAGAACCAGGATTAGGCCTAAGAATCAGGACAGTAACCAGAAGAAGGAGTCTACCAAGCCTCAAGATAAGGGTGGGGATAAAAGTAAAGAAAAGACTTCCCCAGGGCCCCAAAACTCCAAGGATGGGGGTGGGTCCCAAGACACTTCTTCAACTGAGAAAAAACCCTATTGTTATCCCTGTAAACAGGTGGGGCATTACAAAACAGACAGCTGTTGTCCCAAGAATAACAATAAAGAAAATATACCTCCAAAGCCAGCTTCAACACCTCCTGTTACTGTCAGCAGTAATCCCCCAGGAAGTGGAAGCACACCCAGGAATCTGGGTGGGTTTACTTTTGGAAATCAGGTGGACCCTGGCCTATCCAGGTCCCCATCACCCAATGATCTTGTTTATGAGGCTGGCATGGGGTTTGCCAACTTCTCTGCTTGCCCAAATACTTTGAGCAAGTATAGACAAGAACCCATCATCAATGGTTTAAGAGTTGAAGCTTTTAGAGACACAGGGGCTAGCATCACCATGGTGGCTGATGGCATAGTCCCCTCTAAGCAACTTTTACCTGGTGCCACATACCAGGTAATAAACATTGATGGCATCCAAACAAATCATCCCATGGCAGTAGTAAGTCTCAGCTGGGGAGGTGTCACTGGCCCAAAGAGAGTGGCAGTGTCCCCAAACTTGCCTGTAGACTGTCTACTGGGTAATGATTTAGAAATCTCAGCCTGGGCTGGGGTTGAACAGGAAATCCATTCTAGAATGGTAAATTCCAATGGAAAGGTTAGTGGGGCTGTAATGGCTACAGCCCCAATTCAAGATGTCCTTCCTGAAAAGGTTGGTAGGGCGGAGATACTCCCTGCCCCATCTTTAGCAAAAGCTCTTCCTGAACAGAATAGCAAAGCTGTTATGATAACAGCAAAAACCCAAACTGAGTCTCCTCCTGAAAAGGTTGGTGGGGCTGTGATGGCCACAGCCCAAACTCAAACTGACACGTGTGTTGTGAAACCTGAAATGATGGATAACTCCACACAAACTGAGAGCATGGAGGAGGAAGAGAAATCTCCCCCTCACCAGACTTTAGGACAGGATCAGCCTCCTCAGGGAACTGATCTTACCCCTGATGAAGGAACTGCCCCAGAGGTGGTTGGGCCTAGCCTGACAGAACCTCTGATGTCAGTGGACCCTTCTCAGGTGGGACCCAGTCTGGAGCAGGTAACCTGCCCCTCTCTCCCTTGCCTTAGCCAGCCCAGGGCTGCAGAGGACAAGAAGGACAGTGAGACCCAGAGGGCCCCCTGTCAAATAAAGCACCCCCATCAGAAGATTAGGTGCACCAAAACTAGTAGCCCTAGTAAGGTGAAAACTTTAAAAACTCCTGAGGGAGCCCCCTTAAAAACAGTTAGGGACCTCCCCCAGATGGATTCTGTTGGGCACAGCCAAACCTGGGACCCAAAGGGCCCAAACCTGAACTGTCCCTCCAGCAAGCCAAACAGAGGGACCCAGCCTCCAGCTTTAGGTAGCCAGAGGTTGACCCTGAGAGCACAGTGCAACTCAGTTAAAGAAAGAAAGGCACACATGGTGGAAGATAATTGGAGGAAGCTAAGCCCTAAATTAGTAGAGCCTCACTTCAATACTCCATATCCAAACCAGCCTTTAACTTTGCATAAACACACCCAAGGTAGTGATTCCCTATGGTGGAGACCCTCTAATACCCAAAGGGTGAGGGACTGCTTAGTGGACCATGAGACAGGGGGTACCCATGCTAGTGCAGGTACTTCCTTATATGGCCACTCAGGCAATATAGGCTTACCTGGCCAAGGATAGCCTTATCTCCTTTCGTTTGGGGGGGGGTTATGTAGGAAGGTGGCTACCTGACTATGGTTACCCCAGATTTTTTGCCTGTGTTTAGCTGGTTTTTTGACTTAGTTGACCTGGTTCCCTGCTAATCAGGGCCCCAGGCCATCTGCTCTCTCTGTAAAATGGATTCCATGTACCCTAGGTACATACCAATTGGAAATGGACTCCTTGTCAGCCCCTGTAGAATGCACTATAGGTGCACAGGGCACAGGAGCCACTAAGGCCTACCAGGGGCTGCAGCATATCTTTTGCCACCCCTGGCTGGTTCTTAAATTGACACAACTGGCTGATCACTCAGCTGGGGTAAGGTGGTGTACACACCCCTTGCTTAGATATAGTATACCTATGTCTAAACCTATATCTGGACACATGTAAACCTGTGAGCCACTCCTATAGACAGGCCTCACCAATCCTGGAGGCTGGGTGCTTGGTTTTTATGTGAGATGGAGCTCTAGCATGAGCTGAGCCTGTCTGCAGCCGTCGGGAACAAATCCCTAAGCTGTTTCAGGATAATGCCATACCATATACTATTAAGTGCCTTATAATCCTCGCGGTTATTTAGCAACTCTGGTTTGGCTTTATCAAAACATGTCGTGTAAGGTGTCATACGCTTTGGAATACCATCCCCTCGCCAGTTCTGGCGACGGGGATGGCATTCCACCCCTCTAGAGGGGTAAGACATGTTACTTCACTTTAATGCGGTTGATTTCTCCAAAGGCCTTAAGATCCACAAAATGGATGCCTCTGCCACAGACAAATGTCTGGACCCCTGGAGCTGACCGAAACCCAGTCAAGGGGGTCCTGGACAAAGGGTTTCCTGTCACAGGAGGGTGTCACCGCCCTCCAGACAGGAGATAGTGTATTGTAGCAGGGAGGTTTGAAAGAAACCAGACACTGCCTGGGGCGCACAAGGCTGCCCCTTGCATAATCCGGCCAAACCGGTTCTGGGGCACTCCAGCCCTCGTGCCAGGGCGGCCTGGATCAAAGGAAGGGGGTGTATCCACCCACTTCCTGGGTCCCACCCATAGGAGGGGACCTAGCAGGTAATCACGCCCACCAGATTCGAATAAGAGTGGGAGCAGTGCCAATGCACATCAGATTTCCTGGAAGAAACATTTGAAACGATATTCTGGACCCTTCGCCCTCCATCTCAACGTGGAAGCCCGAAGAATCTCCCTTGTGGTCAAGGAGTGACCACCCTGCAGCAGCAGGCACCATCCAGCCCTCGACGTCTACTTGGTTGCAGTTCCCGCCGGAACTCGAGCGACTGAGATCGACGAGATCAAGCCTGCCCAGCTTCTAACAGCCCGATCCACAGTCCCTGCAAAGCTGAGACCCGTGGAGGCGACCGGAAGCGTGGGGCACGCCATCTTGAAGTGACCACGAGACGCTGACCGTGCAGCCCACGAGTGACCCTCGAAGCTGTACACCGGGGTTTGAGAAGCCCCCACCCTGAGCTACTCCTGAGCCGAAGTTCAGCCCTCCACACTCGACGAGTGCTGCGTGGGGCCCTTTGGCACGATTTGGCTCAACGCGTTGGCCCGGTCACTTGCCAGCTGGCTTGTGGTCCCTGTGCCGACGAACTACAAAAGAAGACTCGTGATTCTGGTTGCTCCAGATCCACACCAGCTCCCCTGAAAGGGAGCCCCGACTCTGACCTTCCTGGTCCGAGTGAGACGCCATCTTCCAATCCCGCGTGGATTGCTCTTACCAAGGCTTGTTTGCTCCAAACCGGAAGCCGACTGCACCGACGGTGAGAGCCTGCGTGGGACAGATCGTGACCTGCTCCTGGACGTCGCAGATGCCCCAGAGCCCACGTGACAGCGAAGAGAAGCGCCTCGACGACCACCTGATTGCGCCCGACATTGCCTGGTTCCGTCCTGGTTCCACCCTGGTCACTGCTGAGCGACCCAGACTCTGTCCCCTCTGCTTTCAGGTACTCTACAACTTGAGTCCACCCTTGGACTCCACCGGACACTTCGTCTTCACCCTGCCTGCAGCCCTTTCAGCTTCAAGCACCAAGAGCCTGCGTGTCAAAACCCGACGCCACTTCGACCCTGTGCACCCACTTCCTGTGGGTGAGGTAACTTTGCTCCGCCGGTGTTCCCACACTGGTGCACACCTCTAGGGTCTGTGTGTTAAGTTTTGTTCCTCTAGGTTCAGCGGAAGTGTCCTTAAACTTTAACTATTTGACTTTTACGCACCATTGGTTAACATTGGTGCATGCGTGCGCTTTCCGCACATCTCCCGAATCCCGAGGGCCATTCCCGACTTCAGCATTGCTTGTCCTGACTGCTCCCAGCGATTCCCTAGGCCCTAGGCCTAACCACTGTTCGAGTGGCCTCTCTTATACCACTTGTTTAGTATATGGTTTGAGTGGCCCCCTGCCCTCATCCATAATTGTGCAACTGTGTATGTTTAAACAGTGCTTTTGATTTAACGCTTGTGCCCCTTTATTCATAAAGAATACTGGGGATTGTTTTTAGTAATAAACACATATATTTTTATAATATATACTTGTGTGGTGTCCTTTCATTTGGTATTACAGGATTGTATGTGGTAAAACAGCTCGCTTAACACGACCTCTTAAGTTAAGCCTTTAGGCTGCTTAGTCCATGCTACCACTAGGATAGCTTGTCTAATAAGGTTGACTTACAACCAGACACCATAAGGGGATTGTTTGGTCAGGTAATAGGTGGTTCCAGAATTGGAAACATCCCCTACCAGGCCAACTTCTCACAAGCAGGTAACCTGCCCCTCTCTACCTTGCCTTAGCCAGCCCAGGGCTGCAGAGGACAAGAAGGACAGCGAGACCCAGAGGGCCCCCTGTCAAATAAAGCACCCCCATCAAAAGATTAGGTGCACCAAAACTAGTAGCCCTAGTAAGGTGAAAACTTTAAAAACTCCTGAGGGAGCCCCCTTAAAAACAGTTAGGGACCTCCCACAGATGGATTCTGTTGGGCACAGCCAAACCTGGGACCCAAGGGGCCCAAACCTGAACTGTCCCTCCAGCAAGCCAAACAGAGGGACCCAGCCTCCAGCTTTAGGTAGCCAGAGGTTGACCCTGAGAGCACAGTGCAACTCAGTTAAAGAAAGAAAGGCACACATGGTGGAAGATAATTGGAGGAAGCTAAGCCCTAAATTAGTAGAGCCTCACTTCAATACTCCATATCCAAACCAGCCTTTAACTTTGCATAAACACACCCAAGGTAGTGATTCCCTATGGTGGAGACCCTCTAATACCCAAAGGGTGAGGGACTGCTTAGTGGACCATGAGACAGGGGGTACCCATGCTAGTGCAGGTACTTCCTTATATGGCCACTCAGGCAATATAGGCTTACCTGGCCAAGGATAGCCTTATCTCCTTTCGTTTGGGGGGGGGTTATGTAGGAAGGTGGCTACCTGACTATGGTTACCCCAGATTTTTTGCCTGTGTTTAGCTGGTTTTTTGACTTAGTTGACCTGGTTCCCTGCTAATCAGGGCCCCAGGCCATCTGCTCTCTCTGTAAAATGGATTCCATGTACCCTAGGTACATACCAATTGGAAATGGACTCCTTGTCAGCCCCTGTAGAATGCACTATAGGTGCACAGGGCACAGGAGCCACTAAGGCCTACCAGGGGCTGCAGCATATCTTTTGCCACCCCTGGCTGGTTCTTAAATTGACACAACTGGCTGATCACTCAGCTGGGGTAAGGTGGTGTACACACCCCTTGCTTAGATATAGTATACCTATGTCTAAACCTATATCTGGACACATGTAAACCTGTGAGCCACTCCTATAGACAGGCCTCACCAATCCTGGAGGCTGGGTGCATGGTTTTTATGTGAGATGGAGCTCTAGCATGAGCTGAGCCTGTCTGCAGCCGTCGGGAACAAATCCCTAAGCTGTTTCAGGATAATGCCATACCATATACTATTAAGTGCCTTATAATCCTCGCGGTTATTTAGCAACTCTGGTTTGGCTTTATCAAAACATGTCGTGTAAGGTGTCATACGCTTTGGAATACCATCCCCTCGCCAGTTCTGGCGACGGGGATGGCATTCCACCCCTCTAGAGGGGTAAGACATGTTACTTCACTTTAATGCGGTTGATTTCTCCAAAGGCCTTAAGATCCACAAAATGGATGCCTCTGCCACAGACAAATGTCTGGACCCCTGGAGCTGACCGAAACCCAGTCAAGGGGGTCCTGGACAAAGGGTTTCCTGTCACAGGAGGGTGTCACCGCCCTCCAGACAGGAGATAGTGTATTGTAGCAGGGAGGTTTGAAAGAAACCAGACACTGCCTGGGGCGCACAAGGCTGCCCCTTGCATAATCCGGCCAAACCGGTTCTGGGGCACTCCAGCCCTCGTGCCAGGGCGGCCTGGATCAAAGGAAGGGGGTGTATCCACCCACTTCCTGGGTCCCACCCATAGGAGGGGACCTAGCAGGTAATCACGCCCACCAGATTCGAATAAGAGTGGGAGCAGTGCCAATGCACATCAGATTTCCTGGAAGAAACATTTGAAACGATATTCTGGACCCTTCGCCCTCCATCTCAACGTGGAAGCCCGAAGAATCTCCCTTGTGGTCAAGGAGTGACCACCCTGCAGCAGCAGGCACCATCCAGCCCTCGACGTCTACTTGGTTGCAGTTCCCGCCGGAACTCGAGCGACTGAGATCGACGAGATCAAGCCTGCCCAGCTTCTAACAGCCCGATCCACAGTCCCTGCAAAGCTGAGACCCGTGGAGGCGACCGAAAGCGTGGGGCACGCCATCTTGAAGTGACCACGAGACGCTGACCGTGCAGCCCACGAGTGACCCTCGAAGCTGTACACCGGGGTTTGAGAAGCCCCCACCCTGAGCTACTACTGAGCCGAAGTTCAGCCCTCCACACTCGACGAGTGCTGCGTGGGGCCCTTTGGCACGATTTGGCTCAACGCGTTGGCCCGGTCACTTGCCAGCTGGCTTGTGGTCCCTGTGCCGACGAACTACAAAAGAAGACTCGTGATTCTGGTTGCTCCAGATCCACACCAGCTCCCCTGAAAGGGAGCCCCGACTCTGACCTTCCTGGTCCGAGTGAGACGCCATCTTCCAATCCCGCGTGGATTGCTCTTACCAAGGCTTGTTTGCTCCAAACCGGAAGCCGACTGCACCGACGGTGAGAGCCTGCGTGGGACAGATCGTGACCTGCTCCTGGACGTCGCAGATGCCCCAGAGCCCACGTGACAGCGAAGAGAAGCGCCTCGACGACCACCTGATTGCGCCCGACATTGCCTGGTTCCGTCCTGGTTCCACCCTGGTCACTGCTGAGTGACCCAGACTCTGTCCCCTCTGCTTTCAGGTACTCTACAACTTGAGTCCACCCTTGGACTCCACCGGACACTTCGTCTTCACCCTGCCTGCAGCCCTTTCAGCTTCAAGCACCAAGAGCCTGCGTGTCAAAACCCGACGCCACTTCGACCCTGTGCACCCACTTCCTGTGGGTGAGGTAACTTTGCTCCGCCGGTGTTCCCACACTGGTGCACACCTCTAGGGTCTGTGTGTTAAGTTTTGTTCCTCTAGGTTCAGCGGAAGTGTCCTTAAACTTTAACTATTTGACTTTTACGCACCATTGGTTAACATTGGTGCATGCGTGCGCTTTCCGCACATCTCCCGAATCCCGAGGGCCATTCCCGACTTCAGCATTGCTTGTCCTGACTGCTCCCAGCGATTCCCTAGGCCCTAGGCCTAACCACTGTTCGAGTGGCCTCTCTTATACCACTTGTTTAGTATATGGTTTGAGTGGCCCCCTGCCCTCATCCATAATTGTGCAACTTTGTATGTTTAAACAGTGCTTTTGATTTAACGCTTGTGCCCCTTTATTCATAAAGAATACTGGGGATTGTTTTTAGTAATAAACACATATATTTTTATAATATATACTTGTGTGGTGTCCTTTCATTTGGTATTACAGGATTGTATGTGGTAAAACAGCTCGCTTAACACGACCTCTTAAGTTAAGCCTTTAGGCTGCTTAGTCCATGCTACCACTAGGATAGCTTGTCTAATAAGGTTGACTTACAACCAGACACCATAAGGGGATTGTTTGGTCAGGTAGTAGGTGGTTCCAGAATTGGAAACATCCCCTACCAGGCCAACTTCTCACACCTAGGTACATACCCCAATTGGAAATGGACCCCTTGTCAGCCCCTGTATAATGCACTATAGGTGCCCAGGGCATAGGGGCCACCAAGGCCTACCAGGGGCTGCAGCATATCTTTTGCCACCCCTGGCTGGTTCTTAAATTGACACAACTGGCTGATCACTCAGCTGGGGTAAGGTGGTGTAATCACCCCTTGCTTAGATATAGTATACCTGTAGGAAGGTGGCTACCTGACTATGGTTACCCCAGATTTTTTGCCTGTGTTTAGCTGGTTTTTTGACTTAGTTGACCCGGTTCCCTGCTAATCAGGGCCCCAGGCCATCTGCTCTCTCTGTAAAATGGATTCCATGTACCCTAGGTACATACCAATTGGAAATGGACTCCTTGTCAGCCCCTGTAGAATGCACTATAGGTGCACAGGGCACAGGAGCCACTAAGGCCTACCAGGGGCTGCAGCATATCTTTTGCCACCCCTGGCTGGTTCTTAAATTGACACAACTGGCTGATCCCTCAGCTGGGGTAAGGTGGTGTACACACCCCTTGCTTAGATATAGTATACCTATGTCTAAACCTATATCTGGACACATGTAAACCTGTGAGCCACTCCTATAGACAGGCCTCACCAATCCTGGAGGCTGGGTGCATGGTTTTTATGTGAGATGGAGCTCTAGCATGAGCTGAGCCTGTCTGCAGCCGTCGGGAACAAATCCCTAAGCTGTTTCAGGATAATGCCATACCATATACTATTAAGTGCCTTATAATCCTCGCGGTTATTTAGCAACTCTGGTTTGGCTTTATCAAAACATGTCGTGTAAGGTGTCATACGCTTTGGAATACCATCCCCTCGCCAGTTCTGGCGACGGGGATGGCATTCCACCCCTCTAGAGGGGTAAGACATGTTACTTCACTTTAATGCGGTTGATTTCTCCAAAGGCCTTAAGATCCACAAAATGGATGCCTCTGCCACAGACAAATGTCTGGACCCCTGGAGCTGACCGAAACCCAGTCAAGGGGGTCCTGGACAAAGGGTTTCCTGTCACAGGAGGGTGTCACCGCCCTCCAGACAGGAGATAGTGTATTGTAGCAGGGAGGTTTGAAAGAAACCAGACACTGCCTGGGGCGCACAAGGCTGCCCCTTGCATAATCCGGCCAAACCGGTTCTGGGGCACTCCAGCCCTCGTGCCAGGGCGGCCTGGATCAAAGGAAGGGGGTGTATCCACCCACTTCCTGGGTCCCACCCATAGGAGGGGACCTAGCAGGTAATCACGCCCACCAGATTCGAATAAGAGTGGGAGCAGTGCCAATGCACATCAGATTTCCTGGAAGAAACATTTGAAACGATATTCTGGACCCTTCGCCCTCCATCTCAACGTGGAAGCCCGAAGAATCTCCCTTGTGGTCAAGGAGTGACCACCCTGCAGCAGCAGGCACCATCCAGCCCTCGACGTCTACTTAGTTGCAGTTCCCGCCGGAACTCGAGCGACTGAGATCGACGAGATCAAGCCTGCCCAGCTTCTAACAGCCCGATCCACAGTCCCTGCAAAGCTGAGACCCGTGGAGGCGACCGGAAGCGTGGGGCACGCCATCTTGAAGTGACCACGAGACGCTGACCGTGCAGCCCACGAGTGACCCTCGAAGCTGTACACCGGGGTTTGAGAAGCCCCCACCCTGAGCTACTCCTGAGCCGAAGTTCAGCCCTCCACACTCGACGAGTGCTGCGTGGGGCCCTTTGGCACGATTTGGCTCAACGCGTTGGCCCGGTCACTTGCCAGCTGGCTTGTGGTCCCTGTGCCGACGAACTACCTAAGAAGACTCGTGAATCTGGTTGCTCCAGATCCACACCAGCTCCCCTGAAAAGGAGCCCCGACTCTGACCTTCCTGGTCTGAGTGAGAAGCAATCTTCCGACCCTGCGTGGATTGCTCTTACCAAGGCTTGTTTGCTCCAAACTTGAAGCCGACTGCACCGACGGTGAGAGCCTGCGTGGGACAGATCGTGACCTGCTCCTGGACGTCGCAGATGCCCCAGAGCCCACGTGACAGCGGAGAGAAGCTCCTCGACGACCACCTGATTGCGCCCGACATTGCCTGGTTCCGTCCTGGTTCCACCCTGGTCACTGCTGAGTGACCCAGACTCTGTCCCCTCTGCTTTCAGGTACTCTACAACTTGAGTCCACCCTTGGACTCCACCGGACACTTCGTCTTCACCCTGCCTGCAGCCCTTTCAGCTCCAAGCACCAAGAGCCTGCGTGTCAAAACCCGACGCCACTTCGACCCTGTGCACCCACTTCCTGTGGGTGAGGTAACTTTGCTCCGCCGGTGTTCCCACACTGGTGCACACCTCTAGGGTCTGTGTGTTAAGTTTTGTTCCTCTAGGTTCAGCGGAAGTGTCCTTAAACTTTAACTCTTTGACTTTTACGCACCATTGGTTAACATTGGTGCATGCGTGCGCTTTCCGCACATCTCCCGAATCCCGAGGGCCATTCCCGACTTCAGCATTGCTTGTCCTGACTGCTCCCAGCGATTCCCTAGGCCCTAGGCCTAACCACTGCTCGAGTGGCCTTTCTTATACCACTTGTTTAGTATATGGTTTGAGTGGCCACCCGCCCTCATCCATAATTGTGCAACTTGTATGTTTAAACAGTGCTTTTTGATTTAACGCTTGTGCCCCTTTATTCCTAAAGAATACTGGGGATTGTTTTTAGTAATAAACACATATATTTTTATAATATATACTTGTGTGGTGTCCTTTCATTTGGTATTACAGGATTGTATGTGGTAAAACAGCTCGCTTAACACGACCTCTTAAGTTAAGCCTTTAGGCTGCTTAGTCCATGCTACCCCTAGGATAGCTTGTCTAATAAGGTTGACTTACAACCAGACACCATAAGGGGATTGTTTGGTCAGGTAGTAGGTGGTTCCAGAATTGGAAACATCCCCTACCAGGCCAACTTCTCACATTGGTGAGCAGCGGTGCGGATTTGAGCTTGCTGTTGTTTTACCATTGCAATCTTTATATCAAATTGAAAGATCACATCAAGTACCCCTAGGTACATATAAAATCAAAAGCTTAGCATATTAAGTTCTACTGAACTTAGTAGTTGTAGGTTGAAGGGAGTAGCACACCCCTGACTACAACTCACTAGCAAGGTCCAGTAGGAAAACACTTAGTGTAGGTAAGTGCACCACTTACACCTCACTAGTAACCATGTCTGACACAGGAAAGGCCTCAGGGTCTAGTCCTGTGACAGTTGACCCTACCCAGGCAACTTTTGGATATGACAAACTAACCCGCAGAGACTTGATTGCCTTGTGCAAAGCAAGAGGGTTAAAAAGGGGCAGAAGCCCCACCTGCCTAATCCTGGTAGAAATCCTAGAACAGGATGACTTAGAGAAGGCAAAAGCAGCTTCCCTAGATACAGGAACTGGAGGGAACCCCCCTGCAGTTGATCCCCTTGAAGAGGAGGATGATGATGACTTGGATGAGGACTCAGATGTTGAGGACTTAGGAGTACAGGATCAGGGTAGCCAGGTTCCAGTTGGTAGGCTTAGCCAGGCCAACTTGGACCTACTGGGGACTGGAGAGGGCCAGCACCTCCCCAGAACCCAACATATGATTCCCCCAGGCAACAGAAGAGTGAGATCTCCCTCAGGGGACTCTCATCTTTCTAGTGCCTCCAGAGAATCACAGAGAAGCATGGGTGCTTCTCAAAAGCTAGAACATAGGGCCAGAATGAGGGCTGTCAAACTCCAGATAGAGAGGGAGGAGGTAGCCTTGGCTCAAGCTAGACTTGCCTTGGCAAGAGAGAAAAAATTGTGTGGCTTAGGTGCCACTGGTGGCAGCAATATTCCTAAAGAGAAACCCAGGTCCTATGATAGTAGAAACCTGACAAAGATTGTGCCCCCCTACAAGGAAGGGGATGACATCCACAAGTGGATAACTGCTCTTGAGAGAGCCTGCATGGTACAGCAGGTTCCTGAGGAACAGTGGGCAGCAATCTTATGGTACTCCTTTTCAGAGAAAGGGAGAGACAAGCTCCTCACTGTTAGACAGGAGGATGCAAACAATTACAAAGTCCTGAAGAGTGTTCTGATAGATGGGTTTGGCTTAACCACTGAACAGTACAGGTTGAAGTTCAGAGATACCCAGAAGACACAGACTCAGGACTGGACTGATTTTGTAGATTGTGCTACTAAGGCTCTGGAGGGTTGGCTACATGGCAGCAAAGTACATGACTTTACAGGATTGTATAATTTGATTATGAGGGAGCAGATCCTAAGTAATTGTCAGAACCAGCTCTTACACCAGCACCTGGTAGACTCTGATCTGACCTCTCCCCAAGAATTGGGAAAGAAGGCAGACAAATGGGTCAGAACCAGGATTAGGCCTAAGAATCAGGACAGTAACCAGAAGAAGGAGTCTACCAAGCCTCAAGATAAGGGTGGGGATAAAAATAAAGAAAAGACTTCCCCAGGGCCCCAAAACTCCAAGGATGGGGGTGGGTCCCAAGACACTTCTTCAACTGATAAAAAGCCCTATTGTTATCCCTGTAAACAGGTGGGGCATTACAAAACAGACAGCTGTTGTCCCAAGAATAACAATAAAGAAAATATACCTCCAAAGCCAGCTTCAACACCTCCTGTTACTGTCAGCAGTAATCCCCCAGGAAGTGGAAGCACACCCAGGAATCTGGGTGGGTTTACTTTTGGAAATCAGGTGGACCCTGGCCTATCCAGGTCCCCATCACCCACTAATCTTGTTTATGAGGCTGGCATGGGGTTTGCCAACTTCTCTGCTTGCCCAAATACTTTGAGCAAGTATAGACAAGAACCCATCATCAATGGTTTAAGAGTTGAAGCTTTTAGAGACACAGGGGCTAGCATCACCATGGTGGCTGATGGCATAGTCCCCTCTAAGCAACTTTTACCTGGTGCCACATACCAGGTAATAAACATTGATGGCATCCAAACAAATCATCCCATGGCAGTAGTAAGTCTCAGCTGGGGAGGTGTCACTGGCCCAAAGAGAGTGGCAGTGTCACCAAACTTGCCTGTGGACTGTCTACTGGGTAATGATTTAGAAATCTCAGCCTGGGCTGAGGTTGAACAGGAAACCCATTCTAGAATGGTGAATTCCCATGGAAAGGTTAGTGAGGCTGTACTGGCTACAGCCCCAATCCAAGATGTCCTTCCTGAAAAGGTTGGTAGGGCTGAGAAACTCTCTGCCCCATCTTTAGTAAAAGCTCTTCCTGAACAGAATAGCAAAGCTGTTATGATAACAGCAGAAACCCAAACTGAGTCTCCTCCTGAAAAGGTTGGTGGGGCTGTGATGGCCACAGCCCAAACTCAAACTGACATGTGTGTTGTGAAACCTGAAATGATGGATAACTCCACACAAACTGAGAGCATGGAGGAGGAAGAGAAATCTCCCCCTCCCCAGACTTTAGGACAGGATCAGCCTCCTCAGGGAACTGATCTTACCCCTGATGAAGGAGCTGCCCCAGAGGTGGTTGGGCCTAGCCTGACAGAACCTCTGATGTCAGTGGACCCTTCTCAGGTGGGACCCAGTCTGGAGCAGGTAACCTGCCCCTCTCTACCTTGCCTTAGCCAGCCCAGGGCTGCAGAGGACAAGAAGGACAGTGAGACCCAGAGGGCCCCCTGTCAAATAAAGCACCCCCATCAAAAGATTAGGTGCACCAAAACTAGTAGCCCTAGTAAGGTGAAAACTTTAAAAACTCCTGAGGGAGCCCCCTTAAAAGTAGTTAGGGACCTCCCACAGATGGATTCTGTTGGGCACAGCCAAACCTGGGACCCAAGGGGCCCAAACCTGAACTGTCCCTCCAGCAAGCCAAACAGAGGGACCCAGCCTCCAGCTTTAGGTAGCCAGAGGCTGACCCTGAGAGCACCGTGCAACTCAGTTAAAGAAAGAAAGGCACACCTGGTGGAAGATAATTGGAGGAAGCCAAGCCCTAACTTAGTAGAGCCTAACTTCAATACTCCATATCCAAACCAGCCTTTAACTTTGCATAAACACACCCAAGGTAGTGATTCCCTATGGTGGAGACCCTCTAATACCCAAAGGGTGAGGGACTGCTTAGTGGACCATGAGACAGGGGGTACCCATGCTAGTGCAGGTACTTCCTTATATGGCCACTCAGGCAATATAGGCTTACCTGGCCAAGGATAGCCTTATCTCCTTTCGTTTGGGGGGGGGTTATGTAGGAAGGTGGCTACCTGACTATGGTTACCCCAGATTTTTTGCCTGTGTTTAGCTGGTTTTTTGACTTAGTTGACCCGGTTCCCTGCTAATCAGGGCCCCAGGCCATCTGCTCTCTCTGTAAAATGGATTCCATGTACCCTAGGTACATACCAATTGGAAATGGACTCCTTGTCAGCCCCTGTAGAATGCACTATAGGTGCACAGGGCACAGGAGCCACTAAGGCCTACCAGGGGCTGCAGCATATCTTTTGCCACCCCTGGCTGGTTCTTAAATTGACACAACTGGCTGATCCCTCAGCTGGGGTAAGGTGGTGTACACACCCCTTGCTTAGATATAGTATACCTATGTCTAAACCTATATCTGGACACATGTAAACCTGTGAGCCACTCCTATAGACAGGCCTCACCAATCCTGGAGGCTGGGTGCATGGTTTTTATGTGAGATGGAGCTCTAGCATGAGCTGAGCCTGTCTGCAGCCGTCGGGAACAAATCCCTAAGCTGTTTCAGGATAATGCCATACCATATACTATTAAGTGCCTTATAATCCTCGCGGTTATTTAGCAACTCTGGTTTGGCTTTATCAAAACATGTCGTGTAAGGTGTCATACGCTTTGGAATACCATCCCCTCGCCAGTTCTGGCGACGGGGATGGCATTCCACCCCTCTAGAGGGGTAAGACATGTTACTTCACTTTAATGCGGTTGATTTCTCCAAAGGCCTTAAGATCCACAAAATGGATGCCTCTGCCACAGACAAATGTCTGGACCCCTGGAGCTGACCGAAACCCAGTCAAGGGGGTCCTGGACAAAGGGTTTCCTGTCACAGGAGGGTGTCACCGCCCTCCAGACAGGAGATAGTGTATTGTAGCAGGGAGGTTTGAAAGAAACCAGACACTGCCTGGGGCGCACAAGGCTGCCCCTTGCATAATCCGGCCAAACCGGTTCTGGGGCACTCCAGCCCTCGTGCCAGGGCGGCCTGGATCAAAGGAAGGGGGTGTATCCACCCACTTCCTGGGTCCCACCCATAGGAGGGGACCTAGCAGGTAATCACGCCCACCAGATTCGAATAAGAGTGGGAGCAGTGCCAATGCACATCAGATTTCCTGGAAGAAACATTTGAAACGATATTCTGGACCCTTCGCCCTCCATCTCAACGTGGAAGCCCGAAGAATCTCCCTTGTGGTCAAGGAGTGACCACCCTGCAGCAGCAGGCACCATCCAGCCCTCGACGTCTACTTAGTTGCAGTTCCCGCCGGAACTCGAGCGACTGAGATCAACGAGATCAAGCCTGCCCAGCTTCTAACAGCCCGATCCACAGTCCCTGCAAAGCTGAGACCCGTGGAGGCGACCGGAATCGTGGGGCACGCCATCTTGAAGTGACCACGAGACGCTGACCGTGCAGCCCACGAGTGACCCTCGAAGCTGTACACCGGGGTTTGAGAAGCCCCCACCCTGAGCTACTCTTGAGCCGAAGTTCAGCCCTCCACACTCGACGAGTGCTGCGTGGGGCCCTTTGGCACGATTTGGCTCAATGCGTTGGCCCGGTCACTTGCCAGCTGGCTTGTGGTCCCTGTGCCGACGAACTACCTAAGAAGACTCGTGAATCTGGTTGCTCCAGATCCACACCAGCTCCCCTGAAAAGGAGCCCCGACTCTGACCTTCCTGGTCCGAGTGAGAAGCAATCTTCCGACCCTGCATGGATTGCTCTTACCAAGGCTTGTTTGCTCCAAACTTGAAGCCGACTGCACCGACGGTGAGAGCCTGCGTGGGACAGATCGTGACCTGCTCCTGGACGTCGCAGATGCCCCAGAGCCCACGTGACAGCGGAGAGAAGCTCCTCGACGACCACCTGATTGCGCCCGACATTGCCTGGTTCCGTCCTGGTTCCACCCTGGTCACTGCTGAGTGACCCAGACTCTGTCCCCTCTGCTTTCAGGTACTCTACAACTTGAGTCCACCCTTGGACTCCACCAGACACTTCGTCTTCACCCTGCCTGCAGCCCTTTCAGCTCCAAGCACCAAGAGCCTGCGTGTCAAAACCCGACGCCACTTCGACCCTGTGCACCCACTTCCTGTGGGTGAGGTAACTTTGCTCCGCCGGTGTTCCCACACTGGTGCACACCTCTAGGGTCTGTGTGTTAAGTTTTGTTCCTCTAGGTTCAGCGGAAGTGTCCTTAAACTTTAACTCTTTGACTTTTACGCACCATTGGTTAACATTGGTGCATGCGTGCGCTTTCCGCACATCTCCCGAATCCCGAGGGCCATTCCCGACTTCAGCATTGCTTGTCCTGACTGCTCCCAGCGATTCCCTAGGCCCTAGGCCTAACCACTGCTCGAGTGGCCTTTCTTATACCACTTGTTTAGTATATGGTTTGAGTGGCCACCCGCCCTCATCCATAATTGTGCAACTTGTATGTTTAAACAGTGCTTTTTGATTTAACGCTTGTGCCCCTTTATTCATAAAGAATACTGGGGATTGTTTTTAGTAATAAACACATATATTTTTATAATATATACTTGTGTGGTGTCCTTTCATTTGGTATTACAGGATTGTATGTGGTAAAACAGCTCGCTTAACACGACCTCTTAAGTTAAGCCTTTAGGCTGCTTAGTCCATGCTACCCCTAGGATAGCTTGTCTAATAAGGTTGACTTACAACCAGACACCATAAGGGGATTGTTTGGTCAGGTAGTAGGTGGTTCCAGAATTGGAAACATCCCCTACCAGGCCAACTTCTCACAATACCTATATCTAAACCTATATCTGGACACATATTAACCTGTGAGCCACTCCTATGGAAGGCCTCATCAATCCTGGAGGCAGAGTGCGTGGTTTCATGTGAGATGGAGCTCTAGCATGAGCTGAGCCTGTCTGCAGCTGTCGGGAACAACTCCCTAAGCTGTTTCAGGATAATGCCATACCATATACTCTTAAGTGCCTTATAATCCTCGCGGTTATATAGCAACTTTGGTTTGGCTTTATCAAAACATGTCGTGTAAGGTGTCATACGATTTGGAATACTATCCCCTCGCCAGTTCTGGCGACGGGGATAGCATTCCACCCCTCTAGAGGGGTAAGACATGTTACTTTGCTTTAATGCGGTTGATTTCTCCAAAGACCTTAGATCCACAAAATGGATGCCTCTGCCACAGACAAATGTCTGGACCCCTGCAGCTGACCGAAACTCAGCCAAAGAGGTCCTGGACAAAGGGTTTCCTGTCACAGGAGGGTGTCACCGCCCTCCAGACAGGAGATAGTGGATTGTAGCAGGGAGGTTTGAAAGAAACCAGACACTGCCTGGGGCGCACAAGGCTGCCCCTTGCATAATCCGGCCAAACCGGTTCTGGGGCACTCCAGCCCTTGTGCCAGGGCGGCCTGGATCAAAGGAAAGGGGTGTATCCACCCCCTTCCTGGGTCCCACCCATAGGGAGGGACCTAGCAGGTAATCACGCCCCCAGATTGGAATAAGAGTGGGAGCAGTGCCAATGCACATCAGATCATCCTGAAATCACCTTTAAACTAAGAAGACGACTGGACTTCGACATTCTGATGATAGAAGACTGAAGAGAATCTCCCTTGTGGCCTAGGAGGGGCCACCCTGTGAACACAGGCACCACCCAGCACCTCGACGTCTGTTTTGCCGCCGCCTCCCGCCGGAGCCCGAGTGCAGAGCCTGACAAGACCCAGCTTCTCAGACTTCTCCTAGCCCGATCCACAGTCCCTGCAAAGAAGGGACCCGTGGAGGCACCGAGAGACGTGGGAGCGGACATCTTGAAAGACCACCGAGACGCTGACTGCGCAGCACCCGAGGCACCCTCGACTCTGTGCTTTGGGGTTTCAGAAGCCTCACAATCGAGCAGCATTTGCACCAAAGATCAGCCCTCCAGCATTTCCACGATCTGCGTGGGGCCCTTTTGCTTTGTGCCACTCGACTCGCCATCCCGGCCGCTTGTCACGTGGTCAGCGGCCATCTTGGCGACGAAACCTACGATTTACACTGTGGGTCTGGTTGCTCCAGACCTGCCCTCGCTCCTGTAGAAAGGGGTACCCGCTCTGACCTTGCTGGTCCGAGTAATAAGCCTTTTTCACTTTCCCCGTGGCTTGCATTAGCCAAGGCTTGTTTGCTTCAATCGAGTTGCCGACACCGCCATCAGCTAGAGCCTTCGAGGGTCAGCTCGTGATCGACTCCTGGACGTCCTTGACCTCTTCGTGTCCACGTGGCTGCAGAGAGAAGCAACACCTCATCACCTGTTTGCACCCGACTTTGCCTGGTTCCAATCTGGTTCCACGGTGGTCACTGGCCAGTGACTTTGAACACTGTCCCCTCTGCTTTCAGGTCTTCACCCCTTCAGATCCACCCTTGGATCCACCGGACACTTCTCCTTCACATCGCCTGCAGCGTCTTCAGCTTCAAGCGCCAAGAACCTGCGTGTCAAAACCCGACGCCTCTTCGACCCTGTGCACCCACTTCCTGTGGGTGAGGTAACTTTGCTCCGCCGGTGTTCCCACACTGGTGCACACCTCTAGGGTCTGTGTGTTAAGTTTTGTTCCTCTAGGTTCAGCGGAAGTGTCCTTAAACTTTAACTTTGCAACCTTTACGCACCATTGGTTAACATTGGTGCATGCGTGCGCTTTCCGCACAACTCCCGAATCCCGAGGGCCATTCCCGACTTCAGCATTGCTTGTCCTGACTGCTCCCAGCGATTCCCTAGGCCCTAGGCCTAACCACTGCTCGAGTGGCATCTCTTATACCACTTGTTTAGTATATGGTTTGAGTGGCCCCCTGCCCTCATCCATAATTGTGCAACTTTGTATGTTTAAACAGTGCTTTTGATTTAACGCTTGTGCCCCTTTATTCATAAAGAATACTGGGGATTGTTTTTAGTAATAAACACATATATTTTTATAATATATACTTGTGTGGTGTCCTTTCATTTGGTATTACAGGATTGTATGTGGTAAAACAGCTCGCTTAACACGACCTCTTAAGTTAAGCCTTTAGGCTGCTTAGTCCATGCTACCCCTAGGATAGCTTGTCTAATAAGGTTGACTTACAACCAGACACCATAAGGGATTGTTTGGTCAGGTAGTAGGTGGTTCCAGAATTGGAAACATCCCCTACCAGGCCAACTTCTCACATTGGTGAGCAGCGGTGCGGATTTGAGCTTGCTGTTGTTTTACCATTGCAATCTTTATATCAAATTGAAAGATCACATCAAGTACCTCTAGGTACATATAAAATCAAAAGCTTAGCATATTAAGTTCTACTGAACTTAGTAGTTGTAGGTTGAAGGGAGTAGCACACCCCTGACTACAACTCACTAGCAAGGTCCAGTAGGAAAACACTTAGTGTAGGTAAGTGCACCACTTACACCTCACTAGTAACCATGTCTGACACAGGAAAAGCCTCAGGGTCTGCTCCTGTGACAGTTGACCCTACCCAGGCAACTTTTGGATATGACTAACTAACCCGCAGAGACTTGATTGCCTTGTGCAAAGCAAGAGGGTTAAAAAGGGGCAGAAGCCCCACCTGCCAAATCCTGGTAGAAATCCTAGAACAGGATGACTTAGAGAAGGCAAAGGAAGCTTCCCTAGAAACAGGAAATGGAGAGAACCCCCCTGTAGTTGATCCCCTTGAAGAGGAGGATGATGATGACTTGGATGAGGACTCAGATGTTGAGGACTTAGGAGTACAGGATCAGGGTAGCCAGGTTCCAGTTGGTAGGCTTAGCCAGGCCAACTTGGACCTACTGGGGAATGGAGAGGGCCAGCACCTCCCCAGAACCCAACATATGATTCTCCCAGGCAACAGAAGAGTGAGATCTCCCTCAGGGGACTCTCATCTTTCTAGTGCCTCCAGAGAATCAGAGAGAGGCATGAGTGCTTCTCAAAAAGCTGAGCATAGGGCTAGAATGAGGGCTGTCAGACTCCAGATAGAGAGAGAGGAGGTAGCCCTGAGTCAAGCTAAGCTTACCTTAGCTCAAGCTAAACTTGCCTTGGCAAGAGAGCAGAAATTAAGTGGCTTAGATGTCACTGGTGGCAGCAATATTCCTAAAGAGAAACCCAGGTCCTATGATAGTAGAAACCTGACAAAGATTGTGCCCCCCTACAAGGAAGGGGATGACATCCACAAGTGGATAACTGCTCTTGAGAGAGCCTGCATGGTACAGCAGGTTCCTGAGGAACAGTGGGCAGCAATCTTATGGTACTCCTTTTCAGAGAAAGGGAGAGATAAGCTCCTCACTGTCAGACATGAGGATGCAAACAATTACAAAGTCCTGAAGAGTGTTCTGATAGATGGGTTTGGCTTAACCACTGAACAGTACAAGTTGAAGTTCAGAGACACCCAGAAGACACAGACTCAGGACTGGACTGATTTTGTTGATTGTGCAACTAAGGCTCTGGAGGGTTGGCTACATGGCAGCAAAGTACATGACTTTACAGGATTGTATAATTTGATTATGAGGGAGCAGATCCTAAGTAATTGTCAGAACCAGCTCTTACACCAGCACCTGGTGGACTCTGATCTGACCTCTCCCCAAGAATTGGGAAAGAAGGCAGACAAATGGGTCAGAACCAGGATTAGGCCTAAGAATCAGGACAGTAACCAGAAGAAGGAGTCTACCAAGCCTCAAGATAAGGGTGGGGATAAAAATAAAGAAAAGACTTCCCCAGGGCCCCAAAACTCCAAGAATGGGGGTGGGTCCCAAGACACTTCTTCAACTGAGAAAAAGCCTTATTGTTATCCCTGTAAACAGGTGGGGCATTACAAAACAGACAGCTGTTGTCCCAAGAATAACAATAAAGAAAATATACCTCCCAAGCCAGCCTCCACACCTCCTGTTACGGTCAGCAGTAATCCCCCAGGAAGTGGAAGCACACCCAGGAATCTGGGTGGGTTTACTGTTGGAGCTCAGGTGGACCCTGGCCTATCCAGGTCCCCATTACCCAATGATCTTGTTTATGAAAGTGGCATGGGGTTTGCCAACTTCTCTGCTTGCCCAAATACTTTGAGCAAGTATAGACAAGAACCCATCATCAATGGTTTGAAAGTTGAGGCTTTTAGAGACACAGGGGCTAGCATCACCATGGTGGCTGATGGCATAGTCCCCTCTAAGCAACTTTTACCTGGTGCCACATACCAGGTTACAAACATTGATGGAATCCAAACAAATCATCCCATGGCAGTAGTAAGTCTCAGCTGGGGAGGTGTCATTGGCCCAAAGAGAGTGGCAGTGTCACCAAACTTGCCTGTAGACTGCCTACTTGGTAATGATTTGGAAATCTCAGCCTGGGCTGAGGTTG
Organism: Lissotriton helveticus; assembly: GCF_964261635.1. Lineage (NCBI taxonomy): Eukaryota > Metazoa > Chordata > Amphibia > Caudata > Salamandridae > Lissotriton > Lissotriton helveticus. The sequence goes on along the minus strand of NW_027611671.1, from coordinate 638,188 downwards.
AACAGGAAACCCATTCTAGAATGGTGAATTCCAATGGAAAGGTTAGTGGGGCTGTAATGGCTACAGCCCCAATTCAAGATGTCCTTCCTGAAAAGGTTGGTAGGGCTGAGAAACTCTCTGCCCCATCTTTAGCAAAAGCTCTTCCTGAACAGAATAGCAAAGCTGTTATGATAACAGCAGAAACCCAAACTGAGTCTCCTCCTGAAAAGGTTGGTGGGGCTGTGATGGCCACAGCCCAAACTCAAACTGATATGTGTGTTGTGAAGCCTGAAATGATGGATAACTCCACACAAACTGAGAGCATGGAGGAGGAAGAGAAATCTCCCCCTCACCAGACTTTAGGACAGGATCAGCCTCCTCAGGGAACTGATCTTACCCCTGATGAAGGAACTGCCCCAGAGGTTGTTAGGCCTGGCCTGACAGAGCCTCTGATGGCGGTGGACCCTTCTCAGGTGGGACCCAGTCTGGAGCAGGTAACCTGCCCCTCTCTACCTTGCCTTAGCCAGCCCAGGGCTGCAGAGGACAAGAAGGACAGTGAGACCCAGAGGGCCCCCTGTCAAATAAAGCACCCCCATCAAAAGATTAGGTGCACCAAAACTAGTAGCCCTAGTAAGGTGAAAACTTTAACAACTCCTGAGGGAGCCCCCTTAAAAACAGTTAGGGACCTCCCACAGATGGATTCTGTTGGGCACAGCCAAACCTGGGACCCAAGGGGCCCAAACCTGAACTGTCCCTCCAGCAAGCCAAACAGAGGGACCCAGCCTCCAGCTTTAGGTAGCCAGAGGTTGACCCTGAGAGCACAGTGCAACTCAGTTAAAGAGAGAAAGGCACACATGGTGGAAGATAATTGGAGGAAGCCAAGCCCTAACTTAGTAGAGCCTCACTTCAATACTCCATATCCAAACCAGCCTTTAACTTTGCATCAACACACCCAAGGTAGTAATTCCCTATGGTGGAGACCCTCTAATACCCAAAGGGTGAGGGACTGCTTAGTGGACCATGAGACAGGGGGTACCCATGCTAGTGCAGGTACTTCCTTATATGGCCAGTCAGGCAATATAGGCTTACCTGGCCAAGGATAGCCTTATCTCCTTTCGTTTGGGGGGGGGTTATGTAGGAAGGTGGCTACCTGACTATGGTTACCCCGGATTTTTTCGCCTGTGTTTAGCTGGTTTTTTGACTTAGTTGACCTGGTTCCCTGCTAATCAGGGCCCCAGGCCATCTGCTCTCTCTGTAAAATGGATTCCATGTACCCTAGGTACATACCCCAATTGGAAATGGACCCCTTGTCAGCCCCTGTATAATGCACTATAGGTGCCCAGGGCATAGGGGCCACCAAGGCCTACCAGGGGCTGCAGCATATCTTTTGCCACCCCTGGCTGGTTCTTAAATTGACACAACTGGCTGATCACTCAGCTGGGGTAAGGTGGTGTAATCACCCCTTGCTTAGATATAGTATACCTATATCTAAACCTATATCTGGACACATATTAACCTGTGAGCCACTCCTATGGAAGGCCTCATCAATCCTGGAGGCAGAGTGCGTGGTTTCATGTGAGATGGAGCTCTAGCATGAGCTGAGCCTGTCTGCAGCTGTCGGGAACAACTCCCTAAGCTGTTTCAGGATAATGCCATACCATATACTCTTAAGTGCCTTATAATCCTCGCGGTTATATAGCAACTTTGGTTTGGCTTTATCAAAACATGTCGTGTAAGGTGTCATACGATTTGGAATACTATCCCCTCGCCAGTTCTGGCGACGGGGATAGCATTCCACCCCTCTAGAGGGGTAAGACATGTTACTTTGCTTTAATGCGGTTGATTTCTCCAAAGACCTTAGATCCACAAAATGGATGCCTCTGCCACAGACAAATGTCTGGACCCCTGCAGCTGACCGAAACTCAGCCAAAGAGGTCCTGGACAAAGGGTTTCCTGTCACAGGAGGGTGTCACCGCCCTCCAGACAGGAGATAGTGGATTGTAGCAGGGAGGTTTGAAAGAAACCAGACACTGCCTGGGGCGCACAAGGCTGCCCCTTGCATAATCCGGCCAAACCGGTTCTGGGGCACTCCAGCCCTTGTGCCAGGGCGGCCTGGATCAAAGGAAAGGGGTGTATCCACCCCCTTCCTGGGTCCCACCCATAGGGAGGGACCTAGCAGGTAATCACGCCCCCAGATTGGAATAAGAGTGGGAGCAGTGCCAATGCACATCAGATCATCCTGAAATCACCTTTAAACTAAGAAGACGACTGGACTTCAAACATTCTGATGATAGAAGACTGAAGAGAATCTCCCTTGTGGCCTAGGAGGGGCCACCCTGTGAACACAGGCACCACCCAGCACCTCGACGTCTGCTTTGCCGCCGCCTCCCGCCGGAGCCCGAGTGCAGAGCCTGACAAGACCCAGCTTCCCAGACTTTTCCCAGCCCGATCCACAGTCCCTGCAAAGAAGGGACCCGTGGAGGCACCGAGAGACGTGGGAGCGGACATCTTGAAAGACCCCCGAGACGCTGACTGCGCAGCACCCGAGGCACCCTCGACTCTGTGCTTTGGGGTTTAAAAAGCCCCACAATCGAGCAGCATTTGCACCAAAGATCAGCCCTCCAGCATCTCCACGATCTGCGTGGGGCCCTTTTGCTTTGTGCCACTCGACTCGCCATCCCGGCCGCTTGTCACGTGGTCAGCGGCCATCTTGGCGACGAAACCTACGATTTACACTGTGGGTCTGGTTGCTCCAGACCTGCCCTCGCTCCTGTAGAAAGGAGTACCCGCTCTGACCTTGCTGGTCCGAGTAATAAGCCTTTTTTACTTTCCCCGTGGCTTGCATTAGCCAAGGCTTGTTTGCTTCAATCGAGTTGCCGACACCGCCATCAGCTAGAGCCTTCGAGGGACAGCTCGTGATCGACTCCTGGACGTCCTTGACCTCTTCGTGTCCACGTGGCTGCAGAGAGAAGCAACACCTCATCACCTGTTTGCACCCGACTTTGCCTGGTTCCAATCTGGTTCCACGGTGGTCACTGGCCAGTGACTTTGAACACTGTCCCCTCTGCTTTCAGGTCTTCACCCCTTCAGATCCACCCTTGGATCCACCGGACACTTCTCCTTCACATCGCCTGCAGCGTCTTCAGCTTCAAGCGCCAAGAACCTGCGTGTCAAAACCCGACGCCTCTTCGACCCTGTGCACCCGCTTCCTGTGGGTGAGGTAACTTTGCTCCGCCGGTGTTCCCACACTGGTGCACACCTCTAGGGTCTGTGTGTTAAGTTTTGTTCCTCTAGGTTCAGCGGAAGTGTCCTTAAACTTTAACTTTGCAACCTTTACGCACCATTGGTTAACATTGGTGCATGCGTGCGCTTTCCGCACAACTCCCGAATCCCGAGGGCCATTCCCGACTTCAGCATTGCTTGTCCTGACTGCTCCCAGCGATTCCCTAGGCCCTAGGCCTAACCACTGCTCGAGTGGCATCTCTTATACCACTTGTTTAGTATATGGTTTGAGTGGCCCCCTGCCCTCATCCATAATTGTGCAACTTTGTATGTTTAAACAGTGCTTTTGATTTAACGCTTGTGCCCCTTTATTCATAAAGAATACTGGGGATTGTTTTTAGTAATAAACACATATATTTTTATAATATATACTTGTGTGGTGTCCTTTCATTTGGTATTACAGGATTGTATGTGGTAAAACAGCTCGCTTAACACGACCTCTTAAGTTAAGCCTTTAGGCTGCTTAGTCCATGCTACCCCTAGGATAGCTTGTCTAATAAGGTTGACTTACAACCAGACACCATAAGGGATTGTTTGGTCAGGTAGTAGGTGGTTCCAGAATTGGAAACATCCCCTACCAGGCCAACTTCTCACAGTCCCCCAGGCTGTGCTTGGTCCCTCCAGTTGCTCTTGGTCCCCCAGGCTGTGCTTGGTCCCCCAGGCTGTGCTTGGTCCCCCAGGCTGTGCTTGGTCCCCCTGGTTGCTCTTGGTCCCCCAGGCTGTGCTTGGTCCCCCTGGTTGCTCTTGGTCCCCCTGGCTGTGCTTGGTACCCCTGGCTGTGCTTGGTCCCCCTGGTTGCTCTTGGTACCCCCGGCTGTGCTTGGTCCCCCAGGCTGTGCTTGGTCCCCCTGGTTGCTCTTGGTCCCCCAGGCTGTGCTTGGTACCCCAGGCTGTGCTTGGTCCCCCAGGCTCTGCTTGGTCCCCCAGGCTCTGCTTGGACCCCCTGGTTGCTCTTGGTCCCTCAGGCTGTGCTTGGTCCCCCAGGCTGTGCTTGGTCCCCCGGGCTGTGCTTGGTCCCCCAGGCTGTGCTTGGTCCCCCTGGTTGCTCTTGGTCCCCCTGGCTGTGCATGGTACCCCTGGCTGTGCTTGGTCCCCCTGGTTGCTCTTGATCCACCAGGCTGTGCTTGGTCCCCCAGGCTGTGCTTGGTCCCCCTGGTTGCTCTTGGTCCCTGTGAGAAGTTGGCCTTGTAGGGGATGTTTCCAATTCTGGAACCACCTACTACCTGACCAAACAATCCCCTTATGGTGTCTGGTTGTAAGTCAACCTTATTAGACAAGCTATCCTAGTGGTAGCATGGACTAAGCAGCCTAAAGGCTTAACTTAAGAGGTCGTGTTAAGCGAGCTGTTTTACCACATACAATCCTGTAATACCAAATGAAAGGACACCACACAAGTATATATTATAAAAATATATGTGTTTATTACTAAAAACAATCCCCAGTATTCTTTATGGATAAAGGGGCACAAGCGTTAAATCAAAAGCACTGTTTAAACATACAAAGTTGCACAATTATGGATGAGGGCAGGGGGCCACTCAAACCATATACTAAACAAGTGGTATAAGAGAGGCCACTCGAACAGTGGTTAGGCCTAGGGCCTAGGGAATCGCTGGGAGCAGTCAGGACAAGCAATGCTGAAGTCGGGAATGGCCCTCGGGATTCGGGAGATGTGCGGAAAGCGCACGCATGCACCAATGTTAACCAATGGTGCGTAAAAGTCAAATAGTTAAAGTTTAAGGACACTTCCGCTGAACCTAGAGGAACAAAACTTAACACACAGACCCTAGAGGTGTGCACCAGTGTGGGAACACCGGCGGAGCAAAGTTACCTCACCCACAGGAAGTGGGTGCACAGGGTCGAAGTGGCGTCGGGTTTTGACACGCAGGCTCTTGGTGCTTGGAGCTGAAAGGGCTGCAGGCAGGGTGAAGACGAAGTGTCCGGTGGAGTCCAAGGGTGGACTCAAGTTGTAGAGTACCTGAAAGCAGAGGGGACAGAGTCTGGGTCACTCAGCAGTGACCAGGGTGGAACCAGGACGGAACCAGGCAATGTCGGGCGCAATCAGGTGGTCGTCGAGGCGCTTCTCTTCGCTGTCACGTGGGCTCTGGGGCATCTGCGACGTCCAGGAGCAGGTCACGATCTGTCCCACGCAGGCTCTCACCGTCGGTGCAGTCGGCTTCCGGTTTGGAGCAAACAAGCCTTGGTAAGAGCAATCCACGCGGGATTGGAAGATGGCGTCTCACTCGGACCAGGAAGGTCAGAGTCGGGGCTCCCTTTCAGGGGAGCTGGTGTGGATCTGGAGCAACCAGAATCACGAGTCTTCTTTTGTAGTTCGTCGGCACAGGGACCACAAGCCAGCTGGCAAGTGACCGGGCCAACGCGTTGAGCCAAATCGTGCCAAAGGGCCCCACGCATCACTCGTCGAGTGTGGAGGGCTGAACTTCGGCTCAGGAGTAGCTCAGGGTGGGGGCTTCTCAAACCCCGGTGTACAGCTTCGAGGGTCACTCGTGGGCTGCACGGTCAGCGTCTCGTGGTCACTTCAAGATGGCGTGCCCCACGCTTCCGGTCGCCTCCACGGGTCTCAGCTTTGCAGGGACTGTGGATCGGGCTGTTAGAAGCTGGGCAGGCTTGATCTCGTCGATCTCAGTCGCTCGAGTTCCGGCGGGAACTGCAACCAAGTAGACGTCGAGGGCTGGATGGTGCCTGCTGCTGCAGGGTGGTCACTCCTTGACCACAAGGGAGATTCTTCGGGCTTCCACGTTGAGATGGAGGGCGAAGGGTCCAGAATATCGTTTCATATGTTTCTTCCAGGAAATCTGATGTGCATTGGCACTGCTCCCACTCTTATTCGAATCTGGTGGGCGTGATTACCTGCTAGGTCCCCTCCTATGGGTGGGACCCAGGAAGTGGGTGGATACACCCCCTTCCTTTGATCCAGGCCGCCCTGGCACGAGGGCTGGAGTGCCCCAGAACCGGTTTGGCCGGATTATGCAAGGGGCAGCCTTGTGCGCCCCAGGCAGTGTCTGGTTTCTTTCAAACCTCCCTGCTACAATACACTATCTCCTGTCTGGAGGGCGGTGACACCCTCCTGTGACAGGAAACCCTTTGTCCAGGACCCCCTTGACTGGGTTTCGGTCAGCTCCAGGGGTCCAGACATTTGTCTGTGGCAGAGGCATCCATTTTGTGGATCTTAAGGCCTTTGGAGAAATCAACCGCATTAAAGTGAAGTAACATGTCTTACCCCTCTAGAGGGGTGGAATGCCATCCCCGTCGCCAGAACTGGCGAGGGGATGGTATTCCAAAGCGTATGACACCTTACACGACATGTTTTGATAAAGCCAAACCAGAGTTGCTAAATAACCGCGAGGATTATAAGGCACTTAATAGTATATGGTATGGCATTATCCTGAAACAGCTTAGGGATTTGTTCCCGACGGCTGCAGACAGGCTCAGCTCATGCTAGAGCTCCATCTCACATAAAAACCATGCACCCAGCCTCCAGGATTGGTGAGGCCTGTCTATAGGAGTGGCTCACAGGTTTACATGTGTCCAGATATAGGTTTAGACATAGGTATACTATATCTAAGCAAGGGGTGTGTACACCACCTTACCCCAGCTGAGTGATCAGCCAGTTGTGTCAATTTAAGAACCAGCCAGGGGTGGCAAAAGATATGCTGCAGCCCCTGGTAGGCCTTAGTGGCTCCTGTGCCCTGTGCACCTATAGTGCATTCTACAGGGGCTGACAAGGAGTCCATTTCCAATTGGTATGTACCTAGGGTACATGGAATCCATTTTACAGAGAGAGCAGATGGCCTGGGGCCCTGATTAGCAGGGAACCAGGTCAACTAAGTCAAAAAACCAGCTAAACACAGGCAAAAAATCTGGGGTAACCATAGTCAGGTAGCCACCTTCCTACATAACCCCCCCCCAAACGAAAGGAGATAAGGCTATCCTTGGCCAGGTAAGCCTATATTGCCTGAGTGGCCATATAAGGAAGTACCTGCACTAGCATGGGTACCCCCTGTCTCATGGTCCACTAAGCAGTCCCTCACCCTTTGGGTATTAGAGGGTTTCCACCATAGGGAATCACTACCTTGGGTGTGTTTATGCAAAGTTAAAGGCTGGTTTGGATATGGAGTATTGAAGTGAGGCTCTACTAATTTAGGGCTTAGCTTCCTCCAATTATCTTCCACCATGTGTGCCTTTCTTTCTTTAACTGAGTTGCACTGTGCTCTCAGGGTCAACCTCTGGCTACCTAAAGCTGGAGGCTGGGTCCCTCTGTTTGGCTTGCTGGAGGGACAGTTCAGGTTTGGGCCCTTTGGGTCCCAGGTTTGGCTGTGCCCAACAGAATCCATCTGGGGGAGGTCCCTAACTGTGTTTAAGGGGGCTCCCTCAGGAGTTTTTAAAGTTTTCACCTTACTAGGGCTACTAGTTTTGGTGCACCTAATCTTTTGATGGGGGTGCTTTATTTGACAGGGGGCCCTCTGGGTCTCACTGTCCTTCTTGTCCTCTGCAGCCCTGGGCTGGCTAAGGCAAGGGAGAGAGGGGCAGGTTACCTGCTCCAGACTGGGTCCCACCTGAGAAGGTTCCACTGACATCAGAGGTTCTGTCAGGCTAGGCCCAACCACCTCTGGGGCAGTTCCTTCATCAGGGGTAAGATCAGTTCCCTGAGGAGGCTGATCCTGTCCTAAAGTCTGGTGAGGGGGAGATTTCTCTTCCTCCTCCATGCTCTCAGTTTGTGTGGAGTTATCCATCATTTCAGGTTTCACAACACACGTGTCAGTTTGAGTTTGGGCTGTGGCCATCACAGCCCCACCAACCTTTTCAGGAGGAGACTCAGTTTGGGTTTCTGCTGTTACCATAACAGCTTTGCTATTCTGTTCAGGAAGAGCTTTTGCTAAAGATGGGGCAGAGAGCTTCTCAGCCCTACCAACCTTTTCAGGAAGGACATCTTGAATTGGGGCTGTAGCCATTACAGCCCCACTAACCTTTCCATTGGAATTCACCATTCTAGAATGGGTTTCCTGTTCAACCTCAGCCCAGGCTGAGATCTCCAAATCATTACCAAGTAGGCAGTCTACAGGCAAGTTTGGTGACACTGCCACTCTCTTTGGGCCAATGACACCTCCCCAGCTGAGACTTACTACTGCCATGGGATGATTTGTTTGGATTCCATCAATGTTTGTAACCTGGTATGTGGTACCAGGTAAAAGTTGCTTAGAGGGGACTAGGCCATCAGCCACCATGGTGATGCTAGCCCCTGTGTCTCTAAAAGCCTCAACTTTCAAACCATTGATGATGGGTTCTTGTCTATACTTGCTCAAAGTATTTGGGCAAGCAGAGAAGTTGGCAAACCCCATGCCAACCTCATAAACAAGATCATTGGGTGATGGGGACCTGGATAGGCCAGGGTCCACCTGATTTCCAAAAGTAAACCCACCCAGATTCCTGGGTGTGCTTCCACTTCCTGGGGGATTACTGCTGACAGTAACAGGAGGTGTTGAAGCTGGCTTTGGAGGTATATTTTCTTTATTGTTATTCTTGGGACAACAGCTGTCTGTTTTGTAATGCCCCACCTGTTTACAGGGATAACAATAGGGCTTTTTCTCAGTTGAAGAAGTGTCTTGGGACCCACCCCCATCCTTGGAGTTTTGGGGCCCTGGGGAAGTCTTTTCTTTACTTTTATCCCCACCCTTATCTTGAGGCTTGGTAGACTCCTTCTTCTGGTTACTGTCCTGATTCTTAGGCCTAATCCTGGTTCTGACCCATTTGTCTGCCTTCTTTCCCAATCCTTGGGGAGAGGTCAGATCAGAGTCTACCAGGTGCTGGTGTAAGAGCTGGTCCTGACAATTACTTAGGATCTGCTCCCTCATAATCAAATTATACAATCCTGTAAAGTCATGTACTTTGCTGCCATGTAGCCAACCCTCCAGAGCCTTAGTAGCACAATCTACAAAATCAGTCCAGTCCTGAGTCTGTGTCTTCTGGGTGTCTCTGAACTTGAACCTGTACTGTTCAGTGGTTAAGCCAAACCCATCTATCAGAACACTCTTCAGGACTTTGTAATTGTTTGCATCCTCATGTCTGACAGTGAGGAGCTTGTCCCTCCCTTTCTCTGAAAAGGAGTACCATAAGATTGCTGCCCACTGTTCCTCAGGAACCTGCTGTACCATGCAGGCTCTCTCAAGAGCAGTCATCCATTTGTGGATGTCATCCCCTTCTTTGAAGGGGGGCACAATCTTTGTCAGGTTTCTACTATCATAGGACCTGGGTTTCTCTTTAGGAATATTGCTGCCACCAGTGGCATCTAAGCCACACAATTTCTGCTCTCTTGCCAAGGCAAGTTTAGCTTGAGCCAAGGCTACCTCCTCCCTCTCTATCTGGAGTTTGACAGCCCTCATTCTGGCCCTATGCTCTAACTTTTGAGAAGCATTCATGCCTCTCTGTGATTCCCTGGAGGCACTAGAAAGATGAGAGTCTCCTGAGGGAGATCTCACTCTTCTGTTGCCTGGGGGAATCATATGTTGGGTTCTGGGGAGGTGCTGGCCCTCTCCATTCCCCAGTAGGTCCAAGTTGGCCTGGCTAAACCTACCAACTGGAACCTGGCTACCCTGATCCTGTACTTCTAAGTCCTCAACCTCTGAGTCCTCATCCAAGTCATCATCATCCTCCTCTTCAGGGGGATCAACTGCAGGGGGGTTCCCTCCAGTTCCTGTATCTAGGGAAGCTGCTTTTGCCCTCTCTAAGTCATCCTGTTCTAGGAGTCCTATCAGGATTAGGCAGGTGGGGCTTCTGCCCCTTTTTAACCCTCTTGCTTTGCACAAGACAATCAAGTCTCTGCGGGTTAGTTTGTCATATCCAGAAGTTGCCTGGGTAGGGTCAACTGTCACAGGACTAGACCCTGAGGCCTTTCCTGTGTCGGACATGGTTACTAGTGAGGTGTAAGTGGTGCACTTACCTACACTAAGTGTTTTCCTACTGGACCTTGCTAGTGAGTTGTAGTCAGGGGTGTGCTACTCCCTTCAACCTACAACTACTAAGTTCAGTAGAACTTAATATGCTAAGTTTTTGATTTTATATGTACCTAGAGGTACTTGATGTGATCTTTCAATTTGATATAAAGATTGCAATGGTAAAACAACAGCAAGCTCAAATCCGCACCGCTGCTCACCAATGTGAGAAGTTGGCCTTGTAGGGGATGTTTCCAATTCTGGAACCACCTACTACCTGACCAAACAATCCCCTTATGGTGTCTGGTTGTAAGTCAACCTTATTAGACAAGCTATCCTAGTGGTAGCATGGACTAAGCAGCCTAAAGGCTTAACTTAAGAGGTCGTGTTAAGCGAGCTGTTTTACCACATACAATCCTGTAATACCAAATGAAAGGACACCACACAAGTATATATTATAAAAATATATGTGTTTATTACTAAAAACAATCCCCAGTATTCTTTATGGATAAAGGGGCACAAGCGTTAAATCAAAAGCACTGTTTAAACATACAAAGTTGCACAATTATGGATGAGGGCAGGGGGCCACTCAAACCATATACTAAACAAGTGGTATAAGAGAGGCCACTCGAACAGTGGTTAGGCCTAGGGCCTAGGGAATCGCTGGGAGCAGTCAGGACAAGCAATGCTGAAGTCGGGAATGGCCCTCGGGATTCGGGAGATGTGCGGAAAGCGCACGCATGCACCAATGTTAACCAATGGTGCGTAAAAGTCAAATAGTTAAAGTTTAAGGACACTTCCGCTGAACCTAGAGGAACAAAACTTAACACACAGACCCTAGAGGTGTGCACCAGTGTGGGAACACCGGCGGAGCAAAGTTACCTCACCCACAGGAAGTGGGTGCACAGGGTCGAAGTGGCGTCGGGTTTTGACACGCAGGCTCTTGGTGCTTGGAGCTGAAAGGGCTGCAGGCAGGGTGAAGACGAAGTGTCCGGTGGAGTCCAAGGGTGGACTCAAGTTGTAGAGTACCTGAAAGCAGAGGGGACAGAGTCTGGGTCACTCAGCAGTGACCAGGGTGGAACCAGGACGGAACCAGGCAATGTCGGGCGCAATCAGGTGGTCGTCGAGGCGCTTCTCTTCGCTGTCACGTGGGCTCTGGGGCATCTGCGACGTCCAGGAGCAGGTCACGATCTGTCCCACGCAGGCTCTCACCGTCGGTGCAGTCGGCTTCCGGTTTGGAGCAAACAAGCCTTGGTAAGAGCAATCCACGCGGGATTGGAAGATGGCGTCTCACTCGGACCAGGAAGGTCAGAGTCGGGGCTCCCTTTCAGGGGAGCTGGTGTGGATCTGGAGCAACCAGAATCACGAGTCTTCTTTTGTAGTTCGTCGGCACAGGGACCACAAGCCAGCTGGCAAGTGACCGGGCCAACGCGTTGAGCCAAATCGTGCCAAAGGGCCCCACGCAGCACTCGTCGAGTGTGGAGGGCTGAACTTCGGCTCAGGAGTAGCTCAGGGTGGGGGCTTCTCAAACCCCGGTGTACAGCTTCGAGGGTCACTCGTGGGCTGCACGGTCAGCGTCTCGTGGTCACTTCAAGATGGCGTGCCCCACGCTTCCGGTCGCCTCCACGGGTCTCAGCTTTGCAGGGACTGTGGATCGGGCTGTTAGAAGCTGGGCAGGCTTGATCTCGTCGATCTCAGTCGCTCGAGTTCCGGCGGGAACTGCAACCAAGTAGACGTCGAGGGCTGGATGGTGCCTGCTGCTGCAGGGTGGTCACTCCTTGACCACAAGGGAGATTCTTCGGGCTTCCACGTTGAGATGGAGGGCGAAGGGTCCAGAATATCGTTTCATATGTTTCTTCCAGGAAATCTGATGTGCATTGGCACTGCTCCCACTCTTATTCGAATCTGGTGGGCGTGATTACCTGCTAGGTCCCCTCCTATGGGTGGGACCCAGGAAGTGGGTGGATACACCCCCTTCCTTTGATCCAGGCCGCCCTGGCACGAGGGCTGGAGTGCCCCAGAACCGGTTTGGCCGGATTATGCAAGGGGCAGCCTTGTGCGCCCCAGGCAGTGTCTGGTTTCTTTCAAACCTCCCTGCTACAATACACTATCTCCTGTCTGGAGGGCGGTGACACCCTCCTGTGACAGGAAACCCTTTGTCCAGGACCCCCTTGACTGGGTTTCGGTCAGCTCCAGGGGTCCAGACATTTGTCTGTGGCAGAGGCATCCATTTTGTGGATCTTAAGGCCTTTGGAGAAATCAACCGCATTAAAGTGAAGTAACATGTCTTACCCCTCTAGAGGGGTGGAATGCCATCCCCGTCGCCAGAACTGGCGAGGGGATGGTATTCCAAAGCGTATGACACCTTACACGACATGTTTTGATAAAGCCAAACCAGAGTTGCTAAATAACCGCGAGGATTATAAGGCACTTAATAGTATATGGTATGGCATTATCCTGAAACAGCTTAGGGATTTGTTCCCGACGGCTGCAGACAGGCTCAGCTCATGCTAGAGCTCCATCTCACATAAAAACCATGCACCCAGCCTCCAGGATTGGTGAGGCCTGTCTATAGGAGTGGCTCACAGGTTTACATGTGTCCAGATATAGGTTTAGACATAGGTATACTATATCTAAGCAAGGGGTGTGTACACCACCTTACCCCAGCTGAGTGATCAGCCAGTTGTGTCAATTTAAGAACCAGCCAGGGGTGGCAAAAGATATGCTGCAGCCCCTGGTAGGCCTTAGTGGCTCCTGTGCCCTGTGCACCTATAGTGCATTCTACAGGGGCTGACAAGGAGTCCATTTCCAATTGGTATGTACCTAGGGTACATGGAATCCATTTTACAGAGAGAGCAGATGGCCTGGGGCCCTGATTAGCAGGGAACCAGGTCAACTAAGTCAAAAAACCAGCTAAACACAGGCAAAAAATCTGGGGTAACCATAGTCAGGTAGCCACCTTCCTACAGTCCCCCAGGCTGTGTGTGAGAAGTTGGCCTGATAGGTGATGTTTCCAATTCTGGAACCACCTATTATCAGACCAAACAATCCCTTATGGTGTCTAGTTGTAAGTCAACCTTATTAGACAAGCTATCCTAGGGGTAGCATGGACTAAGCAGCCTAAAGGCTTAACTTAAGAGGTCGTGTTAAGCGAGCTGTTTTACCACATACAATCCTGTAATATCAAATGAAAGGACACCACACAAGTATATATTATAAAAATATATGTGTTTATTACTAAAAACAATCCCCAGTATTCTTTATGAATAAAGGGGCACAAGCGTTAAATCAAAAGCACTGTTTAAACATACAAGTTGCACAATTATGGATGAGGGCGGGTGGCCACTCAAACCATATACTAAACAAGTGGTATAAGAGATGCCACTCGAGCAGTGGTTAGGCCTAGGGCCTAGGGAATCGCTGGGAGCAGTCAGGACAAGCAATGCTACACAGGCAGTTCTCCTGTATGATGTGGACATTGAGTTGCCCACTGCAGTAAGCCCCAGTAACCTGGGCAAATACAGACAGACTCCCTTAATTAATGAGAAACTGGCTCAAGCTTACAGGGACACATGTGCCAGTGTCACAATGGTGACACCTGACTTTGTGGACCCTGGACAGATTGTACTAGGTGAGAGCTACCTAGTAACCAATGCAAGCAACTCCACTACTTCCCATAGTGTGGCAGTTGTGAACTTCTCCTGGGGAGGGGTTGATGGCCTAAAGAAGGTTGTGGTGAGTGCAGACCTACCAGTAGACTGTCTGTTAGGAAATGACCTTGAAAGCTCAGCATGGTCAGAAGTGGAGTACAGGACTCATGCAGAAATGCTAGGGATTTCAGAGCATGTCCTTGCCATGACAAGGGCTCAGGCTAAGAAGTGCCTTCCTGAACCAGTGGTGGATCTTGAAACAATAGACCAGCCACAACCCAAGAGAAGGAGCAAGAGAGGAAAGGCTCAGCCTTCCACCTTGCCCCAGGTTGAGGATCAGGTTTCAGAGGAAACTGATTCTGCAGTCCAAGAGGATACTGTCTCTGAGGAGCTTGAACCTGACCAGGTTGAGTTTCTGGGGACAGGGGGACCCTCAAGGGCAGACCTGAGGCAGGCTCAATTAGATTGCCCTTCCCTTGAACCCCTCAGACAGCAGGCTGCTGCTGAGGCTGCTGGGGATGCCCAAGGTACCCATACTGTGTATTGGGATGATGGACTCCTTTACTCAGAGGCTAGAGCCCCCAAGCCTGGCATGACCAGGAGGTTGGTTATACCTCTGCAGTTTAGGGGGTTCCTCCTTACCTTGGCCCATGATATTCCCCTTGCAGGACACTTAGGCCAGAACAAGACGTGGGACAGGCTTGTTTCACACTTTCACTGGCCTCACATGTCAGAGGATGTCAAGGAGTTTTGTCGCTCCTGTGTCACTTGCCAAGCCAGTGGTAAGTCAGGTGGCACAACAAAGGCCCCCCTAATACCACTACCTGTGGTGGGAGTTCCCTTTGAAAGAGTTGGAATTGATATTGTGGGTCCAATGGACCCCCAAACAGCATCTGGGAACAGATTCATACTGGTGGTAGTGGATCATGCCACCAGGTATCCAGAGGCTATTCCCCTAAGGACCACCACAGCCCCTGTGGTGGCAAAGGCCCTCATTGCAGTTTTCTCAAGAGTGGGCTTTCCTAAGGAGGTACTATCAGATAGAGGCACGAATTTTATGTCTAGCTATCTGAAAGCAATGTGGAAGGAATGTGGAGTAAACTATAAGTTTACCACCCCATATCATCCCCAATGCAATGGGCTTGTGGAGAGATTTAACAAGACCCTAAAAGGCATGATAAAAGGATTACCAGAGAAGCTCAGGCGGAAATGGGACATTCTTTTACCCTGCCTGCTCTTTGCTTACAGAGAGGTCCCACAGAAGGGGGTTGGCTACAGCCCTTTTGAACTTTTGTTTGGCCACCCTGTGAGGGGTCCATTGTGTTTGGTGAAGGAAGGATGGGAGTTACCTCTCAAAAAGCCCAAACTAGACATAGTGGACTATGTACTTGGTCTCCGCTCCAGGATGGCTGAGTACATGGAAAGAGCATCCAAAAACCTGGAGGCCAGCCAAGAATTACAGAAAGCTTGGCATGACCAAAAGGCTGTGCTGGTAGAGTTCCAACCAGGACAGAAGGTGTGGGTACTGGAGCCAGTGGCTCCAGCAGCACTCCAAGACAAATGGAGTGGACCCTATCCTATTATTGAGAAGAAGGGGGAAGTCACCTACTTGGTGGACTTTGGAACACCCAGGAGCCCTCACAGGGTAATCCATGTGAATCGCTTGAAAGCATTTGTGGACAGGGAGGACATGAGCTTGCTCATGGCCACAGATGGGGAACAGGAGGAAGAGAGTGACCCTCTCCCAGACCTGCTTTCTCAGAACCCTGATGATGGTTCAGTGGATGGAGTAGCCTTGGCAGGCAGCCTCACTGACCAGCAACAGATGGACTGCAGACAAGTTTTGCAGGCCCACAGGCATTTGTTTTCACTTACACCCAGCCAGACTGACTGGTGTACCCATGTAGTGGACACTGGTGACAGTCTGCCTGTCAAGAATAAGATCTACAGGCAACCTGACCATGTCAGGGATTGCATCAAGGCTGAGGTGCAAAAGATGTTGGAGCTTGGAGTGATTGAGCCATCAGAGAGCCCATGGGCCAGCCCAGTAGTCCTGGTGCCAAAACCTCATACCCAAGATGGAAAGAGAGAAATGAGGTTTTGCGTGGATTACAGGGGTCTCAATGCTGTCACTAGGACAGATGCTCACCCCATTCCAAGAGCAGATGAGCTCATTGACAGATTGGCTTCTGCCAAGTTTCTGAGCACATTCGATCTGACAGCTGGCTACTGGCAAATCAGACTAGCTGAGGAGTCAAAAGCCAAAACAGCATTCTCTACCCCTAGTGGTCATTATCAGTTTGTGGTAATGCCCTTTGGTTTGAAGAATGCACCTGCCACTTTCCAAAGGTTGGTGAATCAAGTCCTTACTGGGTTGGATGACTTTTGCGCAGCATATCTAGATGATATTGCTGTCTTTAGCTCCACCTGGGAGGATTACCTGATCCACCTGAAGAAAGTTTTGGAGGCCCTGCAGAAGGCAGGTGTAGGAGAGTAGGGTCTGCTATCCTATGGTCACCCCAAATTTTTGCTTTTTGCTTCACTGGTTTTCGACTACTGAGGCTGTGGGCCTGCTGATCAGACCCCCAGCCTGCTGTTCTCTCACTAAATTACTGACACGTGTGCTATAGGCACATACCAATTGGAAATGGACTCCTTGTCAGCCCCTGTATAATGCACTATAGGTGCCCAGGGCATAGGGGCCACCAAGGCCTACCAGGGGCTGCAGCCTATCTTTTGCCACCCCTGGCTGGTTCTTAAATTGACACAACTGGCTGATCACTCAGCTGGGGTAAGGTGGTGTACACACCCCTTGCTTAGATATAGTATACCTATGTCTAAACCTATATCTGGACACATGTAAACCTGTGAGCCACTCCTATGGAAGGCCTCATCAATCCTGGAGGCAGAGTGCGTGGTTTTATGTGAGATGGAGCTCTAGCATGAGCTGAGCCTGTCTGCAGCTGTCGGGAACAACTCCCTAAGCTGTTTCAGGATAATGCCATACCATATACTCTTAAGTGCCTTATAATCCTCGCGGTTAAATAGCAACTTTGGTTTGGCTTTATCAAAACATGTCGTGTAAGGTGTCATACGATTTGGAATACCATCCCCTCGCCAGTTCTGGCGACGGGGATGGCATTCCACCCCTCTAGAGGGGTAAGACATGTTACTTCACTTAAATGCGGTTAATTTCTCCAAAGACCTTAAGATCCACAAAATGGATGCCTCTGCCACAGACAAATGTCTGGACCCCTGCAGTTGACCGAAACTCAACCAAATGGGTCCTGGACAAAGGGTTTCCTGTCACAGGAGGGTGTCACCGCCCTCCAGACAGGAGATAGTGGATTGTAGCAGGGAGGTTTGAAAGAAACCAGACACTGCTTGGGGCGCACAAGGCTGCCCCTTGCATAATCCGGCCAAACCGGTTCTGGGGCACTCCAGCCCTCGTGCCAGGGCGGCCTGGATCAAAGGAAGGGGGTGTATCCACCCACTTCCTGGGTCCCACCCATAGGAGGGGACCTAGCAGGTAATCACGCCCCCCAGATTCGAATAAGAGTGGGAGCAGTGCCAATGCACATCAGATTTCCTGGAAGAAACATTTGAAACGAAATTCTGGACCCTTCGCCCTCCATCTCAACGTGGAAGCCCGAAGAATCTCCCTTGTGGTCAAGGAGTGACCACCCTGCAGCAGCAGGCACCATCCAGCCCTCGACGTCTACTTAGTTGCAGTTCCCGCCGGAACTCGAGCGACTGAGATTGACGAGATCAAGCCTGCCTGCCTTCTAACAGCCCGATCCACAGTCCCTGCAAAGCTGAGACCCGTGGAGGCGACCGGAAGCGTGGGGCACGCCATCTTGAATTGACCACGAGACGCTGACCGTGCAGCCCACGAGTGATCCTCGAAGCTGTGCACCGGGGTTTGAGAAGCCCCCACCCTGAGCTGCTCCTGAGCCGAAGTTCAGCCCTCCACACTCGACGAGTGCTGCGTGGGGCCCTTTGGCTCTATTTGGCTCAACGCGTTGGCCCGGTCACTTGCCAGCTGGCTAGTGGTCCCTGTGCCGACGAAACGACTAAGAAGACTCGTGAATCTGGTTGCTCCAGATCCACACCAGCTCCCCTGAAAAGGAGCCCCGACTCTGACCTTCCTGGTCCGAGTGAGAAGCAATCTTCTGATCCCGCGTGGATCGCTCTTGCCAAGGCTTGTTTGCTCCAAACTTGAAGCTGACTGCACCGACGGTGAGAGCCTGCGTGGGACAGATCGTGACCTGCTCCTGGACGTCGCAGATGCCCCAGAGCCCACGTGACAGTGGAGAGAAGCTCCTCGACGACCACCTGATTGCGCCCGACATTGCCTGGTTCCGTCCTGGTTCCACCCTGGTCACTGCTGAGTGACCCAGACTCTGTCCCCTCTGCTTTCAGGTACTCTTCGACTTGAGTCCACCCTTGGACTCCACCGGACACTTCATCTTTAACCCGCCTGCAGCCCTTTCAGCTCCAAGCACCAAGAGCCTGCGTGTCAGAACCCGACGCCACTTCGACCCTGTGCACCCACTTCCTGTGGGTGAGGTAACTTTGCTCCGCCGGTGTTCCCACACTGGTGCACACCTCTAGGGTCTGTGTGTTAAGTTTTGTTCCTCTAGGTTCAGCGGAAGTGTCCTTTAACTTTAACTTTACAACTTTTACGCACCATTGGTTAACATTGGTGCGTGCGTGCGCTTCCCGCACCTCTCCCGAATCCCGAGGGCCATTCCCGACTTCAGCATTGCTTGTCCTGACTGCTCCCAGCGATTCCCTAGGCCCTAGGCCTAACCACTGCTCGAGTGGCCTCTCTTATACCACTTGTTTAGTATATGGTGTAGGAAGGTGGCTACCTGACTATGGTTACCCCAGATTTTTTGCCTGTGTTTAGCTGGTTTTTTTGACTTAGTTGACCTGGTTCCCTGCTAATCAGGGCCCCAGGCCATCTGCTCTCTCTGTAAAATGGATTCCATGTACCCTAGGTACATACCAATTGGAAATGGACTCCTTGTCAGCCCCTGTAGAATGCACTATAGGTGCACAGGGCACAGGAGCCACTAAGGCCTACCAGGGGCTGCAGCATATCTTTTGCCACCCCTGGCTGGTTCTTAAATTGACACAACTGGCTGATCACTCAGCTGGGGTAAGGTGGTGTACACACCCCTTGCTTAGATATAGTATACCTATGTCTAAACCTATATCTGGACACATGTAAACCTGTGAGCCACTCCTATAGAAAGGCCTCATCAATCCTGGGGGCTGAGTCCGTGGTTTTATGTGAGATGGAGCTCTAGCATGAGCTGAGCCTGTCTGCAGCCGTCGGGAACAAATCCCTAAGCTGTTTCAGGATAATGCCATACCATATACTATTAAGTGCCTTATAATCCTCGCGGTTATTTAGCAACTTTGGTTTGGCTTTATCAAAACATGTCGTGTAAGGTGTCATACGCTTTGGAATACCATCCCCTCGCCAGTTCTGGCGACGGGGATGGCATTCCACCCCTCTAGAGGGGTAAGACATGTTACTTTACTTTAATGCGGTTGATTTCTCCAAAGACCTTAAGATCCACAAAATGGATGCCTCTGCCACAGACAAATGTCTGGACCCCTGGAGCTGACCGAAACTCAGTCAAGGGGGTCCTGGACAAAGGGTTTCCTGTCACAGGAGGGTGTCACCGCCCTCCAGACAGGAGATAGTGTATTGTAGCAGGGAGGTTTGAAAGAAACCAGACACTGCTTGGGGCGCACAAGGCTGCCCCTTGCATAATCCGGCCAAACCGGTTCTGGGGCACTCCAGCCCTCGTGCCAGGGCGGCCTGGATCAAAGGAAGGGGGTGTATCCACCCACTTCCTGGGTCCCACCCATAGGAGGGGACCTAGCAGGTAATCACGCCCACCAGATTCGAATAAGAGTGGGAGCAGTGCCAATGCACTTCAGATTTCCTGGAAGAAACATTAGAAACGAAACTCTGGACCCTTGGACTCCCATTTCAACTTGGAAGCCCGAAGAATCTCCCTTGTGGTCAAGGAGTGACCACCCTGCAGCAGCAGGCACCATCCAGCCCTCGATGTCTACTTAGTTGCAGTTCCCGCCGGAACTCGAGCGACTGAGATCGACGAGATCAAGCCTGCCCAGCTTCTAACAGCCCGATCCACAGTCCCTGCAAAGCTGAGACCCGTGGAGGCGACCGGAAGCGTGGGGCACGCCATCTTGGATTGACCACGAGACGCTGACCGTGCAGCCCACGAGTGACCCTCGAAGCTGTGCACTGGTGTAGGAAGGTGGCTACCTGACTATGGTTACCCCAGATTTTTTGCCTGTGTTTAGCTGGTTTTTTGACTTAGTTGACCTGGTTCCCTGCTAATCAGGGCCCCAGGCCATCTGCTCTCTCTGTAAAATGGATTCCATGTACCCTAGGTACATACCAATTGGAAATGGACTCCTTGTCAGCCCCTGTAGAATGCACTATAGGTGCACAGGGCACAGGAGCCACTAAGGCCTACCAGGGGCTGCAGCATATCTTTTGCCACCCCTGGCTGGTTCTTAAATTGACACAACTGGCTGATCACTCAGCTGGGGTAAGGTGGTGTACACACCCCTTGCTTAGATATAGTATACCTATGTCTAAAACCTATATCTGGACACATGTAAACCTGTGAGCCACTCCTATAGACAGGCCTCACCAATCCTGGAGGCTGGGTGCTTGGTTTTTATGTGAGATGGAGCTCTAGCATGAGCTGAGCCTGTCTGCAGCCGTCGGGAACAAATCCCTAAGCTGTTTCAGGATAATGCCATACCATATACTATTAAGTGCCTTATAATCCTCGCGGTTATTTAGCAACTCTGGTTTGGCTTTATCAAAACATGTCGTGTAAGGTGTCATACGCTTTGGAATACCATCCCCTCGCCAGTTCTGGCGACGGGGATGGCATTCCACCCCTCTAGAGGGGTAAGACATGTTACTTCACTTTAATGCGGTTGATTTCTCCAAAGGCCTTAAGATCCCCAAAATGGATGCCTCTGCCACAGACAAATGTCTGGACCCCTGGAGCTGACCGAAACCCAGTCAAGGGGGTCCTGGACAAAGGGTTTCCTGTCACAGGAGGGTGTCACCGCCCTCCAGACAGGAGATAGTGTATTGTAGCAGGGAGGTTTGAAAGAAACCAGACACTGCCTGGGGCGCACAAGGCTGCCCCTTGCATAATCCGGCCAAACCGGTTCTGGGGCACTCCAGCCCTCGTGCCAGGGCGGCCTGGATCAAAGGAAGGGGGTGTATCCACCCACTTCCTGGGTCCCACCCATAGGAGGGGACCTAGCAGGTAATCACGCCCACCAGATTCGAATAAGAGTGGGAGCAGTGCCAATGCACATCAGATTTCCTGGAAGAAACATTTGAAACGATATTCTGGACCCTTCGCCCTCCATCTCAACGTGGAAGCCCGAAGAATCTCCCTTGTGGTCAAGGAGTGACCACCCTGCAGCAGCAGGCACCATCCAGCCCTCGACGTCTACTTGGTTGCAGTTCCCGCCGGAACTCGAGCGACTGAGATCGACGAGATCAAGCCTGCCCAGCTTCTAACAGCCCGATCCACAGTCCCTGCAAAGCTGAGACCCGTGGAGGCGACCGGAAGCGTGGGGCACGCCATCTTGAAGTGACCACGAGACGCTGACCGTGCAGCCCACGAGTGACCCTCGAAGCTGTACACCGGGGTTTGAGAAGCCCCCACCCTGAGCTACTCCTGAGCCGAAGTTCAGCCCTCCACACTCGACGAGTGCTGCGTGGGGCCCTTTGGCACGATTTGGCTCAACGCGTTGGCCCGGTCACTTGCCAGCTGGCTTGTGGTCCCTGTGCCGACGAACTACAAAAGAAGACTCGTGATTCTGGTTGCTCCAGATCCACACCAGCTCCCCTGAAAGGGAGCCCCGACTCTGACCTTCCTGGTCCGAGTAAGACGCCATCTTCCAATCCCGCGTGGATTGCTCTTACCAAGGCTTGTTTGCTCCAAACCGGAAGCCGACTGCACCGACGGTGAGAGCCTGCGTGGGACAGATCGTGACCTGCTCCTGGACGTCGCAGATGCCCCAGAGCCCACGTGACAGCGAAGAGAAGCGCCTCGACGACCACCTGATTGCGCCCGACATTGCCTGGTTCCGTCCTGGTTCCACCCTGGTCACTGCTGAGTGACCCAGACTCTGTCCCCTCTGCTTTCAGGTACTCTACAACTTGAGTCCACCCTTGGACTCCACCGGACACTTCGTCTTCACCCTGCCTGCAGCCCTTTCAGCTCCAAGCACCAAGAGCCTGCGTGTCAAAACCCGACGCCACTTCGACCCTGTGCACCCACTTCCTGTGGGTGAGGTAACTTTGCTCCGCCGGTGTTCCCACACTGGTGCACACCTCTAGGGTCTGTGTGTTAAGTTTTGTTCCTCTAGGTTCAGCGGAAGTGTCCTTAAACTTTAACTATTTGACTTTTACGCACCATTGGTTAACATTGGTGCATGCGTGCGCTTTCCGCACATCTCCCGAATCCCGAGGGCCATTCCCGACTTCAGCATTGCTTGTCCTGACTGCTCCCAGCGATTCCCTAGGCCCTAGGCCTAACCACTGTTCGAGTGGCCTCTCTTATACCACTTGTTTAGTATATGGTTTGAGTGGCCCCCTGCCCTCATCCATAATTGTGCAACTTTGTATGTTTAAACAGTGCTTTTGATTTAACGCTTGTGCCCCTTTATTCATAAAGAATACTGGGGATTGTTTTTAGTAATAAACACATATATTTTTATAATATATACTTGTGTGGTGTCCTTTCATTTGGTATTACAGGATTGTATGTGGTAAAACAGCTCGCTTAACACGACCTCTTAAGTTAAGCCTTTAGGCTGCTTAGTCCATGCTACCACTAGGATAGCTTGTCTAATAAGGTTGACTTACAACCAGACACCATAAGGGGATTGTTTGGTCAGGTAGTAGGTGGTTCCAGAATTGGAAACATCCCCTACCAGGCCAACTTCTCACATTGGTGAGCAGCGGTGCGGATTTGAGCTTGCTGTTGTTTTACCATTGCAATCTTTATATCAAATTGAAAGATCACATCAAGTACCTCTAGGTACATATAAAATCAAAAGCTTAGCATATTAAGTTCTACTGAACTTAGTAGTTGTAGGTTGAAGGGAGTAGCACACCCCTGACTACAACTCACTAGCAAGGTCCAGTAGGAAAACACTTAGTGTAGGTAAGTGCACCACTTACACCTCACTAGTAACCATGTCCGACACAGGAAAGGCCTCAGGGTCTAGTCCTGTGACAGTTGACCCTACCCAGGCAACTTCTGGATATGACAAACTAACCCGCAGAGACTTGATTGTCTTGTGCAAAGCAAGAGGGTTAAAAAGGGGCAGAAGCCCCACCTGCCTGACCCTGATAGAACTCCTAGAACAGGATGACTTAGAGAGGGCAAAAGCAGCTTCCCTAGATACAGGAACTGGAGGGAACCCCCCTGCAGTTGATCCCCCTGAAGAGGAGGATGATGATGACTTGGATGAGGACTCAGATGCTGGGGACTTAGAAGTACAGGATCAGGGTAGCCAGGTTCCAGTTGGTAGGCTTAGCCAGGCCAACTTGGACCTACTGGGGAATGGAGAGGGCCAGCACCTCCCCAGAACCCAAAATGTGATTCTCCCAGGCAACAGAAGAGTGAGATCTCCCTCAGGGGACTCTCATCTTTCTAGTGCCTCCAGAGAATCAGAGAGAGGCATGAGTGCTTCTCAGAAAGCTGAGCATAGGGCTAGAATGAGGGCTGTCAGACTCCAGATAGAGAGAGAGGAGGTAGCCCTGAGTCAAGCTAAGCTTACCTTAGCTCAAGCTAAACTTGCCTTGGCAAGAGAGCAGAAATTGTGTGGCTTAGATGCCACTGGTGGCAGCAATATTCCTAAAGAGAAACCCAGGTCCTATGATAGTAGAAACCTGACAAAGATTGTGCCCCCCTTCAAAGAAGGGGATGACATCCACAAATGGATGACTGCTCTTGAGAGAGCCTGCATGGTACAGCAGGTTCCTGAGGAACAGTGGGCAGCAATCTTATGGTACTCCTTTTCAGAGAAAGGGAGGGACAAGCTCCTCACTGTCAGACATGAGGATGCAAACAATTACAAAGTCCTGAAGAGTGTTCTGATAGATGGGTTTGGCTTAACCACTGAACAGTACAGGTTCAAGTTCAGAGACACCCAGAAGACACAGACTCAGGACTGGACTGATTTTGTAGATTGTGCTACTAAGGCTCTGGAGGGTTGGCTACATGGCAGCAAAGTACATGACTTTACAGGATTGTATAATTTGATTATGAGGGAGCAGATCCTAAGTAATTGTCAGAACCAGCTCTTACACCAGCACCTGGTAGACTCTGATCTGACCTCTCCCCAAGAATTGGGAAAGAAGGCAGACAAATGGGTCAGAACCAGGATTAGGCCTAAGAATCAGGACAGTAACCAGAAGAAGGAGTCTACCAAGCCTCAAGATAAGGGTGGGGATAAAAGTAAAGAAAAGACTTCCCCAGGGCCCCAAAACTCCAAGGATGGGGGTGGGTCCCAAGACACTTCTTCAACTGAGAAAAAACCCTATTGTTATCCCTGTAAACAGGTGGGGCATTACAAAACAGACAGCTGTTGTCCCAAGAATAACAATAAAGAAAATATACCTCCAAAGCCAGCTTCAACACCTCCTGTTACTGTCAGCAGTAATCCCCCAGGAAGTGGAAGCACACCCAGGAATCTGGGTGGGTTTACTTTTGGAAATCAGGTGGACCCTGGCCTATCCAGGTCCCCATCACCCAATGATCTTGTTTATGAGGCTGGCATGGGGTTTGCCAACTTCTCTGCTTGCCCAAATACTTTGAGCAAGTATAGACAAGAACCCGTCATCAATGGTTTAAGAGTTGAAGCTTTTAGAGACACAGGGGCTAGCATCACCATGGTGGCTGATGGCATAGTCCCCTCTAAGCAACTTTTACCTGGTGCCACATACCAGGTAATAAACATTGATGGCATCCAAACGAATCATCCCATGGCAGTAGTAAGTCTCAGCTGGGGAGGTGTCACTGGCCCAAAGAGAGTGGCAGTGTCCCCAAACTTGCCTGTAGACTGTCTACTGGGTAATGATTTAGAAATCTCAGCCTGGGCTGGGGTTGAACAGGAAATCCATTCTAGAATGGTAAATTCCAATGGAAAGGTTAGTGGGGCTGTAATGGCTACAGCCCCAATTCAAGATGTCCTTCCTGAAAAGGTTGGTAGGGCGGAGATACTCCCTGCCCCATCTTTAGCAAAAGCTCTTCCTGAACAGAATAGCAAAGCTGTTATGATAACAGCAGAAACCCAAACTGAGTCTCCTCCTGAAAAGGTTGGTGGGGCTGTGATGGCCACAGCCCAAACTCAAACTGACACGTGTGTTGTGAAACCTGAAATGATGGATAACTCCACACAAACTGAGAGCATGGAGGAGGAAGAGAAATCTCCCCCTCACCAGACTTTAGGACAGGATCAGCCTCCTCAGGGAACTGATCTTACCCCTGATGAAGGAACTGCCCCAGAGGTGGTTGGGCCTAGCCTGACAGAACCTCTGATGTCAGTGGACCCTTCTCAGGTGGGACCCAGTCTGGAGCAGGTAACCTGCCCCTCTCTCCCTTGCCTTAGCCAGCCCAGGGCTGCAGAGGTCAAGAAGGACAGTGAGACCCAGAGGGCCCCCTGTCAAATAAAGCACCCCCATCAAAAGATTAGGTGCACCAAAACTAGTAGCCCTAGTAAGGTGAAAACTTTAAAAACTCCTGAGGGAGCCCCCTTAAAAACAGTTAGGGACCTCCCACAGATGGATTCTGTTGGGCACAGCCAAACCTGGGACCCAAGGGGCCCAAACCTGAACTGTCCCTCCAGCAAGCCAAACAGAGGGACCCAGCCTCCAGCTTTAGGTAGCCAGAGGTTGACCCTGAGAGCACAGTGCAACTCAGTTAAAGAAAGAAAGGCACACCTGGTGGAAGATAATTGGAGGAAGCCAAGCCCTAACTTAGTGGAGCCTAACTTCAATACTCCATATCCAAACCAGCCTTTAACTTTGCATAAACACACCCAAGGTAGTGATTCCCTATGGTGGAGACCCTCTAATACCCAAAGGGTGAGGGACTGCTTAGTGGACCATGAGACAGGGGGTACCCATGCTAGTGCAGGTACTTCCTTATATGGCCACTCAGGCAATATAGGCTTACCTGGCCAAGGATAGCCTTATCTCCTTTCGTTTGGGGGGGGGTTATGTAGGAAGGTGGCTACCTGACTATGGTTACCCCAGATTTTTTGCCTGTGTTTAGCTGGTTTTTTGACTTAGTTGACCTGGTTCCCTGCTAATCAGGGCCCCAGGCCATCTGCTCTCTCTGTAAAATGGATTCCATGTACCCTAGGTACATACCAATTGGAAATGGACTCCTTGTCAGCCCCTGTAGAATGCACTATAGGTGCACAGGGCACAGGAGCCACTAAGGCCTACCAGGGGCTGCAGCATATCTTTTGCCACCCCTGGCTGGTTCTTAAATTGACACAACTGGCTGATCACTCAGCTGGGGTAAGGTGGTGTACACACCCCTTGCTTAGATATAGTATACCTATGTCTAAAACCTATATCTGGACACATGTAAACCTGTGAGCCACTCCTATAGACAGGCCTCACCAATCCTGGAGGCTGGGTGCTTGGTTTTTATGTGAGATGGAGCTCTAGCATGAGCTGAGCCTGTCTGCAGCCGTCGGGAACAAATCCCTAAGCTGTTTCAGGATAATGCCATACCATATACTATTAAGTGCCTTATAATCCTCGCGGTTATTTAGCAACTCTGGTTTGGCTTTATCAAAACATGTCGTGTAAGGTGTCATACGCTTTGGAATACCATCCCCTCGCCAGTTCTGGCGACGGGGATGGCATTCCACCCCTCTAGAGGGGTAAGACATGTTACTTCACTTTAATGCGGTTGATTTCTCCAAAGGCCTTAAGATCCCCAAAATGGATGCCTCTGCCACAGACAAATGTCTGGACCCCTGGAGCTGACCGAAACCCAGTCAAGGGGGTCCTGGACAAAGGGTTTCCTGTCACAGGAGGGTGTCACCGCCCTCCAGACAGGAGATAGTGTATTGTAGCAGGGAGGTTTGAAAGAAACCAGACACTGCCTGGGGCGCACAAGGCTGCCCCTTGCATAATCCGGCCAAACCGGTTCTGGGGCACTCCAGCCCTCGTGCCAGGGCGGCCTGGATCAAAGGAAGGGGGTGTATCCACCCACTTCCTGGGTCCCACCCATAGGAGGGGACCTAGCAGGTAATCACGCCCACCAGATTCGAATAAGAGTGGGAGCAGTGCCAATGCACATCAGATTTCCTGGAAGAAACATTTGAAACGATATTCTGGACCCTTCGCCCTCCATCTCAACGTGGAAGCCCGAAGAATCTCCCTTGTGGTCAAGGAGTGACCACCCTGCAGCAGCAGGCACCATCCAGCCCTCGACGTCTACTTGGTTGCAGTTCCCGCCGGAACTCGAGCGACTGAGATCGACGAGATCAAGCCTGCCCAGCTTCTAACAGCCCGATCCACAGTCCCTGCAAAGCTGAGACCCGTGGAGGCGACCGGAAGCGTGGGGCACGCCATCTTGAAGTGACCACGAGACGCTGACCGTGCAGCCCACGAGTGACCCTCGAAGCTGTACACCGGGGTTTGAGAAGCCCCCACCCTGAGCTACTCCTGAGCCGAAGTTCAGCCCTCCACACTCGACGAGTGCTGCGTGGGGCCCTTTGGCACGATTTGGCTCAACGCGTTGGCCCGGTCACTTGCCAGCTGGCTTGTGGTCCCTGTGCCGACGAACTACAAAAGAAGACTCGTGATTCTGGTTGCTCCAGATCCACACCAGCTCCCCTGAAAGGGAGCCCCGACTCTGACCTTCCTGGTCCGAGTAAGACGCCATCTTCCAATCCCGCGTGGATTGCTCTTACCAAGGCTTGTTTGCTCCAAACCGGAAGCCGACTGCACCGACGGTGAGAGCCTGCGTGGGACAGATCGTGACCTGCTCCTGGACGTCGCAGATGCCCCAGAGCCCACGTGACAGCGAAGAGAAGCGCCTCGACGACCACCTGATTGCGCCCGACATTGCCTGGTTCCGTCCTGGTTCCACCCTGGTCACTGCTGAGTGACCCAGACTCTGTCCCCTCTGCTTTCAGGTACTCTACAACTTGAGTCCACCCTTGGACTCCACCGGACACTTCGTCTTCACCCTGCCTGCAGCCCTTTCAGCTCCAAGCACCAAGAGCCTGCGTGTCAAAACCCGACGCCACTTCGACCCTGTGCACCCACTTCCTGTGGGTGAGGTAACTTTGCTCCGCCGGTGTTCCCACACTGGTGCACACCTCTAGGGTCTGTGTGTTAAGTTTTGTTCCTCTAGGTTCAGCGGAAGTGTCCTTAAACTTTAACTATTTGACTTTTACGCACCATTGGTTAACATTGGTGCATGCGTGCGCTTTCCGCACATCTCCCGAATCCCGAGGGCCATTCCCGACTTCAGCATTGCTTGTCCTGACTGCTCCCAGCGATTCCCTAGGCCCTAGGCCTAACCACTGTTCGAGTGGCCTCTCTTATACCACTTGTTTAGTATATGGTTTGAGTGGCCCCCTGCCCTCATCCATAATTGTGCAACTTTGTATGTTTAAACAGTGCTTTTGATTTAACGCTTGTGCCCCTTTATTCATAAAGAATACTGGGGATTGTTTTTAGTAATAAACACATATATTTTTATAATATATACTTGTGTGGTGTCCTTTCATTTGGTATTACAGGATTGTATGTGGTAAAACAGCTCGCTTAACACGACCTCTTAAGTTAAGCCTTTAGGCTGCTTAGTCCATGCTACCACTAGGATAGCTTGTCTAATAAGGTTGACTTACAACCAGACACCATAAGGGGATTGTTTGGTCAGGTAGTAGGTGGTTCCAGAATTGGAAACATCCCCTACCAGGCCAACTTCTCACAACTGGGGTTTGAGAAGCCCCCACCCTGAGCTACTCCTGTGCCGAAGTTCAGCCCTCCACACTCGACGAGTGCTGCGTGGGGCCCTTTGGCACGAGTTGGCTCAACGCGTTGGCCTGGTCACTTGCCAGCTGGCTTGTGGTCCCTGTGCTGACGAACTACCAAAGAAGACTTGTGATTCTGGTTGCTCCAGATCCACACCAGCTCCCCTGAAAAGGAGCCCCGACTCTGACCTTCCTGGTCCGAGTGAGAAGCAATCTTCCGATCCCGCGTGGATTGCTCTTACCAAGGCTTGTTTGCTCCAAACCGGAAGCCGACTGCACCGACGGTGAGAGCCTGCGTGGGACAGATCGTGACCTGCTCCTGGACGTCGCAGATGCCCCAGAGCCCACGTGACAGCGGAGAGAAGCTCCTCGACGACCACCTGATTGCGCCCGACATTGCCTGGTTCCGTCCTGGTTCCACCCTGGTCACTGCTGAGTGACCCAGACTCTGTCCCCTCTGCTTTCAGGTACTCTACAACTTGAGTCCACCCTTGGACTCCACCGGACACTTCATCTTCACCCCGCCTGCAGCCCTTTCAGCTTCAAGCACCAAGAGCCTGCGTGTCAAAACCCGACGCCACTTCGACCCTATGCACCCGCTTCCTGTGGGTGAGGTAACTTTGCTCCGCCGGTGTTCCCACGCTGGTGCACACCTCTAGGGTCTGTGTGTTAAGTTTAGTATCTCTAGGTTCAGCGGAAGTGTCCTTTAACTTTAACTCTTTGACTTTTACGCACCATTGGTTAACATTGGTGCATGCGTGCGCTTTCCGCACATCTCCCGAATCCCGAGGGCCATTCCCGACTTCAGCATTGCTTGTCCTGACTGCTCCCAGCGATTCCCTAGGCCCTAGGCCTAACCACTGTTCGAGTGGCCTCTCTTATACCACTTGTTTAGTATATGGTTTGAGTGGCCACCCGCCCTCATCCATAATTGTGCAACTTGTATGTTTAAACAGTGCTTTTTGATTTAACGCTTGTGCCCCTTTATTCATAAAGAATACTGGGGATTGTTTTTAGTAATAAATACATATATTTTTATAATATATACTTGTGTGGTGTCCTTTCATTTGGTATTACAGGATTGTATGTGGTAAAACAGCTCGCTTAACACGACCTCTTAAGTTAAGCCTTTAGGCTGCTTAGTCCATGCTACCCCTAGGATAGCTTGTCTAATAAGGTTGACTTACAACCAGACACCATAAGGGGATTGTTTGGTCAGGTAGTAGGTGGTTCCAGAATTGGAAACATCCCCTACCAGGCCAACTTCTCACATTGGTGGCAGCGGTGCGGATTTGAGCTTGCTGTTGTTTTACCATTGCAATCTTTATATCAAATTGAAAGATCACATCAAGTACCTCTAGGTACATATAAAATCAAAAGCTTAGCATATTAAGTTCTACTGAACTTAGTAGTTGTAGATTGAAGGGAGTAGCACACCCCTGACTACAACTCACTAGCAAGGTCCAGTAGGAAAACACTTAGTGTAGGTAAGTGCACCACTTACACCTCACTAGTAACCATGTCTGACACAGGAAAGGCCTCAGGGTCTAGTCCTGTGACAGTTGACCCTACCCAGGCAACTTTTGGATATGACAAGTTAACCCGCAGAGACTTGATTGCCTTGTGTAGGAAGGTGGCTACCTGACTATGGTTACCCCGGATTTTTTGCCTGTGTTTAGCTGGTTTTTTTACTTAGTTGACCTGGTTCCCTGCTAATCAGGGCCCCAGGCCATCTGCTCTCTCTGTAAAATGGATTCCATGTACCCTAGGTACATACCACAAGTGGAAATGGACTCCTTGTCAGCCCCTGTAGAATGCACTATAGGTGCACAGGGCATAGGAGCCACTAAGGCCTACCAGGGGCTGCAGCATATCTTTTGCCACCCCTGGCTGGTTCTTAAATTGACACAACTGGCTGATCACTCAGCTGGGGTAAGGTGGTGTACACACCCCTTGCTTAGATATAGTATACCTATGTCTAAACCTATATCTGGACACATGTAAACCTGTGAGCCACTCCTATAGTCCGGCCTCATCAATCCTGGAGGCTGAGTGCGTGGTTTTATGTGAGATGGAGCTCTAGCATGAGCTGAGCCTGTCTGCAGCCATCGGGAACAAATCCCTAAGCTGTTTCAGGATAATGCCATACCATATACTATTAAGTGCCTTATAATCCTCGCGGTTATTTAGCAACTTTGGTTTGGCTTTATCAAAACATGTCGTGTAAGGTGTCATACGCTTTGGAATACCATCCCCTCGCCAGTTCTGGCGACGGGGATGGCATTCCACCCCTCTAGAGGGGTAAGACATGTTACTTTGCTTTAATGCGGTTGATTTCTCCAAAGACCTTAAGATCCACAAAATGGATGCCTCTGCCACAGACAAATGTCTGGACCCCTGCAGTTGACTGAAACTCGACCAAATGGGTCCTGGACAAAGGGTTTCCTGTCACAGGAGGGTGTCACCGCCCTCCAGACAGGAGATAGTGTATTGTAGCAGGGAGGTTTGAAAGAAACCAGACAGTGCCTGGGGAGCACAAGGCTTCCCCTTGCATAATCCGGTCAAACCGGTTCTGGGGCAGCCCAGCCCCAGCTCCAGTGAGACCTGGACAAAGGAAAGGGGGTGTAACCACCCCCCTTCCTGGTCCCACCCATAGGGAGGGACCTAGCAGGAGATCCACCCCTCAGATTGGAATAAGAGTGGGAGCAGTGCCCTAGCACAGCAGATCATCCTGAAATCACCTTTATTCTAAGAAGACGACTGGACTTCGACATTCTGATGATAGAAGACTGAAGAGAATCTCCCTTGTGGCCTAGGAGGGGCCACCCTGTGAACACAGGCACCACCCAGCACCTCGACGTCTGCTTTGCCGCCGCCTCCCGCCGGAGCTCGAGTGCAGAGCCTGACAAGACCCAGCTTCCCAGACTTCTCCCAGCCCGATCCACAGTCCCTGCAAAGAAGGGACCTGTGGAGGCACCGAGAGACGTGGGAGCGGACATCTTGAAAGACCCTCGAGACGCTGACTGCGCAGCACCCGAGGCACCCTCGACTCTGTGCTTTGGGGTTTGAGAAGCCCCACAATCGAGCAGCATTTGCACTAAAGATCAGCCCTCCAGCATCTCCACGATCTGCGTGGGGCCCTTTTGCTTTGTGCCACTCGACTCGCCATCCCGGCCGCTTGTCACGTGGTCAGCGGCCATCTTGGCGACGAAACCTACGATTTACACTGTGGGTCTGGTTGCTCCAGACCTGCCCTCGCTCCTGTAGAAAGGAGTACCCGCTCTGACCTTGCTGGTCCGAGTAATAAGCCTTTTTTACTTTCCCCGTGGCTTGCATTAGCCAAGGCTTGTTTGCTTCAATCGAGTTGCCGACACCGCCAACAGCTAGAGCCTTCGAAGAACAGCTCGTGATCGACTCCTGGACGTCCTTGACCTCTTCGTGTCCACGTGGCTGCAGAGAGAAGCAACCCCTCATCACCTGTTTGCACCCGACTTTGCCTGGTTCCAATCTGGTTCCACGGTGGTCACTGGCCAGTGACTTTGAACACTGTCCCCTCTGCTTTCAGGTCTTCACCACTTCAGATCCACCCTTGGATCCACCGGACACTTCTCCTTCACATCGCCTGCAGCGTCTTCAGCTTCAAGCGCCAAGAACCTGCGTGTCAAAACCCGACGCCACTTCGACCCTGTGCACCCGCTTCCTGTGGGTGAGGTAACTTTGCTCCGCCGGTGTTCCCACACTGGTACACATCTCTAGGGTCTGTGTCTTAAGTTTTGTTCCTCTAGGTTCAGCGGAAGTGTCCTTAAACTTTAACTTTATGACTTTTACGCACCATTGGTTAACATTGGTGCATGCGTGCGCTTTCCGCACATCTCCCGAATCCCGACGGCCATTCTCGACTTCAGCATTGCTTGTCCTGACTGCTCCCAGCGATTCCCTAGGCCCTAGGCCTAACCACTACTCGAGTGGCCTCTCTTATACCACTTGTTTAGTATATGGTTTGAGTGGCCCCCTGCCCTCATCCATAATTGTGCAACTTTGTATGTTTAAACAGTGCTTTTGATTTAACGCTTGTGCCCCTTTATTCATAAAGAATACTGGGGATTGTTTTTAGTAATAAACACATATATTTTTATAATATATACTTGTGTGGTGTCCTTTCATTTGGTATTACAGGATTGTATGTGGTAAAACAGCTCGCTTAACATGACCTCTTAAGTTAAGCCTTTAGGCTGCTTAGTCCATGCTACCCCTAGGATAGCTTGTCTAATAAGGTTGACTTACAACCAGACACCATAAGGGATTGTTTGGTCAGGTAGTAGGTGGTTCCAGAATTGGAAACATCCCCTACCAGGCCAACTTCTCACATTGGTGAGCAGCGGTGCGGATTTGAGCTTGCTGTTGTTTTACCATTGCAATCTTTATATCAAATTGAAAGATCACATCAAGTACCTCTAGGTACATATAAAATCAAAAGCTTAGCATATTCAGTTCTACTGAACTTAGTAGTTGTAGGTTGAAGGGAGTAGCACACCCCTGACTACAACTCACTAGCAAGGTCCAGTAGGAAAACACTTAGTGTAGGTAAGTGCACCACTTACACCTCACTAGTAACCATGTCTGACACAGGAAAAGCCTCAGGGTCTACTCCTGTGACAGTTGACCCTACCCAGGCAACTTTTGGATATGACAAACTAACCCGCAGAGACTTGATTGCCTTGTGCAAAGCAAGAGGGTTAAAAAGGGGCAGAAGCCCCACCTGCCTAATCCTGGTAGAAATCCTAGAACAGGATGACTTAGAGAAGGCAAAAGCAGCTTCCCTAGACACAGAGAACCCCCCTGTAGTTGATCCCCCTGAAGAGGAGGATGATGATGACTTGGATGAGGACTCAGAGGTTGAGGACTTAGAAGTACAGGATCAGGGTAGCCAGGTTCCAGTTGGTAGGCTTAGCCAGGCCAACTTGGACCTACTGGGGAATGGAGAGGGCCAGCACCTCCCCAGAACCCAACATGTGATTCTCCCAGGCAACAGAAGAGTGAGATCTCCCTCAGGGGACTCTCATATTTCTAGTGCCTCCAGAGAATCAGAGAGAGGCATGACTGCTTCTCAAAAAGCTGAGCATAGGGCCAGAATGAGGGCTGTCCAACTCCAAATAGAGAGGGAGGAGGTAGCCTTGGCTCAAGCTAAACTTAGCATGGCCCAAGCTAAACTTGCCTTGGCAAGAGAGAAAAAATTGTGTGGCTTAGATGCCACTGGTGGCAGCAATATTCCTAAAGAGAAACCCAGGTCCTATGATAGTAGAAACCTGACAAAGATTGTGCCCCCCTTCAAAGAAGGGGATGACATCCACAAATGGATGACTGCTCTTGAGAGAGCCTGCATGGTACAGCAGGTTCCTGAGGAACAGTGGGCAGCAATCTTATGGTACTCCTTTTCAGAGAAAGGGAGAGATAAGCTCCTCACTGTTAGACATGAGGATGCAAACAATTACAAAGTCCTGAAGAGTGTTCTGATAGATGGGTTTGGCTTAACCACTGAACAGTACAGGTTGAAGTTCAGAGATACCCAGAAGACACAGACTCAGGACTGGACTGATTTTGTAGATTGTGCTACTAAGGCTCTGGAGGGTTGGCTACATGGCAGCAAAGTACATGACTTTACAGGATTGTATAATTTGATTATGAGGGAGCAGATCCTAAGTAATTGTCAGAACCAGCTCTTACACCAGCACCTGGTAGACTCTGATCTGACCTCTCCCCAAGAATTGGGAAAGAAGGCAGACAAATGGGTCAGAACCAGGATTAGGCCTAAGAATCAGGACAGTAACCAGAAGAAGGAGTCTACCAAGCCTCAAGATAAGGGTGGGGATAACAATAAAGGAAAGACTTCCCCAGGGCCCCAAAACTCCAAGAATGGGGGTGGGTCCCAAGACACTTCTTCAACTGAAAAAAAGCCTTATTGTTATCCCTGTAAACAGGTTGGGCATTACAAAACAGACAACTGTTGTCCCAAGAATAACAATAAAGAAAATATACCTCCAAAGCCAGCTTCAACACCTCCTGTTACTGTCAGCAGTAATCCCCCAGGAAGTGGAAGCACACCCAGGAATCTGGGTGGGTTTACTGTTGGAGCTCAGGTGGACCCTGGCCTATCCAGGTCCCCATCACCCAATGATCTTGTTTATGAGACTGGCATGGGGTTTGCCAACTTCTCTGCTTGCCCAAATACTTTGAGCAAGTATAGACAAGAACCCATCATCAATGGTTTGAAAGTTGAAGCTTTTAGAGACACAGGGGCTAGCATCACCATGGTGGCTGATGGCATAGTCCCCTCTAAGCAACTTTTACCTGGTGCCACATACCAGGTTACAAACATTGATGGAATCCAAACAAATCATCCCATGGCAGTAGTAAGTCTCAGCTGGGGAGGTGTCATTGGCCCAAAGAGAGTGGCAGTGTCACCAAACTTGCCTGTAGACTGCCTACTTGGTAATGATTTGGAGATCTCAGCCTGGGCTGAGGTTGAACAGGAAACCCATTCTAGAATGGTGAATTCCAATGGAAAGGTTAGTGGGGCTGTAATGGCTACAGCCCCAATTCAAGATGTCCTTCCTGAAAAGGTTGGTAGGGCTGAGAAACTCTCTGCCCCATCTTTAGAAAAAGCTCTTCCTGAACAGAATAGCAAAGCTGTTATGATAACAGCCGAAACCCAAACTGAGTCTCCTCCTGAAAAGGTTGGTGGGGCTGTGATGGCCACAGCCCAAACTCAAACTGACATGTGTGTTGTGAAACCTGAAATGATGGATAACTCCACACAAACTGAGAGCATGGAGGAGGAAGAGAAATCTCCCCCTCACCAGACTTTAGGACAGGATCAGCCTCCTCAGGGAACTGATCTCACCCCTGATGAAGGAACTGCCCCAGAGGTTGTTAGGCCTGGCCTGACAGAGCCTCTGATGGCGGTGGACCCTTCTCAGGTGGGACCCAGTCTGGAGCAGGTAACCTGCCCCTCTCTCC
The DNA here is from genome assembly GCF_964261635.1 of Lissotriton helveticus. NCBI lineage: Eukaryota > Metazoa > Chordata > Amphibia > Caudata > Salamandridae > Lissotriton > Lissotriton helveticus. The sequence continues at coordinate 602,211 of NW_027611671.1, read as the reverse complement.
CTTGCCTTAGCCAGCCCAGGGCTGCAGAGGACAAGAAGGACAGTGAGACCCAGAGGGCCCCCTGTCAAATAAAGCTCCCCCATCAACAGATTAGGGGCACCAAAACTAGTAGCCCTAGTGAGGTGAAAACTTTAAAAACTCCTGAGGGAGCCCCCTTAAAAACAGTTAGGGACCTCCCACAGATGGATTCTGTTGGGCACAGCCAAACCTGGGACCCAAAGGGCCCAAACCTGAACTGTCCCTCCAGCAAGCCAAACAGAGGGACCCAGCCTCCAGCTTTAGGTAGCCAGAGGTTGACCCTGAGAGCACAGTGCAACTCAGTTAAAGAAAGAAAGGCACACATGGTGGAAGATAATTGGAGGAAGCCAAGCCCTAACTTAGTAGAGCCTCACTTCAAAACTCCATATCCAAACCAGCCTTTAACTTTGCATAAACACACCCAAGGTAGTGATTCCCTATGGTGGAGACCCTCTAATACCCAAAGGGTGAGGGACTGCTTAGTGGACCATGAGACAGGGGGTACCCATGCTAGTGCAGGTACTTCCTTATATGGCCACTCAGGCAATATAGGCTTACCTGGCCAAGGATAGCCTTATCTCCTTTCGTTTGGGGGGGGTTATGTAGGAAGGTGGCTACCTGACTATGGTTACCCCGGATTTTTTGCCTGTGTTTAGCTGGTTTTTTGACTTAGTTGACCTGGTTCCCTGCTAATCAGGGCCCCAGGCCATCTGCTCTCTCTGTAAAATGGATTCCATGTACCCTAGGTACATACCACAAGTGGAAATGGACTCCTTGTCAGCCCCTGTAGAATGCACTATAGGTGCACAGGGCATAGGAGCCACTAAGGCCTACCAGGGGCTGCAGCATATCTTTTGCCACCCCTGGCTGGTTCTTAAATTGACACAACTGGCTGATCACTCAGCTGGGGTAAGGTGGTGTACACACCCCTTGCTTATATATAGTATACCTATGTCTAAACCTATATCTGGACACATGTAAACCTGTGAGCCACTCCTATAGTCCGGCCTCATCAATCCTGGAGGCTGAGTGCGTGGTTTTATGTGAGATGGAGCTCTAGCATGAGCTGAGCCTGTCTGCAGCCATCGGGAACAAATCCCTAAGCTGTTTCAGGATAATGCCATACCATATACTATTAAGTGCCTTATAATCCTCGCGGTTATTTAGCAACTTTGGTTTGGCTTTATCAAAACATGTCGTGTAAGGTGTCATACGCTTTGGAATACCATCCCCTCGCCAGTTCTGGCGACGGGGATGGCATTCCACCCCTCTAGAGGGGTAAGACATGTTACTTTGCTTTAATGCGGTTGATTTCTCCAAAGACCTTAAGATCCACAAAATGGATGCCTCTGCCACAGACAAATGTCTGGACCCCTGCAGTTGACTGAAACTCGACCAAATGGGTCCTGGACAAAGGGTTTCCTGTCACAGGAGGGTGTCACCGCCCTCCAGACAGGAGATAGTGTATTGTAGCAGGGAGGTTTGAAAGAAACCAGACAGTGCCTGGGGAGCACAAGGCTTCCCCTTGCATAATCCGGTCAAACCGGTTCTGGGGCAGCCCAGCCCCAGCTCCAGTGAGACCTGGACAAAGGAAAGGGGGTGTAACCACCCCCCTTCCTGGTCCCACCCATAGGGAGGGACCTAGCAGGAGATCCACCCCTCAGATTTGAATAAGAGTGGGAGCAGTGCCCTAGCACAGCAGATCATCCTGAAATCACCTTTAAACTAAGAAGACGACTGGACTTCGACATTCTGATGATAGAAGACTGAAGAGAATCTCCCTTGTGGCCTAGGAGGGGCCACCCTGTGAACACAGGCACCACCCAGCACCTCGACGTCTGCTTTGCCGCCGCCTCCCGCCGGAGCTCGAGTGCAGAGCCTGACAAGACCCAGCTTCCCAGACTTCTCCCAGCCCGATCCACAGTCCCTGCAAAGAAGGGACCCGTGGAGGCACCGAGAGACGTGGGAGCGGACATCTTGAAAGACCCCCGAGACGCTGACTGCGCAGCACCCAAGGCACCCTCGACTCTGTGCTTTGGGGTTTGAGAAGCCCCACAATCGAGCAGCATTTGCACCAAAGATCAGCCCTCCAGCATCTCCACGATCTGCGTGGGGCCCTTTTGCTTTGTGCCACTCGACTCGCCATCCCGGCCGCTTGTCACGTGGTCAGCGGCCATCTTGGCGACGAAACCTACGATTTACACTGTGGGTCTGGTTGCTCCAGACCTGCCCTCGCTCCTGTAGAAAGGAGTACCCGCTCTGACCTTGCTGGTCCGAGTAATAAGCCTTTTTTACTTTCCCCGTGGCTTGCATTAGCCAAGGCTTGTTTGCTTCAATCGAGTTGCCGATACCGCCAACAGCTAGAGCTTTAGAGGGACAGCTCGTGATCGACTCCTGGACATCCTTGACCTCTTCGTGTCCACGTGGCTGCAGAGAGAAGCAACCCCTCATCACCTGTTTGCACCCGACTTTGCCTGGTTCCAATCTGGTTCCACGGTGGTCACTGGCCAGTGACTTTGAACACTGTCCCCTCTGCTTTCAGGTCTTCACCACTTCAGATCCACCCTTGGATCCACCGGACACTTCTCCTTCACATCGCCTGCAGCGTCTTCAGCTTCAAGCGCCAAGAACCTGCGTGTCAAAACCCGACGCCACTTCGACCCTGTGCACCCGCTTCCTGTGGGTGAGGTAACTTTGCTCCGCCGGTGTTCCCACACTGGTACACATCTCTAGGGTCTGTGTCTTAAGTTTTGTTCCTCTAGGTTCAGCGGAAGTGTCCTTAAACTTTAACTTTATGACTTTTACGCACCATTGGTTAACATTGGTGCATGCGTGCGCTTTCCGCACATCTCCCGAATCCCGACGGCCATTCCCGACTTCAGCATTGCTTGTCCTGACTGCTCCCAGCGATTCCCTAGGCCCTAGGCCTAACCACTACTCGAGTGGCCTCTCTTATACCACTTGTTTAGTATATGGTTTGAGTGGCCCCCTGCCCTCATCCATAATTGTGCAACTTTGTATGTTTAAACAGTGCTTTTGATTTAACGCTTGTGCCCCTTTATTCATAAAGAATACTGGGGATTGTTTTTAGTAATAAACACATATATTTTTATAATATATACTTGTGTGGTGTCCTTTCATTTGGTATTACAGGATTGTATGTGGTAAAACAGCTCGCTTAACACGACCTCTTAAGTTAAGCCTTTAGGCTGCTTAGTCCATGCTACCCCTAGGATAGCTTGTCTAATAAGGTTGACTTACAACCAGACACCATAAGGGATTGTTTGGTCAGGTAGTAGGTGGTTCCAGAATTGGAAACATCCCCTACCAGGCCAACTTCTCACACCTTGTGCAAAGCAAGAGGGTTAAAAAGGGGCAGAAGCCCCACCGGCCTAATCCTGGTAGAAATCCTAGAACAGGATGACTTAGAGAAGGCAAAAGCAGCTTCCCTAGACACAGGGAACCCCCCTGTAGTTGATCCCCCTGAAGAGGAGGAGGATGATGAAGATGAGGACTCAGAGGTTGAGGACTTAGAAGTACAGGATCAGGGTAGCCAGGTTCCAGTTGGTAGGCTTAGCCAGGCCAACTTGGACCTACTGGGGAATGGAGAGGGCCAGCACCTCCCCAGAACCCAACATGTGATTCTCCCAGGCAACAGAAGAGTGAGATCTCCCTCAGGGGACTCTCATATTTCTAGTGCCTCCAGAGAATCAGAGAGAGGCATGACTGCTTCTCAAAAAGCTGAGCATAGGGCCAGAATGAGGGCTGTCCAACTCCAAATAGAGAGGGAGGAGGTAGCCTTGGCTCAAGCTAAACTTAGCATGGCCCAAGCTAAACTTGCCTTGGCAAGAGAGAAAAAATTGTGTGGCTTAGATGCCACTGGTGGCAGCAATATTCCTAAAGAGAAACCCAGGTCCTATGATAGTAGAAACCTGACAAAGATTGTGCCCCCCTTCAAAGAAGGGGATGACATCCACAAATGGATGACTGCTCTTGAGAGAGCCTGCATGGTACAGCAGGTTCCTGAGGAACAGTGGGCAGCAATCTTATGGTACTCCTTTTCAGAGAAAGGGAGAGATAAGCTCCTCACTGTTAGACATGAGGATGCAAACAATTACAAAGTCCTGAAGAGTGTTCTGATAGATGGGTTTGGCTTAACCACTGAACCGTACAGGTTCAAGTTCAGAGACACCCAGAAGACACAGACTCAGGACTGGACTGATTTTGTAGATTGTGCTACTAAGGCTCTGGAGGGTTGGCTACATGGCAGCAAAGTACATGACTTTACAGGATTGTATAATTTGATTATGAGGGAGCAGATCCTAAGTAATTGTCAGAACCAGCTCTTACACCAGCACCTGGTAGACTCTGATCTGACCTCTCCCCAAGAATTGGGAAAGAAGGCAGACAAATGGGTCAGAACCAGGATTAGGCCTAAGAATCAGGACAATAACCAGAAGAAGGAGTCTACCAAGCCTCAAGATTAGGGTGGGGATAAAAGTAAAGAAAAGACTTCCCCAGGGCCCCAAAACTCCAAGGATGGGGGTGGGTCCCAAGACACTTCTTCCACTGAGAAAAAACCCTATTGTTATCCCTGTAAACAGGTGGGGCATTACAAAACAGACAGCTGTTGTCCCAAGAATAACAATAAAGAAAATATACCTCCAAAGCCAGCTTCAACACCTCCTGTTACTGTCAGCAGTAATCCCCCAGGAAGTGGAAGCACACCCAGGAATCTGGGTGGGTTTACTTTTGGAAATCAGGTGGACCCTGGCCTATCCAGGTCCCCATCACCCAATGATCTTGTTTATGAGGCTGGCATGGGGTTTGCCAACTTCTCTGCTTGCCCAAATACTTTGAGCAAGTATAGACAAGAACCCATCATCAATGGTTTGAAAGTTGAGGCTTTTAGAGACACAGGGGCTAGCATCACCATGGTGGCTGATGGCATAGTCCCCTCTAAGCAACTTTTACCTGGTGCCACATACCAGGTTACAAACATTGATGGAATCCAAACAAATCATCCCATGGCAGTAGTAAGTCTCAGCTGGGGAGGTGTCATTGGCCCAAAGAGAGTGGCAGTGTCACCAAACTTGCCTGTAGACTGCCTACTTGGTAATGATTTGGAGATCTCAGCCTGGGCTGAGGTTGAACAGGAAACCCATTCTAGAATGGTGAATTCCAATGGAAAGGTTAGTGGGGCTGTAATGGCTACAGCCCCAATTCAAGATGTCCTTCCTGAAAAGGTTGGTAGGGCTGAGAAACTCTCTGCCCCATCTTTAGAAAAAGCTCTTCCTGAACAGAATAGCAAAGCTGTTATGATAACAGCAGAAACCCAAACTGAGTCTCCTCCTGAAAAGGTTGGTGGGGCTGTGATGGCCACAGCCCAAACTCAAACTGACATGTGTGTTGTGAAACCTGAAATGATGGATAACTCCACACAAACTGAGAGCATGGAGGAGGAAGAGAAATCTCCCCCTCACCAGACTTTAGGACAGGATCAGCCTCCTCAGGGAACTGATCTTACCCCTGATGAAGGAACTGCCCCAGAGGTTGTTAGGCCTGGCCTGACAGAGCCTCTGATGGCGGTGGACCCTTCTCAGGTGGGACCCAGTCTGGAGCAGGTAACCTGCCCCTCTCTCCCTTGCCTTAGCCAGCCCAGGGCTGCAGAGGACAAGAAGGACAGTGAGACCCAGAGGGCCCCCTGTCAAATAAAGCTCCCCCATCAACAGATTAGGGGCACCAAAACTAGTAGCCCTAGTGAGGTGAAAACTTTAAAAACTCCTGAGGGAGCCCCCTTAAAAACAGTTAGGGACCTCCCACAGATGGATTCTGTTGGGCACAGCCAAACCTGGGACCCAAAGGGCCCAAACCTGAACTGTCCCTCCAGCAAGCCAAACAGAGGGACCCAGCCTCCAGCTTTAGGTAGCCAGAGGTTGACCCTGAGAGCACAGTGCAACTCAGTTAAAGAAAGAAAGGCACACATGGTGGAAGATAATTGGAGGAAGCCAAGCCCTAACTTAGTAGAGCCTCACTTCAAAACTCCATATCCAAACCAGCCTTTAACTTTGCATAAACACACCCAAGGTAGTGATTCCCTATGGTGGAGACCCTCTAATACCCAAAGGGTGAGGGACTGCTTAGTGGACCATGAGACAGGGGGTACCCATGCTAGTGCAGGTACTTCCTTATATGGCCACTCAGGCAATATAGGCTTACCTGGCCAAGGATAGCCTTATCTCCTTTCGTTTGGGGGGGGTTATGTAGGAAGGTGGCTACCTGACTATGGTTACCCCGGATTTTTTGCCTGTGTTTAGCTGGTTTTTTGACTTAGTTGACCTGGTTCCCTGCTAATCAGGGCCCCAGGCCATCTGCTCTCTCTGTAAAATGGATTCCATGTACCCTAGGTACATACCACAAGTGGAAATGGACTCCTTGTCAGCCCCTGTAGAATGCACTATAGGTGCACAGGGCATAGGAGCCACTAAGGCCTACCAGGGGCTGCAGCATATCTTTTGCCACCCCTGGCTGGTTCTTAAATTGACACAACTGGCTGATCACTCAGCTGGGGTAAGGTGGTGTACACACCCCTTGCTTATATATAGTATACCTATGTCTAAACCTATATCTGGACACATGTAAACCTGTGAGCCACTCCTATAGTCCGGCCTCATCAATCCTGGAGGCTGAGTGCGTGGTTTTATGTGAGATGGAGCTCTAGCATGAGCTGAGCCTGTCTGCAGCCATCGGGAACAAATCCCTAAGCTGTTTCAGGATAATGCCATACCATATACTATTAAGTGCCTTATAATCCTCGCGGTTATTTAGCAACTTTGGTTTGGCTTTATCAAAACATGTCGTGTAAGGTGTCATACGCTTTGGAATACCATCCCCTCGCCAGTTCTGGCGACGGGGATGGCATTCCACCCCTCTAGAGGGGTAAGACATGTTACTTTGCTTTAATGCGGTTGATTTCTCCAAAGACCTTAAGATCCACAAAATGGATGCCTCTGCCACAGACAAATGTCTGGACCCCTGCAGTTGACTGAAACTCGACCAAATGGGTCCTGGACAAAGGTTTTCCTGTCACAGGAGGGTGTCACCACCCTCCAGACAGGAGATAGTGTATTGTAGCAGGGAGGTTTGAAAGAAACCAGACAGTGCCTGGGGAGCACAAGGCTTCCCCTTGCATAATCCGGTCAAACCGGTTCTGGGGCAGCCCAGCCCCAGCTCCAGTGAGACCTGGACAAAGGAAAGGGGGTGTAACCACCCCCCTTCCTGGTCCCACCCATAGGGAGGGACCTAGCAGGAGATCCACCCCTCAGATTGGAATAAGAGTGGGAGCAGTGCCCTAGCACAGCAGATCATCCTGAAATCACCTTTAAACTAAGAAGACGACTGGACTTCGACATTCTGATGATAGAAGACTGAAGAGAATCTCCCTTGTGGCCTAGGAGGGGCCACCCTGTGAACACAGGCACCACCCAGCACCTCGACGTCTGCTTTGCCGCCGCCTCCCGCCGGAGCTCGAGTGCAGAGCCTGACAAGACCCAGCTTCCCAGACTTCTCCCAGCCCGATCCACAGTCCCTGCAAAGAAGGGACCCGTGGAGGCACCGAGAGACGTGGGAGCGGACATCTTGAAAGACCCCCGAGACGCTGACTGCGCAGCACCCGAGGCACCCTCGACTCTGTGCTTTGGGGTTTGAGAAGCCCCACAATCGAGCAGCATTTGCACTAAAGATCAGCCCTTCAGCATCTCCACGATCTGCGTGGGGCCCTTTTGCTTTGTGCCACTCGACTCGCCATCCCGGCCGCTTGTCACGTGGTCAGCGGCCATCTTGGCGACGAAACCTACGATTTACACTGTGGGTCTGGTTGCTCCAGACCTGCCCTCGCTCCTGTAGAAAGGAGTACCCGCTCTGACCTTGCTGGTCCGAGTAATAAGCCTTTTTTACTTTCCCCATGGCTTGCATTAGCCAAGGCTTGTTTGCTTCAATCGAGTTGCCGATACCGCCAACAGCTAGAGCCTTGGAGGGACAGATCGTGATCGACTCCTGGACGTCCTTGACCTCTTCGTGTCCACGTGGCTGCAGAGAGAAGCAACCCCTCATCACCTGTTTGCACCCGACTTTGCCTGGTTCCAATCTGGTTCCACGGTGGTCACTGGCCAGTGACTTTGAACACTGTCCCCTCTGCTTTCAGGTCTTCACCACTTCAGATCCACCCTTGGATCCACCGGACACTTCTCCTTCACATCGCCTGCAGCGTCTTCAGCTTCAAGCGCCAAGAACCTGCGTGTCAAAACCCGACGCCACTTCGACCCTGTGCACCCGCTTCCTGTGGGTGAGGTAACTTTGCTCCGCCGGTGTTCCCACACTGGTACACATCTCTAGGGTCTGTGTCTTAAGTTTTGTTCCTCTAGGTTCAGCGGAAGTGTCCTTAAACTTTAACTTTATGACTTTTACGCACCATTGGTTAACATTGGTGCATGCGTGCGCTTTCCGCACATCTCCCGAATCCCGACGGCCATTCCCGACTTCAGCATTGCTTGTCCTGACTGCTCCCAGCGATTCCCTAGGCCCTAGGCCTAACCACTACTCGAGTGGCCTCTCTTATACCACTTGTTTAGTATATGGTTTGAGTGGCCCCCTGCCCTCATCCATAATTGTGCAACTTTGTATGTTTAAACAGTGCTTTTGATTTAACGCTTGTGCCCCTTTATTCATAAAGAATACTGGGGATTGTTTTTAGTAATAAACACATATATTTTTATAATATATACTTGTGTGGTGTCCTTTCATTTGGTATTACAGGATTGTATGTGGTAAAACAGCTCGCTTAACACGACCTCTTAAGTTAAGCCTTTAGGCTGCTTAGTCCATGCTACCCCTAGGATAGCTTGTCTAATAAGGTTGACTTACAACCAGACACCATAAGGGATTGTTTGGTCAGGTAGTAGGTGGTTCCAGAATTGGAAACATCCCCTACCAGGCCAACTTCTCACACCTTGTGCAAAGCAAGAGGGTTAAAAAGGGGCAGAAGCCCCACCTGCCTAATCCTGGTAGAAATCCTAGAACAGGATGACTTAGAGAAGGCAAAAGCAGCTTCCCTAGACACAGGGAACCCCCCTGTAGTTGATCCCCCTGAAGAGGAGGAGGATGATGAAGATGAGGACTCAGAGGTTGAGGACTTAGAAGTACAGGATCAGGGTAGCCAGGTTCCAGTTGGCAGGCTTAGCCAGGCCAACTTGGACCTACTGGGGAATGGAGAGGGCCAGCACCTCCCCAGAACCCCACAAGGGATTCTCCCAGGCAACAGAAGAGTGAGATCTCCCTCAGGGGACTCTCATATTTCTAGTGCCTCCAGAGAATCAGAGAGAGGCATGACTGCTTCTCAAAAAGCTGAGCATAGGGCCAGAATGAGGGCTGTCCAACTCCAAATAGAGAGGGAGGAGGTAGCCTTGGCTCAAGCTAAACTTAGCATGGCCCAAGCTAAACTTGCCTTGGCAAGAGAGAAAAAATTGTGTGGCTTAGATGCCACTGGTGGCAGCAATATTCCTAAAGAGAAACCCAGGTCCTATGATAGTAGAAACCTGACAAAGATTGTGCCCCCCTTCAAAGAAGGGGATGACATCCACAAATGGATGACTGCTCTTGAGAGAGCCTGCATGGTACAGTAGGTTCCTGAGGAACAGTGGGCAGCAATCTTATGGTACTCCTTTTCAGAGAAAGGGAGGGACAAGCTCCTCACTGTCAGACATGAGGATGCAAACAATTACAAAGTCCTGAAGAGTGTTCTGATAGATGGGTTTGGCTTAACCACTGAACAGTACAGGTTCAAGTTTAGAGACACCCAGAAGACACAGACTCAGGACTGGACTGATTTTGTAGATTGTGCTACTAAGGCTCTGGAGGGTTGGCTACATGGCAGCAAAGTACATGACTTTACAGGATTGTATAATTTGATTATGAGGGAGCAGATCCTAAGTAATTGTCAGAACCAGCTCTTACACCAGCACCTGGTAGACTCTGATCTGACCTCTCCCCAAGAATTGGGAAAGAAGGCAGACAAATGGGTCAGAACCAGGATTAGGCCTAAGAATCAGGACAATAACCAGAAGAAGGAGTCTACCAAGCCTCAAGATAAGGGTGGGGATAAAAGTAAAGAAAAGACTTCCCCAGGGCCCCAAAACTCCAAGGATGGGGGTGGGTCCCAAGACACTTCTTCCACTGAGAAAAAACCCTATTGTTATCCCTGTAAACAGGTGGGGCATTACAAAACAGACAGCTGTTGTCCCAAGAATAACAATAAAGAAAATATACCTCCAAAGCCAGCTTCAACACCTCCTGTTACTGTCAGCAGTAATCCCCCAGGAAGTGGAAGCACACCCAGGAATCTGGGTGGGTTTACTTTTGGAAATCAGGTGGACCCTGGCCTATCCAGGTCCCCATCACCCAATGATCTTGTTTATGAGGCTGGCATGGGGTTTGCCAACTTCTCTGCTTGCCCAAATACTTTGAGCAAGTATAGACAAGAACCCATCATCAATGGTTTGAAAGTTGAGGCTTTTAGAGACACAGGGGCTAGCATCACCATGGTGGCTGATGGCATAGTCCCCTCTAAGCAACTTTTACCTGGTGCCACATACCAGGTTACAAACATTGATGGAATCCAAACAAATCATCCCATGGCAGTAGTAAGTCTCAGCTGGGGAGGTGTCATTGGCCCAAAGAGAGTGGCAGTGTCACCAAACTTGCCTGTAGACTGCCTACTTGGTAATGATTTGGAGATCTCAGCCTGGGCTGAGGTTGAACAGGAAACCCATTCTAGAATGGTGAATTCCAATGGAAAGGTTAGTGGGGCTGTAATGGCTACAGCCCCAATTCAAGATGTCCTTCCTGAAAAGGTTGGTAGGGCTGAGAAACTCTCTGCCCCATCTTTAGCAAAAGCTCTTCCTGAACAGAATAGCAAAGCTGTTATGATAACAGCAGAAACCCAAACTGAGTCTCCTCCTGAAAAGGTTGGTGGGGCTGTGATGGCCACAGCCCAAACTCAAACTGACACGTGTGTTGTGAAACCTGAAATGATGGATAACTCCACACAAACTGAGAGCATGGAGGAGGAAGAGAAATCTCCCCCTCACCAGACTTTAGGACAGGATCAGCCTCCTCAGGGAACTGATCTTACCCCTGATGAAGGAACTGCCCCAGAGGTGGTTGGGCCTAGCCTGACAGAACCTCTGATGTCAGTGGACCCTTCTCAGGTGGGACCCAGTCTGGAGCAGGTAACCTGCCCCTCTCTACCTTGCCTTAGCCAGCCCAGGGCTGCAGAGGACAAGAAGGACAGTGAGACCCAGAGGGCCCCCTGTCAAATAAAGCACCCCCATCAAAAGATTAGGTGCACCAAAACTAGTAGCCCTAGTAAGGTGAAAACTTTAAAAACTCCTGAGGGAGCCCCCTTAAAAACAGTTAGGGACCTCCCACAGATGGATTCTGTTGGGCACAGCCAAACCTGGGACCCAAGGGGCCCAAACCTGAACTGTCCCTCCAGCAAGCCAAACAGAGGGACCCAGCCTCCAGCTTTAGGTAGCCAGAGGTTGACCCTGAGAGCACAGTGCAACTCAGTTAAAGAGAGAAAGGCACACATGGTGGAAGATAATTGGAGGAAGCTAAGCCCTAAATTAGTAGAGCCTCGCTTCAATACTCCATATCCAAACCAGCCTTTAACTTTGCATAAACACACCCAAGGTAGTGATTCCCTATGGTGGAGACCCTCTAATACCCAAAGGGTGAGGGACTGCTTAGTGGACCATGAGACAGGGGGTACCCATGCTAGTGCAGGTACTTCCTTATATGGCCACTCAGGCAATATAGGCTTACCTGGCCAAGGATAGCCTTATCTCCTTTCGTTTGGGGGGGGTTATGTAGGAAGGTGGCTACCTGACTATGGTTACCCCAGATTTTTTGCCTGTGTTTAGCTGGTTTTTTTGACTTAGTTGACCTGGTTCCCTGCTAATCAGGGCCCCAGGCCATCTGCTCTCTCTGTAAAATGGATTCCATGTACCCTAGGTACATACCAATTGGAAATGGACTCCTTGTCAGCCCCTGTAGAATGCACTATAGGTGCACAGGGCACAGGAGCCACTAAGGCCTACCAGGGGCTGCAGCATATCTTTTGCCACCCCTGGCTGGTTCTTAAATTGACACAACTGGCTGATCACTCAGCTGGGGTAAGGTGGTGTACACACCCCTTGCTTAGATATAGTATACCTATGTCTAAACCTATATCTGGACACATGTAAACCTGTGAGCCACTCCTATAGAAAGGCCTCATCAATCCTGGGGGCTGAGTGCGTGGTTTTATGTGAGATGGAGCTCTAGCATGAGCTGAGCCTGTCTGCAGCCGTCGGGAACAAATCCCTAAGCTGTTTCAGGATAATGCCATACCATATACTATTAAGTGCCTTATAATCCTCGCGGTTATTTAGCAACTTTGGTTTGGCTTTATCAAAACATGTCGTGTAAGGTGTCATACGCTTTGGAATACCATCCCCTCGCCAGTTCTGGCGACGGGGATGGCATTCCACCCCTCTAGAGGGGTAAGACATGTTACTTTACTTTAATGCGGTTGATTTCTCCAAAGACCTTAAGATCCACAAAATGGATGCCTCTGCCACAGACAAATGTCTGGACCCCTGGAGCTGACCGAAACTCAGTCAAGGGGGTCCTGGACAAAGGGTTTCCTGTCACAGGAGGGTGTCACCGCCCTCCAGACAGGAGATAGTGTATTGTAGCAGGGAGGTTTGAAAGAAACCAGACACTGCTTGGGGCGCACAAGGCTGCCCCTTGCATAATCCGGCCAAACCGGTTCTGGGGCACTCCAGCCCTCGTGCCAGGGCGGCCTGGATCAAAGGAAGGGGGTGTATCCACCCACTTCCTGGGTCCCACCCATAGGAGGGGACCTAGCAGGTAATCACGCCCACCAGATTCGAATAAGAGTGGGAGCAGTGCCAATGCACTTCAGATTTCCTGGAAGAAACATTAGAAACGAAACTCTGGACCCTTGGACTCCCATTTCAACTTGGAAGCCCGAAGAATCTCCCTTGTGGTCAAGGAGTGACCACCCTGCAGCAGCAGGCACCATCCAGCCCTCGACGTCTACTTAGTTGCAGTTCCCGCCGGAACTCGAGCGACTGAGATCGACGAGATCAAGCCTGCCCAGCTTCTAACAGCCCGATCCACAGTCCCTGCAAAGCTGAGACCCGTGGAGGCGACCGGAAGCGTGGGGCACGCCATCTTGGATTGACCACGAGACGCTGACCGTGCAGCCCACGAGTGACCCTTGAAGCTGTGCACCGGGGTTTGAGAAGCCCCCACCCTGAGCTACTCCTGAGCCGAAGTTCAGCCCTCCACACTCGACGAGTGCTGCGTGGGGCCCTTTGGCACGAGTTGGCTCAACGCGTTGGCCCGGTCACTTGCCAGCTGGCTTGTGGTCCCTGTGCCGACGAACTACCAAAGAAGACTTGTCATTCTGGTTGCTTCAGATCCACACCAGCTCCCCTGAAAAGGAGCCCCGACTCTGACCTTCCTGGTCCGAGTGAGAAGCAATCTTCCGATCCCGCGTGGATTGCTCTTACCAAGGCTTGTTTGCTCCAAACCGGAAGCCGACTGCACCGACGGTGAGAGCCTGCGTGGGACAGATCGTGACCTGCTCCTGGACGTCGCAGATGCCCCAGAGCCCACGTGACAGCGGAGAGAAGCTCCTCGACGACCACCTGATTGCGCCCGACATTGCCTGGTTCCGTCCTGGTTCCACCCTGGTCACTGCTGAGTGACCCAGACTCTGTCCCCTCTGCTTTCAGGTACTCTACAACTTGAGTCCACCCTTGGACTCCACCGGACACTTCATCTTCACCCCGCCTGCAGCCCTTTCAGCTTCAAGCACCAAGAGCCTGCGTGTCAAAACCCGACGCCACTTCGACCCTATGCACCCGCTTCCTGTGGGTGAGGTAACTTTGCTCCGCCGGTGTTCCCACGCTGGTGCCCACCTCTAGGGTCTGTGTGTTAAGTTTTGTATCTCTAGGTTCAGCGGAAGTGTCCTTTAACTTTAACTCTTTGACTTTTACGCACCATTGGTTAACATTGGTGCATGCGTGCGCTTTCCGCACATCTCCCGAATCCCGAGGGCCATTCCCGACTTCAGCATTGCTTGTCCTGACTGCTCCCAGCGATTCCCTAGGCCCTAGGCCTAACCACTGTTCGAGTGGCCTCTCTTATACCACTTGTTTAGTATATGGTTTGAGTGGCCACCCGCCCTCATCCATAATTGTGCAACTTGTATGTTTAAACAGTGCTTTTTGATTTAACGCTTGTGCCCCTTTATTCATAAAGAATACTGGGGATTGTTTTTAGTAATAAATACATATATTTTTATAATATATACTTGTGTGGTGTCCTTTCATTTGGTATTACAGGATTGTATGTGGTAAAACAGCTCGCTTAACACGACCTCTTAAGTTAAGCCTTTAGGCTGCTTAGTCCATGCTACCCCTAGGATAGCTTGTCTAATAAGGTTGACTTACAACCAGACACCATAAGGGGATTGTTTGGTCAGGTAGTAGGTGGTTCCAGAATTGGAAACATCCCCTACCAGGCCAACTTCTCACATATGGTTTGAGTGGCCCCCTGCCCTCATCCATAATTGTGCAACTTTGTATGTTTAAACAGTGCTTTTGATTTAACGCTTGTGCCCCTTTATTCATAAAGAATACTGGGGATTGTTTTTAGTAATAAACACATATATTTTTATAATATATACTTGTGTGGTGTCCTTTCATTTGATATTACAGGATTGTATGTGGTAAAACAGCTCGCTTAACACGACCTCTTAAGTTAAGCCTTTAGGCTGCTTAGTCCATGCTACCCCTAGGATAGCTTGTCTAATAAGGTTGACTTACAACCAGACACCATAAGGGATTGTTTGGTCAGGTAGTAGGTGGTTCCAGAATTGGAAACATCCCCTACCAGGCCAACTTCTCACATTGGTGAGCAGCGGTGCGGATTTGAGCTTGCTGTTGTTTTACCATTGCAATCTTTGTATCAAATTGAAAGATCACATCAAGTACCTCTAGGTACATATAAAATCAAAAGCTTAGCATATTAAGTTCTACTGAACTTAGTAGTTGTAGGTTGAAGGGATTAGCACACCCTGACTACAACTCACTAGTAAGGTACAGTAGGAAAACACTTAGTGTAGGTAGGTGCATCACTTACACCACACTAGAGTCATGTCTGACACAGGAAAAGCCTCAGGGTCTGCTCCTGTGACAGTTGACCTTACCCAGGCAACTTCCAGCTATGACAAACTAACCCGAAGGGACTTGATTGCCTTGTGCAAATCAAGAGGGTTAAAAAGGGGCAGAAGTCCCACCTGCCAAATCCTGATAGACATCCTAGAACAGGATGAATTAGAGAAGGTGAATGGAATTCCCTTACAGTCAGGAAGTGGAGAGAAACCCCCTGTAACTGACACCCCTCAGGAGGAAGATGGAGAGGAGGGGGAGGAGGACTCAGATGTTGAGGACACCGAAGATCAGGATCAGAGGGGTAGCCAGGTCCTAGTTGCCAGGCTTAACCAGGCCAACTTAGACCTACTGGGAAATGGAGAGGGCCAGCACCTCCCCAGATCCCACAGTCTTATTCTCCCAGGCAACAGAAGAGTGAGATCTCCCTCAGGGGACTCTCATATTTCTAGTGCCTCCAGAGAATCTGAGAGAGGTATGACTGCCTCTCAAAAGACTGAGCATAGGGCCAGAATGAGGGCTGTCAGACTCCAAATAGAGAGGGAGGAGGTAGCCCTGGCTCAAGCTAAACTTACCTTGGCTCAAGCTAGATTTACCTTGGCAAGAGAGCAGAAATTAAGTGGCTTAGATGCCACTGGTGGCAGCAATTTTCCAAGAGAAAAAGACAGGGGCTATGACAATAGAAACCTGACAAAAATTGTGCCCCCCTTTAAAGAAGGGGATGACATCCACAAATGGATGACTGCTCTGGAGAGAGCCTGCATGGTACAGCAGGTTCCTCAAGATCAGTGGGCTGCAATTTTATGGTACTCCTTTTCTGAGAAAGGGAGGGACAGGCTCCTCACAGTTAGACCTGAGGATGACAAAAACGACTCTGTTTTGAAGAGTGCTCTTATTGAAGGGTTTGGCCTAACCACTGAGCAATACAGGTTGTTGTTCAGAGACACCCAAAAAGCACAGACTCAAGACTGGACTGATTTCGTTGAGTGTGCCACTAAGGCTTTGGAGGGTTGGTTGCAGGGAAGTAAAGTTTCAGACTATACAGGATTGTACAATCTTATAATGAGAGAACAGATCCTTAATAACTGTACAAACCAGCTGTTGCATCAATACCTTATTGACTCTGATCTGACCTCTCCCCAAGAATTGGGAAAGAAGGCGGACAAATGGGTCAGAACAAGGATTAAGCAGAAACCCCAGAACCAAGGTGGTGACCAGAAGAAAACAGACCAGAAGGGTGGTAATCAGAAAGATAAAGAAAAAGACCAGAAGTCTTCAGGCCCCCAAACTAATAGTAAGGAGGGTGGTTCCCAAAATGGAAACAAGAAGAAGAAGAACAAAGGTCCAAAGACACCTTGGTGTAATACCTGCAAATCAGTTTCACACTGGGGCAGTGAATGCACCAAGGCAAATCCAGTCCCCACCACTCCAGCTCCTAAAGCAACTGCAACCCCAAGTACAGTAAGCAGTGGTGGAACACAGTCCAAGGGTGTAGCTGGGTTGACCCTGGGTATTGAAGTAGGATCTGGCCTAGTCAGAATCCCTACACAGGCAGTTCTCCTGTATGATGTGGACATTGAGTTGCCCACTGCAGTAAGCCCCAGTAACCTGGGCAAATACAGACAGACTCCCTTAATTAATGAGAAACTGGCTCAAGCTTACAGGGACACATGTGCCAGTGTCACAATGGTGACACCTGACTTTGTGGACCCTGGACAGATTGTACTAGGTGAGAGCTACCTAGTAACCAATGCAAGCAACTCCACTACTTCCCATAGTGTGGCAGTTGTGAACTTCTCCTGGGGAGGGGTTGATGGCCTAAAGAAGGTTGTGGTGAGTGCAGACCTACCAGTAGACTGTCTGTTAGGAAATGACCTTGAAAGCTCAGCATGGTCAGAAGTGGAGTACAGGACTTATGCAGAAATGCTAGGGATTTCAGAGCATGTCCTTGCCATGACAAGGGCTCAGGCTAAGAAGTGCCTTCCTGAACCAGTGGTGGATCTTGAAACAATAGACCAGCCACAACCCAAGAGAAGGAGCAAGAGAGGAAAGGCTCAGCCTTCCACCTTGCCCCAGGTTGAGGATCAGGTTTCAGAGGAAACTGATTCTGCAGTCCAAGAGGAGACTGTCTCTGAGGAGCTTGAACCTGACCAGGTTGAGTTTCTGGGGACAGGGGGACCCTCAAGGGCAGACCTGAGGCAGGCTCAATTAGATTGCCCTTCCCTTGAACCCCTCAGACAGCAGGCTGCTGCTGAGGCTGCTGGGGATGCCCAAGGTACCCATACTGTGTATTGGGATGATGGACTCCTTTACTCAGAGGCTAGAGCCCCCAAGCCTGGCATGACCAGGAGGTTGGTTATACCTCTGCAGTTTAGGGGGTTCCTCCTTACCTTGGCCCATGATATTCCCCTTGCAGGACACTTAGGCCAGAACAAGACGTGGGACAGGCTTGTTTCACACTTTCACTGGCCTCACATGTCAGAGGATGTCAAGGAGTTTTGTCGCTCCTGTGTCACTTGCCAAGCCAGTGGTAGGTCAGGTGGCACACCAAAGGCCCCCCTAATACCACTACCTGTGGTGGGAGTTCCCTTTGAAAGAGTTGGAATTGATATTGTGGGTCCAATGGACCCCCAAACAGCATCTGGGAACAGATTCATACTGGTGGTAGTGGATCATGCCACCAGGTATCCAGAGGCTATTCCCCTAAGGACCACCACAGCCCCTGTGGTGGCAAAGGCCCTCATTGCAGTTTTCTCAAGAGTGGGCTTTCCTAAGGAGGTACTATCAGATAGAGGCACGAATTTTATGTCTAGCTATCTGAAAGCAATGTGGAAGGAATGTGGAGTAAACTATAAGTTTACCACCCCATATCATCCACAATGCAATGGGCTTGTGGAGAGATTTAACAAGACCCTAAAAGGCATGATAAAAGGATTACCAGAGAAGCTCAGGCGGAAATGGGACATTCTTTTACCCTGCCTGGTCTTTGCTTACAGAGAGGTCCCACAGAAGGGGGTTGGCTACAGCCCTTTTGAACTTGTTGAACCTGTTTACAGACATGACAATAAGGCTTTTTCTCTGTTGAAGAAGTGTCTTGGGACCCACCCCCATTCTTGGAGTTTTGGGGCCCTGTGGAAGTCTTTTCTTTATTTTTATCCCCACCCTTATCTTGAGGCTTGGTAGACTCCTTCTTCTGGTTACTGTCCTGATTCTTATGCCTAATCCTGGTTCTGACCCACTTGTCTGCCTTCTTTCCCAATTCTTGGGGAGAGGTCAGATCAGAGTCCACCAGGTGCTGGTGTAAGAGCTGGTTCTGACAATTACTTAGGATCTGCTCCCTCATAATCAAATTATACAATCCTGTAAAGTCATGTTCTTTGCTGCCATGTAGCCAACCCTCCAGAGCCTTAGTTGCACAATCAACAAAATCAGTCCAGTCCTGAGTCTGTGTCTTCTGGGTGTCTCTGAACTTCAACCTGTACTGTTCAGTGGTTAAGCCAAACCCATCTATTAGGACACTCTTCAGGACTGTGAGAAGTTGGCCTGATAGGTGATGTTTCCAATTCTGGAACCACCGGTTATCAGACCAAACAATCCCTTATGGTGTCTGGTTGCAAGTCAACCTTATTAGACAAGCTATCCTAGGGGTAGCATGGACTAAGCAGCCTAAAGGCTTAACTTAAGAGGTCGTGTTAAGCGAGCTGTTTTACCACATACAATCCTGTAATATCAAATGAAAGGACACCACACAAGTATATATTATAAAAATATATGTATTTATTACTAAAAACAATCCCCAGTATTCTTTATGAATAAAGGGGCACAAGCGTTAAATCAAAAGCACAGTTTAAACATACAAAGTTGACAATTATGGATGAGGGCGGGGGGCCACTCAAACCATGTACTAAACAAGTGGTATAAGAGATACCAATCGAACAGTGGTTAGGCCTAGGGCCTAGGGAATCGCTGGGAGCAGTCGGGACAAGCAGTGCTGAAGTCGGGAAAAGCCCGCGGGATTCGGGTGCAGTGCGGAAAGCGCACGCATGCACCAATGTTAACCAATGGTGCGTAAAAGTTGTAGAGTTAAAGTTTAAGGACACTTCCGCTGAACCTAGAGGAACAAAACTTAAGACACAGACCCTAGAGATGTGTACCAGTGTGGGAACACCGGCGGAGCAAAGTTACCTCACCCACAGGAAGCGGGTGCACAGGGTCGAAGTTGAGTCGGGTTTCGTCACGCAGGCTCTTGGTGCTTGAAGCTGAAAGGGCTGCAGGCGGGGTGAAAGAGAAGTGTCCGGTGGAGTCCAAGGGTGGACTCGAGTCAAAAAGTACCTGAAAGCAGAGGGGACAGAGTCTGGGTCACTCAGCAGTGACCAGGGTGGAACCAGGACGGAACCAGGCAATGTCGGGCGCAATCAGGTGGTCGTCGAGGAGCTTCTCTCCGCTGTCACGTGGGCTCTGGGGCATCTGCGATGTCCAGGAGCGGGTCACGATCTGTCCCACAAGGGCTCTCACCGTCGGCGCAGTCGGCTTCAAGTTTGGAGCAAACAACACTTGGCAAGAGCAATCCACGCGGAACCGGGAGATTGCTTCTCACTCGAACCAGGAGGGTCAGAGTGGGGGCTCCTTTTCAGGGGAGCTGGTGCAGATCTGGAGCAACCAGAGTTGCAGGTCGAATTTCAAAGTTCGTCGGTACAGGGGCCACTAGCCGGCTGGCAAGTGACCGGGCCAACGTGTTGAGCCAAATGGAGCAGAAGGGCCCCACGCAGCACTCGTCGAGTGTGGAGGGCTGAACTTCGGTGCAAGAGTGGCTCAGGGTTGGGGCTTCTCAAACCCCGGTGTACAGCTTCGAGGGTCACTCGTGGGCTGCACGGTCAGCGTCTTGTGGTCAATTCAAGATGGCATGCCCCACGCTTCTGGTCGCCTCCACGGGTCTCAGCTCTGCAGGGACTGTGGATCGGGCTGTTGGAAGGCAGGCAAACTTGATCTCGTCGATCACTGTCGCTTGAGTTCCGGCAGGAACTGCGACAAAGCAGACGTCGATGGCTGGATGGTGCCTGTTTGCACAGGGTGGTCACTCCTTGACCACAAGGGAGATTCTTCAGTCTTCTACGTTGAGTAGGATGTCGAAGGGTCCAGAGTTTCGTTTCTTATGTTTCATCAGGAAATCTGAAGTGCATTGGCACTGCTCCCAGTCTTATACTAATTTTGGGGGCTGGATTACCTGCTAGGTCCCCTCCTATGGGTGGGACCCAGGAAGTGGGTGGATACACCCCCTTCCTTTGATCCAGGCCACCCTGGCATGAGGGCTGGAGTGCCCCAGAACCGGTTTGGCCTGATTATACAAGGGGCAGCCTTGTGCGCCCCAGGCAGTGTCTGGTTTCTTTCAGACCTCCCTGCTACAATCCACTATCTCCTATCTGGAGGGTGGTAACACCCCCCTGCGACAGGAAACCCTTTGTCCAGGCCCCATTTGGCTGAGTTTCGGTCAGCTTCAGGGGGTCAGACTCTTGTCTGTGGCAGAGGCATCCATTTTGTGGATCTAAGGTCCTTTTAGAAATTAACCGCATTTAAGTAAAGTAACATGTCTTACCCCTCTAGAGGGGTGGAATGCTATCCCCATCGCCAGAACTGGCGAGGGGATAGTATTCCAAATCGTATTACACCTTACACGACATGTTTTGATAAAGCCAAACCAGAGTTGCTATATAACCGCAAGGATTATAATGCACTTAAGAGTATATGGTATGGCATTATCCTGAAACAGCTTAGGGAGTTGTTCCCGACAGCTGCAGACAGGCTCAGCTCATGCTAGAGCTCCATCTCACATTAAACCACGCACTCTGCCTCCAGGATTGATGAGGCCTTCCATAGGAGTGGCTCACAGGTTTATATGTGTCCAGATATAGGTTTAGATATAGGTATACTATATCTAAGTAAGGGGTGATTACACCACCTTACCCCAGCTGAGTGATCAGCCAGTTGTGTCAATTTAAGAACCAGCCAGGGGTGGCAAAATATATGCTGCAGCCCCTGGTAGGCCTTGGTGGCCCCTATGCCCTGGGCACCTATAGTGCATTATACAGGGGCTGACAAGGAGTCCATTTCCAATTGTGGTATGTACCTAGGGTACATGGAATCCATTTTACAGAGAGAGCAGATGGCCTGGGGCCCTGATTAGCAGGGTACCAGGTCAACTAAGTCAAAAAACCAGCTAAACACAGGCAAAAAATCTGGGGTAACCATAGTCAGGTAGCCACCTTCCTACAAGGACTTTGTAATTGTTTGCATCCTCATGTCTAACAGTGAGGAGCTTATCTCTCCCTTTCTCTGAAAAGGAGTACCATAAGATTGCTGCCCACTGTTCCTCAGGAACCTGCTGTACCATGCAGGCTCTCTCAAGAGCAGTTATCCACTTGTGGATGTCATCCCCTTCCTTGTAGGGGGGCACAATCTTTGTCAGGTTTCTACTATCATAGGACCTGGGTTTCTCTTTAGGAATATTGCTGCCACCAGTGGCATCTAAGCCACACAATTTTTGCTCTCTTGCCAAGGCAAGTCTAGCTTGAGCCAAGGCTACCTCCTCCCTCTCTATTTGGAGTTTGACAGCCCTCATTCTGGACCTATGCTCTATCTTCTGAGAGGCAGTCATACCTCTCTGAGATTCTCTTGAGGCACTAGAAATATGAGAGTCCCCTGAGGGAGATCTCACTCTTCTGTTGCCTGGGAGAATGATATGGTGGGATCTGGGGAGGTGCTGGCCCTCTCCATTTCCCAGTAGGTCTAAGTTGGCCTGGTTAAGCCTGGCAACTAGGACCTGGCTACCCCTCTGATCCTGATCTTCTGGGTCCTCTACATCTGAGTCCTCCTCCTCCTCTTCTTCCTCCTCTTCTCCTTCCTCTGGAGGGGTATCAGTTACAGGGGGGTTCACTCCATCTCCTGACTCTAAGGGAACTTCATTCGCCTTCTCTAAGTCATCCTGTTCTAGAATGGCGATCAGGATAGGACATGTGGGACTTCTGCCCCTTTTTAACCCTCTTGATATGCACAAGGCAATCAAGTCCTTTCGGGTTAATTTGTCATAGCTGGAAGTTGCCTTGGTAAGGTCAACTGTCACAGGAGCAGACCCTGAGGCTTTTCCTGTGTCAGACATGACTACTAGTGAGGTGTAAGTGGTGCACTTACCTACACTAAGTGTTTTCCTACTGTACCTTGCTAGTGAGTTGTAGTCAGGGTGTGCTAATCCCTTTAATCTACAACTACTAAGTTCAGTAGAACTTAAATATGCTAAGCTTTTGATTTATATGTACCTTGAGGTACTTGATGTGATCTTTCAATTTGATAAAAGATTGCAATGGTAAAACAACAGCAAGCTCAAATCCCACCGCTGCCACCAATGTGAGAAGTTGGCCTGAGAGGTGATGTTTCCAATTCTGGAACCACCGGTTATCAGACCAAACAATCCCTTATGGTGTCTGGTTGTAAGTCAACCTTGTTAGACAAGCTATCCTAGGGGTAGCATGGACTAAGCAGCCTAAAGGCTTAACTTAAGAGGTCGTGTTAAGCGAGCTGTTTTACCACATACAATCCTGTAATATCAAATGAAAGGACACCACACAAGTATATATTATAAAAATATATGTATTTATTACTAAAAACAATCCCCAGTATTCTTTATGAATAAAGGGGCACAAGCGTTAAATCAAAAGCACAGTTTAAACATACAAAGTTGCACAATTATGGATGAGGGCGGGGGGCCACTCTAACCATATACTAAACAAGTGGTATAAGAGATACCAATCGAACAGTGGTTAGGCCTAGGGCCTAGGGAATCGCTGGGAGCAGTCGAGACAAGCAATGCTGAAGTCGGGAGAGGCCCACGGGATTCGGGAGCAGTGCGGAAAGCGCACGCGTGCACCAATGTTAACCAATGGTGCGTAAAAGTTGTAAAGTTAAAGTTTAAGGACACTTCCGCTGAACCTAGAGGAACAAAACTTAAGACACAGACCCTAGAGATGTGTACCAGTGTGGGAACACCGGCGGAGCAAAGTTACCTCACCCACAGGAAGCGGGTGCACAGGGTCGAAGTTGAGTCGGGTTTCGTCACGCAGGCTCTTGGTGCTTGGAGCTGAAAGGGCTGCAGGCGGGGTGAAATAGAAGTGTCCGGTGGAGTCCAAGGGTGGACTCGAGTCGAAAAGTACCTGAAAGCAGAGGGGACAGAGTCTGGGTCACTCAGCAGTGACCAGGGTGGAACCAGGACGGAACCAGGCAATGTCGGGCGCAATCAGGTGGTCGTCGAGGAGCTTCTCTCCGCTGTCACGTGGGCTCTGGGGCATCTGCGACGTCCAGGAGCGGGTCACGATCTGTCCCACAAGGGCTATCACCGTCGGCGCAGTCGGCTTCAAGTTTGGAGCAAACAACACTTGGCAAGAGCAATCCATGCGGAACCGGGAGATTGCTTCTCACTCGAACCAGGAGGGTCAGAGTGGGGGCTCCTTTTCAGGGGAGCTGGTGCAGATCTGGAGCAACCAGATTTGCAGGTCGAATTTCAAAGTTCGTCGGTACAGGGGCCACTAGCCGGCTGGCAAGTGACCGGGCCAACGCGTTGAGCCAAATGGAGCAGAAGGGCCCCACGCAGCACTCGTCGAGTGTGGAGGGCTGAACTTCAGTGCAAGAGTGGCTCAGGGTTGGGGCTTCTCAAACCCCGGTGTACAGCTTCGAGGGTCACTCACGGGCTGCACGGTCAGCGTCTCGTGGTCAATTAAAGATGGCGTGCCCCACGCTTCCGGTCGCCTCCACGGGTCTCTGCTCTGCAGGGACTGTGGATCGGGCTGTTGGAAGGCAGGCAAGCTTGATCTCGTCGATCTCTGTCGCTCGGGTTCCGGCGGGAACTGCGACAAAGCAGATGTCGATGGCTGGATGGTGCCTGTTTGCACAGGGTGGTCACTCCTTGACCACAAGGGAGATTCTTCAGTCTTCTACGTTGAGTAGGATGTCGAAGGGTCCAGAGTTTCGTTTCTTATGTTTCATCAGGAAATCTAAAGTGCATTGGCACTGCTCCCAGTCTTATACTAATTTGGGGGGCTGGATTACCTGCTAGGTCCCCTCCTATGGGTGGGACCCAGGAAGTGGGTGGATACACCCCCTTCCTTTGATCCAGGCCGCCCTGGCACGAGGGCTGGAGTGCCCCAGAACTGGTTTGACCGGATTATGCAAGGGGCAGCCTTGTGCGCCCCAAGCAGTGTCTGGTTTCTTTCAAACCTCCCTGCTACAATCCACTATCTCCTGTCTGGAGGGTGGTAACACCCCCCTGCGACAGGAAACCCTTTGTCCAGGCCCCATTTGGCTGAGTTTCGGTCAGCTGCAGGGGGTCAGACTCTTGTCTGTGGCAGAGGCATCCATTTTGTGGATCTAAGGTCCTTTTAGAAATTAACCGCATTTAAGTAAAGTAACATGTCTTACCCCTCTAGAGGGGTGGAATGCTATCCCCGTCGCCAGAACACCTTACACAACATGTTTTGATAAAGCCAAACCAGAGTTGCTATATAACCGCGAGGATTATAAGGCACTTAAGAGTATATGGTATGGCATTATCCTGAAACAGCTTAGGGAGTTGTTCCCGACAGCTGCAGACAGGCTCAGCTCATGCTAGAGCTCCATCTCACATTAAACCACGCACTCTGCCTCCAGGATTGATGAGGCCTTCCATAGGAGTGGCTCACAGTTTTATATGTGTCCAGATATAGGTTTAGATATAGGTATACTATATCTAAGTAAGGGGTGATTACACCACCTTACCCCAGCTGAGTGATCAGCCAGTTGTGTAAATTTAAGAACCAGCCAGGGGTGGCAAAAGATATGCTGCAGCCCCTGGTAGGCCTTGGTGGCTCCTATGCCCTGGGCACCTATAGTGCATTATACAGGGGCTGACAAGGAGTCCATTTTCAATTGTGGTATGTACCTAGGGTACATGGAATCCATTTTACAGAGAGAGCAGATGGCCTGGGGCCCTGATTAGCAGGGAACCAGGTCAACTAAGTCAAAAAACCAGCTAAACACAGGCAACAAATCTGGGGTAACCATAGTCAGGTAGCCACCTTCCTACAGTGTCTAGTGGGGAAGTACCACTTCTAGACATGGCTGTACGTGTGCTGTTATGTTATGTTATGTTGTTATGTTAAGTAGCTTTTATATAGCGTACGGCTACATCCAGCAATTTGGCCGCAACAGGGTCGTCCGCCGTGTCAAGGTGGAAGTTGAAATCACCGGCCACAACACAATGCTGTGTGGTCAGCGCCAGCTCAGAGACGGCTGTCTGCAGATCCTCCAAAAAGGAACCCACCGGGCCTGGTGGTCTATAAACCAACAACCCCTTCAAGGCCTGACCTGGGGACAGTCTGAGCGTGAAGGCGAGCGACTCGGCATTCCCAATGGAGTTCAGGGGAAGCACCGAGCAGGAGACGCTCTTTTTCACCACAACCGCCACTCCCCCTCCCCTGCCCTTAACTCTGTCCTGCCGGAAGATATTGTACGCAGGAGGAATGGCTGAGAAGACGTCCGGATTGGAAGCCTCTCCCAGCCAAGTTTCGGTCAGTAGCAAGCACAGGGGATTTTCCCTGACCAGAAGATCGTAAATGTGCAGGGCGTGGCGCCCTACCGACCTCGTGTTCAGCAGCAGGCAAAGATGCTTCACGCCAGCTGTTGCCGGGTGAGGAACCGTAGCACAAATCCAGGAAGGCGTCCAACCACAGCCCGGACAGCGTCGTTTGCCCCTAAACCGCCCCGGGAAAATGGAGCGGCAAGAGCTAGAATGGCCCCGCATGTCCCGCAATGACGCAGAGGAATAGCAAATCATCTCAGCCAGAGTATTGCCGGACCGGGGTCCCCCGCCGCCCCGACGCCTCCGGGACGCTGACGGGCGCAGACGGGCAGGACTCCGGCACGACTCAGGCTAAGCGAGGGCGTCCACCTGCGCGTCACGCTGCGCGTGAGGGAGCGACTTTAAGTAGGCGCTCCAATCAAGCCTGAGCGTGCGAGTCCGCTCCAAGATGGCGGCCGCCGCTGGCTGAAGTAGCCCAAACAAAGATGGCGCCCAAAATGACCCCCAGGACCCGGACCCACCAAAGTGGTGGTGCTTGGCAGGCAGAAAATGCCGTTTTTAAGGTGCAGGTAAGGGGAGAAGGGGGCGCTGGCAGCAAGCAGGCAGGCTAAAATCAGGGAAGAATGAAACAGAAAAACGAACCCAAATGCAAAACAGGATGTTTTAAAAAGTACTCGGCGCTAGTAGCAGCGCGAGCGCGGCGAAGTGGTAGATGGTCTAACCAGCACCATGCTAGAGCCTGCCTTAAGTAGGCGCTCCAATCAAGCCTGAGCGTGCGAGTCCGCTCCAAGATGGCGGCCGCCGCTGGCTGAAGTAGCCCAAACAAAGATGGCGCCCAAAATGACCCCCAGGACCCGGACCCACCAAAGTGGTGGTGCTTGGCAGGCAGAAAATGCCGTTTTTAAGGTGCAGGTAAGGGGAGAAGGGGGCGCTGGCAGCAAGCAGGCAGGCTAAAATCAGGGAAGAATGAAACAGAAAAACGAACCCAAATGCAAAACAGGAAGTTTTAAAAAGTACTCGGCGCTAGTAGCAGCGCGAGCGCGGCGAAGTGGTAGATGGTCTAACCAGCACCACGCTAGAGCCCGCCTTAAGTAGGCGCTCCAATCAAGCCTGAGCGTGCGAGTCCGCTCCAAGATGGCGGCCGCCGCTGGCTGAAGTAGCCCAAACAAATATGGCGCCCAAAATGACCCCCAGGACCCGGACCCACCAAAGTGGTGGTGCTTGGCAGGCAGAAAATGCCGTTTTTAAGGTGCAGGTAAGGGGAGAAGGGGGCGCTGGCAGCAAGCAGGCAGGCTAAAATCAGGGAAGAATGAAACAGAAAAACGAACCCAAATGCAAAACAGGAAGTTTTAAAAAGTACTCGGCGCTAGTAGCAGCGCGAGCGCGGCGAAGTGGTAGATGGTCTAACCAGCACCACGCTAGAGCCCGCCTTCAGTAGGCGCTCCAATCAAGCCTGAGCGTGCGAGTCCGCTCCAAGATGGCGGCCGCCGCTGGCTGAAGTAGCCCAAACAAAGATGGCGCCCAAAATGACCCCCAGGACCCGGACCCACCAAAGTGGTGGTGCTTGGCAGGCAGAAAATGCCGTTTTTAAGGTGCAGGTAAGGGGAGAAGGGGGCGCTGGCAGCAAGCAGGCAGGCTAAAATCAGGGAAGAATGAAACAGAAAAACGAACCCAAATGCAAAACAGGAAGTTTTAAAAAGTACTCGGCGCTAGTAGCAGCGCCAGCGCGGCGAAGTGGTAGATGGCTGTGAGGGTGCTGGTGTGTGATTGGCTGGAGTTGGCTGGGATACCAGGATCCAGGATGTCTGGATGGGTCTGCCCAGTGGTGAGTGCTCAGATCAGCATGCTGATGTGAGGGGAGGGCTGCACCTGGTTCCTGATGGGGCTGGGCTTTCCCCACACAATGCTGGCCCCGCCCCCTGTGGTGCGTCTAACGACCCTAGCCCTGCCAGTGAATAGAGTGAGGTGATGAGCACATCAAGGGTGCTCCAAAACCAGCTGTGACTGTTTTCTCC
Source organism: Lissotriton helveticus (assembly GCF_964261635.1). Taxonomy (NCBI): domain Eukaryota; kingdom Metazoa; phylum Chordata; class Amphibia; order Caudata; family Salamandridae; genus Lissotriton; species Lissotriton helveticus. The sequence continues at coordinate 574,276 of NW_027611671.1, read as the reverse complement.
CCCACCCTGCACCTACAGACAAAGGAATGTGGTGCATAAAAATGGGGCTGTGTCGCCACACAAACTGTTCTCTGCCAGGATCCTGCCTGAAGGGGGTGCTGCTGTTGCTGGGGCCAGGAAGACCGCCACTTGGATTATCTCCCTGCCTGGAGACCCAGTGAGCTGGCTCTGGGCCCAGCCTTGCCCCCTGCCTGCTTTAAGGAACTTTGCTGTGCCCCTAGCGCTTGGGAGCGCTGTGCCTGCACCCCTAGCGCTGAGAGCGCTGCGAATCGTCTTTGAGCGCTGGGAGCGCTTTACTTTCCCTTTTCGTGGCTGCCCACGCCACTTTTTGCCGATTTGACAGTCCCCTGGCAGGTGCCCACCCTGCCAAGGACCTTGTGCTTTACCCTGTCACGAGCGCTTTGGGAGCGCTTTATTGAGCTTAAGGCCGGTGCCCACCCGGCATTGCCCTGTGAAGTTTTCCCTGTCGCCGCCCGGCCGTACAGGAAGTCAGGCAGGCCGTGACCTCATTCCCCAGGCCGCGCTCTGATTGGCTGCCAGCCCGGGACAGGAAGGAGGGAGCCGGAAGCTACCGGGAGCCGACCCTGGGATCCGGTGCACTCACCCAGGAGAGAGAGAAGCCTTCTGTCCAGCAGCGGGGCAACCGTGGTGTGGGGAGAGCCCCGCAGCTGCCGAGGAAGAGAAGGAGCCTGGAGACCCTGGGAGCGCCCACCAGAAACCGGGTAAGTGGGGCTCGGTGTTCCCGTCTAGGGAGGAGGGCGTCGGGGCACATTGCCGGCGCCCGCCCTCCCCTCCAGTACCAGGGCTTTGTTGTCAAAGAGCCTGAGAGGCCCCGGGGGGGCCTCCCTGCAGATTTGAGCCCTGGGCGGGCTCCTACGTTACTGGGGCATTTCTTCAGGGCCGCAAGAGGCTCTGGGTGGCATCATTTCCTTTCGAGTCCCCCGAAGAGGGACTCCAACGCCCAGAGCCATTTGTTCTCTTGAGTCCCGGAGGGACTCCAACGGCCGTATTTTGTGTATGAGCCTGAAAGGCTCAAGGGGGCATTTTGATTTACTGAGAGCCCACGAGGGGCTCAGGCGCCACAACTATCTTTGAGAGCCCAGAGATTCTCAGGGGCCATTTGTTTATTCAGAGCCCAGCGAGGCTCCAAAAAGGGGACAGTCATTTCTACAGAGCCTGTGACACTCAGTAACACCAGCAAGTAGCAAACACAGTAAAACATTTTGGCCTGTATCTTTCCGCCGTCTTTGTAAGCCTGTGACACTGTGAGTTTCAGGAATTCCACAAGCAGCACTATAGGTGGACTCACTACTAGTACATACATAGTCAGATAGTACTAAAAAATGCCTTTTTACTTTTTTCTCTTGTTTTGCAAAAGAAATTACTGGTACGTGAACTTGTGGTAGCCGCCATAATGGCAGCTCACTCAGCTTTAACCCAAGAAATACAGACACAGGCCATGATGATGCAGACTCGCAGTACTTTAAGCAGTACATGCAGGTGGGAATAGGAATGTCTTACTTTTCTATAGGGGTGGCACTGCCACTGGCCATACTTCATCCACTCAGCGTCTGCGCTACTACATCATACACCTCTGCTATCGACGAGGAGGATAAAGAAGATAACATCCAGGCTTACAAAGTACGTCTATGATTCTTCTTAATGTCTCAAATGTACCAAAATTTCTTTTTGTTAACAACCAACTTACACCCTTTTCATTATATTTTGGAAACCGCTGTATTCTTTCTTATGTTGAATTGCATTCAACAAAACCATTTTTTACAGTCATAAATAAATATTAAGACTCGCTCGTCCTTCGTTTCACTCTTCTTTAGCTTTTCGTTCTTCACATCCCTAAACTACATCTGATCTGATATGACTTGGCTTTAAAATAAAAATTGGCCAGCTGAGTTCAAGTGAAATAGAGGGGACCATTGGTTACCAGAGAAGTACAGCCACTAATGCTATTACAAGTCAAGGTTGACTGTCTTCTCCGTGATAGCCCAAAAAGTAGTTATAAATTAGTAAATGTTCTTGACAGTACAGTGTACTTATACTAGTGTACTGTGTACTACTGTACAGTACATCATACACTCCTTTACGAGCCTACTCAAAAAAAATATAATAAGTAAGTAGTATAATAACTTACCACCATCCGCCGCCGCTGAGCCTTCCCCCCCAGCTCCTCCTGTTGGCACCGCCGCATCCAGAGTGGACCCCTCCGCACTGCTGGCCCCAGCACGGATGGTCATCTGTGCCGCATCAGATGTTGTGACGTCTAGGAAAAACATGTCATATTTTCAGATGCCATACACAACCCCCTATTTTGTCTCGTAATGGAAGGAAATGTTACATAACACATTTTGTATTACTGGGATTGAAAAAATGTTACGGTTTTGGGGAGGGTGTTAACCTTTTAGATGCTTATTCCATTAAATGCTACACTTCTTCTTTTGACAACTGATTAATGCTTGCTTAACGTGCACCATTTTTCTCATTACAGAAAGAAGATTCCATTGCCCTTCAGCCAGACGATTTACCAACTACTACTGAGTCACCACCAGCAGTACTTAAGTACTTTAAAGAAGGTGGGGGCTCACACACAGTTATTCTACTAATTTCCTGTGTCTGTTAGTGTTAACTATTTTTAAGTTTGAGTCATACTAATTTCATTCATGGGAATGTTGTTTAAAGTAAACTTTAACGTCATCTTCATCCATAAGAATACTACGCTATTAAAAAAAAAGAAATAATGTTTTCATTTCTCAATTGAAAATAAAAATTAAAAACTAACAAACACTGTGTGGTTTTTGTTCACGAGTGAGTGAGCGGAATGGTTTGAACTACTGCACTTGGCAGTCATGTTTCAGTAACTCAGATAGGCCAGGACTCGGAGGTAGTCTCTCTTCTTCTGTTCTTCTGGGTCGTAAAATCATTGGTCAGACATTCTAGATAGTCGGTCAGGGGAATGGGGGTTCAACTTCTGTTCGGACTGAGGTATGTCGAAAGTCGAACTGCACCTATCATCAACAATGTCCTATTTATCTTGTTCATACTTCTTTGTGTGAAGAATAGTCCCTGAAACAGTAGCGGTATGGGATGTGCTCCTCTCAAATCAAAAAGGCAACTGCTACCTTTTACTTGGTGTAAACAATGACATTTTGTTGTTGGAAATTGTCAAAGCACTTACATTAAGAAGACTGGAATAGACAGCAAGGGCAACCCAGAGGACTGCACTCAGTGCCTAGAGCTATTGCTGTATCAGAGTTTTGTTTCACACCGTTTGCCGAATGGACAAGCTTAGCTACCTACACAGACCGACTCATAATTGTAAATAGTAGTAGCACAGAGAGTGATGGTAGAGGCAGGATAAGAATGTAGAAAGTAGTCCACATTAGAAGAAGATCAAAGTCTATTTTGTAAAACATAGAATTATTAGGAACCAGTTTGTAATGAATAGGAGCTGTAAAAGTTAGGGAAGTATAAGTATTAATATAACAATAGAACAACTTACTGGGGCCAGCAGAAGAGCCTGCAAGGGACTGCTCCTGTTCACCTTCTGCCACCGGAGTCTCTGTCGCCGTCGCCTTGCCCCTGGGAGGTCCTGGTGATCATGAAATAATGAAACACAACATGGATGATTGTTTTTTGGGAAATATTTGATTTCTTTGTACTCAATCTAAAATTATGTCAGGGAAACAAATTGCATCTGATCTGGTCAAGTCCCCCATTCACACCTTCATTCATACTACCGTGCTTCCCATTAGACTCACAGACATTCCGCACCCCGCTCCAGATAGGGGCGGTGCCAGAGTTCTTGGAGCGAAAGGCAAAATTCAATTTGCCTGCAAAGAGAACCCCAGGAATTGCTATTAAAAGTTGTTTACTGCAACTACACGGAACCTCATAAGGCCTTCCCACACCTTATGGAAAGCTCCGTCCCCCCCCACCTCAAAGTGCATCTCTCTGGTGGTCTGCGAGGTGCTGCCTGTTTTCTCCCACTGAACAACCAAACAACACATGGCAGAGGCCTTGAGAGGCAGAACTGCCGCGGCCATCCTGTGAGTCTGATGTTAGCTCAGTGCCCCCAAGTCCCCCATTCACACCTTCATTCATACTACCGTGCTTCCCATTAGACCCACAGACATTCCGCACCCAGCTCCAGATAGGGGCGGTGCCAAAGTTCCTGGCGCTCAAGGCAAAATTCAATTCACCTGCAAAGAGAACCCCAGGAATTGCTATTAAAAGCTGTTTACTGCAACGACAAGGAACCTCATAAGCCCTTACCACACCTTATGGAAGGCTCCGCCCCCACCTCAAAGTGCATCTCTCTGGCGGTCTGCGAGGTGCTGCCTGTTTTCTCCCACTGAACGACCAAACAACACATGGCAGAGGCCACGAGAAGCAAAACTGCCGCGGCCATCCTGTGAGTCTGATGTTAGCTCGGTGCCCCCAAGTCCCCCATTCACCCCTCTTTCACACCATTCATAGCCCAGTCCACAGACTGCACACACACTGCAGGCATCCCCGACTATGCCTCTATATATAGCAAAGAGGTGAATGATGTCATAAAGCCTGCCAGACCCAGGGGTGTGATGTAGTACATGATGTCACAAACCTGCCAGGGTCAGGGGTGTGGTGTAGGAGATGACATCACAACCGATTGATGGGAAATGCTGATAACACTCAAGGCTGCCTTTGGGGACCAGTGATACATTATGTTGGTAGATATAGGTCCATCTTTCGCATAACATCACGGAAGCAGAAGATTGAGCGAAGGAAGTCAGTTACAATAATCGTATTATTAAGGTTTCCTGTTTTCTCTTTATTGCATACATGTTAACAGAATCTGTAAAGGCGATGGTGAGATGGGCCTAGTGTACTGCACAGGAATGCACAGCTTGTCATTCTGTTTCTTCCTATCTGCTCTGCCCATTTCACAGGTGTGATTCAGGTATTCAAATGGCAGGGTGGGATCTAAGGGTTAGAAGACACCTTACATCAGTCTTCTGCACTGACTAGCAGAGCCTGGCAACGGTCTTATGGCTGGGCTCTGAGTCTTCGTCTGTGTTAGCCTGTCTGCTGGCCTGGCCTCCCATAGACTCCTTCTTGTGTAACTATGCACGGCTTCAAGAGCATTGCACACACACATCCATTCAATAGAAGGTAGTTCTGGATACCCTGGGGGGTCATGGTGCCCAAGGAATATGTAGTCTTGGGATGTACTGTTTCCTACTCCCAAAATTAAGATATCACACATAGCTGCTGGCTGCTTCAACCTTAAAAAAACATGTATGTTTTGTGCAAGAGGCATTCCAAATGTAGAATTTGCATTCCATACATAGTTCGAACGTTCCAAATTAGAAGCGGTGTTCCAATCTACATTCTAAAGGAATTCTTTCAATTCTAAATTAGAACTCTCATTCCAAACTTAGAACATCCTTTACAAAATAGAACTGTCAATCTTAGAACTCAAATGTTATTTGAGCAAAAAGCCTTGACATTACATCATGCCTTCATTGTGACACCAAAAACACCTTCATTACAAGTTTGTAAATTCGATTTTGCGCAGAAACTGGAGTTTCTGATCTAAGGGGTGTTGCAAAAAGAGTAACAGTACTGCACTTTGTGGGTTTCTCATGGACACATTTGGTCAGGTAAAACCTTATGAAACTTGTCCATGGAAAACAGCTCTGTGCTTGGGAAAAACCCAACAAAATCTGGGCAGAAAGGTGGACATCAGCTATAATTCTCCCGTGCTGAGAGGTAATTGCCTAGCAGTGCAATATTCTGCAACGTTGAATGTTTAAACACTACAGTATCGTCGATTGAAGTTATGACATTTCTGATGAGCTGGGCCTTCCTGCGTGCTGTCTGGGCAAGACTGGTCTAGAGCCAGGCATGAGCACCAACATCATATTTAACCTTGACAGCCTCCATGCTCAATAATGGACCCCATAATATATCTCAGATTATATAAGAAGAGTGGCTAGGGCTCATTTCCAGCCTCCAGGTACATGTCTGACTCCTATTTGTGACATTTTGAGGTGTTTGGTGTCAAATTCTTTTTTTTCCATTATAGCTTCTAGATATCAGAGTCACATCAGATTTCTAGTTCTGGACCCAAGAAGACCATAGTATACCTCAGATGACATACCAAGAGTGTCTAAGACCCATTTCTGGCCTCCAGGGGTGACTTTTTGAAGTTTTTGGGTTTAAGGGGGCAAAGTCACTTTTTCCACCCGAGGTCGTGGAACTCGGAGCTGGGTAAAAGTTTAGCTTGAGTGCCCTCCCCATGGAGGTCAAAAATGTTATTGCATCAAAATCATTTAAAAACTATATAGGTGTAATTGTAGTGCCCTGAATTCTATATGGCTGCATTTGCACCGTTCTAGGTATTTACAAAATGAATTTCTAACACTTTTGAAGTCTCCATGAAGTGAAAAATGACCAAGTCCTAAAACTTCACTGGTGCATCAAAGTGGTCAAAAAAGGTCAACATTGGGTTAAAATTAACAAAACATAGTGCTGCAGTGGTCCAATAGCAGGCTAAAGACATAACGAATGACACAGAATGAACAGTTTTACTAAACACTTTGAAAATTCGATTTTCAATTTCAGGGGGACAAGGTCATGGAAGTCATGGAACTCCGAGCTGGGTAAAAGTGCAGCTTAAGGGCCCTCCCCATGGAGGTCAAAAATGTTATTACATCAAAATCTTTTAAAAACTATATAGGTGTAATTGCAGTGTCCTGAATGCTATGTAACTGCATTTGCACTGTTCTGTGTGCCTCCAAAATGAATTTCTAACACTTTTGAAGTCTCCATGAAGTGAAAAATGACGAAGTACAAAGACATCATTGGTGCATGAAAGTGTTTAAAAACGGTCACAAATGCATAAAAATGAAAAAAACAAAGTGCTACACTGGCCCAATAGCAAGCTAAACACACAATGAATGACCCAGAATGAATATATTTACAAATTACTTGGAAAATGCTATTTTAAATTTCAGGGGGACGAGGTCACAGAAGTCATGGAACTCCGAGCGGGGTAAAAGTTCAAACTTTCCACCCCTCATGGAGGTCAAAATTTTTAATCCATCAAAATCATTTAAAAACTATATAGGTGTGATTGGAGTGTCCTGATTGCTATATAGGTGCATTTGCACTGTCCTGTGTGCCTCCAAAGTGACTTTCTAACACTTTTGAAGTCTCCATGAAGCAAAAAGTGACTAAGTCCAAAGACCATTTGGAGCATCAAAGTGTTCAAAAACGGTCAAAAATGCATAAAAACGAAAAAAAAACAAGTGCTACAGTGGCCCAATAGCATGCTAAACACACAATGAATGACACAGAATGAATAGTTGTACACATTACTTTGAAAATGCAATTTTAAATTTCAGGGGGACAAGGTCACGAAAGTCATGGAACTCCGAGCGGGGTAAAAGTTCAACCTTTCCCCCCTTAAGGAGGTCAAAATTTTAATACATCAAAATCATTTAAAAACTATATAGGTGTGATTGCAGTGTCTTGGATACATCCCACATGAATTTTAAACACATTAGGAGCATCTCTGATCAAAATAACCATAAAAATCCCAAAGCTGCATCAGTGCTTCAAAGTGCTCCAAAACGGTCAAAAATGGACGAAAATGAAAAATATTCTCCATATCTGAGTTTTTATAACATTCCTTAGATAATGTATATCTTGAATTAGTTTTAAATCCTTTTATTAAAAAGTTTCTTTTCTATGCTGCACTGGTGCAACGCCTCAAGTCTGAGAAGCTGCACCAGTGCAGCCGAAGCAGCACTGGTGCAGCCGAAGCAGCACTGGTGCAACAAGAGTCAAGCTGGTAGCCTGACCTTTGACCAATCCGAGAAAAAAAAAGGTGTTTTTTTCCCTGGGCCCCTCCCCCAAACGAAAACACATTGACCTGAAGCCTAAGTGTATTCTGAGTCATAAAAAGTTTATTAGATGAAAAAATATTGTATAGGCACTTTTTTGCACAAAAAGTCACTTTTTGGCACTTTTTTGAGAGAAATAAAATAGTTCGCAGATTTTTTTTAAATCGACCGAATTAAAAAAAAATGCTCTTGTTGGATGGCTTTGGACATAAGGCCGCATAAACAAAAGGAATTTTTCAAATATCTGTTTTTCTCACTTTTTTATTGCTGTTTGAAATTTCTGACTTGACTTTTTGCATCATTGGTGATGCATGTGTTTAACATTGAGCTTGGGAAAATTGAAAAAAAAATAGACTTTGGGGATTGTTTACTAGGGCAAGTGATACATCAAATTAAGACTCATATTAAACTGAACCTCAAGCTGAAAAAAAAAACAAAATAGCATTTACGATCACTTTTTTATAAGCGACTTTAACAATTGTTTTTTAGCTATATTAAAAAACAAGGTAACGCCGTAAATTTTAGAAAAGAGATTTTTTCAAAGTAAAACATAGGTGTGACCTGCCTTCACATTAGGCTTCATAAACAAAAGAAAAAAACATCTCTATGTGTTATATTCACTTTTTAATAACACATTTTCGTTTTAGGCACAAGCAAAAAGCAGCATTGGTGATGCATGTGTTTTTCAATGGGGTTTTTTAAAGTCTACCAAAATATGGTTTACCAATACATTTTCATTATTTTCTCTTTGGTATCTCATTATGCACATGTTAATAAACAGGTTCATGCATTATTAGCTAAATAGCATAAAAACACACTGAATTATTAACAATAATCTTTGAGATTCGGGTGACCAGATGGCCGGAAATCGAAAATCGCCTCGTATGGATTCAACTTCCATGTCGTGCACTTTCTATGTGGGCCACATGCATAAGAATTGGTACAATAATGCATACGAATCTTAGCTAGAATCTGCAATTGAAATTAAGTCTTTAACTTATATGCTTCAAGAATTATAGGGCACATTCTGCTATGTATAATATCCTATCCATTTCAATGGGACGACCAGATGGCCGCAAATTGAAAATCGCGTCGTATGGAAAGAAAATTTAGCTTGAAACAACCTGGAAAGAAAGGAATGGGAAACGAAATCAGTAAGCCACTGATGAACACAAACTTTTAATTAACATAACAAGCAAGGAACAATAACGCTAGAAACAAGAACGGTAAACTGTAGAAAATGAAAGTCAACAGAACATTCCTCCCCCCCCCCACCCCCCCCCCCCCCACATTCTGGAACCTTCCAAAGTAGGGCAGGGTTACGGCTACGCCCAACTGGCGGCAACCCATATAAGGCGGGCCCTGCTGCCAACACTTGGTCAGGAAATCTTAACATATGGGGGAGCCGGAGGAGAGGCAGGGGCCAGCGGAGTCCAGCCGCAGCGGCCCTGGGTAGTTGCAGGTAGTCCCGCCACATGTCCACCCGGTCCGACCACCCATGGCCAGGGACCGACGGGGGGCCAACTGAGGCCGGCTGCAGCCGATAACCTAAGGAAGCCCGGTCCAGAGAAGAACGAGACACCTCTTCCTTTTCCCCTCCGTGACAGCCGCAGCAGCTCTGGGCGGCGGGATGTCCTGTCCATACCTCTGCAGAAATTTGTCCAAGTTGGGCTGGGAGGGAGAGGCGACGCGGACGAGCCTCTCCCAACTCCACGGATAGGAGGTCTCCCAGCCCCCGGCCCAACGCCGAACTCCCCCAGCCAGGCGGTGGTGCCATATTTTCGTAGCACCGAACATACCATGGTGGTGCCCCAGTACTTGCGCAGCACCGAACGTGCAATGGTGCCCATATTTTCGGAGCACCGAATATGCAATGACTGCACCGATACTTGCGCAGCACCGAACGTGCGCCGCAGGTGGCCATACCTCCGTAGCACTGGGCATGGGCCTTGTGGAGCACAGGGTGTGGCGAGACCATCGTGCATGCCCATGAAAGAGAACGGCCTAGAGTGCACCGGGAGAAGGAGACGGCGCGAACGAGTCTCCCTTGCCCCCCCCAGGCGGGGGCATCACAGCCGCACCCCAGCCGAATGTCCCGCTTCCACAACACAGAGTTCCACTCCCTATTTTGTCCTCAGAAAGGTCTCTTCCACTCTTGCAGACTCGATGAGAGGGGACTGCTGCAGGGCCTCAAAATGGCATCTGGGTCCGCTGGAAGGCGGGTCTCGGCCGCTAGAGTAACTTTGAACAGCAATGTAACTCGGTCGCTTGCCCACCGGGACACGAGCCCCCACCTCCGACAACATCTCCACAGCCTTGAAGAGTCTGCAAAGGTACCCGGCGGAGCCCTCGGCCCCTGCAGGCTTCCGGTAAGGGACAACTGCCTTGATCGCCAACAAAATAAACATGACATTGCCACTCCTTCTGTTAGCATGAATTCTTGAACTGCCGAAAAGGACTCTGGTCCAACTGCCGGTTGTAGGAAACTTTTTCCTGATGCTACTTCCGGACTGACCCGGCCCCGCCCAAAATGGCGCCGGTATCAATAGGAACTTACGAACACCTCGTGGTGTTTCTTTTTGCTAAATAAAAAAAAAAACTTGATGTTCTGAGACATGTATATGATCCTTTGTACACTTGACAAGAAGAAAGGAGAGCTCACTCGACGAACATGTAAAAAGGATCCCGTTAAAAATGATGATTACAAATGTACAATGTATTATATTTTTTATATATATATAGCTGATGTATAACCTCGCTTATGACGCACGCACACGGTATGCATATAGGAAATCTGATTGCAACTAGTCTGACTATGCTTCTAAATTATGAAATAAATGCCCCCGAACCCCCCCAGCCAGTTGATAGACGTTTTAGTTTGCTACAAATGAATTGATAAAACTTTCTAATGTTTTTTATTGCTGCAAAACAACACCCCCCACTGTACGCACTTTAGCCATTGCCGTGTCCGGCCAAATACGACTGCACCCTCATAAATCCACGTACTATGATTTTGCAAAAATAAAGGTTTTCGAAATTATGAACGGGTATTGCATGCTTTATTTGAAATATGGGATCGGCGGGAGAGTTCTTTTCTGTGCACCCTACCCTGCTCTCTCTTTAAGGTTATTAGAAGATGGTTGCCCAGCCCCGGAGGAAGGATCGGATCTACGACACGATACTCTGCCTTCAAGGTACGCGACTGACTCATGAACTCTCGCGTGGAGAAAAGACCTCGACTTCTGAGGATGGGTAAAACGAAACGGTATAAATAATGGAATGTAAAAGAAGGGTAAAATAAAACGATGTAAATGTTATAAAGTACGACGCTCAAAGGTATTAGGGAACAGAGCTGACCAAAGAACTGAAGAACCTTAGAACGTCACAGCATTGAAGGAGATTTAAGGATCCCGATAGTGAGATACATCTACTAACTAGATACCTCGCACTAGGTACCTCTGGTTTCCTTTTTACGTTTCCCTGCACACGACCTATAAGGACACACTGCCCCCCCCGACTCCAGAAACCATACCCCAGGGATTCTACCCCGAGGAGGAAAGACGAGTATGAGGTAAGTAAAGGACTCTCGAATCCATGTATTTGATATGCGCGAATGTTGTCCCCCTCCCTTCCCCTCTTTTCCCTCCGTCTACAGGTTACATCAGGGGCCGCAACCGAGGTATGGCGAAGATCTGAAGCCTTGCCCCGTCTGATACGCGAAGCGGACCAACGCTGCAAGGTGGCACCTAAGCACGCCCACAAACTACTCACGTAGCAAACGAGCCCATAAATTTAGTATGATCTGATGAAAAATGATCACCCTTAACCCATGCTGCACGAATGAACCCATGTCACGTATGATTCGAAACTATGAGAGAATGTGTGTGTGTGACTGAAGCGTTGACTCAACTGGTCGAAGGACCAAGAATGCAAGAAAGTGCGACACAGTGGTACCCGTTTTCCTTTTTCTCAAAGCATGTCCCCTCTACCCTGTCTAATGCTCGTCCACCTCAAACTGCATGCTTTCAAGATTCTAACGCAGACCCGTAAATGTCCTTTGCTGTGTAATGCACTAAATAGCCTTTCTTAAATACACTGCCACTCTCCATGTCGCACGTGTACTATTTAGCCTGCTGTTGCACTCTCTCTCTCTCTCTCTCTCTCTCTCTCTCTCTCTCTCTCTCTCTCTCTCTCTCTCTCTCTCCTTCACACTCCCACTCTTCCGAGCGATTAGCTCCGAAATTGGCAGACTGCCACCCCTAGCGCACCACCCAATTGGCTCCAAATACCGCCAGTATTTGCACAAAACTTGTCTTTAATAAAATCACCATGAGACCGTGTCACTACCTCTCCTTTCTGCTAAATTGACGAAACCGAGAATTGGCCATAAGGGAAAGGACAGGTAAGACGACTGAGGTTCCCTAATCTGACCCGTAATGAGGGAACTACATGTCAGCGGCTCCTATTATGAGATAAAATGCCTCAGATGACGCGACCTTCCCCGTTCCGAATTGTCGCAATACCCAAACCGTAAAGGTAATCGAAACCTCCCCATCTTCCCAGGACGCACCCAGTATTGCGTTCAGTTGCCCCCGATAAGAGTTTTTAACTATCCTTCACCCCCCGATCGTAAGAGATGGGTCGACTTGCGACTAACGCAGGCCAGCTGTGGTCCCTAGAAATGATTTTTTCGATAGGCAAATTTCAGAGTTTGGAATTCGAGAAATGCCACTGAACGCTCACCAACTGAACTGTGGCCTTCTGCCGATAGTACCCTTATAACCCAAAGTAAGATGATGCCCCCCCATCACAGTTTTCTATGTCCCTAGTTATTTTCCCATGAGACCCTTGTCTTTTCTAGTTTAGTAATCAGGCCGCGAGAGGCTGCATAGGAACCAGAATGATGTTTTACAAAGTTAAAGATTAGACCGAAGCGAGAAAACCATTACAATGAACCTTGTCGAAAGCGAAAATGTTTAGTTAAAAGGCAGGATGCATTGATAAAATGAAAGATGTTTAGCCTATGTTCGTCCCTCAGCGAGATACCTATTAGTACCATGTTGATAGCTCACAACACCCTTTTGTAAATATAAACCCCTAGAGAACGGTATAGCTTTGTCAGGCTTGTATTACGAAGGTGGGTCTCCATCAGATGAACTGTCGTGACTATAGTAAACAGTTGTGAAGGAAAGTCATAGTAAATCCAGCAGGCCCACCATCGATCATTTATATGTCAGTTGTGAACCCTAATATAACGGACGTTTCTATTGTCATTTACCTGGAGCTGGGAGAGAAATAGACTTGTGTGATTACCTTCCTCTGCCCATTCTCTAAAGACTGTCTTTTCAAACTCCTTCAAGGGTACAGCTGTCGGAGGAAAGAAGGACCGGATGTGGGAGCACGTGGCCTGACTACAGACTATGGAACGTCTGCGGCATGGGCCAAGGCGAGACCGCGACAGAACGGAGCTGCAGGACGAGGCACTATTTCCGACAAAACAAGAGGAGAGGGCTGACCTGATGCCCCTGTCCAATGTTCAAATGTGTGCCGAAAGGTCCCCGCTCCCTAAACTCGGTCATAAGCCCGCCTACCTGAAATCTCTCGTTCCCCTAGTTTGTTCCCGACCTGGCCATTGCTCCACCCCCCTTTTTCTCCGACCTACCCTATGGACTATTTGTACACTCTTCTTCCACCCGAACTTTTTGACTATCGACTCCGAAAGACACAGGGCGAAAAAGACCTTTTCGACCAGAAACGCGAGGAAAAGGTCGTGCCCTGCAACACGGGACCTAGAATAGAGCTGGACCCTTAGCTCCACCGCCGGTGCTCCACAGCGCCAACAAAGGACTGAGAACTCAGTAACTTCGAACATTGACACCCTCAATCATCGTTTCTGCTACGTCTCGTTTCTCTCCCAGCCACCATTGTATTGATTATGCTCCAACCAAATATATACGGAGCCTGTATATAATAACCTGTATGCAATGTACTGACTGCTCGCTACAGAATCATTTTTTGTATTACCTTACTATGACTTTCCTGCTAACAAGTTTATCAAAGTTTATCAATAGGCCCGCCTCCTAAAACTAGAGATCTTAAATGTAGTGTTTACAACTCCTTCACCTGGGGTCCTACTGCTTTTTCTTATGCCCACCATAATAGACTTGAATAGGAAATAGATCAGCAAGATGTCTTGAATATGTTAAAGGGAGGACTGTGGAAAATTAGTACGGTTTGGTAAACATTATCTGCGCCATCTTGCCTTTTCCCCTGATGCCACACTTTTGTCGTGCGCGCCCGCCATTTTTTTAGGTGCCTCGATCAGGACCATCCCTTTTGCACGCCACTGGCCCCCAACATAGCCCTTCGCCCTCGCCAAGCCTGCACACAGACCAACCCCCCCTCGCTCGCACATGCTTTGAGTCATAAACCCCTCTTCAGCGCAGTTCTGCCTCAAAGCCCCATCCTGTTCCCAGCGCGACCCCTCCCTTCATTCTTTTCATAGTCCCCGGCCCTTTGATACAAAAAAAAACCCTTTTCCTGTGCCCGTTTGTCTTCCTTGTTCCCAGGCCGACACCTAGCTCTGCCGATACTATTCCTTGCCCCTCCCCGTACAGTTGAAAGCTTCCCTCATCAAAGGACCCCCGAGTTGATCAGAGCCCCCACCCCACGAGATCCGATCGAACCCCCCACACTCCATGAATCGGCGGAATATCCAGCTGCGCGATAACCATCACCTGTTGTGACCGGGGTGGGGACTTCTACTGTAAATGTGTGTGGGAACGGGCCCGAAGGGGAGATTCCGGGAATGTCTTTCCGTACATCAAAGCATTGCCATGAATATGTAAACTGTAATAAAGCCACAAAAACCTGTATATAAGGGGCCAGGCCTCAGAAATAAGTTAGAGCACCTCATGACGATACCTGCTGTCTGATTTGTCGTGTTCTCCTCCGGAGAGAATAAACCTTGTTTCCTGCCTTCCAGTCTCCAGCGCCTGCCTCTTCATTGATTAATGTTTCGTGGGTTAAAGAGGCGATACCGCCGGGCAAATACCGATTGTCCCCGACCTTAGTTTCTACACTAGCACCATTGGTTTTGCAAATGCTTGCTTGATCTTGTTATTAGCTACTGTTGGTAAGAACTCCTGCAGCAAGCTAGAGCCTCGAAGGGCGGCATGAATCGAGGGATTTGTTATTTGTAGACGTGCAATGAAGTCTGTGCTGGCCAGCCTGTGGCATGTTTATGCAGACTCGAGGTGGCGCTTTTCCTATAGTCCCCACTTTGTTTCTGGAACTCAGAGTTTGTTGCTTCGGCCTGCATGGGGGGGCTCTCAGGGGGCACTGTGGATGGTAATCCCCACCCCAGGTGACCCCTAAATGTACATCATTCAAGGTGATCAGTAAAAGGCGATGTTGATGAGATGATGTCTGAAGGGTGTGATCGTAACCTTGGCTTCCCCACTTGACCACGATTGCATGAACCTGTGACACGAATGTCTCGTCCTGCACCTCTCGCTCTCTACCTGGCGAGCACCGGCAGCAGACTGAACCTCAACATCAAGAGTATCTGTTTGGGACCAGCCATGCCTAGAAGTGTCTCCCTTGCCTTATATTGTACTAGTCTCACTATTCACCATCTGGTGAAGTGAGACCACGAGAGCTGTCTCGTCTGCTACAATAATAACCTTTATGAAGTGCTACGCCGGCGTCTAGGCGCTGTTCATCGGGTGAGGTGCATGCTATGTGGAGGCCACGATCATGAAAGGCTTCTGCTGTGTCTTAAGAGGTTGGCGAGATGCTGCTTGCTTGCGCTGCCGCAGTCCACAGGTGACCGGTCACTTCGACATGTACAGTGGAGTTGTAGTCCGTGTGTGCTGTGCGGTGCATCCTGCTTTTTCCTTCCACACCGGCTGTTTTTGAGTGGAGTTGGAGTTGTAGTCCGTGTTTGCTGTGCGGTGCATCCTGCTTTTTCCTTCCACACCGGCTGTTTTTGAGTGGAGTGGGAGTTGTAGTCCATGTGTGCTGTGCGGTGCATCCTGCTTTTTCCTTTCACACTGGCTGTTTTTGAAAGGAGTGGGAGTTGTAGGCCGTGCGTGCTGTACGGTGCATCCTGCTTTTTCCTTCCCCACCGGCTGTTTTTGAGTGGAGTGGGAGTTGTAGGCCGTGTGTGCTGTGCGGTGCATCCTGCTTTTTCCTTCCCCACTGGCTGTTTTGAGTGGAGTGGGAGTTGTAGGCCGTGTGTGCTGTGCAGTGCATCCTGCTTTTTCCTTCCACACCGGCTCTTTTTGAGTGGATTGGGAGTTGTAGTCTGTGTGTATTGTATGGTGCATCCTGCTTTGTCCTTCCACACCCGCTGCTTTTCAGTGGAGTGGGAGTTGTAGTCCGTGTGTGCTGTGCAGTGCATCCTGCTTTTTACTTCCACACCGGCTGTTTTTGAGTGGAGTGGGAGTTGTAGTCCGTGTGTGCTGTGCAGTGCATCCTGCTTTTTCCTTCCACACCGGCTGCTTTTGAGTAGAGGGGGAGTTGTAGTCCGTGTGTACTGTGCAGTGCATCCTGCTTTTTCCTTCCACACCGGCTGCTTTTGAGTGGAGTGGGAGTTGTAGTCCGTGTGTGCTGTGCGGTGCATCCTGCTTTTTCCTTCACACCGGCTGCTTTTGAGTGGAGTGGGAGTTGTAGTCCGTGTGTGCTGTGCGGTGCATCCTGCTTTTTCCTTCCACACCGGCTGTTTTTGAGTGGAGTGGGTGTTGAAGGCCTTGTAGCTACCTGCTGGTGTCCCTTCTATCCACCTGGCCCACCCCCTCCCATGCATACTGTTTGCACTACGCGCCTGCACCACTGAAATCCTTGCACTGCCCCTACCTGCCCGCCACTGCCAGGGCGTTGAGCTCTGGTGTCTGTTGAATGGCAGAAAGGCAAATTCCTCTTCTTGCCATTACATCTTCGCTGGATGGGGCTTGGAATAAAGCAGATCCTTCTCTGCACCCCTCTTCCAAGTCAGTCATCTATTAAACTTTACTCCTCCCAGAGCAGGGTCTGCTATCCACCCCTGCTAGGGGAGCTCCTGTTGCTCCGGGGTGGACCTTACAAAGCATGTTAACAAATTGCTGTATTTTGTGCATGCCTTCGGGTCCCTCACCTCTGTCCTGAGTAGACTCGGCCTTGGATGCTGTATCCTGTCCTTGCCGTTGGGTGGACAGAGTAGAGAATTTACCGTCTGTAGCCTGTCCCTGTAGAGGGTGCTTCACCGTCACGCCGGTGTGGCCCCGGTACAGCTTTACTGGCTGTCTGTAGTTAGTGTATGACATGGGTTAGTGGAGTTGTTGTTTTTTCTTTACTCCTGGGTGGAGTAAACCGGAGCAATGAAATTCTGACATTCCCATTTCACTTATAATTGGTGATCATAACTAACTCACTCTCAATAACTCACTCGCTAACTCTCTCACTCTCACTAACTAAATCTCACTCACTCTCACTAACTCAATAACTCTCTCTCACTAACTAACTCACTCGCTAACTCTCTCACTCTCACTAACTCTCTCACTAATTTCATCACTCTTACTAACTCTCTCAATCTCTCACTAACTATCTCCCACTAATTAACTCACTAAATCTATCACTCTCAATAACAAAGTAAGTAACCTTCACTCTCCTGTTATTTATACCCACCCCTTTGTGGAAAAGTAAATTTTGCCATGTTGTATGTGCCTACGTGTTCCCTATGTTATGTTATATGTGCATGATCGATATGCATGTATTCCCCTATGATCGATTAAAGACGCAATTATAGTTGTGTCCATCTCTAGTATGCCAGTTTCCAGTTTTCGTGAATACAACGAATATCGGGCCTATGTAAAGCTACGTTGCCACGTTTTACAGTGTGCACGTTAATTCATTGAATTATCCCCGTTTCTAGGCCTCAAAAGGGCCCGGACTTAGATTCAGCGCCTGTTTTCTGAACCCTCTCCAAGGAGCGATACAGCCCCCACCTGTATCCCTGACTCTTAGCTTACTTTCATGCCTCGCAGTGCCCGGCTCGGCCTGGCTCTGCCTCCCAGTCTGCCAAGAATATGTTATGTTTCTAGTTATGGGTCCAGCCCTCCTTCTCTGCATTCTAAGCTACTGAATCGCATCAATAGTTTCCGTCATGGTCTAGCCTTTATGTCTCCATGTAAGAGAAATACTGTATTAATATTTATAGAATATTCCCCGCACACGCACTACATGTAGAATTATGCATGCACCAGTCTTAATGTCTGTTAGCCTTTACTCTGATAACTTTTGGATTCTATCAACATGTACTCTAAACACCAGATACTAGATATGCCTGGGTACATGTCGCTCTGACACTCCAGACTTTAGTCTCCTCTTCTAGCGCAGAAGTCATAGCCCCCCAGTTCTCCCTGGTAACACGTCATTGTCAGTTTGCGCGCACCACTAGGTTAGAGGTCCCAGCTGCTCAGGTAGCCCCCTCCATGTTTCCGCCCCGTTTATGACATATTCTGTTACGTTTACATCACATGTCTGTGTATACGCCCTGTACACGCCTTCTTGTTACCTCATTTTGCCCTTATCTTTCGCGACTGCTACAAACTCCGCCTACTGCTACGCCTACTGTATTGAATGCAATGTATTTTGTTTAACTATATATACTAATGTTCTGTTATTAAAAGTTATGCGCATCATTCCCAGATCCTGCCCCCGGCAGCTGTCGGGCCCTGCCATCCCATTCCCATGCAGGCTGTCCTGTTCCTGTCCTTTTATGCCTGATTAAAGCCTGTACACTCTAGCTACCTCGAATCTTGACTCTTATTTATTGAGCTATCTGTTTGTATGAGTATCCCGAAAAATAGAACCGGTAATTAATTATTTATTTACCACATAATGGCGCCCGAATAGGGACTTGCCCTTTCCCCACGCGCCGGAGAAGCCACGCAGGCCCCCTGATCCTCTGCAGCCGTGACGGAACCATACCGTGCACGTGCAGATATTTCTGCTTCAAGTATCCCTCAGGCCCACGGAGGAGACGGAGGTTGCGGTCCAGCGTCCAGACGAGGTGGTGGAGGAACGCGGCGAGTCCCGACCAGAGCCCAAGCCGAGAGTCCAAGGTCCGAGGTATCCGGAGGCCCACCTGTAACTAAAGTCCGAGGTTCGTCCGTCCGTCGTCGTAGCAGTCCAGTCCAGTCCGAGGCCTTCCGTTCTTGCTGCCCGGTGAGTACCATTGCTGGGGTAGTATCTAGACAGGGTCAATTGATTTGTCTCTGGTCCGTGGGTTTGGGTACACAGATCCAACACGAAGTGTCCACTTAGGTGGATGCGGGTCCTGACGTGTCTCTTTATGGGACCGGTAAGTTTCGTACTGTTTTAGCAGTGCATCTAGTCATTCTAGTAAGTTTCTGTTCCAGTAAGTTCTGTTTTTGAGAAATTCATGTATTCTGTTTTCAGTATTTCAGGTAATATTCTGTCCAAAATGTTATTTCATGTGTTTTCAATGTCGTGGTATGAATGATTCGTTTTTCAGTTATTATTGTGTTTATCGTGTATTGTATTGTGTCCAGACTCCAGCCTAGTTATGCCTCTGTTCTCAAAGTTACGTCAGTTAAAAACTAGAAAAGGTCTGCTCGAGGAAGCAGTTCCTGTCCCGCCTAGGGACAGTCCAGGTCATTTTATGTATCAAAAGCATGGCATAAGTACCATATTATATCTAGATTTATGGGTGGAGTACACCAAGGAATTAGAGGAAAAGTATAGATGGCCCGTATCAGGTACGTGGGATGCCGAGTGCATCATGCAGTAGAAGAAGCATTATGGAAAAAGAAAGCCAGACAGTCCCAGAGAGACGCCATCGAGTTATGGCGCAAAGAATCTCATAAAAGAACAGAAAAAGAAATCATAAAGTCTGAATTAAGTAGAGAATCCTCAGAAAGAGCCCAAGAAAGGGAATTAATTGAAGTAGGTGAACGAGTTAAAGCCGAACAGTCAGACAGACAGAGAAATGCCCTCATTAAGGGTATGTATCCTCTTCTTGCCGAGGGTTTGCCAAAAGCAACCCCGGAAGCACCATGTAATTTTCCGCCGCCATTAGTTCCGATTAAGCTACGTCACAAACCGACCGCAGCTGATATTTTTCTCTCGTCCTATTTAGACGACACAGTCCCAGAATATGCGAATCCTGCTCCGCCAGCTCCGGTAAATAATGTAATTCCTGTTCCTCCAGCCACCGGGGCACCTGTTACAGCACCTGTTACGGTACCCCCGGTCCAGTCCATAGTACAAGTTCCCGCTACATCGGTCACTCTGCCAGCACGAAGAGTATCAGTCGACGATTCCAGTTTAGGGGCCGCGGGAGGAGGTCCTCCGGGTACCCCGCCGCCACACAAACGTATAACGTTAGTCGAGTTACATGAACGTGCGTTACAGCGTACGCCCAAACATCAGTCCGTTGCAGATATCAGACGAGCTCTCACCGAATGCCGTTATGATCCAGTCCCAGGCGATGATAATATGGTTATATATTCATTGCGCGCAAGACGGGTGACCGAGTATTTGGACACCCTACCGAATATGAAAGAAGATCTAGACAGAATATATCGTTTCATCCGTACAGGAGAAGATCCAGAAAGTATTGGCGAAATCATGTCTCTAAGGAAAGCTGAGACTCAGCTCATGCTATTAAAGTTTCTAATCAATTGTTTAATAAGGGAACAAGATTATCCAGACAAAGATCCAATCGAAATGAAAGTCCTGACAAAGTGGAGTGATCATATAGCCGAGGGAAGACACAAGACACTCAGTAGTATAGACAGTATGTACAAGAAAATTCGTAAGGAAATAATAAGGTTACACGAGAAACGCAAAACAGCACAAGTAAGCGAGAAAGAAAATAACTCTGATACTGAAGAAGTAGAAGACGAGAATACCGCCAGAATAGCGTATGTAGGTAAATCTAGATTTCCAGACCGACATTCACGCCTAGAACACAAGAAAGTCTTTCATCTTCCAGCACCAGAACAATATTCTCTAGAACAAGTATTTCAAGCTACCGATCACATTCTGAAATCACGAATCGGTTATAGTGAACTTAGTACCATGCATGAACAAGAACTAGCCCGATCAGCAGTCCGATGGATTACTGATCCTACCACTTTTCCAGACGAAATAGTGGCACAAATGTTTCTGAAACTGCCCCCAGCCGAGCAACGACTGGTGGGTATGTATATGATCCAGCACCTCATTACACTATATGAAGGACAACATTCTGATCCAGATCCGTTACATGATATTCTGAACGAGTTACTCCAGTATAAATGGAAAGGTTTAGGTACCGATTTAAGTAGTGTCATTCTAGAACAGCGCCACAAATATAGAACGTTTCTGAACCCGCATTTTGTTCACGTCTCACCTCCAGAAAGTAAACCATTTTACATAGATAGACAGCATCCGTTACGAGAAGTACACCCAGTTAGGACACCGGGTGGTGAAATGCAACGAGTATTTGTTTACACCCCTATCACATAGATGGAACTCTTAGAGATGAAGAAATTAATTCCCTGTCATGACAAAGATCCAGCAGGGTTCCATCGAGAATTAAAAGACATGCTCCGTATGGGAGAATACACGTATCCAGATATCATTAAAATGTTAAAGGTCCTGTTGCCCGCAGGGGTATATGAAAAACTCAAGGAAAAGGAATGGGAGGTGGGAGAGAAAAAGATTGATTGGACAGCTCTAGAAGCTGAAGATAAAATACGAGTACCAGGTACCGGTCTTGGGGACAAATGTAAAGAATTGCCCGAGTTATTGATACAAGTTTTGCCAAGGTTATTAGCCACGAAAAAGGAAGATTGGGATGCAATCTCAGCATGTAAACAGAAACAGGATGAAGATACTAGTGATTTTTATTCTAGATTTGAAAAATGTTTTATTATTAACAGTGGTTTGAAGACAGGTAGCGAGTCATACCCTCATCTTTTTGTTACTAAACTAGTCGAGAATTCAAGCCCACAAGTTAAAAATCGAGTTTTGAAAGTCGAAAGTACCTGGCAAGCTAGTACCCCGTCACAAATGTTACAGATGCTCCAGTATCACCAGAATAGAATCAGGGAAGAGCAAGAACACGAAAGGAGACGTATGAAAGACACGAAAATGAAAGTACTAGTTGCACAATCTGTTCCACAAGACAGTCAGAAGAGGGGTCCGAATCAAGCCAGTCATCCTGCAGCTCCCGTTAAAGGGACATGCAATTATTGTAAACAACCAGGTCATTTTATAAACGAGTGTGCAGTTCTGAAACACAACATAGCAACTGGTAAGACTAAAGAAAGACCACGTCCGCCTAGACAAGAACAAGTTTCACAGACTTCCCAGACACCACAGAATGCACAACAGACAGTTCCAGCACCGCAGCCTATTGCTGCAACACAGCATGTTACACAGCAGATGTACCAGTATGCCCAGACAGAGTATCCAGAGTATCAACCGTATTCATGAAACAGCCTAGAGAGGGAGGTAGGCTTGCCTCTCATCGAGATACCTGTAGATCAAGAGGGTCCCTATGTACATAGTCAAGTATTGGGGAAAGACAGAAAGTTTTTGATTGATACAGGGGCAAGTAGGACTACTATCAGTCATGACGAGGTTCCAGGGGCTCCGCTCTCAGGCTCTAGAAATGTTTCCCTTGGATTTTCAGGAAAGCCTATTGTTAACGAGATTTCAAAGCCAGTTACTCTAGAAGTTGGTCCATTGTCCCGAACTACTGATTTGTTACTTACGAAGTCATGTCCAGAAAATTTGTTAGGCATTAAAACATTAAAAGAATTAGGTGCAGTTATTTGCTGCTCTCCAGAAGGAATACGATTGTTTTTAAGAGACTTTAAAGGTCATTATGTATTACGTGATTTTGATTCAAGATTGTCCAATGTTCCACAGCATTTATGGGCGCAAGGTCCAACTGATGTAGGTTTTATGCGAATCACACCCCATCGTGTGACCCTCAAGCAAGGTATAGTCTTGCCACGGATCAGACAGTACAGATTGCCACCTGAGGCTGTAGCAGCCTTATCCAAAATTATTGACGAGCTCATTGCTCAAGGAGTAGTCGTAGAAACTGACTCCAATGTATGTAATTATCCTATCATTCCAGTCATGAAACGTACTGATCCAAATGCACCTCCAGTATATCGATTAGTGATTGACCTTCGAGAACTTAATAAATGTATCATACCCCAGTATCCAGTAGTCCCAGATATTTCATCTCTATTGACAGCTATTGATTCTGAAGCTACATTTTTTACTGTTATAGACCTCAAGAATGCATTTTTCAGTGTCCCGATTCATCCAGACAGCCAGTACCTTTTCGGTTTTTGTTTAAATGGAAGGAGCTATAAATTCACACGAGCTCCTCAAGGTTTCACAGAAAGCCCTAGTATTTACAGTCAAGCACTTAAAAGACAACTAGACAATATTCACATGCCAACTGACACTGCCCTGCTCCAGTATGTAGATGATCTACTGATCACAGCCCGTTCTGAACGTGACTGCGAGCGAGCGTCACTTACAGTTCTGTATTTCCTAGCCGAGATGGGGCACAAGGTGTCCCCTTCGAAGCTTCAATTCTGTGTCCAGCAAGTGATCTACTTAGGCCACTTACTGTCCAAGTGGGGTAGGCAGTTGACACCAGACCGTATCCAGTTAATAGCGAGTCTTCCACAGCCCAAGACACAGAAGGAGGTACGTGCTTTTATTGGCCTCACTTCTTATTGCAGACAATGGATTCCTCAGTATGCATTTCTAGCAAAGCCACTGATACAGTTAACGACACAGGAGGCAGCCATATCGACTGTCCTCCCTTGGACATCTGAACATACACTTAGTTTTAATGAGTTAAAGAAAGCTTTATGCCAAGCACCTGTTCTAGCTACACCGAACTACAGTAAGCCTTTTACACTTTTTGTCACAGAACGTGATGGTACTGCATTATCTGTTCTCACACAAGATCAAGCCGGACAGTACAAGCCTTGTGCTTTTTTTTCGAGCACATTAGATCCAGTAGCCCAGACTTTGCCTGCGTGCCTCAAGTCAGTTGCAGCCACAGCTCTAGCAATCAGACAAAGTGATTCCATAGTATTAGGACACTCCCTGACAGTACAAGTTCCACACTCCGTGGAAGTTCTTTTAAACCGAACACAGACTCAGCACTTGACCATTGCACGTTTAACAGGTTATGAACTGACACTGTTCCAGCCACACATAGAAATCAGACGCTGCAACGTTCTAAATCCTGCTACTCTGTTACCGTCAGTTACTTAAAATCCTGCCACACATGACTGTGTGGAAGTCATTAACACTATGACTAAGCCAAGACAAGACCTGACAGACATTGCATTACCTGATCCCGACCTGACACTTTATGTGGATGGTTCATGTATGAGAACGAGTACAGGAGAACTAGTAGCCGCGTATGCAGTGACTACTGACACTGAAGTTATTGAAACACACCGTATTGACACACTGTCTGCTCAAGCAGCAGAGCTAGTTGCTCTGACCCAAGCCTGCATACGTGCCAAGAACCTGAAAGTAAACATATATACAGATTCACGTTACGCATTCGGAGTTGTACACGACTTCGGAGTGCTCTGGCAGGAGAGAGGTTTCATGACTTCTCATGGAACCAAGATTCAGCATGGTCTCCTCATTCAAGCTCTGTTAGATGCAATACATTTACCGACAGCTATCGCTATCATGAAGTGCAAGGCACATACGAAAGTTACTGACATCATTTCCCAAGGTAATGATCTAGCAGACCGAACAGCCAAGCTTACAGCTCAGACACCAGACATTCCAGTTAACAAGACACAGACATCCACTCCAGAACAGATTACTTGTATGACAGTTAAGGACCCTACACAAGATGTCATAGACATACAGTTACATGCTACTCCTGAAGAAATCAAGAAATGGTCCGAACAAGGAGGGGTCCAGACAGATCAGGGATGGTTGACGAAGGGAAAAGCCACATGGTTTCTCCCCGACTCTATGGTTCAAGTCATTATCAATACCGCACATAGTCCAGCACACCTAGGAGAAAAAGCCATGTTAGACAGTATTCCGAACCTTTGGTTTAACAAGCACTTACGAGCTGCAGCCAAGCAGAAAGTCCGTACTTGTATGATATGTTGTCAATTCAATCCAGGTAAAAGTGTCCCGGTGGAACAAGGTGGATTCCAACCTCCTGACCACCCTTTCGAAGTCCTCCAGATGGATTATATTCAGATGGAGCGATGTCGAGGTTTCAAGTATGTCCTTGTAGTTGTATGCGCTTTGTCCAGGTGGACAGAAGCATATCCAGTTCCAGATTACACAGCAGCGACCACTGCCAAGCAGTTGGTTCGTGAATTCTTCCCCCGTTATGGACTCCCTAGGGTCGTGTATTCTGATAACGGCCAGCCATTCCCATCCGAGTTAATGAAACATGTTTCCCTCTTGTTAGGGTACCAGTGGAAGTTCCATTGTGTGCGCCATCCTGAAGCAGCCGGTCTCGTAGAGAGACATAATCAGACCCTGAAAATCCGTATTGCCAAGACATGTAAAGAGAAAGGTGTAGACTGGCTAGTTGCCCTGCCAGTTGCTTTATTCTTTATGCGAATGGTCGCACACTCCAGATCAGGTCTGTCCCCTTATGAGGTCGTATTCGGCCGCCCCCCAAACATGTGGGGTACACCTAGACCCCGCAGTATTACAGATGTTTCCAGTAATATGTTGACAGATTACCTAGCTTCCTTGATGTCTGCCCTACACTCTTGTCGTTCACAGGTTGCCGCTACATTCCCAGACAATACTGAAGTGAAACCGCATGAGGTCATTCCAGGCGACCTCGTCCTTGTAAGGAATTTTGATCGTTCAAGTCCGCTGGAGCCTCGTTGGAAGGAGCCACGACTTGTCCTTCTGACCACCCGTACGGCCGTGAAGTTGGAGGGCCGCAAGGGTTGGGTCCATCTGTCCCATATCAAGAAGTTCCATGGAGTCCGGAAAAAGACATTTTTAAAGGACATTTCTAAAGACTGTCTGAAAGACTGCCTGAAACCAGACATTGATCTGAATCCTGAACTGAAAGTTCCTCTGTTAGAGAAAACTCTGCAACAGGAGTATAAGTTAAAGCTCCGGTCTAGTAAAATAAGTCAGCCAGTTTAATTGTCTAAGTCCCTCTCGGGTGAAACGGTTAGACAGGTATCTGACATGTATGAGATAGACCCCCATAGTGAGAGAGTTAGTCAAAACTCTATCCGATGTATCGTTTTTCTAAGTTTTCTATTGTTTCTAAGTTTTATGGTTACCTGCACAAGTTATGCATTGCATTTATGTTTTCCAATTTCTCATGTAAATAAGTTTTCTAATGCTACAGTAGAGCACACATTTAGTGATCTGCCTCCTCACGAGTTATCCTATCGTCTTGCTATGAGAAATAACACATTTGTAAGAATGTTGCACTATTCACACCAGACCAGCAATGCTACTAATTGTTGGGTGTGTGGTCGACTCCCCCCTTTCCAGACACCGAAGGGAGTTCTGCCACTCTTTCCTTATCCGTTTTCACATAATGGTTCGTGTGGAGCATGGTCCATGTTAACGTCATCTTCAAATGATGTGTCCCTTCTGAATAGAACATGTTTTCCAGACAAGCAAGGTCTCCCCCATAGAACAGGGTTAGATCTAGAAAATGAAGTTTACAATTTAGGTAATTATTCTTCGAATTTTATGGTCCTGAATGTTCAGTCTGATACTACTCCAGACTTACCTGCTATTTCAGTACTACCAGTCAAAGGCGAATTATGTGTCCGAAAGAATGGTTCCGCACATGTAGGACATAGTGATTGTACTACTACTGTCGAGTATAGTGACAGTGGGAAATCTATTTTCAAAGCTTCACGTCATTCTTATTTTGTTTGTGGTCAGACCGCATATGTTCGTCTGCCCCTCGATTGGGATGGAACATGTTATATTGCCTTCCTACTGCCACCAGTTTTTCTAGCCCCATCTGATTATCACAGAAACACACATCTAGTACACGTCAGAAATAGACGGGAGATTGAGTCCCCAATTGTCGATCAAACTGAAACTGCTCTAGAACAGTATACAGATTTCAATAGAGGTTTCTTTTTCTTTATAGGACCTGTCCAGAATAGTAAGTCAATCCGTAGGTTAACCAGAACCCTTGAAGCAGTAGTGAATGAGACTACTTCTGCTCTAGGTAACTTGACCGAAGAGCAATCTGCTATGAGATTTGTCGTGCTCCAAAATCGTCTCGTTCTTGACGTCATACTGGCCGATAGAGGAGGAGCATGTAGAGTCATCGGATCTAGTTGCTGCATTTTCATTCCTAATAACGCGCCGTCTGTTTATTCAGCTATAACCAGACTTCATAAAAGTGCCCATCAGTTACACCAGAATCCAGGCTCCTGGACATGGTCCGGTTGGCTCTGGAGTATCATATCTGCCTGGGGATGGAAAGTATTGTCATTCCTAGGTATTGCAGTAATGATCATATTCAGTTGCTGCCTCTGTATACAATGTGGCCCTGCGATTTGCGGCATTTGTGCTACCTCTTGTATTCCTAGTCCTAAGTCCAGTTCCAGGACAATTCGAGATGAGCAAATGATGCTGTATGAAATGATAGATGGTATCATGAATATAGATGTTTCCTGATGGAAACGTAGGGCACAAGGAGGGAATGTGGAAAAGTAAATTTTGCCATGTTGTATGTGCCTACGTGTTCCCTATGTTATGTTATATGTGCATGATCGATATGCATGTATTCCCCTATGATCGATTAAAGACGCAATTATAGTTGTGTCCATCTCTAGTATGCCAGTTTCCAGTTTTCGTGAATACAACGAATATCGGGCCTATGTAAAGCTACGTTGCCACGTTTTACAGTGTGCACGTTAATTCATTGAATTATCCCCGTTTCTAGGCCTCAAAAGGGCCCGGACTTAGATTCAGCTCCTGTTTTCTGAACCCTCTCCAAGGAGCGATACAGCCCCCACCTGTATCCCTGACTCTTAGCTTACTTTCATGCCTCGCAGTGCCCGGCTCGGCCTGGCTCTGCCTCCCAGTCTGCCAAGAATATGTTATGTTTCTAGTTATCAGTCCAGCCCTCCTTCTCTGCATTCCTAAGCTACTGAATCGCATCAATAGTTTCCGTCATGGTCTAGCCTTTATGTCTCCATGTAAGAGAAATACTGTATTAATATTTATAGAATATTCCCCGCACACGCACTACATGTAGAATTATGCATGCACCAGTCTTAATGTCTGTTAGCCTTTACTCTGATAACTTTTGGATTCTATCAACATGTACTCTAAACACCAGATACTAGATATGCCTGGGTACATGTCGCTCTGACACTCCAGACTTTAGTCTCCTCTTCTAGCGCAGAAGTCATAGCCCCCCAGTTCTCCCTGGTAACACGTCATTGTCAGTTTGCGCGCACCACTAGGTTAGAGGTCCCAGCTGCTCAGGTAGCCCCCTCCATGTTTCCGCCCCGTTTATGACATATTCTGTTACGTTTACATCACATGTCTGTGTATACGCCCTGTACACGCCTTCTTGTTACCTCATTTTGCCCTTATCTTTCGCGACTGCTACAAACTCCGCCTACTGCTACGCCTACTGTATTGAATGCAATGTATTTTGTTTAACTATATATACTAATGTTCTGTTATTAAAAGTTATGCGCATCATTCCCAGATCCTGCCCCCGGCAGCTGTCGGGCCCTGCCATCCCATTCCCATGCAGGCTGTCCTGTTCCTGTCCTTTTATGCCTGATTAAAGCCTGTACACTCTAGCTACCTCGAATCTTGACTCTTATTTATTGAGCTATCTGTTTGTATGAGTATCCCGAAAAATAGAACCGGTAATTAATTATTTATTTACCACACCTTTAACAATAAACACCATAAAAAGGCAACGATTAGAACAGGCAGATACAAGGTGCCAGCATTCAAACATAAAAAAACACAAATCATTACTTCTAATTAATAGTTTTTTATCATCGTCATTTTGTTGTACATTATACATCATAAGTAACAAAAATGCTTCTCACACTTCTTTATTATAACATTTCAGCATACTGCAGACTTCTGCACAACACAGCTTAAAAACAAACACAAACTCAATATCTCTGCCTTAACACTTATTAGTTCCCAAAGGCAAGACCTATTGGCTATGCCAATGCTTGTTTTGTTTATTTCAGCAGGATTACTTTTTGTCACTATTAAATTAGCTTCACACATTCCCTTTATTGCTGGATTTTGAGACCCTTCACCAGGGCTCAAGTCCTAAAAAAAGAAGTGGGGGGACTCATCCGAAAAAGAGGTGCTACAGAGTATGTGACTACGGGCCAGCGATACAGTAACACTGGCAGTAAAAACTGCTTGCAGTTTGATACCAGTGTTGATTTATATCATCTTGTTTACATACTAATAGGTTAGTTCACAAAATGCTAATTTGGAGTAGGTCCCAATCCTGCCTACCTCATTAATATTTATGAGATTAGTTTCACATTGTGACGCACTCTGACTGGCCACAATCATGGGGCTGGTGGCCTGTGCAAGATTCTTCCTACTTGCTGAAATAAAGCTTGAATTCCGCGGACAGGAGATGTGCACGTGTACGGACAGGAGATGTGCACTCTGTACGCATGCACATCTCCTGTTCCCTCCCCCTGTCGGCTCCACGGAGCCAGCTTGTTCATTTTTGCAATTGTGCAACAATCTTGCTGTAGCATGGACTGAAACAAAAAAATATGTTTGCTCCATTTCATTATTACACAAAAAGCAAAACGATGCTAATGTATTTCACAAGCCAAGTGGAGTTTGCTACCACCAGCAGTAACTGTTCCAGCACGAAGTGTTCTGCACACCACAGACTTTCAGAAATGGGGGCCTAAGTTTTTAAAGGGAAGACTTCTTTACAAAACACGCACAGGTCAAACCTTCAAAGGGACAATACGATGAAGGGAATGATATTATTAATTCCAGTTTCTTGCCTTTGCTTAGACTGCATTCCAGGTCATTGTTTTTCACACACTATGCCATTCCAGACAGAGACCACACATATGCAAAGCAGTCTTGCCAAACACATGTTAGAGGCTAGAATGTTTGACAAAATAATATGTTCAATGAACCTGTCCAGAAGCGACTAAAGCAGAGAGAATATCTAAGATTTTATTTGGGGGCATTGGTGATTAAACTGGTCAGCAGATGTAACTGATCACCGGAAGTCAAGGATGTAAAAATATATTAATATATTTTTTGGGATTTTAGACATCTTGCCAACGGATATAATGGAATTCAATCCAAACTTTTGTAAAATATGTTCCTGTGTTGCATGGTCTAAGTCTTCCTCAAAAGCAAACATACAAGTTTATACTTTGCGAAGTCTAACGTCATTAAACCTGCAAGCTTTAATGACATAAGGAAAGATGGAAGCTTCCTCTTCAGGCAGAGAGACTGTGAAGCACAGGGACAGTACTGCACACGTGGGATTTCGGATAAGGGGTAGGGAAAGGGTTGCATGATACTCCCTCCATCAGAACTCCTCACCTGATTGAATAAGACATTATTTGTGAACGAGTCAATTAACGCAATCAATTGTAATATTTTATAAACTTGCACTGTGTATGTATAATTTGCTTTTGAATGTCTGTGGTTGAAGTCTTAGAAAAAAACAGTGTTCAAGTTTGTCACTTTATCAGCTGAGGGCACAGCTACGCAGTCCCCGTCTTTTGTGATATAGACATATTAATACAAAATAATAAGGAACGCGTAATGTTTCACACAGTCGTGTTGTGTTTTAGTCTTAGCGATTGTAGGAAGGTGGCTACCTGACTATGGTTACCCCAGATTTTTTTTGCCTGTGTTTAGCTGGTTTTTTGACTTAGTTGACCTGGTTCCCTGCTAATCAGGGCCCCAGGCCATCTGCTCTCTCTGTAAAATGGATTCCATGTACCCTAGGTACATACCAATTGGAAATGGACTCCTTGTCAGCCCCTGTAGAATGCACTATAGGTGCACAGGGCACAGGAGCCACTAAGGCCTACCAGGGGCTGCAGCATATCTTTTGCCACCCCTGGCTGGTTCTTAAATTGACACAACTGGCTGATCACTCAGCTGGGGTAAGGTGGTGTACACACCCCTTGCTTAGATATAGTATACCTATGTCTAAACCTATATCTGGACACATGTAAACCTGTGAGCCACTCCTATAGAAAGGCCTCATCAATCCTGGAGGCTGAGTGCGTGGTTTTATGTGAGATGGAGCTCTAGCATGAGCTGAGCCTGTCTGCAGCCGTCGGGAACAAATCCCTAAGCTGTTTCAGGATAATGCCATACCATATACTATTAAGTGCCTTATAATCCTCGCGGTTATTTAGCAACTCTGGTTTGGCTTTATCAAAACATGTCGTGTAAGGTGTCATACGCTTTGGAATACCATCCCCTCGCCAGTTCTGGCGACGGGGATGGCATTCCACCCCTCTAGAGGGGTAAGACATGTTACTTCACTTTAATGCGGTTGATTTCTCCAAAGGCCTTAAGATCCACAAAATGGATGCCTCTGCCACAGACAAATGTCTGGACCCCTGGAGCTGACCGAAACCCAGTCAAGGGGGTCCTGGACAAAGGGTTTCCTGTCACAGGAGGGTGTCACCGCCCTCCAGACAGGAGATAGTGTATTGTAGCAGGGAGGTTTGAAAGAAACCAGACACTGCCTGGGGCGCACAAGGCTGCCCCTTGCATAATCCGGCCAAACCGGTTCTGGGGCACTCCAGCCCTCGTGCCAGGGCGGCCTGGATCAAAGGAAGGGGGTGTATCCACCCACTTCCTGGGTCCCACCCATAGGAGGGGACCTAGCAGGTAATCACGCCCACCAGATTCGAATAAGAGTGGGAGCAGTGCCAATGCACATCAGATTTCCTGGAAGAAACATTTGAAACGATATTCTGGACCCTTCGCCCTCCATCTCAACGTGGAAGCCCGAAGAATCTCCCTTGTGGTCAAGGAGTGACCACCCTGCAGCAGCAGGCACCATCCAGCCCTCGACGTCTACTTAGTTGCAGTTCCCGCCGGAACTCGAGCGACTGAGATCGACGAGATCAAGCCTGCCCAGCTTCTAACAGCCCGATCCACAGTCCCTGCAAACCTGAGACCCGTGGAGGCGACCGGAAGCGTGGGGCACGCCATCTTGAAGTGACCACGAGACGCTGACCGTGCAGCCCACGAGTGACCCTCGAAGCTGTACACCGGGGTTTGAGAAGCCCCCACCCTGAGCTACTCCTGAGCCGAAGTTCAGCCCTCCACACTCGACGAGTGCTGCGTGGGGCCCTTTGGCACGATTTGGCTCAAC
This sequence comes from Lissotriton helveticus, assembly GCF_964261635.1. NCBI lineage: Eukaryota > Metazoa > Chordata > Amphibia > Caudata > Salamandridae > Lissotriton > Lissotriton helveticus. The sequence goes on along the minus strand of NW_027611671.1, from coordinate 541,972 downwards.
GCGTTGGCCCGGTCACTTGCCAGCTGGCTTGTGGTCCCTGTGCCGACGAACTACAAAAGAAGACTCGTGATTCTGGTTGCTCCAGATCCACACCAGCTCCCCTGAAAGGGAGCCCCGACTCTGACCTTCCTGGTCCGAGTGAGACGCCATCTTCTAATCCCGCGTGGATTGCTCTTACCAAGGCTTGTTTGCTCCAAACCGGAAGCCGACTGCACCGACGGTGAGAGCCTGCGTGGGACAGATCGTGACCTGCTCCTGGACGTCGCAGATGCCCCAGAGCCCACGTGACAGCGAAGAGAAGCGCCTCGACGACCACCTGATTGCGCCCGACATTGCCTGGTTCCGTCCTGGTTCCACCCTGGTCACTGCTGAGTGACCCAGACTCTGTCCCCTCTGCTTTCAGGTACTCTACAACTTGAGTCCACCCTTGGACTCCACCGGACACTTCGTCTTCACCCTGCCTGCAGCCCTTTCAGCTTCAAGCACCAAGAGCCTGCGTGTCAAAACCCGACGCCACTTCGACCCTGTGCACCCACTTCCTGTGGGTGAGGTAACTTTGCTCCGCCGGTGTTCCCACACTGGTGCACACCTCTAGGGTCTGTGTGTTAAGTTTTGTTCCTCTAGGTTCAGCGGAAGTGTCCTTAAACTTTAACTATTTGACTTTTACGCACCATTGGTTAACATTGGTGCATGCGTGCGCTTTCCGCACATCTCCCGAATCCCGAGGGCCATTCCCGACTTCAGCATTGCTTGTCCTGACTGCTCCCAGCGATTCCCTAGGCCCTAGGCCTAACCACTGTTCGAGTGGCCTCTCTTATACCACTTGTTTAGTATATGGTTTGAGTGGCCCCCTGCCCTCATCCATAATTGTGCAACTTTGTATGTTTAAACAGTGCTTTTGATTTAACGCTTGTGCCCCTTTATTCATAAAGAATACTGGGGATTGTTTTTAGTAATAAACACATATATTTTTATAATATATACTTGTGTGGTGTCCTTTCATTTGGTATTACAGGATTGTATGTGGTAAAACAGCTCGCTTAACACGACCTCTTAAGTTAAGCCTTTAGGCTGCTTAGTCCATGCTACCACTAGGATAGCTTGTCTAATAAGGTTGACTTACAACCAGACACCATAAGGGGATTGTTTGGTCAGGTAGTAGGTGGTTCCAGAATTGGAAACATCCCCTACCAGGCCAACTTCTCACATTGGTGAGCAGCGGTGCGGATTTGAGCTTGCTGTTGTTTTACCATTGCAATCTTTATATCAAATTGAAAGATCACATCAAGTACCTCTAGGTACATATAAAATCAAAAGCTTAGCATATTAAGTTCTACTGAACTTAGTAGTTGTAGGTTGAAGGGAGTAGCACACCCCTGACTACAACTCACTAGCAAGGTCCAGTAGGAAAACACTTAGTGTAGGTAAGTGCACCACTTACACCTCACTAGTAACCATGTCCGACACAGGAAAGGCCTCAGGGTCTAGTCCTGTGACAGTTGACCCTACCCAGGCAACTTCTGGATATGACAAACTAACCCGCAGAGACTTGATTGTCTTGTGCAAAGCAAGAGGGTTAAAAAGGGGCAGAAGCCCCACCTGCCTAATCCTGGTAGAACTCCTAGAACAGGATGACTTAGAGAAGGCAAAAGCAGCTTCCCTAGATACAGGAACTGGAGGGAACCCCCCTGCAGTTGATCCCCCTGAAGAGGAGGATGATGATGACTTGGATGAGGACTCAGAAGTTGAGGACTTAGAAGTACAGGATCAGGGTAGCCAGGTTCCAGTTGGTAGGCTTAGCCAGGCCAACTTGGACCTACTGGGGAATGGAGAGGGCCAGCACCTCCCCAGAACCCAACATGTGATTCTCCCAGGCAACAGAAGAGTGAGATCTCCCTCAGGGGACTCTCATCTTTCTAGTGCCTCCAGAGAATCAGAGAGAGGCATGAGTGCTTCTCAGAAAGCTGAGCATAGGGCTAGAATGAGGGCTGTCAGACTCCAGATAGAGAGAGAGGAGGTAGCCCTGAGTCAAGCTAAGCTTACCTTAGCTCAAGCTAAACTTGCCTTGGCAAGAGAGCAGAAATTAAGTGGCTTAGATGTCACTGGTGGCAGCAATATTCCTAAAGAGAAACCCAGGTCCTATGATAGTAGAAACCTGACAAAGATTGTGCCCCCCTACAAGGAAGGGGATGACATCCACAAGTGGATAACTGCTCTTGAGAGAGCCTGCATGGTACAGCAGGTTCCTGAGGAACAGTGGGCAGCAATCTTATGGTATTCCTTTTCAGAGAAAGGGAGAGACAAGCTCCTCACTGTTAGACATGAGGATGCAAACAATTACAAAGTCCTGAAGAGTGTTCTGATAGATGGGTTTGGCTTAACCACTGAACAGTACAGGTTGAAGTTCAGAGATACCCAGAAGACACAGACTCAGGACTGGACTGATTTTGTAGATTGTGCTACTAAGGCTCTGGAGGGTTGGCTACATGGCAGCAAAGTACATGACTTTACAGGGTTGTATAATTTGATTATGAGGGAGCAGATCCTAAGTAATTGTCAGAACCAGCTCTTACACCAGCACCTGGTAGACTCTGATCTGACCTCTCCCCAAGAATTGGGAAAGAAGGCAGACAAATGGGTCAGAACCAGGATTAGGCCTAAGAATCAGGACAGTAACCAGAAGAAGGAGTCTACCAAGCCTCAAGATAAGGGTGGGGATAAAAATAAAGAAAAGACTTCCCCAGGGCCCCAAAACTCCAAGGATGGGGGTGGGTCCCAAGACACTTCTTCAACTGAGAAAAAGCCTTATTGTTATGCCTGTAAACAGGTGGGGCATTACAAAACAGACAACTGTTGTCCCAAGAATAACAATAAAGAAAATATACCTCCAAAGCCAGCTTCAACACCTCCTGTTATTGTCAGCAGTAATCCCCCAGGAAGTGGAAGCACACCCAGGAATCTGGGTGGGTTTACTTTTGGAAATCAGGTGGACCCTGGCCTATCCAGGTCCCCATCACCCAATGATCTTGTTTATGAGGTTGGCATGGGGTTTGCCAACTTCTCTGCTTGCCCAAATACTTTGAGCAAGTATAGACAAGAACCCATCATCAATGGTTTGAAAGTTGAGGCTTTTAGAGACACAGGGGCTAGCATCACCATGGTGGCTGATGGCCTAGTCCCCTCTAAGCAACTTTTACCTGGTGCCACATACCAGGTTACAAACATTGATGGAATCCAAACAAATCATCCCATGGCAGTAGTAAGTCTCAGCTGGGGAGGTGTCATTGGCCCAAAGAGAGTGGCAGTGTCACCAAACTTGCCTGTAGACTGCCTACTTGGTAATGATTTGGAGATCTCAGCCTGGGCTGAGGTTGAACAGGAAACCCATTCTAGAATGGTGAATTCCAATGGAAAGGTTAGTGGGGCTGTAATGGCTACAGCCCCAATTCAAGATGTCCTTCCTGAAAAGGTTGGTAGGGCTGAGAAACTCTCTGCCCCATCTTTAGCAAAAGCTCTTCCTGAACAGAATAGCAAAGCTGTTATGGTAACAGCAGAAACCCAAACTGAGTCTCCTCCTGAAAAGGTTGGTGGGGCTGTGATGGCCACAGCCCAAACTCAAACTGACACGTGTGTTGTGAAACCTGAAATGATGGATAACTCCACACAAACTGAGAGCATGGAGGAGGAGGAGAAATCTCCCCCTCACCAGACTTTAGGACAGGATCAGCCTCCTCAGGGAACTGATCTTACCCCTGATGAAGGAACTGCCCCAGAGGTGGTTGGGCCTAGCCTGACAGAACCTCTGATGTCAGTGGAACCTTCTCAGGTGGGACCCAGTCTGGAGCAGGTAACCTGCCCCTCTCTACCTTGCCTTAGCCAGCCCAGGGCTGCAGAGGACAAGAAGGACAGTGAGACCCAGAGGGCCCCCTGTCAAATAAAGCACCCCCATCAAAAGATTAGGTGCACCAAAACTAGTAGCCCTAGTAAGGTGAAAACTTTAAAAACTCCTGAGGGAGCCCCCTTAAAAACAGTTAGGGACCTCCCACAGATGGATTCTGTTGGGCACAGCCAAACCTGGGACCCAAGGGGCCCAAACCTGAACTGTCCCTCCAGCAAGCCAAACAGAGGGACCCAGCCTCCCGCTTTAGGTAGCCAGAGGTTGACCCTGAGAGCACAGTGCAACTCAGTTAAAGAGAGAAAGGCACACATGGTGGAAGATAATTGGAGGAAGCTAAGCCCTAAATTAGTAGAGCCTCACTTCAATACTCCATATCCAAACCAGCCTTTAACTTTGCATAAACACACCCAAGGTAGTGATTCCCTATGGTGGAGACCCTCTAATACCCAAAGGGTGAGGGACTGCTTAGTGGACCATGAGACAGGGGGTACCCATGCTAGTGCAGGTACTTCCTTATATGGCCACTCAGGCAATATAGGCTTACCTGGCCAAGGATAGCCTTATCTCCTTTCGTTTGGGGGGGGGTTATGTAGGAAGGTGGCTACCTGACTATGGTTACCCCAGATTTTTTTTGCCTGTGTTTAGCTGGTTTTTTGACTTAGTTGACCTGGTTCCCTGCTAATCAGGGCCCCAGGCCATCTGCTCTCTCTGTAAAATGGATTCCATGTACCCTAGGTACATACCAATTGGAAATGGACTCCTTGTCAGCCCCTGTAGAATGCACTATAGGTGCACAGGGCACAGGAGCCACTAAGGCCTACCAGGGGCTGCAGCATATCTTTTGCCACCCCTGGCTGGTTCTTAAATTGACACAACTGGCTGATCACTCAGCTGGGGTAAGGTGGTGTACACACCCCTTGCTTAGATATAGTATACCTATGTCTAAACCTATATCTGGACACATGTAAACCTGTGAGCCACTCCTATAGAAAGGCCTCATCAATCCTGGAGGCTGAGTGCGTGGTTTTATGTGAGATGGAGCTCTAGCATGAGCTGAGCCTGTCTGCAGCCGTCGGGAACAAATCCCTAAGCTGTTTCAGGATAATGCCATACCATATACTATTAAGTGCCTTATAATCCTCGCGGTTATTTAGCAACTCTGGTTTGGCTTTATCAAAACATGTCGTGTAAGGTGTCATACGCTTTGGAATACCATCCCCTCGCCAGTTCTGGCGACGGGGATGGCATTCCACCCCTCTAGAGGGGTAAGACATGTTACTTCACTTTAATGCGGTTGATTTCTCCAAAGGCCTTAAGATCCACAAAATGGATGCCTCTGCCACAGACAAATGTCTGGACCCCTGGAGCTGACCGAAACCCAGTCAAGGGGGTCCTGGACAAAGGGTTTCCTGTCACAGGAGGGTGTCACCGCCCTCCAGACAGGAGATAGTGTATTGTAGCAGGGAGGTTTGAAAGAAACCAGACACTGCCTGGGGCGCACAAGGCTGCCCCTTGCATAATCCGGCCAAACCGGTTCTGGGGCACTCCAGCCCTCGTGCCAGGGCGGCCTGGATCAAAGGAAGGGGGTGTATCCACCCACTTCCTGGGTCCCACCCATAGGAGGGGACCTAGCAGGTAATCACGCCCACCAGATTCGAATAAGAGTGGGAGCAGTGCCAATGCACATCAGATTTCCTGGAAGAAACATTTGAAATGATATTCTGGACCCTTCGCCCTCCATCTCAACGTGGAAGCCCGAAGAATCTCCCTTGTGGTCAAGGAGTGACCACCCTGCAGCAGCAGGCACCATCCAGCCCTCGACGTCTACTTAGTTGCAGTTCCCGCCGGAACTCGAGCGACTGAGATCGACGAGATCAAGCCTGCCCAGCTTCTAACAGCCCGATCCACAGTCCCTGCAAAGCTGAGACCCGTGGAGGCGACCGGAAGCGTGGGGCACGCCATCTTGAAGTGACCACGAGACACTGACCGTGCAGCCCACGAGTGACCCTCGAAGCTGTACACCGGGGTTTGAGAAGCCCCCACCCTGAGCTACTCCTGAGCCGAAGTTCAGCCCTCCACACTCGACGAGTGCTGCGTGGGGCCCTTTGGCACGATTTGGCTCAACGCGTTGGCCCGGTCACTTGCCAGCTGGCTTGTGGTCCCTGTGCCGACGAACTACAAAAGAAGACTCGTGATTCTGGTTGCTCCAGATCCACACCAGCTCCCCTGAAAGGGAGCCCCGACTCTGACCTTCCTGGTCCGAGTGAGACGCCATCTTCCAATCCCGCGTGGATTGCTCTTACCAAGGCTTGTTTGCTCCAAACCGGAAGCCGACTGCACCGACGGTGAGAGCCTGCGTGGGACAGATCGTGACCTGCTCCTGGACGTCGCAGATGCCCCAGAGCCCACGTGACAGCGAAGAGAAGCGCCTCGACGACCACCTGATTGCGCCCGACATTGCCTGGTTCCGTCCTGGTTCCACCCTGGTCACTGCTGAGTGACCCAGACTCTGTCCCCTCTGCTTTCAGGTACTCTACAACTTGAGTCCACCCTTGGACTCCACCGGACACTTCGTCTTCACCCTGCCTGCAGCCCTTTCAGCTTCAAGCACCAAGAGCCTGCGTGTCAAAACCCGACGCCACTTCGACCCTGTGCACCCACTTCCTGTGGGTGAGGTAACTTTGCTCCGCCGGTGTTCCCACACTGGTGCACACCTCTAGGGTCTGTGTGTTAAGTTTTGTTCCTCTAGGTTCAGCGGAAGTGTCCTTAAACTTTAACTATTTGACTTTTACGCACCATTGGTTAACATTGGTGCATGCGTGCGCTTTCCGCACATCTCCCGAATCCCGAGGGCCATTCCCGACTTCAGCATTGCTTGTCCTGACTGCTCCCAGCGATTCCCTAGGCCCTAGGCCTAACCACTGTTCGAGTGGCCTCTCTTATACCACTTGTTTAGTATATGGTTTGAGTGGCCCCCTGCCCTCATCCATAATTGTGCAACTTTGTATGTTTAAACAGTGCTTTTGATTTAACGCTTGTGCCCCTTTATTCATAAAGAATACTGGGGATTGTTTTTAGTAATAAACACATATATTTTTATAATATATACTTGTGTGGTGTCCTTTCATTTGGTATTACAGGATTGTATGTGGTAAAACAGCTCGCTTAACACGACCTCTTAAGTTAAGCCTTTAGGCTGCTTAGTCCATGCTACCACTAGGATAGCTTGTCTAATAAGGTTGACTTACAACCAGACACCATAAGGGGATTGTTTGGTCAGGTAGTAGGTGGTTCCAGAATTGGAAACATCCCCTACCAGGCCAACTTCTCACAGCGATCCTCGCTCAAAAGGGTATGTGGTAATCTGGATGAGAAGGCTGACTTCAAAGAAGTTGTTTTATTATTCAAAGATGCTCCTGGCAAGTACTGTTCTCGAAGATCTTAAAATTGGTCTGGCCAAAGGTTTCAGCTCACTTGACTCCACGAGAAGGCAAGTACTTGGGGTCTCATTTATAAGGCTATGCCTCACTTTTACGCCACCGATGCGTCACTTTTTGTGACGCACCAGTGGCATAAAAAATGCGCCTTGTTGAGTCATATTTACAAAGAGACGCATCTAGGTAGAATCGTCTCTTTGTAAACCCATGCGCCACATTATACCTGCGCCAGGTATATGTATGTAAGGGTGGTGTATTGACGCAAGGAAGGGTCGTAAAAGTGACGCAGTGAAATTATGAGATTTCACTGCGTCACTTTTAGGACACCGTTGCGTCAAATTCTTGTGCCTGCCTCACAGCAGGCGTAAGACTGACGCAGGCCCTTTCACATGGGGTTTGCCCCATGTGAAAGGACGCATTGCTGGAGTTGCGTCACTTTTGTGACACACTCTAGCAATGCTTCACTTTTGCGCTTACAGATATGTCAGAAATACTGACGTATCTGTAACTCCTTGCGACATGATGCATCATACATTAAATATGACGCATCAGGAATGTCGCAAGGAGTGCGCACTGAAAAGTGACGCATCGCTGCTTTCACGCAGCGTTGCGTCATTTCTCATAAATGAGGCCCCTGCAATGGAACTCAGAATGTACCTGGTGATGCTAGCCCCTGTGTCTCTAAAAGCTTCAACTTTCAAACCATTGATGATGGGTTCTTGTCTATACTTGCTCAAAGTATTTGGGCAAGCAGAGAAGTTGGCAAACCCCATGCCAGTCTCATAAACAAGATCATTGGGTGATGGGGACCTGGTTAGGCCAGGGTCCACCTGAGCTCCAACAGTAAACCCACCCAGATTCCTGGGTGTGCTTCCACTTCCTGGGGGATTACTGCTGACAGTAACAGGAGGTGTTGAATCTGGCTTTGGAGGTATATTTTCTTTATTGTTATTCTTGGGACAACAGTTGTCTGTTTTGTAATGCCCAACCTGTTTACAGGGATAACAATAAGGCTTTTTCTCAGTTGAAGAAGTGTCTTGGGACCCACCCCCATTCTTGGAGTTTTGGGGCCCTGGGGAAGTCTTTTCTTTATTTTTATCCCCACCCTTATCTTGAGGCTTGGTAGACTCCTTCTTCTGGTTACTGTCCTGATTCTTAGGCCTAATCCTGGTTCTGACCCACTTGTCTGCCTTCTTTCCCAATTCTTGGGGAGAGGTCAGATCAGAGTCCACCAGGTGCTGGTGTAAGAGCTGGTTCTGACAATTACTTAGGATCTGCTCCCTCATAATCAAATTATACAATCCTGTAAAGTCATGTACTTTGCTGCCATGTAGCCAACCCTCCAGAGCCTTAGTAGCACAGTCTACAAAATCAGTCCAGTCCTGAGTCTGTGTCTTCTGGGTATCTCTGAACTTCAACCTGTACTGTTCAGTGGTTAAGCCAAACCCATCTATCAGAACACTCTTCAGGACTTTGTAATTGTTTGCATCCTCATGTCTAACAGTGAGGAGCTTATCTCTCCCTTTCTCTGAAAAGGAGTACCATAAGATTGCTGCCCACTGTTCCTCAGGAACCTGCTGTACCATGCAGGCTCTCTCAAGAGCAGTTATCCACTTGTGGATGTCATCCCGTTCCTTGTAGGGGGGCACAATCTTTGTCAGGTTTCTACTATCATAGGACCTGGGTTTCTCTTTAGGAATATTGCTGCCACCAGTGGCATCTAAGCCACACAATTTCTGCTCTCTTGCCAAGGCAAGTCTAGCTTGAGCTAAGGTAAGTTTAGCTTGACTCAGGGCTACCTCCTCTCTCTCTATTTGGAGTTTGACAGCCCTCATTCTAGCCCTATGCTCAACCTTCTGAGAAGCAGTCATGCCTCTCTCTGATTCTCTGGAGGCACTAGAAATATGAGAGTCCCCTGAGGGAGATCTCACTCTTCTGTTGCCTGGGAGAATCCCATGGTGGGTTCTGGGGAGGTGCTGGCCCTCTCCATTCCCCAGTAGGTCCAAGTTGGCCTGGCTAAGCCTGGCAACTGGGACCTGGCTACCCCTCTGATCCTGATCTTCTAAGTCCTCAACTTCTGAGTCCTCCTCCTCCTCTTCTTCTTCCTCCTGAGGGAGGTCAGTTACAGGGGGGTTCCCTCCATTTCCTGTTTCTAGGGAAGCTTGCTTCGCCTTTTCTAAGTCATCCTGTTCTAGGATTTCTACCAGGATTAGGCAGGTGGGGCTTCTGCCCCTTTTTAACCCTCTTGCTTTGCACAAGGCAATCAAGTCTCTACGGGTTAATTTGTCATATCCAAAAGTTGCCTGGGTAAGGTCAACTGTCACAGGAGTAGACCCTGAGGCTTTTCCTGTGTCAGACATGGTTACTAGTGAGGTGTAAGTGGTGCACTTACCTACACTAAGTGTTTTCCTACTGTACCTTGCTAGTGAGTTGTAGTCAGGGTGTGCTAATCCCTTTAATCTACAACTACTAAGTTCAGTAGAACTTAATATGCTAAGCTTTTGATTTATATGTACCTAGAGGTACTTGATGTGATCTTTCAATTTGATACAAAGATTGCAATGGTAAAACAACAGCAAGCTCAAATCCGCACCGCTGCTCACCAATGTGAGAAGTTGGCCTGGTAGGGGATGTTTCCAATTCTGGAACCACCTACTACCTGACCAAACAATCCCTTATGGTGTCTGGTTGTAAGTCAACCTTATTAGACAAGCTATCCTAGGGGTAGCATGGACTAAGCAGCCTAAAGGCTTAACTTAAGAGGTCGTGTTAAGCGAGCTGTTTTACCACATACAATCCTGTAATACCAAATGAAAGGACACCACACAAGTATATATTATAAAAATATATGTGTTTATTACTAAAAACAATCCCCAGTATTCTTTATGAATAAAGGGGCACAAGCGTTAAATCAAAAGCACTGTTTAAACATACAAGTTGCACAATTATGGATGAGGGCGGGTGGCCACTCAAACCATATACTAAACAAGTGGTATAAGAGAGGCCACTCGAACAGTGGTTAGGCCTAGGGCCTAGGGAATCGCTGGGAGCAGTCAGGACAAGCAATGCTGAAGTCGGGAAAGGCCCTCGGGATTCGGGAGATGTGCGGAAAGCGCACGCATGCACCAATGTTAACCAATGGTGCGTAAAAGTCATAGAGTTAAAGTTTAAGGACACTTCCGCTGAACCTTGAGGAACAAAACTTAACACACAGACCCTAGAGGTGTGCACCAGGGTGGGAACACCGGCGGAGCAAAGTTACCTCACCCACAGGAAGTGGGTGCACAGGGTCGAAGTGGCGTCGGGTTTTGACACGCAGGCTCTTGGTGCTTGAAGCTGAAAGGGCTGCAGGCGGGTTAAAGATGAAGTGTCCGGTGGAGTCCAAGGGTGGACTCAAGTTGTAGAGTACCTGAAAGCAGAGGGGACAGAGTCTGGGTCACTCAGCAGTGACCAGGGTGGAACCAGGACGGAACCAGGCAATGTCGGGCGCAATCAGGTGGTCGTTGAGGAGCTTCTCTCCACTGTCACGTGGGCTCTGGGGCATCTGCGACGTCCAGGAGAAGGTCACGATCTGTCCCACGCAGGCTCTCACCGTCGGTGCAGTCGGCTTCAAGTTTGGAGCAAACAAGCCTTGGCAAGAGCAATCCACGCGGGATCGGAAGATTGCTTCTCACTCGGACCAGGAAGGTCAGAGTCGGGGCTCCTTTTCAGGGGAGCTGGTGTGGATCTGGAGCAACCAGATTCACGAGTCTTCTTTGTAGTTTCGTCGGCACAGGGACCACTAGCCAGCTGGCAAGTGACCGGGCCAACGCGTTGAGCCAAATAGAGCCAAAGGGCCCCACGCAGCACTCGTCAAGTGTGGAGGGCTGAACTTCGGATCAGGAGCAGCTCAGGGTGGGAGCTTCTAAAACCCCGGTGCACAGCTTCAAGGGTCACTCGTGGGCTGCACGGTCAGCGTCTCGTGGTCAATTCAAGATGGCGTGCCCCACGCTTCCGGTCGCCTCCACGGGTCTCAGCTCTGCAGGGACTGTGGATCGGGCTGTTGGAAGGCAGGCAGGCTTGATCTCGTCGATCTCAGTCGCTCGAGTTCCGGCGGGAACTGCAACTAAGTAGACGTCGAGGGCTGGATGGTGCCTGCTGCTGCAGGGTGGTCACTCCTTGACCACAAGGGAGATTCTTCGGGCTTCCACGTTGAGATGGAGGTCCAAGGGTCTAGAGTTTCGTTTCTAATGTTTCTTCCAGGAAATCTGATGTGCATTGGCACTGCTCCCACTCTTATTCCAATCTGGGGGGCGTGATTACCTGCTAGGTCCCTCCCTATGGGTGGGACCCAGGAAGGGGGTGGATACACCCCTTTCCTTTGATCCAGGCCACCCTGGCACGAGGGCTGCAGTGCCCCAGAACCGGTTTGGCCGGATTATGCAAGGGGCAGCCTTGTGCGCCCCAGGCAGTGTCTGGTTTCTTTCAAACCTCCCTGCTACAATCCACTATCTCCTGTCTGGAGGGTGGTGACACCCTCCTGTGACAGGAAACCCTTTGTCCAGGACCCATTTGGTTGAGTTTCGGTCAACTGCAGGGGTCCAGACATTTGTCTGTGGCAGAGGCATCCATTTTGTGGATCTAAGGTCTTTGGAGAAATCAACCGCATTTAAGCAAAGTAACATGTCTTACCCCTCTAGAGGGGTGGAATGCTATCCCCGTCGCCAGAACTGGCGAGGGGATAGTATTCCAAATCGTATGACACCTTACACGACATGTTTTGATAAAGCCAAACCAAAGTTGCTATATAACCACGAGGATTATAAGGCACTTAAGAGTATATGGTATGGCATTATCCTGAAACAGCTTAGGGAGTTGTTCCCGACAGCTGCAGACAGGCTCAGCTCATGCTAGAGCTCCATCTCACATGAAACCATGCACTCTGCCTCCAGGATTGATGAGGCCTTCCATAGGAGTGGCTCACAGGTTAATATGTGTCCAGATATAGGTTTAGATATAGGTATACTACATCTAAGCAAGGGGTGATTACACCACCTTACCCCAGCTGAGTGATCAGCCAGTTGTGTCAATTTAAGAACCAGCCAGGGGTGGCAAAAGATATGCTACAGCCCCTGGTAGGCCTTGGTGGCCCCTATGCCCTGGGCACCTATAGTGCATTATACAGGGGCTGACAAGGGGTCCATTTCCAATTGGGGTATGTACCTAGGGTACATGGAATCCATTTTACAGAGAGAGCAGATGGCCTGGGGCCCTGATTAGCAGGGAACCAGGTCAACTAAGTCAAAAAACCAGCTAAACACAGGCAAAAAATCTGGGGTAACCATAGTCAGGTAGCCACCTTCCTACAACTTGTGTGGAAAAGTAAATTTTGCCATGTTCTGTGTCCCTACGTGTCATCCATCATATGTTATGTGTGCATGACCAATATGCATATGTTATTCCCCATGTCCGATTAATGACGCAATTATAGTTGTGTCCACCTCTAGTATGCCAGTTTCCAGTCCTCGTGAATACTACGAATATCAGGCCTATGTAAAGTAATGTTGCCACGTTTCTCAGTGTGCACGTTATTCCATTATAAAGTCCCCGTTTCCAGGCCTCAGAAGGGCCTGGACATCAGATTCAGCTCCTGTCTCCTGAAGCCTCGCTGAGGAGCGATACAGCCCCCACCTGTATCCTCGACCTTTCACTTACTTCCTGCCTCGCAGTGCCCGGTGCAGCTTGGCTCTGCCTCTGAGTCTGCCAAGAGTATGTTATAGTTCCAGTTATCAGTTCAGTCCTCCTTCTCTGCATTCCTAAGCTACTGAACTGCATCAATAGTTTCCGTCATTGTCTAGCCTATGCGGCTCCACGTTAGAGAAATACTGTATTTAATGGTCATTTAATACTCTTCATCACGCACTACATGTAGAATAATGCATGGTCCAGTCTTAGAGTCAGTTAGCCTTTCCCCTCTTAACTTCTAGTTTATATCAACATGTTCCCTAAACATCAGATACTAGATAGGGTTTAGGTACATGTCGCTCCGACCCTCCAGACTTTAGTCTCTGCTCCTAGCACAGAGTTCATAGCCCCCAGCTTCTCCTCGTAACACGTCACTGCCAGTTTGCGCGCACCATCAGGTTAGAGGTCCCGGCTCCTTAGGTAGCCCCCTCCTATGTTTCCGCCCCATTCATGACATATTCTGTTACGTCTGCACCACATGTCTGTGTATACGCCCAGTTACACCTACTTTTACTCTTATCTTTCGCGACTGCTACGCGTCACGCCTTCTGTTCCACCCACTGCTACGCCTACTGCAATGTAATGCTATGTGTTTGCGTTTTGTATATAAGCTCATGTATTGTTATCAAAAGTTAGCGCGCTCATCCCAGACCCAGCCCCAGCAGCTGCTGGGCCCCTGTTCCTATGCAGGTTGTCCTGTTCCTGTCCTTATGCTGTATTAAACCTGCAAAACTCCTACTACCTCGAATCTTGACTCTTATTTATTGAGCTATCTGTTATGATATATGTCTAGTCAAAAATAGGGTATTATTTATTTATTTACCACATAATGGCGCCCGAATAGGGACTTGCCCTTTCCCCACGCGTCGGTGAAGCCACGCCGACCCCCTGACCCTCTGCAGTCGTGACGGAACTCTTCTGCGCAGTGGCAGATATTTCTGCTCAAGTATCCCTCAGGCCCACGGAGGAGACGGAGGAGGCGGTCCAGCATCCAAACGAGACGGTGGAGGAACGCGGCGAGTCCCGACCAGAGCCCAAGCCAAGAGTCCAAGGTCCGAGGTATCCGGAGGCCCACCCGTAACTGAAGTCCGAAGTTCGTCGTCCGTCGTCGTAGCAGTCCAGTCCAGTCCAAGGCCTTCCCGTTCTTGCTGCCCGGTGAGTACCATTGCTGGGGTAGTATCTAGACAGGGTCAATCTAAATTGACTCTGGTCCGTGGGTTGGTGGTACCCAGGCCCACTAACGAAGTGTTCACCTAGGTGGATACGGGTCTTGATGCGTCCCTTTATGGGACCGGTATGTTCCGTACTGTTTCAGCAGTGCATCCAGTAACTCTAGTCTGTTCCGTTCTCGAGAAATTCTTGTGTTTCTGTTCTTAGTATTCCAGGTATTATTCTGTCCGAACTGTAATGTTATGATGTTGTTCAATGTATTTCCAATGTCGTGGTATGCCTGAATTGTTTTCCCAATTGTTATTGTTCCTCGTCTATTGTATTGTGTTCCGATTCAAGTTTACAATGTCTCTCTTTTCGAGATTACGTCAGTTAAAAACTAGAAAGGGTTTGTTAGAAGAAGCAGTTCCTGTTCCGCCTAGGGACAGTCCAGGTCACTTTATGTATCAGAAACATGGCATAAGCGCCATATTGTATCTAGATTTATGGGTAGATTATACCAAACAGTTAGAAGAAAAGTATAGATGGCCCGTATCGGGTACATGGGATGCCGAATGCATCATGAGAGTAGAAGAAGCATTATGGAAAAAGAAAGCCAGACAGTCACAGAAAGATGCCATCGAGTTATGGCGCAAAGAAGCTCATAAAAGAACCGAAAAAGAAATCAGAAAGTCAGAACTAAGTAGAGAATCCCAAGAACGAGCCCAAGAAAGAGAATTAATCGAGATAGGTGAACGAGTCAAAGCCGAACAGTCAGACAGACAGAGGCATGCCCTCATTAAGGGTATGTATCCTCTTCTTGCTGAGGGCTTGCCAAAAGCGACCCCAGAGGCATCCAGTAATTTCCCGCCACCATTAGTTCCGACCAAACTACGTCACAAACCGACCGCAGCTGATACTTTTATTTCGTCCTATCTGGACGACACAGTCCCCGAATATGCAAATCCTGTTCGCGCTCCGCCAGTCCCTGTAAATCAGGTAATTCCTGCTCCTCCAGACACCGGAGTACCTGTTACGGTACCCCCGGTCCAGCCCGCCATACAAGTCCAGCCCACGTTACAATTACCGACCCTGCCAGGACGAAAAGCATCAGTTGATGATTCTAGTTTAGGGGCCGCAGGGGGAGGTCTTCCTCAAACCCCGCCGCCATACAAGCGTTTATCAGCACTCGAATTACATGCTCAAGCATCACAGCGTACTCCCAAGAGTAATACGTCTGTTGCAGAAATCAGGCAAACCCTTGGCGAATGTGTCTATGACCCAGTTCCAGGCGAGTTTAATATGGTTTTATATTCCGTACGCATAAGGAGGGTGACCGAGTATCTAGTCACCTTGCCGAATATGAAAGAAGATCTAGACAGAATATATCGTTTCATCCGTACAGGGGATGATCCAGAAAGTATTAGTAATGCCATGTCTCAAAGGAAAGCCGAGATTCAGCGCATGATATTAAAGTTCTTAATTAACTGTCTAATAAGAGAACAAGATTACCCGTCTAAAGATCCAGAAGAAATGAAAACTCTGACAAAGTGGAGTGATAATATTGCCGAAGGAAAGCACAATACCATTAGTGCCATGGAAAGTATGTACAAGAAAATCCGTAGAGAGATAATAAAGATACACGAACAGCGTAAAGCAGCACAAGTAAGCGAGAAAGAAAGTACCTCTGATCCTGAAGAGGAAGACGACGAGAATACTGCCAGAATAGCGTATGTAGGAAAATCTAGATTTCCAGATCGCCATTTACGTCTAGAACCCAAGTCTACTTTCCATCATCCAGCACCAGAACAAGGTTCCCTAGAACAAGTATTTCAAGCTACCGATCACATTCTGAAATCACGAATCGGTTATAGTGAGTTAAGTACCATGCATGAACAAGAAATAGTCCGATCAGCAGTCCGATGGATTACTGATTCTACCACTTTTCCGGACGAAATAGTGGCACAAATGTTTCTGAAATTGCCCCCAGCCGAGCAGCGACTGGTGGGTATGTATATGATTCAGTACCTCATTACTCTGTATGAGGGTCAGCACTCTGATCCAGGTCCGTTACATGATATCCTGAACGAGTTACTCCAGTATAAATGGAGAGGTCTAGGTACCGATTTAATTAGTGTCATTCTAGAACAGCGTCACAAATATAGAACATTCTTGAACCCGCATTTTGTTCATGTCTCACCCCCAGAAAGTAAATCATTCTACATAGACAGACAGAATCCGTTACGAGAAGTCCACCCAGTTAAAGGAACGGGTGGCGAAATGCAGCGAGTGTTTGTATACACTCCGATCACAAAGATGGAACTCCTTGAAATGAAGAAATTAATTCCCTGTCATGACAAAGATCCAGCAGGGTTCCATAGAGAATTAAAAGACATGCTCCGTATGGGAGAATACACTTACCCAGATATCATTAAAATGTTAAAGGTTCTGCTACCCGCAGGGGTGTATGAAAAGCTAAAGGAAAAAGAATGGGAGGTGGGAGAGAAAAAGATAGATTGGACAGCTCTAGAAGCTGAAGACAAGGCACGAGTACCAGGTACCGGTCTTGGAGATAAATGTAAAGAATTACCAGAATTATTAATTCAAGTTTTACCCAGATTATTGACAACTAGAAAAGAAGACTGGGATGCAATCTCAGCCTGTAAACAGAAACAAGACGAAGATATTAGTGATTTTTATTCTAGATTTGAAAAATGTTTCAGTATTAACAGTGGTCTCAAGACAAGTAGTGAGTCATACCCTCACCTTTTTGTTACTAAATTAGTCGAGAATTCAAGTCCACCAATTAAAAATCGAGTTTTGAAAGTCGAAAGCACCTGGCAAGCTAATACTCCGTCCCAGATGTTGCAAATGCTCCAGTACCACCAGAATAGAATCAGGGAAGAGCAAGAACACGAGAGAAAACGTATGAAAGACACGAAAATGAAAGTGCTAGTTGCACAATCTGTTCCTCAAGACAGTCAGAAGAGGGGTCCGAACCAAGCCAGTCATCCTGCAGCTCCCGTTAAAGGGAACTGCAATTATTGTAAACAGCCAGGTCATTTTATAAATGAGTGTGCAGTTCTGAAACACAACATAGCTACTGGTAAGACTAAAGAAAGACCACGTCCGCCTAGACAAGAACAAGTTTCACAGACTCCTCAGCCACAGAATGCACCACAGACAGTTACAGCACCGCAGCCTATCGCTGCAACACAGCACGTTACATCGCAGATGTACCAGTATGCACAGTCCGAGTATCCAGAGTACCAGCCATATTCATGAAACAGCCTAGAGAGGGAGGTAGGCTTGCCTCTCATCGAGATACCTGTAGATCAAGAAGGTCCCTATGTTCACAGTCAAGTATTAGGGAAAGACAGAAAGTTTTTGATTGATACAGGGGCAAGTAGGACCACAATTAGTCACGCCGAAGTTCCAGGGGCTCCGCTCTCAGGCTCAAGAAATGTTTCCCTTGGATTTTCAGGAAAGCCTATCGTAAATGAGATTTCAAAGCCAGTCACTCTAGAAGTAGGTCCATTGTCCCGCACTACTGACCTGTTACTTACTAAGTCATGTCCAGAAAATCTATTAGGCATTAAAACACTGAAAGAATTAGGTGCGGTTATATGTTGTTCCCCAGAGGGAATACGTCTGTTCCTACGTGACTTTAAGGGTCACTATGTATTACGAGATTTTGATTCCAGACTGTCTAAAGTTCCGCAGCATTTATGGGCGCAAGGTCCAACTGATGTAGGTTACATGCAAATCACACCCCATCGTGTGACTCTTAAACCAGGTGTAGTGTTACCACGAATCAGGCAGTACAGATTGCCACCCGAGGCTGTAGCAGCCTTATCCAAAATTATAGACGAGCTCATGGCTCAAGGAGTAGTTGTAGAAACTGACTCCAATGTATGTAACTCTCCGATCATTCCAGTCATGAAACGTACTGATCCAAATGCACCCCCAGTATATCGATTAGTGATTGATTTAAGAGAACTTAATAAATGTATTATTCCTCAGTACCCAGTTGTCCCAGACATCTCTTCCCTATTAACTGCTATTGATTCCGAAGCCACGTTCTTCACAGTAATAGACCTCAAGAACGCATTTTTTAGTGTTCCAATTCATCCAGACAGCCAGTTTCTTTTCGGATTTTGTTTAAATGGAAGGAGCTATATGTTCACACGAGCTCCTCAAGGTTTCACAGAAAGTCCTAGTATTTACAGTCAAGCACTCAAGAGACAACTAGACAATATTCACATGCCAACTGACACTGCCCTGCTCCAGTATGTCGATGATCTCCTGATCACAGCCCGTTCTGAACGTGACTGCGAGCGAGCGTCACTTACAGTTCTGTATTTCCTGGCCGAGATGGGGCACAAGGTGTCACCTTCGAAGCTTCAATTCTGTGTCCAGCAAGTGGTATACTTAGGACACTTGCTGTCCAAGAGGGGTAGGCAGTTGACACCAGACCGTATCCAGTTGATAGCGAGTCTTCCCCAGCCCAGAACCCAGAAGGAGGTACGTGCCTTTATCGGCCTTACTTCTTATTGCAGACAATGGACTCCCCAGTATGCATTTCTAGCCAAGCCACTGATACAGTTAACGACACAGGAGGCAGCCGTATCGACTGTTCTCCCTTGGACATCTGAACATACACTTAGTTTCAACGAGTTAAAGAAAGCTTTATGTCAAGCTCCAGTTCTAGCTACACCGAACTACAGTAAGCCTTTTACACTTTTCGTCACAGAACGTGAAGGTACAGCATTATCTGTTCTCACACAAGATCAAGCAGGACAATACAAGCCCTGTGCTTATTTTTCGAGCACACTAGATCCAGTCGCCCAGGCGTTGCCTGCGTGCCTCAAGTCAGTTGCAGCCACAGCACTAGCTATTAGACAAAGTGATTCCATAGTCTTAGGACATACCTTGACAGTACAAGTCCCACACTCCGTGGAAGTTCTTTTAAACCGAACACAAACGCAGCACTTGACAATTGCACGTTTAACAGGTTATGAATTGACACTGTTCCAGCCACACATAGATATTAGACGCTGCAACATCCTGAATCCTGCTACACTGTTACCACCAGTTAATTCAAATCCTGACCCACATGATTGCGTGGAAGTAGTTAACATTACGACAAAACCAAGACAAGACCTGACAGACATTCCGTTACCAGATCCTGACCTGACACTTTATGTGGATGGTTCATGTATGAGAACTAGTACAGGAGAACTAGTCGCCGCGTATGCAGTGACTACTGACACCGAAGTTATTGAGACACACCGCATTGATACCCTGTCCGCTCAAGCAGCAGAGCTAGTCGCTCTGACACAAGCCTGTATACACGCCAAGAACCTGAAAGTTAATGTTTACACAGATTCACGTTACGCATTTGGAGTTGTACACGACTTCGGAGTGCTCTGGCAGGAGAGAGGTTTCATGACTTCTCATGGAACCAAGATTCAGCATGGATTCCTCATTCAAGCTCTGTTAGATGCCATACATTTACCGACATCTATCGCTATCATGAAATGCAAAGCACATACGAAAGTTACTGACATTATTTCTCAAGGTAATGATCTAGCAGATCGCACAGCCAAACTTACAGCACAGACTCTAGACATTCCAGTTAACCTGACACACACTCCAGATCCGACTACATGTATGACAGTTAAGGACCCTACTCAAGATGTCATAGATATCCCGTTACATGCTACTCCCGATGAAATCAAGAAATGGTCTGAACAAGGAGGGGTCCAGACAGATCAAGGATGGTTAACGAAGGGTAGAGCCACATGGTTTCTCCCCGACTCTATGGTTCAAGTCATCATTAATACCGCACATAGTCCAGCACATTTAGGAGAAAAAGCTATGTTAGACAGTATCCAGAACATTTGGTTCAACAAACATTTACGAGCTGCAGCCAAGCAGAAAGTCCGTACCTGTATGATATGTTGTCAGTTTAATCCAGGTAAAAGTGTCCCGGTGGAACAAGGTGGTTTCCAGCCTCCTGACCACCCTTTTGAAGTCCTCCAGATGGATTATATTCAGATGGAGCGATGTCGAGGTTTCAAGTATGTCCTTGTAGTTGTATGCGCTTTGTCCAGATGGACAGAAGCATATCCAGTCCCAGATTACACAGCCGCGACCACTGCCAAGCAGTTGGTTCGTGAATTCTTCCCTCGATATGGACTCCCTAGAGTCGTATATTCTGATAACGGTCAGCCATTCTCATCTGAACTGATGAAGCACGTTTCCCTGTTGTTAGGGTACCAGTGGAAGTTCCATTGTGTACGCCATCCTGAAGCAGCCGGTCTAGTCGAGAGACATAATCAGACTCTGAAAATTCGGATTGCCAAAGTATGCAAAGATAAGGGTGTGGACTGGCTAGTAGCTCTGCCAGTCGCTTTGTTTTATATGCGCATGGTCGCACATTCCAGATCAGGTCTGTCCCCGTATGAGGTCGTATTCGGCCGCCCCCCTAACATGTGGGGTACTCCTAGACCCCGAAGTATTACTGATGTTTCATGTAATATGCTGACAGATTACCTAGCTTCCTTGATGTCTGCCCTCAACTCATGTCGTTCACAGGTTGCTGCCGCATTTCCAGACAATACCGAGGTGGCACCGCATGAAATCGTTCCAGGTTCCATGGTGATGGTCCGTAACTTTGACAGATCAAGTCCGCTGGAGCCTCGATGGAAAGAGCCCCGTCAGGTCCTCCTCACCACCCGTACAGCCGTGAAGTTGGAAGGCCGAAAAGGATGGGTCCACCTGTCTCATGTTAAAACATTTCACGGACTAAAACCTAAAAACATTTCCAAGAACATTTCCCAGGATTCGAAGGATTGCCAAAATATTGTTTTAAAGGACTGTCCCGCAAAAGACATTGCTACAACCCCTCCCTTGTTAGAGAAAACTCCGCAGCAGGAGTATAAGCAAAAACTCCGGTCTAGTAAAATAAGTCAGTCAGTTTGATTGTATAAGTCCTCCCCTAGGTGAAACGGTTAGACTGTTTCTGACATGTATAAAATAGACCCCCATAGTGAGAGAGTTAGTAAAAACTCAATTCAATGTATCGTTTTTCTAAGTTTCATATTATTCATCAGCATTATGATTTCCTGCACCAGTTATGCCTTTTTCCTATATTTCCCAGTTTTTCATGTAAATAAGTCTGCTAATGCTACAGTAGAGCACACGTTTAGTGATCTGCCTCCTCACGAATATTCCTACCGCCTCGCTATGCGTAATAACTCATTTATCCGCATGTTACATTACTCACACCAGACCAGCAATGCCACTAATTGTTGGGTGTGTGGTCGACTCCCCCCTTTCCAGACACCGAAGGGAGTTCTGCCACTTTTTCCTTATCCGTTCTCACATAATGGTTCGTGTGGAGCATGGTCCACGTTAACGTCATCCTTAACAGATATGTCTTTTCTTAACAGCACATGTTTCCCAGACAAGCAAGGTCTCCCCCACAGAACAGGTTTAGATCTAGAAAATGAAGTTTATAATTTAGGTAATTATTCGTCGAATTTTATGGTCCTGAATGTCCAGTCTGATACTACTCCAGACTCACCTGCTATTTCAGTACTACCAGTCAAAGGCGAATTATGTGTCCGAAATAAGGGTTCTGTACATGTAGGACATAGTGATTGTACTACTATTATCAAGTATAGTGACAGTGGGAAATCTATTTTTAAAGCTTCACGTCATTCTTATTTTGTTTGTGGTCAAACTGCATATGTTCGTCTGCCCCTCGATTGGGAGGGAACCTGTTACATTGCCTTCCTACTGCCACCTGTTTTTCTAGCCCCACCTGACTACCATAGGAATTCCTTCCTAGTACATACTAGACACAAGAGAAATCTCCCGATTGTCGATTATACTGAAACTGCTGCAGAGCAATTCATTGATATTGATAAAGGTGTGTTCCCTTATTTAGGTACAGTTGTAAATAGTAAGCTAATCCGTAGGTTAACAAGAACCCTTGAAGCTGTAGTAGATGAGACTGCCTCCGCTCTAGGTAACTTAACCGAAGAACAATCCTTTATGAGAATTGTTGTGCTCCAGAATCGTCTCGTCCTTGACGTCATACTGGCCGATAGGGGCGGGGCCTGTAGAGTCCTCGGATCTAGTTGCTGCATTTTCATTCCAAATAACGCGCCGTCTGTTTATTCAGCTATAACCAGACTTCATAAAATTGCCCATCTGTTACACCAAGATCCAGGCACCTGGACATGGTCCGGTTGGTTCTGGAATATAATTTCCGCATGGGGATGGAAAATATTGTCCTTTCTAGGTATTGCAGTAGCGATCATATTTAGCTGCTGCCTCTGTATACAATGTGGCCCTGCGATTTGCGGCATTTGTGCTACCTCTTGTATTCCTAGTCCTAAGCCCCGTTCTAAATCCCGTTCCAGGATAATTCGAGACGAGCAAATGATACTGTATGAAATGATAGATGGTATCATGAATATTGATGTTTCCTGATGGAAACGTAGTGACAAGGAGGGAATGTGGAAAAGTAAATTTTGCCATGTTCTGTGTCCCTACGTGTCATCCATCATATGTTATGTGTGCATGACCAATATGCATATGTTATTCCCCATGTCCGATTAATGACGCAATTATAGTTGTGTCCACCTCTAGTATGCCAGTTTCCAGTCCTCGTGAATACTACGAATATCAGGCCTATGTAAAGTAATGTTGCCACGTTTCTCAGTGTGCACGTTATTCCATTATAAAGTCCCCGTTTCCAGGCCTCAGAAGGGCCTGGACATCAGATTCAGCTCCTGTCTCCTGAAGCCTCGCTGAGGAGCGATACAGCCCCCACCTGTATCCTCGACCTTTCACTTACTTCCTGCCTCGCAGTGCCCGGTGCAGCTTGGCTCTGCCTCTGAGTCTGCCAAGAGTATGTTATAGTTCCAGTTATCAGTTCAGTCCTCCTTCTCTGCATTCCTAAGCTACTGAACTGCATCAATAGTTTCCGTCATTGTCTAGCCTATGCGGCTCCACGTTAGAGAAATACTGTATTTAATGGTCATTTAATACTCTTCATCACGCACTACATGTAGAATAATGCATGGTCCAGTCTTAGAGTCAGTTAGCCTTTCCCCTCTTAACTTCTAGTTTATATCAACATGTTCCCTAAACATCAGATACTAGATAGGGTTTAGGTACATGTCGCTCCGACCCTCCAGACTTTAGTCTCTGCTCCTAGCACAGAGTTCATAGCCCCCAGCTTCTCCTCGTAACACGTCACTGCCAGTTTGCGCGCACCATCAGGTTAGAGGTCCCGGCTCCTTAGGTAGCCCCCTCCTATGTTTCCGCCCCATTCATGACATATTCTGTTACGTCTGCACCACATGTCTGTGTATACGCCCAGTTACACCTACTTTTACTCTTATCTTTCGCGACTGCTACGCGTCACGCCTTCTGTTCCACCCACTGCTACGCCTACTGCAATGTAATGCTATGTGTTTGCGTTTTGTATATAAGCTCATGTATTGTTATCAAAAGTTAGCGCGCTCATCCCAGACCCAGCCCCAGCAGCTGCTGGGCCCCTGTTCCTATGCAGGTTGTCCTGTTCCTGTCCTTATGCTGTATTAAACCTGCAAAACTCCTACTACCTCGAATCTTGACTCTTATTTATTGAGCTATCTGTTATGATATATGTCTAGTCAAAAATAGGGTATTATTTATTTATTTACCACACTTGTCATATCCAAAAGTTGCCTGGGTAAGGTCAACTGTCACAGGATTAGACCCTGAGGCTTTTCCTGTGTCAGACATGGTTACTAGTGAGGTGTAAGTGGTGCACTTACCTACACTAAGTGTTTTCCTACTGTACCTTGCTAGTGAGTTGTAGTCAGGGTGTGCTAATCCCTTTAATCTACAACTACTAAGTTCAGTAGAACTTAATATGCTAAGCTTTTGATTTATATGTACCTAGAGGTACTTGATGTGATCTTTCAATTTGATATAAAGATTGCAATGGTAAAACAACAGCAAGCTCAAATCCGCACCGCTGCTCACCAATGTGAGAAGTTGGCCTGATAGGTGATGTTTCCAATTCTGGAACCACCTATTATCAGACCAAACAATCCCTTATGGTGTCTGGTTGTAAGTCAACCTTATTAGACAAGCTATCCTAGGGGTAGCATGGACTAAGCAGCCTAAAGGCTTAACTTAAGAGGTCGTGTTAAGCGAGCTGTTTTACCACATACAATCCTGTAATACCAAATGAAAGGACACCACACAAGTATATATTATAAAAATATATGTATTTATTACTAAAAACAATCCCCAGTATTCTTTATGAATAAAGGGGCACAAGCGTTAAATCAAAAGCACTGTTTAAACATACAAAGTTGCACAATTATGGATGAGGGCAGGGGGCCACTCAAACCATATACTAAACAAGTGGTATAAGAGATGCCACTCGAGCAGTGGTTAGGCCTAGGGCCTAGGGAATCGCTGGGAGCAGTCGGGACAAGCAATGCTGAAGTCGGGAACGGCCCTCGGGATTCGGGAGCAGTGCGGAAAGCGCACGCATGCACCAATGTTAACCAATGGTGCGTAAAAAGTGTAAAGTTAAAGTTTAAGGACACTTCCGCTGAACCTAGAGGAACAAAACTTAAGACACAGACCCTAGAGATGTGTACCAGTGTGGGAACACCGGCGGAGCAAAGTTACCTCACCCACAGGAAGCGGGTGCACAGGGTCGAAGTGGCGTCGTGTTTTGACACGCAGGTTCTTGGCGCTTGAAGCTGAAGACGCTGCAGGCGATGTGAAGGAGAAGTGTCCGGTGGATCCAAGGGTGGATCTGAAGTGGTGAAGACCTGAAAGCAGAGGGGACAGTGTTCAAAGTCACTGGCCAGTGACCACCGTGGAACCAGATTGGAACCAGGCAAAGTCGGGTGCAAACAGGTGATGAGGTGTTGCTTCTCTCTGCAGCCACGTGGACACGAAGAGGTCAAGGACGTCCAGGAGTCAATCACGAACTGTCCCTTGAAGGCTCTAGCTGATGGCGGTGTCGGCAACTCGATTGAAGCAAACAAGCCTTGGCTAATGCAAGCCACGGGGAAAGTGAAAAAGGCTTATTACTCGGACCAGCAAGGTCAGAGCGGGTACTCCTTTCTACAGGAGCGAGGGCAGGTCTGTTTCAACCAGACCCACAGTGTAAATCGTAGGTTTCGTCGCCAAGATGGCCGCTGACCACGTGACAAGCGGCCGGGATGGCGAGTCGAGTGGCACAAAGCAAAAGGGCCCCACGCAAATCGTGGAGATGCTGGAGGGCTGATCTTTGGTGCAAATGCTGATCGATTGTGGGGCTTCTCAAACCCCAAAGCACAGAGTCGAGGGTGCCTCGGGTGCTGCGCAGTCAGCGTATCGGGGGTCTTTCAAGATGTCCGCTCCCACGTCTCTCGGTGCCTCCACGGGTCCCTTCTTTGCAGGGACTGTGGATCGGGCTGGGAGAAGTCTGGGAAGTTGGGTCTTGTCAGGCTCTGCACTCGGGCTCCGGCGGGAGGCGGTGGCAAAGCAGACGTCGAGGTGCTGGGTGGTGCCTGTGTTCACAGGGTGGCCCCTCCTAGGCCACAAGGGAGATGCTCTTCAGTCTTCTTTTCATCAGAATGTCGAAGTCCAGTCGTCTTCTTAGTTTAAAGGTGATTTCAGGATGATCTGATGTGCATTGGCACTGCTCCCACTCTTATTCGAATCTGGGGGGCGTGATTACCTGCTAGGTCCCCTCCTATGGGTGGGACCCAGGAAGTGGGTGGATACACCCCCTTCCTTTGATCCAGGCCTCCCTGGCACGAGGGATGGAGTGCCCCAGAACCGGTTTGGCCGGATTATGCAAGGGGCAGCCTTGTGCTCCCCATGCAGTGTCTGGTTTCTTTCAAACCTCCCTGCTACAATCCACTATCTCCTGTCTGGAGGGCGGTGACACCCTCCTGTGACAGGAAACCCTTTGTCCAGGCCCCATTTGGCTGAGTTTCAGTCAGCTGCAGGGGTCCAGACTCTTGTCTGTGGCAGAGGCATCCATTTTGTGGATCTAAGGTCTTTGTAGAAATTAACCGCATTTAAGTAAAGTAACATGTCTTACCCCTCTAGAGGGGTGGAATTCTATCCCCGTCGCCAGAACTGGCGAGGGGATAGTATTCCAAATCGTATGACACCTTACACGACATGTTTTGATAAAGCCAAACCAAAGATGCTATATAACCGCGAGGATTATAAGGCACTTAAGAGTATATGGTATGGCATTATCCTGAAACAGCTTAGGGAGTTGTTCCCGACAGCTGCAGACAGGCTCAGCTCATGCTAGAGCTCCATCTCACATGAAACCACGCACTCTGCCTCCAGGATTGATGAGGCCTTCCATAGGAGTGGCTCACAGGTTAATATGTGTCCAGATATAGGTTTAGATATAGGTATACTATATCTAAGCAAGGGGTGATTACACCACCTTACCCCAGCTGAGTGATCAGCCAGTTGTGTCAATTTAAGAACCAGCCAGGGGTGGCAAAAGATATGCTGCAGCCCCTGGTAGGCCTTGGTGGCTCCTATGCCCTGGGCACCTATAGTGCATTATACAGGGGCTGACAAGGAGTCCATTTCCAATTGTGGTATGTACCTAGGGTACATGGAATCCATTTTACAGAGAGAGCAGATGGCCTGGGGCCCTGATTAGCAGGGAACCAGGTCAACTAAGTCGAAAAACCAGCTAAACACAGGCAAAAAATCTGGGGTAACCATAGTCAGGTAGCCACCTTCCTACACTCAGGAACCTGCTGTACCATGCAGGCTCTCTCAAGAGCAGTCATCCATTTGTGGATGTCATCCCCTTCTTTGAAGGGGGGCACAATCTTTGTCAGGTTTCTACTATCATAGGACCTGGGTTTCTCTTTAGGAATATTGCTGCCACCAGTGGCATCTAAGCCACACAATTTCTGCTCTCTTGCCAAGGCAAGTTTAGCTTGAGCTAAGGTAAGTCTAGCTTGACTCAGGGCTACCTCCTCTCTCTCTATCTGGAGTTTGACAGCCCTCATTCTAGCCCTATGCTCAGCTTTCTGAGAAGCAGTCATGCCTCTCTCTGATTCTCTGGAGGCACTAGAAATATGAGAGTCCCCTGAGGGAGATCTCACTCTTCTGTTGCCTGGGAGAATCACATGTTGGGTTCTGGGGAGGTGCTGGCCCTCTCCATTCCCCAGTAGGTCCAAGTTGGCCTGGCTAAGCCTACCAACTGGAACCTGGCTACCCTGATCCTGTACTTCTAAGTCCTCAACATCTGAGTCCTCATCTAAGTCATCATCATCCTCCTCTTCAGGGGGATCAGTAACAGGGGGGTTCCCTCCACTTCCTGTGTCTAGGGAAGCTGCTTTTGCCTTCTCTAAGTCATCCTGTTCTAGGATTTCTACCAGGATTTGGCAGGTGGGGCTTCTGCCCCTTTTTAACCCTCTTGCTTTGCACAAGGCAATCAAGTCTCTGCGGGTTAACTTGTCATATCCAAAAGTTGCCTGGGTAAGGTCAACTGTCACAGGAGTAGACCCTGAGGCTTTTCCTGTGTCAGACATGGTTACTAGTGAGGTGTAAGTGGTGCACTTACCTACACTAAGTGTTTTCCTACTGTACCTTGCTAGTGAGTTGTAGTCAGGGGTGTGCTACTCCCTTCAACCTACAACTACTAAGTTCAGTAGAACTTAATATGCTAAGCTTTTGATTTTATATGTACCTAGAGGTACTTGATGTGATCTTTCAATTTGATATAAAGATTGCAATGGTAAAACAACAGCAAGCTCAAATCCGCACCGCTGCTCACCAATGTGAGAAGTTGGCCTGGTAGGGGATGTTTCCAATTCTGAAACCACCTACTACCTGACCAAACAATCCCTTATGGTGTCTGGTTGTAAGTCAACCTTATTAGACAAGCTATCCTAGGGGTAGCATGGACTAAGCAGCCTAAAGGCTTAACTTAAGAGGTCGTGTTAAGCGAGCTGTTTTACCACATACAATCCTGTAATACCAAATGAAAGGACACCACACAAGTATATATTATAAAAATATATGTGTTTATTACTAAAAACAATCCCCAGTATTCTTTATGAATAAAGGGGCACAAGCGTTAAATCAAAAGCACTGTTTAAACATACAAAGTTGCACAATTATGGATGAGGGCAGGGGGCCACTCGAACCATATACTAAACAAGTGGTATAAGAGAGGCCACTCGAACAGTGGTTAGTCCTAGGGCCTAGGGAATCGCTGGGAGCAGTCAGGACAAGCAATGCTGAAGTCGGGAATGGCCCTCGGGATTCGGGAGATGTGCGGAAAGCGCACGCACCAATGTTAACCAATGGTGCGTAAAAGTTGTAAAGTTAAAGTTAAAGGACACTTCCGCTGAACCTAGAGGAACAAAACTTAACACACAGACCCTAGAGGTGTGCACCAGTGTGGGAACACCGGCGGAGCAAAGTTACCTCACCCACAGGAAGTGGGTGCACAGGGTCGAAGTGGCGTCGGGTTTTGACTCGCAGGCTCTTGGTGCTTGAAGCCCCCAGATGTGATGGCCACAGCCCAAACTCAAACTGATATGTGTGTTGTGAAACCTGAAATGATGGATAACTCCACACAAACTGAGAGCATGGAGGAGGTAGAGAAATCTCCCCCTCACCAGACTTTAGGACAGGATCAGCCTCCTCAGGGAACTGATCTTACCCCTGATGAAGGAACTGCCCCAGAGGTTGTTAGGCCTGGCCTGACAGAGCCTCTGATGGCGGTGGACCCTTCTCAGGTGGGACCCAGTCTGGAGCAGGTAACCTGCCCCTCTCTCCCTTGCCTTAGCCAGCCCAGGGCTGCAGAGGACAAGAAGGACAGTGAGACCCAGAGGGCCCCCTGTCAAAAGATTAGGTGCACCAAAACTAGTAGCCCTAGTAAGGTGAAAACTTTAAATACTCCTGAGGGAGCCCCCTTAAAAACAGTTAGGGACCTCCCACAGATGGATTCTGTTGGGCACAGCCAAACCTGGGACCCAAGGGGCCCAAACCTGAACTGTCCCTCCAGCAAGCCAAACAGAGGGACCCAGCCTCCAGCTTTAGGTAGCCAGAGGTTGACCCTGAGAGCACAGTGCAACTCAGTTAAAGAAAGAAAGGCACACATGGTGGAAGATAATTGGAGGAAGCTAAGCCCTAAATTAGTAGAGCCTCACTTCAATACTCCATATCCAAACCAGCCTTTAACTTTGTGTGAGAAGTTGGCCTGGTAGGGGATGTTTCCAATTCTGGAACCACCTACTACCTGACCAAACAATCCCCTTATGGTGTCTGGTTGTAAGTCAACCTTATTAGACAAGCTATCCTAGTGGTAGCATGGACTAAGCAGCCTAAAGGCTTAACTTAAGAGGTCGTGTTAAGCGAGCTGTTTTACCACATACAATCCTGTAATACCAAATGAAAGGACACCACACAAGTATATATTATAAAAATATATGTGTTTATTACTAAAAACAATCCCCAGTATTCTTTATGAATAAAGGGGCACAAGCGTTAAATCAAAAGCACTGTTTAAACATACAAAGTTACACAATTATGGATGAGGGCAGGGGGCCACTCAAACCATATACTAAACAAGTGGTATAAGAGAGGCCACTCGAACAGTGGTTAGGCCTAGGGCCTAGGGAATCGCTGGGAGCAGTCAGGACAAGCAATGCTGAAGTCGGGAATGGCCCTCGGGATTCGGGAGGTGTGCGGAAAGCGCACGCATGCACCAATGTTAACCAATGGTGCGTAAAAGTCAAATAGTTAAAGTTTAAGGACACTTCCGCTGAACCTAGAGGAACAAAACTTAACACACAGACCCTAGAGGTGTGCACCAGTGTGGGAACACCGGCGGAGCAAAGTTACCTCACCCACAGGAAGTGGGTGCACAGGGTCGAAGTGGCGTCGGGTTTTGACACGCAGGCTCTTGGTGCTTGAAGCTGAAAGGGCTGCAGGCAGGGTGAAGACGAAGTGTCCGGTGGAGTCCAAGGGTGGACTCAAGTTGTAGAGTACCTGAAAGCAGAGGGGACAGAGTCTGGGTCACTCAGCAGTGACCAGGGTGGAACCAGGACGGAACCAGGCAATGTCGGGCGCAATCAGGTGGTCGTCGAGGCGCTTCTCTTCGCTGTCACGTGGGCTCTGGGGCATCTGCGACGTCCAGGAGCAGGTCACGATCTGTCCCACGCAGGCTCTCACCGTCGGTGCAGTCGGCTTCCGGTTTGGAGCAAACAAGCCTTGGTAAGAGCAATCCACGCGGGATTGGAAGATGGCGTCTCACTCGGACCAGGAAGGTCAGAGTCGGGGCTCCCTTTCAGGGGAGCTGGTGTGGATCTGGAGCAATCAGAATCACGAGTCTTCTTTTGTAGTTCGTCGGCACAGGGACCACAAGCCAGCTGGCAAATGACCGGGCCAACGCGTTGAGCCAAATCGTGCCAAAGGGCCCCACGCAGCACTCGTCGAGTGTGGAGGGCTGAACTTCGGCTCAGGAGTAGCTCAGGGTGGGGGCTTCTCAAACCCCGGTGTACAGCTTCGAGGGTCGCTCGTGGGCTGCACGGTCAGCGTCTCGTGGTCACTTCAAGATGGCGTGCCCCACGCTTCCGGTCGCCTCCACGGGTCTCAGCTTTGCAGGGACTGTGGATCGGGCTGTTAGAAGCTGGGCAGGCTTGATCTCGTCGATCTCAGTCGCTCGAGTTCCGGCGGGAACTGCAACTAAGTAGACGTCGAGGGCTGGATGGTGCCTGCTGCTGCAGGGTGGTCACTCCTTGACCACAAGGGAGATTCTTCGGGCTTCCACGTTGAGATGGAGGGCGAAGGGTCCAGAATATCGTTTCAAATGTTTCTTCCAGGAAATCTGATGTGCATTGGCACTGCTCCCACTCTTATTCGAATCTGGTGGGCGTGATTACCTGCTAGGTCCCCTCCTATGGGTGGGACCCAGGAAGTGGGTGGATACACCCCCTTCCTTTGATCCAGGCCGCCCTGGCACGAGGGCTGGAGTGCCCCAGAACCGGTTTGGCCGGATTATGCAAGGGGCAGCCTTGTGCGCCCCAGGCAGTGTCTGGTTTCTTTCAAACCTCCCTGCTACAATACACTATCTCCTGTCTGGAGGGCGGTGACACCCTCCTGTGACAGGAAACCCTTTGTCCAGGACCCCCTTGACTGGGTTTCGGTCAGCTCCAGGGGTCCAGACATTTGTCTGTGGCAGAGGCATCCATTTTGTGGATCTTAAGGCCTTTGGAGAAATCAACCGCATTAAAGTGAAGTAACATGTCTTACCCCTCTAGAGGGGTGGAATGCCATCCCCGTCGCCAGAACTGGCGAGGGGATGGTATTCCAAAGCGTATGACACCTTACACGACATGTTTTGATAAAGCCAAACCAGAGTTGCTAAATAACCGCGAGGATTATAAGGCACTTAATAGTATATGGTATGGCATTATCCTGAAACAGCTTAGGGATTTGTTCCCGACGGCTGCAGACAGGCTCAGCTCATGCTAGAGCTCCATCTCACATAAAAACCATGCACCCAGCCTCCAGGATTGGTGAGGCCTGTCTATAGGAGTGGCTCACAGGTTTACATGTGTCCAGATATAGGTTTAGACATAGGTATACTATATCTAAGCAAGGGGTGTGTACACCACCTTACCCCAGCTGAGTGATCAGCCAGTTGTGTCAATTTAAGAACCAGCCAGGGGTGGCAAAAGATATGCTGCAGCCCCTGGTAGGCCTTAGTGGCTCCTGTGCCCTGTGCACCTATAGTGCATTCTACAGGGGCTGACAAGGAGTCCATTTCCAATTGGTATGTACCTAGGGTACATGGAATCCATTTTACAGAGAGAGCAGATGGCCTGGGGCCCTGATTAGCAGGGAACCAGGTCAACTAAGTCAAAAAACCAGCTAAACACAGGCAAAAAATCTGGGGTAACCATAGTCAGGTAGCCACCTTCCTACATAACCCCCCCCCAAACGAAAGGAGATAAGGCTATCCTTGGCCAGGTAAGCCTATATTGCCTGAGTGGCCATATAAGGAAGTACCTGCACTAGCATGGGTACCCCCTGTCTCATGGTCCACTAAGCAGTCCCTCACCCTTTGGGTATTAGAGGGTTTCCACCATAGGGAATCACTACCTTGGGTGTGTTTATGCAAAGTCAAAGGCTGGTTTGGATATGGAGTATTGAAGTGAGGCTCTACTAATTTAGGGCTTAGCTTCCTCCAATTATCTTCCACCATGTGTGCCTTTCTTTCTTTAACTGAGTTGCACTGTGCTCTCAGGGTCAACCTCTGGCTACCTAAAGCTGGAGGCTGGGTCCCTCTGTTTGGCTTGCTGGAGGGACAGTTCAGGTTTGGGCCCTTTGGGTCCCAGGTTTGGCTGTGCCCAACAGAATCCATCTGGGGGAGGTCCCTAACTGTGTTTAAGGGGGCTCCCTCAGGAGTTTTTAAAGTTTTCACCTTACTAGGGCTACTAGTTTTGGTGCACCTAATCTTTTGATGGGGGTGCTTTATTTGACAGGGGGCCCTCTGGGTCTCACTGTCCTTCTTGTCCTCTGCAGCCCTGGGCTGGCTAAGGCAAGGGAGAGAGGGGCAGGTTACCTGCTCCAGACTGGGTCCCACCTGAGAAGGTTCCACTGACATCAGAGGTTCTGTCAGGCTAGGCCCAACCACCTCTGGGGCAGTTCCTTCATCAGGGGTAAGATCAGTTCCCTGAGGAGGCTGATCCTGTCCTAAAGTCTGGTGAGGGGGAGATTTCTCTTCCTCCTCCATGCTCTCAGTTTGTGTGGAGTTATCCATCATTTCAGGTTTCACAACACACGTGTCAGTTTGAGTTTGGGCTGTGGCCATCACAGCCCCACCAACCTTTTCAGGAGGAGACTCAGTTTGGGTTTCTGCTGTTACCATAACAGCTTTGCTATTCTGTTCAGGAAGAGCTTTTGCTAAAGATGGGGCAGAGAGCTTCTCAGCCCTACCAACCTTTTCAGGAAGGACATCTTGAATTGGGGCTGTAGCCATTACAGCCCCACTAACCTTTCCATTGGAATTCACCATTCTAGAATGGGTTTCCTGTTCAACCTCAGCCCAGGCTGAGATCTCCAAATCATTACCAAGTAGGCAGTCTACAGGCAAGTTTGGTGACACTGCCACTCTCTTTGGGCCAATGACACCTCCCCAGCTGAGACTTACTACTGCCATGGGATGATTTGTTTGGATTCCATCAATGTTTGTAACCTGGTATGTGGTACCAGGTAAAAGTTGCTTAGAGGGGACTAGGCCATCAGCCACCATGGTGATGCTAGCCCCTGTGTCTCTAAAAGCCTCAACTTTCAAACCATTGATGATGGGTTCTTGTCTATACTTGCTCAAAGTATTTGGGCAAGCAGAGAAGTTGGCAAACCCCATGCCAACCTCATAAACAAGATCATTGGGTGATGGGGACCTGGATAGGCCAGGGTCCACCTGATTTCCAAAAGTAAACCCACCCAGATTCCTGGGTGTGCTTCCACTTCCTGGGGGATTACTGCTGACAGTAACAGGAGGTGTTGAAGCTGGCTTTGGAGGTATATTTTCTTTATTGTTATTCTT
The DNA here is from genome assembly GCF_964261635.1 of Lissotriton helveticus. Taxonomy (NCBI): domain Eukaryota; kingdom Metazoa; phylum Chordata; class Amphibia; order Caudata; family Salamandridae; genus Lissotriton; species Lissotriton helveticus. The sequence goes on along the minus strand of NW_027611671.1, from coordinate 508,137 downwards.
GGGACAACAGCTGTCTGTTTTGTAATGCCCCACCTGTTTACAGGGATAACAATAGGGCTTTTTCTCAGTTGAAGAAGTGTCTTGGGACCCACCCCCATCCTTGGAGTTTTGGGGCCCTGGGGAAGTCTTTTCTTTACTTTTATCCCCACCCTTATCTTGAGGCTTGGTAGACTCCTTCTTCTGGTTACTGTCCTGATTCTTAGGCCTAATCCTGGTTCTGACCCATTTGTCTGCCTTCTTTCCCAATTCTTGGGGAGAGGTCAGATCAGAGTCTACCAGGTGCTGGTGTAAGAGCTGGTCCTGACAATTACTTAGGATCTGCTCCCTCATAATCAAATTATACAATCCTGTAAAGTCATGTACTTTGCTGCCATGTAGCCAACCCTCCAGAGCCTTAGTAGCACAATCTACAAAATCAGTCCAGTCCTGAGTCTGTGTCTTCTGGGTGTCTCTGAACTTGAACCTGTACTGTTCAGTGGTTAAGCCAAACCCATCTATCAGAACACTCTTCAGGACTTTGTAATTGTTTGCATCCTCATGTCTGACAGTGAGGAGCTTGTCCCTCCCTTTCTCTGAAAAGGAGTACCATAAGATTGCTGCCCACTGTTCCTCAGGAACCTGCTGTACCATGCAGGCTCTCTCAAGAGCAGTCATCCATTTGTGGATGTCATCCCCTTCTTTGAAGGGGGGCACAATCTTTGTCAGGTTTCTACTATCATAGGACCTGGGTTTCTCTTTAGGAATATTGCTGCCACCAGTGGCATCTAAGCCACACAATTTCTGCTCTCTTGCCAAGGCAAGTTTAGCTTGAGCCAAGGCTACCTCCTCCCTCTCTATCTGGAGTTTGACAGCCCTCATTCTGGCCCTATGCTCTAACTTTTGAGAAGCATTCATGCCTCTCTGTGATTCCCTGGAGGCACTAGAAAGATGAGAGTCTCCTGAGGGAGATCTCACTCTTCTGTTGCCTGGGGGAATCATATGTTGGGTTCTGGGGAGGTGCTGGCCCTCTCCATTCCCCAGTAGGTCCAAGTTGGCCTGGCTAAACCTACCAACTGGAACCTGGCTACCCTGATCCTGTACTTCTAAGTCCTCAACCTCTGAGTCCTCATCCAAGTCATCATCATCCTCCTCTTCAGGGGGATCAACTGCAGGGGGGTTCCCTCCAGTTCCTGTATCTAGGGAAGCTGCTTTTGCCCTCTCTAAGTCATCCTGTTCTAGGAGTCCTATCAGGATTAGGCAGGTGGGGCTTCTGCCCCTTTTTAACCCTCTTGCTTTGCACAAGACAATCAAGTCTCTGCGGGTTAGTTTGTCATATCCAGAAGTTGCCTGGGTAGGGTCAACTGTCACAGGACTAGACCCTGAGGCCTTTCCTGTGTCGGACATGGTTACTAGTGAGGTGTAAGTGGTGCACTTACCTACACTAAGTGTTTTCCTACTGGACCTTGCTAGTGAGTTGTAGTCAGGGGTGTGCTACTCCCTTCAACCTACAACTACTAAGTTCAGTAGAACTTAATATGCTAAGCTTTTGATTTTATATGTACCTAGAGGTACTTGATGTGATCTTTCAATTTGATATAAAGATTGCAATGGTAAAACAACAGCAAGCTCAAATCCGCACCGCTGCTCACCAATGTGAGAAGTTGGCCTGGTAGGGGATGTTTCCAATTCTGGAACCACCTACTACCTGACCAAACAATCCCCTTATGGTGTCTGGTTGTAAGTCAACCTTATTAGACAAGCTATCCTAGTGGTAGCATGGACTAAGCAGCCTAAAGGCTTAACTTAAGAGGTCGTGTTAAGCGAGCTGTTTTACCACATACAATCCTGTAATACCAAATGAAAGGACACCACACAAGTATATATTATAAAAATATATGTGTTTATTACTAAAAACAATCCCCAGTATTCTTTATGAATAAAGGGGCACAAGCGTTAAATCAAAAGCACTGTTTAAACATACAAAGTTACACAATTATGGATGAGGGCAGGGGGCCACTCAAACCATATACTAAACAAGTGGTATAAGAGAGGCCACTCGAACAGTGGTTAGGCCTAGGGCCTAGGGAATCGCTGGGAGCAGTCAGGACAAGCAATGCTGAAGTCGGGAATGGCCCTCGGGATTCGGGAGGTGTGCGGAAAGCGCACGCATGCACCAATGTTAACCAATGGTGCGTAAAAGTCAAATAGTTAAAGTTTAAGGACACTTCCGCTGAACCTAGAGGAACAAAACTTAACACACAGACCCTAGAGGTGTGCACCAGTGTGGGAACACCGGCGGAGCAAAGTTACCTCACCCACAGGAAGTGGGTGCACAGGGTCGAAGTGGCGTCGGGTTTTGACACGCAGGCTCTTGGTGCTTGAAGCTGAAAGGGCTGCAGGCAGGGTGAAGACGAAGTGTCCGGTGGAGTCCAAGGGTGGACTCAAGTTGTAGAGTACCTGAAAGCAGAGGGGACAGAGTCTGGGTCACTCAGCAGTGACCAGGGTGGAACCAGGACGGAACCAGGCAATGTCGGGCGCAATCAGGTGGTCGTCGAGGCGCTTCTCTTCTCTGTCACGTGGGCTCTGGGGCATCTGCGACGTCCAGGAGCAGGTCACGATCTGTCCCACGCAGGCTCTCACCGTCGGTGCAGTCGGCTTCCGGTTTGGAGCAAACAAGCCTTGGTAAGAGCAATCCACGCGGGATTGGAAGATGGCGTCTCACTCGGACCAGGAAGGTCAGAGTCGGGGCTCCCTTTCAGGGGAGCTGGTGTGGATCTGGAGCAACCAGAATCACGAGTCTTCTTTTGTAGTTCGTCGGCACAGGGACCACAAGCCAGCTGGCAAGTGACCGGGCCAACGCGTTGAGCCAAATCGTGCCAAAGGGCCCCACGCAGCACTCGTCGAGTGTGGAGGGCTGAACTTCGGCTCAGGAGTAGCTCAGGGTGGGGGCTTCTCAAACCCCGGTGTACAGCTTCGAGGGTCGCTCGTGGGCTGCACGGTCAGCGTCTCGTGGTCACTTCAAGATGGCGTGCCCCACGCTTCCGGTCGCCTCCACGGGTCTCAGCTTTGCAGGGACTGTGGATCGGGCTGTTAGAAGCTGGGCAGGCTTGATCTCGTCGATCTCAGTCGCTCGAGTTCCGGCGGGAACTGCAACTAAGTAGACGTCGAGGGCTGGATGGTGCCTGCTGCTGCAGGGTGGTCACTCCTTGACCACAAGGGAGATTCTTCGGGCTTCCACGTTGAGATGGAGGGCGAAGGGTCCAGAATATCGTTTCAAATGTTTCTTCCAGGAAATCTGATGTGCATTGGCACTGCTCCCACTCTTATTCGAATCTGGTGGGCGTGATTACCTGCTAGGTCCCCTCCTATGGGTGGGACCCAGGAAGTGGGTGGATACACCCCCTTCCTTTGATCCAGGCCGCCCTGGCACGAGGGCTGGAGTGCCCCAGAACCGGTTTGGCCGGATTATGCAAGGGGCAGCCTTGTGCGCCCCAGGCAGTGTCTGGTTTCTTTCAAACCTCCCTGCTACAATACACTATCTCCTGTCTGGAGGGCGGTGACACCCTCCTGTGACAGGAAACCCTTTGTCCAGGACCCCCTTGACTGGGTTTCGGTCAGCTCCAGGGGTCCAGACATTTGTCTGTGGCAGAGGCATCCATTTTGTGGATCTTAAGGCCTTTGGAGAAATCAACCGCATTAAAGTGAAGTAACATGTCTTACCCCTCTAGAGGGGTGGAATGCCATCCCCGTCGCCAGAACTGGCGAGGGGATGGTATTCCAAAGCGTATGACACCTTACACGACATGTTTTGATAAAGCCAAACCAGAGTTGCTAAATAACCGCGAGGATTATAAGGCACTTAATAGTATATGGTATGGCATTATCCTGAAACAGCTTAGGGATTTGTTCCCGACGGCTGCAGACAGGCTCAGCTCATGCTAGAGCTCCATCTCACATAAAAACCATGCACCCAGCCTCCAGGATTGGTGAGGCCTGTCTATAGGAGTGGCTCACAGGTTTACATGTGTCCAGATATAGGTTTAGACATAGGTATACTATATCTAAGCAAGGGGTGTGTACACCACCTTACCCCAGCTGAGTGATCAGCCAGTTGTGTCAATTTAAGAACCAGCCAGGGGTGGCAAAAGATATGCTGCAGCCCCTGGTAGGCCTTAGTGGCTCCTGTGCCCTGTGCACCTATAGTGCATTCTACAGGGGCTGACAAGGAGTCCATTTCCAATTGGTATGTACCTAGGGTACATGGAATCCATTTTACAGAGAGAGCAGATGGCCTGGGGCCCTGATTAGCAGGGAACCAGGTCAACTAAGTCAAAAAACCAGCTAAACACAGGCAAAAAATCTGGGGTAACCATAGTCAGGTAGCCACCTTCCTACACTTTGCATAAACACACCCAAGGTAGTGATTCCCTATGGTGGAGACCCTCTAATACCCAAAGGGTGAGGGACTGCTTAGTGGACCATGAGACAGGGGGTACCCATGCTAGTGCAGGTACTTCCTTATATGGCCACTCAGGCAATATAGGCTTACCTGGCCAAGGATAGCCTTATCTCCTTTCGTTTGGGGGGGGTTATGTAGGAAGGTGGCTACCTGACTATGGTTACCCCAGATTTTTTGCCTGTGTTTAGCTGGTTTTTTGACTTAGTTGACCTGGTTCCCTGCTAATCAGGGCCCCAGGCCATCTGCTCTCTCTGTAAAATGGATTCCATGTACCCTAGGTACATACCACAATTGGAAATGGACTCCTTGTCAGCCCCTGTATAATGCACTATAGGTGCCCAGGGCATAGGAGCCACCAAGGCCTACCAGGGGCTGCAGCATATCTTTTGCCACCCCTGGCTGGTTCTTAAATTGACACAACTGGCTGATCACTCAGCTGGGGTAAGGTGGTGTAAGCACCCCTTGCTTAGATATAGTATACCTATATCTAAACCTATATCTGGACACATATTAACCTGTGAGCCACTCCTATGGAAGGCCTCATCAATCCTGGAGGCAGAGTGCGTGGTTTAATGTGAGATGGAGCTCTAGCATGAGCTGAGCCTGTCTGCAGCTGTCGGGAACAACTCCCTAAGCTGTTTCAGGATAAGGCCATACCATATACTCTTAAGTGCCTTATAATCCTCGCGGTTATATAGCAACTTTGGTTTGGCTTTATCAAAACATGTCGTGTAAGGTGTCATACGATTTGGAATACTATCCCCTCGCCAGTTCTGGCGACGGGGATAGCATTCCACCCCTCTAGAGGGGTAAGACATGTTACTTTGCTTAAATGCGGTTAATTTCAAAAAGGACCTTAGATCCACAAAATGGATGCCTCTGCCACAGACAAATGTCTGGACCCCTGCAGTTGACCGAAACTCAGCAGATGGGGCCTGGACAAAGGGTTTCCTGTCACAGGAGGGTGTCACCGCCCTCCAGACAGGAGATAGTGTATTGTAGCAGGGAGGTTTGAAAGAAACCAGACAGTGCCTGGGGAGCACAAGGCTTCCCCTTGCATAATCCGGTCAAACCGGTTCTGGGGCAGCCCAGCCCCAGCTCCAGTGAGACCTGGACAAAGGAAAGGGGGTGTAACCACCCCCCTTCCTGGTCCCACCCATAGGGAGGGACCTAGCAGGAGATCCACCCCTCAGATTGGAATAAGAGTGGGAGCAGTGCCCTAGCACAGGAGATCATCCTGAAATCACCTTTAAACTAAGAAGACGACTGGACTTCGACATTCTGATGAAAAGAAGACTGAAGAGCATCTCCCTTGTGGCCTAGGAGGGGCCACCCTGTGAACACAGGCACCACCCAGCACCTCGACGTCTGCTTTGCCACCGCCTCCCGCCAGAGCCCGAGTGCAGAGCCTGACAAGACCCAGCTTACCAGACTTCTCCCAGCCCGATCCACAGTCCCTGCAAAGAAGGGACCCGTGGAGGCACCGAGAGACGTGGGAGCGGACATCTTAAAAGACCCCCGAGACGCTGACTGCGCAGCACCCAAGGCACCCTCAACTCTGTGCTTTGGGGTTTGAGAAGCCCCACAATCGAGCAGCATTTGCACCAAAGATCAGCCCTCCAGCATCTCCACGATCTGCGTGGGACCCTTTTGCTTTGTGCCACTCGACTCGCCATCCCGGCCGCTTGTCACGTGGTCAGCGGCCATCTTGGTGACGAAACCTACATTTTATACTGTGGGTCTGGTTGCTCCAGACCTGCCCTCGCTCCTGTAGAAAGGAGTACCCGCTCTGACCCTGCTGGTCCGAGTAATAAGCCTTTTTCACTTTCCCCGTGGCTTGCATTAGCCAAGGCTTGTTTGCTTCAATCGAGTTGCCGACACCGCCATCAGCTAGAGCCTTCAAGGGACAGCTCGTGATTGACTCCTGGATGTCCTTGACCTCTTCGTGTCCACGTGGCTGCAGAGAGAAGCAACACCTCATCACCTGTTTGCACCCGACTTTGCCTGGTTCCAATCTGGTTCCACGGTGGTCACTGGCCAGTGACTTTGAACACTGTCCCCTCTGCTTTCAGGTCTTCACCACTTCAGATCCACCCTTGGATCCACCGGACACTTCTCCTTCACATCGCCTGCAGCGTCTTCAGCTTCAAGCGCCAAGACCCTGCGTGTCAAAACCCGACGCCACTTCGACCCTGTGCACCCGCTTCCTGTGGGTGAGGTAACTTTGCTCCGCCAGTGTTCCCACACTGGTACACATCTCTAGGGTCTGTGTCTTAAGTTTTGTTCCTCTAGGTTCAGCGGAAGTGTCCTTAAACTTTAACTTTACAACTTTTACGCACCATTGGTTAACATTGGTGCATGCGTGCGCTTTCCGCACAACTCCCGAATCCCGAGGGCCATTCCCGACTTCAGCATTGCTTGTCCTGACTGCTCCCAGCGATTCCCTAGGCCCTAGGCCTAACCACTGCTCGAGTGGCATCTCTTATACCACTTGTTTAGTATATGGTTTGAGTGGCCCCCTGCCCTCATCCATAATTGTGCAACTTTGTATGTTTAAACAGTGCTTTTGATTTAACGCTTGTGCCCCTTTATTCATAAAGAATACTGGGGATTGTTTTTAGTAATAAACACATATATTTTTATAATATATACTTGTGTGGTGTCCTTTCATTTGGTATTACAGGATTGTATGTGGTAAAACAGCTCGCTTAACACGACCTCTTAAGTTAAGCCTTTAGGCTGCTTAGTCCATGCTACCCCTAGGATAGCTTGTCTAATAAGGTTGACTTACAACCAGACACCATAAGGGATTGTTTGGTCAGGTAGTAGGTGGTTCCAGAATTGGAAACATCCCCTACCAGGCCAACTTCTCACAGGGAGGAGGTAGCCTTGGCTCAAGCTAAACTTAGCATGGCCCAAGCTAAACTTGCCTTGGCAAGAGAGCAGAAATTGTGTGGCTTAGATGCCACTGGTGGCAGCAATATTCCTAAAGAGAAACCCAGGTCCTATGATAGTAGAAACCTGACAAAGATTGTGCCCCCCTTCAAAGAAGGGGATGACATCCACAAATGGATGACTGCTCTTGAGAGAGCCTGCATGGTACAGCAGGTTCCTGAGGAACAGTGGGCAGCAATCTTATGGTACTCCTTTTCAGAGAAAGGGAGGGACAAGCTCCTCACTGTCAGACATGAGGATGCAAACAATTACAAAGTCCTGAAGAGTGTTCTGATAGATGGGTTTGGCATAACCACTGAACAGTACAGGTTCAAGTTCAGAGACACCCAGAAGACACAGACTCAGGACTGGACTGATTTTGTTGATTGTGCAACTAAGGCTCTGGAGGGTTGGCTACATGGCAGCAAAGTACATGACTTTACAGGATTGTATAATTTGATTATGAGGGAGCAGATCCTAAGTAATTGTCAGAACCAGCTCTTACACCAGCACCTGGTGGACTCTGATCTGACCTCTCCCCAAGAATTGGGAAAGAAGGCAGACAAATGGGTCAGAACCAGGATTAGGCCTAAGAATCAGGACAGTAACCAGAAGAAGGAGTCTACCAAGCCTCAAGATAAGGGGGGGGGGGATAAAAATAAAGAAAAGACTTCCCCAGGGCCCCAAAACTCCAAGGATGGGGGTGGGTCCCAAGACACTTCTTCAACTGAGAAAAAAACCCTATTGTTATCCCTGTAAACAGGTGGGGCATTACAAAACAGACAGCTGTTGTCCCAAGAATAACAATAAAGAAAATATACCTCCAAAGCCAGCTTCAACACCTCCTGTTACTGTCAGCAGTAATCCCCCAGGAAGTGGAAGCACACCCAGGAATCTGGGTGGGTTTACTTTTGGAAATCAGGTGGACCCTGGCCTATCCAGGTCCCCATCACCCAATGATCTTGTTTATGAGGCTGGCATGGGGTTTGCCAACTTCTCTGCTTGCCCAAATACTTTGAGCAAGTATAGACAAGAACCCATCATCAATGGTTTAAGAGTTGAAGCTTTTAGAGACACAGGGGCTAGCATCACCATGGTGGCTGATGGCATAGTCCCCTCTAAGCAACTTTTACCTGGTGCCACATACCAGGTAATAAACATTGATGGCATCCAAACAAATCATCCCATGGCAGTAGTAAGTCTCAGCTGGGGAGGTGTCATTGGCCCAAAGAGAGTGGCAGTGTCACCAAACTTGCCTGTAGACTGCCTACTTGGTAATGATTTGGAGATCTCAGCCTGGGCTGAGGTTGAACAGGAAACCCATTCTAGAATGGTGAATTCCAATGGAAAGGTTAGTGGGGCTGTAATGGCTACAGCCCCAATTCAAGATGTCCTTCCTGAAAAGGTTGGTAGGGCTGAGAAACTCTCTGCCCCATCTTTAGCAAAAGCTCTTCCTGAACAGAATAGCAAAGCTGTTATGATAACAGCAGAAACCCAAACTGAGTCTCCTCCTGAAAAGGTTGGTGGGGCTGTGATGGCCACAGCCCAAACTCAAACTGACACGTGTGTTGTGAAACCTGAAATGATGGATAACTCCACACAAACTGAGAGCATGGAGGAGGAAGAGAAATCTCCCCCTCACCAGACTTTAGGACAGGATCAGCCTCCTCAGGGAACTGATCTTACCCCTGATGAAGGAACTGCCCCAGAGGTTGTTAGGCCTGGCCTGACAGAGCCTCTGATGGCGGTGGACCCTTCTCAGGTGGGACCCAGTCTGGAGCAGGTAACCTGCCCCTCTCTACCTTGCCTTAGCCAGCCCAGGGCTGCAGAGGACAAGAAGGACAGTGAGACTGTAGGAAGGTGGCTACCTGACTATGGTTACCCCAGATTTTTTGCCTGTGTTTAGCTGGTTTTTTTGACTTAGTTGACCTGGTTCCCTGCTAATCAGGGCCCCAGGCCATCTGCTCTCTCTGTAAAATGGATTCCATGTACCCTAGGTACATACCAATTGGAAATGGACTCCTTGTCAGCCCCTGTAGAATGCACTATAGGTGCACAGGGCACAGGAGCCACTAAGGCCTACCAGGGGCTGCAGCATATCTTTTGCCACCCCTGGCTGGTTCTTAAATTGACACAACTGGCTGATCACTCAGCTGGGGTAAGGTGGTGTACACACCCCTTGCTTAGATATAGTATACCTATGTCTAAACCTATATCTGGACACATGTAAACCTGTGAGCCACTCCTATAGACAGGCCTCACCAATCCTGGAGGCTGGGTGCATGGTTTTTATGTGAGATGGAGCTCTAGCATGAGCTGAGCCTGTCTGCAGCCGTCGGGAACAAATCCCTAAGCTGTTTCAGGATAATGCCATACCATATACTATTAAGTGCCTTATAATCCTCGCGGTTATTTAGCAACTTTGGTTTGGCTTTATCAAAACATGTCGTGTAAGGTGTCATACGCTTTGGAATACCATCCCCTCGCCAGTTCTGGCGACGGGGATGGCATTCCACCCCTCTAGAGGGGTAAGACATGTTACTTCACTTTAATGCGGTTGATTTCTCCAAAGGCCTTAAGATCCACAAAATGGATGCCTCTGCCACAGACAAATGTCTGGACCCCTGGAGCTGACCGAAACCCAGTCAAGGGGGTCCTGGACAAAGGGTTTCCTGTCACAGGAGGGTGTCACCGCCCTCCAGACAGGAGATAGTGTATTGTAGCAGGGAGGTTTGAAAGAAACCAGACACTGCCTGGGGCGCACAAGGCTGCCCCTTGCATAATCCGGCCAAACCGGTTCTGGGGCACTCCAGCCCTCGTGCCAGGGCGGCCTGGATCAAAGGAAGGGGGTGTATCCACCCACTTCCTGGGTCCCACCCATAGGAGGGGACCTAGCAGGTAATCACGCCCACCAGATTCGAATAAGAGTGGGAGCAGTGCCAATGCACATCAGATTTCCTGGAAGAAACATTTGAAACGATATTCTGGACCCTTCGCCCTCCATCTCAACGTGGAAGCCCGAAGAATCTCCCTTGTGGTCAAGGAGTGACCACCCTGCAGCAGCAGGCACCATCCAGCCCTCGACGTCTACTTAGTTGCAGTTCCCGCCGGAACTCGAGCGACTGAGATCGACGAGATCAAGCCTGCCCAGCTTCTAACAGCCCGATCCACAGTCCCTGCAAAGCTGAGACCCGTGGAGGCGACCGGAAGCGTGGGGCACGCCATCTTGAAGTGACCACGAGACGCTGACCGTGCAGCCCACGAGTGACCCTCGAAGCTGTACACCGGGGTTTGAGAAGCCCCCACCCTGAGCTACTCCTGAGCCGAAGTTCAGCCCTCCACACTCGACGAGTGCTGCGTGGGGCCCTTTGGCACGATTTGGCTCAACGCGTTGGCCCGGTCACTTGCCAGCTGGCTTGTGGTCCCTGTGCCGACGAACTACAAAAGAAGACTCGTGCTTCTGGTTGCTCCAGATCCACACCAGCTCCCCTGAAAGGGAGCCCCGACTCTGACCTTCCTGGTCCGAGTGAGACGCCATCTTCCAATCCCGCGTGGATTGCTCTTACCAAGGCTTGTTTGCTCCAAACCGGAAGCCGACTGCACCGACGGTGAGAGCCTGCGTGGGACAGATCGTGACCTGCTCCTGGACATCGCAGATGCCCCAGAGCCCACGTGACAGCGAAGAGAAGCGCCTCGACGACCACCTGATTGCGCCCGACATTGCCTGGTTCCGTCCTGGTTCCACCCTGGTCACTGCTGAGTGACCCAGACTCTGTCCCCTCTGCTTTCAGGTACTCTACAACTTGAGTCCACCCTTGGACTCCACCGGACACTTCGTCTTCACCCTGCCTGCAGCCCTTTCAGCTTCAAGCACCAAGAGCCTGCGTGTCAAAACCCGACGCCACTTCGACCCTGTGCACCCACTTCCTGTGGGTGAGGTAACTTTGCTCCGCCGGTGTTCCCACACTGGTGCACACCTCTAGGGTCTGTGTGTTAAGTTTTGTTCCTCTAGGTTCAGCGGAAGTGTCCTTAAACTTTAACTATTTGACTTTTACGCACCATTGGTTAACATTGGTGCATGCGTGCGCTTTCCGCACATCTCCCGAATCCCGAGGGCCATTCCCGACTTCAGCATTGCTTGTCCTGACTGCTCCCAGCGATTCCCTAGGCCCTAGGCCTAACCACTGTTCGAGTGGCCTCTCTTATACCACTTGTTTAGTATATGGTTTGAGTGGCCCCCCGCCCTCATCCATAATTGTGCAACTTGTATGTTTAAACAGTGCTTTTGATTTAACGCTTGTGCCCCTTTATTCATAAAGAATACTGGGGATTGTTTTTAGTAATAAACACATATATTTTTATAATATATACTTGTGTGGTGTCCTTTCATTTGGTATTACAGGATTGTATGTGGTAAAACAGCTCGCTTAACACGACCTCTTAAGTTAAGCCTTTAGGCTGCTTAGTCCATGCTACCCCTAGGATAGCTTGTCTAATAAGGTTGACTTACAACCAGACACCATAAGGGGATTGTTTGGTCAGGTAGTAGGTGGTTCCAGAATTGGAAACATCCCCTACCAGGCCAACTTCTCACATTGGTGAGCAGCGGTGCGGATTTGAGCTTGCTGTTGTTTTACCATTGCAATCTTTATATCAAATTGAAAGATCACATCAAGTACCTCTAGGTACATATAAAATCAAAAGCTTAGCATATTAAGTTCTACTGAACTTAGTAGTTGTAGGTTGAAGGGATTAGCACACCCTGACTACAACTAACTAGCAAGGTACAGTAGGAAAACACTTAGTGTAGGTAAGTGCACCACTTACACCTCACTAGTAACCATGTCTGACACAGGAAAGGCCTCAGGGTCTAGTCCTGTGACAGTTGACCCTACCCAGGCAACTTTTGGATATGACAAACTAACCCGCAGAGACTTGATTGCCTTGTGCAAAGCAAGAGGGTTAAAAAGGGGCAGAAGCCCCACCTGCCTAACCCTGGTAGAAATCCTAGAACAGGATGACTTAGAGAAGGCTAAAGCAGCTTCCCTAGACACAGGAAATGGAGAGAACCCCCCTGTAGTTGATCCCCCTGAAGAGGAGGATGATGATGACTTGGATGAGGACTCAGATGTTGGGGACTTAGAAGTACAGGATCAGGGTAGCCAGGTTCCAGTTGGTAGGCTTAGCCAGGCCAACTTGGACCTACTGGGGAATGGGGAGGGCCAGCACCTCCCCAGAACCCAACATGTGATTCTCCCAGGCAACAGAAGAGTGAGATCTCCCTCAGGGGACTCTCATCTTTCTAGTGCCTCCAGAGAATCAGAAAGAGGCATGAGTGCTTCTCAGAAAGCTGAGCATAGGGCTAGAATGAGGGCTGTCAGACTCCAGATAGAGAGAGAGGAGGTAGCCCTGAGTCAAGCTAAGCTTACCTTAGCTCAAGCTAAACTTGCCTTGGCAAGAGAACAGAAATTGTGTGGCTTAGATGCCACTGGTGGCAGCAATATTCCTAAAGAGAAACCCAGGTCCTATGATAGTAGAAACCTGACAAAGATTGTGCCCCCCTTCAAAGAAGGGGATGACATCCACAAATGGATGACTGCTCTTGAGAGAGCCTGCATGGTACAGCAGGTTCCTGAGGAACAGTGGGCAGCAATCTTATGGTACTCCTTTTCAGAGAAAGGGAGAGATAAGCTCCTCACTGTTAGACATGAGGATGCAAACAATTACAAAGTCCTGAAGAGTGTTCTGATAGATGGGTTTGGCTTAACCACTGAACAGTACAGGTTGAAGTTCAGAGACACCCAGAAGACACAGACTCAGGACTGGACTGATTTTGTTGATTGTGCAACTAAGGCTCTGGAGGGTTGGCTACATGGCAGCAAAGTACATGACTTTACAGGATTGTATAATTTGATTATGAGGGAGCAGATCCTAAGTAATTGTCAGAACCAGCTCTTACACCAGCACCTGGTGGACTCTGATCTGACCTCTCCCCAAGAATTGGGAAAGAAGGCAGACAAATGGGTCAGAACCAGGATTAGGCCTAAGAATCAGGACAGTAACCAGAAGAAGGAGTCTACCAAGCCTCAAGATAAGGGTGGGGATAAAAATAAAGAAAAGACTTCCCCAGGGCCCCAAAACTCCAAGAATGGGGGTGGGTCCCAAGACACTTCTTCAACAGAGAAAAAGCCTTATTGTTATGCCTGTAAACAGGTGGGGCATTACAAAACAGACAACTGTTGTCCCAAGAATAGCAATAAAGAAAATATACCTCCAAAACCAGCTTCAACACCTCCTGTTACTGTCAGCAGTAATCCCCCAGGAAGTGGAAGCACACCCAGGAATCTGGGTGGGTTTACTTTTGGAAATCAGGTGGACCCTGGCCTATCCAGGTCCCCATCACCCAATGATCTTGTTTATGAGGTTGGCATGGGGTTTGCCAACTTCTCTGCTTGCCCAAATACTTTGAGCAAGTATAGACAAGAACCCATCATCAATGGTTTGAAAGTTGAGGCTTTTAGAGACACAGGGGCTAGCATCACCATGGTGGCTGATGGCCTAGTCCCCTCTAAGCAACTTTTACCTGGTGCCACATACCAGGTTACAAACATTGATGGAATCCAAACAAATCATCCCATGGCAGTAGTAAGTCTCAGCTGGGGAGGTGTCATTGGCCCAAAGAGAGTGGCAGTGTCACCAAACTTGCCTGTAGACTGCCTACTTGGTAATGATTTGGAGATCTCAGCCTGGGCTGAGGTTGAACAGGAAACCCATTCTAGAATGGTGAATTCCAATGGAAAGGTTAGTGGGGCTGTAATGGCTACAGCCCCAATTCAAGATGTCCTTCCTGAAAAGGTTGGGAGGGCTGAGAAACTCTCTGCCCCATCTTTAGCAAAAGCTCTTCCTGAACAGAATAGCAAAGCTGTTATGGTAACAGCAGAAACCCAAACTGAGTCTCCTCCTGAAAAGGTTGGTGGGGCTGTGATGGCCACAGCCCAAACTCAAACTGACACGTGTGTTGTGAAACCTGAAATGATGGATAACTCCCCACAAACTGAGAGCATGGAGGAGGAAGAGAAATCTCCCCCTCACCAGACTTTAGGACAGGATCAGCCTCCTCAGGGAACTGATCTTACCCCTGATGAAGGAACTGCCCCAGAGGTGGTTGGGCCTAGCCTGACAGAACCTCTGATGTCAGTGGACCCTTCTCAGGTGGGGCCCAGTCTGGAGCAGGTAACCTGCCCCTCTCTACCTTGCCTTAGCCAGCCCAGGGCTGCAGAGGACAAGAAGGACAGTGAGACCCAGAGGGCCCCCTGTCAAATAAAGCACCCCCATCAAAAGATTAGGTGCACCAAAACTAGTAGCCCTAGTAAGGTGAAAACTTTAAAAACTCCTAAGGGAGCCCCCTTAAAAACAGTTAGGGACCTCCCACAGATGGATTCTGTTGGGCACAGCCAAACCTGGGACCCAAAGGGCCCAAACCTGAACTGTCCCTCCAGCAAGCCAAACAGAGGGACCCAGCCTCCAGCTTTAGGTAGCCAGAGGTTGACCCTGAGAGCACAGTGCAACTCAGTTAAAGAAAGAAAGGCACACATGGTGGAAGATAATTGGAGGAAGCTAAGCCCTAAATTAGTAGAGCCTCACTTCAATACTCCATATCCAAACCAGCCTTTAACTTTGCATAAACACACCCAAGGTAGTGATTCCCTATGGTGGAGACCCTCTAATACCCAAAGGGTGAGGGACTGCTTAGTGGACCATGAGACAGGGGGTACCCATGCTAGTGCAGGTACTTCCTTATATGGCCACTCAGGCAATATAGGCTTACCTGGCCAAGGATAGCCTTATCTCCTTTCGTTTGGGGGGGGGTTATGTAGGAAGGTGGCTACCTGACTATGGTTACCCCAGATTTTTTGCCTGTGTTTAGCTGGTTTTTTGACTTAGTTGACCTGGTTCCCTGCTAATCAGGGCCCCAGGCCATCTGCTCTCTCTGTAAAATGGATTCCATGTACCCTAGGTACATACCAATTGGAAATGGACTCCTTGTCAGCCCCTGTAGAATGCACTATAGGTGCACAGGGCACAGGAGCCACTAAGGCCTACCAGGGGCTGCAGCATATCTTTTGCCACCCCTGGCTGGTTCTTAAATTGACACAACTGGCTGATCACTCAGCTGGGGTAAGGTGGTGTACACACCCCTTGCTTAGATATAGTATACCTATGTCTAAACCTATATCTGGACACATGTAAACCTGTGAGCCACTCCTATAGACAGGCCTCACCAATCCTGGAGGCTGGGTGCATGGTTTTTATGTGAGATGGAGCTCTAGCATGAGCTGAGCCTGTCTGCAGCCGTCGGGAACAAATCCCTAAGCTGTTTCAGGATAATGCCATACCATATACTATTAAGTGCCTTATAATCCTCGCGGTTATTTAGCAACTTTGGTTTGGCTTTATCAAAACATGTCGTGTAAGGTGTCATACGCTTTGGAATACCATCCCCTCGCCAGTTCTGGCGAC
The DNA here is from genome assembly GCF_964261635.1 of Lissotriton helveticus. Classification (NCBI taxonomy): domain Eukaryota; kingdom Metazoa; phylum Chordata; class Amphibia; order Caudata; family Salamandridae; genus Lissotriton; species Lissotriton helveticus. The sequence goes on along the minus strand of NW_027611671.1, from coordinate 492,245 downwards.
GGGGATGGCATTCCACCCCTCTAGAGGGGTAAGACATGTTACTTCACTTTAATGCGGTTGATTTCTCCAAAGGCCTTAAGATCCACAAAATGGATGCCTCTGCCACAGACAAATGTCTGGACCCCTGGAGCTGACCGAAACCCAGTCAAGGGGGTCCTGGACAAAGGGTTTCCTGTCACAGGAGGGTGTCACCGCCCTCCAGACAGGAGATAGTGTATTGTAGCAGGGAGGTTTGAAAGAAACCAGACACTGCCTGGGGCGCACAAGGCTGCCCCTTGCATAATCCGGCCAAACCGGTTCTGGGGCACTCCAGCCCTCGTGCCAGGGCGGCCTGGATCAAAGGAAGGGGGTGTATCCACCCACTTCCTGGGTCCCACCCATAGGAGGGGACCTAGCAGGTAATCACGCCCACCAGATTCGAATAAGAGTGGGAGCAGTGCCAATGCACATCAGATTTCCTGGAAGAAACATTTGAAACGATATTCTGGACCCTTCGCCCTCCATCTCAACGTGGAAGCCCGAAGAATCTCCCTTGTGGTCAAGGAGTGACCACCCTGCAGCAGCAGGCACCATCCAGCCCTCGACGTCTACTTAGTTGCAGTTCCCGCCGGAACTCGAGCGACTGAGATCGACGAGATCAAGCCTGCCCAGCTTCTAACAGCCCGATCCACAGTCCCTGCAAAGCTGAGACCCGTGGAGGCGACCGGAAGCGTGGGGCACGCCATCTTGAAGTGACCACGAGACGCTGACCGTGCAGCCCACGAGTGACCCTCGAAGCTGTACACCGGGGTTTGAGAAGCCCCCACCCTGAGCTACTCCTGAGCCGAAGTTCAGCCCTCCACACTCGACGAGTGCTGCGTGGGGCCCTTTGGCACGATTTGGCTCAACGCGTTGGCCCGGTCACTTGCCAGCTGGCTTGTGGTCCCTGTGCCGACGAACTACAAAAGAAGACTCGTGCTTCTGGTTGCTCCAGATCCACACCAGCTCCCCTGAAAGGGAGCCCCGACTCTGACCTTCCTGGTCCGAGTGAGACGCCATCTTCCAATCCCGCGTGGATTGCTCTTACCAAGGCTTGTTTGCTCCAAACCGGAAGCCGACTGCACCGACGGTGAGAGCCTGCGTGGGACAGATCGTGACCTGCTCCTGGACATCGCAGATGCCCCAGAGCCCACGTGACAGCGAAGAGAAGCGCCTCGACGACCACCTGATTGCGCCCGACATTGCCTGGTTCCGTCCTGGTTCCACCCTGGTCACTGCTGAGTGACCCAGACTCTGTCCCCTCTGCTTTCAGGTACTCTACAACTTGAGTCCACCCTTGGACTCCACCGGACACTTCGTCTTCACCCTGCCTGCAGCCCTTTCAGCTTCAAGCACCAAGAGCCTGCGTGTCAAAACCCGACGCCACTTCGACCCTGTGCACCCACTTCCTGTGGGTGAGGTAACTTTGCTCCGCCGGTGTTCCCACACTGGTGCACACCTCTAGGGTCTGTGTGTTAAGTTTTGTTCCTCTAGGTTCAGCGGAAGTGTCCTTAAACTTTAACTATTTGACTTTTACGCACCATTGGTTAACATTGGTGCATGCGTGCGCTTTCCGCACATCTCCCGAATCCCGAGGGCCATTCCCGACTTCAGCATTGCTTGTCCTGACTGCTCCCAGCGATTCCCTAGGCCCTAGGCCTAACCACTGTTCGAGTGGCCTCTCTTATACCACTTGTTTAGTATATGGTTTGAGTGGCCCCCCGCCCTCATCCATAATTGTGCAACTTGTATGTTTAAACAGTGCTTTTGATTTAACGCTTGTGCCCCTTTATTCATAAAGAATACTGGGGATTGTTTTTAGTAATAAACACATATATTTTTATAATATATACTTGTGTGGTGTCCTTTCATTTGGTATTACAGGATTGTATGTGGTAAAACAGCTCGCTTAACACGACCTCTTAAGTTAAGCCTTTAGGCTGCTTAGTCCATGCTACCCCTAGGATACCTTGTCTAATAAGGTTGACTTACAACCAGACACCATAAGGGGATTGTTTGGTCAGGTAGTAGGTGGTTCCAGAATTGGAAACATCCCCTACCAGGCCAACTTCTCACAGAGACCCAGAGGGCCCCCTGTCAAATAAAGCACCCCCATCAAAAGATTAGGTGCACCAAAACCAGTAGCCCTAGTAAGGTGAAAACTTTAAAAACTCCTGAGGGAGCCCCCTTAAAAACAGTTAGGGACCTCCCACAGATGGATTCTGTTGGGCACAGCCAAACCTGGGACCCAAGGGGCCCAAACCTGAACTGTCCCTCCAGCAAGCCAAACAGAGGGACCCAGCCTCCAGCTTTAGGTAGCCAGAGGTTGACCCTGAGAGCACAGTGCAACTCAGTTAAAGAGAGAAAGGCACACATGGTGGAAGATAATTGGAGGAAGCTAAGCCCTAAATTAGTAGAGCCTCGCTTCAATACTCCATATCCAAACCAGCCTTTAACTTTGCATAAACACACCCAAGGTAGTGATTCCCTATGGTGGAGACCCTCTAATACCCAAAGGGTGAGGGACTGCTTAGTGGACCATGAGACAGGGGGTACCCATGCTAGTGCAGGTACTTCCTTATATGGCCACTCAGGCAATATAGGCTTACCTGGCCAAGGATAGCCTTATCTCCTTTCGTTTGGGGGGGGGGTTATGTAGGAAGGTGGCTACCTGACTATGGTTACCCCAGATTTTTTGCCTGTGTTTAGCTGGTTTTTTGACTTAGTTGACCTGGTTCCCTGCTAATCAGGGCCCCAGGCCATCTGCTCTCTCTGTAAAATGGATTCCATGTGCTATAGGCACATACCAATTGGAAATGGATTCCTTGTCAGCCCCTGCAGAATGCACTATAGGTGCACAGGGCACAGGAGCCACTGAGGCCTACCAGGGGCTGCAGCATATCTTTTGCCACCCCTGGCTGGTTCTTAAATTGACACAACTGGCTGATCACTCAGCTGGGGTAAGGTGGTGTACACACCCCTTGCTTAGATATAGTATACCTATGTCTAAACCTATATCTGGACACATGTAAACCTGTGAGCCACTCCTATAGAAAGGCCTTGTGAGAAGTTGGCCTGGTAGGGGATGTTTCCAATTCTGGAACCACCTACTACCTGACCAAACAATCCCCTTATGGTGTCTGGTTGTAAGTCAACCTTATTAGACAAGCTATCCTAGTGGTAGCATGGACTAAGCAGCCTAAAGGCTTAACTTAAGAGGTCGTGTTAAGCGAGCTGTTTTACCACATACAATCCTGTAATACCAAATGAAAGGACACCACACAAGTATATATTATAAAAATATATGTGTTTATTACTAAAAACAATCCCCAGTATTCTTTATGAATAAAGGGGCACAAGCGTTAAATCAAAAGCACTGTTTAAACATACAAAGTTGCACAATTATGGATGAGGGCAGGGGGCCACTCAAACCATATACTAAACAAGTGGTATAAGAGAGGCCACTCGAACAGTGGTTAGGCCTAGGGCCTAGGGAATCGCTGGGAGCAGTCAGGACAAGCAATGCTGAAGTCGGGAATGGCCCTCGGGATTCGGGAGATGTGCGGAAAGCGCACGCATGCACCAATGTTAACCAATGGTGCGTAAAAGTCAAATAGTTAAAGTTTAAGGACACTTCCGCTGAACCTAGAGGAACAAAACTTAACACACAGATCCTAGAGGTGTGCACCAGTGTGGGAACACCGGCGGAGCAAAGTTACCTCACCCACAGGAAGTGGGTGCACAGGGTCGAAGTGGCGTCGGGTTTTGACACGCAGGCTCTTGGTGCTTGAAGCTGAAAGGGCTGCAGGCAGGGTGAAGACGAAGTGTCCGGTGGAGTCCAAGGGTGGACTCAAGTTGTAGAGTACCTGAAAGCAGAGGGGACAGAGTCTGGGTCACTCAGCAGTGACCAGGGTGGAACCAGGACGGAACCAGGCAATGTCGGGCGCAATCAGGCGGTCGTCGAGGCGCTTCTCTTCGCTGTCACGTGGGCTCTGGGGCATCTGCGACGTCCAGGAGCAGGTCACGATCTGTCCCACGCAGGCTCTCACCGTCGGTGCAGTCGGCTTCCGGTTTGGAGCAAACAAGCCTTGGTAAGAGCAATCCACGCGGGATTGGAAGATGGCGTCTTACTCGGACCAGGAAGGTCAGAGTCGGGGCTCCCTTTCAGGGCAGCTGGTGTGGATCTGGAGCAACCAGAATCACGAGTCTTCTTTTGTAGTTCGTCGGCACAGGGACCACAAGCCAGCTGGCAAGTGACCGGGCCAACGCGTTGAGCCAAATCGTGCCAAAGGGCCCCACGCAGCACTCGTCGAGTGTGGAGGGCTGAACTTCGGCTCAGGAGTAGCTCAGGGTGGGGGCTTCTCAAACCCCGGTGTACAGCTTCGAGGGTCACTCGTGGGCTGCACGGTCAGCGTCTCGTGGTCACTTCAAGATGGCGTGCCCCACGCTTCCGGTCGCCTCCACGGGTCTCAGCTTTGCAGGGACTGTGGATCGGGCTGTTAGAAGCTGGGCAGGCTTGATCTCGTCGATCTCAGTCGCTCGAGTTCCGGCGGGAACTGCAACTAAGTAGACGTCGAGGGCTGGATGGTGCCTGCTGCTGCAGGGTGGTCACTCCTTGACCACAAGGGAGATTCTTCGGGCTTCCACGTTGAGATGGAGGGCGAAGGGTCCAGAATATCGTTTCAAATGTTTCTTCCAGGAAATCTGATGTGCATTGGCACTGCTCCCACTCTTATTCGAATCTGGTGGGCGTGATTACCTGCTAGGTCCCCTCCTATGGGTGGGACCCAGGAAGTGGGTGGGTACACCCCCTTCCTTTGATCCAGGCCGCCCTGGCACGAGGGCTGGAGTGCCCCAGAACCGGTTTGGCCGGATTATGCAAGGGGCAGCCTTGTGCGCCCCAGGCAGTGTCTGGTTTCTTTCAAACCTCCCTGCTACAATACACTATCTCCTGTCTGGAGGGCGGTGACACCCTCCTGTGACAGGAAACCCTTTGTCCAGGACCCCCTTGACTGGGTTTCGGTCAGCTCCAGGGGTCCAGACATTTGTCTGTGGCAGAGGCATCCATTTTGTGGATCTTAAGGCCTTTGGAGAAATCAACCGCATTAAAGTGAAGTAACATGTCTTACCCCTCTAGAGGGGTGGAATGCCATCCCCGTCGCCAGAACTGGCGAGGGGATGGTATTCCAAAGCGTATGACACCTTACACGACATGTTTTGATAAAGCCAAACCAGAGTTGCTAAATAACCGCGAGGATTATAAGGCACTTAATAGTATATGGTATGGCATTATCCTGAAACAGCTTAGGGATTTGTTCCCGACGGCTGCAGACAGGCTCAGCTCATGCTAGAGCTCCATCTCACATAAAAACCATGCACCCAGCCTCCAGGATTGGTGAGGCCTGTCTATAGGAGTGGCTCACAGGTTTACATGTGTCCAGATATAGGTTTAGACATAGGTATACTATATCTAAGCAAGGGGTGTGTACACCACCTTACCCCAGCTGAGTGATCAGCCAGTTGTGTCAATTTAAGAACCAGCCAGGGGTGGCAAAAGATATGCTGCAGCCCCTGGTAGGCCTTAGTGGCTCCTGTGCCCTGTGCACCTATAGTGCATTCTACAGGGGCTGACAAGGAGTCCATTTCCAATTGGTATGTACCTAGGGTACATGGAATCCATTTTACAGAGAGAGCAGATGGCCTGGGGCCCTGATTAGCAGGGAACCAGGTCAACTAAGTCAAAAAACCAGCTAAACACAGGCAAAAAATCTGGGGTAACCATAGTCAGGTAGCCACCTTCCTACATAACCCCCCCCAAACGAAAGGAGATAAGGCTATCCTTGGCCAGGTAAGCCTATATTGCCTGAGTGGCCATATAAGGAAGTACCTGCACTAGCATGGGTACCCCCTGTCTCATGGTCCACTAAGCAGTCCCTCACCCTTTGGGTATTAGAGGGTCTCCACCATAGGGAATCACTACCTTGGGTGTGTTTATGCAAAGTTAAAGGCTGGTTTGGATATGGAGTATTGAAGTGAGGCTCTACTAATTTAGGGCTTAGCTTCCTCCAATTATCTTCCACCATGTGTGCCTTTCTTTCTTTAACTGAGTTGCACTGTGCTCTCAGGGTCAACCTCTGGCTACCTAAAGCTGGAGGCTGGGTCCCTCTGTTTGGCTTGCTGGAGGGACAGTTCAGGTTTGGGCCCTTTGGGTCCCAGGTTTGGCTGTGCCCAACAGAATCCATCTGGGGGAGGTCCCTAACTGTTTTTAAGGGGGCTCCCTCAGGAGTTTTTAAAGTTTTCACCTTACTAGGGCTACTAGTTTTGGTGCACCTAATCTTTTGATGGGGGTGCTTTATTTGACAGGGGGCCCTCTGGGTCTCACTGTCCTTCTTGTCCTCTGCAGCCCTGGGCTGGCTAAGGCAAGGGAGAGAGGGGCAGGTTACCTGCTCCAGACTGGGTCCCACCTGAGAAGGGTCCACTGACATCAGAGGTTCTGTCAGGCTAGGCCCAACCACCTCTGGGGCAGTTCCTTCATCAGGGGTAAGATCAGTTCCCTGAGGAGGCTGATCCTGTCCTAAAGTCTGGTGAGGGGGAGATTTCTCTTCCTCCTCCATGCTCTCAGTTTGTGTGGAGTTATCCATCATTTCAGGTTTCACAACACACGTGTCAGTTTGAGTTTGGGCTGTGGCCATCACAGCCCCACCAACCTTTTCAGGAGGAGACTCAGTTTGGGTTTCTGCTGTTATCATAACAGCTTTGCTATTCTGTTCAGGAAGAGCTTTTGCTAAAGATGGGGCAGGGAGTATCTCCGCCCTACCAACCTTTTCAGGAAGGACATCTTGAATTGGGGCTGTAGCCATTACAGCCCCACTAACCTTTCCGTTGGAATTTACCATTCTAGAATGGATTTCCTGTTCAACCCCAGCCCAGGCTGAGATTTCTAAATCATTACCCAGTAGACAGTCTACAGGCAAGTTTGGGGACACTGCCACTCTCTTTGGGCCAGTGACACCTCCCCAGCTGAGACTTACTACTGCCATGGGATGATTTGTTTGGATGCCATCAATGTTTATTACCTGGTATGTGGCACCAGGTAAAAGTTGCTTAGAGGGGACTATGCCATCAGCCACCATGGTGATGCTAGCCCCTGTGTCTCTAAAAGCTTCAACTCTTAAACCATTGATGATGGGTTCTTGTCTATACTTGCTCAAAGTATTTGGGCAAGCAGAGAAGTTGGCAAACCCCATGCCAGCCTCATAAACAAGATCATTGGGTGATGGGGACCTGGATAGGCCAGGGTCCACCTGATTTCCAAAAGTAAACCCACCCAGATTCCTGGGTGTGCTTCCACTTCCTGGGGGATTACTGCTGACAGTAACAAGAGGTGTTGAAGCTGGCTTTGGAGGTATATTTTCTTTATTGTTATTCTTGGGACAACAGCTGTCTGTTTTGTAATGCCCCACCTGTTTACAGGGATAACAATAGGGTTTTTTCTCAGTTGAAGAAGTGTCTTGGGACCCACCCCCATCCTTGGAGTTTTGGGGCCCTGGGGAAGTCTTTTCTTTACTTTTATCCCCACCCTTATCTTGAGGCTTGGTAGACTCCTTCTTCTGGTTACTGTCCTGATTCTTAGGCCTAATCCTGGTTCTGACCCATTTGTCTGCCTTCTTTCCCAATTCTTGGGGAGAGGTCAGATCAGAGTCTACCAGGTGCTGGTGTAAGAGCTGGTTCTGACAATTACTTAGGATCTGCTCCCTCATAATCAAATTATACAATCCTGTAAAGTCATGTACTTTGCTGCCATGTAGCCAACCCTCCAGAGCCTTAGTAGCACAATCTACAAAATCAGTCCAGTCCTGAGTCTGTGTCTTCTGGGTGTCTCTGAACTTGAACCTGTACTGTTCAGTGGTTAAGCCAAACCCATCTATCAGAACACTCTTCAGGACTTTGTAATTGTTTGCATCCTCATGTCTGACAGTGAGGAGCTTGTCCCTCCCTTTCTCTGAAAAGGAGTACCATAAGATTGCTGCCCACTGTTCCTCAGGAACCTGCTGTACCATGCAGGCTCTCTCAAGAGCAGTCATCCATTTGTGGATGTCATCCCCTTCTTTGAAGGGGGGCACAATCTTTGTCAGGTTTCTACTATCATAGGACCTGGGTTTCTCTTTAGGAATATTGCTGCCACCAGTGGCATCTAAGCCACGCAATTTCTGCTCTCTTGCCAAGGCAAGTTTAGCTTGAGCTAAGGTAAGCTTAGCTTGACTCAGGGCTACCTCCTCTCTCTCTATCTGGAGTCTGACAGCCCTCATTCTAGCCCTATGCTCAGCTTTTTGAGAAGCACTCATGCCTCTCTCTGATTCTCTGGAGGCACTAGAAAGATGAGAGTCCCCTGAGGGAGATCTCACTCTTCTGTTGCCTGGGAGAATCATATGTTGGGTTCTGGGGAGGTGCTGGCCCTCTCCATTCCCCAGTAGGTCCAAGTTGGCCTGGCTAAGCCTACCAACTGGAACCTGGCTACCCTGATCCTGTACTTCTAAGTCCCCAACATCTGAGTCCTCATCCAAGTCATCATCATCCTCCTCTTCAGGGGGATCAACTACAGGGGGGTTCTCTCCATTTCCTGTGTCTAGGGAAGCTGCTTTAGCCTTCTCTAAGTCATCCTGTTCTAGGATTTCTACCAGGGTTAGGCAGGTGGGGCTTCTGCCCCTTTTTAACCCTCTTGCTTTGCACAAGGCAATCAAGTCTCTGCGGGTTAGTTTGTCATATCCAAAAGTTGCCTGGGTAGGGTCAACTGTCACAGGACTAGACCCTGAGGCCTTTCCTGTGTCAGACATGGTTACTAGTGAGGTGTAAGTGGTGCACTTACCTACACTAAGTGTTTTCCTACTGGACCTTGCTAGTGAGTTGTAGTCAGGGGTGTGCTACTCCCTTCAACCTACAACTACTAAGTTCAGTAGAACTTAATATGCTAAGCTTTTGATTTTATATGTACCTAGAGGTACTTGATGTGATCTTTCAATTTGATATAAAGATTGCAATGGTAAAACAACAGCAAGCTCAAATCCGCACCGCTGCTCACCAATGTGAGAAGTTGGCCTGGTAGGGGATGTTTCCAATTCTGGAACCACCTACTACCTGACCAAACAATCCCCTTATGGTGTCTGGTTGTAAGTCAACCTTATTAGACAAGCTATCCTAGTGGTAGCATGGACTAAGCAGCCTAAAGGCTTAACTTAAGAGGTCGTGTTAAGCGAGCTGTTTTACCACATACAATCCTGTAATACCAAATGAAAGGACACCACACAAGTATATATTATAAAAATATATGTGTTTATTACTAAAAACAATCCCCAGTATTCTTTATGAATAAAGGGGCACAAGCGTTAAATCAAAAGCACTGTTTAAACATACAAAGTTGCACAATTATGGATGAGGGCAGGGGGCCACTCAAACCATATACTAAACAAGTGGTATAAGAGAGGCCACTCGAACAGTGGTTAGGCCTAGGGCCTAGGGAATCGCTGGGAGCAGTCAGGACAAGCAATGCTGAAGTCGGGAATGGCCCTCGGGATTCGGGAGATGTGCGGAAAGCGCACGCATGCACCAATGTTAACCAATGGTGCGTAAAAGTCAAATAGTTAAAGTTTAAGGACACTTCCGCTGAACCTAGAGGAACAAAACTTAACACACAGATCCTAGAGGTGTGCACCAGTGTGGGAACACCGGCGGAGCAAAGTTACCTCACCCACAGGAAGTGGGTGCACAGGGTCGAAGTGGCGTCGGGTTTTGACACGCAGGCTCTTGGTGCTTGAAGCTGAAAGGGCTGCAGGCAGGGTGAAGACGAAGTGTCCGGTGGAGTCCAAGGGTGGACTCAAGTTGTAGAGTACCTGAAAGCAGAGGGGACAGAGTCTGGGTCACTCAGCAGTGACCAGGGTGGAACCAGGACGGAACCAGGCAATGTCGGGCGCAATCAGGCGGTCGTCGAGGCGCTTCTCTTCGCTGTCACGTGGGCTCTGGGGCATCTGCGACGTCCAGGAGCAGGTCACGATCTGTCCCACGCAGGCTCTCACCGTCGGTGCAGTCGGCTTCCGGTTTGGAGCAAACAAGCCTTGGTAAGAGCAATCCACGCGGGATTGGAAGATGGCGTCTTACTCGGACCAGGAAGGTCAGAGTCGGGGCTCCCTTTCAGGGGAGCTGGTGTGGATCTGGAGCAACCAGAATCACGAGTCTTCTTTTGTAGTTCGTCGGCACAGGGACCACAAGCCAGCTGGCAAGTGACCGGGCCAACGCGTTGAGCCAAATCGTGCCAAAGGGCCCCACGCAGCACTCGTCGAGTGTGGAGGGCTGAACTTCGGCTCAGGAGTAGCTCAGGGTGGGGGCTTCTCAAACCCCGGTGTACAGCTTCGAGGGTCACTCGTGGGCTGCACGGTCAGCGTCTCGTGGTCACTTCAAGATGGCGTGCCCCACGCTTCCGGTCGCCTCCACGGGTCTCAGCTTTGCAGGGACTGTGGATCGGGCTGTTAGAAGCTGGGCAGGCTTGATCTCGTCGATCTCAGTCGCTCGAGTTCCGGCGGGAACTGCAACTAAGTAGACGTCGAGGGCTGGATGGTGCCTGCTGCTGCAGGGTGGTCACTCCTTGACCACAAGGGAGATTCTTCGGGCTTCCACGTTGAGATGGAGGGCGAAGGGTCCAGAATATCGTTTCAAATGTTTCTTCCAGGAAATCTGATGTGCATTGGCACTGCTCCCACTCTTATTCGAATCTGGTGGGCGTGATTACCTGCTAGGTCCCCTCCTATGGGTGGGACCCAGGAAGTGGGTGGGTACACCCCCTTCCTTTGATCCAGGCCGCCCTGGCACGAGGGCTGGAGTGCCCCAGAACCGGTTTGGCCGGATTATGCAAGGGGCAGCCTTGTGCGCCCCAGGCAGTGTCTGGTTTCTTTCAAACCTCCCTGCTACAATACACTATCTCCTGTCTGGAGGGCGGTGACACCCTCCTGTGACAGGAAACCCTTTGTCCAGGACCCCCTTGACTGGGTTTCGGTCAGCTCCAGGGGTCCAGACATTTGTCTGTGGCAGAGGCATCCATTTTGTGGATCTTAAGGCCTTTGGAGAAATCAACCGCATTAAAGTGAAGTAACATGTCTTACCCCTCTAGAGGGGTGGAATGCCATCCCCGTCGCCAGAACTGGCGAGGGGATGGTATTCCAAAGCGTATGACACCTTACACGACATGTTTTGATAAAGCCAAACCAGAGTTGCTAAATAACCGCGAGGATTATAAGGCACTTAATAGTATATGGTATGGCATTATCCTGAAACAGCTTAGGGATTTGTTCCCGACGGCTGCAGACAGGCTCAGCTCATGCTAGAGCTCCATCTCACATAAAAACCATGCACCCAGCCTCCAGGATTGGTGAGGCCTGTCTATAGGAGTGGCTCACAGGTTTACATGTGTCCAGATATAGGTTTAGACATAGGTATACTATATCTAAGCAAGGGGTGTGTACACCACCTTACCCCAGCTGAGTGATCAGCCAGTTGTGTCAATTTAAGAACCAGCCAGGGGTGGCAAAAGATATGCTGCAGCCCCTGGTAGGCCTTAGTGGCTCCTGTGCCCTGTGCACCTATAGTGCATTCTACAGGGGCTGACAAGGAGTCCATTTCCAATTGGTATGTACCTAGGGTACATGGAATCCATTTTACAGAGAGAGCAGATGGCCTGGGGCCCTGATTAGCAGGGAACCAGGTCAACTAAGTCAAAAAACCAGCTAAACACAGGCAAAAAATCTGGGGTAACCATAGTCAGGTAGCCACCTTCCTACAGGCCTCATCAATCCTGGAGGCTGAGTGCGTGGTTTTATGTGAGATGGAGCTCTAGCATGAGCTGAGCCTGTCTGCAGCCGTCGGGAACAAATCCCTAAGCTGTTTCAGGATAATGCCAAACCATATACTATTAAGTGCCTTATAATCCTCGCGGTTATTTAGCAACTTTGGTTTGGCTTTATCAAAACATGTCGTGTAAGGTGTCATACGCTTTGGAATACCATCCCCTCGCCAGTTCTGGCGACGGGGATGGCATTCCACCCCTCTAGAGGGGTAAGACATGTTACTTTACTTTAATGCGGTTGATTTCTCCAAAGACCTTAAGATCCACAAAATGGATGCCTCTGCCACAGACAAATGTCTGGACCCCTGGAGCTGACCGAAACTCAGTCAAGGGGGTCCTGGACAAAGGGTTTCCTGTCACAGGAGGGTGTCACCGCCCTCCAGACAGGAGATAGTGTATTGTAGCAGGGAGGTTTGAAAGAAACCAGACACTGCTTGGGGCGCACAAGGCTGCCCCTTGCATAATCCGGCCAAACCGGTTCTGGGGCACTCCAGCCCTCGTGCCAGGGCGGCCTGGATCAAAGGAAGGGGGTGTATCCACCCACTTCCTGGGTCCCACCCATAGGAGGGGACCTAGCAGGTAATCACGCCCACCAGATTCGAATAAGAGTGGGAGCAGTGCCAATGCACTTCAGATTTCCTGGAAGAAACATTAGAAACGAAACTCTGGACCCTTGGACTCCCATTTCAACTTGGAAGCCCGAAGAATCTCCCTTGTGGTCAAGGAGTGACCACCCTGCAGCAGCAGGCACCATCCAGCCCTCGACGTCTACTTAGTTGCAGTTCCCGCCGGAACTCGAGCGACTGAGATCGACGAGATCAAGCCTGCCCAGCTTCTAACAGCCCGATCCACAGTCCCTGCAAAGCTGAGACCCGTGGAGGCGACCGGAAGCGTGGGGCACGCCATCTTGAATTGACCACAAGATGCTGACCGTGCAGCCCACGAGTGACCCTCGAAGCTGTGCATCGGGGTTTGAGAAGCCCCCACCCTGAGCTACTCCTGAGCCGAAGTTCAGCCCTCCACACTCGACGAGTGCTGCGTGGGGCCCTTTGGCACGATTTGGCTCAACGCGTTGGCCCGGTCACTTGCCAGCTGGCTGGTGGTCCCTGTGCCGACGAACTACCAAAGAAGACTTGTGATTCTGATTGCTCCAGATCCACACCAGCTCCCCTGAAGAGGAGCCCCGACTCTGACCTTCCTGGTCCGAGTGAGAAGCAATCTTCCGATCCCGCGTGGATTGCTCTTACCAAGGCTTGTTTGCTCCAAACCGGAAGCCAACTGCACCAACGGTGAGAGCCTGCGTTGGACAGATCGTGACCTGCTCCTGGACGTCGCAGATGCCCCAGAGCCCACGTGACAGCGGAGAGAAGCTCCTCGACGACCACCTGATTGCGCCCGACATTGCCTGGATCCGTCCTGGTTCCACCCTGGTCACTGCTGAGTGACCCAGACTCTGTCCCCTCTGCTTTCAGGTACTCTACAACTTGAGTCCACCCTTGGACTCCACCGGACACTTCATCTTCAACCCGCCTGCAGCCCTTTCAGCTTCAAGCACCAAGAGCCTGCGAGTCAAAACCCGACGTCACTTCGACCCTGTGCACCCACTTCCTGTGGGTGAGGTAACTTTGCTCCGCCAGTGTTCCCACACTGGTGCACACCTCTAGGGTCTGTGTGTTAAGTTTTGTTCCTCTAGGTTCAGCGGAAGTGTCCTTTAACTTTAACTTTACAACTTTTACGCACCATTGGTTAACATTGGTGCATGCGTGCGCTTTCCGCACATCTCCCGAATCCCGAGGGCCATTCCCGACTTCAGCATTGCTTGTCCTGACTGCTCCCAGCGATTCCCTAGGCCCTAGGCCTAACCACTGTTCGAGTGGCCTCTCTTATACCACTTGTTTAGTATATGGTTCGAGTGGCCCCCTGCCCTCATCCATAATTGTGCAACTTTGTATGTTTAAACAGTGCTTTTGATTTAACGCTTGTGCCCCTTTATTCATAAAGAATACTGGGGATTGTTTTTAGTAATAAACACATATATTTTTATAATATATACTTGTGTGGTGTCCTTTCATTTGGTATTACAGGATTGTATGTGGTAAAACAGCTCGCTTAACACGACCTCTTAAGTTAAGCCTTTAGGCTGCTTAGTCCATGCTACCCCTAGGATAGCTTGTCTAATAAGGTTGACTTACAACCAGACACCATAAGGGGATTGTTTGGTCAGGTAGTAGGTGGTTCCAGAATTGGAACCATCCCCTACCAGGCCAACTTCTCACAGTCCCCCAGGCTGTGCTTGGTCCCCCTGGTTGCTCTTGGTCCCCCTGGCTGTGCATGGTACCCCTGGCTGTGCTTGGTCCCCCTGGTTGCTCTTGGTCCACCAGGCTGTGCTTGGTCCCCCAGGCTGTGCTTGGTCCCCCTGGTTGCTCTTGGTCCCCCAGGCTGTGCTTGGTCCCCCAGGCTGTGCTTGGTCCCCCAGGCTGTGCTTGGTCCCCCTGGTTGCTTTTGGTCCCCCAGGCTGTGCTTGGTACCCCTGGCTGTGCTTGGTCCCCCTGGTTGCTCTTGGTCCCCCAGGCTGTGCTTGGGTCCCCATGGTTGCTCCTGGTCCCCCAGGCTGTGCTTGGTCCCCCAGGCTGTGCTTGGTCCCCCAGCTGTGCTTGGTCCCCCTGGTTGCTCATGGTCCCCCAGGCTGTGCTTGGTCCCCCAGGCTGTGCTTGGTCCCCCAGGCTGTGCTTGGTCCCCCAGGCTGTGCTTGGTCCCCCTGGTTGCTCTTGGTCCCCCAGGCTTGTGCTTGGTCCCCCAGGCTGTGCTTGGTCCCCCTGGTTGCTCTTGGTCCCCCAGGCTTGTGCTTGGTCCCCCAGGCTGTGCTTGGTCCCCCTGGTTGCTCTTGGTCCCCCAGGCTGTGTTTTGTCCCCCAGGCTGTGCTTGGTCCCCCAGGCTGTGCTTGGTCCCCAGGCTGTGCTTGGTCCCCCTGGTTGCTCTTGGTCCCCCTGGCTGTGCTTGGTACCCCTGGCTGTGCTTGGTCCCCCTGGTTGCTCTTGGTCCCCCAGGCTGTGATTGGTCCCCCAGGCTGTGCTTGGTCCCCCTAGTTGCTCTTAGTCCCCCAGGCTGTGCTTGGTACCCCAGGCTGTGCTTGGTCCCCCAGGCTCTGCTTGGTCCCCCTGGTTGCTCTTGGTCCCCCAGGCTGTGCTTGGTCCCCCAGACTGTGCTTGGTCCCCCAGGCTGTGCTTGGTCCCCCTTGTTGCTCTTGGTCCCCCAGGCTGTGCTTGGTCCCCCAGGCTGTGCTTGGTCCCCCTGGTTGCTCTTGGTCCCCCTGGCTGTGCGTGATACCCCTGGCTGTGCTTGGTCCCCCTGGTTGCTCTTGGTCCCCCAGGCTGTGCTTGGTCCCCCAGGCTGTGCTTGGTCCCCCTGGTTGCTCTTGGTCCCCCAGGCTGTGCTTGGTCCCCCAGGCTGTGCTTGGTCCCCCAGGCTGTGCTTGGTCCCACTGGTTGCTCTTGGTCCCCCAGGCTGTGCTTGGTACCCCGGCAGTGCTTGGTCCCCCTGGTTGCTCTTGGTCCCCCAGCCTGTGCTTGGTCCCCCAGGCTGTGCTTGGTCCCCCTGGTTGCTCTTGGTCCCCCTGGCTGTGCTTGGTCCCCCTGGTTGCTCTTGGTCCCCCAGGCTGTGCTTGGTCCCCCAGGCTGTGCTTGGTCCCCCTGGTTGCTCTTGGTCCCCCAGGCTGTGCTAGGTCCCCCAGGCTGTGCTTGGACCCCCAGGCTCTGCTTGGTCCCCCAGGCTCTGCTTGGTCCCCCTGGTTGCTCTTGGTCCTTCAGGCTGTGCTTGGTCCCCCAGGCTGTGCTTGGTCCCCCTGGTTGCTCTTGGTCCCCCAGGCTGTGCTTGGTCCCCCAGGCTGTGCTTGGTCCCCCTGGTTGCTCTTGGTCCCCCAGGCTGTGCTTGGTCCCCCTGGCTGTGCTTGGTCCCCCAGGCTGTGCTTGGTCCCCCTGGTTGCTTTTGGTCCCCCAGGCTGTGCTTGGTCCCCCATGCTGTGCTTGGGCCCCCAGGCTGTGCTTGGTCCCCCAGGCTGTGCTTGGTCCCCCTGGTTGCTCTTGCCCCCCCAGGCTGTGCTTGGTCCCCCAGGCTGTGCTTGGTACCCCAGGCTGTGCTTGGTCCTCCTGGTTGCTCTTGGTCCCCCAGGCTGTGCTTGGTCCCCCAGGCTGTTCTTGGTCCCCCAGGCTGTGCTTGGTCCCCCAGGCTGTGCTTGGTCCCCCAGGCTGTGCTTGGTCCCTCCAGTTGCTCTTGGTCCCCCAGGCTGTGCTTGGTCCCCCAGGCTGTGCTTGGTCCCCCAGGCTGTGCTTGGTCCCCCAGGCTGTGCTTGGTCCCCCTGGTTGCTCTTGGTCCCCCAGGCTGTGCTTGGTCCCCCTGGTTGCTCTTGGTCCCCCTGGCTGTGCTTGGTACCCCTGGCTGTGCTTGGTCCCCCTGGTTGCTCTTGGTACCCCCGGCTGTGCTTGGTCCCCCAGGCTGTGCTTGGTCCCCCTGGTTGCTCTTGGTCCCCCAGGCTGTGCTTGGTACCCCAGGCTGTGCTTGGTCCCCCAGGCTCTGCTTGGTCCCCCAGGCTCTGCTTGGTCCCCCTGGTTGCTCTTGGTCCCTCAGGCTGTGCTTGGTCCCCCAGGCTGTGCTTGGTCCCCCGGGCTGTGCTTGGTCCCCCAGGCTGTGCTTGGTCCCCCTGGTTGCTCTTGGTCCCCCTGGCTGTGCATGGTACCCCTGGCTGTGCTTGGTCCCCCTGGTTGCTCTTGGTCCCTCAGGCTGTGCTTGGTCCCCCAGGCTGTGCTTGGTCCCCCGGGCTGTGCTTGGTCCCCCAGGCTGTGCTTGGTCCCCCTGGTTGCTCTTGGTCCCCCAGGCTGTGCTTGGTCCCCCTGGTTGCTCTTGGTCCCCCAGGCTGTGCTTGGTCCCCCAGGCTGTGCTTGGTCCCCCAGGCTGTGCTTGGTCCCACTGGTTGCTCTTGGTCCCCCAGGCTGTGCTTGGTACCCCGGCAGTGCTTGGTCCCCCTGGTTGCTCTTGGTCCCCCAGCCTGTGCTTGGTCCCCCAGGCTGTGCTTGGTCCCCCTGGTTGCTCTTGGTCCCCCTGGCTGTGCTTGGTCCCCCTGGTTGCTCTTGGTCCCCCAGGCTGTGCTTGGTCCCCCAGGCTGTGCTTGGTCCCCCTGGTTGCTCTTGGTCCCCCAGGCTGTGCTAGGTCCCCCAGGCTGTGCTTGGACCCCCAGGCTCTGCTTGGTCCCCCAGGCTCTGCTTGGTCCCCCTGGTTGCTCTTGGTCCTTCAGGCTGTGCTTGGTCCCCCAGGCTGTGCTTGGTCCCCCTGGTTGCTCTTGGTCCCCCAGGCTGTGCTTGGTCCCCCAGGCTGTGCTTGGTCCCCCTGGTTGCTCTTGGTCCCCCAGGCTGTGCTTGGTCCCCCTGGCTGTGCTTGGTCCCCCAGGCTGTGCTTGGTCCCCCTGGTTGCTTTTGGTCCCCCAGGCTGTGCTTGGTCCCCCATGCTGTGCTTGGGCCCCCAGGCTGTGCTTGGTCCCCCAGGCTGTGCTTGGTCCCCCTGGTTGCTCTTGCCCCCCCAGGCTGTGCTTGGTCCCCCAGGCTGTGCTTGGTACCCCAGGCTGTGCTTGGTCCTCCTGGTTGCTCTTGGTCCCCCAGGCTGTGCTTGGTCCCCCAGGCTGTTCTTGGTCCCCCAGGCTGTGCTTGGTCCCCCAGGCTGTGCTTGGTCCCCCAGGCTGTGCTTGGTCCCTCCAGTTGCTCTTGGTCCCCCAGGCTGTGCTTGGTCCCTGTGAGAAGTTGGCCTGGTAGGGGATGTTTCCAATTCTGGAACCACCTACTACCTGACCAAACAATCCCCTTATGGTGTCTGGTTGTAAGTCAACCTTATTAGACAAGCTATCCTAGTGGTAGCATGGACTAAGCAGCCTAAAGGCTTAACTTAAGAGGTCGTGTTAAGCGAGCTGTTTTACCACATACAATCCTGTAATACCAAATGAAAGGACACCACACAAGTATATATTATAAAAATATATGTGTTTATTACTAAAAACAATCCCCAGTATTCTTTATGAATAAAGGGGCACAAGCGTTAAATCAAAAGCACTGTTTAAACATACAAAGTTGCACAATTATGGATGAGGGCAGGGGGCCACTCAAACCATATACTAAATGTGAGAAGTTGGCCTGGTAGGGGATGTTTCCAATTCTGGAACCACCTACTACCTGACCAAACAATCCCCTTATGGTGTCTGGTTGTAAGTCAACCTTATTAGACAAGCTATCCTAGTGGTAGCATGGACTAAGCAGCCTAAAGGCTTAACTTAAGAGGTCGTGTTAAGCGAGCTGTTTTACCACATACAATCCTGTAATACCAAATGAAAGGACACCACACAAGTATATATTATAAAAATATATGTGTTTATTACTAAAAACAATCCCCAGTATTCTTTATGAATAAAGGGGCACAAGCGTTAAATCAAAAGCACTGTTTAAACATACAAAGTTGCACAATTATGGATGAGGGCAGGGGGCCACTCAAACCATATACTAAACAAGTGGTATAAGAGAGGCCACTCGAACAGTGGTTAGGCCTAGGGCCTAGGGAATCGCTGGGAGCAGTCAGGACAAGCAATGCTGAAGTCGGGAATGGCCCTCGGGATTCGGGAGATGTGCGGAAAGCGCACGCATGCACCAATGTTAACCAATGGTGCGTAAAAGTCAAATAGTTAAAGTTTAAGGACACTTCCGCTGAACCTAGAGGAACAAAACTTAACACACAGACCCTAGAGGTGTGCACCAGTGTGGGAACACCGGCGGAGCAAAGTTACCTCACCCACAGGAAGTGGGTGCACAGGGTCGAAGTGGCGTCGGGTTTTGACACGCAGGCTCTTGGTGCTTGAAGCTGAAAGGGCTGCAGGCAGGGTGAAGACGAAGTGTCCGGTGGAGTCCAAGGGTGGACTCAAGTTGTAGAGTACCTGAAAGCAGAGGGGACAGAGTCTGGGTCACTCAGCAGTGACCAGGGTGGAACCAGGACGGAACCAGGCAATGTCGGGCGCAATCAGGTGGTCGTCGAGGCGCTTCTCTTCGCTGTCACGTGGGCTCTGGGGCATCTGCGACGTCCAGGAGCAGGTCACGATCTGTCCCACGCAGGCTCTCACCGTCGGTGCAGTCGGCTTCCGGTTTGGAGCAAACAAGCCTTGGTAAGAGCAATCCACGCGGGATTGGAAGATGGCGTCTCACTCGGACCAGGAAGGTCAGAGTCGGGGCTCCCTTTCAGGGGAGCTGGTGTGGATCTGGAGCAACCAGAATCACGAGTCTTCTTTTGTAGTTCGTCGGCACAGGGACCACAAGCCAGCTGGCAAGTGACCGGGCCAACGCGTTGAGCCAAATCGTGCCAAAGGGCCCCACGCAGCACTCGTCGAGTGTGGAGGGCTGAACTTCGGCTCAGGAGTAGCTCAGGGTGGGGGCTTCTCAAACCCCGGTGTACAGCTTCGAGGGTCACTCGTGGGCTGCACGGTCAGCGTCTCGTGGTCACTTCAAGATGGCGTGCCCCACGCTTCCGGTCGCCTCCACGGGTCTCAGCTTTGCAGGGACTGTGGATCGGGCTGTTAGAAGCTGGGCAGGCTTGATCTCGTCGATCTCAGTCGCTCGAGTTCCGGCGGGAACTGCAACCAAGTAGACGTCGAGGGCTGGATGGTGCCTGCTGCTGCAGGGTGGTCACTCCTTGACCACAAGGGAGATTCTTCGGGCTTCCACGTTGAGATGGAGGGCGAAGGGTCCAGAATATCGTTTCAAATGTTTCTTCCAGAAAATCTGATGTGCATTGGCACTGCTCCCACTCTTATTCGAATCTGGTGGGCGTGATTACCTGCTAGGTCCCCTCCTATGGGTGGGACCCAGGAAGTGGGTGGATACACCCCCTTCCTTTGATCCAGGCCGCCCTGGCACGAGGGCTGGAGTGCCCCAGAACCGGTTTGGCCGGATTATGCAAGGGGCAGCCTTGTGCGCCCCAGGCAGTGTCTGGTTTCTTTCAAACCTCCCTGCTACAATACACTATCTCCTGTCTGGAGGGCGGTGACACCCTCCTGTGACAGGAAACCCTTTGTCCAGGACCCCCTTGACTGGGTTTCGGTCAGCTCCAGGGGTCCAGACATTTGTCTGTGGCAGAGGCATCCATTTTGGGGATCTTAAGGTCTTTGGAGAAATCAACCGCATTAAAGTAAAGTAACATGTCTTACCCCTCTAGAGGGGTGGAATGCCATCCCCGTCGCCAGAACTGGCGAGGGGATGGTATTCCAAAGCGTATGACACCTTACACGACATGTTTTGATAAAGCCAAACCAGAGTTGCTAAATAACCGCGAGGATTATAAGGCACTTAATAGTATATGGTATGGCATTATCCTGAAACAGCTTAGGGATTTGTTCCCGACGGCTGCAGACAGGCTCAGCTCATGCTAGAGCTCCATCTCACATAAAAACCATGCACCCAGCCTCCAGGATTGGTGAGGCCTGTCTATAGGAGTGGCTCACAGGTTTACATGTGTCCAGATATAGGTTTAGACATAGGTATACTATATCTAAGCAAGGGGTGTGTACACCACCTTACCCCAGCTGAGTGATCAGCCAGTTGTGTCAATTTAAGAACCAGCCAGGGGTGGCAAAAGATATGCTTCAGCCCCTGGTAGGCCTTGGTGGCTCCTATGCCCTGGGCACCTATAGTGCATTATACAGGGGCTGACAAGGAGTCCATTTCCAATTTGTGGTATGTACCTAGGGTACATGGAATCCATTTTACAGAGAGAGCAGATGGCCTGGGGCCCTGATTAGCAGGGAACCAGGTCAACTAAGTCAAAAACCAGCTAAACACAGGCAAAAAATCCGGGGTAACCATAGTCAGGTAGCCACCTTCCTACATAACCCCCCCCCAAACGAAAGGAGATAAGGCTATCCTTGGCCAGGTAAGCCTATATTGCCTGAGTGGCCATATAAGGAAGTACCTGCACTAGCATGGGTACCCCCTGTCTCATGGTCCACTAAGCAGTCCCTCACCCTTTGGGTATTAGAGGGTCTCCACCATAGGGAATCACTACCTTGGGTGTGTTTATGCAAAGTTAAAGGCTGGTTTGGATATGGAGTTTTGAAGTGAGGCTCTACTAAGTTAGGGCTTGGCTTCCTCCAATTATCTTCCACCATGTGTGCCTTTCTTTCTTTAACTGAGTTGCACTGTGCTCTCAGGGTCAACCTCTGGCTACCTAAAGCTGGAGGCTGGGTCCCTCTGTTTGGCTTGCTGGAGGGACAGTTCAGGTTTGGGCCCTTTGGGTCCCAGGTTTGGCTGTGCCCAACAGAATCCATCTGTGGGAGGTCCCTAACTGTTTTTAAGGGGGCTCCCTTAGGAGTTTTTAAAGTTTTCACCTTACTAGGGCTACTAGTTTTGGTGCACCTAATCTTTTGATGGGGGTGCTTTATTTGACAGGGGGCCCTCCGGGTCTCACTGTCCTTCTTGTCCTCTGCAGCCCTGGGCTGGCTAAGGCAAGGGAGAGAGGGGCAGGTTACCTGCTCCAGACTGGGTCCCACCTGGGAAGGGTCCACTGACATCAGAGGTTCTGTCAGGCTAGGCCCAACCACCTCTGGGGCAGCTCCTTCATCAGGGGTAAGATCAGTTCCCTGAGGAGGCTGATCCTGTCCTAAAGTCTGGTGAGGGGGAGATTTCTCTTCCTCCTCCATGCTCTCAGTTTGTGTGGAGTTATCCATCATTTCAGGTTTCACAACACACATGTCAGTTTGAGTTTGGGCTGTGGCCATCACAGCCCCACCAACCTTTTCAGGAGGAGACTCAGTTTGGGTTTCTGCTGTTATCATAACAGCTTTGCTATTCTGTTCAGGAAGAGCTTTTGCTAAAGATGGGGCAGAGAGTTTCTCAGCCCTACCAACCTTTTCAGGAAGGACATCTTGGATTGGGGCTGTAGCCAGTACAGCCTCACTAACCTTTCCATGGGAATTCACCATTCTAGAATGGGTTTCCTGTTCAACCTCAGCCCAGGCTGAGATTTCTAAATCATTCCCCAGTAGACAGTCTACAGGCAAGTTTGGGGACACTGCCACTCTCTTTGGGCCAGTGACACCTCCCCAGCTGAGACTTACTACTGCCATGGGATGATTTGTTTGGATGCCATCAATGTTTATTACCTGGTATGTGGCACCAGGTAAAAGTTGCTTAGAGGGGACTATGCCATCAGCCACCATGGTGATGCTAGCCCCTGTGTCTCTAAAAGCTTCAACTCTTAAACCATTGATGATGGGTTCTTGTCTATACTTGCTCAAAGTATTTGGGCAAGCAGAGAAGTTGGCAAACCCCATGCCAGTCTCATAAACAAGATCATTGGGTGATGGGGACCTGGATAGGCCAGGGTCCACCTGAGCTCCAACCGTAAACCCACCCAGATTCCTGGGTGTGCTTCCACTTCCTGGGGGATTACTGCTGACAGTAACAGGAGGTGTGGAAGCTGGCTTTGGAGGTATATTTTCTTTATTGTTATTCTTGGGACAACAGTTGTCTGTTTTGTAATGCCCCACCTGTTTACAGGGATAACAATAAGGCTTTTTCTCAGTTGAAGAAGTGTCTTGGGACCCACCCCCATCCTTGGAGTTTTGGGGCCCTGGGGAAGTCTTTTCTTTACTTTTATCCCCACCCTTATCTTGAGGCTTGGTAGACTCCTTCTTCTGGTTACTGTCCTGATTCTTAGGCCTAATCCTGGTTCTGACCCATTTGTCTGCCTTCTTTCCCAATTCTTGGGGAGAGGTCAGATCAGAGTCTACCAGGTGCTGGTGTAAGAGCTGGTTCTGACAATTACTTAGGATCTGCTCCCTCATAATCAAATTATACAATCCTGTAAAGTCATGTACTTTGCTGCCATGTAGCCAACCCTCCAGAGCCTTAGTTGCACAATCAACAAAATCAGTCCAGTCCTGAGTCTGTGTCTTCTGGGTGTCTCTGAACTTCAACCTGTACTGTTCAGTGGTTAAGCCAAACCCATCTATCAGAACACTCTTCAGGACTTTGTAATTGTTTGCATCCTCATGTCTAACAGTGAGGAGCTTATCTCTCCCTTTCTCTGAAAAGGAGTACCATAAGATTGCTGCCCACTGTTCCTCAGGAACCTGCTGTACCATGCAGGCTCTCTCAAGAGCAGTTATCCATTTGTGGATATCATCCCCTTCCTTGTAGGGGGGCACAATCTTTGTCAGGTTTCTACTATCATAGGACCTGGGTTTCTCTTTAGGAATATTGCTGCCACCAGTGGCATCTAAGCCACACAATTTTTGCTCTCTTGCCAAGGCAAGTTTAGCTTGAGCCAAGGCTACCTCCTCCCTCTCTATCTGGAGTTTGACAGCCCTCATTCTGGCCCTATGTTCTAGCTTTTGAGAAGCACCCATGCTTCTCTGTGATTCTCTGGAGGCACTAGAAATATGAGAGTCCCCTGAGGGAGATCTCACTCTTCTGTTGCCTGGGGGAATCATATGTTGGGTTCTGGGGAGGTGCTGGCCCTCTCCATTCCCCAGTAGGTCCAAGTTGGCCTGGCTAAGCCTACCAACTGGAACCTGGCTACCCTGATCCTGTACTTCTAAGTCCTCAACCTCTGAGTCCTCATCCAAGTCATCATCATCCTCCTCTTCAGGGGGATCAACTGCAGGGGGGTTCCCTCCAGTTCCTGTATCTAGGGAAGCTGCTTTTGCCTTCTCTAAGTCATCCTGTTCTAGGAGTTCTATCAGGATTAGGCAGGTGGGGCTTCTGCCCCTTTTTAACCCTCTTGCTTTGCACAAGACAATCAAGTCTCTGCGGGTTAGTTTGTCATATCCAGAAGTTGCCTGGGTAGGGTCAACTGTCACAGGACTAGACCCTGAGGCCTTTCCTGTGTCGGACATGGTTACTAGTGAGGTGTAAGTGGTGCACTTACCTACACTAAGTGTTTTCCTACTGGACCTTGCTAGTGAGTTGTAGTCAGGGGTGTGCTACTCCCTTCAACCTACAACTACTAAGTTCAGTAGAACTTAATATGCTAAGCTTTTGATTTTATATGTACCTAGAGGTACTTGATGTGATCTTTCAATTTGATATAAAGATTGCAATGGTAAAACAACAGCAAGCTCAAATCCGCACCGCTGCTCACCAATGTGAGAAGTTGGCCTGGTAGGGGATGTTTCCAATTCTGGAACCACCTACTACCTGACCAAACAATCCCCTTATGGTGTCTGGTTGTAAGTCAACCTTATTAGACAAGCTATCCTAGTGGTAGCATGGACTAAGCAGCCTAAAGGCTTAACTTAAGAGGTCGTGTTAAGCGAGCTGTTTTACCACATACAATCCTGTAATACCAAATGAAAGGACACCACACAAGTATATATTATAAAAATATATGTGTTTATTACTAAAAACAATCCCCAGTATTCTTTATGAATAAAGGGGCACAAGCGTTAAATCAAAAGCACTGTTTAAACATACAAAGTTGCACAATTATGGATGAGGGCAGGGGGCCACTCAAACCATATACTAAACAAGTGGTATAAGAGAGGCCACTCGAACAGTGGTTAGGCCTAGGGCCTAGGGAATCGCTGGGAGCAGTCAGGACAAGCAATGCTGAAGTCGGGAATGGCCCTCGGGATTCGGGAGATGTGCGGAAAGCGCACGCATGCACCAATGTTAACCAATGGTGCGTAAAAGTCAAATAGTTAAAGTTTAAGGACACTTCCGCTGAACCTAGAGGAACAAAACTTAACACACAGACCCTAGAGGTGTGCACCAGTGTGGGAACACCGGCGGAGCAAAGTTACCTCACCCACAGGAAGTGGGTGCACAGGGTCGAAGTGGCGTCGGGTTTTGACACGCAGGCTCTTGGTGCTTGAAGCTGAAAGGGCTGCAGGCAGGGTGAAGACGAAGTGTCCGGTGGAGTCCAAGGGTGGACTCAAGTTGTAGAGTACCTGAAAGCAGAGGGGACAGAGTCTGGGTCACTCAGCAGTGACCAGGGTGGAACCAGGACGGAACCAGGCAATGTCGGGCGCAATCAGGTGGTCGTCGAGGCGCTTCTCTTCGCTGTCACGTGGGCTCTGGGGCATCTGCGACGTCCAGGAGCAGGTCACGATCTGTCCCACGCAGGCTCTCACCGTCGGTGCAGTCGGCTTCCGGTTTGGAGCAAACAAGCCTTGGTAAGAGCAATCCACGCGGGATTGGAAGATGGCGTCTCACTCGGACCAGGAAGGTCAGAGTCGGGGCTCCCTTTCAGGGGAGCTGGTGTGGATCTGGAGCAACCAGAATCACGAGTCTTCTTTTGTAGTTCGTCGGCACAGGGACCACAAGCCAGCTGGCAAGTGACCGGGCCAACGCGTTGAGCCAAATCGTGCCAAAGGGCCCCACGCAGCACTCGTCGAGTGTGGAGGGCTGAACTTCGGCTCAGGAGTAGCTCAGGGTGGGGGCTTCTCAAACCCCGGTGTACAGCTTCGAGGGTCACTCGTGGGCTGCACGGTCAGCGTCTCGTGGTCACTTCAAGATGGCGTGCCCCACGCTTCCGGTCGCCTCCACGGGTCTCAGCTTTGCAGGGACTGTGGATCGGGCTGTTAGAAGCTGGGCAGGCTTGATCTCGTCGATCTCAGTCGCTCGAGTTCCGGCGGGAACTGCAACCAAGTAGACGTCGAGGGCTGGATGGTGCCTGCTGCTGCAGGGTGGTCACTCCTTGACCACAAGGGAGATTCTTCGGGCTTCCACGTTGAGATGGAGGGCGAAGGGTCCAGAATATCGTTTCAAATGTTTCTTCCAGAAAATCTGATGTGCATTGGCACTGCTCCCACTCTTATTCGAATCTGGTGGGCGTGATTACCTGCTAGGTCCCCTCCTATGGGTGGGACCCAGGAAGTGGGTGGATACACCCCCTTCCTTTGATCCAGGCCGCCCTGGCACGAGGGCTGGAGTGCCCCAGAACCGGTTTGGCCGGATTATGCAAGGGGCAGCCTTGTGCGCCCCAGGCAGTGTCTGGTTTCTTTCAAACCTCCCTGCTACAATACACTATCTCCTGTCTGGAGGGCGGTGACACCCTCCTGTGACAGGAAACCCTTTGTCCAGGACCCCCTTGACTGGGTTTCGGTCAGCTCCAGGGGTCCAGACATTTGTCTGTGGCAGAGGCATCCATTTTGGGGATCTTAAGGTCTTTGGAGAAATCAACCGCATTAAAGTAAAGTAACATGTCTTACCCCTCTAGAGGGGTGGAATGCCATCCCCGTCGCCAGAACTGGCGAGGGGATGGTATTCCAAAGCGTATGACACCTTACACGACATGTTTTGATAAAGCCAAACCAGAGTTGCTAAATAACCGCGAGGATTATAAGGCACTTAATAGTATATGGTATGGCATTATCCTGAAACAGCTTAGGGATTTGTTCCCGACGGCTGCAGACAGGCTCAGCTCATGCTAGAGCTCCATCTCACATAAAAACCATGCACCCAGCCTCCAGGATTGGTGAGGCCTGTCTATAGGAGTGGCTCACAGGTTTACATGTGTCCAGATATAGGTTTAGACATAGGTATACTATATCTAAGCAAGGGGTGTGTACACCACCTTACCCCAGCTGAGTGATCAGCCAGTTGTGTCAATTTAAGAACCAGCCAGGGGTGGCAAAAGATATGCTTCAGCCCCTGGTAGGCCTTGGTGGCTCCTATGCCCTGGGCACCTATAGTGCATTATACAGGGGCTGACAAGGAGTCCATTTCCAATTTGTGGTATGTACCTAGGGTACATGGAATCCATTTTACAGAGAGAGCAGATGGCCTGGGGCCCTGATTAGCAGGGAACCAGGTCAACTAAGTCAAAAACCAGCTAAACACAGGCAAAAAATCCGGGGTAACCATAGTCAGGTAGCCACCTTCCTACACTAAACAAGTGGTATAAGAGAGGCCACTCGAACAGTGGTTAGGCCTAGGGCCTAGGGAATCGCTGGGAGCAGTCAGGACAAGCAATGCTGAAGTCGGGAATGGCCCTCGGGATTCGGGAGATGTGCGGAAAGCGCACGCATGCACCAATGTTAACCAATGGTGCGTAAAAGTCAAATAGTTAAAGTTTAAGGACACTTCCGCTGAACCTAGAGGAACAAAACTTAACACACAGACCCTAGAGGTGTGCACCAGTGTGGGAACACCGGCGGAGCAAAGTTACCTCACCCACAGGAAGTGGGTGCACAGGGTCGAAGTGGCGTCGGGTTTTGACACGCAGGCTCTTGGTGCTTGAAGCTGAAAGGGCTGCAGGCAGGGTGAAGACGAAGTGTCCGGTGGAGTCCAAGGGTGGACTCAAGTTGTAGAGTACCTGAAAGCAGAGGGGACAGAGTCTGGGTCACTCAGCAGTGACCAGGGTGGAACCAGGACGGAACCAGGCAATGTCGGGCGCAATCAGGTGGTCGTCGAGGCGCTTCTCTTCGCTGTCACGTGGGCTCTGGGGCATCTGCGACGTCCAGGAGCAGGTCACGATCTGTCCCACGCAGGCTCTCACCGTCGGTGCAGTCGGCTTCCGGTTTGGAGCAAACAAGCCTTGGTAAGAGCAATCCACGCGGGATTGGAAGATGGCGTCTCACTCGGACCAGGAAGGTCAGAGTCGGGGCTCCCTTTCAGGGGAGCTGGTGTGGATCTGGAGCAACCAGAATCACGAGTCTTCTTTTGTAGTTCGTCGGCACAGGGACCACAAGCCAGCTGGCAAGTGACCGGGCCAACGCGTTGAGCCAAATCGTGCCAAAGGGCCCCACGCAGCACTCGTCGAGTGTGGAGGGCTGAACTTCGGCTCAGGAGTAGCTCAGGGTGGGGGCTTCTCAAACCCCGGTGTACAGCTTCGAGGGTCACTCGTGGGCTGCACGGTCAGCGTCTCGTGGTCACTCCAAGATGGCGTGCCCCACGCTTCCGGTCGCCTCCACGGGTCTCAGCTTTGCAGGGACTGTGGATCGGGCTGTTAGAAGCTGGGCAGGCTTGATCTCGTCGATCTCAGTCGCTCGAGTTCCGGCGGGAACTGCAACTAAGTAGACGTCGAGGGCTGGATGGTGCCTGCTGCTGCAGGGTGGTCACTCCTTGACCACAAGGGAGATTCTTCGGGCTTCCACGTTGAGATGGAGGGCGAAGGGTCCAGAATATCGTTTCAAATGTTTCTTCCAGGAAATCTGATGTGCATTGGCACTGCTCCCACTCTTATTCGAATCTGGTGGGCGTGATTACCTGCTAGGTCCCCTCCTATGGGTGGGACCCAGGAAGTGGGTGGATACACCCCCTTCCTTTGATCCAGGCCGCCCTGGCACGAGGGCTGGAGTGCCCCAGAACCGGTTTGGCCGGATTATGCAAGGGGCAGCCTTGTGCGCCCCAGGCAGTGTCTGGTTTCTTTCAAACCTCCCTGCTACAATACACTATCTCCTGTCTGGAGGGCGGTGACACCCTCCTGTGACAGGAAACCCTTTGTCCAGGACCCCCTTGACTGGGTTTCGGTCAGCTCCAGGGGTCCAGACATTTGTCTGTGGCAGAGGCATCCATTTTGTGGATCTTAAGGCCTTTGGAGAAATCAACCGCATTAAAGTGAAGTAACATGTCTTACCCCTCTAGAGGGGTGGAATGCCATCCCCGTCGCCAGAACTGGCGAGGGGATGGTATTCCAAAGCGTATGACACCTTACACGACATGTTTTGATAAAGCCAAACCAGAGTTGCTAAATAACCGCGAGGATTATAAGGCACTTAATAGTATATGGTATGGCATTATCCTGAAACAGCTTAGGGATTTGTTCCCGACGGCTGCAGACAGGCTCAGCTCATGCTAGAGCTCCATCTCACATAAAAACCATGCACCCAGCCTCCAGGATTGGTGAGGCCTGTCTATAGGAGTGGCTCACAGGTTTACATGTGTCCAGATATAGGTTTAGACATAGGTATACTATATCTAAGCAAGGGGTGTGTACACCACCTTACCCCAGCTGAGTGATCAGCCAGTTGTGTCAATTTAAGAACCAGCCAGGGGTGGCAAAAGATATGCTGCAGCCCCTGGTAGGCCTTAGTGGCTCCTGTGCCCTGTGCACCTATAGTGCATTCTACAGGGGCTGACAAGGAGTCCATTTCCAATTGGTATGTGCCTATAGCACATGTGTCATTAATTTAGTGAGAGAACAGCAGGCTGGGGGTCTGATCAGCAGGCCCACAGCCTCAGTAGTCGAAAACCAGTGAAGCAAAAAGCAAAAATTTGGGGTGACCATAGGATAGCAGACCCTACTCTCCTACACAACCCCCCCCCAAACGCAGGGACATTAAACTAACCTTGACCAGATAAGTCTTCATGTTCTAAGTGGAAGTACCTGGAGAGACCATCTGCATTACCATGGTCAGTCCCTGGGCGGTGCTCCACTGTAAAGTCCATCCCCTGTAGGGAAATGGACCACCTGAGCAGTTTGGGATTTTCACCCTTCATCTGATTAAGCCATAAGAGGGGCTTATGGTCTGTTTGCACCAGGAAGTGAGTTCCAAACAAGTAGGACCTCAACTTCTTTAATGCCCAAACCACAGCAAAGGCCTCCCTCTCAATGGCTGACCAACGTTTTTCTCTTGGGGTTAGCCTCCTGCTAATGAAAGCAATTGGCTGGTCTTGACCATCTTGATTAAGTTGTGAGAGTACAGCTCCCACCCCCAACTCAGAAGCATCTGTCTGAACAATGAACTGTTTGGAGTAGTCAGGACTCTTTAGGATAGGTGCAGAGCACATGGCCTTCTTCAGGTCTTCAAATGCCTTCTGACAGCTAACTGTCCACTGAACCTTTTTTGGCATCTTCTTGGATGTCAAGTCATTTAATGGTGTCACTATAGACCCATAGTTTTTCACAAACTTTCTGTAATACCCAGTCAGGCCCAAGAAGGCTCTGACTTGTGTCTGGGTAACTGGAGGAGCCCAGTCCTGTATGGCCTGGATTTTGCTTTCCAGTGGCTGAACCTGGCCTCCACCTACTAGGTGGCCCAGGTATACAACCTTACTCTGCCCTATCTGGCACTTTGTGGCCTTGATAGTTAGGCCTGCCTTTTGCAGGGCCTCCAAAACTTTCTTCAGGTGGATCAGGTGATCCTCCCAGGTGGAGCTAAAGACAGCAATATCATCCAGATAAGCTGCACAAAAGTCATCCAACCCAGTAAGGACTTGGTTCACCAACCTTTGAAAAGTGGCAGGTGCATTCTTCAAACCAAAGGGCATTACCACAAACTGATAATGTCCACTAGGGGTAGAGAATGCTGTTTTGGCTTTTGACTCCTCAGCTAGTCTGATTTGCCAGTAGCCAGCTGTCAGATCAAATGTGCTCAGAAACTTGGCAGAAGCCAATCTGTCAATGAGCTCATCTGCTCTTGGAATGGGGTGAGCATCTGTCCTAGTGACAGCATTGAGACCCCTGTAATCCACGCAAAACCTCATTTCTCTCTTACCATCTTGGGTATGAGGTTTTGGCACCAGGACTACTGGGCTGGCCCATGGGCTCTCTGATGGCTCAATCACTCCAAGCTCCAACATCTTTTGCACCTCAGCCTTGATGCAATCCCTGACATGATCAGGTTGCCTGTAGATCTTATTCTTGACAGGCAGACTGTCACCAGTGTCCACAACATGGGTACACCAGTCAGTTTGGCTGGGTGTGAGTGAAAACATTTGCCTGTGAGCCTGCAAAACTTGTCTGCAGTCCCTCTGTTGCTGGTCAGTGAGGCTGCCTGCCAAGGCTACTCCATCAACTGAACCATCATCAGGGTTCTGGGAAAGCAGGTCTGGGAGAGGGTCACTCTCTTCCTCCTGTTCCCCATCTGTGGCCATGAGCAAGCTCATGTCCTCCCTGTCTACAAATGCTTTCAAGCGATTCACATGGATTACCCTGTGAGGGCTCCTGGGTGTTCCAAAGTCTACCAAGTAGGTGACTTCCCCTTTCTTCTCAATAATAGGATAGGGTCCACTCCATTTGTCTTGGAGTGCTGCTGGAGCCACTGGCTCCAGTACCCATACCTTCTGTCCTGGTTGGAACTCTACCAGTACAGCCTTTTGGTCATGCCAAGCTTTCTGCAATTGTGAGAAGTTGGCCTGGTAGGGGATGTTTCCAATTCTGGAACCACCTACTACCTGACCAAACAATCCCCTTATGGTGTCTGGTTGTAAGTCAACCTTATTAGACAAGCTATCCTAGTGGTAGCATGGACTAAGCAGCCTAAAGGCTTAACTTAAGAGGTCGTGTTAAGCGAGCTGTTTTACCACATACAATCCTGTAATACCAAATGAAAGGACACCACACAAGTATATATTATAAAAATATATGTGTTTATTACTAAAAACAATCCCCAGTATTCTTTATGAATAAAGGGGCACAAGCGTTAAATCAAAAGCACTGTTTAAACATACAAAGTTGCACAATTATGGATGAGGGCAGGGGGCCACTCAAACCATATACTAAACAAGTGGTATAAGAAAGGCCACTCGAGCAGTGGTTAGGCCTAGGGCCTAGGGAATCGCTGGGAGCAGTCAGGACAAGCAATGCTGAAGTCGGGAATGGCCCTCGGGATTCGGGAGATGTGCGGAAAGCGCACGCATGCACCAATGTTAACCAATGGTGCGTAAAAGTCAAATAGTTAAAGTTTAAGGACACTTCCGCTGAACCTAGAGGAACAAAACTTAACACACAGACCCTAGAGGTGTGCACCAGTGTGGGAACACCGGCGGAGCAAAGTTACCTCACCCACAGGAAGTGGGTGCACAGGGTCGAAGTGGCGTCGGGTTTTGACACGCAGGCTCTTGGTGCTTGAAGCTGAAAGGGCTGCAGGCAGGGTGAAGACGAAGTGTCCGGTGGAGTCCAAGGGTGGACTCAAGTTGTAGAGTACCTGAAAGCAGAGGGGACAGAGTCTGGGTCACTCAGCAGTGACCAGGGTGGAACCAGGACGGAACCAGGCAATGTCGGGCGCAATCAGGTGGTCGTCGAGGCGCTTCTCTTCGCTGTCACGTGGGCTCTGGGGCATCTGCGACGTCCAGGAGCAGGTCACGATCTGTCCCACGCAGGCTCTCACCGTCGGTGCAGTCGGCTTCCGGTTTGGAGCAAACAAGCCTTGGTAAGAGCAATCCACGCGGGATTGGAAGATGGCGTCTCACTCGGACCAGGAAGGTCAGAGTCGGGGCTCCCTTTCAGGGGAGCTGGTGTGGATCTGGAGCAACCAGAATCACGAGTCTTTCTTTGTAGTTCGTCGGCACAGGGACCACAAGCCAGCTGGCAAGTGACCGGGCCAACGCGTTGAGCCAAATCGTGCCAAAGGGCCCCACGCAGCACTCGTCGAGTGTGGAGGGCTGAACTTCGGCTCAGGAGTAGCTCAGGGTGGGGGCTTCTCAAACCCCGGTGTACAGCTTCGAGGGTCACTCGTGGGCTGCACGGTCAGCGTCTCGTGGTCACTTCAAGATGGCGTGCCCCACGCTTCCGGTCGCCTCCACGGGTCTCAGCTTTGCAGGGACTGTGGATCGGGCTGTTAGAAGCTGGGCAGGCTTGATCTCGTCGATCTCAGTCGCTCGAGTTCCGGCGGGAACTGCAACTAAGTAGACGTCGAGGGCTGGATGGTGCCTGCTGCTGCAGGGTGGTCACTCCTTGACCACAAGGGAGATTCTTCGGGCTTCCACGTTGAGATGGAGGGCGAAGGGTCCAGAATATCGTTTCAAAATGTTTCTTCCAGGAAATCTGATGTGCATTGGCACTGCTCCCACTCTTATTCGAATCTGGTGGGCGTGATTACCTGCTAGGTCCCCTCCTATGGGTGGGACCCAGGAAGTGGGTGGATACACCCCCTTCCTTTGATCCAGGCCGCCCTGGCACGAGGGCTGGAGTGCCCCAGAACCGGTTTGGCCGGATTATGCAAGGGGCAGCCTTGTGCGCCCCAGGCAGTGTCTGGTTTCTTTCAAACCTCCCTGCTACAATACACTATCTCCTGTCTGGAGGGCGGTGACACCCTCCTGTGACAGGAAACCCTTTGTCCAGGACCCCCTTGACTGGGTTTCGGTCAGCTCCAGGGGTCCAGACATTTGTCTGTGGCAGAGGCATCCATTTTGGGGATCTTAAGGCCTTTGGAGAAATCAACCGCATTAAAGTGAAGTAACATGTCTTACCCCTCTAGAGGGGTGGAATGCCATCCCCGTCGCCAGAACTGGCGAGGGGATGGTATTCCAAAGCGTATGACACCTTACACGACATGTTTTGATAAAGCCAAACCAGAGTTGCTAAATAACCGCGAGGATTATAAGGCACTTAATAGTATATGGTATGGCATTATCCTGAAACAGCTTAGGGATTTGTTCCCGACGGCTGCAGACAGGCTCAGCTCATGCTAGAGCTCCATCTCACATAAAAACCATGCACCCAGCCTCCAGGATTGGTGAGGCCTGTCTATAGGAGTGGCTCACAGGTTTACATGTGTCCAGATATAGGTTTAGACATAGGTATACTATATCTAAGCAAGGGGTGTGTACACCACCTTACCCCAGCTGAGTGATCAGCCAGTTGTGTCAATTTAAGAACCAGCCAGGGGTGGCAAAAGATATGCTGCAGCCCCTGGTAGGCCTTAGTGGCTCCTGTGCCCTGTGCACCTATAGTGCATTCTACAGGGGCTGACAAGGAGTCCATTTCCAATTGGTATGTGCCTATAGCACATGTGTCATTAATTTAGTGAGAGAACAGCAGGCTGGGGGTCTGATCAGCAGGCCCACAGCCTCAGTAGTCGAAAACCAGTGAAGCAAAAAAGCAAAAATTTGGGGTGACCATAGGATAGCAGACCCTACTCTCCTACACAACCCCCCCCCAAACGCAGGGACATTAAACTAACCTTGACCAGATAAGTCTTCATGTTCTAAGTGGAAGTACCTGGAGAGACCATCTGCATTACCATGGTCAGTCCCTGGGCGGTGCTCCACTGTAAAGTCCATCCCCTGTAGGGAAATGGACCACCTGAGCAGTTTGGGATTTTCACCCTTCATCTGATTAAGCCATAAGAGGGGCTTATGGTCTGTTTGCACCAGGAAGTGAGTTCCAAACAAGTAGGACCTCAACTTCTTTAATGCCCAAACCACAGCAAAGGCCTCCCTCTCAATGGCTGACCAACGTTTTTCTCTTGGGGTTAGCCTCCTGCTAATGAAAGCAATTGGCTGGTCTTGACCATCTTGATTAAGTTGTGAGAGTACAGCTCCCACCCCCAACTCAGAAGCATCTGTCTGAACAATGAACTGTTTGGAGTAGTCAGGACTCTTTAGGATAGGTGCAGAGCACATGGCCTTCTTCAGGTCTTCAAATGCCTTCTGACAGCTAACTGTCCACTGAACCTTTTTTGGCATCTTCTTGGATGTCAAGTCATTTAATGGTGTCACTATAGACCCATAGTTTTTCACAAACTTTCTGTAATACCCAGTCAGGCCCAAGAAGGCTCTGACTTGTGTCTGGGTAACTGGAGGAGCCCAGTCCTGTATGGCCTGGATTTTGCTTTCCAGTGGCTGAACCTGGCCTCCACCTACTAGGTGGCCCAGGTATACAACCTTACTCTGCCCTATCTGGCACTTTGTGGCCTTGATAGTTAGGCCTGCCTTTTGCAGGGCCTCCAAAACTTTCTTCAGGTGGATCAGGTGATCCTCCCAGGTGGAGCTAAAGACAGCAATATCATCCAGATAAGCTGCACAAAAGTCATCCAACCCAGTAAGGACTTGGTTCACCAACCTTTGAAAAGTGGCAGGTGCATTCTTCAAACCAAAGGGCATTACCACAAACTGATAATGTCCACTAGGGGTAGAGAATGCTGTTTTGGCTTTTGACTCCTCAGCTAGTCTGATTTGCCAGTAGCCAGCTGTCAGATCAAATGTGCTCAGAAACTTGGCAGAAGCCAATCTGTCAATGAGCTCATCTGCTCTTGGAATGGGGTGAGCATCTGTCCTAGTGACAGCATTGAGACCCCTGTAATCCACGCAAAACCTCATTTCTCTCTTACCATCTTGGGTATGAGGTTTTGGCACCAGGACTACTGGGCTGGCCCATGGGCTCTCTGATGGCTCAATCACTCCAAGCTCCAACATCTTTTGCACCTCAGCCTTGATGCAATCCCTGACATGATCAGGTTGCCTGTAGATCTTATTCTTGACAGGCAGACTGTCACCAGTGTCCACAACATGGGTACACCAGTCAGTTTGGCTGGGTGTGAGTGAAAACATTTGCCTGTGAGCCTGCAAAACTTGTCTGCAGTCCCTCTGTTGCTGGTCAGTGAGGCTGCCTGCCAAGGCTACTCCATCAACTGAACCATCATCAGGGTTCTGGGAAAGCAGGTCTGGGAGAGGGTCACTCTCTTCCTCCTGTTCCCCATCTGTGGCCATGAGCAAGCTCATGTCCTCCCTGTCTACAAATGCTTTCAAGCGATTCACATGGATTACCCTGTGGGGGCTCCTGGGTGTTCCAAAGTCTACCAAGTAGGTGACTTCCCCTTTCTTCTCAATAATAGGATAGGGTCCACTCCATTTGTCTTGGAGTGCTGCTGGAGCCACTGGCTCCAGTACCCATACCTTCTGTCCTGGTTGGAACTCTACCAGCACAGCCTTTTGGTCATGCCAAGCTTTCTGCAATTCTTGGCTGGCCTCCAGGTTTTTGGATGCTCTTTCCATGTACTCAGCCATCCTGGAGCGGAGACCAAGTACATAGTCCACTATGTCTAGTTTGGGCTTTTTGAGAGGTAACTCCCATCCTTCCTTCACCAAACACAATGGACCTCTCACAGGGTGGCCAAACAAAAGTTCAAAAGGGCTGTAGCCAACCCCCTTCTGTGGGACCTCTCTGTAAGCAAAGAGCAGGCAGGGTAAAAGAATGTCCCATTTCCGCCTGAGCTTCTCTGGTAATCCTTTTATCATGCCTTTAAGGGTCTTGTTAAATCTCTCCACAAGCCCATTGCATTGTGGATGATATGGGGTGGTAAACTTGTAGTTTACTCCACATTCCTTCCACATTGCTTTTAGATAGCTGGACATAAAATTTGTCCCTCTATCTGATAGTACCTCCTTAGGAAAGCCCACTCTTGAGAAAACTGCAATGAGGGCTTTTGCCACCACAGGTGCTGTGGTGGTCCTTAGGGGAATAGCCTCTGGGTACCTGGTGGCATGATCCACTACCACCAGTATGAATCTGTTCCCAGATGCTGTTTGGGGGTCCATTGGACCCACAATATCAATTCCAACTCTCTCAAAGGGGACCCCCACCACAGGTAGTGGTATTAGGGGGGCCTTTGTTGTGCCACCTGACTTACCACTGGCTTGGCAAGTGACACAGGAGCGACAAAACTCCTTGACATCCTCTGACATGTGAGGCCAGTGAAAGTGTGGAACAAGCCTGTCCCACGTCTTGTTCTGGCCTAAGTGTCCTGCAAGGGGAATATCATGGGCCAAGGTAAGGAGGAATCCCCTAAACTGCAGAGGTATCACCAACCTCCTGGTCATGCCAGGCTTGGGGGCTCTAGCCTCTGAGTAAAGGAGTCCCTCATCCCAATACACAGTATGGGTACCTTGGGCATCCCCAGCAGCCTCAGCAGCAGCCTGCTGTCTGAGGGGTTCAAGGGAAGGGCAATCTAATTGAGCCTGCCTCAGGTCTGCCCTTGAGGGTCCCCCTGTCCCCAGAAACTCAACCTGGTCAGGTTCAAGCTCCTCAGAGACAGTCTCCTCTTGGACTGCAGAATCAGTTTCCTCTGAAACCTGATCCTCAACCTGGGGCAAGGTGGAAGGCGAGGCCTTTCCTCTCTTGCTCCTTCTCTTGGGTTGTGGCTGGTCTATTGTCTCAAGATCCACCACTGGTTCAGGAAGGCACTTCTTAGCCTGAGCCCTTGTCATGGCAAGGACATGCTCTGAAATCCCTAGCATTTCTGCATGAGTCCTGTACTCCACTTCTGACCATGCTGAGCTTTCAAGGTCATTGCCTAACAGACAGTCTACTGGTAGGTCTGCACTCACCACAACTTTCTTTAGGCCATCAACCCCTCCCCAGGAGAAGTTCACAACTGCCACACTATGGGAGGTAGTGGAGTTGCTTGCATTGGTTACTAGGTAGCTCTCTCCTAGTACAATCTGTCCAGGGTCCACAAAGCCAGGGGTCACCATGGTGACACTAGCACATGTGTCCCTGTAGGCTTGAGCCAGTTTCTCATTTATTAAGGGAGTCTGCCTGTATTTGCCCAGGTTAGTGGGGCTTACTGCAGTGGGCAACTCAATGTCCACATCATACAGGAGAACTGCCTGTGTAGGGACTCTGACTAGGCCAGATCCTACTTCAATACCCAGGGTCAACCCAGCTACACCCTTGGACTGTGTTCCACCACTGCTTACTGTACTTGGGGTTGCAGTTGCTTTAGGAGCTGTAGTGGTGGGAACTGGATTTGCCTTGGTGCACTCACTGCCCCAGTGTGAAACTGATTTGCAGGTATTACACCAAGGTGTCTTTGGACCTTTGTTCTTCTTCTTCTTGTTACCATTTTGGGAACCACCCTCCTTACTATTAGTTTGGGGGCCTGAAGACTTCTGGTCTTTTTCTTTATCTTTCTGATTCTGATTACCACCCTTCTGGTCTGTTTTCTTCTGGTCACCACCTTGGTTCTGGGGTTTCTGCTTAATCCTTGTTCTGACCCATTTGTCTGCCTTCTTTCCCAATTCTTGGGGAGAGGTCAGATCAGAGTCAATAAGGTATTGATGCAACAGCTGGTTTGTACAGTTATTAAGGATCTGTTCTCTCATCATAAGATTGTACAATCCTGTATAGTCTGAAACTTTACTTCCCTGTAACCAACCCTCCAAAGCCTTAGTGGCACACTCCACAAAATCAGTCCAGTCTTGAGTCTGTGCTTTCTGGGTGTCTCTGAACAACAACCTGTATTGCTCAGTGGTTAGGCCATACCCTTCAATGAGAGCACTCTTCAAAACAGAGTAGTTTTTGGCATCCTCAGGTCTAACTGTGAGGAGCCTGTCTCTCCCTTTCTCAGAAAAGGAGTACCACAAAATTGCAGCCCACTGGTTCTCAGGAACCTGCTGTACCATGCAGGCTCTCTCAAGAGCAGTCATCCATTTGTGGATGTCATCCCCTTCTTTGAAGGGGGGCACAATCTTGGTCAGGTTTCTATTGTCATAGGCCCTGTCTTTTTCTCTTGGAAAATTGCTGCCACCAGTGACATCTAAGCCACTTAATTTCTGCTCTCTTGCCAAGGCAAGTCTAGCTTGAGCCAAGGCTACCTCCTCCCTCTCTATCTGGAGTTTGACAGCCCTCATTCTGGCCCTATGCTCTAACTTTTGAGAAGCACTCATGCCTCTCTGTGATTCTCTGGAGGCACTAGAAAGATGAGAGTCTCCTGAGGGAGATCTCACTCTTCTGTTGCCTGGGAGAATCATTTGTTGGGATCTGGGGAGGTGCTGGCCCTCTCCATTTCCCAGTAGGTCCAAGTTGGCCTGGCTAAGCCTACCAACTGGAACCTGGCTACCCTGATCCTGTACTTCTAAGTCCCCAGCATCTGAGTCCTCATCCAAGTCATCATCATCCTCCTCTTCAGGGGGATCAACTGCAGGGGGGTTCCCTCCAGTTCCTGTATCTAGGGAAGCTGCTTTTGCCCTTTCTAAGTCATCCTGTTCTAGGAGTCCTATCAGGATTAGGCAGGTGGGGCTTCTGCCCCTTTTTAACCCTCTTGCTTTGCACAAGACAATCAAGTCTCTGCGGGTTAGTTTGTCATATCCAGAAGTTGCCTGGGTAGGGTCAACTGTCACAGGACTAGACCCTGAGGCCTTTCCTGTGTCGGACATGGTTACTAGTGAGGTGTAAGTGGTGCACTTACCTACACTAAGTGTTTTCCTACTGGACCTTGCTAGTGAGTTGTAGTCAGGGGTGTGCTACTCCCTTCAACCTACAACTACTAAGTTCAGTAGAACTTAATATGCTAAGCTTTTGATTTTATATGTACCTAGAGGTACTTGATGTGATCTTTCAATTTGATATAAAGATTGCAATGGTAAAACAACAGCAAGCTCAAATCCGCACCGCTGCTCACCAATGTGAGAAGTTGGCCTGGTAGGGGATGTTTCCAATTCTGGAACCACCTACTACCTGACCAAACAATCCCCTTATGGTGTCTGGTTGTAAGTCAACCTTATTAGACAAGCTATCCTAGTGGTAGCATGGACTAAGCAGCCTAAAGGCTTAACTTAAGAGGTCGTGTTAAGCGAGCTGTTTTACCACATACAATCCTGTAATACCAAATGAAAGGACACCACACAAGTATATATTATAAAAATATATGTGTTTATTACTAAAAACAATCCCCAGTATTCTTTATGAATAAAGGGGCACAAGCGTTAAATCAAAAGCACTGTTTAAACATACAAAGTTGCACAATTATGGATGAGGGCAGGGGGCCACTCAAACCATATACTAAACAAGTGGTATAAGAAAGGCCACTCGAGCAGTGGTTAGGCCTAGGGCCTAGGGAATCGCTGGGAGCAGTCAGGACAAGCAATGCTGAAGTCGGGAATGGCCCTCGGGATTCGGGAGATGTGCGGAAAGCGCACGCATGCACCAATGTTAACCAATGGTGCGTAAAAGTCAAATAGTTAAAGTTTAAGGACACTTCCGCTGAACCTAGAGGAACAAAACTTAACACACAGACCCTAGAGGTGTGCACCAGTGTGGGAACACCGGCGGAGCAAAGTTACCTCACCCACAGGAAGTGGGTGCACAGGGTCGAAGTGGCGTCGGGTTTTGACACGCAGGCTCTTGGTGCTTGAAGCTGAAAGGGCTGCAGGCAGGGTGAAGACGAAGTGTCCGGTGGAGTCCAAGGGTGGACTCAAGTTGTAGAGTACCTGAAAGCAGAGGGGACAGAGTCTGGGTCACTCAGCAGTGACCAGGGTGGAACCAGGACGGAACCAGGCAATGTCGGGCGCAATCAGGTGGTCGTCGAGGCGCTTCTCTTCGCTGTCACGTGGGCTCTGGGGCATCTGCGACGTCCAGGAGCAGGTCACGATCTGTCCCACGCAGGCTCTCACCGTCGGTGCAGTCGGCTTCCGGTTTGGAGCAAACAAGCCTTGGTAAGAGCAATCCACGCGGGATTGGAAGATGGCGTCTCACTCGGACCAGGAAGGTCAGAGTCGGGGCTCCCTTTCAGGGGAGCTGGTGTGGATCTGGAGCAACCAGAATCACGAGTCTTTCTTTGTAGTTCGTCGGCACAGGGACCACAAGCCAGCTGGCAAGTGACCGGGCCAACGCGTTGAGCCAAATCGTGCCAAAGGGCCCCACGCAGCACTCGTCGAGTGTGGAGGGCTGAACTTCGGCTCAGGAGTAGCTCAGGGTGGGGGCTTCTCAAACCCCGGTGTACAGCTTCGAGGGTCACTCGTGGGCTGCACGGTCAGCGTCTCGTGGTCACTTCAAGATGGCGTGCCCCACGCTTCCGGTCGCCTCCACGGGTCTCAGCTTTGCAGGGACTGTGGATCGGGCTGTTAGAAGCTGGGCAGGCTTGATCTCGTCGATCTCAGTCGCTCGAGTTCCGGCGGGAACTGCAACTAAGTAGACGTCGAGGGCTGGATGGTGCCTGCTGCTGCAGGGTGGTCACTCCTTGACCACAAGGGAGATTCTTCGGGCTTCCACGTTGAGATGGAGGGCGAAGGGTCCAGAATATCGTTTCAAAATGTTTCTTCCAGGAAATCTGATGTGCATTGGCACTGCTCCCACTCTTATTCGAATCTGGTGGGCGTGATTACCTGCTAGGTCCCCTCCTATGGGTGGGACCCAGGAAGTGGGTGGATACACCCCCTTCCTTTGATCCAGGCCGCCCTGGCACGAGGGCTGGAGTGCCCCAGAACCGGTTTGGCCGGATTATGCAAGGGGCAGCCTTGTGCGCCCCAGGCAGTGTCTGGTTTCTTTCAAACCTCCCTGCTACAATACACTATCTCCTGTCTGGAGGGCGGTGACACCCTCCTGTGACAGGAAACCCTTTGTCCAGGACCCCCTTGACTGGGTTTCGGTCAGCTCCAGGGGTCCAGACATTTGTCTGTGGCAGAGGCATCCATTTTGGGGATCTTAAGGCCTTTGGAGAAATCAACCGCATTAAAGTGAAGTAACATGTCTTACCCCTCTAGAGGGGTGGAATGCCATCCCCGTCGCCAGAACTGGCGAGGGGATGGTATTCCAAAGCGTATGACACCTTACACGACATGTTTTGATAAAGCCAAACCAGAGTTGCTAAATAACCGCGAGGATTATAAGGCACTTAATAGTATATGGTATGGCATTATCCTGAAACAGCTTAGGGATTTGTTCCCGACGGCTGCAGACAGGCTCAGCTCATGCTAGAGCTCCATCTCACATAAAAACCATGCACCCAGCCTCCAGGATTGGTGAGGCCTGTCTATAGGAGTGGCTCACAGGTTTACATGTGTCCAGATATAGGTTTAGACATAGGTATACTATATCTAAGCAAGGGGTGTGTACACCACCTTACCCCAGCTGAGTGATCAGCCAGTTGTGTCAATTTAAGAACCAGCCAGGGGTGGCAAAAGATATGCTGCAGCCCCTGGTAGGCCTTAGTGGCTCCTGTGCCCTGTGCACCTATAGTGCATTCTACAGGGGCTGACAAGGAGTCCATTTCCAATTGGTATGTGCCTATAGCACATGTGTCATTAATTTAGTGAGAGAACAGCAGGCTGGGGGTCTGATCAGCAGGCCCACAGCCTCAGTAGTCGAAAACCAGTGAAGCAAAAAAGCAAAAATTTGGGGTGACCATAGGATAGCAGACCCTACTCTCCTACAGCAATTCTTGGCTGGCCTCCAGGTTTTTGGATGCTCTTTCCATGTACTCAGCCATCCTGGAGCGGAGACCAAGTACATAGTCCACTATGTCTAGTTTGGGCTTTTTGAGAGGTAAC
Organism: Lissotriton helveticus; assembly: GCF_964261635.1. Lineage (NCBI taxonomy): Eukaryota > Metazoa > Chordata > Amphibia > Caudata > Salamandridae > Lissotriton > Lissotriton helveticus. The sequence continues at coordinate 450,383 of NW_027611671.1, read as the reverse complement.
TCCCATCCTTCCTTCACCAAACACAATGGACCTCTCACAGGGTGGCCAAACAAAAGTTCAAAAGGGCTGTAGCCAACCCCCTTCTGTGGGACCTCTCTGTAAGCAAAGAGCAGGCAGGGTAAAAGAATGTCCCATTTCCGCCTGAGCTTCTCTGGTAATCCTTTTATCATGCCTTTAAGGGTCTTGTTAAATCTCTCCACAAGCCCATTGCATTGTGGATGATATGGGGTGGTAAACTTGTAGTTTACTCCACATTCCTTCCACATTGCTTTTAGATAGCTGGACATAAAATTTGTCCCTCTATCTGATAGTACCTCCTTAGGAAAGCCCACTCTTGAGAAAACTGCAATGAGGGCTTTTGCCACCACAGGTGCTGTGGTGGTCCTTAGGGGAATAGCCTCTGGGTACCTGGTGGCATGATCCACTACCACCAGTATGAATCTGTTCCCAGATGCTGTTTGGGGGTCCATTGGACCCACAATATCAATTCCAACTCTCTCAAAGGGGACCCCCACCACAGGTAGTGGTATTAGGGGGGCCTTTGTTGTGCCACCTGACTTACCACTGGCTTGGCAAGTGACACAGGAGCGACAAAACTCCTTGACATCCTCTGACATGTGAGGCCAGTGAAAGTGTGGAACAAGCCTGTCCCACGTCTTGTTCTGGCCTAAGTGTCCTGCAAGGGGAATATCATGGGCCAAGGTAAGGAGGAATCCCCTAAACTGCAGAGGTATCACCAACCTCCTGGTCATGCCAGGCTTGGGGGCTCTAGCCTCTGAGTAAAGGAGTCCCTCATCCCAATACACAGTATGGGTACCTTGGGCATCCCCAGCAGCCTCAGCAGCAGCCTGCTGTCTGAGGGGTTCAAGGGAAGGGCAATCTAATTGAGCCTGCCTCAGGTCTGCCCTTGAGGGTCCCCCTGTCCCCAGAAACTCAACCTGGTCAGGTTCAAGCTCCTCAGAGACAGTCTCCTCTTGGACTGCAGAATCAGTTTCCTCTGAAACCTGATCCTCAACCTGGGGCAAGGTGGAAGGCGAGGCCTTTCCTCTCTTGCTCCTTCTCTTGGGTTGTGGCTGGTCTATTGTCTCAAGATCCACCACTGGTTCAGGAAGGCACTTCTTAGCCTGAGCCCTTGTCATGGCAAGGACATGCTCTGAAATCCCTAGCATTTCTGCATGAGTCCTGTACTCCACTTCTGACCATGCTGAGCTTTCAAGGTCATTGCCTAACAGACAGTCTACTGGTAGGTCTGCACTCACCACAACTTTCTTTAGGCCATCAACCCCTCCCCAGGAGAAGTTCACAACTGCCACACTATGGGAGGTAGTGGAGTTGCTTGCATTGGTTACTAGGTAGCTCTCTCCTAGTACAATCTGTCCAGGGTCCACAAAGCCAGGGGTCACCATGGTGACACTAGCACATGTGTCCCTGTAAGCTTGAGCCAGTTTCTCATTTATTAAGGGAGTCTGCCTGTATTTGCCCAGGTTAGTGGGGCTTACTGCAGTGGGCAACTCAATGTCCACATCATACAGGAGAACTGCCTGTGTAGGGACTCTGACTAGGCCAGATCCTACTTCAATACCCAGGGTCAACCCAGCTACACCCTTGGACTGTGTTCCACCACTGCTTACTGTACTTGGGGTTGCAGTTGCTTTAGGAGCTGTAGTGGTGGGAACTGGATTCGCCTTGGTGCACTCACTGCCCCAGTGTGAAACTGATTTGCAGGTATTACACCAAGGTGTCTTTGGACCTTTGTTCTTCTTCTTCTTGTTACCATTTTGGGAACCACCCTCCTTACTATTAGTTTGGGGGCCTGAAGACTTCTGGTCTTTTTCTTTATCTTTCTGATTCTGATTACCACCCTTCTGGTCTGTTTTCTTCTGGTCACCACCTTGGTTCTGGGGTTTCTGCTTAATCCTTGTTCTGACCCATTTGTCTGCCTTCTTTCCCAATTCTTGGGGAGAGGTCAGATCAGAGTCAATAAGGTATTGATGCAACAGCTGGTTTGTACAGTTATTAAGGATCTGTTCTCTCATCATAAGATTGTACAATCCTGTATAGTCTGAAACTTTACTTCCCTGTAACCAACCCTCCAAAGCCTTAGTGGCACACTCCACAAAATCAGTCCAGTCTTGAGTCTGTGCTTTCTGGGTGTCTCTGAACAACAACCTGTATTGCTCAGTGGTTAGGCCATACCCTTCAATGAGAGCACTCTTCAAAACAGAGTAGTTTTTGGCATCCTCAGGTCTAACTGTGAGGAGCCTGTCCCTCCCTTTCTCAGAAAAGGAGTACCACAAAATTGCAGCCCACTGATTCTCAGGAACCTGCTGTACCATGCAGGCTCTCTCAAGAGCAGTCATCCATTTGTGGATGTCATCCCCTTCTTTAAAGGGGGGCACAATTTTGGTCAGGTTTCTATTATCATAGGCCCTGTCTTTTTCTCTTGGAAAATTGCTGCCACCAGTGACATCTAAGCCACTTAATTTCTGCTCTCTTGCCAAGGCAAGTCTAGCTTGAGCCAAGGCTACCTCCTCCCTCTCTATCTGGAGTTTGACAGCCCTCATTCTGGCCCTATGCTCTAACTTTTGAGAAGCATTCATGCCTCTCTGTGATTCCCTGGAGGCACTAGAAAGATGAGAGTCCCCTGAGGGAGATCTCACTCTTCTGTTGCCGGGGGGAATCATATGTTGGGTTCTGGGGAGGTGCTGGCCCTCTCCATTCCCCAGTAGGTCCAAGTTGGCCTGGCTAAGCCTACCAACTGGAACCTGGCTACCCTGATCCTGTACTTCTAAGTCCTCAGCTTCTGAGTCCTCATCCAAGTCATCATCATCCTCCTCTTCAGGGGGATCAACTGCAGGGGGGTTCCCTTCAGTTCCTGTATCTAGGGAAGCTGCTTTTGCCCTCTCTAAGTCATCCTGTTCTAGGAGTCCTATCAGGATTAGGCAGGTGGGGCTTCTGCCCCTTTTTAACCCTCTTGCTTTGCACAAGACAATCAAGTCTCTGCGGGTTAGTTTGTCATATCCAGAAGTTGCCTGGGTAGGGTCAACTGTCACAGGACTAGACCCTGAGGCCTTTCCTGTGTCGGACATGGTTACTAGTGAGGTGTAAGTGGTGCACTTACCTACACTAAGTGTTTTCCTACTGGACCTTGCTAGTGAGTTGTAGTCAGGGGTGTGCTACTCCCTTCAACCTACAACTACTAAGTTCAGTAGAACTTAATATGCTAAGCTTTTGATTTTATATGTACCTAGAGGTACTTGATGTGATCTTTCAATTTGATATAAAGATTGCAATGGTAAAACAACAGCAAGCTCAAATCCGCACCGCTGCTCACCAATGTGAGAAGTTGGCCTGGTAGGGGATGTTTCCAATTCTGGAACCACCTACTACCTGACCAAACAATCCCCTTATGGTGTCTGGTTGTAAGTCAACCTTATTAGACAAGCTATCCTAGTGGTAGCATGGACTAAGCAGCCTAAAGGCTTAACTTAAGAGGTCGTGTTAAGCGAGCTGTTTTACCACATACAATCCTGTAATACCAAATGAAAGGACACCACACAAGTATATATTATAAAAATATATGTGTTTATTACTAAAAACAATCCCCAGTATTCTTTATGAATAAAGGGGCACAAGCGTTAAATCAAAAGCACTGTTTAAACATACAAAGTTGCACAATTATGGATGAGGGCAGGGGGCCACTCAAACCATATACTAAACAAGTGGTATAAGAGAGGCCACTCGAACAGTGGTTAGGCCTAGGGCCTAGGGAATCGCTGGGAGCAGTCAGGACAAGCAATGCTGAAGTCGGGAATGGCCCTCGGGATTCGGGAGATGTGCGGAAAGCGCACGCATGCACCAATGTTAACCAATGGTGCGTAAAAGTCAAATAGTTAAAGTTTAAGGACACTTCCGCTGAACCTAGAGGAACAAAACTTAACACACAGACCCTAGAGGTGTGCACCAGTGTGGGAACACCGGCGGAGCAAAGTTACCTCACCCACAGGAAGTGGGTGCACAGGGTCGAAGTGGCGTCGGGTTTTGACACGCAGGCTCTTGGTGCTTGAAGCTGAAAGGGCTGCAGGCAGGGTGAAGACGAAGTGTCCGGTGGAGTCCAAGGGTGGACTCAAGTTGTAGAGTACCTGAAAGCAGAGGGGACAGAGTCTGGGTCACTCAGCAGTGACCAGGGTGGAACCAGGACGGAACCAGGCAATGTCGGGCGCAATCAGGTGGTCGTCGAGGCGCTTCTCTTCGCTGTCACGTGGGCTCTGGGGCATCTGCGACGTCCAGGAGCAGGTCACGATCTGTCCCACGCAGGCTCTCACCGTCGGTGCAGTCGGCTTCCGGTTTGGAGCAAACAAGCCTTGGTAAGAGCAATCCACGCGGGATTGGAAGATGGCGTCTCACTCGGACCAGGAAGGTCAGAGTCGGGGCTCCCTTTCAGGGGAGCTGGTGTGGATCTGGAGCAACCAGAATCACGAGTCTTCTTTTGTAGTTCGTCGGCACAGGGACCACAAGCCAGCTGGCAAGTGACCGGGCCAACGCGTTGAGCCAAATCGTGCCAAAGGGCCCCACGCAGCACTCGTCGAGTGTGGAGGGCTGAACTTCGGCTCAGGAGTAGCTCAGGGTGGGGGCTTCTCAAACCCCGGTGTACAGCTTCGAGGGTCACTCGTGGGCTGCACGGTCAGCGTCTCGTGGTCACTCCAAGATGGCGTGCCCCACGCTTCCGGTCGCCTCCACGGGTCTCAGCTTTGCAGGGACTGTGGATCGGGCTGTTAGAAGCTGGGCAGGCTTGATCTCGTCGATCTCAGTCGCTCGAGTTCCGGCGGGAACTGCAACTAAGTAGACGTCGAGGGCTGGATGGTGCCTGCTGCTGCAGGGTGGTCACTCCTTGACCACAAGGGAGATTCTTCGGGCTTCCACGTTGAGATGGAGGGCGAAGGGTCCAGAATATCGTTTCAAATGTTTCTTCCAGGAAATCTGATGTGCATTGGCACTGCTCCCACTCTTATTCGAATCTGGTGGGCGTGATTACCTGCTAGGTCCCCTCCTATGGGTGGGACCCAGGAAGTGGGTGGATACACCCCCTTCCTTTGATCCAGGCCGCCCTGGCACGAGGGCTGGAGTGCCCCAGAACCGGTTTGGCCGGATTATGCAAGGGGCAGCCTTGTGCGCCCCAGGCAGTGTCTGGTTTCTTTCAAACCTCCCTGCTACAATACACTATCTCCTGTCTGGAGGGCGGTGACACCCTCCTGTGACAGGAAACCCTTTGTCCAGGACCCCCTTGACTGGGTTTCGGTCAGCTCCAGGGGTCCAGACATTTGTCTGTGGCAGAGGCATCCATTTTGTGGATCTTAAGGCCTTTGGAGAAATCAACCGCATTAAAGTGAAGTAACATGTCTTACCCCTCTAGAGGGGTGGAATGCCATCCCCGTCGCCAGAACTGGCGAGGGGATGGTATTCCAAAGCGTATGACACCTTACACGACATGTTTTGATAAAGCCAAACCAGAGTTGCTAAATAACCGCGAGGATTATAAGGCACTTAATAGTATATGGTATGGCATTATCCTGAAACAGCTTAGGGATTTGTTCCCGACGGCTGCAGACAGGCTCAGCTCATGCTAGAGCTCCATCTCACATAAAAACCATGCACCCAGCCTCCAGGATTGGTGAGGCCTGTCTATAGGAGTGGCTCACAGGTTTACATGTGTCCAGATATAGGTTTAGACATAGGTATACTATATCTAAGCAAGGGGTGTGTACACCACCTTACCCCAGCTGAGTGATCAGCCAGTTGTGTCAATTTAAGAACCAGCCAGGGGTGGCAAAAGATATGCTGCAGCCCCTGGTAGGCCTTAGTGGCTCCTGTGCCCTGTGCACCTATAGTGCATTCTACAGGGGCTGACAAGGAGTCCATTTCCAATTGGTATGTGCCTATAGCACATGTGTCATTAATTTAGTGAGAGAACAGCAGGCTGGGGGTCTGATCAGCAGGCCCACAGCCTCAGTAGTCGAAAACCAGTGAAGCAAAAAGCAAAAATTTGGGGTGACCATAGGATAGCAGACCCTACTCTCCTACAGTCCCCCAGGCTGTGCTTGGTCCCCCAGGCTGTGCTTGGTCCCCCAGGCTGTGCTTGGTCCCCCTGGTTGCTCTTGGTCCCCCAGGCTGTGCTTGGTCCCCCTGGTTGCTCTTGGTCCCCCTGGCTGTGCTTGGTACCCCTGGCTGTGCTTGGTCCCCCTGGTTGCTCTTGGTACCCCCGGCTGTGCTTGGTCCCCCAGGCTGTGCTTGGTCCCCCTGGTTGCTCTTGGTCCCCCAGGCTGTGCTTGGTACCCCAGGCTGTGCTTGGTCCCCCAGGCTCTGCTTGGTCCCCCAGGCTCTGCTTGGTCCCCCTGGTTGCTCTTGGTCCCTCAGGCTGTGCTTGGTCCCCCAGGCTGTGCTTGGTCCCCCGGTGTAGGAAGGTGGCTACCTGACTATGGTTACCCCAGATTTTTTGCCTGTGTTTAGCTGGTTTTTTGACTTAGTTGACCTGGTTCCCTGCTAATCAGGGCCCCAGGCCATCTGCTCTCTCTGTAAAATGGATTCCATGTACCCTAGGTACATACCAATTGGAAATGGACTCCTTGTCAGCCCCTGTAGAATGCACTATAGGTGCACAGGGCACAGGAGCCACTAAGGCCTACCAGGGGCTGCAGCATATCTTTTGCCACCCCTGGCTGGTTCTTAAATTGACACAACTGGCTGATCACTCAGCTGGGGTAAGGTGGTGTACACACCCCTTGCTTAGATATAGTATACCTATGTCTAAACCTATATCTGGACACATGTAAACCTGTGAGCCACTCCTATAGACAGGCCTCACCAATCCTGGAGGCTGGGTGCATGGTTTTTATGTGAGATGGAGCTCTAGCATGAGCTGAGCCTGTCTGCAGCCGTCGGGAACAAATCCCTAAGCTGTTTCAGGATAATGCCATACCATATACTATTAAGTGCCTTATAATCCTCGCGGTTATTTAGCAACTCTGGTTTGGCTTTATCAAAACATGTCGTGTAAGGTGTCATACGCTTTGGAATACCATCCCCTCGCCAGTTCTGGCGACGGGGATGGCATTCCACCCCTCTAGAGGGGTAAGACATGGTACTTCACTTTAATGCGGTTGATTTCTCCAAAGGCCTTAAGATCCACAAAATGGATGCCTCTGCCACAGACAAATGTCTGGACCCCTGGAGCTGACCGAAACCCAGTCAAGGGGGTCCTGGACAAAGGGTTTCCTGTCACAGGAGGGTGTCACCGCCCTCCAGACAGGAGATAGTGTATTGTAGCAGGGAGGTTTGAAAGAAACCAGACACTGCCTGGGGCGCACAAGGCTGCACCTTGCATAATCCGGCCAAACCGGTTCTGGGGCACTCCAGCCCTCGTGCCAGGGCGGCCTGGATCAAAGGAAGGGGGTGTATCCACCCACTTCCTGGGTCCCACCCATAGGAGGGGACCTAGCAGGTAATCACGCCCACCAGATTCGAATAAGAGTGGGAGCAGTGCCAATGCACATCAGATTTCCTGGAAGAAACATTTGAAACGATATTCTGGACCCTTCGCCCTCCATCTCAACGTGGAAGCCCGAAGAATCTCCCTTGTGGTCAAGGAGTGACCACCCTGCAGCAGCAGGCACCATCCAGCCCTCGACGTCTACTTGGTTGCAGTTCCCGCCGGAACTCGAGCGACTGAGATCGACGAGATCAAGCCTGCCCAGCTTCTAACAGCCCGATCCACAGTCCCTACAAAGCTGAGACCCGTGGAGGCGACCGGAAGCGTGGGGCACGCCATCTTGAAGTGACCACGAGACGCTGACCGTGCAGCCCACGAGTGACCCTCGAAGCTGTACACCGGGGTTTGAGAAGCCCCCACCCTGAGCTACTCCTGAGCCGAAGTTCAGCCCTCCACACTCGACGAGTGCTGCGTGGGGCCCTTTGGCACGATTTGGCTCAACGCGTTGGCCCGGTCACTTGCCAGCTGGCTTGTGGTCCCTGTGCCGACGAACTACAAAAGAAGACTCGTGATTCTGGTTGCTCCAGATCCACACCAGCTCCCCTGAAAGGGAGCCCCGACTCTGACCTTCCTGGTCCGAGTGAGACGCCATCTTCCAATCCCGCGTGGATTGCTCTTACCAAGGCTTGTTTGCTCCAAACCGGAAGCCGACTGCACCGACGGTGAGAGCCTGCGTGGGACAGATCGTGACCTGCTCCTGGACGTCGCAGATGCCCCAGAGCCCACGTGACAGCGAAGAGAAGCGCCTCGACGACCACCTGATTGCGCCCGACATTGCCTGGTTCCGTCCTGGTTCCACCCTGGTCACTGCTGAGTGACCCAGACTCTGTCCCCTCTGCTTTCAGGTACTCTACAACTTGAGTCCACCCTTGGACTCCACCGGACACTTCGTCTTCACCCTGCCTGCAGCCCTTTCAGCTTCAAGCACCAAGAGCCTGCGTGTCAAAACCCGACGCCACTTCGACCCTGTGCACCCACTTCCTGTGGGTGAGGTAACTTTGCTCCGCCGGTGTTCCCACACTGGTGCACACCTCTAGGGTCTGTGTGTTAAGTTTTGTTCCTCTAGGTTCAGCGGAAGTGTCCTTAAACTTTAACTATTTGACTTTTACGCACCATTGGTTAACATTGGTGCATGCGTGCGCTTTCCGCACATCTCCCGAATCCCGAGGGCCATTCCCGACTTCAGCATTGCTTGTCCTGACTGCTCCCAGCGATTCCCTAGGCCCTAGGCCTAACCACTGTTCGAGTGGCCTCTCTTATACCACTTGTTTAGTATATGGTTTGAGTGGCCCCCTGCCCTCATCCATAATTGTGCAACTTTGTATGTTTAAACAGTGCTTTTGATTTAACGCTTGTGCCCCTTTATTCATAAAGAATACTGGGGATTGTTTTTAGTAATAAACACATATATTTTTATAATATATACTTGTGTGGTGTCCTTTCATTTGGTATTACAGGATTGTATGTGGTAAAACAGCTCGCTTAACACGACCTCTTAAGTTAAGCCTTTAGGCTGCTTAGTCCATGCTACCACTAGGATAGCTTGTCTAATAAGGTTGACTTACAACCAGACACCATAAGGGGATTGTTTGGTCAGGTAGTAGGTGGTTCCAGAATTGGAAACATCCCCTACCAGGCCAACTTCTCACATTGGTGAGCAGCGGTGCGGATTTGAGCTTGCTGTTGTTTTACCATTGCAATCTTTATATCAAATTGAAAGATCACATCAAGTACCTCTAGGTACATATAAAATCAAAAGCTTAGCATATTAAGTTCTACTGAACTTAGTAGTTGTAGGTTGAAGGGAGTAGCACACCCCTGACTACAACTCACTAGCAAGGTCCAGTAGGAAAACACTTAGTGTAGGTAAGTGCACCACTTACACCTCACTAGTAACCATGTCCGACACAGGAAAGGCCTCAGGGTCTAGTCCTGTGACAGTTGACCCTACCCAGGCAACTTCTGGATATGACAAACTAACCCGCAGAGACTTGATTGTCTTGTGCAAAGCAAGAGGGTTAAAAAGGGGCAGAAGCCCCACCTGCCTAATCCTGATAGGACTCCTAGAACAGGATGACTTAGAGAGGGCAAAAGCAGCTTCCCTAGATACAGGAACTGAAGGGAACCCCCCTGCAGTTGATCCCCCTGAAGAGGAGGATGATGATGACTTGGATGAGGACTCAGAAGTTGAGGACTTAGAAGTACAGGATCAGGGTAGCCAGGTTCCAGTTGGTAGGCTTAGCCAGGCCAACTTGGACCTACTGGGGAATGGAGAGGGCCAGCACCTCCCCAGAACCCAACATATGATTCCCCCAGGCAACAGAAGAGTGAGATCTCCCTCAGGAGACTCTCATCTTTCTAGTGCCTCCAGGGAATCACAGAGAGGCATGAATGCTTCTCAAAAGTTAGAGCATAGGGCCAGAATGAGGGCTGTCAAACTCCAGATAGAGAGGGAGGAGGTAGCCTTGGCTCAAGCTAAACTTGCCTTGGCAAGAGAGCAGAAATTGTGTGGCTTAGATGCCACTGGTGGCAGCAATATTCCTAAAGAGAAACCCAGGTCCTATGATAGTAGAAACCTGACAAAGATTGTGCCCCCCTTCAAAGAAGGGGATGACATCCACAAATGGATGACTGCTCTTGAGAGAGCCTGCATGGTACAGCAGGTTCCTGAGGAACAGTGGGCAGCAATCTTATGGTACTCCTTTTCAGAGAAAGGGAGGGACAAGCTCCTCACTGTCAGACATGAGGATGCAAACAATTACAAAGTCCTGAAGAGTGTTGTAGGAGAGTAGGGTCTGCTATCCTATGGTCACCCCAAATTTTTGCTTTTTGCTTCACTGGTTTTCGACTACTGAGGCTGTGGGCCTGCTGATCAGACCCCCAGCCTGCTGTTCTCTCACTAAATTAATGACACATGTGCTATAGGCACATACCAATTGGAAATGGACTCCTTGTCAGCCCCTGTAGAATGCACTATAGGTGCACAGGGCACAGGAGCCACTAAGGCCTACCAGGGGCTGCAGCATATCTTTTGCCACCCCTGGCTGGTTCTTAAATTGACACAACTGGCTGATCACTCAGCTGGGGTAAGGTGGTGTACACACCCCTTGCTTAGATATAGTATACCTATGTCTAAACCTATATCTGGACACATGTAAACCTGTGAGCCACTCCTATAGACAGGCCTCACCAATCCTGGAGGCTGGGTGCTTGGTTTTTATGTGAGATGGAGCTCTAGCATGAGCTGAGCCTGTCTGCAGCCGTCGGGAACAAATCCCTAAGCTGTTTCAGGATAATGCCATACCATATACTATTAAGTGCCTTATAATCCTCGCGGTTATTTAGCAACTCTGGTTTGGCTTTATCAAAACATGTCGTGTAAGGTGTCATACGCTTTGGAATACCATCCCCTCGCCAGTTCTGGCGACGGGGATGGCATTCCACCCCTCTAGAGGGGTAAGACATGTTACTTTACTTTAATGCGGTTGATTTCTCCAAAGACCTTAAGATCCCCAAAATGGATGCCTCTGCCACAGACAAATGTCTGGACCCCTGGAGCTGACCGAAACCCAGTCAAGGGGGTCCTGGACAAAGGGTTTCCTGTCACAGGAGGGTGTCACCGCCCTCCAGACAGGAGATAGTGTATTGTAGCAGGGAGGTTTGAAAGAAACCAGACACTGCCTGGGGCGCACAAGGCTGCCCCTTGCATAATCCGGCCAAACCGGTTCTGGGGCACTCCAGCCCTCGTGCCAGGGCGGCCTGGATCAAAGGAAGGGGGTGTATCCACCCACTTCCTGGGTCCCACCCATAGGAGGGGACCTAGCAGGTAATCACGCCCACCAGATTCGAATAAGAGTGGGAGCAGTGCCAATGCACATCAGATTTCCTGGAAGAAACATTTGAAACGATATTCTGGACCCTTCGCCCTCCATCTCAACGTGGAAGCCCGAAGAATCTCCCTTGTGGTCAAGGAGTGACCACCCTGCAGCAGCAGGCACCATCCAGCCCTCGACGTCTACTTAGTTGCAGTTCCCGCCGGAACTCGAGCGACTGAGATCGACGAGATCAAGCCTGCCCAGCTTCTAACAGCCCGATCCACAGTCCCTGCAAAGCTGAGACCCGTGGAGGCGACCGGAAGCGTGGGGCACGCCATCTTGAAGTGACCACGAGACGCTGACCGTGCAGCCCACGAGTGACCCTCGAAGCTGTACACCGGGGTTTGAGAAGCCCCCACCCTGAGCTACTCCTGAGCCGAAGTTCAGCCCTCCACACTCGACGAGTGCTGCGTGGGGCCCTTTGGCACGATTTGGCTCAACGCGTTGGCCCGGTCACTTGCCAGCTGGCTTGTGGTCCCTGTGCCGACGAACTACAAAAGAAGACTCGTGATTCTGGTTGCTCCAGATCCACACCAGCTCCCCTGAAAGGGAGCCCCGACTCTGACCTTCCTGGTCCGAGTGAGACGCCATCTTCCAATCCCGCGTGGATTGCTCTTACCAAGGCTTGTTTGCTCCAAACCGGAAGCCGACTGCACCGACGGTGAGAGCCTGCGTGGGACAGATCGTGACCTGCTCCTGGACGTCGCAGATGCCCCAGAGCCCACGTGACAGCGAAGAGAAGCGCCTCGACGACCACCTGATTGCGCCCGACATTGCCTGGTTCCATCCTGGTTCCACCCTGGTCACTGCTGAGTGACCCAGACTCTGTCCCCTCTGCTTTCAGGTACTCTACAACTTGAGTCCACCCTTGGACTCCACCGGACACTTCGTCTTCACCCTGCCTGCAGCCCTTTCAGCTTCAAGCACCAAGAGCCTGCGTGTCAAAACCCGACGCCACTTCGACCCTGTGCACCCACTTCCTGTGGGTGAGGTAACTTTGCTCCGCCGGTGTTCCCACACTGGTGCACACCTCTAGGGTCTGTGTGTTAAGTTTTGTTCCTCTAGGTTCAGCGGAAGTGTCCTTAAACTTTAACTATTTGACTTTTACGCACCATTGGTTAACATTGGTGCATGCGTGCGCTTTCCGCACATCTCCCGAATCCCGAGGGCCTTTCCCGACTTCAGCATTGCTTGTCCTGACTGCTCCCAGCGATTCCCTAGGCCCTAGGCCTAACCACTGTTCGAGTGGCCTCTCTTATACCACTTGTTTAGTATATGGTTTGAGTGGCCCCCTGCCCTCATCCATAATTGTGCAACTTTGTATGTTTAAACAGTGCTTTTGATTTAACGCTTGTGCCCCTTTATTCATAAAGAATACTGGGGATTGTTTTTAGTAATAAACACATATATTTTTATAATATATACTTGTGTGGTGTCCTTTCATTTGGTATTACAGGATTGTATGTGGTAAAACAGCTCGCTTAACACGACCTCTTAAGTTAAGCCTTTAGGCTGCTTAGTCCATGCTACCCCTAGGATAGCTTGTCTAATAAGGTTGACTTACAACCAGACACCATAAGGGGATTGTTTGGTCAGGTAGTAGGTGGTTCCAGAATTGGAAACATCCCCTACCAGGCCAACTTCTCACATTGGTGAGCAGCGGTGCGGATTTGAGCTTGCTGTTGTTTTACCATTGCAATCTTTATATCAAATTGAAAGATCACATCAAGTACCTCTAGGTACATATAAAATCAAAAGCTTAGCATATTAAGTTCTACTGAACTTAGTAGTTGTAGGTTGAAGGGAGTAGCACACCCCTGACTACAACTCACTAGCAAGGTCCAGTAGGAAAACACTTAGTGTAGGTAAGTGCACCACTTACACCTCACTAGTAACCATGTCCGACACAGGAAAGGCCTCAGGGTCTAGTCCTGTGACAGTTGACCCTACCCAGGCAACTTCTGGATATGACAAACTAACCCGCAGAGACTTGATTGTCTTGTGCAAAGCAAGAGGGTTAAAAAGGGGCAGAAGCCCCACCTGCCTAATCCTGATAGGACTCCTAGAACAGGATGACTTAGTGTGAGAAGTTGGCCTGGTAGGGGATGTTTCCAATTCTGGAACCACCTACTACCTGACCAAACAATCCCCTTATGGTGTCTGGTTGTAAGTCAACCTTATTAGACAAGCTATCCTAGGGGTAGCATGGACTAAGCAGCCTAAAGGCTTAACTTAAGAGGTCGTGTTAAGCGAGCTGTTTTACCACATACAATCCTGTAATACCAAATGAAAGGACACCACACAAGTATATATTATAAAAATATATGTGTTTATTACTAAAAACAATCCCCAGTATTCTTTATGAATAAAGGGGCACAAGCGTTAAATCAAAAGCACTGTTTAAACATACAAAGTTGCACAATTATGGATGAGGGCAGGGGGCCACTCAAACCATATACTAAACAAGTGGTATAAGAGAGGCCACTCGAACAGTGGTTAGGCCTAGGGCCTAGGGAATCGCTGGGAGCAGTCAGGACAAGCAATGCTGAAGTCGGGAAAGGCCCTCGGGATTCGGGAGATGTGCGGAAAGCGCACGCATGCACCAATGTTAACCAATGGTGCGTAAAAGTCAAATAGTTAAAGTTTAAGGACACTTCCGCTGAACCTAGAGGAACAAAACTTAACACACAGACCCTAGAGGTGTGCACCAGTGTGGGAACACCGGCGGAGCAAAGTTACCTCACCCACAGGAAGTGGGTGCACAGGGTCGAAGTGGCGTCGGGTTTTGACACGCAGGCTCTTGGTGCTTGAAGCTGAAAGGGCTGCAGGCAGGGTGAAGACGAAGTGTCCGGTGGAGTCCAAGGGTGGACTCAAGTTGTAGAGTACCTGAAAGCAGAGGGGACAGAGTCTGGGTCACTCAGCAGTGACCAGGGTGGAACCAGGATGGAACCAGGCAATGTCGGGCGCAATCAGGTGGTCGTCGAGGCGCTTCTCTTCGCTGTCACGTGGGCTCTGGGGCATCTGCGACGTCCAGGAGCAGGTCACGATCTGTCCCACGCAGGCTCTCACCGTCGGTGCAGTCGGCTTCAGGTTTGGAGCAAACAAGCCTTGGTAAGAGCAATCCACGCGGGATTGGAAGATGGCGTCTCACTCGGACCAGGAAGGTCAGAGTCGGGGCTCCCTTTCAGGGGAGCTGGTGTGGATCTGGAGCAACCAGAATCACGAGTCTTCTTTTGTAGTTCGTCGGCACAGGGACCACAAGCCAGCTGGCAAGTGACCGGGCCAACGCGTTGAGCCAAATCGTGCCAAAGGGCCCCACGCAGCACTCGTCGAGTGTGGAGGGCTGAACTTCGGCTCAGGAGTAGCTCAGGGTGGGGGCTTCTCAAACCCCGGTGTACAGCTTCGAGGGTCACTCGTGGGCTGCACGGTCAGCGTCTCGTGGTCACTTCAAGATGGCGTGCCCCACGCTTCCGGTCGCCTCCACGGGTCTCAGCTTTGCAGGGACTGTGGATCGGGCTGTTAGAAGCTGGGCAGGCTTGATCTCGTCGATCTCAGTCGCTCGAGTTCCGGCGGGAACTGCAACTAAGTAGACGTCGAGGGCTGGATGGTGCCTGCTGCTGCAGGGTGGTCACTCCTTGACCACAAGGGAGATTCTTCGGGCTTCCACGTTGAGATGGAGGGCGAAGGGTCCAGAATATCGTTTCAAATGTTTCTTCCAGGAAATCTGATGTGCATTGGCACTGCTCCCACTCTTATTCGAATCTGGTGGGCGTGATTACCTGCTAGGTCCCCTCCTATGGGTGGGACCCAGGAAGTGGGTGGATACACCCCCTTCCTTTGATCCAGGCCGCCCTGGCACGAGGGCTGGAGTGCCCCAGAACCGGTTTGGCCGGATTATGCAAGGGGCAGCCTTGTGCGCCCCAGGCAGTGTCTGGTTTCTTTCAAACCTCCCTGCTACAATACACTATCTCCTGTCTGGAGGGCGGTGACACCCTCCTGTGACAGGAAACCCTTTGTCCAGGACCCCCTTGACTGGGTTTCGGTCAGCTCCAGGGGTCCAGACATTTGTCTGTGGCAGAGGCATCCATTTTGTGGATCTTAAGGCCTTTGGAGAAATCAACCGCATTAAAGTGAAGTAACATGTCTTACCCCTCTAGAGGGGTGGAATGCCATCCCCGTCGCCAGAACTGGCGAGGGGATGGTATTCCAAAGCGTATGACACCTTACACGACATGTTTTGATAAAGCCAAACCAGAGTTGCTAAATAACCGCGAGGATTATAAGGCACTTAATAGTATATGGTATGGCATTATCCTGAAACAGCTTAGGGATTTGTTCCCGACGGCTGCAGACAGGCTCAGCTCATGCTAGAGCTCCATCTCACATAAAAACCATGCACCCAGCCTCCAGGATTGGTGAGGCCTGTCTATAGGAGTGGCTCACAGGTTTACATGTGTCCAGATATAGGTTTAGACATAGGTATACTATATCTAAGCAAGGGGTGTGTACACCACCTTACCCCAGCTGAGTGATCAGCCAGTTGTGTCAATTTAAGAACCAGCCAGGGGTGGCAAAAGATATGCTGCAGCCCCTGGTAGGCCTTAGTGGCTCCTGTGCCCTGTGCACCTATAGTGCATTCTACAGGGGCTGACAAGGAGTCCATTTCCAATTGGTATGTACCTAGGGTACATGGAATCCATTTTACAGAGAGAGCAGATGGCCTGGGGCCCTGATTAGCAGGGAACCAGGTCAACTAAGTCAAAAAACCAGCTAAACACAGGCAAAAAATCTGGGGTAACCATAGTCAGGTAGCCACCTTCCTACATAACCCCCCCCCAAACGAAAGGAGATAAGGCTATCCTTGGCCAGGTAAGCCTATATTGCCTGAGTGGCCATATAAGGAAGTACCTGCACTAGCATGGGTACCCCCTGTCTCATGGTCCACTAAGCAGTCCCTCACCCTTTGGGTATTAGAGGGTCTCCACCATAGGGAATCACTACCTTGGGTGTGTTTATGCAAAGTTAAAGGCTGGTTTGGATATGGAGTATTGAAGTGAGGCTCTACTAATTTAGGGCTTAGCTTCCTCCAATTATCTTCCACCATGTGTGCCTTTCTTTCTTTAACTGAGTTGCACTGTGCTCTCAGGGTCAACCTCTGGCTACCTAAAGCTGGAGGCTGGGTCCCTCTGTTTGGCTTGCTGGAGGGACAGTTCAGGTTTGGGCCCTTTGGGTCCCAGGTTTGGCTGTGCCCAACAGAATCCATCTGTGGGAGGTCCCTAACTGTTTTTAAGGGGGCTCCCTTAGGAGTTTTTAAAGTTTTCACCTTACTAGGGCTACTAGTTTTGGTGCACCTAATCTTTTGATGGGGGTGCTTTATTTGACAGGGGGCCCTCTGGGTCTCACTGTCCTTCTTGTCCTCTGCAGCCCTGGGCTGGCTAAGGCAAGGTAGAGAGGGGCAGGTTACCTGCTCCAGACTGGGTCCCACCTGAGAAGGGTCCACCGCCATCAGAGGCTCTGTCAGGCCAGGCCTAACAACCTCTGGGGCAGTTCCTTCATCAGGGGTAAGATCAGTTCCCTGAGGAGGCTGATCCTGTTCTAAAGTCTGGCGAGGGGGAGATTTCTCTTCCTCCTCCATGCTCTCAGTTTGTGTGGAGTTATCCATCATTTCAGGTTTCACAACACACGTGTCAGTTTGAGTTTGGGCTGTGGCCATCACAGCCCCACCAACCTTTTCAGGAGGAGACTCAGTTTGGGTTTCTGCTGTTATCATAACAGCTTTGCTATTCTGTTCAGGAAGAGCTTTTGCTAAAGATGGGGCAGGGAGTATCTCCGCCCTACCAACCTTTTCAGGAAGGACATCTTGAATTGGGGCTGTAGCCATTACAGCCCCACTAACCTTTCCATTGGAATTTACCATTCTAGAATGGATTTCCTGTTCAACCCCAGCCCAGGCTGAGATTTCTAAATCATTACCCAGTAGACAGTCTACAGGCAAGTTTGGGGACACTGCCACTCTCTTTGGGCCAGTGACACCTCCCCAGCTGAGACTTACTACTGCCATGGGATGATTTGTTTGGATGCCATCAATGTTTATTACCTGGTATGTGGCACCAGGTAAAAGTTGCTTAGAGGGGACTATGCCATCAGCCACCATGGTGATGCTAGCCCCTGTGTCTCTAAAAGCTTCAACTCTTAAACCATTGATGATGGGTTCTTGTCTATACTTGCTCAAAGTATTTGGGCAAGCAGAGAAGTTGGCAAACCCCATGCCAGCCTCATAAACAAGATCATTGGGTGATGGGGACCTGGATAGGCCAGGGTCCACCTGATTTCCAAAAGTAAACCCACCCAGATTCCTGGGTGTGCTTCCACTTCCTGGGGGATTACTGCTGACAGTAACAGGAGGTGTTGAAGCTGGCTTTGGAGGTATATTTTCTTTATTGTTATTCTTGGGACAACAGCTGTCTGTTTTGTAATGCCCCACCTGTTTACAGGGATAACAATAGGGTTTTTTCTCAGTTGAAGAAGTGTCTTGGGACCCACCCCCATCCTTGGAGTTTTGGGGCCCTGGGGAAGTCTTTTCTTTACTTTTATCCCCACCCTTATCTTGAGGCTTGGTAGACTCCTTCTTCTGGTTACTGTCCTGATTCTTAGGCCTAATCCTGGTTCTGACCCATTTGTCTGCCTTCTTTCCCAATTCTTGGGGAGAGGTCAGATCAGAGTCTACCAGGTGCTGGTGTAAGAGCTGGTTCTGACAATTACTTAGGATCTGCTCCCTCATAATCAAATTATACAATCCTGTAAAGTCATGTACTTTGCTGCCATGTAGCCAACCCTCCAGAGCCTTAGTTGCACAATCAACAAAATCAGTCCAGTCCTGAGTCTGTGTCTTCTGGGTGTCTCTGAACTTCAACCTGTACTGTTCAGTGGTTAAGCCAAACCCATCTATCAGAACACTCTTCAGGACTTTGTAATTGTTTGCATCCTCATGTCTAACAGTGAGGAGCTTATCTCTCCCTTTCTCTGAAAAGGAGTACCATAAGATTGCTGCCCACTGTTCCTCAGGAACCTGCTGTACCATGCAGGCTCTCTCAAGAGCAGTCATCCATTTGTGGATGTCATCCCCTTCCTTGAAGGGGGGCACAATCTTTGTCAGGTTTCTACTATCATAGGACCTGGGTTTCTCTTTAGGAATATTGCTGCCACCAGTGGCATCTAAGCCACACAATTTTTGCTCTCTTGCCAAGGCAAGTTTAGCTTGAGCCAAGGCTACCTCCTCCCTCTCTATCTGGAGTTTGACAGCCCTCATTCTGGCCCTATGTTCTAGCTTTTGAGAAGCACCCATGCTTCTCTGTGATTCTCTGGAGGCACTAGAAATATGAGAGTCCCCTGAGGGAGATCTCACTCTTCTGTTGCCTGGGAGAATCATATGTTGGGTTCTGGGGAGGTGCTGGCCCTCTCCATTCCCCAGTAGGTCCAAGTTGGCCTGGCTAAGCCTACCAACTGGAACCTGGCTACCCTGATCCTGTACTTCTAAGTCCTCAACTTCTGAGTCCTCATCCAAGTCATCATCATCCTCCTCTTCAGGGGGATCAACTGCAGGGGGGTTCCCTCCAGTTCCTGTATCTAGGGAAGCTGCTTTTGCCCTCTCTAAGTCATCCTGTTCTAGGAGTCCTATCAGGATTAGGCAGGTGGGGCTTCTGCCCCTTTTTAACCCTCTTGCTTTGCACAAGACAATCAAGTCTCTGCGGGTTAGTTTGTCATATCCAGAAGTTGCCTGGGTAGGGTCAACTGTCACAGGACTAGACCCTGAGGCCTTTCCTGTGTCGGACATGGTTACTAGTGAGGTGTAAGTGGTGCACTTACCTACACTAAGTGTTTTCCTACTGGACCTTGCTAGTGAGTTGTAGTCAGGGGTGTGCTACTCCCTTCAACCTACAACTACTAAGTTCAGTAGAACTTAATATGCTAAGCTTTTGATTTTATATGTACCTAGAGGTACTTGATGTGATCTTTCAATTTGATATAAAGATTGCAATGGTAAAACAACAGCAAGCTCAAATCCGCACCGCTGCTCACCAATGTGAGAAGTTGGCCTGGTAGGGGATGTTTCCAATTCTGGAACCACCTACTACCTGACCAAACAATCCCCTTATGGTGTCTGGTTGTAAGTCAACCTTATTAGACAAGCTATCCTAGGGGTAGCATGGACTAAGCAGCCTAAAGGCTTAACTTAAGAGGTCGTGTTAAGCGAGCTGTTTTACCACATACAATCCTGTAATACCAAATGAAAGGACACCACACAAGTATATATTATAAAAATATATGTGTTTATTACTAAAAACAATCCCCAGTATTCTTTATGAATAAAGGGGCACAAGCGTTAAATCAAAAGCACTGTTTAAACATACAAAGTTGCACAATTATGGATGAGGGCAGGGGGCCACTCAAACCATATACTAAACAAGTGGTATAAGAGAGGCCACTCGAACAGTGGTTAGGCCTAGGGCCTAGGGAATCGCTGGGAGCAGTCAGGACAAGCAATGCTGAAGTCGGGAAAGGCCCTCGGGATTCGGGAGATGTGCGGAAAGCGCACGCATGCACCAATGTTAACCAATGGTGCGTAAAAGTCAAATAGTTAAAGTTTAAGGACACTTCCGCTGAACCTAGAGGAACAAAACTTAACACACAGACCCTAGAGGTGTGCACCAGTGTGGGAACACCGGCGGAGCAAAGTTACCTCACCCACAGGAAGTGGGTGCACAGGGTCGAAGTGGCGTCGGGTTTTGACACGCAGGCTCTTGGTGCTTGAAGCTGAAAGGGCTGCAGGCAGGGTGAAGACGAAGTGTCCGGTGGAGTCCAAGGGTGGACTCAAGTTGTAGAGTACCTGAAAGCAGAGGGGACAGAGTCTGGGTCACTCAGCAGTGACCAGGGTGGAACCAGGATGGAACCAGGCAATGTCGGGCGCAATCAGGTGGTCGTCGAGGCGCTTCTCTTCGCTGTCACGTGGGCTCTGGGGCATCTGCGACGTCCAGGAGCAGGTCACGATCTGTCCCACGCAGGCTCTCACCGTCGGTGCAGTCGGCTTCCGGTTTGGAGCAAACAAGCCTTGGTAAGAGCAATCCACGCGGGATTGGAAGATGGCGTCTCACTCGGACCAGGAAGGTCAGAGTCGGGGCTCCCTTTCAGGGGAGCTGGTGTGGATCTGGAGCAACCAGAATCACGAGTCTTCTTTTGTAGTTCGTCGGCACAGGGACCACAAGCCAGCTGGCAAGTGACCGGGCCAACGCGTTGAGCCAAATCGTGCCAAAGGGCCCCACGCAGCACTCGTCGAGTGTGGAGGGCTGAACTTCGGCTCAGGAGTAGCTCAGGGTGGGGGCTTCTCAAACCCCGGTGTACAGCTTCGAGGGTCACTCGTGGGCTGCACGGTCAGCGTCTCGTGGTCACTTCAAGATGGCGTGCCCCACGCTTCCGGTCGCCTCCACGGGTCTCAGCTTTGCAGGGACTGTGGATCGGGCTGTTAGAAGCTGGGCAGGCTTGATCTCGTCGATCTCAGTCGCTCGAGTTCCGGCGGGAACTGCAACTAAGTAGACGTCGAGGGCTGGATGGTGCCTGCTGCTGCAGGGTGGTCACTCCTTGACCACAAGGGAGATTCTTCGGGCTTCCACGTTGAGATGGAGGGCGAAGGGTCCAGAATATCGTTTCAAATGTTTCTTCCAGGAAATCTGATGTGCATTGGCACTGCTCCCACTCTTATTCGAATCTGGTGGGCGTGATTACCTGCTAGGTCCCCTCCTATGGGTGGGACCCAGGAAGTGGGTGGATACACCCCCTTCCTTTGATCCAGGCCGCCCTGGCACGAGGGCTGGAGTGCCCCAGAACCGGTTTGGCCGGATTATGCAAGGGGCAGCCTTGTGCGCCCCAGGCAGTGTCTGGTTTCTTTCAAACCTCCCTGCTACAATACACTATCTCCTGTCTGGAGGGCGGTGACACCCTCCTGTGACAGGAAACCCTTTGTCCAGGACCCCCTTGACTGGGTTTCGGTCAGCTCCAGGGGTCCAGACATTTGTCTGTGGCAGAGGCATCCATTTTGTGGATCTTAAGGCCTTTGGAGAAATCAACCGCATTAAAGTGAAGTAACATGTCTTACCCCTCTAGAGGGGTGGAATGCCATCCCCGTCGCCAGAACTGGCGAGGGGATGGTATTCCAAAGCGTATGACACCTTACACGACATGTTTTGATAAAGCCAAACCAGAGTTGCTAAATAACCGCGAGGATTATAAGGCACTTAATAGTATATGGTATGGCATTATCCTGAAACAGCTTAGGGATTTGTTCCCGACGGCTGCAGACAGGCTCAGCTCATGCTAGAGCTCCATCTCACATAAAAACCATGCACCCAGCCTCCAGGATTGGTGAGGCCTGTCTATAGGAGTGGCTCACAGGTTTACATGTGTCCAGATATAGGTTTAGACATAGGTATACTATATCTAAGCAAGGGGTGTGTACACCACCTTACCCCAGCTGAGTGATCAGCCAGTTGTGTCAATTTAAGAACCAGCCAGGGGTGGCAAAAGATATGCTGCAGCCCCTGGTAGGCCTTAGTGGCTCCTGTGCCCTGTGCACCTATAGTGCATTCTACAGGGGCTGACAAGGAGTCCATTTCCAATTGGTATGTACCTAGGGTACATGGAATCCATTTTACAGAGAGAGCAGATGGCCTGGGGCCCTGATTAGCAGGGAACCAGGTCAACTAAGTCAAAAAACCAGCTAAACACAGGCAAAAAATCTGGGGTAACCATAGTCAGGTAGCCACCTTCCTACACTTAGAGAGGGCAAAAGCAGCTTCCCTAGATACAGGAACTGGAGGGAACCCCCCTGCAGTTGATCCCTGTGAGAAGTTGGCCTGGTAGGGGATGTTTCCAATTCTGGAACCACCTACTACCTGACCAAACAATCCCCTTATGGTGTCTGGTTGTAAGTCAACCTTATTAGACAAGCTATCCTAGGGGTAGCATGGACTAAGCAGCCTAAAGGCTTAACTTAAGAGGTCGTGTTAAGCGAGCTGTTTTACCACATACAATCCTGTAATACCAAATGAAAGGACACCACACAAGTATATATTATAAAAATATATGTGTTTATTACTAAAAACAATCCCCAGTATTCTTTATGAATAAAGGGGCACAAGCGTTAAATCAAAAGCACTGTTTAAACATACAAAGTTGCACAATTATGGATGAGGACAGGGGGCCACTCAAACCATATACTAAACAAGTGGTATAAGAGAGGCCACTCGAACAGTGGTTAGGCCTAGGGCCTAGGGAATCGCTGGGAGCAGTCAGGACAAGCAATGCTGAAGTCGGGAATGGCCCTCGGGATTCGGGAGATGTGCGGAAAGCGCACGCATGCACCAATGTTAACCAATGGTGCGTAAAAGTCAAATAGTTAAAGTTTAAGGACACTTCCGCTGAACCTAGAGGAACAAAACTTAACACACAGACCCTAGAGGTGTGCACCAGTGTGGGAACACCGGCGGAGCAAAGTTACCTCACCCACAGGAAGTGGGTGCACAGGGTCGAAGTGGCGTCGGGTTTTGACACGCAGGCTCTTGGTGCTTGAAGCTGAAAGGGCTGCAGGCAGGGTGAAGACGAAGTGTCCGGTGGAGTCCAAGGATGGACTCAAGTTGTAGAGTACCTGAAAGCAGAGGGGACAGAGTCTGGGTCACTCAGCAGTGACCAGGGTGGAACCAGGACGGAACCAGGCAATGTCGGGCGCAATCAGGTGGTCGTCGAGGCGCTTCTCTTCGCTGTCACGTGGGCTCTGGGGCATCTGCGACGTCCAGGAGCAGGTCACGATCTGTCCCACGCAGGCTCTCACCGTCGGTGCAGTCGGCTTCCGGTTTGGAGCAAACAAGCCTTGGTAAGAGCAATCCACGCGGGATTGGAAGATGGCGTCTCACTCGGACCAGGAAGGTCAGAGTCAGGGCTCCCTTTCAGAGGAGCTGGTGTGGATCTGGAGCAACCAGAATCACGAGTCTTCTTTTGTAGTTCGTCGGCACAGGGACCACAAGCCAGCTGGCAAGTGACCGGGCCAACGCGTTGAGCCAAATCGTGCCAAAGGGCCCCACGCAGCACTCGTCGAGTGTGGAGGGCTGAACTTCGGCTCAGGAGTAGCTCAGGGTGGGGGCTTCTCAAACCCCGGTGTACAGCTTCGAGGGTCACTCGTGGGCTGCACGGTCAGCGTCTCGTGGTCACTTCAAGATGGCGTGCCCCACGCTTCCGGTCGCCTCCACGGGTCTCAGCTTTGCATGGACTGTGGATCGGGCTGTTAGAAGCTGGGCAGGCTTGATCTCGTCGATCTCAGTCGCTCGAGTTCCGGCGGGAACTGCAACTAAGTAGACGTCGAGGGCTGGATGGTGCCTGCTGCTGCAGGGTGGTCACTCCTTGACCACAAGGGAGATTCTTCGGGCTTCCACGTTGAGATGGAGGGCGAAGGGTCCAGAATATCGTTTCAAATGTTTCTTCCAGGAAATCTGATGTGCATTGGCACTGCTCCCACTCTTATTCGAATCTGGTGGGCGTGATTACCTGCTAGGTCCCCTCCTATGGGTGGGACCCAGGAAGTGGGTGGATACACCCCCTTCCTTTGATCCAGGCCGCCCTGGCACGAGGGCTGGAGTGCCCCAGAACCGGTTTGGCCGGATTATGCAAGGGGCAGCCTTGTGCGCCCCAGGCAGTGTCTGGTTTCTTTCAAACCTCCCTGCTACAATACACTATCTCCTGTCTGGAGGGCGGTGACACCCTCCTGTGACAGGAAACCCTTTGTCCAGGACCCCCTTGACTGGGTTTCGGTCAGCTCCAGGGGTCCAGACATTTGTCTGTGGCAGAGGCATCCATTTTGTGGATCTTAAGGCCTTTGGAGAAATCAACCGCATTAAAGTGAAGTAACATGTCTTACCCCTCTAGAGGGGTGGAATGCCATCCCCGTCGCCAGAACTGGCGAGGGGATGGTATTCCAAAGCGTATGACACCTTACACGACATGTTTTGATAAAGCCAAACCAGAGTTGCTAAATAACCGCGAGGATTATAAGGCACTTAATAGTATATGGTATGGCATTATCCTGAAACAGCTTAGGGATTTGTTCCCGACGGCTGCAGACAGGCTCAGCTCATGCTAGAGCTCCATCTCACATAAAAACCATGCACCCAGCCTCCAGGATTGGTGAGGCCTGTCTATAGGAGTGGCTCACAGGTTTACATGTGTCCAGATAT
The DNA here is from genome assembly GCF_964261635.1 of Lissotriton helveticus. Taxonomy (NCBI): domain Eukaryota; kingdom Metazoa; phylum Chordata; class Amphibia; order Caudata; family Salamandridae; genus Lissotriton; species Lissotriton helveticus. The sequence continues at coordinate 425,685 of NW_027611671.1, read as the reverse complement.
AGGTTTAGACATAGGTATACTATATCTAAGCAAGGGGTGTGTACACCACCTTACCCCAGCTGAGTGATCAGCCAGTTGTGTCAATTTAAGAACCAGCCAGGGGTGGCAAAAGATATGCTGCAGCCCCTGGTAGGCCTTAGTGGCTCCTGTGCCCTGTGCACCTATAGTGCATTCTACAGGGGCTGACAAGGAGTCCATTTCCAATTGGTATGTGCCTATAGCACATGTGTCATTAATTTAGTGAGAGAACAGCAGGCTGGGGGTCTGATCAGCAGGCCCACAGCCTCAGTAGTCGAAAACCAGTGAAGCAAAAAGCAAAAATTTGGGGTGACCATAGGATAGCAGACCCTACTCTCCTACACAACCCCCCCCCAAACGCAGGGACATTAAACTAACCTTGACCAGATAAGTCTTCATGTTCTAAGTGGAAGTACCTGGAGAGACCATCTGCATTACCATGGTCAGTCCCTGGGCGGTGCTCCACTGTAAAGTCCATCCCCTGTAGGGAAATGGACCACCTGAGCAGTTTGGGATTTTCACCCTTCATCTGATTAAGCCATAAGAGGGGCTTATGGTCTGTTTGCACCAGGAAGTGAGTTCCAAACAAGTAGGACCTCAACTTCTTTAATGCCCAAACCACAGCAAAGGCCTCCCTCTCAATGGCTGACCAACGTTTTTCTCTTGGGGTTAGCCTCCTGCTAATGAAAGCAATTGGCTGGTCTTGACCATCTTGATTAAGTTGTGAGAGTACAGCTCCCACCCCCAACTCAGAAGCATCTGTCTGAACAATGAACTGTTTGGAGTAGTCAGGACTCTTTAGGATAGGTGCAGAGCATATGGCCTTCTTCAGGTCTTCAAATGCCTTCTGACAGCTAACTGTCCACTGAACCTTTTTTGGCATCTTCTTGGATGTCAAGTCATTTAATGGTGTCACTATAGACCCATAGTTTTTCACAAACTTTCTGTAATACCCAGTCAGGCCCAAGAAGGCTCTGACTTGTGTCTGGGTAACTGGAGGAGCCCAGTCCTGTATGGCCTGGATTTTGCTTTCCAGTGGCTGAACCTGGCCTCCACCTACTAGGTGGCCCAGGTATACAACCTTACTCTGCCCTATCTGGCACTTTGTGGCCTTGATAGTTAGGCCTGCCTTTTGCAGGGCCTCCAAAACTTTCTTCAGGTGGATCAGGTGATCCTCCCAGGTGGAGCTAAAGACAGCAATATCATCCAGATAAGCTGCACAAAAGTCATCCAACCCAGTAAGGACTTGGTTCACCAACCTTTGAAAAGTGGCAGGTGCATTCTTCAAACCAAAGGGCATTACCACAAACTGATAATGTCCACTAGGGGTAGAGAATGCTGTTTTGGCTTTTGACTCCTCAGCTAGTCTGATTTGCCAGTAGCCAGCTGTCAGATCAAATGTGCTCAGAAACTTGGCAGAAGCCAATCTGTCAATGAGCTCATCTGCTCTTGGAATGGGGTGAGCATCTGTCCTAGTGACAGCATTGAGACCCCTGTAATCCACGCAAAACCTCATTTCTCTCTTACCATCTTGGGTATGAGGTTTTGGCACCAGGACTAGTGGGCTGGCCCATGGGCTCTCTGATGGCTCAATCACTCCAAGCTCCAACATCTTTTGCACCTCAGCCTTGATGCAATCCCTGACATGATCAGGTTGCCTGTAGATCTTATTCTTGACAGGCAGACTGTCACCAGTGTCCACAACATGGGTACACCAGTCAGTTTGGCTGGGTGTGAGTGAAAACATTTGCCTGTGAGCCTGCAAAACTTGTCTGCAGTCCCTCTGTTGCTGGTCAGTGAGGCTGCCTGCCAAGGCTACTCCATCAACTGAACCATCATCAGGGTTCTGGGAAAGCAGGTCTGGGAGAGGGTCACTCTCTTCCTCCTGTTCCCCATCTGTGGCCATGAGCAAGCTCATGTCCTCCCTGTCTACAAATGCCTTCAAGCGATTCACATGGATTACCCTGTGAGGGCTCCTGGGTGTTCCAAAGTCTACCAAGTAGGTGACTTCCCCTTTCTTCTCAATAATAGGATAGGGTCCACTCCATTTGTCTTGGAGTGCTGCTGGAGCCACTGGCTCCAGTACCCATACCTTCTGTCCTGGTTGGAACTCTACCAGTACAGCCTTTTGGTCATGCCAAGCTTTCTGCAATTCTTGGCTGGCCTCCAGGTTTTTGGATGCTCTTTCCATGTACTCAGCCATCCTGGAGCGGAGACCAAGTACATAGTCCACTATGTCTAGTTTGGGCTTTTTGAGAGGTAACTCCCATCCTTCCTTCACCAAACACAATGGACCTCTCACAGGGTGGCCAAACAAAAGTTCAAAAGGGCTGTAGCCAACCCCCTTCTGTGGGACCTCTCTGTAAGCAAAGAGCAGGCAGGGTAAAAGACTGTCCCATTTCCGCCTGAGCTTCTCTGGTAATCCTTTTATCATGCCTTTAAGGGTCTTGTTAAATCTCTCCACAAGCCCATTGCATTGTGGATGATATGGGGTGGTAAACTTGTAGTTTACTCCACATTCCTTCCACATTGCTTTTAGATAGCTGGACATAAAATTTGTCCCTCTATCTGATAGTACCTCCTTAGGAAAGCCCACTCTTGAGAAAACTGCAATGAGGGCTTTTGCCACCACAGGTGCTGTGGTGGTCCTTAGGGGAATAGCCTCTGGGTACCTGGTGGCATGATCCACTACCACCAGTATGAATCTGTTCCCAGATGCTGTTTGGGGGTCCATTGGACCCACAATATCAATTCCAACTCTCTCAAAGGGGACCCCCACCACAGGTAGTGGTATTAGGGGGGCCTTTGTTGTGCCACCTGACTTACCACTGGCTTGGCAAGTGACACAGGAGCGACAAAACTCCTTGACATCCTCGGACATGTGAGGCCAGTGAAAGTGTGGAACAAGCCTGTCCCACGTCTTGTTCTGGCCTAAGTGTCCTGCAAGGGGAATATCATGGGCCAAGGTAAGGAGGAATCCCCTAAACTGCAGAGGTATCACCAACCTCCTGGTCATGCCAGGCTTGGGGGCTCTAGCCTCTGAGTAAAGGAGTCCCTCATCCCAATACACAGTATGGGTACCTTGGGCATCCCCAGCAGCCTCAGCAGCAGCCTGCTGTCTGAGGGGTTCAAGGGAAGGGCAATCTAATTGAGCCTGCCTCAGGTCTGCCCTTGAGGGTCCCCCTGTCCCCAGAAACTCAACCTGGTCAGGTTCAAGCTCCTCAGAGACAGTCTCCTCTTGGACTGCAGAATCAGTTTCCTCTGAAACCTGATCCTCAACCTGGGGCAAGGTGGAAGGCGAGGCCTTTCCTCTCTTGCTCCTTCTCTTGGGTTGTGGCTGGTCTATTGTCTCAAGATCCACCACTGGTTCAGGAAGGCACTTCTTAGCCTGAGCCCTTGTCATGGCAAGGACATGCTCTGAAATCCCTAGCATTTCTGCATGAGTCCTGTACTCCACTTCTGACCATGCTGAGCTTTCAAGGTCATTGCCTAACAGACAGTCTACTGGTAGGTCTGCACTCACCACAACTTTCTTTAGGCCATCAACCCCTCCCCAGGAGAAGTTCACAACTGCCACACTATGGGAGGTAGTGGAGTTGCTTGCATTGGTTACTAGGTAGCTCTCTCCTAGTACAATCTGTCCAGGGTCCACAAAGCCAGGGGTCACCATGGTGACACTAGCACATGTGTCCCTGTAAGCTTGAGCCAGTTTCTCATTTATTAAGGGAGTCTGCCTGTATTTGCCCAGGTTAGTGGGGCTTACTGCAGTGGGCAACTCAATGTCCACATCATACAGGAGAACTGCCTGTGTAGGGACTCTGACTAGGCCAGATCCTACTTCAATACCCAGGGTCAACCCAGCTACACCCTTGGACTGTGTTCCACCACTGCTTACTGTACTTGGGGTTGCAGTTGCTTTAGGAGCTGTAGTGGTGGGAACTGGATTCGCCTTGGTGCACTCACTGCCCCAGTGTGAAACTGATTTGCAGGTATTACACCAAGGTGTCTTTGGACCTTTGTTCTTCTTCTTCTTGTTACCATTTTGGGAACCACCCTCCTTACTATTAGTTTGGGGGCCTGAAGACTTCTGGTCTTTTTCTTTATCTTTCTGATTCTGATTACCACCCTTCTGGTCTGTTTTCTTCTGGTCACCACCTTGGTTCTGGGGTTTCTGCTTAATCCTTGTTCTGACCCATTTGTCTGCCTTCTTTCCCAATTCTTGGGGAGAGGTCAGATCAGAGTCAATAAGGTATTGATGCAACAGCTGGTTTGTACAGTTATTAAGGATCTGTTCTCTCATCATAAGATTGTACAATCCTGTATAGTCTGAAACTTTACTTCCCTGTAACCAACCCTCCAAAGCCTTAGTGGCACACTCCACAAAATCAGTCCAGTCTTGAGTCTGTGCTTTCTGGGTGTCTCTGAACAACAACCTGTATTGCTCAGTGGTTAGGCCATACCCTTCAATGAGAGCACTCTTCAAAACAGAGTAGTTTTTGGCATCCTCAGGTCTAACTGTGAGGAGCCTGTCCCTCCCTTTCTCAGAAAAGGAGTACCACAAAATTGCAGCCCACTGATTCTCAGGAACCTGCTGTACCATGCAGGCTCTCTCAAGAGCAGTCATCCATTTGTGGATGTCATCCCCTTCTTTAAAGGGGGGCACAATTTTGGTCAGGTTTCTATTATCATAGGCCCTGTCTTTTTCTCTTGGAAAATTGCTGCCACCAGTGACATCTAAGCCACTTAATTTCTGCTCTCTTGCCAAGGCAAGTCTAGCTTGAGCCAAGGCTACCTCCTCCCTCTCTATCTGGAGTTTGACAGCCCTCATTCTGGCCCTATGCTCTAACTTTTGAGAAGCATTCATGCCTCTCTGTGATTCCCTGGAGGCACTAGAAAGATGAGAGTCTCCTGAGGGAGATCTCACTCTTCTGTTGCCTGGGGGAATCATATGTTGGGTTCTGGGGAGGTGCTGGCCCTCTCCATTCCCCAGTAGGTCCAAGTTGGCCTGGCTAAGCCTACCAACTGGAACCTGGCTACCCTGATCCTGTACTTCTAAGTCCCCAGCATCTGAGTCCTCATCCAAGTCATCATCATCCTCCTCTTCAGGGGGATCAACTGCAGGGGGGTTCCCTCCAGTTCCTGTATCTAGGGAAGCTGCTTTTGCCCTCTCTAAGTCATCCTGTTCTAGGAGTCCTATCAGGATTAGGCAGGTGGGGCTTCTGCCCCTTTTTAACCCTCTTGCTTTGCACAAGACAATCAAGTCTCTGCGGGTTAGTTTGTCATATCCAGAAGTTGCCTGGGTAGGGTCAACTGTCACAGGACTAGACCCTGAGGCCTTTCCTGTGTCGGACATGGTTACTAGTGAGGTGTAAGTGGTGCACTTACCTACACTAAGTGTTTTCCTACTGGACCTTGCTAGTGAGTTGTAGTCAGGGGTGTGCTACTCCCTTCAACCTACAACTACTAAGTTCAGTAGAACTTAATATGCTAAGCTTTTGATTTTATATGTACCTAGAGGTACTTGATGTGATCTTTCAATTTGATATAAAGATTGCAATGGTAAAACAACAGCAAGCTCAAATCCGCACCGCTGCTCACCAATGTGAGAAGTTGGCCTGGTAGGGGATGTTTCCAATTCTGGAACCACCTACTACCTGACCAAACAATCCCCTTATGGTGTCTGGTTGTAAGTCAACCTTATTAGACAAGCTATCCTAGGGGTAGCATGGACTAAGCAGCCTAAAGGCTTAACTTAAGAGGTCGTGTTAAGCGAGCTGTTTTACCACATACAATCCTGTAATACCAAATGAAAGGACACCACACAAGTATATATTATAAAAATATATGTGTTTATTACTAAAAACAATCCCCAGTATTCTTTATGAATAAAGGGGCACAAGCGTTAAATCAAAAGCACTGTTTAAACATACAAAGTTGCACAATTATGGATGAGGACAGGGGGCCACTCAAACCATATACTAAACAAGTGGTATAAGAGAGGCCACTCGAACAGTGGTTAGGCCTAGGGCCTAGGGAATCGCTGGGAGCAGTCAGGACAAGCAATGCTGAAGTCGGGAATGGCCCTCGGGATTCGGGAGATGTGCGGAAAGCGCACGCATGCACCAATGTTAACCAATGGTGCGTAAAAGTCAAATAGTTAAAGTTTAAGGACACTTCCGCTGAACCTAGAGGAACAAAACTTAACACACAGACCCTAGAGGTGTGCACCAGTGTGGGAACACCGGCGGAGCAAAGTTACCTCACCCACAGGAAGTGGGTGCACAGGGTCGAAGTGGCGTCGGGTTTTGACACGCAGGCTCTTGGTGCTTGAAGCTGAAAGGGCTGCAGGCAGGGTGAAGACGAAGTGTCCGGTGGAGTCCAAGGATGGACTCAAGTTGTAGAGTACCTGAAAGCAGAGGGGACAGAGTCTGGGTCACTCAGCAGTGACCAGGGTGGAACCAGGACGGAACCAGGCAATGTCGGGCGCAATCAGGTGGTCGTCGAGGCGCTTCTCTTCGCTGTCACGTGGGCTCTGGGGCATCTGCGACGTCCAGGAGCAGGTCACGATCTGTCCCACGCAGGCTCTCACCGTCGGTGCAGTCGGCTTCCGGTTTGGAGCAAACAAGCCTTGGTAAGAGCAATCCACGCGGGATTGGAAGATGGCGTCTCACTCGGACCAGGAAGGTCAGAGTCAGGGCTCCCTTTCAGAGGAGCTGGTGTGGATCTGGAGCAACCAGAATCACGAGTCTTCTTTTGTAGTTCGTCGGCACAGGGACCACAAGCCAGCTGGCAAGTGACCGGGCCAACGCGTTGAGCCAAATCGTGCCAAAGGGCCCCACGCAGCACTCGTCGAGTGTGGAGGGCTGAACTTCGGCTCAGGAGTAGCTCAGGGTGGGGGCTTCTCAAACCCCGGTGTACAGCTTCGAGGGTCACTCGTGGGCTGCACGGTCAGCGTCTCGTGGTCACTTCAAGATGGCGTGCCCCACGCTTCCGGTCGCCTCCACGGGTCTCAGCTTTGCATGGACTGTGGATCGGGCTGTTAGAAGCTGGGCAGGCTTGATCTCGTCGATCTCAGTCGCTCGAGTTCCGGCGGGAACTGCAACTAAGTAGACGTCGAGGGCTGGATGGTGCCTGCTGCTGCAGGGTGGTCACTCCTTGACCACAAGGGAGATTCTTCGGGCTTCCACGTTGAGATGGAGGGCGAAGGGTCCAGAATATCGTTTCAAATGTTTCTTCCAGGAAATCTGATGTGCATTGGCACTGCTCCCACTCTTATTCGAATCTGGTGGGCGTGATTACCTGCTAGGTCCCCTCCTATGGGTGGGACCCAGGAAGTGGGTGGATACACCCCCTTCCTTTGATCCAGGCCGCCCTGGCACGAGGGCTGGAGTGCCCCAGAACCGGTTTGGCCGGATTATGCAAGGGGCAGCCTTGTGCGCCCCAGGCAGTGTCTGGTTTCTTTCAAACCTCCCTGCTACAATACACTATCTCCTGTCTGGAGGGCGGTGACACCCTCCTGTGACAGGAAACCCTTTGTCCAGGACCCCCTTGACTGGGTTTCGGTCAGCTCCAGGGGTCCAGACATTTGTCTGTGGCAGAGGCATCCATTTTGTGGATCTTAAGGCCTTTGGAGAAATCAACCGCATTAAAGTGAAGTAACATGTCTTACCCCTCTAGAGGGGTGGAATGCCATCCCCGTCGCCAGAACTGGCGAGGGGATGGTATTCCAAAGCGTATGACACCTTACACGACATGTTTTGATAAAGCCAAACCAGAGTTGCTAAATAACCGCGAGGATTATAAGGCACTTAATAGTATATGGTATGGCATTATCCTGAAACAGCTTAGGGATTTGTTCCCGACGGCTGCAGACAGGCTCAGCTCATGCTAGAGCTCCATCTCACATAAAAACCATGCACCCAGCCTCCAGGATTGGTGAGGCCTGTCTATAGGAGTGGCTCACAGGTTTACATGTGTCCAGATATAGGTTTAGACATAGGTATACTATATCTAAGCAAGGGGTGTGTACACCACCTTACCCCAGCTGAGTGATCAGCCAGTTGTGTCAATTTAAGAACCAGCCAGGGGTGGCAAAAGATATGCTGCAGCCCCTGGTAGGCCTTAGTGGCTCCTGTGCCCTGTGCACCTATAGTGCATTCTACAGGGGCTGACAAGGAGTCCATTTCCAATTGGTATGTGCCTATAGCACATGTGTCATTAATTTAGTGAGAGAACAGCAGGCTGGGGGTCTGATCAGCAGGCCCACAGCCTCAGTAGTCGAAAACCAGTGAAGCAAAAAGCAAAAATTTGGGGTGACCATAGGATAGCAGACCCTACTCTCCTACAATCCCCCTGAAGAGGAGGATGATGATGACTTGGATGAGGACTCAGAAGTTGAGGACTTAGAAGTACAGGATCAGGGTAGCCAGGTTCCAGTTGGTAGGCTTAGCCAGGCCAACTTGGACCTACTGGGAAATGGAGAGGGCCAGCACCTCCCCAGATCCCAACAAATGATTCTCCCAGGCAACAGAAGAGTGAGATCTCCCTCAGGAGACTCTCATCTTTCTAGTGCCTCCAGGGAATCACAGAGAGGCATGAATGCTTCTCAAAAGTTAGAGCATAGGGCCAGAATGAGGGCTGTCAAACTCCAGATAGAGAGGGAGGAGGTAGCCTTGGCTCAAGCTAGACTTGCCTTGGCAAGAGAGCAGAAATTAAGTGGCTTAGATGTCACTGGTGGCAGCAATTTTCCAAGAGAAAAAGACAGGGCCTATGACAATAGAAACCTGACCAAGATTGTGCCCCCCTTTAAAGAAGGGGATGACATCCACAAATGGATGACTGCTCTTGAGAGAGCCTGCATGGTACAGCAGGTTCCTGAGAACCAGTGGGCTGCAATTTTGTGGTACTCCTTTTCTGAGAAAGGGAGAGACAGGCTCCTCACAGTTAGACCTGAGGATGCCAAAAACTACTCTGTTTTGAAGAGTGCTCTCATTGAAGGGTATGGCCTAACCACTGAGCAATACAGGTTGTTGTTCAGAGACACCCAGAAAGCACAGACTCAAGACTGGACTGATTTTGTGGAGTGTGCCACTAAGGCTTTGGAGGGTTGGTTACAGGGAAGTAAAGTTTCAGACTATACAGGATTGTACAATCTTATGATGAGAGAACAGATCCTTAATAACTGTACAAACCAGCTGTTGCATCAATACCTTATTGACTCTGATCTGACCTCTCCCCAAGAATTGGGAAAGAAGGCAGACAAATGGGTCAGAACAAGGATTAAGCAGAAACCCCAGAACCAAGGTGGTGACCAGAAGAAAACAGACCAGAAGGGTGGTAATCAGAATCAGAAAGATAAAGAAAAAGACCAGAAGTCTTCAGGCCCCCAAACTAATAGTAAGGAGGGTGGTTCCCAAAATGGTAACAAGAAGAAGAAGAACAAAGGTCCAAAGACACCTTGGTGTAATACCTGCAAATCAGTTTCACACTGGGGCAGTGAGTGCACCAAGGCAAATCCAGTTCCCACCACTACAGCTCCTAAAGCAACTGCAACCCCAAGTACAGTAAGCAGTGGTGGAACACAGTCCAAGGGTGTAGCTGGGTTGACCCTGGGTATTGAAGTAGGATCTGGCCTAGTCAGAGTCCCTACACAGGCAGTTCTCCTGTATGATGTGGACATTGAGTTGCCCACTGCAGTAAGCCCCACTAACCTGGGCAAATACAGGCAGACTCCCTTAATAAATGAGAAACTGGCTCAAGCTTACAGGGACACATGTGCTAGTGTCACCATGGTGACCCCTGGCTTTGTGGACCCTGGACAGATTGTACTAGGAGAGAGCTACCTAGTAACCAATGCAAGCAACTCCACTACCTCCCATAGTGTGGCAGTTGTGAACTTCTCCTGGGGAGGGGTTGATGGCCTAAAGAAAGTTGTGGTGAGTGCAGACCTACCAGTAGACTGTCTGTTAGGCAATGACCTTGAAAGCTCAGCATGGTCAGAAGTGGAGTACAGGACTCATGCAGAAATGCTAGGGATTTCAGAGCATGTCCTTGCCATGACAAGGGCTCAGGCTAAGAAGTGCCTTCCTGAACCAGTGGTGGATCTTGAGACAATAGACCAGCCACAACCCAAGAGAAGGAGCAAGAGAGGAAAGGCCTCGCCTTCCACCTTGCCCCAGGTTGAGGATCAGGTTTCAGAGGAAACTGATTCTGCAGTCCAAGAGGAGACTGTCTCTGAGGAGCTTGAACCTGACCAGGTTGAGTTTCTGGGGACAGGGGGACCCTCAAGGGCAGACCTGAGGCAGGCTCAATTAGATTGCCCTTCCCTTGAACCCCTCAGACAGCAGGCTGCTGCTGAGGCTGCTGGGGATGCCCAAGGTACCCATACTGCGTATTGGGATGAGGGACTCCTTTACTCAGAGGCTAGAACCCCCAAGCCTGGCATGACCAGGAGGTTGGTGATACCTCTGCAGTTTAGGGGATTCCTCCTTACCTTGGCCCATGATATTCCCCTTGCAGGACACTTAGGCCAGAACAAGACGTGGGACAGGCTTGTTCCACACTTTCACTGGCCTCACATGTCAGAGGATGTCAAGGAGTTTTGTCGCTCCTGTGTCACTTGCCAAGCCAGTGGTAAGTCAGGTGGCACAACAAAGGCCCCCCTAATACCACTACCTGTGGTGGGGGTCCCCTTTGAGAGAGTTGGAATTGATATTGTGGGTCCAATGGACCCCCAAACAGCATCTGGGAACAGATTCATACTGGTGGTAGTGGATCATGCCACCAGGTACCCAGAGGCTATTCCCCTAAGGACCACCACAGCACCTGTGGTGGCAAAAGCCCTCATTGCAGTTTTCTCAAGAGTGGGCTTTCCTAAGGAGGTACTATCAGATAGAGGGACAAATTTTATGTCCAGCTATCTAAAAGCAATGTGGAAGGAATGTGGAGTAAACTACAAGTTTACCACCCCATATCATCCACAATGCAATGGGCTTGTGGAGAGATTTAACAAGACCCTTAAAGGCATGATAAAAGGATTACCAGAGAAGCTCAGGCGGAAATGGGACATTCTTTTACCCTGCCTGCTCTTTGCTTACAGAGAGGTCCCACAGAAGGGGGTTGGCTACAGCCCTTTTGAACTTTTGTTTGGCCACCCTGTGAGAGGTCCATTGTGTTTGGTGAAGGAAGGATGGGAGTTACCTCTCAAAAAGCCCAAACTAGACATAGTGGACTATGTACTTGGTCTCCGCTCCAGGATGGCTGAGTACATGGAAAGAGCATCCAAAAACCTGGAGGCCAGCCAAGAATTGCAGAAAGCTTGGCATGACCAAAAGGCTGTACTGGTAGAGTTCCAACCAGGACAGAAGGTATGGGTACTGGAGCCAGTGGCTCCAGCAGCACTCCAAGACAAATGGAGTGGACCCTATCCTATTATTGAGAAGAAAGGGGAAGTCACCTACTTGGTAGACTTTGGAACACCCAGGAGCCCTCACAGGGTAATCCATGTGAATCGCTTGAAAGCATTTGTAGACAGGGAGGACATGAGCTTGCTCATGGCCACAGATGGGGAACAGGAGGAAGAGAGTGACCCTCTCCCAGACCTGCTTTCCCAGAACCCTGATGATGGTTCAGTTGATGGAGTAGCCTTGGCAGGCAGCCTCACTGACCAGCAACAGAGGGACTGCAGACAAGTTTTGCAGGCTCACAGGCAAATGTTTTCACTCACACCCAGCCAAACTGACTGGTGTACCCATGTTGTGGACACTGGTGACAGTCTGCCTGTCAAGAATAAGATCTACAGGCAACCTGATCATGTCAGGGATTGCATCAAGGCTGAGGTGCAAAAGATGTTGGAGCTTGGAGTGATTGAGCCATCAGAGAGCCCATGGGCCAGCCCAGTAGTCCTGGTGCCAAAACCTCATACCCAAGATGGTAAGAGAGAAATGAGGTTTTGCGTGGATTACAGGGGTCTCAATGCTGTCACTAGGACAGATGCTCACCCCATTCCAAGAGCAGATGAGCTCATTGACAGATTGGCTTCTGCCAAGTTTCTGAGCACATTTGATCTGACAGCTGGCTACTGGCAAATCAGACTAGCTGAGGAGTCAAAAGCCAAAACAGCATTCTCTACCCCTAGTGGACATTATCAGTTTGTGGTAATGCCCTTTGGTTTGAAGAATGCACCTGCCACTTTTCAAAGGTTGGTGAACCAAGTCCTTACTGGGTTGGATGACTTTTGTGCAGCTTATCTGGATGATATTGCTGTCTTTAGCTCCACCTGGGAGGATCACCTGATCCACCTGAAGAAAGTTTTGGAGGCCCTGCAAAAGGCAGGCCTAACTATCAAGGCCACAAAGTGCCAGATAGGGCAGAGTAAGGTTGTATACCTGGGCCACCTAGTAGGTGGAGGCCAGGTTCAGCCACTGGAAAGCAAAATCCAGGCCATACAGGACTGGGCTCCTCCAGTTACCCAGACACAAGTCAGAGCCTTCTTGGGCCTGACTGGGTATTACAGAAAGTTTGTGAAAAACTATGGGTCTATAGTGACACCATTAAATGACTTGACATCCAAGAAGATGCCAAAAAAGGTTCAGTGGACAGTTAGCTGTCAGAAGGCATTTGAAGACCTGAAGAAGGCCATGTGCTCTGCACCTATCCTAAAGAGTCCTGACTACTCCAAACAGTTCATTGTTCAGACAGATGCTTCTGAGTTGGGGGTGGGAGCTGTACTCTCACAACTTAATCAAGATGGTCAAGACCAGCCAATTGCTTTCATTAGCAGGAGGCTAACCCCAAGAGAAAAACGTTGGTCAGCCATTGAGAGGGAGGCCTTTGCTGTGGTTTGGGCATTAAAGAAGTTGAGGTCCTACTTGTTTGGAACTCACTTCCTGGTGCAAACAGACCATAAGCCCCTCTTATGGCTTAATCAGATGAAGGGTGAAAATCCCAAACTGCTCAGGTGGTCCATTTCCCTACAGGGGATGGACTTTACAGTGGAGCACCGCCCAGGGACTGACCATGGTAATGCAGATGGTCTCTCCAGGTACTTCCACTTAGAACATGAAGACTTATCTGGTCAAGGTTAGTTTAATGTCCCTGCGTTTGGGGGGGGGTTGTGTAGGAGAGTAGGGTCTGCTATCCTATGGTCACCCCAAATTTTTGCTTTTTGCTTCACTGGTTTTCGACTACTGAGGCTGTGGGCCTGCTGATCAGACCCCCAGCCTGCTGTTCTCTCACTAAATTAATGACACATGTGCTATAGGCACATACCAATTGGAAATGGACTCCTTGTCAGCCCCTGTAGAATGCACTATAGGTGCACAGGGCACAGGAGCCACTAAGGCCTACCAGGGGCTGCAGCATATCTTTTGCCACCCCTGGCTGGTTCTTAAATTGACACAACTGGCTGATCACTCAGCTGGGGTAAGGTGGTGTACACACCCCTTGCTTAGATATAGTATACCTATGTCTAAACCTATATCTGGACACATGTAAACCTGTGAGCCACTCCTATAGACAGGCCTCACCAATCCTGGAGGCTGGGTGCTTGGTTTTTATGTGAGATGGAGCTCTAGCATGAGCTGAGCCTGTCTGCAGCCGTCGGGAACAAATCCCTAAGCTGTTTCAGGATAATGCCATACCATATACTATTAAGTGCCTTATAATCCTAGCGGTTATTTAGCAACTCTGGTTTGGCTTTATCAAAACATGTCGTGTAAGGTGTCATACGCTTTGGAATACCATCCCCTCGCCAGTTCTGGCGACGGGGATGGCATTCCACCCCTCTAGAGGGGTAAGACATGTTACTTTACTTTAATGCGGTTGATTTCTCCAAAGACCTTAAGATCCCCAAAATGGATGCCTCTGCCACAGACAAATGTCTGGACCCCTGGAGCTGACCGAAACCCAGTCAAGGGGGTCCTGGACAAAGGGTTTCCTGTCACAGGAGGGTGTCACCGCCCTCCAGACAGGAGATAGTGTATTGTAGCAGGGAGGTTTGAAAGAAACCAGACACTGCCTGGGGCGCACAAGGCTGCCCCTTGCATAATCCGGCCAAACCGGTTCTGGGGCACTCCAGCCCTCGTGCCAGGGCGGCCTGGATCAAAGGAAGGGGGTGTATCCACCCACTTCCTGGGTCCCACCCATAGGAGGGGACCTAGCAGGTAATCACGCCCACCAGATTCGAATAAGAGTGGGAGCAGTGCCAATGCACATCAGATTTCCTGGAAGAAACATTTGAAACGATATTCTGGACCCTTCGCCCTCCATCTCAACGTGGAAGCCCGAAGAATCTCCCTTGTGGTCAAGGAGTGACCACCCTGCAGCAGCAGGCACCATCCAGCCCTCGACGTCTACTTAGTTGCAGTTCCCGCCGGAACTCGAGCGACTGAGATCGACGAGATCAAGCCTGCCCAGCTTCTAACAGCCCGATCCACAGTCCCTGCAAAGCTGAGACCCGTGGAGGCGACCGGAAGCGTGGGGCACGCCATCTTGAAGTGACCACGAGACGCTGACCGTGCAGCCCACGAGTGACCCTCGAAGCTGTACACCGGGGTTTGAGAAGCCCCCACCCTGAGCTACTCCTGAGCCGAAGTTCAGCCCTCCACACTCGACGAGTGCTGCGTGGGGCCCTTTGGCACGATTTGGCTCAACGCGTTGGCCCGGTCACTTGCCAGCTGGCTTGTGGTCCCTGTGCCGACGAACTACAAAAGAAGACTCGGGATTCTGGTTGCTCCAGATCCACACCAGCTCCCCTGAAAGGGAGCCCCGACTCTGACCTTCCTGGTCCGAGTGAGACGCCATCTTCCAATCCCGCGTGGATTGCTCTTACCAAGGCTTGTTTGCTCCAAACCGGAAGCCGACTGCACCGACGGTGAGAGCCTGCGTGGGACAGATCGTGACCTGCTCCTGGACGTCGCAGATGCCCCAGAGCCCACGTGACAGCGAAGAGAAGCGCCTCGACGACCACCTGATTGCGCCCGACATTGCCTGGTTCCATCCTGGTTCCACCCTGGTCACTGCTGAGTGACCCAGACTCTGTCCCCTCTGCTTTCAGGTACTCTACAACTTGAGTCCACCCTTGGACTCCACCGGACACTTCGTCTTCACCCTGCCTGCAGCCCTTTCAGCTTCAAGCACCAAGAGCCTGCGTGTCAAAACCCGACGCCACTTCGACCCTGTGCACCCACTTCCTGTGGGTGAGGTAACTTTGCTCCGCCGGTGTTCCCACACTGGTGCACACCTCTAGGGTCTGTGTGTTAAGTTTTGTTCCTCTAGGTTCAGCGGAAGTGTCCTTAAACTTTAACTATTTGACTTTTACGCACCATTGGTTAACATTGGTGCATGCGTGCGCTTTCCGCACATCTCCCGAATCCCGAGGGCCTTTCCCGACTTCAGCATTGCTTGTCCTGACTGCTCCCAGCGATTCCCTAGGCCCTAGGCCTAACCACTGTTCGAGTGGCCTCTCTTATACCACTTGTTTAGTATATGGTTTGAGTGGCCCCCTGCCCTCATCCATAATTGTGCAACTTTGTATGTTTAAACAGTGCTTTTGATTTAACGCTTGTGCCCCTTTATTCATAAAGAATACTGGGGATTGTTTTTAGTAATAAACACATATATTTTTATAATATATACTTGTGTGGTGTCCTTTCATTTGGTATTACAGGATTGTATGTGGTAAAACAGCTCGCTTAACACGACCTCTTAAGTTAAGCCTTTAGGCTGCTTAGTCCATGCTACCCCTAGGATAGCTTGTCTAATAAGGTTGACTTACAACCAGACACCATAAGGGGATTGTTTGGTCAGGTAGTAGGTGGTTCCAGAATTGGAAACATCCCCTACCAGGCCAACTTCTCACAAGTGTTCTGATAGATGGGTTTGGCTTAACCACTGAACAGTACAGGTTCAAGTTCAGAGACACCCAGAAGACACAGACTCAGGACTGGACTGATTTTGTAGATTGTGCTACTAAGGCTCTGGAGGGTTGGCTACATGGCAGCAAAGTACATGACTTTACAGGATTGTATAATTTGATTATGAGGGAGCAGATCCTAAGTAATTGTCAGAACCAGCTCTTACACCAGCACCTGGTAGACTCTGATCTGACCTCTCCCCAAGAATTGGGAAAGAAGGCAGACAAATGGGTCAGAACCAGGATTAGGCCTAAGAATCAGGACAGTAACCAGAAGAAGGAGTCTACCAAGCCTCAAGATAAGGGTGGGGATAAAAATAAAGAAAAGACTTCCCCAGGGCCCCAAAACTCCAAGGATGGGGGTGGGTCCCAAGACACTTCTTCAACTGAGAAAAAGCCTTATTGTTATGCCTGTAAACAGGTGGGGCATTACAAAACAGACAACTGTTGTCCCAAGAATAACAATAAAGAAAATATACCTCCAAAGCCAGCTTCAACACCTCCTGTTACTGTCAGCAGTAATCCCCCAGGAAGTGGAAGCACACCCAGGAATCTGGGTGGGTTTACTTTTGGAAATCAGGTGGACCCTGGCCTATCCAGGTCCCCATCACCCAATGATCTTGTTTATGAGGTTGGCATGGGGTTTGCCAACTTCTCTGCTTGCCCAAATACTTTGAGCAAGTATAGACAAGAACCCATCATCAATGGTTTGAAAGTTGAGGCTTTTAGAGACACAGGGGCTAGCATCACCATGGTGGCTGATGGCCTAGTCCCCTCTAAGCAACTTTTACCTGGTACCACATACCAGGTTACAAACATTGATGGAATCCAAACAAATCATCCCATGGCAGTAGTAAGTCTCAGCTGGGGAGGTGTCATTGGCCCAAAGAGAGTGGCAGTGTCACCAAACTTGCCTGTAGACTGCCTACTTGGTAATGATTTGGAGATCTCAGCCTGGGCTGAGGTTGAACAGGAAACCCATTCTAGAATGGTGAATTCCAATGGAAAGGTTAGTGGGGCTGTAATGGCTACAGCCCCAATTCAAGATGTCCTTCCTGAAAAGGTTGGTAGGGCTGAGAAGCTCTCTGCCCCATCTTTAGCAAAAGCTCTTCCTGAACAGAATAGCAAAGCTGTTATGGTAACAGCAGAAACCCAAACTGAGTCTCCTCCTGAAAAGGTTGGTGGGGCTGTGATGGCCACAGCCCAAACTCAAACTGACACGTGTGTTGTGAAACCTGAAATGATGGATAACTCCACACAAACTGAGAGCATGGAGGAGGAAGAGAAATCTCCCCCTCACCAGACTTTAGGACAGGATCAGCCTCCTCAGGGAACTGATCTTACCCCTGATGAAGGAACTGCCCCAGAGGTGGTTGGGCCTAGCCTGACAGAACCTCTGATGTCAGTGGAACCTTCTCAGGTGGGACCCAGTCTGGAGCAGGTAACCTGCCCCTCTCTCCCTTGCCTTAGCCAGCCCAGGGCTGCAGAGGACAAGAAGGACAGTGAGACCCAGAGGGCCCCCTGTCAAATAAAGCACCCCCATCAAAAGATTAGGTGCACCAAAACTAGTAGCCCTAGTAAGGTGAAAACTTTAAAAACTCCTGAGGGAGCCCCCTTAAACACAGTTAGGGACCTCCCCCAGATGGATTCTGTTGGGCACAGCCAAACCTGGGACCCAAAGGGCCCAAACCTGAACTGTCCCTCCAGCAAGCCAAACAGAGGGACCCAGCCTCCAGCTTTAGGTAGCCAGAGGTTGACCCTGAGAGCACAGTGCAACTCAGTTAAAGAAAGAAAGGCGCACATGGTGGAAGATAATTGGAGGAAGCTAAGCCCTAAATTAGTAGAGCCTCACTTCAATACTCCATATCCAAACCAGCCTTTAACTTTGCATAAACACACCCAAGGTAGTGATTCCCTATGGTGGAGACCCTCTAATACCCAAAGGGTGAGGGACTGCTTAGTGGACCATGAGACAGGGGGTACCCATGCTAGTGCAGGTACTTCCTTATATGGCCACTCAGGCAATATAGGCTTACCTGGCCAAGGATAGCCTTATCTCCTTTCGTTTGGGGGGGGGTTATGTAGGAAGGTGGCTACCTGACTATGGTTACCCCAGATTTTTTGCCTGTGTTTAGCTGGTTTTTTGACTTAGTTGACCTGGTTCCCTGCTAATCAGGGCCCCAGGCCATCTGCTCTCTCTGTAAAATGGATTCCATGTACCCTAGGTACATACCAATTGGAAATGGACTCCTTGTCAGCCCCTGTAGAATGCACTATAGGTGCACAGGGCACAGGAGCCACTAAGGCCTACCAGGGGCTGCAGCATATCTTTTGCCACCCCTGGCTGGTTCTTAAATTGACACAACTGGCTGATCACTCAGCTGGGGTAAGGTGGTGTACACACCCCTTGCTTAGATATAGTATACCTATGTCTAAACCTATATCTGGACACATGTAAACCTGTGAGCCACTCCTATAGACAGGCCTCACCAATCCTGGAGGCTGGGTGCATGGTTTTTATGTGAGATGGAGCTCTAGCATGAGCTGAGCCTGTCTGCAGCCGTCGGGAACAAATCCCTAAGCTGTTTCAGGATAATGCCATACCATATACTATTAAGTGCCTTATAATCCTCGCGGTTATTTAGCAACTCTGGTTTGGCTTTATCAAAACATGTCGTGTAAGGTGTCATACGCTTTGGAATACCATCCCCTCGCCAGTTCTGGCGACGGGGATGGCATTCCACCCCTCTAGAGGGGTAAGACATGGTACTTCACTTTAATGCGGTTGATTTCTCCAAAGGCCTTAAGATCCACAAAATGGATGCCTCTGCCACAGACAAATGTCTGGACCCCTGGAGCTGACCGAAACCCAGTCAAGGGGGTCCTGGACAAAGGGTTTCCTGTCACAGGAGGGTGTCACCGCCCTCCAGACAGGAGATAGTGTATTGTAGCAGGGAGGTTTGAAAGAAACCAGACACTGCCTGGGGCGCACAAGGCTGCCCCTTGCATAATCCGGCCAAACCGGTTCTGGGGCACTCCAGCCCTCGTGCCAGGGCGGCCTGGATCAAAGGAAGGGGGTGTATCCACCCACTTCCTGGGTCCCACCCATAGGAGGGGACCTAGCAGGTAATCACGCCCACCAGATTCGAATAAGAGTGGGAGCAGTGCCAATGCACATCAGATTTCCTGGAAGAAACATTTGAAACGATATTCTGGACCCTTCGCCCTCCATCTCAACGTGGAAGCCCGAAGAATCTCCCTTGTGGTCAAGGAGTGACCACCCTGCAGCAGCAGGCACCATCCAGCCCTCGACGTCTACTTGGTTGCAGTTCCCGCCGGAACTCGAGCGACTGAGATCGACGAGATCAAGCCTGCCCAGCTTCTAACAGCCCGATCCACAGTCCCTACAAAGCTGAGACCCGTGGAGGCGACCGGAAGCGTGGGGCACGCCATCTTGAAGTGACCACGAGACGCTGACCGTGCAGCCCACGAGTGACCCTCGAAGCTGTACACCGGGGTTTGAGAAGCCCCCACCCTGAGCTACTCCTGAGCCGAAGTTCAGCCCTCCACACTCGACGAGTGCTGCGTGGGGCCCTTTGGCACGATTTGGCTCAACGCGTTGGCCCGGTCACTTGCCAGCTGGCTTGTGGTCCCTGTGCCGACGAACTACAAAAGAAGACTCGTGATTCTGGTTGCTCCAGATCCACACCAGCTCCCCTGAAAGGGAGCCCCGACTCTGACCTTCCTGGTCCGAGTGAGACGCCATCTTCCAATCCCGCGTGGATTGCTCTTACCAAGGCTTGTTTGCTCCAAACCGGAAGCCGACTGCACCGACGGTGAGAGCCTGCGTGGGACAGATCGTGACCTGCTCCTGGACGTCGCAGATGCCCCAGAGCCCACGTGACAGCGAAGAGAAGCGCCTCGACGACCACCTGATTGCGCCCGACATTGCCTGGTTCCGTCCTGGTTCCACCCTGGTCACTGCTGAGTGACCCAGACTCTGTCCCCTCTGCTTTCAGGTACTCTACAACTTGAGTCCACCCTTGGACTCCACCGGACACTTCGTCTTCACCCTGCCTGCAGCCCTTTCAGCTTCAAGCACCAAGAGCCTGCGTGTCAAAACCCGACGCCACTTCGACCCTGTGCACCCACTTCCTGTGGGTGAGGTAACTTTGCTCCGCTGGTGTTCCCACACTGGTGCACACCTCTAGGGTCTGTGTGTTAAGTTTTGTTCCTCTAGGTTCAGCGGAAGTGTCCTTAAACTTTAACTATTTGACTTTTACGCACCATTGGTTAACATTGGTGCATGCGTGCGCTTTCCGCACATCTCCCGAATCCCGAGGGCCATTCCCGACTTCAGCATTGCTTGTCCTGACTGCTCCCAGCGATTCCCTAGGCCCTAGGCCTAACCACTGTTCGAGTGGCCTCTCTTATACCACTTGTTTAGTATATGGTTTGAGTGGCCCCCTGCCCTCATCCATAATTGTGCAACTTTGTATGTTTAAACAGTGCTTTTGATTTAACGCTTGTGCCCCTTTATTCATAAAGAATACTGGGGATTGTTTTTAGTAATAAACACATATATTTTTATAATATATACTTGTGTGGTGTCCTTTCATTTGGTATTACAGGATTGTATGTGGTAAAACAGCTCGCTTAACACGACCTCTTAAGTTAAGCCTTTAGGCTGCTTAGTCCATGCTACCACTAGGATAGCTTGTCTAATAAGGTTGACTTACAACCAGACACCATAAGGGGATTGTTTGGTCAGGTAGTAGGTGGTTCCAGAATTGGAAACATCCCCTACCAGGCAAACTTCTCACACCCGGGCTGTGCTTGGTCCCCCAGGCTGTGCTTGGTCCCCCTGGTTGCTCTTGGTCCCCCTGGCTGTGCATGGTACCCCTGGCTGTGCTTGGTCCCCCTGGTTGCTCTTGGTCCACCAGGCTGTGCTTGGTCCCCCAGGCTGTGCTTGTTCCCCCTGGTTGCTCTTGGTCCCTGTGAGAAGTTGGCCTGGTAGGGGATGTTTCCAATTCTGGAACCACCTACTACCTGACCAAACAATCCCCTTATGGTGTCTGGTTGTAAGTCAACCTTATTAGATAAGCTATCCTAGGGGTAGCATGGACTAAGCAGCCTAAAGGCTTAACTTAAGAGGTCGTGTTAAGCGAGCTGTTTTACCACCTACAATCCTGTAATACCAAATGAAAGGACACCACACAAGTATATATTATAAAAATATATGTGTTTATTACTAAAAACAATCCCCAGTATTCTTTATGAATAAAGGGGCACAAGCGTTAAATCAAAAGCACTGTTTAAACATACAAGTTGCACAATTATGGATGAGGGCGGGTGGCCACTCAAACCATATACTAAACAAGTGGTATAAGAGAGGCCACTCGAACAGTGGTTAGGCCTAGGGCCTAGGGAATCGCTGGGAGCAGTCAGGACAAGCAATGCTGAAGTCGGGAATGGCCCTCGGGATTCGGGAGATGTGCGGAAAGCGCACGCATGCACCAATGTTAACCAATGGTGCGTAAAAGTCAAATAGTTAAGGTTTAAGGACACTTCCGCTGAACCTAGAGGAACAAAACTTAACACACAGACCCTAGAGGTGTGCACCAGTGTGGGAACACCGGCGGAGCAAAGTTACCTCACCCACAGGAAGTGGGTGCACAGGGTCGAAGTGGCGTCGGGTTTTGACACGCAGGCTCTTGGTGCTTGAAGCTGAAAGGGCTGCAGGCAGGGTGAAGACGAAGTGTCCGGTGGAGTCCAAGGGTGGACTCAAGTTGTAGAGTACCTGAAAGCAGAGGGGACAGAGTCTGGGTCACTCAGCAGTGACCAGGGTGGAACCAGGACGGAACCAGGCAATGTCGGGCGCAATCAGGTGGTCGTCGAGGCGCTTCTCTTCGCTGTCACGTGGGCTCTGGGGCATCTGCGACGTCCAGGAGCAGGTCACGATCTGTCCCACGCAGGCTCTCACCGTCGGTGCAGTCGGCTTCCGGTTTGGAGCAAACAAGCCTTGGTAAGAGCAATCCACGCGGGATTGGAAGATGGCGTCTCACTCGGACCAGGAAGGTCAGAGTCGGGGCTCCCTTTCAGGGGAGCTGGTGTGGATCTGGAGCAACCAGAATCACGAGTCTTCTTTTGTAGTTCGTCGGCACAGGGACCACAAGCCAGCTGGCAAGTGACCGGGCCAACGCGTTGAGCCAAATCGTACCAAAGGGCCCCACGCAGCACTCGTCGAGTGTGGAGGGCTGACCTTCGGCTCAGGAGTAGCTCAGGGTGGGGGCTTCTCAAACCCCGGTGTACAGCTTCGAGGGTCACTCGTGGGCTGCACGGTCAGCGTCTCGTGGTCACTTCAAGATGGCGTGCCCCACGCTTCCGGTCGCCTCCACGGGTCTCAGCTTTGCAGGGACTGTGGATCGGGCTGTTATAAGCTGGGCAGGCTTGATCGCGTCGATCTCAGTCGCTCGAGTTCCGGCGGGAACTGCAACTAAGTAGACGTCGAGGGCTGGATGGTGCCTGCTGCTGCAGGGTGGTCACTCCTTGACCACAAGGGAGATTCTTCGGGCTTCCACGTTGAGATGGAGGGCGAAGGGTCCAGAATATCGTTTCAAATGTTTCTTCCAGGAAATCTGATGTGCATTGGCACTGCTCCCACTCTTATTCGAATCTGGTGGGCGTGATTACCTGCTAGGTCCCCTCCTATGGGTGGGACCCAGGAAGTGGGTGGATACACCCCCTTCCTTTGATCCAGGCCGCCCTGGCACGAGGGCTGGAGTGCCCCAGAACCGGTTTGGCCGGATTATGCAAGGGGCAGCCTTGTGCGCCCCAGGCAGTGTCTGGTTTCTTTCAAACCTCCCTGCTACAATACACTATCTCCTGTCTGGAGGGCGGTGACACCCTCCCGTGACAGGAAACCCTTTGTCCAGGACCCCCTTGACTGGGTTTCGGTCAGCTCCAGGGGTCCAGACATTTGTCTGTGGCAGAGGCATCCATTTTGTGGATCTTAAGGCCTTTGGAGAAACCAACCGCATTAAAGTGAAGTAACATGTCTTACCCCTCTAGAGGGGTGGAATGCCATCCCCGTCGCCAGAACTGGCGAGGGGATGGTATTCCAAAGCGTATGACACCTTACACGACATGTTTTGATAAAGCCAAACCAGAGTTGCTAAATAACCGCGAGGATTATAAGGCACTTAATAGTATATGGTATGGCATTATCCTGAAACAGCTTAGGGATTTGTTCCCGACGGCTGCAGATAGGCTCAGCTCATGCTAGAGCTCCATCTCACATAAAAACCATGCACCCAGCCTCCAGGATTGGTGAGGCCTGTCTATAGGAGTGGCTCACAGGTTTACATGTGTCCAGATATAGGTTTAGACATAGGTATACTATATCTAAGCAAGGGGTGTGTACACCACCTTACCCCAGCTGAGTGATCAGCCAGTTGTGTCAATTTAAGAACCAGCCAGGGGTGGCAAAAGATATGCTGCAGCCCCTGGTAGGCCTTAGTGGCTCCTGTGCCCTGTGCACCTATAGTGCATTCTACAGGGGCTGACAAGGAGTCCATTTCCAATTGGTATGTGCCTATAGCACATGTGTCATTAATTTAGTGAGAGAACAGCAGGCTGGGGGTCTGATCAGCAGGCCCACAGCCTCAGTAGTCGAAAACCAGTGAAGCAAAAAGCAAAAATTTGGGGTGACCATAGGATAGCAGACCCTACTCTCCTACAGTCCCCCAGGCTGTGTGTGAGAAGTTGGCCTGATAGGTGATGTTTCCAATTCTGGAACCACCTATTATCAGACCAAACAATCCCTTATGGTGTCTGGTTGTAAGTCAACCTTATTAGACAAGCTATCCTAGGGGTAGCATGGACTAAGCAGCCTAAAGGCTTAACTTAAGAGGTCGTGTTAAGCGAGCTGTTTTACCACATACAATCCTGTAATATCAAATGAAAGGACACCACACAAGTATATATTATAAAAATATATGTGTTTATTACTAAAAACAATCCCCAGTATTCTTTATGAATAAAGGGGCACAAGCGTTAAATCAAAAGCACTGTTTAAACATACAAGTTGCACAATTATGGATGAGGGCGGGTGGCCACTCAAACCATATACTAAACAAGTGGTATAAGAGATGCCACTCGAGCAGTGGTTAGGCCTAGGGCCTAGGGAATCGCTGGGAGCAGTCAGAACAAGCAATGCTACACAGGCAGTTCTCCTGTATGATGTGGACATTGAGTTGCCCACTGCAGTAAGCCCCAGTAACCTGGGCAAATACAGACAGACTCCCTTAATTAATGAGAAACTGGCTCAAGCTTACAGGGACACATGTGCCAGTGTCACAATGGTGACACCTGACTTTGTGGACCCTGGACAGATTGTACTAGGTGAGAGCTACCTAGTAACCAATGCAAGCAACTCCACTACTTCCCATAGTGTGGCAGTTGTGAACTTCTCCTGGGGAGGGGTTGATGGCTGTAGGAAGGTGGCTACCTGACTATGGTTACCCCAGATTTTTTGCCTGTGTTTAGCTGGTTTTTTGACTTAGTTGACCTGGTTCCCTGCTAATCAGGGCCCCAGGCCATCTGCTCTCTCTGTAAAATGGATTCCATGTACCCTAGGTACATACCAATTGGAAATGGACTCCTTGTCAGCCCCTGTAGAATGCACTATAGGTGCACAGGGCACAGGAGCCACTAAGGCCTACCAGGGGCTGCAGCATATCTTTTGCCACCCCTGGCTGGTTCTTAAATTGACACAACTGGCTGATCACTCCTGGGGTAAGGTGGTGTACACACCCCTTGCTTAGATATAGTATACCTATGTCTAAAACCTATATCTGGACACATGTAAACCTGTGAGCCACTCCTATAGAAAGGCCTCATCAATCCTGGAGGCTGAGTGCGTGGTTTTATGTGAGATGGAGCTCTAGCATGAGCTGAGCCTGTCTGCAGCCATCGGGAACAAATCCCTAAGCTGTTTCAGGATAATGCCATACCATATACTATTAAGTGCCTTATAATCCTCGCGGTTATTTAGCAACTCTGGTTTGGCTTTATCAAAACATGTCGTGTAAGGTGTCATACGCTTTGGAATACCATCCCCTCGCCAGTTCTGGCGACGGGGATGGCATTCCACCCCTCTAGAGGGGTAAGACATGTTACTTCACTTTAATGCGGTTGGTTTCTCCAAAGGCCTTAAGATCCACAAAATGGATGCCTCTGCCACAGACAAATGTCTGGACCCCTGGAGCTGACCGAAACCCAGTCAAGGGGGTCCTGGACAAAGGGTTTCCTGTCACAGGAGGGTGTCACCGCCCTCCAGACAGGAGATAGTGTATTGTAGCAGGGAGGTTTGAAAGAAACCAGACACTGCCTGGGGCGCACAAGGCTGCCCCTTGCATAATCCGGCCAAACCGGTTCTGGGGCACTCCAGCCCTCGTGCCAGGGCGGCCTGGATCAAAGGAAGGGGGTGTATCCACCCACTTCCTGGGTCCCACCCATAGGAGGGGACCTAGCAGGTAATCACGCCCACCAGATTCGAATAAGAGTGGGAGCAGTGCCAATGCACATCAGATTTCCTGGAAGAAACATTTGAAACGATATTCTGGACCCTTCGCCCTCCATCTCAACGTGGAAGCCCGAAGAATCTCCCTTGTGGTCAAGGAGTGACCACCCTGCAGCAGCAGGCACCATCCAGCCCTCGACGTCTACTTAGTTGCAGTTCCCGCCGGAACTCGAGCGACTGAGATCGACGAGATCAAGCCTGCCCAGCTTCTAACAGCCCGATCCACAGTCCCTGCAAAGCTGAGACCCGTGGAGGCGACCGGAAGCGTGGGGCACGCCATCTTGAAGTGACCACGAGACGCTGACCGTGCAGCCCACGAGTGACCCTCGAAGCTGTACACCGGGGTTTGAGAAGCCCCCACCCTGAGCTACTCCTGAGCCGAAGTTCAGCCCTCCACACTCGACGAGTGCTGCGTGGGGCCCTTTGGCACGATTTGGCTCAACGCGTTGGCCCGGTCACTTGCCAGCTGGCTTGTGGTCCCTGTGCCGACGAACTACAAAAGAAGACTCGTGATTCTGGTTGCTCCAGATCCACACCAGCTCCCCTGAAAGGGAGCCCCGACTCTGACCTTCCTGGTCCGAGTGAGACGCCATCTTCAAATCCCGCGTGGATTGCTCTTACCAAGGCTTGTTTGCTCCAAACCGGAAGCCGACTGCACCGACGGTGAGAGCCTGCGTGGGACAGATCGTGACCTGCTCCTGGACGTCGCAGATGCCCCAGAGCCCACGTGACAGCGAAGAGAAGCGCCTCGACGACCACCTGATTGCGCCCGACATTGCCTGGTTCCGTCCTGGTTCCACCCTGGTCACTGCTGAGTGACCCAGACTCTGTCCCCTCTGCTTTCAGGTACTCTACAACTTGAGTCCACTCTTGGACTCCACCGGACACTTCGTCTTCACCCTGCCTGCAGCCCTTTCAGCTTCAAGCACCAAGAGCCTGCGTGTCAAAACCCGACGCCACTTCGACCCTGTGCACCCACTTCCTGTGGGTGAGGTAACTTTGCTCCGCCGGTGTCCCCACACTGGTGCACACCTCTAGGGTCTGTGTGTTAAGTTTTGTTCCTCTAGGTTCAGCGGAAGTGTCCTTAAACTTTAACTATTTGACTTTTACGCACCATTGGTTAACATTGGTGCATGCGTGCGCTTTCCGCACATCTCCCGAATCCCGAGGGCCATTCCCGACTTCAGCATTGCTTGTCCTGACTGCTCCCAGCGATTCCCTAGGCCCTAGGCCTAACCACTGTTCGAGTGGCCTCTCTTATACCACTTGTTTAGTATATGGTTTGAGTGGCCCCCTGCCCTCATCCATAATTGTGCAACTTTGTATGTTTAAACAGTGCTTTTGATTTAACGCTTGTGCCCCTTTATTCATAAAGAATACTGGGGATTGTTTTTAGTAATAAACACATATATTTTTATAATATATACTTGTGTGGTGTCCTTTCATTTGGTATTACAGGATTGTATGTGGTAAAACAGCTCGCTTAACACGACCTCTTAAGTTAAGCCTTTAGGCTGCTTAGTCCATGCTACCACTAGGATAGCTTGTCTAATAAGGTTGACTTACAACCAGACACCATAAGGGGATTGTTTGGTCAGGTAGTAGGTGGTTCCAGAATTGGAAACATCCCCTACCAGGCCAACTTCTCACATTGGTGAGCAGCGGTGCGGATTTGAGCTTGCTGTTGTTTTACCATTGCAATCTTTATATCAAATTGAAAGATCACATCAAGTACCTCTAGGTACATATAAAATCAAAAGCTTAGCATATTAAGTTCTACTGAACTTAGTAGTTGTAGGTTGAAGGGATTAGCACACCCTGACTACAACTAACTAGCAAGGTACAGTAGGAAAACACTTAGTGTAGGTAAGTGCACCACTTACACCTCACTAGTAACCATGTCTGACACAGGAAAAGCCTCAGGGTCTGCTCCTGTGACAGTTGACCCTACCCAGGCAACTTTTGGATATGACAAACTAACCCGCAGAGACTTGATTGCCTTGTGCAAAGCAAGAGGGTTAAAAAGGGGCAGAAGCCCCACCTGCCTAATCCTGGTAGAAATCCTAGAACAGGACGACTTAGAGAAGGCAAAAGCAGCTTCCCTAGATACAGGAACTGGAGGGAACCCCCCTGCAGTTGATCCCCTTGAAGAGGAGGATGATGATGACTTGGATGAGGACTCAGATGTTGAGGACTTAGGAGTACAGGATCAGGGTAGCCAGGTTCCAGTTGGTAGGCTTAGCCAGGCCAACTTGGACCTACTGGGGAATGGAGAGGGCCAGCACCTCCCCAGAACCCAACATATGATTCTCCCAGGCAACAGAAGAGTGAGATCTCCCTCAGGGGACTCTCATCTTTCTAGTGCCTCCAGAGAATCAGAGAGAGGCATGAGTGCTTCTCAGAAAGCTGAGCATAGGGCTAGAATGAGGGCTGTCAGACTCCAGATAGAGAGGGAGGAGGTAGCCCTGAGTCAAGCTAAGCTTACCTTAGCTCAAGCTAAACTTGCCTTGGCAAGAGAGCAAAAATTGTGTGGCTTAGATGCCACTGGTGGCAGCAATATTCCTAAAGAGAAACCCAGGTCCTATGATAGTAGAAACCTGACAAAGATTGTGCCCCCCTACAAGGAAGGGGATGACATCCACAAATGGATGACTGCTCTTGAGAGAGCCTGCATGGTACAGCAGGTTCCTGAGGAACAGTGGGCAGCAATCTTATGGTACTCCTTTTCAGAGAAAGGGAGGGACAAGCTCCTCACTGTCAGACATGAGGATGCAAACAATTACAAAGTCCTGAAGAGTGTTCTGATAGATGGGTTTGGCTTAACCACTGAACAGTACAGGTTCAAGTTCAGAGACACCCAGAAGACACAGACTCAGGACTGGACTGATTTTGTAGATTGTGCTACTAAGGCTCTGGAGGGTTGGCTACATGGCAGCAAAGTACATGACTTTACAGGATTGTATAATTTGATTATGAGGGAGCAGATCCTAAGTAATTGTCAGAACCAGCTCTTACACCAGCACCTGGTAGACTCTGATCTGACCTCTCCCCAAGAATTGGGAAAGAAGGCAGACAAATGGGTCAGAACCAGGATTAGGCCTAAGAATCAGGACAGTAACCAGAAGAAGGAGTCTACCAAGCCTCAAGATAAGGGTGGGGATAAAAATAAAGAAAAGACTTCCCCAGGGCCCCAAAACTCCAAGGATGGGGGTGGGTCCCAAGACACTTCTTCAACTGAGAAAAAGCCTTATTGTTATGCCTGTAAACAGGTGGGGCATTACAAAACAGACAGCTGTTGTCCCAAGAATAACAATAAAGAAAATATACCTCCAAAGCCAGCTTCAACACCTCCTGTTACTGTCAGCAGTAATCCCCCAGGAAGTGGAAGCACACCCAGGAATCTGGGTGGGTTTACTTTTGGAAATCAGGTGGACCCTGGCCTATCCAGGTCCCCATCACCCAATGATCTTGTTTATGAGGTTGGCATGGGGTTTGCCAACTTCTCTGCTTGCCCAAATACTTTGAGCAAGTATAGACAAGAACCCATCATCAATGGTTTGAAAGTTGAGGCTTTTAGAGACACAGGGGCTAGCATCACCATGGTGGCTGATGGCATAGTCCCCTCTAAGCAACTTTTACCTGGTGCCACATACCAGGTTACAAACATTGATGGAATCCAAACAAATCATCCCATGGCAGTAGTAAGTCTCAGCTGGGGAGGTGTCATTGGCCCAAAGAGAGTGGCAGTGTCACCAAACTTGCCTGTAGACTGCCTACTTGGTAATGATTTGGAGATCTCAGCCTGGGCTGAGGTTGAACAGGAAACCCATTCTAGAATGGTGAATTCCAATGGAAAGGTTAGTGGGGCTGTAATGGCTACAGCCCCCATTCAAGATGTCCTTCCTGAAAAGGTTGGTAGGGCTGAGAAACTCTCTGCCCCATCTTTAGCAAAAGCTCTTCCTGACCAGAATAGCAAAGCTGTTATGATAACAGCAGAAACCCAAACTGAGTCTCCTCCTGAAAAGGTTGGTGGGGCTGTGATGGCCACAGCCCAAACTCAAACTGACACGTGTGTTGTGAAACCTGAAATGATGGATAACTCCACACAAACTGAGAGCATGGAGGAGGAAGAGAAATCTCCCCCTCACCAGACTTTAGGACAGGATCAGCCTCCTCAGGGAACTGATCTTACCCCTGATGAAGGAACTGCCCCAGAGGTGGTTGGGCCTAGCCTGACAGAACCTCTGATGTCAGTGGAACCTTCTCAGGTGGGACCCAGTCTGGAGCAGGTAACCTGCCCCTCTCTACCTTGCCTTAGCCAGCCCAGGGCTGCAGAGGACAAGAAGGACAGTGAGACCCAGAGGGCCCCCTGTCAAATAAAGCACCCCCATCAAAAGATTAGGTGCACCAAAACTAGTAGCCCTAGTAAGGTGAAAACTTTAAAAACTCCTGAGGGAGCCCCCTTAAAAACAGTTAGGGACCTCCCACAGATGGATTCTGTTGGGCACAGCCAAACCTGGGACCCAAGGGGCCCAAACCTGAACTGTCCCTCCAGCAAGCCAAACAGAGGGACCCAGCCTCCAGCTTTAGGTAGCCAGAGGTTGACCCTGAGAGCACAGTGCAACTCAGTTAAAGAGAGAAAGGCACACATGGTGGAAGATAATTGGAGGAAGCTAAGCCCTAAATTAGTAGAGCCTCGCTTCAATACTCCATATCCAAACCAGCCTTTAACTTTGCCTAAACACACCCAAGGTAGTGATTCCCTATGGTGGAGACCCTCTAATACCCAAAGGGTGAGGGACTGCTTAGTGGACCATGAGACAGGGGGTACCCATGCTAGTGCAGGTACTTCCTTATATGGCCACTCAGGCAATATAGGCTTACCTGGCCAAGGATAGCCTTATCTCCTTTCGTTTGGGGGGGGGTTATGTAGGAAGGTGGCTACCTGACTATGGTTACCCCAGATTTTTTGCCTGTGTTTAGCTGGTTTTTTGACTTAGTTGACCTGGTTCCCTGCTAATCAGGGCCCCAGGCCATCTGCTCTCTCTGTAAAATGGATTCCATGTACCCTAGGTACATACCAATTGGAAATGGACTCCTTGTCAGCCCCTGTAGAATGCACTATAGGTGCACAGGGCACAGGAGCCACTAAGGCCTACCAGGGGCTGCAGCATATCTTTTGCCACCCCTGGCTGGTTCTTAAATTGACACAACTGGCTGATCACTCAGCTGGGGTAAGGTGGTGTACACACCCCTTGCTTAGATATAGTATACCTATGTCTAAAACCTATATCTGGACACATGTAAACCTGTGAGCCACTCCTATAGAAAGGCCTCATCAATCCTGGAGGCTGAGTGCGTGGTTTTATGTGAGATGGAGCTCTAGCATGAGCTGAGCCTGTCTGCAGCCATCGGGAACAAATCCCTAAGCTGTTTCAGGATAATGCCATACCATATACTATTAAGTGCCTTATAATCCTCGCGGTTATTTAGCAACTCTGGTTTGGCTTTATCAAAACATGTCGTGTAAGGTGTCATACGCTTTGGAATACCATCCCCTCGCCAGTTCTGGCGACGGGGATGGCATTCCACCCCTCTAGAGGGGTAAGACATGTTACTTCACTTTAATGCGGTTGATTTCTCCAAAGGCCTTAAGATCCACAAAATGGATGCCTCTGCCACAGACAAATGTCTGGACCCCTGGAGCTGACCGAAACCCAGTCAAGGGGGTCCTGGACAAAGGGTTTCCTGTCACAGGAGGGTGTCACCGCCCTCCAGACAGGAGATAGTGTATTGTAGCAGGGAGGTTTGAAAGAAACCAGACACTGCCTGGGGCGCACAAGGCTGCCCCTTGCATAATCCGGCCAAACCGGTTCTGGGGCACTCCAGCCCTCGTGCCAGGGCGGCCTGGATCAAAGGAAGGGGGTGTATCCACCCACTTCCTGGGTCCCACCCATAGGAGGGGACCTAGCAGGTAATCACGCCCACCAGATTCGAATAAGAGTGGGAGCAGTGCCAATGCACATCAGATTTCCTGGAAGAAACATTTGAAACGATATTCTGGACCCTTCGCCCTCCATCTCAACGTGGAAGCCCGAAGAATCTCCCTTGTGGTCAAGGAGTGACCACCCTGCAGCAGCAGGCACCATCCAGCCCTCGACGTCTACTTAGTTGCAGTTCCCGCCGGAACTCGAGCGACTGAGATCGACGAGATCAAGCCTGCCCAGCTTCTAACAGCCCGATCCACAGTCCCTGCAAAGCTGAGACCCGTGGAGGCGACCGGAAGCGTGGGGCACGCCATCTTGAAGTGACCACGAGACGCTGACCGTGCAGCCCACGAGTGACCCTCGAAGCTGTACACCGGGGTTTGAGAAGCCCCCACCCTGAGCTACTTCTGAGCCGAAGTTCAGCCCTCCACACTCGACGAGTGCTGCGTGGGGCCCTTTGGCACGATTTGGCTCAACGCGTTGGCCCGGTCACTTGCCAGCTGGCTTGTGGTCCCTGTGCCGACGAACTACAAAAGAAGACTCGTGATTCTGGTTGCTCCAGATCCACACCAGCTCCCCTGAAAGGGAGCCCCGACTCTGACCTTCCTGGTCCGAGTGAGACGCCATCTTCCAATCCCGCGTGGATTGCTCTTACCAAGGCTTGTTTGCTCCAAACCGGAAGCCGACTGCACCGACGGTGAGAGCCTGCGTGGGACAGATCGTGACCTGCTCCTGGACGTCGCAGATGCCCCAGAGCCCACGTGACAGCGAAGAGAAGCGCCTCGACGACCACCTGATTGCGCCCGACATTGCCTGGTTCCGTCCTGGTTCCACCCTGGTCACTGCTGAGTGACCCAGACTCTGTCCCCTCTGCTTTCAGGTACTCTACAACTTGAGTCCACTCTTGGACTCCACCGGACACTTCGTCTTCACCCTGCCTGCAGCCCTTTCAGCTTCAAGCACCAAGAGCCTGCGTGTCAAAACCCGACGCCACTTCGACCCTGTGCACCCACTTCCTGTGGGTGAGGTAACTTTGCTCCGCCGGTGTCCCCACACTGGTGCACACCTCTAGGGTCTGTGTGTTAAGTTTTGTTCCTCTAGGTTCAGCGGAAGTGTCCTTAAACTTTAACTATTTGACTTTTACGCACCATTGGTTAACATTGGTGCATGCGTGCGCTTTCCGCACATCTCCCGAATCCCGAGGGCCATTCCCGACTTCAGCATTGCTTGTCCTGACTGCTCCCAGCGATTCCCTAGGCCCTAGGCCTAACCACTGTTCGAGTGGCCTCTCTTATACCACTTGTTTAGTATATGGTTTGAGTGGCCCCCTGCCCTCATCCATAATTGTGCAACTTTGTATGTTTAAACAGTGCTTTTGATTTAACGCTTGTGCCCCTTTATTCATAAAGAATACTGGGGATTGTTTTTAGTAATAAACACATATATTTTTATAATATATACTTGTGTGGTGTCCTTTCATTTGGTATTACAGGATTGTATGTGGTAAAACAGCTCGCTTAACACGACCTCTTAAGTTAAGCCTTTAGGCTGCTTAGTCCATGCTACCACTAGGATAGCTTGTCTAATAAGGTTGACTTACAACCAGACACCATAAGGGGATTGTTTGGTCAGGTAGTAGGTGGTTTCAGAATTGGAAACATCCCCTACCAGGCCAACTTCTCACAATGGCCTAAAGAAGGTTGTGGTGAGTGCAGACCTACCAGTAGACTGTCTGTTAGGCAATGACCTTGAAAGCTCAGTGTGAGAAGTTGGCCTGGTAGGGGATGTTTCCAATTCTGGAACCACCTACTACCTGACCAAACAATCCCCTTATGGTGTCTGGTTGTAAGTCAACCTTATTAGACAAGCTATCCTAGTGGTAGCATGGACTAAGCAGCCTAAAGGCTTAACTTAAGAGGTCGTGTTAAGCGAGCTGTTTTACCACATACAATCCTGTAATACCAAATGAAAGGACACCACACAAGTATATATTATAAAAATATATGTGTTTATTACTAAAAACAATCCCCAGTATTCTTTATGAATAAAGGGGCACAAGCGTTAAATCAAAAGCACTGTTTAAACATACAAAGTTGCACAATTATGGATGAGGGCAGGGGGCCACTCAAACCATATACTAAACAAGTGGTATAAGAGAGGCCACTCGAACAGTGGTTAGGCCTAGGGCCTAGGGAATCGCTGGGAGCAGTCAGGACAAGCAATGCTGAAGTCGGGAATGGCCCTCGGGATTCGGGAGATGTGCGGAAAGCGCACGCATGCACCAATGTTAACCAATGGTGCGTAAAAGTCAAATAGTTAAAGTTTAAGGACACTTCCGCTGAACCTAGAGGAACAAAACTTAACACACAGACCCTAGAGGTGTGCACCAGTGTGGGAACACCGGCGGAGCAAAGTTACCTCACCCACAGGAAGTGGGTGCACAGGGTCGAAGTGGCGTCGGGTTTTGACACGCAGGCTCTTGGTGCTTGAAGCTGAAAGGGCTGCAGGCAGGGTGAAGACGAAGTGTCCGGTGGAGTCCAAGGGTGGACTCAAGTTGTAGAGTACCTGAAAGCAGAGGGGACAGAGTCTGGGTCACTCAGCAGTGACCAGGGTGGAACCAGGACGGAACCAGGCAATGTCGGGCGCAATCAGGTGGTCGTCGAGGCGCTTCTCTTCGCTGTCACGTGGGCTCTGGGGCATCTGCGACGTCCAGGAGCAGGTCACGATCTGTCCCACGCAGGCTCTCACCGTCGGTGCAGTCGGCTTCCGGTTTGGAGCAAACAAGCCTTGGTAAGAGCAATCCACGCGGGATTGGAAGATGGCGTCTTACTCGGACCAGGAAGGTCAGAGTCGGGGCTCCCTTTCAGGGGAGCTGGTGTGGATCTGGAGCAACCAGAATCACGAGTCTTCTTTTGTAGTTCGTCGGCACAGGGACCACAAGCCAGCTGGCAAGTGACCGGGCCAACGCGTTGAGCCAAATCGTGCCAAAGGGCCCCACGCAGCACTCGTCGAGTGTGGAGGGCTGAACTTCGGCTCAGGAGTAGCTCAGGGTGGGGGCTTCTCAAACCCCGGTGTACAGCTTCGAGGGTCACTCGTGGGCTGCACGGTCAGCGTCTCGTGGTCACTTCAAGATGGCGTGCCCCACGCTTCCGGTCGCCTCCACGGGTCTCAGCTTTGCAGGGACTGTGGATCGGGCTGTTAGAAGCTGGGCAGGCTTGATCTCGTCGATCTCAGTCGCTCGAGTTCCGGCGGGAACTGCAACTAAGTAGACGTCGAGGGCTGGATGGTGCCTGCTGCTGCAGGGTGGTCACTCCTTGACCACAAGGGAGATTCTTCGGGCTTCCACGTTGAGATGGAGGGCGAAGGGTCCAGAATATCGTTTCAAATGTTTCTTCCAGGAAATCTGATGTGCATTGGCACTGCTCCCACTCTTATTCGAATCTGGTGGGCGTGATTACCTGCTAGGTCCCCTCCTATGGGTGGGACCCAGGAAGTGGGTGGATACACCCCCTTCCTTTGATCCAGGCCGCCCTGGCACGAGGGCTGGAGTTCCCCAGAACCGGTTTGGCCGGATTATGCAAGGGGCAGCCTTGTGCGCCCCAGGCAGTGTCTGGTTTCTTTCAAACCTCCCTGCTACAATACACTATCTCCTGTCTGGAGGGCGGTGACACCCTCCTGTGACAGGAAACCCTTTGTCCAGGACCCCCTTGACTGGGTTTCGGTCAGCTCCAGGGGTCCAGACATTTGTCTGTGGCAGAGGCATCCATTTTGTGGATCTTAAGGTCTTTGGAGAAATCAACCGCATTAAAGCAAAGTAACATGTCTTACCCCTCTAGAGGGGTGGAATGCCATCCCCGTCGCCAGAACTGGCGAGGGGATGGTATTCCAAAGCGTATGACACCTTACACGACATGTTTTGATAAAGCCAAACCAAAGTTGCTAAATAACCGCGAGGATTATAAGGCACTTAATAGTATATGGTATGGCATTATCCTGAAACAGCTTAGGGATTTGTTCCCGACGGCTGCAGACAGGCTCAGCTCATGCTAGAGCTCCATCTCACATAAAACCACGCACTCAGCCTCCAGGATTGATGAGGCCTTTCTATAGGAGTGGCTCACAGGTTTACATGTGTCCAGATATAGGTTTAGACATAGGTATACTATATCTAAGCAAGGGGTGTGTACACCACCTTACCCCAGCTGAGTGATCAGCCAGTTGTGTCAATTTAAGAACCAGCCAGGGGTGGCAAAAGATATGCTGCAGCCCCTGGTAGGCCTTAGTGGCTCCTATGCCCTGTGCACCTATAGTGCATTCTACAGGGGCTGACAAGGAGTCCATTTCCAATTGGTATGTACCTAGGGTACATGGAATCCATTTTACAGAGAGAGCAGATGGCCTGGGGCCCTGATTAGCAGGGAACCAGGTCAACTAAGTCAAAAAACCAGCTAAACACAGGCAAAAAATCTGGGGTAACCATAGTCAGGTAGCCACCTTCCTACATAACCCCCCCCCAAACGAAAGGAGATAAGGCTATCCTTGGCCAGGTAAGCCTATATTGCCTGAGTGGCCATATAAGGAAGTACCTGCACTAGCATGGGTACCCCCTGTCTCATGGTCCACTAAGCAGTCCCTCACCCTTTGGGTATTAGAGGGTCTCCACCATAGGGAATCACTACCTTGGGTGTGTTTATGCAAAGTTAAAGGCTGGTTTGGATATGGAGTATTGAAGTGAGGCTCTACTAATTTAGGGCTTAGCTTCCCCCAATTATCTTCCACCATGTGTGCCTTTCTTTCTTTAACTGAGTTGCACTGTGCTCTCAGGGTCAACCTCTGGCTACCTAAAGCTGGAGGCTGGGTCCCTCTGTTTGGCTTGCTGGAGGGACAGTTCCGGTTTGGGCCCTTTGGGTCCCAGGTTTGGCTGTGCCCAACAGAATCCATCTGGGGGAGGTCCCTAACTGTTTTTAAGGGGGCTCCCTCAGGAGTTTTTAAAGTTTTCACCTTACTAGGGCTACTAGTTTTGGTGCACCTAATCTTTTGATGGGGGTGCTTTATTTGACAGGGGGCCCTCTGGGTCTCACTGTCCTTCTTGTCCTCTGCAGCCCTGGGCTGGCTAAGGCAAGGGAGAGAGGGGCAGGTTACCTGCTCCAGACTGGGTCCCACCTGAGAAGGGCCCACTGACATCAGAGGTTCTGTCAGGCTAGGCCCAACCACCTCTGGGGCAGTTCCTTCATCAGGGGTAAGATCAGTTCCCTGAGGAGGCTGATCCTGTCCTAAAGTCTGGTGAGGGGGAGATTTCTCTTCCTCCTCCATGCTCTCAGTTTGTGTGGAGTTATCCATCATTTCAGGTTTCACAACACACGTGTCAGTTTGAGTTTGGGCTGTGGCCATCACAGCCCCACCAACCTTTTCAGGAGGAGACTCAGTTTGGGTTTCTGCTGTTATCATAACAGCTTTGCTATTCTGTTCAGGAAGAGCTTTTGCTAAAGATGGGGCAGGGAGTATCTCCGCCCTACCAACCTTTTCAGGAAGGACATCTTGAATTGGGGCTGTAGCCATTACAGCCCCACTAACCTTTCCATTGGAATTTACCATCCTAGAATGGATTTCCTGTTCAACCCCAGCCCAGGCTGAGATTTCTAAATCATTACCCAGTAGACAGTCTACAGGCAAGTTTGGGGACACTGCCACTCTCTTTGGGCCAGTGACACCTCCCCAGCTGAGACTTACTACTGCCATGGGATGATTTGTTTGGATGCCATCAATGTTTATTACCTGGTATGTGGCACCAGGTAAAAGTTGCTTAGAGGGGACTATGCCATCAGCCACCATGGTGATGCTAGCCCCTGTGTCTCTAAAAGCTTCAACTCTTAAACCATTGATGATGGGTTCTTGTCTATACTTGCTCAAAGTATTTGGGCAAGCAGAGAAGTTGGCAAACCCCATGCCAGCCTCATAAACAAGTTCATTGGGTGATGGGGACCTGGATAGGCCAGGGTCCACCTGATTTCCAAAAGTAAACCCACCCAGATTCCTGGGTGTGCTTCCACTTCCTGGGGGATTACTGCTGACAGTAACAGGAGGTGTTGAAGCTGGCTTTGGAGGTATATTTTCTTTATTGTTATTCTTGGGACAACAGCTGTCTGTTTTGTAATGCCCCACCTGTTTACAGGGATAACAATAGGGTTTTTTCTCAGTTGAAGAAGTGTCTTGGGACCCACCCCCATCCTTGGAGTTTTGGGGCCCTGGGAAAGTCTTTTCTTTATTTTTATCCCCACCCTTATCTTGAGGCTTGGTAGACTCCTTC
Organism: Lissotriton helveticus; assembly: GCF_964261635.1. Lineage (NCBI taxonomy): Eukaryota > Metazoa > Chordata > Amphibia > Caudata > Salamandridae > Lissotriton > Lissotriton helveticus. The sequence continues at coordinate 387,877 of NW_027611671.1, read as the reverse complement.
TTCTGGTTACTGTCCTGATTCTTAGGCCTAATCCTGGTTCTGACCCATTTGTCTGCCTTCTTTCCCAATTCTTGGGGAGAGGTCAGATCAGAGTCTACCAGGTGCTGGTGTAAGAGCTGGTTCTGACAATTACTTAGGATCTGCTCCCTCATAATCAAATTATACAATCCTGTAAAGTCATGTACTTTGCTGCCATGTAGCCAACCCTCCAGAGCCTTAGTAGCACAATCTACAAAATCAGTCCAGTCCTGAGTCTGTGTCTTCTGGGTATCTCTGAACTTCAACCTGTACTGTTCAGTGGTTAAGCCAAACCCATCTATCAGAACACTCTTCAGGACTTTGTATTTGTTTGCATCCTCATGTCTAACAGTGAGGAGCTTATCTCTCCCTTTCTCAGAAAAGGAGTACCATAAGATTGCTGCCCACTGTTCCTCAGGAACCTGCTGTACCATGCAGGCTCTCTCAAGAGCAGTCATCCATTTGTGGATGTCATCCCCTTCTTTGAAGGGGGGCACAATCTTTGTCAGGTTTCTACTATCATAGGACCTGGGTTTCTCTTTAGGAATATTGCTGCCACCAGTGGCATCTAAGCCACACAATTTCTGCTCTCTTGCCAAGGCAAGTTTAGCTTGAGCTAAGGTAAGCTTAGCTTGACTCAGGGCTACCTCCTCTCTCTCTATCTGGAGTCTGACAGCCCTCATTCTAGCCCTATGCTCAGCTTTCTGAGAAGCACTCATGCCTCTCTCTGATTCCCTGGAGGCACTAGAAAGATGAGAGTCCCCTGAGGGAGATCTCACTCTTCTGTTGCCTGGGGGAATCATATGTTGGGTTCTGGGGAGGTGCTGGCCCTCTCCATTCCCCAGTAGGTCCAAGTTGGCCTGGCTAAGCCTACCAACTGGAACCTGGCTACCCTGATCCTGTACTCCTAAGTCCTCAACATCTGAGTCCTCATCCAAGTCATCATCATCCTCCTCTTCAAGGGGATCAACTGCAGGGGGGTTCCCTCCAGTTCCTGTATCTAGGGAAGCTGCTTTTGCCTTCTCTAAGTCATCCTGTTCTAGGAGTTCTACCAGGATTAGGCAGGTGGGGCTTCTGCCCCTTTTTAACCCTCTTGCTTTGCACAAGACAATCAAGTCTCTGCGGGTTAGTTTGTCATATCCAGAAGTTGCCTGGGTAGGGTCAACTGTCACAGGACTAGACCCTGAGGCCTTTCCTGTGTCAGACATGGTTACTAGTGAGGTGTAAGTGGTGCACTTACCTACACTAAGTGTTTTCCTACTGGACCTTGCTAGTGAGTTGTAGTCAGGGGTGTGCTACTCCCTTCAACCTACAACTACTAAGTTCAGTAGAACTTAATATGCTAAGCTTTTGATTTTATATGTACCTAGAGGTACTTGATGTGATCTTTCAATTTGATATAAAGATTGTAATGGTAAAACAACAGCAAGCTCAAATCCGCACCGCTGCTCACCAATGTGAGAAGTTGGCCTGGTAGGGGATGTTTCCAATTCTGGAACCACCTACTACCTGACCAAACAATCCCCTTATGGTGTCTGGTTGTAAGTCAACCTTATTAGACAAGCTATCCTAGTGGTAGCATGGACTAAGCAGCCTAAAGGCTTAACTTAAGAGGTCGTGTTAAGCGAGCTGTTTTACCACATACAATCCTGTAATACCAAATGAAAGGACACCACACAAGTATATATTATAAAAATATATGTGTTTATTACTAAAAACAATCCCCAGTATTCTTTATGAATAAAGGGGCACAAGCGTTAAATCAAAAGCACTGTTTAAACATACAAAGTTGCACAATTATGGATGAGGGCAGGGGGCCACTCAAACCATATACTAAACAAGTGGTATAAGAGAGGCCACTCGAACAGTGGTTAGGCCTAGGGCCTAGGGAATCGCTGGGAGCAGTCAGGACAAGCAATGCTGAAGTCGGGAATGGCCCTCGGGATTCGGGAGATGTGCGGAAAGCGCACGCATGCACCAATGTTAACCAATGGTGCGTAAAAGTCAAATAGTTAAAGTTTAAGGACACTTCCGCTGAACCTAGAGGAACAAAACTTAACACACAGACCCTAGAGGTGTGCACCAGTGTGGGAACACCGGCGGAGCAAAGTTACCTCACCCACAGGAAGTGGGTGCACAGGGTCGAAGTGGCGTCGGGTTTTGACACGCAGGCTCTTGGTGCTTGAAGCTGAAAGGGCTGCAGGCAGGGTGAAGACGAAGTGTCCGGTGGAGTCCAAGGGTGGACTCAAGTTGTAGAGTACCTGAAAGCAGAGGGGACAGAGTCTGGGTCACTCAGCAGTGACCAGGGTGGAACCAGGACGGAACCAGGCAATGTCGGGCGCAATCAGGTGGTCGTCGAGGCGCTTCTCTTCGCTGTCACGTGGGCTCTGGGGCATCTGCGACGTCCAGGAGCAGGTCACGATCTGTCCCACGCAGGCTCTCACCGTCGGTGCAGTCGGCTTCCGGTTTGGAGCAAACAAGCCTTGGTAAGAGCAATCCACGCGGGATTGGAAGATGGCGTCTTACTCGGACCAGGAAGGTCAGAGTCGGGGCTCCCTTTCAGGGGAGCTGGTGTGGATCTGGAGCAACCAGAATCACGAGTCTTCTTTTGTAGTTCGTCGGCACAGGGACCACAAGCCAGCTGGCAAGTGACCGGGCCAACGCGTTGAGCCAAATCGTGCCAAAGGGCCCCACGCAGCACTCGTCGAGTGTGGAGGGCTGAACTTCGGCTCAGGAGTAGCTCAGGGTGGGGGCTTCTCAAACCCCGGTGTACAGCTTCGAGGGTCACTCGTGGGCTGCACGGTCAGCGTCTCGTGGTCACTTCAAGATGGCGTGCCCCACGCTTCCGGTCGCCTCCACGGGTCTCAGCTTTGCAGGGACTGTGGATCGGGCTGTTAGAAGCTGGGCAGGCTTGATCTCGTCGATCTCAGTCGCTCGAGTTCCGGCGGGAACTGCAACTAAGTAGACGTCGAGGGCTGGATGGTGCCTGCTGCTGCAGGGTGGTCACTCCTTGACCACAAGGGAGATTCTTCGGGCTTCCACGTTGAGATGGAGGGCGAAGGGTCCAGAATATCGTTTCAAATGTTTCTTCCAGGAAATCTGATGTGCATTGGCACTGCTCCCACTCTTATTCGAATCTGGTGGGCGTGATTACCTGCTAGGTCCCCTCCTATGGGTGGGACCCAGGAAGTGGGTGGATACACCCCCTTCCTTTGATCCAGGCCGCCCTGGCACGAGGGCTGGAGTGCCCCAGAACCGGTTTGGCCGGATTATGCAAGGGGCAGCCTTGTGCGCCCCAGGCAGTGTCTGGTTTCTTTCAAACCTCCCTGCTACAATACACTATCTCCTGTCTGGAGGGCGGTGACACCCTCCTGTGACAGGAAACCCTTTGTCCAGGACCCCCTTGACTGGGTTTCGGTCAGCTCCAGGGGTCCAGACATTTGTCTGTGGCAGAGGCATCCATTTTGTGGATCTTAAGGTCTTTGGAGAAATCAACCGCATTAAAGCAAAGTAACATGTCTTACCCCTCTAGAGGGGTGGAATGCCATCCCCGTCGCCAGAACTGGCGAGGGGATGGTATTCCAAAGCGTATGACACCTTACACGACATGTTTTGATAAAGCCAAACCAAAGTTGCTAAATAACCGCGAGGATTATAAGGCACTTAATAGTATATGGTATGGCATTATCCTGAAACAGCTTAGGGATTTGTTCCCGACGGCTGCAGACAGGCTCAGCTCATGCTAGAGCTCCATCTCACATAAAACCACGCACTCAGCCTCCAGGATTGATGAGGCCTTTCTATAGGAGTGGCTCACAGGTTTACATGTGTCCAGATATAGGTTTAGACATAGGTATACTATATCTAAGCAAGGGGTGTGTACACCACCTTACCCCAGCTGAGTGATCAGCCAGTTGTGTCAATTTAAGAACCAGCCAGGGGTGGCAAAAGATATGCTGCAGCCCCTGGTAGGCCTTAGTGGCTCCTATGCCCTGTGCACCTATAGTGCATTCTACAGGGGCTGACAAGGAGTCCATTTCCAATTGGTATGTACCTAGGGTACATGGAATCCATTTTACAGAGAGAGCAGATGGCCTGGGGCCCTGATTAGCAGGGAACCAGGTCAACTAAGTCAAAAAACCAGCTAAACACAGGCAAAAAATCTGGGGTAACCATAGTCAGGTAGCCACCTTCCTACACTCAGCATGGTCAGAAGTGGAGTACAGGACTCATGCAGAAATGCTAGGGATTTCAGAGCATGTCCTTGCCATGACAAGGGCTCAGGCTAAGAAGTGCCTTCCTGAACCAGTGGTGGATCTTGAAACAATAGACCAGCCACAACCCAAAAGAAGGAGCAAGAGAGGAAAGGCTCAGCCTTCCACCTTGCCCCAGGTTGAGGATCAGGTTTCAGAGGAAACTGATTCTGCAGTCCAAGAGGAGACTGTCTCTGAGGAGCTTGAACCTGACCAGGTTGAGTTTCTGGGGACAGAGGGACCCTCAAGGGCAGACCTGAGGCAGGCTCAATTAGATTGCCCTTCCCTTGAACCCCTCAGACAGCAGGCTGCTGCTGAGGCTGCTGGGGATGCCCAAGGTACCCATACTGTGTATTGGGATGATGGACTCCTTTACTCAGAGGCTAGAGCCCCCAAGCCTGGCATGACCAGGAGGTTGGTTATACCTCTGCAGTTTAGGGGGTTCCTCCTTACCTTGGCCCATGATATTCCCCTTGCAGGACACTTAGGCCAGAACAAGACGTGGGACAGGCTTGGTTCACACTTTCACTGGCCTCACATGTCAGAGGATGTCAAGGAGTTTTGTCGCTCCTGTGTCACTTGCCAAGCCAGTGGTAAGTCAGGTGGCACAACAAAGGCCCCCCTAATACCACTACCTGTGGTGGGAGTTCCCTTTGAAAGAGTTGGAATTGATATTGTGGGTCCAATGGACCCCCAAACAGCATCTGGGAACAGATTCATACTGGTGGTAGTGGATCATGCCACCAGGTATTCAGAGGCTATTCCCCTAAGGACCACCACAGCCCCTGTGGTGGCAAAGGCCCTCATTGCAGTTTTCTCAAGAGTGGGCTTTCCTAAGGAGGTACTATCAGATCAGATAGAGGCACGAATTTTATGTCTAGCTATCTGAAAGCAATGTGGAAGGAATGTGGAGTAAACTATAAGTTTACCACCCCATATCATCCCCAATGCAATGGGCTTGTGGAGAGATTTAACAAGACCCTAAAAGGCATGATAAAAGGATTACCAGAGAAGCTCAGGCGGAAATGGGACATTCTTTTACCCTGCCTGCTCTTTGCTTACAGAGAGGTCCCACAGAAGGGGGTTGGCTACAGCCCTTTTGAACTTTTGTTTGGCCACCCTGTGAGGGGTCCATTGTGTTTGGTGAAGGAAGGATGGGAGTTACCTCTCAAAAAGCCCAAACTAGACATAGTGGACTATGTACTTGGGGGCAGATTTATGTTAACTGGCGCATCCCCAGGGATGCGCCAGTTAATGTACGCCACAGTGCGCCACAGCTCCGCCACCCATGGTGCGCCGCATTTACAATGCGGCGCACCATGGGGCAAAAACGGCACAGATGCGTGACGCATCTGTGCCGTTAAGGTGGCTGTGAGAAGTTGGCCTGGTAGGGGATGTTTCCAATTCTGGAACCACCTACTACCTGACCAAACAATCCCCTTATGGTGTCTGGTTGTAAGTCAACCTTATTAGACAAGCTATCCTAGGGGTAGCATGGACTAAGCAGCCTAAAGGCTTAACTTAAGAGGTCGTGTTAAGCGAGCTGTTTTACCACATACAATCCTGTAATACCAAATGAAAGGACACCACACAAGTATATATTATAAAAATATATGTGTTTATTACTAAAAACAATCCCCAGTATTCTTTATGAATAAAGGGGCACAAGCGTTAAATCAAAAAGCACTGTTTAAACATACAAGTTGCACAATTATGGATGAGGGCGGGTGGCCACTCAAACCATATACTAAACAAGTGGTATAAGAAAGGCCACTCGAGCAGTGGTTAGGCCTAGGGCCTAGGGAATCGCTGGGAGCAGTCAGGACAAGCAATGCTGAAGTCGGGAATGGCCCTCGGGATTCGGGAGATGTGCGGAAAGCGCACGCATGCACCAATGTTAACCAATGGTGCGTAAAAGTCAAAGAGTTAAAGTTTAAGGACACTTCCGCTGAACCTAGAGGAACAAAACTTAACACACAGACCCTAGAGGTGTGCACCAGTGTGGGAACACCGGCGGAGCAAAGTTACCTCACCCACAGGAAGTGGGTGCACAGGGTCGAAGTGGCGTCGGGTTTTGACACGCAGGCTCTTGGTGCTTGAAGCTGAAAGGGCTGCAGGCAGGGTGAAGACGAAGTGTCCGGTGGAGTCCAAGGGTGGAATCAAGTTGTAGGGTACCTGAAAGCAGAGGGGACAGAGTCTGGGTCACTCAGCAGTGACCAGGGTGGAACCAGGACGGAACCAGGCAATGTCGGGCGCAATCAGGTGGTCGTCGAGGAGCTTCTCTCCGCTGTCACGTGGGCTCTGGGGCATCTGCGACGTCCAGGAGCAGGTCACGATCTGTCCCACGCAGGCTCTCACCGTCGGTGCAGTCGGCTTCAAGTTTGGAGCAAACAAGCCTTGGTAAGAGCAATCCACGCGGGATCGGAAGATTGCTTCTCACTCGGACCAGGAAGGTCAGAGTCGGGGCTCCTTTTCAGGGGAGCTGGTGTGGATCTGGAGCAACCAGAATCACAAGTCTTTTTAGGTAGTTCGTCGGCACAGGGACCACAAGCCAGCTGGCAAGTGACCGGGCCAACGCGTTGAGCCAAATCGTTCCAAAGGGCCCCACGCAGCACTCGTCGAGTGTGGAGGGCTGAACTTCGGCTCAGGAGTAGCTCAGGGTGGGGGCTTCTCAAACCCCGGTGTACAGTTTCGAGGGTCACTCGTGGGCTGCACGGTCAGCGTCTCATGGTCACTTCAAGATGGCGTGCCCCACGCTTCCGGTCGCCTCCACGGGTCTCAGCTTTGCAGGGACTGTGGATCGGGCTGTTAGAAGCTGGGCAGGCTTGATCTCGTCGATCTCAGTCGCTCGAGTTCCGGCAGGAACTGCAACTAAGTAGACGTCGAGGGCTGGATGGTGCCTGCTGCTGCAGGGTGGTCACTCCTTGACCACAAGGGAGATTCTTCGGGCTTCCACGTTGAGATGGAGGGCGAAGGGTCCAGAATATCGTTTCAAATGTTTCTTCCAGGAAATCTGATGTGCATTGGCACTGCTCCCACTCTTATTCGAATCTGGTGGGCGTGATTACCTGCTAGGTCCCCTCCTATGGGTGGGACCCAGGAAGTGGGTGGATACACCCCCTTCCTTTGATCCAGGCCGCCCTGGCACGAGGGCTGGAGTGCCCCAGAACCGGTTTGGCCGGATTATGCAAGGGGCAGCCTTGTGCGCCCCAGGCAGTGTCTGGTTTCTTTCAAACCTCCCTGCTACAATACACTATCTCCTGTCTGGAGGGCGGTGACACCCTCCTGTGACAGGAAACCCTTTGTCCAGGACCCCCTCGACTGAGTTTCGGTCAGCTCCAGGGGTCCAGACATTTGTCTGTGGCAGAGGCATCCATTTTGTGGATCTTAAGGCCTTTGGAGAAATCAACCGCATTAAAGTGAAGTAACATGTCTTACCCCTCTAGAGGGGTGGAATGCCATCCCCGTCACCAGAACTGGCGAGGGGATGGTATTCCAAAGCGTATGACACCTTACACGACATGTTTTGATAAAGCCAAACCAAAGTTGCTAAATAACCGCGAGGATTATAAGGCACTTAATAGTATATGGTATGGCATTATCCTGAAACAGCTTAGGGATTTGTTCCCGACAGCTGCAGACAGGCTCAGCTCATGCTAGAGCTCCATCTCACATAAAAACCATGCACCCAGCCTCCAGGATTGGTGAGGCCTGTCTATAGGAGTGGCTCACAGGTTTACATGTGTCCAGATATAGGTTTAGACATAGGTATACTATATCTAAGCAAGGGGTGTGTACACCACCTTACCCCAGCTGAGTGATCAGCCAGTTGTGTCAATTTAAGAACCAGCCAGGGGTGGCAAAAGATATGCTGCAGCCCCTGGTAGGCCTTAGTGGCTCCTGTGCCCTGTGCACCTATAGTGCATTCTACAGGGGCTGACAAGGAGTCCATTTCCAATTGGTATGTGCCTATAGCACATGTGTCATTAATTTAGTGAGAGAACAGCAGGCTGGGGGTCTGATCAGCAGGCCCACAGCCTCAGTAGTCGAAAACCAGTGAAGCAAAAAGCAAAAATTTGGGGTGACCATAGGATAGCAGACCCTACTCTCCTACACAACCCCCCCCCCAAACGCAGGGACATTAAACTAAACTTGACCAGATAAGTCTTCATGTTCTAAGTGGAAGTACCTGGAGAGACCATCTGCATTACCATGGTCAGTCCCTGGGCGGTGCTCCACTGTAAAGTCCATCCCCTGTAGGGAAATGGACCACCTGAGCAGTTTGGGATTTTCACCCTTCATCTGATTAAGCCATAAGAGGGGCTTATGGTCTGTTTGCACCAGGAAGTGAGTTCCAAACAAGTAGGACCTCAACTTCTTTAATGCCCAAACCACAGCAAAGGCCTCCCTCTTAAAGGCTGACCAACGTTTTTCTCTTGGGGTTAGCCTCCTGCTAATGAAAGCAATTGGCTGGTCTTGACCATCTTGATTAAGTTGTGAGAGTACAGCTCCCACCCCCAACTCAGAAGCATCTGTCTGAACAATGAACTGTTTGGAGTAGTCAGGACTCTTTAGGATAGGTGCAGAGCACATGGCCTTCTTCAGGTCTTCAAATGCCTTCTGACAGCTAACTGTCCACTGAACCTTTTTTGGCATCTTCTTGGATGTCAAGTCATTTAATGGTGTCACTATAGACCCATAGTTTTTCACAAACTTTCTGTAATACCCAGTCAGGCCCAAGAAGGCTCTGACTTGTGTCTGGGTAACTGGAGGAGCCCAGTCCTGTATGGCCTGGATTTTGCTTTCCAGTGGCTGAACCTGGCCTCCACCTACTAGGTGGCCCAGGTATACAACCTTACTCTGCCCTATCTGGCACTTTGTGGCCTTGATAGTTAGGCCTGCCTTTTGCAGGGCCTCCAAAACTTTCTTCAGGTGGATCAGGTGATCCTCCCAGGTGGAGCTAAAGACAGCAATATCATCCAGATAAGCTGCACAAAAGTCATCCAACCCAGTAAGGACTTGGTTCACCAACCTTTGGAAAGTGGCAGGTGCATTCTTCAAACCAAAGGGCATTACCACAAACTGATAATGCCCACTAGGGGTAGAGAATGCTGTCTTGGCCTTTGACTCCTCAGCTAGTCTGATTTGCCAGTAGCCAGCTGTCAGATCAAATGTGCTCAGAAACTTGGCAGAAGCCAATCTGTCAATGAGCTCATCTGCTCTTGGAATGGGGTGAGCATCTGTCCTAGTGACAGCATTGAGACCCCTGTAATCCACGCAAAACCTCATTTCTCTCTTACCATCTTGGGTATGAGGTTTTGGCACCAGGACTACTGGGCTGGCCCATGGGCTCTCTGATGGCTCAATCACTCCAAGCTCCAACATCTTTTGCACCTCAGCCTTGATGCAATCCCTGACATGATCAGGTTGCCTGTAGATCTTATTCTTGACAGGCGGACTGTCACCAGTGTCCACAACATGGGTACACCAGTCAGTTTGGCTGGGTGTGAGTGAAAACATTTGCCTGTGAGCCTGCAAAACTTGTCTGCAGTCCCTCTGTTGCTGGTCAGTGAGGCTGCCTGCCAAGGCTACTCCATCAACTGAACCATCATCAGGGTTCTGAGAAAGCAGGTCTGGGAGAGGGTCACTCTCTTCCTCCTGTTCCCCATCTGTGGCCATGAGCAAGCTCATGTCCTCCCTGTCTACAAATGCTTTCAAGCGATTCACATGGATTACCCTGTGAGGGCTCCTGGGTGTTCCAAAGTCTACCAAGTAGGTGACTTCCCCTTTCTTCTCAATAATAGGATAGGGTCCACTCCATTTGTCTTGGAGTGCTGCTGGAGCCACTGGCTCCAGTACCCATACCTTCTGTCCTGGTTGGAACTCTACCAGCACAGCCTTTTGGTCATGCCAAGCTTTCTGCAATTCTTGGCTGGCCTCCAGGTTTTTGGATGCTCTTTCCATGTACTCAGCCATCCTGGAGCGGAGACCAAGTACATAGTCCACTATGTCTAGTTTGGGCTTTTTGAGAGGTAACTCCCATCCTTCCTTCACCAAACACAATGGACCTCTCACAGGGTGGCCAAACAAAAGTTCAAAAGGGCTGTAGCCAACCCCCTTCTGTGGGACCTCTCTGTAAGCAAAGAGCAGGCAGGGTAAAAGAATGTCCCATTTCCGCCTGAGCTTCTCTGGTAATCCTTTTATCATGCCTTTAAGGGTCTTGTTAAATCTCTCCACAAGCCCATTGCATTGTGGATGATATGGGGTGGTAAACTTATAGTTTACTCCACATTCCTTCCACATTGCTTTTAGATAGCTGGACATAAAATTTGTCCCTCTATCTGATAGTACCTCCTTAGGAAAGCCCACTCTTGAGAAAACTGCAATGAGGGCTTTTGCCACCACAGGTGCTGTGGTGGTCCTTAGGGGAATAGCCTCTGGGTACCTGGTGGCATGATCCACTACCACCAGTATGAATCTGTTCCCAGATGCTGTTTGGGGGTCCATTGGACCCACAATATCAATTCCAACTCTCTCAAAGGGGACCCCCACCACAGGTAGTGGTATTAGGGGGGCCTTTGTTGTGCCACCTGACTTACCACTGGCTTGGCAAGTGACACAGGAGCGACAAAACTCCTTGACATCCTCTGACATGTGAGGCCAGTGAAAGTGTGGAACAAGCCTGTCCCACGTCTTGTTCTGGCCTAAGTGTCCTGCAAGGGGAATATCATGGGCCAAGGTAAGGAGGAATCCCCTAAACTGCAGAGGTATCACCAACCTCCTGGTCATGCCAGGCTTGGGGGCTCTAGCCTCTGAGTAAAGGAGTCCCTCATCCCAATACACAGTATGGGTACCTTGGGCATCCCCAGCAGCCTCAGCAGCAGCCTGCTGTCTGAGGGGTTCAAGGGAAGGGCAATCTAATTGAGCCTGCCTCAGGTCTGCCCTTGAGGGTCCCCCTGTCCCCAGAAACTCAACCTGGTCAGGTTCAAGCTCCTCAGAGACAGTCTCCTCTTGGACTGCAGAATCAGTTTCCTCTGAAACCTGATCCTCAACCTGGGGCAAGGTGGAAGGCGAGGCCTTTCCTCTCTTGCTCCTTCTCTTGGGTTGTGGCTGGTCTATTGTCTCAAGATCCACCACTGGTTCAGGAAGGCACTTCTTAGCCTGAGCCCTTGTCATGGCAAGGACATGCTCTGAAATCCCTAGCATTTCTGCATGAGTCCTGTACTCCACTTCTGACCATGCTGAGCTTTCAAGGTCATTGCCTAACAGACAGTCTACTGGTAGGTCTGCACTCACCACAACTTTCTTTAGGCCATCAACCCCTCCCCAGGAGAAGTTCACAACTGCCACACTATGGGAGGTAGTGGAGTTGCTTGCATTGGTTACTAGGTAGCTCTCTCCTAGTACAATCTGCCCAGGGTCCACAAAGCCAGGGGTCACCATGGTGACACTAGCACATGTGTCCCTGTAAGCTTGAGCCAGTTTCTCATTTATTAAGGGAGTCTGCCTGTATTTGCCCAGGTTAGTGGGGCTTACTGCAGTGGGCAACTCAATGTCCACATCATACAGGAGAACTGCCTGTGTAGGGACTCTGACTAGGCCAGATCCTACTTCAATACCCAGGGTCAACCCAGCTACACCCTTGGACTGTGTTCCACCACTGCTTACTGTACTTGGGGTTGCAGTTGCTTTAGGAGCTGTAGTGGTGGGAACTGGATTTGCCTTGGTGCACTCACTGCCCCAGTGTGAAACTGATTTGCAGGTATTGCACCAAGGTGTCTTTGGACCTTTGTTCTTCTTCTTCTTGTTACCGGTTTGGGAACCACCCTCCTTACTATTAGTTTGGGGGCCTGAAGACTTCTGGTCTTTTTCTTTATCTTTCTGATTCTGATTACCACCCTTCTGGTCTGTTTTCTTCTGGTCACCACCTTGGTTCTGGGGTTTCTGCTTAATCCTTGTTCTGACCCATTTGTCTGCCTTCTTTCCCAATTCTTGGGGAGAGGTCAGATCAGAGTCAATAAGGTATTGATGCAACAGCTGGTTTGTACAGTTATTAAGGATCTGTTCTCTCATCATAAGATTGTACAATCCTGTATAGTCTGAAACTTTACTTCCCTGCAACCAACCCTCCAAAGCCTTAGTGGCACACTCCACAAAATCAGTCCAGTCTTGAGTCTGTGCTTTCTGGGTGTCTCTGAACAACAACCTGTATTGCTCAGTGGTTAGGCCATACCCTTCAATGAGAGCACTCTTCAAAACAGAGTAGTTTTTGGCATCCTCAGGTCTAACTGTGAGGAGCCTGTCCCTCCCTTTCTCAGAAAAGGAGTACCACAAAATTGCAGCCCACTGATTCTCAGGAACCTGCTGTACCATGCAGGCTCTCTCAAGAGCAGTCATCCATTTGTGGATGTCATCCCCTTCTTTAAAGGGGGGCACAATTTTGGTCAGGTTTCTATTATCATAGGCCCTGTCTTTTTCTCTTGGAAAATTGCTGCCACCAGTGACATCTAAGCCACTTAATTTCTGCTCTCTTGCCAAGGCAAGTCTAGCTTGAGCCAAGGCTACCTCCTCCCTCTCTATCTGGAGTTTGACAGCCCTCATTCTGGCCCTATGCTCTAACTTTTGAGAAGCATTCATGCCTCTCTGTGATTCTCTGGAGGCACTAGAAAGATGAGAGTCCCCTGAGGGAGATCTCACTCTTCTGTTGCCTGGGGGAATCATATGTTGGGTTCTGGGGAGGTGCTGGCCCTCTCCATTCCCCAGTAGGTCCAAGTTGGCCTGGCTAAGCCTACCAACTGGAACCTGGCTACCCTGATCCTGTACTCCTAAGTCCTCAACATCTGAGTCCTCATCCAAGTCATCATCATCCTCCTCTTCAAGGGGATCAACTGCAGGGGGTTTCCCTCCAGTTTCTGTATCTAGGGAAGCTGCTTTTGCCTTCTCTAAGTCATCCTGTTCTAGGATTTCTACCAGGATTAGGCAGGTGGGGCTTCTGCCCCTTTTTAACCCTCTTGCTTTGCACAAGGCAATCAAGTCTCTGCGGGTTAGTTTGTCATATCCAAAAGTTGCCTGGGTAGGGTCAACTGTCACAGGACTAGACCCTGAGGCCTTTCCTGTGTCAGACATGGTTACTAGTGAGGTGTAAGTGGTGCACTTACCTACACTAAGTGTTTTCCTACTGGACCTTGCTAGTGAGTTGTAGTCAGGGGTGTGCTACTCCCTTCAACCTACAACTACTAAGTTCAGTAGAACTTAATATGCTAAGCTTTTGATTTTATATGTACCTAGAGGTACTTGATGTGATCTTTCAATTTGATATAAAGATTGCAATGGTAAAACAACAGCAAGCTCAAATCCGCACCGCTGCTCACCAATGTGAGAAGTTGGCCTGGTAGGGGATGTTTCCAATTCTGGAACCACCTACTACCTGACCAAACAATCCCCTTATGGTGTCTGGTTGTAAGTCAACCTTATTAGACAAGCTATCCTAGGGGTAGCATGGACTAAGCAGCCTAAAGGCTTAACTTAAGAGGTCGTGTTAAGCGAGCTGTTTTACCACATACAATCCTGTAATACCAAATGAAAGGACACCACACAAGTATATATTATAAAAATATATGTGTTTATTACTAAAAACAATCCCCAGTATTCTTTATGAATAAAGGGGCACAAGCGTTAAATCAAAAAGCACTGTTTAAACATACAAGTTGCACAATTATGGATGAGGGCGGGTGGCCACTCAAACCATATACTAAACAAGTGGTATAAGAAAGGCCACTCGAGCAGTGGTTAGGCCTAGGGCCTAGGGAATCGCTGGGAGCAGTCAGGACAAGCAATGCTGAAGTCGGGAATGGCCCTCGGGATTCGGGAGATGTGCGGAAAGCGCACGCATGCACCAATGTTAACCAATGGTGCGTAAAAGTCAAAGAGTTAAAGTTTAAGGACACTTCCGCTGAACCTAGAGGAACAAAACTTAACACACAGACCCTAGAGGTGTGCACCAGTGTGGGAACACCGGCGGAGCAAAGTTACCTCACCCACAGGAAGTGGGTGCACAGGGTCGAAGTGGCGTCGGGTTTTGACACGCAGGCTCTTGGTGCTTGAAGCTGAAAGGGCTGCAGGCAGGGTGAAGACGAAGTGTCCGGTGGAGTCCAAGGGTGGACTCAAGTTGTAGGGTACCTGAAAGCAGAGGGGACAGAGTCTGGGTCACTCAGCAGTGACCAGGGTGGAACCAGGACGGAACCAGGCAATGTCGGGCGCAATCAGGTGGTCGTCGAGGAGCTTCTCTCCGCTGTCACGTGGGCTCTGGGGCATCTGCGACGTCCAGGAGCAGGTCACGATCTGTCCCACGCAGGCTCTCACCGTCGGTGCAGTCGGCTTCAAGTTTGGAGCAAACAAGCCTTGGTAAGAGCAATCCACGCAGGATCAGAAGATTGCTTCTCACTCGGACCAGGAAGGTCAGAGTCGGGGCTCCTTTTCAGGGGAGCTGGTGTGGATCTGGAGCAACCAGAATCACAAGTCTTTTTAGGTAGTTCGTCGGCACAGGGACCACAAGCCAGCTGGCAAGTGACCGGGCCAACGCGTTGAGCCAAATCGTGCCAAAGGGCCCCACGCAGCACTCGTCGAGTGTGGAGGGCTGAACTTCGGCTCAGGAGTAGCTCAGGGTGGGGGCTTCTCAAACCCCGGTGTACAGTTTCGAGGGTCACTCGTGGGCTGCACGGTCAGCGTCTCATGGTCACTTCAAGATGGCGTGCCCCACGCTTCCGGTCGCCTCCACGGGTCTCAGCTTTGCAGGGACTGTGGATCGGGCTGTTAGAAGCTGGGCAGGCTTGATCTCGTCGATCTCAGTCACTCGAGTTCCGGCGGGAACTGCAACTAAGTAGACGTCGAGGGCTGGATGGTGCCTGCTGCTGCAGGGTGGTCACTCCTTGACCACAAGGGAGATTCTTCGGGCTTCCACGTTGAGATGGAGGGCGAAGGGTCCAGAATATCGTTTCAAATGTTTCTTCCAGGAAATCTGATGTGCATTGGCACTGCTCCCACTCTTATTCGAATCTGGTGGGCGTGATTACCTGCTAGATCCCCTCCTATGGGTGGGACCCAGGAAGTGGGTGGATACACCCCCTTCCTTTGATCCAGGCCGCCCTGGCACGAGGGCTGGAGTGCCCCAGAACCGGTTTGGCCGGATTATGCCAGGGGCAGCCTTGTGCGCCCCAGGCAGTGTCTGGTTTCTTTCAAACCTCCCTGCTACAATACACTATCTCCTGTCTGGAGGGCGGTGACACCCTCCTGTGACAGGAAACCCTTTGTCCAGGACCCCCTCGACTGAGTTTCGGTCAGCTCCAGGGGTCCAGACATTTGTCTGTGGCAGAGGCATCCATTTTGTGGATCTTAAGGCCTTTGGAGAAATCAACCGCATTAAAGTGAAGTAACATGTCTTACCCCTCTAGAGGGGTGGAATGCCATCCCCGTCGCCAGAACTGGCGAGGGGATGGTATTCCAAAGCGTATGACACCTTACACGACATGTTTTGATAAAGCCAAACCAAAGTTGCTAAATAACCGCGAGGATTATAAGGCACTTAATAGTATATGGTATGGCATTATCCTGAAACAGCTTAGGGATTTGTTCCCGACGGCTGCAGACAGGCTCAGCTCATGCTAGAGCTCCATTGTGAGAAGTTGGCCTGGTAGGGGATGTTTCCAATTCTGGAACCACCTACTACCTGACCAAACAATCCCTTATGGTGTCTGGTTGTAAGTCAACCTTATTAGACAAGCTATCCTAGGGGTAGCATGGACTAAGCAGCCTAAAGGCTTAACTTAAGAGGTCGTGTTAAGCGAGCTGTTTTACCACATACAATCCTGTAATACCAAATGAAAGGACACCACACAAGTATATATTATAAAAATATATGTGTTTATTACTAAAAACAATCCCCAGTATTCTTTATGAATAAAGGGGCACAAGCGTTAAATCAAAAGCACTGTTTAAACATACAAAGTTGCACAATTATGGATGAGGGCAGGGGGCCACTCAAACCATATACTAAACAAGTGGTATAAGAGAGGCCACTCGAACAGTGGTTAGGCCTAGGGCCTAGGGAATCGCTGGGAGCAGTCAGGACAAGCAATGCTGAAGTCGGGAATGGCCCTCGGGATTCGGGAGATGTGCGGAAAGCGCACGCATGCACCAATGTTAACCAATGGTGCGTAAAAGTCATAGAGTTAAAGTTTAAGGACACTTCCGCTGAACCTAGAGGAACAAAACTTAACACACAGACCCTAGAGGTGTGCACCAGTGTGGGAACACTGGCGGAGCAAAGTTACCTCACCCACAGGAAGTGGGTGCACAGGGTCGAAGTGGCGTCGGGTTTTGACACGCAGGCTCTTGGTGCTTGGAGCTGAAGACGCTGCAGGCGATGTGAAGGAGAAGTGTCCGGTGGATCCAAGGGTGGATCTGAAGTGGTGAAGACCTGAAAGCAGAGGGGACAGTGTTCAAAGTCACTGGCCAGTGACCACCGTGGAACCAGATTGGAACCAGGCAAAGTCGGGTGCAAAACAGGCGATGAGGTGTTGCTTCTCTCTGCAGCCACGTGGACACGAAGAGGTCAAGGACGTCCAGGAGTCGATCACGAGCTGTCCCTCGAAGGCTCTAGCTGATGGCGGTGTCGACAACTCGATTGAAGCAAACAAGCCTTGGCTAATGCAAGCCACGGGGAAAGTGAAAAAGGCTTATTACTCGGACCAGCAAGGTCAGAGCGGGTACTCCTTTCTACAGGAGCGAGGGCAGGTCTGGAGCAACCAGACCCACAGTGTAAATTGTAGGTTTCGTCGCCAAGATGGCCGCTGACCACGTGACAAGCGGTCGGGATGGCGAGTCGAGTGGCACAAAGCAAAAGGGCCCCACGCAGATCGTGGAGATGCTGGAGGGCTGATCTTTGGTGCAAATGCTGCTCGATTGTGGGGCTTCTCAAACCCCAAAGCACAGAGTCGAGGGTGCCTCGGGTGCTGCGCAGTCAGCGTCTCGAGGGTCTTTCAAGATGTCTGCTCCCACGTATCTCGGTGCCTCCACGGGTCCCTTCTTTGCAGGGACTGTGGATCGGGCTAGGAGAAGTCTGGGAAGCTGAGTCTTGTCAGGCTCTGCACTCGGGCTCCGGCGGGAGGCGGCGGCAAAGCAGACTTCGAGGTGCTGGGTGGTGCCTGTGTTCACAGGGTGGCCCCTCCTAGGCCACAAGGGAGATGCTCTTCAGTCTTCTGTTCATCAGAATGTCGAAGTCCAGTCGTCTTCTTAGTTTAAAGGTGATTTCAGGATGATCTGCTGTGCTAGGGCACTGCTCCCACTCTTATTCCAATCTGAGGGGTGGATCTCCTGCTAGGTCCCTCCCTATGGGTGGGACCAGGAAGGGGGGTGGTTACACCCCCTTTCCTTTGTCCAGGTCTCACTGGAGCTGGGGCTGGGCTGCCCCAGAACCGGTTTGACCGGATTATGCAAGGGGAAGCCTTGTGCTCCCCAGGCACTGTCTGGTTTCTTTCAAACCTCCCTGCTACAATACACTATCTCCTGTCTGGAGGGCGGTGACACCCTCCTGTGACAGGAAACCCTTTGTCCAGGACCCCTTTGGCTGAGTTTCGGTCAGCTCCAGGGGTCCAGACATTTGTCTGTGGCAGAGGCATCCATTTTGTGGATCTTAAGGTCTTTGGAGAAATCAACCGCATTAAAGCAAAGTAACATGTCTTACCCCTCTAGAGGGGTGGAATGCCATCCCCGTCGCCAGAACTGGCGAGGGGATGGTATTCCAAATCGTATGACACCTTACACGACATGTTTTGATAAAGCCAAACCAAAGTTGCTAAATAACCGCGAGGATTATAAGGCACTTAATAGTATATGGTATGGCATTATCCTGAAACAGCTTAGGGACTTGTTCCCGACGGCTGCAGACAGGCTCAGCTCATGCTAGAGCTCCATCTCACATAAAACCACGCACTCAGCCTCCAGGATTGATGAGGCCTACTATAGGAGTGGCTCACAGGTTTACATGTGTCCAGATATAGGTTTAGATATAGATATACTATACCTAAGCAAGGGGTGTTTACACCACCTTACCCCAGCTGAGTGAACAGCCAGTTGTGTCAATTTAAGAACCAGCCAGGGGTGGCAAAAGATATGCTGCAGCCCCTGGTAGGCCTTGGTGGCTCCTATGCCCTGGGCACCTATAGTGCATTATACAGGGGCTGACAAGGAGTCCATTTCCAATTGTGGTATGTACCTAGGGTACATGGAATCCATTTTACAGAGAGAGCAGATGGCCTGGGGCCCTGATTAGCAGGGAACCAGGTCAACTAAGTCAAAAAACCAGCTAAACACAGGCAAAAAATCTGGGGTAACCATAGTCAGGTAGCCACCTTCCTACATCCATCTCACATAAAAACCATGCACCCAGCCTCCAGGATTGGTGAGGCCTGTCTATAGGAGTGGCTCACAGGTTTACATGTGTCCAGATATAGGTTTAGACATAGGTATACTATATCTAAGCAAGGGGTGTGTACACCACCTTACCCCAGCTGAGTGATCAGCCAGTTGTGTCAATTTAAGAACCAGCCAGGGGTGGCAAAAGATATGCTGCAGCCCCTGGTAGGCCTTAGTGGCTCCTGTGCCCTGTGCACCTATAGTGCATTCTACAGGGGCTGACAAGGAGTCCATTTCCAATTGGTATGTGCCTATAGCACATGTGTCATTAATTTAGTGAGAGAACAGCAGGCTGGGGGTCTGATCAGCAGGCCCACAGCCTCAGTAGTCGAAAACCAGTGAAGCAAAAAGCAAAAATTTGGGGTGACCATAGGATAGCAGACCCTACTCTCCTACAGTGGCGCATTGCTGGAGTTGCGTCGCAAGCGTGACGCAGCTCCAGCAAGGCTCGGGGGTGCCCCATCTTAACAATGCTGCGTCAAGACCTACGCCTGCTTCAAGCAGGCGCAGGCTTTTGACGCAGCATTGGCCTGAAAGTGACTGAGTGAAATCTTATAGATTTCACTCAGCCACTTTTGCGAGGCGCACCTGCCCCGGAACGCCCACCCTGCGCCGGAACGCCCACAAGCGGTGCAGGGCTTTACAACGTGACGCATCTGTCTAGATGCGTCACGTTGTAAATCGTTCGTAGGGATGCGCCACGTTTACGCCGCCTTGCGTGACGCAACAGCGGCGTAAACGTGGCGCAAGGGCCTCATAAATCTGCCCCTTGGTCTCCGCTCCAGGATGGCTGAGTACATGGAAAGAGCATCCAAAAACCTGGAGGCCAGCCAAGAATTACAGAAAGCTTGGCATGACCAAAAGGCTGTGCTGGTAGAGTTCCAACCAGGACAGAAGGTGTGGGTACTGGAGCCAGTGGCTCCAGCAGCACTCCAAGACAAATGGAGTGGACCCTATCCTATTATTGAGAAGAAGGGGGAAGTCATCTACTTGGTGGACTTTGGAACACCCAGGAGCCCTCACAGGGTAATCCATGTGAATCGCTTGAAAGCATTTGTGGACAGGGAGGACATGAGCTTGCTCATGGCCACAGATGGGGAACAGGAGGAAGAGAGTGACCCTCTCCCAGACCTGCTTTCTCAGAACCCTGATGATGGTTCAGTGGATGGAGTAGCCTTGGCAGGCAGCCTCACTGACCAGCAACAGATGGACTGCAGACAAGTTTTGCAGGCCCACAGGCATTTGTTTTCACTCACACCCAGCCAGACTGACTGGTGTACCCATGTAGTGGACACTGGTGACAGTCTGCCTGTCAAGAATAAGATCTACAGGCAACCTGACCATGTCAGGGATTGCATCAAGGCTGAGGTGCAAAAGATGTTGGAGCTTGGAGTGATTGAGCCATCAGAGAGCCCATGGGCCAGCCCAGTAGTCCTGGTGCCAAAACCTCATACCCAAGATGGAAAGAGAGAAATGAGGTTTTGCGTGGACTACAGGGGTCTCAATGCTGTCACTAGGACAGATGCTCACCCCATTCCAAGAGCAGATGAGCTCATTGACAGATTGGCTTCTGCCAAGTTTCTGAGCACATTCGATCTGACAGCTGGCTACTGGCAAATCAGACTAGCTGAGGAGTCAAAAGCCAAAACAGCATTCTCTACCCCTAGTGGTCATTATCAGTTTGTGGTAATGCCCTTTGGTTTGAAGAATGCACCTGCCACTTTCCAAAGGTTGGTGAACCAAGTCCTTACTGGGTTGGATGACTTTTGCGCAGCATATCTAGATGATATTGCTGTCTTTAGCTCCACCTGGGAGGATCACCTGATCCACCTGAAGAAAGTTTTGGAGGCCCTGCAGAAGGCAGGTGTAGGAGAGTAGGGTCTGCTATCCTATGGTCACCCCAAATTTTTGCTTTTTGCTTCACTGGTTTTCGACTACTGAGGCTGTGGGCCTGCTGATCAGACCCCCAGCCTGCTGTTCTCTCACTAAATTACTGACACATGTGCTATAGGCACATACCAATTGGAAATGGACTCCTTGTCAGCCCCTGTATAATGCACTATAGGTGCCCAGGGCATAGGGGCCACCAAGGCCTACCAGGGGCTGCAGCCTATCTTTTGCCACCCCTGGCTGGTTCTTAAATTGACACAACTGGCTGATCACTCAGCTGGGGTAAGGTGGTGTACACACCCCTTGCTTAGATATAGTATACCTATGTCTAAACCTATATCTGGACACATGTAAACCTGTGAGCCACTCCTATGGAAGGCCTCATCAATCCTGGAGGCAGAGTGCGTGGTTTTATGTGAGATGGAGCTCTAGCATGAGCTGAGCCTGTCTGCAGCTGTCGGGAACAACTCCCTAAGCTGTTTCAGGATAATGCCATACCATATACTCTTAAGTGCCTTATAATCCTCGCGGTTAAATAGCAACTTTGGTTTGGCTTTATCAAAACATGTCGTGTAAGGTGTCATACGATTTGGAATACCATCCCCTCGCCAGTTCTGGCGACGGGGATGGCATTCCACCCCTCTAGAGGGGTAAGACATGTTACTTCACTTAAATGCGGTTAATTTCTCCAAAGACCTTAAGATCCACAAAATGGATGCCTCTGCCACAGACAAATGTCTGGACCCCTGCAGTTGACCGAAACTCAACCAAATGGGTCCTGGACAAAGGGTTTCCTGTCACAGGAGGGTGTCACCGCCCTCCAGACAGGAGATAGTGGATTGTAGCAGGGAGGTTTGAAAGAAACCAGACACTGCTTGGGGCGCACAAGGCTGCCCCTTGCATAATCCGGCCAAACCGGTTCTGGGGCACTCCAGCCCTCGTGCCAGGGCGGCCTGGATCAAAGGAAGGGGGTGTATCCACCCACTTCCTGGGTCCCACCCATAGGAGGGGACCTAGCAGGTAATCACGCCCCCAGATTCGAATAAGAGTGGGAGCAGTGCCAATGCACATCAGATTTCCTGGAAGAAACATTTGAAACGAAATTCTGGACCCTTCGCCCTCCATCTCAACGTGGAAGCCCGAAGAATCTCCCTTGTGGTCAAGGAGTGACCACCCTGCAGCAGCAGGCACCATCCAGCCCTCGACATCTACTTAGTTGCAGTTCCCGCCGGAACTCGAGCGACTGAGATTGACGAGATCAAGCCTGCCTGCCTTCTAACAGCCCGATCCACAGTCCCTGCAAAGCTGAGACCCGTGGAGGCGAACGGAAGCGTGGGGCACGCCATCTTGAATTGACCACGAGACGCTGACCGTGCAGCCCACGAGTGATCCTTGAAGCTGTGCACCGGGGTTTGAGAAGCCCCCACCCTGAGCTGCTCCTGAGCCGAAGTTCAGCCCTCCACACTCGACGAGTGCTGCGTGGGGCCCTTTGGCTCTATTTGGCTCAACGCGTTGGCCCGGTCACTTGCCAGCTGGCTAGTGGTCCCTGTGCCGACGAAACGACTAAGAAGACTCGTGAATCTGGTTGCTCCAGATCCACACCAGCTCCCCTGAAAAGGAGCCCCGACTCTGACCTTCCTGGTCCGAGTGAGAAGCAATCTTCTGATCCCGCGTGGATCGCTCTTGCCAAGGCTTATTTGCTCCAAACTTGAAGCCGACTGCACCGACGGTGAGAGCCTGCGTGGGACAGATCGTGACCTGCTCCTGGACGTCGCAGATGCCCCAGAGCCCACGTGACAGCGGAGAGAAGCTCCTCGACGACCACCTGATTGCGCCCGACATTGCCTGGTTCCGTCCTGGTTCCACCCTGGTCTCTGCTGAGTGACCCAGACTCTGTCCCCTCTGCTTTCAGGTACTCTTCGACTTGAGTCCACCCTTGGACTCCACCGGACACTTCATCTTTAACCCGCCTGCAGCCCTTTCAGCTCCAAGCACCAAGAGCCTGCGTGTCAGAACCCGACGCCACTTCGACCCTGTGCACCCACTTCCTGTGGGTGAGGTAACTTTGCTCCGCCGGTGTTCCCACACTGGTGCACACCTCTAGGGTCTGTGTGTTAAGTTTTGTTCCTCTAGGTTCAGCGGAAGTGTCCTTTAACTTTAACTTTACAACTTTTACGCACCATTGGTTAACATTGGTGCGTGCGTGCGCTTCCCGCACCTCTCCCGAATCCCGAGGGCCATTCCCGACTTCAGCATTGCTTGTCCTGACTGCTCCCAGCGATTCCCTAGGCCCTAGGCCTAACCACTGCTCGAGTGGCCTCTCTTATACCACTTGTTTAGTATATGGTTTGAGTGGCCCCCTGCCCTCATCCATAATTGTGCAACTTTGTATGTTTAAACAGTGCTTTTGATTTAACGCTTGTGCCCCTTTATTCATAAAGAATACTGGGGATTGTTTTTAGTAATAAACACATATATTTTTATAATATATACTTGTGTGGTGTCCTTTCATTTGATATTACAGGATTGTATGTGGTAAAACAGCTCGCTTAACACGACCTCTTAAGTTAAGCCTTTAGGCTGCTTAGTCCATGCTACCCCTAGGATAGCTTGTCTAATAAGGTTGACTTACAACCAGACACCATAAGGGATTGTTTGGTCAGGTAGTAGGTGGTTCCAGAATTGGAAACATCCCCTACCAGGCCAACTTCTCACATTGGTGAGCAGCGGTGCGGATTTGAGCTTGCTGTTGTTTTACCATTGCAATCTTTGTATCAAATTGAAAGATCACATCAAGTACCTCTAGGTACATATAAAATCAAAAGCTTAGCATATTAAGTTCTACTGAACTTAGTAGTTGTAGGTTGAAGGGATTAGCACACCCTGACTACAACTCACTAGTAAGGTACAGTAGGAAAACACTTAGTGTAGGTAGGTGCATCACTTACACCACACTAGAGTCATGTCTGACACAGGAAAAGCCTCAGGGTCTGCTCCTGTGACAGTTGACCTTACCCAGGCAACTTCCAGCTATGACAAACTAACCCGAAGGGACTTGATTGCCTTGTGCAAATCAAGAGGGTTAAAAAGGGGCAGAAGTCCCACCTGCCAAATCCTGATAGATATCCTAGAACAGGATGACTTAGAAAAGGTGAATGGAATTCCCTTACAGTCAGGAAGTGGAGAGAAACCCCCTGTAACTGACACCCCTCAGGAGGAAGATGGAGAGGAGGGGGAGGAGGACTCAGATGTTGAGGACACCGAAGATCAGGATCAGAGGGGTAGCCAGGTCCTAGTTGCCAGGCTTAACCAGGCCAACTTAGACCTACTGGGAAATGGAGAGGGCCAGCACCTCCCCAGATCCCACAGTCTTATTCTCCCAGGCAACAGAAGAGTGAGATCTCCCTCAGGGGACTCTCATATTTCTAGTGCCTCCAGAGAATCTGAGAGAGGTATGACTGCCTCTCAAAAGACTGAGCATAGGGCCAGAATGAGGGCTGTCAGACTCCAAATAGAGAGGGAGGAGGTAGCCCTGGCTCAAGCTAAACTTACCTTGGCTCAAGCTAGATTTACCTTGGCAAGAGAGCAGAAATTAAGTGGCTTAGATGCCACTGGTGGCAGCAATTTTCCAAGAGAAAAAGACAGGGGCTATGACAATAGAAACCTGACAAAAATTGTGCCCCCCTTTAAAGAAGGGGATGACATCCACAAATGGATGACTGCTCTGGAGAGAGCCTGCATGGTACAGCAGGTTCCTCAAGATCAGTGGGCTGCAATTTTATGGTACTCCTTTTCTGAGAAAGGGAGGGACAGGCTCCTCACAGTTAGACCTGAGGATGACAAAAACAACTCTGTTAGGAAGAGTGCTCTTATTGAAGGGTTTGGCCTAACCACTGAGCAATACAGGTTGTTGTTCAGAAAAACCCAAAAAGCACAGACTCAAGACTGGACTGATTTCGTTGAGTGTGCCACTAAGGCTTTGGAGGGTTGGTTGCAGGGAAGTAAAGTTTCAGACTATACAGGATTGTACAATCTTATAATGAGAGAACAGATCCTTAATAACTGTACAAACCAGCCGTTGCATCAATACCTTATTGACTCTGATCTGACCTCTCCCCAAGAATTGGGAAAGAAGGCGGACAAATGGGTCAGAACAAGGATTAAGCAGAACCCCCAGAACCAAGGTGGTGACCAGAAGAAAACAGACCAGAAGGGTGGTAATCAGAAAGATAAAGAAAAAGACCAGAAGTCTTCAGGCCCCCAAACTAATAGTAAGGAGGGTGGTTCCCAAAATGGAAACAAGAAGAAGAAGAACAAAGGTCCAAAGACACCTTGGTGTAATACCTGCAAATCAGTTTCACACTGGGGCAGTGAGTGCACCAAGGCAAATCCAGTCCCCACCACTCCAGCTCCTAAAGCAACTGCAACCCCAAGTACAGTAAGCAGTGGTGGAACACAGTCCAAGGGTGTAGCTGGGTTGACCCTGGGTATTGAAGTAGGATCTGGCCTAGTCAGAATCCCTACACAGGCAGTTCTCCTGTATGATGTGGACATTGAGTTGCCCACTGCAGTAAGCCCCAGTAACCTGGGCAAATACAGACAGACTCCCTTAATTAATGAGAAACTGGCTCAAGCTTACAGGGACACATGTGCCAGTGTCACAATGGTGACACCTGACTTTGTGGACCCTGGACAGATTGTACTAGGTGAGAGCTACCTAGTAACCAATGCAAGCAACTCCACTACCTCCCATAGTGTGGCAGTTGTGAACTTCTCCTGGGGAGGGGTTGATGGCCTAAAGAAGGTTGTGGTGAGTGCAGACCTACCAGTAGACTGTCTGTTAGGCAATGACCTTGAAAGCTCAGCATGGTCAGAAGTGGAGTACAGGACTCATGCAGAAATGCTAGGGATTTCAGAGCATGTCCTTGCCATGACAAGGGCTCAGGCTAAGAAGTGCCTTCCTGAACCAGTGGTGGATCTTGAAACAATAGACCAGCCACAACCCAAGAGAAGGAGCAAGAGAGGAAAGGCTCAGCCTTCCACCTTGCCCCAGGTTGAGGATCAGGTTTCAGAGGAAACTGATTCTGCAGTCCAAGAGGAGACTGTCTCTGAGGAGCTTGAACCTGACCAGGTTGAGTTTCTGGGGACAGGGGGACCCTCAAGGGCAGACCTGAGGCAGGCTCAATTAGATTGCCCTTCCCTTGAACCCCTCAGACAGCAGGCTGCTGCTGAGGCTGCTGGGGATGCCCAAGGTACCCATACTGTGTATTGGGATGATGGACTCCTTTACTCAGAGGCTAGAGCCCCCAAGCCTGGCATGACCAGGAGGTTGGTTATACCTCTGCAGTTTAGGGGGTTCCTCCTTACCTTGGCCCATGATATTCCCCTTGCAGGACACTTAGGCCAGAACAAGACGTGGGACAGGCTTGTTTCACACTTTCACTGGCCTCACATGTCAGAGGATGTCAAGGAGTTATGTCGCTCCTGTGTCACTTGCCAAGCCAGTGGTAAGTCAGGTGGCACAACAAAGGCCCCCTGTGAGAAGTTGGCCTGGTAGGGGATGTCTCCAATTCTGGAACCACCTACTACCTGACCAAACAATCCCTTATGGTGTCTGGTTGTAAGTCAACCTTATTAGACAAGCTATCCTAGGGGTAGCATGGACTAAGCAGCCTAAAGGCTTAACTTAAGAGGTCGTGTTAAGCGAGCTGTTTTACCACATACAATCCGGTAATACCAAATGAAAGGACACCACACAAGTATATATTATAAAAATATATGTGTTTATTACTAAAAACAATCCCCGGTATTCTTTATGAATAAAGGGGCACAAGCGTTAAATCAAAAGCACTGTTTAAACATACAAAGTTGCACAATTATGGATGAGGGCAGGGGGCCACTCAAACCATATACTAAACAAGTGGTATAGGGGATGCCACTCGAGCAGTGGTTAGGCCTAGGGCCTAGTGAATCGCTGGGAGCAGTCAGGACAAGCAATGCTGAAGTCGGGAATGGCCCTCGGGATTCGGGAGATGTGCGGAAAGCGCACGTACGCACCAATGTTAACCAAAGGTGCGTAAAAGTTGTAAAGTTAAAGTTAAAGGACACTTCCGCTGAACCTAGAGGAACAAAACTTAACACACAGACCCTAGAGGTGTGCACCAGTGTAGGAACACCGGCGGAGCAAAGTTACCTCACCCACAGGAAGTGGGTGCACAGGGTCGAAGTGGCGTCGGGTTTTGACACGCAGGCTCTTGGTGCTTGAAGCTGAAAGGGCTGCAGGCGGGTTAAAGATGAAGTGTCCGGTGGAGTCCAAGGGTGGACTCAAGTTGTAGAGTACCTGAAAGCAGAGGGGACAGAGTCTGGGTCACTCAGCAGTGACCAGGGTGGAACCAGGACGGAACCAGGCAATGTCGGGCGCAATCAGGTGGTCGTCGAGGAGCTTCTCTCCGCTGTCACGTGGGCTCTGGGGCATCTGCGACGTCCAGGAGCAGGTCACGATCTGTCCCACGCAGGCTCTCACCGTCGGTGCAGTCGGCTTCAAGTTTGGAGCAAACAAGCCTTGGCAAGAGCAATCCACGCGGGATCGGAAGATTGCTTCTCACTCGGACCAGGAAGGTCAGAGTCGGGGCTCCTTTTCAGGGGAGCTGGTGTGGATCGGGAGCAACCAGATTCACGAGTCTTCTTAGGTAGTTCTTCGGCACAGGGACCACAAGCCAGCTGGCAAGTGACCGGGCCAACGCGTTGAGCCAAATCGTGCCAAAGGGCCCCACGCAGCACTCGTCAAGTGTGGAGGGCTGGACTTCGGCACAGGAGTAGCTCAGGGTGGGGGCTTCTCAAACCCCGGTGCACAGCTTCGAGGATCACTCGTGGGCTGCACGGTCAGCGTCTCGTGGTCAATTCAAGATGGCGTGCCCCACGCTTCCGGTCGCCTCCACGGGTCTCAGCTTTGCAGGGACTGTTGATCGGGCTGTTAGAAGCTGGGCAGGCTTGATCTCGTCGATCTCAGTCGCTCGAGTTCCGGCGGGAACTGCAACTAAGTAGACGTCGAGGGCTGGATGGTGCCTGCTGCTGCAGGGTGGTCACTCCTTGACCACAAGGGAGATTCTTCGGGCTTCCACGTTGAAATGGAGGGCGAAGGGTCCAGAATATCGTTTCAAATGTTTCTTCCAGGAAATCTGATGTGCCTTGGCACTGCTCCCACTCTTATTCGAATCTGGGGGGCGTGATTACCTGCTAGGTCCCCTCCTATGGGTGGGACCCAGGAAGTGGGTGGATACACCCCCTTCCTTTGATCCAGGCCGCCCTGGCACGAGGGCTGGAGTGCCCCAGAACCGGTTTGGCCGGATTATGCAAGGGGCAGCCTTGTGCGCCCCAAGCAGTGTCTGGTTTCTTTCAAACCTCCCTGCTACAATACACTATCTCCTGTCTGGAGGGCGGTGACACCCTTCTGTGACAGGAAACCCTTTGTCCAGGACCCCCTTGACTGAGTTTCGGTCAGCTCCAGGGGTCCAGACATTTGTCTGTGGCAGAGGCATCCATTTTGTGGATCTTAAGGTCTTTGGAGAAATCAACCGCATTAAAGTAAAGTAACATGTCTTACCCCTCTGGAGGGGTGGAATGCCATCCCCGTTGCCAGAACTGGCGAGGGGATGGTATTCCAAAGCGTATGACACCTTACACGACATGTTTTGATAAAGCCAAACCAAAGTTGCTAAATAACCGCGAGGATTATAAGGCACTTAATAGTATATGGTATGGCATTATCCTGAAACAGCTTAGGGATTTGTTCCCGACGGCTGCAGACAGGCTCAGCTCATGCTAGAGCTCCATCTCACATAAAACCACGCACTCAGCCTCCAGGATTGATGAGGCCTTTCTATAGGAGTGGCTCACAGGTTTACATGTGTCCAGATATAGGTTTAGACATAGGTATACTATATCTAAGCAAGGGGTGTGTACACCACCTTACCCCAGCTGAGTGATCAGCCAGTTGTGTCAATTTAAGAACCAGCCAGGGGTGGCAAAAGATATGCTGCAGCCCCTGGTAGGCCTTAGTGGCTCCTATGCCCTGTGCACCTATAGTGCATTCTACAGGGGCTGACAAGGAGTCCATTTCCAATTGGTATGTACCTAGGGTACATGGAATCCATTTTACAGAGAGAGCAGATGGCCTGGGGCCCTGATTAGCAGGGAACCAGGTCAACTAAGTCAAAAAACCAGCTAAACACAGGCAAAAAATCTGGGGTAACCATAGTCAGGTAGCCACCTTCCTACATAACCCCCCCCCCCAAACGAAAGGAGATAAGGCTATCCTTGGCCAGGTAAGCCTATATTGCCTGAGTGGCCATATAAGGAAGTACCTGCACTAGCATGGGTACCCCCTGTCTCATGGTCCACTAAGCAGTCCCTCACCCTTTGGGTATTAGAGGGTCTCCACCATAGGGAATCACTACCTTGGGTGTGTTTATGCAAAGTTAAAGGCTGGTTTGGATATGGAGTTTTGAAGTGAGGCTCTACTAAGTTAGGGCTTGGCTTCCTCCAATTATCTTCCACCATGTGTGCCTTTCTTTCTTTAACTGAGTTGCACTGTGCTCTCAGGGTCAACCTCTGGCTACCTAAAGCTGGAGGCTGGGTCCCTCTGTTTGGCTTGCTGGAGGGACAGTTCAGGTTTGGGCCCCTTGGGTCCCAGGTTTGGCTGTGCCCAACAGAATCCATCTGTGGGAGGTCCCTAACTGTTTTTAAGGGGGCTCCCTCAGGAGTTTTTAAAGTTTTCACCTCACTAGGGCTACTAGTTTTGGTGCCCCTAATCTGTTGATGGGGGTGCTTTATTTGACAGGGGGCCCTCTGGGTCTCACTGTCCTTCTTGTCCTCTGCAGCCCTGGGCTGGCTAAGGCAAGGTAGAGAGGGGCAGGTTACCTGCTCCAGACTGGGTCCCACCTGAGAAGGGTCCACTGACATCAGAGGTTCTGTCAGGCTAGGCCCAACCACCTCTGGGGCAGCTCCTTCATCAGGGGTAAGATCAGTTCCCTGAGGAGGCTGATCCTGTCCTAAAGTCTGGTGAGGGGAAGATTTCTCTTCCTCCTCCATGCTCTCAGTTTGTGTGGAGTTATCCATCATTTCAGGTTTCACAACACACATGTCAGTTTGAGTTTGGGCTGTGGCCATCACAGCCCCACCAACCTTTTCAGGAGGAGACTCAGTTTGGGTTTCTGCTGTTATCATAACAGCTTTGCTATTCTGTTCAGGAAGAGCTTTTGCTAAAGATGGGGCAGAGAGTTTCTCAGCCCTACCAACCTTTTCAGGAAGGACATCTTGAATTGGGGCTGTAGCCATTACAGCCCCACTAACCTTTCCATTGGAATTCACCATTCTAGAATGGGTTTCCTGTTCAACCTCAGCCCAGGCTGAGATCTCCAAATCATTACCAAGTAGGCAGTCTACAGGCAAGTTTGGTGACACTGCCACTCTCTTTGGGCCAATGACACCTCCCCAGCTGAGACTTACTACTGCCATGGGATGATTTGTTTGGATTCCATCAATGTTTGTAACCTGGTATGTGGCACCAGGTAAAAGTTGCTTAGAGGGGACTAGGCCATCAGCCACCATGGTGATGCTAGCCCCTGTGTCTCTAAAAGCCTCAACTTTCAAACCATTGATGATGGGTTCTTGTCTATACTTGATCAAAGTATTTGGGCAAGCAGAGAAGTTGGCAAACCCCATGCCAGTTTCATAAACAAGATCATTGGGTGATGGGGACCTGGATAGGCCAGGGTCCACCTGAGCTCCAACAGTAAACCCACCCAGATTCCTGGGTGTGCTTCCACTTCCTGGGGGATTACTGCTGACAGTAACAGGAGGTGTGGAAGCTGGCTTGGGAGGTATATTTTCTTTATTGTTATTCTTGGGACAACAGTTGTCTGTTTTGTAATGCCCCACCTGTTTACAGGGATAACAATAAGGCTTTTTCTCAGTTGAAGAAGTGTCTTGGGACCCACCCCCATTCTAGGAGTTTTGGGGCCCTGGGGAAGTCTTTTCTTTATTTTTATCCCCACCCTTATCTTGAGGCTTGGTAGACTCCTTCTTCTGGTTACTGTCCTGATTCTTAGGCCTAATCCTGGTTCTGACCCATTTGTCTGCCTTCTTTCCCAATTCTTGGGGAGAGGTCAGATCAGAGTCTACCAGGTGCTGGTGTAAGAGCTGGTTCTGACAATTACTTAGGATCTGCTCCCTCATAATCAAATTATACAATCCTGTAAAGTCATGTACTTTGCTGCCATGTAGCCAACCCTCCAGAGCCTTAGTAGCACAATCTACAAAATCAGTCCAGTCCTGAGTCTGTGTCTTCTGGGTATCTCTGAACTTCAACCTGTACTGTTCAGTGGTTAAGCCAAACCCATCTATCAGAACACTCTTCAGGACTTTGTAATTGTTTGCATCCTCATGTCTAACAGTGAGGAGCTTATCTCTCCCTTTCTCTGAAAAGGAGTACCATACGATTGCTGCCCACTGTTCCTCAGGAACCTGCTGTACCATGCAGGCTCTCTCAAGAGCAGTTATCCATTTGTGGATGTCATCCCCTTCCTTGTAGGGGGGCACAATCTTTGTCAGGTTTCTACTATCATAGGACCTGGGTTTCTCTTTAGGAATATTGCTGCCACCAGTGGCATCTAAGCCACACAATTTTTGCTCTCTTGCCAAGGCAAGTTTAGCTTGAGCCAAGGCTACCTCCTCCCTCTCTATCTGGAGTTTGACAGCCCTCATTCTGGCCCTATGCTCTAGCTTTTGGGAAGCAGTCATGCCTCTCTGTGATTCTCTGGAGGCACTAGAAATATGAGAGTCCCCTGAGGGAGATCTCACTCTTCTGTTGCCTGGGAGAATAACATGGTGGGATCTGGGGAGGTGCTGGCCCTCTCCATTCCCCAGTAGGTCTAAGTTGGCCTGGCTAAGCCTGGCAACTGGGACCTGGCTACCCCTCTGATCCTGATCTTCTGGGTCCTCTACATCTGAGTCCTCCTCCTCCTCTTCTTCCTCCTCTTCTCCTTCCTCTGGAGGGGTATCAGTTACAGGGGGGTTCACTCCATCTCCTGACTCTAAGGGAACTTCATTCGCCTGAAAGGACACCACACAAGAATATATTATAAAAATATATGTATTTATTACTAAAAACAATCCCCAGTATTCTTTATGAATAAAGGGGCACAAGCGTTAAATCAAAAGCACAGTTTAAACATACAAAGTTGCACAATTATGGATGAGGGCGGGGGGCCACTCTAACCATATACTAAACAAGTGGTATAAGAGATACCAATCGAACAGTGGTTAGGCCTAGGGCCTAGGGAATCGCTGGGAGCAGTCGAGACAAGCAATGCTGAAGTCGGGAGAGGCCCACGGGATTCGGGAGCAGTGCGGAAAGCGCACGCGTGCACCAATGTTAACCAATGGTGCGTAAAAGTTGTAAAGTTAAAGTTTAAGGACACTTCCGCTGAACCTAGAGGAACAAAACTTAAGACACAGACCCTAGAGATGTGTACCAGTGTGGGAACACCGGCGGAGCAAAGTTACCTCACCCACAGGAAGCGGGTGCACAGGGTCGAAGTTGAGTCGGGTTTCGTCACGCAGGCTCTTGGTGCTTGGAGCTGAAAGGGCTGCAGGCGGGGTGAAAGAGAAGTGTCCGGTGGAGTCCAAGGGTGGACTCGAGTCGAAAAGTACCTGAAAGCAGAGGGGACAGAGTCTGGGTCACTCAGCAGTGACCAGGGTGGAACCAGGACGGAACCAGGCAATGTCGGGCGCAATCAGGTGGTCGTCGAGGAGCTTCTCTCCGCTGTCACGTGGGCTCTGGGGCATCTGCGATGTCCAGGAGCGGGTCACGATCTGTCCCACAAGGACTCTCACCGTCGGCGCAGTCGGCTTCAAGTTTGGAGCAAACAACACTTGGCAAGAGCAATCCATGCGGAACCGGGAGATTGCTTCTCACTCGAACCAGGAGGGTCAGAGTGGGGGCTCCTTTTCAGGGGAGCTGGTGCAGATCTGGAGCAACCAGATTTGCAGGTCGAATTTCAAAGTTCGTCGGTACAGGGGCCACTAGCCGGCTGGCAAGTGACCGGGCCAACGCGTTGAGCCAAATGGAGCAGAAGGGCCCCACGCAGCACTCGTCGAGTGTGGAGGGCTGAACTTCAGTGCAAGAGTGGCTCAGGGTTGGGGCTTCTCAAACCCCGGTGTACAGCTTCGAGGGTCACTCACGGGCTGCACGGTCAGCGTCTCGTGGTCAATTAAAGATGGCGTGCCCCAGGCTTCCCGTCGCCTCCACGGGTCTCTGCTCTGCAGGGACTGTGGATCGGGCTGTTGGAAGGCAGGCAAGCTTGATCTCGTCGATCTCTGTCGCTCGGGTTCCGGCGGGAACTGCGACAAAGCAGATGTCGATGGCTGGATGGTGCCTGTTTGCACAGGGTGGTCACTCCTTGACCACAAGGGAGATTCTTCAGTCTTCTACGTTGAGTAGGATGTCGAAGGGTCCAGAGTTTCGTTTCTTATGTTTCATCAGGAAATCTAAAGTGCATTGGCACTGCTCCCAGTCTTATACTAATTTGGGGGGCTGGATTACCTGCTAGGTCCCCTCCTATGGGTGGGACCCAGGAAGTGGGTGGATACACCCCCTTCCTTTGATCCAGGCCGCCCTGGCACGAGGGCTGGAGTGCCCCAGAACTGGTTTAACCGGATTATGCAAGGGGCAGCCTTGTGCGCCCCAAGCAGTGTCTGGTTTCTTTCAAACCTCCCTGCTACAATCCACTATCTCCTGTCTGGAGGGTGGTAACACCCCCCTGCGACAGGAAACCCTTTGTCCAGGCCCCATTTGGCTGAGTTTCGGTCAGCTGCAGGGGGTCAGACTCTTGTCTGTGGCAGAGGCATCCATTTTGTGGATCTAAGGTCCTTTTAGAAATTAACCGCATTTAAGTAAAGTAACATGTCTTACCCCTCTAGAGGGGTGGAATGCTATCCCCGTCGCCAGAACACCTTACACAACATGTTTTGATAAAGCCAAACCAGAGTTGCTATAGAACCGCGAGGATTATAAGGCACTTAAGAGTATATGGTATGGCATTATCCTGAAACAGCTTAGGGAGTTGTTCCCGACAGCTGCAGACAGGCTCAGCTCATGCTAGAGCTCCATCTCACATTAAACCACGCACTCTGCCTCCAGGATTGATGAGGCCTTCCATAGGAGTGGCTCACAGGTTTATATGTGTCCAGATATAGGTTTAGATATAGGTATACTATATCTAAGTAAGGGGTGATTACACCACCTTACCCCAGCTGAGTGATCAGCCAGTTGTGTAAATTTAAGAACCAGCCAGGGGTGGCAAAAGATATGCTGCAGCCCCTGGTAGGCCTTGGTGGCTCCTATGCCCTGGGCACCTATAGTGCATTATACAGGGGCTGACAAGGAGTCCATTTTCAATTGTGGTATGTACCTAGGGTACATGGAATCCATTTTACAGAGAGAGCAGATGGCCTGGGGCCCTGATTAGCAGGGAACCAGGTCAACTAAGTCAAAAAACCAGCTAAACACAGGCAACAAATCTGGGGTAACCATAGTCAGGTAGCCACCTTCCTACAGTGTCTAGTGGGGAAGTACCACTTCTAGACATGGCTGTACGTGTGCTGTTATGTTATGTTATGTTGTTATGTTAAGTAGCTTTTATATAGCGTACGGCTACATCCAGCAATTTGGCCGCAACAGGGTCGTCCGCCGTGTCAAGGTGGAAGTTGAAATCACCGGCCACAACACAATGCTGTGTGGTCAGCGCCAGCTCAGAGACGGCTGTCTGCAGATCCTCCAAAAAGGAACCCACCGGGCCTGGTGGTCTATAAACCAACAACCCCTTCAAGGCCTGACCTGGGGACAGTCTGAGCGTGAAGGCGAGCGACTCGGCATTCCCAATGGAGTTCAGGGGAAGCACCGAGCAGGAGACGCTCTTTTTCACCACAACCGCCACTCCCCCTCCCCTGCCCTTAACTCTGTCCTGCCGGAAGATATTGTACGCAGGAGGAATGGCTGAGAAGACGTCCGGATTGGAAGCCTCTCCCAGCCAAGTTTCGGTCAGTAGCAAGCACAGGGGATTTTCCCTGACCAGAAGATCGTAAATGTGCAGTGTGAGAAGTTGGCCTGGTAGGGGATGTTTCCAATTCTGGAACCACCTACTACCTGACCAAACAATCCCCTTATGGTGTCTGGTTGTAAGTCAACCTTATTAGACAAGCTATCCTAGGGGTAGCATGGACTAAGCAGCCTAAAGGCTTAACTTAAGAGGTCGTGTTAAGCGAGCTGTTTTACCACATACAATCCTGTAATACCAAATGAAAGGACACCACACAAGTATATATTATAAAAATATATGTGTTTATTACTAAAAACAATCCCCAGTATTCTTTATGAATAAAGGGGCACAAGCGTTAAATCAAAAGCACTGTTTAAACATACAAAGTTGCACAATTATGGATGAGGGCAGGGGGCCACTCAAACCATATACTAAACAAGTGGTATAAGAGAGGCCACTCGAACAGTGGTTAGGCCTAGGGCCTAGGGAATCGCTGGGAGCAGTCAGGACAAGCAATGCTGAAGTCGGGAATGGCCCTCGGGATTCGGGAGATGTGCGGAAAGCGCACGCATGCACCAATGTTAACCAATGGTGCGTAAAAGTCAAATAGTTAAAGTTTAAGGACACTTCCGCTGAACCTAGAGGAACAAAACTTAACACACAGACCCTAGAGGTGTGCACCAGTGTGGGAACACCGGCGGAGCAAAGTTACCTCACCCACAGGAAGTGGGTGCACAGGGTCGAAGTGGCGTCGGGTTTTGACACGCAGGCTCTTGGTGCTTGAAGCTGAAAGGGCTGCAGGCAGGGTGAAGACGAAGTGTCCGGTGGAGTCCAAGGGTGGACTCAAGTTGTAGAGTACCTGAAAGCAGAGGGGACAGAGTCTGGGTCACTCAGCAGTGACCAGGGTGGAACCAGGACGGAACCAGGCAATGTCGGGCGCAATCAGGTGGTCGTCGAGGCGCTTCTCTTCGCTGTCACGTGGGCTCTGGGGCATCTGCGACGTCCAGGAGCAGGTCACGATCTGTCCCACGCAGGCTCTCACCGTCGGTGCAGTCGGCTTCCGGTTTGGAGCAAACAAGCCTTGGTAAGAGCAATCCACGCGGGATTGGAAGATGGCGTCTCACTCGGACCAGGAAGGTCAGAGTCGGGGCTCCCTTTCAGGGGAGCTGGTGTGGATCTGGAGCAACCAGAATCACGAGTCTTCTTTTGTAGTTCGTCGGCACAGGGACCACAAGCCAGCTGGCAAGTGACCGGGCCAACGCGTTGAGCCAAATCGTGCCAAAGGGCCCCACGCAGCACTCGTCGAGTGTGGAGGGCTGAACTTCGGCTCAGTAGTAGTTCAGGGTGGGGGCTTCTCAAACCCCGGTGTACAGCTTCGAGGGTCACTCGTGGGCTGCACGGTCAGCGTCTCGTGGTCACTTCAAGATGGCGTGCCCCACGCTTCCGGTCGCCTCCACGGGTCTCAGCTTTGCAGGGACTGTGGATCGGGCTGTTAGAAGCTGGGCAGGCTTGATCTCGTCGATCTCAGTCGCTCGAGTTCCGGCGGGAACTGCAACCAAGTAGACGTCGAGGGCTGGATGGTGCCTGCTGCTGCAGGGTGGTCACTCCTTGACCACAAGGGAGATTCTTCGGGCTTCCACGTTGAGATGGAGGGCGAAGGGTCCAGAATATCGTTTCAAATGTTTCTTCCAGGAAATCTGATGTGCATTGGCACTGCTCCCACTCTTATTCGAATCTGGTGGGCGTGATTACCTGCTAGGTCCCCTCCTATGGGTGGGACCCAGGAAGTGGGTGGATACACCCCCTTCCTTTGATCCAGGCCGCCCTGGCACGAGGGCTGGAGTGCCCCAGAACCGGTTTGGCCGGATTATGCAAGGGGCAGCCTTGTGCGCCCCAGGCAGTGTCTGGTTTCTTTCAAACCTCCCTGCTACAATACACTATCTCCTGTCTGGAGGGCGGTGACACCCTCCTGTGACAGGAAACCCTTTGTCCAGGACCCCCTTGACTGGGTTTCGGTCAGCTCCAGGGGTCCAGACATTTGTCTGTGGCAGAGGCATCCATTTTGTGGATCTTAAGGCCTTTGGAGAAATCAACCGCATTAAAGTGAAGTAACATGTCTTACCCCTCTAGAGGGGTGGAATGCCATCCCCGTCGCCAGAACTGGCGAGGGGATGGTATTCCAAAGCGTATGACACCTTACACGACATGTTTTGATAAAGCCAAACCAGAGTTGCTAAATAACCGCGAGGATTATAAGGCACTTAATAGTATATGGTATGGCATTATCCTGAAACAGCTTAGGGATTTGTTCCCGACGGCTGCAGACAGGCTCAGCTCATGCTAGAGCTCCATCTCACATAAAAACCATGCACCCAGCCTCCAGGATTGGTGAGGCCTGTCTATAGGAGTGGCTCACAGGTTTACATGTGTCCAGATATAGGTTTAGACATAGGTATACTATATCTAAGCAAGGGGTGTGTACACCACCTTACCCCAGCTGAGTGATCAGCCAGTTGTGTCAATTTAAGAACCAGCCAGGGGTGGCAAAAGATATGCTGCAGCCCCTGGTAGGCCTTAGTGGCTCCTGTGCCCTGTGCACCTATAGTGCATTCTACAGGGGCTGACAAGGAGTCCATTTCCAATTGGTATGTGCCTATAGCACATGTGTCATTAATTTAGTGAGAGAACAGCAGGCTGGGGGTCTGATCAGCAGGCCCACAGCCTCAGTAGTCGAAAACCAGTGAAGCAAAAAGCAAAAATTTGGGGTGACCATAGGATAGCAGACCCTACTCTCCTACACAACCCCCCCCCAAACGCAGGGACATTAAACTAACCTTGACCAGATAAGTCTTCATGTTCTAAGTGGAAGTACCTGGAGAGACCATCTGCATTACCATGGTCAGTCCCTGGGCGGTGCTCCACTGTAAAGTCCATCCCCTGTAGGGAAATGGACCACCTGAGCAGTTTGGGATTTTCACCCTTCATCTGATTAAGCCATAAGAGGGGCTTATGGTCTGTTTGCACCAGGAAGTGAGTTCCAAACAAGTAGGACCTCAACTTCTTTAATGCCCAAACCACAGCAAAGGCCTCCCTCTCAATGGCTGACCAACGTTTTTCTCTTGGGGTTAGCCTCCTGCTAATGAAAGCAATTGGCTGGTCTTGACCATCTTGATTAAGTTGTGAGAGTACAGCTCCCACCCCCAACTCAGAAGCATCTGTCTGAACAATGAACTGTTTGGAGTAGTCAGGACTCTTTAGGATAGGTGCAGAGCACATGGCCTTCTTCAGGTCTTCAAATGCCTTCTGACAGCTAACTGTCCACTGAACCTTTTTTGGCATCTTCTTGGATGTCAAGTCATTTAATGGTGTCACTATAGACCCATAGTTTTTCACAAACTTTCTGTAATACCCAGTCAGGCCCAAGAAGGCTCTGACTTGTGTCTGGGTAACTGGAGGAGCCCAGTCCTGTATGGCCTGGATTTTGCTTTCCAGTGGCTGAACCTGGCCTCCACCTACTAGGTGGCCCAGGTATACAACCTTACTCTGCCCTATCTGGCACTTTGTGGCCTTGATAGTTAGGCCTGCCTTTTGCAGGGCCTCCAAAACTTTCTTCAGGTGGATCAGGTGATCCTCCCAGGTGGAGCTAAAGACAGCAATATCATCCAGATAAGCTGCACAAAAGTCATCCAACCCAGTAAGGACTTGGTTCACCAACCTTTGAAAAGTGGCAGGTGCATTCTTCAAACCAAAGGGCATTACCACAAACTGATAATGTCCACTAGGGGTAGAGAATGCTGTTTTGGCTTTTGACTCCTCAGCTAGTCTGATTTGCCAGTAGCCAGCTGTCAGATCAAATGTGCTCAGAAACTTGGCAGAAGCCAATCTGTCAATGAGCTCATCTGCTCTTGGAATGGGGTGAGCATCTGTCCTAGTGACAGCATTGAGACCCCTGTAATCCACGCAAAACCTCATTTCTCTCTTACCATCTTGGGTATGAGGTTTTGGCACCAGGACTACTGGGCTGGCCCATGGGCTCTCTGATGGCTCAATCACTCCAAGCTCCAACATCTTTTGCACCTCAGCCTTGATGCAATCCCTGACATGATCAGGTTGCCTGTAGATCTTATTCTTGACAGGCAGACTGTCACCAGTGTCCACAACATGGGTACACCAGTCAGTTTGGCTGGGTGTGAGTGAAAACATTTGCCTGTGAGCCTGCAAAACTTGTCTGCAGTCCCTCTGTTGCTGGTCAGTGAGGCTGCCTGCCAAGGCTACTCCATCAACTGAACCATCATCAGGGTTCTGGGAAAGCAGGTCTGGGAGAGGGTCACTCTCTTCCTCCTGTTCCCCATCTGTGGCCATGAGCAAGCTCATGTCCTCCCTGTCTACAAATGCCTTCAAGCGATTCACATGGATTACCCTGTGAGGGCTCCTGGGTGTTCCAAAGTCTACCAAGTAGGTGACTTCCCCTTTCTTCTCAATAATAGGATAGGGTCCACTCCATTTGTCTTGAAGTGCTGCTGGAGCCACTGGCTCCAGTACCCATACCTTCTGTCCTGGTTGGAACTCTACCAGTACAGCCTTTTGGTCATGCCAAGCTTTCTGCAATTCTTGGCTGGCCTCCAGGTTTTTGGATGCTCTTTCCATGTACTCAGCCATCCTGGAGCGGAGACCAAGTACATAGTCCACTATGTCTAGTTTGGGCTTTTTGAGAGGTAACTCCCATCCTTCCTTCACCAAACACAATGGACCTCTCACAGGGTGGCCAAACAAAAGTTCAAAAGGGCTGTAGCCAACCCCCTTCTGTGGGACCTCTCTGTAAGCAAAGAGCAGGCAGGGTAAAAGAATGTCCCATTTCCGCCTGAGCTTCTCTGGTAATCCTTTTATCATGCCTTTAAGGGTCTTGTTAAATCTCTCCACAAGCCCATTGCATTGTGGATGATATGGGGTGGTAAACTTGTAGTTTACTCCACATTCCTTCCACATTGCTTTTAGATAGCTGGACATAAAATTTGTCCCTCTATCTGATAGTACCTCCTTAGGAAAGCCCACTCTTGAGAAAACTGCAATGAGGGCTTTTGCCACCACAGGTGCTGTGGTGGTCCTTAGGGGAATAGCCTCTGGGTACCTGGTGGCATGATCCACTACCACCAGTATGAATCTGTTCCCAGATGCTGTTTGGGGGTCCATTGGACCCACAATATCAATTCCAACTCTCTCAAAGGGGACCCCCACCACAGGTAGTGGTATTAGGGGGGCCTTTGTTGTGCCACCTGACTTACCACTGGCTTGGCAAGTGACACAGGAGCGACAAAACTCCTTGACATCCTCTGACATGTGAGGCCAGTGAAAGTGTGGAACAAGCCTGTCCCACGTCTTGTTCTGGCCTAAGTGTCCTGCAAGGGGAATATCATGGGCCAAGGTAAGGAGGAATCCCCTAAACTGCAGAGGTATCACCAACCTCCTGGTCATGCCAGGCTTGGGGGCTCTAGCCTCTGAGTAAAGGAGTCCCTCATCCCAATACACAGTATGGGTACCTTGGGCATCCCCAGCAGTCTCAGCAGCAGCCTGCTGTCTGAGGGGTTCAAGGGAAGGGCAATCTAATTGAGCCTGCCTCAGGTCTGCCCTTGAGGGTCCCCCTGTCCCCAGAAACTCAACCTGGTCAGGTTCAAGCTCCTCAGAGACAGTCTCCTCTTGGACTGCAGAATCAGTTTCCTCTGAAACCTGATCCTCAACCTGGGGCAAGGTGGAAGGCGAGGCCTTTCCTCTCTTGCTCCTTCTCTTGGGTTGTGGCTGGTCTATTGTCTCAAGATCCACCACTGGTTCAGGAAGGCACTTCTTAGCCTGAGCCCTTGTCATGGCAAGGACATGCTCTGAAATCCCTAGCATTTCTGCATGAGTCCTGTACTCCACTTCTGACCATGCTGAGCTTTCAAGGTCATTGCCTAACAGACAGTCTACTGGTAGGTCTGCACTCACCACAACTTTCTTTAGGCCATCAACCCCTCCCCAGGAGAAGTTCACAACTGCCACACTATGGGAGGTAGTGGAGTTGCTTGCATTGGTTACTAGGTAGCTCTCTCCTAGTACAATCTGTCCAGGGTCCACAAAGCCGGGGGTCACCATGGTGACACTAGCACATGTGTCCCTGTAAGCTTGAGCCAGTTTCTCATTTATTAAGGGAGTCTGCCTGTATTTGCCCAGGTTAGTGGGGCTTACTGCAGTGGGCAACTCAATGTCCACATCATACAGGAGAACTGCCTGTGTAGGGACTCTGACTAGGCCAGATCCTACTTCAATACCCAGGGTCAACCCAGCTACACCCTTGGACTGTGTTCCACCACTGCTTACTGTACTTGGGGTTGCAGTTGCTTTAGGAGCTGTAGTGGTGGGAACTGGATTCGCCTTGGTGCACTCACTGCCCCAGTGTGAAACTGATTTGCAGGTATTACACCAAGGTGTCTTTGGACCTTTGTTCTTCTTCTTCTTGTTACCATTTTGGGAACCACCCTCCTTACTATTAGTTTGGGGGCCTGAAGACTTCTGGTCTTTTTCTTTATCTTTCTGATTCTGATTACCACCCTTCTGGTCTGTTTTCTTCTGGTCACCACCTTGGTTCTGGGGTTTCTGCTTAATCCTTGTTCTGACCCATTTGTCTGCCTTCTTTCCCAAT
The DNA here is from genome assembly GCF_964261635.1 of Lissotriton helveticus. Classification (NCBI taxonomy): domain Eukaryota; kingdom Metazoa; phylum Chordata; class Amphibia; order Caudata; family Salamandridae; genus Lissotriton; species Lissotriton helveticus. Next base: position 346,472 of record NW_027611671.1, on the reverse strand, counting down.
TCTTGGGGAGAGGTCAGATCAGAGTCAATAAGGTATTGATGCAACAGCTGGTTTGTACAGTTATTAAGGATCTGTTCTCTCATCATAAGATTGTACAATCCTGTATAGTCTGAAACTTTACTTCCCTGTAACCAACCCTCCAAAGCCTTAGTGGCACACTCCACAAAATCAGTCCAGTCTTGAGTCTGTGCTTTCTGGGTGTCTCTGAACAACAACCTGTATTGCTCAGTGGTTAGGCCATACCCTTCAATGAGAGCACTCTTCAAAACAGAGTAGTTTTTGGCATCCTCAGGTCTAACTGTGAGGAGCCTGTCCCTCCCTTTCTCAGAAAAGGAGTACCACAAAATTGCAGCCCACTGATTCTCAGGAACCTGCTGTACCATGCAGGCTCTCTCAAGAGCAGTCATCCATTTGTGGATGTCATCCCCTTCTTTAAAGGGGGGCACAATTTTGGTCAGGTTTCTATTATCATAGGCCCTGTCTTTTTCTCTTGGAAAATTGCTGCCACCAGTGACATCTAAGCCACTTAATTTCTGCTCTCTTGCCAAGGCAAGTCTAGCTTGAGCCAAGGCTACCTCCTCCCTCTCTATCTGGAGTTTGACAGCCCTCATTCTGGCCCTATGCTCTAACTTTTGAGAAGCATTCATGCCTCTCTGTGATTCCCTGGAGGCACTAGAAAGATGAGAGTCTCCTGAGGGAGATCTCACTCTTCTGTTGCCTGGGGGAATCATATGTTGGGTTCTGGGGAGGTGCTGGCCCTCTCCATTCCCCAGTAGGTCCAAGTTGGCCTGGCTAAGCCTACCAACTGGAACCTGGCTACCCTGATCCTGTACTTCTAAGTCCTCAACTTCTGAGTCCTCATCCAAGTCATCATCATCCTCCTCTTCAGGGGGATCAACTGCAGGGGGGTTCCCTTCAGTTCCTGTATCTAGGGAAGCTGCTTTTGCCTTCTCTAAGTCATCCTGTTCTAGGAGTCCTATCAGGATTAGGCAGGTGGGGCTTCTGCCCCTTTTTAACCCTCTTGCTTTGCACAAGACAATCAAGTCTCTGCGGGTTAGTTTGTCATATCCAGAAGTTGCCTGGGTAGGGTCAACTGTCACAGGACTAGACCCTGAGGCCTTTCCTGTGTCGGACATGGTTACTAGTGAGGTGTAAGTGGTGCACTTACCTACACTAAGTGTTTTCCTACTGGACCTTGCTAGTGAGTTGTAGTCAGGGGTGTGCTACTCCCTTCAACCTACAACTACTAAGTTCAGTAGAACTTAATATGCTAAGCTTTTGATTTTATATGTACCTAGAGGTACTTGATGTGATCTTTCAATTTGATATAAAGATTGCAATGGTAAAACAACAGCAAGCTCAAATCCCACCGCTGCCACCAATGTGAGAAGTTGGCCTGGTAGGGGATGTTTCCAATTCTGGAACCACCTACTACCTGACCAAACAATCCCCTTATGGTGTCTGGTTGTAAGTCAACCTTATTAGACAAGCTATCCTAGGGGTAGCATGGACTAAGCAGCCTAAAGGCTTAACTTAAGAGGTCGTGTTAAGCGAGCTGTTTTACCACATACAATCCTGTAATACCAAATGAAAGGACACCACACAAGTATATATTATAAAAATATATGTGTTTATTACTAAAAACAATCCCCAGTATTCTTTATGAATAAAGGGGCACAAGCGTTAAATCAAAAGCACTGTTTAAACATACAAAGTTGCACAATTATGGATGAGGGCAGGGGGCCACTCAAACCATATACTAAACAAGTGGTATAAGAGAGGCCACTCGAACAGTGGTTAGGCCTAGGGCCTAGGGAATCGCTGGGAGCAGTCAGGACAAGCAATGCTGAAGTCGGGAATGGCCCTCGGGATTCGGGAGATGTGCGGAAAGCGCACGCATGCACCAATGTTAACCAATGGTGCGTAAAAGTCAAATAGTTAAAGTTTAAGGACACTTCCGCTGAACCTAGAGGAACAAAACTTAACACACAGACCCTAGAGGTGTGCACCAGTGTGGGAACACCGGCGGAGCAAAGTTACCTCACCCACAGGAAGTGGGTGCACAGGGTCGAAGTGGCGTCGGGTTTTGACACGCAGGCTCTTGGTGCTTGAAGCTGAAAGGGCTGCAGGCAGGGTGAAGACGAAGTGTCCGGTGGAGTCCAAGGGTGGACTCAAGTTGTAGAGTACCTGAAAGCAGAGGGGACAGAGTCTGGGTCACTCAGCAGTGACCAGGGTGGAACCAGGACGGAACCAGGCAATGTCGGGCGCAATCAGGTGGTCGTCGAGGCGCTTCTCTTCGCTGTCACGTGGGCTCTGGGGCATCTGCGACGTCCAGGAGCAGGTCACGATCTGTCCCACGCAGGCTCTCACCGTCGGTGCAGTCGGCTTCCGGTTTGGAGCAAACAAGCCTTGGTAAGAGCAATCCACGCGGGATTGGAAGATGGCGTCTCACTCGGACCAGGAAGGTCAGAGTCGGGGCTCCCTTTCAGGGGAGCTGGTGTGGATCTGGAGCAACCAGAATCACGAGTCTTCTTTTGTAGTTCGTCGGCACAGGGACCACAAGCCAGCTGGCAAGTGACCGGGCCAACGCGTTGAGCCAAATCGTGCCAAAGGGCCCCACGCAGCACTCGTCGAGTGTGGAGGGCTGAACTTCGGCTCAGTAGTAGTTCAGGGTGGGGGCTTCTCAAACCCCGGTGTACAGCTTCGAGGGTCACTCGTGGGCTGCACGGTCAGCGTCTCGTGGTCACTTCAAGATGGCGTGCCCCACGCTTCCGGTCGCCTCCACGGGTCTCAGCTTTGCAGGGACTGTGGATCGGGCTGTTAGAAGCTGGGCAGGCTTGATCTCGTCGATCTCAGTCGCTCGAGTTCCGGCGGGAACTGCAACCAAGTAGACGTCGAGGGCTGGATGGTGCCTGCTGCTGCAGGGTGGTCACTCCTTGACCACAAGGGAGATTCTTCGGGCTTCCACGTTGAGATGGAGGGCGAAGGGTCCAGAATATCGTTTCAAATGTTTCTTCCAGGAAATCTGATGTGCATTGGCACTGCTCCCACTCTTATTCGAATCTGGTGGGCGTGATTACCTGCTAGGTCCCCTCCTATGGGTGGGACCCAGGAAGTGGGTGGATACACCCCCTTCCTTTGATCCAGGCCGCCCTGGCACGAGGGCTGGAGTGCCCCAGAACCGGTTTGGCCGGATTATGCAAGGGGCAGCCTTGTGCGCCCCAGGCAGTGTCTGGTTTCTTTCAAACCTCCCTGCTACAATACACTATCTCCTGTCTGGAGGGCGGTGACACCCTCCTGTGACAGGAAACCCTTTGTCCAGGACCCCCTTGACTGGGTTTCGGTCAGCTCCAGGGGTCCAGACATTTGTCTGTGGCAGAGGCATCCATTTTGTGGATCTTAAGGCCTTTGGAGAAATCAACCGCATTAAAGTGAAGTAACATGTCTTACCCCTCTAGAGGGGTGGAATGCCATCCCCGTCGCCAGAACTGGCGAGGGGATGGTATTCCAAAGCGTATGACACCTTACACGACATGTTTTGATAAAGCCAAACCAGAGTTGCTAAATAACCGCGAGGATTATAAGGCACTTAATAGTATATGGTATGGCATTATCCTGAAACAGCTTAGGGATTTGTTCCCGACGGCTGCAGACAGGCTCAGCTCATGCTAGAGCTCCATCTCACATAAAAACCATGCACCCAGCCTCCAGGATTGGTGAGGCCTGTCTATAGGAGTGGCTCACAGGTTTACATGTGTCCAGATATAGGTTTAGACATAGGTATACTATATCTAAGCAAGGGGTGTGTACACCACCTTACCCCAGCTGAGTGATCAGCCAGTTGTGTCAATTTAAGAACCAGCCAGGGGTGGCAAAAGATATGCTGCAGCCCCTGGTAGGCCTTAGTGGCTCCTGTGCCCTGTGCACCTATAGTGCATTCTACAGGGGCTGACAAGGAGTCCATTTCCAATTGGTATGTGCCTATAGCACATGTGTCATTAATTTAGTGAGAGAACAGCAGGCTGGGGGTCTGATCAGCAGGCCCACAGCCTCAGTAGTCGAAAACCAGTGAAGCAAAAAGCAAAAATTTGGGGTGACCATAGGATAGCAGACCCTACTCTCCTACATGCAGGGCGTGTTGCCCTACCGACCTCGTGTTCAGCAGCAGGCAAAGATGCTTCACGCCAGCTGTTGCCGGGTGAGGAACCGTAGCACAAATCCAGGAAGGCGTTTAACCACAGCCCGGACAGCGTCGTTTGCCCCTAAACCGCCCCGGGAAAATGGAGCGGCAAGAGCTAGAATGGCCCCGCATGTCCCGCAATGACGCAGAGGAATAGCAAATCATCTCAGCCAGAGTATTGCCGGACCGGGGTCCCCCGCCGCCCCGACGCCTCCGGGACGCTGACGGGCGCAGACGGGCAGGACTCCGGCACGACTCAGGCTAAGCGAGGGCGTCCACCTGCGCGTCACGCTGCGCGTGAGGGAGCGACTTTAAGTAGGCGCTCCAATCAAGCCTGAGCGTGCGAGTCCGCTCCAAGATGGCGGCCGCCGCTGGCTGAAGTAGCCCAAACAAAGATGGCGCCCAAAATGACCCCCAGGACCCGGACCCACCAAAGTGGTGGTGCTTGGCAGGCAGAAAATGCCGTTTTTAAGGTGCAGGTAAGGGGAGAAGGGGGCGCTGGCAGCAAGCAGGCAGGCTAAAATCAGGGAAGAATGAAACAGAAAAACGAACCCAAATGCAAAACAGGATGTTTTAAAAAGTACTCGGCGCTAGTAGCAGCGCGAGCGCGGCGAAGTGGTAGATGGTCTAACCAGCACCATGCTAGAGCCTGCCTTAAGTAGGCGCTCCAATCAAGCCTGAGCGTGCGAGTCCGCTCCAAGATGGCGGCCGCCGCTGGCTGAAGTAGCCCAAACAAAGATGGCGCCCAAAATGACCCCCAGGACCCGGACCCACCAAAGTGGTGGTGCTTGGCAGGCAGAAAATGCCGTTTTTAAGGTGCAGGTAAGGGGAGAAGGGGGCGCTGGCAGCAAGCAGGCAGGCTAAAATCAGGGAAGAATGAAACAGAAAAACGAACCCAAATGCAAAACAGGAAGTTTTAAAAAGTACTCGGCGCTAGTAGCAGCGCGAGCGCGGCGAAGTGGTAGATGGTCTAACCAGCACCACGCTAGAGCCCGCCTTAAGTAGGCGCTCCAATCAAGCCTGAGCGTGCGAGTCCGCTCCAAGATGGCGGCCGCCGCTGGCTGAAGTAGCCCAAACAAATATGGCGCCCAAAATGACCCCCAGGACCCGGACCCACCAAAGTGGTGGTGCTTGGCAGGCAGAAAATGCCGTTTTTAAGGTGCAGGTAAGGGGAGAAGGGGGCGCTGGCAGCAAGCAGGCAGGCTAAAATCAGGGAAGAATGAAACAGAAAAACGAACCCAAATGCAAAACAGGAAGTTTTAAAAAGTACTCGGCGCTAGTAGCAGCGCGAGCGCGGCGAAGTGGTAGATGGTCTAACCAGCACCACGCTAGAGCCCGCCTTCAGTAGGCGCTCCAATCAAGCCTGAGCGTGCGAGTCCGCTCCAAGATGGCGGCCGCCGCTGGCTGAAGTAGCCCAAACAAAGATGGCGCCCAAAATGACCCCCAGGACCCGGACCCACCAAAGTGGTGGTGCTTGGCAGGCAGAAAATGCAGTTTTTAAGGTGCAGGTAAGGGGAGAAGGGGGCGCTGGCAGCAAGCAGGCAGGCTAAAATCAGGGAAGAATGAAACAGAAAAACGAACCCAAATGCAAAACAGGAAGTTTTAAAAAGTACTCGGCGCTAGTAGCAGCGCTAGTAGCAGCGCCAGCGCGGCGAAGTGGTAGATGGCTGTGAGGGTGCTGGTGTGTGATTGGCTGGAGTTGGCTGGGATACCAGGATCCAGGATGTCTGGATGGGTCTGCCCAGTGGTGAGTGCTCAGATCAGCATGCTGATGTGAGGGGAGGGCTGCACCTGGTTCCTGATGGGGCTGGGCTTTCCCCACACAATGCTGGCCCCGCCCCCTGTGGTGCGTCTAACGACCCTAGCCCTGCCAGTGAATAGAGTGAGGTGATGAGCACATCAAGGGTGCTCCAAAACCAGCTGTGACTGTTTTCTCCCCCACCCTGCACCTACAGACAAAGGAATGTGGTGCATAAAAATGGGGCTGTGTCGCCACACAAACTGTTATCTGCCAGGATCCTGCCTGAGGGGGCTGCTGCTGTTGCTGGGGCCAGGAAGACCGCCACTTGGATTATCTCCCTGCCTGGAGACCCAGTGAGCTGGCTCTGGGCCCAGCCTTGCCCCCTGCCTGCTTTAAGGAACTTTGCTGTGCCCCTAGCGCTTGGGAGCGCTGTGCCTGCACCCCTAGCGCTGAGAGCGCTGCGAATCGTCTTTGAGCGCTGGGAGCGCTTTACTTTCCCTTTTCGTGGCTGCCCACGCCACTTTTTGCCGATTTGACAGTCCCCTGGCAGGTGCCCACCCTGCCAAGGACCTTGTGCTTTACCCTGTCACGAGCGCTTTGGGAGCGCTTTATTGAGCTTAAGGCCGGTGCCCACCCGGCATTGCCCTGTGAAGTTTTCCCCGTCGCCGCCCGGCCGTACAGGAAGTCAGGCAGGCCGTGACCTCATTCCCCAGGCCGCGCTCTGATTGGTTGCCAGCCCGGGACAGGAAGGAGGGAGCCGGAAGCTACCGGGAGCCGACCCTGGGATCCGGTGCACTCACCCAGGAGAGAGAGAAGCCTTCTGTCCAGCAGCGGGGCAACCGTGGTGTGGGGAGAGCCCCGCAGCTGCCGAGGAAGAGAAGGAGCCTGGAGACCCTGGGAGCGCCCACCAGAAACCGGGTAAGTGGGGCTCGGTGTTCCCGTCTAGGGAGGAGGGCGTCGGGGCACATTGCCGGCGCCCGCCCTCCCCTCCAGTACCAGGGCTTTGTTGTCAAAGAGCCTGAGAGGCCCCGGGGGGGCCTCCCTGCAGATTTGAGCCCCGGGCGGGCTCCTACGTTACTGGGGCATTTCTTCAGGGCCGCGAGAGGCTCTGGGTGGCATCATTTCCTTTCGAGTCCCCCGAAGAGGGACTCCAACGCCCAGAGCCATTTGTTCTCTTGAGTCCCGGAGGGACTCCAACGGCCGTATTTTGTGTATGAGCCTGAAAGGCTCAAGGGGGCATTTTGATTTACTGAGAGCCCACGAGGGGCTCAGGCGCCACAACTATCTTTGAGAGCCCAGAGATTCTCAGGGGCCATTTGTTTATTCAGAGCCCAGCGAGGCTCCAAAAAGGGGACAGTCATTTCTACAGAGCCTGTGACACTCAGTAACACCAGCAAGTAGCAAACACAGTAAAACATTTTGGCCTGTATCTTTCCGCCGTCTTTGTAAGCCTGTGACACTGTGAGTTTCAGGAATTCCACAAGCAGCACTATAGGTGGACTCACTACTAGTACATACATAGTCCGATAGTACTAAAAAATGCCTTTTTACTTTTTTCTCTTGTTTTGCAAAAGAAATTACTGGTACGTGAACTTGTGGTAGCCGCCATAATGGCAGCTCACTCAGCTTTAACCCAAGAAATACAGACACAGGCCATGATGATGCAGACTCGCAGTACTTTAAGCAGTACATGCAGGTGGGAATAGGAATGTCTTACTTTTCTATAGGGGTGGCACTGCCACTGGCCATACTTCATCCACTCAGCGTCTGCGCTACTACATCATACACCTCTGCTATCGACGAGGAGGATAAAGAAGATAACATCCAGGCTTACAAAGTACGTCTATGATTCTTCTTAATGTCTCAAATGTACCAAAATTTCTTTTTGTTAACAACCAACTTACACCCTTTTCATTATATTTTGGAAACCGCTGTATTCTTTCTTATGTTGAATTGCATTCAACAAAACCATTTTTTACAGTCATAAATAAATATTAAGACTCGCTCGTCCTTCGTTTCACTCTTCTTTAGCTTTTCGTTCTTCACATCCCTAAACTACATCTGATCTGATATGACTTGGCTTTAAAATAAAAATTGGCCAGCTGAGTTCAAGTGAAATAGAGGGGACCATTGGTTACCAGAGAAGTACAGCCACTAATGCTATTACAAGTCAAGGTTGACTGTCTTCTCCGTGATAGCCCAAAAAGTAGTTATAAATTAGTAAATGTTCTTGACAGTACAGTGTACTTATACTAGTGTACTGTGTACTACTGTACAGTACATCATACACTCCTTTACGAGCCTACTCAAAAAAAATATAATAAGTAAGTAGTATAATAACTTACCACCATCCGCCGCCGCTGAGCCTTCCCCCCCAGCTCCTCCTGTTGGCACCGCCGCATCCAGAGTGGACCCCTCCGCACTGCTGGCCCCAGCACGGATGGTCATCTGTGCCGCATCAGATGTTGTGACGTCTAGGAAAAACATGTCATATTTTCAGATGCCATACACAACCCCCTATTTTGTCTCGTAATGGAAGGAAATGTTACATAACACATTTTGTATTACTGGGATTGAAAAAATGTTACGGTTTTGGGGAGGGTGTTAACCTTTTAGATGCTTATTCCATTAAATGCTACACTTCTTCTTTTGACAACTGATTAATGCTTGCTTAACGTGCACCATTTTTCTCATTACAGAAAGAAGATTCCATTGCCCTTCAGCCAGACGATTCACCAACTACTACTGAGTCACCACCAGCAGTACTTAAGTACTTTAAAGAAGGTGGGGGCTCACACACAGTTATTCTACTAATTTCCTGTGTCTGTTAGTGTTAACTATTTTTAAGTTTGAGTCATACTAATTTCATTCATGGGAATGTTGTTTAAAGTAAACTTTAACGTCATCTTCATCCATAAGAATACTACGCTATTAAAAATAAAGAAATAATGTTTTCATTTCTCAATTGAAAATAAAAATTAAAAACTAACAAACACTGTGTGGTTTTTGTTCACGAGTGAGTGAGCGGAATGGTTTGAACTACTGCACTTGGCAGTCATGTTTCAGTAACTCAGATAGGCCAGGACTCGGAGGTAGTCTCTCTTCTTCTGTTCTTCTGGGTCGTAAAATCATTGGTCAGACATTCTAGATAGTCGGTCAGGGGAATGGGGGTTCAACTTCTGTTCGGACTGAGGTATGTCGAAAGTCGAACTGCACCTATCATCAACAATGTCCTATTTATCTTGTTCATACTTCTTTGTGTGAAGAATAGTCCCTGAAACAGTAGCGGTATGGGATGTGCTCCTCTCAAATCAAAAAGGCAACTGCTACCTTTTACTTGGTGTAAACAATGACATTTTGTTGTTGGAAATTGTCAAAGCACTTACATTAAGAAGACTGGAATAGACAGCAAGGGCAACCCAGAGGACTGCACTCAGTGCCTAGAGCTATTGCTGTATCAGAGTTTTGTTTCACACCGTTTGCCGAATGGACAAGCTTAGCTACCTACACAGACCGACTCATAATTGTAAATAGTAGTAGCACAGAGAGTGATGGTAGAGGCAGGATAAGAATGTAGAAAGTAGTCCACATTAGAAGAAGATCAAAGACTATTTTGTAAAACATAGAATTATTAGGAACCAGTTTGTAATGAATAGGAGCTGTAAAAGTTAGGGAAGTATAAGTATTAATATAACAATAGAACAACTTACTGGGGCCAGCAGAAGAGCCTGCAAGGGACTGCTCCTGTTCACCTTCTGCCACCGGAGTCTCTGTCGCCGTCGCCTTGCCCCTGGGAGGTCCTGGTGATCATGAAATAATGAAACACAACATGGATGATTGTTTTTTGGGAAATATTTGATTTCTTTGTACTCAATCTAAAATTATGTCAGGGAAACAAATTGCATCTGATCTGGTCAAGTCCCCCATTCACACCTTCATTCATACTACCGTGCTTCCCATTAGACTCACAGACATTCCGCACCCCGCTCCAGATAGGGGCGGTGCCAGAGTTCTTGGAGCGAAAGGCAAAATTCAATTTGCCTGCAAAAAGAACCCCAGGAATTGCTATTAAAAGTTGTTTACTGCAACTACACGGAACCTCATAAGGCCTTCCCGCACCTTATGGAAAGCTCCGTCCCCCCCCACCTCAAAGTGCATCTCTCTGGTGGTCTGCGAGGTGCTGCCTGTTTTCTCCCACTGAACAACCAAACAACACATGGCAGAGGCCTTGAGAGGCAGAACTGCCGCGGCCATCCTGTGAGTCTGATGTTAGCTCAGTGCCCCCAAGTCCCCCATTCACACCTTCATTCATACTACCGTGCTTCCCATTAGACCCACAGACATTCCGCACCCAGCTCCAGATAGGGGCGGTGCCAAAGTTCCTGGCGCTCAAGGCAAAATTCAATTCACCTGCAAAGAGAACCCCAGGAATTGCTATTAAAAGCTGTTTACTGCAACGACAAGGAACCTCATAAGCCCTTACCACACCTTATGGAAGGCTCCGCCCCCACCTCAAAGTGCATCTCTCTGGCGGTCTGCGAGGTGCTGCCTGTTTTCTCCCACTGAACGACCAAACAACACATGGCAGAGGCCACGAGAAGCAAAACTGCCGCGGCCATCCTGTGAGTCTGATGTTAGCTCGGTGCCCCCAAGTCCCCCATTCACCCCTCTTTCACACCATTCATAGCCCAGTCCACAGACTGCACACACACTGCAGGCATCCCCGACTATGCCTCTATATATAGCAAAGAGGTGAATGATGTCATAAAGCCTGCGAGACCCAGGGGTGTGATGTAGTACATGATGTCACAAACCTGCCAGGGTCAGGGGTGTGGTGTAGGAGATGACATCACAACCGATTGATGGGAAATGCTGATAACACTCAAGGCTGCCTTTGGGGACCAGTGATACATTATGTTGGTAGATATAGGTCCATCTTTCGCATAACATCACGGAAGCAGAAGATTGAGCGAAGGAAGTCAGTTACAATAATCGTATTATTAAGGTTTCCTGTTTTCTCTTTATTGCATACATGTTAACAGAATCTGTAAAGGCGATGGTGAGATGGGCCTAGTGTACTGCACAGGAATGCACAGCTTGTCATTCTGTTTCTTCCTATCTGCTCTGCCCATTTCACAGGTGTGATTCAGGTATTCAAATGGCAGGGTGGCATCTAAGGGTTAGAAGACACCTTACATCAGTCTTCTGCACTGACTAGCAGAGCCTGGCAGCGGTCTTATGGCTGGGCTCTGAGTCTTCGTCTGTGTTAGCCTGTCTGCTGGCCTGGCCTCCCATAGACTCCTTCTTGTGTAACTATGCACGGCTTCAAGAGCATTGCACACACACATGCATTCAATAGAAGGTAGTTCTGGATACCCTGGGGGGTCAAGGTGCACAAGGAATATGTAGTCTTGGGATGTACTGTTTTCTACTCCCAAAATCAAGATACCACACAAAGCTGCTGGCTGCTTCAACCTTAAAAAAATGAATGTTTTGTGCAAGAGGCATTCCAAATGTAGAATTTGCATTCCATACATAGTTCGAACGTTCCAAATTAGAAGCGCTGTTCCAATCTACATTCTAAAGGAATTCTTTCAATTCCAAATTAGAACTCTCATTCCAAACTTAGAACATCCTTTACAAAATAGAACTGTCAATCTTAGAACTCAAATGTTATTTGAGCAAAAAGCCTGGACATTACATCATGCCTTCATTGTGACACCAAAAACACCTTCATTAACTCTATATATACCAAAGAGGTGAATGATGTCATAAAGCCTGCCAGACCCAGGGGTGTGATGTAGTACATGATGTCACAAACCTGCCAGGGTCAGGGGTGTGGTGTAGGAGATGACATCACAACCGATTGATGGGAAATGCTGATAACACTCAAGGCTGCCTTTGGGGACCAGTGATACATTATGTTGGTAGATATAGGTCCATCTTTCGCATAACATCACGGAAGCAGAAGATTGAGCGAAGGAAGTCAGTTACAATAATCGTATTATTAAGGTTTCCTGTTTTCTCTTTATTGCATACATGTTAACAGAATCTGTAAAGGCGATGGTGAGATGGGCCTAGTGTACTGCACAGGAATGCACAGCTTGTCATTCTGTTTCTTCCTATCTGCTCTGCCCATTTCACAGGTGTGATTCAGGTATTCAAATGGCAGGGTGGGATCTAAGGGTTAGAAGACACCTTACATCAGTCTTCTGCACTGACTAGCAGAGCCTGGCAACGGTCTTATGGCTGGGCTCTGAGTCTTCGTCTGTGTTAGCCTTTCTGCTGGCCTGGCCTCCCATAGACTCCTTCTTGTGTAACTACACACGGCTTCAAGAGCATTGCACACACACATCCATTCAATAGAAGGTAGTTCTGGGTACCCTGGGGGGTCATGGTGCCCAAGGAATATGTAGTCTTGGGATGTACTGTTTCCTACTCCCAAAATTAAGATATCACACATAGCTGCTGGCTGCTTCAAGCTTAAAAAAACATGTATGTTTTGTGCAAGAGGCATTCCAAATGTAGAATTTGCATTCCATACATAGTTCGAACGTTCCAAATTAGAAGCGGTGTTCCAATCTACATTCTAAAGGAATTCTTTCAATTCTAAATTAGAACTCTCATTCCAAACTTAGAACATCCTTTACAAAATAGAACTGTCAATCTTAGAACTCAAATGTTATTTGAGCAAAAAGCCTTGACATTACATCATGCCTTCATTGTGACACCAAAAACACCTTCATTACAAGTTTGTAAATTCGATTTTGCGCAGAAACTGGAGTTTCTGATCTAAGGGGTGTTGCAAAAAGAGTAACAGTACTGCACTTTGTGGGTTTCTCATGGACACATTTGGTCAGGTAAAACCTTATGAAACTTGTCCATGGAAAACAGCTCTGTGCTTGGGAAAAACCCAACAAAATCTGGGCAGAAAGGTGGACATCAGCTATAATTCTCCCGTGCTGAGAGGTAATTGCCTAGCAGTGCAATATTCTGCAACGTTGAATGTTTAAACACTACAGTATCGTCGATTGAAGTTATGACATTTCTGATGAGCTGGGCCTTCCTGCGTGCTGTCTGGGCAAGACTGGTCTAGAGCCAGGCATGAGCACCAACATCATATTTAACCTTGACAGCCTCCATGCTCAATAATGGACCCCATAATATATCTCAGATTATATAAGAAGAGTGGCTAGGGCTCATTTCCAGCCTCCATGTACATGTCTGACTCCTATTTGTGACATTTTGAGGTGTTTGGTGTCAAATTCTTTTTTTTCCATTATAGGCCTTAGATATCAGAGTCACATCACATTTCTAGTTCTGGACCCAAGAACACCATAGTATACCTCAGATGACATACCAAGAGTGTCTAAGACCCATTTCTGGCCTCCAGGGGTGACTTTTTGAAGTTTTTGGGTTTAAGGGGGCAAAGTCACTTTTTCCACCCGAGGTCGTGGAACTCGGAGCTGGGTAAAAGTTTAGCTTGAGTGCCCTCCCCATGGAGGTCAAAAATGTTATTGCATCAAAATCATTTAAAAACTATATAGGTGTAATTGTAGTGCCCTGAATTCTATATGGCTGCATTTGCACCGTTCTAGGTATTTACAAAATGAATTTCTAACACTTTTGAAGTCTCCATGAAGTGAAAAATGACCAAGTCCTAAAACTTCACTGGTGCATCAAAGTGGTCAAAAAAGGTCAACATTGGGTTAAAATTAACAAAACATAGTGCTGCAGTGGTCCAATAGCAGGCTAAAGACATAACGAATGACACAGAATGAACAGTTTTACTAAACACTTTGAAAATTCGATTTTCAATTTCAGGGGGACAAGGTCATGGAAGTCATGGAACTCCGAGCTGGGTAAAAGTTCAGCTTAAGGGCCCTCCCCATGGAGGTCAAAAATGTTATTACATCAAAATCTTTTAAAAACTATATAGGTGTAATTGCAGTGTCCTGAATGCTATGTAACTGCATTTGCACTGTTCTGTGTGCCTCCAAAATGAATTTCTAACACTTTTGAAGTCTCCATGAAGTGAAAAATGACGAAGTACAAAGACATCATTGGTGCATGAAAGTGTTTAAAAACGGTCACAAATGCATAAAAATGAAAAAAACAAAGTGCTACACTGGCCCAATAGCAAGCTAAACACACAATGAATGACCCAGAATGAATATATTTACAAATTACTTGGAAAATGCTATTTTAAATTTCAGGGGGACGAGGTCACAGAAGTCATGGAACTCCGAGCAGGGTAAAAGTTCAAACTTTCCACCCCTCATGGAGGTCAACATTTTTAATCCATCAAAATCATTTAAAAACTATATAGGTGTGATTGGAGTGTCCTGATTGCTATATAGGTGCATTTGCACTGTCCTGTGTGCCTCCAAAGTGACTTTCTAACACTTTTGAAGTCTCCATGAAGCAAAAAGTGACTAAGTCCAAAGACCATTTGGAGCATCAAAGTGTTCAAAAACGGTCAAAAATGCATAAAAACGAAAAAAAACAAGTGCTACAGTGGCCCAATAGCATGCTAAACACACAATGAATGACACAGAATGAATAGTTGTACACATTACTTTGAAAATGCAATTTTAAATTTCAGGGGGACAAGGTCACGAAAGTCATGGAACTCCGAGCGGGGTAAAAGTTCAACCTTTCCCCCCTTAAGGAGGTCAAAATTTTAATACATCAAAATCATTTAAAAACTATATAGGTGTGATTGCAGTGTCTTGGATACATCCCACATGAATTTTAAACACATTAGGAGCATCTCTGATCAAAATAACCATAAAAATCCCAAAGCTGCATCAGTGCTTCAAAGTGCTCCAAAACGGTCAAAAATGGACGAAAATGAAAAATATTCTCCATATCTGAGTTTTTATAACATTCCTTAGATAATGTATATCTTGAATTAGTTTTAAATCCTTTTATTAAAAAGTTTCTTTTCTATGCTGCACTGGTGCAACGCCTCAAGTCTGAGAAGCTGCACCAATCCGAGAAAAAAAAAGGTGTTTTTTTCCCTGGGCCCCTCCCCCAAACGAAAACACATTGACCTGAAGCCTAAGTGTATTCTGAGTCATAAAAAGTTTATTAGATGAAAAAATATTGTACAGGCACTTTTTTGCACAAAAAGTCACTTTTTGGCACTTTTTTGAGAGAAATAAAATAGTTCGCAGATTTTTTTTAAATCGACCGAATTAAAAAAAAATGCTCTTGTTGGATGGCTTTGGACATAAGGCCGCATAAACAAAAGGAATTTTTCAAATATCTGTTTTTCTCACTTTTTTATTGCTGTTTGAAATTTCTGACTTGACTTTTTGCATCATTGGTGATGCATGTGTTTAACATTGAGCTTGGGAAAATTGAAAAAAAAATAGACTTTGGGGATTGTTTACTAGGGCAAGTGATACATCAAATTAAGACTCATATTAAACTGAACCTCAAGCTGAAAAAAAAAAAAAATAGCATTTACGATCACTTTTTTATAAGCGACTTTAACAATTGTTTTTTAGCTATATTAAAAAACAAGGTAACGCCGTAAATTTTAGAAAAGAGATTTTTTCAAAGTAAAACATAGGTGTGACCTGCCTTCACATTAGGCTTCATAAACAAAAGAAAAAACATCTCTATGTGTTATATTCACTTTTTAATAACACATTTTCGTTTTAGGCACAAGCAAAAAGCAGCATTGGTGATGCATGTGTTTTTCAATGGGGTTTTTTAAAGTCTACCAAAATACGGTTTACCAATACATTTTCATTATTTTCTCTTTGGTATCTCATTATGCACATGTTAATAAACAGGTTCATGCATTATTAGCTAAATAGCATAAAAACACACTGAATTATTAACAATAATCTTTGAGATTCGGGTGACCAGATGGCCGGAAATCGAAAATCGCCTTGTATGGATTCAACTTCCATTTCGTGCACTTTCTATGTGGGCCACATGCATAAGAATTGGTACAATAATGCATGCGAACCTTAGCTAGAATCTGCAATTGAAATTAAGTCTTTAACTTATATGCTTCAAGAATTATAGGGCACATTCTGCTATGTATAATATCCTATCCATTTCAATGGGACGACCAGATGGCCGCAAATTGAAAATCGCGTCGTATGGAAAGAAAATTTAGCTTGAAACAACCTGGAAAGAAAGGAATGGGAAACGAAATCAGTAAGCCACTGATGAACACAAACTTTTAATTAACATAACAAGCAAGGAACAATAACGCTAGAAACAAGAACGGTAAACTGTAGAAAATGAAAGTCAACAGAACATTCCTCCCCCCCCCCACCCCCCCCCCCCACATTCTGGAACCTTCCAAAGTAGGGCAGGGTTACGGCTACGCCCAACTGGCGGCAACCCATATAAGGCGGGCCCTGCTGCCAACACTTGGTCAGGAAATCTTAACATATGGGGGAGCCGGAGGAGAGGCAGGGGCCAGCGGAGTCCAGCCGCAGCGGCCCTGGGTAGTTGCAGGTAGTCCCGCCACATGTCCACCCGGTCCGACCACCCATGGCCAGGGACCGACGGGGGGCCAACTGAGGCCGGCTGCAGCCGATACCCTAAGGAAGCCCGGTCCAGAGAAGAACAAGACACCTCTTCCTTTTCCCCTCCGTGACAGCCGCAGCAGCTCTGGGCGGCGGGATGTCCTGTCCATACCTCTGCAGAAATATGTCCAAGTTGGGCTGGGAGGGAGAGGCGACGCGGACGAGCCTCTCCCACCTCCACGGATAGGAGTTCTCCCAGCCCCCGGCCCAACGCCGAACTCCCCCAGCCAGGCGGTGGTGCCATATTTTCGTAGCACCGAACATACCATGGTGGTGCCCCAGTACTTGCGCAGCACCGAACGTGCAACGGTGCCCATATTTTCGGAGCACCGAATATGCAATGACTGCACCGATACTTGCGCAGCACCGAACGTGCGCCGCAGGTGGCCATACCTCCGTAGCACTGGGCATGGGCCTTGTGGAGCACAGGGTGTGGAGAGACCATCGTGCATGCCCATGAAAGAGAACGGCCTAGAGTGCACCGGGAGAAGGAGACGGCGCGAACGAGTCTCCCTTGCCCCCCCCAGGCGGGGGCATCACAGCCGCACCCCAGCCGAATGTCCCGCTTCCACAACACAGAGTTCCACTCCCTATTTTGTCCTCAGAAAGGTCTCTTCCACTCTTGCAGACTCGATGAGAGGGGACTGCTGCAGGGCCTCAAAATGGCGTCTGGGTCCGCTGGAAGGCGGGTCTCGGCCGCTAGAGTAACTTTGAACAGCAATGTAACTCGGTCGCTTGCCCACCGGGACACGAGCCCCCACCTCCGATAACATCTCCACAGCCTTGAAGAGTCTGCAAAGGTACCCGGCGGAGCCCTCGGCCCCTGCAGGCTTCCGGTAAGGGACAACTGCCTTGATCGCCAACAAAATAAACATGACATTGCCACTCCTTCTGTTAGCATGAATTCTTGAACTGCCGAAAAGGACTCTGGTCCAACTGCCGGTTGTAGGAAACTTTTTCCTGATGCTACTTCCGGACTGACCCGGCCCCGCCCAAAATGGCGCCGGTATCAATAGGAACTTACGAACACCTCGTGGTGTTTCTTTTTGCTAAATAAAAAAAAACTTGATGTTCTGAGACATGTATATGATCCTTTGTACACTTGACAAGAAGAAAGGAGAGCTCACTCGATGAACATGTAAAAAGGATCCCGTTAAAAATGATGATTACAAATGTACAATGTATTATATTTTTTATATATATATAGCTGATGTATAACCTCGCTTATGACGCACGCACACGGTATGCATATAGGAAATCTGATTGCAACTAGTCTGACTATGCTTCTAAATTATGAAATAAATGCCCCCGAACACCCCCAGCCAGTTGATAGACGTTTTAGTTTGCTACAAATGAATTGATAAAACTTTCTAATGTTTTTTATTGCTGCAAAACAACACCCCCCACTGTACGCACTTTAGCCATTGCCGTGTCCGGCCAAATACGACTGCACCCTCATAAATCCACGTACTATGATTTTGCAAAAATAAAGGTTTTCGAAATTATGAACGGGTATTGCATGCTTTATTTGAAATATGGGATCGGCGGGAGAGTTCTTTTCTGTGCACCCTACCCTGCTCTCTCTTTAAGGTTATTAGAAGATGGTTGCCCAGCCCCGGAGGAAGGATTTTCCCTGGGCCCCTCCCCCAAACGAAAACACATTGACCTGAAGCCTAAGTGTATTCTGAGTCATAAAAAGTTTATTAGATGAAAAAATATTGTACGGGCACTTTTTTGCACAAAAAGTCACTTTTTGGCACTTTTTTGAGAGAAATAAAATAGTTCGCAGATTTTTTTTAAATCGACCGAATAAAAAAAAAATGCTCTTGTTGGATGGCTTTGGACATAAGGCCGCATAAACAAAAGGAATTTTTCAAATATCTGTTTTTCTCACTTTTTTATTGCTGTTTGAAATTTCTGACTTGACTTTTTGCATCATTGGTGATGCATGTGTTTAACATTGAGCTTGGGAAAATTGAAAAAAAATAGACTTTGAGGATTGTTTACTAGGGCAAGTGATACATCAAATTAAGACTCATATTAAACTGAACCTCAAGCTGAAAAAAAAAACAAAATAGCATTTACGATCACTTTTTTATAAGCAACTTTAACAATTGTTTTTTTAGCTATATTAAAAAACAAGGTAACGCCGTAAATTTTAGAAAAGAGATTTTTTCAAAGTAAAACATAGGTGTGACCTGCCTTCACATTAGGCTTCATAAACAAAAGAAAAAACATCTCTATGTGTTATATTCACTTTTTAATAACACATTTTCGTTTTAGGCACAAGCAAAAAGCAGCATTGGTGATGCATGTGTTTTTCAATGGGGTTTTTTAAAGTCTACCAAAATACGGTTTACCAATACATTTTCATTATTTTCTCTTTGGTATCTAATTATGCACATGTTAATAAACAGGTTCATGCATTATTAGCTAAATAGCATAAAAACACACTGAATTATTAACAATAATCTTTGAGATTTGGGTGACCAGAAGGCCGGAAATCGAAAATCGCCTCCTATGGATTCAACTTCCATTTCGTGCACTTTCTATGTGGGCCACATGCATAAGAATTGGTACAATAATGCATACGAATCTTAGCTAGAATCTGCAATTGAAATTAAGTCTTTAACTTATATGCTTCAAGAATTATAGGGCACATTCTGCTATGTATAATATCCTATCCATTTCAATGGGACGACCAGATGGCCGCAAATTGAAAATCGCGTCGTATGGATTCATATTGCGTTGTATGTACCTTACGTGTAAGCCACATGCATTTAAAATGACACAATGTAGTAGGGTATGCTATAGAATGTGTTGCAGTTGGAAATCAAGCTCTATCTAGTATGGATCATGACTGATGACACAATATACGTGACTCATTTTGCAAAAAATGGAGGCAAATTTTATAAAACATGCGTTTAATCACTGAATGATTCTCACCACTTCTAAGCATGGCACAGGCATGACAATGACCACAGGGCAGTGGCATGATGGTAACTGTATGCTGCACTCAGAATTATGGATCCAGATTGTATGGTTTTAGAATTATGGGCCACAACGTAAGGCATATTTTTTCACACATGTGACGTTATTGAAAAACATCATACATTCAACTTCACATTTTGTAGCCAAAAGCATAAAGTGTTCTTCAACACACATGAAAGTGAAAAATAAAAACTTTTCCTGAAGATTACACTTGATTTGTACCTTGTCCCTATAAGCCACAAATATGAGAGTTACCACTATAAAGTGTAGATGTCTTAGCTACATACTGTGATTGAAATTAGGTCAGTACCTCATATGGTTCAAGATTTATAGTGCACCACATACTATGTAATATATCCTATCCATTTCAATGGGTGACCAGATGGCCGCAAATTAAAAATCGCCTCGTATGGATTCAAACTGCTTTGTATGCACCTTGTGTGTGAGCCACATGCATATAAAATGGCACACTGTAGTAGGCTATGTTATAGAATGTGTTGCAGTTGGAAATCAAGCTCTATCTAATATGGATCTTGACTGATGACATATCATACGTGACACATTTTGCAAAAGCTGGAGGAATTTTTTTAAAAATATGTGTTTAATCGCTGAAAGATTCACACCACTTTGAAGCTTTCCACATGCATGAAAATGAACACAGGACAGTGGCATCATGTTAGCTTAATGCTGCACTTCCAATTATGGATCCAGATTGTATGGTTTTAGAAGTATGGGACAAAATGTAAGGCATACTTTTTTGTACATGCGACGGTATTGAAAAACGTCATACATTCAACCTCAAATTTTGACAACTTTACAATACGCCACACACATAATAATTCACATGGGTAAGATGCACATCACTAGGAACAAAGTGCTGTTTAAATTATGTCTCTATAATGTACAGACTATGAATTATAGCCAAAAGTATAAAGTGTTCTACAACACACATGAAAGTGAAAAATAAAAACTTACCTGAAGGTTACACTTGATTTGTACCTTGTCCCTATAAGCCACAACCTTGAGAGTTACCACTATGAATTGTAAATGTCTTAGCTACATACTGCAATTGAAATTAAGTCAGTACATCATATGCTTCAAGAAATAGAGTGCACTACATCCTCGGTAGTATATCCTATCCATTTCAAAGGGTGACCAGATGGCCGCAAATTAAAAATTGCCTCGTAT
Source organism: Lissotriton helveticus (assembly GCF_964261635.1). Classification (NCBI taxonomy): domain Eukaryota; kingdom Metazoa; phylum Chordata; class Amphibia; order Caudata; family Salamandridae; genus Lissotriton; species Lissotriton helveticus. Next base: position 325,816 of record NW_027611671.1, on the reverse strand, counting down.
GGATTCAAATTGCTTTGTATGACTGTTTTCAGGTCCCTGTAGCCACCAGGACCCCATAATATATCTCAGATGATATAACAAGAGTGGCTAGGGCTCATTTCCAGCCTCCAGGTACATGTCTGACTCCTATTTGTGACATTTCGAGGTGTTTGGGAACAAACTCATTTTTCCCAATATAGGCCATAGAGCTCAGAGTCACATCACATTGAGCTCAGAGTCACATCAAATTTCTAGTTCTGGACCTAAGGACCCCTTAGTATACCTCAGATGACATACCAGGAGTGTCTAAGACCCATTTCTGGCCTCCAGGGATGACTTTTTGAAGTTTTGGGGTTTAAGGGGGCATAGTCACTTCTTCCATCCAGGCTACGTTGCTCAAAATCGGGTACGATGTCAGGTTCTTCCCTTGGCTGGAAGCTGAAAAAAAACTTCAGATAATAGCAAAGGTAGATAGATCAAATGAAAGCATCAGATCTGAGCTTTCTAACAAGTATATTTAGGTCATGGGTACTCACAAAGTGACTGTGATATCCATTCTGAGCTATTTGGAAAATTAGCAAATCTTGTCAAAAAAACTTTTTTTGACGATTTTTGCTAATTTTCGGTATCAACCCTCATGACTGTTTTCGGGTCCCTGTAGCCACCAGGACCCCATAATATATCTCAGATGATATAACAAGAGTGGCTAGGGCTCATTTCCAGCCTCCAGGTACATGTCTGACTCCTATTTGTGACATTTCGAGGTGTTTGGGGTCAAACTCATTTTTTCCATTATAGGCCATATAGCTCAGAGTCACATCACATTGAGCTCAGAGTCACATCAAATTTCTAGTTCTGGACCTAAGGACCCCTTAGTATACCTCAGATGACATACCAGGAGTGTCTAAGACCCATTTCTGGCCTCCAGGGATGACTTTTTGAAGTTTTGGGGTTTAAGGGGGCAAAGTCACTTCTTCCATCCAGCCTAAGGTGCTCAAAATCGGGTACAATGTCAGGTTTTTCCCATGGCTGGAAGCTGAAAAAAAAACTTCAGATAATAGCAAAGGTAGATAGATCAAATGAAAGCATCAGATCTGAGCTTTCTAACAAGTATATTTAGGTCCTGGGTACTCACAAAGTGACTGTGATATCCATTCTGAGCTATTTGGAAAATTAGCAAATCTTGTCAAAAAAACTATTTTTGACGATTTTTGCTAATTTTCGGTATCAACCCTCATGACTGTTTTCAGGTCCCTGTAGCCACCAGGACCCCATAATATATCTCAGATTATATAACAAGAGTGGCTAGGGCTCATTTCCAGCCTCCAGGTACATGTCTGACTCCTATTTGTGACATTTTGAGGTGTTTGGTGTCAAATTCATTTTTTTCCATTATAGCTCCTAGATATCAGAGTCACATCAGATTTCTAGTTCTGGACCCAAGAAGACCATAGTATACCTCAGATGACATACCAAGAGTGTCTAAGACCCATTTCTGGCCTCCAGGGGTGACTTTTTGAAGTTTTTGAGTTTAAGGGGGCAAAGTGACTTTTTCCACCCAGCCCAATGTTCTCAAAATCGGGTACGATATCAGGTGTTTCCCTTGGTTGGTAGCGGAAAAAAAACTTTATATAATATCAAAGTTATATATATCACATGAAAGCATCAGAGCTGACCTTTCTAACAAGTGTATTCATATCTTGCGCACTCAAACAGTGTCTCTGATATCCATTCTGAGCTATTTGGAAAATTAGCAAATCTTGTCAAAAAAATTTTTGGGACGATTTTTGCTAATTTTCAGTATCAACCCACCTGACTGTTTTTGGGTCCCTGTGGCCACCAGGACCCTATATTATGTCTCAGGTGATATAGCAAGAGTGTCTAGGGCTCATTTCCAGCCTCCAGGTACATGTCTGAGTTCTATTTCAGACATTTTGAGATGTTTGGTGTCAAATTCATTTTTTCCATTATAGGCCCTAGATATCAGAGTCACATCACATTTCTAGTTCTGGACCCAAGAACACCATAGTATACCTCAGATGACATACCAAGAGTGTCTAAGACCCATTTCTGGCCTCCAGGGGTGACTTTTTGAAGTTTTTGGGTTTAAGGGGGCAAAGTCACTTTTTCCACCCGAGGTCGTGGAACTCGGAGCTGGGTAAAAGTTTAGCTTGAGTGCCCTCCCCATGGAGGTCAAAAATGTTATTGCATCAAAATCATTTAAAAACTATATAGGTGTAATTGTAGTGCCCTGAATGCTATATGGCTGCATTTGCACCGTTCTAGGTATTTACAAAATGAATTTCTAACACTTTTGAAGTCTCCATGAAGTGAAAAATGACTAAGTCCAAAAACTTCACTGGTGCATCAAAGTGGTCAAAAAAGGTCAACATTGGGTTAAAATTAACAAAACATAGTGCTGCAGTGGTCCAATAGCAGGCTAAAGACATAATGAATGACACAGAATGAACAGTTTTACTAAACACTTTGAAAATTCGATTTTCAATTTCAGGGGGACAAGGTCATGGAACTCCGAGCTGGGTAAAAGTTCAGCTTAAGGGCCCTCCCCATGGAGGTCAAAAATGTTATTACATCAAAATCTTTTAAAAACTATATAGGTGTAATTGCAGTGTCCTGAATGCTATGTAACTGCATTTGCACTGTTCTGTGTGCCTCCAAAATGAATTTCTAACACTTTTGAAGTCCCCATGAAGTGAAAAATGACGAAGTACAAAGACATCATTGGTGCATGAAAGTGTTTAAAAACGGTCACAAATGCATAAAAATGAAAAAAACAAAGTGCTACACTGGCCCAATAGCAAGCTAAACACACAATGAATGACCCAGAATGAATATATTTACAAATTACTTGGAAAATGCTATTTTAAATTTCAGGGGGACGAGGTCACAGAAGTCATGGAACTCCGAGCGGGGTAAAAGTTCAAACTTTCCACCCCTCATGGAGGTCAAAATTTCATTTAAAAACTATATAGGTGTGATTGGAGTGTCCTGATTGCTATATAGGTGCATTTGCACTGTCCTGTGTGCCTCCAAAGTGACTTTCTAACACTTTTGAAATCTCCTTGAAGCAAAAAGTGACTAAGTCCAAAGACCATTTGTAGCATCAAAGTGTTCAAAAACGGTCAAAAATGCATAAAAACGAAAAAAAAACCAAGTGCTACAGTGGCCCAATAGCATGCTAAACACACAATGAATGACACAGAATGAATAGTTGTACACATTACTTTGAAAATGCAATTTTAAATTTCAGGGGGACAAGGTCACGAAAGTCATGGAACTCCGAGCGGGGTAAAAGTTCAACCTTTCCCCCCTTATGGAGGTCAAAATTTTAATACATCAAAATCATTTAAAAACTATATAGGTGTGATGGCAGTGTCTTGGATACATCCCACATGAATTTTAAACACATTAGGAGCATCTCTGATCAAAATAACCATAAAAATCCCAAAGCTGCATCAGTGCTTCAAAGTGCTCCAAAACGGTCAAAAATGGACGAAAATGAAAAATATTCTCCATATCTGAGTTTTTATAACATTCCTTAGATAATGTATATCTTAAATTAGTTTTAAATCCTTTTATTAAAAAGTTTCTTTTCTATGCTGCACTGGTGCAACGCCTCAAGTCTGAGAAGCTGCACCAGTGCAGCCGAAGCAGCACTGGTGCAGCCGAAGCAGCACTGGTGCAACAAGAGTCAAGCTGGTAGCCTGACCTTTGACCAATCCGAGAAAAAAAAAGGTGTTTTTTTCCCTGGGCCCCTCCCCCAAACGAAAACACATTGACCTGAAGCCTAAGTGTATTCTGAGTCATAAAAAGTTTATTAGATGAAAAAATATTGTACGGGCACTTTTTTGCACAAAAAGTCACCTTTTGGCACTTTTTTGAGAGAAATAAAATAGTTCGCAGATTTTTTTTAAATCGACCGAATAAAAAAAAATGCTCTTGTTGGATGGCTTTGGACATAAGGCCGCATAAACAAAAGGAATTTTTCAAATATCTGTTTTTCTCACTTTTTTATTGCTGTTTGAAATTTCTGACTTGACTTTTTGCATCATTGGTGATGCATGTGTTTAACATTGAGCTTGGGAAAATTGAAAAAAAATAGACTTTGGGGATTGTTTACTAGGGCAAGTGATACATCAAATTAAGACTCATATTAAACTGAACCTCAAGCTGAAAAAAAAACAAAATAGCATTTACGATCACTTTTTTATAAGCGACTTTAACAATTGTTTTTTTAGCTATATTAAAAAACAAGGTAACGCCGTAAATTTTAGAAAAGAGATTTTTTCAAAGTAAAACATAGGTGTGACCTGCCTTCAGATTAGGCTTCATAAACAAAAGAAAAAACATCTCTATGTGTTATATTCACTTTTTAATAACACATTTTCGTTTTAGGCACAAGCAAAAAGCAGCATTGGTGATGCATGTGTTTTTCAATGGGGTTTTTTAAAGTCTACCAAAATACGGTTTACCAATACATTTTCATTATTTTCTCTTTGGTATCTCATTATGCACATGTTAATAAACAGGTTCATGCATTATTAGCTAAATAGCATAAAAACACACTGAATTATTAACAATAATCTTTGAGATTTGGGTGACCAGATGGCCGGAAATCGAAAATCGCCTCGTATGGATTCAACTTCCATTTCGTGCACTTTCTATGTGGGCCACATGCATAAGAATTGGTACAATAATGCATACGAATCTTAGCTAGAATCTGCAATTGAAATTAAGTCTGTAACTTATATGCTTCAAGAATTATAGGGCACATTCTGCTATGTATAATATCCTATCCATTTCAAGGGACGACCAGATGGCCGCAAATTGAAAATCGCGTCGTATGGATTCATATTGCGTTGTATGTACCTTACGTGTAAGCCACATGCATTTAAAATGACACAATGTAGTAGGGTATGCTATAGAATGTGTTGCAGTTGGAAATCAAGCTCTATCTAGTATGGATCATGACTGATGACACAATATACGTGACTCATTTTGCAAAAAATGGAGGCAAATTTTATAAAACCTGCGTTTAATCACTGAATGATTCTCACCACTTCTAAGCATGGCACAGGCATGACAATGACCACAGGGCAGTGGCATGATGGTAACTGTATGCTGCACTCAGAATTATGGATCCAGATTGTATGGTTTTAGAATTATGGGCCACAACGTAAGGCATATTTTTTCACACATGTGACGTTATTGAAAAACATCATACATTCAACTTCACATTTTGTAGCCAAAAGCATAAAGTGTTCTTCAACACACATGAAAGTGAAAAATAAAAACTTTTCCTGAAGATTACACTTGATTTGTACCTTGTCCCTATAAGCCACAAATATGAGAGTTACCACTATAAAGTGTAGATGTCTTAGCTACATACTGTGATTGAAATTAGGTCAGTACCTCATATGGTTCAAGATTTATAGTGCACCACATACTATGTAATATATCCTATCCATTTCAATGGGTGACCAGATGGCCGCAAATTAAAAATCGCCTCGTATGGATTCAAATTGCTTTGTATGCACCTTGTGTGTGAGCCACATGCATATAAAATGGCACACTGTAGTAGGCTATGTTATAGAATGTGTTGCAGTTGGAAATCAAGCTCTATCTAATATGGATCTTGACTGATGACATAACATACTTGACACATTTTGCAAAAGCTGGAGGAATTTCTTTTAAAATATGTGTTTAATCGCTGAAAGATTCACACCACTTTGAAGCTTTCCACATGCATGAAAATGAACACAGGACAGTGGCATCATGTTAGCTTAATGCTGCACTTCCAATTATGGATCCAGATTGTATGGTTTTAGAAGTATGGGACAAAATGTAAGGCATACTTTTTAGTACATGCGACGGTATTGAAAAACGTCATACATTCAACCTCAAATTTTGACAACTTTACAATACGCCACACACATAATAATTCACATGGGTAAGATGCACATCACTAGGAACAAATTGCTGTTTGAATTATGTCTCTATAATGTACAGACTATGAATTATAGCCAAAAGTATAAAGTGTTCTACAACACACATGAAAGTGAAAAATAAAAACTTACCTGAAGGTTACACTTGATTTGTACCTTGTCCCTATAAGCCACAACCATGAGAGTTACCACTATGAATTGTAAATGTCTTAGCTACATACTGCAATTGAAATTAAATCAGTACATCATATGCTTCAAGAAATAGAGTGCACTACATCCTCTGTAGTATATCCTATCCATTTCAAAGGGTGACCAGATGGCCGCAAATTAAAAATTGCCTCGTATGGATTCAAATTGCTTTGTATGACTGTTTTCAGGTCCCTGTAGCCACCAGGACCCCATAATATATCTCAGATGATATAACAAGAGTGGCTAGGGCTCATTTCCAGCCTCCAGGTACATGTCTGACTCCTATTTGTGACATTTCGAGGTGTTTGGGATCAAACTCATTTTTCCCAATATAGGCCATTGAGCTCAGAGTCACATCAAATTTCTAGTTCTGCACCTAAGGACCCCTTAGTATACCTCAGATGACATACCAGGAGTGTTTAAGACCCATTTCTGGCCTCCAGGGATGACTTTTTGAAGTTTTGGGGTTTAAGGGGGCATAGTCACTTCTTCCATCCAGGCTACGTTGCTCAAAATCGGGTACGATGTCAGGTTCTTCCCTTGGCTGGAAGCTGAAAAAAAAACTTCAGATAATAGCAAAGGTAGATAGATCAAATGAAAGCATCAGATCTGAGCTTTCTAACAAGTATATTTAGGTCATGGGTACTCACAAAGTGACTGTGATATCCATTCTGAGCTATTTGGAAAATTAGCAAATCTTGTCAAACTTTTTTTGACGATTTTTGCTAATTTTCGGTATCAACCCTCATGACTGTTTTCGGGTCCCTGTAGCCACCAGGACCCCATAATATATCTCAGATGATATAACAAGAGTGGCTAGGGCTCATTTCCAGCCTCCAGGTACATGTCTGACTCCTATTTGTGACATTTCGAGGTGTTTGGGATCAAACTCATTTTTCCCAATATAGGCCATAGAGCTCAGAGTCACATCACATTGAGCTCAGAGTCACATCAAATTTCTAGTTCTGGACCTAAGGACCCCTTAGTATACCTCAGATGACATACCAGGAGTGTCTAAGATCCATTTCTGGCCTCCAGGGATGACTTTTTGAAGTTTTGGGGTTTAAGGGGGCATAGTCACTTCTTCCATCCAGGCTACGTTGCTCAAAATCGGGTACGATGTCAGGTTCTTCCCTTGGCTGGAAGCTGAAAAAAAAACTTCAGATAATAGCAAAGGTAGATAGATCAAATGAAAGCATCAGATCTGAGCTTTCTATCAAGTATATTTAGGTCATGGGTACTCACAAAGTGACTGTGATATCCATTCTGAGCTATTTGGAAAATTAGCAAATCTTGTCAAAAAAACTTTTATTGACGATTTTTGCTAATTTTCGGTATCAACCCTCATGACTGTTTTCGGGTCCCTGTAGCCACCAGGACCCCATAATATATCTCAGATGATATAACAAGAGTGGCTAGGGCTCATTTCGAGCCTCCAGGTACATATCTGACTCCTATTTGTGACATTTCGAGGTGTTTGGGGTCAAACTCATTTTTTCCATTATAGGCCATATAGCTCAGAGTCACATCACATTGAGCTCAGAGTCACATCAAATTTCTAGTTCTGGACCTAAGGACCCCTTAGTATACCTCAGATGACATACCAGGAGTGTCTAAGACCCATTTCTGGCCTCCAGGGATGACTTTTTGAAGTTTTGGGGTTTAAGGGGGCAAAGTCACTTCTTCCATCCAGCCTAAGGTGCTCAAAATCGGGTACAATGTCAGGTTTTTCCCATGGCTGGAAGCTGAAAAAAAAACTTCAGATAATAGCAAAGGTAGATAGATCAAATGAAAGCATCAGATCTGAGCTTTCTAACAAGTATATTTAGGTCCTGGGTACTCACAAAGTGACTGTGATATCCATTCTGAGCTATTTGGAAAATTAGCAAATCTTGTCAAAAAAACTTTTTTTGACGATTTTTGCTAATTTTCGGTATCAACCCTCATGACTGTTTTCAGGTCCCTGTAGCCACCAGGACCCCATAATATATCTCAGATTATATAACAAGAGTGGCTAGGGCTCATTTCCAGCCTCCAGGTACATGTCTGACTCCTATTTGTGACATTTTGAGGTGTTTGGTGTCAAATTCATTTTTTTCCATTATAGCTCCTAGATATCAGAGTCACATCAGATTTCTAGTTCTGGACCCAAGAAGACCATAGTATACCTCGGATGACATACCAAGAGTGTCTAAGACCCATTTCTGGCCTCCAGGGGTGACTTTTTGAAGTTTTTGGGATTAAGGGGGCAAAGTGACTTTTTCCACCCAGCCCAATGTTCTCAAAATCAATCAATCAATCAATCAATCAATCAGGTCATTTATAGAGCGCACTACTCACCCGTAGGGTCTCAAGGCGCTGGGTGGGGGGGGGGGGGGTGCCGCCACTGCTCGAACAGCCAGGTCTTGAGCTTCTTCCTGAAGGAGAGGTGGTCCTGGGTCAGGCGCAGGTTGGTCGGGAGTGAGTTCCAGGTCTTGGCGGCCAGGTAGGAGAAGGATCTTCCTCCTTCTCCTACCTGGGTACGATATCAGGTGTTTCCCTTGGTTGGTAGCGGAAAAAAAACTTTATATAATATCAAAGTTATAAATATCACATGAAAGCATCAGAGCTGACCTTTCTAACAAGTGTATTCATATCTTGCGCACTCAAACAGTGTCTCTGATATCCATTCTGAGCTATTTGGAAAATTAGCAAATCTTGTCAAAAAAAATTTTGGGACGATTTTTGCTAATTTTCAGTATCAACCCACCTGACTGTTTTTGGGTCCCTGTGGCCACCAGGACCCTATATTATATCTCAGGTGATATAGCAAGAGTGTCTAGGGCTCATTTCCAGCCTCCAGGTACATGTCTGAGTCCTATTTCAGACATTTTGAGGTGTTTGGTGTCAAATTCATTTTTTCCATTATAGGCCCTAGATATCAGAGTCACATCACATTTCTAGTTCTGGACCCAAGAACACCATAGTATACCTCAGATGACATACCAAGAGTGTCTAAGACCCATTTCTGGCCTCCAGGGGTGACTTTTTGAAGTTTTTGGGTTTAAGGGGGCAAAGTCACTTTTTCCACCCGAGGTCGTGGAACTCGGAACTGTGTAAAAGTTTAGCTTGAGTGCCCTCCCCATGGAGGTCAAAAATGTTATTGCATCAAAATCATTTAAAAACTATATAGGTGTAATTGTAGTGCCCTGAATGCTATATGGCTGCATTTGCACCGTTCTAGGTATTTACAAAATGAATTTCTAACACTTTTGAAGTCTCCATGAAGTGAAAAATGACTAAGTCCAAAAACTTCACTGGTGCATCAAAGTGGTCAAAAAAGGTCAACATTGGGTTAAAATTAACAAAACATAGTGCTGCAGTGGTCCAATAGCAGGCTAAAGACATAATGAATGACACAGAATGAACAGTTTTACTAAACACTTTGAAAATTCGATTTTCAATTTCAGGGGGACAAGGTCATGGAACTCCGAGCTGGGTAAAAGTTCAGCTTAAGGGCCCTCCCCATGGAGGTCAAAAATGTTATTACATCAAAATCTTTTAAAAACTATATAGGTGTAATTGCAGTGTCCTGAATGCTATGTAACTGCATTTGCACTGTTCTGTGTGCCTCCAAAATGAATTTCTAACACTTTTGAAGTCCCCATGAAGTGAAAAATGACGAAGTACAAAGACATCATTGGTGCATGAAAGTGTTTAAAAACGGTCACAAATGCATAAAAATGAAAAAAACAAAGTGCTACACTGGCCCAATAGCAAGCTAAACACACAATGAATGACCCAGAATGAATATATTTACAAATTACTTGGAAAATGCTATTTTAAATTTCAGGGGGACGAGGTCACAGAAGTCATGGAACTCCGAGCGGGGTAAAAGTTCAAACTTTCCACCCCTCATGGAGGTCAAAATTTTTAATTCATCAAAATCATTTAAAAACTATATAGGTGTGATTGGAGTGTCCTGATTGCTATATAGGTGCATTTGCACTGTCCTGTGTGCCTCCAAAGTGACTTTCTAACACTTTTGAAGTCTCCATGAAGCAAAAAGTGACTAAGTCCAAAGACCATTTGGAGCATCAAAGTGTTCAAAAACGGTCAAAAATGCATAAAAACGAAAAAAACAAGTGCTACAGTGGCCCAATAGCATGCTAAACACACAATGAATGACACAGAATGAATAGTTGTACACATTACTTTGAAAATGCAATTTTAAATTTCAGGGGGACAAGGTCATGAAAGTCATGGAACTCCGAGCGGGGTAAAAGTTCAACCTTTCCCCCTTATGGAGGTCAAAATTTTAATACATCAAAATCATTTAAAAACTATATAGGTGTGATGGCAGTGTCTTGGATACATCCCACATGAATTTTAAACACATTAGGAGCATCTCTGATCAAAATAACCATAAAAACCCCAAAGCTGCATCAGTGCTTCAAAGTGATCCAAAACGGTCAAAAATGGACGAAAATGAAAAATATTCTCCATATCTGAGTTTTTATAACATTCCTTAGATAATGTATATCTTGAATTAGTTTTAAATCCTTTTATTAAAAAGTTTCTTTTCTATGCTGCACTGGTGCAACGCCTCAAGTCTGAGAAGCTGCACCAGTGCAGCCGAAGCAGCACTGGTGCAGCCGAAGCAGCACTGGTGCAACAAGAGTCAAGCTGGTAGCCTGACCTTTGACCAATCCGAGAAAAAAAAAGGTGTTTTTTTCCCTGGGCCCCTCCCCCAAACGAAAACACATTGACCTGAAGCCTAAGTGTATTCTGAGTCATAAAAAGTTTATTAGATGAAAAAATATTGTACGGGCACTTTTTTGCACAAAAAGTCACTTTTTGGCCTTTTTTTTTTAGAGAAATAAAATAGTTCGCAGATTTTTTTTAAATCGACCGAATTAAAAAAAAAATGCTCTTGTTGGATGGCTTTGGACATAAGGCCGCATAAACAAAAGGAATTTTTCAAATATCTGTTTTTCTCACTTTTTTATTGCTGTTTGAAATTTCTGACTTCACTTTTTGCATCATTGGTGATGCATGTGTTTAACATTGAGCTTGGGAAAATTGAAAAAAAATAGACTTTGGGGATTGTTTACTAGGGCAAGTGATACATCAAATTAAGACTCATATTAAACTGAACCTCAAGCTGAAAAAAAAAACAAAATAGCATTTACGATCACTTTTTTATAAGCGACTTTAACAATTGTTTTTTTAGCTGTATTAAAAAACAAGGTAACGCCGTAAATTTTAGAAAAGAGATTTTTTTAAAGTAAAACATAGGTGTGACCTGCCTTCACATTAGGCTTCATAAACAAAAGAAAAAACATCTCTATGTGTTATATTCACTTTTTAATAACACATTTTCGTTTTAGGCACAAGCAAAAAGCAGCATTGGTGATGCATGTGTTTTTCAATGGGGTTTTTTAAAGTCTGAGAAATATAGAGGGAGAGAAAAGAAAATAGCAAATCTCTCTATTGGGACCTAATAGTGTCCTCTTTTCATACCCAGACTACACTGTTGATCTGGAAAAAACCAAGAAAACAGAAAAAAGAAAAAAGAGAAGATACACAAAAAGAGGAACAGAATACCCATCAGCAAGTGCAGTCAGAGAGGCTTTGTGGTAGACTTTCCTGATGCTATAAGAAACCAGTCTGGCCATATTGTATCACCATGTGTATCTCTGATTTATGTGTTTTGAATCCAGTTTCTTGTTTGTTTACTTTGTTTTACTACCACTGGTTATAATTTTCAAAGTGTTCTGTTTGTTTCCAGTGCGTGGCCTCCTTTTTTCCTGAGCAGTGGCCAGGTGAGGTGAGGTTTTCTCTCCCCACAATAAGGGTTAGTGTCTTTCTAGTGTTCATAGTCATATCATACAGACTATAGAAACATGAGCTTGTAGTCTTTGCACTTGTTCTGTTGACATTATGTGTCCATGTCTCTGTTTCTTTCTTTTTTGTATTTTGTCTATGCAGGAGAAGATACACTCTTTTCAGTTTGGAAAGCAGGTGTAGATTCTACTTCACATCACTTAAGTAAGTGTTGCAGTAGCACCATAGGTCCTGACGAAAGCCGTTTAGGCTGAAACATGTTGACCGAGTAACAACACTGGTGGGTAGCAATTCTTTACATGCTATCAGCATACTGTTTTTAACCATACCACTTTGATGGTCAGCCCCAATAAAGTGTTTTATGACATCATTGTAGGTATTTTTAGAATCACTTGGATCATTTTTCCTTTTCTTTTTCTTTGAGCACTGCAACCTTAGCCCCTCCCGCTCATATACTGTCATTTGTTGGTGTAATGTTCTGGGTCCATCACTAGGCAGTCCTATGGATTGTTTCTGAGGCAGATCCTAGAGGACACCATTTACCAACACATACCCAGATGACGAGATTCCACTTATGAGTGGGCTGATGGGTATTCTTTTCCTCTTTTTGTGTATCTTCTCTTTTTTCTTTTTTCTGTTTTCTTGGTTTTTTCCAGATCAACAGTGTAGTCTGGGTATGAAAAGAGGACACTATTAGGTCCCAATAGAGAGATTTGCTATTTTCTTTTCTCTCCCTCTATATTTCTCAGACCTTCTGTACCTTCCGTGTGTTTTAGTGACTAGTTGGGGGACTAGGTACCAGTAGGTCTATAATAATTTCTCCCCTCGGACCCCCCCTTAACCTTCTGTTTCTCTGTTTTTTAAAGTCTACCAAAATACGGTTTACCAATACATTTTCATTATTTTCTCTTTGGTATCTCATTATGCACATGTTAATAAACAGGTTCATGCATTATTAGCTAAATAGCATAAAAACACACTGAATTATTAACAATAATCTTTGAGATTTGGGTGACCAGATGGCCGGAAATCGAAATTCGCCTCGTATGGATTCAACTTCCATTTCGTGCACTTTCTATGTAGGCCACATGCATAAGAATTGGTACAATAATGCATACGAATCTTAGCTAGAATCTGCAATTGAAATTAAGTCTTTAACTTATATGCTTCAAGAATTATAGGGCACATTCTGCTATGTATAATATCCTATCCATTTCAATGGGACGACCAGATGGCCGCAAATTAAAAATCGCGTCGTATGGATTCATATTGCGTTGTATGTACCTTACGTGTAAGCCACATGCATTTAAAATGACACAATGTAGTAGGGTATGCTATAGAATGTGTTGCAGTTGGAAATCAAGCTCTATCTAGTATGGATCATGACTGATGACACAATATACGTGACTCATTTTGCAAAAAATGGAGGCAAATTTTATAAAACATGCGTTTAATCACTGAATGATTCTCACCACTTCTAAGCATGGCACAGGCATGACAATGACCACAGGGCAGTGGCATGATGGTAACTGTATGCTGCACTCAGAATTATGGATCCAGATTGTATGGTTTTAGAATTATGGGCCACAACGTAAGGCATATTTTTTCACACATGTGACGTTATTGAAAAACATCATACATTCAACTTCACATTTTGTAGCCAAAAGCATAAAGTGTTCTTCAACACACATGAAAGTGAAAAATAAAAACTTTTCCTGAAGATTACACTTGATTTGTACCTTGTCCCTATAAGCCACAAATATGAGAGTTACCACTATAAAGTGTAGATGTCTTAGCTACATACTGTGATTGAAATTAGGTCAGTACCTCATATGGTTCAAGATTTATAGTGCACCACATACTATGTAATATATCCTATCCATTTCAATGGGTGACCAGATGGCCGCAAATTAAAAATCGCCTCGTATGGATTCAAATTGCTTTGTATGCACCTTGTGTGTGAGCCACATGCATATAAAATGGCACACTGTAGTAGGCTATGTTATAGAATGTGTTGCAGTTGGAAATCAAGCTCTATCTAATATGGATCTTGACTGATGACATAACATACGTGACACATTTTGCAAAAGCTGGAGGAATTTTTTTTAAAATATGTGTTTAATCGCTGAAAGATTCACACCACTTTGAAGCTTTCCACATGCATGAAAATGAACACAGGACAGTGGCATCATGTTAGCTTAATGCTGCACTTCCAATTATGGATCCAGATTGTATGGTTTTAGAAGTATGGGACAAAATGTAAGGCATACTTTTTCGTACATGCGACGGTATTGAAAAACGTCATACATTCAACCTCAAATTTTGACAACTTTACAATACGCCACACACATAATAATTCACATGGGTAAGATGCACATCACTAGGAACAAAGTGCTGTTTAAATTATGTCTCTATAATGTACAGACTATGAATTATAGCCAAAAGTATAAAGTGTTCTACAACACACATGAAAGTGAAAAATAAAAACTTACCTGAAGGTTACACTTGATTTGTACCTTGTCCCTATAAGCCACAACCATGAGAGTTACCACTATGAATTGTAAATGTCTTAGCTACATACTGCAATTGAAATTAAGTCAGTACATCATATGCAAATCTCTCTACTGGGACCTAATAGTGTCCTCTTTACATGCCCAGAATACACAGTTAATCTGGAAACAACCAAGAAAACAAAAACAAGAGAAGATGCACAAGGAGAGGAAAAAGATACCCATCAGCCCACTCATAAGTGGAATCTCGTCATCTGGGTATATGTTGGTAAATGGTGTCCTCCTGTTTTTGTTTTCTTGGTTGTTTCCAGATTAACTGTGTATTCTGGGCATGTAAAGAGGACACTATTAGGTCCCAATAGAGAGATTTGCTATTTTCTTTTCTCTCCCTCTGTATTTCTGAGACCTTCTGTACCTTCCGTGTGTTTTAGTGTCTAGTTGGGGGACTAGGTACCAGTAGGTCTATAATAATTTTTTTCCCTCGGACCCCCCCTTAACCATTTATCTCTCAGTACATCATATGCTTCAAGAAATAGAGTGCACTACATCCTCTGTAGTATATCCTATCCATTTCAAAGGGTGACCAGATGGCCGCAAATTAAAAATTGCCTCGTATGGATTCAAATTGCTTTGTATGACTGTTTTCAGGTCCCTGTAGCCACCAGGACCCCATAATATATCTCAGATGATATAACAAGAGTGGCTAGGGCTCATTTCCAGCCTCCAGGTACATGTCTGACTCCTATTTGTGACATTTCGAGGTGTTTGGGATCAAACTCATTTTTCCCAATATAGGCCATAGAGCTCAGAGTCACATCACATTGAGCTCAGAGTCACATCAAATTTCTAGTTCTGGACCTAAGGACCCCTTAGTATACCTCAGATGACATACCAGGAGTGTCTAAGACCCATTTCTGGCCTCCAGGGATGACTTTTTGAAGTTTTGGGGTTTAAGGGGGCATAGTCACTTCTTCCATCCAGGCTACGTTGCTCAAAATCGGGTACGATGTCAGGTTCTTCCCTTGGCTGGAAGCTGAAAAAAAAACTTCAGATAATAGCAAAGGTAGATAGATCAAATGAAAGCATCAGATCTGAGCTTTCTAACAAGTATATTTAGGTCATGGGTACTCACAAAGTGACTGTGATATCCATTCTGAGCTATTTGGAAAATTAGCAAATCTTGTCAAAAAACATTTTTTTTGACGATTTTTGCTAATTTTCGGTATCAACCCTCATGACTGTTTTCGGGTCCCTGTAGCCACCAGGACCCCATAATATATCTCAGATTATATAACAAGAGTGGCTAGGGCTCATTTCCAGCCTCCAGGTACATGTCTGACTCTTATTTGTGACATTTTGAGGTGTTTGGTGTCAAATTCATTTTTTTCCATTATAGCTCCTAGATATCAGAGTCACATCAGATTTCTAGTTCTGGACCCAAGAAGACCATAGTATACCTCAGATGACATACCAAGAGTGTCTAAGACCCATTTCTGGCCTCCAGGGGTGACTTTTTGAAGTTTTTGGGTTTAAGGGGGCAAAGTGACTTTTTCCACCCAGCCCAATGTTCTCAAAATCGGGTACGATATCAGGTGTTTCCCTTGGTTGGTAGCGGAAAAAAAACTTTATATAATATCAAAGTTATATATATCACATGAAAGCATCAGAGCTGACCTTTCTAACAAGTGTATTCATATCTTGCGCACTCAAACAGTGTCTCTGATATCCATTCTGAGCTATTTGGAAAATTAGCAAATCTTGTCAAAAAAATTTTTGGGACGATTTTTGCTAATTTTCAGTATCAACCCACCTGACTGTTTTTGGGTCCCTGTGGCCACCAGGACCCTATATTATATCTCAGGTGATATAGCAAGAGTGTCTAGGGCTCATTTCCAGCCTCCAGGTACATGTCTGAGTCCTATTTCAGACATTTTGAGGTGTTTGGTGTCAAATTCATTTTTTCCATTATAGGCCCTAGATATCAGAGTCACATCACATTTCTAGTTCTGGACCCAAGAACACCATAGTATACCTCAGATGACAAACCAAGAGTGTCTAAGACCCATTTCTGGCCTCCAGGGGTGACTTTTTGAAGTTTTTGGGTTTAAGGGGGCAAAGTCACTTTTTCCACCCGAGGTCGTGGAACTCGGAGCTGGGTAAAAGTTTAGCTTGAGTGCCCTCCCCATGGAGGTCAAAAATGTTATTGCATCAAAATCATTTAAAAACTATATAGGTGTAATTGTAGTGCCCTGAATGCTATATGGCTGCATTTGCACCGTTCTAGGTATTTACAAAATGAATTTCTAACACTTTTGAAGTCTCCATGAAGTGAAAAATGACTAAGTCCAAAAACTTCACTGGTGCATCAAAGTGGTCAAAAAAGGTCAACATTGGGTTAAAATTAACAAAACATAGTGCTGCAGTGGTCCAATAGCAGGCTAAAGACATAATGAATGACACAGAATGAACAGTTTTACTAAACACTTTGAAAATTCGATTTTCAATTTCAGGGGGACAAGGTCATGGAACTCCGAGCTGGGTAAAAGTTCAGCTTAAGGGCCCTCCCCATGGAGGTCAAAAATGTTATTACATCAAAATCTTTTAAAAACTATATAGGTGTAATTGCAGTGTCCTGAATGCTATGTAACTGCATTTGCACTGTTCTGTGTGCCTCCAAAATGAATTTCTAACACTTTTGAAGTCCCCATGAAGTGAAAAATGACGAAGTACAAAGACATCATTGGTGCATGAAAGTGTTTAAAAACGGTCACAAATGCATAAAAATGAAAAAAACAAAGTGCTACACTGGCCCAATAGCAAGCTAAACACACAATGAATGACCCAGAATGAATATATTTACAAATTACTTGGAAAATGCTATTTTAAATTTCAGAGGGACGAGGTCACAGAAGTCATGGAACTCCGAGCGGGGTAAAAGTTCAAACTTTCCACCCCTCATGGAGGTCAACATTTTTTATTCATCAAAATCATTTAAAAAATATATAGGTGTGATTGGAGTGTCCTGATTGATATATAGGTGCATTTGCACTGTCCTGTGTGCCTCCAAAGTGACTTTCTAACACTTTTGAAATCTCCATGAAGCAAAAAGTGACTAAGTCCAAAGACCATTTGGAGCATCAAAGTGTTCAAAAACGGTCAAAAATGCATAAAAACGAGAAAAAAAACAAGTGCTACTGTGGCCCAATAGCATGCTAAACACACAATGAATGACACAGAATGAATAGTTGTACACATTACTTTGAAAATGCAATTTTAAATTTCAGGGGGACAAGGTCCCGAAAGTCATGGAACTCCGAGCGGGGTAAAAGTTCAACCTTTCCCCCCTTATGGAGGTCAAAATTTTAATACATCAAAATCATTTAAAAACTATATAGGTGTGATGGCAGTGTCTTGGATACATCCCACATGAATTTTAAACACATTAGGAGCATCTCTGATCAAAATAACCATAAAAATCCCAAAGCTGCATCAGTGCTTCAAAGTGCTCCAAAACGGTCAAAAATGGACAAAAATGAAAAATATTCTCCATATCTGAGTTTTTATAACATTCCTTAGATAATGTATATCTTGAATTAGTTTTAAATCCTTTTATTAAAAAGTTTCTTTTCTATGCTGCACTGGTGCAACGCCTCAAGTCTGAGAAGCTGCACCAGTGCAGCCGAAGCAGCACTGGTGCAGCCGAAGCAGCACTGGTGCAACAAGACGTTTTTGGGTTTAAGGGGGCAAAGTCACTTTTTCCACCCGAGGTCGTGGAACTCGGAGCTGGGTAAAAGTTTAGCTTGAGTGCCCTCCCCATGGAGGTCAAAAATGTTATTGCATCAAAATCATTTAAAAACTATATAGGTGTAATTGTAGTGCCCTGAATGCTATATGGCTGCATTTGCACCGTTCTAGGTATTTACAAAATGAATTTCTAACACTTTTGAAGTCTCCATGAAGTGAAAAATGACTAAGTCCAAAAACTTCACTGGTGCATCAAAGTGGTCAAAAAAGGTCAACATTGGGTTAAAATTAACAAAACATAGTGCTGCAGTGGTCCAATAGCAGGCTAAAGACATAATGAATGACACAGAATGAACAGTTTTACTAAACACTTTGAAAATTCGATTTTCAATTTCAGGGGGACAAGGTCATGGAACTCCGAGCTGGGTAAAAGTTCAGCTTAAGGGCCCTCCCCATGGAGGTCAAAAATGTTATTAGATCAAAATCTTTTAAAAACTATATAGGTGTAATTGCAGTGTCCTGAATGCTATGTAACTGCATTTGCACTGTTCTGTGTGCCTCCAAATTGAATTTCTAACACTTTTGAAGTCCCCATGAAGTGAAAAATGACGAAGTACAAAGACATCATTGGTGCATGAAAGTGTTTAAAAACGGTCACAAATGCATAAAAATGATAAAAACAAAGTGCTACACTGGCCCAATAGCAAGCTAAACACACAATGAATGACCCAGAATGAATATATTTACAAATTACTTGGAAAATGCTATTTTAAATTTCAGGGGGACGAGGACACAGAAGTCATGGAACTCCGAGCGGGGTAAAAGTTCAAACTTTCCACCCCTCATGGAGGTCAAAATTTTTAATTTATCAAAATCATTTAAAAACTATATAGGTGTGATTGGAGTGTCCTGATTGCTATATAGGTGCATTTGCACTGTCCTGTGTGCCTCCAAAGTGACTTTCTAACACTTTTGAAATCTCCATGAAGCAAAAAGTGACTAAGTCCAAAGACCATTTGGAGCATCAAAGTGTTCAAAAACGGTCAAAAATGCATAAAAACGAGAAAAAAAAACAAGTGCTACAGTGGCCCAATAGCATGCTAAACACACAATGAATGACACAGAATGAATAGTTGTACACATTACTTTGAAAATGCAATTTTAAATTTCAGGGGGACAAGGCCACGAAAGTCATGGAACTCCGAGCGGGGTAAAAGTTCAACCTTTCCCCCCTTATGGAGGTCAAAATTTTAATACATCAAAATCATTTAAAAACTATATAGGTGTGATGGCAGTGTCTTGGATACATCCCACATGAATTTTAAACACATTAGGAGCATCTCTGATCAAAATAACCGTAAACGAAAACACATTGACCTGAAGCCTAAGTGTATTCTGAGTCATAAAAAGTTTATTAGATGAAAAAATATTGTACGGGCACTTTTTTGCACAAAAAGTCACGTTTGGGGGAGGGGCCCAGGGAAAAAAACACCTTTTTTTTTCTCGGATTGGTCAAAGGTCAGGCTACCAGCTTGACTCTTGTTGCACCAGTGCTGCTTCGGCTGCACCAGTGCTGCTTCGGCTGCACTGGTGCAGCTTCTCAGACTTGAGGCGTTGCACCAGTGCAGCATAGAAAAGAAACTTTTTAATAAAAGGATTTAAAACTAATTCAAGATATACATTATCTAAGGAATGTTATAAAAACTCAGATATGGAGAATATTTTTCATTTTCGTCCATTTTTGACCGTTTTGGAGCACTTTGAAGCACTGATGCAGCTTTGGGATTTTTCTGGTTATTTTGATCAGAGATGCTCCTAATGTGTTTAAAATTCATGTGGGATGTATCCAAGACACTGCCATCACACCTATATAGTTTTTAAATGATTTTGATGTATTACAATTTTGACCTCCATAAGGGGGGAAAGGTTGAACTTTTACCCCGCTCGGAGTTCCATGACTTTCGTGACCTTGTCCCCCTGAAATTTAAAATTGCATTTTCAAAGTAATGTGTACAACTATTCATTCTGTGTCATTCATTGTGTGTTTAGCATGCTATTGGGCCACTGTAGCACTTGGTTTTTTTTGTTTTTATGCATTTTTGACCGTTTTTGAACACTTTGATGCTCCAAATGGTCTTTGGACTTAGTCACTTTTTGCTTCATGGAGACTTCAAAAGTGTTAGAAAGTCACTTTGGAGGCACACAGGACAGTGCAAATGCACCTATATAGCAACCAGGACACTCCAATCACACCTATATAGTTTTTAAATGATTTTGATGAATTAAAAATTTTGACCTCGATGAGGGGTGGAAAGTTTGAACTTTTACCCCGCTCGGAGTTCCATGACTTCTGTGACCTCGTCCCCCTGAAATTTAAAATAGCATTTTCCAAGTAATTTGTAAATATATTCATTCTGGGTCATTCATTGTGTGTTTAGCTTGCTATTGGGCCAGTGTAGCACTTAGTTTTTTTCATTTTTATGCATTTGTGACCGTTTTTAAACACTTTCATGCACCAATGATGTCTTTGTACTTCATCATTTTTCACTTCATGGAGACTTCAAAAGTGTTAGAAATTCATTTTGGAGGCATACAGAACAGTGCAAATGCAGTTACATAGCATTCAGGACACTGCAATTACACCTATATAGTTTTTAAAAGATTTTGATGTAATAAAATTTTTGACCTTCATGGGGAGGGCCCTTAAGCTGAACTTTTACCCAGCTCGGAGTTCCATGACTTCCATGACCTTGTTCCCCTGAAATTGAAAATCGAATTTTCAAAGTGTTTAGTAAAACTGTTCATTCTGTGTCATTCATTATGTCTTTAGCCTGCTATTGGACCACTGCAGCACTATGTTTTGTTAATTTTAACCCAATGTTGACCTTTTTTGACCACTTTGATGCACCAGTGAAGTTTTTGGACTTAGTCATTTTTCACTTCATGGAGACTTCAAAAGTGTTAGAAATTCATTTTGTAAATACCTAGAACGGTGCAAATGCAGCCATATAGCATTCAGGGCACTACAATTACACCTATATAGTTTTTAAATGATTTTGATGCAATAACATTTTTGACCTCCATGGGGAGGGCACTCAAGCCAAACTTTTACCCCATTCCGAGTTCCACGACCTCGTGTGGAAAAAGTGACTTTGCCCCCTTAAACCCAAAAACTTCAAAAAGTCACCCCTGGAGGCCAGAAATGGGTCTTAGACACTCTTGGTATGTCATCTGAGGTATACGATGGTGTTCTTGGGTCCAGAACTAGAAATGTGATGTGACTCTGATATCTAGGGCCTATAATGGAAAAAATGAATTTGACACCAAACACCTCAAAATGTCTGAAATAGTACTCAGACATGTACCTGGAGGCTGGAAATGAGCCCTAGACACTCTTGCTATATCACCTGAGAAATAATATAGGGTCCTGGTGGCCACAGGGACCCAAAAACAGTCAGGTGGGTTGATACTGAAAATTAGCAAAAATCGTCCAAAAATTTTTTTTGACAAGATTTGCTAATTTTCCAAATAGCTCAGAATGGATATCAGAGACACTGTTTGAGTGCGCAAGATATGAATACACTTGTTAGAAAGGTCAGCTCTGATGCTTTCATGTGATATATATAACTTTGATATTATATAAAGTTTTTTTTCCGCTACCAGCCAAGGGAAACACCTGATATCGTACCCGATTTTGAGAACATTGGGCTGGGTGGAAAAAGTCACTTTGCCCCCTTAAACCCAAAAACTTCAAAAAGTCACCCCTGGAGGCCAGAAATGGGTCTTAGACACTCTTGGTATGTCATCTGAGGTATACTATGGTCTTCTTGGGTCCAGAACTAGAAATCTGATGTGACTCTGATATCTAGGAGCTATAATGGAAAAAAATGAATTTGACACCAAACACCTCAAAATGTCACAAATAGGAGTCAGACATGTACCTGGAGGCTGGAAATGAGCCCTAGCCACTCTTGTTATATAATCTGAGATATATTATGGGGTCCTGGTGGCTACAGGGACCTGAAAACAGTCATGAGGGTTGATACCGAAAATTAGCAAAAATTGTCAAAAAAAGTTTTTTTGACAAGATTTGCTAATTTTCCAAATAGCTCAGAATGGATATCACAGTCACTTTGTGAGTACCCAGGACCTAAATATACTTGTTAGAAAGCTCAGATCTGATGCTGTCATTTGATCTATCTACCTTTGCTATTATCTGAAGTTTTTTTTTCAGCTTCCAGCCATGGGAAAAACCTGACATTGTACCCGATTTTGAGCACCTGCGGCTGGATGGAAGAAGTGACTTTGCCCCCTTAAACCCCAAAACTTCAAAAAGTCATCCCTGGAGGCCAGAAATGGGTCTTAGACACTCCTGGTATGTCATCTGAGGTATACTAAGGGGTCCTTAGGTCCAGAACTAGAAATTTGATGTGACTCTGAGCTCAATGTGATGTGACTCTGAGCTATATGGCCTATAATGGAAAAAAGCCAGTTGATATATTTTAAATAAAATTTACAGAAGAATAGGAAGTGCAAATCATCTTGTGTGCTAACACCATCACAAGGACATGGGTTATAATCTGTGCTATGTTGGTAGCCCAGAGGGAAGGCCAACAGATATTTCACAGAACCCGCTCTTAGGCGAAACAAAAGTGATCTCTCCCAGTTGGTCATAGGTAGGGTAAGATAGTGCGGGAGTGGTTGCCTACATAGATCGTTCCCCATGTATTTTACAACAGTTGATTTTGATTATTCTCTTCCCATTCGTTCAGAATTATAAAGTGCGTACAGTGCATGTTTAACCTCGATTTTATCCCTTGGCTCGATCCTAGTAGGGTCGGAAAAGAGGCTGCCTCTGTCCATGGCGCTCAATGTTTTCGACACTCCAGAAAGCCATGGAATCGCCATGCCATGGTCACATTTTAAACAATCCTTTATAATATTTTGTGTAAGAGTGGCTGAGTTATTCCTCCAAATCCTGACCCAGAATAGAGCTGGTCTAGATCTGATAAAATCACATACAAAGGGGAGGTTTAATTCATCATGGCAGATAAATTCAGAAGATGAGATTGGGGCGCCCAATATTTTCCTGCAAAATCGGCTTTCTTCTCGCTGGATACTTGGGCTTCTTCCCAACCCCCAGACCTCTGCTCCATATGTGGCTACCGGTAGGCACTGTAATCTAAACATTTTTAAAATAGCTCTAGTGGCACCTATTTTCTTTGGGCAAGGCAAGCTAAAGACTGAATTGGTGGCTTTCCAGAACTTGCCCATGGCATGGGCCAAGTGCCCACCCCATGAGCCGTTCGCAGTGAAAACCAAACCTAAATATGGAAATGTAGGCACAGATTCAAGTTTATCTGTCCCTATGTGTATTGTATTGAGCTTCCGTTTCCCAGGGCCACCAGACATGATAAAAGATTTTTTTAAATTTACGCGCAAATCTAATCCCTCCATGTATTGAACAAAGCTATGGACAAGTAGGCGGAGGGCATTTGGCGTGCGGCCCATAAGCACCGCTTCGTCAGCATATAATAACACTGGTAATGGTTGCCCCAGAATTGTTGGTACATCACTAGTCACTTCTTTCAGGCTTCTTGCAAGGCCATTGATGTAAATGATGAACAACAGGGGTGCTAAAACGCACCCCTGTCTCACCCCCCTGCCGATGTTAATAGCTCCAGAGACTTCTCCACCCATCCCAATCCTGACCTGTGCTTTAAGATCCGTGTGAAGATAGGGCAGGAAATTAACAAGCGCCTCGTCTAGTCCAGAATTCAAAAGGATGGCCCAGAGTTTGGATCTATTCACTAGATCAAAGGCGGATGAAAGATCCATAAATGCAAGGTAAATAGGAGACAATCGAGCAACGCTGTACTTATCGATTATCAATTTTAGATTCAGACATTGCTCCACCGTCCCTACCCTGCTCCTAAATCCCATCTGACACGGGTCCAATAGGTCTATGTCATCAGTACATTCTAGCACCCTATTATAAATAATTCGCGCCAGAATTTTTAAAGTGTTATCCAGAATTTATTTATTTATTTTTATTTATGGTATTTGTAAAGCGCTCTGCAACCCTACGGGCATCCTGGCGCTGTGTACATATGGCTGAAAAACACTGTGCATCAGAGGAGGAATAATAGCGTTAAATACTGGTAGGTTACATTTTTGGGAAGAGCCATGTTTTCACCTTTTTACGAAAGGCCATCAGTTCATTTGTTTTTCTGATGTCAATAGGTAAACTGTTCCACAGATGAGCTGCAGCTATGCTAAAGGCTCTGCCACCAAAGGTGGTTTTCTTGATCCTGGGTATACTTATGAAATTTGAAGAAGGGGATTGAAGAGACCGGCTAGGCTCATACCAATTAAATTTGTTTTGAAGTGGTCGGGGGCCTAGCCCATGTACTGCCCTAAAGACAATACATAGGGATTTAAAGCGGATCCTCTGGTGTGTAGGTAACCAGTGAAGGTCAGCCAGGGCAAGGGTGGTAGAGGATCTTCGCTCTCGAGAAAGTGCCAGTTTTGCTGCAGCCGCCTGGATACTCTGAAGTCTGGAGATCAGGTAGGCAGGGGATTCCAGTAATAGGGCATTACAGTAGTCCAGGCGGCTGAGAATGGTGCTCCTAACTATGGTGGCTCTAACCTGTGAAGGTAGAAGGGGTAGCAGCTTTCGCAGTCCTCGCATTAGAGCAAAGCAGCTACTAGCCTGCTTGTTGACATTGGTCTCTAAGCTCAGACTGGTATTAAAAGTGACTCCAAGGTTTCTTACTGATTTCACTGGGATTAGTGAGTCCCCTAGCGCCGGAGGCCAGAAATCTGTGGGTAGACTTTTGGGGATTCTTCCTACCGTACAGTGCATTATTTCAGTCTTGTCACTGTTGAATTGTAGTGAATTCTGATTCAGCCAGAGTGTCATTTCCAACAAGCAGGTGTGTGTGGAAGGTCTCAAGCGAGTCTGCATGAGCACCATCAAGAGAGATCATCAGCTGCGTGTCATCCGCATAGTTGATCACGCTAATGCCGAGAGCCTTGATGATGCTCATCAGGGGTTGCATATATATGTTGAAGAGTATAGGACTAATTGCAGACCCCTGTGGGACCCCATGTGGAACTTTAACAAACTCTGACTGATATGGAGGGATAGCTACTGCCTGCCATCTGTCCATCAGGTATGATCGAAACCAATCAAGCACAGCTCCCCCGACTCCGATGTTCCTCAGCCTTGTCAGCAGGATGTCATGAATCACCGTATCGAATGCGGCGGACAGGTCCAGCAAGATTAATATTGCTCATTCTCCCCTGTACACCCTCATTCGTAAGTCGTCCAGAACTGTCAGCAAAGCAGTCTCAGTTCCGTGAGCTGGTCTGAATCCAAATTGCTCCTCTTCCAGGATGTTGTTAGTTTCAAGGAAGAGGGCTAAAGATCTGGTGACCCACCGTTCTATGATCTTAATAGGGTATGGCAGGAGCGAAATAGGTCGGTAGTTCTTTTGGCAATTTGGGTACAGATTTGGTTTTTTTAATAGTGGGGTAACAACCGCCAGTTTCCAGTCTTTTGGTACGGTGCCTGTGTGGAGAGATTGGTTGCACAGCTGATGCAACACTGGGAGGATTTCATCCCCGAACTCCTTTATTATTTTGTGAGGTAGAGGGTCCAAAGGGGACCCTGATGACGTGTTAAGGGCTATTCTTAAGAATTCTTGCTCTGTAGGGATCTCAAAATTTTCCAATGTGGCCTTTGGAGCGGGACATCTTACATTTTCCACATTCTTCTCCCTATTCTCTGGATTGCTATTATCCTGCACCGGCGGAATAGAAACACATTTCATTCCCTCAACAATTTTACAGATTTTCTCTTGAAAGAATAATGCTAAACCGTCACATAGCTCTCTGATTATCCTGAAGGTGTCACGAGATTTATTGGTACTATTAAGTATTAGGTCTGCGCTTGCTTTGGCTATAGTGATTTCTTTCTTATATTGTACAATTGTAAGCCTCCATGTCAATTTCTCCTGTTCCGAATAATTTTTCCTCCAGAGTTTCTCCGCCTTTTTACAGGCGCTTTTCAGTTCTTTTAGTTTATCCGTATACCAAGGCGCGGAGGGTTTTCCTCTTTTCCTGATTGTTTTCAGAGGTATAGTATCATCAAGTTTCCTAGTTATCTCTTTACAAAATGAAAGATAATTTGTAGTGACATCACTCTCAGGGTTGAGCGAGATCCAAACTTGACGAAAGTCAAACTTTCCTTCCTCTTTCCTTTTTAACAGGCCCCTCCAATCACGACCAATGAAGGTCTTAGTCTGCACGTTTGTAGGTCCTGTGTTAATCAGGGTGTGGATGTTAAATAGAAGGAGGTGGTGGTCTGACCAATCTACTGGGAGAATTGTACCCATAGTAATTAAATCCTCCGCAGCAAATATTAAGTCCAGTATATTTCCTTGTTTATGCGTAGGGGTAGTTATCCATTGTTTCAGCCCCAAATTATTACAAGTTTGAGTAATGTTATAGAAGGCCGTATGTAGTTGGTCATTGTCCCATAAGTTAAAATCTCCCAGTACCAACAGTCTGCTATGAGAAATTGAAATATTATTAATAACAGCAATCAATTCCTGCTGTTGAGTAGCATTGATATGCCCGGCGTCCTGTAGCAGATTAGGCCCGTGAGGCAATGGCCAGAATCATGTTTAATCGAAACCCCAAGGATTTCAGCACACGAGATTGTATCAACATCCAAGGTTGCAATGTTTAGCTCCTCCTTGAAAATGATTCCTATTCCTCCTCCTCGTCCTATGTTCCTAGGTTTATGAATAATCTTATATCCTGCTGGACATGCTGGCCCTAGCTCTGGTTCCATTCCCGCGGCCATCCATGTCTCGGTTAGAAATAAAATGTCTAAGTTGTTGGACTCAATCAGTAACTGTATTTCAGTGGCGTGTTTCGGGAGGGATCTGACATTTAGTAATCCACTAATTAATTTTCCCTTAATGGTATGCTTAGATCCAGCATGAGTTAACGGGATATGTCTGTTAGCAGAGATCAGATTGGGTTTTAATAGAGGTTTAGGAGGGAGGGGATTAATAATTGGCAGACACCCTCGGCAGTAAGGACATGGATTCTTGTTTTATCACAAAGGGGGCGTGGCTATAGTTGGTGGGCGTGCCTCTGGAATCCGGCCAATAGCGTCGGTTCACAGCCAAATACCCGCCCGCATCAGCGTTCTATCCGCTGTGCAGAGGAGACAGTGCAAATTACGCTATTAAAAACACAGAATATCACACAAGTAAGTTTTAAAAGCAATCTAGTCCCTGCTCCCGGCTGTGCCTCAGGAGATTCAGCTATTAGACGCTGCGCTTGTAGTCAGCGCGCGTTTTATCACAAAGGGGGCGTGGCTATAGTTGGTGGGCGTGCCTCTGGAATCCGGCCAATAGCGTCGGTTCACAGCCAAGTACCCGCCCGCATCAGCATTCTATTCGCTGTGCAGAGGAGATAGTGCATATTACGCTATTAAAAACACAGAATATCACACAAGTAAGTTTTAAAAGCAATCTAGTCCCTGCTCCCGGCTGTGCCTCAGGAGATTCAGCTATTAGACGCTGCGCTTGTAGTCAGCGCGCGTTTTATCACAAAGGGGGCGTGGCTATAGTTGGTGGGCGTGCCTCTGAAATTCGGCCAATAGCGTCGGTTCACAGCCAAGTACCCGCCCGCATCAGCGTTCTATCCGATGTGCAGAGGAGATAGTGCAAATTACGCTATTAAAAACACAGAATATCACACAAGTAAGTTTTAAAAGCAATCTAGTCCCTGCTCCCGGCTGTGCCTCAGGAGATTCAGCTATTAGACGCTGCACTTGTAGTCAGCGCGCGTTTTATCACAAAGGGGGCGTGGCTATAGTTGGTGGGCGTGCCTCTGGAATCCGGCCAATAGCGTCGGTTCACAGCTAAGTACCCGCCCGCATCAGCGTTCTATCCGCTGTGCAGAGGTGATAGTGCAAATTACGCTATTAAAAACACAGAATATCACACAAGTAAGTTTTAAAAGCAATCTAGTCCCTGCTCCCGGCTGTGCCTCAGGAGATTCATCTATTAGCAAGGGAGATCGGACGATAATTAACTGGGTCCGACCTATCACCCTTTTTAAAAATTGGGACAATAGTGCTGGTTGCCCAGGTAATGGGCATAGGCACTGTTGGCAAGCTGTTGAAGACGTTAAGAAGGATTGGTGCCCATAGATCCGGGTTATGCTTAATAATATCGATGGGCAATCCATCGGGGCCTGGTGCCTTGTTTCCAAGGCTCTCTTTTATGGCTATTTTCACCTCGTGGAGATCAATCTGAAGACCGCACGTCTGTCCTGGAGTAAAGGTCACCAAGTCCTTGGTTGGTGCGGCAGAAATTTTAGAGAAGTGAGCCTCCCAAACGCTGCTAGTTATGTTACAACTAATTGGTGTTAACTGTTTCCCCATTTCCCGCGTTTTCCTGACCGCAGACCAGAAGGGGCCGCTGCCCCCCAGATTGGCACTGGCGACCAGCGACTCCCGCTGCTCAGTCAGTAGTGCGGACTTTCTTCTAGCTATTTCAGATTTGTAGAATTTCCTGGCTGTCTGAACCGCCATTATACACCTGGGTTTGGTGGTTAGTGCCCTGCGTAATTCCCTATTTGCCAGTAAAACAGGCGGAATCAAACCACCTTGGTTCTCTCCCTTCCTTTGGTAATGGTACTGACAAAAGAGTTTTTATAATAAGACACAATTCACCAAAATCAGCAATTATTCTGTGGTAGCTCCCATCCATGGATAAACAGGAATTAATTAGATGTGGGTGTTTCATTTTTACACTTTCCAAAATTGCCCCACCATCCACCCCCCTCCATTTTAATCGCAAGCCATCAACTGAAGGTGTGATGTCCCTTGCACCTTTTAAATTGGTATAAACCGGGGTGGGGGCTAAGTGCAGAGTTACTACAAGTGGGTTGTGATCTCCAAACGATGTCTCCATCACTGTGGACTTTATAACACAATCTATTAGATGTGGGGACATAAAGATAAAATCAATGGTGGAACTGCAGTCCCTGCCTCTAAACGTAGGGGCATGGGGAGCACTAGGGATGAGACTAGTTTCCATGGCATCGCCAAGATTGAACTCGGTTAGTATATTAACGAGTTCAATACCCCTTCGTTCGGCTTGGTCTAAGCAGTTCCTAACCTTGATCCCTTGATTCTTTAATATTTTTGCGTTGAAGTCACCCCCAACTAAGATCCCTGTCCCATCGTCAGCCTGTAGACTGGTTTCCAGATTATGTAAAGTTTTGGAAAGTGCCTCAAAGTTCTTATTAGGTACACAGTAAGAATCATTATTATAAAAATTGATTAAATAAATCCGGGTCTTTCGCTTGAATTCGAGAATTTGTATATTCGGGTTCCCTCTGGATAGGTCTCTGATGGTACCACCAGCCAGTATCTTAACCCCGATGAATAGACCTCCGACAGGGCGGCCAGAATTTGGTTTCAGTGCGGTCACACTAAAACAATGGTAACCCTCTATATGAGAATTCCCAACAGCCCAGGTCTCTTGAAACATTAAAATGTCTATTCCATCCAAAGTCTTTGCCCATTGGGGGTCTGAGAGCCTTGACTCTAACCCTGCCACATTCCAACTAAGGATTGACAAGTCACAGCGGGTGGAGTGACTGGTTAGCTTGTTCCTTGTACTCATCACTACATTCGTATTAGTTTTAGATGATGTGGGGATTATATGGTCATATATGGCCATAAGTGTGACAG
This sequence comes from Lissotriton helveticus, assembly GCF_964261635.1. Taxonomy (NCBI): domain Eukaryota; kingdom Metazoa; phylum Chordata; class Amphibia; order Caudata; family Salamandridae; genus Lissotriton; species Lissotriton helveticus. Next base: position 295,817 of record NW_027611671.1, on the reverse strand, counting down.
TACAATCAAGCATTACTGTTCCCTGTGTAGCATTGACTTGTAATGATGGTAGATATTCCTCAGTAATATTGATTGAAGCTGAGCGAACACTATTACCTTCCCTGTCATCAGCTAATGTTCCCTGAGTAATACTTGCTTCTACTGGTACTGGATATTCCGCGTTATCATTACTTATATCTTCACATCCATTGATGTTGTCTTCCCTGTTGCCCAGTCAATCCTGCTCGTCTAGACTTGAGAAGGCATATTCAAACCGATTATAGGTCGGAATGTTGTATATAGAGCTTACCTCATTCTGAGGCAAATACCGATTTGGGTTAATCATTGGGTGTGACCTCTCCATATGGTCGTACTGTTTCATTATGGGGGGGTCTGGGTAATGCAATGGATTTGCTAAGGATGATACCTGATGGTACTGTGCAGGTCCCTTCGGGTAAGTAAGCCCTTGATCCTGGTGAAAGAATGGAAACTTAATCCCTGTACCCAAATTTGGGTCCTGATAACACACAACAGAGTTATTCACCATATTAGCATTGGGGAAAATCAGATGTCTATAAAAATAGCCCAATGAGAGCAAAGTAGTATTGAATTCCCGAGGTGAGGGAGGTGGGGCACTAGCCAAAGTTTTTTGGGCCCATTGTGGGGACTTAAAATGTATTATTATGCAGTCCCCCTCAAACTTTTTCCTCAGTGGGCCTACTCATCCTACTCTTTGGGTGTGAATAATCTCCCTTGCTCCTGCCATTGGAAGGTTGCAATTTGCAATTAACCAGTGGAAGGTCCTGTTCTTAAGGGATGTAGAATGTTCCTCTTGATCCTTCCTTAGTTTTGTTACATTAACTAGGACCAGCACATACGCCCCGCATTCAGGCGGTAAGCTGATGCGGGGAGGTATCTGTCTCCCATTAATTGCCATATTTCGATCGGGCTGGGCCCCTAACGCGTTCTGAGCGTTATTATTATTAGTTGGTCTAATTTGGGTCTCCTTGCTTTTATCAACATTTTGCACCTTGCCTTCCTGTGTGGCGTCCTTAATCGTGTTATGAATTGCAGTGGTTTTTGTTAATGGTTGATTGGCAGCTATTCCTTTGCCAGGCACTTGTGGGGTTTTGGGCTTTGTAGTTAAGATTGTGACAGTGGGTTTCTTAGCTTTAGTGCATGTAGATTTAGAATAGCTCGGTTTGAGTCCCACAGTTACAGCAGAACCCTAACTGGCGATATTTGTAATGGGAGAACTCAATTCAGCTAGTTTTTCAATTCGGGTAAGTCTAGATTCTATCGGGGACAAATAGATGCTAAGTAGTTCGCCCATTCTTTCCAGAAGTTGGTCATAAGCTGCAAGATTATCCCCTTTAGCCGTCGGGATCCAATGTGACTCCTCACTTTCTATGTCTATAGGTGCATTTGTCTCATCTACATTTGGGTTTGGATTGGTATCCTTCCTATGCTTTCGCTTAGGCATGCTATGCTTTATTACCTTAGGCTTGCTCAACTGTCTTGTGTGTGTTTTATGTTTCCGTATAGCACCCTCCCGCCTACCCCTTAATTGCCTTGTGCTAGCTTCGACTACCTCATCTGGTGTGTGCTTGATGAGCAGTTCTGGGGTCCTTTCTAGTTCCATGCTAGACTCTAGATCCGAATCTATCAAGGGATTAGATGCTGATAAGTTGACCTCATTCGGTATGCTGTGAATTTCGGCGTGGACATCAATTATAGGACCAGTATTGATGTTTCTAGCCTGAACTGGAGTTCTATCTGATGCAATAAGTCCAAGGGATGAGCGTTTTGCTAGGGCTAGGTCTTGTGAAACCCTGCGCTCCAAGAGTGTAATTTCCTGGTTTATAGCATCATTGGCCCTAGTTATGAAGTTATCTATTGGGCCTATCAGTGGAGCCCCACGTGCTGCCGTTTTACTTCTACTACCTCTGGTAGTCATAATATTAGATAAGAAGTATATATTTTGTCACAGCCTAGCTTGTGCACAAAATCTACGGGGTGAGGATGCAGGGAAGCAGCAAATAAGGTGCTAAGGGGTGGGATTGGATCGATCAACACCCGACACACTTCTACTATACAGTTCAATTCCCAGCAGAGGCGTTATAATAGTCTTAATCCCTCCCCCTGCTGAATAGAGGTAGTAACAGTTAAACAGATAAATGCCTCGTAATACAACTGCGGTTAACAAATGCAAAAAATAAAAGAACAACCCGGTGCAAAATCAGGCTCTACAAGTGCAATACAGTAAGTATAGCTCACGCATTAGTAGCATTCAGTTTTATATGAGGAGATGCAAAGAGCCATGCAGTAAAGTTCACTTGGGAGGGAGCGATGTTCATAGGTCCTCATAAGGCCCAAAAATTCCCTCAAATGATGAATTAGAGGGTATAACTGCCCAACAAAGAACCCAAATACACTGCTCAGTCAGTTTGTAGCTATGATGACGTTCCTTATGACAGTTAACAAAGACAATGTTAGGGGGGTCTCCTTGACCGGACTCCTTGACCTCTGAGGGCCTCAGAGGGCCCGCCCTTTGCCCGGGCTTAGCCCCGGGCGCTCCCCCGCGCGTCCCGCTCCGCGGTAGAAACGAGTGAGTTATAAGAGCATGTGATGGAGGCGGGGCTAGCAGGGGGCGCAGGCCGGGTCACTCAGGCCACGCAGGGACTCCTGGGTCAGTGAGTCCCTGCAGCGCTCAACCCCTGCAGCAGCTGTTCTTCTCCATGCCACAACCGGGGGTCCTTACGGGAATCCAAACGCCGCGAAGCGGCACCCACGAAGCGGGTGTAGCAAGGCACTGAGGAAGAGGGAAACTCCAACACCCTCCAACAAAATCACGGCGTTCACAGGTAGGCAACCCTTTTTGGCCCTTGCAATGTGCTGTACATTATGGACGAAATACCATATTTAATATACATATCCCTATTAGGCGTCCCCTCCGGGAGGGCAGGTTGTGCTTCATCAATTCTCAAATTGGTACCACTACAAAAGCATCACATCTTACGAAGTGTGCTGGAAACAGGCATGCTGAAAATAGTGCAAAATATGCAGTATTATAAAAAAGTAGCACTTAAAGTACTCTTCGTACGTTGCGCCGTTCAAATATTCTTAGGAGCAGAGAAAAATCTCCTCATTACCTGCCTATATGTGTTGCAACACATATATAATTTTCATAATCATAGGACTAACTCAATATTTGGCCAATACATATCAAAAATGCCACAGTAAGTGTTTTCTAAAACTACCTTACCAATCCAAGGCATCAATCTTAGAACAAGTGCCGCAAAACTGCTCTTACCAATCAAATGGTGTCCAGGTTCATACTGCCAAGTTCACAAATCGACCAAACGGTCACTGCACGGCGAATCAACAGAAGAGATCTCAGTCGAGGACCGACGCCACCTGCATGGTTAGATCAGAAAGAAAGGGAAAACGCAGTGGATGCCAAGACTCAGGTCTCCTCCGGCAGTGATCACGTCCAAAGCGAGATTCCAACCCTTCGTATCGACCAGTCTTTCAGGCATCCGAGTCGCCGATGAGCCCCACGTTGGACGCGCCAATTTGTAGTAGCAAGCCCCAGCCAGGCCTACTAGTGCAAGGGATTCGCCCTTTTCTGCTCAGAGTCCTTAGACCAATAGTAAGAAGTTGGCACAGAAACTGGAATAGAAAAGACAGAGTTTATTAAACCTCATGAGGTGGAACTACATTCACACAACACCCTTCAGTATAGTAGGAGGTAGCAGACTGACTGGAAGGAGCTGGGTCCTTTTATACCCACACAGGGTCTCAAAAGCAGGCGGTACAAGTGCAAGCTGCTGTTCTTAGGCACATACAAGGTCATACAGAAAATGCACGGTTGCACAGCTAACAGTTAGCTAGTTGAAATAAAAACACATTCTGACAGTTACATGCTAGGGACAGCTGCATGCTCAACTGAGCATGCGTGGAGTGGCAGAAGCTAAATATAATCTGTCTCCACTGGTGCAACGCCTCAAGTCTAGGTAGCCTGACCTTTGACCAATCCAAGAAAAAAAAAGGTGTTTTTTTCCCTGGGCCCCTCCCCCAAACGAAAACACATTGACCTGAAGCCTAAGTGTATTCTGAGTCATAAAAAGTTTATTAGATGAAAAAATATTGTACGGGCACTTTTTTGCACAAAAAGTCACTTTTTGGCACTTTTTTGAGAGAAATAAAATAGTTCGCAGATTTTTTTTAAATCGACCGAATTAAAAAAAAAATGCTCTTGTTGGATGGCTTTGGACATAAGGCCGCATAAACAAAAGGAATTTTTCAAATATCTGTTTTTCTCACTTTTTTATTGCTGTTTGAAATTTCTGACTTGACTTTTTGCATCATTGGTGATGCATGTGTTTAACATTGAGCTTGGGAAAATTGAAAAAAAATAGACTTTGGGGATTGTTTACTAGGGCAAGTGATACATCAAATTAAGACTCATATTAAACTGAACCTCAAGCTGAAAAAAAAAACAAAATAGCATTTACGATCACTTTTTATAAGCGACTTTAACAATTGTTTTTTTAGCTATATTAAAAAACAAGGTAACGCCGTAAATTTTAGAAAAGAGATTTTTTCAAAGTAAAACATAGGTGTGACCTGCCTTCACATTAGGCTTCATAAACAAAAGAAAAAACATCTCTATGTGTTATATTCACTTTTTAATAACACATTTTCGTTTTAGGCACAAGCAAAAAGCAGCATTGGTGATGCATGTGTTTTTCAATGGGGTTTTTTAAAGTCTACCAAAATACGGTTTACCAATACATTTTCATTATTTTCTCTTTGGTATCTCATTATGCACATGTTAATAAACAGGTTCATGCATTATTAGCTAAATAGCATAAAAACACACTGAATTATTAACAATAATCTTTGAGATTTGGGTGACCAGATGGCCGGAAATCGAAAATCGCCTCGTATGGATTCAACTTCCATTTCGTGCACTTTCTATGTGGGCCACATGCATAAGAATTGGTACAATAATGCATACGAATCTTAGCTAGAATCTGCAATTGAAATTAAGTCTTTAACTTATATGCTTCAAGAATTATAGGGCACATTCTGCTATGTATAATATCCTATCCATTTCAATGGGACGACCAGATGGCCGCAAATTGAAAATCGCGTCGTATGGATTCATATTGCGTTGTATGTACCTTACGTGTAAGCCACATGCATTTAAAATGACACAATGTAGTAGGGTATGCTATAGAATGTGTTGCAGTTGGAAATCAAGCTCTATCTAGTATGGATCATGACTGATGACACAATATACGTGACTCATTTTGCAAAAAATGGAGGCAAATTTTATAAAACATGCGTTTAATCACTGAATGATTCTCACCACTTCAAAGCATGGCACAGGCATGACAATGACCACAGGGCAGTGGCATGATGGTAACTGTATGCTGCACTCAGAATTATGGATCCAGATTGTATGGTTTTAGAATTATGGGCCACAATGTAAGGCATATTTTTTCACACATGTGACGTTATTGAAAAACATCATACATTCAACTTCACATTTTGTAGCCTAAAGCATAAAGTGTTCTTCAACACACATGAAAGTGAAAAATAAAAACTTTTCCTGAAGATTACACTTGATTTGTACCTTGTCCCTATAAGCCACAAATATGAGAGTTACCACTATAAAGTGTAGATGTCTTAGCTACATACTGTGATTGAAATTAGGTCGGTACCTCATATGGTGCAAGATTTATAGTGCACCACATACTATGTAATATATCCTATCCATTTCAATGGGTGACCAGATGGCCGCAAATTAAAAATCACCTCGTATGGATTCAAATTGCTTTGTATGCACCTTGTGTGTGAGCCACATGCATATAAAATGGCACACTGTAGTAGGCTATGTTATAGAATGTGTTGCAGTTGGAAATCAAGCTCTATCTAATATGGATCTTGACTGATGACATAACATACGTGACACATTTTGCAAAAGCTGGGGAAATTCCAATTATGGATCCAGAATGTATGGTTTTAGAAGTATGGGACAAAATGTAAGGCATACTTTTTCGTACATGCGACGGTATTGAAAAACGTCATACATTCAACCTCAAATTTTGACAACTTTACAATACGCCACACACATAATAATTCACATGGGTAAGATGCACATCACTAGGAACAAAGTGCTGTTTAAATTATGTCTCTATAATGTACAGACTATGAATTATAGCCAAAATTATAAAGTGTTCTACAACACACATGAAAGTGAAAAATAAAAACTTACCTGAAGGTTACACTTGATTTGTACCTTGTCCCTATAAGCCACAACCATGAGAGTTATCACTATGAATTGTAAATGTCTTAGCTACATACTGCAATTGAAATTAAGTCAGTACATCATATGCTTCAAGAAATAGAGTGCACTACATCCTCTGTAGTATATCCTATCCATTTCAAAGGGTGACCAGATGGCCGCAAATTAAAAATTGCCTCGTATGGATTCAAATTGCTTTGTATGACTGTTTTCAGGTCCCTGTAGCCACCAGGACCCCATAATATATCTCAGATGATATAACAAGAGTGGCTAGGGCTCATTTCCAGCCTCCAGGTACATGTCTGACTCCTATTTGTGACATTTCGAGGTGTTTGGGATCAAACTCATTTTTCCCAATATAGGCCATAGAGCTCAGAGTCACATCACATTGAGCTCAGAGTCACATCAAATTTCTAGTTCTGGACCTAAGGACCCCTTAGTATACCTCAGATGACATACCAGGAGTGTCTAAGACCCATTTCTGGCCTCCAGGGATGACTTTTTGAAGTTTTGGGGTTTAAGGGGGCATAGTCACTTCTTCCATCCAGGCTACGTTGCTCAAAATCGGGTACGATGTCAGGTTCTTCCCTTGGCTGGAAGCTGAAAAAAAAACTTCAGATAATAGCAAAGGTAGATAGATCAAATGAAAGCATCAGATCTGAGCTTTCTAACAAGTATATTTAGGTCATGGGTACTCACAAAGTGACTGTGATATCCATTCTGAGCTATTTGGAAAATTAGCAAATCTTGTCAAAAAAACTTTTTTTGACGATTTTTGCTAATTTTCGGTATCAACCCTCATGACTGTTTTCGGGTCCCTGTAGCCACCAGGACCCCATAATATATCTCAGATGATATAACAAGAGTGGCTAGCGCTCATTTCCAGCCTCCAGGTACATGTCTGACTCCTATTTGTGACATTTCGAGGTGTTTGGGGTCAAACTCATTTTTTCCATTATAGGCCATATAGCTCAGAGTCACATCACATTGAGCTCAGAGTCACATCAAATTTCTAGTTCTGGACCTAAGGACCCCTCAGTATACCTCAGATGACATACCAGGAGTGTCTAAGACCCATTTCTGGCCTCCAGGGATGACTTTTTGAAGTTTTGGGGTTTAAGGGGGCAAAGTCACTTCTTCCATCCAGCCGCAGGTGCTCAAAATCGGGTACAATGTCAGGTTTTTCCCATGGCTGGAAGCTGAAAAAAAAACTTCAGATAATAGCAAAGGTAGATAGATCAAATGAAAGCATCAGATCTGAGCTTTCTAACAAGTATATTTAGGTCCTGGGTACTCACAAAGTGACTGTGATATCCATTCTGAGCTATTTGGAAAATTAGCAAATCTTGTCAAAAAAACTTTTTTTGACGATTTTTGCTAATTTTCGGTATCAACCCTCATGACTGTTTTCAGGTCCCTGTAGCCACCAGGACCCCATAATATATCTCAGATTATATAACAAGAGTGGCTAGGGCTCATTTCCAGCCTCCAGGTACATGTCTGACTCCTATTTGTGACATTTTGAGGTGTTTGGTGTCAAATTCATTTTTTTCCATTATAGCTCCTAGATATCAGAGTCACATCAGATTTCTAGTTCTGGACCCAAGAAGACCATAGTATACCTCAGATGACATACCAAGAGTGTCTAAGACCCATTTCTGGCCTCCAGGGGTGACATTTTGAAGTTTTTGGGTTTAAGGGGGCAAAGTGACTTTTTCCACCCAGCCCAATGTTCTCAAAATCGGGTACGATATCAGGTGTTTCCCTTGGCTGGTAGCGGAATTTTTTTTTTATATAATATCAAAGTTTTATATATCACATGAAAGCATCAGAGCTGACCTTTCTAACAAGTGTATTCATATCTTGCGCACTCAAACAGTGTCTCTGATATCCATTCTGAGCTATTTGGAAAATTAGCAAATCTTGTCCCAAAAAATTTTTGGACGATTTTTGCTAATTTTCAGTATCAACCCACCTGACTGTTTTTGGGTCCCTGTGGCCACCAGGACCCTATATTATTTCTCAGGTGATATAGCAAGAGTGTCTAGGGCTCATTTCCAGCCTCCAGGTACATGTCTGAGTACTATTTCAGACATTTTGAGGTGTTTGGTGTCAAATTCATTTTTTCCATTATAGGCCCTAGATATCAGAGTCACATCACATTTCTAGTTCTGGACCCAAGAACACCATAGTATACCTCAGATGACATACCAAGAGTGTCTAAGACCCATTTCTGGCCTCCAGGGGTGACTTTTTGAAGTTTTTGGGTTTAAGGGGGCAAAGTCACTTTTTCCACCCGAGGTCGTGGAACTCGGAGCTGGGTAAAAGTTTAGCTTGAGTGCCCTCCCCATGGAGGTCAAAAATGTTATTGCATCAAAATCATTTAAAAACTATATAGGTGTAATTGTAGTGCCCTGAATGCTATATGGCTGCATTTGCACCGTTCTAGGTATTTACAAAATGAATTTCTAACACTTTTGAAGTCTCCATGAAGTGAAAAATGACTAAGTCCAAAAACATCACTGGTGCATCAAAGTGGTCAAAAAAGGTCAACATTGGGTTAAAATTAACAAAACATAGTGCTGCAGTGGTCCAATAGCAGGCTAAAGACATAATGAATGACACAGAATGAACAGTTTTACTAAACACTTTGAAAATTCGATTTTCAATTTCAGGGGGACAAGGTCATGGAAGTCATGGAACTCCGAGCTGGGTAAAAGTTCCGCTTAAGGGCCCTCCCCATGGAGGTCAAAAATTTTATTACATCAAAATCTTTTAAAAACTATATAGGTGTAATTGCAGTGTCCTGAATGCTATGTAACTGCATTTGCACTGTTCTGTGTGCCTCCAAAATGAATTTCTAACACTTTTCTAGTCTCCATGAAGTGAAAAATGATGAAGTACAAAGACATCATTGGTGCATGAAAGTGTTTAAAAACGGTCACAAATGCATAAAAATGAAAAAAACTAAGTGCTACACTGGCCCAATAGCAAGCTAAACACACAATGAATGACCCAGAATGAATATATTTACAAATTACTTTGAAAATGCTATTTTAAATTTCAGGGGGACGAGGTCACAGAAGTCATGGAACTCAGAGCGCGGTAAAAGTTCAAACTTTCCACCCCTCATCGAGGTCAACATTTTTAATTCATCAAAATCATTTAAAAACTATATAGGTGTGATTGGAGTGTCCTGGTTGCTATATAGGTGCATTTGCACTGTCCTGTGTGCCTCCAAAGTGACTTTCTAACACTTTTGAAGTCTCCATGAAGCAAAAAGTGACTAAGTCCAAAGACCATTTGGAGCATCAAAGTGTTCAAAAACGGTCAAAAATGCATAAAAACGAAAAAAAACAAGTGCTACAGTGGCCCAATAGCATGCTAAACACACAATGAATGACACAGAATGAATAGTTGTACACATTACTTTGAAAATGCAATTTTAAATTTCAGGGGGACAAGGTCACGAAAGTCATGGAACTCCGAGCGGGGTAAAAGTTCAACCTTTCCCCCCTTATGGAGGTCAACATTTTAATACATCAAAATCATTTAAAAACTATATAGGTGTGATGGCAGTGTCTTGGATACATCCCACATGAATTTTAAACACATTAGGAGCATCTCTGATCAAAATAACCATAAAAATCCCAAAGCTGCATCAGTGCTTCAAAGTGCTCCATAACGGTCAAAAATGGACGAAAATGAAAAATATTCTCCATATCTGAGTTTTTATAACATTCCTTAGATAATGTATATCTTGAATTAGTTTTAAATCCTTTTATTAAAAAGTTTCTTTTCTATGCTGCACTGGTGCAACGCCTCAAGTCTGAGAAGCTGCACCAGCCCAGACAATAGATTCAGGAGCTGTATGTGCATTAAATGGAAAAAACTCTAACAAATTCCCCTTGATTTTACTTTTAATTTCGTCGTCTAGGAGAATCGTTCTATCTAAAGTCCATCAATTCCACTACCGAGTGGTCGGAAAAGCCTACAGGAGTATGAGATATTGATATGATATCTGACAAAAAAACTTGATCTATTAAGAAAAAGTCGATTCTAGAATATTGTTTATATTTCTTGCTGTAAAAAGAATATTCCCTAAGATTTCCCTGCTTGATTCTCCAGACCTCCCTAAGATTAACATTTTTTATAATATTTTTCAGGGCTAGCAAAGATTTATTAGGGGAGTTATATTTAGCCTTGGAGGTACGGTCTAAACAGGGATCTAAAACAAGATTAAAGTCGCCTCCAAAAAAGACTGGAGCTGTGTATTGATTCATATATTCTTCGATTTTTTGAAGAAACCTGGGATTATCTTCGTTCGGGCCATAGTACGCAGTACATAGAAAAGAAAGACTTCCTATAGAGAGGACCGCCGCTAACCATCGCCCTGATTGATCTGTTCCCCAGTTTTGTACTTTAATACCCTTATTTGCCCGCACTATAATAGCTACTCCTCTAGTGGAGCCCTTCTGCCCGGAGGACAAGATCTCCTGAACCCATCTGAGTCTAGAGAAAAGCTTACTGCAGGCTTCCGCCTCGAGATGGGTCTCTTGTAAAAGGAAAATATGTGCTTCCGAGTTTTTAAGGAACTCGCAAACTCTTTGCTGTTTCTTTCGATCCCCTGTTCCATTTAGGTTCCAAGATAATATCTTAGTGCTCATTGCCATAGCGGAAGCTAGTAGTAATAGCTCGTTGTGATCTGCCTTCATTTTTCAGCCCATCAAAATAAGAACTTCTGACATATGAGGACATTTTAAATTTTTTTACCCCTTCCCCCCAGTAACCCCACCCACCCCTCCCACCGAGGAACCCTCCCTCCTTGCTCTCTTTAGGCGTGTCTACGCCCTAAAGAGCCCTTCCCCGCCGTGACACCACATCTAACTTAAAAAGAAGTTTATCCTACCCGTGTTTTATGTGCTCTGTGTGTTAACCTTTATAGCCAGTAACTATTGTGGCTTTTGTGTCCCTCAACAACCCGCATGCTGTGTTTTTTTTGGGGGGGTTTTTGTGTTCTCTTTTTTTTTTTTTTCCCTCTTTTCCCCTTTTTCGCCCCTTCTTATCCTTTTTGTTTCCCAACAAAATGAAATATCTACTTTCTCCCTACATTACTATTTACATTTTATTTCATGTTATATTTCAAAATTGGTGAATTGATGTAGTATACTATATACTATTTTCTCATTATATCTAATAGTTCATCTACTTCTTCGGGATAATTACAATTATGCATCTTATTGTTCCACATAATCTTCAGTAGGGCCGGGAATTTCATTTGGACTTGTGCCCCCAGTGACCGAAGTTCAGGCATCCTGGAACCCAACTCCCACTGTCTCTGAGCCGTTTTTCTCCCAATATCTGATCTAATCTGATAGGGATTAGCCTGATAATGAAGAGAGGATCTTGCAAGGCTCCTACTAAGGATTAGTTCTTTTACAGTATATGTCTGGAAATATACCAGGATTTTTCGGGGAGCTTTACGGTCTGTATGCAATCGAAAGGGGTCTCTGTGTACACGCTGGATCTCAGCTTCTAAGTCTATATCTGGCCGGTCCTTTAGTATGTCTTCCCTCAATAACCTGCATACGAATCCTTTTATGTCTTCCACCTCCGACCCTTCTGGAATTTTGAGGATTCTCAAGTTGTTCCGACGGCTTTGCATTTCTAGTCTTTCCATATCCATTGTTAGTTTACGGTTTTGCTCCTTTAAGGTCTTAATGTCTTTAGAGTTATCTTTTGAGATTTCCACAAGTGATGTGACTTTTGTTTCTAACATGCTTGTACGAGCCGTTAGGCCCTCCATACTTGCCTCCAGGTTATCAAATCTGTCATACAGCCCTTTCTGATTACTCTCCGAAGTTGCAAATTTGTCCATCAAGTCATCCCTAAGAGACTGAAATAGACAGCCAATTCTGTTGCTCTCTTCTCCGCTGAAGGCTTCATTAAGCCTACCTCTGGTATTTGATGCATTGGAAGTTGGAGCATGTAGGATGGTATTTGAACCGTGAAAAGAAGGGGTAGTGGGTTGGACTGCATGGGGAGCTTGAGAAGTGGAAGTGGAAGTTCCCTCATCGTCAGGTATGGTTTGGGCCACAGACAGAACCGAAGACGGGACAGTAATCGAAGTTATCGCATCTGGATTTGTGTTAAGAGGGGGTGACCCATGTCTACTTAAGCAATTAATGTTCGACCCCGTTTCAGACTCTGGAGAAACAGATAATGCATCATCAGATCTTTCCATATGTACAATTGACCCCAGTGCTGCATACCTGTTTGCCAATGGTAAGGTTGTCAAAATAACAGGGAGGGGGGACTCCGTGTCTAGTTCGTTAACCCTCCCACCTATCTCCACCACCCCATTTGGAACAGGAGATTCTACATTAGTATCTTGGATTTTTATTTTCTCCCGCAACTGATTTTCCGGAATTGACTGCCTGCTCCATTATCTTAAAGAAACTTTAAAGTGAGGGGGTACCGTTCTGAGCTAATAACTGTTTATTACACTTAACAGCCCCTCCTTTCTTACCCCCCCTTCTTCTTATTTTTATAGGGGGATACCGGGGTTGGCCCCTCTCTCGCCTGGGTTTCCTCTAATTCCCAAAGCCCCTGCCTCCTAAGGTCCTGTTTAGACCTTAACTGGTATCGGTTTCTATTTCTGGTGTCCACTATTCCACCACCACCTGGCACTACCCCCTTTGACTTTTTTGAGCCTTTTTCTATATACCCTGGAGGATTGGCTATTGTGGTGTCTGTAAGTCTGTTTTTGCCTACATGGACAACCTCGGCCTCCATACAAGCACTCCCACTTGGAACCCCCTTACCAGCAGTCTTGTGCTCCCTTGGACTTGAGTAGGAACAATAGTCCTGGCAGACTGGACCCTTTGATCGTAGGATAAGCGCTGCTCTGGAACGCTGCCAATGGCCACAGCTATGAAGCGACCTCGTGTTTCTGTGACTGCCAGTAAATGAAATCGTATAAATGTAGCTGCGCCCGGTGCCTCTCAGGCAGTTCTGTTCCCCCGTTCTTCGTTCTCCTTGCTCCGATCCGGTGCACAGCTGAGCGTCGCGTGTGACGTAGTGCTGGGGCTGCATCCGTGAATCCGGATTCCAGGGTCCTAGTGCCTGGACGTTTTTCTCCGAAGGAAAAACAAAACGAACAACTCAGTTTTACGTGGAAAGAAAAACGAAAACTGAAACGCTATCTGTTCTCACCGTGAAGCGGCCAAAAACTAGCCGATAAGAATCATCACTATGTCGGTAGGTTTTTCCAACGAGCGCTGGTGTCAGGACGAGGGAGCTCCGCAGCAGCCGCTAGCCTGCCGCCGCCGCCATGTTCCTCGTCAGCTACCTTGACCAATCTTGCAACATCTAACCAACTTGAAGTGAATTCTGGGAGGGATGGTAAGGGGGGATGGGTGGGGTTCTAGTGATGTAATGGTAGTAGGGAGCGCGGGTCGAGGCACAGGTAACTGGCAAAGGGATCTCTGGATGTTAGACACTAGTGAGAATAATGGGGGCCTGGGCAGGGCAGCACTCATGGGGGCTGGGGTTAGACAATTCTGCTGGGGAAGGAGCCCACCTTGGTACCTCTAGCGGGCGCTAGAACTGCGGGGCTCAGAATCTTTGTCAGTTGCTTGCGGAAGTGCGTGAGCAAGATAGTTGAATGTGGGGAGATGAGGCATCAACCCATCCGAAGTACCTCCTCATACCAAAGTGATTCCTCCTCTGCAGCACCCCATTTGCGTGCTGCTCCAGTCCATGCGTTCACTGGGGGACCTGCTGGTGCTCGCCAGTGTAGTGTGATTGCTTGCTTGGCTAACTGCCAGGGTTTGATAACTCCTAGCAAGCAGGCTTCCCAAGTGTATATGTCTGGAGGACCTGTGACTTCCTGCAGCGCAGCGTGGATGGCGCCCTGTAATGTAGAGCCGAGCAGGACCATAACATGTGTACATGTGACACATTATGTGTGTGGCATCCTGGGCAAGCAACGTGTGACTCTAGGAATTCGCATTAGATATGCCCGATGTAGGAGGAAGAACTGTATGTTTTTGAAATATGAGTTTCCAGAGACCTTCTTTGGGAATTCCAAGTCTTTCTCCCATTCGTTATCAGGAAGCACCCTCCTGAACGTCGACTCCCATTTTTGGCGAAGTGTGTTGTGCGGTGTGGCTGACAATTCCTGTATGTCTTTGTACAGCCATGTGATAAGATGGTGACCTGATCCCATGGTCGGTACAAAAGGGGGTGGTGATGGACGGAGCATCTGAATCAATCAAACACTCACACCCAGTCAAAAGATCTGGGTTTAATCCATCACCGTTCTTTAGCCCACTCTGCCACCCCAGTTCAGACATGGCTATATGCAAATCAGTCTGACCCTGTGCCTCATGGGAACAGTCCAGCCCGAACTTCCAAGCCATGTCTTCCCTGGACCGGAAACAAGCTTCCGAGGACCGGTTTCTGGCATTCCAGCCGTCTTCAGCCCGGCTTGCTTGAATCCAGTGGCAAAGTGAGCAGGGGACTCACGTCTGAGCATACCCTGCCACACTTATGGCGGCCAAAAGTGGTACAAAAGGGGGTGGTGATGGACGGAGCATCTAAATCAATCAAACACTCACACCCAGTCAAAAGATCTGGGTTTAATCCATCACCGTTCTTTAGCCCACTCTGCCACCCCAGTTCAGACATGGCTATATGCAAATCAGTCTGACCCTGTGCCTCATGGGAACAGTCCAGCCCGAACTGCCAAGCCATGTCTTCCCTGGACCGGAAACAAGCTTCATTCACCCTAAGTGTGGCAGGGTATGCTCAGACGTGAGTCCCTTGTTCACTTGGCCACTGGATTCAAGATAGCCTGGCTGATGAGGATTATGAATCCGAAACCGGTCCCAGGATGCTTGTTTCCGGTCCAGGGAAGACATGGCTTGGCAGTTCGGGCTGCACTGTTCCCATGAGGCACAGGGTCAGACTGATTTGCATATAGCCATGTCTGAACTGGGGTGGCTGAGTGAACTAAAGAATGGTGATGGATTAAACCCAGATCAGTTGACTGGGGGTGAGTGTTTGATTTGTTCAAACGCTCCGTCCATCATCCCCTTTTGTATCGCTTTGTTCGCCCTAAGTGTGGCAGGGTATGCTCAGACGTGAGTCCCTTGTTCACTTGGCCACTGGATTCAAGATAGCCTGGCTGATGAGGATTATGAATCCGAAACCGGTCCCAGGATGCTTGTTTCCGGTCCAGGGAGGACATGGCTTGGCAGTTCGGGCTGCACTGTTCCCATGAGGCACAGGGTCAGACTGATTTGCATATAGCCATGTCTGAACTGGGGTGGCTGAGTGAACTAAATAATGGTGATGGATTAAACCCAGATCAGTTGACTGGGGTGAGTGTTTGATTTGTTCAAACGCTCCGTCCATCATCCCCTTTTGTATCGCTTTGTTCGCCCTAAGTGTGGCAGGGTATGCTCAGACGTGAGTCCCTTGTTCACTTGGCCACTGGATTCAAGATAGCCTGGCTGATGAGGATTATGAATCCGAAACCGGTCCCAGGATGCTTGTTTCCGGCCCAGGGAAGACATGGCTTGGCAGTTCGGGCTGCACTGTTCCCATGAGGCACAGTGTCAGACTGATTTGCATATAGCCATGTCTGAACTGGGGTGGCTGAGTGAACTAAAGAATGGTGATGGATTAAACCCAGATCAGTTGACTGGGGGTGAGTGTTTGATTTGTTCAAACGCTCCGTCCATCATCCCCTTTTTTATCGCTCTGATCCCATGGTCAGCATGGCCAGAAGCACTGTGTGTGTCGCTGGTTCACATCCAGAGTTACTCGCAGGATTATATAAATTGCCTGTGAAGGAGGAACTGCCCCAGAGGGAGCCTGCTCTCTTCAGCCAGATCAGCAAAGGGGAGAAGCTGGATCACCACCTCCAGTAGTGAGCAATTGGTCAAGGCACACTGGGCCCTGGATGTGTAATAGCCCTGGCCCCAAGGCAAGTTGACCAAGGGCAGCAAAGGAGTATAGAAAGGAGCGTTCAGGGAGAGACGATGTATCCTAGCTATACAAGCCTTTGCCATCGCCACCTGTATGGAATAGGCAGGGCTCCCAGTAGAAACAGACGGCGGATTGACAGCAGCTACTGGGGCCCGGTCTCCGTGCAGGCCTCCCAAAGTAGCATCCAGTGATACCGCCTTTGGAGCTGTGCCACCAGGAAATATGCCTCGAAGGATGGCGCCCAAGAAACTCGCTGACGTCCAGTCCCCCAAATGAGTGAACACAGAGTGCATCCAGCTCTTTAAAGTAAGAGTGAGGTGATAAAAATAGAAGATTTGTGAAGTAATACAGGAGGCGGGTATACATGACAATTTTTTCTAGGGCAAACTTGCCTATGTGGCCTTTTGGAATTGTCCTCCAGAAGCCTACTTGGGAGCGTACGCCCATCTGGGCTCTTCGGTGGTTGCCCTCATAAAGGTTACAAGTATTACAATACAGGCAGACTCCCATGAAGGGGGCATCCACTTAAGGGTCATAATGTGCTAGTCATGGTTATGATATTACCCCGCCTAAATAATCTGTGTGCTGGATCATGAGTACAATTACCTGCACATGCCACTTTGCTTTGGACCTGGTTTGCCTGACTTGGCCAGCACAGTGCACTTTACACCGGCCCCTTGCCAAGAGGAGGAGGGGCACCGGCAGAGAATGCCGTAAAAGCAGCAGGATGTGCCCGGGCTCGTCCCAGACAAAGACTGGGCCCGTCTTAGCCCGTCAGAGAACGGAAGAGGCCGGGCTGGGTCACCCCCTGAAACATTCTCTAAAAAGCTGACTGCGGCGTGTGGGGGTGAGTCCCATGGTCTATTTATTCTTAGGTCATCTACAGAAACTATTCATAGACTAAAAGTGACTATAAACCAGGTACAAGCCACGTTATTTGCTACCCAGCTTGATTGAACGCGATGGAGGCTTGACATTGTACCGTATCGTACGGACATATTGCATCTGGTATAGGAGAGGGTTCATAACGTCTGGTGTATGCCTCATTGAGGGACAGTATCCTTCATTATACTATATAAGCAGTGTGTACGTTAAGTACAGTACTTCTAACTATCTCATATATACCTACTTAGGGAGAAGTAGGATGGGTAAAAGAAAGGCGGGAGCCATTTCTAATTCTGCAGTGGGTGGACTCAATCTTTGATTAACTATTTGACGGGGCAATGGGGGTTATTGAACAACAAATAAACTCTGTTGAGGAGTCTCTGACACAAGGGAAGGTTTGTGCGAAGGTTGCAGAAAGCTCCAGTGATAACACACAGGACGCCTCTGCAATTAGTCAACTGGAGGGAGTGATAGATCAGCTACCCCCCAATGGGTGGGTCCAAGAAACATCTGGACATATATACGTGAGCGACTTGGATTGTGCCCCACAGCCACCACCTAAGCGACCTAGAAACCCTGAGGCTCCGCGTAGGGAGCAAAATCTAACCCCCCCCCACCGAGTAAGAAAGACACCAGGAAGAAACTGAAAAATAGGAGCAGACAGGGTAAACCTGAGGAAGGTCGGAAATCTTCATCCTCTACTAATGCTCTAATTGCAATCCCAGTCGGCCGAGTTTAGTAAGATTGTAAAAAAAATAGAGGATTTACATAAAAATGTAACTGATTCATTAATTAAATTAATGGACAGAGTGGGGGCTATTGAGGATATTTTAAAAAACAAAATTAGGCAAAACCACCCTGCAAAAACCATCGCTGATATTTGCTATATAGAGGACCCGCGACTACAGCCTGTTATTCAACCTCCACGTGTTACCCACAAGAAAGGATGCTTCCTAATTCCCCTATAAATTTAGTTCCTCAGGCTATGCACTCGATCCCACCTCCTTATATGAGGGCCCCCGCAATCCATGTGGCTGATCCTAATATGAGGGTCCCTGCAATCCATGTGGCTGATCCGCATGACAATAGGGCTCATGAGCAGCCGGTTCCTGCACCTCAAATAAAATGGAATAAGATCATAAACACGCGTGATCTACCTCCTGCAGTTACTCCCTACACAATAGTTTTTGCCAGTATCCCAGCCCCTACTACACAGTTGACTGAAACATTGGAGGCCCTAAGAAATAAATCTCTATTTTGGCTGGGCACACAGACGGGCTTAACTGAAGCCGTATTTGCAAAATTTAAGATGGCCAGACGGGCTTCCTGGGTTTTGTCGAGATTATAAATCATTGGCGGGTGACTGCATTGAACTGACGTTTAGCGACCCACATTTAACACAGGCAATTCTATCTAGGGCAGGGAATTTAAATATAGCATATGTGGGTATTAACATTTTGCCCTTGGGGTATTTTTAACGCCCATACTCTGTTATTCACCGTAGAACCCAGAACAGGGGTCCTCGAGCATTCCTCTCTGCTCCTATCATGTGCCAGTTTCCAATCATTTTGATATCCTACCGACACTCGAGTATATCGATTGACCGATTACCCCCGAGGCTTCATGGGTGCAAACAGGGAGGTGTGCTGTGTCTGCCTCACCTGACACCCCTGGAACTTCTAAGAATACTTCAGCTAACTTGCCCGCTGGACTGGGGTTCCCACTCCAATTGGGTCTTCTGTAACCTTCATAGACTCATTGGGCCGGACGACCAATCAAAACAAACCTGACAGTCATACTGCAGCAGCAACACAGAGGGAAGGACCAGTGAAAGGCACCTGAATGTAATACACTATCCTGGAATGTTGCAGGGTTGCATTCGAAAGTACGTGACCCGCAATGGGAACCTCTGTTGAAGATATCGACATACTGTGTTTGAGGCAGTGGCATAGCTAGAGCTTGTGCCGCCCGGGGCACTTTAAAGAGGTCAGAGAGACACGTAGTATTGCCGCTAATAGTTACCTCGATCATGCAAGTTACATGCACATACATGACATGGTCCAAGGCTACACAGTTGAATATACCGGTGACCGGCAGTACAAAGAAGAACACACAGACTGCATGATCAGGGCTCGACAAATCCGAAAAATGGTACTAGTCCTGCAGGTCTAGTACCATGAAAAATCCCCTCGACCTGACTCCAACCCACTTGACCTCCGTCTCTGAAAACGGAGCAAAAGTGACAAGATAACAAGATTTAAAAAGAATGTTTATTGCTCATTTCCTTTGTGAGCAATAAAAATGCCTTTAAATCATGTTTTTAAAGACAGAAGACAAAAGTTAGTTTGATTTCCTACTCGCCAGAAAGGGCGAGTAGGACCTAAAAATAGCTCGTCCTCATCCATTCTCCGCCGCAAATGCGAGCGGGCGAGTGGATTTGTCGAGCCCTGATGATCTATCTGGAGACTCAGAAAAACCGCATGTGACATCCATCAGAGAGCTGCGTGAACGATTACCTGGTAATCACCTCAGCACAATGCAAACATGCACATTCATGACACTGTTCGGGAATCCGTCATCTACAGCTGACATCAAATGACCAAAAATCATGGTTCCCCCCATTACCAAACGTGATGTGCTCTGGGGACCCAAAACCAACTTAACAGTGTTGAAGCCTGTGATTCTTTATCTTTCAAAAACAGCAAATTAATTATCCACAGGGAATGACTTGCTGTGTGCCCTTAGAACTAAACTCAGCACAAAGGGGTCAGTCAGCTCCACAAACTTGCCAACACAGACCAGATACAAAGCTCTGGTGGCCCAAAGGCAACAACCAGGAATCACGCCCTGTCATGACTTCTAAGCAGCAGCAACCAACTCCCTGGGAATGAAAAGACATGTGCTCTTGGGACCCAAAGCCAGCTTATAATAGTGCATTTCTCCTTCAGAGCAGCCTCAGCACACACATGGTGCACAGCCTGCCCAGGGGGCCCAAAGCTAAAAAACAGGGAGGGGCGACACTATCATCACAATTCTTAAACACAGCTAAAGGGGCCATGGGAACATGTTCAACCATATCCAAGGCCCGGGACAATCTGATCCGGCACTCTGTGAATAATCAGAAGAAACAAGAAGCATTACATTTTTCTGCGATTTTGTTTTCACATTAATTTCATGGTAACCAACAGTGTTAAAAGTCCGCAAAAACAGTCTCACTGATCATACAAGAACCCACACTGGGGAAAAACCTTATCAGTGCTCTGAATGCCAGCAAAGGTTTCGTAACAAACCGAGTCTTACTCAACATGCAATAACCCACTCTTTGGAAAAACCTTTTCCCTGCTTCGAATGCCAGAAATGTTTCCGTGAAAAAAGAAGACTCACTGAACATACAAGAACCCACACAGGGGAAAAACCTTTTCAGTGCTCTGAATGCCAGAAAAAGTTTCGTAACAAATGGAGACTTACTCGACATGCAGTAACGCATTCTTTGGAAAAACCTTATATGTGCTCCGAATGCCAAAAATGTTTCAGTGAAAAAAGAGGACTTACTAGCCATACAAGAACTCACACTGGGCAACACCGTTATCGGTGCTCTGAATGCCCAAAAGGTTTCAGACATAAATCTTATCTCACTGAACATGTAAGAATCCACAGTGGGGGAAAAACTTATCAGAGCTCTAACTGCTGGAAACGAGGTAGAAGCTGTTACAAGCACCATAAGCAAACACACACAGTCCAAAATACATTTTCGTGCTCTCATTGCCAGAAAAGATGACATTTTAAATGTAGTCTCACACTACATGAGCAAACACACACAGGAAAAAAGCGTCACCAGTGCTCTAAATGCCAGAAATGCCTCTTTGATAGGCACAGCCTCACTAACCATGAGAGGCTCCACACTGGGAAAAAACCATATGAGCGCTCTGAATGCCAAAAAACCTTCAGAGAAAAACGCTTTCTCATCAACATGAGAAACTCCACACTGGAGAAAATCCTTATGCCAGAAAAGCTTTTATCTGAAAGACAGTGTTACATGTCATGAGAGATCCCATACTGGGGAAAAAACTTATGAGTGCTTGTAATGCAAGCAAATCTTGGTTACAAACTGCTTTTCATTCGACATGAGTGTACTCACTCAGAGGGAAAAAGCCTTCACATTATTTCTGTCTAAAATGTACTAGACCCAAAAGGCTTCTACTCACCCTTGTTTGTTTACATAAGACTGAAATATATATTTTGGGTGCAGTGTTTTGTACACTTTGTTAACATTATTGAATGCAGAATTTTCATGATAAAATACAGCAGAAGTAAAACGTAATAAACAAGTTACTTACCTTTGGTCACGCTGTTTCTGGTGGATACTCCTTTACCTGCTAATTTTTCACCGTGAGAATATTCCCCAGGCGCCAGTTTGGATCCTGAAACTTTAAAGCAGTCCTGCTGCACGCCGGTAGGAGACATCGCGCAGCTCAGTGTCAAAGTCTTTCTACACCATAGGACAAAAATATTCGAGACTAAGGGCCTGATTTAGATCTCGGACGGGTTACTGTGTCACAACGGTGACGTATATCCTGTCACCCAAAATATAAATTCCTTTTTGTCCTATGGGAATTATATTTTGTCGGAAGGGATATCCGTCACCAGTGTGATGGAGTAAACCATCTGCCGAGACCTAAATCAGGCCCTGAATCTCAGAAATATAAAATATATTAAACCTCTATCACTAATAATCCATTTTGTAAAAGTGGTTCCTTTTGGGGTCAGCAGACTACCGTTTCTGTAATAGCTTTTAGATAAAGTAATCTTTCATTTTTTTAAATGCAGCCCATTTTCCTTTCACATTCACAAAGGTCCCCTTGCGGACTCCTTCCCGTTTGCGAATGGATTACCGCCTCCTAATAATGTTTTGCAACCTACGTTTGGTCGTAAAAGTTAATACATACCACAAGGATGTATTAAAGTTTCAGAAGGGTAGCCCCTTCCAAATTCTGAATCCTTAAATGGGCTTAGTATATTTCAAAAAGCGTTTTAGCATTGCAAACCATGGGAATTACCGAATCAGGCGTTTGTGAACGGTAAAACCCTATTTTACTAAATTGTCTCCATATTAAGGTTGCTAATATCATTAGTTGAGTTAGTAACCTGTACACCTACCTATTTAATGTTAGTATTGCTTGAGATCAAATTAAATCATCTCGCTTAACTCTGACACAATACTTATTTAAAGACAGAATTTCTGACATCAAGCTTTAATGCTTTGTTAAATATATTTCCAAATGTTGTCACATACAGAAAAGTAGCTAAAGCTGTCTCTGGACCTTCAACATACGATATGATGTAATCATAATTTTTAGATGGATTTTCTGAGTATCAGGAACAATGTGTGTATTTTAGGTTTTCTCTAAACCACTATAATAAACATATTCAAACCTTTTAGATTTTATCTATTTGTTCTGGCGTCTGTTGCAGATAATAATCTAGATTGAGTGGTGTGGCTCACTGGTTAGAGGTGGCAGACCCGGAAGCAGAGAACGGCCGGGACCAGGGTTCAATTCCCGACGCGGCCGGGTCGTGGACCAGGGTCAGCGGACTCGATAATTCTCGCCTCGGTGCCTACTCTAACCAGGGATCACACTCTGCAACTCTGGGCATTAGCTTGCCTCATCTCTACAACGGCCCCCCACATTCGCCGGGGATGCCTGGTTTCACCTTGGAGATACCCAGTAGGGACCATCTCACAGGGATAGCCAGGACGGGTTCCCCAGCGGTCTACAGCGCCACGACGCCTCAGGGCAGCAGTGCGCTTTACAAGACACATACAGATTTAGACCAAGGATCAATTCCACCCATGGCTTCTAAAAGCTGTTTATCATTGATCTCAATTACTATTATCAGAAATAAAACTGTAAATGAACTGATCTGAGAGATGGACCTTCAAGTGTTATGCTCAGACAAATTATGGGACAAAGTATGGAGTGAAAATCTGAATAGATTACATCCACAAACAAGGCCTGACCACTGTATTTTACATAAATAGATTATTTATCAGCACATATTCTCTAATTAGAATGAACTCATCTTCTAATTGATACTGGTCTTGGGCTGGGTCTGCTGGAACTATTTCCATATGATATTTAAATTCCCAAAAGATAAGGAGTTATGGTTCCAGGGCTGGTCAAACCTTAATGAATGCTACACCTAAAAATGCCCTGTTGTGCAGCATGATTTAGATGTGGTATGTTTTTCCTTTCGAAGGTAAAATTGTAAACATATTTATTGTTGTTGCCACCTAAAACTTTATCAGTAATTGGGAAAATAACAATAAGTGGTCCTGTGATGCTTGTTGGAAAGAGAAGTGTTTAACCACAAAGTGGATCGAATTCAAGTTTATAACTTAATTGCTAGTGTAGAAAAATATATGATTTAGAACACTACGAGGCGGTTCTTCTCCAGAAAGTATTCATGTCCGTATCATAAGTCGTAAGTCAAATAACACTGATGAAGTCAAAAAGCCTCTTTGAACATTCAAATTGAATTTTAATTACAATATAAAATTATCATTGTTCACGATATGATTATTGTTCACAATAGTTCTCTTAGTATTTTAATTTTTGTACTTATTTGTGTAAAAAAATAATTTGTATTTGTTTTTCTATATGTTGGAAGTATTACATTAATGAAATCTCTGTATCCCACCTTCTTTCTTTTCTTTCCTTTCTTCATGAACATTTCCATTGTTTAACTTTTTGGGTTGCCTGATATTAAGAATGTTGCTCTACATAACTATGCTGTGTTACAGAATGCTATGTTACAGTATGTTGAGTTTTATGTATCACTTTTGTCTATTATATGTGTGGCAGCTCATGCTTATTTATGCTTTATTAATTAGATTATGTTTATTATTCAATAAAATGTTTCAAACATAAAAAATGAGAAATGCTGTGTGTTTACAACTGCACCATTTTATTGTACGGGTAATCTCAAACATTTTCCCAGGGGCCGAAAGGATAATGTTACTTGCCCAGTAAGCATCTGTTCTTGGCTTGTAGAGCTGTAGATTCACATGCTTTGCAAGCTCCTGCCATCAAGAGTTGGGTCCAGATGTTTGCAAGTTGTTTTTCTTTGAAGAAGTCTTTCCAGTCACAGGGTAGGTGACACCTCCTTTCGGTGATAGTGCTCATGGGCATCAACTCCATTGTTAGATTGTTTTCGAGCAGAGGGTGAGAATGGAGTTAGTAAAGGTAGAATAGAGATGTCTATGCGTTTGTATTTAAGCAAGATGAACTGCAACAGGTGTAGGTACCTGGGGAGGCAAGTTGGCGCATGTGAATCTACACGCTCTACATGCCAAGAACAGACGGTTACTGGGTAAGTACCATTATCCTTTCGAGGCATGTGAGCTGCAGATCACATGCTTTGCATAGACTATACAGCAGTAACTCCCAAAGCGGTGGCTAACCTGTAGCTGTTGCTGTTGTTTGAAAAAGTGTTTTAAGTACTGCCTGGCCTACATTAGCCTGTTGCCTCGCTAACACATCTACACAGTAAGGTTTGGTGAATGTGTGCGGTGTAGAGCATGTTGCTGCCTTACAGAAGTAAACACAACAATGATGGACAGAATGTGGATCAATGTCACACATTCACCCCAGTCCAAAGATCTGGGCCTAAATCCATCGTTTTTCCACTCCACACCACCCTGGGTTAGACAATGGCGATATGCAAATCAGCGCTGACCCTGTGCCCCATGGGAACAGTCCAGTCCGAACTACAAAAGCCATGTCCTTCCCAGAACGGAAACAAGCATGCGAGGACCGGCCCGGTTTCGAGGTAACACCTCTCTTCAGCCCGGCTAGCTTGATTCCAGTGGTGTGGAGTGCCTGGGACTCACGTCTGAGCATCCCCAGTACACTTAGAGCGGTAACTGCAAACACAACAATGATGGACAGAATGTGGATCAATGTCACACATTCACCCCAGTCCAAAGATCTGGGCCCAAATCCATCGTTTTTCCACTCCACACCACCCTGGGTTAGACAATGGCGATATGCAAATCAGCGCTGACCCTGTGCCCCATGGGAACAGTCCAGTCCGAACTACAAAAGCCATGTCCTTCCCAGAACGGAAACAAGCATCCGAGGACCGGCCCGGTTTCGAGGTAACACCTCTCTTCAGCCCGGCTAGCTTGATTC
The DNA here is from genome assembly GCF_964261635.1 of Lissotriton helveticus. Classification (NCBI taxonomy): domain Eukaryota; kingdom Metazoa; phylum Chordata; class Amphibia; order Caudata; family Salamandridae; genus Lissotriton; species Lissotriton helveticus. The sequence continues at coordinate 270,449 of NW_027611671.1, read as the reverse complement.
CAGTGGTGTGGAGTGCCTGGGACTCACGTCTGAGCATCCCCAGTACACTTAGAGCGGTAACTGCAAACACAACAATGATGGACAGAATGTGGATCAATGTCACACATTCACCCCAGTCCAGGTGTTACCTCGAAACCGGTCCGGTCCTCGGATGCTTGATTCCGTTCTGGGAAGGACATGGCTTTTGTAGTTCGGACTGGACTGTTCCCATGGGGCAACAGGGTCAGAGCTGATTTGCATATCGCCATTGTCTAACCCAGGGTGGTGTGGAGTGCAAAAAAACGATGGATTTGGGCCCAGATCTTTTGACTGGGGGAGTGTGTGACATTGATCCACATTCAGTCCATCACTTGTTGTTTTTTGCAATTGCCGCCCTAAGTGCGCTGGGGATGCCCAGACGTGGGTCCCAGGCACTCCACACCACTTGGAGTCAAGCTAGCCGGGCTGAAGAGAGGTGTTACCTCGAAACCGGTCCGGTCCTCGGATGCTTGATTCCGTTCTGGGAAGGACATGGCTTTTGTAGTTCGGACTGGACTGTTCCCATGGGGCAACAGGGTCAGAGCTGATTTGCATATCGCCATTGTCTAACCCAGGGTGGTGTGGAGTGCAAAAAAACGATGGATTTGGGCCCAGATCTTTTGACTGGGGGAGTGTGTGACATTGATCCACATTCAGTCCATCACTTGTTGTTTTTTGCCTTACAGAAGTAAGCTAAGGAAATATTGCAGAAGAAGGCCATAGTCACACCTATTTTGCAGGTGGAATGCGCCCCAGGGGATATTGTCAAGGTTATTTTCACTTTCACATAACATGTTTTGATACATTTGACAATCCATCTTGCAATGCCCGATGTAGATATAGTATTGCCTGTGTGTGGTGGCAAAAAAACAACAGAGAACTGTTTTGTCTTGCGAAAATCTTTTGTTCTTTCCACATAATAAAGTAGAGCTCTTCTAACATCTAATGTGTGTAGAACTCGTTCTGCTACAGAATCAGGTTGAGGAAAGTACACGGGTAACTCGACAGATTGATTGATGTGAAAAGCAGAAACCACTTTAGGTAGAAATTTGGGATTGGTTAATAGAACCACTTTGTCTTTATGAAGTTGAAAGTAAGGTTCTTGTATAGTTTGTGCCTGTAGTTCACCAAATCTCCTTAAGGAAATGATTGTGAAAAGCAACCTTCCCGGAGAGAAATTGTAATGGACAGCTGTAATGGACAGCTGTGCATTGGTTCAAAAGGTGGACCCATCAACCCTGTAAGGACTATGTTCAAGTTCCACTTTGGTTCAGGTGGGACTCTTGGTTGTATTACTCTTTTTAATCCTTCCATAAAGGCTTTAATAACTGGTACTCTGAATAGAGATAAGTGTTGTGTGTTGTGTGTTTTGTAAGTATGCAGCTACTGCTGCTAAATGCAAGCAAATGGATGTGTAGGCTAGTCCAGATTGCTATAAGTGTAAGAGGCAACAGATGAAGTTTTGCCCTGAGGCATCAAGGGGATTGATATTGTTATTTGTACAATAGATAACAAATCGTTTCCATTTTGCTGCATAACATGCCCTAGTAGTAGGTCTCCTAGCCTCCTTTAGGATATTCATAAAGTCGGGTGGTAATTGTAAATAACCACACTCTATGACCTCCGTAGCCAAATCGCTAGGTTGAGTTCGTTGGGATTTAGATGCCTGATTTCTCCATGGCTCTGAGTGAGGAGACTGGATTTGAGATGCAGCTTTTGATGTGGAACTACTGAGAGCTCTAGCAGGGTGGTGAACCAAGGTTGACGTGCCCATGAGGGAGCTATGAGAATCAGTTTGAGGGATGTTTGTCTGAGCTTCCGAACTACCAGCGGAATGAGTGGGAGAGATGGAAAAGCGTAAGCAAATATCCCTGGCCATGTCATCCATATGGCATTGCCTTTGGAGAGTGGGTGTGGGAACCTGGAGGCGAAGCTTTGGCATTTTGCGTTTTGAGCTTTGGCGAACAGGTCTATGTGTGGAAATCCCCATTCCTGAAAGTAGGGAAGGAGAACCTCGGGATGAAGTTCCCACTCGTGGATTTGCTGCCTCTGTCTGCAATCTGATTGTTCACTCCTGGAGGATATTCTGCTAGGAGATACATTTTTTGATGTATGGCCCATTTTGAAATGGCTTGTGCTAGGCGTGACAGTTGGAGACAGTGTGTGTTCCCCCCTGTTTTTGTATGTAATATATAGCTAGCATGTTTTCTGTGCATACTAGGACAGTTTTGCCTGTAAGGTGAGGTTGGAAGGCTTTGAGCACTTGAAATACTGTTAGTTCTCCAGGTGATTGATATGGAGGCTCTTGTATTTTATAGTCCACAACCCTTGGACTCTGAGAGTCTGTAGGTGAGCGCTCCAATCAGTGAGCGATGCGTCTGCTGTTAGCCCTGTCTGTGGAACAGGGTCGAGAAAGGGCCGCCCTTTGGATACATTTTGTGGGTTCCACCACTGCAGAGAGCGATGGGTGCGACCATCTATAAACACTAGAATGGTCAACTGACCCTGCGACTGGTTTCACGGACTTGCTAAGCATTTTTTATGGGGATGCACGTGAAGCCTTGCATGGGGGGGGGATTGTAATGCAAGATGCCATCATCCCTAGTAGTTGCATGAATACTCTTGCTGGCAATGCTTGGTTGGGCTGAAATTGAGCGGGAAGGGACTGAATGTTGTGAATCCTGGCTGTATTGGGAGAGGCTAGATCTTTGTGAGCATCTATTGTGGCTCCCAGATAAGTTTGTATGCTGGAAGGCTGTAATCCTAGTTGGTGAAGTAAATGAATAGTGGTTTGAGTGTGTTGAAGACACCTTTGGTAATTGCTTGCTTTGATGAGCCAGTCGTCCAGGTATGGGAAGACATGGATGTGTTCTCTCCTGAGATGTGCTGTGACTAGTGCAAGGCATTTGGTAAATACTCTGGGAGCAGTGGTGACTCCAAACAGTAGTACCTTGAATCTGAGATTTTTGCAATGAGCGGGATGAATTGGAATGTGGAAATATGCGTCTTTGAAATCTAGGGTAGACAATAAAGCTCCCTGCTTTAGAAGAGGGAGCAATTGTTGGTGTATCACCATGTGGAAATGCTCTGAAAGTATGTAAAGGGTTTAATTCTCTGTGGTCTAGAAAGGGTTTCAATGAGCCGTCTTTATTGGGAATAGAAAATACAAGGAGTACGCCCCCTGTTACTTGATGTTATAACGGATCAGGTTCTACGGCTCCTTTGGAGAGGAGAGACTGTACTTCTTGTTGAAGTGTAAATGTAAGTGTAATGTTCTGGCGACATTTTGTGAGAACCTGGTGGTATGTTTGGAGGAATGTTGGTAAGTTCCAGGCAATGACCATATTGGCTAATTCCTAACACCCATTTGTCCGTAGTGATAGATTGCCAAATGTGAAGGAATTGTAGAAGAAGTCCCAGAATAGGTGTAAAATGGCTGGGGGAAATGTGAGCAAGTCACTGTTGGGAGAGTGGGAATTACGCGGTAATGAACCCTTGCCTCGACCTTTCTTATCCTCCTCTAAAGAAACCTCTCATAGAGGAAGATTAGTTGTTACCTTTGTAAGAGGTGGCAGTGTTGTCTGAAGACATGGTCTTAGACCCTCCTGGTAGAATGAGCGACGAAAGGAGCCACGGTTAAAAGGAGACTGTAGAGCTCCGATGGATTTGGGTACCGCTGTGTCTTTTCTCATCTTCTCCAAGGACTTATCTACTTCGGGGTCAAAGAGATGTTCCTTGTCAAAAGGATATTTAAAGTAGACTGCTGGACTTTAAGTTTGAACCCAGAAATCCTTAGCCAATCATGTCTTCTAAGTAACACACTTGTGTTAACCCTCCTAGCTGCCGTGTCTGCAGCATCTAAAGCGCATCTTATTGAGGAATTGGATATGAGCTTTCCCTCCTGAACTAAATCTTGGGCCTTATTCTTTACATTCATCTGGGAGATGTTGCAGCAACTGCTCCATTTCAAGCCAGTGTGCGATGTCAAATCTGGCTAGCAGGGCCTGAGTGTTGGCAACGCGCCAGTGGTTTGCTGCTTAAGCAGCTACTCTCTTACCAGAGGCGTCTAATAGTTTTGACTCCTTAACTGGAGGGGGCGCATCCCCCGTGGTCTGTGAATTGGTCCTTTTACGGGCATTAGAGACTACCAAAGAGTCTAGTGGTAGCCGACCTTTAATAAAGACTGGATCTGAAGGAGCAGCCTTATCATTTTCAATTCTGGGGGTTAGAATGCGGGCCCGCACTGGATCTTTCAAAATGTTGTCCGCATGTCTCATCATGCCTCTAAGAATAGGCAGAGTGTGGCTAGCCCAATGTGTGGTAGTGAGGGTTAGGAAATCTTCCTCTAGAAATTTCTTGTGTAAATGCACCCTATGATAGTCTGCAACTCTAGTGAGCAACTCTAGGTGTCCTACATTGTCATCAGGAAGAGAAGGCTTTGCAGGCTAAAGATCTTGCTGAATCTGTGTGATAGTCTCTCCAGGCATCTATCTGTAGAAGAGTCTCGCCCCCCCCATTCTTATCATTATCCTGGAGAGTTAGTGGGTGTGATTAACAAATGATGTAAAGGTGGAGAGGTTGGTGTTGAAGAATGTGGGAAGGGAGTAGGGTTAGTATCCACATTCTTCTTCTGTAAAGGAATAAAGTAAGGGTCTTTCTTGTGACTCAGGTTTACGTTTCTGAGGTTACTTAGTAAGAACACATCTTGTATCAGGATTTATGTATAGTTCATTTAGTTTTATGTCCAATTTGGATGTTGGAACATCGAAATCTGGACCCTGCTGCTTCGGAGGCACAGTTTTGGGTTTCGGTGCCGAAGATTTTGGTGCTGGGGTGCAATCTCCTTTCGACGCCAAAAGGTTTCGGTGCCGAAGGAGGCTTTGTCTTTGGCGTCAAGGATTTCAGCTCCAAAGCGGGTTGCGGCTTCGAGCCTGAATGCTTCGGCTCGGTGCCAGTCTTTGGCCTACTCGATCCGAGCCAGAAGGCTTAGTGATGTGTTTTGTGCCGAGCCGAAGGGTGGGGCATCGGAAACATGTTGTCGGTGCTGAACGTGGCCTGAAGCCTTTTGTTTTGATTGACTTGGGTTTTGGGTTAAGGGGCTTTCGGTACTCACGGTACGTTGACCTTGCAGCAAGTCTTCTTCTGCGTCTGAGTCCGATTCAGGGATGGAGAAAAGTTCTTCCTCTGCCCCTAGTGCGTTGAATTCCTTTTCGAAATATTTGCCAAAGATGTCCAGCATGTAGTCGATGTTTTGAGTTTGCATCTCGTGACGTCAAGCCCGACTATCATGGAGCGTTTTCTTTGATCAGAACGATTTGCACACGTCACTGTTCTCTTCGTTGTGCTCCAGAAACAAGCACAAGTTGCAAACTTCATGCAGGTCAGTGCGCGTATACTTAGTGCGGCACCAAGGCAGAATTTAAATGGGGTCCGTTCCATTGACTGCAAAGTGGACCGAAGAGGGTAGGCTGGACGGCCTTTCCAAGACCTCTGATCGGAGTAGATGTTTTTCTTTGACGGACACGATACGCGGAGAAGTGGAATACGTGTTTGAAAACAGTACCGATGCGGGTAAAGTGGATTGCACACCGGGGGGAACCCGAAGCAACGGTTTTGAAGTTGAGTGCAGCAATAGATGTCCGAACCCGATGGCGAAAATAAACCTATCTAACAATGGAGTCGATGCCCATGCGCACTATCACCTAAAGGAGGAATCACCCACCTTGTGACTGGAAAAACTTCTTCGAAGAACAACTTGCAAACATCCAGACCCATCACTAGATGACAGTGTGTATGCAAAGCATGTGATCTACAGCTCACATGCCTCAAAAATATGGTCTGCTGGGTGACAGAGGCCCACATTGTCATCAGCAGGGAGAGGGTCAGGCAGGGGATTTGGGGGATGTAAGGTTGTAAATAGGGGGAACAAAGCCTGTACATTGTGTGGACTGTGACTCATGGGGTTATCGAGGGCATAACAAACTGCCCTCTAAATTAATCCCCTAGTGTTTACATGAGACATAGATTTGACAGTTCTGTGTTGTGCTGTATTTCCGTTGCTATCCGTGTACTGGACCCTGAAGCAAGCCTTCTCTGCCTGCTATTGCTACGTCTGATCAATCAAGTTTACACAGGAGGTAACTTGATTATTTCATTGGAATGAAATACACTCTTAGGCCTCACAATCTACTTATGCTTTTAATCTCTTATCTGTAAACATTTGAAGAGCTTAGAAGCAGGGTCTTTTAAAGTAGCAAGTGCTTTTAGAAATCCTTGTGAAACTCCCCAACAAGGTGTGTAGTTCACTGAGTTGGGCAGCCACAATCCTCACTGTCATTTACTCCTGGCTTGACATCTTGCCCAAAATATTCTGGTTGTGAACTCTATTAAAAGTCTGGGCAGCTTCCATCATCTGCATTTCATTGATAAGAACAGTCCCGAGTCGCACCATCAGGGCCTCTGATACCCAAATTATGTAACAAGCAAGATGAAGTCTATAAAACCAGGAGACTTGTTTGTCATAATTCCCAGCCTCCCCTTGTCACCAATTGTGTTCTCAAGATCTTTGTATTCGGTTTTATCAGTAACAGGAATAACTGCATTCAAACTAAACACTTGTAATAAGTATGTGATAGTAACACAGGACTGTAAGCCAACTATCCATTTTATGTTACACATAAGGGTAGGACACCTATTCTCAGAGCCCACTCACTGAAATATGAAGTAGTGAGAATCTTATTGACTGCGCAGCAAGGGAACTTGTGCAGTGGTGTTAATACTCCTACTTGACCACAGTATTTAACCACGGTCACATCAAATGACTCCTATGTCTTTGTCCCTTTGATTGCCATTATGTGATAGAGGTGGAAAAACCACTGAAGGCTCGAGCCATATGCCTGGCTCTGGCTTAGTACACGGTTATCTTCTGTCCTTGAGCCCAAAACAAGCCAAGTGCGGCTTCTTCCTGCCACCCAGACTCACACCTCATGCACCAAGAGTTAAAGACAATTAATTAACGTTTATTTCAAATGAGAGAGAAAAATAGATGCCGACTTGCACAATGGGAAACAAGAAAACCTTGGATCAGTCCCGGCTTACCCACTTGACCAAATTAGGTGATTCTGGCAAATTGTTTTATTTCTAAATTCACCGAGGAGCCTGAGGGGTACTATATAAGCCAGGTCATCCCCCCACTCACTGAAGCAAAACACAATAGAGACCTGGCCTAAATGCTAGAGTAGATGCACGTGGACCTAATATCTGTCAATAGCTGCCACAATATCGTATCCTGCTTGAGCAGTGAATCCTAAACTGTCTTTCTCTATAGGTCCCTGTTCTATGAATAAAAATGTTCCCAAATAGTGTAACCCAGTGCTTAGTGTGATAGATACAATCCTAATAACGCAAGTGAGTGCCAATAAAGTGACAAACGTGCAAAAATGTGAAGGGGTATTGGGTGCCTCACGGAAGTAACACCATGGGAGTCCACTGGTTGGTTCTCACCAGTGGACTCAGGTTCTCATTATCAGCACACCCGTACCCTAAAGGAAACAGTAAAGACAAATGAATCATGGTGATGGTGAAGTGCACATATGTTAAGTGTGCAGTGAAACCAGTCGTGAGCTTACTGGTTATGTGTACTAAAGTGTTGCTCTAAGTTCTAAAAAACTGACCCCATAAAGTAGATCCTAGCATTTAGGGACCACTTTATGTTTTAAAAACGAGCTATAACCAACACTAGCTTATCACCTTTATTCTATGCTGTGGGTTTGCTCACATTAAAAGGACACTGCTGCCTCTTTTCATCATTGAGAGCCAACATGTTTCATTGCCTTTTGATTTGGAGGCAATTTCTTCAGGGCACGGGTCAGTACCACCACCCTGCTTTCCTTTCACAAATGAATGTATTCCTAGGGAACAATTAAAAATACAGACAACACAAAATTTAGCAACACAGAGGCACATCTCCAGCGGAGCAGTTACTTCACTGAGCCATTAGCCTTTCGACCGCGCCACCCCATAGTTACCACTTAGGTGCTCAGTCTGAGCATACCGGTGACCTCCTTTTTAGGTCTCGCTACGCAGGGCGTAAGCACTGCTTAGAGGGACCTATTTGAATCGCTCAGCACTTTACTTGAAACTCGTGCATGTTTTTCACAGCTTCCTATGAGTGCTCGTGCATGTATTGCGATTCCCTCACGGGAGCGAGCAGCAGCGCCATCTGTTAGCAATTATTGGGCCCGTGCAGCTGGTTCCCGTGAAGGAAACGCTGTACAGGCACAACTTTACAACTTTGACGGCCACGAGGCCACGCTTGTCTTTCAGCGCTGCTCTTCTTTGTGCTTCGTGTATGTATGAGCTGCGCAAAGGTTGAAGAAGCGCTTTGTGAGTGAGAGGGTGACCCTCTAGCGCTCAGCTGGACCCACCCCACCCCGCTCAGTGGGAGAGCTGACAGGACTCCTAGGTGCGCCCTGGGTGAGCGCATCCTTCGCCTCTCGCACCTGACATCCGGTCACAGAAAGTTCAGCACTTTCCAGAGTCAGTCAACACCGGAACAGCAGCAGGGTCATTAGGTCCCTCCGGGGCAGAAACAAGTCCCGCCGCCGGGGCAGCCCGTGCCCCACCTGGTGACATTTTGGGAGGTCAGTTCCCCCGGGCCCCGATCTTGCCGCAGCCGGGCCGACTCTGCCTGTTTTCGTTTCACGGGTGCCATGGGAGGTCTGAAGAGGAGAGCCGGCAGGCGCGGCAGTCTAGATCCAATTTACTGATGATCAATCCATTGATAATTATAAGGCGGCGGTGCAGGTCATCCCGCCGTGACCGCAGGATAATTAATGAATACACCACAATAAAACATGGAACACCAGGGATTTATTGAAACCTGCGTACACACTGCAGGCAAAATGTTGGAGGGCTGGAGGGGACGACTCAGCCATTCATCCTTCGGAAGCGGATGGCATGTGTTCGACGGCTGAAGTGACTGGCCACTTTTGTGGAGACGGCGAAGTGCGTGCATTTTTACACTTTAAACAGCGCTTATCGCCGGACGTAGGTAATTAAGTGGCGTTTACTGGGGGTTGAGAGCAAACAACAGACATCACTGGGGTGCAATGAATGCCCTGTAATGGGTCGCCTCACTGTGTGTCCCGCGGGCGGGCCGTGCTGCTTTTATTGTCCCCTTCCTCTCGACGGCTCCTCTTCCAGGACCCCCCCTCGCTCCTGAGGCCCAGAGCGGCCCTGCGCAAGTGCTGGCGAGAGCTGTGGGGGCGTGTCCTTCAGGGGGCCCCGGATGCCGAGCACCGACAGCCTGCAACCAGCTGTGAACTGATGAGTTCCGCATGCGATATACATGTGTGGTATGTACACGTGCATCAAGGGAGGATTGTACATACCATGAAGCAATGTGGATGCCGTGGGCTGGCTTGATCACACGACACTCGGCCCTCGAGCCAATGAGGGCTGGTGTTGTGATTGGCACCAGGACCCTGAGAATACATTACTGGGCCACAATACACAGTGTATGTATTGTTTATTTCACAGCTGTGCCCGTGAAAGTCCTTCAGCCTACCCTACATACTGTCAACACTGCCTCTAGGACAAGCTTCCCTAGCCCCCTCCAGAATGGGTGCGCCCCCCCCCTCTGCCTGAAGCTTGAAGCGGGAACAAGTTGTGAAGATTTTATGAAATGGTGAGTGGCTTCGCCCAAGAGAGGGCTGGAGTGGTACTTAACGCCATAAGGGTGCCCTGCCGCAGGGTTTGCATTTTGGGAGGGTGCGGGAGTATCCTTCAGCGTGGTTTCACTGTAGCGCTTTAAATCACCGTGGGGTCCTAAACGCTTTGGGCTGTAGCGGTCATTGTGCACCTGGTGAAGGGCCGAGAGATGCTCTCTGTGCTCCCAGCACTCAGATGGCAGGGATGAGGGAGGTGCTCTCCAGTGGAGTCAACAGACAACTGTACCCCCACATGGTTCCCTTTGACGCATGTGTGTCCCCCAGCGGGGGCTCAGGGGGGGGGGGGCAAGTAACACTTCAGAAGGCAGATAATGTTCGTCCCTATCGCCCCTCCAGACCTCCAGCCTCCCGGTTCAATCATTAGTCTTATTAAAACGGGGCGCCCCAGGAGGGACGGGCTGCCCCTCTCTCCTTGTGAAGAAAAACAAAGGGGCAGAACAATGGGGCCGTCCGTCCGAGGCACATGTCCAAAATAAACCCCCTCCCCCATTCACTTCACTAGAAAGGTCCAGCCTTTGTGTTTTTTTTTTAATTTAAATATAAATTGTGCTAGAAAAATATTTTTAAACGATTGTTATATCTATTTTGTGACGCAATCCATAATGGCCTTGTTTAAGCAAAGGGATTTTTTGGGTGAGCAGTATTTGATGCTGTCTTTGGAAATCAATGTGCAGTTGTTGTTTATTGCCACCATTGTAAAACTGATGTTTTTGGGGAACAGTGGGATTTTGATATATTGTGCGATCAGTGTACATTGAGGCTGTTCTGTATGCATAGAGTGCATTGATTGAGCCCACAATAGCTGGAAAGGCTTGGGATGAATTACTCAGTCCATCTAAGTTGTTAAAAGGTAAGAGCGGGCGTGCTGGTGTTTCGTGCTAAGGCGGGTGCTGTGTGTGATTGTTTGCAGGCTTCTGATTACAGTATTCAGCGGTTTGTAGAAAATAAATCTCTGGGGTTTTTGTGTCCGTTGAAAATGCCCTTTGTATAGTGTGCTACAGGTGGTTTAATTGAAGTTTTTCTTTTTAGGACTTTATTGTGAAAATTAGGTGTCATTATGAAATACAATGGTACAAGAAAAAGTAAAAATAAAGAAATGCAATTAACAAAACAATCTGTATCAGTATAAATATGAAAAAGAAAAAAGGAAAAGAACAGTAGGGATCAGTGAATAGTATCATGAATAAAAACAGTATAAAAAGATGAATTTTATAAATAGAAATATAAACAATACACATAAGAAAATATAATTTAAGGAGGTTTGAGGACTTCTTGCTGGGAGGGTTGCAATGGGGAATGGGATTTAGCACAATTATCAAAAAACACTGTAATAGGTAACCAAAGTTGAATCCTCTTTGCAATCATAGGTGAAGGCAGATTAGAGAATGTATCCATTCTATGATTATGACAGACATCATACCCCCAAGCTTTATATGAAATGTTAGAAAAATTCTTTCAATTCCTCGTTATTTATTGAAAGGCAACTGCTAGTAATAAATCAACAATTTTAAAATTAGTTACATCGACCCATGCTGATGAAAGGCTGCCTAAAAAAATATTAGTTGTGGAAAATGGGATATGTGTGTTAAAAAGTAAATTGATTTGAGCCCAAACACCCGTCCAAAAATTGCTTACTAAGGGGCAAAGAAATAACATATGAAATAAATCAGCATCAGAAGAGGCGCAAGACCAACAAATATTCGGTGTGTCAGGAAACCTTTTATGTAAGGTCTGTGGGGACAAAAAAAGTCTATGATAAATATAAAATAGTGTTTGTGTGAGGCTAGCTGATCTCAAAGTCTTCCGAAGTTTTGTCCAAATGGCCTTCCAAACTGATAAAGACCAATCAATGTCGAAATCCTTCTCCCACTGTTCTTCAACTGGTGTTTTATTTCTAGGTGTAGGAGTAGATTGGAGAAAGGTATACAAAGTTGATGCTTGGGGTTGAAGACGCAAAAGCAGGGCCATATTTGTATGAGTATGCATGGATTGAGATGGTTGAGCATTAGTAGAGAGGAGTGAATATGCGTCTAAAACGGTTGTTCGAAGAGCATTGTATTTGTCTAGAAATGAGTTGGGCAGATTATACAGCTGACTAAGTGAATAAAAAGAGAGAAACTCTCCATTAAAAAAAAGTTGGGAAATCCACAATAAACCTTGCTGTCTCCATGTTTTCCAGTAAAAAGGCTTGTTCCTTATCAATAAACTTGTGTTATGCCAAATTGTAGGGGTTGGAAAGGAGGCTATATTAATGGGAGCTACAGGGTACAAAGGACTAAGGAGTTTAGAGATGAATTTAAAAAGTGGGGAGGAATTAATTTGGGGTTTACGAGAGAAGGAAAGATACTCTTGATACGAAAAAGGAGAGATAAAGGAAAGTTCAACTGAGGTCATAAGGGAGAATCATCAATAGAGTCAAGCAGCCAATAAGAAGACTGCCGTAGTTGAAAGGCCCTATGATAAACTGAAAAGAGAGGAAAGTTAACGCCTCCCTCTTCTTTGGGACGAGCAAGTTTGAGGGTAGATATACGTGGCGTCTTATTCCATAGAAAGGATGATAAAACTGAATTGATAGCCTTGAAAAGTTTAGCAGATATAGGAACTGGAATATTAGATATGGTATATAAGATAATGGGTGAAAGAATCATTTTGATGGTATCTATTGTTGTTTTTGCATCTAACCGACCCTACCAGGACAAAAATAAAGGATGCCATTTGGTGGTGAGATCAGAGATTTTTTTAAGGCAATTATTCAGACATAAAGTGACTGTTCCTTTAATAGTTGGTGCAAAATGTAAGCCCAGATATTTAATAGAGGAAGATTTCCAGGTAAAATTAGTGGATTTAAAGTCATCTTTAAAGGTATATTTAGTTAAAGGTAAGATCTTGCACTTATCATTATTTAGCTTACAACCCGAAATCAAAGAGAAAGTATTAACTTCCTCAAGAAAAGCGGGTATCGAATCATTGGGGTTCGATAGAAAAAGTAGGATATTTTCAGCTTGACATGAGTAGCAGGGGTGTGGAATCCCGAAATTTGGGAATTTTGCCGAATTTTTGAAAGAAAAGGTTCAAGGGCTAAATTAAAAAGAAAAGGGAAGAGGGGACATCCCTGACGAACACCTCTGCCAAGATTAAAAAGGGGCGACAAAGACCATTTGCAAAGACAGCATCTCGAGGATTAGAATATAAAAGGGAAACTAACAAAATAAAATTGGGACCAAAGCCGAACCATTAAAGGGTTTAAAACAGATAGCGCCATTCCACTCTTTCAAATGCCTTTTCAGCATCCAAAGCCAAGGCTGCTAAAGAATGATTAAGATGAGGGGCTTTAGAGAGAATATCAAAAAAGAGTCTGGTATTATCCTGAATGACTCGTCCTTTCACAAAGCCAGATTATTCTTTGCCTAGTATTCGTGGAAGATAAGGATCTAAGCGTAAAGCTAATGCTTTTCAGAAGATTTTATAATCGATATTAACAAGGGATATGGGTCGATAATTCTTGCAATACTGAGGATCCTTCCCCTCTTTGGGGATAAGGCAAATGTAGGCATCTGAAAAAGAACCCTCAGAGTTCCCCAGAGAGTGGAAGGAATCAATTAAGAGATGTAGTTTAGGCATTAATAAATCAGAAAAATGAAGAAAAAACTTCAACTGTGAAACCATCTGGTCCAGGTGCTTTGTCTTTTTTGAGATGATGTAATGCATTTAATAGCTCTGATTGCGTAATCTCACTTTCTAGACTTGATAGTTCAGTTGGTAGGTGTTGGGGTAGGATGTAAAGTTGAAAAAAAATGTGAGAGTGTATCTTCCGGGGGATTAGTTTCAGATGAATACAATTTCTTATAAAAGGCAGCAAATTCATTTAAAATGTCTCCATCTTTGAACTTTAAAACAGTTATCGTCACAAATTGAGTCAAAATTAAATTTGTTGTGTTTGGTTTTCAAGTTGTTGGCTAAAAGCTTGCCTGCTTTATTTCTACCACCATAAAAGTTTGCGCTAGATTTTAAAAGGTACAAAAAGGCGGTATCCGTAGATTCCTAATTAAATTGCAGTTTCGTTTTTATAAGTTCATCAAGAACCTCTTTAGAGTTGGATGTATAGAGAGAATGCTCCAGTCTCTTAATGCCCTGAAATAGCACATGTGTCAGGGCCTGACGGATGTGCCTGCCGAATGGTTAATCAAGGTTGACTACGTCTCCCATAATGCCTAGCGGTAGGGGGGTGGACCAGGAAGGTATTTAGCTATGCGAGAGACAGAGGTTCTCGCATGTGATTTGTCCTTAGAGTCTACTGGTAAGCGGACACCCTGTTTCCGCGGAGCTGCTGTGGGATACTTTGTTTGCTTCCACATTGCCGTTCCGACTTCGTGGCTGCGAAGTGGTGTTTGCGAGCTTGCTTGGCTGAGCAGGTACGCCCGTGACTTTTACCGGTTGTTATTGCCGTGGGTTCTAGAGTGAGGCGCTAGGAGACTCAGGATTGCCCCCTCCGCGTCCTCACTGGTAGCAGTATGAGTTTTCACTCGGCTGAGTGTTGACGCCGATGAGACGTCGTGTGTAGGGTTTGGTTACCTCAAAATTGGGTCTGGGAGACACTGGATTTGCCGCCTCCCCGGCCGTATCAAGTAGATTGCCTGGGGGTTTGTTTACTGCGGAATTGAGAGTTGGGAGACGCCGGAATGCCCCCTCCTAGACTCTCGTGCCAATCCATCGCCCGGATGTTCGTGTTGGTCTTATTGCGGAGATGCAGTGAGACGCAAATCTGATTTCCATGACCTCCCGGTAAGGCTATTCTTGTCTTCTTTCCTTTGACTTATAGTTTTCCAAACTTTAGTGGGCAGTTCTATACAGCCAGACTTTTGGGTAGCGATTTACTGACCACAGTACGGTTACATTTGTTTTGGAGCCTTGTGGGGGAGGAGTCCTATTTCACCACGGAGAACTGAGAGGCCGAAGGACCTGATTTATTAAGGAACTTGTGGGAGTGCTTTTGGTACGTATGGTATTTGGATGGTGGGTGAGTACGGGGCCGATTGTATGCTGCCCCGAGAGTAACATGGTTGTCGTTCTTCTATTTTATGTCAACTGTGTTTCATGAGAGAAGTATCTCAGATGAGGGAAGGGGTCGTCTCCTGAATAATTACCAGGTACTGTTTTAAGTCAGGATAACAGAACAAGAGAGCAGAAAGAAGAGGGTGTGTACTAATGTGTGCCATCTTTTGATACAGGTGTCCCTTCCACTGCTGCTCCTACCCCTACCTTTCCCTCGCTTGACTGCTTTTGTGCTCTGGATCTTTATAGCTAGTCAGAGTACAGGGACGTCAGGAGGTGGACCCCATTTGAGAATCGTTCCGACCTCGAGGAGCCAGCAGCCGTGACAACATGAGTACGTTTACGGGCAATAATGGGTTTTTTGGATACATATGTTATAATAAAATCTCTTGCTGAGGCTTTAAATGCATCACAGATAACAGAGAAGGGTAATGATTCAGTGTGATTAAGAAGAAAATATTAGGCACAAAAGGTCTAAAAAGCATTGGAAAATGCCAAATCAAGAAGTAGGGCGTTGTTAAAGCGCCATCGTCTTGGAGCGTTAGTTTTGGGTAGGATATCTAAATCCATGGAAATAGGGGCATGATCTGATAAGAGTATGGGTCCTATATCAGCAGTTATGAGGGATTGTGAAATGTTATGCGAGATGGAAAAATAATCAAGTCGTGATTGAGAATGATGAACTGGGGAATAAAAGGTATATTCCCTGATGGTCGGGTTACAGAGCCTCCATGCATCAAGAAGTTTGTGCTGTGTTATCATATGGATGAAAGATTTATGGGTCTTTTTGGGGATAAATGCGACTTTAGAATTGCGGTCTATAATGGGATCAGACACTTGGTTATGGTCCCCCTCCAATATAAAATTGTCCTCCATATGAAGAGTAATCTGCTTAGCCAGTGTAACCCAGAATGAAGAGTCACCTCCGGTTGGGGCATATACATTAAAAAAGGAGACTGGAACATCCTTCAACATCAACTTAACATTGAGCCAACGGCCCTCCGTATCTGCATCCTGAGAGATCAATTGGTAGCGTAAGGATTTACGACATAACATTATGACTCCATTTCGTTTACCATCACCACTGGAATAGAAGACTTCACCTACCCAAACTTTTTGTAACTTTTTGTAACTTGAGAGATTCATTCTCTGTAAGGTGCGTTTCCTGCAAGAAAACTATATCAACATTTAGTTTAGCTAGATGAGAGAGAACTCTCTGCCTTTTAATGGGAGAGTTCAGCCCTATCTCATTCCATGAGATTAATCTTAACGGCATAATGGATCAGGGAGAACAGGGCAATAAGATATAGTGAACAATGATAACATAAGTGAAACAAAACAACTCATGGATATATAACGGAAAGAAAAAATAAGAGATGGCATATGTACCATAATCATAAGAGAAAAGAAAAAAGAAAAGCAGGAAAATAACCTGTTAAGGAGGGAAGCTGAAGAAATCACTTGACAGTTAAAAGCAATAGCAAAAACCAAAGATAATAGGAAGCTTAAAATAGGGTAAATAATTGGAGGAGAAGTGGGAAAGTGAAAATTATGTGAAGAAGTCAAAAATAAAAATTCGGAAGTAGCAATAACGAGAGTACAATGGAGCAAGAAAATGAAGAGCTTGTAAGAAAAAGGAATATGAAGAAAAGAAGTAACAATGACACCTAGAAAGTATGGGTACAAGAAACCTGGGAGAGGAGAAAGGAAGGGAATGATGACGAAAGACAGGGAAAGATGCAATAGAAAAACATACTTACATGGGGAAGATAACATGTTATGTTATGTTAACAAGTATTTATTGAGCGCGTGTACACCCTTGGGTTTCATGGCACTGAGAGGAGAAGGCTGTTATGGCCAGAACGCTTAGCAGCCGCTTGCACGAATAGCCATGTTTTCAAAGATTTTCTGAAGCTGATAAGGTCTTTGCACCTTCGGAGTGCCAGAGGCAGAGAATTCCAGAGTTTTGGAGCCAGATGGGAAAAGCTACAGCCACCCAGACGTTTCCGTCTAAAAGACGAGGTGGTAAGCAGAAGGTGGTGGACTGAGCGTAGGCAGCGCCTCGGGATGTATTTGGTAAGCCGGCTGCTGATAAATTTGGGGCAGTTGCCGTGCACAGGTTTGAAGGCCAAACAGCCAGTCTTAAAGGACACTCTGTGGGCCAACGGGAGCCAATGGAGTTGAGCAAGGCAAGAGCTGGCCGAAGACCACTTAGGGAGTTTGAATATCATTCTGGCTGCTTGATTATGGACCATTTGAAGCCTTTTTAGCAGACCAGCAGGGTTGCCAAGGTAGATGGAGTTGGAGAAGTCGAGCCGTGAGAGTATCAATGCTATTACCACCTGAATCAGGGCGGAGTGAGTATGCAGATGGGCAATCTTCCTTATTTTCCGTAGCTGATAGAAGCTGGAAGAGGAATGAGGAAGTGCTGAATTTCGCGCTACTGCAGCCTATGCCACGCGTTTGTTGTGCTTTTAAAAATTGTTTTGCTTACCTGGAATTTTTTTTAACTTTGTTCTTTCCCTCGCCGCTTGCCTCCCGCTCCGGCCCCGGACCCCTGTAGCTGCCTGCTGTTTGTGGGGAGGACAGACCGGTGAGAGTGAGACACGCCCCCTGTCACAAACTTACAAAGGGCATTCAGCTCAGGGATGCGCGAATGAAGAAGTGCTGAATTTCGCGCTACTGCAGCCTATGCCACACGTTTGTTCTGCTTTTAAAAATTGTTTTGCTTACCTGGAAACACTTTTAACTTTGTTCTTTCCCTCGCCGCTTGCCTCCCGCTCCGGCCCCGGTCCCCCTCAGCTGCCTGCTAATTGTGGGGAGGGTGGACCGGTGAGAGCGAGACACGCCCCCTGCCACAAACTTACAAAGGGCATTCAGCTCAGGGATGCGCGAATGAGGAAGTGCTGAATTTCGCGCTACTGCGGCCTATGCCATGCATTTGTTGTGCTTTTAAAAATTGTTTTGCTTACCTGGAAACATTTTTAACTTTGTTCTTTCCCTCGCCGCTTACCTCCCGCTCTGGCCCGGTCCCCCGCAGCTGCCTGCTGTTTGTGGGGAGGGCGGACCGGTGAGAGCGAGACACGCCCCCTGCCACAAACTTACAAAGGGCATTTAGCTCAAGGACGCACGAATGAGGAAGTGCTGAATTTGCGCTACTGCAGCCTATGCCACGCATTTGTTGTGCTTTTAAAAATTGTGGGCGGACTGGTGAGAGCGAGACACGCCCCCTTCTATGCCCCCCTTGGGCTTGTCCTTCCCCGTTTCATGGGAGCATAAAACCCGGCCCCCATTCGGATCACGCAGCGGACGTGTGCAGCGGGCGCGCCAGCGACGCGCCAAAGGCAAGCCCGTCAGTACCCGTCCGCGCCTGACCGGGCCCAGGGGCCATAGATTCTGGTCAACTCACTACTTATTCCTCTGAGGCACTAAAATCATTGAGGCCCACACTGGAACTCTGCCCTCCTTTAGCGTCCTACACTCTCGACCGTATACAAATTAATGGTATTGCCATCCCTCACACGGAGTGCAACACTCCCACTGCCACTCAATTACCGTCTCCGGCAGTCACATCTAGCTCCGACTTCACCGACACCTGTCTTCGTTTCAACTATCTTAACACGCGATCTCTGGTAAAACATCAGCTTGACATTTTTCTGCTACTTATGTCAGATAAACCAGATGTCCTCCTCCTCACTGAGAATTGGCTTACCCAGGACTCTCTTCCCGACATCTTAGCCGCTCTTCCAGCTGACTATTACATATTGACGACTAATCGGGCACCTGGGAAGGCCGGTGGAGGAGTGGCCGCCATCATTAACAAAACCCTCAAATTCATGATCTTGGCCCCACTGGCACTCGCCGAAACGGAGGATCTGGTTATACAACTTAATATGGAGTCAGGCTCCCTCTTCTTATCTACCGTCCCCCCAAGTCAGCGCCCACTTTTCCCACAAGCCTCAGTGAACAAATGGCAATGTTGGTGATTAACCACGACAAGGAGCTCAGGTTGGGTATATGAACTATTGGTTCAACGACGCACCTGGAGGTCCTCAGTCGGCTGAGTTGTCTGAACTTTTATCCAATCTCAATCTTGTCCAACAAGTTCTCACACCCACTCATGAAGGGGGTCACATCTTGGACCATATATGGACCTATAACATCTCATTTTCCACCCCAGACGTCCTGCCTTGCATTTGGTCAAACCATCACCTGATACAATTTACCATCCCCTCCACTATCTGTAAAAAACTCATGACGCTAGCAGGCGGGGAATCCAGGAAGTGGAACTCTTTAAATAAACCCGACTTTATTAAAACTTTGGAGAATTCAGCCCCCTCCTTCTGTCGCAATGTCAACTCTATGGAGGGAAAAATTGCTGATTGGCTAATATCTACTATTAACACTCATGCCCCCATAGTGAAATTTGGTCGCGCTCGCCGCTCGGAGGCACATAGGTGGTTCTCTCAGGACCTTAAGCAACAAAATCTTGCACTGCGCCATACCGAGAGGAAATGGAGATCTAGCTACTCTGCCAAAGACAAGGAACTCTTTGTCATTTCCCGTAGAGAGTACAAAACTGCTATTTCTTCCACTAAAGCAGCTTATTTTTCCTCTAAATTACTCAATGCCCCCAATAATTCTAAAGTGATCTTTAAAATTGTTAATGACTTGTGCAACGACACCAGAACCACGCTGACACAGACTCCTACTCAAGAGCTCTGTTACTCTTTAAATCACTTTTTCCTCGATAAAATCTCTGCCATCAAAGCTACTCTTCCCAACACCTCTAACTGGGAACCTTCACAGGACATTGCAAGTAACCAAAGTACCCTAGACACGCTTCATCCCATCTGTACTAAAACCTTAGCAGCACTCATGAATCGTGTTGAATCAGGTTCCCCCGAAGACTGCTGTCCCCCGCACGTCGCCAAAGACATATTTACCACCTTGCCCCAGAGCGTGCTTCCTTTTCTTAATGAGTCTCTGTCCCAAGGCATAGTCCCTAGTGTTTTCAAGCACGCTACGGTCATCCCCCTTCTAAAGAAGCCTGAGGCGGATCCCAGTAACCCTATTAATTACCGTCCTATTTCCCTTCTGCCCTTCCTCGCTAAAGTCTTGGAAGCCCACGTGGCCAGCTGTGTGTCCAACTTCAATGAAAGTTCGGATTAATTAGAACCAAACCAAGCTGGTTTTCGCCCAGCACACTCCACGGAGGCTGTGATCTTAGCAGTAATGGGCACCATGAGGGGCAACGCAGACAGAGGTGAACATCAAGCGTTGGTGCTCCTGGATTTGTCGGCCGCGTTCGACATGGTTGACCATACCATCCTCCTTAACCGTGTCGAGCAGGCCGGCCAGCGAGGAGCTGCCTTAGAATGGGTTAAATCTTTCCTCGCAGACCGTACCCAGGCAGTCAGGCTTGGAGAATTTACTGCTCCCAAATTTCCTTCTACCTGCGGGGTCCCACAGGGCTCCTCTCTGTCCCCGCTGCTTTTTTAATATCTACCTCAGACCTCTTATTCATTCACTCAAAATCAGAAACATTACATTATTCAATTATGCCGACGATCTCCAGATCATCTTCTCCCTCAGCTCCCCTAACGTCGTAAGCGAGTTTCAGGCCACCTTACTCCACATTCAGCGCTGGATGGATATAAATCATTTGAAACTTAACCCAGGCAAGACTGAGCTGGTCCTGCCTGGTAATAGTAAGTCCAGCTGGGGCCCGCATTTTTGGCCACCTGAACTCGGGCTCCCCCCAGTCCCGTCCTCCTCCGTGAAAAGCTGAAAGAGATGGAGGAGGGGGTGGAACCACGTGGCACAGATGGCAAATGCGACGTCGGCCAAGCGGAAGCCAGGAAGACAATAAAGAACTTGGACTAGAAACCTGTGAAGAGGTGGAAAAAAGAACAAGTTAGGACAAGAAATCGGAACAGATAGAAACAATGACCAGAGTAAGCAGGGAATTACAAATAAGAAATAACGAATAAAAGGAGTTACATAACCACAGGCATAAACAATGCAAACTAAAGAGACCAACTGCTAAGATAGTTGGAATCAAGAAGCAGAAACAACCAACAGCATCAAAGTTAAAGTTCCAATTGTAGTTCAACCATGGAACGAGGAGGAGGAACCAGAGGTATCCATAGTAGGTGCGTGACATGAGTTATTGAAACTCTGCAGACAAATCGGATCTTCATATGTTATTGTAGGTAACTTTGAACAAGCAAGGATGAAAAAGGCCATATCTGGCACCCAGCTGGCGTAGGTCGGCTCTCAGTTTAGGAAGGCTTTACGGCGGGCTGCAGTTGCTTTAGCATAATCTTGGCAAAAACAACAGGTGATGGACAGAATGCAGAACATGGTCATACATTCACCCCAGTACAGAGATCTGGGCCTAAATCCATCGATTTTTTGCACTCCACACCACCCCAGTTCAGACATGGCCATATGCAAATCAGCCTTGACCCTGTGCCTCATGGGAACAATCCAGCCCGAACTGCCAAGCCATGTCTTTCCTGGACCGGAATCAAGCATCCAAGGACCAGTTTCTGGCTATCAGCCGTCTTCAGCCTGGATAGCTTGACTCCAGTGGTGTGGAGAGCATGGGACTCACGTCTGAGCATACCCATCCCACTCGGGGCGACAAAGGCAAAAACAACAGGTGATGGACAGAATGCAGAACAATGTCATACATTCACCCCAGTACAGAGATCTGGGCCTAAATCCATCGTTTTTTTGCACGGCCTAGGAAAGACATGGCTTGGCAGTTCGGGCTGGACTGTTCCCATGAGGCACAGGGTCAAGGCTGATTTGCATATGGCCATGTCTGACCTGGGGTGGTGTGGAGTGCAAAAAATCGATGGATTTAGGCCCAGATCTCTGTACTAGGGTGAATGTATGACATTGTTCTGCATTCTGTCCATCAATTGTTGTTTTTGCATTAGCATAATCTTGGGCAAAAAGCAAGGAAGAACCGGACCAAGAGATCTTTGGAGAAGACTTAACTGCCGCCAATACCTTCAGTAAGTCTGTGTACTCTAGGAAATACAAAATGACTCCTCTAGGCATCTGTGATGATGATGCTGAAGAGGATGGACGACCAAGCCTGTGCGCTCTTTGGATGTTCAAAAGCGTTCCTTCCGGCATATGGAGAAGCTTTGGAATAAAGGATTTGAAGAAAGCGAGAGAATCAGATCCCTCAATCCCTTCCACCAGTCTCTAAATACGGAGGTTGTTCCGTCTATTACGATTTTCCAAAATCTCAACCTGTTGCTGAAGCACTGAAATTTGTGAGCGGAGACTGGAAAAATGAACACAAGTCTCTTTGAACAAAGTGATGTTCTGTTCAACTGAGGAGACCCGCGTCTCCAATTGGGACCAATTGTCAGTCAAAGTTTGTAACTTAGCATTAGTCTCTTCCATGAAGGGTCGAAGGGACCTAATCTCCTCCAGTATTAACTCCATAGAAACCAGCGACGATGACTTAGGAAGGGATGGTGGATCTTTTTTCAGCCGCTTGGTATTTCATTTTCTAGAGGGAGCCTGGGAGGACTCCATCATTGCGTCGGAGTTGTGTGAGGAAGAGGTGAGGGAATCCTCAAGTTTAGAATACTCTAATAAAGGTGCACTTTGATGTGATGGAAGGAGATGACGAGTTTAACCTCCCCATAAAACTTCACTTAACAACCTCCATCTCAATAAAAAGAGGATATCTTGCAACGTAATCTTGCAGTCGACAAAGAAACAAATGAGAGGAGATGCAGTGAAGGGAAATATGAGAAGAGTCAAGCAGTTTAAAACAGTTATCTAAAAAAGAACAAAACACTGCCAATAGGAGTTGGGCACAACATACAGTAGAATGCAGCAAAAAAGAAGTATCAAAATAATCTGCACGTAAGGAAATGCTCCATATGGTTCGTATTGTGCCAATGAATGCCGTTTAAACAGGCGAGCAGAAATGTCCCTGAAGTAGAATGTCCATCAGGAGATAGCGTTGGTGAGCTGAGGAAGGGACAGTGTTCTGAAGAGAAAGAGGAACTCCTGAAGTGGTTGCGAAGGAGTTTCAAGACTAGTGTTGAAAAGGGAGAGCCTGGTGCATAGCACTATATCCTTGCAGTCTTATTAATGAAAAAATGAAAAAGGCTTGCTAGAATGTGAAAAGGCCGTCTGACATGAATGCACCAGGAAACGGGACCGCTGAAGAAATGTGCGCCATCTCGCTAAACATACAAAATGGGGGCCGCTATGCGAGCCAAATCCACTTCCTGCGGTAAAAAGAGAGGGTGTGCTCGCACTCGGCATCCCGGCATCTTCCGACGTCGTATTGTCCCCTTTTCACAGGCCAGCGAGTGCGGAGAACGGTAGGTCCTCAAGGCGGTCCTCATGGCGGCGGAGCTTCAGTCGTCCGCCGCCATGACCGTCGGGCGCCAAGCCACGCCCCTGATTGAAGTTTATCTGAAGTTTCCAGTTACTATGATATGCAGATGTATGCTATAATCATTCCGAAGACGCCACACTAGGCCTGGTGAAGCCGGTGATCCCCATCCCCCTCCCCCTGAGTGCTTCCAATTGCTCTGCAGGGCAAAGTGTGGCCACAGCTTCTAGCTGGGTTACACCATTTTAGATGCTGACTTGTGATACTCGGGAACTAAAAGGGCTAAAAGAAAATCCAAAGTAAAGCCCTCTGCATTGAAAAGCTGCACCGATAAATGGACCTTACGCCGGGCAGGGCAGGTAGTCACTAAATCCCAAATTAAAGGTCACTCAGGAAGGCTACTGTAATCTTAGCTGAGCTAGACTTACAACTCCAAGGTTCTTAACTAATGCAAAGGCGGTTGGTGGCAGTCCATTCGTTGAGGCAATACGATAACAAGCATTGAAAATGCAATAGGTCTCGCCTTTTATTAAGTTAAAGCCATTTGCTCTGCTAATGGTATTGTATAGCAAAGCAAGTAGCTTTAAGTTAATTAAAGGCGAGACCTATTGCATTTTTAATGCTTGTTTGGTAGGCTGTAGGTTCCTAGATCCGTCCCCAAAGCTGTTCCGCGGTGCCAGGCAGCACCTGAGGCCTCGATGGGCAGAGCACACAGCTCCTGGGCTTGGCTCCTCCACGCCTCCCCCTTATCAGTTTGCACAAGTATTTAAGACCTGGTAATGAAGGGCCTCTCTCTCCCCAAGAAAGCCGGTTTAAAAAGCCAAAACTGCGCAGCAATGACATAGGGCTCGCTGAGATAAATGATGGGGCTGCCTCTTAATTGTGGCCTTTCGAAACCCACTTCCTCCAACCCCTCAGAGCAGATAATCAGGTAGAGTCAGCCCTGCGAGAGTCAGATATGAGGAGGGTGGTTCACCACTCGACAGCGTCACCGAGGCGCCAAAGAGCAGGTTCTCTCCGCACTAGTAGGCGCTGCTGCACACCCCGTGTTTTGGTGAGTAAAGCAGCCAGCAGTGTCAGTGGCCAGCAGTTTTAGTGTTTGTGTAGTGCCATGGTGTAGTGTAAACACTGTTCTCGAGATTCGCTTATTACGCTAACAAGCAGAAGCTTCCCCATTTCATTCTGCTTCTCCCACACAGAACAGCAGCCGGTCAGGCAACAGCAGCACAAGCTTCACACACACACACACACACACACACACACAACTGGCAGGCACCCTCTGGCAGAAGCAGTGCTGCACATACATGTGCTTTCACAAACATACAGAAACACACACACACATCAGTATCAGAAAAAGCTTCACTCGCTCTCTCGCTCACTTACATATGACATGTACAGTCAGGCAACAACAGCACAAGCTTTACACACACATAGCAGGTACAGTACTGCAGCTCATGCTTCATACACACTACATGTACACACAATCACAATTACATACACACATTATAAACGGTACAGCTGTGCACGCAAGTCGGTCAGTTTAAGGAGGCAGTTGCTAGAACTTTTTTAAATTTGTGACCCCATGTCTAATTGCATGTCAAATAATTTTGTATTAAAGTGCACTCTTTTTAAACATTTTCACAGAGGGGACAACCCCCAAATCCCCTTTTGTTGACCAGGCTTGCTTGCTTTGCTTGGTTCCGATGTAACACTCAGCCCCAACTTCTACGCCTTACTACTTTCAAAAGTCACAAGCCGCCACTACAATGCACCCCATTATGTTTAGGAATATGTGGTTGGTACGGCCATCAGTGGCATAACTAATTTAAAATCTGATACTTTACAAATCTCTTCCAATGATACGCATCCAAACACAGCCCATGGATAGAAATCCAAGGGCCTTCAAAAAAGAATGACATTAATAAGAACGTATTTTGGTGCAATTGTAAAGCTAGAAAATGTTAGATGGATGCTGTTAAGATAACGTATGGTACAAACAGACAACCAGAATGCGAGCAATGCGCGTGGCTGGCATTACAATGGCCAGGCCAGAAGCTGATTCTGATCCTTTGGATCACGCACATGCACGTTCTTTCCCGGCGTGTAGGGACCAGAAAGAGCAAAGTCCTATGAACACTCTAGAAAGCTTAAGACAAACCTCAAGGTGACTGTCTAGATGACTCCCCCCTGCACCCCACTCAAGAAGTGCTGAGGATACAGCTCTGTCCCCTTCAGCTTTGACACATGACCTATGACCCAATGTCACTGATCTGGTGTTTAAAAGACCGTAGTATTTTCCTCTGTTTACTTTCCTGTGTACCACCCTGTGGATTTAAAAAACTGCAACTACATGAGTTAAATAAATAACTAAGCTGCCCAGTTTATTTGCAAAACTGACCGATATGCTCACATATTCTTCGAAATACAGATATATTCATTGAAATACAGATATATTCATTAAAATACAGATATATTCATTGAAATACAGATATATTCATTGAACTACATATAATTAATTGAAATACAGAAATATTAATTGAAATACAGATATATTCTTTGTAATACAGACTGTCACTTCCAGTTGTCACCTTTCTGTAAATACTCTTACGTCCTTTACATCAGTGTTTGGAAGATGCTCATCTGAAGTGAAGCAATAAATACTTTTCCACAGCAGCAGCCAAGTGTGAGGCCCTGTATTTGAACTGTCTGGTGCTTAAAAACATTCATGTCTGTGACATCCGAAATCCCAGGTTTTTAAAGGTATAAATGCTTGTTTGTGTGAAATGTATTCACTGCAGGTACCTGGAAGCGGCGGTTCCGTCAGCGGCCAGCAGAGGGCGCTTCTTGTCTGCTGATGAATCTCACTGAGCTGCACATTGGATGAAAAGGAGAAGGGTTTCCTTTTCCGGGTCAGCGGCGGCAGAGACAGCACAAGCAGCGGTGGTGACATCACTTCCGGCCTCTCATGGTCTGTCCAGTCTGCTGCAGAGGAGAAAGGAGCCCTGTCTGGTGGGCAGTTACCGCTATCTACAGACCCACACAGACCCCTCCCTCAGACCCCAGACCTGCCCGTCGCCCCAGACCCCAGATCTGCACCTCCCCCATACCCCAGATCTGCCCCGGCGCCCCCCCCTCAGACCCCAGATCAGCCCCGGCTCCCCCCCTCGGCACCCCAGGAGGAGAAAAGAGCCTGGACATGTCTGCACGGGTCTCTGCTCAGGTAGGAGATTGTCAGCACCTTCTGCCGTGTTTGTAGAAATGGACTGAATAATCCTGGAGGGAATCTCTTCAGGAGCCGGGCTGAGCTGGGCTCTTCTATCCGGGGGCCCCTGGGGCTCAGCTGGGTTCTTGTATCCGGGGGCCCCTGGGGCTGAGCTGGGCTCTTCTATGCGGGGTCCCTGGGGCTGAGCTGGGCTCTTCTATCCGGGGGCCCTGGGGCCCTGGGGCTGAGCTGGGCTCTTCTATCCGGGGCCCCTGGGGCTAAGCTGGGGTCTTCTATCTGGGGCCCCTGGGCCTGAGCTGGGCTCTTCTATCTGGGGCCCCTAGGACTGAGCTGGGCTCTTCTATCCGGTGGCCTCTGGGGCTGAGCTGGGCTCTTCTATCCAGGGTCCCCTGGGGATGAGCTGGGTTCTTCTGTCCGCGGGCCCCTGGGGCTGAGCTGGGCTCATCTATACGGCGGCCCCTGGGGCTGAGCTTGGCTCTTCTATCCGGGGACCCTGGGGCTGAGCTGGGCTCTTCTTTCCTGGGCCCTGGGGCTGAGCTCTTCTATCTGGGATTCTCCGGGTGAGTAGTGCGCTTTATAAATGCTTGATTGATTGATTGATTGATTATCTGGGGGCCCCTGGGCTGAGCTAGGCTCTTCTATCCGGGGGCCCCTGGGCTGAGCTCTTTTAAAACCACATCTCGCCTGTGCTTTACCGCACTTTTATAAGTGTGCCTTAGTACTCTAATGAGGTTAGGATCTCTAGGGGACGCTGATAGGGCAGCTCTGAGTTCTCTGTTAGCCCTGGAGCAAATGTTATCAAACCACCTAGGGTCGGGTAGAGGTGTAGCTGCGGGTCTGGTGATTAGTTCTTTAATACCTGCGCATAGTAAGAGAAAAGCAGAGACTGCCTCTGGGTTAGGGTTAGCCAGTGTGAGACAAGTCTCACAGAGTGATGGATAGTTGTATACCATCTTTTGGAACACCTTCGTGCAGTCCAATGCTTTCCATTTAACTCTTAGGTTGTCAGTGGAAATGTCTAAATTGCCAGCCCCTGGCTCCTTTCTAGTTTTGGGTCTCGGGCCTGCCCAGAAAGAGACTAAGATGGGATTGCGATCCCCAAAAGTCGATGCCCTAACCTCTGCCCAAACCAGATGATCTTCTAATGGCGCAGATATAAAAACATACTCTATAGTTGAGGATCGACCAAAACCTCTATAAGTCGGTGTTGAATTTTCCCCATTATTTACAGAAACAATATCCATAACATTTAAAAGGCTGCTATTTGATAGGTGGTTTATTAATTCGTGTCCTCTCTTACATGGATTAACTCAGATATGCTGGGTGGGACTCGCAGTATTTCCCCCTGCTATCTTCGCATTAAAGTCACCTCCCAAACATATCCCTACCGGTTTATGCTTTCCCAGTAGATTAGCCATGTCTGAAATAAAGTTAAAAAGATTAACAAAATTAACGTTAGGTGTGGTTAAGAAGTCCTTATTATAAAAATTAATAAAAACAAATAGAACCCCCCCGTGTATAAATCAGTACTTGAAAGTTAGCGTTTCTAATGGGAATTAATTTCGGTCTGCCACCTGATGCGATACTGACCCATATTGATAAACCGCCAGAGGGTCTACCGTGTTTGGGGGTATAATATTATAGCACTCATATCCTTCTAGGTAT
Organism: Lissotriton helveticus; assembly: GCF_964261635.1. NCBI lineage: Eukaryota > Metazoa > Chordata > Amphibia > Caudata > Salamandridae > Lissotriton > Lissotriton helveticus. The sequence goes on along the minus strand of NW_027611671.1, from coordinate 242,380 downwards.
AATTCTTTAGTTGCCCAGGATAAGGATATCAAATTTATTTACCATATTAACCCATTCTTCGATGTCTAGTTTAGGAGCCAGACCAGCCACATTCCTGCTCAGCACCAGTAGTAATGAGTCAGAATGATCATTTGGAGAAAGTTTCCACCTCAGTGTCAATATTAATTTTAGGAGTCTCAAAGGGTGCCGCGAATACAGAAACAGTCGGTTGAGATTTAGAAAAAGGTCAATCAAGAGTGTCTAGGTCAAAGACGGGAGAGAACCTATTTACCGATTGGGAAAATGGGCTAATGAATGAGCACTGTGTCGGTGGTGGTCTATAAAAGAAGCCGAGGGGTAGTGTACTTAGGTTTGTGGGTAGGGGGTAATTAGTCTCTCTAACAACTAGTTTAGATCTAACAATACCTGGTCGGCTAAAGTTGATGACAATACAATCACCCCTAATAGCTTTTTCTGCTGGTCCCACCCAGCCTACCCTTCGTACCATTAGAATATCATGTATATCCCACCTCCTGTACCCTTTGTATTTAGCCAGCCAATCCACACTTTTGTTCCGAAGTTGTTCCCAGGACTCTATTTGGTTTTTCTCTAATGGAGGTACCCCTGCAAGAACCAAAGCATACGGGCAAGATGCTGGAGGTAGAAAACCTCCTTGTTGTCCGCTGATACATCCTGCCTTTCATCCTGACTCCCCGCCGGACTCCCGTGTAGCTGAAGTGCGCCTGACTCTAAAGGTGCAATCCCGAAATTTCTGGCTGCTCACATGAGGAAGATACGCCGTGTGCCATTTTCGGCCTAATCCGGAGCTGAAGCCGGGGCCTCGAGTTTTAACCCTGCTGGGTTGGAGTGCAACAACATCGGCCGCATGACTTGGGTGGTTCCGGTCTCCCAAAGTGGCGTTTTTGTCCCTTCCGTTTTGGATGGTGTCCGGTGGCAGTTTTATCCTGCAACTACGGCGGCTCGCCTTAAGAACTGTCTTTGTTGGGGATCCGCCGCCCGGAGACCCCGCTGAGCTCCCGGGGTTGATGGGCTAGGTTCCTCGCTGGCGGCGACGGTGCTGAGATTGTACTTTTGCATTGCTAACAGTTGTCATCTGTAGTGCCTGTGCCTGGTGCCCTGAAGTAGTCGACCTCCGGGGTTCGGATACCCGCCCGGTCGCTCATTGAGGGGCGATGGAGCGGGCTGAAAGCACACCGTCGCTACGCACAATAATGGCCGCCATTTGGGAGCTCCACGACCGTGTCACCGCCACTGTCCAGAAGTTGGGGGTACCGGTTGATTACAATTGCCGGAGACCGGACACTGACCCTTTGATGGTAGTGAGCCGGGATGCCTCACCCGCGGTGCAAGAACCGATCGCTATCGAGGACTCTGTGTTGGAATCGGACATGGAACTTTCTTGCGACCCTAAGATGGCGGCGAGCGAGCCCGAAAGTACTGGCTGTCTGGATTGCCCCGTGTCGATATTGCCCGAGCTAGATGTGACTATCCCTGTACTTCAGTGTGACTTCCCCAGTGAATATCAGATTATTGCATCGCCTCTTTTATTTCCGAGTGACCAAAAACGCTTTGCTGACTTATCGCTGGTGGGCAGTGAACTTGCTTTGACATTACGACTCTGTGACTGTTTATCCTGGTATCACTCCTTTCGTGTCGTCTTGGACACTATTCTATTTCTGGATGTTCTCGCTTGGATGGCGGTTCGACTGGCCAGGGCTCGCATGACGAATCGTGACTTGGTTATAATGGATCGTGTGGGCCAGGGCTGAATTTGAATTAACTTTCGTGCAATGACTTTCTTCTAGTTCTGCTGGGTTTAGTCTGTGGGCGTGAGGGCCGGATGGGATTCTGACTGTCTGGGTTTGGCGCTACTACCATGCTCGAACAGGGATTTGCTGCCTCTGTGGCGCCGGGGGCCTGGCGGGGTGGTCCCCCTTTTTTTCCTGTCGGTGGCTCCCCTATTACTTTGTTTATTGGTCGATCCTAATTTGCTGCATATTACGGTAGGGGATGTCTGCTTTTGGCGGGGGGGAAGGGAGTTCAGGAGCCCGTATCGTTTTGTAATATATCTCCTCCTCCAGCTTTTCCCTTCCTTGGGTGTAGTTTAGGGGGCGACAGGCACGCTGCTAGTGGGGTTAGGTCGTAGCCATCTGCAGGGGTGCAGGGTGGGGGGTTGAGGTTTTATTTTTTATTTTTCCTTTGTTTTGTTCTATGACCTTTCTATTTCCCTTTTCCCTCTTCACGAGAGATGTGGCATATTCTCCTTATCCTTTCCATCTCATATCTGGGTGTCGGCCGCTTAATTCGCATATCCTCCATTCCTGGGGGGTGGGTACTGATGTGGTTTATTTGTGGACATCTGTATTGTTTCGTTTTGCCTCGGTTCTTAACTAATATTGAAATCTCGCTGATATTTGATTGTAATGCACTTCCTTAACCCGTCTGCCCGCCCACGGCAGTATTTTCTTTGTTACCTGACACCCGATATGTACATTTTCCTCTTGTGTTATAATTAATAAAAATAAATATTAAAAAAAAAAAAACATCCTTGTTTGGCTCAACATGTTTGCCGATATTAATATCGACAGTATTCGAGCGGACTGTCGTGACGTCATGAGCATAAATGACACTCATGTTTTGAATATTAGCAGGTCCAATGCATGTTTTTAAAGCTGCAGAATCATTAGTTTTACTGTTAATATCACAGGGGGCAGATAACGACTTTGCAGTTTGAGGTACATATTGCCCACTCTGGGCTAAATTTCCCTGGGGACCGGCCTTTTCAGGCTGCTGATTAGGTTCCCTACAGGGAGATTTTGCCTTAGTGGTTAAGGATTCCAGGCGATCTAGACGCTTCCTTTTTTTTTTATTTTATTTTTTTAAACATTTTTATTTAAAGGTGACACAAGCATTTTAAACACATACAAACTATTTTGTTTAACAAAAAATTTCCAAAATCAGCGTAAATATTTCAAGAAGCAGTGAAAGAAGAAAGAAAAAGAAAGAATGGAATGAGTAAATGAAATTACAAAATAGTAAGAAGAAACAGGGCTCAATTTCACATTAAATCAATTCACAAGTAGGAAACAAGCAGCCCCAAATTCTATCTATTTTAACCAGTGCTTTAGCACCTCTTTTCCTAGCTAACAGTATTTCCATATGATGTATCTCTGTAACCAAGCACCACCATTCATTTGCATGAGGTGATTGTTCCAATATCCATGCTCGAGCTATGACCAGCCTTGCACATGCTAATAGAATAAAAATTAAGTCTTGAAATGGAGAACAGTTAAGTTGCAAGCCTAAAAGGATCATGTCTGATGATAATGGTACCTCGATTAGGTGTTTTGATCTCAGAATATTTTCTATGCCGTCCCAGAATGAAGTAAGAACAGGGCATAGAACCAGCATATGTTCTAAATCAGTAGCCTGAGTATGACACTTTGGGCATTTAGTACGATCGTTGAAAACGTTGTTGGGAACCCATTTACTTATTTGTAAAGGGGTATAGTAAAGTTGACATATCGTTTTGCATGCTTGGAGTTTTAAGCTTGAAGAGTGGATTAATGTATCAATTTTGTTTAAAAAAGAGGAAATGTCATTTGAGCTAATACCGGTCGTAAACCGTAGAGCCCATTTCTGTGCTAATTTGGGACAATCATCTATCTTGCCTTCAATAAAGCATTTGTATCCTTGACTAATGGTATTTTTCTTGTTCCCCACTCCTTTATACATGCACAGCCATAAATCTGAATCAGCAATCTCTTTAAGGTTTAATTTCCCTATAAGGAAGTCGCGTATTTGTATATACTTAAAATAAGTATTTGCGGGTAATTTATATAATAGCCTAAGTGTATCAAAATCCAAGAAGCCTGACGACCCATATAGGTCCCCCAATCTTACTATGCCTCGATTCGCCCATATTTTACATCCTGAATCACTAAAAATACTTGGTAATCCTGGATTATTCCAAAGGGTTAAAAGAGAATGATAGAATGATGCTTTATTCTGGGTCATTACTATCTTCCATATGCTGATTATATCTTTCGCAGTCTTGAACTTAACTCTTTTAAAATAATTTGGGTCATTATTTCTGGCCAAAAATTGTAATGAATCTAATCCTAACATAAATTGGTGAAAGAAATATGGATTACTAGAATTAAACAAGCTCTGTAACCGTCCCAAAAATGATGCAAAATAGTACATTCTGAAATCCGGAAAGTTAAGCCCTCCTTTAATGAAAGGTAGTTTCAGGGAAGAAAGTGCTCTACGATTCTTTTTAAAGCCCCATATAAAACTGCCCAATAAGCCTTCAAGTTTCCTAAAAAATATTTTATTTATCTTCAAAGGAATGCATCTAAATAAGTATAGAAATTTTGGCAAAATATTCATTTTAATAAGATTAATTCGCCCAATAAGGTTTAAAGGCACCTTATGCCATTTTTTAAGGAGAGCCTGAGTGTCTTTTAGTAAAGCATCATAGTTCAATGCCATTATATCCTTGATATTAGATGTTATCTTGATACCTACATAGGTAGCAGCATGGCATATTCCCGTTACTGGTATCTGTGGTTTATAATTGGCTATAATTTGAGTCTTGCCTAGATTTAACTTGTATCCAGAAACTTCACCAAATGCATCCGCTTCATTGATAATTCCTGCCATAGCTTCCATCACATCAGTAGTATAAACTGCCAAATCATCCGCGTAAGCAGTAATTTTAAGCGATCTTGTCCCAGATGTAAATGGTTTTATCAACATCTGTTCTTGTATAGCATTAATAAAAGGTTCCATGGCGAGAGCAAATAATAAAGGTGAAAGCGGGCATCCCTGCCGGGTCCCTCTCAAAATTAAAAATTTAGAAGTGAGTAAACAATCGTACCCAATTACAGCATTAGGGCGGTCATAAAGTGCTTGAATTTTAGTTAAAAATTTAGTTTTAAACCCAATTGCTTTAAGAATTACCCAGAGATAATCCCACCCCACTCGGTCGAAAGCTTTTTCAGCGTCGAGTAATATCATTCCGAGTGGGGAGGGATTAGTGGCTGCTATGTCAAACAGAGTAATAGCCGTGTTTACGTGTTGGGTTGTATCTCTGCCTACTACAAAGCCATGCTGATGTTCACTAACCAACTTAGGCATGAGGGGGGAAAGTCTTGTGGCAATTAGTTTAGCGAATACCTTGGCATCAGCATTAATCAAGGAGATAGGGCGGTAAGACCCGCATTCCGTAGGTGGTTTGTTCTTTTTAAAAAAAATATAATTTTAGCAGTATTCCAAGAGGTCGGGGCCCTATCTGTTGTACTTATCTGATTAACAACTGAGCAGAATATTGGAAGTAATTCCTCGCAACATATTTTATAAATTTAAATCGGCAAAGTGTCATCCCCTGCAGCCTTCCCAGAGGGAAGAGAGAAGATAGCTGTTTTTGTTCTTCCTTAGTGAAATCTTTTTCCAATTCTTCCATATCTACTATATCCTTCTCTAGCCGCCAATTGTTTCTAATATAATTTTCCACTATCGCCGTAGGGGGGATGCCCTGTGGGGTGTATAATTTAGTATAGTATTCTACAAATTGTTGCAATATCTGTTCTGGACTAGTATAATTAATACCATTTGCGCCTTCTATGCTCTTTATTAAAGAAGTAAATCTATCGTCAGCGATTTTGTAAGCGAGGATTTTACCTATTCTATCGCCGCTCTCGTATTGCGAGAATTTATATTTATGTAGTTTAGTCGTAACTTTGTCTCTTAAGAATTTCTTGGTCTTGCATCTTAATGTTATCAGCTTAAGTTCTAGTTTAGCTTTATTTAGGTTATGAGAAGCCCCCGTGCCTTCTTTTCTGGTAATTTCTGCCATATGTTCTTCTAGCCCCCTTATCCTTGATGTAATACAGCGGATCTCGTCCTTACGATTGGCATTCTGTTGGATAATAAACTGTTGGGCGAAATCTCTGATGCTAGCTTTACAACAGTCCCAAACTGAGGTAACTTTAGCCGTATCAATATTAAACTCTAGAAATTCTTTTATGTGTTCTTTAAAAAGAGAGATAAACCTAGGATTAGATATCAGATGTCTGGGAAAGGAGAATAACCTAGGTTCTGTCTTTTTAGATACGATCTTGAAGATTACCACTATAGGGTTATGATCAGATGTTACCTTTGGGCAAATCTCCATTTTACAGCCTTCCAAAATATGATTCGTTGCCCAAGCCATATCTATACGCGAGTACATTTTATGTGGTATTGAATGGTAAGTATATCCTGCAAGCATAGGGTAAAGGTGCCGCCAAACACCTTTCAGTTTATGTATGCGGGCTAGTTCTAGAATAGATGCCCTAGTCTTACGCATTCTTTGTGAAGAAATGCCCTTAGTCGTATCTTTTGCATAATTAATAACACAATTAAAATCCCCCATAAGTAATAACTCCCCTTCCCAACCAAGTAGTTCAATATTTAATCGGTCAAAAATTGCTGCATCATCATGGTTAGACCCATAAACTGCACAGAGGGTATATTTGAGATTAGACAGCGTAATTTGAGCAATTACCCATCTTCCGGCTTTGTCTGATGCAACCCTATTAACTTCAACCTTAAATAGCTTTCTCTTGAGTATAGCCACCCCGCGGATAGAGGCATTCAATGGTGTGCATATAATAAGCTCATAACCCCCCTGCTCCAACATTTTCCTATCCTGGTATCGTATATGTTTTTCATTTAATAATGCAAAATGAGGGTTGTACATTTTTAATTCTTCAAAGACAAGTTGTCTTTTGTTTTTATTATTAAGCCCTGAAACATTCCAAGCAAGGCAACTAACTTGGCTCATGTCTTAATTCAGATATATCTTGGACAACTGCTTCAAGGAAAAAAAACCCTTGGCATCAGCATTAATCAAGGAGATAGGGCGGTAAGACCCGCATTCCGTAGGTGGTTTGTTCTTTTTTAAAAAAAATATAATTTTAGCAGTATTCCAAGAGGTCGGGCCCTATCTGTTGTACTTATCTGATTAACAACTGAGCAGAATATTGGAAGTAATTCCTCGCAACATATTTTATAAATTTCAATCGGCAAAGTGTCATCCCCTGCAGCCTTCCCAGAGGGAAGAGAGAAGATAGCTGTTTTTAGTTCTTCCTTAGACAACTGCTTCAAGGAAAAAAAACCCTTCTAAAATGGTAAATTTGTACCTCATATTGTATCTACTTGTGTCACCTTTTTCAGTTTCCCCTAAGTCCCCCCCACCCCTCCCCCAGACTCCCCCTAGTCTCAACCTGCGTCCCTCCCCACACCCTGTACCTACCCGGAAGCCTACCCCTATCTTCTGCTGCCGTTGGATGGGCAGCCAGACAGTGGGAGCTCCCCAAGGACCTCCCTCCCTCCGTATTAAATCATACGTGAGTATCCTATTACCCTATTAGAAGAGTAGGGAAAAGAGTAGAAAAAAATAATAAGGTATGAAAAGCACCCAAAAAGAAAAAGAGAAAATGAGAAATAAAAAAAAGAGAGCCAACCCTCTATGATCTGTCTGAAATCAGTGTTTTTCTTTTAAATTTTGGAGGCTAATGATCATTAACCAATGAAGCAAGAAATTGCTCAGCCTCTTTAAAGTCATCAAATATGTGGGTGTGGCCTGCTTTTATAACTTTAAGCCTGGCAGGCTCCTGAAGATAGACCACTGCCCCCTTAGATTTTAAAGGGTCTATCAACTTTCGCAGCTCCCATCGTTTATCCATTGTAGTTTTGCTGAGATCAGACTTCGTGAAAAATGTAACATCATCCACCGTCACCGGAGTATTGGGCCTGGCTTTGATGGATATTGCCTGTCTTAATAAAAAGTTTCCCAGATAAATCAGTATGGGTCTAGGGAATCGGCCATCTTTTTTCTTCGTAAACATAGGTAGTCTGTGAGCTCTTTGTATTTGGGAATCCCAATCCCAATCGGATAGATCTGGGAAGGCCTTATGTAGAAACTTGACCATATATGCCCGGGTGTCTGCCCCTTCTGACCCCTCGGGTATTCCAAAAAATCGCAGATTCTGGCGCCTTTGGCGATTTTCCAAATCCTCAACCTTGTTCTTGAGTGTCAAAATATCTCTATCCTGACAATCTGAAGTTATAACGGTAGTAGCAAGCGTTTCTTCAACAGTAACAATCCTTTGCTGGATTTCAACAATCTCCTCAGTAACATTGTGCAGATTACTTCTAACCTCCTGCAAACAACTCTGCATTTTACAGTTGTCTTCTCTTAATTGAGAAAAGCTATGCTGAACTTCTTGGCGATGTTCTAATAGCGTCTTCAGAATTAAATCCAATGAAGTTCCCATGGGGGAAACTGCAGGTGTTTGAGGCGGTTGTTGTTGGGGTGAGGTTGGTATCAATGCTGGGTCTAATGCAGTCAAAGGAACCTGAGTGATTTCACTGCAAGCGTAGAAAGAAGACGAGGAGTCAGCATTTTCACCCAATATAATAGTGGAGCTGGAGCTGGAGCCATTACCTATTACCTTCTGAGAAGCTATCTGCAGAGGATCTGGAGATATATTTTTACTGCCGGGTGTATTCTTAAAGTTATTTATGCTATTATTGTCAGAGAGGCGTTTGGCTATGGATTTTACTCCTCCTTTTGCCTGTATCCACTTACGCAGTGGGCTCTGATCCTTCAAAAGTTTTTCCCGGGTGCTGGCGCTGGCAGATGTCAAAGTCGATGGCAAAATGTTTAAATTCATGCCTCTGCCCTTCTTGACCTTAATCTTAGCTTTCCCTTTCCTTTTTAAAAGACCAGTGTTTTTACCGTTGATCGTTATCACGGCATCATCTTCAGTCTCTTCAGTCTCTTCACCCTCGGGACCCTCTCCAGCCCCTAGGTCCTCATACTCATCCTCGTTGGATTCTACTGCTAAAAAATCGGTTGTAGTTTCATTAGAGACGCTTGTTATGTTTGTATTTATATGATTAGTAATCTCGGTATTGATGACTGAGTTGGCCGGTGAGTCAGGTTGATTAGATACCTCATTAGTACATCATCGGTGATCATCCTCACACTCCCCGTATCAGATCCTGGGGTCTGTACCCCCTTGTTTGCCCCCTCAAGACCTTGACAGTCTTCAACAGGGCGCTGTACCGTATCCGCCTCTGACTGACATGTATTAGCAGAAACGGCATTGGTGTCATCTGGCATTGTAGGCATGTCATTAGTGGGAGTAGTGCCAGCGTCTGATTGATTATTGGCCGTGGGGCTAGTAGAAGAAGCCAGAGAGTTAGCTAGTCCCTTATTGCTAGCAGTAACAGTTACATACTTTCCAACAGTTAATGCTGTATCTTTGACCCCTGAGGCCAGTAATACCGATGGACGGATTATTATTTGTTTACTAATTTGGTTACCTTGCATGCTGGGGGAAAGAGCGTTCAGGGTAGTGGCAGGTTTGGTAACAGGTTTTGGTGTTAATGGTGTTGCTGTTGCTGGCACTGTTGTTACATGCTTAACCACCACCGCCGCCGGCACCACAGTCTCTTTACCCTCATTAATCTCCTTCTGTAATTTATTCAGGCGAGGAGGGTTTTTGGGCGCGTTTTTAGGGGCCATCACTGCACCGTTCTTCTGTCTCTTCTTACTCCTAGTCCTCGCCACAGCGGGGCTTTTGTTTAACCTCTCTCTGCCGCTTGACCTCTTAGCTGGGAGGCTGCTGGTTTTTTGCTCCTACCTGGCGTTTTTTTTCCCCTCTGCACCACGCTGCTCTGCCGAGGCTCCGATTCCCCGTAGTCTCACTTGCCGGGTTGCCCTTGCTCAATCCGCTCGTTCCGCCTCCTCCGCCTCTCTCTGCAGCTGCAGCTACTGCCTCAAGGATTCCACAGCTACCGGCTCCGCATAGTAATCATACGGCGTTCCTCTCCTCCTTTCTCGAGCAAACACAGCGGGTAAGCAGGTTAGGGAATTTTCTCTTCTTTAACAGGTTTGCCGCGTCTCTGAAAGCAGTTTTAAAGCAGTCTTAGCGCAAATTAGAGCTCCGGCTCATCAGATGTCTACTCCATTCTCCAAGTACCGTGCAGTTCAGCGCGGCTAAACACGAAGGTCGGGAGGTCCCGTAGAAGCGTCCTCACTGTGGCGGCTTCAGTCCGCCATCTTGCCTCCCGGAATCTAGACGCTTCCATAGTTTTGCAAAGCTTTTATCCACAATCCCTTTAACACGTTCATACAGTGTGTCTATAATAATATCTATGGCAGTGTCCCCAAGTGTAAAATTAGAAAAACCAGTCTGTGTGGACTCCGTCTGTGTGTATACAGAGTTACTTAAAACATCCAATGAAACTAAATCAATTGAGTCACTACTAGGGATTGGGTCTACTATGGCCTTCAGGCCTTTAATCCATGTATTCAATTTGTGCATTTTGAGTTCAAGCGTGGAGGTTGTTTCCGTTTGGAGCAAACTGGTTTCGCCGCCTTCCTCTTCCTTTTAGGGGATATGTCCGAATTAACCAAAACTGTAATGTCAATTGGGCAGCTCCTAGATAAAGAGTCCACTATTGCACCTATATGGTCAGAACCTTCCACGTTCAGTAAGTTATCTCCAATTAATGGGTGTGGACAGTGGTCAGCCTCATTGTATACCATTATTTGAGGGTCACTTATATCAGTGTTCTCAACTTGTACTGCAGGTTGGGGTTTTGTGAGACCCAGGGATAAACGTCTCTCTGTCAGTTCGATCTCGGTACTGACTATGTCCATTGCCCTTTCCAACATAGTATCTGTAGATGTAGCATTACGATCTGTGGCGGTTGGATTTTTTTGCCCATGGTGTGTTTTACCCCAGACATTCAATAGGTACTTTAAAAAAATACACCCCACTCACTGCTGCAGGGTCCAGCTGTCCTTGGAATGGCAATATCAGGGGGGGTGGCCCTGCCCGGCCTCGAACGATCCCGGACGGGCACAGACAGGCCCGCCCTTGGCCTGGGCGAGCCCACTCACGTCCCGCACCGCGGGGTCTCCCTGGCAGATTTATGTGGTGGTGACGCGGGTCCTCTCGTGCCTCTTCCCGCGAGACCGCACTGCCTTCTGGGGGATGTAGTTCCCTGGCAGTCAGCGGTCCGTGAGGAAAGCGCGTGGATGGCTTGATGTAAGGATTGAGCCCGCAAATCTCAAGAGGCTCTAGGCGGCAGCAATAACGGGCAAAGGAAGTACTTCAGAAGACCAGGTAATCTGCAAACAGCGTCCCGCGCCGCGGGGTCTCCCTGGCAGATTTATGTGGTGGTGACGCGGGTCCTCTCGCGCCTCTTCCCGCGAGACCGCACTGCCTTCTGGGGGATGTAGTTCCCCGGCAGTCCGTGGTACACGAGGAAAGCGCGTGGATGGCTTGATGTAAGGATTGAGCCTGCAAATCTTAAGAGGCTCTAGGCGGCAGCAATAACGGGCAAAGGAAGTACTTCAGAAGACCAGGTAATCGGCAAACAGCGTCCCGCGGGGTCTCCCTGGCAGATTTATGTGGTGGTGACGCGGGTCCTCTCGGGCTCTTCCCGCGAGACCGCACTGCCTTAGGGGGTATGTAGTTCCCCGGCAGTCCGCAGTCTGCGAGGATAGCGCGTGGATGGCTTGATGTAAGGATTGAGCCCGCAAATCTCAGGAGGCTCTAGGCGGCAGCAACAACGGGCAAAGGAAGTACTTGAGAAGACCAGGTAATCGGCAAACAGCGTCCCGCGCCGCGGGGTCTCCCTGGCAGATTTATGTGGTGGTGACACGGGTCCTCTTGCGCCTCTTCCCGCGAGACCGCACTGCCTTCTGGGGGATGTAGTTCCCCGGCAGTCCGCGGTCTGCGAGGAAAGCGCGTGGATGGTTTGATGTAAGGATTGAGCCCGCAAATCTCAGAAGGCTCTAGGCGGCAGCTACAACGGGCAAAGGAAGTACTTCAGAAGACCAGGTAATCGGCAAACAGCGATATCAAACTGGACCAAGGTGGGATGCAGACAAAACATGGGGACTGTATCAACCTAGAAAAACAATTGTATCAGTAATGACGTCCAGTACCAGCTCTTTGATGCAGTCATCTTTAGTAACAAATCTGTAGTGAATAGAAAATATGCGGCCCTGACCATGCATGGGGTCTGGTGGAGGAACTCTTCTCAGTCGTTATTTCGCTTGTCGTTGATGTGTATTTCATGAAGAGTCGAGATTCCTTTCTCTTTCAGGTGCTTTAGATTGTGCTGAAAGGTTTAACCTGCAGACCTTTCTTAAGGGATCTCTCTTGTCACATGCATTTCTTTGCCCCTGAAGCACTGGGCATTGGTAAGACATTATCTGCAGCAGGAGCAATTGCTATTCCCATTGACGTTTTCTGATGTGCTAGAATCTGGTTACTTCCGGGATCATGACGGGAGCAGATGAGCTTGCCTTAGGCTCGCCTTCAGTACACCAGTGGCACATCTGCACTGTGAACATCTTAAGAAGCGTTAGAAGAGAAAAGAGTAAGCTGCCCCGCCCACTGCCAAACACTGGAGTGGGGAAGCGAAGGCTTTGCAGTGGAGTTACACCGCCGCCATTTGAATGCAGGTAAAAGTGATTCAAGCAGATTCAAATTCAAGCAAATCCAAATCGTATTCAAGCAAATTTGAATTGTATACCCCCCAGTAAAGTTAAAAACTAAAAGCTACCCCAAACTTGTATGACAACATCGCCCCGTGACATGTAAGTACAAATAAGCAATGTACAAATGAGTAAGGTATTTTTAAAATGAGAAAGGGAAAATGTAAAGTGTTTTAAAGAGCTTAAAAACGCGGTGCGGAAGGCAAGCGGTGTCTCTTACTTTTGCTCTCTCTTAGGGATTCTTGTTTCAACAATATCTTTTTTAGGTCGAGCCTAGCTCTATGGGAGGCTTCTTGTGAGCACTCTAAACTTCTCTGTATGGGTCTGACTCCTCCCACACATTGGATTGGCCTTTGCATGTGTCTTTCAATAATGGAAGCGCGCAAACGGCCAAAGGCGGGTGCATGCCCCACCTCTTCTCAAAGGTTCACTCCCACCTTGTTTTGATCTCGGGAGCGAGTAGCAGCGTGCAGGGTGGCAGCTGCATTCCTCATTTTGGATTAGGTTACTAATTAAACACAGTGTAGTCACTTTCACGTTAGCGGCGCGCTTGTTAAATTTCCTGTTACTTTGCTCCCACCCCCCACCCTTTGTCCGTGTTCACCAGGCTATCGTCCCCCGCTGTCCGCATACCCTTTGCTCCCGCCCCCCACCTTTGTCCGTGTTGAACATGCTCCCGCCCTCCTCCCGTTGTCTGCATTTCTTTTTTGTTTCCGCCTCTTCACCTGCGGCGGCCCATGAGGTGCTCCCCCGCCCTTGCCCGCCCGCGGCACACCACTGTTTATTAAAAGGTTGAACAGAGTCAGCAAAAACCAATGGCAAAGCCAAAAGGTGTGACCTATTGGCTTTGCCAATGCTTGTCTGCCAAGCCGGTACACGAGGTGCATCAGTGTTGGGGTAACGGATCCGGTGAGGAGAAGGAGGGGGAGGAGAAGGACTGGGAAAAGGGATGTCTGAAATCGCTGCCTCTTCTGCAGGACCCATCTCTCTCTTTCTTCCCTTAAGGGAGATTTGTCACCTTTGCTGTAAAAGACTTCCCATGGTGTGCCTGGCATGGCGACCTCTCCCAGGCATGGGCACTTGCTGCCAGTTTAGCAATGGCGACATTCATTTAAAAAAAAAATAAAAAAGGCGAGCTGCCAATTAACAATTAACAGTGCCTCAGTGCTTGCTGTCTCATTATCCATGATATCGATTTAGTCAATCCGGTTAATAAAAGAGACATGCCTAAGGCATCTGGCGCAGTGTGCGGGGGGCTCTGCTTGGGCAGCACGAGGAGCTGGGCACAGACTCTGGCTGGCAGATCAGGTGCCCGCATGCTCCCTCTTCATTGCCTGCTTGCACGAGTGTGTATGCTTGTACGTGTGCCTGGATCTGCTTGGTTCTGTTGGTGGTTGATTTGTGTTGCAGCGGCATGACCCCACAAACAGTAGCTTCAAAGATTAGTGCTATTCTAAGCAAACCCCCCCTGCGCCTAAACCCTATTCTCCTGCATGGCTAAACACGTATTAGGTCCGGTAGGCGAGACATATTGGCTACGCCATTGCTTGATTATTTTTTGTAATTGAATCATACTTGAGAGAGGGAGTTTTTTATTTTGGTCGACTATTATTGGTGTTGATGAGTGTCCAGTGATAGATGGAGTGGTTATGGTGGAAATAGAGGGTTATTGACCATCTGGAGAGAAACACAATAGATTATTCAGTTTACTTATGATGCATTGCCTTTTATGAATTTTTTTAAGTCGATTTGTTTTGGGATAACTAACTGATCTAAAACAAGCTTGGTAGTGTTGTAAGATATTTTTATCCCTATACTGGCGCTATTTCATATTTAATGTTTTTTTAATTAAATTATTGTAAATGTTTTAGACACTTTTATGCAAAATAAAGTATTGAATTGATAGAGAGAGGGAGGTGGTCAACAAAGCAACAAACAAAGAGACAATCCCAAGGATCAATGCCTGACAGAGGCCGCTAACTTAGGGGACGATTAGGATGGCGGACGGATTGCCACCGCCATGCAGGCGGTGGCGATCCGTCCGCCATCCTTGCCCATCTGCCACCTATTTCCCCCCGCCATATTACAATGGCGGGGGGGACTGTGGCAGACGGGAAGACCGTACGCCTCTTTACTGCTGCGGTCGCCTTGCGACCGCGGCTGAAAAGGTATAATATGGTGGCGGTGTCTATCAGACACCGCCAGCCATATTAGGATGGGCTGAGGGTAATGCCTTTCCATGGCGGAAATGCCACCACAAAAAGGCATACGGTTCTTGCTTTGGTGGCCCATTGTGGGCCCCCAGGGTAAAAGGGCGTGGGGGGTTGGGGGTTACAACATGGCAGGCACCGCGCGGTGCCTGTCATGTTTGGGATATCTTGATGACCAACCTAGAGGTGGCACCGCAATTGATGGCCCGTCTGACCTTGCTTCACAAAATGTCAGCATTCCAGGATTTAACCCACCACTGTAAGAGTTAGCTGGCTATGGCCTTCATAGTGGGAGTTGGCTTTTTGTGGGCGACCATGGGGCTTGGCACCCTGACATTTTCTTTTCCTGTTCCCATGTCCCTTCCCCTCGTGTTCTCCCTCATCCTCCTTCCCGGATCATCTGCGGGATTTTCTGGGCCACATCACCTCTATCTAGAGGGGTTATTTCATTTATTGTTTTTCCTGTTTTCAATGTCTTCACACAAGTTCTAGTTTACACAGTATCTTGGACTCTGCTGGATCGATAAACTTCCATCCCTGTAATATGCTCATTGTATATGAAAAATCAATAGAGAATTGAGGTATTTAAAAAAGACACAGGGAGTGGTGTCACTTAACAGTTGACTTTGACAATACCAAAGGAAGAGACATTACTGAATTTATAGGTCAGGTTTCTTAATGAAAAAACAAAATCACTCAGAGAGTGATAAATGAAAAAACAAAATCACTCATAGTTATTACTGAATTTATAGACATGATCAGCACACATGTAAAGTGATAAGATTGACAACCAAGTATCACTAAAATAGACATTCAATGTAACATTCGACTGCACTGTGTGCAGTACTCATGGTGAAATATGAGAAAAGTTTTGCACCAAAATGTGGGACAGAGGGTCTGCTCTCTGATGAATAGTCATGTGTGAAGTTCTAGTTAATCCCCATAGTTTTGGAAGAATGGGCCAGGTTTGTGTGAAACCTCAGCACGACCTCCAAATGTGTTAGTGTCACTCGTGATGAGTGAGGTTTGAAGGCTCTGATAAATGCACGTCCAAATTAATGTCGCTGTCGAGGCACTCAAGGTTGCTTGCATGACAATGCTACAAAGAGTTGACGTGCTCACTAATCAGCGGTGTATTGATGACGACGTACTTTTATATAGGAGCCTATGTGAAGGAGTAGAATATTTTAGAGTAAAGAAATGCCCCTCCCCTTTTCTTCAGACCAGTAACACTCACTCATTTTTATGATACAATGTAAACTGTGTAAGAAATTTCTGGTTCATACTTGGTTGCCCTATCATAGGAATTAATTGTTTCAAAGATATATTGCTTTATTTTTGTCAGTGAATCTTGAGAGAGGATGGTGGTTACTGTAAACAAAAAAACAAAGCCTGGAAGAGGGCGCTATCTTAATATTTTAGGAGGCAGTTGTGCTCTTAAATCAGAAACTCAAAACCTAATTAGAACCTACAATTCAGTCTTGTTCGAGGATATAAAACCAAAGTAAATATAAGGAATAAGCCACAGACATAGGAAAATTATAAATACGCTGTTCCTTCAATTGTCGCTTTGACACATGACCTATGCCGCATTGTCACTGATCTGGTGTTTAAAACTCCATGATATTTACCTCTGTTTACTTTGCTATCTAGGACGTTGTGGATTTGAACAACTGCAAATAAATTTTTTTAAAGAATAAATAAGCTGCCCAGTTTAATGGGAAAACTGACTGATATTCTGATATATTCATTGAAATACAGATATATTCTTTGAAATACAGATATATTCTTTGAAATACAGACTGCCACTTCCAGTCAGAGGCGCAACTAGAGCCACATTTCGGGGGGGGGGGGCTAAGAAAAAATTTCATGGGGGGCTGAAACATTAAGCAGTAGGTAGAGTGGCACTGCAGGGGCTCTTAAAAGGGGTGAAACATCAACAAAGCCTCTTTAACATGCACATGGTCTTTTAAAGACCTGTGAAGTGCTCGGGTGCGTGTGTGCCTGGGAGCTGTCTGAGCCCGGGCTGCCACACACAACGGGGGGTGGGACTGAAGCCCTTTCATTCCAATGGGTGTTGCGCGCCTGCTTCCAGTTGTCGCCTTTCTGTAAATACTCTTAGGTCCTTTACATTAGTGTTTGGAAGATGCTCATCTGAAGAGAAGCTATAAATACTTTTTTACAGCAGCAAAGTGTGAGGCCCTGTACTTGAACTGTCTGACCCTTAAAACATTCACATCTGTGACATCTGGAATCCCAGGTCTTTACAGGCACCAATGCTTGTTTGTGTGAGCCTGGAGGCGGTGGTTCCGTCAGCAGCCATCAGAGGGCGCTCCTCGCCTGCTGATGAAACCCACAGAGCTGCACATTGGATGAAAGAAGAGTTTCCTCTTCCGGGTCAGAGGTGGCAGAGACAGCACTAGCAGCGGTGGTGACATCACTTCCTCCTTCTCCTGGTGTGTCCAGCCTGCTGCAGAGGAGGAAGGAGCCCTGTCCGGTGGGCAGATACCTCCATCTTCAGACCCTCACAGACCCCAGATCTGCTCCCCCCCAGCCCCAGGAGGAGGAGAGAGCCTGGACAGGTTTCTGCTCAGGTAGGAGAGCTGCCAACTCACTTGGCTGCAATCTATTAATCCATGGATCAGATGCCCCCCCCCCCCCTGCCTGGCATTCATGGTGAGGTCAGGAGCCTGAGTGGGGAGTGGAGGTGATAAGGCATGTCCAGGGGTGCAGAGGAGGTGAGGCCTGTCCAGGGGTGCAGAGGAGGGGAGGCCTGTCCAGGGGGGTGAGGCCTGTCGAGGGGGGCAGAGGAGGAGAGGCCTGTCCAGGGGGACAGAGGAGGTGAGGCCTGTCCAGGGGTGCAGAGTAGGAGAGGCCTGTCCAGAGGTGCAGAGAAGGAGAGGCCTGTCCATGGGGTGCAGAGGCGGTGAGGCCTGTCGAGGGGTGCGGAGGAGGAGAGGTCTGTCCAGGGGTGCGGAGGAGGTGAGGCCTGTCCAGAGGAGGGGCAGAGGAGGAGAGGCCTGTCCAGGGGTGCAGAGGAGGTGAGGCCTGTCCAGGGGTGCAGTAGAGGTGAGGCCTGTCCAGAGGTGTAGAGGAGGAGAGGTCTGTCCAGTGGTGCAGAGGAGGAGAGGCCTGTCCAGGGGTGCAGATGAGGTAAGGCCTGTGCAGGGGTGCAGAGGAGGTGGGGCCTGTCCAGAGGTGCAGAGCAGGAGAGGTCTGTCCAGGGGTGCAGAGAAGGGTAGGCCTGTCCAGGGATGCAGAGGAGGGGAGGCCTGTCCAGGGGTGCAGAGGAGCTGAGGCCTGTCCAGGGGTGCAGAGGAGGAGAGGCCTGTCCAGGGAGGTGAGGCCTGTCCAGGGGGGGCAGAGGAGGAGAGGCCTGTCCAGGGGGGCAGAGGAGGAGACACCTGTCCAGGGACAGAGGAGGAGAGACCTGTCCAGAGGTGCAGAGGAGGAGAGGTCTGTCCAAGGGGTGCAAAGGAGGTGAGGTCTGTCCAGGGGTGCGGAGGAGGTGAGGCCTGTCCAGGGGTGCGGAGGAGGTGAGGCCTGTCCAGAGGAGGGGCAGAGGAGGAGAGGCCTGTCCAGGGGTCCAGAGGAGATGAGGCCTGTCCAGGGGTGCAGTAGAGGTGAGGCCTATCCAGAGGTGCAGAGGAGGAGAGGTCTGTCCAGTGGTGCAGAGGAGGAGAGGCCTGTCCAGGAGTGCAGATGAGGTGAGGCCTGTGCAGGGGTGCAGAGGAGGTGGGGCCTGTCCAGAGGTGCAGAGGAGGAGAGGTCTGTCCAGTGGTGCAGAGGAGGAGAGGCCTGTCCAGGGGAGGGGCAGAGGAGGTGAGGCCTGTCCAGGGGTGCAGAGGAGGAGAGGCCTGTCCAGGGGAGGGGCAGAGGAGATGAGGCCTGTCCAGAGGTGCAGAGGAGGAAAGGGCTGTCCAGGGGTGCAGAGGAGGAGAGGCCTGTCCAGGGATGCAGAGGAGGCGAGGCCTGTCCAGGGGTGCAGAGGAGGAGAGGCCTGTCCAGGGGAGGGGCAGAGGAGGTGAGGCCTGTCCAGGGGTGCAGAGGAGGAGAGGCCTGTCCAGGGGAGGGGCAGAGGAAGAGAGGCCTGTCCAGGGGAGGGGCAGAGGAGGTGAGGCCTGTCCTGGGGTGCAGAGGAGGGGAGGCCTGTCCAGGGGTGCAGAGGAGGTGAAGCCTGTCCAGGGGTACAGAAGCGGAGAGGCCTGCCCAGGTGTGCAAAGGAGGAGAGGCATGTCCAGGGGTGCAGAGAAGGTGAGGCTTTCCAGGGGTGCAGAGGAGGTGAGGCCTGTCCAGGGGTGCAGAGGAAGAGGGGCCTGTCCAGGAGTGTAGAGGAGGTGAGGCCTGTCCAGAGGTATAGAGGAGGCGAGGCCTGTCCAGTGGGGCAGAGGTGGTGAGGCATGTCCAGTGGACAGAGGAGGAGAGGCCTGTTTAGCGGGAAGAGGAGATGAGGCCTGTCCAGGGGTACAGAGGAGGTGAGGCCTGTCCAGGGGTGCAGAGGTGGTGAGGCCTGTCCAGTGGTGCAGAGGAGGTGAGGCCTGTCTAGGGGTGCAGAGTAAGGGTGGGCGCCCGATTCGGCTACGCCCACGGAGTAGGCGTAGTGTTGCCTTCTACGCATTTTGCGTAGACAGCGTAGCCGGCAACACTACGCCCACTCCGTGGGCGTAGCCGAGTCGGCCGCCACCCGCCTCCCTCCCGCCCTCCCCTAGATACATTATTTAAGCTATTACAGTGATTAAAACAATATTAAAGCACTTACCTTGTCCGGGGCTCGTCCGGGGCTCCCTCTTTGAATAGCGTCCTTTTCCTGGAAACAAATGCGCATGCGCGGCAGCCCGCGCATGCGCATTTCTCGGGAGAAATGCGCATGCGCGGCCGCCCGCGCATGCGCATTGGTATCCAGGAAAGGACGCTATTCAAAGAGGGAGCCCCGGACGAGCCCCGGACAATGTAAGTGCTTTAATATTGTTTTAATCACTGTAATTCCTTAAATAATGTATGTAGGGGAGAGCGGGAGGGAGGTGCGTAGTGGGGCTACGCGGAGTGCGGGAGTGGGCGTAGCTTCTCGCCCTCTCCGCGTAGCTCCGCGGAGCCCCACTACGCCCCACTACGCCCAGGGTTAGTGCAGAGGAGGTGAGCCCTGTCCAGGGATTCAGAGGAGGTGAGGCCTTTCCAGGAGTGCGGAGTAGGTGAGGCCTGTCCTGGGGTGGAGGGGTGCAGACGAGGTGAGGCCTGTCCTTTTCGAGGTCGGGTTGCAAAGGAGCTGAAAATCAACTGTTCTACAAGCTCCCAAATGCTGAAATTCCAGCTTCATCTAGGAAAAACCTGATTCTAGTCCTGATTCTATCAAGAATGAATTTCTGCATCTCTTAATACGAAGGCATATCTAAATATCTCCTTTATAAAAACACAGCAACTCCAGTTGCTTATCGCACACGAGAGAAACGTGAGCGACGCGCCGGATACCAGGAGAGACTGTGTAGAGATACCTGCAACCGATAGACACGAGGGAGATACTTACTTGATATAAGAGTGGGCGCGTCGCAAAAAACTTGAACCCCTATGTGGGTCGGAATTATCACCACATATCAAAGATCGCGGATGAGAAGCATTAGCCTTGAGGAAGTCGCGGGAGAGCCCCCCAATGTGACGAAACACGTGTTGGATGTGGTGAATACATTAAAGATGAGATATGATGGAATAAACAACAAACAACCTTTTGTTTTCATCAAAGTTTAATTTACTTGCTTGAACATTGACATGTGAACTGTCTACAAACCATAATAGGCAAACCTTGATGCGAATTTCACGTGTGCTGGGGAGTGTATTAATTTGTAGCTTTGAGCACAGGCTCAGGTTTATAGAGTTTAGTGTTCTCTATACCTTGCAGCACCGTCCCAAATAGGGATCTTTCTTTACCTAATATCCATGTGTGAACTCCACCAAGAAACGCTAACACCCTAGAAATAATACCACACCTCGAGTTTAAATGTTTGTGTTCTGAGCCCCTCCTTCTCCCCTCGGACCCACCAAGGATGTTGGGTCTGTGTGATAAGGCGCTTTCGTGTACTGGATTTATGTGAGGTGCAGAGCCCATTTCAGGTGTCTCCCTTGTATCTACGTAGCCTCTAAAGTTGTGTGCTGTTCCATAACGTTAGTGACAATTTGCATTCTCTCTTCTCACTGCATGTCCCATCGCTGCTTTTTAGAGTCACTCCTTGTATTGAAATTCTTTGTAAAGCAGATTACCCTTGTAGGGAAGATTATAATCTCCCTGACACCACTTGGTACGTAATATCCCATACCTAAAAAATTGACTCTGCATGATTTACTATATGGTAAATACTTCCTTGAAATATTGCTCATTTTGCCCAGGCTTCAGTCCATATGAAACTAGTCTTTGTCCTCCCACCCTCTTGACCTCAAAGTTCCCTGGATCCCACCAGCTATTACATGCTCACCTGTCAAGAGAACTTGCCAACAGAATAGAAGTTTTCCTGCTGGTGGACACTAAACACTTTCTGTTAGTAACTCCACTGGGTGAAACCCCATTGGTGCCAGTGTTATTGCATTGTTTGCATCAGATTCTCCTCGTGCCTGGCCTGTGTTATTGCATTGTTTGCATCAGATTTTCCTCGTGCCTGGCCTGTGTTATTGCGACACATGCATCAGATTCTCCTAGTGCCTGGCCTTTGTTATTACATTGTTTGCATTAGATTCTCCTAGTGTCTGGCCTGTGTTATTGCATTGTTTGCATCAGATACTTCTAGTGCCTGGCCCGTGTTATTGCATTGTTTACATCAATCCTAGTGCCTGGCCCATGTTATTGCATTTCTTGCATCAACCCTAGTGCCTAACCTGTGTTAGTGCATTGTTTGCATAAGATTCTTCTTGTGCCCGACCTGGGTTACTGCATTGTTTGCATCAGATTCTCGACATTTGCATCAGATTCTCCTAGTGCCTGGCCTTTGTTATTGCATTGTTTCCATCAGATTCTCCTTGTGCATGGCCTGTGTTATTGCAAAGTTTGCATCAGATCCTCCTAGTGCCTGGACTGTGTTATTGCATTGTTTGCAATAGATTCTCCTAGTGCCTCGCACATGGTATCACATTGTTTGTGAAAGATTCTCCTTGTGCCTGGCCTGTGTTGTTGCATTGTTTGCGTCAATCCTAGTGCCTGGCCTGTGTTATTGCTTTGTTTGTGTCACGTTTTCCTAGTGCCTGGCATGTGTTATTGCATTGTTTGCATCAACCCTAGTGCCCGGCTTGTGTTATTACATTGCTTGCGTCACATTTTCCTAGTGCCTGGCCTGTGTAATTACATTGTGTCCATATACTATAGAACCTGGCCTGTGTTATTGCATTATTTGCCTCAGATTCTCCTCGTGTCTGGCCTGTGTTATTGCATTGTTTGCGTCACGTTTTTCTAGTGCCTGGCCTGTGTTATTGCATTGTTTGCATCAGATTCTTCTAGTGCCTGGCCCGTGTTATTGCATTGTTTACATCAATCCTAGTGCCTGGCCCATGTTATTGCATTGTTTGCATCAATCCTAGTGCCTAACCTGTGTTAGTGGATTGTTTGCATACGATTCTCCTTGTGCCCGACCTGTGTTATTGCATTGTCTGTATCAGATTCTCCTCGTGCCTGGCCTTTGTCATTGAATTGTTTGCATCAGATTCCTTAGTGCCTGGCCTGTGTTATTGCATTGTTTGCATCAACCCTAGTGCCTGACCTGTGTTATTGCATTGTTTGCATCAACCCTAGTGCCTGGCTTGTGTTATTGCATTGCTTGCGTCACATTTTTCTAGTGCCTGGCCTGTGTAATTGCATTGTTTGCATAAACCCTCGTACCTGGCCTGTGTTATTTCATTGTTTGCGTCACGTTTTCCTAGTGCCCGGCATGTGTTATTGCATTGTTTGCACCAATCCTAGTGCCTGGCCTGTGATATTGCATTGTTTGCATCAGAATCTCCTAGTGTCTGGCCTGTTTTATTGCATTGTTTGTGTCACGTTTTCCTAGTGCCTGGCCTGTGTTATTGCATTGTTTGTATCAATCCTAGTGCCTGGCCTGTGTTATTGCATTGTATACATCAACCCTAGTGCTGGCCTGTGTTAGTGCATTGTTTGCCTCAATCCTAGTGCCTGGCCTGTGTTATTGCATTGTTTGCATCAGATTCTCCTCGTGCCTGGCCTGTGTTATTGCATTGTTTGCATCAGAATCTTCTCGTGCCTGGCCTGTGTTATTGCATTGTTTGCATCAACCCTAGTGCCTGACCTGTGTTAGTGCATTGTTTGCCTCAATCCTAGTGCCTGGCCTGTGTTATTGCATTGTTTGCATCAGATTCTCCTCGTGCCTGGCCTGTGTTATTGCATTGTTTGCATCAACCCTAGTGCCTGACCTGTGATATTGCATTGTTTGCATCAGAATCTCCTAGTGTCTGGCCTGTGTTATTGCATTATTTCCTTCAATCCAAGGGCCTGGCATGTTTTATTGCATTGTTTGCGTCATGTTTTCCTAGTACCTGACCTGTGTTATTGCATTGTTTGCATCAACCCTAGTGCCTGACCTGTGTTATTGCATTGTTTGCCTCAATCCTAGTGCCTGGCCTGTGTTATTGTATTGTCTGCATCACTCCTAGTGCCTGGCCAGTGTTATTGCATTGTTTGCGTCACGTTTTCCTAGTGCCTGGCCAGTGTTATTGCATTGTTTGCATCAGATTCTCCTAATGCCTGGCCAGTGTTATTGCATTGTTTGCATCAGATTCTCCTCGTGCCTGGCCTGTGTTATTGCATTGTTGCATTGTTTGCATCAACCCTAGTGCCTGGCCTGTGTTATTGCATTGTTTGCATCACATTTTCCTAGTGCTTGGCATGCGTTATTGCATTGTTTATATCAACCCTAGTGCCTGGCATGTGTTATTGCATTGTTTGCATCACATTTTCCTAGTGCTTGGCATGCGTTATTGCATTGTTTGCATCAACCCTAGTGCCTGCATTGTGTTATTGCATTATTTGCATCAACCCTAGTGCCTGGCCTGTGTTATTTCATTGTTTGCGTCACATTTTCCTAGTGCCTGGCCTGTGTTATTTCATTGTTTGCATCACATTTTCCTAGTGCTTGGCATGTTTTATTGCATTGTTTACATCAACCCTAGTGCCTGGCCTGTGTCATTGCATTGCTTGTGTCACATTTTCCTAGTGACTGGCCTGTGTAATTGCTTTGTTTGCATAAGCCCTCGTGCCTGGCCTGTGTTGTTTCATTGTTTGCATCACGTTTTCCTCGTGCCCGGCCTGTGTTATTGCATTGTTTGCATCAACCCTAGTGCCTGGCCTGTGATGTTGCATTGTTTGCATCAGACTCTCCTAGTGTCTAGCCTGTGTTATTGCATTGTTTGTGTCACGTTTTCCTAGTACCTGACCTGTGTTATTGCATTGTTTGCATCAATCCTACTGCCTGGCCTGTGTTATTGCATTGTAATCATCAACCCTAGTGCCTGGCCTGTGTTATTGCATTGTTTGGATAAGATTCTCCTAGTGCCTGGCCTGTGTTATTGCATTGTTTGCGTCACATATTCCTAGTGCCTGGCCTCTGTTTTTTTTTTGTCAACTCTTTTTTATTATCATTTCTATTTCATTCTCAACATCTCAGTTCGTGCACCATGTACATCAAATACATTATCACCAGTTTTCTGCTATCAGCGCTCCGACAATGCATTATGCTATTAAAGCGCTAATGTAGTTTCACCTATGTGTCAGGCGACGGAGTCTCGGGCATTCATACATGTCCATAGCTTGTGAGAGTCGTTGCGTCCCTTTTCTGCTTGGTGAGACAAATCATATATATGTAACTCAGTTGAAACCATAACATTTGCAAGAAAACAATAACAACGAGATACGGCATTATCGCCAGGGTTCAATACAAAACGTTCCCTCATTCCCCTCCCCGAGGCCCACCTCCCCCTCCTTCTTCCAAAGAATGTGTATTTGTTCCCTTATTCTGTCTTACCGGCCCCGCACTCTCCCCTCATTGCGTACATGCATCCCCATGTCTATTGCACCCTCACAACCTTCCGGTGGCGGGCCCCAGCCTGTGTGCTAGTGTCGGTATTGTTGTTGTTGTTCGCCACGCACCCCTCCCCTCTGTTATCCATTCCGCCCTCCGTGTCCCCCTCCGCCCCCTCAGCTGTGCCAGTCCCTGTCGCCTGCAGCGCGTTGAGCATGCCCTCCCAGCTTTCCGCCATGGGCTCTCTGCGGAGCCCCACTGTTTCCTCTCTCCTAATGGCGGTCCACTCCGCTTGGGCCCACGACAGGAGAGACAAGGTCCACACCTGCACACTGGGCGGGTCTCTTGCCTTCCATCGCTTTGTGAGGAGCCTCACCGCCGTGACCATTCCCAGGTCTAGAAATCAGGACGACGCCTTAGTAGCAGGCGACCGTTTGAAGTGGTGCAGGAGGTATTCAGGCCAATTACAAGGGATTGTGCGACCAGTGCATTGCGCGAGCCGGGCATTGATTTCCCTCCAATAAGTGCCAAGTCCTGGACAGCGCCACAAAAGGTGAAGGAGGTCTGCATCTAGCTCGTCACATCGGGGGCAAGATGCATCCGCCCTGTTGAAATATTTATTTATTGAGGCGGGGGTGAGGTAGGCGCATGTTTCTGGGGATGCACACCGGGCTTTTGAGCATCCTTTCCAATTCTTTGTCCGCCAGCGGTCGTCCGATATCTTGTTCCCACTTTCCACAGAGGGGGGTCAAGTCCAGCTCCGTGTGCATTCGTAGGGACACTGCAAACCATTTAATGAGATGCCTGGCCCTGTCCATGACATGTAGGTACTGCATCGTCAAGTGCTGCGCCTGCTCCTCCGCGATGTCGCCCCACCTCATCGCCTTCGGGCCGTGAGGGACCTGTGCATGAGGAATCCCCCAGGGGGGAGCCCACCCTTTGTGACCAGCGTTTTGAAGGGGATCAGGACTCGATCCTGGTATAGATCGCCTAGCGTCTGCACATCCGCCCCCTGCCACTGCTCTAGCATGTGGCGTGTGAGAACACTCTCACCCCCCGGCGTGCCCTCCAACGGCACCGCAGGCACGTATGGGAGCACTTTCCTTGTGAGGTATAGTGCCCTACGTAAGCATTTGTACGCCACCCCTAGCAGAAGCGGGGCAGGACGGGCCCTGGCTGCCAGCGGGTGAAACAGCACGGCGATCCTTTCCATGGTGTAGGGCGGCTCACTTGTGGCGGTGTCCTCTTTCCCCCTGTCCGCCATCCAGCGGGCAATCCATTGGAGCTGCGCTGCCAGATAGTAGTGCTCAAAGCAGGGGGCGGCTAGGCCACTTTTGTCTGTGGGAAGAAACAGCTTCCCAAGGGCCAGGCGGTGCCGAGATGCGCCCCAGATAAAGTGGCGCAGGGTCCCGTTGAGCTTGGAGAAGAAAGATGCAGGCACGAACAGAGGCAGATTCGCGAAATAGTATAGAAGGCGAGGTGGGCGTCAGGGGGAGCATGGACCAGAAGCTTATCTGTGCCTTGAGCGCTGCAACCGCTCTACCTAGGTTCCCGTCCATCAGGTCCGCCGGCTGTCGGCCTGTACTCTCGTCCCCTGTAGGCTATACTCCGGATCATTGACCTCAGTATTAAAGGCATAGAGGCAGGACTTACCCGCATTAACTCGGAGCCCCGAGAGACCGGCAAAGCGGCTTAGCAGTGGGGCAAGCTGTTCCGGCATACTATTTACGTCCCTGACAAAGACCAATAGATCATCAGCATATAGGGACACTTGATGAATACCATCCCCTAGTTGAATTCCGTCAGCTAGTAGTTGCCTCATGGCTGCCGCCAAAGGTTCGATGGCGAGCGCAAAGAGCAGCGGCGACAGAGGGCACCCCTGACGGGGGCCTCTGCCCACCTCTACCTCCTCCGAGATGTATGGCCCCAGCCGGACGCGGACCACGGAATTCCTATACAGAAGCCCCACCATCTCTAGGAATTCCCCTTCCAGCTCATACGCCTCCAACACCGCCAGAAGATAGCCCCACTCAAGGCTATCAAAGGCCCTTTCTAGATCCAGTATCAGGCACCCCGCTCTGGGCCAGACCGTCGCTGCTTCTGCCGCCACTCGGAAATACCTCCTGAGGTTCAGTGATGTGGACCTCGCCGGCACGAAACCATTCTGGTCGGGTTGTACCAGAAGCGGGACTATTGGCGCCAGACCATCAGCGAGCATCTTGGCTAGTATCTTATAGTCTGTATTGAGCATCGCCAACGGGCGATACGAGCTCAGGGACATTGGGTCTCTGTCAGGTTTAGGTAAGGACGCCAAAAACGCTTCTCGCAGGGAGGATGGAAGACGGCCCTCATCTATCGATGCCTTATACATCTGAAGTAGCTGTGGCACCAGGATGTCTCTATTCGCTTTGTAGTATTCGACTGGCAGGCCGTCCTGCCCCGGTGTTTTCCCCATCGCCAGCACCTGGATCGTTGGCCCACTTCCTCTAGTGCGAGCGGGACACCCAGTTCTGCCTTCTGCGCGTCAGTGACTGTGGGCAGCGTAACCAATGCTAGGAAGTCAGCCAACGCGCGTTCCCGGCCAGTGCCTCGAGCTTTGTAGAGGTCCCGATAGTGCTCGGTGAACGCCTGGTATATTTCGCGCTGCGTATACACCACTGTTTCTTCTCCTAAGAGAATGGCACCGATCGGCGCCTTGCGCTCCGTGGCCTGTATCAGCCAGGCTAACAAGCGACCTGCTCTGTCCGCCTTCGCATGCACCTTGGCCGTGTGCGCTGCATAGTTGTGACACCGTAGTCTCTCAATTAGGACCGCATGCTCACCTCGTAGCTCCCCCAACTTAAGCGCATGCCTACCCGCTCCCTCCCCCTCTCGCTCATATTGCTGTAGCTCGGATTCTATGCGGGTCAGGGATGTGGATACCTGCGCCGGATGTTCCACGTTGTCCCTATGCAATGCCCCCGGAGAGTTGCCTTATGGGCGTCCCACTCCACCATAGGATTGCTCGCTGTGTCCTCATTCTCCTCAAAGTAGGAGAGGATGGCGGTACCCAGCGATGACCTGAACTCAGCGTCCTCCAGCGCGGTCGGCTACAGTCGCCAAGTGGGCACCGGAGGTCTATCCGCCGTCCAGCTAATCTGGAACCACAGGGGGTTATGATCCGAGTGCGTCCTGCCTAGGTATTCCGACATGGTCAAGAGCGGGAGCAGGGACTGGGAGCCTACTATTCTGTCTAGCCTAACATGAAGGCCCTGCACCGGCGAGTAATAGGAGTATATTTTGTCTGTGGGGTGTTGTGTACGCCAGAGATCTTGAATGCCCCAGTGTGTTAGCCAGTCTCTAAGGGCTTGCGCCGCTGAGGTCACTGCCACTGCACGCAGGGCCGAGTAGGAGCGGTCTAACTGTGTATCCAGCACCATATTGTAATTGCTGCCTAGCAGCCAGGGTAGGCTCACATACTGCTGAAGGGTGTGGTTTAAAGACGCCAGGAAGGCAGGTTGCTCTGTATTGGGGGCGTAAATAGAACCCAACAATATCTCCTGCCCATTAAGCCTCCCCCTCGCGAAAGTGTACCGCCCCTCCGGGTCTACCTGAGTGTCAGTGCATGCGAAGGGAACACCTGCCCTCACCCATATCAGTGTGCCTCGCGCGTGCGCTGAGTAAGTCGTGCCATGAAGTTGTCCCCTCCAGCGCCTGAGGAGTCTCTCTAATTCCACTCGGGACATGTGCGTTTCTTGGAGGAGCGCGATCCCCGTTTAGTGGCGCTGCATATACGCGAAAACAGAGTACCGACGCGACGGGGTGTGCATGCCTCGGATGTTCCAGGTCATGATGTTAGTGCATGCCATGGGTGGTGCTGTGGTGTGGCCGCCCGGGGGATCAGGGGGCGTAGCTTGTGAGGCCTAGGGGTGGGCCCTCGGACGGGAATCACTAATTGCTGCATCTGAAATATGTGAACTAAAACTAACTGTGTAACTTTATGGGCATACTTCCAACGGGGAATGCGTCCAGACTGGGCAACCAAGCTACTGCTTAGTGTATCGTGATCGCAATGTTTGTGCGTTTGGGGAACGCGCAGTCAGTGGTGTTATCAGGGTACTCCCTCGACAAGGCCCTCAGCTCTGTTGAGGTGTGTTTGGCTTGCCGCTGACAGTAGAGCGTACCGGCTGGAGCGAGCCACCTACAAATGTCACCCCGCGTGTTAGTGCATGAACTCGTGCCCTAGTGGAAAGCGTGACTGTGCATCTGCGTTATTTTGGCAAGTCCTATTACTATGCCTGCGCGGTTGCGTGACTCCGTGCCTACCAGTGTGTTACATCAGTCATACAAAGGATACAATGGATCTTTGCACAAAACACAAGTCATGTAGTGGTCCATCGTAGGTTCGCCAACTGTCACACGATATAGTCCGCTGTCTGGGGTGTTACTACCAGCGGTATAATGTCGTCTGACATTACAGTGAATGGCAAGGAAGATCCGCTAGCCCCGGCTCCTCGCTGCTGTCTATGTTCCGGGCCTCCATGCCCTGCCACCACTCCCAGCGATGCGACCGCCTCCAGTGCCTCTTGCCGCTCCTGCCGTATCTTCTCCAGGCTGGGTGCCGTCTGCCCCAGGCCTGTCCCTCGTCTGGCCCCTCTCTTCCTCCTCCTCTTCCTGGAGCGCTGATCTTTCCATCCGCCGCCCTCCGGACCCACCGGTCGCGACCCCGTCCACTGCCCGGTCTCCACCAGCCAATCCCAGACTTCCGATGGGGTTTCGAAGAAGCGTGTGCCCTCTTTTGTGACCACGCTCAGCCGTGAGGGGAAGAGCAGCGAGTAGGGTAGTTCTAGGACCCTGAGCTGTTTCTTCACTGCTATGTAGGAGCCCCGCCTCTTTTGTGTTGCTGCTGTGTGGTCCGGGAAAAGCATTACACAACTGTTGCCCACCTGCAGGTCCTGATCTTCTGGGTTTCCCGGGGCACCGTGTCCCGGTCTCTGTAGTTGAGGAGCTTGAAGAGAAACGGGCGGGGTCTAGCTCCCGGCTTCTGGGCTTGCGCCGGCACCCTGTGCGCCCTTTCCACCATGAACTGCGGGGATAGCACTCCAGTCGGCAGGATTGTCCTCAGCCACGTCTCAGTTTACCGTTCAGGTGCTGTCCCTTCTTCTCCTTCTGGCAGGCCTACTACTCGGACGTTGTTGCGCCAAGAGCGTCCTTCTGCGTCCTCAGCATGGTCTTCTAGCTTGTGGACTTTATCAATCAGGTCTTGCAGGGCCGCAGCGTGACTGCGCACCACAGGTTGTAGTTCCTGAACCGCCTGACGCTGTTCTGTGACGGTCTCCGCCAGTTTGCGGTGGTCTGCATGCAGCAATGTGAAGTCAGACGTTACTTTATCAATCCGTCCCTCTAATGACGACTTGGTTTGCTCTAGGGTCGATCCGATACGCTCCACCGCCGCCAGAACCGTGTCCATTTTGGCCGCTAGAGCAGCTGCGGGGTCCATGGCTATCCGCCTCTGTTCCTGCAGCGTTTCGGGTCCGCTCGCCTCCTGCTTCCTCAACTGCGCTTTGTCCCTGAGCCTGCCCATAGCAATTTGCTGCGCAACGGGTTCGTTCCCCTGGGAATAGGGCCCTCACTCCTACCAGCCAATCTATCAGCAGGAGTCATCTCCCGTGCGTCCAAGGGCAGTCCACCCTGCAACCTTGCTCCCGGACTCCTGTATGTGCACCCTCCTGTCAGGGTCCGTGTGTGCTGACAGCAAACCTTCCCCCAAGCGTTTCCCGAATAGCTCGGCCTCTGACTGCTGCTTCAAGTGGGGTTTTCATTCTTGCTCAATTAGGCAGGACAAGCAGGTGCTGACAGCAATCCACTTTCAGGTATTTCACGGCCAGACTAGTGCAGGCGTGCGGTCTACATCCCAACAGGTAGGGCCATGTGCTGGCAACTGTGTGCGAGCCGCAGAAGGCCTCCGCTTGTGGGCAGCTGTGGTGGGGCAATCAGGGGCTGTGCACTGTCCGGCTCCAAGCTCTCGGCATTTGTCCCTGTATTCTGACCGATTGCGGCCGCAATCAGCAACGTCCCGCCAGAAGGGCCCTGAGTCAGCAGTTCAGGCGGGCCCCTCCGCTTTTGCAGTAATTGCGCAGTGTCTGTGGCTGGCGGCGCTTGGAGTCAGAGGGCCTAGCGCTGAGTTTTAGGGGGGTCTGGGGCTTCTCGCTGCACGAACGCTCAAAATGGCGCCTGAATGAAAATGTCACCTCGGTAGCTCAGTCTATTGCCAGCCTCACCCTCGTGCCGCCTGTCTCTGCCTTCCTCCACTCTGCCGTGCCCCTCTCTCGTTCCCGCAGCTCTAGGTGCCTCGCAGCTTCTGCAGGCCACTTCCTCTCGCCAGGGCTGGACCTCCTCTCGGTCTCCCTGCCTCCGGGGCTCCGCAGCTCACCCCAGGGGCTTCGGTGACCTCCGGCTGCCGTTCGCTTTGGACTGTCCCCGCTCCTCACAACCAGCAGAGGAGCGGGTTTCTCTCTTCCCGGCGTCTGTCTCCGGGACCCGCCAACGGCAGAGTCCTCACTCCCGCTTCTCGATTTGGCCTGCCGCAAAGTTTCCAAATGGCGGCTCACCTTCTGGTCCCTCGTACGGGCGCCTCAGGACTCCTCGTCCCAACCTGCCGGCGCCTTTTACGGGCTATCCGGCCGCCCACTCTGGAGCCTCCACTGCACCTCCCTGGCACTCTCCGTACCCCGCAGTCACGATCAGGCTTCCTCCGCTACTTCTGCGTTGTCGGAGTCAGGGCCCCCCTCCTCTCTGAGACCCGGCCAGGCTTCACGCCTTTACCGCTTCCGCCAGGGACTCCCTCACAGCGGCTTATTCTCAGTGCCGCGGCCTTGCCTCACGACTCTGGATACACCGGCGAGGTCCCCAGGCGATCCCGCAACCACTCCGCCTGTGTTGGTAAGTTCACTTCACACTATCCGGGGAAATGCAGGATAAGTTAGAGCCTCACTGGCGGAGCTCTAGTGAGTTGCGTCCGCCATGTTGCCTGGCTGGCCACGCCCCTCTAGTGCCTGGCCTCTTTTATTGCATTGTTTGCATCAATCCCAGTGCCTGGCCTGTGTTATTGCATTATTTGTATCAATCCTAGTGCCTGGCCTGGTTTATTGTATTGTATGCATCAATCCTAGTGCCTGGCCTGTGTTATTGCATTGTTTGCATCAATCCAAGTGCCTGGCCTTTGTTATTGTATTGTTTGCATAAGATTCTCCTAGTGCCTTGCCTGTGTTATTGCATTGTTTGCGTCACATTTTCCTAGTGCCTGGCCTCTGTTATTGCATTGTTTGCATCAATCATAGTGCCTGGCATGTGTTATTGCATTTTTTTGCATCAACCCTAGTGCCTGGTCTGTGTTTTTTCATTGTTTGCGTCACGTTTTCCTAGTGTCTGGCCTGTGTTATTGCATTGTTTGCATCACGTTTGCCTAGTGCCCGGCTATGTTATTGCATTGTTTCAACCCTAGTGCCTGGCCTGTGATATTGCATTGTTTGCATCAGATTCTCCTAGTGCCTGGCCTGTGTTATTGCATTGTTTGTGTCATATTTTCCTAGTGCCTGGCCTGTGTTATTGCATTGTTTGCATCAATCCTAGTGTCTGGCCTGTGTTATTGCATTGTTTCCACCAATCCTAGTGTCTGGCCTGTGTTATTGCATTGTTTGCGTCACGTTTTCCTAGTGCCTGGCCTGTGTTATTGCATTGTTTGCATCAACCCAAGTACCTGACCTGTGTTATTGCATTGTTTGCATCAATCCTACTGCCTGGCCTGTGTTATTTCAGTATATGCATCCACCCTAGTGCCTGACCTGTGTTATTTCATTGTTTGCATAAGATTCGACTAGTGCCTGGCCTGTGTTTTTGCTTTTTTTGCATCAGATTCTTCTAGTGGCTGGCCCGTGTTATTGCATTGTTTACATCAATCCTAGTGCTTGGCCTGTGTTATTGCATTGTTTGCATAAGATTCACCTAGTGCTTGGCCTGTGTTATTGCATTGTTTGCATCAACCCTAGTGCCTGACCTGTGTTATTGCATTGTTTGCATATGATTCTCCTTGTGCCCGACCTGTGTTATTGCATTGTTTGCATCACATTCTCCTAGTGCCAGGCCTGTGTTATTGCATTGTTTGCATCAGATTCTCCTAGTGCCTGCTGTGTCATTGAATTGTTTGCATTAGAGTCCTTAGTGCCTGGCCTGTGTTATTGCATTGTTTGCATCAGATTCTCCTCGTGCCTGGCCTTTGTTATTGTATTGTTTGCATAAGATTCTCATAGTGCCTGGCCTGTGTTGTTGCATTGTTTGCATCAACCCAAGTACCTGACCTGTGTTATTGCATTGTATGCATCAACCCTGGTGCCTGGCCTGTGTTATTGCATTGTTTGCATAAGATTCTCCTAGTGCCTGACCTGTGTTATTGCATTGTTTGCATCAGATTCTCCTAGTGCCTGGCCTGTGTTATTGCATTGTTTGCATCAACCCAAGTACCTGACCTGTGTTATTGCATTGTTTGCATCAATCCTACTGCCTGGACTGTGTTATTTCATTGTATGCTTCAACCCTAGTGCCTGACCTGTGTTATTGCATTGTTTGCATAAGATTCTCCTTGTGCCCGACCTGTGTTATCGCTTCGTTTCCATTAGATTCTCCTAGTGCCTGGCCTGTATTATTGCATTGTTTGCATCAGATTCTCCTACTGCCTGGCCTGTGTTATTGCATTGTTTGCATCAGATTCTCCTAGTGCCTGGCCTGTGTTATTCCAATGTTTGCATCAGATTCTCCTAGTGCCTGCCTTGTCATTGAATTGTTTGTATCAGATTCCTTAGTGCCTTGCCTGTGTTATTGCATTGTTTGCATACGATTCACCTAGTGCCTGCCCTGTGTTTTTGCTTTTTTTGCATCAGATTCTTCTAGTGCCTGGCCGGTGTTATTGCATTGTTTACATCAATCCTAGTGCTTGGCCTGTGTTATTGCATTGTTTGCATAAGATTCACCTAGTGCCTGGCCTGTGTTATTGCATTGTTTGCATCAAGCCTAGTGCCTGACCTGTGTTACTGCATTGTTTGCATAAGATTCTCCTTGTGCCCGACCTGTGTTATTGCATTATTTGCATCAGATTCTCCTAGTGCCTGCTGTGTCATTGAATTGTTTGCATCAGATTCCTTAGTTGCTGGCCTGTGTTATTGCATTGTTTGCAACAGATTCTCCTAGTGCCTGGCCTTTATTATTGCATTGTTTGCATCAGATTCTCCTAGTGCCTGCTGTGTCATTGAATTGTTTGCATCTGATTCCTTAGTGCCTGTCCTGTGTTATTGCATTGTTTGCATCAGATTCTCCTTGTGCCTGGCCTGTGTTATTGCATAGTTTGCAACAGATTCTCCTAGTGCCTGGCCTTTGTTATTGCATTGTTTGTGTTAGAAAGGCGGTCCCTGGGGAGGCAGAAGATGTCTGACTGACCACCCGAGACCTACCTCTCCGTATGGAGTTGGCCGAGCGCCGTCGAGAGGCCTCCTGGGTGAGGCTCCTCTCCTAGAATCGTAACAGCAGAGCAATCACACCACTACAAAGGGACACCACACAAGAGGATGACTTCTTAGAATCTTTATCAGTAATAACGATGGTTCTCTCGGCAATATGTACAAACGGATCGAGGGATCCTTAAAATCTCGGTAACTGAGGGTAAGGGGTAGCGGGACAGTCTTAGGACCAGCCAGGTCGGGCCGCTGCAGAGCCAGCAGGCTTCGAAGATGGTTTCAGCGAGATTGGGCCGCGGCAGCCCCATCAGGCTCCGAAGATGGTTTCAGCGAGGTTGGGCCGCGGCAGCGCCAGCAGGCTTCAAAGATGGTTTCAGCGAGGTTGGGCCGCGGCAGCGCCAGCAGGCTTCAAAGATGGTTTCAGCGAGGTTGGGCCGCGGCAGCGCCAGCAGGCTTCGAAGATGGTTTCAGCGAGGTTGGGCCGCGGCAGCGCCAGCAGGCTCCGAAGATGGTTTCAGCGAGGTTGGGCCGCGGCAGCGCCAGCAGGCTCCGAAGATGTTTTCAGCGAGGTTGGGCCGCGGCAGCGCCAGCTGGCTCCAAAGATGGTTTCAGGGTTCAAGGTAGTGAGTTCTTCTCGGGGTCAGCCGCGACAGCGTCAGCAGGGCTCTCGACTCCAGGATACAACTGCCGACCCATTCCAGAGCTCCCCCAGATATCGGTCTGGAGTCCTTTGATGTCTGGGCACTCGCGCCTTGGGGTCAGAGGGGCCGGGACGAGAGTGTCCAGACACCCAGCAGGGGGGTGGAGCCAGCGCCCAGGGAGGCCAGAGGACGATCCAAACCAGGCGTCTGGGGACGGCTGGAGGGCCATCGAAACTCCCCTTCTCCTTGATCCGTCAAGTGGCCGTTTTACCACCTGGTCGGATCTTGGTGCCTCGATGTCGGGGCTTCGCTGGGGTTGCAGCCGAGGACGGGCCGAGGCCACGTGGTCAGGACGCGGAGGGTCCAAGATGGAGTCGGGGCCTGAGATGGTGGCCCAGGTAGGGCCTGGACCAGTAGAGTTGGACGAACAGGGGTCGCCGTGTTCCTGAGGGGGAGAGCCGAGGGTCATCAGGAGTGGCGGCTCTTGTTGAGGGTTGGAGAGGTAGCTTCGTCGGGGAGGACAGGGGTCATTGCTGTCCCGGGCCCGCCATGCGGGGAGGAGCGGGACCACGCCACGAGGCCGGGTCTAACACACGTCCCCCCCAGCTGAAGGCGGGGAGAGTCACCCATCTTCTTGGGGGTTCTCCTCGTCGAGGCAGAAGAAGCGGGACAGGCCGTCGGCGTTGGCGTGGTCGTTGCCGGGGCGATGTTCCACAGTGAAGTCCATCCCTTGGAGGGAGATGGACCATCGCAGCAACTTGGGGTTCTCTCCTCGCATCTGCATTAGCCACCGCAAGGGCCGGTGGTCAGTTTGCACCCGGAAGTGGGTGCCGAAGAAATAGGGACGGAGTTTCTTGAGGGCCCACACCACGGCGAAGGCCTCCCGCTCAATGGTGCTCCAGCGTTGCTCTCGGGCCAGCAGACGTCGACTAATGAAGGCCACAGGTTGATCAACTCCTTCGGCGTTGAGTTGGGAAAGGACCGCCCCGTTACCATGCTCCTAGGCATCTGTTTGTACTATGAATTCCCGGCTGTAGTCGGGGGCTTGGAGCACGGGGCGGTACACATTGCTGTCTTCAGAGGCTCAAAGGCGGCCTGACACTCGGGTGTCCAATGTACCTTTTGTGGCTGTCTTTTGGAGGTGAGTTCGGTGAGGGGGCCCACAATGCTCCCATAGTTCTTCACGAAGTGCCGGTAATACCCAGTGAGCCCCAGGAATGCTCGGACGGCTGTCTGGGTGACCGGGGGCTCCCAGGCCATGATGGTGTCGATCTTGGGTTGGAGGGGAGCCACCTGGCCGCTCACCACATGGTGTCCCAGATAGGTCACGGAACCTTGGCCTATCTGGCACTTGCTGGCTTTTATTGTCAGTCCGGCCCGTCGGAGGGCCGACAGGGACCTCCCAGAGGTGCTTGAGGTGCTCGGCCCAGTGGAGGCTGTACACCGCAATATCGTCCAGGTAGGCGGCGCTGAACTGTTCTAGCCCTGCCAGCACCTTATTCACCAGCCTCTGGAAGGTTGCGGGGGCGTTCTTCATCCCGA
Source organism: Lissotriton helveticus (assembly GCF_964261635.1). Taxonomy (NCBI): domain Eukaryota; kingdom Metazoa; phylum Chordata; class Amphibia; order Caudata; family Salamandridae; genus Lissotriton; species Lissotriton helveticus. The sequence goes on along the minus strand of NW_027611671.1, from coordinate 205,927 downwards.
AGGGCATCACCCTGAAGTGGTAGTGGCAATCGGGGGTTGAGAAGGCGGAGCGCTCCTGGGCGCCCGGTGTGAGTCCGATTTGCCAGTAGCCGGGGGTTAGGTTGAAGGTGCTCAGGTAGCGGGCCGCCCCCAGGCGGTCGATCAGTTCATCGGCCCGGGGAATGGGATGAGCATCGGTCCGGGTGACGGCGTTTAAACCCCGGGAGTCAACACAAAACCTCAGTTCAGGAGTGGCACCAGGGGCGGCTGCCTTGGGGACCAGGACGACAGGACTGGCCCACGGACTGTCAGAGGGTTCGACTACCCCCAGGGCCAGCATCTTGGAGACCTCTGATTGGATGCAGGTCCGAACTCGGTCGGGAACTCGGTAGGCCCGGTGTCGCACAGGCGAGCTGTCCCCGGTGTCGACATCGTGGACGCACCACTGGGTGACTCCTGGGGTGAGGGAAAACAGTCTGTGAACTGACCCAGCAGTTTTTGGCAGTCCTGGTGCTGTGCGGGGGTCAGGGCGGAGGAGAGGGTGACCCCCTCGATGGAGCCGTCCTTCTCGGAGGTGCTCAGGAGGTCCGGTAGGGGCTCGGAGTCGTCTTCGGCCCCGCCATCAGTAGCCATCAGCAGGCTAAGCTCCGTGCGGACAAAGTGAGGCTTGAGCCGGTTGGAGTGGAGGACCCGGAGGGGGTTCCTGGGGGATTCCATGTCCACCAGGTAAGTGACAGGGCTCTTGCGCTCCACCACCTTGAAGGGCCCCGTCCACTTGTCCTGGAGGGCACATGGTTCGACAGGGGACATGACCCAGACCTGTTGGCCCGGCTCGAACTCAATGGAAGAGGCGTTCTGGTCATAGCAGCGTTTCATCTCCTCCTGGCTGGCCTCGAGGTTGGCTTTGGCACGTTCCCGGAACTTCCGAGTCTGATTTCGTAGGGTCAGGATGTACCGGTAGACGTCGGGGGGAGCATCTTGGACTGCAATCTCCCAGCCCTCCTTGACCAGGCTGAGGGGACCCCGGACGGGGTGTCCGTACAATAGTTCGAAGGGGCTGAACCCCAGGGACTTCTGAGGGACTTCCCGATAGGCGAAGAGGAGTCAGGGCAGCAGCACGTCCCACTGGCGTCGCAAGGGCTCCTCCAGGCTCATGATCATCCCTTTGAGAGTTCTATTGAAGCGTTCCACCAATCCATTCCCTTGGGGGTGGTAGGGGGTCGTAAACTTATACGTGACCCCGCACTGTTGCCACAGGGACTTCATGTATCGGGAAATAAAGTTCGTACCCCGGTCACTGACGACCTCTCAAGGGAAGCCCACCCTGGAGAAGATCCCCATCAGCGCCCGACCCACCACGGGGGCCGTCACAGTCCGGAGAGGGATTGCTTCGGGATAGCGGGTGGCATGGTCCACCAGGACGAGAATAAACCGGTGTCCTTGGGAGGTGCGAGGCTCCAGCGGCCCCACAATGTCTATTCCCACCCGCTCGAAGGGGGTGTTGACGACTGCGAAGGGTTGGAGGGGGGCTTGTGCTTCCCTCCACTCTTCCCGCTGGCTTGGCAGGTGGGGCAAGTCCGGCAGTGATTGTTCACATCGTTTCTCATCTTTGGCCAGTAGAAATGGGTCACCAGGCGGCTGTATGTTTTGTCCTGCCCCAGGTGCCCAGCGAGGGGCACATCGTGTGCCAGGTTCAGGAGGAAGTCTCTGAATCGGAGAGGGACCACCAGCACCCGGCCGGCCCCTAGTTTGGCAATCTTTTGTTCGCTATAGAGGAGATCGTGGTCCCAATAAACCCAGTGGGACCCCAATGGGTCTCCGGCGGCTTGCGTGGCGGCTTGTTGTCGGATTCCCTCGAGGGAGGGACAGGTTTTCTGCTCCTGCCAGAACTGTTCTCGTGTGGGGCCACCTTCTTGGTGCCATTGGGCTAGTTCCGGGAGGTGGCCGAGCTTAGCAATTTCTCCACCGTGGGGCCCCAGGGGCTCTGGCTCTGGCTCGGTGTCTTCGGATACGGCGGGCGGTGGAGGTGCGGGCCACTCCGGTTCCTCAGTCGGGGCGTCTTCCGTCGGGGCGTTGGTTCGGGCGGCCATGGAGCGGGTGGTCGCACAGACCCACTCGGGAAGGCCTAGCATCCCCAGATGCACTCTCCGCTCGACGCCGGCCCAGGGGGAGCTTTCTAGGTCGTTCCCGAGGAGGCAGTCCACGGGGGCATCGTCCCGAACGGTCACTTTTAGCATGCCCGACACCCCTCCCCACTCGAAGGGGATACGGGCCATTTGGCACAGGCTCTCGGAATTGTCCACCGACCGTACTGGGCACAACACATTGGGCAGGATTTGGTCGGGGGTCACCAAGTGGCCACGAACGGCCGTTACGCTGGCTCCGGTGTCATGGAGGGCTTCCGCACTGTGTCCATTAATGGTGACCCATTGGCGGTACTTTTGAGTGTTGCCCGGGATCGGGCCCGGGGGATCATGTCTCTTTCTCCTAGGCATACTAGGGACATAGCTGCGGGCTCCCACTCGGTCTGGTCGTGGTCGTAGTTCTCTTCTTTGCCCCTCTCTTCTCCCAGGGCGGCGGCAGCGATCTGGCGGTTTGGAGGACCGGTGGTGCCGGGTCGTTGGTTCATTGGGCAGAGGGGGTCATTAGCATAGTGACCGGGCCGCTGGCATCTGTGGCAGGTAACGTTCGGGCGGGGCCCCGGCCGTGCTGGGGGGTCCCTCTTCTGGCCAGGGACGGTGAAGTGGGGGTCGGGGACAGCCCCGCGGGGAGTCCCTGGTCCTGTTCTGGCCTCCTCCGCCGCCTCACGGGCGGTGGTTCCCCGGGGGACCTCGGCCGTAGTCTCCCATCGGGCTCCGGGGGACCCGGGTGCTCACCCATCGATCGGCCTCGACGGCGAGTTTCCGTGGCTCGGTCAGTTTGCTGTCGAGGAGATGCTGCCTGAGTTCGATAAAACAGTTGTTGGAGAGGTGCTCCCATACAATGAGGTTGAACAGCTGCTCGTATGTGGTGACCTGGCTGCCCTTGATCCACCCCTCTAGGGCTCTACTATAGAAGTTCACGTACTCCACCCATGTGGTACCGGGGAGTATCTTACAGTCCCGGAATCGCTGCCGGTACATCTCAGGGGTGAGTCCATATCGAGTAAGGAGGGCAGCTCTCATGTGTTCATAAGAGGTCATCTCGGCGTCGGGGAGCTCTAACAGGGCGTCTCTCCCTTCGTTGACGAACTTCCCCCACAAGCCGGCACCCCAGTCTTTGGCGGGTACTCGATGGGAGGTCATGGCTACTTCGTAAGCCTTAAACCATTGCTGGATGTCGTTGTTTTTGTAATATTCTTTGACGACATCTTTGGGGATGTGGACCTTCATGTCCGCAGGAGGAGGCGGGCTCCGGTTCTCGGAGGCGCTAGCCTCACCATTTTTGGCCTTGATCTCAAGTTCTTTTAAGCCCCGCTCGTGCTCGAACGTGAGCTTCTTCTCCTCTAAGTCTCTCTGCTTTCGTTTCTCCTCGAGGTCTCCTTGCAGTCGTAGTTGCTCAAGGGCTATCTTCTTCTCGGCTAGCTGTAGTTCTCCGTCCAGACGGAGTCGGGCGAGCTCCAATTCGTGGAGCCGGCTCCTTTCTCGCTCTCGGGCGTTTTCGTGGGAGAGGCCCTTGTCTCCGTTGGTATTTCTTTCCTCCGCTGTGGCTGCGAGGTTTTCTCGGTATACATCTGGGACCATGTTTTCTTCGCCCTGGGGTGGCGTTGCTTCTGCCTCCACCCATGTTTGTAGGGCCAGCTTGAAATCTTCCTTGGTGCTTAGTCCAGTGGTAGCGATGCCCAGGTCCTTGCAGAATTGTTTCAATTCTTTATGATTATAATCTTCTAATCGTTCCTTCTGGAACTCCTTGGTCGGTCTGGTTTCTTTGGTAGTCATAGTTGCGGCGTGTTTCTGTCAGTAGTGGGCGAGTCACTCTCTGTACGATTTGCGTCGGCTCGGATCGCACTGCCTGCCACCAATGTTAGAAAGGCGGTCCGTGGGGAGGCAGAAGATGTCTGACTGACCACCCCGAGACCCACCTCTCCGTATGGAGTTGGCCGAGCGCCGTTGAGAGGCCTCCTGGGTGAGGCTCCTCTCCTAGAATCGTAACAGCAGAGCAATCACACCACTACAAAAGGGACACCACACAAGAGGATGACTTCTTAGAATCTTTATCAGTAATAATGATTGGTTCTCTCGGCAATATGTACAAACGGATCGAGGGATCCTTAAAGTCTCGGTAACTGAGGGTAAGGGGTAGCAGGACAGTCTTAGGACCAGCAAGGTCGGGCCGCGGCAGAGCCAGCAGGCTTCGAAGATGGTTTCAGCGAGATTGGGCCGCGGCAGCGCCAGCAGGCTCCGAAGATGGTTTCAGCGAGGTTGGGCCGCGGCAGCGCCAGCAGGCTTCAAAGATGGTTTCAGCGAGGTTGGGCCGCGGCAGCGGCAGCAGGCTTCAAAGATGGTTTCAGCGAGGTTGGGCCGCGGCAGCGCCAGCAGGCTTCGAAGATGGTTTCAGCGAGGTTGGGCCGCGGCAGCGCCAGCAGGCTCCGAAGATGGTTTCAGCGAGGTTGGGCCGCGGCAGCGCCAGCAGGCTCCGAAGATGGTTTCAGCGAGGTTGGGCCGCAGCAGCGCCAGCAGGCTCCGAAGATGGTTTCAGGGTTCAAGGTAGTGAGTTCTTCTCTGGGTCAGCCGCGACAACGTCAGCAGGGCTCTCGACTCCAGGATACAACTGCCGACCCATTCCAGAGCTGCCTCAGATATCGGTCTGGAGTCCTTTGATGTCCGGGCCCTCGCGCCTGGGGGTCAGAGGGGCCGGGATGAGAGTGTCCAGACACCCAGCAGGGGGGTGGAGCCAGCGCCCAGGGAGGCCAGAGGGCGATCGAAACCAGGCATCCGGGGACGGCTGGAGGGCCATCGAAACTCCCCTTCTCCTTGATCCGTCAAGTGGCCGTTTTACCACCTGGTCGGATCTTGGTGCCTCGATGTCGGGGCTTCGCTGGGGTTACGCCGAGGACGGGCCGAGGCCACGTGGTCAGGACGCGGAGGGTCCAAGATGGAGTCGGGGTCTGAGATGGTGGCCCGGGTAGGGCCTGGACCAGTAGAGTGGGGCGAACAGGGGTTGCCGTGTTCCTGAGGGGGAGAGCCGAGGGTCGTCAGGAGTGGCGGCTCTCGTTGACGGTTGAAGAGGTAGCTTCGTTGGGGAGGACAGGGGTCACTGCTGTCCCGGGCCCGCCATGCGGGGAGGAGCGGGACCACGCCACGAGGCCGGGTCCAACAGTTTGCATCAATCCCAGTGCCTGGCCTGTGTTATTGCATTATTTGTATCAATCCTAGTGCCTGGCCTGTGTTATTGCATTGTTTGCATCAATCCTAGTGTCTGGCCTGTGTTATTGCATTGTTTGCATCAATCCTACTGCCTGGCCTGTGTTATTTCAGTATATGCATCAACCCTAGTGCCTGACCTGTGTTATTGCATTGTTTGCATAAGATTCGACTAGTGCCTGGCCTGTGTTTTTGCTTTTTTTGCATCAGATTCTTCTAGTGGCTGGCCCGTGTTATTGCATTGTTTACATCAATCCTAGTGCTTGGCCTGTGTTATTTCATTGTTTGCATAAGATTCACCTAGTTCTTGGCCTGTGTTATTGCATTGTTTGCATCAACCCTAGTGCCTGACCTGTGTTATTGCATTGTTTGCATATGATTCTCCTTGTGCCCGACCTGTGTTATTGCATTGTTTGCATCACATTCTCCTAGTGCCAGGCCTGTGTTATTGCATTGTTTGCATCAGATTCTCCTAGTGCCTGCTTGTAGGAAGGTGGCTACCTGACTATGGTTACCCCAGATTTTTTGCCTGTGTTTAGCTGGTTTTTTGACTTAGTTGACCTGGTTCCCTGCTAATCAGGGCCCCAGGCCATCTGCTCTCTCTGTAAAATGGATTCCATGTACCCTAGGTACATACCACAATTGGAAGTGGACTCCTTGTCAGCCCCTGTATAATGCACTATAGGTGCCCAGGGCATAGGGGCCACCAAGGCCTACCAGGGGCTGCAGCATATCTTTTGCCACCCCTGGCTGGTTCTTAAATTGACACAACTTGCTGATCACTCAGCTGGGGTAAGGTGGTGTAATCACCCCTTACTTAGATATAGTATACCTATATCTAAACCTATATCTGGACACATATAAACCTGTGAGCCACTCCTATGGAAGGCCTCATCAATCCTGGAGGCAGAGTGCGTGGTTTAATGTGAGATGGAGCTCTAGCATGAGCTGAGCCTGTCTGCAGCTGTCGGGAACAACTCCCTAAGCTGTTTCAGGATAATGCCATACCATATACTCTTAAGTGCCTTATAATCCTCGCGGTTATATAGTAACTCTGGTTTGGCTTTATCAAAACATGTCGTGTAAGGTGTCATACGATTTGGAATACTATCCCCTCGCCAGTTCTGGCGACGGGGATAGCATTCCACCCCTCTAGAGGGGTAAGACATGTTCCTTTACTTTAATGCGGTTAATTTCTCAAAGGGCCTTAGATCCACAAAATGGATGCCTCTGCCACAGACAAGAGTCTGGACCCCTGCAGCTGACCGAAACTCAGCAAATGGGGCCTGGACAAAGGGTTTCCTGCCACAGGAGGGTGTCACCACCCTCCAGACAGGAGATAGTGGATTGTAGCAGGGAGGTCTGAAAGAAACCAGACACTGCCTGGGGCGCACAAGGCTGCCCCTTGCATAATCCGGCCAAACCGGTTCTGGGGCACTCCAGCCCTCGTGCCAGGGCGGCCTGGATCAAAGGAAAGGGGTGTAACCACCCCCTTCCTGGGTCCCACCCATAGGGGGGGACCTAGCAGGTAATCACGCCCCCCAGATTCGAATAAGAGTGGGAGCAGTGCCAATGCACATCAGATTTTCCTGGAAGAAACATTAGAAACAAAACTCTGGACCCTTGGACCTCCATCTCAACGTGGAAGCCCGAAGAATCTCCCTTGTGGTCAAGGAGTGACCACCCTGCAGCAGCAGGCACCATCCAGCCCTCGACGTCTACTTAGTTGCAGTTCCCGCCGGAACTCGAGCGACTGAGATCGACGAGATCAAGCTTGCCTGCCTTCCAACAGCCCGATCCACAGTCCCTGCAGAGCTGAGACCCGTGGAGGCGACCGGAAGCGTGGGGCACGCCATCTTGAATTGACCACGAGACGCTGACCGTGCAGCCCACGAGTGACCCTCGAAGCTGTGCACCGGGGTTTGAGAAGCCCCCACCCTGAGCTACTCTTGAGCCGAAGTCCAGCCCTCCACACTCGACGAGTGCTGCGTGGGGCCCTTCTGCTCCATTTGGCTCAACGCGTTGGCCCGGTCACTTGCCAGCCGGCTAGTGGTCCCTGTGCCGACGAAACTACAAAGAAGACTCGTGAATCTGGTTGCTCCAGATCCACACCAGCTCCCCTGAAAAGGAGCCCCCACTCTGACCTTCCTGGTTCGAGTGAGAAGCAATCTCCCGGTTCCGCGTGGATTGCTCTTGCCAAGTGTTGTTTGCTCCAAACTTGAAGCCGACAGCGCCGACGGTGAGAGCCTGCGTGGGACAGATCGTGACCTGCTCCTGGACGTCGCAGATGCCCCAGAGCCCACGTGACAGCAGAGAGAAGCTCCTCGACGACCACCTGATTGCGCCCGACATTGCCTGGTTCCGTCCTGGTTCCACCCTGGTCACTGCTGAGTGACCCAGACTCTGTCCCCTCTGCTTTCAGGTACCCTTTGACTTGAGTCCACCCTTGGACTCCACCGGACACTTCATCTTCAACCTGCCTGCAGCCCTTTCAGCTTCAAGCACCAAGAGCCTGCGTGTCAAAACCCGACGCCACTTCGACCCTGTGCACCCACTTCCTGTGGGTGAGGTAACTTTGCTCCGCCGGTGTTCCCACACTGGTGCACATCCCTAGGGTCTGTGTGTTAAGTTTTGTTCCTCTAGGTTCAGCGGAAGTGTCCTTAAACTCTAACTTTACACTTTTTACGCACCATTGGTTAACATTGGTGCATGCGTGCGCTTTCCGCACATCTCCCGAATCCCGAGGGCCATTCCCGACTTCAGCATTGCTTGTCCTGACTGCTCCCAGCGATTCCCTAGGCCCTAGGCCTAACCACTGCTCGATTGGTATCTCTTATACCACTTGTTTAGTATATGGTTTGAGTGGCCACCCGCCCTCATCCATAATTGTGCAACTTGTATGTTTAAACAGTGCTTTTGATTTAACGCTTGTGCCCCTTTATTCATAAAGAATACTGGGGATTGTTTTTAGTAATAAACACATATATTTTTATAATATATACTTGTGTGGTGTCCTTTCATTTGATATTACAGGATTGTATGTGGTAAAACAGCTCGCTTAACACGACCTCTTAAGTTAAGCCTTTAGGCTGCTTAGTCCATGCTACCCCTAGGATAGCTTGTCTAATAAGGTTGACTTACAACCAGACACCATAAGGGATTGTTTGGTCTGATAATAGGTGGTTCCAGAATTGGAAACATCACCTATCAGGCCAACTTCTCACATTGGTGAGCAGCGGTGCGGATTTGAGCTTGCTGTTGTTTTACCATTGCAATCTTTTATCAAATTGAAAGATCACATCAAGTACCTCTAGGTACATATAAATCAAAAGCTTAGCATATTAAGTTCTACTGAACTTAGTAGTTGTAGATTAAAGGGATTAGCACACCCTGGCTACAACTCAATAGTAAGGTACAGTAGGAAAACACTGAGTGTAGGTAGGTGCATCACTTACACCACACTAGAGTCATGTCTGACACAGGAAAAGCCTCAGGGTCTACTCCTGTGACAGTTGACCTTACCCAGGCAACTTCCAGCTATGACAAACTAACCCGAAAGGACTTGATTGCCTTGTGCAAATCAAGAGGGTTAAAAAGGGGCAGAAGCCCCACCTGTCCAATCCTGATAGCCATTCTAGAACAGGATGACTTAGAAAGGGCGAAGGGAATTCCCCTGGGGTCAGGAAATGGAGAGAACCCACCTGTAACTGGTACCCCTCAGGAGGAAGAAGAAGGAGAAGAGGGGGATGAGGACTCAGAGGTTGAGGACACAGAAGACCAGGGTCAGGAGGGTAGCCAGGTTGGAGTTGCCAGGCTTAGCCAGACCAACTTAAGCCTACTAGGGAATGGAGAGGGCCAGCACCTCCCCAGATCCTATAGCATTCTCCCAGGCAACAGAAGAGTGAGATCTCCCTCAGGGGACTCTCATATTTCTAGTGCCTCCAGAGAATCACAGAGAGGCATGACTGCTTCTCAAAAACTAGAGCATAGGGCCAGAATGAGGGCTGTCAAACTCCAGATAGAGAGGGAGGAGGTAGCCTTGGCTCAAGCTAGACTTGCCTTGGCAAGAGAGCAGAAATTGAGTGGCTTAGATGCCACTGGTGGCAGCAATATTCCTAAAGAGAAACCCAGGTCCTATGATAGTAGAAACCTGACAAAGATTGTGCCCCCCTACAAGGAAGGGGATGACATCCACAAGTGGATAACTGCTCTTGAGAGAGCCTGCATGGTACAGCAGGTTCCTGAGGAACAGTGGGCAGCAATCTTATGGTACTCCTTTTCAGAGAAAGGGAGAGATAAGCTCCTCACTGTCAGACATGAGGATGCAAACAATTACAAAGTCCTGAAGAGTGTCCTAATAGATGGGTTTGGCTTAACCACTGAACAGTACAGGTTGAAGTTCAGAGACACCCAGAAGACACAGACACAGGACTGGACTGATTTTGTAGATTGTGCTACTAAGGCTCTGGAGGGTTGGCTACATGGCAGCAAAGTACATGACTTTACAGGATTGTATAATTTGATTATGAGGGAGCAGATCCTAAGTAATTGTCAGAACCAGCTCTTACACCAGCACCTGGTGGACTCTGATCTGACCTCTCCCCAAGAATTGGGAAAGAAGGCAGACAAGTGGGTCAGAACCAGGATTAGGCCTAAGAATCAGGACAGTAACCAGAAGAAGGAGTCTACCAAGCCTCAAGATAAGGGTGGGGATAAAAATAACGAAAAGACTTCCCCAGGGCCCCAAAACTCCAAGAATGGGGGTGGGTCCCAAGACACTTCTTCAACAGAGAAAAAGCCTTATTGTTATGCCTGTAAACAGGTTGGGCATTACAAAACAGACAACTGTTGTCCCAAGAATAACAAGAAAGAGAATATACCTCCAAAGCCAGCTCCAACACCTCCTGTTACTGTCAGCAGTAATCCCCCAGGAAGTGGGAGCACACCCAGGAATCTTGGTGGGTTTACTTTTGGAGCCCAGGAGGACCCTGGCCTATCCAGGTCCCCATCCCCAAATGATCTTGTTTATGAGACTGGCAGGGGGTTTGCCAACTTCTCTGATTGCCCAAATACTTTGAGCAAATATAGACAAGAACCCATCATCAATGGTTTGAAAGTTGAAGCTTTTAGAGACACAGGGGCTAGCATCACCATGGTGGCTGACTGTATAGTCCCCTCTAAGCAACTTTTACCTGGTGCCACATACCAGGTAACAAACATTGATGGCATCAAAACAAATCATCCCATGGCAGTAGTAAGTCTCAGCTGGGGAGGTGTCATTGGCCCAAAGAGAGTGGCAGTGTCATCAAACTTGCCTGTAGACTGCCTACTTGGTAATGATTTGGAAATCTCAGCCTGGGCTGAGGTTGAACAGGAAATCCATTCTAGAATGGTAAATTCCAATGGAAAGGTTAGTGGGGCTGTAATGGCTACAGCCCCAATTCAAGATGTCCTTCCTGAAAAGGTTGGTAGGGCTGAGAAACTCTCTGCCCCATCTTTAGCAAAAGCTCTTCCTGAACAGAATAGCAAAGCTGTTATGATAACAGCAGAAACCCAAACTGAGTCTCCTCCTGAAAAGGTGGGTGGGGCTGTGATGGCCACAGCCCAAACTCAAACTGATATGTGTGTTGTGAAGCCTGAAATGATGGATAACTCCACACAAACTGAGAGCATGGAGGAGGAAGAGAAATCTCCCCCTCACCAGACTTTAGGACAGGATCAGCCTCCTCAGGGAACTGATCTTACCCCTGATGAAGGAACTGCCCCAGAGGTTGTTAGGCCTGGCCTGACAGAGCCTCTGATGGTGGTGGACCCTTCTCAGGTGGGACCCAGTCTGGAGCAGGTAACCTGCCCCTCTCTCCCTTGCCTTAGCCAGCCCAGGGCTGCAGAGGACAAGAAGGACAGTGAGACCCAGAGGGCCCCCTGTCAAATAAAGCACCCCCATCAACAGATTAGGGGCACCAAAACTAGTAGCCCTAGTGAGGTGAAAACTTTAAAAACTCCTGAGGGAGCCCCCTTAAAAACAGTTAGGGACCTCCCACAGATGGATTCTGTTGGGCACAGCCAAACCTGGGACCCAAAGGGCCCAAACCTGAACTGTCCCTCCAGCAAGCCAAACAGAGGGACCCAGCCTCCAGCTTTAGGTAGCCAGAGGTTGACCCTGAGAGCACAGTGCAACTCAGTTAAAGAAAGAAAGGCACACATGGTGGAAGATAATTGGAGGAAGCCAAGCCCTAACTTAGTAGAGCCTCACTTCAATACTCCATATCCAAACCAGCCTTTAACTTTGCATAAACACACCCAAGGTAGTGATTCCCTATGGTGGAGACCCTCTAATACCCAAAGGGTGAGGGACTGCTTAGTGGACCATGAGACAGGGGGTACCCATGCTAGTGCAGGTACTTCCTTATATGGCCACTCAGGCAATATAGGCTTACCTCGCCAAGGTTAGCCTTATCTCCTTTCGTTTGGGGGGGTTATGTAGGAAGGTGGCTACCTGACTATGGTTACCCCAGATTTTTTGCCTGTGTTTAGCTGGTTTTTTGACTTAGTTGACCTGGTTCCCTGCTAATCAGGGCCCCAGGCCATCTGCTCTCTCTGTAAAATGGATTCCATGTACCCTAGGTACATACCACAATTGGAAATGGACTCCTTGTCAGCCCCTGTATAATGCACTATAGGTGCCCAGGGCATAGGGGCCACCAAGGCCTACCAGGGGCTGCAGCATATCTTTTGCCACCCCTGGCTGGTTCTTAAATTGACACAACTGGCTGATCACTCAGCTGGGGTAAGGTGGTGTAATCACCCCTTACTTAGATATAGTATACCTATATCTAAACCTATATCTGGACACATATAAACCTGTGAGCCACTCCTATGGAAGGCCTCATCAATCCTGGAGGCAGAGTGCGTGGTTTAATGTGAGATGGAGCTCTAGCATGAGCTGAGCCTGTCTGCAGCTGTCGGGAACAACTCCCTAAGCTGTTTCAGGATAATGCCATACCATATACTCTTAAGTGCCTTATAATCCTCGCGGTTATATAGCAACTCTGGTTTGGCTTTATCAAAACATGTCGTGTAAGGTGTCATACGATTTGGAATACTATCCCCTCGCCAGTTCTGGCGACGGGGATAGCATTCCACCCCTCTAGAGGGGTAAGACATGTTCCTTTACTTTAATGCGGTTAATTTCTCAAAGGGCCTTAGATCCACAAAATGGATGCCTCTGCCACAGACAAGAGTCTGGACCCCTGCAGCTGACCGAATCTCAGCAAATGGGGCCTGGACAAAGGGTTTCCTGCCACAGGAGGGTGTCACCACCCTCCAGACAGGAGATAGTGGATTGTAGCAGGGAGGTCTGAAAGAAACCAGACACTGCCTGGGGTGCACAAGGCTGCCCCTTGCATAATCCGGCCAAACCGGTTCTGGGGCACTCCAGCCCTCGTGCCAGGGCGGCCTGGATCAAAGGAAAGGGGTGTAACCACCCCCTTCCTGGGTCCCACCCATAGGGGGGGACCTAGCAGGTAATCACGCCCCCCAGATTCGAATAAGAGTGGGAGCAGTGCCAATGCACATCAGATTTTCCTGGAAGAAACATTAGAAACGAAACTCTGGACCCTTGGACCTCCATCTCAACGTGGAAGCCCGAAGAATCTCCCTTGTGGTCAAGGAGTGACCACCCTGCAGCAGCAGGCACCATCCAGCCCTCGACGTCTACTTAGTTGCAGTTCCCGCCGGAACTCGAGCGACTGAGATCGACGAGATCAAGCTTGCCTGCCTTCCAACAGCCCGATCCACAGTCCCTGCAGAGCTGAGACCCGTGGAGGCGACCGGAAGCGTGGGGCACGCCATCTTGAATTGACCACGAGACGCTGACCGTGCAGCCCACGAGTGACCCTCGAAGCTGTGCACCGGGGTTTGAGAAGCCCCCACCCTGAGCTACTCTTGAGCCGAAGTCCAACCCTCCACACTCGACGAGTGCTGCGTGGGGCCCTTCTGCTCCATTTGGCTCAGCGCGTTGGCCCGGTCACTTGCCAGCCGGCTAGTGGTCCCTCTGCCGACGAAACTACAAAGAAGACTCGTGAATCTGGTTGCTCCAGATCCACACCAGCTCCCCTGAAAAGGAGCCCCCACTCTGACCTTCCTGGTTCGAGTGAGAAGCAATCTCCCGGTTCCGCGTGGATTGCTCTTGCCAAGTGTTGTTTGCTCCAAACTTGAAGCCGACAGCGCCGACGGTGAGAGCCTGCGTGGGACAGATCGTGACCTGCTCCTGGATGTCGCAGATGCCCCAGAGCCCACGTGACAGCGGAGAGAAGCTCCTCGACGACCACCTGATTGCGCCCGACATTGCCTGGTTCCGTCCTGGTTCCACCCTGGTCACTGCTGAGTGACCCAGACTCTGTCCCCTCTGCTTTCAGGTACCCTTCGACTTGAGTCCACCCTTGGACTCCACCGGACACTTCATCTTCAACCTGCCTGCAGCCCTTTCAGCTTCAAGCACCAAGAGCCTGCGTGTCAAAACCCGACGCCACTTCGACCCTGTGCACCCACTTCCTGTGGGTGAGGTAACTTTGCTCCGCCGGTGTTCCCACACTGGTGCACATCCCTAGGGTCTGTGTGTTAAGTTTTGTTCCTCTAGGTTCAGCGGAAGTGTCCTTAAACTCTAACTTTACACTTTTTACGCACCATTGGTTAACATTGGTACATGCGTGCGCTTTCCGCACATCTCCCGAATCCCGAGGGCCATTCCCGACTTCAGCATTGCTTGTCCTGACTGCTCCCAGCGATTCCCTAGGCCCTAGGCCTAACCACTGCTCGATTGGTATCTCTTATACCACTTGTTTAGTATATGGTTTGAGTGGCCACCCGCCCTCATCCATAATTGTGCAACTTGTATGTTTAAACAGTGCTTTTGATTTAACGCTTGTGCCCCTTTATTCATAAAGAATACTGGGGATTGTTTTTAGTAATAAACACATATATTTTTATAATATATACTTGTGTGGTGTCCTTTCATTTGATATTACAGGATTGTATGTGGTAAAACAGCTCGCTTAACACGACCTCTTAAGTTAAGCCTTTAGGCTGCTTAGTCCATGCTACGCCTAGGATAGCTTGTCTAATAAGGTTGACTTACAACCAGACACCATAAGGGATTGTTTGGTCTGATAATAGGTGGTTCCAGAATTGGAAACATCACCTATCAGGCCAACTTCTCACACTGCTGTATTATTGAATTGTTTGCATCACAGTCCTTAGTGCCTGGCCTGTGTTATTGCATTGTTTGCATCAGATTCTCCTCGTGCCTGGCCTTTGTTATTGTATTGTTTGCATAAGATTCTCATAGTGCCTGGCCTGTGTTATTGCATTGTTTGCATCAACCCAAGTACCTGACCTGTGTTATTGCATTGTATGCATCAACCCTAGTGCCTAGCCTGTGTTATTGCATTGTTTGCATAAGATTCTCCTAGTGCCTGGCCTGTGTTATTGCATTGTTTGCATCAGATTCTTCTAGTGCCTGGCCCGTGTTATTGCATTGTTTACATCAATCCTAGTGCTTGGCCTGTGTTATTTCATTGTTTGCATAAAATTCACCTAGTGCCTGACCTGTGTTATTGCATTGTTTGCATCAGATTCTCCTCGTGCCTGGCCTTTGCTATTGCATTTTTTGCATCAGATTCTACTAGTGCCTGCTGTGTCATTGAATTGTTTGCATCAGATTCCTTAGTGCCTGGCCTGTGTTATTGCATTGTTTGCATCAGATTCTCCTCGTGCCTGGCCTTTGTTATTGTATTGTTTGCATAAGATTCTCCTAGTGCCTGGCCTGTGTTATTGCATTGTTTGCGCCAATCCTTGTGCCTGGCGTGTGTTATTGCATTGTTTGCATCAGTTTATTCTAGTGCTTGGCCCGTTTTATTGCATTGTTTGCGTCAGATTCTCC
Organism: Lissotriton helveticus; assembly: GCF_964261635.1. Taxonomy (NCBI): domain Eukaryota; kingdom Metazoa; phylum Chordata; class Amphibia; order Caudata; family Salamandridae; genus Lissotriton; species Lissotriton helveticus. The sequence continues at coordinate 190,666 of NW_027611671.1, read as the reverse complement.
GAGTGCCTGGCCAATGTTATTGTATTTTTGTTTTTAACAGAGTTTTATATAGCGCAAACTTGACACAAAGGTATCAGGTATCAGAGTGCTTTACACGAGCACCAATTGCTTTACATGAGGACACATTCATTTTTGTTAGGCACTGGGAGATGACGTTATTTGCCCAGAACCACAGGATGTTGCGCGTCCTCGCCGAGACTCGAACCTGGTTCCTCAGAGTTGATGTCGACCGCACTAGCCATTACGCCAACTCCTCTCTCTATTGTATTGCATTGCTGCATTGCATTGTTTGCATAAGATCCTTCTAGTGCCTGGCCTGTGTTATTGCATTGTTTGCATCAGATTCTCCTCCTGCCTGGCCTGTGTTATTGCATTGTTTGCCCCAGATTCTCCTCATGCCTGGCCTGTGTTATTGCATTGTTTACATCAGATTCTCCTAGTGCCTCCGTTATTGCATTGTTTGCATCAGATTCTCCTAGTGCCTGGCTTGTGTTAATGCATTGTTTACATCAGATTCTCCTCGTGCCTGGCCTGTGTTATTGCAGTGTTTGCATCAGATTCTCCTTTTGCATGGCTTGTGTTATTGCATTGTTTGCGTCAGATTCTCGTGCCTGGCCTGTGTTATTGCATTGTTTACATCAGATTCTCCTAGTGCCTGTGTTATTGCATTGTTTGCATCAGATTCTCCTAGTGCCTGGCCTGTGTTATTGCATTGTTTACATCAAATTCTCCTCATGCCTGGCCTGTGTTATTGCATTGTTTACATCAGATTCTCCTAGTGTTTGGCCTGTGTTATTGCATTGTTTGCATCAGATTCTCCTTTTGCATGGCTTGTGTTATTGCATTGTTTGCGTCAGATTCTCCTTGTACCTGGCCTGTGTTATTGCATTGTTTGCATCACGTTTTTCTAGTACCTGGCCTGTATTATTGCATTGTTTGCGTCACATTTTCCTAGTACCTTGCCTCTGTTATTGCATTGTTTGCATCAATCCTAGTGCCTGGCATTTGTTATTGCATTGTTTGCATCAACCCTAGTGCCTGGCCTGTGTTATTTCATTGTTTGCGTCACGTTTTCCTAGTACCTGGCCTGTGTTATTGCATTGTTTGCATCACGTTTGCCTAGTGCCCGGTCTGTGTTATTGCATTGTTTGCATCAACCCTAGTGCCTGGCCTGTGATATTGCATTGTTTGCATCAGATTCTCCTAGTGCCTGGCCTGTGTTATTGCATTATTTGTGTCAGATTTTCCTAGTGCTCGGCTGTGTTTTTGCATTGTTTGCATCAATCCTAGTGTCTGGCCTGTGTTATTGCATTGTTTCCGCCAACCCTGGTGCCTGGCCTGTGTTATTGCATTGTTTGCATCATATTCTCCTAGTGCCTGCTGTGTCATTGAATTGTTTGCATCAGATTCCTTAGTGCCTGACCTGTTATTGCATTGTTTGCATCAGATTCTCCTTGTGCCTGGCCTTTGTTATTGTATTGTTTGCATAAGATTCTCCTAGTGCCTGGCCTGTGTTATTGCATTGTTTGCGCCAATCCTTGTGCCTGGCGTGCGTTTTTGCATTGTTTTCATCAGTTTATTCTAGTGCTTGGCCCATTTTATTGCATTGTTTGCGTCAGAATCTCCAAGTGCCTGGCTTATATTATTGTATTTTTGTTTTTAACTGAGTTTTAAATAGCGCAAACTTGACCCGAAGGTATCGGGTATCAGAGTGCTTTACACGACCACCAGTTGCTTTACATGAGGACACATTCATTTTTGTTAGGCACTGGGAGATGAAGTTATTTGCCCAGAATCACAGGATGTTGCGCGTCCTTGCCGAGACTCGAACCTGTTTACCCAGATTTGAGGTCGACCACGCTAGCCATTATGCCAACTCCTCTCTCTAATGAATTGCATTGTTGCATTGCATTGTTTGCATAAGATCCTTCTAGTGCCTGGCCTGTGTTATTGCATTGTTTGCATCAGATTCTTCTCGTGCCTGGCTTGTGTTATTGCATTGTTTGCGCCAGATTCTCATTGTGCTTGGCCTGTGTAATTGCATTGTTTGCGCCATATTGTCCTTGTACCTGGCCTGTGTCATTGCATTGTTTGCGTCAGATTCTCCTAGTGCCTGGCCTGTGTTATTGCATTGTTTGCATCATATTCTCCTAGTGCCTGTGTTATTGCATTGTATACATCAACCCAAGTGCCTGGCCTGTGTTATTGCATTGTTTGCATAAGATTCTCCTAGTGCCTGGCCTGTGTTATTGCATTGTTTGCATCAGATTCTCCTAGTGCCTGGCCTGTGTTATTGCATTGTATGCTTCAACCCTAGTGCCTGACCTGTGTTATTGCATTGTTTGCATAAGATTCTCATTGTGCCCGACCTGTGTTATTGCTTCGTTTCCATTAGATTCTCCTAGTGCCTGGCCTGTGTTATTGCATTGTTTGCATCAGATTCTCCTACTGCCTGGCCTGTGTTATTGCATTGTTTGCATCAGATTCCCCTAGTGCCTGCTGTGTCATTGAATTGTTTGCATCAGATTCTCCTCGTGCCTGCCCTGTGTTTTTGCTTTTTTTGCATCAGATTCTTATAGTGCCTGGCCCGTGTTATTGCATTGTTTACATCAATCCTAGTGCCTGGCCTGTGTTATTGCATTGTTTGCATAAGATTCACCTAGTGCCTGGCCTGTGTTATTGCATTGTTTGCATCAACCCTAGTGTCTGACCTGTGTTACTGCATTGTTTGCATAAGATTCTCCTTGTGCCCGACCTGTGTTATTGAATTGTTTGCATCAGATTCCTTAGTGCCTGGCCTGTGTTATTGCATTGTTTGCATCAGATTCTCCTTGTGCCTGGCCTTTGTTATTGCATTGTTTGCATCAGATTCTCCTAGTGCCTGCTGTGTCATTGAATTGTTTGCATCTGATTCCTTAGTGCCTGTCCTGTGTTATTGCATTGTTTGCATCAGATTCTCCTCGTGCCTGGCCTTTGTTATCGTATTGTTTGCATAAGATTCTCCTAGTGCCTGGCCTGTGTTATTGCATTGTTTGCATAAGATTCTCCTAGTGCCTGGCTTGTGTTATTGCATTGTTTGCATCAGATTCTTCTAGTGCCTGGCCCGTGTTATTGCATTGTTTACATCAATCCTAGTGCTTGGCCTGTGTTATTTCATTGTTTGCATAAGATTCACCTAGTGCCTGGCCTGTGTTATTGCATTGTTTGCATCAACCCTAGTGTCTGACCTGTGTTATTGCATTGTTTGCATCAGATTCTCCTCGTGCCTGGCCTTTGTTATTGCATTGTTTGCATCAGATTCTCCTAGTGCCTGCTGTGTCATTGAATTGTTTGCATCAGATTCCTCAGTGCCTGGCCTGTGTTATTGCATTGTTTGCATCAGATTCTCCTCGTGCCTGGCCTTTGTTATTGTATTGTTTGCATAAGATTCTCCTAGTGCCTGGCCTGTGTTATTGCATTGTTTGCGCCAATCCTTGTGCCTGGCGTGTGTTATTGCATTGTTTGCTTCAGTTTATTCTAGTGCTTGGCCCGTTTTATTGCATTGTTTGCGTCAGATTCTCCGAGTGCCTGGCCAATGTTATTGTATTTTTGTTTTTAACAGAGTTTTATATAGCGCAAACTTGACGCAAAGGTATCAGGTATCAGAGTGCTTTACACGAGCACCAATTGCTTTACATGAGGACACATTCATTTTTGTTAGGCACTGGGAGATGACGTTATTTGCCCAGAACCACAGGATGTTGCGCGTCCTTGCCGAGACTCGAACCTGGTTCCCCAGAGTTGAGGTCGACCGCGCTAGCCATTACGCCAACTCCTCTCTCTATTGCATTGCATTGTTGCATTGCATTGTTTGCATAAGATCCTTCTAGTGCCTGGCCTGTGTTATTGCATTGTTTGCATCAGATTCTCCTCATGCCTGGCCTGTGTTATTGCATTGTTTGCATCAGATTCTCCTAGTGCCTGACCTGTGTTATTGCATTGTTTGCATCAGATTCTCCTAGTGCCTGGCTTGTGTTAATGCATTGTTTACATCAGAGTCTCCTAGTGCCTGGCTTGTGTTAATGCATTGTTTACATCAGATTCTCCTCGTGCCTGGCCTGTGTTATTGCATTGTTTACATCAGATTCTCCTAGTGCCTCTGTTATTGCATTGTTTGCATCAGATTCTCCTAGTGCCTGGCTTGTGTTAATGCATTGTTTACATCAGATTCTCCTCGTGCCTGGTCTGTGTTATTGCATTGTTTGCGTCAGATTCTCCTAGTGCCTGGCTTGTGTTAATGCATTGTTTACATCAGATTCTCCTCGTGCCTGGCCTGTGTTATTGCAGTGTTTGCATCAGATTCTCCTTTTGCATGGCTTGTGTTATTGCATTGTTTGCGTCAGATTCTCCTTGTGCCTGGCCTGTGTTATTGCATTGTTTACATCAGATTCTCCTAGTGCCTGGCTTGTGTTATTGCATTGTTTACATCAGATTCTCCTTGTGCCTGGCCTGTGTTATTGCATTGTTTACATCAGATTCTCCTAGTGCCTGTGTTATTGCATTGTTTGCATCAGATTCTCCTTGTGCCTGGCCTGTGTTATTGCATTGTTTACATCAGATTCTCCTAGTGCCTGTGTTATTGCATTGTTTGCATCAGATTCTCCTTGTGCCTGGCCTGTGTTATTGCATTGTTTACATCAGATTCTCCTAGTGCCTGTGTTATTGCATTGTTTGCATCAGATTCTCCTAGTGCCTGGCCTGTGTTATTGCATTGTTTACATCAGATTCTCCTCGTGCCTGGCCTGTGTTATTGCATTGTTTGCGTCAGATTCTCCTTGTACCTGGCCTGTGTTATTGCATTGTTTGCATCACGTTTTTCTAGAACCTCACCTGTAATGTTGCATTGTTTGCATCACGTTTTTCTAGTAACTGGCCTGTATTATTGCATTGTTTGCATCAGATTCTCCTAGTGCCTGGCCTGTGTTATTGCATTGTTTGCGTCACATTTTCCTAGTGCCTTGCCTCTGTTATTGCATTGTTTGCATCAATCCTAGTGCCTGGCATTTGTTATTGCATTGTTTGCATCAACCCTAGTGCCTGGCCTGTGTTATTTCATTGTTTGCGTCACGTTTTCCTAGTGCCTGGCCTGTGTTATTGCATTGTTTGCATCACGTTTGCCTAGTGCCCGGCCTCTGTTATTGCATTGTTTGCATCAACCCTAGTGCCTGGCCTGTGATATTGCATTGTTTGTGTCACATTATCCTAGTGCCTGGCTGTGTTATTGTATTGTTTGCATCAATCCTAGTGCTTGGCCTGTGTTATTGCATTGTTTGCATCAATCCTACTGCCTGGCCTGTGTTATTGCATTGTTTGCATCAGGTTCTTCTAGTGCCTGGCCCTTGTTATTGCATTGTTTACATCAATACTAATGCCAGGCCCATGTTATTGCATTGTTTACATCAATACTAATGCCAGGCCCATGTTATTGCATTGTTTGCATCAATCCTAGTGCCTGGCCTGTGTTATTGCATTGTTTGCATAAGATTCTCCTAGTGCCTGGCCTGTATTATTGCATTGTTTGCGTCAATCCTAGTGCCTGGCGTGTGTTATTGCATAGTTTGCATCAGTTTATTCTAGTGCTTGTCACATTTTATTGCATTGTTTGCGTCAGATTTTCCTCGTGCTTGGCCTGTGTTATTGCATTGTTTGCGCCAGATTCTCCTTGTGCCTGGACTCTGACTGCAAGAAACTGCACTCTTACTGCAGTTGGAATCTACTTCCTATTTATGTAGCAACAGACAGCACAACATGTCTGCCAGAAATGTTGTCCATGTGGATACATCAGCAGTAGGACAATGGTACATGGAATGATAATGGTAGATTTATTTACACTTCTGTGCAGTGCGTGTCACTTATTGTTCTTTTCTTCCACTCTCATGAGATGGTTTTACAAGGCAACTCAGAGCTCACTGAGTGTGGAGCTTCCACGAATCTCAGAGACAGGCCGTTCCAAAGACGGTAACAGAGAAGGTTGAAAGATCTGAGTCTTCATCCTGGCAGATGGACTGGTGATCCCTGAGGGGGTGTAGTTGGTCTGTGTGTTGCCACGGCTGTCCAGCGTCTGTAAGAAAATGTCAGCAATTTGTGGAGGGCCCTCTTTTGGGTGAGAACCACCCAGCTTCATGCAATACGGACTTGAGTTACATTCTGATAGCAAAATGGAGGACCTTGTCCAAAGGGGATTGATGTTACCAAGGATTAACATCTTCAGTTACGACAGACAGAGAAAGTCAAGGTACCTCGATATTCTTGAAAAGCTTTCTGCGCTCTGCTGGTGCAGGCTGGATGTTATTTCTCTAGTTGGTATTTACCAGGGGATGTTCAGATACAGTGGTTGAATAAAACCTTGGAGCAGCACTTGTAGCGTTGACAGAAGCCCATCCTGGAAGGAAGATCTGCACAAGGCACCGCCGACAGAAGCCCACCCTGGAAGGAAGATCTGCACAAGGCACCGCTGACAGAAGCCGCAGTCTGAAAGGAAGATCTGCACAAACTTCAGGTGACAGACGTTCTGCCTTGAAGTAAGATCTGCACAAGGCACAGCTAACAGACGTCCTGCCTGGAAGGATGAAATGTAAGGTGAAATGAAATTAAATGAAAGTTAGATTTGTAGAGCGCTCTGCTACCCAAAGGTGTCTAGGTGCTGGATACTCAGATTAAGAAGAAGGAAACAAGCCAAAAGATAGAATGAACTGGAAGCTTCAGTCAAGAAGAGCTTCTGGTTGGAAAGGCAGGTTTTTAATGATTTACGGAACAAGAGCAGGTCTGACATTTTTGTTGAGATCAGGTGGCATAGAGTTCCGCAGCCTAGCTGTGCAGGCTACTAAGCTTCTGTCTCCCCAAGGAGCCCTTCTGACCTTAGGTATAATGAGATTCGATGTATAAGATATGGGCAGTGATCTTTTAGTGACGTACCACTGGAAGCGTTGATTAAGGTATTCTGGACTGGAGTTACGCAGTGCCTTGAATGCAATGCATGAAGATTTGAACTCAATCCTTTTTTTATAGGAAGCCAATGAAGGAAGCCAATGAACTAAAGGAAGAACATAAGTAACTGATTGGCGTTTGGGTATTGCCATAAGCAGCAGAGTGGCTGCATTTTGGACGACCTGAACTTTATTTTAGATTTTTTTTCTGAATGTTGGTGAATAAATCCGCTATAATAATCTATTTTAGCAAGAATAAGTGCAGCGATCAGAGATTTCCATAAGTCAGAAGGGATAAAGGTAAAGATTTTACTGAGGATTTGGAGTATGAAAAAACGGGAGGAAGTGACAAAACTTACGTGCCCATCAAAAGAGTTTGTTGTCAAAGTATAAACCAAGATTTTTGACTCTGGTAATCGGGGTAGGGCGCACCCCAACTCCTGTGGCCACAGGTGGGGGACCAGAACAATGTGTTCCTGCCTAAAAAGCAGAACCTTGATTTTACCCGAGCTCAGTCTTTTGACATCCACCTACCGACTTGTAGCATACACTCATGGAAGCGAGCTGCAGTGTCTTCAGGGTTGCTGGCCACAAACCCCACAATGTGGGTGTCATCAGCAGAGGATACCATTGCAAAGCCAAATGATTTTATAAGGTTAGCCAAAGAGGTTATGTTTAAGGTAAAAAGGGTCGGACTAAGGGCAGAGCCCTGCGGAATTGCACTCGGTCGACAGAAAGAGGGCGACTTGACGCCATTGAACTCAGCAAATTGCTCTCTATCTGAAAGGAAATATTTAACGAACTTAAGGGCCTTGCCCCTGATCCCTATAGTGAAGAGACAGTCAATAAGAAGGCTTTGGTTAACTGTTGAAAGCTGCAGAGAGTTCGACAAGGTCAGAGCAGCATTTCCACCTGTGTCAAGGGTTTGCCGTATCTCTTCTGAGGCTGTATTCAGAGATAGCCCATCTGTTGGCTTCTAAAGTCAAATTGGGTGGCATCCAGAAGTGAATTATAATTAATAAAATGTGAAAGCTCAGAGTTCGCAGCCTTCTCCACAACCTTTGCAGGGAAGGGAACACGCAAGATAGGCCTCTAATTATTTCTATTGCTACTGACTACGTTGGGCTTTTATGGGAGAGGCAGAACGGAGGCCGTCCTCTATTTCTCAGGAAAATAAATAGACGTGAGCATCCTGTTGAGGATGTCCCCGAGGTGCCTGGAGACGGCATCAGGTGGCAAGTGAAGAATTCTGGGAGGGCCGGGATCCAAGGGAGAGCCACATTTAATTTGGCTAAATAATGATTGAACTTGATCTTCCGATAGAAGATTAAAAGGTAGCAGAAACGTATCTCCGACTAAGGGGCAGGCTCCCCGTGTCATAGAGTGAGGGACAGCCATATTTTCTGTTGTACTGATCGAGTCGGGGAGGTGGTATCTGCCAGTACCCGACACTACCTGATCCCAACTCCTTTGCTGGCCTGTTTCCTGTTGTTCTGATGAGGTCTGAAGGGGTGGTAGCCATCATTACCAGTTCAATGCCTGTGTCCTTCTTATTGGTTACACCACAGGGAGGATGCTTGTGTGAACACGTATTATAGGTAGCTTTGACCTTATCTTGAAAAAAAGTTGCTAACAAATTGCAGAAGGATTCGTCGGCAGTAATGTTTTTAGGTTCAGGAAGCTTGCTCGGTTTTACCACTGTCGCAAAGAGTTCTTTGGGGATGTTTAAAGAAGATTTAACTTTGACAGCACAATAACTGGATTTTGCTTTAAAAATTATATCATGGTAGGCCTGAATGGCGTGCTTGTATGGGATTTTATCACAGGGATCATAGTGGATGTGCTGTTTCCTTTCTATCCTTCTGCAGGCTTGTTTGTGAGCTCTAAGGTTCTCGTCAAACCAAGGTTTGGAGGGAAAAAATCTTTTATTTTTCTGATTTTTAAATGGAGCAAGCGAATGGAGACTGGAGTCAATCCACTGACGATATACATCCGCGGCTGCATCTAAATCTGCAGTAATCTCAGGCATAGATTGAGTGAGATGTACCATTGTTGGACTTGGCCCTTCTGGCAGATTCACCCCTGAACTTGTTGCCTTTTAATGTTACATCATTATAGTGATTTCTGGTCTTTGTGCACTTTAGCACTGTGGCGCAGTATAAAGTGTGTGCGCTCTCTTAGTGCGTGTGTGAGATTGGCCTGCCCTCCCATAGGAATGCATGGGGAATGTGTGTGTCCATGGTAATTCCTGATGCGTGGGGAGTGCAAGGTTGAGTTTGGTATGTGCGAACTCGCGAGAGTAAATGCTGTGCGATGATGCGTGCAGCGTTGATGTGTCTAGTGTGGAAGTGCCACTTCTAGAAGTTGGCCTCCCTGTGCAATAAAAGTGAAATGACTGTCTGGCTTGTGATTGGCTGGAGCTGGCTGGTGTGCCTGGCTCCAGGAGTCAGGATGGTATGCCCCGGTGGTGAATAGAGAGATTGACAGCCAGATGGGTGAGAGGAGTGCACCCGGGACCTGAATAGGGCTGGGTTTTCCCTCCACAATGCTGTCTCCGCCCCCTTTGGTGCGACTGATGACCCTAGCCTGTCCTGTGAATAGGGAGAGGGGCTGAGCAAAACAAAGTGCTCCAGAACCAGCTGCGTCTGGTTTTCCCCCACCCTGCACCCTAGAGACAAAGGGATTTGGTGTATAAAAAGAGGCTGTGACCTCATGTTAATTGTTCTTGTTTCCTGACTTGAATCTACCAGGGGTGTGCTGCTGCTGGGACCCAGGGGAAGGCTTGCCTCCCTGGGCCCTGCCCAGCCCCTGGATGCCTGGATACCTGGAGTTCCTGCTTGGGTCCTAATAGGAGGGGGCTGCTGCTAGTGGGGCCCAGGAGGGACCGCCATGGGGGCTGTCTCCTTGCTGGAGTGCCCTGTGTGCTGGCCCCTGGGCCCTGCGTTGCCCTCCCTGATGCCCAGGACATCTTGGAGCCCTTTTGCCCCAGTTGCTTTGTTGGGCTAGGGTTTCTGTGCCCCCAGCGCTTTGTGAGCGCTTTATTTGTATTTCTGGGCAGAGCGCTGGTGTTTTCCCACAGGGAAGCGCTCCTGTCCCTGTGTGCACACTGGGGGTACCCACCCCGCCTATTAGTGTCCTTAACGGATGCCCACCCCATTTCTACTTTTGTTTTATACCTCGAGGGTGCCTACCCCTCTCTGTGCCCCGAGAAGTCACCATCGCGGCCCTCGCACCGCAAACAGGAAGTTACGGTGCCTGACGATGGGCGGGACTTCTGGATTTCGAAGGTAATCCCGCCCGCCGCCGCGCTGTGATTGGCCAGCGCCCGGCCGGAAGAGGGGACTGCTGCCCCGGAGCTACGAAGGCTCCACATCAAGTCCTGGTCCCGAGATGGGGGACCAGGTGAAGAGTGAGCGAAGCGGGCTCATGGTGAAGGCGGGGCTCCCATGAGGAGAGAGAGCCCCGCCGAGCGCTACCGCCGCCCGAGGAAGAGAAAGCCGGTAAGTTAAGATGGCTGGGGCGGGGGGAAGGCCATACGAGTACAAGGGCCCGCAGTGGTGGGCCGCCCCGACGGCGGCTTCTCTTTAGAGCCGCCTGGTTAATGCGAGGGGGGAGACAGTATTCGAGATGCCCGTTTGACAGCGGGCCGCTCCACCGTTTTGCTCATTATTTGTCTTAGAGCCGCGAAGGCTCCAACGATGGCCCATATTTGTTTAAAAGTCCCTGTGAGGGGCTTGGGGGGGCATATTTATTTGAAAGGCCCCAGAGGTGCCTGTGCTGAGGCCCTTGGCTCCTATCTTTTGGGGCACCAATGTTTTGAGAGCCAGATGGTTTCCAGGGGCCCCGGTATGCCAGAAACTAGAAGGGCTCCCCTAGATGCCCATTGGTGACTAGAGCCTAGAGGGCTCCCAAAAGGGCGCAATATGTATTTCTAAAGCCAGAGGGCTCCAGCAGGTATCACAGTTTGCTCCTAAGGGCCAGTGAGGGCCCTTGCCGCAGTTTGTCATTTCCAGCTGCCCAGCAAGTAGTGGGCAGCTGCTACGTTTAGGTTTCCTTTCTAGGGACATGTCTTTGGACTCAGGAGTGAATCGCACTCCTTCGCCCCTACTTTGGCCGTCCACAGCTGCGCAGCACTTAGTGCCAGCTGCAGCATTTAGGCCCTGTTCTTGTCCTCAGCTGTCCAGCAAGTAGTGGGCAGCTGCTACGTTTAGGTTTTGGCGCAGTGGCGCAACCTGGACCCTAATGTGATTTATGTGCTATGCTGATTTATGTGCTGATACTTTTGGGTGTTAGGAAATGTACTGTGTGTAGTATGTTTTGCGCACCCTGTCTTGATGCCTCTAGATTTGGTTTATGCCTAGGAGGTTGTTTTACCTAGTATAGTTATGCTAGTGAGTTTATAGTTCCCTGCGTGATATATGCCTAAGGTGGTTAGGATTGCGTAGGGTGTACTTACCTTTTACCAGTGGTTACTGGTTGTGTGCTACAGTTGCTATTTTGTGCTACAATTATTCTATGTTCTAAGTGTTATTCCTACAAAGTACTATTTCTACCAAGTGCTAATTCTAAAAGTGCTTATTCCTGACAGTGGTCCATGTGGCCCTGTCCTGTGTATATAATCCCCTGTAAATTCCGCCTGTGCCAGTGGCACAGTGTAAATTGTGTGGTTATTATCTAATGTGTTTGGTATAATACAAAGGCTATTTTTATATATAACCTTGTGTGGAGTTTCCTTTGTGGTGGGCCTTGGGTGTTGTTGCTGGGTGCGCGCGCAAACGCTTTACACCTTGCCTCTAGGATAAGCCTAACTGCTCGTGCCAAGCTACCAAGGAGGTGAGCAGGGGTTATCTTGGCGGGTGACTTCCTTGCCCTGACTAGAGTGGTGGTTTCTGCCTGGCTTTGGCGCAAGCCTTAGCCAACCAGAAATCCCCATTTCTAACATCCATCAATAGTTCAGGGGTCGTTTTATGCCAGGAGCGGCATAAGGACCCCAGCGGCTGAGGATGAACAGTGACAACTTCCGCTTCCAAATTCAGTTGAAGCATAACTGCACGATGGTCTGACCAGAGAAGTGGACGTGCAGTAGTGACTTGAAAAGGGAATGTCTGAGAAAATACCATCTAATGAGAGGCCGGCTGAGTGTGTCGGAGCTGTCACTAACGGGTGAGACCGAGACTTGCCCCAGGGTCTGAGAGATCGATCCTATCTTTATCCGCAGAATTTTCAAGATGGAAATTGAAGTCACCGAGTAGAGTGAAATCGAGGGAATTTGATTTAATGTCCTAGAGCTGATTGTTACTATTTAAGAAGGCTGTCCTAGCTTTTGGGGGGCAGTAAATAAGTACACCATTTAAGGAGTAACGATTAGAAAGAGGAATTTTATATGCACGTGCTTCATAATCAGAGGCGGCCGGTAATGTCTCAAAGGAGGCATTGAGGTTGTCCCTGTAAATGATTGTTAACCCACTGCCCCTTTCCCCAAATGATCAAGCCTGAAATTGGAAAAACCGTGGGTGTTGCAACAATTAGATCTGGGTCAGATGAAGCATCTGCTCAGATCTCAGTGATGAAAGCAAAATCCAGTGCACAAGATTCTAGAAAGTCCGCAAAATAGGACTCTCTGTTAGAGACCATGCATTAATAAACATGCCTCTGATTTTCTCTGTTAGAGACCATGCATTAATAAACATGCCTCTGATTTCCATCTGAGGAGTGGGCAACCTAAAGACATGCGGTATAGGAGAGCTAAGTTTGACAATTCTGTAGGTTCTCAGAGTGAGCTTACAATCTAGGCAACTATTCTTGCTGATAGTATTAGACGGAATCAAAGTAGGGTCTAAACAAGTCTTACCTAAAGGTTTAAAAGCGAGCAGCTCATCCCATGAGTAGCGGATATGAACAGCCGGATGGGGGTGAAACCAACAGAAGCTTGCCTTAGGCACAACTTCGGTGCACCCTAGATCTGTCTTTGTAGCACAACCTCCGGGGGTGCCGGAGAGGCATGTACGAAACTAAAGTACTACTCAGCACAATATTAGCAAATTTAAAAGATAATGTAAAGGCAAAATATAAACCTAATTAGGGTCCAGCAACCCATTATTATTATTATTATTTTAAACACTTTTAGAGCGCGAACGAAGGCCCGTGGGCATCTCGGCGCTAAGTATCTGCTGAATTCAACCAAGATGGAAGGTGGGATCATTGATTAAAAAGCCAGGTTTTGAGGTGCTTTCGAAAGGACCAAAGGAATGGACTGTTTTTTATGGCTGGTGGCAAAGTATTCCAGAGCTTAGGTGCTGATACGAGGAATCTTCTATCGCCCCAAGAGACCAGTTTGGTGCGGGGAACCACCAACTTGTGCAGATTGGAGGATCGCAGGGACCGGGTGGGACGGTAGGGAATGAGTTGTTGAATGAGAAAGGCTGGTCCCTGGTTATGCAAAGCCTTATAGACAATGCAGAGAGCTTTACATTTTATTCTATTCCTGATAGAAAGCCAGTGGAGTTCTCTGATGGTTCCCGACACTGATTGAAACTTGTGAACATCACCCAGCAGTCTGGCAGCGGCGTTTTGGATGACTTGCATTTTATTAAGAACTCTTTCTTGGGTATTCAAGAAAAGAGCATTGCAGTAGTCCAAGGTGGACAGAACCAGGGACGTGATCAAAGTTTTGCCAGCTGAGGCCGGAAGGAAGGGAAGAATTTTCTTTATAAGTCGCAACTTATAGAATGCCGAGGAAGTGATCTGGTTAGCGTGAGGGAGGAAAGTAAGACGGTCATCAAACATGACTCCCAAGTTCCTCACCTTGCTAACGGGAGTGGGGGGAGGTCCCATGGACTGTGGCCACCAGCGGGAAGACCATTCCGGGGTTAGATTTCCGAAGATAACCACCTCGGACTTATCTGAGTTCAATTTGAGGCAATTAGCAGCCATCCAATTTCCTATGGCTTGCATGCCCAGATTGAAGTCATCGGCGATTTTTTGGCCGTCATCTCTGATGGCCAGGAACAGCTGGGTGTCATCAGCGAAGGATGTAAGGCTCATCCCGTGAGTTCGAATAGTGTTGGCAAGGTCCGACACATATATATTAAAAAGTGTCGGACTCAGGGATGAGCCTTGTGGTACTCCGCATGGCAGTGATAGGGTGGAGGACTGAAAGGGTCCTATAGTGACCACCTGGGTTCTTTCTGCCAAAAAGGAGGCCAGAAGAGTCTTGGCCCTTTGCTGAACACCCAAGCCTTCGACACGGTCGATCAAGATGGTATGATCGACCGTGTCGAAGGCTGCCGACAGGTCCAGCATTATCAAGACTGCTGTTCCCCCAGCATCCCGAATAGCTCTAATATCCTCCGTAGCCTTGATCAGGGCCGTCTCGTCCCATGGTGTTGGTGAAAACCAAACTGGGAGTCATCCAGTAGGTGGTGTGCTTCTATGAAGGCTGACAGTTGGACATTCAAAGCCTTTTCGACGATCTTTGCCAAAACTGGGAGACTGGCGATGGGTCGGTAGCTCTTGAGTTCATCCCTATCAAGATTTGGTTTTTTCAACAAAGGTTTTAATAGAGTTTTTTTCAAGTCTGATGGGTAAATGCCTGTGTTGATCAGGGTGTTGCAAATGATAGTGATGGCTGGGAGCACTACCTCCATGACTGGGGATAATACTTTAAAGGGGCAGGGATCAAGGGCGGAACCTGTTTTAATGGAAGACATCATTTCCCTGATCTGGGTAGTAGAGACCTCCGTAAACTGAGAGAGCGAGGGGCTAGTCCTGGGGATACAAACCGGCTCAGGGGGAATTTTGGGAGAGTTTTTTACGCTGTTAGCGAAGGCTGCGTAAATATCATTGACTTTGTTATAAAAGAAATTTGCCAGCGCATCACAAAGTGATTGGGAGGGGGGAGGTTGTAGACCGGGCGAGCAACCGGCTAACTGTTTGGTGGTCTCAAACAAGGCCTTGTTGGAGTTTTTAGAAAGTTCTATTTTCTCACAAAATAACTTCTTTTTGGCCTCCAAAATCATAAGTTTATATTTGGTTACCGTTTCTTTGTATGTGGTTTTGGCCTCTTCAGAGTAGTGTCTGCGCCAGTTCCTTTCGTTCCTCCGACACAACTGTTTTTGTGTCCTTAGAGTCGCAGAGTACCAGGGGGCTGACGGAGATGATCTATTACGCGAGCATTGTTTTGCCTGAACCAAGGTGGAAGTCGCGGTGGCCACCCATTCATTAAATTGAGTGATAGCAATGTTAGGGTCCTGTGAGAGGAGTGGGCTAGAGGTGATCAGGAGGGATTGTAAGCTATCGCTATCGATGTCATTCCAGGCAAAAAACGTCCGGCGATGGTTGGCACTCGCCATGATTGCTCCAGTATCGTGGGTAGTCAGTGTGGCCGTTATGACATAGTGGTCTAACCAAATGAGAGGAAGAATGTCAGTGACCTGTAAGTCATTTAGATTGGTAAATAAGCCGTCAAGAGTATGGCCTCCTTGGTGAGTAGGGGCTTTGACTAACTGGGAAAGGCCAAAAGTTGTCAAATATGTCAGAAGATCGACTGTATCATTATCTTCTGCTTTATCAAAATGAAAATTAAAGTCGCCTAGAATGGTGAATGAACCGTCGAGGGCAGACACTTCCAACATACGACTAATGTCGGAAATGAATCCCGACCTTTGCCCTGGTGGACGATAAAGGAGGATGCCTTTAAAATTCACCGAAGGTGTTACTTTAATGGAGAATTGAAGAGCCTCACAAGAGAGGAGCGGTATCACGTTGGTTCTGACCGCATATAAGTCCCGGGCAATTATTGCTATCCCACCCCCTTTCTTGCGTTGTCTGTCCAATCTATAGATCGAGAACCCGTGGGGAACAGCGATTACTAGATCCGGATCAGAGGCATTGTCCATCCAGGTCTCTGTTAGAAACAATAAGTCTAACTTTTTGTCCTCCATTAGTTCGACTATTTCTTGTCGGTGCTTGCCGAGAGATCGAACATTAATGAGGGCCATAGAATAATCACTCAATGTTTTATTGGCTTTACATCGAGGGTGTTCCTGGTGGTTTGATATGGGTGCGGAACAGTTCGGTCAGCTATGAGAAGCATTTCCCGCAAGATGATTAGGATCAAATATGGTACATGAGTGGTCTTGGGGGGGTCGGCAGTCCCGAAGCTGGTTAGATGTATAAATCCCTCTTGGAGGTAGGGGATAAAAGCCAGGGGGGGTGGCCCTGGGCCCGGTCCAGGCGCGGACGGGCGCAGACGGGCTTGCCTTTGGCGCGCCGCCGGCGCGCCCGCTGCGCCCGCCCGCTGCGCCCGCCCGCTGCGCGGACTGGTAGGTCGGTTGTTTAAATACATCTTTGTGTGGGGGAGGAGGGTGGGAGGGGCTGAGATCTGCAGCGCGAGCCTTCCCCGGCCCAAGATGGCGGCTCGAGTTGTTAGGGGACGTGACCAGCGCCTAGCAACAGCGGCGCTGTGTCATACAGTGGGAACGACCCTGGCGATGTAAATCTCGCTTCAGGTGGGGGCTCCTAGTAAAAACTCCTAATTAAAATATTTACAGCATCTAAAAATAGTTATTATTAGTCAATAACAATTTCCTAGAAAAGTCAGCGTTTTCTACAGCAGCGCGCAAGGGAGCGCAGAGTACCCCCGGCTTCCGCCTCAAGGGTGAATAGAGCAAATCTCCCGAATGCGAGTGGGGAAGCCCTTAAGTATCCTGGGAGGGCGGGAGGGGCTGAGATCTGCAGCGCGAGCCTTCCCCGGCC
The DNA here is from genome assembly GCF_964261635.1 of Lissotriton helveticus. Taxonomy (NCBI): domain Eukaryota; kingdom Metazoa; phylum Chordata; class Amphibia; order Caudata; family Salamandridae; genus Lissotriton; species Lissotriton helveticus. The sequence goes on along the minus strand of NW_027611671.1, from coordinate 173,945 downwards.
CAAGATGGCGGCTCGAGTTGTTAGGGGAAGTGACCAGCGCCTAGCAACAGCGGCGCTGTGTCATACAGTGGGAACAACCCTGGCGATGTAAATCTCGCTTCAGGTGGGGGCTCCTAGTAAAAACTCCTAATTAAAATATTTACAGCATCTAAAAATAGTTATTATTAGTCAATAACAATTTCCTAGAAAAGTCCGCGTTTTCTACAGCAGCGCGCAAGGGAGCGCAGAGTACCCCCGGGGTCCGCCTCAAGGGTGACTAGAGCAAATCTCCCGAATGCGACCTTCACACGCTCCCTGGTGAAGTATCAGCTACTAGTAACAGAGACAAAGAAAAGAAATGGTGTCAAACGCTAACAAGACATAATACAAAAGTCATAACAATCCACCATTTCCGTGTGGCGGCAGGGGAGCCAGATACATCCCAAAACTACATGCTTGTGTAATACAGGGAAATCAAAAAATTGCACAAGGTGCTGCTGACAGAAGTCCTGCCTGGAATGAAGATCTGCACAAGACGCAGCTGACAGAAGCCCTGCCTGGAAGGAAGATCTGCACGAGGCACCATTGACAGAAGCCTCTGTCTGGAAGGAAGATCTGCACAGAGCACAGTTGACAGAAGCCCCTGCATCAAAGGAAGATCTGCACAAGGCACAGCTGACAGAAGTCCTGCCCTGAAGGAAGATCTGCACAAGGCGCAGCTGACAGAAGTCCTGCCTGAAAGAAAGATCTGCACAAGGCGCAGCTGACAGAAGCCCCTGCCTGGAAGGAAGATCTACACAACGCGCAGCTGACGGAAGTCCTGCCTGAAAGAAAGATCTGCACAAGGCGGAGCTGACAGAAGCCCCTGCCTGGAAGGAAGATCTACACAACGCGCAGCTGACGGAAGTCCTGCCTGGAAGGAAGATCTGCCCAACGCGCAGCTGACAGAAGCCCCTGCCTGAAAGAAAGATCTGCACAAGGCGCAGCTGACAGAAGCCCCTGCCTGGAAGGAAGATCTACACAACGCGCAGCTGACGGAAGTCCTGCCTGGAAGGAAGATCTGCACAAGGCAAAGCTGAGAAAAGTCCTGCCTGGAAGGAAGATCTGCACAAGGCACAACTGAAATAAGCCCCCCTCCCCCCGGAAGGAATATCTGCACGAGGCACGACTGACAGAATTCAGAATTCCTGCCTGGAATGAAGATCTGCACAAGATGCAGCTGAAAGAAGTACAGCCTGGGAGTAAGATCTGCACAATGCACAGCTGACAGAAGCCCTGCCTGGAAGGAAGATCTGCACAAGGCACAGCTGACAGAAGTCCTGCCTGAAAGAAAGATCTGCACAAGGCGCAGCTGACAGAAGCCCCTGCCTGGAAGGAAGATCTGCACAACGCGCAGCTGATGGAAGCCCTGCCTGAAAGAAAGATCTGCACAAGGCGCAGCTGACAGAAGCCCCTGCCTGGAAGGAAGATCTACACAACGCGCAGCTGACGGAAGTCCTGCCTGGAAGGAAGATCTGCACAAGGCAAAGCTGAGAAAAGTCCTGCCTGGAAGGAAGATCTGCACAAGGCACAACTGAAATAAGCCCCCCTCCCCCCGGAAGGAATATCTGCACGAGGCACGACTGACAGAATTCAGAATTCCTGCCTGGAATGAAGATCTGCACAACGCGCAGCTGACGGAAGTCCTGCCTGAAAGAAAGATCTGCACAAGGCGCAGCTGACAGAAGCCCCTGCCTGGAAGGAAGATCTACACAACGCGCAGCTGACGGAAGTCCTGCCTGGAAGGAAGATCTGCACAAGGCAAAGCTGAGAAAAGTCCTGCCTGGAAGGAAGATCTGCACAAGGCACAACTGAAATAAGCCCCCCTCCCCCCGGAAGGAATATCTGCACGAGGCATGACTGACAGAATTCAGAATTCCTGCCTGGAATGAAGATCTGCACAAGATGCAGCTGAAAGAAGTACAGCCTGGGAGTAAGATCTGCACAATGCACAGCTGACAGAAGCCCTGCCTGGAAGGAAGATCTGCACAGGGCACAGCTGACAGATGTCCTGCCTGGAAGGAAGCTATGCACAAGGAGCAGCTGACAGAAGTCCTGCCTGGAAGGAAGATCTGCACAAGGCACAGCTGACAGACTCCTGCCTGGAAGGATAATCTGCACAATGCACAGCTGACAGAAGTCCTGCCTGGAAGGATAATCTGCACAAGGCACAGCTGATAGAAGCTGCAGCCTGAAAAGAAGATTTGCACAAGGCGCAGCTGACATAGGCCCTGGCTGGAAGGAAGATCTGCACAAGGCGCAGCTGGAAGAAGTCATTGCCTGGAAGGAAGATCCGCACAAGGCACAGCTGACAGAAGTCCTGCCTAGAAAGGAAGACCTGCAAAAGGCGCGGCTGACTGAAGTTCTGCCTGGCGGTGACCTCACAGCAGTGAGAGACCGACAAACAACAAGATCCTTCTAGCCCAGCTAGCCACACTGGACATAATGTACACCAAAGGCCTGATTTAGATTTCAGCGGATGGCTTACTCCATCACAAATGTGACAGGTATCCTGCCCGCCCAATAAAAATGTATTACATCTTATGGCAATTATAATAAGGCAGACAGGATATCTATCACATTTTGATTAGGCCTTGGTGTAGTTCGCAGAGTTTTAGTCCGCTGAACTCCACGAAGTGCCAGGGAAACCCCGCCGCACTCTGAAAACTTGCGCTAGTGGCAGAGTTTCTAAGTTGCACTACTCTCGCTGATTTTTTGTGCCAGGAGTTTTTCCCGCACTGTAAAATCAGCGCGAACAGCACTATGGGTCGCACCAGATGGCGCTGCTGCTTTCTGCTGCTCTAATTGACATTCTAATCAAGTGGCAGCTTTATCAACAAAAATGAGAGATTTCTACACTCGAGTGATCGCGACCTGCCGCGACTTTCCGCAGTGAGAAATCTCACCAGGAGGAGGTCTAGCGCGTTATATTTTCTCAAAGCACTCGTCACCTTACCATTGGCGAGCCGCTTGAGAAGAAAAACTCCGTTCTGCATCACTTTGAGGAGTGTTTGGGGAACGGTGTGGGCAAATCTTTGCGAGGTCTGCCGGCAGAGCAGAATTCTTCAGCCACCCCTAGTTTTGAGGCAATACTCTGTTGGACAAATTCCTAACTAGGCCCTATGTCTGCAATAATTGTTGTACAAGAAGTGAGATCCATGGCCTTCAATCAATCAATCAGTCAATCAATCAGTCATTTGTAAAGCGCACTGCATACCTGCGAGGGTCTCAAGGCGCTGGGTTGGCTGCTACTGATCGAACATCCAGGTCTTGTTTATCCTCCTGAAGGTGAGCAGGTCTTGAGTCTGTCGTAGGCTCAGTGGGAGGGTGTTCCATGTCTTGACGGTGAGGGGGGAGAAGGATCTCCCGCCGGTGGTTGTTCTTCGGATGCGCGGGACAGTGGCGAGTGAGAGGTCGGCGGAGCATAGCTGGCAGTTGGGGATGTAGAAGGAAAGTCGTTGAGGTAGGCTGGGCCGGTCTTGTGGAGTGCCTTGTGTGCGTGGATGAGGAGCTTGAAGGATTTCCTCCTTTTGACGGGGAGCCAGTGCAGGTCTCTCAGGTGGGGGGTGATGTGTTCATGGCGTCGAGGATCAGTCGTGCTGAGACAGTTTGGATGCGTTGTAGTCGTTTGATGAGCTTGGTTGGGGCTCCCGCGTAGAGGGCGTTTCCGTAGTCGAGTCTGCTGCTGACAAGGGCCTGGGTGACTGTCTTTCTTGTATCTGTCGGGATCCATCTGTAGATCTTGCGGACGGCATGCGGAGGGTGTTAAAGCAAGAGGAGGAGATAGAGTTGAATTGCTTGGTCATTGAGAGCGTTGAGTCGAGGATGATTCCCAGGTTGGATTTGTGGTCGGTGATTGTCAGGACTGCCCCCAGTGCCGTCGGCCACCAAGAGTCGTCCCAGGCTGAAGGGTTGGCGCCGAGGATGAGGACCTCCGTCTTTTCTGAGTTCAGCTTCAGACAGCTGATCTTAATCCAGTCAGCGACGGCCTTCATTCCTTCGTGGAGGTTTGCTATGGCGAGATGGGGTCCTTGGTGAGGGAGTGGATCAGTTGAGTGTTGTCGGTGTAGGAGAATATGTTGAGGTCATGCTGTCGGGCTACGTGTGCGAGCGGGGCCATGTAAATGTTGAACAGTGTCGGGCTGAGGGAGGATCCCTGTGGTACGCCGCAGATGATCTCGGAGGCTACAGATCAGAATGGGGGGAGGCGGACGCTCAGGGTTCTGCCGGAGAGGAAGGAGGTGGTCTATTCCAGAGCCTTGTCTCGAACCCCTGCAGCTTGGAGGCATGTGTGTAGTGTGCAGTGGCAGACGGTGTCGATGGCGGCGGAGAGATCTAGGAGGATGAGTGCTGCGGTCTCACCGTTGTCCAGCAGGTTCCTGATGTCGTCGGTGGCGGCGATGAGGGCGGTCTCAGTGCTGTGGTTGCTGTGTAACCCTGACTGGGAATGGTCCAGGATTCTGTTTTCTTCCAAGGTATCGAGTTAGCTGTCTGTTTATGATCTTCTCAATGACCTTGGGAACGGGAGCAGAGAGATGGGCCGGAAGATCTTGTGGTCTCTTGGGTCTGCCTTAGGTTTTTTGAGTAGGGCATTGATCTCAGCATGTTTCCAGCTCTCTGGGAAGGTCGCGGTCTTGAGGGAGAAATTGATGACGTTGCGCAGGTGGTGTGCGATGGAGCTGCTTGCTTTGTTGAAGACGTGGTGCGGGAATGGGTCTGACGGAGAGCCGGAGTGGATTGTGCTCATTGTCTTGATGGTGTCATCGATGCTCACGCTGGCCCAGGCTAGCAGGGGATCGTGGTCGATTGTGTGCAGAGAGTCTGTTGTGTTGCTGTTTGTTTGGGGCTGTATGGGTGTTGAAGCTGTAGTGGATATGTGCTATCTTGCGGTGGAAGAAAGTGGCGAGGGAGTCGCACAGGGCTTGCGACGGCGGGATGTCCTTGGTGTTGGAGTTGGGGTTCTGAGAGTTCCTTCACTATGTTGAAAAACCTCCTTGCTGTTGTGTGCGTTGTAGTTGAAGCGGTCTTTGAAGGAGGTCCTCTTGGCAGCCCTGATGAGGTGGTGATGGTTGCGGATGGTGTCCTTTTGTGCTGCGTGGCAGTCCGGAGTCTGTTCACTGTTCTATTTCTTCTCTAGTTTCCGGCAAGCTTGCTTGGAGGCTAGGAGTTCTGGGGGGAACCAGCTGGCCCTCTTGCTGGTGTCTCAGTGGGGGGGTTTATTCGGCAGGCCGAGGGTGTTGGCGCAGTCGTCGATCCAGAATCTGAGGCTGTAGGCAGCGTTGTCGGTGTTGGAGGGTTTGGTGGGAGGGCTGAGAGCGAGGTTTGCACGTAGTTGGTCTTTGGTGAATTAGCTCCAGCAGCAGCGGGGGATCTGTTGGGTGCGGTGGTGTGGTATGGGTTTCTGGAAGGTGAAGTGGATGCAGCGGTGGTCGGTCCAGAGGAGTTCGGTGGTGTGGTTGAAGGAGACGTGCAGGCTTGAGGAGAAGAAAGGGTCGAGCGTGTGGCCGGCGGAGTGGGTGGGCGTTGTGACGAGTTGAGTCAGTCTGAGGTTGTCGATCAGGGTTGTGGAGTTTCTGTAGTTGTTGTTCTCAAGGTGAAAGTTCAGGTCTGCGAGGAGGATGTAGTCTCTGGAGGTCAGGGTGTGCGTGCTGATGAAGTCGGCGATGGAGTCGCTAAACTAGGGGTGGGGTCCGGGGGGTCGGTAGATGAGGGTGCCTCTGAGGGTGGAGTTGGGGTCTGTGTGGATCTGGAAATGCATTGGTTTGGTGGTGCTGAGAGTATTGTCGGTGCTAGTCGAGACCCTGATGCTGTTCTTGTGGACGATGGCGATTCCTCCTCCGACTCCATTGGTGCGGTCTCTGCGGGTGATCTTGTAGCCGTCTGGGATGGCTATAGCGATGTCGGGTGCAGAGGAGTCGTTCATCCAAGTCTCTGTCAGGAAGGTGACGTCCGGGGATGTTGTGTCGAGCAGGCCCCAGAGCTCGACGGCGTGTTTGCGGGTGTTCAGCAGTATGCATCAGAGGTGGTTGAGGTCTTTCTTGGCGGGTGGTTCGTCGGCTCTGAGACTGGTGTTGCTGCAGTTCCGGCAGGTGAAGGGTCCGTGTGTGCGTTTTGGGGCAGCCTTGAAGCAGGTGTGAGTCTGTCCAGAGTTGAGAGTGTGCAGAATGCTGGCATCATAGTGGTGGCGTTCCTCGTGGCGGGTGCGGGGACCAGGGGTTCTGGTGCTGGGTGCGGTCCAGGGGCGGACCGGCGCAGATGGGCTTGCCTTAGGCGCGCCATTGGCGCGCAAGTGTCATATATGGGGAAGTGGGAGGTAGGAGCAGCTGGGAGGTGGGAGGCGGGGGCACCGAATGGAAAGTAAGGGGCCACAGGGGACACAGCGGCGGGAACGGTGCGGGATGACAAGGGAACAGAAGGCAAAAGGGCACAAAAATAGAGGGGCAATGAATGGAACAGAAGGCAAAAATGGGCACAGTGTTACAGGGACAACGAGGGAACAGAAAGCAAAAACGGGCACAGGGTTACAGGGGCAGCTAAGGAACAAAAGGCAAAAACGGGCAGAGAGACACAGGAGCAGCGAGGGGGACAGAAGGAAAACCGGGCAGAGAGACACAGGGACAGCGAGGGGAACAGAGGGAAGAAACAAGTACAGAAGAAGTACAGGCAGCCAGGACGGACAGAGAGCAGCACAGAGAACAGCAGTCAGCGGCACAACAATGACAATAAGGCAATACAGGCAATTCAGAAAATACAACATATAGCGGAAGAGGAACGAACCTACGGCCTACCACTGGCCACCAGGGATGAGGCGCAGATGGTAGCCTGTGGGTGGAGGAGGGCCTTGAACTTCCTCAGCAGCGGCAGCTGGGGCAGGGACCCACAGGTGGTGCCTTGCAGAGGGGGGGAACCTACCTGGTAGGGTCAAGGGTCGCTCTCCTCGCCGCACTGCAGCTGGCATATGTGGGGAGGTGGGAGGGAGGAGCAGCTGGGAGGCAGGGGCAGCGAATGGGCAGTCAAGGGGCGGGGCCGCAGGTGACGCAGCGGCAGGAGCGGTGCGGGACAACAAAGGCAACAGGATGCAAAAGGGCACAAAAATAGAGGGGCAACGAGTGGAACAGAAGGCAAAAGGGAGCAGGAATACAGGGGCAACGATGAAACAGAAGGCAAAAATGGGTAGAGTGTTACAGGGGCAACAAGGGAACAGAAAGCAAAAACGGGCACAGGTTTACAGGGGCAGCTAAGGAACAAAAGGCAAAAACGGGCAGAGAGACACGGGGCAGCAAGGGGGACAGAAGGAAAACCGGGCAGAGAGACACAGGGACAGCAAGGGGGACAGAAGGAAAACCGGGCAGAGAGACACAGGGACAGCGAGGGGAACAGAGGGAAGAAACGGGCACAGAACAAGTACAGACAGCGGGAGAGCAGCACAGAGAACAGCACAGAGAACAGCAGTCACAGGCCTTGTGACTATCAGGCCGTTATCTGACTTCTGATGAACCCCACAGAGTGAGTGTGCAGCCACAGGGCAACAGAGTGGTCGAAGGACAGGAAATTAGGTAAACTTGAATATGAGAAATATGGAAAGGTAGAAATGCGCATCACCTGTGGATAAATGACACCTCCTCCCACTCTGCCAAATACCCATCCAGTCACAAAGTGGCTTCCTGGGCCCCAAACGGACAACGGCATGCCATATGCCATGTAATGGTGGAAAAGGGGGAAAAAAGAGTAATATGCACACATCTGCTGTGGGGATATGTCAGGTATATTATTGGTTGTGATGGATTCTCTATAAGTACTAAATGACTGATTTCGCTGAATATTATATTATATGAATCAACATTTGTTTGCCTTATCTGCGTGTATAATGTAAAGGATGGGCCTTACAGTGAACCCCTCATTCTGCTTTACACAAAAGCTCCGGAAAGAGCTGCATCTTACAGAACATTTACATTTACATTACTCTAGGAAGAACTAAAGACTTACTTATTAAAGTTATCTTTTAGGTCCAGAACCAGGTGCTGTAAGCTTCACCAGTTTCAGGGAAATGGACAGATGTTATGTCGATAGGAAACCCCCCTCAACTCACAATAATGTTCCAATCTTCCAGGTTAGAAGAAACCAGAAATGCTTGAACCAAGGGAGCTGTTGAAAGTGTCAAAGGTGACTTATGAACAGCGAGTAAAGACAGGAGTTGGTATTTGAGATGATCTTAAGTGAATAGGAAAGGAATGAGAAGAAGTGTGTGAATGGAGTTACTTTTGTTGTATACTTCGTAAAGAGTTACTGGAAATTTTGCAGCCCAGCCTGATCCATCTCTTGTTCTAAAATCTATTGTTGTTTAAATTAAATCTTGACCATGTGCTTCTATCTTCAGCTTTACCACTAAGTACTTGGGAGCTCCGAGAGCACCCTTACTTTGCTCAGTCACTCTGTGAACACTGATAAATCACCTCCTTTTCAGACATTAATAAGATGTCACCTGATCAACAGAACTTTTAGTTAAATATCTTTGTATGCCGAAATATTCCTTGCTAAGTTTCAAAGGCGGTAAAGAAGAAGGGGGAGATTTACTAACATTTTGTGCTGTGTTTTCGTCACAAAAGTGGCACAAGACAGTGCAAAATCCTTTTTTCCTAATTTACTTTCAGACAAATAACGTAAAATTAATGTTAAGCAGCGCATAGCACTGCGTCGCATTACTTTGCGCCGGAGAGCATTGCAAGGGTGGTGCATGGGTGTTCCCGTGCAACCACCCAAGGCTTCTCACACTAAACCCAATTTACCAAATTCAGCAGATTCGGTTTAGCGTGAGAAAACTGCACCCTTTTAACCTAGGCGCAAGGAAGGAGAAATACTTTAATTTGTCCTTCCTTTTCTAACTTAGCATGCATGCTGCACTGTGCAACACGTATACAAAATGGGAAAAGCTTTCCCTCGTGTCTGGCATAGTATTTTGTACAGGAAGGGTGCCCTTCCTGTACAAAACCTATGCTAGACTCTGACACACACACACCCTAGCGTTCTGGTGCTAAGGTGTATGCATGGCGCAGGGCCGCTGTAATCAGTGCCAGCGCAAGGGAAAGGGAAGGTGAGAGCCATATCTTTGAAAATATGGTGCTCTCCTGCTCCCGCCCTGTCACGCAGCGCAGCCTCGCAGGGGGAGGGCTGCGCTGCATTGCGTGGAGATTTGGTAAATCTCCCCCGAAATGTCTTTTACAACCAGTTAAATATTGTGAATTCTCATTCCATTATGTTTCAATTTAGTAATGTTAAATATCTTTACATCCAGCAGAAAACAAGCTTCGACTGTATGAAATGACCATCAATGATGAAGCGAATGCTGTAAATCTTCAATAATAGCAGAAATAATGAGCTACAGTATTCAGCACAGTGGGCGACATAGGAACCTGCACACAAACTGACATATCCTGGATGAAGCATCAAGGGCAGTTCAGGGATTATAAGAGGCCGAACTGTGCACCTCCACGCCACAAGATAAAGAAATGACCTTAGGAAAATTAAGGCAACAACAATAACAAACCACCTCCTGTATAAACAAGTGTCCAATACCAACTTTGATCATGGGATCGGTATGATGTGATTACTGCAGTGCTCTGTTTTGTAAAATGAGGACAAGCCATCATTCCGTGCTCTAGGAGAATTGTAAACTCTTTCTGGACAAACAGCAGTAACCAGAGAAGAGCACAACAGATCAGAGCCGGACAACTGACGGGTAAAGGAAAGAGGAGTTCTATCTACAATACAACAGACTGTCCCAATTTGCACCGGCCAGAAGGAAGATACATTTTAACCCGCAAGCGTGCATAGCCATAATCCAATCTAAAGGCACAATCACATACAAAGACACCTTCTACATATTAGGAGTGTGGCAAATATTTGGTGGATATTGCATTTTATTATTAAAACAGAAATCAAACGTGTAAAATACCGCACACATTTAAAGTGTGTGACAAAACCCCAAGTGCTTTATCAGCCATGTTAGCCCATCAGGAAATACAGTCATGTAATATAGACAAATATATACCCGACCCAAAGACACTAACCAAGAAAGAAGAATCATACACATGCAGCAAGAGCTTTAGTTTGTCATCACTACTCAAGCTTCATCAGCACACGTACACAGGACAAAAACCATTCAAGTGAAGTGAATGTGTCAAGAGCTTTAGTAGGTTATCAGAACTACAAAGACACCAGCGAACACACACAGGGGAAAAGCCATTCAAGTGCAGTGAATGTGTCAAGAGCTTTAGTCACTTATCAAACCTCCAAATTCATCAGCGAACACACACAGGGGAAAAACCATTCAAGTGCAATGAATGTGCAAAGTACTTTAGTGAGTTATCAAGTCTTCGAAGACATCAGCGAACACACACAGGGGAAAAACCATTCAAGTGCACTGAATGTGCAAAGTGCTTTAGGCACTCATCAAGCCTTCAAAGTCATCAGCAAACTCACACAGGAGAAAAGCGATTCAAGTGCAGTGAATGTGTAAAGAGCTTTAGTCGCTTATCAAATCTCCAAATTCATCAGCGAACACACACAGGGGAAAAACCATTCAAGTGCAATGAATGTGCAAAGTACTTTAGTGAGTTATCGAGCCTTCAAAGACATCAACGAACACACACAGGGGAAAAACCCTTCAAGTGCAGTGAATGTGTAAAGAGCTTTAGTCAGTTATCAAACCTCCAAAATCATCAGCGAACACACACAGGGGAAAAACCATTCAAGTGCAATGAATGTGCAAAGTACTTTAGTGAGTTATCAAGTCTTCGAAGACATCAGCGAACACACACAGGGGAAAAACCATTCAAGTGCAATGAATGTGCAAAGTACTTTAGTGAGTTATCAAGTCTTCGAAGACATCAGCGAACACACACAGGGGAAAAACTATTCAAGTGCACTGAATGTGCAAAGTGCTTTAGGCACTCATCAAGCCTTCAAAGTCATCAGCAAACTCACACAGGAGAAAAGCGATTCAAGTGCAGTGAATGTGTAAAGAGCTTTAGTCGCTTATCAAATCTCCAAATTCATCAGCGAACACACACAGGGGAAAAACCATTCAAGTGCAATGAATGTGCAAAGTACTTTAGTGAGTTATCGAGCCTTCAAAGACATCAACGAACACACACAGGGGAAAAACCCTTCAAGTGCAGTGAATGTGTAAAGAGCTTTAGTCACTTATCAAACCTTCAAATTCATCAGCGAACCCACACAGGGGAAAAACCATTCAAGTGCACTGAATGTGCAAAGTACTTTAGTGAGTTATCAAGTCTTCGAAGACATCAGCAAACACACACAGGGGAAAAACCATTCAAGTGCACTGAATGTGCAAAGTGCTTTAGGCACTCATCAAGCCTTCAAAGTCATCAGCAAACTCACACAGGAGAAAAGCGATTCAAGTGCAGTGAATGTGTAAAGCGCTATAGTTACTTATCAGACCTACAAAGTCATCAGCGAACACACACAGGGGAAAAACCATTCAAGTGCAGTGAATGTGGGAAGAGCTTTAGTCAGTTATCAAGTCTTCGAAGACATCAGCGAACACACACAGGGGAAAAACCATTCAAGTGCACTGAATGTGCAAAGTGCTTTAGGCACTCATCAAGCCTTCAAAGTCATCAGCAAACTCACACAGGAGAAAAGCGATTCAAGTGCAGTGAATGTGTAAAGCGCTATAGTTACTTATCAGACCTACAAAGTCATCAGCGAACACACACAGGGGAAAAGCCATTCAAGTGCAGTGAATGTTTGAAGAGCTTTAGTCAGTTATCAAGCCTTCGAAGACATCAGCGAACACACACAGGAGAAAAACCATTCAAGTGCAGTGAATGTGCAAAATGCTTTAGTCAGTCATCACACCTTCAATTTCATCAGCAAACACACACGAGGGAAAAACAATTTAAATGCAGTGAATGTGTGACGAGCTATAGTCGATTATCAGACCTACAAAGTCATCAGCGAACACACACGAGGTAAAAATCCCTATCATTGTAGTGAATGTGATAGGAGGTTTTGTGACTCTTCGGCATTAAGGAATCATCAGCAGACTCACACAAGAGAAAAACCATTCAAGTGGTGTGAATGTGGGAAGAGCATTTTTAATCGATTATCAGACCTATAAAGACATCAGCGAACACACACGGGAAAAGCCATGCCATTGCAATGAATGTGTGAAGAGCTTTAGTCAATTATAAAGCCGTCAAAGACACCAGCAAAGACACACAGGGGAAAAGCCATTCAAGTGCAGTGATTGTGCAAGGTGCTTTAGTCAGTTATCGGACCTAAAAAGTCATCAGCGAACACACACGGGGAAAAAAGCAACTCAAGTGCAGTGAATGTGCAAAGGGCTTCAGTACGTCATCACTCCTACAAAATCTTCAGCGAACAAACACAGGAGAAAAGCCATTCAAATGCAGTGAATGTGCAAAGTGCTTTAGTCGGTTATCACAACTTCGGAGTCATCAGCAAACACACACGGGGGAAAACCCTATCATTGTAGTGAAAGTGACAGTTGTTTTCGCTTCTCTTCAGCATTAAGGTCTCATAAGCTAACTCACACAGGAGAAAAACCATTCAAGTGCAATGAATGTGGGAAGACCTTTAGTCGATTATCAGAGCTACAAAGTCATCTGCGAACACACAGGGAAAAAAACATAGAAGGGCGCTGAAAGTGTGAAGGACTTTTGATAGAAGACCCGACTAGCAGTAAAGAAGAAAAACAGATAACAGTATTTGCAGAGTTATAAAAGTGTTTGTTTCCAGAGATTGTTCACTTCCGTGCACAAAGCAAAGCAACATGATGCACCAGGATACACATTTGAAGGCGAGCACAATGTGGATTAAAAGAAAATAAACATTCTTGATTTTTATTTGATGAAGAGATACAAAGAAAAAAATTCAATCACACCTGATCACACTTCCTGTAAAAGCAACACTGAACAATACTGGGACTAACAACTGTATTTTCAGCTATCTTGTAGGATTAGTGATAGAACCTATAAACCCAACACACCCAAAGTAGGCATGTTGTCAGGGCTCAGGAGATGGAAGCTTCATTGGTAAAATGTATGTATTACTATTAACAAATGCCACTGCAGTATATGTAATGAACTAAAGCGAAGCACAGGTGTTCAAGAAATAACCTATTTTTAGATATAACAGAGCATATACCTTGTTTTTAAGTAACTTTTGCTGCATCTTTTACACACTGTTTTCGGTTGATGGATCAGCTTGTGTCTCAGGCCTTATAACTAAGTGTGACCCATGGCTCCTCTCCGACTTGGCTCTCCCTATTCATTTTCTGCCGTGCCAAACTCTTCTTTTTACCAGAATTGAGCCACTGTTAGCAGCAGACTCTGTTTGAAGAATGTGGTGAAATAGCGAAATTCCACATCAAAAGCATATATGTGCTAGGACAATCTGTTGCACTCCGAGCAACTCGTCTTCCACACTGATTGTCCTTTGTCCTGAAATGTTCCTCAGGATTTGTCATATGAATGCCAGAAGTGGCAGTGAGATTCATGAAGCTAAAGCTAACAGGAGTGTGTGGGAGATAGAGAGGGGGAGAGATACAGAGAGCGAGAGAGACAAAGAAAGGCGGTGAAAAAGAAAAAGAAATGGAAGGAGGGGGAACGGCAGGTGATTTGTATTCACCTAAAAATAGAAGAAGCAGACGAAAACTTGTCAATGTGTGACATCACCATAGAAACGGGCTGAATACCTGTGAATTTATATAATTATTTTTAATATCTATAGAACCATGTCATGGAATAAACAGGGCACAAATGAGGAAAATAGTGAAGGAGCCCATTATCATATGCAAATCACAATGATGTCGCAAGTAGTGACATCACAAGAAGTGATGTCAGGCCCTTATAATAATGTTCACATGAAAGATCGACGGCCTGTTTTAAAAACAAAAAACAAGAAACATAAAATATTGTAAAAAGAAGTTTTTGGTATCAGTTTTTATACATCATGTGTTTTTCCCACTATCAGTTTGTAACTAAACTCGAAAATGACTGAAAGTGTAAATATTTTTAAACAGATATGTGGAACTTGTAAATTACATTTTTAAACAGTTTTCAGCTAATAAATCAAAAGTGCTTTTAATTTGTGTTTGTTTCCTGACGTTCTTTATCCAGCCCCTAAGCCCCAAAGTGTTTCACATTTATAGTGTATTAAGCAATAGAGGGGCTGATTTCTCTGTTCCTCTCTTGTGCCACTCACACAAATAAATAAAGGGAACACAGCTACTGGGACAGACAGTTACAAACACTCTGAGGCCTGTGTCTGCTGATACAATAAACAAAGTAACAATTCCCAGTCGCAGCCTAAGGAGCTATGTGGAACTAACAGCCTGATTCATCAAAGACCCGTTTTGCGAGTCTACAATAGCGATTCATAAGGAATCGCTATTAAGGACTTGCAAAACGATATTCATGTAGGAATTGCAAAAAAATTGCGATTCCTACATGTTCTTTATTTGCGATTAGCAAATTGCTAATCGCAAATAAGGAATAACTCCCCATTCATTCCTATGGGCCAAAAGGCCCATAGGAATGAATGGGGAGTATTCCTTATTTGCGATTAGCAATTAGCTAATCGCAAATAAGATAGCGACTTAAAGGGTGCCAGGGTTGTCCAAAGGACACCCTGTAGCACCCCTTAAATGCAAATTGAAACAGGTGTTGCGCACACACATGTCCAAAGGACATGTGTGTGTGCAACATGCAACTTAGAAAAATGCTTTTAAAAGCATTTTTCTAAGTTTTCGCTATTTACCACGAGGTTTGACCTCGCGGTAAATAGCGGGCCGAAATTGCGAATTCGCAATTTTTAAATGGATGATGAATTGCATTTAAGGAATCTCAAATAGAGATTCCTTAAATGTAATTCCTCGCAAAATAGCGAAATCGCTATTACCGATTTTTGCATTTGGGATGATGAATCCCAAATGCAAAAATAGCGCTCGCAAAGGGCCAGATTCTCAAAATCTGGCCCTTTGCGAGCCGATTTCGGCTTGATGAATCAGGCTGTAAGTCTCTTTTCTAGGTAATAGTGGGGGGACCGCATCAAACTGTGTCGAACCTCGACTTGTGCCGTGCTGATAAAGCAATAGTGAATTTTAGTAATTTACGATGAATTGAAATGCGAGGAAGAGATGAAGAGAGCGAGGTGCAGGATATATTAAAGAAAACGAAAAAAAGAGACACAAGACTTTACCCTGTTCTGTGTACAAGCATTTTACGTAAACAATTTGTACTGTGCGATGTGAACAGGCTGTCACTCCCCTTTGTATGTAAATGATCTTCTGTGACCATACACCCCAGGCTCCCATCTCTTCTAGCACGGGTGATAATGTGAGCACTTTAAGGTAATCACAAACTAGGGCTATATTGAGAAACCATCGGCTTCATGGGTCACACAGCTGTGGTTTTGTAGTTCATTATTAGTTTTTTAAAATGTACTTTTATTTGCAGCAATTCTCCTGGTTACTTTTTTTCAGTATTGCGCTTCAGGTCGCTCTTAGCTCTTCATCAGTTAAACGTGAGGTTTGATGTAGGATTTGTTGTTAGTGTCCCTAGACCATGTACTAATCCCTTTGCCCTCAATTTGTCAGCATGGGTTTTGTCCACACACTGGTCTAGGATGGGCCTTCTCAAGGTAGAAGGCGCTGTAATGGGAATAATAAATCAGACATATATGAAATTGTATGAAAACAAATGTGTGCCTTTCAGTTATCAGGCATCACCAGACTCACATCTACACATGTAATTGAGCACCAGACTAAAGTGACTGCTCCCTGTATAAATATGTGCCATCAGTAATCGGGCTGATGGTTCCGCTGATGCGCACAGCAAATACAATTTCTGGGACTGTACGCATTGGCCTAAATTTTAATTGCTGAAGTTTCATGCAGTGTCGCTGATGCACACAGCTTATAAGGTTTGTGCATATTGCGCACTGTAAGCAGATCACTGAAGATCACCCTTAAGTAGTAACTAGGTCAAAACATAGTACAAACATTATGCAAAATGTCATTGCCCCTCCCTTCTTTTTGACATCTCCCGGAGTTCCTTCTCTCTCGTCTAAGAAGGTTTTCACACATTATGCTCATGTCTGTGGCACTTCCTTAAGTGCAGAGAGGGAAGCCTCATGGTTAATGTATTGTTTGGGCTCTGAGGGACAGAATTCTTTGAACACCTTCCTGAACTCGCTGATAGTTACTCTGCCACTCTTAATGAATATGAGATCTGCCTCAAAAAGTTAGACTTGCACTACCTCCCCAAAGTGAGTACTGTCCTTGAACGATATCACTTCGGGAGAAGAACGCAAAAGCAGGATGAGTCAGTGGAACAATACATTGCGCAAATTGGCTTCCACGTGCAATGTTGGTGCAGCTTTAGAGGGGCGCTTAAGAGATCAGTTTATGTTGGGAAGCGCCCTAGACAAAACAAGACAGGCCCTGTGGCAAAAAGACATGCCATTGCTTCAAGAAGTGCTGACGAAAGCCAAAAGTCATGAGCATTCAAAAGCGTGTGTTGATATTATACGCAAAGACAGTTCAGGTGATAAAAAGGAGAACATTAATGTCAAAGTGCTAGTGAATAGATTTGTTAAACCCAAATCGAGCACCACTTTAAAGCCCTTTAACACAAACAATTTCAGGGGAAGTGCTTCAGGTGTGGCAACTCTGGCCTTATGGCCAACTTTAACCCGTTGCGTGCATCGGACGGCCCCCGGCCATCTGACGTCACAGTGAGCATGTGCGGAGGATGGCCGGGGGCCGTCCGAACCACGCCCACTCATTAATATGCCCGCACCTCGGTGAAAGTCACGCCGCAGTCAACAGGTTAAAGACTACCCAGGCTGGAAGGCCATGTGCAAAACTAGTGAGCGAAAAGGTCAAGTCTCAAAAAGCTGCAGAACGGGCAATGAGCATAAAAAAGTGAGGGAAGTTGATCTTTATGTAGAAGAATTGGAAGGAATCAATATTCTCCCGGTCACAGGGAATGCTAGTGATGGCCCTCAGGAGGTAGTTTTGATCAATGATGCTCCAGTGAGCATGCTCTTCGACTATGGGGCCAAGATAACTCTAGTTCCAAAAACATTTTATGAGCGTAATCTGCAGAGGTCTTTGCTGGTGAACTGGGTTTGTCTCAAAAACTATGTACATTGGATAAAGGTCAAATCTGACGCTGTTCCAAAAACATTTAAGGTCAGGAATACACCTTTGTAAGTAAGGGAGAGCATGCTAGATGAATTAGACAATCTCTTAGGCAAGTGCATCGTTCAAGAAGTTGAAGCAATGGAGTGGGGAGCCAATGGGGAGGCCAGGCTCTGTGTCAGCTAGAGGGAGCTCAAGAAAGCAGTTATTGTTGATCATTACCCTTTACCTAACATAACTAAAATGCTGTGTTTTGTTGTGGGGGAAAGGCATTTTTCTTCCTTGGACTTGACCTCCGCCTATCACCAGGCCAGCCTTCACTCCTCTTTAGAACATTCAGAATATTCACTCCTCTTCCCAGGACCTCACCTCCTATGTAACACCCTTTGGTACCTTTAGATTTCTAAGAATGCCCTTTGGACTGATTTCTGCAGCCTCATTTTTTCAGAGGGCGATGAAGGGCATTCTTGGAGGCCTTCAGGGTGTCAAGGTGTACCCAGAAGATGAGCTAATCTTTAGTGTGGATCTTGAGGAGCATGACGGGGGGCTGAGGTCAGTATTGAAGAAGTTACGCGATGCTGACCTCACCCTTAAGGCTGACCAGTGCAAATTTGATGTCAAAGAAATAGAGCACTTAGGGAAAATCCAAAGACTCATTGGTAAGCACCTTTTGTAATTTGCGCACCCCTTTGAACAAAGAAGAGTTTGTAAACGTTCTGAGCATAGCTGAATTTTATCACAAGTTTGTTCCTAACTTTGCAGGGAAAAGTTCTTGTTTGAGGTCTCTCTTCCTGAAGGGAAGCACATTTGTTTGGTCCAAGTGCTGTGAGGAAGAGTTTGAGTGCATTAAGAAACATCTGAATGAAACACCTTTTCTAGGAAGTTTTGACCTCACAAAGGTATCTTATCTCATGACTGATGTCAGCTCGAAGGGGTTAGGAGCAGTTCTTTTGCAGAAGGTTGATGGGGAGGTTAAAACAATTCTTTTCATCTCTAGGCTCTTGAGGGGTGCTGAATGCAACTGTTCTGTTGTAAAGAAAGAAGCTCTGGGTGTTTTCTGGGCGGTGCGCAAGCTGAGAAAGGTTTTGTGGGGGAAAAGTTTCAGAATTCTTACTGGCCACAAACCTCTTAAGGAGGTCTTCTCCAAGAAAGGCATTGTTAGAATTGGGGGTCTCTAGTTGGCACAGGTAGGTACTTCTGACAAATAGGGACCATCTCCTCTAGTCAGGGTAAGGGGGTACAACTCCTAAAATAACCCCTGCTCACCCCCTTGGTAGCGTGGCATGAGCAGCAAGGCTTTATCTCAGAGGCGTTGTAAGTTAAGCATCTGTGACCACATACAGTAACCCAGTGACAACACTACAAATGGATACCACACAAGATTTCATACATCAAATAAGTATATTTTCTATAGAGTTACCACAAGACCAATAAACGACAAAAATAATCCACAGTACTATTAGATTTCAAGAGTTCTTGTTAAAAAGGCTTAAATCAAGGTTCTGTGTGTGTTGGTAGCCAGGTCCGGCTACAGCGTTGTCGAAAATAACACAGAGTCTAGCAAATCCAGCAGACGGCGTCGGTACGGGCCCACTCAACAACAGACTCAGTCACAGTACCTTTTACTTGATGCGGCTGGCATGGACATGCGAGCCGGTCCCGGTGTTCATCGCGGTGCAGAAAAGAAAGCATTGCAGGACATGTTGTCCCTCGAAGCGTTGCAGGCAGCGGCCCGTTGACAGAGTTGGTGGATCCAAGGCCTGCATTGCAGGGTGAGATGATGCTTCGTTGCGGTGCTTCCAGCTTGCGGTGTGGCGACCGAGCCAGAGTTCGGGCGCTGGCATCGATCAGTCCGGACAGCGGTGTGAGTTTGGCGGTGCGTCATGAAGTGTGCGAGGCAGTTCCTAACTCTGGTGCGTTCACAGGACTCAAAGTCACCAGCAGTGACCGCGTCGGTCAGACCAGTACGAGTCGGTGTAGTGAGGCGTTGCACGTTGCGGTGTCCTTCCAGTTGTGGTGCAGGCAACGGTTCGGAGACGGTGTCGAGACAGAGTCGGTGAGCTCAGAGCTTACGTTGTTCGAGGCGGACGTTGCTTGATGCGGTGCCTACAGGACACCAGCCGGTCATGAGAGTCAGTCACAGCTCCCTGCCTATGTAGCCACTGAAACAGCGTTTCCAGCAGCAAATAAAAAAAATCAGGTGAAGTCCACTGGTCCTGAGACTCCGGTCAGGGGGCAAGCTCTCTTCCAGGCCCTTGGAGATCTTTTGACCAAGGTGAAAATAACGTCCACATAGTTGTTTCTCCTCTCTTTGGCAGTCAGGCAACCACTGTGGGCCAATCCCCCAAGCAGCACTTCAGCTTGAGAATAGTCTCTCCTCAGTTTCTTCAGGTTCCTCTCCTCAGCAGAGGTTTCGTCTTGTAAGTCCTGAAGTGATCTAATTTCATGGGATCAGGTTCCCAATATTTATACCCCAAAATCCTTTGTTCTCTGAGGAGAGAGGGGTCTGTGCCTAGTCCAAACTAGTTCTGAAGCACTCTGTTTACCAGCCTTCTCCCTTCCTTTCACAGTGCAGGGCAGAAACATCAGACACCCCACAGGAGGTGGAGCCAGCATTGTGGAAGGCAAGTACAGTCCTGGAGCACTTTGTTGACAGTCTTCCTTCTCTTCTTTCAGTGTGCAGGGCCGAGACATCAGACGCACCACAGGGGGTAGACACGGCATTGTAGAGGGAAGGCCCAACCCTATTCAGTTCCCAGGTACAACTCCTCCCTCCCATCTAGATGCAGATCTCTCTATTCACCACCAGGCTGCCCCAGCCTGTCTCTTGGAATCCCCCAGCCCTGTCACTCACAAACCCAGACAAAGGAATACACAACCTAGCAGAAGCAGGCTCAAATGGTTAGGGAAGCAAATACCTACTTTCTAAAAGTGGTATTTGCAAGCACAGAATATTAAAATAAACTTCACTAAAATATGTATTTTATTATTCAATTCCCGACATACTAAACTCGAATGTCTACCATGTTCTCTGAGCCTGCTAGGATTATAAACATGTAATAATTTAGCAGCCCATTCTGGCCTATGGAGAACAGGTAGCCTTGCAATAGTGAAAAATGAAAATGGCAGTAATTCACTATTAGGACATGCCAGACACACCAGGGCTTGTCCTACCTTATACTTACAAGGCACCCTGCCCTTGGGCCTATCATAGGGGTGACTGATATGAAGAAAAGGTAAGGTTTAAGGACTGGCAAGTGGGTGCACTTGCCCAGTCAGCATGACAGTACCAGACTGCACACAGGCTCTGCAATGGCAAACCTTAGACACGTTTTACAAGGCCGCTTCTGTGGGTGGCACAACCAGTGCTGCAAGCCCACGAGCAGCATTTGGATTTACACGCCCTGGGCATACTCGGTGCACTGTACTAGGGTCTGACAAGTAAACCAAATATCCAATCATGGAACCACTAATCAATGCATCAATTTACAGTAGGGAGCACTCACATTGTGGCACTGGACAGCAGTGGCACAGTGCCCAAAGCATCTAACACCAGCAAAAACACATGAGGCAACAGTAAAAATGAAAGGGAGACCCACGCCAATGGTGCCAGGTTTAATAGGCATTGATTTGTCTCCCATAGGATACGGGTTGTGGCTCTACAGTTCTAGTAGACTGTCTGCCAAGACTCGGGGGTGAGGAGTGTGAAACGACAGATGATGTTGAGGGGTTTAGAGGTGAAGAACTGGAGGAAGGAATTAATGTGTGTGATTAGTGAAGGGTTGATTTTCGAGAGAGAGTGGGGGGAACATCACCGATTTAGACTTGCGGAAAGTCCTAACCATGGGCTCAGGAGGTTGGTGTGAGAAGAAGGACTGTGAAGAGGTCCTCAAAGGCTTTTGATGAGTTAGGGAAGATCTGACGGTGGAGGATGGTCTCCTCATGCGTGGTGGTAAGTTGGTTGCAGCCCTTGCAGTAAGGGATAAGCTAGTAAAGACTGCTCACATCTCACACATGGGCATTGCCATGACAAAGTTAAGGATCAAGTAAGCATATTGGTGTCCTGCCATGGATGTACATGCAGAGAGGTTGGTGCGTGAATGTGCTGAATGTGCTGAATGTGAGTGATTGAGTTTCTAGAAGAGTTATTTGAACGTGAGGGTTTCCAGTTAACACTCTTGTCAGACAATGGTGTTCAGTTCACAACCTTAGTCATGGAAGAGTTTCTGAGTTCCAGGGGGATCAAGCATAAGAAGGCGCCCCTGTACCATCCACAAAGCAATGGTGTGGTGGAAAGGTTTGTCAAGGTTGTTAAAGAGACTCTGCAACAAGCTGTTGCCTGCGGTGAAAGTAGGGAGTTGGCCATGAGGAAGAAAGTTAGCGAGTATATGTTCACTTCTTGTTCGTCCACTGGTGAAACTCCCTTTTGTTTATTTAAAGGAAGGGTTTATATAAAGTAAGGGTCACTCCATTGTGGGTAACGGCCAAAAGAACCTTAGTAGATGAAAAGGTGGGTTTTAGAACTGGGGGTCTCTAGTTGACAATGGCTTGCACCTTTGTCCAAATAGGGACCCTTGCTTCTAGTCAGAGGAAGGGGGCTACCCTCCTAAAATAACCCCTGCTCAACCCTGTGGTAGCTTGTCATGAAATTAAATGATATGAAATACCAGTATTTGTAAAGCGCACAGCTACCTTCAAAGTGGTGTACCGGCGCTGGGCATCCTCTTGAAGATTAAGTGAGCTATTGCCCAGAGTCACATGGTGCTTGGCTAACCTGCCGCCAGCACCTGGGATTGAACTGTGAACCCCGTAAACCGGAGTTCGGCACCCTGGCCGCTGCACCACACCACTTCCACAGCAGGAAGGTTTATCTCAGAGGCAGTGTGTAAAGCATTTGTGAACACATACAGTAATACAGTGAAAACACTACAGATGGACACCACACAAGTTCAAGTTTAGTTTATTTGCATAGTTAATTAAAACCATTGCAATACAAAAAATATACGGACACCACACAAGTTTTAAAAAAATGAGTATTCTTTATATAGACTTAACACAAGACTCAAACGACAAAAATCCACAATACCGTAATCAGAAATAAGATAGTAGAAGTAGCTCAAAAATAGGTTATTCACTAAATCGCTGTTTTTAGCAACAGATAACCCCAACTGGAGGTATCACATCGTCGAGGTCAAAGAAATCCCAAAGTACGACATCGACCGCGAGATGCGCGGCTTTGGGTGCGGACTCAAAACAGACACGCAAAGAACAGTACCTTGGAAAAGCGAAAACAAAGACAGCTCGCGGCGTCGAGGAGATGAGCTGTCATTGGAAGATGTCTTCCAGTTTATGGAGAGCCTGAACTTTCGTAAAATCCCATAGTTAGCACCATAAGAGCAGGCCACCCGTGCATTTGTCTTGAGTGTGTCAGTGCTAGTTTTATTGGTCTCCTGCTGCTTGAGTTAGCAAAATGTAGAATTGTGGCATCAAGTGTGTTTCCGACTTCGCCACATGAGCTTTCCAATATAAATGGTCATTCATTCATATGCCGAGGTAGTCATGTTTTAAGTCGCTTTACCATAATTGATTTAGGAATAATTATCATATATTTTTCTCTTTATTGATTATTAAGTTATGTACCTTACAGAATAGCTCGAAGCCTTCCAAAAGTTGATGCATTGATTTTTCAGTACGCGCTAATATTACTGCATCATCTGCAACCAGCGGGATCGGAATATTCTCCTTCTCCAATATCGGAACATGGAGACCAAGATTCCTGAGAGAATCAGTTCCATTGATGTGAATGTTGAATAAAGCTGGGGCAAGTTCGCAACCCTGCCCAGCGCCAATGTTTATTTCAAACTTCTCTGTGCATTCTTCTTTTACACCAAATCTTATTCTGGAATGATTGCCGCGGCAGATCCTTTTGGATACTCAAATAGTTGCTTGGGAACTTCCTTCCTCCAGAAGACTCAGAAGGACGGAGCGGCGACAGAATAGAATCATGTGTTTAGGCCTCCAAAGACCAAGAAGAGCGGGGAGTTTCCAGGGACACGTACTTCATACAGATCATGTACAACCTCAGAGCCTGGTCGATTCTACTTTGACCTTTTCAGGATCCGGCCTGAAGGTTAGAGAGAATATTGTTCTCCTCTGTCCAGGTCTCGAGTCATGACCGAAAGAGTTTCCCAAAGATTTTCCCAATGTTGTCTAATTGGGAAAATAGCCGATAGTTGGAGGGGTCATCTCCCCCCCCTTCTTGTGAATCACCACAGTTATGGAAGACTTCCATGATTCTGGAACCACAACAAGAGTCATTGCGGTGGAAAATAACGCTGTTAAAGACCCTGAAGCACTGAACGTCTGAACTGGCCCTACCTCCTCTCCTCTGAAACCATGCAATGACGCCTCGCGAAGGTGTGGAGGGAAGCCCATGTCACTGCACAGTAAATCTCAGTCACAGGAACATTGCTGACAAGTGCTGATGCAGAGGACTCTGCTCTGGGGGACTGAGCACAGATTCCCTCAGTCAGTTCCTTTGTGATGCACAAGATGATGCAATGAGATAAGGTCCTCTTCTGGGCAGAGGTGCCCTTCTTGCAGCCTCTACAGTCCACACCTAGGATCAATATAAAAATAGACTTCCTTTTGGGGCTCTTACTGATATGATGATGACCTTACTTGCCCGTATTGCTGCTCTGCTGTTTGTGCTGCTGCCTGGGCCCTTGTTGGGATATTGTGGCACCACCACAGGACTCCGTATTATTAATTCTCTGCTCCCGAACACGGACCGCGGACTGCCTGGACTCCATCTCCCACAGGGTAGTGCGGTCTCGCGTGAGGAGCAGCGCCAGCCAGCCACCGGGTCCATAAAACTCTCCGGGGGATCCCACAGCGCGGGACGCGTGTGGGCCAAGGGCGGGCCCGTCGAAGCCCGGAGGAGGCTGGGCTGGGCCTCCCCCTCTAACAAGTGGCCCTACATCATACCACCTATATAACGACCTTCAGGTACAGATTTTAATTATAACTTTCTGTTGTTTCGTGTGAAGCGGGATTGGTACTTAACATCGTGGTGGAGTGACTATCTGACGCATTTATAACGAGGGAAGAATCATTACTATACTATGAGATAGAACTAACAGAGAGGCGGCTGTCTCTAGAGCCCCTATCTCATTCAAGGCGAACCTCATTAGGATTAATAATCCAGCAGTTATCTCCCCAAACTTAACCCAATCCTGCTCATCATCTTAAAACTTGGGGACACTACCAGTGGTCTCTGATGTGTTGGCCCTTGTACATGATGAGCCGCCAGCACTACAAATGGATATCTCTAACGGGCCAAGCATAGCCTCTAGAACCCGGACTTCCAATTCTTCTATTGGGGGCACAAAGGCTAAGCCGAAGGCAAAGGCATCCGTGAACCGTAAGAAGGGTAAGGGTCCATCAAAACAAAAACTTCAAAAGGAATTCGAGTGTAACTCCCAGACCAATACAGCGGTAAAGAGTTGCTCTGTAGGTACTCAGACCATGGATGTTTCATTGTCTACGCAATTCTGCCCAAGGAGGACGGCACAGCCCTTAATGCCATTAATATGACAGTATTGGACACTGCCCTTGGTCGGATCAGGGAATCTATAGACAAAAATGTTGCTTCATTGGACAGCCGTTTAAAGCTTCTGGAAGGTACATTGACTGATTTGTCTGGGCGCCTGGAGTCGTGTTCCATTTCCGTGATCTCTTTGGTGCCCAGTGAGGGGCAGAGCTCTGGCAATGCCCCATACCATCAACTTTCACTATCGGCCTCGGCCACATCAGAGAAACTGCTGGCAATGACCCTGGCGATCGAGGAACTGTTGAGCAAAATACAGGGTGTAGGCACAAATAACATACCGCCCAGTTGCTTAGGGTGTCTAGGGAGCACATCAAATGATGGAAATATAGCCAACCCCCATATGGCGGACATCTCACAACCAGCCGTACAATCTGGGAGGGGTGTTGGACATACGAGTCATCTTAATTTAGATTATAATAAGTGCCATCTGATATAGCACCCGTTATTAATCAAAGACTGCCCAACCCTGAGATCACATATAGGGTAAGGGACAGGGTAAATGAAGAAGGCCTGACCTTGAATCTACCTCCAAAAGCCACACCATATACAATAATATTGGCAAATGTACCACAATCCACGTCCAAATCAGTTTAATCCTGGGAGACTTTACATAATAAGTCTCTTTGCAGGCTCGGGTTTAAAATTGGGTTAACAGATGCCCTATTTAGCGAATTTAAAATGGCAAGGAGAGTGGGATGGGTGGGGAAATGTGATAAGAGGCTCCCGGGTGATTGCATAGTCCTCACTTTTAGAACACCAAGTTTAACACAAGAAATTTTGAGCCTACAGGGTTCCCTCTATGTGACCAATCATGGAATAAATGTACTCCCGTTGGGTTACTTGTATCCCCCCACTAACTACCTCCGACACGCAGGACAGGAGATGCAACCCCCAGCCCATTTCATGAATAACATGCACCACACTCAATTTAGCATACCTTTGACTAATAGATTTGAGGCCCTTTCTTCCCTGGAAGATAACGATTGACTCAGTAACAGTAATAGCAATAGGGTACAATGTCAATCAATAGGAACAATCTCGCAATGTACAGCTTTACTTGTAAATACTGAACAACCCGACATTAGGGCAAGAAATGCCGCTAATCATTGTAACAACTGTAATACTCAGAGTGAAATAACTTAGTCGAAGGCCAGCATTTCTTATAGTGAAACACCAAATAGCTCTGTTGGACCCAACGTAGTCCCTGCCCCCACTGATTGTATATCACAGTCTGGGCCTAGACTGAAAGAAATAGAGATCCTGTTCTGGAATGTGGCAGGTCTATAGGCTAAACTGTCTAATGCTGCCTGGCTGGAATTCATCCATAATTTTGACCTTATAAGTATTTAAGAAACTTGGTCTGATAACATCTTACATATTAATGGTTTTAAGACATTTTCCAGTTCAGCGCTGCTATCAAGTAAGGGAAGGAATAAAGGCAGCCTTTGCATCTATGTGTCTTACAAGTTAAATGCTCACAAGATAGATCTCATGAAGTCTAAAACCTGTTATCAGGTGTTAAAATTCAACTTAGATAATAAGTATTATTTAGTCTTGTCAAATTTTTATAATAATATACCAATTGCGGACACCAGACAAATCTTGGCGGGGATTTTAATTGTGGACCCTGCCCACATACAATGGGAGATGTTTGTGGTATAGACCCAGATGATGCAAATGATGCGTCCCATTTCTTGCACACTGCTTCTGGAGATTCATTTAATTTGCTAAAATATTCTATGGATTTGGGATTTGCAAATAGTGTGTGTTCGTCCCTAATTCCTTTTAATACTACCTTTAACTGACGTGGCTTGTTTTCAGCCATAGACCATATACTGGTATCAAATAGATATGCGGACAGAATACACAATTTTAAAGTACATCCTGTTGCTTTTAGCGATCATTAACCGATTAGCGTCCTTTTAAAACTCCCTGCCAAAGCATTAACAAGTAAAACACTGGCAACACACCTGGCAGGAGATGTTGCTATTGATAGACAAAATGGTTACACAGTCAAATGGGCGGCTGTAAATCAATCTGAACTTTGTAAGCACCTCTTAACCATCTGCAAAGATGATTTTACAGCTTATCTCGATGAAAACATTAACAAAACAGATATTCTTAGTACTTTTGGGAAAATAATTCAGACTATACAAAATAGACTACGGGCAAAAAGTAAGAAATGGGCTGACAAGAGAAGCGGTTGGTTTGATGCCAAATGTTCCCAAACCCATGCAGCCTTGATAACCTCCTTACATAAACCCGTAAAAGATTGAGCAGATATAAAAAGGGCAAGATTAGCCTATAGGACATCTCTTAAGGAACGCAAGGCAAACATAAAGTCCGAATTATGGCAAGATCTAAAACGAGCATCAGCCTTGAAAGAAACAAAAGGTTTCTGGAAGGCAGTGAATGCCCCTTTCATTGCCTCGGGTAACCTGCCTAGTATCAAAATAGAGGAGGACAAATGGGTGTCCCATTTTTCTGGCCTTTATAATAATCAGGTGGATCCGCAAAACGAGGCGGCCATACGTTTAATAACTCCAAACCATCTTCCTATTGAAATCGACTTTGATGCCCAGGATGTAATCTTGGCCATCAACGAAAGTATGGAGGGCAAAGCCCCAAGCCCCAATAGCATACCAGTGGACTTATTTAAAGCAGATCCACTGCAATGGGGACCCCTGTTAGCCCTGGTCTTAAAAGCTTGCTTCGCCCTGGGATTTACAGCCACTTGGACGGAATCGATACTGGTCCCTATTTACAAGAAGGGCAATCATGACGATCCGTCCTGCAATAGACCAATCTCATTACAAGATTCTTTTGCAAAGGTGGCTGGGCGTGTTGTTTTAAACTGCCTCCAGTTATGGGCAGAGGAAAACTGTATAATTTCTGAATTACAGTATGCCTTCCTGCCAAGGTGTGGGAACCATCGAACAATGCTTAAACCTGAACTTACTGGTTGGAAAGTATTTAAAGGCTAAAAGGGGGAATTTATTTTTATGCTTTGTTGATTTGAGTTCAGCCTTTGACTGTGTTAACCATCAGAAGCTATGGAGCATTTTAGACGCCATGGGGGTTGATCAACACATTCTTAACTTTTTAAAACAGTCTTATTTAGATGCTAGGGCCCGGGTGCACTATGGAAGGGGCGGTGAACTCAGTAAGACCCTATCGGTAAAGAAGGGGGTGAGGCAGGGGTGCGTGTTGGCACCCCTCCTGTTCACTCTTTATATTAATAACCTGGGAGCAAAATTACGTAATGATTATCAGGACTTGCCATGCATAAACGGACGGCCAATAAGAGCTTTATTATGTGCAGATGATGCCGTCCTATTGGCTCGTACCCCCATTGGCCTACAAAATGTAATTACCAGCTTTTCTGCCTATATGCTAGATCTTGACCTTCGTGTCAATATAAATAAAACATTTACAGTGAAATGCTGTAAGCCCAGTACCAAGTGCCAGTGAGTTCTTTATTGAAGACAGGAAACTCGAATTCACGGCTCATTTTTCCTACTTGGGCAATGTATTTGAAAAAAGGGGTCTGTGTTCTAAAGCTATTGAATCCAGGAAGTTATTATTTTGTAAAGCCACTGGTGCCATAATTAATTTTGCCAGGAACTTGGGGAGGTGCCCAGTTGCAGATTTAATAACAATCTATAAAGCCAAATGCATTCCTGTTGCCATGTATGGAGCAGGCATCTGGGGTCATTCCAATGCCGAGTGCCCTGCAAATAGTTGAAAATAGGTTCCTGAGATATCTTTTAGCTGTACCCAGTAATACAGCTGCATTCGTATGCCACGCTGAGCTGGGGTTGCCTTATCTCCTAGACTTAATTAAACTGCAGCTTATCTTGTTGTGGCATAAAGTTTGGACTGGCACGTCTACTGGCTTGAACAGGGACCTGATCAATGATTGTCCCTTGATGGGGCTGATCAAATTTCCTGGTTGGCCTATGTCAAACATTTTTAAGAGAGTCAAGGCCATCCTGAATATTTCTCTAACCCTCACAGCTTGAACAATGTTACTAGAAATAGTTTAAAAAAACTATGTCTGGACTTTTGGAGTCCATTAATCTATCTAGCAACATTGTAAAACCGTCAGTGAGTACACACCAACTACTCTTGACTCAACCAGGAATACAACCATACTTATTAAACACTGCAGGAGCCTATGATAGATTGTTATTGACCCGCCTACGCCTTGGCAGCTTTCACACTAGGGTTACCTTCCCAAAAACGAATGACTGGTCCCGCACCGTGTGATAACATCTCTGCTCAGTCGACAATTCATGATATGTTTTTTTGCAAGTTTTATTCTATGCCCAGGAACAGATGGATTTTACCAATTTTAATGAGTTATGGCTTGAGACAATGCCGCCCGCCCTTCTAAAGCTGCAATATTTGAATGACTGATCACATTGTTACATACTTGAAAGGGGTGGTTAGACAACGGCTGACAATGGATGGTCCCACTCCTTCTTAAAATATCGTTTGAATTTTTATTTTGTATATATACATGAAATGCATGTTTTATTATTATGTATTGTGCTTTTATGGTTTAACATCTTCTTAAATCGAATAAAGAGTATTCTGATCTGATCTGATCTGATCTCACCTCCTTTGGGGGTAGAAGGTGGGAAGGGTGACAGATCGCCTCAGATGGAAAGAGGTCACCACCTTGGGAAGGAGAGGCGATGTAGTTATGAGGAATAATTCCTCCAGGAAGAAGCATGTGAAGGGCGGCCGCACGCTCAGCGCCTGTAACTCACTCATGTGCTGCAACGGAGTGATGCTATAAAGAGAACAAAGGTTTGCCCAAACTGCTAGAGCAGGAACCTGGGGAACAGCAGATAACAAGTAGCAATGCTTCGCTGTAGACTGATTTCTGAAAAATACCAACTCGATGACTGTGTGGATGCCGCCGCTCTCCATGAGCGGTCCATTAACCAGAAATGTACAGTTTTAACATATGCTACTTGACTTCGACAATTTGGAAAATACATTTGAAAAACAACGATAGAACAATCACACTTGATTCAATCTATTCACGGAATTTAGCAAATGAAGTCAGCTATAATAGTGAAATAAAGTGCTCAAGATGTGAACAGCTGCTCATGTGAATAAAGAAGTGAGGGGTGCATCGAGACAAAGTGAAGACGTATGACTCGACTCCTCGAGTGACTTCCAGGTACTTTAGACACTCCATTTTTTTTAAGGTTTGTAAACTGTCTTAGTTCATAATAAGTCTACAGTGAAGCATTGTTGCTTGTTGCATGTCATCAAAATAATAGCAATAAAATACGGTTTACAGGATCAGTAACCATAGCTGGTATTTGTGGAGGGGCTCAGAAATGTGAAAACAAGTCCATTGACGCATAATAAAGGGAATAGGTGCCCAGATATGTGCCAGTCCCTTAAAAAATCTGACTATGATTAGAGATTGCATGAGGCATGCTGAACAGGGCAGCAATGAATCCTTCGGCCACTGCACAACTCTGCAGGACCAATGACAGAGCACAATGGAAACCTTCTGAAAGAAGAGCCTTCAAAGGGTCCACATTATGAATAGACTGACTAGGTGGAGGGGCAACAAGCTGATAAAATTATATTGACCACCTCCATTGGCAGCTGGAAGGAGCTCTGATGCCCCTTTCAATCTGGAGACATGAAGGTGGAGGCTCTGGAGAGTGAGGTGCGTATCCTGCCCCCCTCGATCTCCAGACTTTCCAATCTGCCTCTCAGAGTGGACCTTGAGAAAGAAGGTCCACTCTGAGAGGCAGATGTAGAGGGTGGCACAAAGAGAGGCGCAGATGGTCCACGTACCACAGCCTTTTGACCAGTCATGGATGGCAAGTATTGCTTTGCACCAGTCATGGTGAATGTTCCTGACAACTGGAGGAATTAAGGATATAGGAAGAAAGGTGTAGTGAAGCGGAAAACTCCACCTTAACCGAAATGTGTCCCCCAACATTTCCCATAGTGTAAACTGGAGGGCACAGAATTGTGGACAATGGGCGTTATCACAAGTTGCAAATCGGTCAACCTGTGGGGAATCCACAGGGCTTACGTGTTCTTCACCAGAATCCAAAAGGAGATACCGCTCGTGGTTGGCAAGATGAAGCCAACTCAGGCTGAGAGCTGACCAGATTGTTGGCACCTAGCCAGGTCCCATGCTGGTGCAAGTAGAACCCAGAGACTGGCACTTTTGTGCCGGAAGGACTTCCCTTTTTTGATGTTCCAGTGGCGCAATGTGCCACTGCATATTTATAAGGCCACGTAAAGCCACTTTACATGGCTTTTCACGGCCTTATAAATATGTGCCCCTTTCACGCAGAACGCTACATGAAAGGGGTGATCCATGGGTGTTGCTGTGGGTGTTCCCACACAACACTCATGGAACCTGACGCATTCCCAGTTTACGAGAAATTGTGTACCTGGGAATACGTCAGAATTAACGCCACCCCAGGGGTGGCGTTAGGGAGGTGCAACAAGGAGAACTATTTTTATTTCTCTGTGTGCTTTACTTTTCTATTAGTACTGCATTCTGCAGCACACATAGAAATAGAAAATCGCGATTGATTTTTGTGCAGGAAGGTCTCTCTTCCTGCACAAAATCAATCAGCCCTGCAACGCAGGCACCCTTGCATTGCACCATGGAGAAAGGGTCCCTGTGTTGGCGCATGGCAGCCCATTGTGCGCCTGCTCTGGGGAAAAGGACAGGAATGCGCTGTATCACATAGATACGGCGCATTCCTGCCCTTTTGTTCTGGTGTAGAGCAGGGCAGCAAGATTCCTTGTGGTGCTGCCCAACCCAAGACCTCATAAATGAGGCCCAGAGTCTGGGCTCCCCGACTGAGGAGGAGAGACCTGCAGCAGGACAGCGTTGGATCGACTGAATCCAGTCAAACGTGAACCAGAAAAAGAAGAGATCACATTCTTTGGCCACATTTACACCGACACAAGATGATTGGAAGAAAGAGCCAGACCACCCGTAGGCATGAGACCACGATGAGCCAGACCACCCGTAGGATCATGAGACCACCATGAGCCAGACCACCCGTAGGATCATGAGACCACCATGAGCCAGGCCACTCATAGGATCATGAGACCACCATGAGCCAGACCACCCGTAGGATCATGAGACCACCATGAGCCAGACCACCCGAAGGATCATGAGACCACCATGAGCCAGACCACCCGTAGGATCATGAGACCACCATGAGCCAGACCACCCGTAGGATCATGAGACCACCATGAGCCAGACCACCCGTAGGATCATGAGACCACCATGAGCCAGACCACCCGTAGGATCATGAGACCATCATGAGACCACCATGAGCCAGACCACCCATAGGATCATGAGACCACCATGAGCCAGACCACCCGTAGGATCATGAGACCACCATGAGCCAGACCACCCGTAGGATCATGAGACCACCATGAGCCAGACCACCCGTAGGATCATGAGACCACCATGAGCCAGACCACCCGCAGGATCATGAGACCACAAGGGGGAAAAAAAGAGGAAGAGAAAGATTAAAAAAACTGACAGAAGGAGAAAGCAGGGACCTACAGGCTGGACAGAACTGGCAAAAGAGGAGGTGGGATCGCCATAATTGCTCGTGATATTTTTAAAATTCGTACCACAGCAATTCCTTCCACGACATGTGAAGCGTTTCAATTTGATATCTATTTGTCCCCCTCCTATAACTTTAGAGGCGTATTACTATATAGACGACCAGAAATTCGGTCGGGATTTCTTACAGAAATCGCCACAATTCTAGAAGCCTCCGCTACTGATAAATCCATAACACTGCTAGGAGACTTCAATTTCCATTTGGACTGTAGTGAAGATAAAGACACTATGTCTCTGCAGTCAGAAATGGAGGTTTTCGGTCTATCACAATTGGTGAAAGGACCTACCCATAATGCAGAACACACCATAGATGGAATATTTACCAATCTAGAGAATCTGCTAGTGACCGACGTCCTGCCAATGACTTGGACCGACCACCACCTGGTACTGGCCACGATACAAATTAGCAAAACATCTATCGCAACAACACCATTCCCCAAACGAGAATCGTTTAGGGTATGGAAAGACATTAATACTCCCAGCCTTAAGGACGCATTAGATATCTCAAAACCCATTCTGTCTAATGACCCAGAAATTGCTACTGAACAATACCAAGCATGGTTGGACCAGGCTGCCAATAAATTAGTACCAGTAAAAAGGATGTCTAGGAATAGAAGTTCCCCTTCAGCACCATGGTATACCGGGGAGCTTAAAAAACTCAAACAGCAATGCAGAAATAAAGAAAGACATTGGAGGAAAAATTATGATAATGAAAATAGAAAGACGTATAAAGAATTTTTAACCCAATATAAACTCTTGATCACAGAAACCAAAAAAAAGTACTACACTGAGCAAATCGAAAGTGCTAAAAATTCAAATAAAAAGCTCTACGAAATAACCAAACAGCTGGCGGGATGTGTCCCAGACCTGAATCCCCCCTGCTCACAAAATTTCTGTGACTCATTGGCATCCTTCTTTTTCACCAAAGTGAATGATATTTTCTCAGCATTCAACCTTGGTGATAATCAAAGCACTGAAAAGATAACTATTCCATTCATAAGCAACAATCTATCTTTCTTTGCAGAAGTCACAGAAAACCAAATCCAGAACATTATTAAAACCATTAAGTCTGGATCGGCTTTAGATCCATGTCCCCTGAATACCCTCCGCCCGTTAATGGACACTGTGACTCCAGTCATAACTCAAATATGCAACTTAATGTTTCGTACAGGCATCTTTCCTAACCACTTAAAAAAGACCTTACTAAAACCTCTCCTGAAAAAACCCAGCCTAGATAAAACTCAATTGAAAAATTACAGGCCCATAGCTAACCTACCGTTTCTTGCCAAAATAGTAGAGAAAGCCATGAACTTTCAACTTGCGGAATTCATCGAGCAATACCATCTGCTCGATGAAACACAATTTGGATTCCGCAAGTTTCATGGAACTGAAACAGCGCTCATTAAAGCGGCGGATGATATCCGACTAATCATAGACCAAGGTGGCGCTGCACTATTGGTGCTTCTAGATTTATCGGCCGCCTTCGACATGGTTGACCATAAGATCTTAGTCGACCGTGTCGAAAAGATGGGCGTGCAAGGCCTAGCAAAAAATCTATTAGCATCTTTTCTGGCGGAGAGATCCCAGGCAGTCATCCTGGGTCAATTTGAATCTGCAGAGCTATCACTGCCATGTGGGGTACCTCAAGGTTCATCCCTTAGTCCGACACTTTTTAATATCTATGTGTCGGACCTCGCAAAAACCATCAAAGCGCATGGGATGAACCTTACCTCATATGCAGACGATACCCAGTTGATTCTGGCTGTCAGAAATGATGGGGAAACAGTAGCGGAGAGTTTCAAAGCAGGCATGCTGGCCATCGGACAATGGATGTCAGCAAACTGTTTGAAACTAAACTCCGATAAAACTGAGGTGGTCACTTTTGGCCATCTCAGTCCTAACTGGTCCCCAATATGGTGGCCATCATCCTTCGGAGCCTTGCCCAAACCTGCCACGAAAGTGAGAAATCTGGGCGTCATCTTTGATGACAATTTAAATTTCATGGCTCATGCCAATCAGACGGCCGCCACAGCGTTCTACAAACTACGCCTGGTCAGGAAGATTCTTCCTTTTCTCCCCAAAAATGTAGGCAAGACATTGGTCAGCGCTCTTGTCCTATCAGCACTGGACTACTGCAATGGCTTGTTTGCCAATGCCCAAGTCAGGGTTATTAAGAAAATGCAGACAATCCAAAATGCAGCAGCCAGACTTCTTTCAGATATTCCCAAATTTAAGCCCATAGCTGAGACCTTAAGAAGTTTTCATTGGCTCCCTGTTAGGAACAGAATTAAATTTAAAACATTGTGCATTGTTTACAAGTCGATACATCATCAAGCACCTCAATTTTTGAGAGACCGTCTTGTCCCATACATTCCCTCTCGGACACTCCGTTCAGCAAAACAGAACGATTTGGTAGTGCCACGGACTAAGTTGGTCAACTGGGGAGACAGACGTTTCCTGGTTGCCGCCCCAAAACTATGGAACACACTCCCGCAATCCATAAGATCCAGCCCAAATCTTATGTCCTTCAGGAAGAAATTGAAAACATGGTTATTTAACCTCTAAAATTTCATAAAACCACACAGGAGAGCAAACAAATGTACAGCGCCGAGACGCCTGCGGGCAATTGTTCGCGCTTAACAAATATTAAAAATAAATAAATAAATACAGGAGTGAGATAAAGAAACCAAGAGTGTCTGGGGGTGGATTAAAGAGCCATGAATCACAAGTGAGATAAAGGAGCTACCCTTGACCCTGATCCAGGCAGGTCGCTCCCCACGCCGCACAGCTCTACCTGTCTGTGCCCATGTCCCTGATCTCGCTGCTGCCGCGAGTTCAAGATCCTCCTCCACCCGCAGGCTCCCTCCTGCGCCTCATCCCTGTTGGCCCAGTGGTGAGCCATAAGTATCTGTGTGTTCGCTCTGTTCCTTTTTCCCTGTTATTTGTCTGCTGTTGTATTACTTTTTGCGGTATCTGTTACCCACTGTTCTATTACTTTTTTGTATTCTGCTGCTGTATTATTTTGTGTCCACTGTTGTATTCCTTTTCTTTGTATTCTTTGCTTCTGTCCCCATTTTTCGCTCTGTCGCTCTTCAGCATTCCAGCCTTCCTCTCCCCTTCCCGCCGATGTGTCCCCTGATCCTCCCTCCCACCTCCCCTTCTAATGGCGGCCGTACCGAAAGCATGCCAAATGCAAACCTGCCTGCGCTCGTTCGCGCCTGGACCGCACCCAGCGCCAGACCACCTGGCCACCCTGAACGCCACTACAACGCCAGCACCCTCCACGCACTCAACACCGGCCGATTATACACCTGCTTCCTGGCCACCCCAAAGCGCACCCAAGGATCCTTCTCCTGCCGGAGCTGCAGCTTCACCAGCCTTCAATACGCCACCACCTCGGATGCATACTACTCAACACCCGCTCTGCCCGCAAGCACGCCATTGAACGCTGGGACCTACCCAACTCATTCTCTCCGGACAATACCTTCCTGACGGAGACCTGGATGAACCCCTCCCCATCACCCGACATCGCCATAGCCATCCCGGACGGCTACAAGATCACCCGCAGGGACCGTACCAACATAGAAGGAGGAGGAATCCCCATCATCCACAGGAACACCCTCAGAATCTTGACCAGCACCGACGACACTCTCAGCGCCGCCAAACACCAGCACTTCCAGATCCACATCGACCCCAATACCACCATCAGAGGAACCCTCGTCTACAGACCCCCCCGGCCACAGTGCAGCGACTTCATCCCCGACTTCGTCAGCACGCACGCCCTTCCATCCACGGACTACATCCACCTCGAAGACCTGAACTTCCACCTCAACAGCAGCTCTACCACCCTGCTCGACAACCTCTGACTCAAACAGCTAGTCACGACTCCCACCCACTCTGCCGGACACATGCTCAACAGCATCTTCTCCGCCAGCAACTATGTCACCTTCAACCACACCACCAAACTCCACTGTACCGACCACCGCTGCATCCACTTCACCTTCAAGAAACCCACCATGCACCACCACACACAACGGACCCCACGCTGCAGCTGGAGCAAAAGTCACCAAAGACCAGCT
The DNA here is from genome assembly GCF_964261635.1 of Lissotriton helveticus. Classification (NCBI taxonomy): domain Eukaryota; kingdom Metazoa; phylum Chordata; class Amphibia; order Caudata; family Salamandridae; genus Lissotriton; species Lissotriton helveticus. The sequence goes on along the minus strand of NW_027611671.1, from coordinate 137,400 downwards.
AACCGCCACCCTTGCCCGAAACCCACCAACTGACACCACCGACACCAATACTGCTACCCGCAACCTCAGGCAATGGATCGACGACTGTGCCAACACTCTCGCCCCGATCAAGAAACCCTCAAACAGATGCACCAACAGAAAAGCCATCTGGTTCACCGCCGACCTCCAGGCATCCAAGCAGACCTGTTGAAGGGTCGAGATGAAGTGGCACCTCGAACAGACACCGGACAGCAATGCAGCCCAAAAGAGTGCCATCCGCAGACACCACCAACTCATTCGAACTGCCAAAAGGACTTCTTTCAAGGAACGCTTTACAACAACGCACACAACAGCAAAGAGCTCTTCAACATCATGAAGGAACTCTCCAACCCCAGCTCCAACTCCAACAACATCCTGACAACATTGTGCCATCGCAAGACCTATGCGACTCCCTAGCCACATTCTTCCACTGTAAGATCGCAGACATCCACTAAAGCTTCAACAACCAGGCCCCCCCAACAGCCACCGACCCCCAGCCACCCCAACCAACTGCTCTCCTGTACCCATGTCAACGACGACAACACCATCAAAATCATGAACACCATCCACTCCGGCTTACCATCAGACCCCTGCCCGCATCACATCTTCAACAAAGCAAGCTCCACCATTGCACCCCATCTCCGCCAGATCATCAACAATTCCTTTGAGACCGCCACCTTACCGGAGAGCTGGAAGCACGCCGAGATCAAGGCCATACTCAAGAAATCCAAGGCGAACCTCAAGTACTTCCGGACCATCTCCCTACTCCCGTTGCCAGCAAAAGTCATTGTGAAGATTGTCAACAGGCAACTGACCCTCTTCCTCGAGGAGAACAACATCCTGGACCCATCCCAATCCGGATTCCACAGCAACCACAGCATCGAAACTGCCTTCATCGCCGCCACCGATGACATCAGTAACCTGCTGGACAATGGAGAAACCGTGGCCCTCATCCTCCTGGACCTTTTGGCCGACTTCAACACTGTCTGCCACCACACCCTACGCACACCCTACGCACACGCCTCCACAACGCAGGGATCCGCGACAAAGCCCTGGGCTGGACCACCTCCTTCGTCACCGGCGGAACCCAGAGTGTCCACCTCCCTCCGTTCCGATTTAAAGCCACCAAGATCATCTGCGGCGTACCCCAAGGATCATCCCTCAGCCCGACACTCTTCAACATCTACATGGCACCTCTCATCCACATAGCCCGATCGCATGACCTCAACACCATCTCATATGCCAACAACACCCAGCTGATCCTCTCCCTCACCAAGGCCCCCACCACTGCCAAAACCAACCACCACGAAGGAATGAAGGCCGTCACCGAATGAATGAAGAACAGCCGCCTGAAACTGAACTCGGACAAGACGGCTGCACCCTGTCCGCCTGGGAAAACGCCTGATGGCCGGCCACACTGGGAGCTTCATCAACTCCCAATGACCACGCAAGCAATCTGGGGTCCATCCTTGACTCATCGCTGTCAATGACCCAGCAAGTCAACGCCGTAACCTCCTCCTGCTTCAACACCCTCCGCATGCTCCGCAAGATCTACAGATGGATCCCCACCGGAACCAGAAGGACAGTCACCCAGGCCCTCGTCACCAGCAGGCAGGACTACGCCAACGCCCTCTACGCAGGAACCTCGGCCAAACTCCAGAAACAACTACAATGCATACAGATTGCCTCTGCACGCCTCAGCCTCGACATCCCCCGCCACAGCCACATCACATACCACCTGAGAGACCTGTACTGGCTCCCTGTCAACAAGAGGATCACCTTCAAGCTCCTCACCCACACATACAAGGCACTCCACAACACCGGACCAGCGTACCTCTGCAGACGACCCCATCCACTGAGTGAGAGACCCCTGTGTGGGTGAATTACCCCCTCCGTCCTCAGACCCCATCCACTGAGTGAGAGACCCCTGTGTGGGTGAAATCCCCCCTCCATCCTCAGACCCCATCCACTGAGTGAGAGACCCCTGAGTGGGTGAAATCCCCCCTCCATCCTCAGACCCCATCCACTGAGTGAGGGAGCCCTGTGTGGGTGAAATACCCCCTCCACCCTCAGATCCCATCCACTGAGTGAGAGACCCCTGTGTGGGTGGAATACCCCCTCTGTCATCAGACCCCATCCACTGAGTAAGAGACCCCTGTGTGGGTGAAATACCCCCTCTGTCATCAGACTCCATCCACTGAGTGAGAGATCTCTGTGTGGTTGAAATACCCCCTCTGTCCTCAGACCCCATCCACTGAGTGAGAGACCCCTGTGTGGGTGAAATCCCCCCTCCATCCTCAGACCCCATCCACTGAGTGAGAGGCCCCTGAGTGGGTGAAATCCCCCCTCCATCCTCAGACCCCATCCACTGAGTGAGGGAGCCCTGTGTGGGTGAAATACCCCCTCCACCCTCAGACCCCATCCACTGAGTGAGAGACCCCTGTGTGGGTGAATTCCCCCCTCCGTCCTCAGACCCCATCCACTGAGTGAGAGACCCCTGAGTGGGTGAAATCCCCCCTCCATCCTCAGACCCCATCCACTGAGTGAGAGACCCCTGTGTGGGTGAAATACCCCCTCCATCCTCAGACCCCATCCACTGAGCGAGAGACCCCTGTGTCAGTGAAAGACCCCCTCCATCCTCAGACCCCATCCACTGAGTGAGAGACCCCTGTGTGGGTGGAATACCCCCTCCATCAGACCCATCCACTGAGTGAGAGACCCCTGTGTGGGTGAAATACCCTCTCCATCCTCAGACCCCATCCACTGAGTGAGGGAGCCCTGTGTGGGTGAAATCCCCCCTCCATCCTCAGACCCCATCCACTGAGTGAGAGACCCCTGTGTGGGTGAAATACCCCCGCCATCCTCAGACCCCATCCCCTGAGTGAGAGACTCCTGTGTGGGTGAAATACCCCCTCCATCCTCAGACCCTCTCCACTGAGTCAGAGACCCATGTGTGGGTCACACCAGATGGTTCTGTCTCATGACTTTATTGTGACTACAACCTGCTTCTTTCCTTGTTTTGTGAGTGAGTTTTGTGAGTGAGCCCCTGAAGGGGGAGGTGGACAAGAAAGCAGCAGAGAATTGCAAACCCTGATGTGGTGCAAAGGAGCGGGAGAGATTTGATTGTCGGAGGTAGTCATTGTGGTGAAGTCCGGCCCTTACAATTGCTGCTCCTCGAGAGGTATTGGTTTTTGTCATAGTGTACTTTACATTTTATTAATAGCGCTAGCGCGCTGCCAGTGCTGCCGTTCCTAATACTTTCAGTGCCAGTTTGTGACCTGAGTTGTTTGTACTAAATAGTAAAAGGTTGTGCTGCTTATTCACAGCAAAACCCTCTTCTATACAGTCCCGGCTATGTTTTTGCTTACTGGAGTGGCATCGTTCAATAAGAATGGAAAATATCTTCAATTTGTAGCGTTCCTTAAAAAGTAAACATTTCTTTAATTGTAAATTGTCCTTGATTTATGTGTGGTACGACGTTCCCGTTGTGCGCTCTCTTTCATCATGTAACTAGCGTGTGTGGCAGAGCTTTTTTCTTTTACAGGACATGCGAATACATTGTAGGTGTCTTACTCCATTGTTGTAAAGACAGAGGCCTCATTTGTCTCAATTTTCTAAGCTATTCAGCTAAGTTGTGCCAATGTAGCGTTGTTTTTAGACTGAATTAATCTATTTAGTAAACAGGTTCTCTTGGTTTCTTCTAGTGAACTTAATTGAGCACAGCTCACGTGCTCAGTATCTATGTTGTAGCTCTCCGTGACAGCAACTTCTGAAAACAAATGTGTGCCGAGGCCCTTCTGTTCACCTGGGCAGTGTGCGGGCTCTGCATTCACATCATAATGTTATGCAATTATTTCATAACCTGTTGCAGAGGCCTGCTTGAGAATTGTTTAGCATTGATACGAGTGTATTTAATACCGAGCCTCTCTTGTTTTGCACGTACTCCGGTTCTTAGCTACATGACTGCGTGTTTGTCTAAACGATTGCATTTTATTTTCCATGGGCTGTTGCTTCAGTACATTGTGGCGTCTCGAGGTCACCTAAAAGCGATCATGGGAGTTCTGTACTTTGTTTTCATGTTACACCTGACCTAGCACTGTCATCCGTACTGGAGTGTGCATGTGCCCTGCTCTCCACATGCGGCCTTAGCAGAACATTGCTTGTAAGAACTGAACTCTTCTGTTTTTATAAACGCCAAAACAAAAACATTGTTTGAAAAGCAGTATGAAGACGGAAAAGGGAGAAATGGTCCCTAATACTTTCACTGAAATGCTGAAAATGTCACACATAGCAATCTGAAACCTTGGCAGCTATGGTTTGAGGATTCACCACCCTGTCAAATATAAAGAATCACCCCCAGGAATAGGAACATTAGAAACGCTGCTCAGCCTCATTGCAGCAGCTGTGTCTACATTTCACACATTACATTAAATACAAGTCGTCATTTAAATTCATTCCTGAATGTCATGTCTGTTCCTTTGCAGAAGTTTAAAAACATGAACACATTGCTGGTATTTCACTGAGGGAGGGAGCAGAGCTGGCATGAGGGGCTGAATCTGAGGCTCCTCAAGAGCACACCAGGCAAGGGTGAGGCCTGTCCTTGGACCGTGAGTGTCTAAACACCCATGTCTGTGTCTTTACAGGAGCCAATGCTTGTTTCCCATAACACCCATGTCTGTGTCTTTACAGGCACAAATGCTTGTTTCCCATAACACCCATGTCTATGTCTTTACAGGTGCCAATGCTTGTTTCCCATAACACCCATGTCTGTGTCTTTACAGGAGCCAATGCTTGTTTCCCATAACACCCATGTCTGTGTCTTTACAGGCACAAATGCTTGTTTCCCATAACACCCATGTCTATGTCTTTACAGGTGCCAATGCTTGTTTCCCATAACACCCACCTCTTTGTCTTTATATGAGCCAATGCTTGTTTCCCATACGAGACCCTCTTATGGACTGCAAGTGTCTTAACATGTCTGTGTCTTTACAGGAGCCAATGCTTGTTTCCCATAACACCCATGTCTGTGTCTTTACAGGAGCCAATGCTTGTTTCCCATAACACCCATGTCTGTGACTTTGCAGGTGCCACTGCTTGTTTCCCATAACACCCATGTATGTGTCTTACAGGTGCTAATGCTTGTTTCCCATAACACCCATGTCTGTGTCTTTACATGAGCCAATGCTTGTTTCCCATAACACCCACGTCTGTGTCTTTACAGGAGCCAATGCTTGTTTCCCATAACACCCACGTCTGTGTCTTTACAGGAGCCAATGCTTGTTTCCCATAACACCCACGTCTATGTCTTTACAGGAGCCAATGCTTGTTTCCCATAACACCCACGTCTGTGTCTTTGCAGGCACCAATGCTTGTTTCCCGTATGAAACCCTGTCTTTGGACTGTGAGTGTCTACACCCATGTCTGGGTCTTTGCAGGTGCCAATGCTTGTTTCCCATAACACCCATGTCTGTGTCTTTACAGGAGCCAATGCTTGTTTCCCATAACACCCATGTCTGTGTCTTTACAGGCGCCAATGCTTGTTTCCCATAACACCCATGTCTGTGTCATTACAGGAGCCAATGCTTGTTTCCCATAACACCCACGTCTGTGTCTTTGCAGGCGTCAATGCTTGTTTCCCGTATGAGACCCTGTCTTTGGACTGTGAGTGTCTACACCCATGTCTGGGTCTTTGTAGGCGCCAATGCTTGTTTCCCATAACACCCATGTCTGTGTCTTTACAGGAGCCACTGCTTGTTTCCCATAACACCCATGTCTGTGTCTTTACAGGCGCCAATGCTTGTTTCCCATAACACCCATGTCTGTCTGTGTCTTTACAGGAGCCAATGCTTCTTTCCCATAACACCCACGTCTGTGTCTTTACAGGAGCCAATGCTTGTTTCCCATAACACCCATGTCTGTGTCTTTTGCAGGCGGCAATGCTTGTTTCCCATAACACCCATGTCTGTGTCATTACAGGAGCCAATGCTTGTTTCCCATAACACCCATGTCTGTGTCTTTACAGGAGCCACTGCTTGTTTCCCATAACACCCATGTCTGTGTCTTTACAGGCGCCAATGCTTGTTTCCCATAACACCCATGTCTGTCTGTGTCTTTACAGGAGCCAATGCTTCTTTCCCATAACACCCACGTCTGTGTCTTTACAGGCGCTAATGCTTGTTTCCCATAACACCCATGTCCGTGTCTTTTGCAGGCGGCAATGCTTGTTTCCCATAACACCCACGTCTGTGTCTTTTCAGGAGCCAATGCTTGTTTCCCATAACACCCATGTCTGTATGTTTTCAGGTGCCAATGCTTGTTTCCCATAACACCCACGTCTGTGTGTTTTCAGGCGCCAATGCTTGTTTCCCATAACACCCACGTGTGGGTCTTTTCAGGCGCCAATGCTTGTTTCCCATAACACCCATGCCTGTGTGTTTACAGGAGCCAATGCTTATTTCCCATAACACCCACATCTGTGTGTTTACAGGAGCCAGTGCTTGTTTCCCATAACACCCATGTCTGTGTCTTTACAGGTGCCAATGCTTGTTTCCCATAACACCCATGTCTGGGTCTTTACAGGCACCAATGCTTGTTTCCCATAACACCCATGTCTGTGTCTTTGCAGGAGCCAATGCTTGTTTCCCATAACACCCACGTCTGTGTCTTTTCAGGTGCCAATGCTTGTTTCCCATAACACCCACGTCTGTGTGTTTTCAGGCGCCAATGCTTGTTTCCCATAACACCCACGTCTGTGTGTTTTCAGGCGCCAATGCTTGTTTCCCATAACACCCACGTCTGTGTGTTTGCAGGAGCCAATGCTTGTTTCCCATAACACCCATGTCTGTGTCTTTGCAGGAGCCAATGCTTGTTTCCCATAACACCCATGTCTGTGTCTTTGCAGGCACCAATGCTTGTTTCCCTGCTGGACCTGGAGGCGGCGGTTCCGTCAGCGGCCACCAGAGGGCGCTCCTCGCCTGCTGATGAATCCACTGAGCTGCCCATGGGATGAAAGGAAAAGGGTTTCCTCTTCCGGGTCAGCGGCGGCAGAGGCAGCACCAGCAGCAGTGCAGACACCACTTCCTGTCTCTCCATTTGTGTGTCCAGCCTGCTGCAGAGGAGGAAGGAGCCCTTTCTGTCTGTGCAGCGACCTTCATCTACAGACCCTCACAGACCCCCCTCGGACCCCAGATCAGCCCCTGCCCCCCTCGGACCCCATCTCTGCCCCCCCCCCATCCCCACAGGAGGAAGAGAGAGCCTGGACACGTCTGCACAGGTCTCTGCTCAGGTAGGAGATTGTCAGCACCTTCTGCTGTGTTTGTAGAAATAGACTGAATAATCCTGGATCTGTGCGCTGCATCTTACTGCACGATGAGGAATCTACACACTGGCCTGCATTTTACTGCACTATGAGTAATCTACACACTGCACTGCATCTTACTGCACCGTGAGTAATCTACACACTGCGCTGCATCTTACTGCACCATGAGGAATCTACACACTGCACTGCATCTTACAGCATCACGAGAAATCTACACACTGTGCTGCATCTTACTGCACCATGAGGAATCTACACACTGCGCTGCATCTTACTGCACCATGAGAAATCTACACACTGCGCTGCATCTTACTGCACCATGAGGAATCTACACACTGCGCTGCATCTTACTGCACCATGAGGAATCTACACACTGCGCTGCATCTTACTTCACCATGAGGAATCTACACACTGCGGTGCATCTTACTGCACCATGAGAAATCTACACACTGCGCTGCATCCTACTGCACTGTGAGGAATCGACACACTGCGCTGCATCTTACTGCACTGTGAGGAATCTACACACTGCGCTACATCTTACTGCACTGTGAGGAATCTACACACTGCGTTGCACCTTACTGCACTGTGATGAATCTACACACTGCGCTGCATCTTACTGCACTGTGAGGAATCTACACACTGCGCTGCATCTTACTGCACCATGAGGAATCTACACACTGCGCTGCATCTTACAGCACCATGAGGAATCTAAACACTGCACTGCATCTTACTGCACCGTGAGGAATCTACACACTGCGTTGCATCTTACTGCACCGTGAGGAATCTACACACTGCGCTGCATCTTACTGCACTGAGAGGCATCTACACACTCCAATCAATCCAATCCAATCAGAAATTTGTACAGCGCGCTACTCACCCAGAGGGTCTCAAGGCGCTTAAGGGGGAGGGGATCGCTATTGATCGAACAGCCAGGTTTTGAGTTGTTTTCTAAAGGAGGGGTGGTCCTGGGTAAAACGGAGGTGGGTGGGGAGGGACTTCCAGGTCTTCGCCGCCAGGTAGGAGAAGGATCTTCCTCCCATGGTGGCTCTTCGGATGCGTGGAATCGTGGCGAGGGCTTGATTGGATGATCGCAGTTGGCGGGTGGGAGTGTAAAAGGTTAGGCGATTGTTGAGGTATTTGGGTCCTTGGGCGTGGAGGGCCTTGTGTGCGTGGGTGAGGAGACGGAACGTGATTCTCTTGCTGACGGGGAGCCACTGAAGGTCTCTTAGGTGTTCGGCTATGTGGCTTTGTCGAGGTATGTCCAGGATGAGTCAAGCGGAGGCGTTCTGGATGCGTTGAAGTCTTTTCTGCAGTTTGGCTGTGGTTCCGGTGTAGAGGGTGTTACCGTAGTCCAGTCGGCTGGTGACAAGTGCTTGGGTGACCGTCTTCCTTGTTTCGATGGGGATCCATCTGAAGATCTTTCGGAGCATGCGTAGGATGTTAAAACATGATGATGAGACGGCGTTGACTTGTCTGGTCATCGAGAGGGAGGAGTCTAGGATGAAGCCCGGGTTGCGAGCATGGTCCGTTGGTTTGGGTGCGCTGCCAAGGGCCGGGGGCCACCAGGAGTCGTCCCAGGCAGAGGGGGATGATCCTAGGATGAGGACTTCTGTCTTGTCTGAGTTCAGTTTTAGGCGGCTATTCTTCATCCACTCGGCTACTTCTTTCATCCCTTCGTGTAGGTTGGTTCTGGCTGTGGTTGGGTCTTTGGTGAGGGAGAGGATTAGCTGAGTGTCATCTGCGTAGGAGATGATGTTTAGGTTGTGTTGGTGTGCGATGGATGCGAGGGGGCTCATGTAGACGTTGAAGAGGGTGGGGCTGAGTGATGATCCTTGTGGTACGCCGCAGATGACTTCGGTGGCCTCTGATCTGAAAGGGGGGAGGCGGACTCTCTGGGTTCTTCCGGCTAGGAACGAGATGATCCAATTCAATGCCTTATCTAGTATCCCGACGTTTCTGAGGCGTTGTACTATGGTGCGGTGGCAAACCGTGTCGAACGCTGCGGAGAGGTCCAAGAGGATGAGGGCCGCTGTTTCCCTGTTGTCGAGTAGGGTTCTGATGTCGTCTGTGGCTGCGATGAGGGAGGTCTTGGTGCTATGGTTGGCTCGGAAGCTGGACTGTGAAGGGTCGAGGGAACCGTTAGACTCAAGGAAGGCGGCGAGCTGCTTGTTGACGGTCTTCTCTATGACTTTGGCGGGGAATGGGAGGAGCGAGATGGGGCGGAAGTTCTTAAGTTCAGTGGGGTCTGCTGAAGGTTTCTTCAGAAGGGCGCTGAGTTCGGCATGCTTCCAGCTCTCCGGGAAGGTCGCGGTGTTGAAGGAGCAGTTAATGATGTCCCGGAGTTGGAGTGCGATGGCGGAGTCTGCCTTGTTGAAGATGTGATGGGGGCATGGGTCGGTAGGCAATCCGGAGTGGATGGAGTTCATCATGCGGATGGTGTCTTCGGTGCTGATTGGGGTCCAGGCGCGGAGGGTGGCGGTGGGGGGTTTTGGTTCAGTGGTAGGGGCAGTGGTCTGGTCGACGAAGCTGTTGTGTATGTCTGCAATCTTGCTGTGAAAGAACGAGGTGAGAGAGTCGCAGAGGTCTTGAGAGGGAGTGATGTCGTTGTTGCCGGCGCTGGGATTGGTGAGCTCTTTGATGATGCTGAAGAGTTCCTTGCTGTTGTGGGCGTTGTTGTCTAGTCGATCCTTAAATGCTGACTTCTTGGTGGTGCGGATCAGCTGGTGGTGTTTGCGGGTGGCGTTCTTGAGGGCTGTCATGTTGTCTGTGGTTGGGTTTCTTCGCCAGGCTTTCTCGAGGGTGCGGCAGTTCTTTTTGGAGTTCTTGAGGTCGTCGTTGAACCAGGAGGCTTTTTTGCTTCCTGGCTTGTTGGGATTGTTTTTCAGGGGTGCTAGGTCGTCAGCACAGTGGGTGATCCACTGTGTGAGATTGATGGCTGCTTCATTTGGGTCCGTTGATCTGGCAGGAGCGTTTTGATTCAGTGAAGTGGTGAGCTGGTCGGCGGTAATTTTGTTCCAGTTTCTGCGGGGGACCTGTTGCGGGAAATGGTGAGTTGTGTTCTTTCTGAAGCTGAAGTGGACGCAGCTGTGGTCTGTCCAGTGGAGTCCGGTGGAGTGGCTGAAGGAGATGTGCTTGCTGGAGGAGAAGATTGGGTCGAGCGTGTGTCCGGCGTAGTGGGTGGGGGTGTTCACCAGTTGTTTGAGTCCGAGATTGGCGAGGTTGTCCAGCAGGGTGGTGGTGTTGTTGTCGTTGTAATTCTCCAGGTGGAAGTTGAGGTCCCCTAGGAGAATGTAGTCAACGGAGGGGAGGGCGTGTGGGCTGACAAAGTCAGTGATGTCTTCGCTGAATTGTGTGCGGGGTCCTGGGGGTCTGTAAATGAGGGTGCCTCTCAGTGTGGTCTTGGGGTCGGTGTGTATCTGGAAGTGAAGGTGTTCGGTGGCTGTGAGGGTGTCGTCGTAATTGGTCGAGATGCGGATGGTGTTCTTGTGGACAATTGTGATGCCTCCTCATGTTTGGTTGATGAGGTCCCTTCGGATGATCTTGTATCCGTCCGGGATGGCTATGGTGATGTCGGGCGTTGATGAGGCGTTCATCCAGGTTTCTGTGAGAAAGGCGACGTCCGGAGTTATGGTGTCGAGTAGGTTCCATAGTTCAATGGCGCGTCTGTGGACCTAACGAGTGTTGAGCAGGATGCACTTCAGGTGGTTGTTGTTGGAGCTCTGTTTGGCGTGTACGGTTGAAGTGTGGGTCCTGATGCAGCAGAACTTGCAGGCTTGGCAGGTGAAGGGTCCATGGGTGCGTCCTGGGGTGGCTCGGTGGCAATCGGGGAGTCGGCCGGTGTTGATTGCAGTGAGGGTTTCGGCGTCGTATGTTTTGCGGGAGGGATGGCCTCTGCGGGAGCCAGGGGGTCTAGCGCTGGGCACGGTCCAGGCGCGGACGGGCGCAGACGGGCTTAGGGCGCGCCCGCTGTGCGTGAACGCTGCACGTTTGCCACTCTGTCATAAGTGGAGAGTGGAGGGAGGCGGAGCGAGGGAAAAGCAGCTGGGAGGCAGGAGCGGGGTGGCGAGGTCCGGGGATGCTGGAGGGAACGGGGGTGGGGCCGCTGGGGAGCAGCGGCAGGGAGCGGCGAGGGTTAAGAAGCACAACAAATGGCACCAAAACAATGCAGGCGAGATCGGGGGCACAATCTGGCACAAATACAGGTTAATAAACAATATCGATACGATACCAGGCACAATTGCAGGCGAGATCGGGGGCACAAGTAAGGCACAGCAAGGAGCGAGTGGAGCGAGTGGAGCGACCGGTTCTGACCAGGTCAGGAGGGTCACAGCTCTTCACCTCGCGGGACTTCCCTTACGTTTACCAGTGGGAGGGAGGAGCAGCTGGGAGGCAGGAGCGGGGTGGCGAAGTCCGGGGATGCTAGAGGGAACGGGGGTGGGGCCGCGAGGGAGCAGCGGCAGGGAGCGGGGAGGGTTAAGAAGCACAACAAATGGCACCAAAACAATGCAGGCGAGATCGGGGGCACAATCTGGCACAAATACAGGTTAATAAACAATATCGATACGATACCAGGCACAATTGCAGGCGAGATCGGGGGCACAAGTAAGGCACGCCAAGGAGCGAGTGGAGCGACCGGTTCTGACCAGGTCAGGACGGTCACAGCTCTTCACCTCGCGGGACTTCCCTTACGTTTACCAGTGGGAGGGAGGAGCAGCTGGGAGGCAGGAGCGGGGTGGCGAAGTCCGGGGATGCTAGAGGGAACGAGGGTGGGGCCGCGAGGGAGCAGCGGCAGGGAGCGGGGAGGGTTAAGAAGCACAACAAATGGCACCAAAACAATGCAGGCGAGATCGGGGCACAAACTGGCACAAATACAGGTTAATAAACAATATCGATACGATACCAGGCACAATTGCAGGCGAGATCGGGGCACAAGTAAGGCACACCAAGGAGCGAGTGGAGCGACCGGTTCTGACCAGGTCAGGACGGTCACAGCTCTTCACCTCGCGGGACTTCCCTTATGTTTACCAGTGGGTGGGAGGAGCAGCTGGGAGGCGGGAGTGGGGTGGCAAGGTCCGGGGATGCTGGAGGGAACGGGGTGGGGCCGCGAGGGAGCAGCGGCAGGGAGCGGGGAGGGTTAAGAAGCGCAACAAATGGCACCAAAATAATGCAGGCGAGATCAGGGGCACAATCTGGCACAAATACAGGTTAATAAACAATATCGATACGATACCAGGCACAATTGCAGGCGAGATCGGGGGCACAAGTAAGGCACACCAAGGAGCGAGTGGAACGACCGGTTCTGACCAGGTCAGGACGGTCACAGCTCTTCACCTCGCGGGGCTCCCCTTATGTTTATGAGTGGGAGGGAGGAGCAGCTGGGAGGCGGGAGCGGGGTGGCGAGGTCTGGGGATGCTGGAGGGAACGGGGGTGGGGCCGCGGGGGAGCAGCGGCAGGGAGCGGGGAGGGTTAAGAAGCTCAACAAATGGCACCAAAACAATGCAGGCGAGATCGGGGGCACAATCTGGCACAAATACAGGTTAATAAACAATATCGATACGATACCAGGCACAATTGCAGGCGAGATCGGGGGCACAAGTAAGGCACAGCAAGGAGCGAGTGGAGCGACCGGTTCTGACCAGGTCAGGAGGGTCACAGCTTTTCACCTCGCGGGACTTCCCTTACGTTTACCAGTGGGATGGAGGAGCAGCTGGGAGGCGGGAGTGGGGTGGCGAGGTCCGGGGATGCTGGAGGGAACGGGGGTGGGGCCGCGAGGGAGCAGCGGCAGGGAGCGGGGAGGGTTAAGAAGCACAACAAATTGCACCAAAACAATGCAGGCGAGATCAGGGGCACAATCTGGCACAAATACAGGTTAATAAACAATATCGATACGATACCAGGCACAATTGCAGGCGAGATCGGGGGCACAAGTAAGGCACACCAAGGAGCGAGTGGAACGACCGGTTCTGACCAGGTCAGGACGGTCACAGCTCTTCACCTCGCGGGACTTCCCTTATGTTTACGAGTGGGAGGGAGGAGCAGCTGGGAGGCGGGAGCGGAGTGGCGAGGTCCGGGGATGCTGGAGGGAACGGGGGTGGGGCCGTGGGGGAGCAGCGGCAGGGAGCGGGGAGGGTTAAGAAGCACAACAAATGGCACCAAAACAATGCAGGCGAGATCGGTGGCACAATCTGGCACAAATACAGGTTAATAAACAATATCGATACGATACCAGGCACAATTGCAGGCGAGATCGGGGGCACAAGTAAGGCACTGCAAGGAGCGAGTGGAGCGACCGGTTCTGACCAGGTCAGGACGGTCACTGCGCTGCATCTTACTGCACTGTGAGGAATCTACACACTGCACTGCACCTTACTGCACCATGAGGAATCTACACACTGCACTGCATTTTACTGCACCATGAGGAATCTACACACTGCACTGCATCTTACTGCACCATGAGGAATCTACACACTGCACTGCATCTTACTGCACCATGAGGAATCTACACACTGCACCATGAGGAATCTACACACTGCGCTGCATCTTACTGCACCATGAGGAATCTACACACTGCACTGCATCTTACTGCACCATGAGGAATCTACACACTGCACTGCATCTTATTGCACCATGAGGAATCTACACACTGCACTGCATCTTACTGCGCTATGAGAAACCTGTCACACTGCACTGCATCTTAGTGCACTATGAGAAACCTGTCACACTGCACTGCATCTTAGTGCACTATGAGAAACCTGTCACACTGCACTGCATCTTACTGCACCATGAGGAATCTACACACTGCGCTGCATCTTACTGCACCATGAGGAATCTACACACTGCGCTGCATCTTACTGCACTGTGAGGAATCTACACACTGCGCTGAATCTTACTGCACTGTGAGGAATCTACACACTGCACTGCACCATGAGGAATCTACACACTGTGCTGCATCTTACTGCACCATGAGGAATCTACACACTGCACTGCATCTTACTGCACCATGAGGAATCTACACACTGCACTGCATCTTACTGCACCATGAGGAATCTACACACTGCACTGCATCTTACTGCACCATGAGGAATCTACACACTGCACTGCATCTTACTGCACCATGGGGAATCTACACACTGAACTGCATCTTACTGCACTATGAGAAACCTGTCACACTGCACTGCATCTTACTGCACCATGAGGAATATACACACTTGACTGCATCTTACTGCACAATGAGGAATCTATACACTGCCTGCATCTTACTGCACCATGAGGAATCCACACACTGCGCTGCATCTTACTGCACCATGAGGAATCTACACACAGCACTGCATCTTACTGCACTGCGAGGAATCTTTACACTCTTTGCTCAGCTGTCCCTGTTAATTTGTTGACTTGCACAACCCTATCCCTATGTCTGAAGCATGTCCCGCAGTCAGTTAAGTGTCAGTGCTACCCTGCTACCCTGTGCCACTTCACTCCCTTTGCCAATGTTTCCATCTCTCAGACTTGGCAGGAGCTTCAGTCACTGCAATAGTTTCCTGTGGCATAGGTTGACTTGTGGCATTATCTGCTGCAGAGATTGTGTGTGTATGGGCACAGACCTTGGGTCTGGCAGGGTGCAGGCTTGTCAAGCAGTGGAACGTACGTGCCTGTGTTTTTAATGTATCTCTGCAGGAGGAGGTGTGTCTGCAGGGTTGGTGTGTGTACCTGAGTCTAGGGTAGGGTTGTCTTTGTAGGCTTTGTATGTACCTTTATGAGGCGTGTCTGCAGTGTGTCTCTTAGCAGGGTGTCTGTCTTGGCAGATGTTGGTGGGGCTGTCAGTCACTCTTCTTGGCCTCTCTTCTCTATACACATATCTTTAGGATCACTGGCTGAAAATACGGTCTGCTCAGTGCAGAATAGTCGGGTACTACTGGGCACACAGCAGACGTCTGAGCAACGTCACATGTGAAGTTCTACTTCTTCTCCATAGTTTGAAGAATTAGCCGGGTCTGAGTGAGACTTCAGCTCCACCTCCAAATGTGTGAGTGACCAAAGCACCCAGGATCACGTGTGTGACAATGCTACAAAGGGTTGCTGCACTCTCTCATCATGCGTCGATGAGGAGTGTACTATGATACAGGAGTCGTCCAGGTGGCTTCTTCCATCATGTAGGTGGTGCACTTGTTCCTTGTGTTGTGGGTTTTGTCCAAGAGGGACAGTATGCGTTGTGTGTTGTCGTTGTTGGAGAGGATGTTGATGTAGTGGGCACAGAGGATGTTGGCCGGTGGGGTTATGTAAGTGTTGATGAAGGTCCTGCTGAGGGTTGAACCTTGAGGTGGTCCGCAGATGAGATTTCCGGTTTCCAAAGAGTTTGGCGTCAAGTTGACTGTCTGAGTTACTTTTGTCAGGAAGGAGCAAATCTGTCGCTGGCAGGTCCTTAAATCCCGATCTTGTGAAGGCGCCCTGCGGCGTCGGGATGAACTGTGGGCACCCTCGGATGGAGTACCAGCGCTCTCCCTGTTGCCTCCCTCATGGATTGGACTTTGGTGGCCCCTTGTGCCCTCCTCTGATGACTCTGGAGGGTGGCAACGGCATGCCTCCTGCGTGACTGTGGTGGTGGTGGTGGTGTTGGTGATCGTCGCAATGGGGACTGGGTATGAGGGGATGGCGGCGTTCCCTGGCGCTGTGGTGATGCCTGTGGTTGTGGATTTGGTGGCTGTGATTGCGTCGAGCTTGTGGTCCCTGCAGGCATGCTTTCCTCCTCATGTTGCCTCTCCTCTGGCCTGGCTGTCTTTGCTCTGTACCCTCTGCAGCACTGCGAGATGTCTCGCCTCTAATGACACAAATGTAGATATAATCACTGCTCTGTCTGCATTTGAATTACTTTAAACATCATGCCTACAGATCACAGTGGTTGTCCTGACATAGCCAATTACTTTAACAAGCTATTGTGTTTGCTAGCCTGACTGTCCTCTACATAAGTTCACTCTGACTACTTCCCCCATAATGCATAGCAGGTAATGAGTAAGACATGGAGTGGAGTGGGAGCCCCTATGCCACTATGGGGATTGGGGTTGGGGAGGGGGTAGCACAGCATGCTGGGCATGCTTCTTACCTTGTTTCCTTGCTGCTCTGGCAGAGCTGTCTGCGTCTCCCACACCACTCACACTCTCCGGCTGGATGGTGGACTCCACCATCAGTTCCAGTGGTGTTGGTGCTGGTGCTCGGTTCTTTCCTCCACCTGTTTTGGCAGCCTGCCTCTGCCTCTCTGCCATCCTTGCTTTTGCTGTCTTCCTGAGGTCATACCACCTCTTCCTGACGTCCTCAATGGTACGCTGGGTCACACCTATGGCATTTATTTTGTCCCGAATGCCACTCTAGATTTGCCTCTTCTGTGATTCGAGTGGGCTGGGTCCCAGGCTCTCCACACCACTGGAGTCAAGCTATCCAGGCTGATGAAGGCTGATAGCCAGAAACCGGTCCTTGGATGCTTGATTCCGGTCTGGGAAAGACATGGCTTGGTAGTTCGGACTGGACTGTTCCCATGAGGCACAGGGTCAGAGCTGATTTGCATATAGCCAGTGTCTAACCCAGGGTGGTGTGGAGTGCAAAAAAACGATGGATTTAGGCCCAGGTCTTTGTACTGGGGTGAATGTATGACATTGTTCCACATTCTGTCCATCAACTGTGTTTTTTGCAATTTTCACCCCGAGTGCGCTGGGTATGCTCAGACGTGAGTCCCAGGCTCTCCACACCACTGGAGTCAAGCTATCTAGGCTGATGAAGGCTGATAACCAGAAACCGGTCCTTGGTTGCTTGATTCCGGTATGGGAAAGACATGGCTTGGTAGTTCGGACTGGACTGTTCCCATGAGGCACAAGGTCAGAGCTGATTTGCATATAGCCAGTGTCTAACCCAGGGTGGTGTGGAGTGCAAAAAAACAATGGATTTAGGCCCAGATCCTTGTACTGGGGTGAATGTATGACATTGTTCTACATTCTGTCCATCAACTGTGTTTTTTGCAATCTTCTGTGATTCGGGCACCTGGTGGGACTGCGGTCCAAAAAGCCTGTGATGGTCCTGGCTGACATTCTTAGTTTCTTGTTTGTAGCTGTGAGGCTCTGTGGCTTCTGGCTCCTCAGCTCACCTGACTGCCTGCCTCACAGTGAGCTCCAGGTCCTGTGCAGCTGCCTGGGTGTGGTCACTTCCTGTTTGGGAGGTGATTGTGTGACACAGGATTGGCTGATTCATCGAATTACGAATTTTTAAATTACCGAATGGGTATTTACCGATTCGGTAATTAATTCTGTAATTCCGATTCGGTATTGGAATTTCGGTATTTTTGTTTTTTACCGATTCGTTCCGATTCTGTATTTATTACCGAATTTTAACGAATCGGTAATGTTTACCGATTTTTTATCTACATCGCATATACCGAATTCTTAATACCGATTCGGTAAAATTTGGTATCAAGGATTCGGTATTCTTGATTTACCTACATATGGCCCTTTGTCGGGTCCTATTGATGCTTAATCTTTTCGTTTTTAGTAAGGATGATTTTTTTTTAGATGTCTATAACTTGAAACACAGTAGCAGGGACCTATGCTTCCTTTAGGCTGTGCGCGTGTTCATTATCGCATGCGAGAGCGCCTTCTAATACGTGACGTCAGTATGCCTGTTGAGCAAGTCTGGTTTTAGGGTTATGCAGTGTGTTCAGCAATTTTAAGGAAAATGGCAAAATTATTCTGGTGATTAATGTTCCTGCAGGAGAGAGATGGAAATTGTATAGTGGCAGTTTTGAGTTTTTATAAAGTAGTGTAGAGGGTTAATACGCCTGCGGCAAAGGACGTGTACCATGCAAATCACAGAGCTGAATTTATGTGGATGGCTCAAGTGGTTACTGCTTTTGTCACAGAGATCTTTTTGTTACTTGCAATTCATAGCTCACAATCTTAATATAGCACAGTGACCTATGAATTATCAAAGAGCTGCATGAAACTGCACGGTATAGGTTATTTTTTCCCGGACTTTCATTATCTTAATGTTGCTAAAACGGTTTGCCTAGGCAGAAATAGAGTCTTATTAGTAATGCTAACCCCAACCATTTGACCCTATGCCAACCACTGGAGCCAATCCCAACCACTGGAGCCGGAGCAATCCCAACCACTGGAGCCAATCCCGCCAATCCCAACCACTGGAGCCAATCCCAACCACTGGAGCCAATCCCAACCACTGGAGCCAATCCCAACCACTGGGGCCAATCCCAACCACTGGAGCCAATCCCAACCACTGGAGCCAATCCCTCCAATCCCAACCACTGGAGCCAATCCCAACCACTGGAGCCAATCCCAACCACTGGAGCCAATCTCAACCTTTGGAGCCAATCCCAACCACTGGAGCCAATCCCAACCACTGGAACCAATCCCAACCACTGGAGCCAATCCCGCCAATCCCAACCACTGGAGCCAATCCCAACCACTGGAGCCAATCCCAACCACTGGAGCCAATCTCAACCACTGGAGCCAATCCGAACCACTGGAGCCAATCCCAACCACTGGGGTATGGTTTAAATCCTGAGTTTGTGCTTCTCCAGACTAAACACTCTTTTTATATACTGATATACACACATTTGATTCATTATCTCTGTGTCACGTAAAGTGCTCTGACACCATACTCTGGTATGAGTAGTACTATACAACAAATTAATGGTGTGTGAGAGAGGGGCGCTTGAGAGATGGAGTACACTGTTGGAGGGTGGTAGTGAGTGAATCTATGGAGAAAGAGGCCATTGGGGGATCGCTAAAAATGATTGACAGGTGCGCCAGCACAGGCTCTATGAAAGTAGCGTGTTGCTCATCGTAGAGACATACGATATATACCATGAGCTCAGTGTTTGACAGGGCTGCCTTTTAAGGATATCTCTAGACTCATTTCCATTAATAAGTCAGTCGGCCTTTTTTTTTCTTCTAACAAAATGTACATAAACACTTTGCATAGGGTTTAATAGTGCCCCCTTAATTGATAAGTGAATTCTTTGAATATATGATTTTTTTAAACAAAATATATAATTTTTTTAAATTTAGAATTGAATAACTGTTTTTATCTTAATGTAAAAGTATCACTGTACTTGGCGTCGATCCAGGTCGCACCCTGCGCTTCGGTCAGCAGCCGCAGCTAGAGCTGGAAATGCACAGCTCCAATACTTGTTAGGGCTGTGTGCCTCTGTTTGGAAGGGGTCGGAAGGTGTGATCAGTCAATGTTGAACAATGTGTGTTTTGCCTGGAAACAGAATCATGTTTCCCAAAGCAGTCACCCAGAGAAACAGGTG
Source organism: Lissotriton helveticus (assembly GCF_964261635.1). Taxonomy (NCBI): domain Eukaryota; kingdom Metazoa; phylum Chordata; class Amphibia; order Caudata; family Salamandridae; genus Lissotriton; species Lissotriton helveticus. Next base: position 117,757 of record NW_027611671.1, on the reverse strand, counting down.
TTTAGTCCATGTCCGTCAAGAACTCCGGATTCCTGCCCTAGTCCGGCTTTTAGCTGATATCACTGAGGAGCGAATAAAATGTTAATGTTAGTTGGTATTTATATAGCGCTAAATCACCGTCAGGTCTCTTAGCGCTCGGGGGTAGGGCGTAGCTGCATAGACGACAGTCGTGTCAGGCGTGGAATAGGGTTAGACTGTGCTTATGGCTTCCCTAAACAAGATTGTTTTGAGCTGTTTTCTGAACTGGGGTAGGTTGGGTTCCTTTCGGAGTTCCGCAGTTAGCTGGTTCCAGAGCTGGGGGACAAGGACAGAGAAAGCTCTGCCCCCTTTTGAGGTGAGCTAAAGACAGCTGTTCAGTATTTAAGGCCACAGGGCAATAGTGGAGTAGGTCTGATAAGGCAGGCCAAGCTTAGAGCACCCCTAGTATGTCTAATCCACTGCAGAGGCTCCAGTCCCAGCCTCTCTCCTGAGGGTGCCCTCAGCTCAGCCCCTCCTCACTCTGTCACCCCTTTCACCTACTGTCAGCAGCATCTCGCTCATGCACTACCTTCCCTCCACTCCTCGTAGTTGGTCATACTCAAGGGCATCGTAGAGGGGGTAGGACTCATGTGTGTGGTCTTGGGAAGAGTTCCAGCATCTTATGGCAGCGCCAGACCTGCAGAGGGCAGGTTGGGGAGTAGTGAGCCGGATTAAGGAGAATTTGGGGCTCTGGATGTTAAGCAAGCCTTTCATCCTCCTGAGGTCGATGTACGCTTTTGTTAGTGTCATGAGAATGAATAGCCAGGCATACCCATGTAAAATAGAGTTCCAAGAATCAGTCTGCTCTCACTAGCGGGCTGGTGTCGGCACTGGAGGTAGAGTTAGGAAGGCTGAGGCTCAGTCAGGGGCATGTCATCCCCAGGGGACGGGGTATGAAGGACTTCTAGAGTGGCTTGCAGGGATTGCAGAAAATAAGCCTGTCAGTTCTGTGGAGAACTCAGAGTGAAGGGGGGGTCAGCACTGGCCTCTGGAGGGCCCAGTGAAGGACCATTAGCACAGCTGGATGGAGTTACAACTCTGTGAAGAGGGGACATTCAGCACATGGGTCCTGCAGGCTGATTTGCACTCCTACACACTACCTTTCATGTAGTCCATCTCATGAAATGCAGAGCATTCTTATACCTGCAGTGAGGCTTAGTCCGGTAGAGGTACCTTCAGAGGCCTGGCGTATCCTGAGGGTGCTCGCAGACGCAGTGTGGCCAACTGGAGACAGCTTGCAACCGAGGCCCCATATACCTACAATGGGTGTAAGCAGGCATCCTGGGGTCAGGAGGTGCTAGAGTCTGGGCCATGCCACGTAAGAGTGGCTACTCAGACTGGGGAGGTCATCAGAAACGTTTACTCACTGGGTTTGTGTAGGAGCTTGTCATGAGGTAGAAAAGAAAAGAGGACAAGGAGACAGGGTGGAAGTTGATAGATGAGGTGAAAAGGCAACTGAAATCAAGAAAAACAGAAGTTTGGAAGGCAATAGAGCTGGATAGAAAGAGGTTGAGAGGAGGACTAGTCACTAATGGCGGCATAACGCCCCCAATCTCGAAACACTGCAGCGAGTATGGAACGAACAATCACTCCTACTCAGTAGGCTTAGTGATTTAGTCCGTCATTGATATTTAATCTGTCACTTGGGGGAAACATCCTTTACAACGAAACTTTTACAACGCAGTGCTATTACAACTCAGGTTTTACAACGAAAACCATTACAACGCATTGCGCTGGGGGGCGCTCTAGGATAGGGAATAGATTTAATTTACTATCCAACACCTTCCCTAGTATCCACGGGGACTGGAGTTTGAATAGTAAATTAAACTATTCACTATCCAGCAGCCCAAAGCGCTGTGCGTTGTAACAGCATGCGTTGTAAAAACTGAGTTGTAACAGCATGCATGGTAAAAGCATGCGTTGTAGTGTCATACATCCGTCACGTGGTCTCGGCATATCACATGACACCGCCCTTGAACGCCGTTTCTCTACTTATAGCAGCATCTCTGATTGTTACCCTTCTTGTCACGTTATTATACGGACGTTGCTCTTAACTTGAGGTAATACGCCCATCTGTACGAGGAGTTTATCATTCATTTGCGCTGGTTTTTGCGCTGTATATTGACGCTCTGTACTTTGCAATTTGTTCTTTTTTAGTTCCATGATACTTATCATTTACCATGGAGATGCTGTGAAGACTAATCCTTTAACTACAGGACTGCCCATTGATTTTGTGACCCAGACTTTTGGGCACTTAACGATTTCTTTAGGTATGCACATAAAGTTACCTTTATCTGTTTATGATGCACTACTCTATAGGACTACGCATTAGTTTATATTCAATTTTGTTTCTTTATTTGAGCTAAATTCCCACCAGATTTTTTTCATGGTGTTTTCTACATAACGTATTCGGTTCGTGTTGGTGAGTATGTATTGGTTTTGATGTGTGAGTACTTCCATCACTTGTATTTGGCTTTTAACTATTTCTGTTGCTATCATCCTACTGATAGTTTGTATTCATTGGATGTTCGTAAGAGTGAGAATATCATGCCTCACCGCAATGCCCTATATATTTACCGTAGCAGTTGGATCTTTGTTGTTTTTTTGCTAATCTTGTGTTTAGATTATTTTCTTCGTGACAATTAGCGTACTTATGCCCATATGATATTGGGTGTTGACCTTTTAGCTTATTTCATTGTATCCATTTAGTAGCAGTCCCTTTTTATCTGATTGTTTTGTTACTTTACTTTTAGAACTTTTATGGAGTCCTTTTTATTACTGGAACACCTACTCTTCTAAACATTGCTTTACGTCCGGTGACTCCTGCTTGTTCTGTGACAACATCTACGATAATTTGCCACCTTGAAACATACGTGCTTTTCAGATTTTTATTGGTGAGCCTTACACATTTTTTTGTTGCACTTATTTAGATTCGTTATTATGTTTCCTTTATATTCTAGCACATTAGTCCCACTGAATCATCTAGGTTTACTCAATTTCGCACACTTCTTGAGCTCATAACTATTGGCTCTTTACATCAATCCGAACTTTTGTGTATCCATCTTGAGTTCCAATTATTGCTTAGTTGACAGAGATTATTATAATTCTTGCAACCGTCTCCATTTGCCCTGTTTATATGGCACTACTGTATATATTTTATGTATTCCGCCACTGTGTTACCACTTGCACAGTCTTCTCTGATATTCTATTTTGCCCTAATCATATACTTCGTCTCGGATTATTTTATCTTCCAGGAACAGGACGCTCATCATTTTTCCCATTTATCATCTCACTACATTACTGAATTTTTTCTTTTCAGGTTGGTTCTGCAATATATGCTCTCTTGCTCCTCACTTTGACTTGCGGGTAAAGTGGTGATCTGCTACACTATGCATGAAAATCTTGCTTTTCACTGTGGAGGTGTGATCTTGTCTTTTGCACAACCTGGTTCTCACCGACTTACATACCCTTTTCTCCTATCTTAAATCTTTGTATTTGACACTAGAGTTCTATATTGTCTTTAGGGGTGTACCGTGGTGCTTCTTTCCTGCTTTCTTCACTCCTTTAGTAGAGTGACTCATTTGAATTACTACACCTGCTCGTTTATAATGTTCCACAGTCTGGCATTGCCATTATTGTGTAATTATTATATCTTCATTATGTACTGACTTATGTTATTTTATGTTTACAGCCTTGAGGAAGTTTTGCTACTTACTAGTACCAACGAAACACGTGTCGGCTGTTCCCATTGTGATGAAAAAAGATTTTTCTGAATAAACGGAACAACGGTTTCCAAACATAAGAACATCGATTTGATTTTCCTGTCTCAAGCAAGGGATATTGTTTAATTCAAATGTGCTGTACGACGTGTGTTTAGAGATATTGTGATTAATACATCACTGCTGTTAAGGAGTGACGTGGGTCCCTGTTGCACTCCGCCTATACAGTCTAAGTACTGTTGTATTGGTGTCCTACAATTACTAGTTTCTTTACTATTCTTGTGATCGTGCGATCAGTCCCGCTTGGGGAACACCACTACCGATTTCTTTTTTCATGTATGAAGGTATGACCCCCGAAAAACCTTGCAGCAGTGCAAAGAAGCTTTTGCAATTGCCTACTCTGAGAGACTGCTTGACTAACCCTACTGAGCGAGTGGGTGCCACTAGGGCCAAAACCCCCTTTGAGTTCCAATTCCCCAAACTGATCGGTACACGAGGCACCATCTCAACACTATACAGACTCTGTAGGAAGGTGGCTACCTGACTATGGTTACCCCAGATTTTTTGCCTGTGTTTAGCTGGTTTTTTGACTTAGTTGACCTGGTTCCCTGCTAATCAGGGCCCCAGGCCATCTGCTCTCTCTGTAAAATGGATTCCATGTACCCTAGGTACATACCACAATTGGAAATGGACTCCTTGTCAGCCCCTGTATGATGCACTATAGGTGCCCAGGGCATAGGGGCCACCAAGGCCTACCAGGGGCTGCAGCATATCTTTTGCCACCCCTGGCTGGTTCTTAAATTGACACAACTGGCTGATCACTCAGCTGGGGTAAGGTGGTGTAATCACCCCTTGCTTAGATGTAGTATACCTATGTCTAAACCTATATCTGGACACATATAAACCTGTGAGCCACTCCTATAGTCAGGCCTCACCAATCCTGGAGGCTGGGTGCATGGTTTTATGTGAGATGGAGCTCTAGCATGAGCTGAGCCTGTCTGCAGCCGACGGGAACAAATCCCTAAGCTGTTTCAGGATAATGCCATACCATATACTATTAAGTGCCTTATAATCCTCGCGGTTATTTAGCAACTTTGGTTTGGCTTTATCAAAACATGTCGTGTAAGGTGTCATACGCTTTGGAATACCATCCCCTCGCCAGTTCTGGCGACGGGGATGGCATTCCACCCCTCTAGAGGGGTAAGACATGTTCCTTTACTAAATGCGGTTAATTTCTCCAAAGACCTTAAGATCCACAAAATGGATGCCTCTGCCACAGACAAATGTCTGGACCCCTGCAGTTGACCGAAACTCGACCAAATGGGTCCTGGACAAAGGGTTTCCTGTCACAGGAGGGTGTCACCGCCCTCCAGACAGGAGATAGTGTATTGTAGCAGGGAGGTTTGAAAGAAACCAGACACTGCCTGGGGCGCACAAGGCTGCCCCTTGCATAATCCGGCCAAACCGGTTCTGGGGCACTCCAGCCCTCGTGCCAGGGCGGCCTGGATCAAAGGAAGGGGGTGTATCCACCCACTTCCTGGGTCCCACCCATAGGAGGGGACCTAGCAGGTAATCACGCCCCCCAGATTGGAATAAGAGTGGGAGCAGTGCCAATGCACATCAGATTTCCTGGAAGAAACATTTGAAACGAAACTCTGGACCCTTGGACCTCCATCTCAACGTGGAAGCCCGAAGAATCTCCCTTGTGGTCAAGGAGTGACCACCCTGCAGCAGCAGGCACCATCCAGCCCTCGACGTCTACTTAGTTGCAGTTCCCGCCGGAACTCGAGCGACTGAGATCGACGAGATCAAGCTTGCCTGCCTTCCAACAGCCCGATCCACAGTCCCTGCAGAGCTGAGACCCGTGGAGGCGACCGGAAGCGTGGGGCACGCCATCTTGAATTGACCACGAGACGCTGACCGTGCAGCCCACGAGTGACCCTCGAAGCTGTGCACCGGGGTTTGAGAAGCCCCCACCCTGAGCTACTTCTGAGCCGAAGTTCAGCCCTCCACACTCGACGAGTGCTGCGTGGGGCCCTTTGGCACTATTTGGCTCAACGCGTTGGCCCGGTCACTTGCCAGCTGGCTAGTGATCCCTGTGCCGACGAACTACCTAAGAAGACTCGTGAATCTGGTTGCTCCAGATCCACACCAGCTCCCCTGAAAAGGAGCCCCGACTCTGACCTTCCTGGTCCGAGTGAGAAGCAATCTTCCGATCCTGCGTGGATTGCTCTTACCAAGGCTTGTTTGCTCCAAACTTGAAGCCGACTGCACCGACGGTGAGAGCCTGCGTGGGACAGATTGTGACCTGCTCCTGGACGTCGCAGATGCCCCAGAGCCCACGTGACAGCGGAGAGAAGCTCCTCGACGACCACCTGATTGCGCCCGACATTGCCTGGTTCCGTCCTGGTTCCACCCTGGTCACTGCTGAGTGACCCAGACTCTGTCCCCTCTGCTTTCAGGTACTCTACAACTTGAGTCCACCCTTGGACTCCACCGGACACTTCATCTTTAACCCGCCTGCAGCCCTTTCAGCTCCAAGCACCAAGGGCCTGCGTGTCAAAACCCGACGCCACTTCGACCCTGTGCACCCACTTCCTGTGGGTGAGGTAACTTTGCTCCGCCGGTGTTCCCACACTGGTGCACACCTCTAGGGTCTGTGTGTTAAGTTTTGTTCCTCTAGGTTCAGCGGAAGTGTCCTTAAACTTTAACTCTTTGACTTTTACGCACCATTGGTTAACATTGGTGCATGCGTGCGCTTTCCGCACATCTCCCGAATCCCGAGGGCCATTCCCGACTTCAGCATTGCTTGTCCTGACTGCTCCCAGCGATTCCCTAGGCCCTAGGCCTAACCACTGTTCGAGTGGCCTCTCTTATACCACTTGTTTAGTATATGGTTTGAGTGGCCACCCGCCCTCATCCATAATTGTGCAACTTGTATGTTTAAACAGTGCTTTTGATTTAACGCTTGTGCCCCTTTATTCATAAGGAATACTGGGGATTGTTTTTAGTAATAAACACATATATTTTTATAATATATACTTGTGTGGTGTCCTTTCATTTGGTATTACAGGATTGTATGTGGTAAAACAGCTCGCTTAACACGACCTCTTAAGTTAAGCCTTTAGGCTGCTTAGTCCATGCTACCCCTAGGATAGCTTGTCTAATAAGGTTGACTTACAACCAGACACCATAAGGGATTGTTTGGTCAGGTAGTAGGTGGTTCCAGAATTGGAAACATCCCCTACCAGGCCAACTTCTCACATTGGTGAGCAGCGGTGCGGATTTGAGCTTGCTGTTGTTTTACCATTGCAATCTTTATATCAAATTGAAAGATCACATCAAGTACCTCTAGGTACATATAAATCAAAAGCTTAGCATATTAAGTTCTACTGAACTTAGTAGTTGTAGGTTGAAGGGATTAGCACACCCTGACTACAACTAACTAGCAAGGTACAGTAGGAAAACACTTAGTGTAGGTAAGTGCACCACTTACACCTCACTAGTAACCATGTCTGACACAGGAAAAGCCTCAGGGTCTGCTCCTGTGACAGTTGACCCTACCCAGGCAACTTTTGGATATGACAAACTAACCCGCAGAGACTTGATTGCCTTGTGCAAAGCAAGAGGGTTAAAAAGGGGCAGAAGCCCCACCTGCCTAATCCTGGTGGAAATCCTAGAACAGGATGACTTAGAGAAAGCAAAAGCAGCTTCCCTAGACACAGGAAATGGAGAGAACCCCCCTGTAGTTGATCCCCCTGAAGAGGAGGATGATGATGACTTGGATGAGGACTCAGATGTTGAGGACTTAGAAGTACAGGATCAGGGTAGCCAGGTTCCAGTTGGTAGGCTTAGCCAGGCCAACTTGGACCTACTGGGGAATGGAGAGGGCCAGCACCTCCCCAGAACCCAACATGTGATTCTCCCAGGCAACAGAAGAGTGAGATCTCCCTCAGGGGACTCTCATATTTCTAGTGCCTCCAGAGAATCAGAGAGAGGCATGAGTGCTTCTCAGAAAGCTGAGCATAGGGCTAGAATGAGGGCTGTCAGACTCCAGATAGAGAGAGAGGAGGTAGCCCTGAGTCAAGCTAAGCTTACCTTAGCTCAAGCTAAACTTGCCTTGGCAAGAGAGCAAAAATTGTGTGGCTTAGATGCCACTGGTGGCAGCAATATTCCTAAAGAGAAACCCAGGTCCTATGATAGTAGAAACCTGACAAAGATTGTACCCCCCTACAAGGAAGGGGATGATATCCACAAGTGGATAACTGCTCTTGAGAGAGCCTGCATGGTACAGCAGGTTCCTGAGGAACAGTGGGCAGCAATCTTATGGTACTCCTTTTCAGAGAAAGGGAGAGATAAGCTCCTCACTGTTAGACATGAGGATGCAAACAATTACAAAGTCCTGAAGAGTGTTCTGATAGATGGGTTTGGCTTAACCACTGAACAGTACAGGTTGAAGTTCAGAGATACCCAGAAGACACAGACTCAGGACTGGACTGATTTTGTAGATTGTGCTACTAAGGCTCTGGAGGGTTGGCTGCATGGCAGCAAAGTACATGACTTTACAGGATTGTATAATTTGATTATGAGGGAGCAGATCCTAAGTAATTGTCAGAACCAGCTCTTACACCAGCACCTGGTGGACTCTGATCTGACCTCTCCCCAAGAATTGGGAAAGAAGGCAGACAAGTGGGTCAGAACCAGGATTAGGCCTAAGAATCAGGACAGTAACCAGAAGAAGGAGTCTACCAAGCCTCAAGATAAGGGTGGGGATAAAAATAAAGAAAAGACTTCCCCAGGGCCCCAAAACTCCAAGAATGGGGGTGGGTCCCAAGACACTTCTTCAACTGAGAAAAAGCCTTATTGTTATCCCTGTAAACAGGTTGGGCATTACAAAACAGACAACTGTTGTCCCAAGAATAACAATAAAGAAAATATACCTCCAAAGCCAGCTTCAACACCTCCTGTTACTGTCAGCAGTAATCCCCCAGGAAGTGGAAGCACACCCAGGAATCTGGGTGGGTTTACTGTTGGAGCTCAGGTGGACCCTGGTCTATCCAGGTCCCCATCACCCAATGATCTTGTTTATGAGACTGGCATGGGGTTTGCCAACTTCTCTGCTTGCCCAAATACTTTGAGCAAGTATAGACAAGAACCCATCATCAATGGTTTGAAAGTTGAAGCTTTTAGAGACACAGGGGCTAGCATCACCATAGTGGCTGATGGCATAGTCCCCTCTAAGCAACTTTTACCTGGTGCCACATACCAGGTTACAAACATTGATGGAATCCAAACAAATCATCCCATGGCAGTAGTAAGTCTCAGCTGGGGAGGTGTCATTGGCCCAAAGAGAGTGGCGGTGTCACCAAACTTGCCTGTAGACTGCCTACTTGGTAATGATTTGGAAATCTCAGCCTGGGCTGAGGTTGAACAGGAAACCCATTCTAGAATGGTGAATTCCAATGGAAAGGTTAGTGGGGCTGTCATGGCTACAGCCCCAATTCAAGATGTCCTTCCTGAAAAGGTTGGTAGGGCTGAGAAACTCTCTGCCCCATCTTTAGCAAAAGCTCTTCCTGAACAGAAGAGCAAAGCTGTTATGATAACAGCAGAAACCCAAACTGAGTCTCCTCCTGAAAAGGTTGGTGGGGCTGTGATGGCCACAGCCCAAACTCAAACTGATATGTGTGTTGTGAAGCCTGAAATGATGGATAACTCCACACAAACTGAGAGCATGGAGGAGGAAGAGAAATCTCCCCCTCACCAGACTTTAGGACAGGATCAGCCTCCTCAGGGAACTGATCTTACCCCTGATGAAGGAACTGCCCCAGAGGTTGTTAGGCCTGGCCCGACAGAGCCTCTGATGGCGGTGGACCCTTCTCAGGTGGGACCCAGTCTGGAGCAGGTAACCTGCCCCTCTCTCCCTTGCCTTAGCCAGCCCAGGGCTGCAGAGGACAAGAAGGACAGTGAGACCCAGAGGGCCCCCTGTCAAATAAAGCACCCCCATCAAAAGATTAGGTGCACCAAAACTAGTAGCCCTAGTAAGGTGAAAACTTTAAAAACTCCTAAGGGAGCCCCCTTAAAAACAGTTAGGGACCTCCCACAGATGGATTCTGTTGGGCACAGCCAAACCTGGGACCCAAAGGGCCCAAACCTGAACTGTCCCTCCAGCAAGCCAAACAGAGGGACCCAGCCTCCAGCTTTAGGTAGCCAGAGGTTGACCCTGAGAGCACAGTGCAACTCAGTTAAAGAAAGAAAGGCACACATGGTGGAAGATAATTGGAGGAAGCCAAGCCCTGACTTAGTAGAGCCTCACTTCAATACTCCATATCCAAACCAGCCTTTAACTTTGCATAAACACACCCAAGGTAGTGATTCCCTATGGTGGAGACCCTCTAATACCCAAAGGGTGAGGGACTGCTTAGTGGACCATGAGACAGGGGGTACCCATGCTAGTGCAGGTACTTCCTTATATGGCCACTCAGGCAATATAGGCTTACCTGGCCAAGGATAGCCTTATCTCCTTTCGTTTGGGGGGGGGTTATGTAGGAAGGTGGCTACCTGACTATGGTTACCCCAGATTTTTTGCCTGTGTTTAGCTGGTTTTTTGACTTAGTTGACCTGGTTCCCTGCTAATCAGGGCCCCAGGCCATCTGCTCTCTCTGTAAAATGGATTCCATGTACCCTAGGTACATACCACAATTGGAAATGGACTCCTTGTCAGCCCCTGTATGATGCACTATAGGTGCCCAGGGCATAGGGGCCACCAAGGCCTACCAGGGGCTGCAGCATATCTTTTGCCACCCCTGGCTGGTTCTTAAATTGACACAACTGGCTGATCACTCAGCTGGGGTAAGGTGGTGTAATCACCCCTTGCTTAGATGTAGTATACCTATGTCTAAACCTATATCTGGACACATGTAAACCTGTGAGCCACTCCTATAGTCAGGCCTCACCAATCCTGGAGGCTGGGTGCATGGTTTTATGTGAGATGGAGCTCTAGCATGAGCTGAGCCTGTCTGCAGCCGACGGGAACAAATCCCTAAGCTGTTTCAGGATAATGCCATACCATATACTATTAAGTGCCTTATAATCCTCGCGGTTATTTAGCAACTTTGGTTTGGCTTTATCAAAACATGTCGTGTAAGGTGTCATACGCTTTGGAATACCATCCCCTCGCCAGTTCTGGCGACGGGGATGGCATTCCACCCCTCTAGAGGGGTAAGACATGTTCCTTTACTAAATGCGGTTAATTTCTCCAAAGACCTTAAGATCCACAAAATGGATGCCTCTGCCACAGACAAATGTCTGGACCCCTGCAGTTGACCGAAACTCGACCAAATGGGTCCTGGACAAAGGGTTTCCTGTCACAGGAGGGTGTCACCGCCCTCCAGACAGGAGATAGTGTATTGTAGCAGGGAGGTTTGAAAGAAACCAGACACTGCCTGGGGCGCACAAGGCTGCCCCTTGCATAATCCGGCCAAACCGGTTCTGGGGCACTCCAGCCCTCGTGCCAGGGCGGCCTGGATCAAAGGAAGGGGGTGTATCCACCCACTTCCTGGGTCCCACCCATAGGAGGGGACCTAGCAGGTAATCACGCCCCCCAGATTGGAATAAGAGTGGGAGCAGTGCCAATGCACATCAGATTTCCTGGAAGAAACATTTGAAACGAAACTCTGGACCCTTGGACCTCCATCTCAACGTGGAAGCCCGAAGAATCTCCCTTGTGGTCAAGGAGTGACCACCCTGCAGCAGCAGGCACCATCCAGCCCTCGACGTCTACTTAGTTGCAGTTCCCGCCGGAACTCGAGTGACTGAGATCGACGAGATCAAGCTTGCCTGCCTTCCAACAGCCCGATCCACAGTCCCTGCAGAGCTGAGACCCGTGGAGGCGACCGGAAGCGTGGGGCACGCCATCTTGAATTGACCACGAGACGCTGACCGTGCAGCCCACGAGTGACCCTCGAAGCTGTGCACCGGGGTTTGAGAAGCCCCCACCCTGAGCTACTCCTGAGCCGAAGTTCAGCCCTCCACACTCGACGAGTGCTGCGTGGGGCCCTTTGGCACTATTTGGCTCAACGCGTTGGCCCGGTCACTTGCCAGCTGGCTAGTGATCCCTGTACCGACGAACTACCTAAGAAGACTTGTGAATCTGGTTGCTCCAGATCCACACCAGCTCCCCTGAAAAGGAGCCCCGACTCTGACCTTCCTGGTCCGAGTGAGAAGCAATCTTCCGATCCTGCGTGGATTGCTCTTACCAAGGCTTGTTTGCTCCAAACTTGAAGCCGACTGCACCGACGGTGAGAGCCTGCGTGGGACAGATCGTGACCTGCTCCTGGACGTCGCAGATGCCCCAGAGCCCACGTGACAGCGGAGAGAAGCTCCTCGACGACCACCTGATTGCGCCCGACATTGCCTGGTTCCGTCCTGGTTACACCCTGGTCACTGCTGAGTGACCCAGACTCTGTCCCCTCTGCTTTCAGGTACTCTACAACTTGAGTCCACCCTTGGACTCCACCGGACACTTCATCTTTAACCCGCCTGCAGCCCTTTCAGCTCCAAGCACCAAGAGCCTGCGTGTCAAAACCCGACGCCACTTCGACCCTGTGCACCCACTTCCTGTGGGTGAGGTAACTTTGCTCCGCCGGTGTTCCCACACTGGTGCACACCGCTAGGGTCTGTGTGTTAAGTTTTGTTCCTCTAGGTTCAGCGGAAGTGTCCTTAAACTTTAACTCGTTGACTTTTACGCACCATTGGTTAACATTGGTGCATGCGTGCGCTTTCCGCACATCTCCCGAATCCCGAGGGCCATTCCCGACTTCAGCATTGCTTGTCCTGACTGCTCCCAGCGATTCCCTAGGCCCTAGGCCTAACCACTGTTCGAGTGGCCTCTCTTATACCACTTGTTTAGTATATGGTTTGAGTGGCCACCCGCCCTCATCCATAATTGTGCAACTTGTATGTTTAAACAGTGCTTTTGATTTAACGCTTGTGCCCCTTTATTCATAAAGAATACTGGGGATTGTTTTTAGTAATAAACACATATATTTTTATAATATATACTTGTGTGGTGTCCTTTCATTTGGTATTACAGGATTGTATGTGGTAAAACAGCTCGCTTAACACGACCTCTTAAGTTAAGCCTTTAGGCTGCTTAGTCCATGCTACCCCTAGGATAGCTTGTCTAATAAGGTTGACTTACAACCAGACACCATAAGGGATTGTTTGGTCAGGTAGTAGGTGGTTCCAGAATTGGAAACATCCCCTACCAGGCCAACTTCTCACAGACTCCTAAAGACACAGGAGACTCTGCAGGCTTGGAGGCACAGTGGGGACTGGGAGAAGGGCAGAGGGATTCAAATAGAGTCTCAGCGATGGGCTAACTGCAGAAGGATACACACATATCCACCACCTCATAGTTGGGATGGGAGATACACTACAAAGTTTTGTACAGTTGGCACTACACTCCCCATTAAGTACATTGTATGTATCACAACGCCTCCCCGTGGTGCTGGAAGGGTTGCAGGGCCCTGGGAAATCCAATACCCTTATGGTGGGAGTGTCTGAAGAACCTCCCCTTCTGGGGAGAAGAGGCCAAGCTCTTTCAGAGGGTATGCACTTTCCCAACTCTACAAACGCCAGAGGTGATGCTCCTGGGACTAAACCCCATCCTTCAGCACATATTACCAGGGGCGAATGGTGTCTGTTCCTCCAGTGTCTGGGAGCCATAAAGTTGAGGATAGCACAATACTGGATATCTACTGAAAGCCCAGCTCTCACCCAGCGGTGTCAGACTGGGGGCACTTCTGACTATGGAAAGGCTGGTGGGTCACATGCAAGGGCCCACCTGTCTTTGAGGACAATGGAGAGCGCTGGTCTTGCTGCTAGAGGAGGGGGGTTGCTCACTCTACCCTCCCCCCATGATAGAAGACCTCAGGCCTCTTTCAGGGACTGGGGACGGTGAGACACCGAGGTGAAAACACATTAAAGGAGAGACGAGGAGGGGCTCACAGCTAAAGGCAGGGACCAGGCCACCAAACAACACATTCCTTGCTACTAGTGGACATTGGATGTATGTTTTGAAGGAAATACATGAGTTCAGCGTGTGCTCTGTCCAAAACATCTTATGTTTGGTTTAATAAACAATAATTTGATCCATGTATAATAATAACCCAGGTCACATAGATGGCGCACCTGACTGGCCTCTTGGTTTGTTAATGCTATTGTCTCAGGGTGGGGAAGGCACGAATGTGTTCTAAGTCCATATTTGAGAACTATCACTTTTAATACATGCTTTTCAATGCAGTGATACAGTCTTATAAACTAAAGTGAAGTTTTGGGCTCTGGAGCAAGAACAGAACTCCAAAGAAGTGTGTCTTTATCTCAGGTCCCCTCATTTGACAGACTTCTACCCTCAGTAGGCCCTCCCCTGGAAATGCCCTGAATATTAGGTACCCACTTCCAGTTCATGTGTGACCTGCACCCTCACTGAAGGTGGTGAAATTAGGGCTCATAGAGGCCTCTAAACAAAGTTCTTCATTTGATCTTTTTCTAAGGCTGCCCCTTGGATGTGCTGGGCTCTTTTCCCTTCTTCCTCCCTTTCGCATTGTCTCTTCTCGCTTCTTTCTTTACTGCCCCCTGATTATGTTCCTAATACACACCTCCCATGACACATCTTGTAGCATGCTCTGAGATTAGATTTTCCGAAGTCTCCACTTTATTTAATACCCAGAGGTGAGCTTTATCATTACTTTCCTTGCTTTGGCTATAGAGAAGTCAGTTAAATGCAGAAACAATAAGACTACAATTCCCAGAACCCACTGGAATGCTTGACTGCTGAAGACTAAACCAGGCTCTCTATATCACATTTAAGTCTCCCAGGCTTGCTGCCAGCAATCTTTTCTGATGATGCACTTTGAAAATAAAATGGGGAACAATCAATAAAGTAAAGAGCTTCTGTGGCTGAAACCATCAGAGTGAAACAAAAGGAAACTCGACTGTGGACAGTACATGACCATAGGAGACAGGAGCTGGGAAAAGAAGCAAAAATAAACTTGGCAAGGGTGGCATGATGACTGCAAGCCACAGACAGCTGGAGTAAATTAATACTGGGTCTTTAATAACACAGCCTTTTCAGCACAGTGTAGACCCAGGCCTGATATACGTTTTGGTGTTCTTATCTTAGCTTATCTGATCAGTGTTTTGTAGAGCGCTCGTACACCGGTTGGTTTCATGGCGCTGAGAGAACAAGGGGTTGCCTGTCTGGAACAGATTATTGAAAGGCTTGTGTCAATAACCAGGTTTTGAGGGTCTTTCTGAAATTGAGCAGCTTGGTGCTGAGTCTAATTTCCAGGGGCATGGAGTTCCACAGTTGTGGGGCTAGAGTCGCGAACCTGCAACATCCCCGGCGTTTCAGTTTGTAGGTGGGTACCGTCAGAAGATGGAGTTTGGCTGAGCAAGGGTTCCGAGTGTGGGTATAGCGGGAGATAAGATTGTTAATGAATTTTGGTCTGCGTCCATTTAGGGACTTGAACACTAGGCAGCCAATTTGAATGGTGCAGTGTTGGAGGACAGGAAGCCAGTGCTGTTTTTTGAGGGGGGGGAGGCGTGTTGCCATCTCAGCTGTTTGTGTATTAGTCGCACCGCTTGGTTCTGTACCAGCTGCAGTCACTTGGTGAGGCCGAGTGGGAGTCCCAGGTAAGTAGCATTCACATAGTCTAGCCAAGACTGGAGAAGGCAGGCGGATACCACTGTGCCTACCTGTGTTTTTAGGGATAAGTTATGTTATGTTATGTTAGTATGTGTTTGTAGAGCGCACGTTCACCCTGGGGTTTCTTGGCGCTGTGTACCGCTGGGGAACCCGTCCTGGCTTTCCCTGTGAGATGGTCCCTATTGGGCATCTCCAAGGGGATGTATGACGTTACAACGCATACTTTTACCACGCATACCTTTACAACGCGGTATTTACAACGAATACCGTTACAACGCATAGCGCTTAGAGGTGCTGGATAGTGGTAAGTATAATTTTCTATTCCAACTCCAGTCCCCGTGGACACTAGGGAAGGTGTTGGATAGAAAATTAAACTTATTCCCTATCCTAGAGCGCCCCCCAGCGCAATGCGTTGTAATGGTATGCGTGGTAATGCCTGCGTTGTAATGGTAGTGCGTTGTAAAAATTTCGTTGTAAACGTTACATACCCTCCAAGGTGAAGCCAGGCATCCCCGGCAGCGAAGGGGCCGTTGTGGAGATTAAGCAAGCTATTGCCCAGAGTTGCAGCGTGGGACCCATGGTTAGAGAGGCACCGAGGCGAGATTTATCGAGCCCGCCGGCATTGGTCCCGTACCCTGCCGCGTCGGGAATTGAACCCTGGTCCCGGGCCGACCTCTGCTTCTGGGTCTGCTGCCTCTAACCGGTGAGCCACACTTCTCCTAAGTTGTTACCTATGATAATCCCTAAGCTTTTAACTGAGGTGGAGGGTGCAGGGGGCGGTCCCATGTTGCTCGGCCAGTATTGTGGGACCCAATGATTATGACCTCCGCCTGTCAAGATAAGTTCTGTTTTGCTGGGGATGAGTTTTAGATGATTGAGGTTCATCCATTGCTGGATGAACGTCATAGTGGATTGAAAGTCAGTTATAGATTCGGGGGAGTTATCGATTGAGAACATAAGTTGGAGGTCATCTGAATAATTAAAGGTGGTCACCTTCCTGTCTTTTAGAGATCTTATCAGAGGGCGTAGATAGAGGCTGAAAAGATGTGGCGAGAGCGAGGAGCCCTGTGGGACCCCACAAGAAGTTTTTAACTTGGGAGCAGTGAATTGTCCGAGTGCGGTTTTGTAGGAAGGAGTTTATCCAACTAAGTGCCGGGCCCTGGAACCCTGCCTCGCTGACACTGTCCATTAGTGTGTTATGGTCGACCATCTCAAATGCGGCCGAGAGATCAAGCTGTACCAGGGCCTGGTGGTCACCTCTGTCCGCGCTTTTCTCGCAGGGATTCAAGTATTGCTATGGTTACTGTTTCAGTGGAGTGGGCTGGCCGAAAACTAGCTTGGCTAGGGTCAAGAAATTCCGTCTGTTCCAAGAAATTGGACAGGCACGTAGCCACACGGGCTTCAAGCAACTTCGCCATGTAGTAGAGCAAAGAAATAGGGCGGTAGTTTGCCAGCATCTGGGGGTCAGCTGGGATTCCTCAGAAGGGGAACCACTATAGCCTCTTTGAAGGCATTGGGTACACAGCCCTGAGACAAGGAATGGTTTACTAGGGCAAGGGCTGGGTTTGGGAAGGCCAGAAAGACCTCTTTCAAGACGTGGGGGGGGGCAGTGGTCCAAGGGAGAGCCCGATTTTACTTTGGCTAGCAGTTTGTTTAGTATCTCCATGTCGATTAGCGGGAGTCCAGAGAGTTGGTGTTCCTAGGTGTCAGCGGGGTGAAATTTTGCGAGGGTCTGGGGGGAATGCTGGCTTTGATGGCAGTGATCTTGTCGATGAAGAATTTATTCAAGGAGTCGCATAGGGCTGGACATGGCTTGGGTTTACGTAGGACTCTCTCAGGGTTGGACAGTTCATCAACTATTTTGAATAATTCTTTGGTTTGATTGTTAGCAGCGGATATGGCCTTTTTGTAATTGTTCAAGGATCGGATGTAGGTGGTTTTACTTTCTTGGGAGTAGTCCTGCCTCCACTTCCTTTCCATTTGGCGGACGGAGTGTTTTTGGGAGTTTTAGTCGGGGGAGAACCATCTCTGAGCCTCATGCCGCCGAATGAGAGTGATACGTTTGAGTGGGGCGTGTAAGTTGCTGGCCTCTAGTAGCCAAGCCGAGAAGGATTTTTCGTGCAGGTTGACATCGGTTTTGGGGTGGGGGTTGTGTTAATAAGGGTGCTGGGGAAGTCCTTGTTGTCAATAGAGCACCATTTCCTTGCCATCTTTCCCCCTTGAGCGTATGCTTTAAGGAGAATTTTACCAAGTAGTGATCAGACCAAACACACGGCATGGTAGAAGGGACGGAAGTCACTGGAGAAGTGTGGCTCAATGGTTAGAGCGGCAGACCCTGATGCAGAGGTCTGGCCCGGGACCAGGGTTCAATTCCCCGCCTCGGCGGGTCGTGGGCTCAAAATTCCACGGACCTGATAATTCTCGCCTTGGTGCCTATTCCAATCACCGGTCCCACTCTGCAACTCTGGGCAATAGCTTGCTTAATCTCCACAATGGCCCCCACAATGCTAACGATGCCTGAACTCCACCTTGGGGGTGCCCAGGAGTGGACACCTCACAGGGAAAGCCAGGATGGGTTCCACAGCGGTATTCATACAAGCGCCTTGAGACCCTTGCGGGTGAGTAGTGCGCTATACAAGTATCAGTTTACATTACTAAGTTGGTGATCCAGAGTTGATCTCGAGTAGGGTCTTTCGAGTGGGTGGCTGAGGAGATTTGTTGTGTGAAGTTCATGTTTGTTAATAGTTCTGTCAGCTCGGTAGAGTGTGGTGCTCCTTGAGGGTCGTTTGCCTAGTAATTGAAGTCCCCTTTTGGAGGATTCTGGTGTGGTTGGTCCCTAAAGGTGTGATTTGTCGGGTAACAGGTGGGGGGCCTGTACAGTAATATACATGTGAGCGGGGATGAGTTGGATTCAAGTTTTAATACTGCGTTGTCAGTGACGGGGGTTGAGTTGGGTAAGGGCGGAGAAACTCAGATTTTTGTGAATAATAGCGGCTACTCCGCCACCTGTTTTGCCATGCTGGCGGTTAGTTTGTAGGATATAGTAATCGCATGGTAAGGCAGCTAGGATGTCGGGTGAAGATTCTGAAGTGAGCTACGTTTCTGTGAGTAGGAGAATATCTGGTCGAAGGGTAAACATTTCCAAATGGTTCTTGACTAGTGACAAACAACAGAAAAGCTTCAAGGGTATGAGGCAAAAATAACTGCACCTATCTAAGATTTTTTTGGTCTTTAAGTGCTTGTAGGATGTGGGTGCCAAGAACCTGAAACCACACACCCCTAGGCTTCCAAGGGCATTGCCCAAAACTTAACAAAACAGCACAATGGTTCAGCACTCCCCACTTTAAACAATAATAATCAAGTAAGAATGTAAAGGATCCGTTCAGTGCGACTTAAACATTTCTTTTATTCTTTTTTCTTCATACAAAAACGTAGCCAACGCGTTTCGTCCAGAGGACTTCTTCAGGGCAAGAGGTAATGAGACTATGGAGGTAATCAGTTCGATGAGAAGTAAATGTATTTCCAAATAATTTTTCGTGTATCAAAGAGTCCCAAAGTCAGACAAGACAGCCACCTTTCTATTATTTTGTTGGCCAATCTCTAAGGATTTTCTTCCTATTATCTATTAAGACAGAAGAATGTCTTTGAATGTTATCAAGTTTCACGTCCAACCTCAGTGGCTCATACAATCGCCTTGTTTGGCGTATCGTTCACTTCTATCACGTCGCCGGTTTCAAAGGTAGATGAGTCTACCTTGACTAGTGATCAAGTATGGAGGTAGAGAATTGATATGTCTTTTTGCCCGGGTGTATTGGCCTGGGTACGTTGCTGGAGGGAGTGGTTGATGGGCGACCTGACCTCAGGGAACAAGTCTCGTGTCTGAGCTATGTTGATGTGACGCAGGCGAGTCAGTGTTTTAGCATCGGGCTTAAAGGAGGCCGAGTGGAGCATTCTGATCTCCGGTGAGGTGTATTTAAAGTGTTTGGGCATGAAGAGCATGGTCGAGCACGGACGGGCACAGATGGGCTTGCCTTTGGCGTGCCACCGGCGCTCCCGCGCCGTGGTTGGCATTTATGTCAGTTGTTTTGGCCAAGCCCCTCCTAGCGGTCACGTAATCAGGACCCTGGGATGAGGCCGGAAGTTGCTGGAGCGCTCTAGCAGTCAGAGGGATCTATGGGTGAGTGAACTTTCCTACCGAAGTTATACAAAGGCAAACAGATTCAATTCCCCAATTAACAGGCAGCAACAGAGTGAAATTACTGGTGAATTCGTTTTTTAAAAAGGTGGTGAACAACAATTTTAAAAGCAGTTTGAACAGGTTAAAAAAATGCTCTGTGTCAGGGTGGCGGCCTCTAATCTAGAGTTCAGGTTACCGCGCCACAAATGTGACAGATATCCCATCCGCCTTATTACAAGTTCATTATATCCTGAGGCAATTGTAATAAGGTGTTGCAGTTGCAATATTTGTCACGTTTGTGAAGGAGTAAACTGTCCGGCCAACCCTACATCAGCCCTCAGGTCTGCAATCATTTATAGGAGAGACCAGCATTACAGGAAGGGTGCCTAGAGGGCAGGTGTAGTACCAGAGGCGCTGTAAAAGGAGTCTGAGTTTAAAAGAGTGGAGTAATAGCTAATGAACCCCTGGATCTGTTGTGGGAACTCCCAGAGAAAGAGAGTGTTTCTTAAGATTCTTTTGTCTCCCAAGCTCATACTGTCTGACACATGGGCCCTGGCCTGTATCTTCTCCTCGAGGTAGGCGGCCTCAAGGTGTTGTGTTTTCTGAGGCCTTGTCCCCTCAAGAAAAGGGTGAAGTGGTAACACTCATGCAAGCAAGTACCCTTGTGAGGCAGTAGGAGTAGGATACAATATACATGAATACCCCCCTCCCCCCCAGTGCAGATAGAACCGCCCCTGGGAGGAACACGCACCTCTTCTGTTTGTACCTCATATGCACCTACCTGTACACCTCCTCTGTTTGTACTTATCAGCCGAGCTTCTTTAAGGAAGCGTGTAATCCCTGCACTGCTAACCATGGGCACTTGACTATCAGACCATTACCTGACTTCTGCTGTGTGCATGCAGAGAGATGCTCCACTGCTTTGGCCAACATCAGGAAGCACATTTTATCTGCTTCAGCTCAAGCGAGAACAGCCAGCAACTGCACTGTTCTGCACTGCACTGTTCTGTTCTGCTGGGGATTTACAATGAACAGCCTTTTATACATTTCGAACCACGTAGGAGAAGATTCCACTGAAGGCAGTTGGAAAACCATAAATTATTGTGGTCAGGCGATTTTCAGGAGGCTAATTCAGGGTGAACCGAAACTGCCCGCAAGCACATTCCGACAAAACTCACAAGCTTAAAACATCCTGCACCTGGTGTTTGCACGCCATCAACAGCAAGTACACAGTCTCAGTCTCTCCACCGACGAAGAGCAAAAGAGCAATGTAATACCATGAACCGCACGATGACGTACAACTTATAAAATGGATGAAAAGTTTTTCACGAAATATATCTACTTCCACAATCCACCCCTAGAACAATTGTTCAACATTAATATCAGAATCAATCCGTATCTATATGCATTCATTCCATTCCATTCCCTCTTGGTCTCGCTCAGTCATGGCACCTGAAACATGAATGTTGCTCATGGTAGGGGTACATAGCTGAGCACAGGCTTGGCAGCAGACGGGGAGCATATTCATACACAGGCAGACAATCAATTTTGAAATTACTATAGTCAATATTACTTTCAGCAAAATCCGGGCCCATGTATCAGACTGTGAAGAAATGTCATCCCATAATGTACGTTCAGCAAAATAATGGTACATTTAATTATTTGTGATAAGCATTCATCATTTGTATGGAAACGTTCTGATTGTGTTCTTCACAAGGGTGAGAACTAATGGAATGCAGAACTTTCCCTTTAACATTGTCTTTATCCATCCAGGTCGTTCGCCCTCGGTTCCTTATTGTTCACCCTCACTAGGCCGTGAGATGTCCCCAGTACTTCATGGGTATGAACTCCATAGAAAGTCTACCACTGGTTGACTTCAAAAGATGGACTTGGAATTTGAATTAGTGACACTGACTGAGAGGAAGAAGATGCTGAATGAATTGGTGAGCCAAAAGTTTGTCTGGGGTAGAGATGATACTGTGGTCTCTGCGGTGTCAGAGGTTCAGGAGGGGGTATACTTCTGTCCGGTGTCAGTGGTGGATGTAGACGCAAGTTAAAAAGTACAAACCTCCACCAGAGTATACCGACATCTCTTAATAAGAGTCATTTCAATGTAATCCATTTGGAGCTCCTTGAAGGGCATCTGTGGGGGGCAAAATGTCCTGGTGGAACCTTTGTTCCATTGCCTATATAGAACTGAGCACAGGTCACACAGCATTGGCATAACTGCTCAGCCATTCTCCGTATCTTAGAATTTGCCCAAAACTGCAATATACTATTGGTCCATCCATCCCGACCCAGATGATCGGGGTGGAGCATCATCAAAGTCTTTGAATATAAGGGGGCATCAGGCAGGAGATATCGTATTCTGTCCATAGTCATCCAACAACCCTGAACTTGTGTGCCCATTTTGGCCCATTTATCCAATTCACCCTCAAACTTGTTTAGCTATTCCTTCAGGGCTAATGTCTTGGGGCCCCTTTGCCATGTCAGGGTCAAAGTGGGCTACATATGTGAGGATAGTGGGGTTGGCTCTTTTGTCTGCAAAATCAATTTCCCTCCTCATATCATCAGTTATTTTCATATGAGCACTACATTTTATCACCAACACTTTGGCAGGTTAGGACACTGCATTCAGTAATCTCGATATCAACACCCCTTGTTGTATTTTAGCGCCTTGTAAATTAATAAACCCTCTCTCAGTCCATAATCTACCATAATTGTGGGCAATAAGGCATATTGACTATCCGGATAAATGTTCACCCTTTACCCCAAGGCTAGTTCACAGACTCTGTCTAGTGTTATCAGCTCTGCTGCCTGGGCAGAGTTCTCAGGTATCTTGCATTTATTGACACAATTCACGAGTCAGTCGAGCATTGGTAAAATGTTGCGTCTTTGTTCTATTTAACAATAATTCCACAGAGTGAGGTAGATAGACGTGTACCGTATGTCCCATAACCAAATTTTCCACTTGTTGAAGGGAGACTGCAGCTTCTGCCATTGCCCTTAGACACCGGGGAAGGGCCTGAGCTTCCATGTCTAGTGCTGTAGAAAATATAGGCACATGGGCGCTTGTGATCACCCTGCTGTTGCGTGAGGATGGACAACACACAACCATTCTTTTCGTGTACAAACAGATGAAAGTAGATTTCGTAGTCTGGAAAACCCAAAGCCGGTGCACTATATAATATGTCCTTCAGAGTCCGGAATCTAGCAGCATGCTCCTGGGCTCCTGAACGTCTATTCTCGTCAGTCTTAAGAAACATTTTACAATGATTGAGAATTTCGGTATCCAGTGTCGACAACAGCTGGCCATGCCCAAGAAGGCATGCACCTGCTGCTGTGCGAAGGTATCAAAAGGGTGGGCTGCACTCTTTTAGTCTCCAGGCGCCACTCGTCTTGCCACAAAAGGTGACCCAGATACACCACCTCAGTTTGAGAAAACGGTATTTTGTGTGGTGAAGCCTTACGACTGTGAGTAGCTAAAAGAATTCAACAGTCTGACTGCATCTGTTATGCATGTTTCTTTACCCTCTCCTGCAACAGTAAGCTGTCTGTATAAGAGAGCTAGAAAAGGAAGTATTATTTAAATCGATCACTGAAAAATAGGACTTATCCGGGGGCAACCTAGATAGTATATGAAAAACATTAGGCACAACAGGGAATTGGGGTACAATTATCTTGTTAATCTCTCCTAGGTCAACTATGAACCGCTACTGATCTCCTTTCTTCTTAGCGTCCCCCTTTTTCAAGACCGGGAGTATGGGGCTGTCATAGGAGCTCCCTGATATTTCTTTCACTATGTCCTCTCTTACTAAATCCCCGACAATCTTATGTAATCCTTTCAAACCCTCCGCTGATATTCTGTATTGCAGTATCCTGGGGAAGCATGTGTTTTACTATAACATGTAAATGGTCTGTATTTATTCCTCCTGTGTGGTTGGTGTGCGTGGCCCAAATTCTGTGGTCTATCCCTTTTAGAACTTAGGAGGGATGTTTAATAGTCCACTGTAACGGGGTCGGGGTGCGGGACCTTAAGAACTGGTGGACCCTTGTCCCTAACTACCCTCCTTACCCACAGACTGATTCATCGAGGGCAGATTGGGACAGCTTGTCAGAACGGGACGATGCAATTGACCCCGGCGCCTTTAACTGAGCCTGTGACGATCAGGACGAGACCCCGCCCCCTGCTGACGTCAGAGAATCCAGACTGGTCAAAAGGCAGGAAGTACTGTACGGGAGGTGTGTCATCACCCCGGAGGTCGGAAGGGGCAACAGAAGCTGGAGTGGGCTGTAAGCCAGCAGATCTCGACCGCAGATGCGGACAGGGACATGTTCAAGAACACCATCGTCGCCCAGTTGGAGGGTCTACAGAAAGTGGTGCCGAGTCCCGGTGTGCCTATACCTACGGAGAGAAGGAATTATGGGCCGAATCCATCGGGGGTTCAGTTGCAGAAATACATCTCTGGTGAGGACCCCGATGCCTTCCTCCCCAATTTTGAGAGGGCAGCCAGAGCCTGTGGGTGGCTGGAAGAGAAGTGCCCCTTCTTTTTAGCCCCCCTCCTGTCCGGCGAAGCCCAAGCGGCATATCAAGTAGCCAACCAGGCGGGAGTGACCCCCTACCCGACAATCAAGGCGGTGATACTAGACCACTTGGGGGTATACGCCGAAGCCTACAGACTCAGGTTCAGGAAGGAAAAAGGGGTTGCTGGGGAGCATCCCAAGACTCTGTACCTTAGACTAAAAATGGCTGCAGACAAGTGGTTGAGGCCAGAGAGTCGTACTAAAGAGGAAGTCATGTCGAGCATATACCTGGAACAATTCATGGAGGCCTTACCCTACGGCACCCAACGGTGGCTGAGACAGCATTCCGGCATAACAGCAGAACAAGCCATTGAGATGGCCTCCAATTATAACAGAGCGATGCCACGATCCTTCCCCTGGGAAGCCAACAAGGGAACCAAAACCGCCCCAGGGATCATGAAACAGGAAAAGAAGAGCAACAAGCCAGCCCCGGAAAACATGAGGACTCGGCCAACGAGATATGAGATCCCCGCCACCAGGGGTCCACAATGCTTCGAGTGTGGAGAGTGGGGCCACATCGCCAGAATGTGTCCCCGAAAACGAACAACGGAAGAACCTATGGAGGTCGGCTATATTCCGAAAGCAGTAATGTATACGGCGGAGATGGGACCATCCTTTTACGTAAGGATTTTTACGTTAATAGCAAATGTGTGAAAGCCCTATTAAATTCGGGATGTAGACAATCGGTGATAAAGACAAAACTAGTCCTTCCCTCCCAATTAGGTCCCAATGCTCTGGTATACCTCAGATGTGTACATGGGGATGTAAAACCCTACCCCGTAGCCCACATCACCCTCCAGCCTATAGGTAGGGATCCATGTGCAGTGAAAGTGGGAGTAGTGGACACCCTACCAGAGGACCTGATAATAGGGATAGACAACCCTGATTTTCTTGCCCTCTTCAGGAGAGAGATGGAAGGACAGCCCATCTAACAGCGGAACCATGGGAGTTAGATAGGGGATTCAAGTTTGCACAGGCCAATGACCCAACCCTTATGAACGCCTGGGAGGCAGCCCATAGAGAAAAGACGACACCAACCCCAGGGTATCCCAAGTTCAAGATTGAGAACGACCTGTTATATAGGGAAGGGAAGGCAGGTGAACCCCCACAACTAGTTGTCCCAAAGGACTTTAGGGACCAGATACTGTTCTACGCCCACACTCACCTGACAGCAGGACATAGCGGCGCCGAGAAGACCCTTCAAAGTATTGTACGTTTATTCTTTTGGCCTGGTATATACAAGACAGCAGAGACCTACTGTAAACAATGTGAGGTCTGCCAAAAAAAGCATATGAGCAGGCCACCCGCAGCGCCCCTACAGCCTTTACCCATCATAGGCATCCCCTTTGAGAGAGTGGGAATGGACCTGATAGGTCCCCTTCCCCGAACAACTAGGGGACACACGTATGCCTTAGTCATAGTAGACTATAACACTAGATTCCCTGAAGCCTTTGGCCTCAGTACCCCGACCACAAAGAACGTGGCTGAAAAACTGATCGAGCTCTTTTCCAGGGTAGGGTTTCCGAGGGAGATCCTCACGGATCAGGGGACTCCCTTTGTCTCCAAAATGATGACAGAAGTATGCAAAATGCTAGATCTACGACACATTCGTACCTCGGCCTACCACCCACAGACGGATGGTTTAGTCGCGAGATACAATCACACACTTAAAACCACTCTCAAGAAAATGTTAACCGCAGAAAACAAAGACTGGGACAAAATGTTGCCCTTGGCCCTTTATGTTCTGCGGGCGCAAGTACAAAGCAGCCTAGGGTTCTCTCCTTTCAAACTTCTCTATGGGAGACAGCCCAGATCACTCCTAGAAATCACCAAGGAAGCTTGGGAAAGAGAAGAAGCGGTGGATCAAAGATCACTGTTGGAGTATACCACTCAATTAAAAACCATGTTAGGCAAACTAAGAGACCTAGCCTACTCCAACTTGGAGAAATTCCAGGACAAACAAAAGCAATATTACGACAAGGGTAAGAAGTGGAGGATTCTGAACAAGGGTGACTGGGCCTTAGTCCTTCTACCCTCTTCCACCCAGAAGTTCAGAAGCGAATGGAAGGGGCCTTATAGGATCACAGAGACCACAGGGACATGCTTCAACTGGGAGTCATACGACCATCACGAAGTAGCTGGGCTTCGCCCATAGTGATGGTTCCAAAACCGGATGGGTCCACCCGGTTTTGTATGGACTTCCCGGCTTTAAATGCTATATCTTCCTTCGATGCCTTCCCTATACCCCGAGTGGATGAGCTGATAGAAAGGATAGGGGAAGCCAGATACATCACGACCCTGGACCTGACAAAAGGGTACTGGCAGGTGCCACTGCGTGAAAGCGACAGACATAAAACTGCCTTTGCCACTGACGATGGCCTATTTGAGTTTAACGTGTTGCCGTTCGGGCTCCATGGAGCCCCAGCAACGTTCCAACGTTTGATGAACCAAGTGTTAGCCATCCACACCGCGTACAGTTCGGTGTACCTCAATGACATTGTCATCTTAAGTCTGACATGGGAGGAACACCTAAAGCACATAGACAGAATCCTCACAGCCTTACAAAAGGCCGGCCTCCATATTAACTCCAAAAAGTCGAGGGCCGCTTTCCCCAAAGTAAAATACCTGGGGTTTATGTTGGGGGAGGGGGTGATTGCACCACAGGAGGAGAAAATATGCGCCATAACCAACTCCCCCTTTCCCTCTACCACGAGAGAACTACGTGCCTTTTTAGGTCTTATAGGCTATTATAGGATGTTCATTAAAGACTTTGCCAAAATAGCCACTCCCTTGACGGACCTCCTCAAAAAGAACACGAAACTCAACCGAGGAAAACCCCCACCCGAAAACGCCAGAATAGCTTTTGAATCTCTAAAGAGAGCCATCACATCCAGGCCAGTGCGGATTTCCCCGAACTATGAGAAACAATTCACTCTGGCAACAGACGCCTCAGATACTGGGGTGGGGGCTGTACTGTCTCAAGAGGGGGAGGACGGGCTAGAACATCCCATCCTCTACATCAGTCGGAAACTCCACCCCAGGGAGCGCAAATACCCGACTGTAGAAAAGGAGTGTCTTGCGATTCGCTGGGCAGTGGACAAATTGCGGTACTACTTGGAGGGGAGAACCTTCACGCTCTACTCGGATCATGCACCCCTGCAGTGGATGCAGAAGAATATGACCCAGAACTCCCGAGTCCTTCGATGGTTTCTTTTTCTCCAACCCTTTTCCTTTAGAATAGTGCACAAAAAGGGAATAGACAATGGCAACGCAGACTATTTATCTAGGGTGCCCATTCTCCCCGATCAGGAGAATCCAGGGGGGGAGGTGTGTAACGGGGTCGGGGTGCGGGACCTTAAGAACTGGTGGACCCCTGTCCCTAACTCCCCTCCTTACCCACAGACTGATTCATCGAGGGCAGATTGGGACAGCTTGTCAGAACGGGACGATGCAATTGACCCCGGCGCCTTTAACTGGGCCTGTGACGATCAGGATGAGACCCCGCCCCCTGCTGACGTCAGAGAATCCAGACTGGTCAAAAGGCAGGAAGTACTGTACGGGAGGTGTGTCATCATCCCGGAGGTCGGAAGCGGAGGAGCGGAGCCGGACACGAAGAGAGGAGAAAACGGAGAAGACGAGAGCGGAGGAGAGCCAGGAGGCCAATGACCCCGTGTTCCGCCGTGCCACACTCCCGAGGGAGGAGTGTGGCTTTCTCAGGTACGGCGGCGTTGGGCAACCTGGGTGGGGAAAAAGAGCGCCCCTTTGTAGATAGTGTAAACATCCCTGTGTGTGTCTTTCCCGTGTGTGGTCCCATACCCGTCCTCCCTCCTTAACCCTCCCGCTCTCCTCACAGCCTACCTCCCTGAACACGAACACGAGCACGTTCATTCTGTATAAAGCACGGGTGTTCCCTCACTATCACTCGGTCCCAAGTCGGGTACGCCGATATCAGGCCATTAACTAACGGTTTCCCTCTGTTGGTCTCTTTTCCCTGGTGGTCCGGAGACGGCGTACCAGAAGCATACCCAGCAGACGTCCACCAGAAGAACCACAAGACCCCGCCACCACGAACAACCTGGAGTTTGCACGAGAAAGACTCACCTTTCGGACCAGGCGTACCATAAAAATAAAACCCAGTTTAAAGAGATTTGAATTTAAAAACATTTGTATAGCGCACTTTTATCATGCGGTTTCTTGGCGCTGTTGGGTTGTGAGGAAGCAGGCAGGAGCGGAGGGGGGTTTAAGCATTGTAGGCTCGGGAAAAGAGGAAAGTTTTGAGGCCCTTCCTGAACTCGATATAGATATTCTGCTTCCCAGCCTCTTACTGTCACTGAGACAACCTCCACTTCCCCTCCCACGCCCACATCCTCATAACACAGATCTAGTCATCAGGGCCACATTGTCTGAATCGCATTCCAAATAAATCACATCTGCTATACTCCTGATGACCGCTTTTTTGTTTCATCAACAAATATAGTCCTAAAAGGTCAAAGGCACACTTGTCTGAGATTACAAATTCATTAATGTTGGTTATATGACCGTAGTGCAAGGGCTGGGTGATGGGACGGGTGATTGGCACATTGGTAAACCCCACATGCACATTTACTTTCCCGGAGAGTGGGCCCTGGGGCAAGGTCTGTTTAGTCAGTGAAGAGGTGGTGGCCAATGTGTGTATGAGAAATTTAACGGCGTTGTTCTCTACAGTCCCCAGCACATATGGGCCTCTTAAATCTAGGTGCAACACACTTCTATTCATCCTCCTTTTGGGCCTCCCTAGTTTTCATCTTCCACATGGTAATAATCGTAGCGTGGTATTTTATGCATCATGACCGTGGTTGCCGCATGGTGTTAAAGTAATTATTATTCTGCCTAGGGCCATTTTCCCGTTGTTGCTTATGACCGGAAACCAGAGTTAGTATCTACCTCTGCCCCTACTCCTATCACGCCTTCTCAGTAGGCAGGGGTACATACAATCTCAAACCCAATGGTCAGGACTGCTGCAGTTATGGCATGTATCTGGAGCAAACGTGTTCCCTAGTTGGGAGGGGCTGAACTGGTCCTCATATGGGCCCCCTCCCTCTCTTCCTCCTCCCCTATTGTTCTGTTATATTAGTACTTTATGTTTTAACTTCCTGTTTCTTCTCCTTCATCTTCTCCTCCTGCTCTAATTTCTACTAAACATCTGTTCTATATCATCCAATCTCATGAAAGTGACCCGCAATGTGCGCTCTGAATGGGAATACCACCTTTCCTTGTTTTCTCGTATATCGGGGTACTAAGTGGCAAAAGTTAGTTCATTGCATGACCATGTGACATGTGCATACATATTTTGAATTTGTCACTTCCAGAGCATGGTCCTTCTAGAAGTGGCAAGGCTTTACTGCGCTTAACGCACAAGGGAGCTGCTGTCTGTTCTACATTAGCTTGGGAGGACCATTGTTCCTTATCGTTTTGTTGTTTCAACGCCCAGGTATGGCTCTGCATTCATCTATGTAGTCCAATATCTTGTCTACCGTTTGGTAAACGTCAATAAATAAGCCGTCTGGGCCGAGAGGAGTAAATGAGTATCTTTAAAACGTTCCTCAATGTCTTTAGCATCTTGGAGTGGGGATAATTGAGTATAACCCTGACTTGGGGGGTAAGTTATAAACCAATCCTTACACATTTAATCTATTTGGTCAAAGACTATTCGCAGTGGGTGGTACTTCATCCTAAAGTTAAAATTGGCCGGAAACTTGTCACCATAGTCCTTTAAACCCTCTTTCATTATGGCATGATATATGTGTTCTAGCCTGTGCTGTTCTTATTTGGTCATTGGAGTGTCTTATCTAAATCTTCTGGTTTCATCGTCATCCCCTTCTACCTCCAAAAATCGTCGATCAGTGGGTGCAGTTCTAGTGTTGGGAAGTACTGATACCAGTTTTCTGCGTTCTCTTTCTTTTGTAGGCTTGTGCTTGTCTCCTTACTGTTCCCTCCAAGTGGACCCCATAGTTTCTGACCCATGCATGTACATCCCAACATTGTAAGGCTTCATATTGTAACAATCAAATCTTTCCCTGTCTTTCCCTAGCCATTAAATATTGGCTCAAATAACCCAACTTCACTTTTTCAAAGGATCTTATTCCTGGCTGTTGCAAATCTGGATGGGATTTAGTTTATTCATGCCATTGTTTCAGAAATAGGCCTGTCTGGAGACTCTTTTTGTAATTACATACTACACCGGACGACTGGGTGGAGGTATCTGGACTGTGCCACTTCTAGAACGCTCAGCGCAGGCGCGGAATTCGCGTTGCGCAGGCGCGGCAAGCGGGCCGTAACGGAACCGTTCCGTCACCAGCACAGCCCACCCGAGGCTCGTGATGGAACGGTTCCGTCACGAGCACACAAGGGGTTAAACCAAACTACTCTTCTAAATAAAGCATGGACAAGCACAGTTGTAAGCAGTCAGGAACCAACGTTTATTAGCTCTTGCTCAAATTAGAACAGCCAGCTACCAACTGCACTGTCCTGCCTTGGGTTACAATCAGCAGCCTAGCACACGTTGAGCCACGTAGGAGAACAGTACACTGAAGACAGTTGACAAACAATAAATCATTATAATCATGAGGCGCACACAGGGTGCACCGAAACTGCCTGCAAGCATATTCCAAGAAAGCCCACAAGATAAAAACATCCTGCACCTGGTGTTTGCACACCGTGAACAGAACATACACAGTTGCAGTCTCGTCAGAGACAAGAGCAATAGAGCAATGTCATAACATGAACTGCAAAATGAAATACAACCTATAAATGGATAACAGTAATTTACGTAGTATATCTTCTTCCAAACAATGTGCCTTGCATTCCCTTTGTTATGTACTTCCTGAAGAGGTACCTTTGTTATACACTTCCCGAAACTGAAGAAACAGCAGCTCATCCTGAGTCCTCTTTTTCTACAATCTATTCTTGTTTAAATGAACTCTTAACCATATGCATCTACCTAAACCTGTACCTGTAGCATGTGGGCGCTCCGTGATCGCAGTTTCTTTATTAAATTACTTTGTAAACACTGGCAAATCACCTCCTTTTCTGAAGTAAATAAGATGTGACTTCTTCGATAGAGCTTTTAGTTAAATATCCGTGTATGAGG
Organism: Lissotriton helveticus; assembly: GCF_964261635.1. NCBI lineage: Eukaryota > Metazoa > Chordata > Amphibia > Caudata > Salamandridae > Lissotriton > Lissotriton helveticus. The sequence goes on along the minus strand of NW_027611671.1, from coordinate 86,423 downwards.
AAAAATCCCTCTGTAACGTTCAAAGATGGTAAAGAAGAAATGTCTTGTAACACAATTTAAACATAATGTATTTAAGTCCTTCATGTTTGCATTTAGTAATTTAACATCTGTTTACATCCAACAGGAAACAAGCCTTGAATACATGAAATGATAATGGATTTAGAAGACACTACTGTAAATCAGCAAAAACAATGAAGAATTGAGCTCCAGTATTCAATGCGGCATTAGCAACGTCATATTAACGAACCTGAACGTTAACTGACGGATCCTGGAAGAAGCTGTCCAGGGCAATTCAGTGAATTTAAGAGTCTGAGCCCTGCATCTCCACTCCACAAAACTAAGAAATTAACTCTGGAAAATTAAGACAACAACACTGACAAAGCACCTCTATTGTAAGCAGGTGTCCAACACCAACTTTGATCCTGAGATTGTAATGATGTGTTTACAGCAGTGCTCTGCTTTCTTAAAATGATAACAGACCACCATTCAGTGCGCTCGGTGTATGGTAAACTCTTTCTAGCCAAACCCCAGGAACCAGAGAAAAGAACAATGGCGTAGAGCCAGACACTTGAAGTGTAAAAGAAAGACGAGTTCTGCTATCTAAAATACAAATTTATGGCCCAGTTTGTGCCGACCAGAAGGAAGATGGATCATTATCCCTAACTGTGCAAAGTATTTACCCATTCCAAAGACACTATCGCCCACAAAGAAGCCTTGCACTCTTTATGAGTGTGACAGATTTCTGGTGACCTTGAGTGTGGCAGGTGTTTCGTGACATTTGCACTTTATTAAATCAGAAAGCAAATGTGCAAAATATCATACATACAGGGAATGTGAGAATAACACACGTGCTTTATCAGCCATGTTTGCCCTTCAGGAAACACAGTCATGGGATGCAGACGAATATATACCAGACTCAGAGACATTAACCAAGAAAGAAGAACCTTACACATGCAACAAGAGCTTTAGTTTGTCATCAGAACTAAATCACCATCAGCAAACACACACAGGTGAAAAACTATTCAAGTGCACTGAATGTGGGAGTAGTTTTAGTTACTCTTCAGCATTAAGGAATCATCAGCGTGCACACACAGGGGAAAAACCATTCAAATGCAGTGAATGTGAGAAGAGCTTTAGTGATGTATCAATCCTACAAAGACATCAGCGAACACACACTGGGGAAAAACCATACCATTGCAATGATTGTGGAGAAAGCTTTAGACATTCCTTAACATTAAGGAATCATCAGCGAATACACACGGGGGAAAAGCCATTCAAGTGCAGTGAGTGTGTGAAGAGCTTTAGTCGGTTACCATATCTACAAACACATCAGCGAACACACACGGGGGAAAAACCTTTCAAGTGCAGTGAATGTGGAAAGAGCTTTAGTCAGTCATCCGTCTTACACAGGCATCAGCGAACACACACAGGGGAAAAACCCTACCATTGTAGTGAGTGCGGAAAGAGCTTTAGTCTGTTATCACACCTCACAACTCATCAGCGAACTCACACAGGAGAAAAACCATACCATTGCAGTGAATGTGTGAAGAACTTTAGTCAATTATCATACCTGCAAAGTCATCAGCGAACACACACTGGGGAAAAACCTTACCATTGTAGTGAATGTGACAGTAGTTTTCATGACTCTTCAGCATTAAGGATTCATCTGCGAATTCACACGGGGGAAAAGCCATTCAAGTGCAGTGAATGTGTGAAGAGTTTTACTCAGTTATCAATGCTGCAAAGTCATCAGCGAACACACACAGGGGAAAAACCTTATCATTGCAGCGAATGCGGAAGTAGTTTTAGTAACTCCTCAAACCTAAGGATGCATCAGAGAACGCACACGGGGGAAAAGCCATACAAGTGCACTGAATGCGTGAAGGCCTTTAGTCGATTATCAATTCTACACCGACATAAGCAAAACCACACCGTCATTGATCACACGTTGAAATAATCCTCGAGGATGCATCAGAGAACGCACACGGGGGAAAAGCCATACAACTGCACTGAATGTGTGAAGGCCTTTAGTCGATTATCAATTCTACACCGACATAAGCAAAAACACACCGTCATTGATCACACGTTGAAATAATCCTTGAGCTGCAGGGAATTCATCAAGATTTTAAGTACATTAACAATAATACTGACACATCTGTGGAAATACAACGGAGCAAGCAAGTGAAGTTATTGGGAGATTAAGGAATTACAGAAAATTATAACATTATAATTATTTGGAACATTCAAATACCAGATGATGAAAAGTAGATGATAGAAGACCCGGCTAGCAGGAAAGAAGAAAAACATAGATACTTGTAGAATTATGATAGTGTTTATTATCAGCGATTGTTCGTTTCTCTACAGGCAGGAAGAAACATGAAGCACCAGGAAACACTTTGGGAGACTAGCATAATGTGGACTAATAGAAAAGAAAGATTTGTTTTTATTGAGTGAAACAGAGTTATAAAGCACAACATCCAAGCACACCTGATCGCACGACTGGTAAAAGTAACAGAATGAACAATGCTTGGACTGACAGGAGTACTTTCAGCAAGATTTAGGGATTAGTGATAAAACCCGTAAATCCATAACGCCAAAACACGTGCACACCCATGGAGTGTTCAACCAAAAAACAAACGCAGTTCTTAAGAGTGAGCAGTGAAACTATACAAGTCGCCCAATCAGAAGGATGGCAAAGAGGCTTTACTCCGGGGGAGTGACAAGCATTAGAAGAGCCAAGACAAGCTGACACGCAACATGCAAAATAAGCAAGCTACTAACAACATTTGTCCAAAAATATCCTAGAATAAAAGCTAGATATGAGCATAGTGGTTGTTCTCTACACTAAATAATACAAACAACAACTTATTTAGTATATGCCGTTCACTCATTTGTCTCTTCAATTACAAGTTCTGTTATCACTGAATTTATTGATGCTCATTTTACCAAACAAAAATGCAAGAAAGGCTGTGTCAGTCATACCGAGCTGTATCTAGTGTTCTGCTTGTTCATACTTCTATAAACCCTGCCTTGAAGAAGGCAAGAATAACACTGTTACTCTATAAACGCTGAAATAACAAATCACTTTTAGGCGGAAGCAGCAGCTTGGGTTACTTGCAAGTAATAGGAGTCTCTGGGACATATCTCTGCAGCTTTCGTTTAATCATTGGTGTGAAAGTCTATGGAATCCTTGTAGTTAGCCTGTGTCTTTGAATGTTTAACAAACATATAATGATTTTTAGATGTGGGATTACATTATGCTTTTGATGCAGCAGCTCCTTGTTTCCTACCAGTGTTTATGAATTGATTAGTTAATGTTAAAATACATTTTGGACATTGATGTATTCTTCTGTACTATAGATGTGTTGGTTTCATGGAATATACCTTCATTCTAAAATAAATCTTAAGTGAATATTACTCGCATTTTTATTGGGAGGTCTGAGGGGCCTGATGAAACACTGTTGGTCAATCAAAAGGTCAATTGGAAACTACAGACACTCACAGCCAGAGGATTTCAGTCTGTTGAGCACCGCTTACTCATCCTCTCTGATCGAAATAAGTGTAGTAGATCAGGTCCCCTCCTCCCATGTCCAGATGGACGGCTAGCGCGCTGAGTTCAGCACATTTTGAAATTCAAGATTTCATGGTATGAACTATAATTGCAAGACAATCATGTAAGTATTAAGACTAAGGAGGAGGGGGAAAGGCCAAGTCCTGTGTGAACATGGCAATTATGCACCTCAAACAGGAGTGCAAACATTTATCACTTCAACTACATTGCAAACACCCTCTCACGGGTGCTTCCACTTTACGATCCAAACCAGGCCATCAAAAATCATGCTTTATCCTACATTTAGTGGCTGACACTCCTAGGTGACATGAGTGGGCAGTTTCTAAACTTCTTTGTTTAAAGCAATCAGGAGGAGTCCACTTCTCTCCTCCTATCAACAAAGTATTCTCTATAGATAATTCATTTGCCACATTACAATAAGGTTGCAACATATTTTCAACTGACTTCTATTTCACCCAACCTGTGGTCATCAATTTCACAACAAATCAATAAAACGTCTTCTCTGAGAGCATCACACCATGCATCCATGTCAGAAAAAAAGAAACTATCTTCCACACTAGCAATGATACATTCCTCAACCTCATCCTAAACATCCTTCTCGCTTGACTCAATGAAATGGTATCCTGACAAAAAAATCTGCTCTCACGTTTTTTTCTCCTGCAATATGAATAACCGTGAGATGAGATTCTTGAATTTTTGTTGCCAGTCTGGCCAGTCTTGTGGTTATTAGGTCTCGCCTAGCGAACACAGCGCATGCGCTGCATCGCCTTGGCGGGGCTATTGTTGTGGGTTTGATGCGCGAAGGGAGACAAACCATGTGCATGCCCAGACAGGCGATATGCACGTGAATGGTGTCTCCTCTCTGCCTCACAGGCTCACACGCTCCTACAGCGCGCTGACACGCTCCTACCGAGCGCACACACTAGAAGGCAGACACATGTTTGTTTACCTGCTCGTCGACAACACTGTAGCTTTAAGGAGCTGCGCAGCAGGTGGTCTATCTCAGCCGTGAAAAAAAACAATCCAGAGTTCCCGAGAGGCGCTCACATTGTTTCCAGTGATGGCACCTTGACTGTTGTTACCGCTGCCAACTGAGCAAGTGGTGAGTCTGGTTGGCTCTGAGGCGGCGGACGACAGGTTTTGTTTTTTCCTTGGGGCAAAACACAGCACAGACCATCAATACTGCACCGAGGCCCATGAATCGGTCTTGAAAGAGGATCAGAGCCTGCCTGCGGGTGTGGCGCCAATACCAGTGCATCAGCATTGAAGCAAATATTTGAGTCTGATTAAATAACAAGGCAATAAAAGGAAATACTCAAATTGTTCTTGTTTGGTTTCTTCAAACACGCAGTTACAGATTTGTTCACAGACTCTTAAAATCGCAAATTCACCATAATGTGTCATAATGACGTTCCTACTGATGTCCTTCTTTTGTTTTTATGGGTAAGTGGCATGACTTGGTGGTCATTATGGATTGTGGAAACTTTTAGTAATGCAGTCAATAAAAGAAACTCTTGAAGAGTATGGCTGCATAGAAGGATTGTTTGATGTTTCAAGAAACGCAACGTTGTTACCTTATAATTAGCCAGTTCGAAGATGGCCGCTGCATTTCACCGCTTTCTGAGTCTTTAGGTCGCCGTGGAGACCGGCTGTCGCTGTGTGCAGTGGCCGTGAATCGATGACGTCGCCCTGTTTGGTGAAGATGGCGGAAGCCGAAGATGAGAGCAACAAACCGCTGGTGAAGAGGTAGTGAGTGTAAGAGGACGGGGGTAGGCTCCCTCCAAGGACCTATGAGTGGTGCTTTAAGAGGGCACAGGGAAAAAGCCAATAAGCGCTCTGTGCGCAGGGTGTAAGAGATTTGGTGAAGGGCAGAGTCTGCATGGACCCCACCCTATAAACTGTGCCCGGGGGGAGGGGGATTCATACCACCAGTCTGTCAAAATTGAAAGCTGCCTCTATAATTGTTAGTGAACCATATTTTTTTTTGCATTAGGTTTAGTTAAATACTTTGAGAGCGCACAGAAGCAAGTTTTTTTCCTTTCCTAAAAGGAGGATTTAAGTAGTAAATGTAATTATATAGCGCTTACTACCGGTGACGAGGCATTATGAGATCCCTTGTTAAGCACTAAACAAGATTGGCCTTTACGCAGGTATCCAGATCTGTCACTCGCCTACACCTTTTAGATGAGTATGTTTCATTCCCCCAAAAATCTCCACACCCCACCTGCACCAACATCTGCACGACCCTTCATGCAGCATGACCGATCCAGCTGTATGTGGCTTCTTCAGTGTTTAATACGTTTTATACAATTCAAATTAAAAGTACAATATGGTGCTTCAGGAAGGCGACTGAATTTAGGTTTATAACAAAGGGAGGTAGTACATAAGGGGAGTTCAAAAACTGTCCTCACTGTTGTCACACAGTATGTCTTCTTTTTTCTGTAAGCACTATTTTCTTTAATTAGTTTGTCCAACTGTGCAGGGATTATACGTTTTCTTGCAAGATTCAGAGCACCATGTTTGCTTTCACTTTCCAGGTAGCCCAGGACAATGGTGGCCGCTTCTTTGAAATGAAATAAGTCTAGCATTTTCAAGCGTTTCAGCTGTTGGTATTGTAAACTGATAAATGAAAGGCACGGTCATTTACAATGCCAATAGCTTAAACTCTCGCAGATGCACAACCTATTGCATTGCAAATGCTTGTTTTTTTATGTTATTTCCTTAAATACATTTTTGACATTGATGTATTCTTCTGTACTATAGATGTGTTGTCAGTCAGTCAGTCAGTAGAAGTACCTTTCTTTAGACCGCTTAAAAAGTCAATACCTTAAAAGGGCAATTCCTACCTCCCTCCCACAACTTACAAGTTTCTTATAAAAATACTCATAAAATTACAACGAGAAATACAGTCTCGAGATATAACTTAAAGCTAGTGTTACAGCCTAAACACAATTTACTTGAGCATGTTTCACTTTATTTCCATGCCAATTTCTATCTAATCATATTTGGTTCCAACAGGGTCCTTCTTACCGCCTTCATATATTTTGCCATAGCGATTGCTATATCAAAGTTTTGCATGTCAGTAAGTAGTTTAATTGCTAGCAGGCGCTCAGTTATACCATATTTTTTTTTAAATGGGTCGTAAAAACAGTTTCCCCTGTGGCACAAATTTTTGGCAGTCTAATAAAATGTGTAAATTGTGGCACTTGATACCTAATCCACAGCGACATTTACCGTCAGATTGTACCATTTCTGCTTTTCTGTTTCCATGAGATACCCAATGGTTGACTCCTATTCTCTATCTGAGTACTTCAGCTCTTAAGCCAGCGTTAGGTAGTTTATCCAAATAGGGATACCACATGTCATTCTCCCAGCTATTCATCATATAATGTACTGATACTTTCTTTCTCAGGTATATCATGTCATTTTGCCTGGATACTTCTCTTCCTGCTGTTCTAATCTCCCCATTTAAAGCTTCAACCGACAGTGTCCCCTTGTCAAATTTTACTTTTAGGTTTTTGCACATTGCGCACAATTTCATTCTAGTCACATTGGCCCAATTTAAGTCACTGTGCAAAATCTCCTCTTTACACCATTGTGACACTTTTGTAACTTCCTCAGATCCTAATCTTTTCCAAAATCTTAAAAGGGCCACTTGTACCTGTATGTTCCATGATGTCAATCCTAGCTCCAATCGGATTGCCTGGATCATCGAGGAGCCAGGTAGTGACATCAATGGTTTTATACATTTCCCTTCCCCAATGTCCCAATTATTTTTCCCACTCAAACACAAGACTTCGGCCCCATACTGCACTTGTGGGGGTATCATTGCCTTATAGGCTTTCAATAACGGTCTATGTGACATATCCCCGTAGATATGGCTAAATTTCCTTAGCCCACATCCTGATGTATGGGCTTTGGCGTTCTGGACTACCAGATGGATGTCCCATTTTAAAGACTTTTCGAACCAAATACCAAGGTATCTATATTCATTAACAATTTCTAATTTCATAGAACCCAGATACCAATTAAAATTCTGGATTTTCTTCCCATAACATAGAAATGTAGTTTTATCCGTATTTACAGTCAGGCGTTTAGCCAAGCAATATTCATTAAAGGCAGATAACTTCCTTTGCAATTCAATCTCCGTTTGGTTGAAGATTACCAAATCGTCGGCGTACAGCAAGCAGGAAAGATGTTTCCCATTCATCATAGGGCTGTCACTTCTATTCACATATTGCAAACAATAAGGGGGTTAATACACATCCCTACCTTAGTCCATTCTTAATCAATATTTTAGGTGTCAAGTCTCCGTCTGTATATTTGATGACTTGCGCCCAGTTATGTTTGTGTAGCTCCTGGATAATTTCCAAGAACCCCTCTGGGATATTGAATTTTCTTAAGGACTCCCAAAGGCATCTCCTATCCACTAGGTCAAATGCAGCGCGGAAGTCTACGAAGCAGCAGCATAGCTTCCCCTGCTTTTCCACAGACTTCCGCGTCACAGCCCACAGTGCAAAACAGTGATCGATCATAAAACCTCCTTGTTCCACTGGCACGATCGACCACTGTTCCACCCAGTATTTCAAATTGCCCAGAATTATTTTGGAAAATACCTTTTCCCCAATATCCAGTAAGTTAATAAGTCTGTAGTTTTTTTGGGGCTTTTCTGTCTCCCTTCTTGTGGATAGGTCTGATTACTGCTCCTCTCCACTTTTCAGGGATCCGACTCCATTATTGCCAAAAACATACAGGAAAAAATTCCCCCCACCAATCTTGCTGGAATTTTATGATAATTGCTGGTAGATTATCAGGTCCTGCGGCACGGGTTAGGTTTAAGTTTCTTATGATTGTATTTACCTTTTCTGTTGTAAATAGAGGTTTTAGATCTACCACAGCCTCACTCCAGGAACGGATATACCCACCCGCCAGATATTATACCCATGCTGCTTCCTCTACTACACAGGGCATAGCCCCGTTAGCCTGTCCTGATGTTTCCTTTATCAAATTCCAGAACTTTTAGGTTCAATAATTTCCAGCAAGTTTACCCAGCATTTCTCTTTGAATGCCCTCTTCAAATTTCTAACTAACGTTTTATACTCTTTCCTCACATTACTTAGATTTTTGTGCCTTATTGGATCATGTTTTTTCCTCAGACTTCTTTCTTCTCTTCTTATTTCTCTTTTCTTAGTTAAACACTCCCTGTTAAACCAGCTAGGCTGTTTGCCTTGCATTGATTGTTTAGCAATGGTGCATGGTTCCTTACTTTTTAGTTCTACTGCGCCATTTCTTTTATCTTTTCATCGAACCAAGACACTTTCTTAGTCCTGGCATCTTCCAAACCCACTTCCTGTAAAAATCCAGCTAGCTTTTCAATATATTGCTCTGTTAGTCTTGTTGTCCGATGTTTAGGGTACTCTGCTTGTTGAGGGAGAACTAATTCTCTAGAGCTTGGGGGTCCCCTTGCTAATACAAAAGGCAGAATATTGTGGTCACTACCATCACAAGGAGTTATCCGAAACCCCTTAATAGGTTCAAAATTCCACACATGAATGAATACATAATCAATCGGGCAAAGTTGGGAACCTATCTTAAAGGTCTGCTTTGCCGGCCAGTCTGTTTCCCATCTGCCGTTTAGGCAAAACAATCCTTTTAGTCCCAAATATGTGCCCAACTTCACATCTTGTTTAGAAATAGTACAATTTGGAAACATTGCTGGGGATATATTATTTGAGCTCAAGAGGTCTTTAAACCACCGGTCATCTCTCAAGGGGTTCAGTTCATGGTTAAAGTCACCCATTACAATTATTGTATAATTTTCAAATTTCTCACACAATGTCTAGATCATTTTCAAAACGTCTCATTTCTACCTCATATTCTTCGTTTGTTCCCCACTGAATATAGACATTTACAATTATCGTGTGATTATACAACCCTTCAGAGCCCAGCAGGGATACATCACTGACCAGTAACCATTTACATGTCGTATATACAATCATGACCCTTTTCGCTATCTTAGTCGAGGCAAGAGTCATAATGCCCCCAGCCGGGCGACCAAATCTTTTCCTTCTTGCAGGCTTATGTAGTTGGATAAAACCTTCAAAGACGGGGGTATTGTCGCATAGCCAGGTTTCCTGCAAACCTATTATCTCAACACCTCAGGCTAGGGTTTTTATACTTTCTATTTTTATCTCCCCTCCAAGCCCATTTACATTCCAGGATCACCCGCGTAGCTAGGGGGGGCGAGGGGGGCGGACCGCCCCAGGCGGGACTGTTTTGGAGGCGGCAAGGCGGCGCGGCACTTGTGGCACGTTGCACGCACGTTGGTGTGCTGCGCGCGCGAGTCAGGCAGTCAATCCTGGGCAATGACAACCTCCAGCGTGCACAGACACGGGCTAATGCGGGGACGAGCCACAGGTGAGGTTCTAGAGTCATGCAGCAGCTGAGCTCAGCTGCCGCCTGCAGTGTGCATCGCCGGCCGCGCCAGAGGCATGATTGTGACAGGCGGCCCAGGTGCGCAAAACTCTTCTGCAGCCGCCGGCTCACAGTGAGAGTCCGGCTGGCGAGCTGCACGGGGGCCCGGGACGAGTCTGAGTCACAGTGGCCAGGCAGCCTGAGAACAGGCTGCAGCAGAGTGCACCATCGATGGGCAGCAGTGCAGTCACGCACGGACGGTCCCGGCCGCTGCACTGGCTCTGTGAACTCTGCCCCCTGCACAGCCGCCTCTTCGCCCTCCTTTCACCTCTCCTCCTCCTGCCACTGAAGGTCGCGCTCCCTCTCCAACTCACAGGAACTGACAGCTGGGAGATACACTCGACCCCGAGAACTGCCATTGGGTTTTCATATTATAACACCTCCGAGTGAAGTCAGCGCTACATACACCTGCAAAAAATATTGCTTTTAATATTCAAAGATTAAACAGCATTTTTACAGGCTAAAGGCTCATGTTATACCCGCCCAATAAAGCCATTATAAATTCTGCTCTTTAAGTTTTCCTAAAGTTTAACGTGAAACTCTCAGGAAATCTATTTTTCCGAATTGGCTTTTCTAAGTCTACTTCTTTGGTTACTCCTTTCTTTCTTTCATGTGGGTGAACAATGCTGTGATGCAGACTGAAACGGTGCATAGTTGTCATAAGGGACATATCAAGGTATTTAAATTTTTTTACTTCTTTTTATTAAACAATGTCAGCAGTGCAAAACTGTTACATAGGCATGCCCTGAGGTACGTGTTCCCTCGATGATTCACACAATCTGCGATCCACAAATATGGTATTACTGTCAATTAGTCCGGATATACACTAGGGCCGAGTTTGGCAAATTGAAAGACAGTGAAGTACCGGGGGTGGTGGCCGAGCCCTCTCAATCTTTTCTCCTGAGGCTTGCATGCACCACCATGCTTAATTGTGTCTCAATGTTAATTGCTTAGACTTGCAATGCAACGTAGCTTCAGCCTCAGGTTGTTAATGAATAACGGGCGGCGCCGCACACCCTGCTATTATCAGCGAATTAATTTTTTATCAAATTGCTCAATGTGTCTTTTTGAGATAAATTACAGTCTGCAGAGGGTTTGTGACCTCTAAGCTATGCGTGTACCCTTCCATTTCCAGTACTTTGCTGCCGTTTTAAAATCTTCTTACAGTTCTCTTTGCGCAAATGGGTGTAATTTCTGATATTTATGTTTCCGATGTTTTTATTGCTTGATTTTCCTTGCGAAAAAAGTGTCACTCATAGTAGTTGAAATGTCACTCATAATTACGCTGACATTATAAAAATGTCACACTTAGCAATCTGAAACCTTGGCAGCTATGCTTCCTTTATGTCCGGCCTGCTGTTGTTACCTGTACTTCCGGTGCCAGCTGCGCCACTCCACGTGCGCAAACCATGAGCTGAACATTGCAGGCATTGCTCTGCAACAGCAGAAATGTAGACATGGCCGCCGGTTGTACAGTGGGGTGTCGGAGAACATTCCATAAAGTATAGAACCCTGCGAATGCTGGTAATTTCTAAGTTTTTATTTCTTTATTTGAAATTTTATATCACACACAGATGACGTTAAAGTACTCTACAGTTATTTTTTTTAAAAAAAATTTGAGAAATGATTCCAAATAATAAACATACATATTTACAAAGAAATGTTCAGGATGATGTCAGAGCATTTTGCAATTTGTAGATACATATTCTGAGAATTGCATCTAAGTCATACAAATCCATGTTAGCAAAGATGTGTTGTCTTATAGTGAACATTAAGTCGTCAGTTTGTTCTTCACGCTACAATATTTGATTTAAGATGTGGCGGTGCAGGTACTGGAGAGAGCTGCAATTAAATGTCACAAACGTAAGTGTTAGTATGGTGGCAGTCTGTGTGTTCTCCTTTGTACTGCCGGTCACCGGTGTATTTAACTGTGTAGCCTTGGACCGTGTCATGTATGTGCATGTAACTTGCATGATCGCGGTAACTATTAGCGGTGATACTTCGTGACTCTCGGTCCTTTTTCCCCAGCCCCCTGCCCAGGGGCGGCAATCTGAGGGATAGCCCCGGGCGCCACAAGCTCTAGCTACGCCCCTGTCCAGGATAACAGGTGCATGCTATGCGACACCCCTCCTCCCTAATCAACATCGCTGAGATGTGTTGGTTTCATTGAATATACATTCCTTCCTAAAATAAATCTTAAGTGAATAATCACTCGCATTTTGTAAGCTCTTTGTGATTTTCTTATTTCCCTAAATAATATCTACCAGGGGCCCGAGGTCAGTTCTTAAGTAAAACCTCCTTCCTCATAAGAATGGTTTGAACTATTATATGCCACACACACAAGCCAACATTTCTTTCTTTATTACTGAATATCTTCCCTCCATATCTCTCATTCTTCTTGAAGCAAAACCAGGGGTGATTTCTTTTCCTCCATCTGCTTGTGACCACACAGCACCCGTACCATAGGCACTGGCAACACCTGTTAGTAATGTTTCACAACCTTCATCGCACGATTGAAGTGCTCGGGCTTCCACTAGGCATCTCTTAATTATTTCAAAATTCTCCTGACATGTTGATGTCCATACAAATTCAGTTCCCTTTTTTAACAATACCCTAAAGAATTCCATAAGCTCTGAAAAATTCTTAATGTATTTGAAGTAAAACACGCATGGTCCAATAAATGAACGTCACATATCTTTGTCAGTAGGATGAGGTGCACAGACAATGCCATCAACAGAACTGGACAGCACATGCCCAGATATGTGATCTTATTCACACAAAATGTGCATTTGTCCTCTTTAAGTGACCCCAATTGCAAAACAGATAAGCACGTTCCACAGCTCTGTCACATGTCTCAGTTGTATCTGTATGAATTAGAAGATCATCCTGAAAAACATTTACATTATTTATTTCAACAAACATCCGACACATAACCTTCTGAAAAACACAGGCCAGTCCAAATGGCATGCAGCAGAAGTGAAATATTCCATAAGGTATGACGAAAGAAGTGAGATGACAGGATTGTTCTCCAAGACCCCTTGATGGTAACCTGCACTAAGATATAATTTTGTAAACCATTTGGACTGACTAACAGCCATGATAAGATCTTCAATACATGGTGATGGATAATTTTCAATCCAGATGGATTTTTTTTTAATAATACATTTTATTGGTTGTGTAAGCAACAACATAGAACAGTGCATCACTCTGACATACAATACAACTAGAAACTAGCGCCTGTGAGTGGTCTGCTGAGTAGAGCTCCGTGTAGTATTCCGAAATGTTTGTGAAAATGTGACCTTGAGTATCTCGAATTCCTCGAACTATCTGGTTGGCAAGGGGGTGGGAAGCAAGCCAGTGAAGCAGCTTGCCATTCTTGTCCCCTCAGCCGTAAACCCGTGTAGTCGAGGACCTCCATAACATTTTAGCAGATTCAAGGGATATGTGCTTAATGTCTTCCCTTAACAAGTGGAGCTGTCTGCCTTTCGCCTCTCCATCTTCCCTAGCCGAGGCATACTGCTCCATACGGGTCTGGGTTGGCGGAGGCTTTGCCCCTCTGTCTTTTCCCATAGCTGCACGGTGTCAGGGGGGGAGGTATGAATCTAGAGAGTGTATCCTTGTTCAAACTCCCTGATCCTTGAATGCCCTTGGTAGTGTAGATGGCCTTGCCGCTTGTGTCAATACTGTGCCCCCTTGGAGACCTCTATCAGAAGATTCATCAAGGTGGGCTTCACAGGGACTAGGTCTGTACACTGGAGATGTCTCAATGGGGCGGTTGAGTCTTTTGGATCTTGCTCAAAAGTTGTGTTGGACTGGCGAGAATGTCTTGTACCTCTGTCAGACCCTGATTGTGCCGATCCGGCTTGAGTAGTGATGCTACCAGAGCTAAGGCAAGGTGGGCCCGACCTTCAAAGCGGTATCCTCTTGGACCAAACGGGCCACTCACGTTTAGTGATTTTAGTAACGTTACTTTTTAACTAAAATTTCTTGCTTTTACATTTTCTCTTTTAATTCTACTTGTGGAGATTGTTTTAATGTATTTTTTGTAATGGTTTTAATTAACCTAAACAATAAAAAGTTACTCCCCTTACTACTCCCTCTCCGGAGGGCATCCGGAGCATCCCCACAATTTTCCAGGCCCCAGACATGGATAGTAGTTGCTGTTAGCCCGATTCTTGGATCACCGCTGCATATAGCGGGATATCCATCCACCGTATGGTATACAGTGACTGCGCCTCGGCTGTATACACCCAGTGGTGGGACTGTAGAAGGCCAGTCTCCACCCCTCTAGGTCGCTGGCTTATTGTAGCAGGGCTCCTGGATCTTTGAGCCAGCAGCTTCTGTCCGCACCCCTCTGGTAGAACTTCCACTGAGGTGGCAGACCCGGGCTTCAGGCCCAGAGAGCTAAGATGGGCCTGGACATCTCCCCGCGCAGTGGACACCTTTTCAGATCATCAGTCAAGCGTGTTGATCTCCATGACCCTGGGGAGTGGAATGTGTGGGAGAAGCGGCTCCAGTCCAGAGGGTGTCAGGCAGACATCGCACTTCATGCGCTCAGAGGAGGGGGAAGGGACCCCGGCTCATTGCTGCAATCATTACCCGGTCTCATGATCCCTCAAGCTCAGAATGCCCATCCACTCAGTGGTTCGTACCTTGGCTAGGTCCGGGGTCCTGAAGAAATCATTCATTCCACAGAGGATGCTTCTTCCCTGATACTATCTGTGTCCTGCTGGGTCTGTGGAGGATGAGGGGGAGGGCGCACGCCTGTGTCAAGCTTCAGTCAATGAGGAGCTTAAGGCCTCTAGGATCCTTTTTGTGGAACGAGTTTTGACACCCATGGGTCTCAGGCTCCGACCCGGGGCTCGTGTTTTCGGTGTCAGCCTTTCTGCCTCTCCAAACCTACACGAGTACACTATCCCACCAATCACAAGCCAAATGTTATTATCATCATCCCATACTGGATCGGGAGGCAGCTGGGTCCGCCAGCCGACGGTGCTCAGTTGGACTCCTCTACTCTTTGTGGATGGGGCGTATGGCCATCCCAGCCTTGGATCAAGGGCCCCCCAAGCCACCCATGTCAGTCCACCCATCCCCTGGGCCCTTCTCCTCAGAAGAGAGGGCAAACCAGGAGTGGATGCATCCGATCGCACAGCGGTATCGCAGCCTTTCCCCGGACCACGAGGAAGCCGGGTCCGCTTGGAGGCAGAACTCAGCAGGCGCCCGATCGCCTATGAGCAATGTTCTTGGTCGGGGTCCCTCGCCGGTCGCCCTTCAGAGACATCCTGACGGCCATCCTTCAGAGACGTCCTGCCGAACGCAGGCCGTGTGTCTCCACCGCCTCCTCCAACAACAAGGAACAGATCGAAGCAGGAGGGCTGCCACCGCACCACTGGGCGGTCTAGTCGTCCCCCACCGGCATCAGACCCCACGTCAGGGATATCTTCTGCCAGGTCAGTACCCCTCATTCACCAGTCGCCATCTTTTCCGACCAGAGCGAAGGCTCGCAGCACTTCGTATCATCCAGAGTGCCCATGGGGACATAGGCACCAGCAGCAGCGGGCGACTGGACCATAGGGCCTCCACGACTCCTGCTAGTCACTTTGAGTGGAGGCCTACTGTGCCTCGCTATCCGCTAGCCCCTCAGACTCGGGCTATGCCGTTGCCATTTTGCTACAGTTCAGATCTCAGTGTGGATCAGCACTGGCATCCTCTGCAGTCTTGCCCGGTATCTTTCAGGACCAAGCACACAGTAGACCTGGGCATCCCCTTATCTGGGGTGTTGTGGCAAGGTGGACTTCACTGGGGGAGTAGTAGGATGTGAGCGGATGATATAGGGGTCCAGAGCATTCTTGGAGTGCGACAGCCATCTTGAAGCTCAAAAGCACGTCCCCCCCAGATGGAATTATTAAGGAACCTAAGAACTACACACAGACGCAAGTCATCAGATTTTTTCTTTGCCAAAACAATCACTAAAAGGCAAAGAATGGCATCAACAGGTTCAATAACCCCATCACCTTGCATTTCTTTAAGAGGTTTTGTTAATTAACATCATACACCATGTGGTACATTACAAAGTTTATGTTTTACAGGAAAAACACCTTCCTTAATACTATGCACAACATTTTGTTTGACCACCTTATTCTTTTTAAACATCTGTAAACCTTTCTGTCCATACATGGTTAAAAACAGACCCAACTAGAGAAACTGGATATTTCTGACCAGGCCTAATGACCATGCCAAAATCCGCTTGATGCCACCAGCCTAGAACATTAACACCTTTGTGTGCTACATACTCCTTTTCTTTGATAGTTTTGCTCTCAAAAGAAATGACAGTCCAGAAATAACTCACCAAATCAATTATACGTCCTTGAAAAGCAGTAGTCTGACATCTGGTAATGAGCCTTTAATGGACCAACATTCCATATACGTTTTAATGGAAATCATAGTGATTCTTGCACCCAAATCTATAAGCAGAGGCATATCAATAACATCTAGTTTTACTACAACTAGGGGGTCGCTATATTTACTTTCGTTAGATACACTATTAATTTTCATACATTTCTCAGATAGATCCAGTTCCTCTACTTTTCTGTCCAAGTTATCTGCATCAATGCAAGACCTTTTTTCTTGGACAATTCTTACAGGTATGTGTTTACCACCCTTGCAGACTTTGCCAAAATGACACACCTTTTTAAATTGTCAGCCTTCTTGTGCAATTGCTGGACAATTTTGAAAATTTGACATATGGGTGTTAGAACCACACCGATAATATATTTGTTTAGTTGTTACATGTCTTTAATTTCTACCCTTAGTTATCAGGAGCAAGAGAATTATTTTACGTTTTCCCATTCAGCGTTGATCTTTGTTACTGACATATGTGACGCTTCTAATTCCAATTGCTTTTCATCCTGCTGAGAACATTCTATGCTATGAGACCATTGATGCAGCAAAAGATGTAAAAACCTTTGAATTGACAAAAGGACGCTAATCTTTTAAGAGCAGTAACATAAGAATCAATGGACTCATCCAGGCTTTGAATACGAGTAAAAAATGGTGTCTATGAACTGCCAGGGCCACCTTTCCCTTAAATTATGTAACAAGTTGTTTCACGGTAATATGAAGGTCATCAAGTTCTTCATCATCTGTACAAGTGAATTCTGTTAAATGATCAAACACATTTTTCCCTTCAACACCCTGATAATAAAAGAGTACATTTTGTTTTAGATCAACTCTATATTTCAAACCATCTATAGCACCTTAGTGTAGACTTTAGGAAAAGTCTTAAGGCATGGGTCTTTCAGCTGTGAGTCCTTAGCAGTGGATTGGTTGTGTTCTATGTTACGTGACATTTGGATGTTTTAGCACCGGGACACTCCAGGGAGTAGCCGCACGCTCTATAAATAAACGTTAACATAACATAACATACAAGGGAGAAAGTTGTTATTATTGCCAATCAATTCTACAGCAATTTCTCTGGACAATATTAACCACAGACAACTGCGTAAGGTTAGTTTATTACAAATTACTAAACAACAAAAGGAGAGGTAGGGAGAAAGGGACACTCTCTCAGCCCCCAGTCAATTACACGTAAACAAGAAAAGAGAGGTCAAAAACTATCTCCTGACCAAACCAGGAGAAATCGCAACAGACCACAATTCGAGGAGTCAGAACATGGTTAACAAACCCGATTTGGGTTGTAAAGAAAGCCCTCACACACTGACCTGGTCAGTGTCATGCTTCATCATCGGGCCGAGTGCCTCTTTGGTGTGCTACGACGCCAGAAAGACTGCGGAGCTGGTTTTGTGTGAAGGGCGTGCTCTAGTTTACAGTGAAGAGTTAAAAGTGCCTGAAAGAGGGTATCAAAAAAACAATTTAATAGGCGATCCCTAGGGCACGTAACAAAGAGTATTAAGTGTCTGTATTTAATTGCCAAGGTTCAGGGTTGGTAAAATACAGGAAATACTCAAATATTATCTAGTCAACATGTTTCTGCCATAAGGGTGGAAATTACCAAGGCATTCGTCAGGACTAAACCCCGGCGGTATGGGCTCTCTAATCACCCACCCTGACCTGGGGACGTGAAAGTGAAAATTATAAAGGTGAAAAAAGTGCGTAAAAAAGAGGGAAGAGTAAAATACTCATTCCAAAAATACTCCGTAAATTTGGAGTTTCACCGCACTTTCAAAAGGGGCGCTACTAGCACCATGGGTCTCGGGAGGGGGTCGGAGCGACCTGGCACATCGCCCTCAGCGCTCTCGACCCGCTAGAAAACCTGCTTGTTGCCTCAATTCCGGACCCCGAGGGAGTATTTTTGGAATGAGTATTTTACTCTTCCCTCTTTTTTACGCACTTTTTTCACCTTTATAATTTTCACTTTCACGTCCCCAGGTCAGGGTGGGTGATTAGAGAGCCCATACCGCCGGGGTTTAGTCCTGACGAATGCCTTGGTAATTTCCACCCTTATGGCAGAAACATGTTGACTAGATAATATTTGAGTATTTCCTGTATTTTACCAACCCTGAACCTTGGCAATTAAATACAGACACTTAATACTCTTTGTTACGTGCCCTAGGGATCGCCTATTAAATTGTTTTTTTGATACCCTCTTTCAGGCACTTTTAACTCTTCACTGTAAACTAGAGCACGCCCTTCACACAAAACCAGCTCCGCAGTCTTTCTGGCGTCGTAGCACACCAAAGAGGCACTCGGCCTCTTTGGTGGGGCCCGATGATGAAGCATGACACTGACCAGGTCAGTGTGTGAGGGCTTTCTTTACAACCCAAATCGGGTTTGTTAACCATGTTCTGACTCCTCGAATTGTGGTCTGTTGCGATTTCTCCTGGTTTGGTCAGGAGATAGTTTTTGACCTCTCTTTTCTTGTTTACGTGTAGTTTATTACAAAGCCAAAAACAACTGGACATAAATACCCCTCAAGATGAGAATGTAGAAATACTTTGGAACCAGCATAAAGGCAAACCTTTGCATCCAATTCAAATCAAATAAATGTTTATTGTTTTAGTTAATTAAAACCGTAACAATTTGAATCCTATGTTAAAAAGGTTCGACAATAAAGTTATTGGGCCCGATTCACAGTACTAACTCAAGACAAAATCCTTAACTTACTACCATTTTGGTATTCACAGAAGGCACTTACTCATTTCGATATTCACAGAAGTTAGGAGTCCTAACTTTAGGACTCCTAAATGCCTTCTGTGAATACCGAATGTCTTAAAGTTAGGATTTTTCTCAGTTTAGAAATAGTAAAGTTAGGACTCCTAACTTTAGGACTCCTAAACTGAGAAAAATCCTAACTTTAAGACTTTCGATATTCACGGAAGGCATTTAGGAGTCCTAAAGTTAAATTGCAAGACATTTATAGTTTCTCCTAAGTCAAGTTAGAGAACAGAATTAGGTAGGCAATTAGGATAGCAGAGCAGGGGAACTGGAAGGGAGGAAATATAACAAAGAAAAATGTAAGAAATATAGGGGGAAAGCGGGGAAAAAGCAGGGAAAAAAGAGCAAGACAAAAGGGAGATGGTTTCACGTGTGAGTGAAAGCCAGACCAGACTTAATATAAGCTGGTTTCCCAAACAGAAAGATTACATTTAAACATGTCGAATGATGATAAAAGGAGAAAGTATGGAAATCAAATCCTGAGAGAGGGCTATTGTGCTAAAGTTAGGATTTTTCTCAGTTTAGGAATAGTAAAGTTAGGACTCCTAACTTTAGGACTCCTAAACTGAGAAAAATCCTAACTTTAAGACTTTCGGTATTCACAGAAGGCATTTAGGAGTCCTAAAGTTAGGACTCCTAACTTCTATGAATACCGAAATGAGTAAGTGCCTTCTGTGAATACCAAAATGAGTATGTGCCTTCTGTGAATACCAAAATGAGTAAGTGCCTTCTGTGAATACCAAAATGGTAGTAAGTTTAGGATTTTGTCTTAAGTTAGTTCTGTGAATCGAGCCCTTTGTTATTTTCCATAAAACCATAAAACTTTTTGTTTTCAATTAATAATATTCAAGTATGTACAAGAATGTGTCTTAAACAATTAATGGGTCCTTAGCATTATTTAGTCCATGTTCCACTATAAAATTAAAAGGATACATTACGGACATAATTCTAAATTGACAGAAGATCCCCCCCAAGTTCCGGCCTACCTTTTTTCAACATTACTGGGCAATGGCTAGGTGTCCAGTTTTTAATACCCGGTCATGTGAGATAAGGGACTTTATTAGTTGGCAGTTCATTAAGGTGTCCTTCGGATCGAACCCTGCTATAATAGCAGAGCTGCAGGTCCTTATTCTTCTGGTGTTCATTGCATTCCTTAATAAAGTGACTCGTGCTTTTAAAAGTTTGGGACATACACAGACTAAGTGGATGAAGTCCTCTTTATCGCCGCAGCATAGTCGCCATTCTTTCAGCCCTTTGTGGACCCAGGTTGGCTGGTCCACAATGGAAGGTAATTTTCCGAAGCAAATGGTCATCAGTTGTTGCTTTCGGTAGACCGAGAATGTGATGTTTAGGGGTGGTGCTGGCACGAGGGTCTTATAATTGTTAATTACCATCCAAGCATGCTTTCTCTTACTGAAAATGTTTTTGTCCGTTACCAAAGAGTGGAATTTTGCGCATCCAGTTTAAATGGTGCATCATAAACAAAACAATTCAAGAAGCAGGATACAGAGGGTCAGAAAGCATTAGTCCATGTTTCCCTGCATCGAGGGTTGATGTATATAAAGCATTAAACTATCCCTACACTAACTCAAAAATGACATCCCCACTTAAGCATCTTCGGGGAAAGGAAATAAAAGGTTTTAGCAAGTGGAGTCTTCCTAGGAAGTCTCTCTACCATCGATGGGCCAGAGAGCATAAAGCTATTGAAACAGAGCTTGTTCTGAGGTGCTCTGTCTCCGAAGGCAGGAGAAGTTGGCGCTTTCCCTACTCCCACCGAAGGCAGGAGAAGTGGGCACTTTCCCTACTCCCAACAACACAATATTGAAAAGAAACTTTCCCAAGATCCTGTGCAGGTCACGCCATCCGCTCTGGGTACTGTCCTAGTGGTAGGTTTCCATGGGACAATGGTGTTGTTTTTCTCACCACATTTGTCCTTGGTTCCCAAGCCTTCTCCTGTTCGAAGGACAACGGCCTTCCTTTATCGATTCAGACTGTACAAAGTAACTTTTCCTCTCCTTGCCTGATTAATAAAACAAAGACATTATTCTAGCTAACAAGAGTGCTTCTTTCACCTGCAACACAAAACAGGAGAAAGAACAAATTCTACAGCACAATGAAATTCAAACTTAATTCTAAAGCAAGAGTTTCCCGAGAAAATGCTATCGCTAATGAGATGCAGAGTAGGCGTTCCCGTGCAAAAAGCTGCAAAAAGACCACTCTGCAACATTCTCAACGACCAGCCAGATAAGCTATAAGATCCCAAAACATTCGATAAGGCGCGTTAGCAGCAGGAAATTAACACCTGCTCTGACCTGGTGTAAAGTCGGAGGGCATCATGCACTACAAAAGGGAGCCCAGCCCAGAGACACACCTGAAGTACAACAGATGCCATGGAGCCAACGATCATGCAGCTCGGAGCTCCAAGAGGGCCACAACAACAACCGCCACCCCCCCAAGCACCTCCCCCCTGGACCAACACTGAGGCAGCTCAGATAAAGACAGCGACCCTCAGAAAACGCACCAACCTCACAGACCCAACACCAGAGAATGTCATTTCCCACTGTAGACTCAAAGGGACAACCATCCACCGCATCCTAACCATCGTTGTCCACAGGGTGACAGTACCAACACAGCGGACAACCAACATCCCACCTCAGACAAAGCTGCTGGGCGTGTTGCACGTGTTTGCCTCTGGTACCCTCCAACCAACAACCGCCTGAGTCGGAGGAGTCACACAGCCAGCCCAATCCAAGTCCCTCACAATGGTACATGGATGATACCATCAGCTTGGTACCCCACTTTCTATATTTCCCACATACTGCGCAGCAACAGCAGGAGACCAAGCAAGGCATCTCCGCTACAGCTGGCTTCCCACACGTGTTAGGAGCAGTTGACTGCACACATGTCCTACTTGTGCCTCCTGGCAACACTGCACCTAATAACCGCACCAGAAAACACACGCCAACCACCCAGGCAGTGTGCATGATCCCTACATCTTCCGACAGTCCATCATCGACCAGCGATACCAGGATGGCACCCACGGAAATGCACTGCTCGTTGCCAAATACCAAATGAACACACCACACACCTCAACTCCACAATCATGCAACTCACAACACTGGGAATGCACACGTTACAAGCTCACATACAACATGCCAATCAACATGCACACGCACCAGACACGATAGCACAACTTACTGTGGGAACCTGAGACAGCCATGTACATTAGCCATCAACGTCATGGCACCTCAGCCAGGCATGGACCAGGCATGTGCAAAGGAGGCAAGTGACCGATGAATAAGAATGTACACAATGTCAAGCGTGGCGTGGATGTGATGGCCAGACTGCAGTATGCAGACCACACACATATCCATGTCGACAAACACCACTGGTGTTTGGAGTGTATTGGACAGTGGACGCAACAATGTCACCCCCAGCCAGTGGGGAAGATGGCAGAAATGTAGCTTGTTACTTCCCCCCGGTAAGCGTGAGCGGAGTGGGCTGGCCCCGAATACGCCAGGCCAGCATAGGGGGGGTGCATAAAAGGCACGTAACTCTGGGCGTGGTCCTCTTCCGGAATGCCCAACTGTCTGTCAGGGCGGCACCTCTCACCCCGCCACGAGGCCGACGCCGTCGCTGTGAGCGGTGTTGCCTGCGATTCTGTGCACCTGCTGCACCCCTGGCCGCTGGTCAACGAACCAGTCTTGCCCGCCTCTGTGCACCCAGGCTTCAATGCCCACCTGCCAACACTGGCGTGTGTCAAAGAGGGCCCACCACGTGCCAGAGCAAGCTCCAAGCCCGAGGCCCGCGACCCTGGCAGCCTCCTCCGACCATCACGGCCTTCGAGACACAGGCCTGCAGTACTCCTTTCTCGTTGACTAACTCCACCGGCATGTACAGCGGACTAGTAGGTCACACATTTGGAACTGAATTTTGATTACACCATGGCAGAGAACACTATTTATGGCAGAGTTTATATCACTGTACTCCCTTCGATGTAGTGCTACTAAGTCTGTGCATAGCATTACTACCACACGTGTCTGTAAGCCCACGCAAACTACTGCCCTCGGCCTACACTGCGGTCGAGTAGGTCACACATTTGGGACGGAGTCTTGATTTAGCAATGGCAGAGTTCATATGATTGTACTGGCATCATCGCAGACTGCATCCCCTCTCATCCCCGGTGCCACTAAGTCTGTTACCCGATATTCATGGACACTCTCAGGTTGAACTTTGGTGGCGTCTGAGTCTATGGGCTAGGGGATTGTCTTCAGCCTCATGTAGCTGATATCGATTTGGTGGTGAAAATGAGGCTGCAGCATTCCACTCCTCCATTTGCTGCTTTCGGACGGCTACTGCCCTCTGAATCATGACATGGAGGACACCTTCAACTGGCCCCCGCAACACTCCAACACATTCCCCTTGGACATCGTCGAGGACCCGGTCAGTCCGCGTGGCCCTTCTTCAGTGGACCGCAAGTGTGCATCCGGGGCCACTACCTCTGTGCAGCTCAAGTCATGAACCCTGTTTGATTCAATATTTTATGGCCTCTGAGACGATGGCCTTGGGGTCGTCAACTACATGTGTCTGTGGCCCTGCGCTGTCTGCTGCCTCCGGCCTCAACTGCAGTCCACCAGGGCTCACACATCAAATTGAGTCCTGACTGGCATGGATGTTGCATCACCGCAGGAGGCACACGCCACCTTCGCCAGGACCACCTCCAACTGCCAACTGCCAGATTTGAAACAGTCGTATAGACTTAACAGAGTTGCTCACACCTCTTGTGGATTCCATCATCTGCCTAATACCCTGCTCAGCACTCCAGGTGTCACTGACTCAGTCCACCGCAGCCCATGGGCCGTTACTGATTGAGTTTTGTGCTGTGGAGAGGTTACGCAGCAACGTCACCTCAGGCAGTGTGGGAGACCTGGGTGATGATGAGGAAGATGATGTAGGTGTAACACACCCCACTGCAGCTGCATCAGGTATATCCCGAAGGGACACCATCCTAGACAATTTGTACACATGAGCGCGCTCAGCTCTAGTGCCACAACCTCTGTGCATTAACAAATGCAACAAAATGTACTTGCTCCGGCTACCTCCATGTTACTCAGCAGTTGTCTCTGTTATGCTGGTGTTTTCAGTTTCCGTTTTCATGGTGTTCACTGTTCAAGCTGTTGCCAGCACCTACCACTCTGCGCGGGCTGGCTTATAATCACCCCACACACATCCAGCACAGGAGTCACTGTACGTGTGGCCCTGCCATTAAAGGGGCCAGACGCACGCGCCCGTAACCAGTTCCACATACTATCTGCGTGTGTCCGTGTGGTCATGATGCATGCATGAGGGCCCTGGGCCCTATGACATTACTTTGTGCTGTGTACAGCGGACGCAGACATGTCACTGCAGGCAGCGGGTTAGCGCTTGGACATGTAGCTTTGTCGTCACCCACTCAATACGTAAGAGGAGTGGACTGGGCCGTCACACGCAGGGCCAACCTGGGTGTGTGAATGATAATTGTGTGCCTCTGGGCATGGTTCTGAACTGGAAATGTGCATATGTATGTGTCTCTGTAGCAGTGTGGGTCTCCATTGTGGGGTGTAGGTGGTTCCTGAAGGATATGTAAATTGATACTTGTACAGCGCACTACTCACCCGCAAGGGTCTCAAGGCGCTTCTACGAATACCGCTGGGGAACCCATCCTGGCTTTCCCTGTGAGGTGTCCACTCCTGGGCACCCCCAAGGTGGAGGCCAGGCATCCTTAGCGTTGTGGGGGCCGTCGTGGAAATTAAGCAAGCAAGCTATTGCCCAGAGTTGCAGAGTGGGACCCATGATTGGAATAGGCACCGAGGCGAGAATTATCAGGTC
Source organism: Lissotriton helveticus (assembly GCF_964261635.1). Lineage (NCBI taxonomy): Eukaryota > Metazoa > Chordata > Amphibia > Caudata > Salamandridae > Lissotriton > Lissotriton helveticus. The sequence continues at coordinate 61,336 of NW_027611671.1, read as the reverse complement.
CGTGGAATTTTGAGCCCAAGACCCGCCGAAGCGGGGAATTGAACCCTGGTCCCGGGCTAGACCTCGGCATCAGGATCTGCCGCTCTAACCATTGAGCCACACTTCTCCAATGTTAGATATTAGATACCCACGTGTGGGATCTAGTTTGTCTTCCATGGGTTGGGACCCCACCCGCACCTGTTCGGCCACCTCCTTTTGGCATTCTGATACCTGGCATTGGAATGGCATGTGTGGCTCGGTGAAGTGTTGCGAGCCAGCCGTGCTTGTGGGCGCTTCCTGCTCTGTGGTCTGTGCAGGGGCTGGGTTCTCCTCTATGTAGCTTGTCTGCCCTGGTGGTGGGTTGCCTGATGGGATGTCCATGAGCTGTTGTAGGGCATTGGTATTGAAGGTATGGTGGTCTGCTCCGGCATCACTGATGAGTTGTCTGGTCTGCTCTGCTGGAGGTGTTGTTTGTCCCTCTGCAATGTGAAGGGGAGATGCATTTTGACATTGTGTTGACATGTATGTTGGCGCATTGTTCTTATTTACATGCAGACTGTACGGCAATGTACATTGTGACTGTTTGGGAGGTGCTGGATTTTGATGGTGGACAGTGGACATTTGGACTACATGATGGATGTGAGGTTGTATGCGTACATTTCCATCTCATAGTTTCCTGCTCTGTTAGATGGACTTGGCCTGTTTCTGCGCATGTACAGAGCCAGTTGTGTCCTCTGTTCTGCTGTGTCGGGGTTGCGCATTGTGCCACATTGTCGTCAATGTGGATGTGCTGTTATTGTGTGTGTGTGCTGCAGTGGGCCACAGGGATCAGGGACATGATCCAGGGTCATTGTGGGTGTGCAGTGTGCTACACATCATTGTGCATGTGTGCCATTGGGCCCATCTTCCCCCGTCCCCGGTCGTTACTTGCTCTGTTGATGTTGTGTCAGGTCCTCTCGAACTGTCTCCGTACTCCCAGCTACTTGCACCATCTCCACACTGATGACTGTGGCCTCCGTTTCATCAGTTCCTCCTGTGGTGCAGGACTCCTGCCTCCTGTCGCCGTTGCTGCCTTCCTGTTGGCAGCGGGTTTGTCCTTTGTTTGGTTTTAACATCATGCCAACGCCTCTTGGCCTCCTCCATTGACCTCCTTGACACTCCAACTGCATTCACGGTAGTCTAAGTGTGGGTCAGTTGATGGTAATGTTCTGTCACCTCTGTGATGCTGATCTGGTTTGCCAGTCTTCCTCTCCCTCTTTTCCTTGGCCTTCTCCGACCCCTCTGTTCCTTGCATGTGGTCTGTGGGGCTTGTGGGGTTCGGGTTGGCCTCTGCACAAGGTCTGGGTGCATCCATGTTGCTACGCACTTTGGATTCTTTTTGGTGTGTTCTTTTTGTTGTTTTATAGAGCATTTTACCGCTAGATGTGTGGGATTTGCAGGCCTGATGCTGGTTTTCGCTGTTTTTTGTATCGCGATTGGCCTCATCACAAGTTTTTTTTCGTATTTCACATTTTTGCGTCGTCGCGTTGACTTATCACGAATATTTGATGCGTTGTCTGGGCCTATCGCATGGTGCCTCCGTGTTGTGAATACTTAGTTAACACGGCGTTCTTTTCCCACGATAGACTGCGCTGTTGAAAGTTGCGTTAAGTTAATTTTGTGATGGTTATCCCACGTTCTTGAGAATATCCGCTCGACTGTGTAGCTATAATTTATCCCAACTCACTAAAGGCTGGCTTTTATGCAGCCTCAAATTCAGCCTGTGAGGCACTCTCCTTTAGTTTCAGTCTATCCTATCACCACACGTTTAAGGGCATTCTACTATATAGACCTCCGGGACCCAGGAGCACCTTCTTAGCCTCTATTGGCAATTTGCTGGAAGAGGGGCTCTGTACTGACTCTTTTACGATCATGAAAGGATTTAACTATCATTTGGAAGCACTCATGGAACCAGATACAGTGGCTCTTTTAGACATGATGAAGAGTGGTGACCTTAGTCAACAGGTGACAGGCCCCACCCATATATTCCAGGGCACACTCTGGATGGTATATTTTCAAACCAAGAAAAACCAAAGGAAATGATGGACGGAGCGTTGACAATACAAGCACTCACCCCCAGTCAACTGATCTGGGTTTAATCCATCACCGTTCTTTAGCCCACTCTGCCACCCCAGTTCAGACATGGCCATATGCAAATCAGTCTGACCCTGTGCCTCATGGGAACTGTCCAGCCCGAACTGCCAAGCCATGCCTTCCCTGGACCGGAAACAAGCTACAGAGGACCGGTTTCTGGCATTTCAGCCGTCTTCAGCCCGGCTTGCTTGAATCCAGTGGCAAAGTGAGCAAGGGACTCACGTCTGAGCATACCCTGCCAACTTATGGCGAACAAAGAAAAACCAAAGGAAATGATGGACAGAGCATTGACAATACAAGCACTCACCCCCAGTCAACTGATCTGGGTTTAATCCATCACCGTTCTTTAGCCCACTCTGCCACCTCAGTTCAGACATGGCCATATGCAAATCAGTCTGACCCTGTGCCTCATGGGAACAGTCCAGCCCGAACTGCCAAGCCATGACTTCCCTGGACCGGAAACAAGCTACCGAGGACCGGTTTCTGGCATTTCAGCCGTGTTCAGCCCGGCTTGCTTGAATCTAGTGGCCAACACGACCTGCACAGCCAGCAGCTTTGTCTGCGGAGGTATGTTGGTTGTCCGCTGTGTTGGTACCGTCAGCCTGTAGGCAATGGTGGTCAGGATGCGGAGGAAGGTTGTCCCTTTGAGCCTGTAGTGGGTAATGGCATTCTCTGGTGTTGGGTCTGTGAGGTTGGTGCGTTTTCTGAGGGTTGCTGTCTTTGTCTGTGCTGCCTCAGTGTTGGTCCGGGGGTGGTGGTGATGGGTGATGGGGGTGGTGGTGGGAGTTGTGGTTCTCTTGGGTGTCCGGCCAGCATGATCAGTGTCTCCATGGCATCTGTTGCCCTTCACGTGTGGCTCTGGGCTGGGCTACTCTTTTGTGGTGCAGGCTGTCTTCCGACTTTGCACCAGGTAGGAGCAGGTGTTACTTTCCTGCTGCTAACACACCTCATTGCGTGTTTTGTGATTTTATCTTCGATCTGGCTGGTCATTGAGAATGTTGCAGTGTGGGTTGTCGCGGCTTTTGGCACGGGAACGGCTACTCTGTATCTCATTAGCGATAGTTGTGGGGGTCATCTGTGGCAATGTTTTTTGCAGCTGCTATCGCTGGTAAACTGGTGATATTGGCTGTTAGCACCAGCTTGTGAATGGGTAGATAAAATTATCGTGACTTTGACTGCGATAAAGTGCCGATAACTCGGCGATGGCTCCTTGATAATATGCCCCAGTGTGTGCTAACAACCAGTATCTACCTTGGGCTAGCAACCCATAGCTGTTACCCTGTACTGTTGCAGGTGGGTTTCTTGCAGAAGGACAATGTCTGGGTCGTGTCTAACCAGCAATTTCACCACAATTTCCATTTTAGCCTATTGCCAAGACCGTTAACATTCCATGAAAGGATTCGGAAGGTCAAATGACCTGGGCAAAGGAGCATGGTATTGTACCTTATGGTTGTTTCCAATGTTCCAGCTAATTATTTCTGCTATGTGCAGCAATAAAGGTGCTGCGTGTGCTGCTGCCAAGGCTGCGTGCACTGAAGACAAGCCAATAACAATGTAATTTATTATTTGATTAATTAAAAATCATTACACTGTGTATAAAAATGTTAATCAAGCTTTTCGCACTGCCCTCCTCTCATCGCAATCATTAAGAATGTAAAAGTTACATATTAATATTTACATTTAGATACAAACGAGGAAACCATCATGTTAGAACAGGTTCAAAGTAGCGCTACGTTGCGTAAGTGTTCATAGTCTGGCGCAAAATCAAAATGTTAAGTTACTATGGTGCTAAGTGCTATATTATCCAACCGTTCATCAGTGAAGCAGTGATTGGTAAATTGAGGCTCTGAATCGAATTATCTCATTGCATGCTATACTTACATGGTTTTAGGGTGGAGTTCAGAGTTACAATAATCTATGGCAGGCAGTTGATGTTACATATTTTCACTCAACCCCACAACTTAGCGTTCCTTATTCCTTGAACAGGGTTCCACAGGGGAATATTAGCAAGAACCTCATTAAAATTATTGCCGTTTTAGTGGCAGGAAACTGCTAATATGCGTTATAGAATTCCAATAGAAGCCCAGGTTAGATGTCCTGCACATCTAACCTGGGCTTCTATTGGAATTCTATAATGCATATTAGCAAGCCCTTATCGCCATTTTAGCTGCAGTTTCCTGCTGCTATAATGGCGATAATTTTAACGAGGTTCTTGCTAACATGCCCCAAACTTCTTAAGAATTACACAGTCTTTTGATTTAAAACGAGTGCCCTACGTTGCATGTAGAGTAGTGCTTGGAGGAAGCAGAGTCAGCCCTGAGCTGTGCTGTTAGCTTTGTAAGAGGATTCGGTGTTATGAGACTGAAGTGGGACTTGCAAAATCACCAGATCAGGAAACTAAGGTGCGACAAATGCTGATTCAGTTGTATACTGTTGTTGTGTTCGCCTGTAGCTATTTTCTCATTTTGACACGGCCGGAGCAGAGTTTTCTGAATAGCCGATAGACTGCTTGAACTTGCAATATGCAAGGTGAATGAAGAGCGTCAAACTGATGTTTAGGCCGTATTCTCTGGGTTCAATGCCGCATTTATGACCCGCCTGTAGGACTGGACTTCCAGTTTGCTCCACTCAGGCCTCAACCGTCCTGCAGCTACTCCTCAGTCCACAAATGGGGGTGAGATGGTCATGGTCGCACGGTCAACATCCCTTGAAGTCCTCTCAGTGACAGTGGGCTACCAGTCACCTGGTATAGTGGTCACAGCCAAATCCTTCACTGGGAAATAACTAAGCTCCTGGATGACCGAGCAGCACTCAGACGACTCTTCCGGATGGACTTAGTGCACTCTGGGGCAGAATTGAGCATTGGGTCTAAGTCCCTGGGGCTGCATGGCGGTGATTGATGGCAGCTTGGAGATTCTGGGCTTCCAACTTGCCCCAGCGCGCTTCCCATCTATTGTGGCCCTGCGCTGTGAACAGGAGGTCAGCCAACTGACGCTTGGAGTCGCTTAGCTTTAGCTGGACTCTGGAGACAACTTCTCCCTGAGTAGCACACAGCATAACATAACATAACATGTGTATTTGTAAAGCACACGTTCACCCAGAGGTCTCTTGGCGCTGAATAACAGATGTTCATTGTTACACAACTCAATGGTACTCATTTTATCGACCTTAGATGGATGAAAGGCTTAGTGGACCCGCGGGGATTTGAACCTATGACCATGAGGTCGAACACACGCCCCTGCAATGGACGCATTAGTCCACTGAGCAACAAGACCCGGCAGGCGCGGCCCCTCTTTCTTGTGAGCCACCAAGTTCAGCAGGTGAAGCCCATGCCCATCCAGTCGAGATCTGGGTTCCAGGGATGCCCCCATTTATGCTATGACAAGGCCCTCAAGCTGGGATATGGTTGGTAGTCAATGGGCGACTAGATTTCCTCCCTCCTGACAACCACTTCCTGGTAAACCGGTTTGACAACTGGCTTTCACTTCCCTGTCCCTAGTGCCAGCCTGTCTGCCTAACCAATGGAGCAGTCCCTCTCCCAAATGTTACCCATTTACATTTCAAATACGGCTTCTCCTTAGAAGCTCGCCATTTGAGACTACACCTGTGTGCCTTCCTGCAAGAGGGAGGTAACGCCTCTCTCCAGTGCAAGCCCCTATTGCCTCCATCCTGGGTGTTGTTAGCACGCCTCCCCAAAAGGGCAGAAAGGTATCTCGTGGACAGGCTTCTCAACCAACCGTTGAGGATACAAGAGATTGAATGCAACAAAGAAGGACTATGCAGAAGATGAACGCTACAACAGGTTACACTTATTTCGACGTGTGTCAAGTCAGGCTTAGTGCAACAAGTTGATTGATACTTGGAGTATCAACTGTGGTCGCATCATTCAGGAGTTAGCACAGATGAAGGGTCAGCGCGTAACCCTGTACTCGCCAATAGGGCAATCAAGTCCGTCCACAAATGTTTTGTGTTTTTTCTGTCAGAACATAAAAAATACATGTTCTGCTCATGAACAATGTTGCACCCTGCTTTAGGGGTCGGTAGGCTTGACCTAGGGGTGGTGTGCACATATTGTAGAGGGAGGTTTGTCTTTGCTGTAAATGGCAAAGCTGGCTTAGCAGTTTGACTGCTCTTCCAGTCTGCAATGACTGATGGGAGACTCGTTTCACCTATGTCACACCCAGGGTTGCGCAACAGGAGACTCTCTAAATTACATGTCCTGGATACCATATACTAATATGGCATAAGCTAACTTAAGTTAAGTTAGCTTATGCCAATTGGGTATAGTCAATGTAACATACACATTTTGGGGTCCGGGCCCTGGCACAGAGGTCTGGTTGGCGGTCCAAAAACAGCAGCATCAGTCCGAAAACCTGGGGGTGACCATCCAAAAAGAGGCATTGCCTTAAACATAATGTGCACAGGGATGTTTACACTAGGAGCTAGGTTTGTGCACAGAACAAGAACTTTACACGAGGACAATAGGCCTCCCTTCTTGTGACACTGTTGGAAAGGTCTGTTCTCAACTACTGAGTCACAAAACATGGTACGCTGCCACAACTCTTTTACATACTAAACCCATGACAGAGACGGTAGTCCCAAGTCCAACAAGTAAGGACATGCCTGTGTTGCTCCTCCAGGTCAATGGCAGGTCCAGCACCTCACTCATGTCAAAGGCCAGGTCAAGGCTTCACACTCACACACAGACACAAGATTAGCCTGACACTGGGGTAAAATAAAAAAACTGGGGGCATATTATCAAGACAGGCGATAAAATGATCGCCGCTTTATCGGCAGAAAACGGCAGATAAAGCGGTGATAATGGGCTTAATAATATGCTCTATGGAATTCCAATCGAAGCCCATGTTAGATGTGAAGACATATTTATAGACACGTATTTATAGCCAGTGACAACAAAAGCTCTCAAAATAATTCTGTGAACATTCTCCCCAAATTCTCAGTAGGGTTTGCCAGGTAACCAAGACATACTGCAGTATAGGTCACTTACTTGCCCTTATATTGGCCCAGTACAGAAGGGGATGGAATTCCAACATAGTGGCATATAAATGTAAACGTTAAGCTCCTATAGGACTATGGGATTACTAACTCTCATAAGAACCCACTGAATTCTCCTTTACAAGTTACATGTGATAACAGCTCGAGCAGGTCCCTTTCAGTGCACTGGTGGAGTGGTTCCACAGACTGTATGTTCGTATAGAGGCCGAGGACAGTCGCCCATATTATCAAAAATGCTTAAAAACCTCTAGCAGTCCGGGTCATAGATATAGTGGCATTCTGGATATGATCTCTGAAGAAGCGTTTAGACAAAAATACATCACTTAAATTACATAGTTGTATAACTGTTCACCCTACCAAGGTGCTCGCAGTTTTATGAGAAACTCGTTGTACTGGGTTCTTTCATTTCACACCCTTTACAGGTACTGTTGTTATAGATCTAATACCCTCTATCGCTCAGAATAATAAGTAGCACCATATAAGAATCTTAGAAAAGTTAAAAAATGTAAAAATTAAATAAAGTACTAAATATTCTGTGGCATTTATATGGATTATTAACAAGAGGAGAGCTAGGAAACACGTTTGTTTGTAGCTTCCCTCAAATAATTAGATATAGATTGGGTTAAAACAACTGAAATAAATTCCTAGAAAATGGAGTGAAGCTCTGACCTCAGTATTACTAGTAGCATTTCTGTCTCTATCATCACAGGAGAGCTAGTACAATTGAAAGCAAAGAAAATATTGCAGTTTCTAGAAATACGCAAAGAGGAGCCCCTCTGAGACCAGACTGGACCCTCTAATGCCATCAATTCCAGGATCCCTGGTAAAAGCAGTCACGCCATCGAGTCTGGATCCGTCTAATGCCACCTATGCCAGGCTCCTGTTAAAAGCACAAATTATCTTGACAGTTTAGGAAGCAATCTCATTTAACTCCTCTTTCTGTACCATCAGCAGCCAAATACCATGAACTCATATAAAAGTTTATTTGTTTTTATTACATATCAAAAAGCACACATATTTTATTAACTTGCAAAATATAGTCATTTTGTATCATTTTTTATTTTATTCTAGCTGTCTTCTGAGTGTGCAATCAAACTCTTTATTCTCTTTTCCTATGTTCAACAATAATTTCAAAATTAAACTCCATTAGCCATCGGCCCTCGACAATACTCCCAAAAAGATGTACATGGTGACATTGTAGGCTTTATTTTCTGCCTGTCTATCACACAACGCGAGCCTCTGTGCAGCCTGATGAAAGGTTAGCATTCGACCTGTTTTACTTAACCATCAAGATTTGAGACCTATCAAGAACTACATCTTAAACAGCTTTTTCTCCTAGCAATAAGTTTGCCATCATGCACTGATCCTGTCCTTTCACCAGTTTGGTTGAATGATGTTCTGTAAAAATAAACACCTTAAAAAAAATGTACATTTATATTATACAATTAATCTAACAGCAAATCATTCAGTCCGGCGAGCCAGCAAATCTCCCATGGATCCAGGTAGACGTTGCACCTCTGGGGAAGTGCGGCCATGGTTGCTGCATTTAGAGATTCATGTGATGGTGGAAATGACCATAATTTCTCCTGCATCGGGTCAAGCATTAAATCTGAGCGCTACAGCTAACATTTCCTACTTTTACGTCTTGTGCTCCTGGACAGTGTTCTCTGTCTGTTGTCATGGTCCTTTTTGGTCAAAGGCAGGTTTGTGTTTGTGGACAGCCCAGCAGAACTCACCACAAGGATGTTTGGTTTATGGGTTATGTCATGAATCTCTAAAGTTATCTGAAAATAGCATTGTCCTTAGTATAGCTTTTACAGGTAGTACAATAAGGTATATGTGGATGTTTTTCTTTATAACTATTTCACAGAAAGAAAAAACATCTTTTATTTATTTAGCCCACACTGTGCTAGTCTCCCAATGTGTTTACGGGTATTTTATGCGGAGAGAAATGAACATTGCAGACACCTACAATGTTAGAATTCTACAAATAACTATTTTTTTCCTTTTTCAGCTATTAAGGGACTTTTATTTTCTACTTTTTATTATCTGGGATTGGAATGTCCCACATAATTAAAATTTTATTATTTGTGTAAAACCATAATCTACCATAACTGCAAGTCTTGCGCTTACCTGTGTGTCAACAGATGGGTCCGAATTATTGTTGATGTGCTTAAAGGATTGATTATAATTATAATCCACATTTGTAAAGTGCACAATCACCCGTAAGGGTCTCTAGGCGCTAGGGGCCGTCGGGAAGATTAAGCAAGCTATTGCCCAGAGTCACATGGTGCTGGGCTAACCTGCCGCCGCTGCCGGGGATCGAACTGTGATCCCCAGATTCCGGAGTCAGTCGCCCTAGCCGCGGCGCCACACCTCTTCCCTACATTCACTTCACTTGTGACCCGTGTGCGTTCACTAAAGAATCATTACTGTTAAGTACTCACGAAAAGTACTTCCAATGTCACTGCACTCGAATGGTTTAAAAAAACAAAACTTTATTAGCTTTTTATGAAACTTATACATGACACAGAGTGAAAACATTACCCAGCATATGGTCAGGTACATTAGGCAACGTGGTCTAACATGGCATACATAATAGTACACACATGGCTGCATTGCCTCCGCATCATGCACACTGAAAAGAATAAGCACTGAAGGAAACAGAAGCAACAAGCTCAGATAATTGGAGGTATGCAGCAGTGGAGGGGGGCAGCCCCAGAAGGGGATCTGCGACGCAAAGGAATCTCACAAGACAGGGAACAAGGAGGAGGGGAAGAGGAGTGAGGGCAGGGAGGGGCAAGAGTGCACCACAAGGGTGGCAAAGGCAATATCCCGCGGTGGGACGGGAGCGCCACAAAGAGGAATGGGAAAGAGCCCTGGGGGTCCCAATTACTAACAAAAAATATAAATATATGCTGTCCTAGTCTTTGAAAAGGCCTCCCAATGTGGTAAGGCCCGCCCTGGTACACTGGACCACATCATTCCTCAACTGGAGTGCAGGGCAGCCGGATATCACCAGAAGGATGATTAATTGGCCTGGTGTGTAGGAGTCTATGTACAATGCTTGGTGGTATAGGTGTCCCCGCCCCCTTTATGGTCAACCACCTTGCAGCCAAGTAACCACCTCAGGTGGAGATGATCTCCTGAACTAATGTCCCAGTTCTGACAAACTGTCTCCAGCCAGCGTGTCGGCCATTGCAATTGGGCTGCTACATAATTCTCAACGTTTTTGACCCCACCCTTGGCCAGCGGGCCTATAATTTGGTGATCGTGGCCCTTAGCCTCCCATTGCCCCATATCAGTACAATCAAGGGTGAGCACAGTCCTGTGAAATACCCATGGTACAAAAGGACTGGGATGGCCGAGCAGGAGTTCCAACATTTTGGAGAAAGCTATGCACCCATAGGGAAGAGAGGGAGGCATGTCCGAAAGATAGGGAGCCACTCACGGTGGACAATGACCTCCCTATATTGCCATCTACCAGGTCTGTCAGTGTGATAAACTCTGATTCCCAGATGTGTAAAGGTGTCATAGTTCCAGTAGAGGGGGTGCGGGGAAGTCTCTGTTGCTGCTCGCCTGCAGTTGCTGGCAGGGGAAAGAGATGGGATTTGTCCCAGTTCACTCTGAGGCCAGAGTGATTCAGTCAAAAGGAGGCGCTGAATATTGTGTTCATCCTCAAGAAGGTAAACTAATGCGTCGTCAGCTTATAATGAGACTATATGCCACTGGTCCTGCTGTGTAGAGCAAATGCAAGGGGGTCCATGGCCAGAGTGAAGGTGATAGGGGACAACCCTTCTGTGTGCCACGCTCATTGTGTAGTAAGTCAGATATGGTAGTGCCTATCTTCACCCTCGCCACCGGTATGTTATAAGGCAACACAACTCATATCAGGAACTTCGGTCGCACCCCAAGTCAGAGAAGGACCTCCTTCAAGTAAGCACCTTCTCCCCCAGAGTTTCGAACACCTTCTCTATGTCGAGGACAGCTACCCAGAGATTAGCACCAGATTCTCTTGCCCAGGTCATTATCCCGAAAAGGCGGCATGAGTTTAAAAAGATGTTTCTATCAGGGATGAAACCATTCTGGTTGAGATCTATTAGATGTTGTGCTATTAGTATCAAACTATTGGCCAGTACTTTCCTGAGAATTTTATGTTTGTATTTAAAAGGGACAATGGCGATAAGACCTAATCAACAAGGGACCACGGTCAGGTTCGGGCAGCACCACAAGCACTGTTCCCATAATAGATTGTGGGAGTATTCCCACCGAGTAGGCAGATTCATAGACCTGGAGGAGTTGTGGGGTCAGCTGTGATGCAAAAGCATCATAAAATTCCACGGGCCATCCATCCTCGCCCGGGGTCTTACAGCATGACATTTGGTTAAGTGCCCAAGATATTTTGACTGTGGAGAGCTGGGCTTCGAAGTCTGCCAGTGGGATGCCTGTAATTGAGGGAGATGCAGTGATTCCAAGAATGCCCATATTGCGGAGGCGTCGGTTATTACTAGAGCGGCATACAGTGTATTGAAGTAGGAGCAGAAAGTGAGGTTACTCGCTTCCTGGGAGTGAATGATAGTGCTGTGATACGAGTCCTGGGCGAGTCTGAACGGACGAGCCAGGCAAGAAGTCTGCGCATCTTGTCCCCACCACGTGTTTCCTAGCCACGTGCTCCTTGTAGTCCAGGGCACCCAATTTAATTAAAGTAGTACTGTGTGTGAGCCTCGCCTGCGTGAGTGGAAGCTGTACGTTTAGTGGGTAATAGCAGTTAGTCTGTTCTAATTTCTGCTTCCACTCGTTGAAGCTCCCCCTTGCAGCATTAACTTAGTGCCATAGACTGTTTTGATGGCTAGACCTCTAAGGACCACTTTGAATGTGTCCCACTCTATCAGAGCATCTGACTCAGTAGCCCTGTTTTCCACTTCAGTGCAAATCCAGACAGTCAGAGAGAGCAGTGGTAATGGTGCGTCTTGTAAAGCGTCCACTGGTACGTGACACATCGGAATGCAGGCAGGCCCCATGAGAGTGAGAGCTGGAGTGGGTGGTGATCAGAGGAGGTTCGCCCAAGGTGTTCAGCCTGTGACACCCTGACAGTTTATCAGCACTGCAGTAGAAGAGATCAATTCTGGTGAGGAGGTTGTATGAACTTGTAATATGAGAATTCCCTAGATACTGCCCATACCTGAGCATGAGATCCCCATTGCTGCAGGTGTTTTGTCAATGAAATGGACTTTGCATCAGGGATTGGTAAATGGGATCTAATACCACATCCACAACATAATTATAATCACACCCCCAAAAGCCCGGAGTAAGTGTGGCAGTTGGTAATACTGGAGTCCTGGAAATGGGCCGGGTAGGAGTTTGTGGCATACAATGATACAAGGGAAATGCGAAACTCATCTAGCCACCCTTCAACCACCACATGCCTCCTTTCGGGATCGGTTTTAGTATGCAAAACTGATTGAGGCACCCATGAAGCAACACAAATCAAGATACTCCTGGCATATCTCGAGTACGTGGGCACCACCACTGTACCCCTCCATCTCCTGTGCACCCCCTTCAGACCAGGGGAAAATAGGTGGGTTTCTTGAAAGCAGGCTATGTGTACACTGCGCCTCCTCAGGTATTAATAAATGCGATACCTCTTAACATAGATGGATATGCCTATGACATTCCCGGCAAAGTGATTACTGACCTGCATGATTAATGTAACAAGAACGGAACCCATGCCCACCCCACCCACAGCATGGGCCCCTCCAGCCCCACATCAATGCTTACCATTAAGAAAACATGAATACATAAAAAGCAAAAAATGCTAAATCAATACTGCAACTTCCTTTCCCAAGCCACTACACCAATGGGCAATACGCTGATGGGGTAGAAATGACCCAAAAATGAAGAGGACCCATGTGTCCAGTCCACTGCCGGCTCTGGGGCCCCCCGCTTATGATCTTTAGTAAAATACGTATAAAGTACAGCCTACTAGTATGGCCCCAACTAAGCGAGGGCAACCTCCTGGTGCAATTCGCTCAGCAGACGTAGCAACCCGTTGAGGTGGCTCATACCAGAGCATCAGCTGACATGGGTGTGAAGTCTGGGCCTCTCCGCAGCAGAGCGTCCATCAGATCAAAGTCCGTAAACAATGCTGCAAGGTCTAGTCCTTCAGCCCCGACCGAGGGTGGGGGGAGGGAATGTGTTGTATTTTTCAGTTGTGGCAACAGCCTGAGCCCTCTACCTGGCCGCTTGTTCCTCTGTGGGGCCTGCCCTCCTGTCTCTGCCCTGAGGTCGCCAACATCTCTGCGCCTGCCAGACCCCAGGTTTTCCCATATCTCTGGATGGTGACACAATGTCCTGGCCCTAAAGCCAGGTCCACTCTCCCCAGATCAGACTTATTGGCCACACAACCGGCCCATACAAAACATGTAGCGGAGCGAGAATTCTGCCACAGCTTAAGTGGAGGGGGGACCCCCCACATAGGACTCCTCCGTGGTAGGAAACAACATGGTGCAACACGTTATGTTCGCAGAATTGCGGCAGCCCATCAGAGTCACAAGGGAGAGGATTGAGCCCTTTCATGATCGCCGCTCTCTGCTCGGGGCCCCAATCGTGCAGGCAATGAAGACTGGAAGTAGGGGTCGTCTGCAAGGCTTCGTCCAGCGCGTCTAAGCTGGGAGGGTGCAGTCATTGGGGGTGCCACACACACAATGCCGGCAGCAGCTCAGCTGATTCCTTCTGGCTCGTGCATCAGACTTGCTCAAGTCAGGCAGTGCAGATGATCCTCAATTGTAGCCCAGCAGCAGGAGGGCCCCACAGCTCGGACCACGCCTGACACGGCAAGGGCAGGTCCAAATCACCGCTCAAGCTCCTCTTAGTCAAAGCGGAGAAAGCCTAGTTGAGATGTAGGCTCTGCCCACACCCGAGGCCGTGCCTTGGTCAGAGTATACAGGCTGATTTCTGGGTGGGCCAAATCTTAGGGCAAGCTGCGAGCCCGCACCACAACACAACAGGCTTCAAGGGTGAGGTAAGTGGGAAGCAGGGTGCGCCGGAGGAAGGATCCTTGGAGGATGGATGGCGATGGACTGGGCTCACGGAGATCAGTTTGTTGCAACTTACTCAGATGCCATCTTGACCACGCCCCCTTCCTCTGAGTGTGTTTGCAGATGTCTTTGTAGTGTTGATAATTGACAAAAGCTCTTCACATATTCACTGCGTTTGAATGTTTTTTCCCCGGTGTGTGTTCGCTGATGTCGTTTTAAGTGTCCTGATTGACTAAAACTTTTCCCACATTCACTGCACTCAAATGATTTTTCTCCTGTGTGCATTCGCTGGTGTCTGTATAGGATTGAGGACTGACTGAAGCTCTTCCCGCATTCACTACACTTGAATGGTTTTTCCCCTGTGTGTGTTCGCCAATGACTCCTTAATGCTGACAAGTCCCTAAAACGACATCCACATTCATTGCAACGATATGTCTTTTTCCGAATGCGTGTTGTCTGAGGCTGTTTCAGGCTCGATAAAGATCTAAAATTCTTCCCACATTCATTATTCTTGAATAGGTTTTCTCCAGCGCGTGTTTCCGGAGGAATCCCTAATGATAATGATTCACTAAAACAATTTCCACGTTCACTACAATGGTGCAGTTTTTCCCTTGTGTGTGTTCTATGATGCTTTTTTAGGTTTGCTGATTCACGAAAGCTCTTCCCACATTCACTGCACTTGTAGGGTTTTTCCCCTGTATGTGTTCTCTGATGTCTTTGTAGGTTTGAGATTTGCCTAAAGCTCTTCAAGCATTCACTGCACTTGAATGGCTTTTCCCCTGTGTGTGTTCGCTGATGGATCCGGAGATTTGAGGAAGCAGTAAAACTACTTCCACATTCATTGCATTGGTATGGTTTTTCTCCTGCAAGTCTTTGCTGATGTCTTTGGAGTTGTGATAACTGACTAAAGAGCTTCCCGCATTCACTGCAGTTGAATGGCTTTTCACCTCTGTGTGTTTGCTGATGTCTTTGTAGGTGTGATAACTGATTAAATGACTTTTCACATTCACTGCATGTGAATGGCTTTTCCCCTGTGTGAATTCTCTGATGAATCCTTAGCTTTGAGGAATCCCTAAAACTACTTCCACATTCAATGCAATCATACGGTTTTTCCCCCGTATGTGTTATATGATGCCTTTTTAGGTATGCCGATTCAGAAAAGTTCTTCCCACATTCACTGCACTTGAATGGCTTTTCCCCTGTGTGCATTCTCTGATGAATTCTTAGGGTTGAGGAGTTACTAAAACTACGTCCACATTCATTGCATTGGTATGGTTTTTCCCCTGTGTGAGTTCGCTGATGGCTTTTTAGGCCGGATAATCGAGTAAAGCATTTGTCACATTCATTGCACTTGAATGGCTTTTCCCCGGTGTGAGTTCTCCAATGCATCCTTAGGTTTGAGGCTTCACTAAAACTACTGCCACATTCATTGCAATGGTAAGGTTTTTTCCCTGTGTGTGTTCGCTGATGCCTTTGTAGGTCTGATAATCGAATAAAGCTCTTCACACACTTAGTGCATTTGAATGATTTTTCTCCTGTGTACGTTTCCTCGTGGCACTGTAGAAGGGATGACAAACTAAAGCTCTCACTGCTTGCATATGACTCTTCTTTCTTGGTAAGTGTCTGTGGGTCATGTATGTATTTGTCTACATCACATGATTGTGTTTCCTGATGGGACGACATGCTTGTTAAGGCCCTTGTACTATCCTTACATTCCCCTTATGTGCGTCTTATTTTTCATGTCTTCTCTCTGATTAAAAAATAAAATGATCACTAAATACTTGCTACACTCATAACATGTGTAAAGTTTCCTTGCGGGTGATTGTGTCTTTAGATTAGATAAAGGTTTTTCCTACTGGCGCATAAATATTTATCTTCCTTCTGGTCGCCGCAAACTGGGACAGTACTCCGTTGTGCTTTTTTTCTTGTTGTGGTTTGGCCAGAAAGAGTTTCCAATACACCTAGAGCACTGAATGATGTTCTGTTATCATTTTAGGACAAAAAAAACACTCCTTTAAGCACATCATACTGATCACATGACGAAAGCTGAAATGGTGCGCCAGTTTACAAAGTAGGTGGTTTCTCAGCATTGTTGCCATCATTTTCTAGACATAATGTCTTCGTCTTGTGGCACGGAAGTGCACAGCTCAGACTCTTACAGTCACTGAATTGGCTTCTTTCAGGATTCAACACTTTATGTGCATGTTCGTCTGTCCCTGGCTCCACTGATGTTTTCCTTAAAACTGGAGCTTATCATTTCTGTTTTTGCAGTTTTACAGCATTATCTTCATTATTCATAATCATTTCTTGCATTCATGGCTTGTTTTCTGTTGGATGAAAAGAGATTTAAATTTAATAAATGCAAATGGAATGGAATGTGAATACACAATATTTAACTTGTTTTAAAAACCATCTCTTCTTTACCATCTTTTAAACTTATCAAGGACAATTTCACCATACATAGATATTTAAATAAACATTCCGTTAAACATGTCACATCTAATTTATTTAGCCGCTTTGATGCGGCATACATTTTCCTGCTGTGCGGGCGAATTCTACGCATGCACAAATCTCCGACGCACATGGCCACAGTGACGTCAAACGGCCGGGAGCTGTGCGGCGCACGGAAGAGGCTAAGAAAAAGGGGGGATTTACAAGGATTCGTACAGTAACTTAGTAAAGGAAGGCAGCTTGTGTAGCATTCGCATATTAGTTACACCTGTAGGTTTATGCTTATGGTCAAGATTTTGTCAAAACAAGATTATCTCGTCCAATAAGAGATGGATTAATAAGACCCAAAGCAGCCGGGCACACATCAGAATGTTGATCCATACATCACACATTGTTCAAGGAGGTGTCCGGCTTCTTTATCTGCGTTCCTAAAATGATGTAGAGCAGCGGTTCAATTATTGTATTTATTTAATGTTTTGACTTTTCATTTATCATTTGCGTCTATAAAACTTTTGTAAACAGTTTGTAATCAGAGTTCAACAAACAACTTGATCAATAGCAATTCACATTTTGAGGTGGCTTATCCTTTTTCACAAAGTTAATTCAGTTCAGTTCAAATAACTTTATTTGATTCAATCGAATCATAAAAGTTTACATACAATGAGATAAAACATACTTAGGAACATTTTTGTGCAAAGGGAAAAGAAGCTCCTACAGTTCTACACCTGTATACAAAATATAAAATAATAAAAAACCCTAAAATCTCTAAAAACTTAAATTCATTTTAGGATTCATAGCGTTTCCTGATTAAAAAAGCAATTCTGATGAAGTTAAGCACAGAGCTGCAAATAGCAGCAGTAGATAGGGACCGCAAAAAATTAAAACCCTCCTGATAAGAGCAGGGACGAATTTCCTTTAAAACCGGCTTGATAAATGTGCCCTTGGGTCTTTATAAAGTGTGCAAAACAACATAAAGTGCATTGTACTCTGATGGGCTAAATTATTACATAGACAGGGGGTTAGGCTCTCACACCAACCTGCCTGTTTAGGGAGAGCCACAAGAAGGTGCAATGTGCAAAGACGAAATCTAATCACAATGAAACACGACTGAACATGCATGGTAAAAGACAAGTAAAATTGCTGTTGACTTTGAGACTCACGATCTGGTATTCCATTATCCTGATTAGACATACATAGTTCAGTTTTTAGGTAGATCAATGGAGCTAAGAAATTGCTTTGTATTTCGCTGAGGGATATGACCTGGCATCTAATATAATTTCCATGGCTCGGGATTCACAATCATGTGTATGGATTCCATATTGGCTCTTTTTTTGGAAGACCAAGCAATCCGTTTAACCCCTTCGACGCTCATGACGAGCTCAGCTCGTTAGGAGGTACGCCTCTCGTACGCTCATGACAAGCTGAGCTCGTCATGAACCGCGGGTTTTTCAAAAAGTCAGCGCACAGCGGGAAAATGCGCCGCACGCATGGAGTTAACTATCTGCTGACTCTCCTCATATATTTTCCGTTGAAAGGTCTTTTTGTTGCTTTTTTCTTCTATTAAAAAGGGTCCTAAGGGTCTGGAGTCCTGCGGGCAGTCTGTTTTCATCTTCTTTTGCACCTTACTCGCTAGGTTGTTTTACTGCAGAGTCCGCTGCCTTTTATAATTCCGGAACTGCCCTCAAACAATCTTTATATTCCCATTAGTTATAAATAATTTCCCATCCCCTAAAACTTGCCTTAAAGGCCTCCCACACTGAAATAATTTGTACCGAAATAGTGTTGATTTGACAAAAATAATTAATAATCTAGTTTCTATTTTGCAGGTTTGGTCTAAAGGGCGAAGCTTATCAAATCCCCATCTAGGCGTATGCCTAGTATAAACATCTGTCTCTACCACCAACAATACTATTAAGTGATCTGAAATGGAGTTGTACAAAATACAAGTTATCCCTCTTCTCAAAGCTCACAGAATAAAAACAAAAATGTCTTTTTGAGATGCATTAATGAACTGTTTTTGAAAAGCATGTATATTCTCACATATCAGGATTATCTAACCACCTTGGGTCAATCAAGGCATAATCTTGCTGAAACCGGAGCAGTAGTGCTGCAGTTTTGGGTTTTAATTGTCTCTTCTGCTTTTTTGGAGTATCTAACTTTATGGTTTGCATGAAATTAAAATCCTTGCCAAAAATGACAAGGCCCGCGGCATTAATCGGAGCCTCACTGCATCGACAGAGAGCCTCGGCCTCATTCTCAATCGGCCCATGGTAATTAACAAAACTTAAGAGGAACCCCCCCACTGAGACTTTAGTAAGACCCACCCGCCCCTTTCACCTCTCTTCAATTCTCCTATTTGCCAACTGATATTGAGAGAGAACTTCCTAGGCCTCATTAATTTTGGAGTGCTCCATTTTAATTGTATTTTCCTCTTAAAACATCCCATTCATTTAAGTCAACAATCCATAATTAAGCCATATTTCTCCTAATGCAATATACCATTTGCATTGCATGTTGCTATCATAAGTAATTGCATCTTTCATTATACAATCCTAAAAGCCTACGAAGATACTCATCAGAAAACATCCCAACTTGTCTTAGTGTACAATACCTACAGTCAATTTTTCTAAAAACACCCCTTTTGATGTTGCCCTGCCATATTGTAAACAGGTAAAGAGGGTGAGAAATAAAACTGAAAAAAGATGAGAACGCATGCACTATATTAACCTATTAGCCTCGTCTCTATCATATCCACTGCTCCTTTCTTCGAGTATCCCTCCCTAACACAACCTCCCTCCATTGTGTGACCCAAAGGGGGGAATTGCCTGCTTTACGCCCTGGGCCATTAATGACAACAAAATAACGCTTAATGGTGCCAGGGTATTGCACTTGGATTCACACTTAGGGGGTCATTAGGATGACGGGCGGTCATCCTATTGGGAAACGGGACCGCCCGCCATAAGGGCAGGGGTCCCGTGGGGCAATTAGGATGCACCTGCCACAGTGGCGGACGCATCCTGCATTCCTGTCATTGTTGCGGGCGGTGCACTCAGCACCGTCCGCCACAATGCCAGGAAGGCACGTTGGGCACTTCCATGCACAACATGGCACGCACTGTGCGGTGCCTGCCATGTTGTGCATGGACTGCTGGGGGGTACCATAGGTACCCCCATGTGCACCCTCTACCCCCCTAGAGTACCTGGGGGCCGGCAACGGGCCCCCGCAGCCCAATTCCTGCATGCCTTTCCGCACCCATCATAATATGGATGGCGGTGTCTAACAGACACCGCCACCATATTAAACCCTTCACAACGAGTTGACCGGGCGGAAAAGCGGCGGATGGTCTTTCCATCTGCCACGGTCCCCCCGCCATAGTAATGTGGCGGGGAAAATGGGTGGCGGGTGGGGTTGGATCACGGGCGGATCGCCTGTGATCCTAATGGGCCCCTTAGTCTCACAAAGAAAGGTGAGAGAGGACCTTTGAACTCCACAGACCTTCACCATTTCTCAACCATTATAAGATTCACCAAGAAAAAACATAAAATGTATAAAAAATTTTTTTTAAAAGAGCACTGGTTACATCCAATTCAATTCAAAACCCGGCATACAGGACATAAATACACAGCATGTTAAACATTCTTCATTTTATCATGGTAATGGCATTTTCAAGATCTGAACCCTGGGCACATATCATATAATCTAATATAAGCCTTATCATTCTGACTGTTCTTGGATATTTTTATTAAAAACATGCACCTGGACCACAGAGGCAAAAATGTGAACTGGCTTTTAAAAAACACCTTCAGTTTAGATTGCTGGACTAGGGAGTCCTGACACCCCTCACGCTTTCACCCAACCCACCCCTCCCCTGGGCCCTAAAGTGTTGCAATTGACCTAGGAACTCTCTTCAACAGAGATGGACATGACCAGTGTTCCCTGTATGTGCGCGAGCATGTGCACCATACTTTCCCATAGCGCTCACACGGTTTTACTAAGAGCACACGTCACCATTTAAATCACTGCTTCCATACAGCAAGAGACAACTCTTGAGTGCTAGCTTCAGCTTTAAAAGTCAAGCAGCATGAACAAATGGTCTCTCACGCTTTTGGAAGCGGCGGAGGAGGAAAAGCATCTCTGGGGGTTGCAGCAGGTCACAGGGTTTGGAGCTTGCAGCGGTCACGCATGCCGCCAGTTCCACTAGTATCGAGGTGAGGTGGCATCAGTCTGCAGAGGCACATGGAAGATTTTGAACTCATGCATTTGATAGGTTTATGAGATAAGATTTTGTTATTGTCACATTATTAAAACAGTAACTCAAATTTGACTTGACCAGTGAATATAAGGGCTTCTAATGGCAGTCACGAACCCGACAACTTTGTAGATCATGCAAGAAACAGCAAAGTGCATATGTAGGGGAGGAGATATGCCTAGAGGGCGGAGCTCCTGACTTTGGAATCAGGGAACCAAGGGCCCCATTATGATGGCGGGCAGATCGCCACCACCCGCCAGCGGTGGCGATCCGCCTGCCATCTGTACCTGATTTACCCCGCCATAATAGCATGGCGGGTGTACCGCGGCGGACGGAAAGACTGTCCGCCGGAAGGCAATTGTTACGAGCTTGCCTGCCGTGCGGATCTGGGGCATAACATGGTGGCGGTGCCGAGCAGGCACCGCCATCCATATTATGATGTGCAAATTTAAAGGCCTTTCCATGGCAGTTATGCTGCCATGGAAAGGCTGCCGGAAAATGCTTTGGGGGCCCGTTACGGGCCCACGGGGGTGAGGGACTGGACTTGGGGGGTACCTACGGTACCCCGCTACATTGCCATACACAAGGTGGCAAGCACCGTGCGGTGCCTGTCACGTTGTGCATGGCAATGCAAACCACTCACTTTGAACACTGCGGAGGGAGCTGCACCCAGAAGCACTGTCCGCAATATTAAAGGCCAGAATGCACCAGCCAGTGTGGCGGGCGCATCCTAATTGGCCTTGTGGGACCACCGCACCTCTGGCGGTCCGTCCCATTTTCCGTTACAGTGGCAGGCGGACAAATCCGCCTGCAAGTGTAATGGGGACCCAGGTTTAAGTGCCAACCTCGGCTCAACCTGTGATTCTAGGCAAATCACATAGGGCACCTTTAGAACAGCGATTTCCAAAAAGCGTTTTTTCTGACTCACTATTTGATAATTGCTATTCTAAATGTATAAAAGTTTGATTTTTCAATTAGCGAAACTTTGTGGGTTGCAAATTGACTGACCTCATGAATATTAAGAAGGTAGGTTGCAATTTGCGACCGATTAGGAATGACAGCCATCACGGGGATAGTTGCTTGCTGTGGTCAGTCGACCACCATATCTGTGATTGCTTTTAAATGAAGCAATTTTTTTTAATACAGCTTGTTGTCCTTAAATGAAAATGCATTTAAAAAAAAAAAAAATTAAACGTTAAAACGTCTGTGGGACGACTGCCTGCTCTGCAATTTCGAATTGGTGGTAAAGTATTACTGTTTTGCGACCGGAATTCAGTTGCAAAACAATAATACATACCATACCGTTTTGGTATTTGGAAGGGATGCCCTAAACATGCCAATTACAAATACTGAATCGCAAACCCAAATCGCAATTTGGTGTTTGTACAATAAAAAAAGTTTGTGATCACCAATGACCCGACTGTGAATTGGGCTATTTGCGATTACAAAAATGCTTTGAACACTGGGACCCAAATATCCCCTTGCCTCATAAAACAAATTAAACAAAGGAGAAAATAAATGGGCCTAAGCTTAATTATTGCAATCGGGTGCTACAGTAACGCACTCTAATGCACCTAGGAAAAGTTTGCGTCATATAAAACTGTAAAAGAAATATATATATAGCAATAGCACTCAAGACATTGCAATGCTGACCCAATCGACTAATATGAAAGCACTTGCTACCCGCTTGATGTAGCTATATCAAGAAACAGCGGCTCTCGTGGAAACAATAACAGGGTAAAATTGGGTAATCTGAATGCACAATGGTAATGTAGATGGGTTATACAGAGTTCAAACAAAGAGGCAGTCGAGTACACTGTTGGTGCAAGTTCCTCGTTTTATAGCAAATATTAAAGTCGAATTCAAATACACAAAACAAAGGATTTGGTGCTCAGTGTCCCCAGTGTAAGGTAGGAACCAAACAAAAAAATTGTGACATTTGTGACAGTTATAATATTGCTTCCATTATTTTCAACAAACGATCATGCCACTCAGAATCTGCTACCTCGCTGTACAGGGCCAGGGCTCCAGCAAGTAATTATATTCAGCATGAATAAAGATAAGGGAAAGACCGTGGTGGGGACGATTGATGCATTTTTGGTGAGTCTGTCCTTGTTCGAAAAATTCCACTTACCGAACGTAGGCTGTCACTAGAACCGTCAGGCCCTCAGAGCAGACTCTCCCTGACTCCTAATCTCATGGCTTCGAATATAGGCGCTATTAATGCGCCCCCATTAGCATCTGAATTGATTACCTGTCCCCCTCCACTAACCTTAACAGATGCTCCTGAGAATTCTGTCTCCCTGATATCCCCAGATCATAGCCCGATTAGACACACTGTTACAACGAGGGGTCAAAAGGCCAATTTCAAGCGTCATCATATACACAATCCGGAACTCCCCACTACCTCTGCTGGGGCCACAAGAAAAAACACCCCCAAGCAGAATAAGAATGCCACCTACTCGAAGGGGAAGAAAAGGAAACTGGCAGAGGATTGGGCAGTCCAACTAAACTAAGAGAAATCGCTAATGCCACAAATTTAACACAGGACTACACTTTCTGGGATAAACTGAAGTCTGTCCTGGTATCTGCTTTGGAACCCATTTATTTAAAAATCTCCAACATCGAATCACGGTTATTAAAGATTGAGGAACTGGCACAGGGTACTCATCAAAAGGCCTCTTCTAATTCAGCAGTTCATATGCAGCCCAGCACTGGGACAGAGCCTATGGTGGGCTCATCCCTTAATATGGTAACATCGAATCACGGTTATTAAAGACTGAGGAACTGGCACGGGTACTCATCAAAAGGCCTCTTCTAATTCAGCAGTTCATATGCAGCCCAGCACTGGGACAGAGCCTATGGTGGGCTCATCCCTTAATATGGTAACATCGAATCACGGTTATTAAAGACTGAGGAACTGGCACAGGTACTCATCAAAAGGCCTCTTCTAATTCAGCAGTTCATATGCAGCCCAGCACTGGGACAGAGCCTATGGTGGGCTCATCCCTTAATATGGTAACATCGAATCACGGTTATTAAAGACTGAGGAACTGGCACAGGTACTCATCAAAAGGCCTCTTCTAATTCAGCAGTTCATATGCAGCCCAGCACTGGGACAGAGCCTATGGTGGGCTCATCCTATAATATGGTAACATCGAATCACGGTTATTAAAGATTGAGGAACTGGCACAGGTACTCATCAAAAGGCCTCTTCTAATTCAGCAGTTCATATGCAGCCCAGCACTGGGACAGAGCCTATGGTGGGCTCATCCCTTAATATGGTAACATCGAATCACGGTTATTAAAGACTGAGGAACTGGCACAGGTACTCATCAAAAGGCCTCTTCTAATTCAGCAGTTCATATGCAGCCCAGCACTGGGACAGAGCCTATGGTGGGCTCATCCCTTAATATGGTAACATCGAATCACGGTTATTAAAGACTGAGGAACTGGCACAGGTACTCATCAAAAGGCCTCTTCTAATTCAGCAGTTCATATGCAGCCCAGCACTGGGACAGAGCCTATGGTGGGCTCATCCCTTAATATGGTAACATCGAATCACGGTTATTAAAGACTGAGGAACTGGCACGGGTACTCATCACAGGGCCCAGTCTGCCTCTTCTAATTCAGCAGTTCTTATGCAGCCCAGCACTGGGACAGAGCCTATGGGGGGCTCATCCTATAATATGGTAACTTTAGAGCATACAAGAAACAACTGCGCATGCGCTCAAGAGTGACGTACTAATGCAGCTGAGAAACGGGGATTCCTGCAGCCAGGCTTAAATTAGTCAGTCACGCGCGCCGTGCCACTGCGCATGCGCGGAAAACAGACACAGTCTCCAGCACGCGCAAAGACGACAGTACCAATAAAGCTTGGATACTGGGATTAGAGTGCCTCACCTCTCCATTTGCACCGCTCAGTGGAGGCTGCAGGGACCGGGGGAGAGGTGGGGGCGGCTGTGAGGAGTGGGGCCCGGTGTGCCCCGGAGTGACGCGCGCGCTCACGACGCTGCACGAGCCACCAACGCGCACGAAAAAAACATGGCGTCTCAGCTGCGCGTGTGCGGAGCGAAGATACTACTACCTATCGCCGAGTTAGGACCTTGCACGGAGTGCAGCCTATGAACAGCCCTGGAAAGAGGCCGCCCAGTCTCACTTCGCATGCGCAGAGAATATACACTAAGTCTCACTGCGCCTGCGCAGAGCAAAGACCCGCAGAGAAGAGTTGAACAGAGGGGCTTTGCATTTCCATACATCTCAGCGCGTGCTGTGGCGGGAGGCGACTCGAGCTCCGTGGCGGGAGGCAGCTCACTCGTGTCCCCGTGCGGACACCGTCATTGTTGTGTTTCTTTGTGTCCCTGCTCGGACCCCGTCCCACCTTGCACCGACTTCTGGAGTTTGATTGCCTTAACAGCGCTCTCTATCCTTGGCGCGTGCGCAGTTGTTCATCCATCAGGCCCTCTTTAATCCGCGCGTCACTGCATGAAAACTGTTTGTCCTCAGCGCATGCGCAATTCATCTAAGGCTCTTTTACCCACGCTATGGGAAGCAGTGTCTGTACCCAGCGCATGCGCAGATGTTTATCCACATGCCCTCTTTTAACCCGACCACAGTAGGGACCGCGGGACCCACATGAAACCCCAGGTGAGGTCCAGAGATACAAAGACTGTCTGCTCCTGGAGGGTCTCGAGCCTGCTGTACGGGGTTCATCTGTTGTTGTTGTTGCATCGATCGATGATTATTTTGTCTCAGCAATGCTCGTTGACCCACACTGCTGGAGTTGGGTCACTCTTTTCAAGGCCTGAGCAAACGGGGACAAGTCTGTGTGATGAGAAGATCGACTTGAATCCCGTTTGTGGCTTTCACCAGAGTAAAGGGGGCTGCCCCGCCAATCGAAAGTGAAAGAACGCACTCCCAGGCAGCACCGCCTGCGCCTCATTGTACCTGGGCCTGCACAGCATCATCTGATGAGGCTAAAACTCCCCCAAATATGACTCAACCTCACCAGGGCCTCAGTAACCAGGCAGCGGTCAGCCAATGCCCATCAGGTAAACAAGCATTGGCAACGCACTCCCAGCCAGCAACGACTGCGCCTCATTGCACCTGGGCTGGGACTGCACAGCATCATCTGATAAGGCTAAAACTCCCCCAAATATGTCTCAACCTCACTAGGGCCTCAGTGACCAGGCAGCGGTTAGCCAATGCCCATCAGGTAAACAAGCATTGGCATCGCCAGTAGGTCTCGCCTCTGGGACCTTATACGTGTTTAGTTATCCAGCACAATATCCTTGGTGCAACAACATAAACTGTTGCATGGCTAAACACTTATAAGGTCCCAAAGGCGTGACCTATTGGCAATGTCAATGCTTGTTTTTATTGGTTCCTGTTTGAGCCTTTTAGAGATGCAAGCTTCTGTTTCGTCCTCGTGTCTAACTACTCCCGCATTTTGTTGATCTAGGTCATGGGTACTCACAAACATTTTCTCGGGGCCGCAAAGTTTGGTCTATGGTGTGACCGAGGGCCGCACTGATGCCAGCGGGGTGTAAAGTCGGGGTAGGGAAACAAAGCATGTATTTCTAGTGGCTGCCTTTAAGAATGAAGGTGTTCCTAAAGTTGAGGGCCTAGTTACTTCCTTTTCCTAACTGCAATTAACCTTTAAATAAGTGTTTGCTGTATATGTACGTTTCTTTTTCATGTTAGTTCTGAGTCGAGTAGACGGCAGCCCAGTGCTGCTGCTGCCCAGGGATCCACATATAAAGACCTGGAGGGCCTTATGCGCCCCCCGGGCCGTACTTTGAGTATCACTGATCTAGAGCCTCCTGGCGACCACCCCAGCTACATGTGTATTTCCATGTTCTTCAAAAAGGGGTCGCAGTTGAGCCAGGCCGCTGTATCTTCTTTGATCTTGGTGGTCCCATGGGAGTAAAAGCTGTTCATTCTGCTAATCCTTCCCTAACTTTCCAGAAATGTCAGAGCAGACAGGCTCGTCAAGTCTTCAAGGAAGTGTGAGTGTGACGAGGCTTTTGTATTTATTCACCACTTAACTAATCAGTCTCCTGTCCCTCCGTCCTCACGTAAGCCACAATTTGTGACACATTTGCTATTTTAAGGCTTGAAATAACATCACATTTGTATATTTCAGTCTATACAGATACTGAAAACAGCAAACCACAAGTACGAAAATGCAGAGTACAGGGGGCACGAGCCCTAAACAAAACAAAAAATAGGTTTTAGAGGGGCAGAGTTTGCAAAGTAGCATAGGCAGTGTGCAGTAATGTCACAGAGAGGGACATTGCAAGTTTATTATACCTCTCTTTAATGGTAATGAACCATGATTCACGTATTATAAGCACGCACATGAGCAGTGTATGCTCTCTTGTACATAAATAAAGAAGGCTTAAATGTATTTTGGTACAACAATGTTGTAGAGTTTTAATGAAACGTGGGGGAACATGTTAACATTAACTTTTGTTGGGCAGAGCAAGTTTCCAGTGGGAGAATACTAAAATATTGTAATGCATGATATAGAATGAATATAGTCCTCTCTGAATCTGACTTGCATATCTATGTACTTTTTGTTACTGCATTGCACAGATATTCTACGCAGTAGTCTATTATTAATTTCCATTTGCATTGAGAGCTGTGCGCCGGGTATCCTAGTACCCGTTGGTACCGAGACTGTCTCGCTACCCCATTTCCCTGATACCGAGACTTTGAGGATCCCTCGATCCCGTTGTACATATTGCTGCGAGAACTTGCCTTTATTCTATATATAAAGACTCTTAAGAACCTACTCTCATGTGGTGTCACTTTGTAGTGGTGTGATTGCTCGTCTGCTATGGTTATAGGAGAGGAGCCTCGCCACGGAGGCCTCTCGACGGCGCTCGGCCTATTCCATAAGGATTGGTGGGTCTCGGGGTGGTCAGTCAGACATCTTCTGTCTCCCCTGGGATTTCCTTTCTAACATTGGTGGCAGGCGACGGGATCCGAGCCGACGCAGATCGTACAGCGAGTAACTCGCCCACTACTAGCAGAGACCCACGGCAACCATGAGTACTAAAGAAGCCGGAACGACCCCACAGTTCCAAGAGGAACTATTGAAGGAGTACACCCATAAAGAACTCAAACAATTTTGCAAAGACTTAGGTATCGCTACCACCGGACTAAGCACCAAAGAGGATTTTAAAGAAGCGCTGAAAACATGGGTGGAGGCCGGAGCGACACCACCCCAAACTGAAGATGACACTGTCCCAGAAGTGCCCCTGGGAACCATAACAGCCCCAGCGAAAGAAAGAACCGCCAACCGAGACACAGGCCTCTCCCCCGAAGACGCCCAAGAGCGAGAGAGAAGCCGGCTCCATGAGTTGGAGCTCGCCCGACTCCGGCTGGACGGAGAACTCCAACTAGCGGAAAAGAAAATGGCCATCGAGCAACTCCGGCTGCAAGGAGACCTGGAGGAGAGACGGAGGCAGAGAGAGTTGGAAGAAAAGAAACTCACGTTCGAGCACGAGCGTGGCCTCAAAGAACTGGAGATCAAGGCCAAGACCGAAGAAGCTGGCGCCGCAGTGAACCGAAACCCCCCTTCTCCGACCGACACGAAGGTCCACATTCCCAAGGATGTTGTCAAGGAGTACTATAAAAATGACGACATCCAGCAGTGGTTTAAGGCCTACGAAGTCGCCATGACCGCGCACCGCATACCTCGAAAAGATTGGGGTGCCGGCTTATGGGGGAAGTTCGTCAGCGAAGGAAGAGACACCCTGCTCAAGGGCAGCAAAGTGACCACCTATGAGCAGCTGTTCAACCTCATCGTATGGGAGCACCTCTCCAACAACTGCTTTGTTGAGCTCCAACAGCACCTACTCGACAGCAAGCTGACCGAGCCACGGAAACTCGCCGTCAAGGCCGACCGATGGGTGAGCACCCGGGTCCCCCGGACCCTCATAGGAGAATTCGGATGGAACCCCCAGGGGCGCCCCTGGACCCCCGCACCTCTCAGGGACACCGCTTCATCCTCGTCCTGGTGGACCATGCCACCCGCTACGCAGAAGCCATCCCCCTCCGGACCATAACGGCCCCCGTGGTGGGCCGGGCGCTGATGGGAATCTTCTCCAGAGTCGGATTCCCCCTGAGAGGTCGTGAGTGATCGGGGCACTAACTTTATATCCAAATATATGCGGTCCCTGTGGCAACAGTGCGGGGTCACATATAAGTTCACCACCCCCTATCACCCCCAAGGGAATGGACTTGTGGAGCGGTTTAACCGAACACTCAAGGGGATGATCAAAGGCCTAGAAGAGCAAATGGGACGTCCTACTGCCCTGCCTCCTGTTCGCTTATCGGGAGGTGCCCCAGAAGTCCCTGGGGTTCAGCCCCTTTGAACTATTGTACGGACACCCTGTCCGAGGCCTCTCAGCCTGGTCAAAGAAGGCTGGGAGACTACAGTCCGAGATGCTCCACCTGATGTCTACCGGTACCTCCTGACCCTCCGCAACCAGGAGGTTCCGGGAACTTGCCGAGGCCAACCTTGAGGCCAGTCAGGAGGAAATGAAACGCTGGTATGACCAGAACGCCGCGTCCATCGAGTTCGAGCCGGGCCAGCAGGTCTGGGTCATGTCCCCGGTCGAACCGTGTGCCCTCCAGGACAAATGGACGGGGCCCTTCAAAGTGGTGGAGAGCAAGGGCCCTGTCACCTATCTGGTGGACATGGAGTCCCCCAGGAACCCCCTCCGGGTTCTGCACGCCAACTGGCTCAAGCCTCACTTTGCCCGCACAGAACTGAGCCTGTTGCTGGCTATGGATGACGGTGCCGAAGACGACTCCGAGCCCCTGCCCGACCTCCTGAAGTGCTCTGAAAAAGACGGCTCCGTCGAGGGAATACTCCTCTCCTCCGCCCTGACCCCTGAACAGCACCAGGACTGCCGAAAGCTGCTGGGGCAATTTGCGGACCTGTTTTCCCTCACTCCCGGGGTCACCCAGTGGTGTGTCCACGATGTCGACACCGGGGACAGCCCGCCCGTGCGACACCGGGCTTTCCGAGTTCCCGACCGAGTTCGGGCCTGCATCCAGTCCGAAGTTGCCAAGATGCTAGCCCTGGGGGTGGTTGAGCCCTCAGACAGTCCCTGGGCCAGTCCAGTTGTCCTGGTCCCTAAAGCCGCCGCCCCCGGTGCCCCCCCGGAACTCCGGTTTTGTGTCGACTACTGGGGACTGAATGCAGTCACCAGGACCGACGCCCATCCCATCCCCCGGGCCGATTAGCTGATCGACTGCCTGGGGGCCGCCAAGTACCTCAGCACCTTCGACCTCACGGCCGGGTATTGGCAGATCGGCCTCACCCCTGGTGCCCAAGAGCGATCTGCCTTCTCGACCCCCGATGGCCACTTCCATTTCAAGGTGATGCCCTTCGGTATGAAAAACGCCCCAGCCACCTTCCAGAGACTGGTGAATAGGGTGCTGGCGGGGCTAGAAGAGTTCAGTGCCGCATATCTGGACGATATTGCGGTGTACAACGTCCACTGGGGCGAGCACCTGACGCACCTCTGGGAGGTCCTGACGGCCCTCCGACGGGCCGGACTGACAATAAAAGCCAGCAAGTGCCAGATAGGCCAAGGGTCCGTGACCTATCTGGGGCACCAAGTAGGGAGCGGCCAGGTGGCTCCCCTCCAACCAAAGATTGACGCCATCGTGGCCTGGGAGCCCCCGGTCACCCAGACAGCCGTCCGAGCCTTCCTGGGGCTCACGGGATATTACCGGCGCTTCATAAAAGACTATGGGAGCATTGCGGGGCCCCTCACTGAACTGGCATCCAAAAGGCAACCACAGAAGGTGCATTGGACCCCCGAGTGTCAAACAGCCTTTGTTATGTTATGTTATGCGTTTTTATTAGGCGCACAGATGCTCCAGCGAAGGAGCGTCCTGGCGCCGCGACAAGGTAGCAGCACAACACAACATGACAGCACACAGAAAATTAAAAACTAAGGGAACAAGAAGGTTTTCACCGCACGGCGAAAGGAGAACAGGTCCCTAAGGGCGCGGATCGCCGGGGGAAGGGAGTTCCAAAGCACCGCCGCACGGACTTGGAAGGAACGTCCGCTAGCTCTACTTCGCTTAAAACGAGGAACAACAGCCAGTTCTAAATCAGCAGATCTTAAAGCTCGCGCTGGAATATAATGAACCAGAAGTTTGGAAAGAATCATGGCTGGAGACCCCTTGAGTATTTTATAGGCAACACAGAGGACCTTAAACTGAATCCGCTGAGCCACCGGGAGCCAGTGCAGCGAGCGCAGGGTACTGGAAGTGGGGCACGATCTAGGTAATCCTACCACCGATCTAGCTGCGGCATTCTGGATCCGCTGCAAGCGTCCAATTTCTGCCTGGTTCAGGCCTGCCAATAGGGAGCTCGCATAATCCAGCCTAGAGATGACAGTGGCTTGGATCACGAGTTGCCTGGTGGCAGCATCAAAAAACTTAAGCACAGGACGGAGCCCCCGTAGAATGCCAAAGCAACAAGCCGCCGTACGTTTGGTATGACAGGCAAACGTAAGGGAAGGATCCAACCATACCCCGAGGTTTTTAAGCTCAGAGACTGGGGTAGGTGTAAGACCCAAATCCCCTGGCCACCATCTCTCTCCCCAAAGTTCCGGTTGTTTGCCAAAAATCATGACCTCGGCCTTACTAGCGTTCAGCTGGAGACAGTTGGACGTCATCCAGCCAGCGACCGCCCGCAGTCCTTGTTGGAATCTGGGTGCATCCACATCGGCATCCCCGCTGATCGTGACCGCTAGCTGGGTATCATCGGCGTATGACACCATTGTCATACCCCATTGGCGGGCAACCTCAGCTAGCGGCCTTACGTATAGATTAAACAACATAGGACTCAGCGAGGAGCCTTGGGGGACCCCCAGATCCAACGGATGGTATTTGGACTGATACGGAGGGACGGTCCCGCTAAAGGTCCGATTGGCTAAAAAAGACCGGAACCATTGGAGAGCGATGCCGGTGACACCAGCCTCCTCTAAGCGACGCAGAAGGATGGGGTGTGATACGGTGTCAAAGGCGGCGCTCAGATCTAATAGCACCAGCGCCGCCGTTTGACCCGCATCAAGCACGGCGCGCAGGTGCTCCACCATATACAGTAGAGCCGTCTCCGTGCTATGACCCGCCCGAAACCCATTCTGCGTCATATCAAGGATATCGGCTTGTTGTAGATGTTCCGAGAGGACCGCGTTGACATGCGCCTCAGTCACCTTGGCAGGCCACGGCAGGAGTGCAATTGGCCGATAACTTTCGGGCTTGCTACCATCCAGGTTAGGTTTCTTGAGAATAGGCCGGACCATGGCCTGTTTCCACTTGTGTGGAACTACGCCGGATGTAAGCGACGTATTGATCAAAGAACATAGCGGTGAGAAGTCATGTATAGCTAGGTCTTTGAACACAGCCGGACAGAGCGGATCCGCTGGGGACCCCGACTTCACTTGGCGGGCCAGTTTGCCAAGGCTTTCAGATGTTAGATTCGGAAAAGAGTGCAACTCCTCGGATGTCAAAGGTTTAAAAGGTGTGTCTGCAGATGGAATAGCCGACGGAAAAGCCCGATAAATAGCATTGACCTTTTCCAAAAAGAAATCCGCCAATATTTCACAGTGCTCAACAGAGCTCTGATGGATCGCAATCACCTTTTTGGCGGTAAGGTCTTTCAACACCTTGAAAATGGTTTTAGAGGGGTTAGCACTAGTCCGAAATTGTAAGGCATAGAAGGCAGCGCGGGTTCTGCACACTGCCCGATGATAGAGTTTCACAGTGGCCAGGTACAAGACCTTTTTCTCGTTGTTATAGGTTTTGCGCCAGGCCCGCTCTGCACGCCTACAAGTGGTCTTAAGTGCCCGTAACGAGTCGTCGAACCATGGGCTGGAATTCCTGGCCCCCGATTTACACCAGACTATAGGGATAAGGGAATCTAATGCCCTGGTCACCCAGTTGCAGAAGCCATCGTAACCCTGCTCTACAGCCCCAGTTACACCTAGTGGGTCGGACGACAAGAGATGGAAAAACTCGTCCAACTTCAGTTTATTCCAGCGCCGTCTGGGAATTGGACACACCACTGGTTTGGGCTGCATTACAGGTACGGGGCACCGGATCTGTATCAAGTAATGATCGGTCCATGCCAACGGTGTAAGGCTAAAAATGCTGGCTTCCGCAAATTTGGTAAAAAACGGGTCAAGGATATGGCCCCCAATATGGGTAGGTTGTGACACCATCTGAGCCAGCTGGAGCGCCTCAAGATCTGCCGTAAAGCTAGACACCGACGGGCTAGATAAATTATCAAAATGCAGATTCAAGTCCCCAATAATGGAGAAGTTGGAACACCCTACAGCCAGCTTACTGATGGCATCTGGTAGTGCAGCTCTAAAGGCCACTTCGCTCCCCGGGGGTCGATAGATCAGTAACCCCGACAAAGTAAAGTTAGGCGTAATAGCCACCTTAAACATTGCACTTTCACAGCCAGAGATACTTTGTCTCTGCCAGGTGCACGAGTAACAGGACTTAACCGCAAGGGCTATCCCTCCACCTCTAGAGACTCGGTTAAGGGTGAATACCGAGTATTCAGGCGGGAAGGCCAAGTTGACAACGGCTGTATCAGCATCCTGCAGCCAAGTCTCTGTCAGACAGAATAAATCTGGCGGATCGTGACCTAGCAGGTCGGAAATATCCAGATGATGCTTTACAAGTGACCTGACGTTCAGATTTCAAATGCTGATAGAAGGAAGTGAACTGACAGCCACAGTGACGCGTTCCTTGGAACCCCTTCCAAGGGGAGCGGGAAGAGTAAACCGCCCACAGCCACAAGAGAGGGGGCCACATAAGGGGTCCACCCACGTTGTCCCACAAGTCCCAAGTGACTGATCGATGGCAACGAGTCTGTCCCTGGTATAGCACAGCATTGTGGTCGAGGAGTCAGCCACAGAAAGGGTCAGAGTCCAGCCCCGTCCAGCACGGCCTGGCGCAGACGGGCAGGACTCTGGCACGACTCCGGCCACGCGAGGGCCGCCCGCTACGCGATCCCGCTACGCTAGGGGAGGAGTGTTAAGTAGGCGTCCCCTCGCTGGCTCATGCGCAGTCAAGCGCTGGCGGATGGAAACTCCTCTGCCCCAAACGAAGATGGCGACACCCAGGCACCAAGCCCGCCAAGCGGCGGTGAGGACACAGTTTAGAGTGTAGGTAAGGGGGATTTAAAAACAAGCAGCCCCAAGGACCGTAAACCAAAGAAAACGCTTTTTAAAATAGAAAATAAAACACGAGCGCGCAGGACGCTCTGAACAGCAATGCGCTCCGCTACCTTGTCGCTTTCAGAGTCTTTGAGACTCTGAAAGCTGCCATGTGCACCGCCCCTGTGCTCCAAGCCCCCGACTACAGCCGAGAGTTTGTGGTCCAAACCGACGCCTCGGAGCACGGCATCGGGGCGGTCCATCGCAAGTTAACCCCGAGGGAGTTGACCATCCTGTGGCCTTCATCAGTCGGCGCCTGCTGGCTAGAGAACAACGATGGAGCACCATCGAGAGAGAAGCCTTCGCCGTCGTGTGGGCCCTAAAGAAACTCCGGCCCTACCTCTTCGGCACCCACTTCCGGGTACAGACCGACCACCGGCCCCTGCGGTGGCTGATGCAGATGCGGGGCGAGAAGCTGTTGCGATGGTCCATCTCCCTCCAAGGGATGGACTTCACTGTGGAGCATCGCCCTGGCAACGACCACGCCAACGCTGATGGCCTGTCCCGCTTCTTCCGCCTCGGCGAGGAGAACCCCCAAGAAGATGGGTGACTCTCCCTGCCTTCAGCTGGAGGGGACGTGTGTTGGACCCGGCCTCGTGGCATGGTCCTACCCCTCCCGCATGGCGGGCCCGGAACGACATCGGCCCGCCATCGACCTGCTGTCGCCCCCCTGGCACTGCCCTCCACGAACTCTCGATGAGAGCAGCCCCCCTGGCAACCCATGGCTCTCCGCCCTGGAACCCGATGCGCCCAACCCGGCGGGTCCGGCTACTACTCCAGGGCCACCATTCCAGGCCCGACTCCATCTTGGGCCCATCACGTCCCGAGCACGTGGCCTTGGCCCGACCCCGGCCACGGCCCCAGCGAAGCCCCGACATCGAGGCACCAAGATCCCCCCAGGTGGTAGAGTGGCCACTCGACGGATCTAAGAGGAAGGGAATTTCGATGGACCTCCAGCCGTCCCCGGACGCCTGGGATCGATCGCCCTCCAGCCTCCCTGGGCGCTGGCTCCACCCCCCTGCTGGGTGTCTGGACACACTCATCCCGGCCCCTCTGACCCCCCAGGTGCGGGGGGCCGGACATCAAAGGACTCCAGCCCTATATCTGGGCTAGCCCTGGATTAGGACGCCAGTTGTATCTTGGAGTCTAAGCCCTGCTGACCTCGTCGCGGCTGATCCTGACCAGAACTCTTGTACTTGGAACCACCCTCGGAGCCCTGCTGACGCTGTCGCGGCCCGACTATGCTGAACCATCCTTGGCGCCCTGCTGACGCTGTCGCGGCCCGACTACGCTGAACCATCCTCGGAGCCCTGCTGACGCTGTCGCGGTCCGACTATGCTGAACCATCCTCGGAGCCCTGCTGATGCTGTCGCGGCCCGACTACGCTGAACCACCCTCGGGGCCCTGCTGACGCTGTCGCGGCCCGACTACGCTGAACCTTCCTCGGAGCCCTGCTGACGCTGTCGCGGCTCCTTACACCCCCAGCTCAAGGATTGAGAGCTGTGCGCCGGGTATCCTAGTACCCGTTGGTACCGAGACTGTCCCGCTACCCCATTTCCCTGATACCGAGACTTTGAGGATCCCTCGATCCCATTGTACATATTGCTGCGAGAACTTGCCTTTTTTCTATATATAAAGACTCTTAAGAACCTACTCTCGTGTGGTGTCCCTTTGTAGTGGTGTGATTGCTCGTCTGCTACGGTTATAGGAGAGGAGCCTCGCAACGGAGGCCTCTCGACGGCGCTTGGCCTATTCCCTAAGGATTGGTGGGTCTCGGGGTGGTCAGTCAGACATCTTCTGTCTCCCCTGGGATCCCCTTTCTAACAGGACTTGTGCCATATTCCAGCACCCCCCTCATGAATACCCTGGCTGTCCAAAGGAGAGCAGGAGTTTGGTCAGCCGCCGGGGCATAGATAGAGCCCACACACAAAGACTCATTGAGAATCTGAACCTTGGCAAAAATATATCTGCCCAGGAGGTCCTGCCATGTCTGCAGTGTGCAAACCCCCAGGGATTTGTGAGAACAGATGTCCAACCCACTCTCCCCCTGTTCCAAAGGAGTTTGTGGGTGTGTAAGGGTAGTCTGGATCCTGCTGGCATGTGGTACCGTACTCATCCAATCCCTTCTGAGATTATCATGTTCAATAGGTGCAGGTGTGTTTCCTGGAGCAATGCTACATCATGGTGGTGCGTCTTCTGAAATGAGAGGATATTCTGCCTTTTGATAAAATGGGTCAGGCTGTTGAAATTAAAGGGCATATTTAGAATCAAGTGGCGGAGCACGGTGTTGGCCTCCTTGGCTTAACGCCGCGCTCTCCAATTCCGAAATACAGGGCTGTACTGTATTTACAAGAATACGGTGCTGCCCTGCATTTCTCCCTGTGCTGATGCTACATTTAGCTGCCTAGCGCCAGCGCAGACAGCCTTGCACCATACTGCAAGGGTGCCTGCGTTGAGGGGAACAGGCCTGACAAGTACCACGCATCAGGGGTTTGACTAACGCATTTCAATATGGTGGTCCGCATCACTGTAATGAAATGCAGTCACACATTTTTATGGCTTTCTGAGCTGTCAAGTGCTGGAGCGCGGCTATAATAATTAGAAGTCAAACTGAGCAAAGCTGACCTCGTACATTTAAGGGTTCTGGTTTAGCTACATCAAGGCACAGAACTCAGATCCATTACATGAGACATCCTGTGATTCTGGGCAAATCATTCAATATCCCCGTGCCTAAAAAAAATGAATGTGTTGATCTGTAATGCAACTGGTGCTCATATAAAGCACCATGATCCCCGATACCTCTGGGTCGAGTGCGAGCTTAATGAAACTCCAAAATAAATGCAGGGGACATTCCTATTCCAACTCTAATGCTAACCCTATGAAGCACCCTACAACTTTAGGGCTATTCACTCCATGAACAACCTGCTAGACAAAA
The DNA here is from genome assembly GCF_964261635.1 of Lissotriton helveticus. Taxonomy (NCBI): domain Eukaryota; kingdom Metazoa; phylum Chordata; class Amphibia; order Caudata; family Salamandridae; genus Lissotriton; species Lissotriton helveticus. The sequence continues at coordinate 24,271 of NW_027611671.1, read as the reverse complement.
TGGCCCCATTGCAACTGAAAAGAACATCCGCAAAAGACTCAAAAACATGGTATGATGGGAGACTGAACGTTGACAGATGCTCGCTTAGAGTAATTGAACGACGCTGGAGAGCTACACCCTCAGTCGACCTCCTCAAAATTCTAAGAACTTCCAGAAACGCCTATTTTAGAAAGATCAGAAATCCAAAACCGATTTCTTCAGGTCTCAACTAGACCTAGCCAAGATCCGCCCCAAAAAGCTATTCGATCTAATCAAAGCTCAAACTAAGAGCCTACCTAATGTCCTCAACCCAGCCCTCTCTTTATTCCCACCTGTGATAAATGTGCCTCCTTCTTCGCCTCTAAGACAGAATCCATTATATCAGATCTACTCAAGGACCTAATATCTATCTCAGACTTGAAAAAGAGTCCATCACTGTCCCTAGCTGGTGCTCTTGCGAATAATCTCCCATTATTTAAACTAAAAAACAAGGCAGAGAGCCTGCATAGCGCTGCTGCTGCAGAATAGTCGCGCGTTTCGCGAGCGCTTCTGCTTTTTTGAAATTTCCTGTTTTCTATTTACTTTGTATGCTCAGTTGATTCTACCCGGTTTTTAAAACAGTGCAGCAGCGGCCCCATACTTGCACTTTAAAATCTACCATACCCACCGCTACTTTGCGGGTTCGATCTAGGGTAAGTGTAGGAGCGCCATATTGTGTCAGCTCTTTGAAGCAAGACGCCGCCATCTTGGTGCGGGTCTCGGCGCTTGGAACGACAGGCAGCGCCGGCCTACTTAAGGCGGAACTAGAGGCGGGGGCAGCCTGGAAAAGGTATCCTCAGGCAGAGAGCCTGCATAGCGCTGCTGCTGCAGAATAGTTGCGCGCTTCGCGAGCGCTTGTGCTTTTTTAAAATTTTCTGTTTTCTATTTACTTTGTATGCTCAGTTGATTCTACCCGGTTTTTAAAACAGTGCCGCAGCGGCCCCATACTTGCACTTTAAAATCTACCTTACCCACCGCTACTTTGCGGGTTCGATCTAGGGTAGGTGTAGGAGCGCCATATTGTGTCAGCTCTTTGAAGCAAGACGCCGCCATCTTGGTGCGGGTCTCGGCGCTTGGAACGACAGGCAGCGCCGGCCTACTTAAAGCTCCACCCTTTCTCAACGCGCAGCGGTGACGCGCAGGGGATGCGCCTTCCCTGCGCCTGAGTCGTGCCAGAGTCCTGCCCGTCTGCGCTCGTCCGCGTCTCAGTGGCGGTCGGGGCAGGACATCTGGCTTCTGTTTATTCAGTCGCACTTTTGTGCTGTTCAGTAAGTATGATCACCTATACGTCGGCAGATCTTTTTACTCTACGCCTCCCTCGAGGCGATTGCCATCATATTTTCCCTGGCGGCCGGGCTAAAAAAAAAGGCTGCTCGGAGTGTGGTTGGCGTCTTTCGGACCCCAATGGACCCTCGCAGGCTAATATATTTGCTCAGTCTCAGTGTCTTCTTCTTAGTACCAGGTCTCTAAACTGCCATTCCCTTAATATCTGGAATTTGTTGCTGAATTCCAATATATCATGCTTATTCCTTACAGAGACCTGGCTGGGCGATTGCTCCGCACCTGACCTGGCCAATGCCATCCCTCCGGATTATAACATCTTCAGGAGGGATAGATTATTGGGCAGAGGAGGAGGTGTAGCGCTTATTGTCAATAAAAGCATTCCCTGCTCGACCTTTCCCGTAGAGAATATTCAGGGATGCGAAGCCCTTGGGTTTACCCTTCATCTCTCTCCCCTTCAGGCTTGTACCGGGATTCTTTTGTATAGAACACCGGGACCCACGGGGCCTTTTTTCGATAAATTACAAGTAGCTCTCTCAGTTCCATGTCTTAGATCAGATCACTGTATCCTTATTGGGGATCTTAATGGTCACATGGACAATGAACTTGACCCTGATGCCATGAAACCTATTGATATTACGGCCCCGTTAGGGCTGTCTCCGTTCATACAAGGACCGACACACAACAAAGGCCATACTTTGGACCAGGTTTTTTCAACGAAACCTATTAATGTATCCTCCGTACAGCCAGTGTTGTGGTCTGATCACTTTTTAATCTCTTTTTCTTTGCCTGCTGCCGCCCTCGCACGGGTGAGACCCACAACAGAGGCCACGCGGACTTCGCGACCTTTTCATTTACTCTCGGTGGATATGCTATCTGAGGCTCTCATTACCTTTCCTTGTCCTCTTTTGGGCAACCTAGAGGAGAATCTGGTTCTCTTTAAAAAATGGCTTAAGGCCAGACTCGAGACCTTAATCCCAGAGAAGAAGCCTAAACTAGGTGAGCGAAGAGCGTCGGCCCCGTGGTTCACTCCCCAGTTGAGGTCAATACGGCAGGACTGTAAGAAAGCTGAGAGAGTTTAGAGGCGGGCCTACGACCCTATTGAAAGACTGAAATTTAGAGCGGTAACCAGAGCTTATCACAAGTCGATCTGGGAAGAAAAAAAAGGCCTATCTTGAGCGTCGTATTGATGAGGCTGAGAATACTTGTAAAGACATTTTTAAAGTGGTTCAAGATTTCACTTCTTCTGCTTTGTGTACCCCCACTTATACACACTCTGAACCCTGGCTAAAACAACTAGCCACTTTTTTTGTCAGTAAAATTACAACTATTCAAGCCTCTCTATCTTACTCCTGCTCACAGCCGGATCTGAGTCCTCCACTTTCGTCATCTCTTTCGGAGGGTCAGGGCCCTTTTCTTTTTGAATTCCCTCCTATGTGCCTCGACACATCTCTGGATCTTCTGTCAGGTTTGAAATCTGGTTCACCTCTTGACCTGTGCCCAGCTAAATATCTGGGAAAAGTGGCACCTGCCTTAAATGCTCTGCTGAACCCTCTTCTGAACTCCTCCTTGTCTACAGGTGTGGTTCCGCTCAAGAAACCTACCTTAGACCCCCTCGTTCATGCGAACTACAGGCCAATCTCCCTCCTCCCTGCATTGGCGAAAGTGACCGAGAGATACGTGCATAGGACGATTTCCTGTTTCATCAAAGGGAACGACCTTTTGCACGCATCGCAATCCGGTTTCCGTGCTAATTTTAGCACGGAGACGGCTTTACTCGAGGTCACTGATGCCATCAGGGAAGTGCTTGACTCTGGGGGAAAGGCCATGTTAGTTATGCTTGATTTGTCAGCGGCTTTCGACACCGTTCCTCACGACAGCCTCCTTTTAAGACTCTGGGAATGTGGCCTTCGAGGAACGGTGTGGAATTGGTTCAAATCCTTCCTGGCCGGCCGCCGGCAAGCGATCTGGGCGCCCCCTTTCTCCGCCGATATGACTCCGCTAGAGGTTGGGGTCCCACAGGGTTCCATTCTTAGCCCCATTCTTTTTAACATCTTTATGGCCCCTCTGGCGGTGGTGGCGGAGTCTTTTGGCGCCCAGATCATATCCTACGCCGATGACACCCAGCTCCTATTCACATGCGACAGGGGCGGGTCGTTTGATGGCATACAGATTAGGGATTGTCTTGGTGCGGTTTTTGAGTGGTTTAGAGGTCATGGCCTAAAGTGCAACTCCGACAAGTCGGAGTTGCTCTTTTTTGGATGCGCTCCCGAGCCTAATTGGAAATCTTGGTGGCCACAAGATATGTTTCCTCCTGACAGTGTGTCTTTTAAGGCCAAGAACCTGGGAGTGATAGTGGACAGTGAACTGTCTTTCGGGCCACACATTTCGTGCCTTTCAGGAAAGTGTTTCGGCATTCTACGGATGCTGAGAACATTTCTTCCCTTAGTGTCACTCCATCATAGGAAAACAATTGTTCAGGCCCTGATTGGATCACGACTGGACTACGCAAACGCTCTTTTTTTGGGTCTACCGAAATACCTCTTGACCCGTTTGCAAGTAGTACAGAACTCGGCAGCCCGAGCCATCTATGGACTCCCGAGAAGAGCAGACGCCACTGCTTTACTGAATACCTTGCATTGGTTACCTACTTCAAAGAGGATTCTCTTTAAAAGCCTGACTCTGGCTTTCAAAGCTCTACATGGTATAGGCCCGAAGTATATTGGAAAACGCCTTTCCTTGTATCGACCCAGCAGGACCTTGAGGTCATCCTGCTTGTCCAAGATGTCAGTTCCTACCATTAGGCGTGTAAGAATGGGAGGTCGGGCGTTTTGTTACCTGGCCCCGAAGGCTTGGAACGAACTACCACTGTCCCTGAGACAGGCTACCAGCCTTCTTGTATTTAGGAAGGGCCTAAAAACGTGGCTTTTTACTAATTAGTTTTTTTTCTTCTTTCTGTCTGTGTTCTAGCTGTTATTGTTTGTTGTTCTACCTGCTGATACTCTTCGCCAAAGCGCCGGGATGCTCCCTGGAGTAACCGAGCGCTATAGAAGAAATAAATTAACATAACATAACATAACATAACTTTGACAGCTACTGTGAAGACACCATATTGAAGACGCTAAGCGCGCTGAAACCCTCGAATCACTTCACTGACCCGCTCCCTGCGAACTACCTAAAAAACTTCATTCCTCTCTTACAACCCCTCTGGACCAAGATCATTAACACATCCCTCCTTCAAGGATCCATTCCAGACATCCTGAAAACTGGGCAGCCCTCGGTCTTGGCCCAAGTGTCCCGCCAAGGGCACATCATGGGCCAGGTTCAGGAGAAAGCCGCGGAAGCGTAGGGGGACCACCAGCACTCGACCGGACCCTAGCTCGGCGGACTTTTGTGAAGTGCCATTTCAGCTGCCTGCAGTTTAAGTGCTGGGTTAAGTGTGGTCTCCTTAACAAATGATAAAATGCCTGTGAGCACTGACAGCATTGGCATTTGTAAAACATCACTAGTAAAACAACCACGAATTGCTGTTTTTACACTGCACATTTTTATTGCAAGCACCTGGGGGCAGTGTTTATCATTTGCTTTCAGTTTGTGACACATGCATCCAATAAAACTAAGAGTTCCACCTTGCCAAGGCTAGCACCATTGGTTTTGCAAATGCTTGCTTGATCTTGTTATTAGCTCCTGTTGGTAAGAACTCCTGCAGCATGCTAGAGCCTCGAAGGGCTGCATGAATCGAGGGATTTGTTATTTGTAGACGTGCAATGAAGTCTGTGCTGGCCAGCCTGTGGCATGTTCATGCAGACTCGAGGGAGTGCTTTTCCTACAGTCCCCACTTTGTTTTTGGAACTCAGAGTTTGTTGCTTCGGCCTGCATGGGGGGGGGGGGCTATCAGGGGCGCTGTGGATGGTAATTCCCACCCCAGGTGACCCCTAAATGTACATCATTCAAGGTGATCAGTAAAAGGCGATGTTGATGAGCTGGTGTCTGAAGGGTGTGATCCTAATCTTGGCTTCTCCACTTGACCACGATTGCATGAACCTGTGACACGAATGTCTCGTCCTACACCTCTGGCTCTCTACCTGGCGAGCAACCTCAACATCAAGAGTATCTGTTTGGACCAGCCACGCCTAGAAGTGTCTCCCTCGCCTTATATTCTACTAGTCTCACTATTCACCATCTGGTGAAGTGAGACCAGGAGAGCTGTCTCGTCTGCTACAATAATAACCTTTATGAAGCGCCGCGCCGGTGTCTAGGCGCTGTTCATCGGGTGAGGTGCATGCTAGGTGGAGGCCACCGATCAAGAAAGGCTTCTGCTGTGTCTTAAGAGGTTAACAAAATGCTGCTTTCTTGCGCTGCCGCAGTCCACAGGTGACCGGCCACTTCGACGTGTACAGTCGGAGTTGTAGGCCGTGGAGTGGAAGTTCTAGTCCGTGTGTGCTGTGCGGTGCATCCTGCTTTTTCCTTCCACACCGGCTGCTTTTGAGTGGAGTGGGAGTTGTAGTCCGTGTGTGCTGTGCTGTGCATCCTGCTTTTTCCTTCCACACCGGCTGCTTTTGAGTGGAGTGGGAGTTGTAGTCCGTGTGTGCTGTGCTGTGCATCCTGCTTTTTCCTTCCACACCGGCTGCTTTTGAGTGGAGTGGGAGTTGTAGTCCGTGTGTGCTGTGCTGTGCATCCTGCTTTTCCCTTCCACACCGGCTGCTTTTGAGTGGAGTGGGAGTTGTAGTCCGTGTGTGCTGCGCGGTCCATCCTGCTTTTTCCTACCACACCGGCTGCTTTTGAGTGGAGTGGGAGTTGTAGGCCGTGTGTGCTGTGCGGTGCATCCTGCTTTTTCCTTTCACACCGGCAGCTTTTGAGTGGAGTGGGTGCCGAAGTCCTTGTATCTACCTGCTGGTGTCCCTTCTATCCACCTGGCCCACCCCCTCCCATGCATATTGTTTGCACTACGCGCCTGCACCACTGAAATCCTTGCACTGCCCCTACCTGCCCTCCACTGCCAGGGCATCGAGCTCTGGTGTCCATTGCAGGGCAGAAAGGCAAATTCCTCTTCTTGCCATTACATCTTCACTGGATGGGGCTTGGAATAAACCAGATCCTTCTCTGCACCCCTCTTCTCGGTCAGTCATCTATTAAACTTTACTCCTCCCAGAGCAGGGTCTGCTATCCACCCCTGCTAGGGGAGCTCCTGCTGCTCCGGGGTGGACCTTACAAAGCATGTTAACAAATTGCTGTATTTAGTGCATGCCTTCGGGTCCCTCACCTCTGTCCTGAGTAGACTCGGCCTTGGATGCTGTATCCTGTCCTTGCCGTCGGGTGGACAGAGTAGAGAATTTACCGTCTGTAGCCTGTCCCTGTAGAGGGTGCTTCACCGTCACGCCGGTGTGGCCCCGGTACAGCTTTACTGGCTGCCTGTAGTTAGTGTATGACATGGGTTAGTGGAGTTGTTGTTTTTTCTTTACTCCTGGGGGGAGTAAACCGGAGCAATGAAATTCTGACATTTCCATTTCACTTATAATTGGTGATCATAACTAACTCACTCTCAATAACTCACTCGCTAACTCTCTTACTCTCACTAACTAAATCTCACTCACTCTCACTAACTCAATAACTCTCTCTCACTAACTAACTCACTCGCTAACTCTCTCACTCTCACTAACTCTCTCACTAACTCTCTCACTCTCACTAACTAAATCTCACTCACTCTCACTAACTCAATTACTCTCTCCCACTAACTAACTCACTCGCTAACTCTCTCACTAATTTTATCACTCATACTAACTCTCTCAATCTCTCACTAACTATCTTTCACTAATGAACTCACTAAATCTATCACTCTCACTAACTAAATAACCTTCACTCTCCTGTTATTTATAGCCACCCCTTTAACAATAAACACCATAAAAAGCAACGATTAGAACAGGCAGATACAAGTTGCCAGCATTCAAACATATAAAAAACCTCAAATCATTACTTCTAATTAATAGTTTTTTATCATCGTCATTTTGTTGTACATTATACATCATAAGTAACAAAAAAGGTTCTCACACTTCTTTATTATAACATTTCAGCATACTGCAGACTTCTGCACAACACAGCTTAAAAACAAACACAAACACAATATCTCTGCCTTAACACTTATTAGTTCCCAAAGGCAAGACCTATTGGCTATGCCAATGCTTGTTTTGTGTATTTCAGCAGGATTACTTCTGGTGGGACTTCTAGTGTCACTTTTTGTCATTATTAAATTAGCTTCACACATTCCCCTTATTGCTGGATTTTGAGACTCTTCTCAGCCTGGACCCAGAGCACAAGAAACCATGGGGCTGCTGCAGGAGCCTTGCTGGCACTTGGAGGGGGCGTGGCCAGGCACAAAGATTTGCATAACCAGAAGCCCCTGCGGTACACACCCGATTCATCACTGCAGGTGACACGGGCGTTTGTTTAATAGGAGAGGAAGCGCCTGTCGCTGTGCACTCAGAGGCATTCATGAGAGTGACTGACACGTCACCGCTGTAAAGTCACCCTACCAGTAGGAAGTGATGATTTTTATCGTCATTGCGCGAACAGATCATTTCGCACAACACACTATTTGGATGCTCTAATTTGCATTCTATTTCGCTGATCACGCGCACTTCGAGGGGCCGTGAGAAGCGGAAGAGATTAATTTTTGGGGGGCTTCTGTACAAGAAGCTCCGTGACTGGGTGAAATGTGAGTTTACTGGGGGCGGTCGGGCCTCCTCGGCTGCTGAAGAGAGGAGCTCTCGCTGCTTCCCTCAGTAAGCGCCATCAGGAGGCGTCACAGGGTCACGTGACGCGGTATGGCGGCGTCATAGGGTCACGTGACGCAGAACGAGGCGCCGTGCGTAAAGGCGCGCCTACGTCCAGGAGCGGGAGCTGCAACGCTCCCTCCTGCCGCTAGAGGTCGGGAGGCTCCAGAGGAACCTTCCGCGCGTCACCAGCACTCTGCATACCCACAATCCTGTGCGCGCCTCATAATGCTGCTTTACTTTCATATACATGCAGGGCTCTTTGTGGCATTGAAAACGATAAAGAGCGGACATTTAAGAACGAAGAGGCCAGAGTATCAGCCCTCAAGCAGGAAGACACGCACCATAGTTAGGCACACTACTTTACTAAGGGAAGTTTCCGGGTAATTTGTTTGTTGTGTGATGCTTTAATAGGCATTAGTTACTTGAAAAACCTGCATCACCTGGACAGGTCACTGCACATAGCTGTAGGGACGGATCGAGGGCCAGGAGCCTGCCCGCCGGCTGGCCGGGCTCCACCCCTGACCCTGAGGGAGAGAGCTCACCGGCTCCTGCCCGGGACGGAGGCAGCAGCAGCGAGGAGCCCAGTTTCCCAAGGGGAGAGAGAGCATCTCGAAGACTTCCCCCACGAGACCCTGGGGCAGAGCTGGCCGGCTCCCAGACCCCTGCATCGAGCACTCTGCTCACTGACACCACCCGGCGGCCGGCACCGGTACTACGCCCAGGACGATCTCACCTTCAAAGACACGAAGGAAAGAAGCGGCGGCCGCCCCCTCCTCAGCGAGGCCCGACCGCCCCCAGGATCACGTTTCAACCAACCACGGAGCTTCTTGCACAGAACCCCCTAAAATTTACAACGATAGTCGGCTTCTCACGGCCCCTCGGGCCGCGCGTGATCCACAATAGATGCGAAACAAAAGAAGCTGAAGAGAGGTTCTGTTCGCGCAATCACAATAAAAGTGTAACCTACTACTGGTAGGGTGACTTTACACCGGTAACGTGTCAGTCGCTCTCATGAATGCCTGTGAGTGCACACCTACAGCCGCTCCTTATAATATGAAACAAAAGCCTGTGTCGCCTGTAGTGATGAATCGGGTGTTTGCCGCAGAGGCTTCTGGGTATGCAAATGTTTGTGGCTGGCCACGCCCCCTCCAGTGACAGCTCGGCTCCTGCAGCAGCCCCATGGTGACTTGTGCTCTGGATCCAGGCTGTGAAGAGTCTCAAAATCCAGCAATAATCACACAGGTCAACATTTCAGGACAGGGAGGGGGAGATTTAAAATAGAAAATCAAGAGAATGAAAATCCCCTATTGACTTCTGTTGGAGAAAATGCAATTTCAGGCAAGAGAGGGATAAAATAAAGGCATTTTTGGCTTAAAACATCTGTAGTCTCCCGCCTGAATAGGGTCTATTGGCATGTATGAATTATGACCAAAGGCCGTGGGGTTAGGGAACTTCCACAATATACTCGTGTGTATACGTGCCAATAGGCCAGATTCAGACAGGACAGTCCCGACTTTTGAGCCAAAAAGGCTGTCTCCGCCTGACACGGCAGCTTCTTCAATGCAAGTCAATGGGGAAATGCATCTACCCTTCCAAGTACCACGCATCAGGAGTGAGACTAACACATTCTAGTTCTGGTGTCCGCATCAATAGAATAAAATGCATTAGTCACGCAATTATAGCGCTCGGGGAACACTGCAGGAGCCGTGCTCGAGGAACTCAGCTGCGCAGCCCTCAGCGATCGCACTGGCATGCGCTGTGCTATTAGAGCATGCTTTCTCACTTGTTGTAATGTTTACACACTGCAGTGCCTCCTAATGAAGGAACTCAGGTGCCCTGTGGAGAATCAATCAGTCAATCAGAGGGCAGGTGTAAGATGTATAAGTTACGGCGCATTCCACTCCTTTTCCCCTGCGCCGGCGCACTTTGGGCTACCGAGCGCCAACGCAGGCACCTTTGCACCTTTGCATGTCTGCTTTGCGGGGATGATTATTTTTGTACGGGAAGGGAAACCTCTCTGGACAAAAATAATCACAAGAGGCTTTTCCTCTTTCTATGTGCTGCAGAATGCCACACATATAGAAAAAGGAAAAACAAGGAGAAGTAAAGATATTTCTCCCCGTTGCGCCTCCCTTACGCCTCCCCTGGGGAGGCGTAGGCTTTTGGCACTGCCTCAGATTTACGTTTTTTTGTAAATCGGGGCAATGTCAAAAGGCCATGGGTGTTGCTGGGAACGCCCCCAGCAACACCCATTGCAAACCCCTTTAACGTAGAACACTGCGTTAAAGGGACTGATATTTGTCAGGTAGTGTTAAGCCCAAAAAGTGGCTTAGTGCTGCCTGATAAATTTCAGGCAGGCCCTGTGACTGTTACGCCCATACCTTTACATTCTGTCCATGCATCTCCTGGCTCCAAGGACAAGGTATGTGCTCTGCAGTGTTTGCTGGTAACCCTTGCATTTAGTAATTGAATAATGTGTTGTTTACAGCATGTCTGCGTCTCCTCTTCCACTGCGCACTCACCTTGAGCAATGCAGTGCTGCGGGCTTATGCGTGGGTGCACATTAAACACACTATTAACAGTTTCCTGAACACGTACAAGAGTGCAGTGTGTGCAGGCTCGTGTCATACTGTGGTGATAATACACGGTGCACTGCAGGTTAAGAACAACTCCACCTCCGATAGGTAATATTGACTTCAAAGTGTTTATTCATGGGTTCCTGGTTCCTCATACATAAAGAGCCCTGCAAGCAAGCCCCAGCACAACAGCTACTCCTGGCCAACTGCTGCCCCCAATGTTCCTATTCTAACACCCGATAAGGTCCCTCACCAACCTTCCACTCACAACACTCCAATGTCCCCCACCTACCCCTCAGTACAAATAACAAACACAACAAAACAACAATAGATAAATTACACATACCCTTTCCCCCCTTAGAACTCCAACTACCAGGAAATAAATATGCTCACTGTAAAAAACTAAAATATAATATTATCCCATCACAAACTCTTTAAACTCTTTAACATGACCAGGCAATTTACTCTCTCTCGCACTTCGAAGTACTCTCACATCTCACTCACCCTAGCGTTTGCTTCAACCCTTGAACACACCTCATCACACATCAAGTATCCACTTACAGTGTCATGCATACCACACTCCTGACCATTATGTTTGCTGTGAGAAGTTGGCCTGGCATATATTTGTCCACTATTCAAGTGGGCACCTTGCACCAGTCCAAACGATGCTTATTGATGGTAGGTTTAAAGACAACCTATATAGAAAGCTATCCTAGTGGTAGCTGTGGAGAGCAGGCTTCAGGCTAAGTCTTGAAGGAATGTAATGTGTTAACAACACAGGGGTTTACCCAAAAAACCACTGGGACCTGGGTGAGATAATGATATGCCTGTTTCCTGTATCAAATGCCTAACAACTGATTCATTAATTTGTCACTATTAGTTTTCTCACACTTGTCCATCACCACCCTCATCCCTCTCTTCCCTTCAGGGGCACCAATTGTGTATATACATTTATGCATTTTATGAATTACTTTCAATTTACTGGATGTGCTGGTTGTGATTAAAAACAAGTCTGCAACATTTTTTCAATTTAGTTTATAATCATCTGTTATTTTGTGAATTGTATATGTTCTGGGACAATTTTTGTTTGTATCATTGAAGGAATGTAAAGCAGCTTGTTTTACCAGTCGATAAGCTCTTGAACAATCAAATGAAAGTATACCACACAAGGTATATATATAAAATATATGTATTTATTCTAAACACAACCCCTCTCATCTCTTTATGAGGCTAGAGGCAAAAGTACAATACAAGAACTTAAATAGTACACAGTTAAGTAGCAGAGTATACGTTTTGCCCTACGGGCCTCACAAACCATAAACTAAGAAAGTGGTATAAGTACCGCTCTCAACATAGAGACCAGGGGCCTTATTTATGAAGGCCTTGCGCTGCTGGTGCGTCACTTTTAACATGGGAAAAAGTGACGCACCGGTGGCGCAAGGCCTTCATAAATAAGGCCCCAGGCCTAGAGCCTGTAGAACCACGGGAGCAACAGGAACCACCCATGGTAGGGACGCAGGAGACCCACGGGGGACACGTTCAGTGTCTAAACACGGCCGCAAGTCACCATTGACTTCTATGGAGAAAGTTAGAGTTACAGTTTTAAAGTTTAAGGACACTTAGGAGCGGACTACGTAAAACCCGTTCAGAACTGGACACTTTGAGAGTCAAGACCCAGGTGAAGAGTGTCCGGATGGATCCAAGAGTGGATTGGAGATCTGAAGAACCTGAAAGCAGAGAGGACAGAGTGTGGGTCACTAGCCAGTGTCCAGGATGGCGACTGGAAGATGCCAGCTGATGTCAGGTGATTTCAAGGGAAGTAGGTGAAGCTTGACTCTTCAGCCATGAGGTTCAGGAGCCATCGATGATAACCAGGAGCTGGATTCGAGCTTTCCCACAAAGGATATTGAGAGCTGCAGCATCGGTATCCGGATTGGACCTAACAAGCCTTGGCAACAGCAACCCACGCAAGATGACAAGATTGGCTTCGGTGCAGACCAGCAACGTCTTAGGGACTCACCCTTTGGAGGGGAGTCAGGGCACGTCTGGGACAAGCAGGGAAGCCCTAGAAACAAAGTAGAGTCCTTTGTGGGGACCCACTAGCCAACAGACTAGGACTTGAAAAGGCACCTTGAGCGGAAATGCTGAAAGCGGGCCCACGGAACACTCGTGGAGTGTGCACCCACAATCTTCAAGGCATAAAGGTGCTCAGGGCTTGGACTACAAGTAGCCCAGTGCACAACTTTGGGAAAGCTCAGGAAGTTGATGCACTAGTAAACGTTCAGGATGTCCAGGAGTTCCGGTCCCACGTGTCTCGTGATAGCTACAGGTGTCAGCTTTGCTGGGGACTTGTGTCAGCCTCGGAGATGTCTAGAAGTATGTGTCCTGTGTCGCAGATCCTTTGGGATCCATCAGAAGCCTTGAAAATGCAGACTGGCAAGATGCTTCTTTGGTGCCTGTTTGAACAGGGGAGTCACTCCTTGACCCCAAGGGAGATTTCTTCCATCTTCCAGTCGATATGGAATGTCAAAGGTCCAAGATATATGTTGCAGAGTTTTGTCCAGGGTAATCTAAAGTCTCAGTGACTGGGTTCCTATACTTATACTAAGTTTAGGGGTTGGACTAACTCTAGGGTCCCACCTATGGGAGGACATGGGGAGGGGGTGGTTATACCCCTTCCCCTTTGTCCAGTTTCACGCCAGAGCTGGGGCTGAGTGCCCCAGCAACCGGTTTGAACTGGGAAATGCATGGGCCACCTTGTGTGCCCCACGCAGTGTCTGAAAAGCATTCACTGAATGCAACCCACCCTACCCCAAAACACTAAAGCCTGTCTGGGGAGGTGCCAGCACCTCCCTGGACAGGAAACCTATTGTCCAGGCCTCCCCTGCCGGAGTTTCGTCCAGCAGAAGGAGGCCAGACTCATGTCTGTGGCAGCAGGATCCATTTTGTGATGCTGAGGCTCTTTTAAACATTTACCGGGTATACCAGTGTGTACATGTCTTCTCCCTCTAGAAGGGTGGAATTCTACCCCCGCCACCAGAACTGGTGGGGAGGTAGGATTCCAAAGTGTTTGACACCAAACACAACATGTTTTGATGCAGCCAAACCAAAGTTAGCATTTACTGCAAGGTTTTAATGCACTTTAGAGTATATGGTATGGCTGTTTCATAGAACAGCTATAAGGAAGGGTTTCCGAAAGCTGCAGAGGGGCACAGCTCATGCTAGGGCACCCTCACACAAGACCAAGCACTCTACCTTCAGGATTGTCAAGGCCTGCCATAGGAGTGACTTATAGGTTTATATGTGTCTATATATTTAGGTAGATATAGGTATACTATATCTAAGTAAGCGCCAAGACGCCCAAGGGCATATGTTGTGCTTTATAAATTTTAAAAATAAATAAATAAATAAAAAGTAAGGGGTGCTTACACCACCTTACCCAGGCTTCAAATGCAGACCTGTGGTGTCATTTTGGAAGGCTTCCCAGGGGTGGCATAACACATGCGTCAGCCCTTGGTAGGCCTCTGGAGTACCTATACCCTTGGTACCTAAGGTACCATATACTAGGGACTCACAAGGGTAACCCAGTAACCAATCTGGAGTATACCTAAAGTACATGTAACCAATTTAGAGAGAGAACAGCTAGGCTGTGGTCCTGATTAGCTGGGCCACAGCCAGACTAAAGTCGATAAACCAGCGAAACACAGCAAAAAGTGGGGGTAACCATAGGAATCAGATCCTACTCTCCTACATCCGCTAACCTCCTTGCACTCACTCACGTGGCATAAATTCCGCACTCTCCCATCTTCAAGTTTCACTGCACCTTCCGTCAACTTTACGATCCTCAATGGATCAGACCAACGAGGTGCCCCCTTTTCCACTAGGCCTGGTTTCCTCACTCGCACATACTGACGTACCAAAATATTCGACATCTTCTTATTACCCGACACGCGTAGATGCAAGGCACTCGCGCTATTTGCATTTTAATTTTGAAATTGAAACTAATATTTGTGTTTTTAACTGTTTTTAAATCAATTTCTGGCACATTGCACTTTTGGTTATCTTGTATGTAGGGCCCCTACCTCAGCCGCTCTTTGCCTCTTTTCCTCTTACTCCGGTCCATGGCGGGTGTCCCCGTTTGTAGTGGAGAGTATAGAGGACTGCCGGCTTCTTTACTTCTGGCTGCTTCTGGGGGCGGAACAAGCGGGTTAGCGCACTAGCACCCGCTTACTACTTAAACCTAGCATTTCCGTCGTGCAGCGGACGCGCGCAGCAGACGCGCGCAGCGGGCACGCCACTGGCACACTTAAGGTGCACCAAAAGCAAGCACGTCAGCGCCTGTTCCGCGGCCAGTGCCAGCCATGCTGCTGGGTGCCCCTCCGGTGCCCGAATCCTTTGGTCCAGGTCGCAACTGCTTGAAGTGAGAGACAAGGGCTGTGGTGCCTCGACCTTATGTGGGTTTTCTGGGCCCCTGTCTCAATTTAATCGTGCCACTTGTCTATTCACTTTTAAGTTAGATCCCGCAGCCCCTCCCAGACTACACCCAATGCGCTTTGGACCCGCAAAGGTGCAAATTGGTCTTACACCCCCATTAAAGCCTGTTTACTCAATTGTAGATCACTTCCCCGCCATTCGGATGACATTTTGATTTCCCTTGCAACTCGTGCCTGGGAAACGTGGGTTAGGGACTTTCTTAAACCCGACCTCAATCTTGGCATCCCCTCTGAATATCGTTTTGTTGGAATAAATAGGCCTAACAACAAGGTGGGTGGTGGGATTGCAGTGATCCGACGTTCAGGCTGGGAAAATCCCTAACATCAGCCCCTTAGAAGCGATGTATTTCAGCATCTCTGCTGTATCGAATATAGCCATGGCTGGAATTCTTATGTACAGATTCCCTACCTCCCGCCTCAACATTTTAAATATTTTTATAATATTGCGGCTGATCTGTCGCTTAAACATACATATATTATAATCCTTAGGGGCCAGATGTAGGTAAATCATATTTACCGACTCTTAAATACCGAATTTTACCGATTCGGTATTTAAGAGTCGGTAAATATGAAGTACTGAGATGTAGGTAAATCCAGATGTGGATTTACCGATTCTTTAAAAGTCGGCATTTACCGATTCGGTAAATACCGACCGGTAATGCTCCATTCATTCCTATGGGCTTTGAAGCCCATAGGAATGAATGGGGCATTACCCGTCGGTATTTACCGATCGGTAAATACCGATTTTTGGCAAGGGTGCAGAGGGTGTCACTTTGACACCCTCTAGCACCCCCAAAAAAGGTTCGGGGGCCATATGGCAGGCATACCTGCCCTAAGGGCAGGTCTGCCTGTCATATGGCACAGGTGTGCATGCACACATGTGCATGCACACCTGAATCGGTATTTCACCATCAAATTGAATTTGATGGTAAAATACCGATTTCTTAGGCCTTGTGGGACTCATAAGAGTCCCACCTACATATCGATTTTACAGATTCTGTAAATATACCGGTCGGTAAATTTACCGACCGGTATATTTACAGATTCGGTAAAATTACCGATCGGTAAATTTACCGAACGGTAAATTTACCGATTCTGCCCCCTACATCTCAAATTCCTTTTACCGGTCGGTAACGGCCGAATTCGGCCGTTACCGACCGGTAAAACCCTACCTACATCTGGCCCTTAGTGATCTTAACCTACATGTGGATGATACTCAGTGCACTAAAGCTGGACAGCATCTAGAAACCCTAGAAGGCCTTAATCTAACCCAGCGGGTTAGAGGCCCTACTCATCGGGCCGGCCACACTCCTGATTTACTGTTTATCCTAATCTCTCCGCGCTCCGCCTATACCTCTTACATGGTCAGACCATTTTTTGAATCCTGTTTAGTGTGGCTACTCTGTCTCAATCAACTAATTCCTCTTTGGC
The DNA here is from genome assembly GCF_964261635.1 of Lissotriton helveticus. Taxonomy (NCBI): domain Eukaryota; kingdom Metazoa; phylum Chordata; class Amphibia; order Caudata; family Salamandridae; genus Lissotriton; species Lissotriton helveticus. The sequence goes on along the minus strand of NW_027611671.1, from coordinate 7,699 downwards.
CCGGGATCACAGTAGGAAATGGTTTAAAATCACTTGTAATACTTTGGCTTCGCCCTTTCTCGCACCCATCTGCAGATGGGGGGGGATTTGGAACTAGATGTATCTAACTTCAATTATTGGCTCTCCTCTGCCCTTTATACGGTCGCCCCAGAGCAACCTATTGTCTCCTCTAGAAAAAAAAGAAATCTGCCACCTGGTTTACCCTGAAAAAAGTCAGTGCAAGAAACTCAAATAGAATTGGAGACTATCCTATGAAACAGAGGCTAAATCAATTTACAGAGCCGCGATTAAGAATTTTCACAAACTTAAGTGCTCAGTAATGTGAGAGTATTTTGTCCAGAAAATGAACTCCGCCAGTAATTTTTTCCCTTTGACCTGGAAACAGGCCATGCTAATACCTATTTTGAAAAAAACAGATGCAGATCCTTCTGTTTTTAAAAATTACCGCCCCATTTCCCTGCTACCTAAACCAGCCAAAGTCCTGGAAAAAGTAGTTCAAGAGCAATTATCACGCTATCTTGAGACGTGCCATCATTTACACGACTCACAATTTATTTATTTATTTATTTATTTCTGGCGATTTTTAGAGCGCGCAAATACCCTGGGGTGTCTCGGCGCTGTAGTTGCAGAACTCTCCGGAAGGGGGGTGGAATTAGGCAGGGAACAACCGTGTCTTTAGTTGTTTTCTAAAGTTAAGAAGGGTCGGAGCGCACTTGATGTTTAGAGGAAGTGCATTCCACAGTATGGCCGTGGCCACAGCAAAGCGTTTGTCACCCCAGTTGGCCCTTCTTGTCCGGGGGACCATGAGTAGGTGCGCTGAGGATGACCGCAGAGTTCTAGTATGCTCAAGCGGACGGAAGGCTCTTCTTAAGAATAGGGGTCCTTGGCCGTGAATGGCCTTATATGCAATGCATAAAGCCTTAAACTTGATGCGGCTCCTCACCGGTAGCCAATGTAATTGTCGAATGTAGGGGGAGACCGATGCAAATCTAGGGATGGATAGAAGTGTTCTGGCAGCAGCGTTCTGGACAGTTTGCAGTTTATTAAGCACCTTTTGTTGAGTGTTGAGTAGCAGTGCATTACAGTAATCAGTTTTGGAGAATACTAATGTACTGACCAAGGTTTTACCTGCATGTGACGGAAGGTATGGGATTAGTTTTTTTATCCTTTTTAGTACGTGGAAGGAAGAGGAAACCACAGCATTGACATGTTGCTGGAATGTCAATTTGTTATCGAAGATAACGCCCAAGTTGCGTACCTTCGTCACCGGTTCTGGCGGTTGTCCCATTTGGTGAGGCCACCATTGAGGGGACCAGGTGGGTTGAATCCTCCCGAATGTCATCACTTCTGTCTTATCAGAGTTGAGTTTAAGACAGTTGGATGACATTCAGGAGCTTATTGCCTTCATTCCCCTTTGGAAATTGGCTGCTACTGAGATTCCGTCATTGTATATCGACAGCACCAATTGGGTGTCGTCAGCGTAGGTAGTGAGGGAGATTCCACAGGATTTTATGACCCTCGCCAGGTCCGACACGTAGATATTAAACAGTGTCGGACTTAGCGAGGATCCCTGTGGTACTCCACATGGCAAGGAGAAGGTCTGGGATGTGAAATTTCCCAGTTTCACAGTTTGTGGACGGTTTGACAGGAATGAGGCAAGGAGGTTTTTTGCTTTGCCTGTGATTCCTATGGCTTCGACAAGGTCGATCAAGGTGGCGTGGTCGACCGTGTCGAAAGCCGCAGATAGGTCCAGGAGTACTAGAACTGCGGCTCCTCCATTATCCATTGTAGACCTAATCTCATCTGCTGCTTTCAGCAGTGCCGTCTCTGTTCCGTGGCCCTGTCGAAACCCAAATTGGGTGTCGTCCAGTAAATTATTGTGATGGATGTAGTTTGACAACTGGATATTCATGATCTTTTCAAAGATCTTTGCAGGGAATGGGAGACAGGCAATGGGCCTATAACTAGCAGGAAGGAGAGGGTCTAAACTAGGTTTTTTCAGCAGCGGTTTGATTATAGCTTTTTTCCATTGCGGGGGGTATACACCGGATTCAAACATTGCATTGCAGATGGTGGTTAGGGGAGGAGCAATAACCTCCGAGATGAGGTTGAGGATATTTGGAGGGCAAGGATCCAAAGGTGAACCAGATTTGGTTCGAGCGATCAGTGGTTGAATAAGTTCACGAGAGGTAGGTTCAAAACCTGCAAATGAGGGGTCGGTGTGAGCTGTGGAGTGAGAGGGAATGGTCGCTACCTCAGGTGTAAATGTGTTAAAAATGGCTCTAACCTTGTCCTCGAAAAAATTGGCTAATGCATCAGAAAGGGCTTGAGACCCTTCTGACTGAGGAGCAGATGGATTGGACAGGTAGGTTACTACTTGAAATAGTTTCCCTGAGGAGTTTTTCGCCTCATTAATTTGGCTAGTGTAGTAAGTGGTTTTTTCTATTTTTATGAGTTGTTTATAGTTAGTGAGAGCGCCTTTGTAGCTAATCTTGTCAGCTATGTTAAAGTTACGGCGCCACTGCCGTTCAAGGTTTCTGCAGTACTGGCGCTGGAGTCTGAGCGGCTCAGAGAACCAGGGGGCTGATGGGTGTTTTCTAGTCCGGTGGGAAGTTTTGGGAGGTGCTAATTTGTTGCAGGCTTTGATTAAAGTCTCCGTATAAGTATCTGACGCTGCTATGGGGTCGTGCTCATTAAGTAATGGGCTGTCCTGAATCAACTGAGTGAGACGTTCAAGATTTAGGTTCTTCCAGTCTCTGAATGTATTGGAGTGGGGAGGAGACAGACGAGGGGGCGTGGATTCAGTAGGGATAGAGAAGCATATAGCAGAATGATCAGTCCAGATTAGAGGAATGACCTCTGTGATGGAGATTTCAGGATTGTTGGTGAATAATCCATCCAACGTATGGCCTGCTTTGTGCGTGGGTTTTTTAACAATTTGTGTGAGACCAACAGTCTCTAAGTCTCCAAGTAACATTTTAGTGTCAGGGTCTTCTGAAACTTCGAGGTGAAAATTAAAATCACCTAGGATGGTGAACTGTGGTGATCCAATAGATGTCTCGATTATGTGATCCAGACGTGCTAGAAATTTAGCTCTGGATCCTGGAGGGCGGTAGATCAACATCCCTTTAAATGTTGCTTTGCTAGATAGGCCTATTGAGAAGAGGAGAGCCTCGCATTCAGGATAGGTTGTATCTGTAATGGATATTTTGAAGTGATTTTTGTACATGATTGCGACTCCTCCACCCTTCCTTATAGGTCTGTCTAATTTACACACGCAGTAGTTGTTTGGTGTGGCGTCTCTAAAGTCGGGGCCAGAGGCCTCATCTCCCCAAGTCTCGGTGATGAACAGAATATCTATCTGTTGTGAGTCTATGAACTCGGCGATTTCGAATTTATGTTTTGGTAAGGATCTTGCATTGATAAGAGCTGCTGTTACTAAAGGGGGAGGTGTAGGGGAAGAGATAGGTGGCATCTCAGTGCAAGTGGGACACTTGAGTGGTCCGAACCTAGGATCATTATAGTTGAAGATTGGTAACGAGTGAGAGTATCTGGTTGTTTGTTTGATGCTAAGGAGTTGATCCGGAGTGTAAGTTATTGGCACAGAGCTGGTTGCGGGATAAGGGGATGAAGGATCAGGGGGGGTGGCCCTTGGCCCGGTCTCGGCGCGGACGAGCGCAGACGAGCTTGCCTTATGCGCGCCTTCGGCGCGCAATCGTCGCGCCCGCTGCGCTCGTCCGCTGCGCTTCCGGTGATTACACATGCTTATGGAGGGGATTAGAGGCGGGGAGGCGGAGGGGGGGCGTGGCCTCGTAAGTGGGCGTGTCCCGTGCCTTAGCGAGGAGAATGGCGGCTTGAGGTTTCCCTTTCCAGCGCTTAATCCGCTGTGAACTAAGAGCCCTGCCCAAGAGTGTCTGGTGCCAAGAGCAAGTAAGTGAGGTTTAAAAATGACAAGTTCAGTGCTTTAAAAAACAGAAATGCGATCAATTCTACTCCCGGCTGAGCCTCAGGAGGTTCCACAGTTTAATCAAGCGTCGCTAGTGATCAGCGCGCTTTATACCTGTCGCGGGGGGCGTGGCCTCGTAAGTGGGCGTGTCCCGTGCCTTAGCGAGGAGAATGGCGGCTTGAGGTTTCCCTTTCCAGCGCTTAATCCGCTGTGAACTAAGAGCCCTGCCCAAGAGTGTCTGGTGCCAAGAGCAAGTAAGTGAGGTTTAAAAATGACAAGTTCAGTGCTTTAAAAAACAGAAATGCGATCAATTCTACTCCCGGCTGAGCCTCAGGAGGTTCCACAGTTTAATCAAGCGTCGCTAGTGATCAGCGCGCTTTATACCTGTCGCGGGGGGCGTGGCCTCGTAAGTGGGCGTGTCCCGTGCCTTAGCGAGGAGAATGGCGGCTTGAGGTTTCCCTTTCCAGCGCTTAATCCGCTGTGAACTAAGAGCCCTGCCCAAGAGTGTCTGGTGCCAAGAGCAAGTAAGTGAGGTTTAAAAATGACAAGTTCAGTGCTTTAAAAAACAGAAATGCGATCAATTCTACTCCCGGCTGAGCCTCAGGAGGTTCCACAGTTTAATCAAGCGTCGCTAGTGATCAGCGCGCTTTATACCTGTCGCGGGGGGCGTGGCCTCGTAAGTGGGCGTGTCCCGTGCCTTAGCGAGGAGAATGGCGGCTTGAGGTTTCCCTTTCCAGCGCTTAATCCGCTGTGAACTAAGAGCCCTGCCCAAGAGTGTCTGGTGCCAAGAGCAAGTAAGTGAGGTTTAAAAATGACAAGTTCAGTGCTTTAAAAAACAGAAATGCGATCAATTCTACTCCCGGCTGAGCCTCAGGAGGTTCCACAGTTTAATCAAGCGTCGCTAGTGATCAGCGCGCTTTATACCTGTCGCGGGGGGCGTGGCCTCGTAAGTGGGCGTGTCCCGTGCCTTAGCGAGGAGAATGGCGGCTTGAGGTTTCCCTTTCCAGCGCTTAATCCGCTGTGAACTAAGAGCCCTGCCCAAGAGTGTCTGGTGCCAAGAGCAAGTAAGTGAGGTTTAAAAATGACAAGTTCAGTGCTTTAAAAAACAGAAATACGATCAATTCTACTCCCGGCTGAGCCTCAGGAGGTTCCACAGTTTAATCAAGCGTCGCTAGTGATCAGCGCGCTTTATACCTGTCGCGGGGGGCGTGGCCTCGTAAGTGGGCGTGTCCCGTGCCTTAGCGAGGAGAATGGCGGCTTGAGGTTTCCCTTTCCAGCGCTTAATCCGCTGTGAGCTAAGAGCCCTGCCCAAGAGTGTCTGGTGCCAAGAGCAAGTAAGTGAGGTTTAAAAATAACAAGTTCAGTGCTTTAAAAAACAGAAATGCGATCAATTCTACTCCCGGCTGAGCCTCAGGAGGTTCCACAGTTTAATCAAGCGTCGCTAGTGATCAGCGCGCTTTATACCTGTCGCGGGGGGCGTGGCCTCGTAAGTGGGCGTGTCCCGTGCCTTAGCGAGGAGAATGGCGGCTTGAGGTTTCCCTTTCCAGCGCTTAATCCGCTGTGAACTAAGAGCCCTGCCCAAGAGTGTCTGGTGCCAAGAGCAAGTAAGTGAGGTTTAAAAATGACAAGTTCAGTGCTTTAAAAAACAGAAATGCGATCAATTCTACTCCCGGCTGAGCCTCAGGAGGTTCCACAGTTTAGCGAGGAATCCGGCTTTAGATCCGGATATAGCACAGAGACTGCGCTGCTGGAGGTTTCTGAAACCATTTGTGAATGTTTGGACGCAGGTGAAGCAGCGATGCTGGTGCTTCTCGACCTGTCCGCGGCATTCGATACGGTCTCTCATGATATTTTGCTTGAGAGACTATACATTCTCGGGATTCAGGGTACCCCTTTATCCTGGATCAGATCCTTTCAAGATGGTAGCTCTCAACAGGTCTCCGTTCAGCCATTTGTGTCCGAGGAGAAACCACTGAACTGTGGAGTCCATTCGGGCTCCACGCTGGGCCCGCTATTCTTTAATGTATATCTCTCTCCTCTGGCCTCAGTGGTAGAATATTGTGGTGTCAGAGTGATTTCTAATGCTGACAACACACAATTGGTGTTCTCATTTAAGGATTACTCTGAAGCAGCCTCCTCTAATTTTAGACACTGCGTGTGCAACATCTCCACCTTGTTGGCATCAAACACGCTTAGGCTGAACTCTCATAACACTGAGGGGCTGTTTTTCATCAAAAAACCCTCCTCCACCTCTTTGATGGTAGCCATTGGAGTTGAACCCCCCTCCGGAACCTGTGGACTCAGCCAGGAATCTTGGATTCTGGTTCAACAACGAGTTATCCTGTAAATCTCAATTCAACCAGGTTTCCTCAGTGTGTTTCGGTAAATTGCACATGATTCGCAAAATTCTCCCTTTTCTCCCTCGGGAATCGCCCTGATCACCTCACATCTGGACTATGCAGTCTGTACGCTGGGGCTCCTGCCTCTCTGATCAAACGCTTACAGATTGTTCAGAACGTGGCGGCCAGGTTGATCGATAACATCCCAAATCGCCACTCGATTTCTCCCCACCTGAAGAAGCTTCACTGGCTTTCAGGGACCAGGCGCATTCAGTTTAAGTCACTGGTTGTGGCTTTTAGAGCAATGCTGGGTCAGGGACCGGCCTACTTTAGAGCCTGACCTAAGCATGCTCAGTCTAACCGCTCACTCAGATCAAGCCATCTCCGCCTTTTGGTGACTCCCCGTTTTTCCCTCTACAGAATGGGTGGCAGATCTTTCGCAGTGATCACAGCCAAAGCCTGGAACAGCCTGCCAATGTCCTTGCGGATGGCTGAATCTGAATCTATTTTCCAATGCCACTTAAAGACCTGGCTATTTTCCAACTCTTCGCCCTCTATGATTACCCGCACCTGCCGCCTGTCTTAGAGCCGGGAAACGCCGCTGGGGGTAGCTGTGTTCTTTACATGCTTCAAATAATAATAATAATAATGTTGATTCTGTTAATGACCTGGGTTTGACTCCGTTCCACATTCCTCTTCATCTGAAGCTCAGCCTCTGACTTCCCTTTCTCTTCCTTCTTAATCATCAACAACCAACGTACAATTTTTGAAGGTTTCCTTCCTCTTAACATCTCAAACAGCATTCTACCTGTTACTGAATGACGTGTAATCATGTACGATAACAACATACTTTGAAGAGCTTTCATCCATTATAACCTAGACTTAAGTGCCAATTGTATTGCCTCTTTGACAATTCCATTGAACCGCTCAACCAGGCCATTACTTTCGGGATAATACAACAACGTCCTTACATGATTTCATTTTTCCAAAAACGACTTCATCTTACTTGATTCAAGCACCACCCCATTATCAGACACCAACAACTCTGGTACACCTTTCCTGGAAAAAACATCTTCCAAAAAATCAATAACCACCTCCGTGGTCACACTACCAACCATATGAACTGCCGCCCACTTAGAATAATGCCCAATGAGAACAATGGCACATGCCTATTTGGATGGTAACGTGGCAAGTGGCCCCATAATATCAATTGGTACTTTCCACCATGGCCCATCAGATGAATCTACAGTTTGCAAAGGGACCATGATTGGTTTAATCACTTTGTCACTTGACATGCATGCATTACATTCCCTCACCCAACTATCCACCATACCGTACAAACCTGGCCACCTAATTTTGTTCCTAAACTTTCCGCCTCATGCTTGACATCCTCCAATTGCCTTCATGTCCTAAC